>NC_071288.1:93043453-95443453 GCF_943734705.1 Anopheles coustani | reverse complement strand
TAGATTTATTTTGATTGCTAGTTTACAAATCAGCGTGAAATGATTAGAACTCCACGCTCACAGCTGAACGAACGATGTTCATAAACAAGCGGAGCGGAATTGGCAGAGGGGAGGATGATTATTACATCAATTGCGAAAAGCACTTGTGTTTGATCGGTCGGACTGTCGGTCGATTGAAGTGTGCTGTGATTTACATAATTGTAAAATGTTCATCCAGTTGTTTTTATTTTGTTCGAACGGTTTGTTTTATTGAAATGGCCATATAATGTGTGCAATTAATACTGAATTGATTTTTCATACACAATACTAACTGTTAGCATTTGTTTTCGTGTGTCTGTGTTTTGCTGTATACTTTGCACGTTGAATGATTATTAGTACCATCGGGTACAAATCATACCTTACAGTTTTATTGATTGATTGATTTTTTTTCAAACAAAACAAAACATCATATATGTATTTACATCGCTTATTTCTAATTTTTACAATATCATTTGTCGTAGCTTTGTTTTATTCATATTGCTATTCACATCCGTATTATAGATTACCTTCATATAATTTGCAAATAGTCCTAGTATTTTTATCCTATTAGCTTTCTTCACGTTGTTTAGTTCTGGTTTCATTATATGGTTGATTTTAGGCAACCTAATTTGGAATTCTGTCATTATTTCTACTAGGTTCTGCCATTGCTTCTCAACAGCTTTACATTTCGCTATTTTATTAGAAAAGTCTTCTATTTCACCACAAGTCTCACATTTATATTTAATTCCTGTGTGTAGAGCTTTTCATTAAGTACAATGTATAAGATGGATCTTTGTTCAGAATTTAGCTTGTTATCTTTGATGTTTCTCCAAATTCTATTCCACTTTAGTGCGCTATACTGTTTTGCTATAGGAGCATGCCAATTGAATTCAGAATGGAACTTTAAATGGTTTTTGCTGAAGGCCGTTCTACAGTCATTCTTGGAAGGTATGCTAATTCAGTTCTTATTATGATCATACATGGATTGGTTGAAGGTATGTCAGCTATGTTGGGTGGATTTCCCCCGTTCGATAATAGTGCCATGGTATATGGAATGTGTTCCAACTCTTTAAGGTGTCTTTTTACTAGCAGTGATTTTAGTTTTAAACTTAGGTTTAACAAGTTGAGTCCTCCTTTGGCTTTTGGTAACACTAATTGTTCCATTGATTGATTCATCCTTTCAAACCTATTGAGCATGATATTTCGGTTGTAAATATTCGTTGTTTCAAACACTTGGGTACTATCATCATCCAGCAATTATTTGAAACCCGTTTACAGGTGTTAGTGATCTTAGATTTTCATCTCGATTAAATAAATAATCGGATTTGGGTACGTTTTAGCGATAATGATTCACCGTAACAGATTTCATGCAAGTTTTAAAGATGCTTACTCAACCACCAGGACGATGGTCTTCGGCACCATTTCTTGTTATCGACGAACAGACGAAAAGCGAACGGCTTTATGGAAATATGAAAGATTGCCCGTGAAAACGTAATTTACGAAATTTGTTAATAATTCATAATCGAAGCGATTTTAATTAAAATTCGTCGCTCACCAACGCCAGCTTTGGTGCATCGCCGTATCAACGTAGAGCTAGGAAAAGCTGGGGCTGCAGGGATAATTTATTATGCTAATAGCACTAATCGTGAAGCAGCTTTACGCCATGAAGGCGGTCGCCTCTTTGGTGCAGCCTCCACCGGAAGGGTTCGTTCGAATGCTTTAAAACGTTGGAGCGTTAATTATTTTTTCCCTTTTTTTATTTCAACCCTTATGCAGAACACAGTTTTCTGAGCAACGTGATTCACTTTAAAATACATTATTCTACTTCGAACAAAGCTTGCAAGTACATGCTCCAACATTCAGCTCCAGGACAGGAGGGTTGAATGGTAGAAAATTGAAATTTATATGTTTCTTTCAAACTGTACCTCGCCTCCATTTTTTTTTTGTGGTGCCCCAAAAGAAATCACTTTTCGACTACATCAATTTTATCGCCGTCGTAAACGGGGAACAATGCGAGTGAAAATGCGAGTCGGGTGAGTGGAAAAAAAACAAACGCATACCACTTGCAACCGTGCTCGTCCAAAACCGCCGCCCGAGAGCTCCATTATTTGTTTTACCACATTTATTGTCGGTCACATATTTTCGCCGGACGGTAGCGAAACGATTGGGAGAACATTAAAGTGTGGATTAAAATGGCACTGAGGACTGGCCAGTGCTCCAGGGAGGAGAGGGAAGGGGGGAGAGTGAGCGCAACAGGGTGGAACATTAAATAATATCACCGCCCGCACGACCGGAGGGATGCCAATCGTTCAATCATTTGGATCATAAGTTGATGCGCTTGGAGCTTGGGTTGGGCGGGATCGTGCAGTGGTTGTGGAAAATAATGGTTTACCCTCCACCCACCCCCATCTGCAAGCTGGTGGGAAAACGAACACATAGTGGAAATTGAAAGGCGAACGACGTTTGATAATAACGTTACTGTTTGTGACACGTTCAATTAATTATTATGTCGCTGCCGATAAGTGAGCTCTCGTGGGGGGTCTTCCCAGGTCTCAAGTCTCTCAGCGCCGTTCTGGCAGCGACGAGGTGATGACGATGAGGCACACAGGGTGGGTACATTTCATCCTGGCCGCTGTCGACACCGAGTCTTATCTTCCGCCATGAACGTGGTAAATTATGCTGCAGCCGTCGGCTCGTGGCTCGAGAAAACACTCGCACTGGGTTTGTTAATAGTTGTTCTCCACCGAAGCCCGCGCGACGCCATTTTGCGCGGGGGGTATTGATCTAATTGATAATGAGAATCGAAATTAATTCGTGCATCATTCCGACCCCCGCGAGAGCCCGTTTGGGATCACTTTTGCGCGGAGACAGTAATTGGTAGTCAGTTTTCTCATCCGTGGGCCATTTTGGGTTGGGTTATTTGTGGTTTTGCGCGCCGAACCCACGGCAATGCTCATTTCGCCGCCGGACTGGTATAATAGTTTCGTTTCGGCCCGGTGGTATTTTGATTCCAGTGAATCAAAGCATAATTATCGCGCGCTACTCTCGGTCGATGTCGATAAAATCACTGATTACCATAATTGCGAGCTAATCAGAACTGCTCCCACTGCAGCAACACTCGGCCCGGAAGCTTCAGAGAATTTTTATTTTTTCAAAATTTATTCCATCCGATTACCGATTAGTTCACCATAAAAGCCCCAGGATCTATTGGAAAATAGAAGCAGGCATGTAGGAATGTTGTACTACTTATCTGAAGAGTGACTCTTATCAGGGTTGGTTTAATATACGGATTTTGCTCGATGGTTGTACCTGAACAACATTCACGATGTTAATGATGCAATAAGAAAACTAACCATAATTTGTTCTCGTTATGGATTTTCCATGCTTCAGAAGTATTGGAACAAATAATTAAAAATAAAATTAAAACGAAATAGCACCACAAGAGAGTGTAATCAAATGTTGCATAAAAGAAAAAAACCCGACCGAAAGGGAAATGAAACGACAAAAATATGACCAAAACTGGTGGGTTGGTGGGCGGGCGGATGCATTTTGCTTTTGTGTCGGACAGATGAAAGATGAATATGCAACATAAACATGAATCATATCTGTTTCACTCACGGTTTTCGCGCACTCGGTCCCGGATGTCGGACGGCCGGACGCGCGTGGAAGGACAATGATGTTCTGGTAATCCGCTTCGGCCTCGGGTGTGGTTTCGATGTGGCGGGGTGTGTGTGTGTGTGTGCGGTGTGCTTCTAAAGCTGCATTTTCCCGTCATTGTCACGGTCGTGGCATTAAAGTGCGGCAGGCCGGATTAATTGTACGTCGTGATGTCGTGAGACGCGTGTGGGCAACATGGCAGGGATGCTCAAACGGTGGCTTTGTGAATGAATTCTGGCCCCAACATGTAGTGTAAATAAGTGGAGGCGCATAAATTGTGAACGAATTTATCGAAATCCGATGCCATAAATCATCGATCGTGCCCCGGCGAGCGTACGGGAGTACAATGTAAAGAATCATGAAAAAGGAACGGTTTTTTGAAAGAACGCACGATGTTTATGTCGGCGTAATAACGAGGAACATGCGTCCTGCCGGCCGGAAATCCGATAGTTGACATCGATTATGATTGTAAACGCTTTAGACGAGCGGCATACAAACGGAGGAGGGGCCGAAATGTATGACATTAAAAAGGAAAAAATAGAACAAGGCAACATAAAGCTTCACGGTATTGAAAGTGGGTTACAGTAAAAATGGAAGAAAATGTTATTCTATTAAGTTTAAAGTATTTGGAAAGGTGCTGTAATGTAAAAAGGTAACAGAGAAAGGAAAGTTAATCGATTTTTAATGTGATTTTCCAACAATTTGACATGGTTTTCAAAAAGGAGAAAAACAAAAACAGCCATTAAGCAATGAAATATTGTATGTTGTACTTATGCGGCAGAACGAAATGATTGACCAACCGCGCGATAAAGTCACCGGAAATGAGCAGGACAAGCAAAACACCACCCCGCTATCGGTTTTCCACATCTAGGATGTAATTACTGGCATGCGGAAGGATTGCGTCGTCCACTGGGACAGAGGGAGCTGGGAGCTCCCATGAAGGGTGTCATGTGCAGGGGCGTGTACTGCCATGTGTGACAAGGTCTTTATTAATTTGTGAATACACTGATCGATGTCCGAACACTTGCCCGTTAAATGGCGTGTTGAGGTTGATGTGTTAAAAACACCACGAGCAGGAGAAAAACATGTTAATGATGTGGTGATACGTTGGAGATATGTAATTTAAACTTTACACACTTTGGAATTGTGGTAATTTGATTTAAACTTTAAGAAAATGTTCGAAGGTTTGGAAGTTAATGATTTCGGTTTTGCATGATCCACAACGTAACAATAAATCAGGTCAGCTTGCGATTTAATTCCACCGATAGGACGAACGCTGATGCTTTTATACGTAACAATGACATGTTTTAATGAAACACGTACATAAAGTTTTCCCTTATCCGTGGACATTGTTATCCCACCGTGGCCATTCTTGTCACGCACGCGGCGTTGTTGGAATTTTCCATTCCATTATTCACGCCCACGTATCGCCACTGAAAAGTGGAAAATGGAACTAAAATGGATTTGCTTTCTGTGAACACCCCGAACACAGGCGGATGGAAAATTGGGGCCACACACACACCTGCACACCTAGCTGCCCATATTCTCAGCAAATCGGCCGGCCATGTTGTGCTTTTATTATCATTTGTGACAAATGCTGCCCCGCCTGCTTTACGCGGGAGGATTTTCATCGCTTTTCAGCCGAACCGTTTCATCCGCCCGTTTTTTTTTGTTTGGTTCACCCGGAAAAGCAATAAATTAACTGATACGAAAAGTATGCTAAATAGTCTGTAATAAATGCTGCGGAATATTTGTGGCGCATTTCGTCGCGGGGTTTTTCTTCATCCCTTGCCCCCGGTGTGTTGACTACCGGATATACATGTGTAGTAACGATGGTCAGTAGTGGAAAATCATCCTTTCTGGGTTGGGTTTTTCATTGCTTTTTTTCCCAGGACCAAACGTCCCTATCCCTACCATCACCCCGTGGGTCCTCGTTTGCCCTTTTCCATGTGTGTTTTATGTGCGCACAAGCTTCGGTCGGCAGCGAAACACGAATAAAACACGCAAATCATCTTCATCAGCGCCGCTTCGGAGATTTCCATTTACTTCCGCTGAGACACGTGTCCATGTTTGTAGCGAGGCTGGACAGTAGGACCGATTTGGTGAAGGGTCCGGGAGGAGAGAGAGTTGGTTGCAGTTGGTCCGGAACTGAAAATATGAATGGTTCCGCTGGGAGTTATTAGCATATTATAAAATTTAATTTTCATTTCTGACCGTTTTGCTTGTGTGAGGATTTTTGTTTTTCGCTTTCGTAGTGCAACATGTATTGTTCCACCCGAAAAGGGTGTTACAAAGGGAAAAACGATGGAGGCGCATGGTTCCCAAATGGTTGAAATGAAAAGTAAATTTAGAAGTAGGGCAGCGAAAGAAAAGAGAGTAAAACAACGAAATGCTAAACGGCACTCCCGAAACAGGTCACGCAGATTGTGATGCAAACAGAGACCGTGTTCATATCTTTTCTACATTTCATTAATAAAAAATTTAGAAAGATAAACGGCAAAAAGGCTGCGGAAAATGCGGAAGTGTCATGGAATGCGAGATAGTGGCGAAGAAAAATGTTGTTCCAGTCGGATCTTTTTCTTCCGGTTTGCTTGGACCTGGCTTTTGGGCTTTTTTAATTGTGTTACAAACGTCATTTAAACGCCATTCGAAGATGAGGAGGAAACAAAACTGTAGCAAATGAAAGTGGAAGTTTTCAATTTAATTATGCTGCAAAACGAGAACACCACCGGATGCGGAAGCTTACGGCAAAGAGCAATGATAAACGAACAAACAAATGGACAGTGTGTCAATGTAATTTGGAATACTTCCGCCACATTCGAACTGGATGAAGCTGTTTGCAAAATCTTCGTGGTTACTAAGGCAACACAAGCTAGCCAAAGGACGGGACAGCCCTACCAAAGTTCTATAACCTCCTTTAGGAAGAACTTTCTCGAAAATTCCCGCTCTCCTTGAAAGTGGGTTGAAAATATGCGAGACCCTTTTTGTTTACCCGAATGAACAATATCGCGGGAAAGGAAAAGCGAACCATCACCGCGTCCCAATGGAAAACCTTGCAACTGGCCGGAAGTCGCGCGCAAATGGAAGGTTTTGTTTATCTTGAGGATTTAGTCCCCCGAAATTGCGAGCATCCGAACCTTCGTCATGGTGTCGTTTGGCGGTTATTACTTGCAGATTTGCCGGGCCTTCCCGTTTTGGGTTCAGGGAGCCGAGTAAAAAGGTTTTGTTCGGTTTCCGAGTATCCGATTTGCGCTCCGATTGCGCTGATAGCATTAAAAAAAATAACTTTGAGCTAAGCCCGCGGAAAACGCCCGAGTGTGCGTAATGCTGTTTTAATTGTCGCCGGATTACGATTCCGCGCGGTAGCTTTGGGTAGCCTGGGAATTGTTATCGCCATTGAAGTCGACTTTCTGCGATAAATGAGTTGTTAACTCTTGCATAATCTGTGAGTATGTGCAAAGTGTACTGTTGATTACTGGAAAATCATAAATAAATATGAAAAATAAAAAGCAATTGATACACAAAGTTTATTTAACTTGATGGATCAAAGAAGCGTTCGTGAAAACGATTACATAAAACTGCTTTAAAAATCACTCAGAGTTGCAAGAATTTTCCCAGATTATTCAAAACTGCCGTCAATTATATTTTATTATTAATCTTCAGCTTCAGACGAATTACGGTGCATATGGTTTTCGATAGAATTTGTTGAACATGAATGTTATTAAATGGGGATAACTTTGGTTCCTAGAGTTGAAAGCGGGTTACTGATACCATTAATATGATGTGTTTAAATAGCATGCGGTTTCACGTAACCGTTATCCAACGGAAAATCTCTTGTTAATGAAAAGTTCTTTGAATTGTGAGAATTGAAAGCCAACACCGTGTTTACTTTTATGTGCATCCGCCCTCGGACTGAAACGGTTTCGCCTGTGGTTTTCGCTGTCGAGTGGAAAACAAGAGAAGAAATCACCATTGAGGGGGGTGATGGTTGAAAGTTTTTCTCAAACTTCGAGCCGGTCGAGGCGAACGCCTGTTTTCTTGACCGCCTTTTTTCCCGCAGTGGGTTGGAAATGGCTAAAAAGTCTTCAACAGTTCCTAGTTAATTTTCACTAGCGAAAATGCGTGCTGTTTGGTTTCGGCCATTTGGAGACCGCTTTTCCCGTTGCCTTTTTTTTCTAGCAAACAGAAGGGGAGGAGGGGAAAACTTTTCATCACTCACTCCGTCTTCTTTTGGTCCACGGCCATATTCATAACAAGATAATGGAAAACGAGCTAATGAATGTAGCTGCCCGTCCGTTGCCGGGTCCGCTTTCCCGGGTAAGTTCTGGACGCCATCCCGAAAATTTCCAGTATATTGTTTTCCCGCCTCGCAGTAATGGAACTGTGCTCGTTCTGGGGCGTCGCATCATTTTTCAATTTTTCTTCCCGAACACTTTAACAAGTGCTATCTTTTCCCGTTTGTGTTGGAGTTTCCCATTAGCCGAAGAAAGCGGAATGAAACTACCGTTGAGCGATGGAAAACTTGCGGAAGAACCGGTTGGAGCAACTTTCGGCCGAAAGTCGAATAATTATAAAGAAAGCAATTCTTCTACCATTGTTTCACTTGGCGCTGTTTGTCCTTTTAAAATTTCCCCGGCGGAATGCGCGGATACCGAGCCGAGGAAAACGGGGCTTTCCGTTCAGAGAAATGGCCCACTTGTACAATCAATCGCAACAAGCTGTTCTCCGCTCAGTCGCCTGCAGCAGTTGGGAGAAGTTGTTCGTTTGGCCAAGTTTTCCAAAACGTTTTCAAATGTTGTCTATTCTTTCAAGTCACCTCGTTCTTTTGAAATAATAATAGAAGGAGTTTTGCGTTAAGTAACGAAAGTAAGATTTTGAACGAATTGCAATTAGGAAGATGACAAAAGAAGGTCTGTTCATTTTTAAGCTTGATTAAACGATTTTCTTCATGTAATGTTTTTTTTGTTTTGTGGAACAGTAGTGGCTTTTGTGGTTTTAAATTTTGATAGAAAACAATTTGATTACTCTTTAAGCCAATTTACTACAAAAGTAATATTCATTGGGAGTAGAACCAACAGGAAAATGCACACTATTGGCCAGCTGCTGCAAGTAACAAAGAGTAGCTGTGCCTTATTCAACTCTTCGATACGCTGTTCCCCCACTAGATGACTACTGGCAAATGGAAATTAAAGAGCGTACAATAAATACGCCACCAGTCGTTTGCTCGCAGCCGGTGCCTCGCCTTTATCCGAATGACACCGAGAGTACATAATGACTTACGTATTTCCAAGCGAAACGTCGTCGTCGCTGGCGCACGAAAGGCGAAGATTGTGCTGATGCTGGACATTAGTGTCGATTATGTTTTATGTTACCGATTCCCATTTTGGAGGAGGAAAAACGGCTCGGGGAAAATCCTCTCGTCACGCTTGGCCATTCTTGGCCCGCTCGAGAGTGCGGCGGCTTCGCGGAAATGTGACGACGCGCCAAACGAGAGGGCGATGAGATGATGATTATGATGGTGTTGGTCATTGGGGTTTTACTAAGGAAACGTGCCCGATCATGGGACCGCTCGGATAAGTCATTATCGGGCCCCGTGCCTCTATTAAATGGTATTGGAAAGCAAATGTCGATGCTAATGGAATCGAAAAAACCCCGAATGGTTGGAGGTATTTGTGATAAATTGTGAACAAATTAAACATCTGAGGTTTTTCGAAATGTTTTCGAAAGCAACACAATAAATAATCATTGATTTTCCATCTGCAGATAAATGAGTTTCTAAATTAAAAATGCAACATTCCGAAAGTGCATCCCAAATTGTTTTACTCTTGGCTTTACTAGCTGCATTCATTCATCAAACATGCTCAAACTGAAGTATCCGGCACTCAGTGGATCGTGCTGTTTGTTTTATCAGAAATCATTCAAATGGATGCATGCTCCCGGAAAACAAGCATAAAGTTCGCCAATACAACAGCGATCCATCCGGGGCATGTTCGGCGTTTGACAAATATAATTTGTGGGAGTTATTCATCAAAACAAACCACAATATTGACACAACGCTGGGCACAAACCCACACACACACACACGGCCGTGCAGCTGTCGGTGGTTTCGAGGTAGTGGGCGGAAAAACCCCACTGGGGGAGGGGTGATTTCCCCGACAACCAGCGTCCCAGGTACACGCTGTACGGTTTTGCGGTTGACCGAAAACCCTATTGTTACCGGAAAAAGGTCGCTTTCCGGAAGGGAAGGGCCTGGGAAATGGTCACCGCGCACAGGACGCATGTGTCCATTAAAATTGTTTTATATTTTGAACGTTTGGTTTTTCCCACCAAAAAAGCGCAAGGGGAGAGGGTAAATAGTTGAGGTTGCGGCATGTGGCAAAAGGATGATCCTTAGTCGTGCGAAATCGATGAAAAAGAAGAACTCCACACAGCGCCAAACCAACGGCTTCCATTACGTGGCGGTGGGGAGAGAGGTGGAAAGGCGGTCGGTCGGCTCCCGGAAATGGTGTAACCTCAGCATAGCATTAACTTTAATTGAAATATTTATGATCACTTTCCGCTGGACGACGGTCGGCGCGTTTGAGTGCGCCGTAAATTGAGGCAATCGAATTGGGGTGCCAGGGAAAAATGGTCCACCCGTGGAAATCCGAGTGAGTGTGTTTGTGTTTTACGCCACTTTGTTGTTTGTGCCCAAAGAGTCCGCTCCCTTTTATTTATTCTCCTTATAGATTGGTGCATTACTAATGGAGCAATGGAAAAAAGGACGCAGTTGTCGTGTTGTCGCAAATATTATGGCGCCACAACAATCTGAGCATCGGGACACTTGGTGCGTGATAAATGAAAAACACCCATACTTGACCGTGCACCGTCCTAGTACACTCATTCTTTGCCTTTACCTGCGCGCTTCTCATTAACTATGATAATTGGTGTATTTTTGTGAAGTGGTTAGAACGGCTTTCCGATCTCCGATTCTCGCGAGCGCCACGTTGCGTTTCCGACCGCTTTCAATTTCAGCCCGGTGCCCGGGAAAATACCCCGACAGGCTTTTTCAATCTCGGTTGGCCTCAGCCTCGTTGTCGATTTCGATTTCGCTGCCACGGAGACCGGAAAAAGGCAATCGCACAATCACTTCAGCCCGAACCGAAATGCGGCCCGGTGAGTTTCCCGGGCGTTTCGCTCGCCGGAGGGGAGATAATTAAAATTGGGATTTCCACTCACCTCCGAGCTCCGGGATGGTTTGATGTTTCCGGCCGGGGCATGTCAATCATTATCCGGCGCGTTTGATTACCGATGGAAAACATTTCGCCCCGGCAAAGATTAAACCCGGTAGTTTTGCTGTATCTTTTCTTTTTTTTTTTCTACCGTGCGGCGATCGATTTTCCGATGCCGATTCCGGGTTCTCCGGGATGGTTGGTAGAGGGGACTAATGAAAAATAATTAATTTTTAACCAGCACAATCCCCGTTTCGGCCGAACGCTGTTAAAATGCAATCCTTTCTTGGAGCGCTTTTGGAAGCCGGAGCTCGTTTAAATTGTGCATCGGTGGCTTGCTGGATGCTGGAGGCCATTTTGCTGCCCCCCCAAGGCCCATTATCGCACACCACAGGAGTGGTTGAGCTTTTGAGCCACTCGGTGCCACTTTACACCACGGAAAAACCCACGGAGGCAAACAGAAGCAGGGAATAGAATAACCGAAGATGAAACGCGATGCAAGCGAAACCGAAAGGTCCCGGAAGAACGTGCTCGTTGGAGTGTTTGGAAAATTAAAAGTTCTTCTTCTAATTAATTCAATTATCTTCCGAATAACGAATGTTGAGCTTAATTGAAAGTTTTCCCCCCCGATGTCGGCGATGATCTCGCGGCAATGACTGCGACTTTGTGAGGCACTTGGGGGTTTGGATTCCGTTTTCCTACGCCATTTTTTTTTATCTCACTCGCTACATGTATCTGTTTATTTTATAATTGAAAAAACTTGTGGATATAAATTAATGAGGGTCGAGCTGCTGGAAGAACATCTTGGCCCGGCGAAAGCGAGAAGCGAAGCCATCTCATTGCGCCGTGGATAATTAACACGAGGAAGAGATTTTAAGTGCCATCATGATGGCGGTCGGAAGATTTCTTGTATGCAAAGTTTTCGGAATCAAATAGGCAAACGCAGCGCGTCTCTGTGTAGACTTCATTACATTAACTAATGGGAGCCAGTGCTTATGACTTTTGCGATTTAAAACAAATTAAATCGCTTCCCTTAGCATATCTTAGACCGGGTTGGTAATTAAATGAAAATGTCAATAGTTATTTAAATGGGTTTATTTTTCAAGACAGTTGATGTAAGTTTTGGGAAGAGTGTTAAAAAGAAATGAAAATGAGTTTCAAGGACACTGTTGACTTTCAATGAACTGTAACATCTGAAATCGAATCAATCACATCGAAGGCAAAGCATGGAAAGAGCTATTTTATTCTATCATGTACTCTTCTAACAACGAATTGGAATTCAGATTCGCAAATCAGTCCTTCGTTGACAATAGCTCAGTTGTCAACCAGTTCCAGCTTTGGTCTCAACAATTTATAAGCTGCATTCAAATACTGAGTCTGCTTCCTCTGAACGGTTGCCTAATAGGCCCGAAGAGAGTAAGAGATGTATGTTTTCCTTTCCTACTGGGATTCTTAAGGGTGCATCAGGTTCGTAAAGTCCTTCATCCGTTTGCAACATTGCGACAATGTCGGGAAGAATTGCAAGTAAATAAACTGCATTGCAAAACCTAAGAGAGTTGGGTCCTGCATCTGGATATTGTTGCACATTCGTTCACATTGACATCGTTCAAACCTCTGTCCTATTTTGTTCGTGTTGTTCGGTTCTTAAAACTTGTCTATTCTCTCTCAACTTTTTATTCTCTAGTTGTTTTCAATTATTCCACGTTGTGGACTTCTGTCGGTCAACACACACTTTTCATTGCGAGAAAACAAATTCCTCTACCTATCACGCTCGTCCATTGAGCCTGGTCTTGTTCATACGAACATATGCAGCCTGTGCTTTTATTTCCAACTTCGGACGCTTAAAATCAATCCACCTCACGCGGGGTGCGAAAAGAAGGGATCCAAAGCCTTCCGGCCCAGATCCCAAACACCCGAGCACCCGCTCTTCGGCTTGAAATCTGTTATAAATAAAAATCAACCGAAAGATAAATCACCCGCAAGATTACCATAAATTTCCTCTCTCGCGTTATTTAACGTAATGGCGCTTTGTGGCCTTTCGTGTTCTGTACTTTTGTCCCGTGCTTGGCGCTCAGCGAGTTGGCTCTTCCGGGGTTTGTGTGAGACGGGAAATAAAGGGGGAAAGACTTCAATATGGATGGCATTCAATGTGTTTTTCAGTAGATCTGCTGCTCGTGTTTGTTTGTAGGCGCGATTTGAAAGCTGAATTCAATAGACAAAAGGAATACACGGCTTGATTGGTATCGATTGAACTTTTCCCAACACTACTACAGATTAGTGGGGATGCTTGATTGTGTTGTGAAATTTTGCAGCAAGCTTCAATTTGGATTTTTCACTCAATTGAAAAGGGTATGATTAGGCTTCAAATCCTAAGCACTGTTTTTTTTGCTTATCTCAAAGCGATTGTACAAGAAACACAGTTGGCAGGGACATATCCCTCGGTGAGTATAATTAATTGACTTTGAGCTGTGGTTTGGTTGGTGACCAGCTGCCACAAACCCCGGAGAAGTCGTCAAAGGATTAGGTGACGATTTTATTTCTTTGCGAATGAAAATATATTCCCCGAGGGAATGAAGTGAAAAAGCTTATCGGTTTGATATAGACGAAAACATATCACGTGAGAGGTGTTTGTTTATCTATTGACATTTAATTAATTGATTTAGGTCTATCAATTCCAATGTTTGCTTTATTTTCAAAACAAATTTAATTGCACAACGTGCGCATCATCGCACGTACTTCCGTGGAAAGGTTACTCTTGTGGAAAGGCTTACGCATGGAAATAGAGGAAAATTGTTCAATTTATTCCACCGGTCACCAGACCAGAGTGGATAAACTACGTTTTGATTTCTGTGGCAAGTGAAAATTAGTCACAACAACGACCGGGCGCCTCCATCAGTCGAAGCCCCCAAACGAGACAACGGAAAAGCCAACCGCGCTTCCTTGGCGTTTGCAATTCAATAATGGAACCGTAAATCCTCCTTCCACCAGTGTTCCCTTCCCATAGAAAATGGGAAGGCAAATGCAATTTACCGAAAGCTCGACGACGAAGCGTGTTTGCGTGGAACGTTGGAATCCCGCTTTGGAGCTACTGCACCACCACTCTCAATAAGACAAAGGTTTGTCTGTTGCTGCGTGTGAGTGTGTGTGTTTTTCAGTGACCAGTATAGTGCGGTTAGAGGATTTCTGAGGAGGAATCCGTCGTACAGCGTGGCATATTCTTGCAGTGAAAAGTGCTGCACCGTTCAGAACCGAGGTACCTTTGGGAGCAGTTATTCATAAATTTTAATTAATTTTCATTATCCTTTCAGCAGCGCTCAAGATAATGCCGACGGATGGAGAGCCACTACACACTCGTGGTTGAAAGTGGGAACGCATTTTAGCCGGGAACTTTCCCTACCGCAGCTTGAAGCCGTTGGATGTGTGGGACTTCAGTTGTCCATATGATCGATGAGATGGACGGACGAGGGATGAGAAACAGGAAGGAGAGGGACGTTTAAAGAGGTATACAGAGTGTTTGGGTATGTGCGTGTCTCACACAATCCCACTTCATGGTTTAAGCATCACGCCGTCGATGGTGGTGTGTGTACATAACTAATTCAGCAACGTATTGAAATCAACGTTGCATGGATTTATTTATTCATTTGTTTTCCCCCACCCCGAGTGGTTGCACAAAACCGATTGGATTGTTGTCTATCCACAAAACTATCAGCAAACTGGCGGGATGCATCATGGATTCGTGTCAAGTCCCGATTGCCGAAGGATTATGTAAGTTAAATCGGGTCGCCTTTCGTGGCCGGACGAATTTATATTTCATATACCACAACCAAAAAGGACTCCCGAGAGCCCTTGCGATCACCATGAACGATCATATTTTGCACCTCGCTCCAATGACCTAGATAATCGTCTATTCAAACCAAACCGGCTAGAGAGAAATAAAAGAGAAACAGTTACCCTCTCGCATCGCTTGCATGTTGATTCAGTTTGAATTTTTCATGCTGAACGTTTCGACTGAAAAGATAATATTTTGTACGTTTGTCCGATAGCCATTGGCAGTTTTTGCTTTCGATATCCTCTTGGCTATTCCACCGGTTAGAACAGGAAAACAGTCGGGTAGAGCACAGACTACGATCGGATAAAATCCGTTCGACGGTCGGTGAAAAATGAACTCTGTGCGTTTATACCTTATATGTTCAAAGGTTCCTTTGAAGCCTCCAGGTTCGTTTATACCTAAGGCGCTCAAGTGTTTCCATGAAGTAAATGATTGTTTCTTTTCAAACGAAGTCGTTGGTAATCATTTCAATAATTATACAAAATGATGATAAATTCATAAAAAACTACAAATAGGATCCTCAGAAAAGCAATTAACACTCTTTTTTTCAATAAGAACCCTCAAATGTACGAATTCGTTGAGAATCCGCGGCATAAAACCTCGCGGATTTCTTCCCATACAAACGGGAACGAACGGATTTGCGAAAAGAGTTCATTTCGTTCATATTCAAAATGGCAGGTAAAATGAACACATTTGAGAGGAGGTGAGTGAAACTTGACAGCCAGATTTGCCCGCACTTTTCAGCGTGAGTGACCTTTGACAACTCGATTCGAACGGATATTTTCCGATCGTAGTCGGTGCTGAGCCCGAGTGATTGTTTACGCTGTACCGGGTTGCGGCTAGAGTTGCAACCGGAAAATCCACATTATTGTCGGACATGATGTTGTTGGGTCTGGGTGATGTTTTCTCTAGAACGGTCGGGTTCGATTTCGAGTCGTTTAGTTTGGTAAAAGAGGAAAACCCGATTGCTACCCAGTATTTTTCCGATAAACAAAGAGAGGTTTGTTTCCGATCTCCAAAGAAACAGTAGATATAATATATGAGGTTAAGAATGAAATAAAAGAAACCTACATTTAAACCCCTAGAATATTAAGAATCATTTTCCTTTAGAGGAAGCCATTTTGTTAACCTCTGTGACGTCATCGAACGGCCTGTTGATGGCGGCATTTAAATGCACCGCAGGGTTGTGCGTAATGGCGGCGTATCTGCCATGCATCACTTTTATGGCTGTTGACAACGTTATACTCACCTGTACCACGTCCGGCCACGGCAGGTTTTCAACCAAACGGGCCACAAATCGTCCTTCTCCTTTGTTTGTTAGAGTGTTTTTTTTTTCTTGCACCATTATTTATGCTGGCCATGGAAAAACATGGATATCCCGTCAGCAATGCAACGCCGGAAGCGAAAGACAAAGTTAGTTTTCTTATTTGCCTATCGTTTTGTGATGAGATGAGTTCTGCCGGGGCTTGAGTTTGAAGCCGAGAGGTATAAAAAAGCGGAACTTTGCCTTCGTTAAAAATGTGACTTCAACTTTGTAAATTATATTTCTCAAACTAGAAATTCATTTGCCATGATGTTTTTTCTTTACCTTCTATTCGAAATGCTTGTAGAGCTTCCTTTGGAAGTGAATTCGTTTGAAATTCAGGATGATAACTGTATTCATTTGAGGATGAAAATAAAAATTCCCGCTTGTTAACGTGGAGTTGTTTTTGCGCATCCGGAAAACTTCCCGAACTAAGAAAACACGTTACGGGCTCCCCTTTTTTCCCCTCCCGAACAACGGATTAGCAAGGTGGTAAAACTAATTCCTCCTGTTTCGCAAATGTGTGTTGGATAGTTTTTTTCCCTCCCCCCACCCCCCATCCCTTCGCGGGGTTTATGTTTCGTAAAGTAAACATCAGGCACAACTGGCACAAAAACACCGAACCTAGGAACCAACCTGGGGAAGGAAGCAAAAAACTTTTATCTCACGTTTCGCGCCACCGGGAAAAAGGTGCGCCTTTCGCGAGCTGACGATGATGATGAAGGTTTTCCGCTTGGTTTCCGTCGCGCTGTAAGCGCGGGGGTTTTTCTTTCACCGGCCCCGCGCGCACGGTGAACGGATGAAGACAACGGTCGAAAGCACCCGTTGCGATCTCCGGTGGGGGTAGAGGGGTGGTTAAAGGGGGGAGGCGAATGGGGTGGATTGGCAAAGCCGGACAAATGATGCCATAACTGTTGGAAGGGTACAAAGAACAGTAAACCTCCCGGCAACCGGGTAACGAGGGTGGACGAAAGGGTGGCGCGGGGTGGGAAAAACACAAGTAGTTTCAAAGTTCAAATGATTTCAACTTTCGCTCGGTCCGATGCGGCGAGTTCAAGGGAGCTGCGAAACAAAACATTCGCGATGGAGAAAAACGAAGGGGAAAAAAAACGAAACACCAACCAAACGAAGGAAAACCTTTTCTCTGTTGTTTATTTCACTTTATTTTACCGTTTAGTTTAACGTTCACGTGCGTTGTGTTATGTTTGTATCGGTTTTGCGTTTTACGTGTGTTCCACCCAACCGGGGCCGAGGGTTATGAAAAGAAACGCAAAACGAGCGATAAGTTTAACCGGGAGCTTAGTTTTTAATACCTTTGCTCAATCACATTCCAACGAGTTTATTACTGCGGGTTTTGCTGCGGGTTTTCATTTGATCCGATTGTGTGTATTTTATTCGTTCCTTTGATTGAAAGCGTTATAATGAACAATCGCTTCTGCGCTCTTTCAGGAAAGCATAGTTTTTAAACCTTTAATCCAAATGATTACACCTGTGGAAGGCATTGTTTACCAGTGTTTGGCTTCCAATACCAACCGTTCGGCATTCAATTAGCTCTGAAGCAAGAGTGATAACCGTTAGCATAATGC
This sequence comes from Anopheles coustani, assembly GCF_943734705.1. Taxonomy (NCBI): domain Eukaryota; kingdom Metazoa; phylum Arthropoda; class Insecta; order Diptera; family Culicidae; genus Anopheles; species Anopheles coustani. The sequence goes on along the minus strand of NC_071288.1, from coordinate 95,425,849 downwards.
ACCGTATCGGTTAATGCAACGTTAAAACCCCCGAACGTCGTTGCGGTGGAAGCCTTTAAAGTACTGATTCCCTTGACCAAATGGCGAGCGCCATTGATTGGATATTGGGGAAGCAGACCAGTCTGATGCGGTGCATCGTAGGACGAGATTAATTTGTCATAATACGATATGAATACTAATTCGATGGGAATTAGGGTGTGTAGGACAGTGACTCCCGCCCGTTGATGCCGGAAGGGCTTCGGTTCATGTCGGAGCGGATTATAGAACCGTACACCACGCTCGGGGCTCGGATGGGTCCGCGTCCGTGAACGAGAGCCTCAACAACCACCGTCTACAATGTGTGACTAAGTGTCGTGATACCGATTGAAACCCGGCAACAGAGTTTTCGGTGTCTGACGCTGGCAGTACCGGAGTTTCGGAGTCCGATGAGTGGACAGGCTGAGGTTTGAGGCTTCGGACACCTGAGCTCGTGCACCGGCAGGACCATGGACAGGGATGGCCGCATAAATCGTTCCGCGTTCGCATCCTGTTCGACAGCGATTTACTTGCCCGGTAACGAGTTTCGGTTGAAAGCGAGAGGGAGAAAGAAAGAAGCGAACGATTCGGGGATGGGAAAAATTCGTTTATTTTGAATATTCATTGAAAGGCTGTTCGGTGGCGGTGGAGACCTGAGGGTCTTTACAAACGGAGCTTGATGAGTGGTTTTCGGTTGCTGACACATTCGGTCGGAAGTTATGCCCTCGACTTTCGGACGTTTTACTACACAGAGAGGAAGAGTAAGTGAGAGGTTCGGTTTACCACACATCCTGGCTGCCCGGCGACACACGAGTGCCGAATCCTAAAACAACAAGTGGAAACTGTGCCGGAAGGGAAAACTTTACCGCTTGTCTGACTCATTCGGACAGCTTCAGCCCAGCGAATTCCAACCGGTGAATTTTGGGGTTTGCAGTAAATGTGAGTATAAATTGCAACTTGCAAACATTCAGCCGGAGGAACGAGGCGTCACCGGTCAAGCGCTTGAACACGGTTTGCACGGAAATGGGCAGACTTCACGATAGAATGGACTGGAGAGCGCTGGAGAACGATAAAACCAATTTAGATTGTAGTTGGAATTCAATAAAAGGTACGCGCGTCTGTCGTTTGATAGCAAGGTCCACAAAAGTTTCTCTGGAGAGTGGGAAACATCGTTGGTTAATGTTTTGTCGTCATGTCGACTGTATTTCGATTAGTTGTTATCGGCTTTATTTTCATGGTTTTGATCTGGTTCTTATTGTTGGTTCAATTTATTACGAGAATTCTGATCACTTTGGTGATAACTTCTCAAACACTGTAGACTCACCGATTTTGTTTTCCAGCCGATAGATGAATCGTGGCTAGTTAACTGTTGAATTGTGACTGGCCTACTGAATATCATGTTCGGTCTGGTCAGTTTATTTATACTTGTTTTCTGACCTACTTGTTATATTTTGTTTAAACTGGTTTTAGATTTGTTCAAGCTATTGTGCTATGGTTATTTGTTGTAAGTGGCTGATCGTAAGTTTATATTACGTGTTTGCGAATACTTGATCTGTGATACTATGTTTCAATTCGAATTTAGTTATTTCGTTATGTGTTTCAATGTTGTGTTTAGCCTTCTTTTGATTCTAAGATGCGTGTTCGGTTCTTATGCTGGTCAACATCTTACAGAACGCTACGCTTATCAACAATGTTGAACAATGTTCTGTTCTGATATCGCCAGTTTGCTGAATTCCCTAACATTCTTGTGTGGTTCTAAGAATCGATTAATTCTTTCTTTGTAGCTCACGTTCAGTTAGCAGATTATAATATTACACTTTTCGCAAATTTTATTAACGTCCTTATAAATCAACCATTTTTGAAAGTCCAATTATTTCAACAAAGTGAACAATGTTTAATCAGGTACGATAAATTATAAATCGAGCCATAAAATCATCTTTTTGAGAATGATTACCTCTTCGTAGGGAGCTTTTACATCTTTCCCCGCGCGAAGAAAGAATCGCCTCCGAATTAATTTCTATTCCCTTTATCCATCTATTCGTCCATTGCCATTAATCGTAACCGAAACGAGATGGTACGGTCCTTAATTTAATTGCCACTTGTGCTGGGCCGGTCTCTCCTTCCACCTCCGAACAACGTCCCAAGAAGGCTAGGTTACGACGTGCGCCTTCAAGAAGTTATCAAACGGTATCCACTCACTTGTTTGGGGCTCGTTTACAGAGGTGCTTAAAAATGTAAAAAATGCTATTAATTAGCCATTAAAGAGATCATAAAATGTGAAATCTCTTTTTCCGGCTACTGTGGAGGGGGGGGGGGGGGGGGGAGTGTGGAATTGGAAATGCCTAGTGGTTTCCTTTCACTTTTCTAATTTGGCGATGTGGGAAATTTGTCTGGGATTTGGCGATCGAAACCGAAGGGGCGTGCAAATGATGTTGTTAATGAAATTTACGACTTTCGCCTTTTGGTTTCTTCTGCTTTTCTTTCGGATCTCTTTTTGTGTGCTTCGATCATCGGAAAATCAACTGCCATCGCTTGCGGGGAGGGGCGGGTGGTCAACGAGGGAATTTCGGTTTACGGGTTTTCATCCCTGCGTTCTTTCTTTTATTTCCGTTTGCCAACGTGAAAGACTCACAAAACAAACGTAATCAACATAACTCAATGGTTCGCACTTCGCCGGAAGGTGGAATTGATTTTCGCTCGTTTCAGCAAACGTTCGAAACTTTAGAAAAATGTAGAAAAAAAACAGCAAACAAAAACCGACGGGCATTAGTGCTTCCGTTTGCCGCTGGCGAAGCGTGGAAAGTTTCGCCGCGTGTTCTCTGTTTAAACAACCCATAGTCCGTTTGGCGAAGTTTGCGGAAGCAATTTGGGGAAAAATTGAACTTTTGCATCGATTATAGTTCGCGCGAGTTTTGGAGACGCGATTTGCGAGACCAATAAAGTTGCGAATCCGTTGGTCGGAGCGGCACGCCTGTTGACGAAGTGTTCCGACCGGACGCGTAAGGTGCGACACGGAGGTGAAAAGCGTGTTTGGAAAAGCGTGGAACGGGACAGAAAAATCGATTATCCAGCTTGTTTGAGATTGGTGTGTTTTGTGCAGTTTTTGTGCCGTGGACATTTAGAATTGGAACAAAAGAAAAAAGGAAAAAAATATTAGAAGCTTTGTTTCCATTATGATTATTAAATTGAATAAGTTTAAGACGTATAATTATTTTCAAGAATTTATTTTATTTCCCCTTTACATAAAATCAATTCCCTGATATTTGCATCTGATCTCGTTCAAGATTCAACAAAATCAATTCCTTTCGGAGGTAAACAATTTAGCTGTCACTTTTCACCCCTCCCGATTTTCCTACCGTAACGAAGTTTTCCCTTCAGAAAAAGCAGACAAAGTGGGTGAAAGCAAAATATGGCCACCAGGTTTCAGGTGACGGTTACACCCTTTCGCGCGATCGCTTAGCGTGGTCGGAATGCTCCGGCTTGTTAGTGGCAATAGCAGCAGCGTTCAACGCTAATTTACATTCCAGCAGCATATATCATGTACAGTTGACATAAAAACCTCATAAATATGTTTATCGCCTGACTTGCGCTTGCGGCCAACCGTTCAGCACGTCGGACGCAACAGAAATGCCGAAAAGCGGAAGCTTTTCCAGGAATTTTACACCTTAAGGAGCCACCAGTCGCTTGGGCTCGCCGGAAGTTGAGCTGAGGGGGTAGGGGAGGGTAGGAGGGGCCTTCAGGAAGACGCCGTGAAGCGTGTATGGAGAAGTTGCGGATAAATCCTTCCGTCCGCATAATAGCGAGTGAAAGGTAGGGCGTTCCGTTACGATCCGCCGCAGCACGCACCGCAGCATTTCCACAAGACACGTTCGTGCAGAACCAACTTTACCACCCCCACCACCACTACCACCCCCTGCGTTCATGTTCCCCATGTTCAGCGAGGCAAAGTGTTGATTTAATGCAAATACCAGCTATTTACACAGGCAAACCTTTGCAGCCCATTTTCCCGGGGTCCCACGGTGGCCTCGTGTTTCCCCGCTTTTCCGCGGGCTCGAGAATCCCCGACTTGCAACTGTCTGCCGGTCGGGTGGCCGCCATGAAATCGGCAGCTTCCGGTTTTAGCCGCGCGTATTATGCATTGCGGAAAAGCGTCCGCTTTACGTTCTATTTGCGTCGGTGAATCGGGGGGGGAGGGAATATTTTCCCTGAGGTGGGGGGGGGGGGGGGGGGAAGACTGCACAAGCAAAGTGGCGTAAGATAGCACGGGACGAGGGCCTTCGCTGGGGGGAAAGTCGGGCCCGACCGGAAGCAACGGAAAAGGAATTGTTTCCGCAGCTCGAAATTAATTTGAATACTCGTAAGCATGTCGAGGAATGATTTTTCCCGTCAAAGCAACCCGATTAAAACATCGTTACTGAGTATGATCAACAATTTTACGAAATGAAATTAGGTCACAAAAAGAAGGAATGAACTTTCAGGAAAGGATTCCAGGCTCCCACCGGGAAGGGAAAATTCAAATAAATTTAAAAATATCACATGTACATCGTGTGTCAATTTAGGTGTCCATTTTATGGTTTCGATCCCAAGTGAAAATCACCTAAATTATGATGTCTGATGGTAAATACGACCTGCAACGCTGGGAATTGGTTCGGAAATGGAATTTTCTAAACCATCCAGGGAGTAGCCAAACCGGGCTTCCCGGGGTGGAAAATTCACAGTTGGGACCCTCAATTACGCTGCACTGAAAATAAACGGACAGTAGGGCAGGGAGTCCCCGTACACATACGTGTGGCATTGTGGGGCTTTTCCGGATGGAATCCCATCGAAGGTGCACTAATCGAATCGAAACCCTAGGAACCCGAACGGCAATATCGGTCGATTTTCCTCGTGCGTTGGATTAAATACGTACCGGCCATAAATTCATTACGAAAACAATGTATCGCAGGCGTAGGCGATTGGACAATGCGTAGAAACAGTGGGAACGTGAAGGAGGAGAAGGAGGACGGGACGATGCGTGAGCGAATGCACTCCTCTGATTACACACACGAGCCAATATGAACAATGTTGGGATGATAAATTTACTCAAGGAATTAAACTTCAATTGTTAGAAAGGCGTGCGGGTTGGTGGGCGTGCAATAAGCCAAAACTGCCCGGTATGCTATTTTCCGGCCTTTTCCTCCAGCGTTCCCACACCGGTGTGAACGTGCCGAAGTCAAGTCGTTGCGTTTTGTTGTGTCCTGGACTAAATTTATATTACTGTTTGTTCGTTGGGTTAGGGTTTTCACATTTTAATAAGCTTCTTCAACATCGACTCTTGTGTGTGTTTCACACGTGCGTGCGTTGAGTAAACTAGTTTCGCAATTATCCTACTCTAGTTTTACCTTGATGAAAGGCGTACCGCATCGTTTAACTCGTCCCTTGGGTGAGGAAAAAAGGCTCCAAAGTCAACTGATTGTAATCATCGGCCAATTGAGCGGCAGCCGGGGGAAAAAAAAACCAACGGGTCAGAAAAGGAAAAACGTACGCAGCAGCAGACTGATTTAGGCAACGCAACACGGCCATTTTTCCTTTATTCATGGGGCACCGTTTCGTGACGCTTGACCGAAAAATTGAAGCCACATGTGGACGCAAAGAATCCTCCCCGGTAGCTCAAGTAGTACTTAGCATCGACCTAAGTAAACTCAACCTTTTTTCCCGGAAAGGGGGAAAAACCTTTCCGTTCCGTACCTGACCATTTGCGGGGGGGGAAATTTGCATACTAATCCAAGGGCTCGTGGGTGGCTGGTTGGCCTTTTTTTTCCCGCCGAAAGTGGAAGTGGAAAATGAGCTGCTTTCAACCGAGTGGTTCGCGTCCCTTTCATTCAATCACCAGCGATCTTCCATCACACCGTGCATGTGGAAAATGGTGAAAAAGTGTTGCCCTCATTTGGGCCACATATCAGCATCTTCTCCTGGGCGTTTGATGTACGAGATAACGCCATTGTACCGGGGTTGCAGCTTGCGGAAAACCCTTTTCCCGCCCCTTGTTTACTTAGGAGCGTCGGTGGAGACGGCGTATAAATCTTTTCCAGTTTTTCCGCCCGCGGAGGAAAAAAAAGGAGGATTCCTCCTAGTTCCCCGGCAGTCCAGTGAATATGAGTGGCTTTGGTGGTTTTTCCCTTCCTTCTCCTTCTTCGGTCTTCGGCTTGCTTGTGGGTCAAAATATACGTGAGCAAACATAAACTCGCACCGAACTCGATCCCAATAGACGTTCAGCTTCGCTCGGCACATTTGGAATACATTTTCTTTACCCCCGGCGAGTCGAAATAATCATCCCGCAAAAAAAAGGCGCGGTGGGTTGAAATGAAATTTGTGGTCGGCGCTTCGGCGATCAAAACTAATGACCTGTGGACCGACCAGGGGAGGGGGAGGGGGAGATGTTGCGGTCAAAAGAAATACATTCACTGCGCCGAGAAGTGAATTTCGGGAGCTGGGTGGAGGGGAGGATTGGGTTTCGGTCCTTTTCAGTATTCGTTCAATTTTTGCCCAACCGTCATGAATTGTAAAGTGGTTGAGGAAACAACTTTTCCTGGTTATATCGTTTTATATTTCGTTTTGTTGTTCAGTGGGCTTGCAAAAGGAGGGGGAGAGACGTTTGCTGCACAAAGGGGAAAACGGGCAAAGGAAAACGCCGTGTGCATCTTTTCACCGCCCTCTTTTGGGGTGGCCCTTTTTTCTGGAGAGGAAAAGGAAGACATAAACGTAAATATAGCTTCTCGGCGGGATGCACCTCGTCCATTTTCTCGGCTGCCCCCGGAAAAAACCGCACACAACACACAAAACCCCGCATTCACAAACCCGGGAGAAAAGAAGCACCGAGCGAGCACCGGTCCAACAAGAAAGAATCCTCCCGAAAGGAATGATCGCCGCATGAACTCCGAAACCGAAAGCTGGCCAACGGACCAGCTTTCGTATCCCTTTTCGGAGCCTGGCACGACGGGAATGGAACCGCGTCGGCTGCACTCGATTAGTGCGGAAGTTCCGGTTTGGTGAAGGTTAAACGAGATGCGAATAATGGCGCTACATTTCGTTTTATGAGATGCAGTTTTGTGTTTTGACTCGGAAACGGGGAAAGGAAGCGGGGTCCGAAGCGACCAACGAAATATGTATTTATTCGTGATATCTGTATAATGAGACACAGCGAACGCTTTTTGATGGTCCGGTGGGGGTGAAGTTGTGCTTTCCTTATGCACACTGGTCCAGCATAAGCACCAAGTAATCGTAAAACGATCCTTCGTGGGATGAAATTAAATGATAACATCTCTTACGTCTGCCCGCTCTAGCGTCACTAACTCGGGTTCCACATTACGGCGCGACGTCCCGTCACGAAACGCGACGTCGCCTGACAGGCGGCTAAACTCCATACAAAAAAAGTGTCGCACAAACCGCGCTGGTGTAGAAACAGCGAAAAACGCGACGTCACGCTTGCTCTTGTCAAATGTCAATTCGAAACGAAAACAAGCCGACAGCTGGACAAAACGTAAACAAACCGAAACACAAACGCGAACAAAACGGGCAATATTCTCCACGAAACATCGGATTTTTCGTTGTACTACTTATTTCTAGCCTTCACAAATGTAACTCAGTTTTAATTGATATTTTTACCAAAGTTTTTTCAGGTGCCGAAACGTAAACAAACAGCTCTTCAACAAGTAGGAGATGACGGAGAAATATATACCTCCTACGGTGGGGCAAAATATCGTCGATGTTTGTTTTAGGTTATTTTCTCAGTAAATTTCAAATGTAGAAGCGCCAAACTCACTCAGGGTGCATAAAATGGACATATGGCTGTCACAGTCGGTCCTACAGCACGAGCCCCTGCATAGGAGCTCGTGTCAGAGTCGGTATGCCTCTGAGTACGAGTAAGGGAACTAACGTTCGACTTAACGTAGGAGGATATACCCCGACTCGCATAAAAGAAGAAGAAGAAGGGTGCATAAAATATGTAGCTAAACAAGTATCATGCATTACTACGTCCAAATACATAAAATTTTTGAGCCGAGTTTGCGCTCCAATTGCGTAATACATATTTCCACATACTCCCCTACCTCTGTCGCGCTTTGCTTGCGCGATTGTTCTGCCGAAACTGGGCTACTTTTGAAACGGGACGTCGCGCTGCAGTGTGGACCCCGAGTGACTGTCAAAATATCTTCCAAAGTACGGGAACGTAAAGAAACCGGGCTCCAATTTCCCCAACAAAAGGCACATCAAACATGTCGCTAAGAGGGAGAAACGGCGCACGGAGCGGTGGAAATTTCAATTATTTTGACCGGAAATAAGAAATAATGAAGCTATCTATCTGTCACCGAAGTCGGCAATCGGTCGGCAAAAGGGCGTCCGGGCGAAACCGAACGGCTAGGAACGGCAAAAAGGAAAACAATAGAAGCCAGCAAACTGTCCTTCGTGTGTGTGTGTGTGTGAGTTGTGAAGGAATGGCAGAAGTTTATTTTTATCGCCACGTGGTCGCTAATAATAAAGTGATGTGATGCTTCCGGTGGTTATTCCAGTTTCGATGTTTTTCCTTTCGGGTCGTCTGTCGTCCGAGTTTTTTCTGCCTGAAGAAACACATCCATCGTGAAGCCGGTGGGGTCGGAAAAACTAAACCCAGTTTTCCGTAAACGATCGCTTACAGCGTCAATCGAGATAACCGATGTGTCTTTGGGCACGGCAAAGAGAAAGGCAAAAACAAGCGGGAAAGCTCGGGCGATGTAAGCCTCGCACCTTGTTCTCGGCTATCCAGATGTAGTTGTTATCATCGTCATGATGATTGTCTGTGGAAAGACATTTTCTGGTAGAGAGTTTTTCCGTTGGAGAGGTGGGATGAAAGATGTTGATAGGTTGTACTGTGGAACGTAAAACACAATCAAAATGATAATTTATGTTTTCGCGCTTCATCGGTGTCGGCAGTTCGGTTGGAGAACAACACAACGACAGTGTGGATTATGTGCTGCAAACACTCGCACCAGGATCGGATAAAAACAGGTACAATTTATTGCCCAAAACCCCATGCATGGAAGTGAAAGAGAATTGTTTCTTATGGTAAAGATTTATAAATTGATACTAAATTGTCTTGGCGCGCGGAAACCAATTCCTCATTCAGGGCAAACTTTTGCTCAAACGAGCCGGAAAAGCCCACTGTTCGGTGAAACCGTTCGTGTTGTTCGGTGTGGAGGGATATCGATTTGCTCGAAATAGACACGAAATTTAATCTACGATCAACATTTATTTTCTCCTCGTCCCAAGATGAATGCATCGAGAATTGAGAAACAATCAGATCCCGCGTGGGAAACGTGGGAAAAACGCGGGGGAAGGAAGTGATGGGTTTTCCTTCGACGTCTTTGAGAAAGCCCCACGGGTGCCGCAGGCGTGAGATAATAAGTGAAACGATTGATTTCACTTGGCACGAACCGTCCGTGTTCGTGGAGGAGGGAACGGAAAGGAAAACCGGATGCGCATCGGAAGGAAAACCCTGGCGAGCTCTAATAGTGCCCAAAATGGGTGTTTTAAATTAATAGCAACTGCCGAATGTAATGGCGTTGGTCTGGAGGTAGGTTGGTGGGTGGGTGGGAGGCCCGCGGGGGAGAGAGATATGCTCATCCACCATTCATTTGCTGGGGATTTCGTTTCGGTTCGATCTCGTGCTTTCTGCGTTTGGGTGAGAGTTCCTTTGGAGCCCAACGGGGGGAGAAAAAAAGTACAAGTACGATACTTTTGCAAAGCCCCACGGGCACCACGACACACACACACACATACAGCTTGGCCCGGTTCGGTAACATCATTTGCAGGCCGGGTGATAAATTACCCACCACTTTCTAGGCTATTTAGGGTGAGTTATGGTTCGCAGTTGAAATCGTTTGTAAATTAGGCGTTGAAAGGCTGCGTTAGGCTTTCTCTCACTTTTAATGTTCACACATTTTCTGCTCCCATGCGAGAGAGGGAGAGAGGGAGAGAGGAAACCAAACGGGATAGTAATAGTGGACAATGAAGCATTTATTTCAGTTGGGCTCGGAACGGAACGGAACGGGCTTCGTTTGCCCCGTTCGGAAGCCATTTTGCCAGAACTGAATAACTTGCCCTCGGATAAACAAATACCGGATGTCTGATAATGATACTCCCAAAAGGGCTGGGGCACTCCGAAAAGTGGGGCCCTTTCAAAATTGGGGGCCTATTGTTCGGGAAATAATACGCCCGATTGTGTCTTCGCCTTCGCGCCGGATAATTTCCTCGCGCGTGTTAATGGAAATGGAAACTTGTGTGTGATTTGAAAGCAAATAATGCTGCTTGATTTTGTGTTCGAAGCGTACGGGGTTCGCTTGTGGTCGTACCGCCCACCCACCGCTACAAGATGATGTACGAGAACTCACGCGGGAAAACCCCCGCTTTTCGAGCCCTAGGTATTAGCCCCTAGAAGGGTTTCGGGGGAAATTCGACTCCAATTTTCGCCCGCGGCAGGCAGGCAGGAAAAACGATCGCACCGCGCGGAGGTGATGATATGAAATTGAGTTTTCCCCTCGGCGTTGAGGGTTGGAGAGTTTTTGGTAAAATTAATTTACAATTTAGATGTACAACTACTCGAGCCCGTAAGCCCGGGAGTCAGTAAACACGACTGACGTTCGAGTGGTTGAATTCACTAAAACATCGTTTTTCAACCCGGTTTTCCCCGCGGGCGTGGTGTGGGGAGCGAGAGGGGGAAAACCGCGTTGCCGTTTTGAGGAAAGGCTTTTGCTGATAATTGGCATAATATTCACTGCTACATTTGCGTTCGTCGTCGTCGATAACGTTGGCGTACCGAAAAAGGGAAGCGCGTGCTGTGGAAAAGCGAAGCGACCAGCGCGACGCGCACATTAGTTGGGCCTGGAATCGAAGACCGCAGAGTGGGTTAATTGAAGCAGTCAAACCTTTTGAAACGCGTACCATTCCGCGCGGTGGTGTTGCGATAAGTCCTCCCCGGACGCTTTCCACTTTTCCGAGCAAACACAAACGTCGCGGCGTCGTCGTTTTGAAGGGAAATCGTTCTGTTCGCAATGACACCGATCCGGGGTACTGCACCGGGAAACATGCTTTCTGTCGCGCTGATATCTTTATTGTTCCCCCCCTCGGTTACACACCCGAGCCCCGGCGAGGTCCCGCAAACTAGTGATGGGTAAATTTGACAAAAAAACGAAACCGCTTCCGAAGGTAGGTGCAATACTCCGAGCTCAGAACCGTCCGGAACCGTCCGGAGCCGCTAGTCGGCAGCCGGAGCCGTCCGGAGTCGTCGGAATAGTCGATAGCCGGAGCCGGCTCCGGACTCCAACGACTCCGGACGGCTCCGGACAGCTTAGGACGGCTCTGGACAGCTGCGGACGGCTCCGAACGGCTCCGGACGGCTCCGGAAGGTTCCGGACGGCTCCAGGCTGCTTCGGACGGCTACCGACTATTCCGACGACTCCGGACGGCTCCGGACGGCTCCGGAAGGTTCCGGACAGCTCCAGGCTGCTTCGGACGGCTCCAGACGGCTTTGGACGACTCCGGACGGCTCCAGACGGCTTTGGACGACTCCGCACGCTTCCGGACGGCTCCGCACGGCTCCGGACGGCTCCGCACGGCTCCGGACGGCTCCGGACGGCTCCGGACGGCTATCGACTATTCCGACGACTCCGGACGGCTCCGGACGGCTCCAGACGGAATCGTGGGTTTTGCTAAGCAGGACTTAGAGCCGTTTTAAGGATGCTCAAAAGAGGTTCCGGGCGGTGAGTGCGGTTCCGAGAACCCATCACTACCGCGAACTATCTGTGGCGGATGTACGAATGTCGCTGAAATCATCATTAACGTTTGAAGCGCGCGGAACCGAAGCGGCCGCCCGGGAAAACTGATGCAAGTCGCGATCTCATCAAGGCGGGCGAGGTGTTAATGTCACGTGCCGATCACGGGCGTGTCAGGGGGCGCTCATTTAAGGACACATACATACAATCTGGCTCGCACGTACGGGCGTCCCCAGTTCGGTCGTTACAGCAACGTTTTGCGGCAACGCCAGGCCGGTCCTAGGACGGCTTCGCACCGCCATTAGCTTCCGCCGGCGAAAGGAACACATTTAGTGACTGGTGCAATCATTGTACCACCGTTGTATCATTGTGATGAGGCGCGTTGAAGCGTGGAATTGGAATGGAATTGCCTACAGAGCTCAAACGTCTCATCAAAATCTTTCGGTACGTGTTTCGGGCAAAGGTTGCAGAAAATTATCTCAAATGCGATTATTTGTGTTTATAATTTTGTCTTCCTACGAAGTGTCATAACGTTTTACAGCGAAGTAGTTAAACCATGGTATCCATAGTAACGTATGTAATTTCAAGGAACAAATGTAGTATAACACGAAATCTGATAATAAACGTAGAGTTAAATTTGTAGAATAGTTGTCCAAGCAAATAAATTTAGTTTCGAAGTAAATTTAACGACCGAAAACATTCATCCTGAGAATGGTTGAACCCGTTGAGGACAAGGAACCAGTCAACTATCCAACCTCGAACTGTTCGAATCTTCAAACCAACAATAGACAGGCGTTTAGTGTGGAAGTGTGCTTGTACCGCTTCACACGAAACATGCTCGAAGGCAGCGACCACTTGCCCTCTAATCGCGTGGGATTAACGTGTTAGCCAACGGCTAGCTTCTTGCCGTCAAACCGTGAAGCGTAAAGCATCCTAACGCCTCCATGATTCCGCCGGGGCTTATGTTTAACACTTTCCGGGTGCCAAGAGCCACCCGTGCCGGTACTTCCCACAAACGTTCAGGGTCAAGAGTGGTGTCAATGTTTCCATGGCGCAAGGTTCACCTTTCGCTGGCGGATCTCTGGACTGTTTACACTGCCCCTTTCCACCTCGCACTTTCCCTGACAAACGCACCGAATGTGCTCATCAAATTAATCGAATCATTCACACCCGATAAAAAGGGAATCTTTCACGTGGTCCGAGGCGGCTAGAAGGATCCTTTCGCAAGGGATCCCGGAGTGATTGCACTCAGCCAAAGCCTACGGGGCTTTCCCGGAGACAAAGCCCCCACCCAGGAGGTGGTTGGTTGTTTAATTTGAATCGTAAATACTTGACCGCTATTAGGACGACTTTGTGTGGGTGTGTTTGCGTGTGTGTGTGTGGGGATGGAGCGGTGGAAGGTTTTATTTTCCCCTTGGTCAACGAGCAAAACGAGCAGTCTTACGACAGGACGTTGAGATGCTTCAAGTTCAAGAGAAGCTTTTCCGGGAAAGGGGAGTTGAGATGGCTGACAAAGCAAAGTCACCCACTTTCTCACAGAAAAACGATTTCAAAGCAGTCACCAGCCGTAGGAAGAATTACGAACAGAATTTAGATGGCGGATTTCGGCGGGGAAGAAACACAAGCCGTGCCATTTAGGAAGTGTGATCTTATTTAATTATTTCTTTCCGAGAGGCATAAGCTCACAGAAGTCATCAGCAAAAACGACGGAGAAAGGAGCCGGGTTTTAGAGCAGAAGGAACTAGGAACTGGCAGCCTTAACTGAAGTGTGAACACGATAAGGGATAAGGAGGCAAACGTTGGATGGATTCTTCACGAACTCCGGAACTAAAGGCAGAACCGAGTGTAGAATCGAGCAACATTCCAAGGCGAGGCACAGTAGTTGTCGAGTCGTTTGCCAGAGAATGTTGCCAATAAAAGCGATCGGGGCTGCAAATGCCCGGGGGATGGAGGAACGTCCCAGTTCAAGCCCAGCCCGTGGCCGGACATTTGCTGAAGATGAAGGAAGGCTCGGACTTGGATGTTGTGTGGGTTGAAAGGTCGAGGAGTAGGGATAAAGTAAACAGAACTCGTTGAACCTCATTCACACTCGTGCTTCGTGTCTAAAGGCAAGTGATCGGCTTGCTTGTTGTTTACCCGTGCCTATAAGGCATGTGATTCCGTTCCGCATCGGACACCGGAACACAGTTTCTCATTTGCTCTGCCACTGTGTGTTTATCCGGGCTTGAGCCAAGCGAAAATGTTTTCGCAACATCACCTTTAAGAACTTTCCTTGGAAGAGGGGCTACGGGGAGTTGGTGTAACTTTTTCATTAGATTCCTTGGCGTTGGACACGCAGGGAGGAACGGTGCATAAGAAACCCTAAAGACCACTCCGTTTCGGTCGTATCTTTCGGTTAAATGAAACGAATCCTTCCGATACGGAACATGCACTCGGGGTTGCATACTTGTTTGCTACCGCTTTTCTCGATAAATATGCCATTGATATCTGTTTGGACCATGTTTCCTGAGCTTCGGGGACTACTCCCTGGGCCGGAAGTTGAAAGGTAAACATTTGCACAACAATTTGATTTCATTTGTTTGCTTCGTTCGGATTCATTGACCTCGCTTGGAGCACAAAGACAACCAGGTCTTTGATGTCCAGACCTCCTGGACCTAAATTGGAAGTGAAAAGACTCTTCCAAATGGGGCAAGAGCTAAAGCGTGTCATGGGAACACACATTACGTCAGAATGTCAGTGGTTTGACGTGAGACTCTGGTCTTCAGGGCTTGTTGCGGTTTTGTTTGGGATCGTTTACGATGCAATCTGCAGTTGTGAAGCGCACTTCATTTCCATCCAAAAAGTTGTTTAAGCTTGTTAAATAACGATCGCCGCACTTGCAAAGCCCTGCGGTTTCGTCAAATTCCAATCCCTCTCTCCCTCTCATCCTTCTCTGGTTCGTATCCCTTTCCGGATTGTGTTGTGCATAAATTTGCGATGGAATTTCCCGACCGACGCCATTGTGTGGCGCGATCGTGAAATGATATAAATTTTAATCCTCCTCGCAATGACCTCATCAGCATCATCGTGACATCACTCACGTCCTCGGCTGGCCGTGGCCGTACAAGGGGTGACTTAAATCACGCGAGCTCCTACACTCCATTAGACGGAGGCCGCGGCCATTGTGCCGGGGATCAGACGAAAATGTGACGAATTTTCCGGCGCATCGGACGGGTTTATTACTGGCAGACTCTGACCCCGAACGCTTTCCATCGGGGATATGATGATAACTTTTCGCACGATGGCTCCCGAACGAGGCATGCTTTCCCGCACGTGATGGTATCGTTCGGGTCGTTGGAATTAACAGCGTCATGCTACACTGCACCGGTGGGCGTTATTTATTAGATGCCGCTTATCAGCATGTCAATTGGCCGATGCGTTCAAAGCGAGCTGCCCGACAGCTTTCGGGGATGGTGTTTTTGTTGCTTAAACCCTTAGTTATAGTGCGGAACTCCAGGATTGCCGAACAATCCGTCAAAATGCCAACGTTTCGTGACGCGTTTTCATGATGTGGTTCAGAATTTATTTTGGTAACTCCTAGCTGATACCAAGCAAAAGCGAAATGGATGAAATGGATACAAGTTATCTTGTACTGGAACTCAAGTTCTGTTTACTCTTAGGATATATCCGCGTATAGCGTTGAAATATTCAACAGAATACATCGTCGCAAGTCCTTGTCGACGGCGACATTTGCTCAGAAGATGACTTCTACTGACAATAAGTTGTTAATCAACGGAATCCGCTGGAGATCCGCGGCCCCGGCATCGTGAACAATGGATTATCTTAAAGGGTCGCTGGCCGACATTGTACCCTTTCCCATCCTCAGGGCTGCTTCCTGCTTTATGTGGCGATTATCAGAATCCGCTGCTTTACGATTCCACTCCCAGAGGGAGACCGGAAGCTTCCGCTTACCGTTTTGTCTTCTTCCTTCCAGGGAAAGTGCCCGGGCAGGTCGTTACTTTGGTGCACGCTTATCATTTCCTGTGGTTCGTCTCCCGGAAACCCGCCCCCCTGGTTCTCCCTGAATTGTTTGGGATCGCCATGGGAATGCACCTGAAGCATTTGTCCCCGGTTTCCGGTCGTGCTTATTGTGTGGAGCTATCTAGGCGAGCTGGAGCTTATGTTTTGTTGTTCCCCGGATTCCTTGGTAAGTGATGACTTTAATTGCTCATTACTCCTATCGCCAAGGATCCCCTTTGAGTCGGACATTATCTCGATCGCACGCTATAAGCGTTCGTGAGTGATTTCTTTCGCCTTGTTCACCCTATTGATCAACAATGGGCGCATTTCTATAGTTGCACGATTTATTGGTGCGCTCGCTTATCATCGGAAACGCCTTTGTTACCGCCAGGATTTCCTGCAAATGCATCATTCATTTGGCAAAGTCCTGTTTAAATAGCGCACCGAGAAACAGTAAACAACAGCGCCGTGTGACGAGAGTGGAAAGTAATTAAAAGCATATGTTTTTAATGGGTCAGCACTGTCGCCATTTGCTTGAATGCGGTTTTCACTCTCTTCCTTCGCTCGGTGGGGGGAAAACCCTTTTCCCGGGGCTCTCGGTTCTGCCCTGATCCTGCTTCCTCGTTAGTTTCCTCCATTTGCCGTATCCTTTTCAATTAAAAGTGTCCATTTATTTTGCAATGAACCATTGAGCGCAGCCGTCACAACTTTCCTCCCGTGGAGAATTTAATGCCGCGTCGTGTGGAAAAACTAAAAAAACAAAGAACCAAAAACTCAGAAAAAACGCGTTGTTAGTTGTTGTTCCCTCGAGCCGGGCGAGTTGGTCGCCCTTTGGTCAGCACTGGTCGCTGTTGTTTGAAGAATGTTGATGACGTTGCAAATAGCATTCCGGCCAACGTGAAACTCGCAGCTACTATGCAAATATCCACGCGGAAAAGTCAAGCCATCCGGGGGACGGGATCGGGGTGGAAAAGTTTCGCGGAAAATATGCAGTTTTGACGCGATTTTTCGAATCAAATGAATACAAAAAGGGAACGGAATTTCGGGGAACGAGATCCGAACATGACTATTTGCAGCATGTGTCGGAGAGTAATGAGAATGAAATATGTTTTACACTCCTTTCCTTCATTTTATTCCACCTCGTTCGGTTCGGGATGACTTTCTATGCTGATGATTGCCGTACAGTTTTTTTTCCTGGTCTTGGTTGTATTGAGGGAGTAGAACTAAACAAAATAATTCCCAGCAACGTTAGTCGAACTCTCTCTCTCTCTCTTTGTGCAGTTTTGAAGGCTTCCTTTCTCCCTTCGGTAGTAAATTTGGAGAGTAATTCTGAAAATGGTTACCTCCATCCCGTTCCCGCCCCACTAAATCGCACAACGACAACAACAAAACATGTCGGGAAGGACGAAAAGGAAAACGAGGCGACGATCTCGTAAAAATCACGAAGGAAACGATCTAACTTTAATAATGTTTTTAATGAGAAAAAGTTGCCACCGATGGGCGGCTTCAGCACGTTGTGCAGCTCGTTGTCTTCCTGTCTCTTTCCCTCCCACGACTTACTCGACGAACTGCGGGAACCGGAACCACCGGAAAAGGTAGGAACCAGCAGAACGGGTTTTTCCTACCGTGCGCGGGGGGGCCGGAACGTGAAAGTTTAAATATTTCCGTTTGTTGTTTATAATAAAAATTTTAATTTTCCTTCCAGCCAGAACGTGGAAAGTGTGCCACCGGGAAAAGCCATCTCTTCCACCGACTCCGAGGGGTGGGGGGGGGGGGTGGGGGGGGGGGAGGTGATGAAGGTTCGGATATTTTCCCGCCTTCGTCGAAAGGATTTTCCCGGCCATTGGATATAACGGCGCGATGTGAGGTACGGGGTGCGACTTAACAGAGTGGCTATCGTAGTTCGCTCGTCTGGAATCTTAACCTCGTGGCACGGTTTGAATTACCTCTCTTTTTCCCGACCCTCCCGAGAGGTGCGATATTCGTTAATTGAAAACACTTTCCCACGCTCTTCGAGTGGTAGCGATTAAAAGAAAGGTATGTAAACGACTTGGATTATTGGCGCGTGAAGGTTGTAGGAGCAAAAAAAGGAGCTGAAAAATACATGGCTCTAGGATGCTTTAGACGTGCGTCAGCTGCACAAGACCTTGTCTACTTTATGAGAAACGAGTGTAGCTTTTAATTATTGCGAAGATTTGCTTTAAATGTCGGTCATTTACTTTCCGGTGGCGAATGATGAACTGCTTGCAGCACCGTTCTGTCGAATGAAAGCTGACGGAACGGATTTCATTACGTCAGGAGCTACGGAAAATGGAAAAGAAATTAAATTCTCATCAACCATTTGCTTGCGAAACGTTCCGGACCAAGTGGCCTTGCCTCTGCCACTGAGTGGTTTGCTTCTCTCGCTCGGACTCGTTTGCTGTTAACAAACTGTTTCCAACGTCCATTAGGAAGTATGAGGTATACTGTGGCAATCATCGGTGTGAAACATCCGGACAGTTGCATCATGTCAAAACTGCCCTCTTCTGATGGATATTTCCAGCATCGATACCTTATTCATGACGTACTCAGGCTGATTGCATATCGGTAAAATGCTGGAAAAACTGATAATAATAGAAATTTCGTTCATTTCCCCGAGATGCTTAACTGTTTTTCCCAGAATCCGAAGTACGTAACCATAGAGTCGATTGGTTCGTTGCATAACTCCCGAACAAAAGGCTATGATTTTCCCAATGTACCATACAATCTTCCATGGTGAACTGGCTTTTGACGGGAAGGAATAACAAACGACACTTTTCCTCATCGGGAAAGTTTGAATTAGCAGGGACTTTTCTTAAAAAAAAAAAAAAAATAAGGTTCGAGTGGGCACAAGTGGTTTGAGTTTTGAAGAAAAGAGATTAAACCAACGCCCAACACAATTGCCAAGCAAGCCATGAAGGAGGGATTCTTTTGAACAGTCTAAGTCAGGGTATTCTTCATAATTGAGAGCTGCCGGTGAACCATTCCGGTGAAGCGATTGGCCATTGTTTTGTGCACTCTTCAACCGGTGCATCGTCCCCCGGGGGCTTTGTTGCCCAGCAATTGGTCGGTTGTCGAAGGGTTTCCTTGCTCGCTCAATGGAGATGTGAAACAAAGAAGAAAAGGGGGTAAATCCTCTTTTAACTTTCCCGATGGCGAAAGGGAAAGGGTGGGCTGGCCCGGATGTCCTCGAGATGCACAATGCATGCAGGTCTTCTGGTTCGAGTGCAGGTGCTACTTCCGGGGTCCTTGAGATAGCGTCGGATAGAAGAGATCGGTATCGGGCATAAGAATGCTTTTGATTTATTGATAAACGTGCCAGTGGAGGTAGTTAAAGTTGGTGCTGTTGTTTGGTTCTTTGTTTGGAATCAATGAGAAGTGCTTTCTTTCGCGATATCCAGACATCTTGGCGTCGTCTTTTGCCGAGTCAAAGGAACTCTAGTTTGAATCCATCTGTGGTCTGGGGTTCTTGGAGCGGGCGAAATGGAGGTCGTCTTTGCCAGCCGGCACCATCGAGTTGAACTGAATGAAGATGATCAAGTAGGTGACTAAACCGGCCACCAGCTGTAAAGAAACTCGTCCTCAGTGGCATGTAAACTGTATTGCCTACACCGTGATTCACTTACCCCGGAGAGCATGTTGTAGTTGATGGTGAAGAAACCGAGCGCCGAGAAGCGAACGCTCGCGATCAGGTTCGAGAACCAGATGGACGAATGCTGTGCCTGTTGCCCTGGTCTCATCGACAGCTTGGATAGGAAGGACATCAGCAGCTTCGACTCCTGCTCGACACGCTCGCAGATGAACGGCAGCGCGACGATGGCGATGACGTTCGCTAGGATGATGCCTCCGGAGAGGACGAGTGACTCGACCGAAAGTCCCCGCCGTTCGTCGATGGAGTTGAGGTGTAGGTAGCAGTAGTACGACTGGATCGTGGTCACCGTAAAGAGCGCCGTATAGACGGTGAGGAAAAGTGGGCCAAAGTAGGACTCAATCTTCTCCGCCAGGTCGATGGAGCGTGAAACGATGGCGAGGATCTGCAGATCGTCGGCGAGTTCCCGCCGGTTGGAGGTATCGTCCAGCACCACGTTGACAAGGGCCGACCCATCGGTCAGCTTGATCGGAGTGGCAAAAGCGGTGGCGACCTTCTTGGCGCTGAACTCAAGCCCTTGACGGTAGTATTGCTCGACCAAGGCGTTCAGGTGCTGGAACCGTTCGTGGAGCCAGCTGATGAGGAGAAACGCGTGGAAAATACCCATCGCCTGCACGACGAAGGGTATCTGAGTGGCCAGCCAGTACCACTCCGGTGGGGAGTGTGGCTTCCCGAAGCTCACGAAACCATCGTACGCGACTAGAAATGTTAGTCCCAGCAGGACCAATCCGTAGCGAAGCAGGAAGTTGCCCTTGGTCGGCCGCGTTAGATCCGGGAGCTTGTAGCTACTGAGCTCCCGGTCGATGACCAGGTATCCCTCGAGGATCGCCTGCAACTCGGACGCCTTCAGCTGAGGAACGATCCAGGCCACCGTGAGTGCGATCGTGTTCGTGATGAGCTGGATGTGATTCGCGATTCCGGTGATCAACGCAGTTCCGTAATCCACTCGAAACGACTCCACCAATGCGATCCAGACCAGCACAACCAGCACACTAACGGTCAGCTTCATCCAGCGAGTATCGCGCACCACAAAGCCCTCCTTCTGGCTCGTCATCTGACCGGGAGTTAGCGCAAAAAGGCGGAAACAATTGAACGCATACCGGAACAACTGCTCGAACTGCTTGCTTTCAACGCTCGGTGCCTGGAGAAACGAAGGCCGTTGCTTCAGGAAGGAGTTCTTCTGCCTATCAAACCACTTCGACATGGCTAACTCAACTGTCGTCGTCGTTGCCGTCACCGTCGGATATGGGTTCTGCATCGGCTCGCGGTCTTGTTTTAATACCTCCGCGCAAGTTCGCTCTCCCGCTTCCGGCCGGATAATGGTGCCTATTGTGCAATCTCTCTTGCAGAAGTTATCCTTCGCTTACTGGTTGATTACACAACTTTTGTGCTTTCTGCTTTTGATGAGTCAACCACTTCCACTGGGGGAGTCCGATGTTCGATCCAACTTTACCATCGATCCATTTCGAAGCAAAGAGGTCCAGAAGGCGAGGAGAAAGTTTTCCGTTTATCAATGAGCCAAGAAATATCGCTGGCCGCGGCTGCAAACAAACTTTGGCCCGCATCCATTATGGATGCATTTTCGTTCAGCGACCGACCGACTAATGGACCACAGCCGAATCGTCGGTCTGGTGACCGATGGCTGGTTCGCATTTCTGTAGATTCGATTTTCCTTCCTTCGACTCCGGCTCAAAACTGTTTAATTTTGGTGAGCAGTTGCTTTTCAAGTTTCCCTAGTTCGCCTCCGGATTTTGCTGGACAAGCAGCTGATCGCGATGGGCGAATGGAAGAAAAGTTGTCCACAGCCGTTTGGTTTTATGGGTTTTTTTCGTGGTTGGTTTTCCCTCTTTTTCCCTTTGCTTGATTCGAACTCTTTAATTGAATAGTGGAATAAATTGTCCATTTCGGAGTGAACTTTTTTTTGTCAAAGTCGACATTCTCACTGGAGTTCTCTCGATAGAATCAATAGACAAGAATCCAGAGGCTTACGTGGGTTTTGTGGTTTGCATTATGAGCTTTTTTGTGCACTTCTCATTGGTTGGTAATTTATGCAACGTTTGTTTAGCAAAAAAAGAGTGGAGATTTACATAAATTAATGAAATTATCTCGTTGAAAGGGAAACATTAACCGATAGAGGGAGCCTTAAGGGTGATAAATTTAATCATTACAATTGCAATCAAACTTCAGCTACACTTTTCATCTGTTCAGTAGTGAGAATGATTCCACGCGGAAATGCGATAACAAACCCTATCGTAACTCATATTAATGGTTGGGGTGTACTCTATCGTAACATATTTATTGTTTCGGACGTACTTAAAAAAGCATCTGTTGAAGTTTGTACATTAACTACATTGGAGTATTTAATTACAGCTAACGATGGTTGATACGAAGAAAGCTAAGGAAACAAATTTCCTTGTGAGAGACAAGCAAAATATATCTCCAGGTTTGTTATATTCATCATTGACTGGATGTCCAAGTTGAGGCTTCAAGCTAATAAGGAGCATTCAAAAAACCGCTTGTTTGCAAAAGTCAGTTCGAGAGTGACTTTCCGCCAAAGAAAATGTTTTCCTTCACCAGCAGCGAGTGGCCACGATGAGTACGATAACGTCACCGAACGATGAGGCAACCTTGGCCAAGCCGAGAAATCAGCATCGTTACTCATCGACTTCGGAATTGAGCTGTTCGTAGCGTGCCCGAGCCAGCGTGGCCAACCTTTTCCGTGGCCGTCGTTGAGAACGTTTATGTTTCATGTTGATTTTTCAACACGATTTGTTATTCGCCGTTGCCCTCGTTTGCTCTGGGTCGTCATCATCATAATCATCGTCGTCATTAAAATTACCGGCTACCCCTGGGTTGCCGTTGTGTTCGTGTGCTTAAATTCTATGTTTGCAAATCATTTATTGAAGTGAGCGAGTGCACTCGGTGCGTCAACGACGGGGGAAACCGGAACAACTCGCAGCGGGTTGACAAACAACTGTGTTAACCGCCAACATGTGTTCCACGCAAATGAACCCGCACGGGGGACAAAAGTCCAACAATAAGAAAAAACATAAAAATTGAAAAACGTGCAATAAGTCATACTAAAAACGCAAACAACGTGCTAACTCACAACAAATACAGTCGGTTATGTTTGTGTGATTATTGTCGTGTGATCCGTGCGGGATTCCGAACCAACCGTCTGCACTTCATTAGTGACCATCGACCGATTTAAATAATTCGTTTTTATACGATGAAAAGTTTTAACTTACCATTGTGTTATTCGTCGAAAAAAAGTGAGAAAAACCACAATTTTAATCATGCACAATCATGGTCCATTCGTTTTGCATATTTTTCATTAAATTACAACAGGATTCGTCGGCCACAAACCTGTTGTTTTTTGTCCGTCTCGAAAAATTCTATCTCGTTCCATATCGATTGAAGAGAGCAGTCCACGAAATTTCATGCTGAAGAGCATTTCGCGCAGGCGAAAAAGTTCGAACGGGTTATGCTGTAGTGCTCTCTACTTATGAAGGCTATAGTGGAAGGAAATTGTGGGAAAAGAATGAAGTACACATTAAAATTCAGCACGTTGTTCACACGGAATGAAGTGCAGTTATCCTTAGGTTTTTTTCATCATCCAAGGTATAACCTTCCACGAGGTTCTCGATAGTCTAGAAACAAGTCATTTAAATGTCTATTTGAGTGCTCTACGGAAGCTTAAGGGTGTAAAAATCTAAACGGAATTCGTTAAAAAAATAAAACGTTGTTGATCAATTTTAAAACTTTATCAAACAGTAAATAGATGCTTTACAGCAGAATGCACTTTTAAGTTTTTATAAAAGATGGACATTTATTTCGATGCCTATCATATTACTTCATGCTCTAACAACTTAAACAGACTTCCTTTATCTTGTGATACAAAAGAGATCTGAAATATGCTTCTACTGTAAGCTATAAAATCAGCTTTATTATTTAATCATCTTATCTACTTGCCACCATTCCCTCTAGATTGAATTAAACGATAGATTATCGGACTTTTCTCATGAAAAAATATCGCACATCGACAGAATGATAACACAAAATTATCATAATTCTCAGTGTGACTTTTCTTATCCGAACAATTTTTATCTTCACGATGCATAATGCCTTTGTCTGGCAGTCAAAATAAAACCGTATCATCGAACTGATAAAAAGGTGGTCGAAACAAAAAGACCAAACACTTCTTCTTGCTCCAATCTGGCTTGGCATGCAATCAACATGCTGAAGAAACCCGAGACGCCTTCTGGGGTTCGATTAAAGGACCTGACGGACCGTTCCGGTGGGGGGCAAATAAAATATAACGATCTCATTATCCGCTGCCAGTCAGCTTGTGTTCACACATGTACGCCCACAAATACACACACATGGCTCGATGGTGGGTTTTTCTCTGCCGTACAACTCGAAAGGCTGACGGTTCTATTCCCCCGGTGCATTGCGTGTCATTCGAGGAAAACTGTAAACGGAACATTGCGTCTTGCATCCATCTGAACATGGTCGAGTGTGTGTGTGTGTGAAAGCTCGATTTATTCGATATATTTTATTTCACATCGATACCAGACAGTTACCGGCGAGCTGCGGGTGGTAAGAGAGATAAATGCACCGGCACCTTTTCTATCCCGCTGTTTAAGGAGCTAAGCGAAAAGAAAAAAAAAGAAAAAAAAAGCCGGGAACAACTTGAAGAAAAACCGCTAGCCAACAAACGAAACAAGCTGGTGTTCTGTTTCAATCTGCGGTTTTTTCCATCGCTGTTCGATAACGAATTGTGGAAGATTCAGCTCGAATGCAGCATGTGGGCTTGTGTCGAGCTCGTTATTTCGACTCGGTATCGTTACACAATGCGCCTTAGGTGTCGATGTGTTGGTGGTCAAGGTTTTATAGATATCAAAATGTAAGTGGGGATTTTTCATAAACTCCATTTGTCTTACATAACTAATTACAATATTTGATGGCGATTAAAATAATAAGCTTTGTGCCTAAACTAGTTTATATTTTCATTTTGTTTTAATTTGATGAAACACTTACACTATGATCAAGGTAAGAGTAAGGAGTTCATTCATTTATATGTTCAAGTTTTAATAGTGAAATGACAATGATTTGTTTTGGAAATATTTTCATGTTCCAATACTTTGTCTTGTTGTCTTTTTTTCATCATAAAATACGTTGATCATAAGTTTTGCTCAAAAGTGTTTTCCTTTTTCGATCCGGTTTGTTTTGTGGAGATAAGAGAAAAGCGCAGCGACTGAAAAAGGTACAATTTTTCCGATAAAGAAAGCAACGGGAACCGCAGTAACGAACCGAACAATCGTAAGGATCGCAAAGGAAACTACATTCCTGTCAATTTCATATGTGCTTTAGGTGGGGCTAAGCCTCACACACACACACATTGTTGCGATGATAGCAGGTCAATAGAACGATTGTCGAGGATGCCCGGTGAGAGGTCCTAGAACATAATCATCACCAATCTGCCGCTAAATTGAACCCCGGGAAATGTTGGCTACCTGGGGTTTGCCCAGCGTTCGCGTGTTTTATTTCGGATAAAATTGTTGCCATTTTGGGAAAGTGCTCGTTGTGTGGATGTGTTTGTTTTCCGATTCGTTTCGGCGTTCTGCCATATGTGGCGCGCGCGTTTTAGAATAATTCAAACAAACGACGCGAATTGGCGGAAAATCCACCCTCCGATGATGCGATTGCATCCAAGTGCCGGTGGAAAACTAACCCCTTCACCGCCGGCTAATCGTCCATTCAGGTGGGAAAACCAGCGCGACCGAAGTGAAGTGCTTTTCCGAAAGGGTTGCAGTGTGATTGTTTCGGCGAACAAAACAATGCAACACCGACACATTTTCCGACCGAGCGCGGGTAAGTGTTTGGAGGGGGTGGGGGAGGAGATGGCCATGATGGAAATAATGTCACGTGCCGCGACGCTACTTGAGAGCGTGTTTTCGGTGGGTAAACTTTCGAGCCCGGCGTTTCCTTGCGTCCTCCGTGGCAAAACCGTTGGAAAAAGGGACGCTAGCAAACTGCCATTAGCAGCGTTTTCCCGCTGGAAGGCGTGGGAGTAAAGGAGGAGGTTCGTATCAGTTCCCGTTTGAGAAGCTGTTAGCTGTTTTTCCACGCTCGCGCATTTTGTGGGAGTGAATGGCGGCACCGATTCGAAAACCCCTTAAAAAGGAGCATTATTTAGCGTGGCCACATTCCCCGGGATGGATGGAAAAAGTATTCATACTCCCTTCGCGAGCTGGGGGCGGAGGGAGGGAAAATGAGAGGCCTTGCGAAGGCGCACCCACCTAACTTATCCGGTTCCGGTCGGGTCGAGTCGAGCGACTGCGATTTTCATTAAATCCTGCGCCAGATGGTTGTTATGAAGTCGAAAATTGGTTTTTATGGGTGAAAGCGACGCTGCTGGAAAAGTGAAACAGGGGGGGGGGGGGGGGGGGGTGGGGGGGGGAAATGGGGCATTTTTCCATTCGCGCTGGCTTGGGGTTCGGGGGTCATAAATTTGACCACCCGTTGAAAAACGCCGACCCACTTCTTGGGACGGGGAGGAAACGCGAGGGGGGTTGCCAGAGGAAGTAAATAAAACATCGTTGGCAATTGGGAAGGGGGCGGCCATTGCGTGAAGCGTCCGGGAAAAAGTTCAACCAACACCGTTTACCTTTTTTTTTTCGTTGGTTGTTTTTCGCTTCCGAATCGACCTTTTGCTAAGACTTGAGCTGCGAGCTGATTTGCGAAAGTCAAAGGACCTCTACAGGTTTAAGCCGTGTCGTAAGCAGTCGCGGGATGAAGCGTCCTTCGATGGAATGCGCCACCCGATGGGAAATTCCAACCCTGACAAGCTGGAGGAAAGCTGCGTGTAATCATGTTCGGGAATGAAATTACGTTTTACGACGCGACAAGCGATTGGCTCACGAGGAAAGCGCTACGTCGTTCGTCGTCGGGTGCGTGCTCGCTTTTTCCGGGGCCGACGATGACGATGACATTCGATGCAGTTATGCCAACGTCAACGTCACCCGTGCTCGCGGACGACGGTGAACGTCTGTGGAAATGGAAAACGGCCAGCCAATTGCACCGGAAAGCCGATCCTCCACTCCCTGATAAGATGAGGTTAGGTTATGGTTTGTGGTGGCGACGCCGAGGTCACTGCTGCAACAGATACCGGTTTGGATGTGGTCCAGCAGTCCTCGGGTTTGACGTCTCCGGTGGTTCAAGCATGCACAACACGGCGTCGTCCAACATCGGCTTCATCGGCATTCAATTCGAAGGATTCCGATCCGGTACGGCTGAACCGAACGCCACTCTTCGCGAAACTGATACACTGTTCTACTCTTACAATGCCCTTGTGTGTGTGTCGTTATGTGCTGCTCGTTGAGAAGTGATTTATTTACCCTAGACCCACTCGCCCCTCATTCCCTTCCAACTTGTGCCATGTTTTCGAGTTCGCTTTCGAAAAGCTGGCACGTGCTTTGGCATAACTTCATTTCGCATGTACACAAGGGTGCACGGGGACGGCATACGAGATCTGCAGGCTCTCGGTAGTCTGGTTCCAGGTATTGCGTGGAAAGAATGAACGAACTTTAACGTAAAGGACGGTTGGAGCGCTTCGCATCTTCGAGTAAACACGACGACCCCGACGGCCATAAACAGCGACCGGATCGGAAGGAATGTCTCCGGTGACGTCAATGCAAGGGCATTTTGACCGCATTTGTATCGGAAATACGCTTCACCATCTCGCGGATATATACTCTTCCTTTCGCTTCATCTCTCTGGTTTGGGCTTCATCTGGATCGCGGAAGGAATGTCTGATTCGAGTTCAAACAATGCACTATTCGTTTTCCTCACAGCTTACTACGACTTCGTTTGTAGTTGAAGAACCTGCCACGGTGGTGTAATTTGGCGCTGGTTTCCCCTTGCGAGTTCCCGCTTGTTGTTGTGGGTTTTCTCTAGTTGAATCCTTTTGGAAATCAGAGCGAATTATTTTCACGCTCATTTACTTGCTGTAACAATTGGATTCATTTCTCTCTTGATGTTAAAAATAAAAATCTCCTTACGATTGCAGTGCTTGTTTCCTTTTCGCTGCGATGGAATAAAACAGCTGGAAGATTGTTCAAAGAAAATGATGGAATAAAACATTGCTGGGTTATAAAATGGCCGGTGTAATAAAAGTTGGTTCGTTGTTTTTAGTAACGCTAGGCTGTAATTTATATAATCAACACGTGATCGATTGGAAATTTATCTTCTATTACGGCTCATCTTCTTTCGGAACGTTTTGAAACTTTTCTCATTTCCCTGAATGTGTCCGTAATAAGTTCTTTTTTTTTAGAGCAACTAGTTTCAGCACTCCACAACACGCTCTTCACGGACGAAAGACCCGTGTGTTCGATCAATTTACACCCAATCACTGTCCAATAAGCGGATCAAACCCGGGCGGTCGTGTAATGCCCCATTTTCCGAAACCTAATCCACGGGCCGGACATCACCGCTTAATTAGTGATCCGCCGAAAACGAAGCCCACGGTCCATGATGATGCGGGGTGCTTCTGATTTTCCAAACGCCGGAATGCATCAAAGAGGAAGGAAAGGAGAAATGGCGAAAGAAACACATATCGTTCCCAATTATCGTCTGAAGTGGCCTTTTTTTCCCAAACCAAACTACGGAGTGTTTTCCAGTGTGGGGGAAAATGTGTGTCCAACTGATGGAGCGGTTTCATTGCGGTGGGAGAAGAAAAAAAAAGGACTGATAATCATCATGGCTGGAGCAGTTCTTCTGGGGGAGCTCGTTCTCGGGTGAAGCATGAACACGACCGGTCCGTTTTCGTACAGGGAACATATTTGCAAAAGGCCTGTTGTCGAGTGAGTTGTTGGAAAAGGAAAAAGAACAACACTCCCAACACTTGAGATGACGAGCCATGGATTCGGAAGAAAAGCCCATCACAACGGGGACGGGTCCCGGAATGGGACATCGGACTCGCATCGAGCATCGTGAAGACTTGCTTCATTAACTTCAAGAGGGCTGCTCGTACCGACGACAAAGAGGCTCGAGAGGGGAGCGGAGACTCGGCTGAAGGTACCCGAATTTGTCCTTTGGCAGTAAATGAATCGGCATCGTTTAACAGAATTGTCGAATGACTGAACGTCCCTTACCCGGGGAGGGGCACATTTTCCGGTACATATTCATCCAACCACCCTCCGCCCCGTGTGGAAGTTGGGCCGTTGACCCAAAAGCCCACAATCCGGTCGGACGGATGGGGATTTGCTGAATTGACTGAAAAAGACCGCACATACACACACACACACACTCTTTTGTGAGGTTACGGTGAGCGCCTTCGATAACGCTCGCCTTCACGTGTGCAGGGCCGGAAGTTGCACGTCGCCGGTACCTCGAATTGCGCCATTTTCCAAGAGATCAACTGCCATCCACGAATCCCTTTTGGCAAGTTATCAGGATGGCCCGGGGACATTATGATCCCGACTGTTCGATGGCCGCCCGTTTGTTCGCTGGAATGTTTTCTACTCCCGGGGGAAAGGCTGACAAAAAGGTACGGAGGCGAGGTCATCTTCATGTTCGGCTTGACCGGAAGCCGGAAGCGGGGACAGTCGGACAAAGAACACACTTCACCCAAAAGCCCATCCACAAGACATTCATCATCGTACAGATCATCGCCGGGGAGCGAAAGTGGGTGCTTGAAAGGAAAATTCGGGTGGGAAAATTCCCGCAGATAAAAATCCGGGATTAGGACACGGAAAAAAGAGTATGTTAGTCATTCCTATCCAACGTCAACGGGTGAGCAAGGGGGAGGCTGAGGAAAATCAAAACACAAGCAAAAATTGAGTTCCACTAAAACTATGAGAAGATTCCTGTGAGGTATTAAACAAACCCCGTTGATTCAATGAAATACTAGCTGATTAAGTGGAAAGCCAAAAAATTAGAGTTGTGTAAATTTGATTCAGATTCATGAATGTCAAGAGATGAAACGTCCACGCCTATGAAAGAATCGGGGAGATTCGTTACAGATCCATGAAAGATTCATGAAGATTCATTATATTTCCATTAAGCTTTCAAGATTAAAATCCGCAAAGATTCATGAATCCATCTGAATGAATCTTAGGTGAAAGATTCATATGAATGAATCTCGCGAAATGATTCATGAAGCACAACACTATCAAAAATAAATACAAGTTTCCCATCGCGTGTTCATTGACGTTTCACTCCTTTCCAAAATAATTGGAGGAAAAGTAGGCGCAAAACATGAAACGACTAATTCTAAGGTGATGTTGGGATACAATGTACACTCAACCTTACTTAATTTGATGCTCTTAATTAGCATAAGAGCTGGTTCTTGTTATAATCCTTAACGTGTTAATAACCAACGGTAGTTACTCAGCTCAAAAAGAGAAATAATCTGACTCAAAACAACATCACTTAAAAAGAATGAAATACCGAAATCTCAACCCGAATGGTATCGCTTTCAAAATATATTTTCCCACAGGTTCCTCAAAAAAGAAAAAGGATAAACCCTCACGCTGTAGCAGATTCGAGCAAAGAAAAGAGCTCCCTGTGTTCTTTCATGTGTGTGGTATAGTTATCTTTCCCACGCTGCCGGTTCCGATCGCGTGAGCCTTCTCGTACCGCACGAGTTTTCACTTCGTTCGTCGTCTTTTTTCCCTTTTTTATATTGTTGTTACGTTGAACGGGGGGTTTGCGTTTGCGTTGAGGGGTATTTTTCAGTTTGTTGATGATGGATTACAAGCGAGCGCACGCAGTTCGTGTGAGCGATTTACTTTTGCGGACCCGATTGAGGTTTCCCGGGATATGCTCACTTCACAATGCGTGTGTTCCCGAAAGCGTCGCGTGCACAGTTCCGGATGTAGTGCCCCCTTATGCCCTCCCCCTCCCCTCCCCGTTTGGCACAGGCCGGAAATTGATTACATTGACGAAGTTGCTTCCTTCCAACCGGGCGGATCGGGTGAGTTCCTATATGCTGGATGTGTGTTTTCATTGCTTTTTCAATCGCTCGTGTATCGCTTTTTTTTTCAACCGGTTTAACACACAAGTGCGTGTAACTCGGTGGGGAGGTATAAAAATAAAATCAAAGAAAGTAAGGATAAGGAGAATATCGAAATTGGTTCCTCGAAATATTTCTCAAGGACGGAGGTCTCAACCGAGGAACCCAATGGAACGTTCGGTTTACTACCGGAAGGAGAAGATTTATCCTCCGGAGATAAGTGAATGAAGTAAGTAAGAATAGATGCCAGTTCGTTCGTTCCTTCTATTTTAGAAATCCTTGAACAACATTCAAACGTGTACGTCTTTGTTCTTGCCGAAAGTTAATCTAATTGATTGTGAAGGAAGACGAATTCAACAAAACACAATCAAAGTGAGTGGTGTATTTCAAAATTTCATCGAACTGCCGAATAATGTATCTAAGTGAAGTCTTATGCTAAGGCTATATGAACATAGCACTTTTAGTCAAGGCCAATTTGGTTGGAAAAGTATTTCCCAGAAAGGTCCCTCCCGCATTGATGTGCTTTATGGCAGCATATCGTCCTGCAAAGGATTGCAAATTTACATTCCACTAGCGTTAGATTATTCCTGGACGACATGAACTTCGACGTAGAGTGGTATCATGCTTGACCACCCTCTCGTGGCCATTTTCCAGGTCCAGGTAGCACATGCTTGAATATTCTTTCAGTAGTAAACTTTCATGTTCGAACGCAAAGGGGATAGAAATAAACTCACCTTCGGTGGCATAAAGTATCCCTCCCCCATTCCCGCTTTTTTAACGAAAAACCACAATGCAAAGGCACCTGGTGGTTGCTTTCCAGCCTCCCCCCTTCCGATCTACCTTTTCCGCTCCATTTCCACTCTCTTTCTTCACGGCGGTGTGCATTACGTTCCACGTCACTGGAAATTGAGAACCGAGTTCCTTGACTCAACATCCGAGGTGGTGCAAGAAATGCCTTGACCCGATGCTGTGGGGTTAATAAAACTTCACCAACGCACCCGGAATGTACCTTTGACCTGTCCGAGCTGTTCGTCACACAAAAAAAAAACGCCTCGCAAGGGAAATGGGGGGGGGGGGGGGGGGGGGGGGGGGGGGACAAAAATTGACACCCAACCTCTATGCATCTGTGAACGTTCAATTTGATAGCGATTGGAAGAGGAGACAAGTTTTACTTGAAAAAGGAAAAGATGGAAATAAGTGAATGTTTGAACCTTAGGATGAGAAAGAAGCCGATCTTCCTGGCAAGAATCCGATACACGACGGGCTAAAGCAAGAATGGCCAGGTAAAGAACGTCCGAGATAGGATGGTTTTCGTGCAATAAACATGTATGGTATCAATATTTCTTGGCTTTCGTGTCTTGCCTCCAAAAAACCACCCGGAGTTACAAACACGTCTCAGCCTTGTCTCCCGGGAGCCCTTGGACGAGCGTGTGCATTCGAGAAAATAATAATAAAACACCGTTTGGGTGACACAAACACACACACACAAGAGTGAGGAGAAGATTGTCCTCCATTGCAGGGGGGGGGGGGAGAGAAAAGATGAAACATAATAATATTTTCCCGCTTCGTGATTGAAAAGTGAACCGAGCGGAAGAAACGGCTCGAGACGAGAATGTGAACATGTGAGCCGCTTTTTCCCTGCTTTTCCTTATATTTTTTTTTTTCTCGGGTTCAAACCGAATCGATGCTGGAGGGATGAAAAACAGGAAGGGGAACGATGGAAGAAGATTGAAATTGAAGAGCTGGTGCAGAACTTGTCGTATTCCGCTTCTTTCTGCGCGAGCCTACGTGAGTGTCATCCGAAGGAAGAGCTTATAAGAACGCGGCACCAACTTTCTCACGTACACCACGCCACGCCAAGGACCGAGGAGGAGTTTGTTTGGAAAAGGTATTAAAAATTGAATAACCTTACGTGCATGTCCCAGACAGCGTCCCCCCACCACCCTCTCACCCCACGCCGAAGGAGCATCCGAATTAAATGTGTCACGAACACGAAGAGAACGAAGGAGGTCATGATGGAGGCGCCTGGTGGCTCTCGATTTCGTTCACCCTGTTATTGTCGTCTAATTGTGTGCGGGCCGGCGAACACCCCGAAAGGCGCACACACACACACACACACCCGACGGACGGTTGCCATTTGGTATTCATAAGGACATTCCGGTGCGCCGGTGTTCCCGGTTCATTTCCGACGTAATGCGCATGTTAGCGCGGAACAGGGGGGGGGGGGGGGGGGGGGGGGGGGGGGGGTATGAAGGCGCTCACATGTAATGAGTGTCCCAAGCTGCCGGTTAATGCCGGTTTTTGCAAGTGTGTCTGAAATATTAAACGACATTTGAGATTGTGCAAATTTAAGAACACACGAAACCGCCCGCTCGAGACATGCGTTTGCGACGCGAAAGGAAAGGGGGAAAGTGAGGCAGGGAGGGAGGGAACGAAAATGTGCCGGAAAATTATATTTAACTCTCACGAGCGACGGCTCGCTCTGTGTGTGTGTGTAAGCCTAGCCCGGAGTCTGTGTCACCGAATTGGGCCAACGGGACTACGGTACAACTTTCCCGGGCCTCGATGGGGAGGGGGGAGGGAAAACCACGGGCGAGAAAAACTCGCATTCGGACGCATCGCCACGATGTCCGCAATGCATCAGCATTCCTCGGGGTTGCGGGCCACAGAGAAAGTTAGTTGGCCTGGAAACATCAACCCGGCGCCGAGCCGGGAGCGACCCGACTTCTGACATTAGCATCGTTTTAAGGGTTGAAAAGCCTGCGCGGGGGGGGGGGGGGGCGAAGGGGGCTGTAAACAAGGATAAAGTTCGGCAACGTGTTGCCCCAAACTGAAGCGGCTTGCTTGCTGGAGGCCATCGAACTGCACTGGGGCAACGTCGGGGACGCTTCGGACGGTTGGCTTTTCCCACATTTCCACAGGGGGGAAAACCTTCGGGTATCGGATGTGGTCTGGCCGTGCGCCACACATCCATCCCGGAATGCGACCCCGAGCGAAGGTGGAAAGAAATGCAGATGAGTGGGGAAAATATTATAGGGGAAAAGTTGGACACGCACGGTGGAAAACTCTCACCCGCTCGGGTGGAGATGGAGTTTACTTCCTTCGAGGTGCATGCTGCATGCATAAAACCCCCCCTCCCCTTGATGCGCTTCGGTGATGATAAAGTGGGAAACCCGGACCGATCTGACGTGGCCCGGCCGGCATCGATCCGGAAAACTATCCGCCCCGGAATGGAGTGTAATGCCACAAATCGTTCAAGGCAAGGCTGCAGCGTACCGTGGACGTGTTGGTTTGTTTGGTCGAGTGGAAAATCGATCGGAATGTGGGCGATCTCGACGGAGGGAAAACCCATTTCTCGCTCGGACTACGGGAACTATTCACTTCGAATATTGTGAAAATCTGTTTTACACACAGCGAGCCTCATGAACGTAACGAACTTTACGCTTATCGACACTTCGAGGAATCGGAAATGTTTACGGACGAATCCTTTTGAGTTTTCCAAAGACCAAACGTGCTACAAAAGGTAACAAAAGAGTAACAACACATTTCAAAAGCTAAAAATCATTCTCGAAACATTCTAAGATGTTTATTGCCCCCTCCTCCTCCTTCCATTTCGAGGCTTCCATCGTCCGACGAAGCGTTCTAAATCCGGCTCAAATCTACTTATCGGCCATTGTCCAGAGTCGGTGAGATTGCTCGGAAAATCGCTCAATCCGACCGATAACGACCATCGAGTTTGATGGAAATTTGCATCGTTTCACCCTACCCCCATTTGTCTGCCGAATGCATTTCGAAGCAAGACGCAGGCAACATTGGCGTCGTGTTCCGGGGGGAAAAATGTCCAAAGTCAAGGGGATGTGGATGGGTGTGTGCGTGCCCGATCAGCATATCGATTTTGAGAAGCCATAACCGTAAGGGCGCCGCCAACAAGATGGTCTCGTCGTTGGAGCACCAACATTCGCGCTGGAATACCATCGAAGGGAAGAAAAACGAACGTTGTTGTGTTGTGGTGTCTGTGTTGTGTGTTGCTGTAATACGTCGGAGATGATGCCGATGATGATGGCGGTGATGGCTGATGAAGCAGTTTGGTAAATATGGCAGCGCGATGGCCGACCGGGTGAATGAAAAAGATCCTTCGCCTAGTTCGCCATCGAATTTCCAGACGCTGATGTTGCTACTTCTTCGTGCGTGAGGGTTTTTCCTTCACCCTGCAACATCGAAGCAGTCCGAGCATAAAAAAGCGCCATCTAGAAATAGGAGCTCTACCCGAAACGCGACCTACTACGATTGACGTGGGATTTACCATTTCCAAGCAAGCGATCGGATCCGATCGTTCTCGAACCGATTGTTGTTGTGTGTGTGTTTGTGTGCAGTGAGCGCGTCGTGTTCGGCCATGTTCTTAAAAGCCACAGCATCGTCTCAGCATAAGCAGAAGGTTGTGGCTTTCGCAAGCATCATAAAAAACGACACTCTACTGCCACGATGACGCGTAGAAGAAGCTCGCCATTTTTTTTTTCAGGCCGTCTTCAGGATAAAAGCGGATCTCGTTGTGCTCGAGCACGCTCTTAGTCCCTCTTACCCTCTTCTCTCCCCCCCATGTCGAACCCTCTCCACCCCCCACGGACGCATTTGTTAGGAGATTTTGTTTCGACATTCGATGTTTCAGTTTGAAAATTATTAGTAAAGTTTGTAGCCTACCGTCCCTCAAAGCCCTCCTCCCACTTCATCCTCCCTCTCCTTCCCAACCTTGTCCCTTTCTCCAGTTTCTTTCGTATCTAGTTCCACAACGCTGGCGATGATGGCGACGGAATACCTACTGTTTCCGAAAAGCTGCCCGTGATTTGATGAGCTTCGGAAATGGAACGGGATCCGTGTTCGGAATGTTTGAGCAGCTTGAGCACGCCATGCAAACCAACCCTCCTCTCGGAGGCTCTGTTTATCGAAACCGAGGCGCTAATCTTATCAGCGGGTGCGTATTTCGTGCCGAGATAGTCGCAAGTTTTAAATTGGGATACTTTATCGGGCACTGCATCGGTACGCGCCCGGCTACAGTTGAGAGATTGTAATGGCTTCCGTGAGACAAAGGCCCACCGTCGGTTCCGAAAGGCTGGCCGAAGTCTAATTTTCCTACCCCATGCCACCCCCGCTCATCCCTACGGTGTGTTGCGTGTTTGATGCTGAAGTCAATCAAAAGTCAATTTTCTAACTTAAAATAACCCGCCATTTTGACGGTGCTCGGAAAAGGTTTCTTTTCTTTGGCGAGGGAGTGATTTTTTTGCCGAAAATAACATTTATGTTCGTATCTTTTCGTGGAGGAAAATGTGTTACCTAAAGGTGCAGATAAATGACAGCAGCTTTCATGCAACAGAAACTTTCAGTCGTCTTCATTTCAGTGGACGCGTTTACACGACTCACAACAAATTAACGCTTACTGTCAACCGGCAATGATGAGTCGATAAACAAACTATGTAGAATTGTAAATGAGTTGTATTATTTCGTCTCTAAAATTACTAATAATACTCATTAAGCGTTGTGAATCATGGAAGTGAACTTAAATCGCATAAAACGACTTTGTGTATTTCGTTCAACGATCATTTCAAATGGTTTTATACTGTTGACTCCTTCTAATGTCCTTATTAGACGAGGAATTTATCTGTCATCTTTGCCCAGACTTTAACTATCAAAGTAGGCTCTGGCAGGGCGTTTGACATAAACATGATGTCCGCTCGTGTAATAACGAAAAGTTCCACAAAATAGATTTTGCAGTTATTTGATCATTTTCATGTTTGAATTAAGCGTATTGTTCAACCTGGAGTAATGAACAAAATCTGTTGCAAACAATAGAGCAAAAAGTAAACAAATCGTCACTTTGACATATCAATTCCAGTCGAAAGAAAATCGGAACCGGTCGTGCCCGATTCCGATTTTGAGGAAGGAATGTATCTGTCAAACGCGTTTGGCAAATAACTTCTGGAAAAATATGACAGATACATTCCTTGTCTAATAAGGGTATAAAGCTGTCAGTTCCACGAGCTGTCAAGAAAATTTCAATTTTCTAGTCCGGCTACATTAAGTGAAATTTTAGTTGCGCAACTCAAATTGTTTGTTTATTTCACGTTTAGACGTGCTAAGTTGGGTATCACATGAGTGAAATCAGTGTTTGACAGTTGCTGTTAAATGAAAGTTGCAATCGTTTAAATCGCCTTTAAGGGACACTTTTAAGGCCACAGAAGAATCCATTGTTGAGTTACATTTTCCGACCTAGTTGAAGACAAGAGGAAAAGTATTTTTAAATGAATATGAACATTTGAACACTTCCACTCCCTTCAACTGTTTTGCAAGTCATTCATAGCTGAAAATTGTTTAAAAATAAATATTGGCTTTTGATGTCCTCCGGAAACGACGACAACCAGCTGTGTTTCATGAATTCCACGAGATAAAAGAGCCAAAGGAAAGGCGTTCTTCCACCAAAGAGTTGTTTCAACTTCGGCTCGAGCTCGGTAAATAGGCTTGGGAAAGGATTCGGCTTGTCTTGTTTGTCACCTTTGTTTTGCCACCACACGGAGGCGGTCTGGTGATTTTTGGAGAATTCGATTAATTTCCCCACCCCGTGGGAAACTGATACCTCTCAGGGCAAATATTGACTCAAACGATACGCGCCCCTCCGCAGCTTCCGGGTGTGCGTTAGTCAAACAGCGAAACCTTATCTCGCTGCCACCGGAAGCCGTCGGCAAGCGTGTTCGATATGGCGTCACGAGACCTTCGGGCCCATCTGAGAGCGTCACGCGAGCAGCTTTCTTCACGCGATGCAAAAGACGCACCGGCCCCGGCTCGTTATCTTAATTAGATCCATAAAACGCAAACGACGCTGATGAACTTGAGCGCTGTTGCTGTTTGAGTTGTGTTCGCCTGCATTCGGGGTTGACTCGATCATGTTTTACGACGCGTGTTCTGCACACGCACGCTTTCGGCAAAGCGAGATTGATGAAGCATTCGAACGAGTTTGGCACCTGAGGCGTTATTTTCTTCTTGCGGTTTGGGGAATCCTTTGAGATAGGTATGTCATACATAATACAAAGAAATATACATGATGCAGCTTTTCATCTCTTGGTTGTTGTTTTTCGTTTTTCTATTTTCGTATCTAAAAGCTCCCGCGATGAATCAAAATTCATCCAAGCATGGTTTAAAACATGAACGCAGCAAGATTCATGTTTCGTTTCACTTGACTTTCGTTTCAAGCATTCGTCATTTCGATTTACTAAATCCCTGCCCACACTGACGACGTCAAATCTCCTTCTCCGACTGAAATGCTTAACTCGTGTCAAAAAGATCCCACCGAAGTCCGCCAAAATCACGACAGCTTTTTTTTATAAATTTCTTTTTCCTTTTTCGCTTTCGGATGCAATCTACAAAATCACAAAACAAATCCATCCCCAAAACACAGCTTTTTCGTTTATGTACTCTGTTGTTGTTGTTGAAACATTTATTATTATCGTCGACTTTTTGCACCAAAAACAAAAGTCCCGCGTCCGAAATCACGCCCGTCTTTACAGTTTGCGAGACGGGTTTTTCGACTAGTATTCGGAGGTCGTGGCGTGTGAAAAGTGTGTCTATGTGGGGGAATTTCCCCGCCCGCGCACGTGTCGAGCGTGAGTCGAGCTGATCGTGAATCATGAAATCGGTTGTTTTATGCTAGTTCTTTTTTTTTTCCTCCAACGCCTTGCCTTCGTACGTTACTTTTTACATTTTATAAAACGTTCAACATGTTTCTTGCCTCCGTTTGTTTGTTTTTTCTTTTGTTGGCGAAAGATGAAGAGTAAAGCTAGTCTCCGATATTTGAGAGAACCTTCGACGATTTGTTTCTACACGTTTTTTCATTTTAGTTTTCCAATTCTTCTCCCCCAACATTGGGAGGGACATTGTGTGTGTTTTTCCTACTTCACAGGATTAGTTGGGACGTCATTTGCTTTGCAAACAACGATCTCAAATTGAATCAACTAGTTACACTAACCGCGACCTCAATCCCTTTCGTTTATACTATTTTTCTACTTATCCTTTTTGCTAGATAGACTCTACGCTATATGTTGCTTGTTGGAAGATGGGTTTTTGGTTGGTTTTCTTTTAGGTAGGGAAGCTTTTCGACGAGGGAATGGTTCCATGAAAATCAAATCACTCAGTTTCCTACTTTCTTTCGTCACGCGGTAGTGTTTCTGTTTCGTTTGGTTAATTCCTTCCATTACGCTGTTCATTGTTATTTACAAAACGGTCGACGGTCGGTCGGATTGTGGGCTTAAAATGTCGATTACACTTGTTTGAGCGTTCGCTTATGTATAAACCATGGTTTTAGATGAGATTTCTACAATTCCTTTCACGCGGCCGCGTGTCGCGCTTCTGTTTACCGATAGGGATCCTCGTTTCGTTCCTGATGCGTTCGTCGATTTGTAAATGCTTCCATCCTTTCCCTAAGTTTCCTCCATCGCCGGCCATCGTTTCCTCTTTCCCTGGATCGGTAAACGGACCCATCCACAATCCCGTACCGAACTCTACGAGAAAGGGATTCGAGGGATCCTTGCGTTGACTTTTTTTCCCTTCCTTTACTTTATTTACAGTCGAGATTTATCCTCTCGGGTTTGGCGAGAGATTTCTACAACCCTTTCCATTTCGCTACGCTTGATTTGGTTGGTCGAATCGGTGCAATAATCGATCGCAAGGGTAAAAGCTACCAAGCTGGTTGCTTTTAGGGGGGAAAACGAATGGGTAACGGAAACGAAAAGCAGTGCCCCATTCAGTTCGGGACAAATGGGGAGAAAAATCAAATGGAACATGCTTTTGCTGAACTAATCCGAACAATCTGTAGCACAAATCTATGTCCATTGGATGCCGGTGGAGTCAACTTGTTGCAGAATCTAATGGTTTTTGTGTACGTTTTGGTAAAAAAACCAACGAACGGATTTATCGTTTACCAATTTCGTTGAAGACGCTAATAGTGATGGGTTCTCGGAACCGCACCCACCGCCCGGAACCGCTTCCGGAGCATCTTTAAACCGGCTCCGATTCCGGCTTAGCAAACCCACGATTCCGTCTGGAGCCGTCCGGAGCCGTCCGGAATCGAAATCGGAGCCGACTCCGACTACCGACAACTCCGACGGCTCCGGACGATTCCGAGCTCGGAGTATTGCACCTACCTTACGGAGTCGTTTTCGATATTGGTGGAGTCATTCGGAAGCGGTTCCGGTTTTTTGTCGAATTTACCCATCACTAGACGCTAGCAGACGATTTTGGGAGATGGTATCTTATTTTCTGGAGCTTGAAGTACATGTTTTTACATAGTTTAAAAAGCAAGTTATGGAAAGACAAAAATATCTACGAGGTTTGTTTTACCTTTGGGACAACTTTTGCACCGGATCGAAGGGGACAAGCTTCTACTTCGAGTGTCATTTATGTTGACTTGTTTCATTTATGTCTTCACACAGCTTCCTGATCGTCGTCAGCTGTGCTGTACCGATGCTATACGGTCACCTCCTGGATTTGGACGCGCTTTTTCAGCGTGGCAGTGTTGCCAGCCGTTGTCGCCGACGCCACACCTGCCGCCACCGTCGCCCCCGCCGCTGACCCGGACGTCCCCACGCCGGACGGGTTCGTGGTGTGATGGTGCGCGTGATGGTGCAGGTGATGGTGATGCTGATGGCCGCCGCTGGATGCGGGACTTCCGGTGCCGGTGGTTGAGTTCACCAGATCCACCGTGATCACCTTGTCCTGCCCCGGGCCTTGGTAGCTGTGGTGGTGGTGGTGGTGCTGATGGTTGCTGGTGCTATTTACAAGGATGGACGTCAGGGGCGCCGGCGAACCGGTGGACGTACCGAGCGAGGAGGTGGTCGTGCGGATCGGTGGAAGGGGAGCCTTGCTGGCACGGGGAAGTGTCAGATGGTGGCCATCGATCGCCGCCGGCGTTATTGTCACAGCCGTATAGCCGACATTGCCGTGAGGTGAAGTGGCCTGTTGAGTGAGAAGAATACACAAAAACGGTGGTGAGAAATCATTCTGTCTCTATTCTCACTAAGGAACTCCCTGAAAATTGAAATCTGATTCCTCTTTTTTCCCCTAAACCAATCTGTGGAAAGTGGAATCTCCACTGATTAATCGTGTTTCGACCATCCATACGACCTAGAGAGGATTTGTTGGCATGCATTTTATCCACAACATTCCTCCCGCGCCCCTTGCAACCCCCACAATCGGGGCTACTTCATCATCATCAACCGTTTTAGTGGAGTTTCACTTTCGCGACCACTCGGTCGACCCGAAATGAATTAATTGAGCATTAAAACACCTCCACCACGGTGCAAAACTCGGTGACTCGGTTCTCCAGCTTTTCCCAGCTGGTATGCATTATTCATGCGGCACGCCAAACGGTACATATAATTAACTGCGGAATAATCAGCGACGAATTTATCATACGGGATATCTGCTAAATGCCGTCACCGAAATCTCATCCGTCACGCGTGTGTGTGTGAGTGTGTGGAGGAATTTCTCGCCTCCACGAGATGTCTGTTGCGTTGGGATTTTATTACCTTGACGTACGTGAGCTTTAGACGAGTCACTTGAGGGTCGATTTCTTCAACACCAGAGGCGCTCGATCTTTCGGTGGCGATCGTGTCCTTAAGCGGTTTAATGAGTGAAACCTTTTCCGGTTCACTGGACAGCCCCAAACAGCTCGGTAGCTTTTACGGACCTGCTTTTGAACGAAGCAGCTTGCCAGTTAATCAATCAATCAAGTGCAGACTTGTGGTTAGACGACGGACATCCGACACACACGCACACACTGGTGGGAATTTCACATGCTGTCCGGAACGAGGGTCACCTTGGTTCGGTCCATGCAAGATGTTATGTTAATGTATGCAGCGAATCGCAAATCTGCCCTCATTTTTATCGCTCGCCTCTTTTCCTCGGCTAATGTTCCCCACGCAAGATAAATCGATATGCATGATGGGGCAGTTTCTGTCCGTGATGAGATTATCCCGGATAAAATATGGCTCACACTATTCGGTGCTCGCACGCACGCACGCACGCACTCACTAGCGGACTTTGGGGCACACAATAGCAATGGTGTCCGGGACGTCAAGACTGCCTTTTCGAAAGCACTTCCAAGGGAAAAGTTTGTTAGTGCGGGGAATGGGGAAGGAAATAACCTTCACGAGACGAATTCTTTTGTCGGGATGAGGTGAAGTGATTCGTTCGTTCGTTCGTTAAGCCCGACCCGATGGTGGAAGGCATTTTTCCCGGGGCAGTTGATTTATTTGTCACGAACCTAGTGGCACCGACTTCCGTGACCTCCGGGAGGGAAAATGAGCCGCACAAAACAGGTTCACCGGGGAGGCTGGTATCATATTTTGTCACCCGAGG
This sequence comes from Anopheles coustani, assembly GCF_943734705.1. Taxonomy (NCBI): domain Eukaryota; kingdom Metazoa; phylum Arthropoda; class Insecta; order Diptera; family Culicidae; genus Anopheles; species Anopheles coustani. The sequence goes on along the minus strand of NC_071288.1, from coordinate 95,383,968 downwards.
AGCTCCATTGTGGGAAGGTTACAGAAAGAAAAAAAAAACAGGAGATGATGAGGGAAAACAGGAAATGGAAATTTGCCGAAACCACTTGTTAACAGATGAACGCGAAGTATTCAAGTGAGTGAACAACAGGCTTCTTGGAACACTTCAAAAATGTTCTTTTTACGTTCGTTAGATCTTTTTTTTAATCTCGTATTCAAGTACCTTTTTGTTATATCACCATTTTAGCATTTTTGCGTTCATTTTCATTGAGTTCTTTTCCCAGAATTAAGTTGAATAAAAATAACATTTACCACGCGAAATGATGTTAAAAATAAGACCACAATTGCGTTTTGGCTTCACCGAAATCATTTAATCAGCAAAACCCACAAGCAAGTGGCTCGAGATTGCCGAATTTATTTTCCTCTGCTTCCCAATTCCTTCTATTTTTTTTTTTTTTTTTTTTTGAACTCAGCCAAATGATTGAGGCCAGCAATTGGCCCGCTTCCACCGGAGCAGCATGATTCCATTCCATCTATTTGTAGTTCAGCGAGGGGTTTCACTTTAAAATGCCTCATTTGTGTGCACTCGGGTTTTTGTTTTTATCTTTCTCTATTTCGTTTGCATGTTGATGGTTACCTTCGACGGTACCTTCGCAACACGAGAAGCGCACCGTTTTCTGTTTGGCTGTTTTTTTTTTTTTTTGTTTGTTTGTTTCATTCCAGCATCTCCAGCCAGACATCAGAAATACGTTCCTTGCGAAGCAGGCGGTGTGTTGCTCTGGCGCTCGAGAGAAGGGTAAATATCAATTACCATTTTTTATTTCATCTTTTCCGCTTATCTTTTCCTTACCATTCTTCCGACTCGTAGAGCCCGTGCTGGGGAAGATTCTCAGCGTGTGATAGCATTTCCATTTTTGTTTTTGCCTAGCTTTTTGCTCAGCCAACTTCCCATTTAGACCTTTTTTTGTAGCCCTTTTTTCCAGATTCTATTTTCCGCACGCACTTTTCCGTCCGTCGCCTACTGCAATCAAAAAATGGTGCCTCCGCTGTGGGGAAATTATTGAGGCCTGCTGCGTTTGTATTTTTCCAGCCGAAAGGGGCCCCCTCAGGAATAAGCTTGTTTGTAGCAAATTCGTTACCGACCATGGGGGCCTCACTTTATTCTGCCTACCGAAGGTTTCTTTTAAAGGACTTCAATTGGAATTGTTCTTGGAAAATTTAAATAAAATTATCCACTCCCAGCTCGGGGTTCACCGAAGTTGAAACAAACCGAGTTTCCCTCAGTTTGTGTGTGTTTATTTTCGCATCGTCGGTGCGGGGAGAGTTTGGTTGCGGAGGGGGGGGGGGCAGCCGGCTGGACAAGATCTACAAGCCGGTACAACTTCCGGTTGTGGATTTGCCAAAGGCTAAGACTATCCGATTCCGATAGCGTCCGAGCATCAATCAGTCATCCGTCAGTCCAGGCTGCTGACTCAGACGGAAATAAATCTCCAAATGGTTTGGTCCTGCGCTGCCTGCACTTTGTCTTTCCCCTCAAAAGGGACGCATCTGGATATCGATTTTGTTCCGGTCGAAAGCTGGGGGATAAAATTCAATTCCACAACACGACCAGAAGGATTCCGGTTTTTGCATAGATTGAAAAGATATGCGGCAATGTCTTCATTTCAAACATTGGAATATGCAGGCGGGTACAAAGATAGATCGATTCCTAAAATAGTCCCCCCCCGTTCGATGGGCTGGATGGAGATGAGAAACAAATCAACCTCCCTGTGGGCGGAAGACTTCCTTCCTTAAATCAGCCACCGCTGGACGTACGAGTAATTAATGAAACTCAAATTTGCTTGCCATTCGGAAAACTAGTTTGCATACGTTTCAATCAGGAAAATACGCACCAATGTTATGGGGAAATGAGTGATAAGAAAACGAATATTTAATAACCAAGCCACTCACATTTCACTCATCCATCACCATTAGTTTGCCGACCCGGAGTCATGCTTTCAAAACACGCAAATTTTTCGTTCGCAATCAAGAGCAGCTTTACATAAAGATTTTCATTACATGCCGGAAAATGCCGGGCGCTGCCTTCGGTTTTTGACACAAATGATTTTCTGACCATTTGACTGCTCCATGGTCAATTATGGACTTGTGGCGTTTTTCTTTTTTGACGAAAATTAAGCCAAACAAGCCCCGGTACGAGTTGATGAAAATGTCAGCAAACGATTTAATCAGGAGAACGTGTTTGCACCTCCTTCTCGTTTTTTTCCCGCCCTAAGACCTCAACCGTAGACGAACTAACGTCAAGAATGGGGGGAAAGAAAACATGAAGGCTCGGTCGACTACCGACGAAAGCAAAGAAGGACCAAATTCGCAAGGGTGAGAATAAATTGAAAGGAGAGCTTTTTTCGGGATGAAAGAAATTGATTCGTACCAGAGGAGAGAAGGAAAACATTCCCTCGGTTGGGTTGTGCCGAGGGACTCGAGACACCGTTTGTCCGCTTTTCCTACCCCCCCCCCCCGCCTGCGTGGCATGGAAAAGCTGGCTCGGCGGCTGGCTGGCAAGTAAGCAAGCGGGCACCAGCTTGAAGCTCCGGAAAAAGGAAGCTCGGTCGGCTGCCCCCTTTTCGTGGTATTAATGGAGTCCATTAACGACATTCAGCTAGCATTATTCGTCAGCAAATTGAGATGAATGAACGATGGCGTCGTCCGGTTCTGTTTTTTTTCCTCCCTTCTCTTCGCTTCTCTCTCTCTCCCCACACTCCCCACAGAGCGAGCTGATACAATGAGCGTGGTTTTGTGACGTTTATTGGCATTTCCTTCGGTCGAATTAATGTTGACCTAAACAATCATCGGGGGGGAGAGATTGTGAAAGGGGGAAGGCGGTAAAAGTGAGCTGCAATCAGATTTCGTCTTTCCGGAGCTTTCTTTCGTATTCATTAGAGAGCTTAGAAGCGACGGCTTCGAGAGTAAGAATCACTTATTCACCGATGCATGTCCGTGGGGTGAATAGATTTTCCGACCAATAGATATTTATATCACGCGCAAATCAATCTTCTTTTCATCTTTTGCGATACGCTCTTGTGGTGATCTTTTCAGTTTCGCAATGTGTTCGTAAGTGGAATGAATCGTTATGTCAAAGATAAACAAGTTTAAAGTCTTCTCTGGTATTTTATGTCCTTTCTACGATTGTATAGAAAGAGATACTTTGCTGGATAAAAGGTGTGAATCTAAGAATTTTGTAAAACATCGCGTTAAGAAAACACTCCAACGGAATGAACGTCAACATTTGCACTTGAATGTGAGTAAACAAAAACAGACAAAAATGGTCCGTTTTTCCTACTGCGTTCAAATTTTGTGTGAACATGTCAAAACTCAAACACCAGCCGGTACACGAGGCCGCGGCGCATGTGGAAAACTTGCGGTTTAGACAGAGACGTTATTTGTCTTTCATTCGCTTGCCACTTTCACGTGACGGGACCGAGATGGCCAACCAGAAGGGAAAAGCGTGTTGCGATGGCATTTGATTTATTCAACACTCGTCGCCGAGGGGAGCCGAGGTTGTCAACCGAAAAGGGGCAATCAATTTACAAACACAAATTCACGTCGTCAAGTCGGTACTGCTTTCCCATGCAAAGGACGAGGAAACTGTACTAAGGAAAGTACGGGCACCAGCTGTGTGTGTGTGTGGTCGATGACGGCTCGAGTTTTAACTCCGAAAGACAAACAAGAATCGTCTAAGAGAATGGATAGATTGGAGCGTGCATTTGGAATGGTTTTGCTTGGTTTTTTTTTCTTTGGTCCGTGGAAAACTCGAACTCGTATAGGAAATAAATCAATCATCATTGTTTTCTTATTTACATAGTCCGTAAGTCAGCGGAAAAAGGGGAAAGAGAAGGTAATAAAAAAGTAACGCAACACAAGTGTTCACATGAGACATTGTACCGGGGGGGTGGGAAGGAAAACCAGCCCTCGGGGTGCTGGTTATCAAATCCTGACGTCCAATGGCAAACTCACCTGTTGTTGGGAAAACGGCTGTTGCCGGCCGCGCGAAGACGAATCGCAGAAGCTTCCGGTGGACGAGCGGCCCAATGTGCTCGCTCCGGAACGGCTCGCCGTCGTCGTCGTCGACGGGGAACCGAGGTTCGTTTCCTTGCACCCCGTCCCGTGGCCCCCCGTGCACGTCGGCACTTGCTGGTGCAGATGGTGTTGGTGCTGATGGTGCTGATTGTGGACGCCGGTTTGGTTCGTGCCGCCGCTTCGCTTCGGAAGTGTCGCGTAGCTTGGCGGTGGTTCGATCGAACGCTTCGCCTTGACCGGCGACGGGCTCGGGAGGGTGGTGAGCGGAATCTCTGCTCGAAGGACATCCGGGAAATGTGCACGAGCAAAAGCGATGGATCAAATTGAAGATTAATCAGCGGGAAGGAGCGTGTCGTGGGGGAGGGAAAGATTTATGAGAGACACTCACCCGACTCGTCCGGAGTTCCGTTGCTGCCGGACAGGGAAGTGGACGTCCCGCTCGTCGCCCCGCTGCCCCCGATCCCCGCCGTCAGCGTCCCCGACGTCGACGACTGCGAGGCCTGCGATTTCCGTTTCGTGCGGTCGCGCTGATAGTAGATTCCGGCGAAGATCAACATGTTGAGCAGCAGCAACAGACACCCGACGCCGACCGTCACCCCGAGGGCCGCCGTATAGCTGTCGAGGGGAGGGGTGGGAGGGAAGCGAGTGATTAGAAGGAAATGAAACCATCAACATCGGGCGGATCGCGCGCATCAATCACCTGCGGACGGCGTTTTACCTGTAGTAGTGACGATTGGCGAGCTTTTCCAGCAGCTCCTCTTCCTCCTCCTCGGTCAGTACGTTACCCGGGGTGTCCCCCGGTCCCCCGCCAGCCTCCTGCAGCACCTCGCCCATCGTCGGGTCGGGCGTACACTCCGTGCCGAACGACTCCTGGCGCGACTCCTGCGCGTCGTTGATCAGCCCGTTCTGGTAGAGGGACTTCGGTCTGCTGAAGGATTCTGCCCGAACGGAACCTGAGACGAAAGGGTGGGAGAATCAACAAGGTACACTGATAAGCATTCATAATACACTGCCAACTGGACAGGTTAGGATCATATAGCGTTGTTAGGTCAGAATCTTTCCCGACCTCTTGATAATTTGTCTTTGCAACTCATAGAACATTATTCTCCACCAGTTTACAGACGTTGCCAGCAAACTTTATCTCGAAAGCGTGTGATTTTGTCTTTAACGCACTTTTGTTTTGAAATGACTCATCAACTCATCAAAGCATCTGGTATTGACATAGCTCATCGAATTTTGCCTCTAACGCATCTTACTTTGTCTCTAACGCATCTGAGTTTGTCTCAAGCCGAAAATCACTGCATAAACAAAGTACAGTAAACATTATTATTTTTATACGCTTTAAAGTAATTCTTATGTATTTTGGAATGATTTTCCATATAACTTTGTTGTGTTTGAATATCAAAAAAGATCAATAACAAGTCTAAGTAACCTTTGGTAGACGAAATATAATTCATTACGATAGTCTACTCCTTTTACCCTAATTAGACGTGGACTTTAGAAGGAATTTTATTGTCAAAATTGGCTCTGGCGTGACATAAGGGGGCTTGACAAAAACATGACAGAGTTTGACATAAACATTACGTCCGCTCGTGAAATAACGCAAAGTTCTACCAAACGAGTTTTGCAAAGAAGTTAGGCATGCTAGGTTCCAGGTTTTCGGAAGGAATATTTCTGTCAAACGCGATTTGACAGCAAAAGTCTGGACAAAGATGACAGTTAAAGTCCTCCTCTAATAAGAGTATTTAGAGCAACAAATTGATTAGCTAAAAAAACTACTTGCTGGATTTTCTTACTAAATTAAATCAGCTTTTTACCAAGACATCATGGTAAACTACAGATTTTGAACCTCCGACGGAGATCGACGGACGTTCCACGGACGGACGGCTTGTTTACCATATTGCTTCTTATTGTGGGGCGAACTGTGATCAAAGGTTCATGCTGTTTTCTACCTCATAGACGTGAACGTTTCGTTCCAGGAATTTTCGCGGAACATGCGGAACTTGCTGAAAGATTCTGCCAAGTCATTAACCAACGAACTAAAACCTACTATAAAGCCGTCCGCCTCAGGTTCTTCGGTTCTTTTCCGCCAAGCAAGCCTGGTCAAGCTCCGGAGCGTTGGCGTACTGCTCCTGCCAGTCATGGCCACTCTCGCCGGCGAGGGGCTTTCGAACACACTGGTTTTTCTCGCACCAAAGTCCCGTTTCCGCCTCGATGCAAAACAACCGACCGCAGAGACGGAAACGAGTCGTTGAGATTCAGTCGATCATTCTCGTCCACCATCGTTTCGTTCGCCCAAAGCATGGGTTTTCCACAAAAAAAAAAGGCGGAAAACATCGGCGTTCCCGTTCGTAAATGTGCTTTCGTGCGCATCCGGACGGTTCGTTGGCCGCGCCAGAAGCAAAGATGGCGCGGTCTGGGTCCTCTCTCTTTGGGAGTTATGCTTCGGATGGCGACTTGGCGGCGCAAAGTGGCTAGCCACATTTTATTTGCCGCCTTTCGGACTCGCAATCTGAAACTGGGAGTGAATGCAAGCGTGGTGTGTGGCATTGAAACACGGTTTGCAGGTTTTGCAGTTTGTTGCCTCGTTTGGAAGCCATTTTGTTGTAAGCTGTAAAGCTTTTCAAAGGGGCATGCGTTTGCTTTGTCAGTTCAGAGATGTAGTTCTGTTTCAACTTTACTAATAATCGATCAATTGAGGGTAAAGTTTTCCAACATTTCCACACAATCTTCCATCGAACTTCAAAATAATGACGCCCAATTTATTTAAGTTCCTGCAATTTAGATTCAAGTCGCTCAATCTCACGCATTTCTTATCAAACATCGCTTGATCCTCGTCTCAACTTCTCGAACCAACCGACACTTTGCCTAATCGACAAACTTTCCACCCGAGCGAGGGAAAGCGCGGTGTCTTTTTCCAATCTTTTCGTCACGCAACTTTTCCACGCTGGGAGTTGCGGTTGCGTGAAAGTGTCGTCCGTGGAAGCGCAGACACAACCGCGAAACCCTGTTTGACGTGTCACCTTCACCTTTGCCACCTCCCACCCCCTCCCCACCCCACCATCCTTGGTTGACACGTCGTCCAGTGGACAAACTTTCGCTTTAACTACACAACTACGCCGCACTACTTCTACTTCGTTCGGGGAAGAGTTTCTCCTCGAGGTACTCGTGATTAGGATCAGTCTTGAGGCGTGTCGGGGGTTAGTCGGTTGGCTTTTTCCCTCCCCCCCTTCGCACACCAGTTGATATGGTGTAACAGTTTTGAAAGTTTTTCCTGCAGGTTGACGGTTAACTCCCCCTCGTCGTCGTCCTTTTTTGGCTCTGCCAACAAAACGGTTGATCTTGAATAAACTGTTCAGATTGTCGGATGAATCTCTCGTCTGTTCGCAGCTTTTTTGTCACACAATCTTCTAGCATCGTCGTAATTGAGTCGGTGACACGCAACTGTGGCCCCGAAATTCAGGCCAGAAATAAAACGACAGAGAATCGTACTGTGTGGTGGAAAATAATTGCACGATATTTCGTGGCGACATGTGTGCGTGTGTGTTTGAGCGGGAAGGGAAAACTTTACCGAGATTCGAGCAAATGACGAGCGCTGACAAACAACGGCTTGTCGGGGGACCTTTCCCGGTGAAAGGTAGCGAAAAGTTTTTCCTTTTCCCCCCTCGCAACCCGGTTGCCCGTGATTAACGAATGGCGTTCCACACCATCGCACATATGCTCCTTTCCGATTTCGGGATGGATTCCTTCCAGGGGACACTCCGAGGTCGAGCCGTAGAACTACATTGTGTGAACTTAATTTTGTTTCCGTGTGCGGGTGAAATAGGCGAAAGTTGGGCTTTAGGGGACGGAAAAACTTACCCGCATAGTAGTGTGGTTCGCGTTCGCGAAAGTGGTGATGGCGCATGGACACTTCCGGATCGCCCGGTCGGTGCAGCTGCGGGATTAGGTTCAACCAGAGCGCCATCTTGTGTCCCCGGTAGTGGGTTCGCATTTTCGGCTTCGTTGCTGCAAATGACACGGGGGGGAGAAGAAGGAAATTGTGGTGTTAGAATGGGGAAAACCGACGGGAAAGTTCTGTATCTGATGTTCTCTATTTGTTACGGTTAGTGCAAGAGAAACGAGGGATTTTTGTTTAATGTTCATTTGTGATACTTTGTGTCGATTTAACATTCCTGAAACCCCAGTTAATCATCTTCAATTTAAAGTGAAAATACAAGTCCAAATATAATCATGGTTGAAATGATTGAGTAGCACGACCCGTTTAATGTTATTTAAAAACGTTTGACAGTGAAATTAATTGGTGACAGGTATTTAAAATACACAACACGCTACCTCAAAGCATTGGGAAAATAAAACTCCCTCCTTTCGAACGGTGTGCGCATTTTTGTGCCATAATTTTCCCGTGCTTTAAAAATTTAAAAACCTTCCTCCGCGTACGGAAACGTGGGGATCATGTGTGAGCGAAAATTATGATCCCCCGGGTAGTTTTTGGTAATTTTTCATGCGCATTCACCGTTTCCGAAGCAACCGGCAATAGTTTCGAGCTGCATCGCAATTTATGCTTGGAGACATTTTTCATCCGCATGGCATCACGAGAGACGTCGTGGGGATGATTTATTCTCACGATCGGGCGATCAAAACGGTGCAAAATGGGGAAAAACTTGTGGGGGGGACGCGAGAAAAATATATGACAACCAGCCCGAGGGAACAATGCGACGAAACTTATGCGTCGTTTGCGATGCGAAAGTCGAAGGAATCTATCAGCCACTGTCTCGACTGTCTGCGAACTCCCGAAAAGAAGGATTGCCAGGCAGCTCGAGGACGAATGTTTCGAGTTTCGAAAACAAAAAAAAAAAAGGTACACAATCCAATCCTTACACTAATGCATTTCACCTCCCCCTCCGAAGAGGGGTGGGGGAAAACGACGGCGGTGGTGTCGTTTCTCAAAGATTCTTGTCGTCCAGCACTTTTTTTTTGGCGACTCGGGCACCACATGGCACATTTGGCTTTGATTAGCATCGTTTGGGCAGGAAAGCGAGACGTGTCGAACGTCACTCCAGAGTGCTGCTGCTGCTAAGTGAATGGAAATTGGATGACAAATGAAGTTCGTTCTGTTGGCAGGGTTTTGTTTTTCCGTTTCGTTTCGTTCCCTATCGCATCGCACAATTTGTTTGTGATGCAGATATCAGGTTGACTCTCGTGTCGGAGAGGTTTTCAGAATGAGACATTTTTCATGCTATGTAGAAGAAATATCATTTTCTTTCCTCTTATTAGAGGAAAGGTATAAACATGATTATCTCGCAGAGGATTAATTTCATACGACATTCTTACTTATCGCAAAAATATACAAACAAATATCGAGTTTACCCGCTGTTATCTGCTCGGAAAAACAGCCATCGGTTTTGTTCTGACAATAACAACCTATCAGTGATCAGTCGTCGATATCACCGGATGTGAAACATGGCCTAGTTCCCGCTTCCAATGCTTTCTGGGAAACCCCCCTTCTGTGGAGCTCAAAAAGCCCCGGCATCAGGTTCACACACGAACCAAGGAGGAGCCAACTGGATCGAAACGAATCATCTTCGAAAGCATCACTAATGCGAAACATTGGCAGCCATTCGGGGCCGCAACCACTCCGGAAAATGGCCACCCCCGGAGAGTCGTACGTTGAAATGAAACTTTCAATTTGGCCCACGGTGTGTTTCGCTCCACGACGTGCGCATCTTTTACTTAACGGTGCCCGGCTTATCGGTTTGCCGGTTTTGGGAAAATGGTTCCTCCTAGAAGAATCGTCCAGGAAAGGAAAGCGTACGAGATTGGTTTCCCGCCCTCCCGGTACGCGAATAATCCGGGTCGCCTCCAACCGATGTTCGGTGGAAATTGGATGGAAACAGGTTCCCGCAGATCGTATACCTTATCCAACGCGGCACAACAACCGAGCGGATTCGAGCGAATTGACAGGCGACACACACGGAAGGCGCATAGTGGAAGGTATTAAATTTTCTTCACCTCGTGCTGGAAAAGTCGAGCCGCGGCGGCCCCGAAAAGTACGTGTCTTACCCGATGCACCCGAGCGGAACGCATTGTGCACCGATGTGCAAGTGCATTCGTTGCTAGATTTGCACGAATTCGCTTATCCATAAAAAAAGCGTACGCTCCCGGTTCAATATGTTCGATTTGCGATTGAGTCTTGTTGAACAAGCGCATTGCTATTAGGAAAATTTGTACCGCCTTGCAGCGAATGGAAACGAAGCGCTAAAAACGGCCTCTGGAGGTTGCGGAACTGACAAAAGGTATGAAAGATATTAAGAGGATAATATGAATGGAGAATGCAGGTGAAAGCCAATCTTTCTATTCAATGCAAACCAAATCCCTTTCCTTATTTTCCCACGAAATCTTTTCACGAAGTGTTCCGTGAACCGCTGGCATAAAGTTTTCCTATAAGACGTCGTCCTAATCACTGTTTAATCTGGCGGAGCAAATAAACAACATTAATTTACTCTCCGGTTTGTCACTCGCCGGACAAGTTTAGATTAGAAGTTTCCTCGATCGTAGCGAACCAGTTTTTCCTCTGTCCTCGCTTTCCATCATTCGAATAAGAAATACTTATCTACTTTGCAATAGCCAAAGACACGCACCATGATCATTTTTATCTTTCATTCAGATTCATGAGCGAAATGGCGCAACGGAGATAAATCCATCCGGAGCTCGGAGGGTCGCCCGAGTCGCCCCATCTTTATCATAACTAAGCCATCTTTAAGACATTTCCATCCCTATGACAACTGAAATAATTCACTTTCGGATGTCACTCTGGAGCCGTCCCCGGACGGATGCTGGTTCATTTTAAAACACAAACCGTAGCCATGGCAGCCATTATCCCTCGTCCGAAGGCTCTTCATTAGCGTTATCCTTGACGGAAAATCGTCACCGTATCACCGCTCGCTCGCTCGTTCTTTCGACGACCTTTGCCGTCGTCGCCTTTCGTCGCCATTGATTATGGTTGATTTATGCACGGAAAAGGAGAGAAAAGCTTCAATTCATTCTGAGGGCCATCCGCACGAACTGAACCGAGCCGACTCACTTCCGACGTCCGGGGCACGTTGCACTGCGGATTTCATTCGGAAAAGTGTCCCCGTTCGCTCGCAGACCAGAGGCGGAAGACGTTATGGGTGGTGCGGCCACCAAGACCAGCGTCGAGTTGTTTATTTTTCATTAGATTCTTTTCGCCTAATGAAAGATGCAAACAAAAATATGCTTCATTTCATCGTGAACCGGTTTCAATTTTCCACTCAAAGGGCCTCTGTGCCGTGCCATTGTCTTTGTCGTGGGGTTGTCCCTCGGAGGGCCTACCGGCATTCTTTTATGTGGCAGCTTTCACTCTCGCTCGAGAAGAGAAGTGGAAAGAAAAATGGGACCCCTTTTGTTTCGGCCTAAGCTTTGGTTCGGGGTCGTCATGGTTCGTCGGAATGCCGGGTTGGAACGTAGTTCTGTGTGTCTACTTATGTTGTTGTCACTCATTTTCTTCCGAAGAAAATGGATTGTTTCACGCGAGGCAAGAGAAAGGGCACGAAAAGGACGTGCTTGACCTTCGACTTCGAGCAGGCTCTGATTTAAAGATTTTCCCACAAACACCGACACACGAAGACGAAAACGAATGACTTTAATTTCGAAGAAACATCGTCCTTTATTGTTTGTCGATCAGATAAACGCCGCTTTAGAGCGAGCTTTAAATAGAAAATGATGCTTTCTAAGGCTGCCGGGAAAAAAGAAGGAATCAAATACAATCCCATTTTTGCTTTACAAAAAAACAAAATCCATAGAACCACACGAAACATTTTCACCGGAAATCAAAGACCACGCAAAGAATGTTTTGCCATGGGATTTCTTCGTGGGAAGCGTGCTTATCCTTGTTGCGTGATTTCGATTTCACTCGGGTCGGTGGGGGGATGGAAAAAGAAAATGGCCGGACAACATCTTCCTCTAAACGTTGTTGTTCAACGATGTGAAATATTTTCCACTCGAGCTGAAATTACATTAAAAACGGCCACGCGAGGCCGTTCGAATGACGTCCGATAGCAATTGGCAGAAGATGATATCGATTTTATGGCCACTTGAACACGAAATACGAAACTCCGACGAAACAAGCTCGGCACTGGATGGAGAAGGAGGAAAAAAGCGATTCCACTTCAGAGGAAAACATACACAACGATGTTGAAAGTTTGTGGTGTCCGGGATGAAAATCGATCCGTGATTTAAAGATGAAGAAGGAAACGGTGAAAGGGAAGAACCCGAAATCCATCATGCCGCACCTTCGTGATTCTCTCGGACAAGGAAACAAACAATAAAACTGGCCCCGACCGAACCGGTGCGCCGCGCACAAAGATGATCAAAAAGTTTTCCATTTAATTGTTTATCCCAAAGTTGACCATAAATCTCTGTCTGGACAGGACGAGTCATCGATTCGGTCTTATCGGTTCGACAAAGGAACGGGAAAACGTGCTACTAAACACCATCGAGGACTCGGACACTTCGGAGTGTTTCTCTCATCTCTCGGCGAGCCTGTTTTCTTGTCCCGCGGGACGCTTCGAACTTCTGGGGAACTTCTAAAAATCAGTTCCAACTTTTCGTCACCCACGGTTGTCCCATGGTGAACATTTGTCTTCACCCCTCCGCTTCCCAAACCCCTCCAATGGTCCATCGCCATGGTTGGGAGGGAAAAAAGGCCACAGATGTAGGTGACCAGCATCCAGCGTGAAACATATCTTTGTGCGAGCAAAAACCTTTGAAGCAACTGTTACATTCCACACATCCCTGTTTTTTGTGCGCATTTTCCGACCACTGTTTGAGGTTGATCTAGCGTGTTGGCCAGTGGTGGTTTTTGCTAAAACAACTCGCAAGAAACAGAAGTATATTTAAAAAGGGAAAAGGGTCCACGAGCAGGTCCGAAACCGGGTGGAAACTTTAGCATCCGCAAATTCTTCTTCTGCCCCGAAACCATGGGGCTCACCGGTCCCAGTAGTAAACTGTCTAGCCGACGTCGGCCATCCCATGCGGGGCCCAGCTTGTGCACTTCATAGATGGGAAAAAGATTTCCAGCTCCAGCTAAAGGGGGAAAACACTAGGGGGGCACTCCGATGCACAGAAAGGGGGTGTGGAGGAAAAAAACCCCGGCCAGAAAAAGGCGAAAGCTGTTCCGGAAAATGGAAACGGCCAGAGCGGGAAAATGCACACACACTGATACACACCGACTTTCGCTGATCCGATAAGAGCCTTATAACTAAATTGAATTTATCTCCCTCGTTTCTTCACTTCCTGGTGTGCTTGTTCTTTTTTTCCACCCCGTCCCCGGCTCGAAATGGGGACACGGGGACCTTTTTCTCGCTTTTGAGGTTTAGATCCTTCTTCCACTGGCGAGCGATAGGAGCGTGCAAGTGCCGCAAACCCTTGCAGCCAAACGGGGGGCAACAACGATGGAAACGTTGGGAAAAACAGATTTACTGGTAGCAAAAGTCGTCTTCAAAGAGGGCAAACGACATCCTTTCGTCCGGGCTGAGGGAGCTGATGCGTAGTTCATGAGGCGAAACACAAATTATTCATGCCAGGGTAGGCCAGGGTTTCTTTGAGCCCTCGAGAGAGGTTTCGCCCCCGAAACAATCGCAACGACAATCATTTCCATCGATCTCACCGTCTCGGATCCGGATTCTTGACTGTGACTCCACGGCTCAAGTGTTACTAGAGCGAAAAGACCACTACCAGGGGGTGGGTGTTATTTATCTACGTACATCTACATCCTTTGCAATGGGAAGATAGGAAGAAAGAGAGCCGAGGGAAAGGGGGACGAGAAAAAATTATGGCCAAAAATTAAAGAATCACCGTTCGGTCCGGGGCCGAGTCGAGTTTGCATAATTCACCGGAATGGACTTGACTTTCGTCTTCTGGCACGTCCGTACTAGTGATGAGCGGGTCGACCCGAACCTATCGGGTCGGAGCGATCCGTAAGCGACCCGGAGCGGTTCGGGTCGTATTCCCGATTCCAACGACTCCGGGTCGACCAGTAGGTGCAGTTGTCCATATGCGAGCTTGACCCATTGGTTCGGGTCCACCCGAACTCGTTGCACCTACGGGTCGGAATCGATCCTTCAAGGGACGGATTCGATTCCGGATCGATCCGTGAAAAGAATCGTACAACTCATCACTAGTCCGTACGAACGTGGGGGAGGGCCGTCCTGGTGCTTAAGATATCGCCCAGTGAAGTGTTGTAACTCTTGACCCCCTTGACAAACCTCACACCCCCTTCCACCACCGCTCGCCTTTCTATACTCACAGATGCTGAGATACTGCTGCGTGGTCGTTTCGTACGTTTCCCACGTGATCTGGCGGAAGCGGGTCCGCTCCTTGGCGGTACCGTAGTCCGGGTGGACGGGCGGGGGCGACTGCACCTGGCCCCCCTGCTGCTGGTGGCCGGCCTCGTTCGGGTCGCCCGTCTTGCAGAAGTTGGTCACAAAGTTGAGCACGGCCTCGTTGACGCCCATATCCTGTCGCGAGTAGTTCTGCGGGAAAACCGGTCCACCCTGCACGAGCGGCAGCCCGAAGATGTACGGCAGGTCCTCTCCCCGGACGCTTCCGAGGCGCTGCAAGGGGAAGTGGAAGAAAAGAAGCCCGAGCGTGACAAAAAAGAACAGGAACCACGATGGCGTGTTAACTCCATTACAGCGATGACCTTTTTATTCCCTCGCTCTCTCTCTCTCTCTCTCTGAGGAGCGATAAGAAACTCAACTAAATCATAGTTTTACATGGCACTCACCGCGGGAAAGTTTTAAATAGATTTCTCCGAACAACTGTACCTAAATCACTCCAAACTATAAATCTTGGTTTAGAGGTTAGAAGAGTTTCCCATTCAGTTTGGAAAGTTAAAATTCACCTTCACCGGAACTCAAAGTAAACTAACATACAAAAAATACTACACCAGCTCCCAACTCACCTGTGGATATTCGCTTTCCTTGCTCTGGTAGGCAAAGTGAAACATGTACGTCTTAGCACCGCGCCTCGCGTGCAGATAGGCAACCTTCACGATCGGCGCGACCGTGTGTCCGTCGCTCAAGGCTTCCATCGTTGAATCTCTGTTGGGAAATAAAAAAACAGTGAAACAATTTATTATAATCCTAAGCCGGGCCCCGTTGATGAGGAACCGGAACACCAAGTTCATTGCTTTTTGGAGGAACGAATGAAGAAAATTATTCCGACGACGGAAAAGCCCGACTGCCATCCATCAGTTGGGAAATAAACAACACCATCCAGCAAGCTTTCTTTAAGTCAGTATTCAAATACATTCTCGACGGACGTCCGGGCCGGGTAGGGAGGGAAGCTTAACGTGAAAATTAGCCACCCGGGGAAAAAGTATTCGGCACGTCATCGGCCGGCGTCTTCGTCATGGCTGGATGGTGGCGGGAAAAACGGAAGCAGGTTGCAGCAAAAGAGAAAGTCGGTCGGTTTTGAGCCTTAAGCCTTAAGGTTTTCAGATTTCCTTGACCAGCACCATTCGGTGGGAGGGCTGGCTGTTCTTCCGATTTTTTCCCCCACGACCCACAGCAATATTTTTCCCCGCCCCGGTGGAAAAAGCTACAAATGACAGAGTGATGACAATAAAAGTAGACGCTAGCAAATGGGCGAAAAAAGGTGGCGAGCCAGAAATCGAGAAAACACACCGATAATCCCGATGACTGGCAGGGATGTGGGTGGGGGTGGAAAATGACCGGCCTTTTTCTATGGCGAGGATTTTACTTTTTGGGGATGTGAAAAATACAGCTTTCAGCACCCGGTACTCCCCTCCCACGGGGGGAAAGCGAACGTTTTCCCAGAAGAATAGGGCGTCGCCGGTAGACATTTAACTGATGTTTCAAAAGCTTACAGAGAGGAAGAGAGAGAGAGTGAGCTCTACTGCTTTGTTTTCCGTGGGAAACTCCCGTGTGCGTTTCATCATCGCATCCTTCCCCATTTTCCATTATCATCCTAAAGTACGATTTCAATTGAGCTGCGGATTGGAAAAACGGAAAACTTTTCGCAACCGCCGCTACCGAAACAAAGGTAAAAAGGAAAAGTGATGGTGACAGTTGACACTTGCTTTGCGGTATCGATGGTTGAGCTGGGTTCCTTTTCCTCGGAAGCAGTTTCCTGGGAAAAGCTTAAGGATTCAAGGAGTGACACTGCAGATCTCTCCATTTGCTCGCTGAAGCTGCAGCCGGTTTTCCCGGGGGAAAGCTGTCGTTTGTCAGTGCCGTCGACGATGTTATGGCGAATATGTCAAACCATCTTCAGGTTCGATTGACAGCTTTGTCAGTCGGATTGGATACCATTTTACCGTACGCAAGGTAAGTAAGAGCTGTCCAGTAACAGCTTCATCAGGTGTTTGCGTTTTACTCGGGGGGGAAAAAACATTGCCAAAACCCCAACGGGAACATTTCAGCTCTCAAGGGCAGGTTATACATTTTGTATCAGCACAAGTCCGGAAGGTCGAGCGGAAACCGTTCATTTGGAATTTATGCACGTCGGAAAAATGAACCCACGAGCCTGAGGTCTAGGATTATGATTTCGGTTCCTCATTTCACGCTCTGCAATCGAGGGTCGGGAAGAAAAAGGACGGTATAAATCCCCGAACCTACGGTCTTGGAGTTGAAGGGCAAGTAATAATTTTCAGTACAAGCCGTTGATTGATGAGCTCGTATAACTTTCCGTTTTTCTTTTTTCTGGGACTCCACATCGCCAACCGGCCGAAGATTATTCCAATCACCATCGATATTAAGGGCTTTTCTTTTCGCCCCCCCGTTCCGATCCAATTTTTCCGATCCGAGAGGTCAACCCGAGAGCGGGTATTAATATTTATTGCTATTCTCTCCTGCCCCCGCTTGACCCCCGGGGGTGTACCGGTTCCATTGTTTTTCCACGTTGTGTGACAAATGAGCAAGAATTATTCACATCGCGTACCAAACTCGCCACTCATGCCGGATTAACTGCTTCCCAACTGTTTGATATGGAACTTGATTTCCTGCCCCCCACCTAATCTCCCGTGCAGCCGCCCGCGAACGGGGGAAAGTAATTTGTTATTTTAATTGCAAATTGTTCTCTTCCAAGGACGCGAACAATGGTTCAGATAAAAATGGATTGTGTTCCGCGTATAGTCTCACACACACACACGCGCGCGTTTCGGGGGCACGGAACAGGAAAACATTAGCAGAAAGCATGAGCGATTGGAATGTTCGAAACACCGATTAGGAAACATCCATTTGGGGCTTAGTTTTGCTATGATTTATCACAGCAGAAGTCAACTTATGCTCAAGCAGGAACATTCGCAACTGTTTTAATTGTTTATGCTAGATGGAATGCGGTTTAAGATATAGGGTTTGCCACCTATGTTCAGCTCTAACCCACCGATGATTGAAATAGCTCCTTAACTGTTGTCTCTAACTCGTCTCATTTTGTCTCTAACTCATCTGACTTTGTCTCAAGCCGAAAATTAAGAAATAAACAAAGTAATTGTGGTTATGATACATTGTAAAACTCCAAGAACAATAAACATTATTATTTTTGTATGCTTTAAAACTATTCTTATGTATTTTTGAACATTTTTGCGTTTAATTTTTGTTCGATCATGCATACGTATGTCAACTAAGAAGGCTACATTGTGGTGTTTACCTCGGTGTCATAAACGTACTTGCTTGCATCAATGTATGTCACTTGACAGCTAAGATAGTGCGTTTATGCCACCGGGTTAAACACCACAATGCAGCCTTCTTAGTTGGCATGCACGAGTGAAAAGCATACGCCAAATTGTTTAAAAATACATAAGAATAGCTTTGATTGTATGCTTCAAATTATAATGTTTTTTGTTCTTGGAGTTCTACAACGTATCATAACCACAATTAGTTTGTTTATTCCCTGTTTTCGAGACAACCCAGATGCGTTAGAGACAAAGTCAGATGAGATAGAGACAAAAGGAGATGAGTTAGAGGCAACAGTAGATGAGCTATTTCAAAATAAAGTGAGTGAGGGACAAAATCACCCGCTTTCGAGGCAAAGTTGGCAACGCCTATATAACAAGGTTTGAATAACGATCGAAAGTTCCCAAACCGAAATAGTGTAAAGGTAATACTAATTCTAGACTTTAAGAACTATGCTAGAACAAAAGGCTCATTGTAGAATAATGGAATATTTGTTCGGTCACTGACTCACAAATCACAGGCTTATTAATGGCCTCGTTTAATGGTGATAGGTTCGCGATCCAAACCGTCCCCCTTATTGACATTCGAGAGTGCTGTTCTGTGTTGACATTTAATGCCCGATCGATGCAACAGCTCGGCGGAACGTCATAAAACATAAACCGGAATTAGCGCCGAGGAGTATGATTCAATGCCCCGGCATAATCAATGTGTATGTGTGCGCTTTGGAATGGAGTTTGGGGTCACTAAAACAACCCCATTCCATCGACAAATCGGACGGTGATGTGCATATGGGTTCGAACGATGCACCCGACTAATCCTATTTCACGCTATTAATTGGCTCCAATACTACCGATACTCCAGTCTCGTGTCTCGTAACAGCTGCCCCTCACCCACCCCCGAAGAGACGGAACCGGAAGCGAACTGCCCGGTAATCAATTGAGTAGCCTCCCTTGAGAGAGGGAGAGCTTTTTCCAAACAACCGACCGTCGCTTCATTTGAGAACAAAATTTCATTACGGAAACACGTGTTTTTCCCGCTTACAGAAAGTGCCCCCCCTGCGGACTGTCATCCCACTCCGGCCCTTCGAGAAAATTCCAGGAAATCCGGCCCCGGATTACTATGCTAAACCGTCCACTGGGAGCCGGTTCGGATGAAGGTATTTTTAGCTGTAATATTATTGCTGCTCCCATCACAATTAAGGCGTCCAGTCTACACATCAGATGTACACACACCGGTGTCGGTGTTGGCCGGTGTTGTCAAAAATACCACTGGGAATCGACGTGGGGAGGGGCGTGGGGGAAATTATGCCAACCCCGGGGATTGGATCAAGCGTTGCAGTTGGATCGCAAATGTTATCAAGCTACCGACAATCATGCCACTTAACAACCTATATCCTATGCCGGGGTCGTGTCCGTCCTCGGGTCCGGGAAACTGTGTACATTTCTTGTTCATATTCCACACTGCAGCACCGGAAGGAGCCAGATTGCAGTATCACTCCCCGCCGCTCCACCCAACTCCACCCCGGTGCGAGCAAAGTTTAATCTCATGTTGGGAATTAAAATTTCACAAAATCCAATTTGGAATCAAAAGTCTCGTTTTACTATTTCCGTGGCCTGGTTGTGGGAAAATCCACCTTTTTCACACAGCCGAAAGAGGGTGGAGATGGGAAGGAAGGGTGGACGTGTGCCACACATACGCATCGATGCGATTTTTCCCAAAACGAAGAGGTTGAAAACGGGGCCTTCTTCCTGTTCGACTCTATCCACAACGATTGAATTCCTCTCGGGTTCTTATTTTTCCAAAAACCAAGAAAAGAGACTGCTTTGAAATTCGAACATCGTAGGCCGGGGGTAAAGGAACGCCGTGGACGGAGAGGATGGGAAAAATTTTCATTTTCCATTTTCGTTCCAATTTCTGGCCCGTTCCGTTTCGTTTACGATTGTGATTTGGGGCGGCGCGCGTGTTTCGCAATCGCGTCACGTTTTTCTCCCGGGCGCCCAAATCTGTTTCCCAACTCCCAACTTCCCACTCCCCTTGGCTTCGGCTCGGATGGAAGCTTTTAGGAAGCAAATTGTGTTATTTTAACCAATGTGGAAAATGGTTCTTAGGAGTTTTTTTCTCTTCTCTCTCGTTTGTGTTTATGTTTGGGTTCGGTTTTGGATACGGTGAGTGATTTGAGTGAACCAGTCTTAAGACTGGACAAACAAGTTCTTCATTAGATTTTGAAAAGATTTGCTCACGTTAGGACATATCAGCTTCCCCTGGGAGCTCACCGCAATTCGCAAATTGTGCCAATACCGGGAGTCCCTCGGGATTACGGGGTGGACTTCCGTAGCTCGACACAATTACTCGTACCTGATATTGATTGGATGTTGGATTGGTTTGTCCCAGTCGGTGTACTCGTTACGGACGGCCGAAAAAATCTCGTTCAGGTGGAACGTGTACGCGTTGCGAATGTACGTCCGCAGCAGCCGGTTGCGCTGGTCCTCCTCGAGTCCGTACTGTAAGGTGAACGAAAGGAGAGTCGCGATCAGTGTTCAGTGGGAAAGGGCAGAAAAAAGAGGGCAACCCACCTGAATGTCGGAGGCGCTGAAATCGTTGTAGCTTTCGGTGGTGGTCGCACCCAACATCAGCTCGCTGGTGATGAACCCCTCGCCGGAGTGCTCCATCGCGAACTCCGGATCGAGCGAATCCTCGAGCGGAAGGAACGGGCCCCAGGAGGGCATGAAGCGGACGCTGGTCAGCCGGACGCCCATCAGCGCCTCGATCGGCTTATCGCGCAGACACTCGGTGATGTCGTCCGTCGATGGCTTACGTCCGTTCCGACCCGGAACCAGATGGCACGCCATTTGCTGCGAGACCTCGAGCCGAACCGCGTCCGGATCGGGGATGAGTGCCCACGGACTGAGGGCTGATCCGCTCAACAGAATCGCCCTTTGAACCAAACCTTGAGTGGAAAAAGAAACGAACGGCGAGGTCTAGGTGAACACGTGGACACCAATTAAAAAGATAAGACTCAATAACTCACCCTTTCCGGACTTGGCGATGAGCACGAGGTTGGCGAGGGCGGCCCCGGTGTCGTGGCCGACGATGGTGATGCGCTTCGGGTCGCCCCCGAACGAACCGATGTTGTCCCGGACCCAGCGCAGCGCCAGAATGATGTCCATTAATCCTAGATTACCGCCGGAACCCGGTGACAGTGAGGCACGAGTTTTGAGAAAACCTGCATAGAAAGCGAAGCGAAAACAATGAACCATCTCATGATAACCGCTTCCTGGAAGAATGTACACCATTTATCAGCAGGCGAAAAAGTATCGCTGGAAACAGGTACGCCAACGCGGTTCATTTTCTCATCTCACAGAAAATAGGGGGTTTCCCTAGCAATTTTCATTCAACTCGCTAATTTCCCTCCCCCGAAAATGGCTCGCTGGAAGCTCCTTTTCGGGGTCGGTGCCCATAATAAATATCTTGTTATTTGTTACGGTTCCGGTGCAGATTCCACGGCCAAGGCCCCACACTGTTGTTTATTATCCTTGCGAAAGAAGCCACCGTCATCTTCGAGGCACGAGGAACCATTTTTCAATCGGACCAATCCTTCGGGGAAATTTGAAACCAAAGAAAAACGCAACCACGAGCTCGAGGGGAGGGAAAATAATTCAATCAATTATTCAACCGAAATCACTTTTCTTGAGGCTACTTCGGTACTACGGCCCAAGAGAGCTTGATTTCTCTCTTAAGGGGGTTGGTAAAAAAAAATGCTGCATTCATTTGCAGCGAACGTTGGGGCCAAAGGTCCAATGGAGCGACCGTCCGGGTCATCGACAAATAAAACAAATAAACCATTTCCTGATGTTTATCTACTGATTACCTTTTTGCCAGCTCGGAAAGGCAAGAAAGGGGCCACCCGGGCCACAATCCATTTCCATTTTCTTTGCCATTGCGGTGTCAAAGACAAGAGGTTCGAGTCGAGAAGAAGCAAAAAAAAGGCAGACTTCAGGGAAGGACAAAGGGCTCGTTGGACTCGTAAAATTGATAAATGGTAATCTGCTCGGCAAACATATGCTCACTAGCATCATTGAACAAAAGGTGAAGACGCCCGACCTCGCAACCGTTTCGATCCTTCTCGATCAATGCACAATTGTGTGCCCCCACCTTCGTTTGGAGAGCAAATAAGAAGCACTTTCCCAGCTTCTTATCGTGCCGTTATCGTGCCTTCCTGGAAAACGGACGCGCATTAATCTAATTCCAATAACGCGAGGCAGTTTACCTTCACAAAAAAAGAAAAGAAAACACGGAAGAAAGGATTTTCCGGAGAGAAGGAAAGTTTATTTATTGACTCACGGTTGTTAGGGCCAGCGCAAAAGTTGGGGTTGCAATTTTTCCGTAAATTTTCCCCGCTTACTTTTTAGCTGCTTGATTTATGGAAAACTCATGGGCAAAAGTAAACATACGCCCTTGCGCGCGTTTTAAGCATGATGGCCAGCTCTTTACCACCTAGCTTTTCTTCCCCCTCACCCCTTTTCTCTTTGCTACATTTTTTCCGACCTGAAATTTAGCTGCTTCACTTCATTGGCGGGCAGGAATGGAAAATGCAGAGCAGCGATGTGAAACAGCGAATAAATTCGATTATTGCACCGCATAAATCAAACGATGCACTGGATAGTTTCAGCAGCCATTGAGCCGACGTCGGCTCATAAACCATTCCCTGTGCTTTTGGGGTGGGGGGTGGACCCGATGCCGCCTCGAAACAGACAGCTCACCTTCGTCCCCCCGCCCCGTTCTTGTACAGCAGCCGTTACATCCAGCTACACGATTTTTTCGCAGCGCGAATCTCGGCGGAATTCGTACGACACGGCCCACGGGAGTCCTTGCCTTTGACACCAGGTGGAAAACTGCAACCAAACGGGTTCGGGTTTCGTTTCGAGTCACAATTCAATTCCATTTGCATTGCTCCACTCCCATTCGGGACACTTTTTTTCGAAACCCGCGAGTCTCCTGCTTTTTTTCGTGGTGATTTTGTTTTCTTCTCCACCGGATCGTTTCACCGAAATCACAACACCACCACCACCAACCTAAAGAGGGGGGACGGGTTGAATTTTCAATTTGGAAGGTTGTGATTTACAAGCACCTTTTGCAGCAGTTTTGTGTAGTTTTTCATGATCCTGGCCTGGCCCGATCCGCCTTTGTTTTTTTTTTTGCCTGTCCGCTTTGCTTAGATACTCATTCGACCGAAATCGATGCATGTTCGATGCACTTTCCACCATTTCGCGCTTTGTAGCAATGTTGAAAACAAGTTGAAACGATATCAGGACGACAGGGAAAATCGGTAACAAAAACCCTCCTGACCAGGCCTGACCGTTGGCCGCTTGCTGCGAAAGCATTATCCATTATTTAAGCCGATGGAAATGTTGAAGGAAAAAATTTACATATTTCTCCTTGCGTAGCGAAATCGATCTAAAATGACGCAGTGCGGAACATAAACTCCAAATTGGTATGAGCATACTGTTTTTTTTTTCTTAATTTTATTTCCCCATCGATTCTTTCTACACACAGTGACGATCGAAAAAAAAACAAATTTAAATTAATAGGGAAAATTGCCCACTTATATTCCAAATCATGCTCTGATAGAAGTAGCGAAAATTCGTCAAACTTCTCCGGATACTTTTTTTCTACTGTGTTCCATTTTTTTACTAAAGACAAAAAGAACAAAATGAAAAATAACAAACTTCAGCGAGGTGGAAAATTTGATGGCTCGCCCCCGGTACTAATGCGTTGCAAATGAAAGGGAAGCTTAAAATAAACCTAAAACGCTTGTTGTCAAAGTGTGCTCTGGCGGAAAATTGTGTTTAAAAAAGGTAACATCGGGGACCTGAGGGAGGTTTAAGTATTGCAATTCATCGGTGAAAAATGGGAGAGCAACTTTACAGGCCGTACCTTTTTTAGGTTCGGTTTTTGTTCGCAGCTGTACGCTGAAAGGAATGACAAATGATCAAGCGCTGAATGTCACAAGTTTGGATTGAGTTCAAAATAAATGTTACAATTTGCGTTAAATGGAAAAAGTGGAAAAAATAACTCCCTTTATCTATCGACAATCAATAAATAAGAGAAAAAGTTGCTTATATCGAATACACATTCACTCCCAACCATGCAGTGTAAAGGACTTTTTCCTCCACCTCTCCGCAACACAAAGCTTAACGAAGTGATAAACCGGAGTCGTTCATAAAAATTTGGTCAATTTGCACTTCAATGTTTGCAGAACAGATAAACCCTCCACCGTTCCTTCTCGCCTGATAAAGGTAACGCTATCAACATCAGACCGGGTGAAATCGATTCGCATTTACAAGCAATTTTCCACGCAAAATTTCACTCTCCATTTACTTTAATACACACGCACACACCGACCGCCCGAAATGGGGCGAGTTTTTCCAGCTCCCCCTGCTGAGAGTGAAGGGTTCACCATAATGCAAATGGGGACAGTTCTTCTCACCCACGCCACAAATCTTTTTCTACCATCTCGACGAAACGAACGTGTTGTGTTCGAAATTTTGAAAAGGAACTCCGGAGGGAAGTGAGATCAAATCGAGGCTCCCAGCGTGTGGCCCCACCCCCCGGAGGGTGAAAGTTTGGGCGTAGGTGTTGGAACACCTGCGGTTAAATTACACGTCAATTCAAATGCAATCTCTCCTCGTTGGCCCAGTTTTTCACCAGGTTTAGCTCCTTGCCTTTCGGTGGGGATGTATTTTTTTTTCACCTATGAGTTAGAGCCAATTTTGAACCGCCACCATCGTACAGGTACCTCCATTAACTGTTTCGTGCCGGAGGAAGGAAAGGGCGAAGCCCAACCACATTCCCGCTTTGCGGCTTCTCGTTTTCCCGAGACCGAGACTCGTATTCGCACCGCGGGAGGCACATACGTACCACAGTTTTCGATTCCTCCTCGGAAAACATCCCTTATTCACCATTCCGTTGGCCAACGGTAGTGGAGGAGTCAGGGAGTTTTCGCCCCATTTTTTTTTCCTTTTGTGGTGAAAAATAGGTGTTTAGGTGAGAATATTACGAAGATCCCGGTCGCACGCGTGCCGAATTCCAAATGTTAAGCCTCAATGCCAGCCACCCTGCACCGACAACCGGCTTCAAGTTCTGGATCTCGCTTTGAAATGCGTGCATGAGTAACCTATAAATATTTGTGACCCCGTGTCTTTCCCGTCGGCAACTCCGGGGGAGCTCTATTTATTTCCGTTCGGAAAGTTCACATCAAGTGAATTTTATGAAGGCACAGCTGGAGAATGACGTCTCGAGAAGACCGCGGCTCTGGAAGTCTTGTTGAAAATCGCTGTTAACTGAAGTGAACGAATGGCATGTTCGATCGTATTTCATTAAACCCCGCTGAGGAGGCATTCTTGTGTTTTGCATCGGAAATATGGATGCTGATTTATTTCCGGATGTTCTCGAAAACGTAAAAGAACGATTTCAAAATCGAGACCGCTTTTAAACAACTGTCATCAACCTTGTCAAAAATATAAATAAAGTATGTTTTATTTAAATTTGACTTATTATTTACTTGAAATTGATTCAACCTCAAAACTCCTTAAAAAAAAAATCCATTTTCATGCTTGGTAAATGCCTCAAAATAATTGAACGAAACAAGAGCGTAGTGAGACGTGCAACCAATACTTTTGCGGTCAAACAATCAATTCCAGATCGCGAGTCCTTCGTCTGCAAAGGACGTCCCCCGTGTCTACATCCACTCGTGCATGAGTTTTTCTATTCCTTCATCCACTGGACAGTCGCAGTTTCGATTAAACGAAAAACAAAAACTTTCACAGCAACTATCCAATGTCCACGTTCAACCCAGAATATCTTCCACAGCAGGTGACTAGCGTTCATTCCAGACAAGCCATCAAAATTGCCATTGTACGTGTTTCGCATAGCTCATCGCTGTTTACATTTTGCCAAAATATTTGTCAAACCGTGCGAGCTGGAATGGACAGCCCGGTGCGTCCGGATTTTTTTCCGACCACGGTAGAGCATGAGACAGAGTCGCGACTGATCATCTAGGTCCAGTTGGAGTTTGAAAGTCCGGGGAAAAAGCGCCCGACAACCCATCGATAAGACCGGGGAAAGCAAGCGAACTCGCACTCGCCTTGCGACTATAAACTTTTCCGTCGCAATAAATATAATTCCATAACGAAAACCTGGAATCCACTCGCTGGGCGCGTCCAACATCGTGCCATCGGTCCGGGTTTTCCGGACAGAGCTGTCCCATTTTCCCATCCGAACGCCAAACGCAGCACAGCTGGAAAGCGATAGAATCATTTTTCAGGATTTATTTATCGTCGCCCAGATTTCGCCTTCTTTCCCACCGTTAGCAACGCTCGGCAGGACGGTTGTATGTTCACCGAATTACACTCCGAACGGTGGCCATGGTGTCGTGGCGATTGCAGTTCGCGTCCCTTAGACGATTGCAGCCCACAGGGTAGTGGAGTAGAAAAGTTCTCCGGTGGAAAAGTTGAGTTTTATTTGACATGCCTTCGGTGGAATTGTTCCGATATTTCCTAGCGCGGGATGTAATTGTGGATGAAATATAACACATAGTGCAGCACGGACACATTCGTGCGCCACGTGAAATCATACGAGAGTCATTTTGTTCAATCTGCTAAAACAAGTGTTTCTCACTTAGTTGCCAGCAATTTCAGTTACTGTTTTTATTTATTACACTATTTATCTTCCGTAGAAACAATTCCTTTTCTCTTGCAACATGCTTTTTCATAACATTTTACTGCTTGCAAGAGAATAGTTATGTGCAGCATTACTTTATTTCCCAACAGCTCAACATTTGAATAATGGTATCTCCCATTAGATCTCGTTTTATTCCGGCGATTATTACACTCTCTCTCTTTATCGTGGCGTGCTGATAATAAACTAATTATATTACCGAGCATAAATATGCCGATCATCTACAAAACTTAGGTAAAAAAGCATAATTGGATGATTTAGTACCGTCATAAAATCAGGGGGGGAGCTAAATAAAATCCCCGAAACCTGCCCCAAAAGGCAATAAAAGAATGCGGACACACGCACATGAAAAATGAATCCTTTCCATCTGCCATTTCAGTCTTTTTGATAAGTAATGATTTATGGTATAATTGTGCGAAAATGTGTACGAAAGTGAAAATGTTATTTTTACCCTTCCCCGGGCGAAATAAAATCCAGTGCAGGAGAGGACAGAAAGCCACCTCCTAAGCCACCCGCCGACAGATGGCTCGTACGTGGGTTCAGTAGGAGGAGGACGGGGGTGAGAAAAAGGATCGGAGCGGGGCAGTGAATAATATAAATTTTCATTATCCCACCGACGGCAGCAGCGGTAGGCCGTCCCAGCATGGGCCCCTCGGGTTGTGGTGGTGACACTAGCACAGATTGTGGAGGTCACTCGGTAACGAATGGCAAAACGGACCGACGCGAAATGGAACTAGATTTACGAACGCATTCTACTGTTGGATCTGCCTTTCCTTTGTGGGAATTCTAGCACGGCTTCTAATGAACGATGACGCTGATGATGACTTAGCTGGATGCCGAGGGCAAGCTCACAAATATCTTGAATCGATCGTACCGGAACGCAAAACGTCGAAACTAGTGATGGGCACTCCGGAGCGCACTAACGCCTCCGGAAGCGGCTCCAGACCAACGGTTGCGAAGCCGGCTCCGGTATTAGCCCGGGAGCCGTTAGTTCGGAACCGGTAGTTCCGAGTCGTTAGTTCGAAGCCGTTAGTTCGGAGCCGTTGGTTCGGAGTCGTTAGTTCGGAGCCGTTAGTTCGGAGCCGGTAGTTCGGAGCCGTTTATTCGGAGCCGTTAGCTCGGAGCCGGTAGTTCGGAGCCGTTAGTTCGGAGCCGGTAGTTCGGAGCCGTTAGTTCGGAGCCGTTAGTTCGGAGTCGTTAGTTCGGAGCCGTTAGTTCGGAGCCGTTAGTTGGGAGCCGTTAGTTCGGAACCGGTAGTTCCGAGTCGTTAGTTCGGAGCCGTTAGTTCGGAGCCGTTAGTTGGGAGCCGTTAGTTCGGAACCGGTAGTTAAGAGCCGGTAGGTCGGAGCCGGTAGTTGGGAGCCGGTAGTTCGGAACCGTTAGTTCGGAGCCGTTAGTTTGGAGCCGTTAGTTGGGAGCCGTTAGTTGGGAGCCGTTAGTTGGGAGCCGTTAGTTGGGAGCCGGTAGGTCTGAGCCGGTAGTTCGGACTTGGTAGTTCAGAGCCGGCTCCGGAGCCCAAAGCTCCAAATTTTACCGGAGCTCATCGGAGCCGGCTCCGGTTGCGGAGCCGATTTTCCCATCACTAGTCAAGACGTACCCGATGCGATGGTTGAGTAAATATTCCGAAGTGATGATGCTAGCAATAAACCGGATGGAAAGCTATCTCTCCGTCCGGGAAGCGGAAGTAGCCAACGTATACTTACCGAGTATTCCTAAACGAAAATTGACTGTAACTACGATGACGTGACCGCTGCTGGCCAGAACCGAGCCGTCGTACGAGTTTCCCGAGCCCCAGTCGTACGCTTCGCCGTGGACGTAAAAGAAGATCGAGTACGGTGCCTCCAGGCCGCGGCTTCCTGCAAAGTAGACGAAAAGCACTGAGTTCAGTGAGAGCGGAGGCAGGCGGAAACAGATATGGAACAGATAAATCGAGCACTTGTGTGGAAAACCAACCAACCCGCTCCGATTTCCACCGACGATATACATTTGCATTCTGTGGTTTGGTCCTGGGCAAACCAAACGCGATATTGTTGAGTGGCACACTTTAGTCTGGACAGTCTATTATGTTGAGGTGTTGCGGTTGATTCGAGCAAACTTTCTCAGAACTTCCGTTTCCATGAGATGTAATGAACAGGGTTAACCTTACAACCGAGTTTGATGGTTAGATCGAAAACAGGACCGAGGAAAACCGATTATGAAGCCATTGCATTATGTTTGCCAGCTGAATGCCATCTTCTATGAATTCTCTTCAGGCTTGTGGCTAAATCCTGTTCATCAATTGCGACTTGCGCGATTCAATGAACTTTTATCTTTTATTTCAGTCGTTTTCAAAATCTCACTTGTTTGTAATTCATTTGAATCTTTTCAATTTCCATTCGTAGAATTCATTACTAATATCCAAAACATGACGCCATGACAACATTCAAATTCCACAAAATACGCTTCATTCGTTTCCTTTTTATGTTATTCAAATGTTGCCGCAAAAAAAACACTCCATGTTTCCGCTTGGATAACAAACCAAATAAAAAGCCCCGGAGATAATTAGAAACATCCAGCGTCCGCTTATTAGTCTTCGCGGTTTGATTTCTTCTACGAACATCACATGTAAAAGTAATTTATGGTTGCAATTGGCTTGCGGTAGAAAAAATGTAGCAAAAATCGACATCTGCCTGGCAAACAAATCCACCGGAACGGCGCGCAGCGGTTCTCATTAAAATCAGCTTGCGTCATCATGTGTAATGCCGGTTAGGCCAAAAAGCAAAATGCGGTGGGTTGAAATCGCTTTGAACTGAAGCGAAAGCCCCGACGGCTTCCCGGAAGTACACACCGGTGCTGCCTCGAATAATCCATTCGGCAAAAATAGGGCCCCGGATATGATGAGATCAACGACTCAACCTCCGCCCTCCTGCCCGTGCCTTCGCTCCGTCGCCGCCAACGATTCGAAACGTTTCAGTTGAAAATAATAAGAACTTGTGTGGCTTGTTGTTCTTTGTGGGCTTTCGAAAGGCCCCCGTTTTGGTCGATGGCAGACAAAAGCCCACCAAAGCCGCACACAATGGCAAGGTGAGCAAGGATTATTTCCACCGCAAATCCGATAGGAAAACGAGAAAATCATTTGAGGAGCTTCCTTTGCCAGCTACAACGATCGATTTCAATCTGCGCCGGCAAAGTTTATGGCAATCGTTTTTTGATTGTGGACCTCAATCATCGCATAAAATATAGAGTCCTGGTGAGTCCTGGCGAGTCCTGGCGTGTCCTGGTGAGTCCCGACCGATGGCTTCCGAAGGCGTCCAACAAGCAAGCAAAGCGTCATGATGAAACTTAATTAAAAATAAATAAATGGAAGCACAGGTTGACGCCCGCTGTTACACATTTAATTAAGATTTCAATTAATCCACTTTCCTTTGCCCTGTTGCTTCCATTCATACCACATATTTTCCACACCGTCCCTTCCTTCGATGATCGTTTTTCCCCCTCCGAACCCCTTTCCAGCGAATGCAAGTGTCCCAGGGAAGGGAAAGGAGTCAATCTTCGATTTAAAGTTGGCGAAAAGATGTCATTGAAACTCCCGCTGTCTATTCATTCTAAACCTCACCAGGGGAAAAGTCTTCGTTAGGACGTTCTGGAAGTGGAAAGGATAATTTTCTAACGAATCAAAGTCAACTCCTCACCAACGCGGGACCCATTTTCTTACTGTTTAACGACTTCAAAGAATTCCTGAGAAACGCAACGTTTTCATTACATCAAACCAGAGCTAGTTCGTCGGCTTCTTGTCGGGAATCTAGAAGCTTCCAGGACCAGGGCTCTTTCAACTGTGATTTAGCAGTCAAACAAGGATATTTTTATCGTAAATGTCGTAATAAAAATGGGGAGTTAATTTTCAACATTATTGATGTTCGCTGGTTGCAAATCTATTAACATTTTGTGAAAATCAAGTTTTGAGTAGAGTTGTGTAAATCTGCTTCAGATTCATGAATCTGAATGTATCTCTGCCTTATAAGGGATTCATGAATCTTTCGGCGAGAGATTCATGATTCCCAAAGACACCCCAACTGATGAAAAGTCACCAGCCAGAAATAGGTTGAGGGAGGTCTTTTGAAAGATTCATGAAAGATTCATGAAGATTCATAAAGGTTTCGAAAGATTCATTAAGCTTTGAAGATTCAAATCCGTAAAGATTCATGAATCCATCTGAACGAATCTTAGGTGAAAGATACATATGAATGAATCTCGCCAAAAGATTCACTAAGCACAACACTAGTTTTGATTTTTAAGTTGAGATTTTGCTACAATTCTGACAAATTTCAAAGAAAAGCTTGCCAACCCCTGCTTTGTGCTAACTTTAAACTTGTGTATCGAGCAGAAAAGCTTCGGCTCCCCCTTATTCGACTCGACTAATCGACCGATAGACCGAACTCTCGCAGCTGCTTGCGAAGTTCTTGGTATGCTTTCCCCTTCCCGGCCCTCACCCCCGCAGCTGGGGCAAATCTGGAATCGAGGAAAATCCCTAGTGCCATTTAATGGGAACGCCATCCGATCAGACAGATCCTCTCCCCATGGCATTCATCCTTCGGAATCGTAAAACAACTTCCAACGTACTCTCGCCCGCGTGCGATTGCTCTTTTCTGGTCGCGTTTGTCGCTCGTTAGGCCAAGATCCGAGTCCGATGATGGAAAACTGAAAATGTTAAAGTTGAAATTCAATTATCATTTATCATCTGCCACGAAGCCAACTGTGTCCCTTTTCCGAGCGGGGGCAGGAGCGCACACTTATTCCCGGTCGGTGGAAAGTCTTTGCAGCACCACCTACACATGCAAATCTCTCAGTTTGTTCTCGGTGTTTATTCGCTTCGCTTTTGGAAGGAATAGATTTGAACCGAGGGAGAAAAAAAAGCTGGTAAAATTAGATAAATTGTCGTAAAAGTGGATTCAATGCGCAAGAAGAACACATAAATCAGAAGAGAGAGACAGAGAAAAACGGTAGAATTTGAACAGAAATTAATGACAGAATGATTGCATCGGGAACGGTCCGACACGACCAACGACAGTTTTTTCCGAGGCGCAGATGTTGAATGCCAAAGAAAAGTTTATGTTGTTTTTTATACCGTCATAAAGATTTAAATTTGACGGTTATTTTCGCTGAAGCGAGTGTCTTTTGCTGGGACATTACAAAATCATTGCATAAAAGTCTCGTTCGCCATCTTCAGCAATCAAGTGCAATAAAACTAAACATAAACAAATCCTTTCCACACGTTCAATACCTGCATTTCCCCCACATTTCCACCTAGGCGTCATGGTGAGAGGTTCGCTGTTGAATATTATCCTAATCGAAAACAACATCAACATCATCTCGTCTTCATCACCGATCGTCATGAATTCCATTCCAGGCTCCATTCTCTCCTATGCAACCGAGCGTGTGTGTGTGTGTTCGAGGGAATGGATTACGAACAAAGCGCGTTGCCTTTGGGGGGGGGGGCGGGGTGAAAAAACGAAAGTTTTCGGGATTTTCGCACTACCTCCCGGATGGAACGGATACCGACTCTCGTGGTTGGAGGGATCCGATGGAACGGTGTATGTCCTTCTCGTGTGTTTGGATTTGATAGCGGCTTTTTGCAGTTTTTCCCGTGTGTGTGTGTGTGTGTGGGAATTTTATCCGTTTATCGACGCTCGCCCCGATCGAGGAAGCATATATTTTTGTGGCGCTAGCATATTCCGACTGAAATATTCATAAAAGTTTCAGCCACAGCCCGGTGGTTGGACGGGGGCGCGGGGGGGCTTGCAGCATAGTTGTGGGAGGGAAAACTTTAAACCCAATCCTTTTCCCCCCCCTTTCCCGAACGAAATTCCAAAAGCAGAGCAGCAATCCCTGTTGCTACAGGATGCTGGTTGCCGTTTGTTGTTGTTGTCCTGAAATTCGCTGTCCATCATTGAATTTTACTCGCTCTTTCCCGATATCCAAGCTGCGCCGTTCCGATTTATGAAATGAAAAAAACGGGCACGACGGGTTCGGTGACGGTGATGGGCTAAAATTGAATTTTTCCCCTTCAATATTTATTCGGTTAGACGTAATTTAATTCCGGTCGACTTTTTGGAGCGGGAAAGGGGCGATATTATGACAGGCGAAAAAGTTAATCCACGCCTTACAGCCGCCTCATTGAGGCGGTGTCAACCCCGTTGTTCGTGCCTCGTGGATTTTGCATGCCGCTTGTCCATTAACGTTGACGCCTTTAAGGGTAAGCGGATTGGAGAAAGCGCTCCGGCTCGTTGAAGAAATTGGGATAAATTGAATACAGCCGGTTGTAAACGCAGCACCAAGCAGCGCGCCATCTCTTGCTCGTGAATGATTTATTTTGTTCACATTTTATTACCGGCATCATAAATCGAATCATTTCTGGCCCGGAGGACAAATAAAGCGGCAGAAAACAAACACCAGCACGACGAATCCAGCGCTTTAATGCGATAAGCGGAAAATGCAACGGCAGCGGAATCATATCAATTCTCATCTCCGGTGGCTTCTCGACCATGAAAGGCGGGGAAAAACTGAACATAAAACACAAACAACCCTCCCAAACACATGTCGAAGCCGTGCCATTTACATTTCCCAGATAAAAAACGAAGCAAAAGCGGACGAAATCGGATCGAAAACTATCGCCAAGGTCTCGCGAAATGGCCCACGCAATTTCACTTTCGGTCATAAAGCCTCTCCGCGGTGGTGCTGAAAGAAGGCAAAGGCGAAGGTAAAGTGCGGCTCGATTTGAGTAAATACGCCTGAGCAGACGCTTTTCGGCGATAAAACTTCGGCAGAAAGCACTCCCCGCAACGAAGGTCAACACGCGAGTTTGGTAGGAAATAGCCAGAAGGAATATTACTTTGCGTGTTTCCCCGAAAACACACTCTCGTTTGCATTTCGCTGAATTTAAGACAAGATTTAAAGTACATGCGTACACTACCGACCGTAGGAAGAGGATGTTTGGGTGTAATATAAAACGATAAACGAGTTTTCGCACGCCCTACGCCTCGCATCAGGGAAAACGAAGCTTGATATCGCGCGTTTTACTGGAAAAATATCGCTCGCTCGTAACGCCTGCACACGAAGCACAGGTCTAATCTGCTTAGAACATCGTTAAATTAACTTGCCGGTGCTTGCCACTATTTTAATACGATCGTGCAAACCTTCTTTCCCTCTCTCTCTCTCACTTGCACTCCCTCGCTCGTTCGGAAGCCCTTTAGAGTTTTGATACATGGCTCTGTTTTCTACCGAACCGAGCCGGGATAAACGGTGAACCTCATCTGATAATGGGCTTCTGCCTCCACACACCCACCCACAACCTGGTGTGTGCGGGACTAATTCCCCTATCGGGCACACATCGAGTGGGCTGATGGAGGACAGTGGGGGCCGCCCACCCCTCGACCCGCTAAAACACACAATCTCTAATAGTTAGAACAATAGATTAAATTTTATTACTACAATTACGACACGCCACTAACTAGAAAAGCGCAAGGCCTCCTGTGTGGAAACATCGACCACGAAACCACGTGGACGTGTGGGAAAAACCACACGGAAAGTGGCATGAGGCCACCTTTTGGGACGGAGGACCTCGCTCGGACTTCGTAATTACCCTCGGTTCGTCTTTTTTGATGGCTCCATTTCTTCGCCTTATCACTCGGGCGACGGGTTGGGCTTTCATAATTTGATGGTGAACGAGCTTTTCACTCACCCCCAGTGTCGCTCGTTTTCACTCATTAACTCTTTTCCGATGACGAGCAGAGGTTTCCCTTTAATGGTTCGAAAATTGGCTCCGGGAGGGGGAGTAAACATTTAATCCAGTTATCGTTCGACACGAGAAACGGAAAAGTCACCCGTTGTATGAAAACACGGTTTCGGAATGAATACTTAAGATCATTAATGAGTCTCGGGGGAGGAATGATTTGAGGCGATGATCATAAACCATTTATCAACCATTATTCCGTTGCCTGGGGTCAATTTGATATCAATAATCTTCCTAGAGGGAAGTGGACGTTTTAAAAGGTTCCTTTCCTGGGTTTTCCGTGCGTTATTCATGTGGGAGTTTATTAATGTTTTCTGGTTGAATGACGACAACCAGAGGGAGAGAGAGAGAGGACACTCTTCCCTTCAAAGCTCATCATGAAACTACGCAAAAGCCAAAGATGGCGGCACTCGGAATCGTAATTTATGAATTCAATTAGTCTAGACAAGGAAAAGCGAAACCAACCCCCTCAGGGCAAGCCAAAACATAAAACACCCAACCGAACTACCGACAATCAATCGGATGGGTCGGCTAGATCCTGCTGGGTCAACTAATGGAGTGGCCCTCACTTTTTCCTGCCTGCCTGGAAAAAAATGGATGCGACAGCCATAAGAAGCGAATTACTTCGTTAGTAAAAGGGTAACTTGTTTGTTTGTTGAGATAAAGTTGTTTGTCCGGGAGGTTTTCGGCCCTCGAGGGGGTGAGAGTTGACCTCATTTCCACTTGACGGTGGATCCTTGGGCCAAACAAACTGCATACTTGCAGGGATTTCTTTCGCACACAAACAAACATTGGCCGCCGGAATGGAATGGAAAAGAAAGTCGCTCTCCGCCTTGTTAGAGGCACAACCGCGCTTAAGTGTTCGAAGCGGCACCTCATTCAGGTCCCGGCAAATTTACGGTCGATGAGCGCGGAATTTATCGCCACTTTTCGCAGCCAACGAAGGGAAAAAACGCCTTGGTTACGAGAAAAGGTTTGAACATATCGGTGGAAACCTACCGCTTCCGGGGACGTAGATGTTGAGCGTCAGACAGTCCTCGCTCTGATTGGCCAGCAGGGGCTGCAGTCGCTTCAGATGCTGGTAACGCCCCTTGGGCATCGACAGGAGCACCGCGGTCCGATTGCTGATGTCCGGGAAGTTCTGTGAACGGAAGAAGAAATCGAAAGCCGGGTGAGGTTCGCATGTTACAAAAGGCATGAAAAGAATAAACGGGATATGTGAGAATTATGAGTCGCTATTTCGGGTACCCCCGGGGGTGAGGCGAGAGGGGGTACAAATGGTAAGGAGGGGGGGGGGGGACCAAACGACCCAGCAATCGTCCCTTTGCCGTCGGGTTCCGATGATTAAATGTGCACTTTGCCGCTGCCAAGTTGGGGTTGGCTTAATGGAAATGTTCAATTTGGAAAAACGAACTCCCCGGAGCTCCTTCGATATGGCGTCGTCGAGGCGAGGGCAAGCCGCGGTGGACGGGGTGTCGAAGTGCAATTTTCAGTTCCAGGATTGTCGTGATTTACTGTCCCATCCCGCATGTCCCGAAGGTTGGAACCGGTTGGAAGCGGCATCTCTCCGCTCCGTTTCAAAACCAATCTCGACGGCGATGAGAGGTCGACAATTTTCCCCACAATCAGGTTCTAGTTTTTCGTCCAATTTGCTACCGTCCTCCAGCCAGAGACTGGTTCTCGTTCCTTTTTTTTACCACTCCCGCCTCTGATAATATCGATGATGCATCACCTCCAGCAGGATAGTTTGGTGGAAAACAGCATGGAAACGTTGGCACTTGTGCACTTAAGCTCCGGCCGGTAAACAAACCCAATCTGTTCCGCTGATTACTCGACTCGGCGATGGTCAGATTTTTAGCAGACGTCGAGGAGAGATAATGGAGCAGCTGGCTATTTATCTCCCGTCTTGAGGTTGAGTCATAAGCAAACAACATGTTTTAATGGTGTTTATTTGTAAAGACAACTCGGTTTGTTTACCGATCAATTAGTCGATGAGGTCGATTAGATTTAAAATGTGTTCAAAGTCGTGGCGTCTCTTTGCAATCTAAAGCATTGTGAGTGGGTAAAGCATAGATATTGTTCTTTGATCGTCCTATTAGATGATTGATGATTGAAGCGCCAATATAATCGAATTTAGTTAAATTATTTGTGTTGGCTAAACGCATTTTAGTTGTAAACAAGGATACTCCCAAGGTTCGTTTATGTGGAACGATTTGACAGATAAACATAGCGCCATCTTGGAATTTAGGATACCCAAAACAAACACTCGTAATGAACATTTGAACTCAATTCTGTAACAAAAAACAGCTAAACCAGGATGTAAAACACATTCGTACTGATCGACTGCTGCCAACCATATGATTCCTGTATCAGAAAATCAATTTTTTTTTAATTTCAAGAAAAACTGCTGTGCTGTGAAGAGCTGTGTCGACCCAACTTCTAGTTCTAGTAATCTTGGTTGTAAATAATTTCTCTTTCCATTCAATATTCCGTAGACTCTACATTTAGCATTTTTCCTTTGATCGATCGAAAGGAATGGAAATGATGAGTTAGCCACCTCAAATCCTTTGGACTTTTGCTTAAGGCCATTTTTCCATCCAGAAATAAGCCACCGGGCAGCTGCAGCTTTCAATTACACTAAAAGAGTGAACCACCCGACATGAATGGACTGCAGCCGAAGGCTCCCTCTTCTCGATCGGTTTCTTGGCATGCATGACGAAAGTGGTGTGCTTTGAAGAAAAGTTCCCCACACAAACACACACACATAAACGCTGGTGCAGCAAACGAAAACCTGCAAGAAATGTGCATAGCGATGGCCGGAGAGGTGGTTTCCCACTTTCCCACTCCACTTTATTCGCCGCCTATTGCATACAGTTGCCCTTTAGCCTGCAGCATTCCACTGAGGACCCTTTGGAAACGGGCCGTTCCTATGCACTGAAGATTTTCTTCCAATCCACTCGTGAACGAGCATCCTCTGTGTCAGCATACCCGATGCCTTCCATCCAAGCAAGCGGGAAAAACATGGAAAACAAGGGCAAAAGAGCCGGACCAACTTGAACGGCGCGTCCGGCGTATCGATCGATTTGTCGTTTCGTTTTGAAGGCCGGAGGAGATCGTCTGATGCATTCTGAACCCTTCGCTTAAAACAGAAAAGGGCGTCAGAAGCTTTGCTGCGCACAAAACCCCAAAACCCCTAAAACCAGACACGGCCGGAGGCTCTCTTCAGAGTAGCTGGAGCCTGGTGTCGTGGTTTTGCTGCAATTTCCCGACCCACAAAGCAAATTCCTTGGGCTGGCAAAAAGACGAAGAAGTGGGTCGTAAAGCGGAAAAGTTGCTTGCTCGCTCATAGCGTGCACACTTCACTCGGTTATCGAAATTAAAAAGCGATGACGAGGCGTATCACCGACGTCTTTGCCCGGTCCTGCTGGACCACTCCAGGCAGGGGCATTCATATTTACGGCCCTCAGGATGCGTCCCCCTCGTTCCCCGGACCAACCGGATCTCCATTCGGTGAAGTAATATTTGTAACGATAATGAGAAAAATTTCCACTTTCTCGAAATTTGTGTGCGCCACTTTGGCCACAACCTCGAACGGAGGTAAGAACGAATGCGGAAGGAGCCTCGAGACCAGTTGGTGTGCCAATAAACACGCCCATTGCACACTCGAGCAAATGACTCTTTATCGTCCGGGTTTTCCGTTTCATCCGCTTTTCCTAACGGCCGCATCACGAGCATCAAGACCACGAGTGATGGATGAATATTGACTTTTCCCTAACTGCCTGCTCGCCTTTTCCCACCGTTCCGCTGGGGAAGGAAGGAAGAGCGACCGAACGATGAATGGTATCGATCAAGCGAGTACCCGAAAGCCACGCCAAGGAAGGAAAAGGTGTCATAAATGACTTGTTCGAAGGATAGTAAGCTTCCTCCCGTACCGAGGGGGGGAACTCGATTAGACATCCTTCGGATCCCTTGGAGGACGTTTGCGCTCCATTCTCACGCTCCTCGAGTAGTTCAAGTGCTTTTTCTTTGTGTGTCTGTCTGTGTGTGTGTGTGTGTGGAAGGAAAAGTTTTGTCGAACATTATTTCTCGTTCGTTGATTTCGCCCCATTTCCTTATTGATCAGAGATTCGGGTAAGTTCTCCTTTACCCAAGACGGAAGACGTCTTTCCCGAGTTAGGATCCCGTCGATGCAGGATGGAAAGATGTTGAACAAATTATGTGCATCCACTGCTCTGCGCTCGTCCTGCATGTTTTCCTCGTCGTTTCCACCAACTGGGACACCTGTCCCAGCAGGGGATGGTTTATATCCTCCACACGTAATTCCACTCGTGTGTGCAAAGCACCGACCGTTTTCATAACCGATGAGAGAAAATTGCTTGAATAATTGAAAATCCTATCCTCGAAGCCGATGTGCAATTATATTACGCCGGCTGTACTTGTATTGATCGAATTATCTCAAAGTAATCAAAATTCTTCATAACAAATAAATCAGGTCCACACCATTGCCCTTGGTATTGCTGGAGAGTAAAAGGAAGTTTTGCAGACCACTTCTGTTTATGAAACAACTTCTTGGTAAACTTGTTGTTATAACGAGCTTTTGTCTTTTATTAAAAATGGTTCTTAATACAAAGCAATGGGTTAATACGTTGACTGCCATGTCACCCAAAAATGGGTGACAGCAAAAATCCGTTCTAACAACTTTTTAATCCATAAGTAATGAAAATGCAACATAATAATTATAGTAATATTTTATATCAATGCTTTGGAAAGCTAAGTTTTTGCTTAGCCTTCAAAAATCGTTGATTTAATAAATGTTATAAACAAATTATATTATAAAAGATTGTACTAAAAACGTGTGCTAAAAACGCTTGGCAGTCAACGTGTTAATGATAGTTTTGTTTTTCCAAGAAAATAAGTTAAAATAAACTGTTTCTAACAATCCTTTTCTTTCAGAATCATTTTTAGATTAAACTATCACGTAATGTGACTTGCTTTTGGTAATGCATCGTTAACATTTTCATAACACCTTACTTTGAAACGCTTTGTTCAAGAATGTCCTTGCCTTCCAACGTAAGGGAATGAATAAAAAAAGTCAACCACGAAGCACTGACCCAGGGGGAGGTCGTTCGCGATGTAAGCAAGGTCGAAGGTAGAGGAGACATAAGGAAGAATTTTCCCGCAACGCCTTTTTCCACGAAATGTGCCAGAAAATCACAGGCCAGCGTTACGCTCGCACAGAGGCTGGAAAATTCGAGCATTCGCTTCCGCACGCGGGCAAGAACGAGTTCCCCCGCCCCCTCCCCGTTATGAGTGTGGAAAACCTGGTGAAATATTATAATGATTGTGTCGAGTTCACTGTGCAGTTCGTCCCTGCCGGAAAAAAGGGCGAAAAGAAAATGGGGTGTCGGTTTCAAGGCACGTTGCCAACGCTGGCCGTTAAATATGAACGTGTTGGCGTGCATTTGTGGAGCGCATGTACGTGCGATGTACGTATGAGGGGGAGCGACTCCTCGGCTCGCTAACAATGTGCGAATTAAAGCGGAAACAGATGGGAACGGTGCCGGGCAGCAGGGCGGGCCGGTTTTTCCGGCTTCCGACCGGGGAAGCCGACCATATGGATGGGCCGTTACATTCCTCCAGGCACTTTCGACAATTTCCTTCACCAGAAGAGCTTATTTTTCATTAGCCATTTGTCGACAATTTAATGCTACAAGTATGTTTCCACTCCCTCCCCCCCCCCCCCTCCCCCGCCGTCTTATTCCATCACCAGTTGAAGATGTTTTTTGTTGCTTCTCGGGAAGCAGGTTTTGCAAAGTCATGGAACTGACCTGAATTTTTGACGAAGCAAGAGCCCGGTCGCCAGTTTTCAAGCGCCCTCCCACGGGGATACCCCCCCACCCGTGCAGGCTTCCCGCCAGGAGGTGGAAAAGTTTGCGCTCCGGTACAGCTGCCGACACGTTTTCTTTCACGTGGAGGAAATTGGTTTTTTAAGTGTTCGCATGGTTTGCTCGCAATTTGTGAACTAAATGATTTATACCATTGTGGCATCCATTACGACGAAGGAAGGAGGGATGGGGGGGGGGGAGTTGGAAAAAAGCACAGATGTTTGAAAAACACCAACATGCTGAGTGGAAGTGGAAAAAATTGTTTCATCTCGCCCGTTTAATAAAGGAAAACTACAACGAACTAAAACACTTTCAACAAGTATTTACAGCTGACATGAACTCTGCGCAAACTTATTGAAAGCAAGTATTGCACAATTTATTTCTTTGTTCGGAATTAATTTCTCGCAAAGCTAACAAACGAAAGAAGGTGCAAAAGAAGTCTCTTTCCTACAATCATCAAACTCTTGCTTCCACTTTCGGTGGCCAAAAGTTCCCCATTGCTCGAAAACAAGACATTTTCCACGACAAAACTCGAAAAGTCGAACTCGAACAACAGACGAAAACTATAACTAACCAACAACAAATTTCCACTTTAAATTCATAAAACATTTCCCGAACGCGAGATGGAAATGTGTCGAGCTTTATTTTCACGTTTTCTTATAAACCCACCCCCAAACCGAAATCCGTCCCCAACTCGCTTGGTGCCAAGTGGAGAAACACAAATTGTCTGTCTTGAAGCGGAAGGGGAAGTGAAAAAGTTGGAAAATAAATCAGTTTTCACTTCCACCCCGGGCTTACAGGAGACGATGCATAAGTAGTTTCCTTTTCTGTTTGTTTCGTTTTTAACACAATTATCTTCCTTTCTTCGACTGCATTCGTGTTTTCCACTGCCACCGATAGTCCTTTGTGTTTTTAGTCTTTTCCTTTTGAAG
The DNA here is from genome assembly GCF_943734705.1 of Anopheles coustani. NCBI lineage: Eukaryota > Metazoa > Arthropoda > Insecta > Diptera > Culicidae > Anopheles > Anopheles coustani. Next base: position 95,342,877 of record NC_071288.1, on the reverse strand, counting down.
CAACTCTATTTCCCATTATTTAAAAATGCGTCCCCCCCAAACAGTTTTTCCCTTCCAAGCGATCGGCCTGGTACCAAAAATGGTTTCAAAATGATTTCCTTCCACTCCATCAAGAAAGAACAGGGAAAGGGGACAAGGAAAGTGTGCTTCGTGCTGAGAAAATATGTTCAGTCGTCTCTGGAACACTCCAACCCAACCATTCGCAATCCTGGGACTTGACCAGATTAACCTAATGCGGAATTGCGAAGTTGAAAGGAAAGGAAGTACAGCCAGCATACGCTCTGCAGACGGAACGGGCGCTAGTTCAATTTATCTTCCCCAAGATCGTGCCGAGATCGCTTTGGAGAGCTCGCTCGGACGGAATGGCTCGAGCTGAGGGTGAAATTACGCAAATGTAAACTCCCATTCCGGTCGAATGCACTCGACTTCGTTTGCAAATCGAATGGTGGCAATGCAAGCAAGCGACGAGCGGGCGAGTGTTGTGGCTCTCGCTCGATGAAGAGCACGAAAAAATTATGATATTAATTTCCTGGGTAACTTCGAGCGCTGCACTTCGGTGCAAGCTGGTACCATTGAATGATATAAAAACTCTCCACTGGATGGGATTTTGTTTTCCTTCAAAATAAAAGTAGGAAAAAACTGTGTCTGATTCACTCAACTTTTCCTGACTGGACTTTAAAAAAGCAAAGATTCCATCCTCAGTTTTTGTCCCCGCTTGGAGGGTGCATTTACAGAAAGCACGTGACAGAAGTGGTAGAAAGAATGAAATAATACTGTCCAGCCCTCGACTCGGACTGACTGGAGAGATAGAAAATGCATTTCCTGGCATTCCACAATGGAGTGGAAAAAAAATCCCCAACGCTGAAGTTACTTTCTAGCCGACGGAGGGAATTCAGAATTCTGCCTTCCAGTGTCACTTGAAGAATTTATCCTATTAGTGGAACAATTTATCCACTTTTTTTTTGGGTTCATTTTTCCAGCGCTGAAAAAAAAACAACCATTGGCCCTCGCTTATCGTACGGAGTGATGATGGTCCCATTTATCATCCCAGACCATCCGGAAATCACGTCACCCGACGGAGCGGCGCGGAACCCCAACCGGAACGCAACGTGGATGGCCATCGACGTGGATGGAATTGAAGATGGAATTTTCTCATCAGCCAACCCCCGGTCGGCATTGAATTCGGTGCGCGTCGTGAAAACCCCTCCAAGGGCTTCCGCCTCGGCGTGCCACAATGGGATATTGAATTTTTCGCCCTTGCAATGTGATTTTTGAAGCACACGCTCCGAGATTCTTTCGTCGTATCCAGTCGGGATCATTTCATTAGCAATAAATTTTCCCATCCCCTAACCCGGTGCCTGTTGAATGTAGTGATGGTGAAATATTATTAATGGCCGCGACGCTTTGTTTACTTCGTGTTTAACAAATCACCGCTCCGATCGGGAAATGCTATTTTTCATGAAACACCAGGCGCCTCCACCAAATGTTAATTAATTTATTCAATAAATAAAATCGAGCCAATGGAATGAAATATGATGCAAAATACTTTCCAATCCCTTTAAAACATAAATTTGAGCAGTACGCTTTCGCTTACCTGCGGGCAAACGTTGCCGAATGTGTCCGCTAGCTTAGTTCCGGTCCAGGGCGGAAGTTTCTTCGGTGGCTCGAACCGCAGGCTTCCAGTCGGCGGCGTTGCATACGGGACGGCCTTGAACACCTACAGAGGGAAACAAATAAATCGGTCACCTTCAAGCCACCCCCTCCCCCCCACCCGAAATATTAAATTTACCTCCACCGGTTCGAGGTGCTTCGAGTTCAGCTCGAGAATGACGCCCCGGATGGCGCCGGACTTGGTCTCGACGATCCGGGAGCTGTAGCGGGGGCCCGCCCGCACCGGCCCGACGGCAGCACCGAGGCAGCAGCAGAGCAGCCCGAGCCAAACCGTGGCGCGCACCGGGGGCAGGAAACTCGTGCACCGCGCGCTGCAATCGTTCACTTCCGGCGGGCGTTCCGGTTGGGTGTGGCGGTAGGATCGCTTTGGCCCATCGAGGGCCCGCATTGTACAGTGCGATGGGCGCCGGTGGGGAACATTACCGGTTCCCCGCGTGAGGATCGGCCATTCTACGCACGACCCGCCGGCTGAGCGACACTTTCCCGGGCGTTCGATCGCTCCGGCTGCGACATACCTTCCCCCGAAGCCGAGGGCAATTTTCCGGCGCAATTAATATTCCTCCCTCGCACCGAAACTCAATTCCATGCACTTGCTACGGACGGCACACTCGACACAAACAGATAACCATTACCGACCGGCCACGCCGAAGGAAAACGGGCTCCGGCTGCAGAGCATGTTTTTAACAGATTGCTTCAATTTATTTCAATTCACTTTCGGCAATTTGCTCGGGAAACCCGCGCAAAACATCACTCGTTTTGCATCACTGATTTAATTTTCTCTTGATGATTACACAACCTGAAAGGCAGAAGAGAAGAAGTACTACAATTAGTGCAATGATCTTGTTTGGTTCAGAGTTGGAATTAAATTTCCCTTTTCATCATGAAAACGTGGTTTGTGAGTTCGTCTGATTTTGAATTACCACAAAAGGTTCCCCCAATACCCATTCGTACTTGTAGTTTCCCAGTACAAATTTTCTTAGCATGTTTTTCCAGACAACTTCTTTCATGTTAAAGTTCAAAAGGATGAAGTAATCGGGACGACGGTCGTTCGCCCGAACGACTTCTTCATACATGCGGAAGTCATTGGAAAACTTAAAGCGAAACCAAAGGCACCCGTTGGAAGAAAGACAAGGCAGGCCTTCGGGGAGGCATTAGAAAATGACGGGGGGGGGGGGGGGGGGGCGAAAGTTGAACCAAAGTCATTTAAACTTTCCGTACAAGCCTCCAAATAGTCCTCAAGTGCATCCGTTCCGCTCCGTGGCGAGAGTTTTGCCGCCTTCGGATGCAATCTCAGCTCGCGAATGAAAACCGACCGCGCCGAGTGTCGAAGTTGAAGTGAAAAGTTCCTGAACACTTTCCCCATCGATGAAGCCGACACCTTTTGCTCCGCTGGCTCGAACATTCCCGCGCAAGGAGCCCGAACACATTCGGGGCGGTGGTGATTTGCATCGGTACAAATTAAATTAATTTGTTAGCGAAAGTTTCCCGCCCAAATGTGCAGCAAAAGTGCACCATTGGCTGCTCCTGGGGGTTGAGCTAACTTGAGCTGCCACACAACGCAAACAAACACGCCGCGAATTGAACACCCAAACGTCTGCGCTCATTCGAACGAGCGAGTGTGAAAGCCGTGAACGTTGTGCTACTTTTTGCTCCAAGGTTCAGTGATTTCTGAGTGGAGTGGGTTTGCCACGGGGAACTACTTAGCCTTTTACCACTTTTACAGCGCCCAGCCCGGTGTCAGCTTAAGGGTGTGAAAATCTGTGAAAAGCGTTCCCCCATCCCAGCCCTTCTTCCGTCGACGGTCCAATAAAGAGTCTTTCAAAAGATGCTCGTTTGCTAATTTCATGATTAGAACTCCCGGCCCGGAACGACGCCCAGCTCTGTGAGGCTGCAGTTCCTCTGGCCCGAAGAATACGCCGGCCTCCATTTGCCAGAGCTGACTAACACATTCGAAACGAAATGCGTCTTATGCGCCCTTGTCGACCAAGCGCCAGAAAGTCTGGATGGCCGGGAGTGCTTCGCGGCGGTTCGGTGCAATAGCTATTAGGAGATTAAATACTTTAACTAAAATTAAGCTGAAACACGAGTTTCAGACCCCCTCCCCCCTCACTCCTCCTCCCACGGACGGGGTTTCCTTTCTTAAGGAACTCGAGATCGCGACCCGATGCTGGAAGGAGTGCGTTTCGAAAGTTGATTAGAAAAGTTCTCCTTCCCAAAAAGTTTACCCACCGAAGGAGTCGAAGTCCGCCCGGTTTTCCACTTTGACAACCATATCAGCCATGTGTGTGTGTGTTGGTGTGGATCGATCCATTAGAAGTGCCCGAAACCGGTCAGAAGGGATGCGGATGGGGTCGGAACGGAAAAGCGCATATGTTTCCGTGCTGCAGAATGTTGTACGGCTGTTCTTCTTCAATAGTTGTTCGTTAAGAAGTTTAATAGAAACTAACCGTGGGAAGGAGGGACTGGCTGGCTGGCTTGGTGTAATTAATTCCTCCGCACTACTACCTTCTAGAATCGTGGTATTTCGTAGGAGTCGAAGCATGCCGCTTAGATGACTTAAGAGATTACCTCAACATTTTGCCGTTAGGTCCTCGGGTGAAACATGATACCGCTCGAGCCACGCGCCGAGGGAACTTCTGGAAAGCCGTTGCACTTGAACATGGGCGTGATTGTAACGAGAGTACGGCTTCCTTCCTGTACGCAAAGATGTCTTACACTTCGGAGTTACGCCGCCCCCCCCGATTCCGGATTAGGCTGACTCGTGACACGGAAACTTGGGTACCGTTGATATCGACCGTTTGAAGGCTTAACTTGGATAACGTCAATTGTTCCATTAATGGCGTGTGAAGCTCAACATTATGCTGCGTACCTTCCGGGTGCCGTAAAAAACTGTATTTATTTCGGCTCGCTCCAAAACCGACCGAAATCAATCAAAAGCCCATTCGGAAAAACCGGCCAAAGGAGCTGCTCGGTTATGCATGGTCGATGCGAACGTTTACTCCATCACATGAATCATCCTGAAGGGTCATCAAAAGTCGTTAAACAACGTGACCCCCGACGAGAGTCTCCGCACCCCCCGATGGAAGCGGGGGATGAAGGATGTGTTATGCTTTCTAATCACGACTCGGCGTCCCACCGAATTGTTTACCTCAAAATGGGGTATCTGACCCCGGGTCGATCCGATTGCCGATTCCGCTGCGTCGTAAATCGATCCCCAATTTCTCGGCGCGGTTTTCGGCGAGTTTCGGCCGCCCACGAGGCTCCCCATGAATTTTCCCTTTATGAATAATGATTTTTCAATCCAATAAATCTTCCAGCAGGCCTCTTACACCGATGTTTCACGCTCCCCGGGGACCAGAGCCCGGGGGTTTTTGACGGTAAGCATGCTTACCCGAAAGCCCGGAATCATCGCGGCACGATCTCCTCGTAGGGTTTCGCGCTGACTTTTGGAGGGGCGAAACACACACACAGTCGGTTTCAAAGGATCGAGGCCAAACACCAGCGCACCTCCGCGGCCATTACTCGCCGCACGGCGAAACCCGTCGATATCCTCGCATTCCATTACGATGTAATCCAATTCAGCCCATCTGTTCCGAAAGTGCACAAGTTGATTCCGCGCGTACGGCTTCACGGCCCGGCCCGTGGAATGGAAAAACAAACTGATTCTGCTTCTTTGTCATGTTTTCCAGATCAACCGTAGCCTACTCGACCCGAACCAGCCGGCTTTCTGTGTGTGCTTTCCTGTTTCTGTCTTTTTTCTCTCCATCGTATCTGTTTTGTTTTACGAGTTCGGATTTCGACTGCTCTACGGCTTCACGGAGGACACACACACACACACCGGAAGACCGGAAGCCGGCGACGTCCAACCAGGCGCAAATAGAGCGTATAAACTCGGGGAAAGAAATCCTTTTAGCCTCATTACGGGCGGATGTTATTCTTCATTATGACTTTATGCTCGGCAGGCTCTGGAACTACTAACGATGGGCAGTGCTATGTATGGATTGTTGCTACCGGCGACGTACTGAGCCTAGACAGATCGGTGTGGAATGGACGCAGTAGGCAGGAAGTAACGCTATTTGTGTCCACTATTTTCACTTCCTTCCAACCTTCGATACTATGCCGTAAATTCGATATTCTGAAACCAATTTGAGATGCAGCACAACTGTGCTATTCCCTTTTTTAGGTTAAACCCTTAAGTGAGGTAGAATGAAATTAACAGCGATATAAATAAACATTTGCCTGAACTCGGCCATCGAACTAAATTATGAAATGTTATACAGATAAACCATCTATATCTATATATATATAAAATTTGGTTAGTAACACCCCGGCTAAGTGAGGGTAAAAACAATTTGAAAAATCAATAATACTCCAACAGTCCTTCCCAGGAGTGTTTCCAAATGGCATCCCTAGCGGTTCCCATCGACTGCTTCGCTTCCGGTGAGCGTTCAGTTCATTCCAACGTGTTTGTTGTAGCTTACCTTTAGCACCTTTTAAACCCCACCTCTCGTTAGACGGCGGGAAGCCAGTGGTAAGCTAATGGTACTCGAAGCTTTTTCGCTTTTCGAATTTGTCTTTCATTTTACTTTACCTCCGACTTTATGCCCCCACGCCAGGCATTGTGGCTCGGAGTGGAGTGTTTTATTGCGACCGAACGCTCGATTCTCCATTGTGAATTACCATCGGAAGGCACTCGCCACCATTATCCGCTCTAGGTTCGAGTGTTGGGGTGAATTCTCCATGATCTGATTTGGATACCGAAGAGCTGCTCAGGACGCATTCGGTACGGATAGTGGGTTTTATTTCCAAACTCCTCATTCGAAGGTGATTTATAGTGGATCATCAAAATGAGCTTCCCATCAACTTTATCGACACACATAACCCTGCTCATATATGACTTCAAAACATTCACCCCGCCACCCTGCGAAGCAGTAAACCCGCTCTCCTTCCTCTCGGTAAACAGCCCCTTTTAATGCTTTTGATTCACAAAGTTAACCCATTACGACGGGAAGTACCCCCGAGGCCGTGGAGCGGAGATACTTCCCGGGACTTGAGTAAGTTTGGTTTTTGTTTTGCGCCATTCCAACACTTTACCTTGCCGAAATAAACGCCATCGATTGCCACGTGCAAGGTGAAAGTGCTCGTTTGCTTTATGAACTATTGGTTGTGGAGCAGTCTTACATCGAGTGGCGTCCTGGGCGACGGACGGTATTGTTGCTCGCGTTGTTTTCATTGTGCCCTCGAGTATCATTATCATAGGGAAGAAAGTGTGTTATTGGGTCCATAAACGGGAAATGTTACGGGACGTACGAAAACAGAATCCGTGACCTAGGATCGATGGGAAACAAAAACATACATAAAGGATACAGCAAACCTGCCTCGTTTGCCCTGAAGTAAAAGGCATGGCGCCCGATGAGCATGAACAGTCTGACAAGGCAGTTTTTTTTTTGACATGGCAGAACTCGTTTCCCTCGCTTTAAGGGGTGAGATTCGCGAAGAAACAAAAGAAATCCATATATGGGGGCCCATAAAAAATCGTCATACGGATTGGAGCCATCTGACAGTGGAAGATAACGATGGTCAAATAGTCATGGGCGCCATTTTGGTGCACTGCTCTATGAAAGCGGATGACAGAACTCGGCCAATGGTCGCAGTGATGGCTGCAAATAGGCAGAACGCTAGTCGCTCTGGTTAGGAATAGATAGAGCCTTTTTGTTCAAATGCTAACGTCCAGCTCAGAAATGATAATCCAGTTCGGTGGAAGAAGATTCTTCCAGGTCGCTTCACTGGACGGACATCAAGTGAGCTCTGGAAGGGTAGAGATCGGATTTCCTACCAAAGAAAACACGGAGAATGCGCTCTCTGTACGATGGTCCCAATTCCTGCTCTCCAGGGATACGAAAGAATGGTTCACTGTTTCGTTCTGCAGCTAGGATTAAATAAAGGCGCGTGCTTCTGTTCCTACACTGACAGACCAGAGTAAGCATCATGTCCAGCAAATAAAAACATGTTAGTTAAAGCACTAACAGCGAGTAGTTATCTTTTACGTCATGCACAAACTACAACTAAATTTTTGCTCAGAAAACATTAAGCGATGCGTTACTGAAGCGATTATACTCCGATGCAAAACGTCCTCATAAAAATAATCTCTCCGCATATTTACATTTTCCCCGCTCGAACAAAAGCCGACTTCTTTTAGAAACACCACCAACAGTAAAAATCTGTCATCTGCAACCAATATCTTCTGCGATGTCCATTGGTGCTGAATCTTTAACCATCTGCAAACGACCGTAATCGAATTAGGGCTGACCGTCCCAAGAAAACCGGTGTGTCCATCGTCGAAACTTATGAATAATTGATGTTCTACTTTGAAGCGTGGAGCGAAAAATCTCCATCGGATGCGACAAAACGATCCGTCCGGTCCGGGGTGGTTTCCGGGGTTTTTTTTTTCTCCAAAGCATCCCGAACTGGAGCAAAAAACATGGACGATCCTGCGGGGACACCGTTCTTTTTTTTGCGCCCTCTATTTCCCTTTTCCTACGTTCTTTTCATCTTATCGGGTGGATTCGGGTTGGTTACTTTTTTTTTTACTAAAGACAGGAAGCATCCTTTTTCAAAACGGCCCACAGGAAAAAAAAAGGAAAAACTTATTCACATTTCGGGAAAGATATTTATGCAAACTAAGCCTCAAATCCTATTATACAAGTGTCCCAAAAATTGAATCAAACTTTTTTTTCTCTCAAACCTGAACACGGCCCGTCTTTCTTTTTCACTGAGCTGTGGTTTCTATTTTCACACGCCCAGCTTTGTGTGTGGCGTCCTGCGTCTGGTAGTCACATTTCGACGTGACGGATCTACGCGAGAGAAGGGCCGAGGGAGCTACCCTTACTGTGCCCGTAAATGAATCGCACGTTCATTTTGCCTTCGTCAACTTGCGACAGAAATCTCACGTTTCCTTGCGTTAGTACGTTCGTCGCCACTTTGACCGGCGAAAGAGTTTTTGGGGAGATAAAAAAGCTAACAAATCAATGTAAACAACTTTTTGACAGTTTCAGCAATGGATGTCAGACCTTCGTTCGATTCCAGGAGGAATAAAAATAATATAACCAACTGTTTATGTAGTTCATGAGTACAACATTTGATTTTGAAGAATAAATTAAATGGCATTAGTATTAATCACATTGGCACAAGAGACCATAAACAGATAGAAACTGAAATAAACAATGAGACCTAGATTTGTTACACCTAGGTCTACCTAGAAGATCTAGGGTACCTAGAAACAATGAGACCTGAAGTAAACAATCAGACCTTCGTTCGATTCCACGAATAAAAATAATATAACAGTCTGTTAATGTTCATCACTAGTACAACATTTGCTTTTGAAGAACAAAGTAAATGGTATTAGTAATAATCACATTGGTACAAGAGACCATAAACAGATAGAAACTGAAGTAAACAATGAGACCTAGATTTGAATATATTAAATATTTTGAAAGGAAGGGAAAAACAAAATCAACTTGTTTAATACAGTTAAAAAGCAACAACAGTTCATTTAAGGTTAATGAAAGTACCAACAAAAAGTTGTCCCATTATAAACAGTAAAGCTACCTTCCCTTTAATTTCGGCAAAAAAGGGTTTCTTTTTGCACTCTACCTCAGTCCAACGGTAGTACGATAATGAACCATCGTTGTTTAGTGGAAGCGGGTCCGGTCCAGCAGACAAAGGGAACAGTGATGATAATTTATTCTAGGCTACCACCGCAAGTCCAAAAATACCAGTGAAAACTCGATGCCAACAAGCCAAACGTAACTCAACAGCGTTCGGATAATGAGATGGGAGACGGGAAAAGTGTGATTTGATTCAGTTCCGATTCCCTTTGGTGCACCTCATTATTTTTGCACGTTGCGGTTTGTCAAAGCGAAAGCGTGGATGTTAAAGAAAAGATGCTTTGAAGCGCGTCGGCAACATTCGAACGCAAACATGTTGGAACAGATGCAGGTGTTTTAACAAAAAATCAGTCAGTCTGCATCCTGAATGCCAGCGCTGTTTTGTCGTGATTAACATATCAAATTGCGTAGTGGTCAGTTGGAAATATATTTCTCATGCTGTCAGTCGGTGCAAATCCTGACATCTTATTTGGAAAGCTGAATCCGCAGTCCAACCACAGTCGAGTGCCACTCTGCATACCGCATTGCACAAATCGACTGCTTTGCGTGCCGATCAACAAAAACAACGATGTCAAACAGTTCCACCACAACTGGATGACCGCACGGCACAGTTGTCCTATGTCGCTAGGACTAGGAAGTGAAAAACAAATATCACTCGATACGGTCGAACAGCTACGGAAAATTAAAGTCAAAATCGCAAACCGACAGCAAACGTTTACTCAAGCGTAGGGGGAAATTATGCACTCGGGTTCCAAAAATTCAAATTTATGTTTTGTTTACAAACTTTTCGGCAAGCATTCACCAGGGGCGCGGGGTGGTGATGAGGGAATCTTCCGGGATGGGCAACGGTTGACAGAACTAACCGTATTTAGATTTCACATTCATGTTTTCCCCACATGTTCCGCAAAACCCTCGAACCCATCCGAAAGGATTTCGGATCGACAGAAAGCTATAACCGGAAAATGAAAACAAAAAACCATGCTGAGGGGGTGGGAAAAGCGGTCTGATTGGCGCTGGCAAATTACTGAGACCAATATGAACGGTGATAAATCTTCTCACACCATTCGTACGTACCCCCCCCCCCCCCCCCCCCCCCCCCCGTACCTCTACAACCCGGAAAACGGTATTTGAATATCATCCCTTTTTCCATCACTGCAACTGTTCCGGGGATGAGCTGGTCGGGTTGTTTGCGATGCCCTATCTGTTGCCGCAACCCGTTAGAACCGAACGGCTTCCGTGGGACACTTTTCATACCCTCGTTCTAGCACAAACCCATTTCCCGGGGCTTGTTTATTTTTTTTTTTTGAGCGAAAAATGGGCTGCGTAAATTTTCGGATTTCTATCAACTTTTCACCCGCTTCAGCCCAACATATTTCGATCGGCCCTATCCTAGCTTCCGGCTCCGCTGCCGGGAAATCAAGTTCAATTCATCCCCTTTTTTTTCTCTGTGTGTTGTTAGAAATGTCTCTCTTTTTGACATCCTTTGCGCGCAACAACCGCGTAATGCCGAAACGAGCGATTTACGTAAGCATTCGTACTTGTTTTTTTTTTCTTTTCTGCGCATTCCGAAGCGTTGCTGCGTGTCCTATTTGCGAAATCCCCATGTTTGCCGTTACTGCACGAGCTCTGGAAAGGATATTCTTTTAATTCCACCCTTGCAGCATCATCCACTCCGCCAGCAAGCCAGTGAGGCAGAAGTTTAATTTTCTGTTTCATTTAAAATCCAATGAAACTGTAGCTCAACGCAAGCTCATATATTTATACACACGCCCGTGCGTTCGCATGTTGGCGCTATAATTTCGAGCGTGTATTTTTTCCTTGTTTCCGGCTATTTTATTTTTTAAATGGAATCCTGTTTGGGTAAAACCCTTCGCTTTTTTTGTCCTCATTTTTTCTCTCTAGGACCCATCTGTGCCCGGTGATGGCGCCTTTTGAACGTTAGAATGAACTTTATCGAACCCTCGATTCGATTTAACATCATTCAGTGCCATCGCGTTCCCGAAAGCCGTGCCTGGAAATCACTCATGCGAATTATGTAAAAACCTTTTACCATCACCAAACGCTCCCACATTCCCGCTTTTTTTTTGCTTTACCCCACTTTCAGCGTTTTCGGGGGTAAATGAGAGTGATCCACATGGATAATACCCGGTGGCAAAAGTTGTCACTTCCACAAAATGGGAAAACATCGTAGCAAAGGGAAACACGAGCAAACACTCTCACACACATCTAGGCGTGGGTGAGAGAACAACGCCACCCCGTTAAACATACCACGGTGGCCATAAAAGTGTTTTGATGCCAGTAAGCAATTCGGGAGCTTAGCGGGCCCCAAAAAAAAGCGGTCTTCCCCTCGCCAAGCTCGACTTACGAGAAAAAAAGATGCCCAGCGGATGCTAAAATGGATCAGTGCCTATAAAAGCGGTAACGGTAGCCGGCTTGTGGGGGATTTTTCTCGATCCTACCGCGTTGGCATGCTTTTGGGTCCCCGAGCCGATACATTCTTTCCCTCGCAACTAAACTCAACAATGTGCGTAGGTGGATGAAGTTGGTGCAAAGTGCTAATGGCATATTTTTAAAAATCCCCCCCGTCCTTTGTGCAGGCGAAAAACATGCACGGAAACATGAAACAGTTTAAAAATTGTCCCCTGGCCATGTTTTGTTTTTCCGCCACTCACAGCTGGCTTATCTAGATATCAACTCAAACCGGGTAACATGACCAATTTCACAATTTTAGAAGATAAAACAGAAATAGATAATTCAGTCTAAAGCTGGAGTACTCCGAAAATTTCATAGCATGCGCACATGTTAGAACAGTTTATATTGGACTACTTTGATTCGTTTTTTCACGAAAAAAAACCATCCGGGTCCAAATTGGACGAATATGCAACGGATATTTAATCACAACGAAATCGGAATCGGCTGAAACAACCCGATTACGGGATGGATGAGAATGAGAAGCAAAACGTGCAGATAAAAAAAAACTTCGTGAGTGGTTCTGGATTGTAATTTAATAGTTTCCATTTTCTCCCTGTGCCCCACCGGGCTCCGAACCGTATCGTATTGCGGTTTCATTAGCGTAGCAATAATTAAACCTACCCACACGTTCCACCAAAACCCCCCGGGTAGTTTATTGCGTGAACGTGGATTACCGGGCGCCTCCATTTGCCTGTTAATTTACGTCAGGCTTCCCGATCGATCGTTACTCGGAACGACGACACTCGTCAACCGAAGTGCAGCAGCAGTAAAAGCGGGATGAAAGCCTTCGGTTTTGCGGGGAAGTATGCTATGCTTTAGTACTAACTAATTATCACACCTTTCGAACGGTGAAATTAATGCAGTACGTTTCAAACGAATCATGATTGAAAAAAAGGTTGGGGAAAAACCGATAGCTCCACAATCAGACCGATGATGGAGTTTCGATTGCTTCTGCATAACGATGAAACATCTTCCTTTATATCTTGATCCCACTCATGATATTTCGATGGTATGTTTATCGTCTTCGTCTTCCTGAGTACAATCAGCCCACACTCATATCCGTTCGTACCATCGAGCTTTTCCGAGGCTTCCTCCCGGGCAGACAAATCACTCCTCACCGGGAATCATTCTCACTTGCATAGCGTATGAGCCGACTATTATCCCCATTTTGTACACAAGCGAATTCCACTTGGCTTCCGATTGGAAAATTCGTATCCGCTTCATTCAGCGCTCGCTCTTCTCAACAATCATGCAAACAGCAATCAATAACAGTTATAATAGAAACGTGTTCCGTACCGAGAGCAGAAAGACATATTTGTTCGATTTCTACACTTTTGCCACCATGCTCCGCAAAAAGAAGAATGGTTTCGAATTTGAACGTTTCGTTCCCATTTGACCTTCTTGACGGGTTTTGGTTTTGTTGATTCATATTTTTGCTGTACAACAAACGGGTCCCTCACCCTCGGGTTGATTTAAGGGATACATGCATGTTTTTATCAATGTCGTGTCGTGTATGAGCAACGACGATGTCTATGGGAAGGTTTATGTGTTTGCATGTGTTGCCTTCTTGTTTTCCTTTTTTGACCCAACACCACTTCCTCCTGATTGGTTCGATTGCATTCTGTGGTCACTATGCTAAAAGCTGTGGCTGCTTGAGAGCCAGAATTGCTTGAGGATGGTATCCTTGGAGTTTTACGACAAGCTGTAGAAACGACACGTGAATATTGGTTTTCTGGTCAGCAAATAAAACCTACCCAGCGACGATTGTTTTCGGCTTCTCGTGGTCATGTGTTCTTGTTTGGACGTACAGCAAAATTCTTCGACCTACACCAAAAACCCCACAACAGCCCATCCCGAAAGGGCATGTGCATGAGATCAGCGAATATTTTCATGGGTCATAAATCTCATCCACATTCAATTGCGAGGCTTGTCGAAACCAGACATAAAAAAAAAGCGAGAGGTAATGGACAAACTGCTGCTTGTGCTCGGGCGAGCACATTTATGTTTTGCTTTGATGTTATGTGAAGTGATTGAATTGATTGGTTAGTGAGTCAGTGGAATACATTTTGAAAACCCTGCTCACGTGCACGCTTTTTGCTATGAATTGTACGCTTCGATATTCTATCACGCGAATCGCTAGCTGAATAATTCATTCCAATTGAAATACAGTGAACTACAGATAATAAAAATTAAAATTAAATGTGAATTGTTTTTTTTTTTATCCAATCCATTGATTCCTCAAACATCATAGGAAATAAATTTATTTAATGTTTAATAAAAATCTTAAGTGCAATAATACCATGATATTAAGGATACTTTACGTTCCTGAAATTATTTCAAAATCACTTTGCTTTTCTATTTCAAATCGACTGAAAACATCATTTAATTTCCGAAGCCAATCACAAAATTCTGATTTCCGGAGCTGAGAGAAACATCAAATCTTATTTGCAATAAAATACAACACGCTGATTCTCCGACGACAGTATTACAGCATTTTAGATTGCAAGAAAACTCTTGTCAAATCAGTGCCTATTTCCCATTGCATCCCGTTTTTCCTCTCGTGGACAAATTTACTACCATCCTGAAGTGATTTAGTTAAGTTTTTCTACTTTAAACGATTTCCTTTTTCACACAATTTACTTGTAGCCCGGTACCATCAATTTCATTTGAACAACATGGTTCGAAGCAGCTTCAATAGAGGGAAACGGAGCTGAAAACGAAAAAGAGAAAGAGAAAATTCGAAACCACCGCTTTTCCGGATGCATTTTCCTGAATGTACAGCTTCGTTTTTTTCTTCATCCGATTACCGGTGCCAGTTTTGGATCGGAAGCGAAAAGTGCTGTCTGTTCGGGGAAAGAAAGAACCGAGAATAAACCACCCCTTCCATTTTCCTCTTTCCTCAGTCCACCCACCCACCATCTTGACGTGCAGTAACGTACGAACGAATCCGGTTCGTTGGTACCATTTCGTAAGAGAATTCCGTCGAATATTTACATTTTATCTACAATTTAAAATTCATTCCGACCAACCGGTGCAGCTACGTGTTTGTACAACGAAACTGAAACGAACCCTCGGTCCCGCAACTGCACGATGATGTTGACGTAGCAAAGTGTTAAGTAAAACAGAACGAGTGGCGAGCGGGGCGGGACGGATGGGAAAATAAATAAACATGATCGAAAGGTGGTCCTCGATACGAGCGGACGGAAGCATTTGGGTTTCTTTTGCCCAGGAACAACTTAGGAACTTTGGAGCTGCAACTGCATCGATGCAATGGTATTGGGAATGAGGCGGGTAGAACGGAGAACAACTTAAGTGGAGATGGCACCCATGCGATTCTGTTAATGAACATTCCTCTTCCCTTCAACGCGCGGTGTAAAGTAAGTTCGCACTCGGAATTGTAAAAGAACACAAGGCTTGAGCCGCAAAAACATGGTAATGTTCATGAAAACATCCTTAGAAGGATGAAAACATCCACATTATGTTTCGTACCAATCCAACGTAATAGTTTTCTCGGCTTCGTGACGCGTAGGAAACAGAATTGTTACGAACGCAACGAGTGTCAGATGACTATGATGCAATTGATTATTACTGTCAAGCCAGCCTTACTTATCTTACGAGATCCTGATAGGCTTTTACAAGACTCTTACGGATTAATACTTTTTTTCTATACTTGATTTTCCGCCTTTGCTTGTTGCTACGCTCCAAGGGCATTTATTTCAAAGAGGCATTGAATTCATTATACCTTTCCAGCTAGATAATTCTAAATCCAAGCTAATCCTTCCTAGGAAATTGAAATGTTTTCCATCCCAAAATGCCTGTGTTCCAATTAAGCCGCATGCCGTGTGTGCCACTAACGATGCTCAGCCGACCGTGAAAACGTTCAAAAACGCCAAGAATGTGTTTTTATTTTCCGGGCTCGACAATCCGCTGCATAAACCTTATTTGCGCATTAATGTGACATCTACCATCTACCGTAAATGAATATTATCCGACGCACGGTTCCTTTGATGTGCTGCACATGCTGTAGAGCCTCCTCCCCGGCACAAAAGGGGGTTTTCTCATCAACCGTGCGCATAAAACATTTTTCTTGCATTAAGCGAGTGCGGAGCGAAAAGAATGGCACCAAATCCTCACAAATCCTTCTCTCCCGACTGACCGAGTTCGTTCCAGTGAGGATGTCGTAATTGTGTGAGTGTGTGTGTGTGTGTGTGTACGTGGTGCAGTTTTCGGGTCAAAGGATCGCGGCAGTATGTCTTGCGTTGTCAGGGGCAACACTTTGAAGCGGGCGCCGCACACAGGAAGCCACCCAGGCCGTCGAGTGCATCGTTGCATGCGGCCCTTGCGAAAGAAACCACCGAGCGGAACCGCTCTTGAAGATTAACACTTCAGGATTCACTTCCACCCCTGTCCGGAATCGAGAAGCCGCGCAACCGCGTGTAAAATATAGTTGAACTCCTGCGGAAACTTTATGATCTTTTCACGCTTTTCCCACTTGGCCCCGGACGGCAGCTCGGCAGCGCTTAGCGATGCGGTTGCACGGTTCGAGAAAAATCTTCCCGACGCGACGTTCTAGCCACTGAAAATGTGTCCATCCCATTATACCACCAACTTGCTCGACATACTATGTGTGTGTGTGTGTGTGTGTATGTGTCACGGTTTCTGTGCACTTGTTTCAGTACCGTCCCTTTAACGGAACGAAGGCTTTTGTTTTATGTCTTCCAGAAAGACGGTCGGTGAAGACGTCTGCTTCTCTCGCTTTTCTCCAAAGGAAACCCCCCGAGGCAGGATTTTCCAACCCATTCTTGGGGCAAAAAAAAAGGAACCGTACAGAACCGGTTGCGGAAGAAGAAATTAAAGTACTCGACCACTTCGAAAGGCTTCCTGAACTTTGTAAAAAGATCTTCGGCCCTTTCGCTGGTTGCAGAGTGCTTTGGAAGGTTAGATTTATAATGTTTAGTAACAAAAAAAAACAAGGTTGACCTCGTGAAGGTAGTAAGCAAAAACAGTTTTGTGGCAAAAAGTAAGCAAAATATGGGCTACAATGTTAAAGAGAGTGTTTGAATAAATCAGTAAGGTATTATAGAGAACATTTGTTCCTACATTCAAATATAATTAATTCTTATTTACCATTTCCTTACAATGGTGTTCTAAGAAGGATTACAATCAAAATGAAGCACTCTTCTCTATTTAAAACAAACCCCTGCCTCCTGTACGGTATGAAAATAAGCCACCTTACAGAATAACAAGTAACAAGTAAATAAAAGTATATAAGCAGAAACACCGTCAGCTTTCCCATCAACCGAGGCTCCGTCTTTCACGTAATTCGCTATATATCGCTGCCACAGCGGGTGTAAAAAGCACTCTGAAGGATAAACGCAAGAGTTATGCACACTAAGACACTGACATGCGACCGGGGTTTTTCCTGCGCGCGATGGAAATGATGCGACACAAAAATTTCATTGTCCCATTTCGGTCGTAGATCTGCGCGGGCGTCTCTTCACCTCCACCAGATCCTTATTCCTTTCCACTTTCGCTTCTTCACAAACACAAAGACACACATTACCCATCAAATCAGCTCGGTGTGTCTTCCTGGGGGGGGAAAAGGAAGTACATTGGAGCTGCGAGCTGGAGCGATTCACGTGAACTCGTGCGTTTCCCTCACAAGGCGCACCTTGATTGCCGTATGTGTTTGTTTGTCATTCCGTCCCAGGACACCGAGCTGTCATAAAGTATGTGACAAACGGGAGGAGAATTCTTCCGGATTAAAGTTTTGTTTGGTTGACTGACGGAAGCTTTCATTTAGTTTCCTCATCCAAGAACAGGTTGAGGAAGTTGATGTTTTAAATGTTGGAAAGCTTTCCCATTACTGTTGTTAATCTCTGATCGTTTTTAAAATCATACTAAATTTATCTGAATCTCTGCCATTCATGATGGTTCAATAAATAAAGCTGCCAGAAACAACACTCGTATATTTGCCAGAGCCGAGATTTGAGCAACTCCAACCAGTTCCCATTAGCTAGCACCGGTATTCCCGCGTAATTGTGTTGCCTACTGCGTTCATCCGATGATTTGGTTTGTTCGTTTTGCATCCTTTACGCAACCTTTTTTCCCCGTGCAATACGCTTTCAGACGATGCCACGCGGAAGGATCGTAAATATTTGATCAACTATTCGCCGAGCTTTCAATTCACTTGTGCGAGAAACGGACCGAAGCAAAATAGCTGCACCGGGGAAACGGGGTTTGTGGCCAGCATTTAGCAGCTGAAAGGTTGATGATAATTTCATTGGAACTTTTCGCTTCATTCCGACGGTGCTTCCCGGATCCTTTCGCCTATCGAATCATCGATCTCATCGGGACTCATTTCTCCGGTGCGCTTTTAAGAGCCAAACGGATCGACGAAAATCGAAAGCGAACGGTGAAAAGGCGTTTATTGCTTACCTTTTTGGATTTGGATTCAACTTCGTCCGACGTGGCCAACATGGCCCCGGGGTTTCTACTTCCAATGGGGGAAAATTAAATTAAAATGAGTTTTTTGTAGTTCCTTCTCCGAATCGGAGGTTAGTGGTTTTTTCGAGTGTAGTTTCTCGGTAGTTCCGTTTCCGTTTGGTTCGCTTTCCCAACATGCGCGATTCCTTCATACCGCTCATGCATTGCACAAGGGTAATTTAAACGAAGCACATCGGAAGTTTGAGAAACAAACGAGAGTGAAATAAAAAACTATTTAACAACTTTTCTTCGCTGAAAACAAAGTTAACAACATTCGAAAGCCGTACGAAAAACCAACACAAGCACACTCGAAACTTTCAGGCGAAATTCAATTTTCATTCCTCTGTTCCATGTTCATGTGATTTGCATCGTCCGGTGATAATTTGGTACTCCCGGGCACCAAATGGCCACCACCGCTGGCGGCGATTAGCCACCGTCCGGGGAAGCCCGTTCCAGCTGGTTCACTTCAAACTTTTTACCTCACGAAAAAAATGCTTTTGCGCCAAAACCAACCTTTACCGTCGCGAAGACCTTTTGCGAGAAGGTTTCGGCAGCGCGATAATTAATTCAGGGCTCCCCTCTGGTGCGAGGAGCGGGGAAATTCAATGAATGGAAAGTAATTTCGTTTCCACATTTCAATTCCCATGGAGCGCTTTCCCTTTTTCTCACGGCGCACCAAGTGGAAATTGGCGACATTTGAAAAATTGATTTATAACACAACGCTTGTGCTTTTGGGGAAGTTCATTATTCAAAAAACGAAAAAAATACGTTATAAACAGCATAAATGATTAAGTTGATGTTGGCTCGTTTGGAACCCAATTAAAGCCACTGTGCGGCGTGTGGTTATACGACTTTTTGCTAACAACCCTGAACAAAAACTGGTCGAAGGGATTTAGGCTATTCCCTTGAGCTCTCGAGTAGCGGAGAGAACCAGAGGAAATGGCTTCACTCCCACAAAATGAAGATAAAGATTAGCCCAACAGGCAAATCCTCTTTTCCCTGTAACAGGATTTTCCGTTTTTATTTCGCATGGAAACGCAGCTCTACATGTTGATTTATTTATCTGGTTGGTTCGAAATTAAGCACGCTTGAACGGATAAACCGCTCGCAAACAAAGTGCTAACAGAACACCGAACCTGCAGTTCATCATGTAAAAACCTCCTGGCCAGGGTATTTCATTTGGGAAACTAATAGACGAATTAAACCGAGGAACCGTACACACTGGTACATTCCCCAAAAGATTTCCCTTCAATCGCTCATCAGAAGCCACCGGGGACGGACAATTGCTAAGGTGTTTCCCGGATGAGGAAAGTTGAACACACGCGTTATCCTTTTCCAACGAAACGATATCCTGGCTTCTTTTCCGCTCACACACACGCAAACAAGAGCACAAATCCACTAACATCACGTATGCATTGCGGTCAGACGAGTCCTTTATCCCACAATCAGCAGCTATCCTTACCGACTTCTGTTCCCGTTTTTCCTGTTAGTAATACCTTTCTCTCGCTGTTGTTTGCACAAGGGCGAGGGTTTGGCAGCGAGGAGAGACGTTTCGAATGATGATTAAAATTTGTTCCCCCCCCCCCCCCCCCCCCCCCCCGGACCGACACACACACACCCACACACATAACACATTTTGCTTAAGCTTGAATCCTTCCCTGTGCAAACACCTGATACCTGGGGTTTGTTTGGCAAGTAGATCCTCCGGAGGGATAGTTGGCTTTTATTATTTTCCTCCGCAGCACTGGCTACCTTCTCTTCTACTGGTGGCATGCTTTCCCCGCGGCCAGAAGTCCATTGTGAACACAATTCTGTGTGTTGCTGTTGGCACAAACCCCCAATACAGACGATGGTTATGCTGATCGTGTTCCCTTCCAACCTGCACTCGTCAATGTATGAAAAATAGCATCGTCCTATGCTTGGGAAAAATGGATGCGAAAATGGACAAGCGCAAAAATGCGAACCTCTTTTGGTCCGCACGTTCCCTCGATGATCTGCCTCGAACCGAAAATGGCAACTTCAAGGGGCTTGACCGGCTTAAAGTGACTGGATTGGACTCGTCGTTGGTGCTCGGTTGTACATCGAATGTGAAGGTGAATGTTAATATGAAATTCAAATTACGTGTTTGAGAACATTAAACCCATCCAGCGGCGGCGATGGCGGAATGGTGACCACCCCCGGGCGAGTTTGTTGACCGACCCGAAACGCAAAAAGGACGCGTCAGTTGGATAATCGTAGCACATCAACATTCTAACGCCAACGCTAGGCTCAAGAGCGAAAGTTCCGGGCGATCCTTCCTGGCGAGCTGGCGTTCGCTGCATAAATTCCACAAATGAATCGTTCGCTGACCGCGCCGTCGTCGCCACTGGGGGAAAGGGAAAGTCCTGGGAATGTAAACATGGTTGGAATTTTTAATGACGCGCACCAACGTTACCCTCGACCGGCTGCATGCGCGCAGATGTTGACCGACGCCATTTTTTGGGGGGGAGGACGCAGAAGGAGAGTGCTACGAACCCGACACCGGGACGCGTTGGAATCCATAAAAGGATTATTATGTAATACCGTCTGCGTGGCGAACATGCTTCGGATGATCATATTTTTCACGCACTCCAGGGATAACACAAATGCAACAGAGGGTACAAATTTAACATAACATGGTTCTTTTTATCGTGAGTTAAGTGGTTTTAAGCCTCATTCACGAAATTCTTTTCCATTAGCTATTCATTTATCTGAACAAAAAATTTTTTAATAATCTATTGAAACATTAAGGTTACAAACGGGAGGTTACTCCGCCAAACGTCGAAAGGAATCAGTTTTATGATGCGCCGGCAACACATTAATCTATCACTTCATCAAGCCGCTAAATTCGCCCTGGAAGAATTCGCGTGAAAATAAACATTAAACTACGCTCTACCGGATAAAGGTGTACGCTGGTGCGTTTTTCCTTCCCGTTGTGGGAGCATGGAAATCCCCTTTAGGCGCTCCTTTGGTGACTGCATAATCTAATTTATGGGTCCATTTCGTTTGGCCCGATTTCGTGGCGATGTCAAAAGGATCGCAGCGAGGGTACAGAGGCAAGCGGACCGAAAGTCCCTGGATGAAGAAAATGGAGCCAAACGCTCGTAAAGGCTTTCGATAAAGGCCAACCGAGATTTACCCGTGACTCCGTATAGCAACAACAACAAAAAAACGGACATCAGTTTCATTGCGTTGGGCTGGTCTGGGCCGGGGTCGGCGCGAGGGTTTTCGGCTTAACGTCATTTTCTTTTCAACCCAACTCACTGTACGACGGTGCTCTAGGGAAAAATGATACGCCAACTTTACAGTTCGGTGTAAAAATACACCAAGAAAGTCCAAAATGAAACGAACACCCCTCCTAAACGAGGAAGCATGTCCGGATAAATTTTGCACCAAGCGTAACCTCGCAACGGGGAAAGACGACACCTCGGCAGGCGAACGATGAAGTAGGACAGTTAACGTGGGAACCCGATCCAGCGTGAACGAGGGACGCTTCTATGCAAGATAGCGATAAACTTTTAACGCTACTGGCAGGGATCCGTTGGAAGTAAATTGACTTGACAAGTGATACAAGCAAAGAACTCGTCGGATCTCGAATTCGTGTTTCGACATGCAGACAATATTATTTCAAGCCTGCAATGCGGATGACTACCTCGGAACAAAGCAGATGACATTGCCACATACTGGTAACATTACGATGGTAGAATTTCAAAAGCATCACAAATCTTAATCACCCAATAGGAAGATGCATGTTATTGCAGGACGGGAAGATACAAATCAACAACGAATACAATTGACACTTATCTCAATACACTTAACTAGAATATATTAACCCTCCCTTAGCTTAATGCACCCAAAAAACTACATTTAAATCAGTTTCGGATGTTTCAACATGTAAGAAGTTGTATCGAAAAAACTAACCACGTATCGTGTAAATTCATACAAAATAAATATTTATTCTTCTTACGCCGTTAAGAACACATGTACGTCAGGACATTTATCTACTTTGCAATGAGATTAATCGCTCGCTCGTTTTGTACGGAGAATGTGTTTTGTGGCTACGTCCACTATCTCATTTGAAATACCCGAAAGAAACCATTTGTTTTAAAATACAGTGGTAACAAACTACAGGCTGTAAAATTCAGCTGCACTACGACGTGATACGAGATTGGTGTACAATATATAATTATAAGTATACGATTAAATTTAAAATTCATGCGAGAACCTTCATTGTCTCATTTCTGTCATTGTTGTCGATGAATGTGTTTTGTTTTTTTTTTTTTGTTTTTTCTTAAGTAAATCCAGCTAGACAATGCACTAATTCTTTTCATTTTATAGGCATGCGTATGTCAACCTTCGTTCAATCAAATAAGCATATTCTGATTATCAAATATGTTGCTATATTTGGTTTGGGATTCCTCATTACGTCGACCACGCGGTCGTTGGGTCGATCGTTGGGTTAAAATTTATGATTATACTAATTCATTTCAATGGCAAAAGTAAGTATTTAACGTAAAATAAGCTTTGTCATGGCTAGTGTTATGTTATCGTATGAAAACAGATCTACGAATCGATTAGTAAATATACGAATATATGAATATGTACGTAGAAAAATGTGTTGCACGATCGTCGTTCGCTTCGTTTAGTGTTTATAGTTATCGTTCCTGCGTATAGCGCAGCAGAGTAAAAGGGAGAGTATCAGTGTCAGCAGCTCGATGGCCACAATCGCGGCCCCTACATAACAGATCAGTTTCACGTTTTCCTTTATTGCTTTCACCACTTTATCCATGCACCCCTAGAAAAACAGGTGGAGAGAAATTAAATTATAAAACAAGAAATCGACAAGGGATTAATAATTGAGAGCGAGACAGTGACGGCAGTTCATCTCAGTCCCACGTTCAACCAAGGCGTTACAGACATGAGTACTCCATGTAAGCAATCTTAGATCAAGGTACTATTTTTAGAACAATGTATTGCCCCAAGGCATAAAGCGATGAGGCCCCTGGTCACATATTTCTTCGATGAACATGTCCCATTGGAATAGGCGAGAAATGCCGAACCGATGCGAGATGACGTCTGCCACGCCGTTCAAAGCGGCACACATGTTCATGATAGGGCGTTACCAGAAGAGTAAACCCAAGATGTTCGCACGAACATGAACACTTATTCGTAAGAAAATAATTCTACTCACGTCCGAAAATATATGTGCATCTTCCGTTTTCGATGCCACGAGATGCATCTGTGTTGCTCTTTTGCATTCTTCCGAAGAGATATTGGGCACGCAGCATGTTTCCGGGACCTTGTAGTTCGACGGTTGATTGGAAATCTCGATGCTAGGTGTCGGACGCTCTACGTTATTAAAAGCACTGGACTTCCAATCATTTGGCCCTTCCGCACCACAACACTTGTACTGAATGAATAATTTGTATTATTATAGAATATTAGCAAGCCTAGCTTAGTGATGCATACGTGTTTTTGGAAGGCGTCCAATGTTTCCGTGCGCGTCGGAATGATGCCGTATTGGGTCTGCACCGCTTCTTTTACAGCCGAACGCACCACATTGTCCAACTTGTCGGAATTTTGAAACGCCCAGGCACCGGCAGCCAGCTCAGCCACGAGCACCATCAGCAGGCAACAGAAAAACTACGAAGAGGGTGGTGTACGGAAGAGCAAACCCCATTTCTTAATATTCATTTTCATTCAACATGGGCTACAAGATTGTTAACCATTACCGATGTAAGCATCCATTGAGATTCCTTAAATGCACCACAGCAGCCAAAAAATGCAACGACTAGCATCAGCCCACCAACGGCAAGAAAGATGTACAATGCAATCAAGTAGTGCGTTTCGTTTTGGGTAATGGAAATCAGGAAGGTGGGGTCGGAAAGCATCCAGATGGCCAGCGAAACGATCAGAAATCCGACAACCTACATCGAAACAATCCATTACTCCATATTTCATTACATTGAATGTCCAAAAGTAAGTATGATTGTTGGGATATTTACCCAAAACAATAAATTCACAAGCACCACAAGGTATTTCACCACTGAACAGCACCCTTTTATAGCCATTTCGATTTCCTTTTCTTTTCAAGGAAGTCACAAGCAGAAAACTACACAGGCAAACACTAGTGTTTCGGAAATATTTCGGATTATTATCACTACTCGCACAGCAAACGCCCTCGGTTTACAATTTGTTTTGCTTCTGAAAAAACGCGTCAACTTGGACAGCAAAAGCTGACGCTATTAGTCCTACCTGTTTATACCTGTGTGGTTCAAGACTCATCATGTCAGTTGTCATGTTGACAGCGAGACATGACCAAGATCAATCTTGTGACAACCTTGGTTGTTTGGCCGTTACATTACCACCACGTGCCACTTTGTAAATAAACTTTACGCATGTAGAAATAAATGCTACACAAAATAACCATTGAAAACATGCATTCATGTAATGCTTCACCCCTAGGCGGAGATATTGGAGTGTATTGTGTTTGTTCATTCAACACTTGTACTGCTTTTCCACTTCTCACTCCCACAAGATGTTGCTTTCCATGCTACGGTTGATAAGGAATTGGATTGCGCAGTGTTAGTTTAAAAACGGAATATTTGGAATACCTGTTTATTAATTTTACTGAAAGTTTGGAGCTTACAGTAAATTTGAAAAAAAATGAATTTAAAATTAAGAAAGTGAAAGCATTGTTTGAAAAAATGTATTGTTTGTCTGGTTGGTATAAATCTATTTATAATTTGATTCTGCACACAACCAGATCAGATTGAAAGATGCATTGCCAAAAAACTTTCCAGATGATTCAAATTTAAATACCAATTGTTAAAGCTATAAGCTGCTTCCTCATAGCTCAGATGATTCAATGTTCTTTTAGTTGTTTCTGAATGTCTTATCCCATTTCGTCGCATTAATCGCTTCTCATTGCGGAAGAATTGCTGTAATATATAAAACCGAAGAGTTACGAGCTTTTGAATGCTACAAACGTATCAATTATTTTATAATATTTGCATACTCATGCCCAAGAGATAATATCGAGAACCGTCGACGACCCGGAAACATGATAGAGCATGATGAAGAAAGCTATTCCCTCGTGTAGCGTTATTCATATCTCGTAAAGTTATTATAATTTCGTGCCACATGCTTCCGAATAATGTAATATGCTGCGCCATTTGTCCTCGCTCTCGCTCTACACTGGCAGGGACTTCCACTGTGACCAAACCGTGGAACCGTGGGGAGGAAAAAAAAAGATGACAACACGACGCGACGGCACACACACACAGAGCGCGTCGAATGCGAGATGTCGAGATGAATTATGATACAGCTTAATACAGCATAATCATTAGCATAAAAATGAAACCATCAGGGTGACACAGCGCCATCGAGCGCAAAATGATTTTGTGAAAATTCCCAAAGTGACATCAGGAGCAACATCGAGTCTCGTGCTGGAGTTTCCCGGTACCCCTTCCAATCGGGTCGGCGTCCACGTTCATTGAAAACGCGAGGCTCTTTCCGAGACTCTGAAAGCGATTTGTTCAGCAATTCCCAAAGCTCCCTAAGCAACGAAGAATTCCGCGAACCCTCGGAGGAACAATTTCACCCACCCGGACCAGTTCACTTTATCATAAAGCTATCACACGAACATGATATTGATGTAATCATTCTTCCGGGAGTCATATAAGCGAAGTCCCGGTTCAGTCGTTTGCAAATCCAATCGGAAGATCAATCGAAAGAGGAAGTTAATAAAGCCGCAAGTAGATTTTCGCTTGGCCAAATTGCACAACGATGAGTAAGGGAGCTTTGTTTAAATAGATGGCTTTGTTAACACAGTTTCATCACGATACATACGGCTGGCAACATCAATCACGAAAGGAAGTAAGAAAAATTGGATACCCCACCAATCGACCAAGAACATTAAGGAAAAGGATCTTATGATCGTTAAAATTCAGAAAACGTTTCCAGGATGCCCTCAAATTAATCTTAGGGCAAGATTTACTACAGGAAAAAAGAAGAAGAATGGATTTAGGCTGTGAAAAGTAGGCCATATACTAAAGACAGCTGTTTTAAGATTCAAAACTTTTCCTGTTCCAGCGATATAGCTAAGCGCATCCAGTAGACCTACTGCCGAAACGACGGACGATTCCTTTGTTTTACTGATGTTTACCGAGGTGGAAGGATTTGAGGTGATGTCTTGTGGGCATCTTTTGGGTCACTTCCGAACATGCCCTTTTGAACCGTCAATGGGGAAACTTTGGCACCGACGGCAACCGACGAACGAAATGGCTGCGTCGTCCGCCAGTTCAACACACAAAAGCAACAAACAGATTCAAAGATGAAACGGAAAGTTGAACGAAAGGCTTTTCGGTACAGACATGAAACAAAAAGAACGATGGGTGAACCCTTGTTAACAATTCATTTATATGTTCGTATCTGCGCTTCTCTTTTGAAATCCGGTTATTATGTACCGGAATGTTTTTCAGGTCACGTGGATCGATAGAGCGATGCTGTTCCTCAAACAAATATTGATCTGTTTTCTGAATATGTTTGCTTGTTCACTGAATCTTGCAAAGGATTATTTGGGTGGCTTCTTTGAACAGCTTGTAGAAAAAAAATTAACAAGCGAATGAAATTAAATTCTGTTATTTTCATTAAATTAAAATATATTGTTCTTAGACGACTAATTCCTCGAAGACTGATCCTATTAAACCTTCCTCAGTCTTGATGCAGAAGGCGAACCGGGAGTGATGCATTCTGTCACGTTATCCCTATTTTACTGGCTTGCTCTGATTTTCGAGGCGAAACGAAACCGAAGCTAATCATTCATATCGATCGTTCTGCAGTGCCATTCTTTCTGGCGGTGATTAATTTTCCCGCCTTTGCCCAAGGATAGACGAGGCGAAGAAATGACTAACGCCAACCCTGAGCGGCAAGAAAAACGATTGGTGTGTCGCGTTTGTGTTTTTTCTCGCCGAGCACAACGCTAAAGGTAAAGCCGGCAAGCAGGCTTGATAAGTTGAACTCATCATAAATATTCATCAGCGTTTTGACCGGATTTTCCATGTGGCACCGGCTCCTCGTTCGTCGTTGGATCGTTCGCCCGGGGCACGCTCGTGACTGTAAAAAGCCTCCAAACGATTTCGACGCCGCAGGCAGAAGGAAGACAACTTCACTCGAAAGAATGACTAATTAAGCTTGCCCACAAAACGACACTACTCCAGGTGTTTCCTGCTGTGCGGAGGAGGGCGCATCATGCCATCGGCTGCCAGTGAGGGGGAGGGGGTCCTTACCGAAGATATTCCCGCTCGGAAATTCCAGCAGAAGTTGTGAGCCAAACTTCCAAGCACAGAGTAAGACAAAAAATATGCTGGATGATTTATGAAGCCTTACACGGATGATGGATCAATGATGAATGTGGGAGGAGATTGGAGAAAGTGGCGGGAACAACTTTTCCGATTCAAAAGTGACTAAAGCTTTCCTTCCTTCTGCCATTAGAAGGTGTGGGAGGAGGTAATCTTATCGGCTGTGATGGCGGAAAAACTTTTACTAACGAAGGTTATATCTCATTTGATAAGGTTGATCACAAGAAATCCAATTGAACTTCGGAAATTTCGAGCGGTTTTTTCAGTAACCTTCTTTTGAGAACGAATATAGAAAATAGGCTAGAGTATAATTGTTAATTTGTAATAAATTTCGTTTGTCTAAAATCGCGTACAAAGTCTCCATTGTCAAATTATCACAATA
Source organism: Anopheles coustani (assembly GCF_943734705.1). NCBI lineage: Eukaryota > Metazoa > Arthropoda > Insecta > Diptera > Culicidae > Anopheles > Anopheles coustani. The sequence continues at coordinate 95,314,819 of NC_071288.1, read as the reverse complement.
ATACCAAGGAGCATCTGTAGCTAGTGTTCAGTGAATGGTCAGATAAAAGCATCTAAGTTGAAAATCTTTAGTTACTGTCTTCTACGTCAAAAGTTGAAGAAAACTTAAGAAAAGAATAATCCTGCTCTTACAAAAACCATCTTAATTTTAACGTTCAGCAAGGGAGATAGGTTCAGGGGTGTACTTTCATAAGCCATCATAAATTTCCAATGCAAAAGAATATAATGTTTCCAGAACGGATTGATTGCATGCAAACCCATCAACCTTTCTTCACTTAGAGGTTACCGGTGCATCGGTCGACAAAGAAACGTCACCTGGCCACAGAAACGACCAAATGATACGTGAGCGGTTTACTATTCCGTTCCAGTGCACCGGATTTAGCAGTTTTTTCACGTCAAAAAGTCCATCCCTGCCAGATGACCGCACTGCGGATCATCCGTTTGTCAAAAAGCTTTCGCTGAGCGAAGGAAAAACGACCGTGGAAAAGAAATACACTTTTTGGTGTGGGTTACCTGCACAAAGCAGCAACAAGATTGATAGAGTCCCTACGCCACAGGAAGACGAGATTTACCATGGAGTATCAATGTCCGTGAGTCCGCTCGAGTGCAGCACAAATCGTTTGTCAAGGTGCGCCACGTTGAGAACGTTATTTATAACCAGATGGTATGGAATTGCTTACTATTGTGCTTCGTTTTGAATTTACCCAAAAAACAAAAATTCTTATAACTCGGTCAAAGTTTCAGAGAATATCCTAGAGCTATTACATTTTGAATTTGTGATGAAAAATTGAAGCAATTTAAAATGGGAACACTGTAATGTCGGAAACGTTGAGAAGAAAGACGTTGCTAGGCTCTTGGGAGCTTTTTACAGGACCTTGGAGTCCTACCACCTATCTAAAAATAAGCTTAGACACATTCCTGACACATCCTGCTCAATTAACGTGATCCTAATTCATCGCCACCCTTTTAACGCGGGAGCTGTTACATGGCGTTACAAGCAAGTACTTGAAATCCACCGTTGTTCCATCAAGTACCTTCTTATAAAACATCGTCACTTTAACACGTTAAAATCCTTGTTGAGCGCAAACTAAACGTGACAGTGCAGATTGAATCAATTTTCATTATGTTCGTCGCAAACAAAATGGAATTTACTGAGAAAGAAATGAAAAGACTACAAGCTTTCTTTAAAATTAAATTACTGTCAAAAGTGGAGATAACGTCAAATCGTTATGCACTAAAACTAAAGCTTTTATTACTTATATAATTTTCTGTGGAAATATGTGATATTGTCAACAAGTTTATTTACAACAATATACTTCCAGTACTTTTTACAAGAAATTGAAGCAAAATGTTAACACTTTCACGCGGTCATAGAATACGTCCATCATAAGCCACGTTTCACTCAAAATGCGCTCGTTCTAGTTCACGGAACACGATATCTGACGATCCTACATGACAGGGCTATGAAAAAACAAAACCCAGTCCCGTACGGGGTAGATGTTATGTACTTTGCACCGAATCGAAAACAAACCACCAGGCATACCGCAACGGTTAAGCTCGCCCAGATTTACGCCGAACCGGAAAGAAGCGTCCCAATTAGCTTCTGCGCGTACCGTCTTCATCTTGCCCCCGAGTAAATGAGACGTCCACAGCAGACCCAGGGAAAGTCGCTGAACCCAGCGTTCAGGCACCTTTTCTCGGCGTAGGTTTCCCGGTTTGCAGCGTAATAACGATAGCGCTCATTAGCAGCACCCCGGCTGAAATGGGACCCGGGTTTGTGTGTGTGTTTGTGACGGGCTAGGGGGGATGGCGGCAGAGAAGCGGGAAGGGGTTGTTTGTAAACCGTGTTGATGGGGATGCTGGGAGAGATAGTTTTTAAGTTGCTGCTCTATTATTCCACCTCGTTCGGAAGCGGTTTTGCTTTCACTTCAGGCCACAGTAAAATCGACCCGAAGCGTTATCCTTGTGCAGTTGGAAAGCAAAAGCAAAAACAAAAGCTTGCCCACTACGGCGGGATGCCACCGGAAGGAACGGTATGCAACTGTCACCTGCAGGCAGTTCCTGGGTCAGTGCACACAGCACAAACACGGTCCAGAAGGATGCTTACACAAAAACACACAGACAGTTTCACTCGAGTTCGAATGAACAAGTGAGAGACGATCAGGAGCAGCCAAGCATTCTTAGCATGTTTAATTAAAAATTGTGCTCTTTGCATTTTCCTCACCACTATTCTTTTTCTAATTATTCTTCTTCTTCTTCTTTCATCAATCAGATTTTTCATATTGAACTCTCCTTGCTTTAAAGTATCATTCGTTTCATACTTGTTTACTCTACTTAAACCGTCAAGTATGCTATTCGGTATGTGTATGGAATTCAGCATCGTTATTTATTCTCAACGTTTGAAGAGAAAGAAAGAACTTGTGAGGAATTCCCCGCCATCTTTCAGGGAAAAAATAAACCTTAAAATACCTGCTGCATTCCATTGCAAACAACACGGGTGGTGCAATTCAATTAATTCTCCCATAAATTCCAATACCAAGGTGATAAATCTCCAAGCAAATTTAAAATCCACTCTAGCGTAACTGCAGAAGCTCTGGCAATTTGTTTTTTTCTTTAGTTATTCTTCTTCGCTATTGATGGCGAGCTAAATGCACTCGTCGTATGCTGCACCCAAGCTGCTCCGTTTCGTGTGCCTGTTTATTCACATCTCTTTGACCACATTCGCATTTTTCCCAGCCCGTATGCGCCCATTTGCTTCTCTTAGCCAACCCATTAGGCCACGTCTTTTGTCGATGGCTGTGATTTCGAACCGAGGCTTAGGTGGTTTCTGGTTCCTCGCCTCCTATGATGTCCCATGGGAAAACCACCAACCGAACCCCGTACGCCTATCAAAAGAGTCGCCTATCGATTTCGGAACAGCCCGCCGGTGTTATTTGCCAAGCAATCGAAGGATATACAAACGACTCCGGATACGCTGGACAGGTGCAAACAAGGACGAGGGATGGGGGAAAAAAACGGAGGGAAAAAATGGCAAACGATGCCAAATTAGGGATACAACACGCGAACGTGAAAGGATGCAAAAGAAGAATCAGAGCGAACAAATTGTTGAGATAGTACCGAAGGCCTTCTTTTTTTCAATTTTGTGAGTATGTGTGCTTGTGTGTGTGTTCTGCAGGTTGCGGGCCAGATTCTGCCCGGATGCGGAAAGTTCAAAGCGTATCCCGGGCGAGATGCTGGGAATCCAGAACCGGGCGGCGTAAAGACGGGTGCTGTACGTAGTATCGAATATCATCAACGAGTATAATCGCATATTCTCTGTCCGGAAATAAAAGAAAAACTCCACACAACGCAGGCAGGAATGGCAGGCAGGATAATAAAAGAAAAATCCGAGCGACTCTTTTTCCGCATCAGCACCGCACTAACGGATAAAATCAAATAAAAGAACTGATAGAAATTCATGAGACTATCGTTAGATGGCTATCGGGTGCGCGTTCGTATTGTGTACGGAACCGCTGGAAACCGAAATCCTAGGCCCAGTGGGAATTTCATGCTTTTTCCATACTGATTTGGACATTCTTTCTTCCTTTTTCTCGCATTCTAATACATAAAAACTCCCGCTAAACTTCCGGTAAAAATGTGTAGACTGCATTTAGATTTCCACGCTTGCTGCGTGGAGATCGAAACCAAACTTAAATACACTAGGCGTTTGTTCACTTCATATTGCCTTATCTGTAGACTTCTTCAACAGAGTCAATTTAAAAATGCTTTAAAAATTATATATTATTTTGAGAATTCATCTTGGTAAAACACGATGTTATACTTCTTCAATTCTTCAACGACTATATTATCTATCGATTTGTTGTTCGAGGAAAACAACATCTTGAATTTTATAAAAAGATGCTGCCAATAACTATACAACATACTTTAACACAGCAATCTCAACCAATCTTGCAAAACACATTCTTTTCGCCGCAAACAAACCACCTACTTCCCGATCCCAACGGTACGATAGAACAATCCCTCAAAACCAAACGAAATTCTTCTCCAACCGAATACCGGTTCCTGAACGACGTTCGCAGCTCGTAATGAATGGGTTGCAACATAATCCACAATCATCCTCAGCCAAACAAACAGCCCGTTTCATTATCATTATATCTCCCCGTTGGGATGGTTTTCCTTTCGTTCCGTTCTCCCGCCTTTCCGCCAGCAGGACTCATTTCTATTTATCGCGTATCATGTTTATCTCGTTTGCTCGATGCCATTTTCCACCGGCGAACAATAACACGCTCCGCAACAACAACTATAATTCAAACAAACAACAAAAGCGGCCAAAAGGAAATGGGGGGGAAAAAAACCAGTTGGCAGAAACGAAGGAAAATCTTTCTCCAGCCGCCTCGAGGGTTTTTCTTCTCGCCCGCACGATGCCAAAGGTGGTTTATTATGTGTGTCTTCCAATCGACCTTTTCGTTCGTCCTTTCGTTAAAATGGCAGCTCCTGCGGACGTGTGTGCTGCTGGCGGGGACACGGGCGTGTGTGTGTGTGTGTGCTTGTGTGCAAACGCCATTCGTTACCCGACCCGCTTTGTGTCGTCTCGACAGCGAAATGGCGACAAAATGCTACTTTTAAGACCACGCGCACCGAATGTGACAAGCATCTCATAATCATTTTCGTCCACGTGCCTCCATTCTTTGCCTCCTTCCCTGCGGGTTTCTGCTCCATTTTGTGACACACATACGACGTCGTCGTGGGAGAATGAAAACGATCGTGGTATTAGCGTCCTTGGCGCTGACTGTTTGTTTATTTTTTCCCTTTTGTTGATGGTCGTTCAGTCAGCCCGAAAACCTGGCTCATGTTGTAAAACCGTGATCTTTTCTCATCAAAAGGCATCAATTTCACACCTCACCACCCCTGCCGTACCCTTCGCCCCGAGTGTAATTCTAGGATTAAATCAACAACGTTTTACTTCTGCCGACTGCTCGGGAACGTCGTTTGCCGATTTGTTGTTTGCGCCGGTAGAGTGGAGGAGAAATTTGCCAACCATGGCCTCCCGCACGTCATCGCCCGAGAAAGACAGAGAGGCAGACGAACGTTTGTCAAAAGGCTTAGAAGAATTTTCAAAATCTCACCACTCAGTCATCGGGGTGCCATCTGGACTCGTCCGGCGATCGATCCAGCCAGGTCTTCTAGCAGCAAGTGAGCTGCTAAATCCTTACCAGCGATACGCTTTTACAAACTGCTAGGCGTTAAAATCCATCAGTAACGGAAGACGTGTCGGGATCACTCCGTTCTCTCAACACCCCCCGGATGATGAACGAGGTTTACCGAAAGGCTCAAACGCTCACACGCACAACGTATCGCCGGCCATCGCCATATCGTTTGGGAGGAACGTGAAGATGATCCATCCGATGGCCAAACGAACCGAGAAGCGCTGGTGTAAAGTGTCTTATGTACAAACACGAGGAAAAAAACTGGAGCCGTTTCAAGCGCCTTCGACGATCCATTGAGCGAATCCGGCGCCATTTTGGAGTTTTGGTCATTTACTTTAATGTGTTTATCCCTTAAATCCCGCACTTTTCAACCAACTCCAAAGCAAACAAATTTTAACCTCCGACCACAGTTATGGAGCGCGCTCGGTTCCGTTCAACAAACCACGAACGTGACGTGCGGAATTCACGTTACATTTAACCGAACCAACTACCGGCACAAATGGCAGGACGAGGGCAAGAAAAAGCAACACCAAGTCGACCAAGTCAAAGCTCGCTTTTCGGCACAGCTTGCTGAGGTGCCCGCTTTTCAACCCACCGCCATAAGGTAATGCGAGGTGAACGTTCTGAAGGTCAGGACCATGGTGGCAATAATTATAAATCATTTCTTTTTCGCTCCCGTTCGAAGAACGAAAGCACGAACCGCCGCAAATCGGTAAAAGAGTAGCTCCTGTTTACATTTACCTCCGATGGCTGTAACGGTTTTCTCTTCTTGCCTTTGGGGGGTTTGTTATTTTATGCTTCAATTTGTATGCCTCGATACACACGCACGCACGATAAGCCAACGGGCGAGTAGGAATTGAATTTTGATGGTGTTACTTTATTTACCACATTTTAAGAGAAGAGAAAACGTTTTCAACTGGCTCAGGATATACGAAATGGAAGTCTGATTTCCTATACATCAAGTTATTAAGAGTAAAAAGAAAACACTTTTCATACAGTTGATATTTCCTCACTATGTTAACCTAATAATTGAATCTGACAAAGCAACAGCTTCAAAACAGATTTTAAGGAAATCCAAAAATAGATCTTTTTATCCCATTTCATTATCAATTCTTACTTGAAATTAAAATACAAGAACAAATCAGATTACTTCCACCGTTCCTTTTTATGTTTGCTCACGTGTTTTCTTTCTCTTCAAAAGGCAGTGACGTGTTTTTATTTATTTAGTTTCTACCTTATTCTCTTTCCACATTTTTTTAAAATATTAAAAAATTGTTTTACGTACTTTTAATAAAATATTTCTCTCCTTTGCACGATCGCATGGCAAGATTTATTAAAAGACGTGTTTCATCTTTCCGCCGCTTCGTTCAATAGAGCTCGGTTCGGAGTGAACCGTCTTTCAAGCCTTCTGAGAAACCAAACCCCGGATCTTGTACCGTGTGATTAGCTTAACCGAGGACTCTTTGAACCTATCTTCCTTGAGTGCAGGATGAGACATGGCAAATGTTCATTAGCAAGTGTCTCGGCTTACCGTCTTATTTTCTTTTTACGTGCACAACATCAAGCTTACAGGAAATAGCTAAGAGTATGGTTAATTAATTACAACGCAAAATCCATCAGTTCCGGTTCGCATTCACGTGGACAGGAAATGATGGGCCTTTTTCCTTTCATCTCGTTCATTACAGGGTTCCTTCTTCCGGCATTGTTCTCAACGTGAGCCGGACCTACGGTTGGTGACACAATCAAATGGATGGATGTCAAGGCACATTTTCTCGCTATTTAGCGCAAGATGCCGTGATAAGAAGGAGCTAAAATACTTTGCGGAGTCATCAATATTCAACCAATTTGAAATGTTTCTTCCTCAAACATGCGTATAAGAGGAAAGATATGAAGCTTCCTGCTTTTCCGATTAAACCAGGTCGCAACTAATCCAGCTAAACGTTGCCATATCCGGCGAAAGGTTTCTTCCTGTTACCTCGAAGATTGCAATATTCATCTAAAGCGGATGCCACATAGGAAGATAAAGAATCGAAGGTAGTAGAACACCCCATGCGGAACCGGAAATTGAAGCCTCGTCGGTGCGGTAAATGAGCAACGATACCGTTACACGTGGACGTTTCCGAAGGGCGAAAGGAAAGTCGGCGAAGGAAGGAAAACAAATCAAATCATTCGTATTCTTTCGCAACGGATGAGAAACTCTGCATCGAACATCGAACCCGATGTCACCGATATCTCACTCGGGGTTTGGCCGGGGGTAAAAAAAACCTATTGCAGCTAACACCGGAAGTTCGGGAAAATTCTTCCCATCCCCCGGGAAAGGATATCCCAAGCGCGAGCTTATGCACCATCTGATGAAACACGGTTTCCACATACGCCCAGCTGTTTCCGCTTCAATTCTACCCGAAGAAGGTTGCTTAAGAAATGGTGTCAGTGAGTCCGCACGAGGTGTGACAGTGCGAACGGAGCATTTGTAAATTTTCACGCTCTTTTGGTTTGTGCTGCTTTTCCGGCCGAGCAGAACACGGTTTCCTCTTTCCTTCTTTTTAGTTACGGAAGAATAAGCTCGTGCGAAATGGATGAAACAAAGTAAGTTACTTCTGCGAGTCGCGATTTTTGCCGCACACAAAGACATTGTGGTTTTCCGAACGTCTGGTAGAGTCATTTTCTCGGTAAAACCAGGGCCCTGCCAACGAATCCCATCGAGCTCTGTTTCAATGGAGATTCTCCCTTTTCCAACACCTGCCGTTGCTTTTCCAACTATCCGCTCGAAAGCTGTTGAACCGAATGAAGCAACTTTCTTGCTGTGTTTCCCTCAACATCCCTCCATCACCTGCATACCGTGAAGAAGAAAAAAACGATCATGAGCATTTGGCAGCACAAGTGGAATCGATTTATTTACGCTTGCACAAATATTCCCCGGGAAAAGGCGAAAAGCGCTCCACCTCCGGGCGGTTTTATCCTTTCGGGTTACAAGTCAAGCCCGAACGCCCGAAGGTTTGGAAGCAGCGCGTGTGAAGTGGCCGTAAAGCGGACGTGGGAGCCGGCGTCTCACAATCGTGACACGTGATGCGTGACAATCAACATCGGTGGAAGTGGGCTGGAAAAATACACTGTCACACAGTATGTTAGGCATTTGTGCGCACGACACCGCCCGACCACCCCCATACCACACTCGAACGGGTGCTTGCCGGCACAAGTGTCATTCCGAGAAAAAGGATGTCCTTAAGTGCTCCGGAAGAAGCCGCAGCCCATACGGGTTTCGACAGCTTTTCGGGCTAGATTTACTGTTGACATGATTTTGACGCCACTCCTCAAAGAAGGGGGGGAAGAAAAACGATGTGGGAACCTGTTTTTAAAGGCACCCCCTTCAAAAAGCCTTAATGGATCCTAACACTTCACACTCACACGACACACACACTCACACGAAGGGTAAACGTATCGGTGGAACAGGTGACTACAATTTGCATCATCGACGTGGTAAATGATTGTTTGCCGGAGTTGTGGAACAACGGTGCGGAAAACCCTGTTGAATCGTGGAAAAATGATGCCCAGCTCGTTCTACCTTTCGCCCAGGAAGTTGGTGAAAGCTACCATCCATCTCTGGTGTGGCCTCGTTGGGAGGTGATTGATTGTGACATGATAGACATGGACAAAGCAATATGCTGATCAGATGATTTCGAGGAAAAGCCGATCCAATTGATTGCCCGGAAGAGTAATTGGCGTCATTTTGAAGGGAAAACTACATTAGAGCATATTTCTCTTTTATTCGAACGCAAATGGATATTGTTGTGATGCGTTTTACATCCTTTTCCACCAGTGGGCGCTGTTTCAATGATTGCATTTGCAAATATTACAATTGGATTTTCATTTGTTGTGTTCATGTCAAAAACAAAGTGCATTGAACTAAAAGGTCAAAACGATTAAAAGTATTTACAAATTGCCTGTAAAATACCATTTTCCAGCAAAACAAACGATTGCCTGACTTTTGAAGTTTTTCAGTGAAGTTAATCAAGAACAAATGAAATACTTGCTTGACAATCAAAAAGTTGCTCAAATTTCGCATCATCTATGACAATTATTTCTGAACCAAAATTAATTGATGCTGTCAGGGCAAACGAAGCTAAACATTTCACCCATATTTCCCTGCCTTTGTAGAAAATTCCCTCTCATAACTAACATGCGACCTTCTGGTACCAATTTCGGGACAATTACTTGCAACTCATCGCATCCGGAAAGCAGGACACCTATAAGTATAAGGGAAACAACAACGACAGGAACCATTTTTGGCCGGAGGAGCTTTAGTAGACCGACTAGCTGGTTGACTCTTCGGTTACACTCACATCACCAACAATCTGACCAAAAGGTTTCGGGAATGGAAAACGAGAGGGAGAGAAGGACATGATGCTTGGGAAAACATTTTCCTCGTTTCGGAAATTCGAAACTGCGGAGAGGGAAAAGATCACACTAGGCTAAGCATTTTTCCTCCGAGTTTCAGATTCACTACTAACATGGACCATCAGCTGCCTTGCATCGAGCACAATGCCCATAAACTTACATTTCCGCATCCGGAGCAAGGTACAAACAGTGGCGTAAAAGTTGCACCGAGGTTTTGCGATGATCGATGGAAAGAGAGCGAGCAACACAGAGGTTGTGAGTCTGACCGATGTACGACGAGCTGGCTCGACGAGTGGCGAAAGTTTGTGCTGGCAGCAAAACGAACAAGGGCCCGCGGTGAAGACTCGGTCTTTCCCGTCGGTGCCGTGCACTGATTTTCCGAGCGAAAAACATGACAGCAGCATTACATCCGCTTGGCCGTTGCAATCCCTGGTTCGGGCAGCTGCAACTGGCACACTTCCCTTACCTTTTTTTCCCGGTCCCGGTACTTGTCATCCAAGGTAAAAGGACACACTTCAGCCGGACCACCCGGGGATAGGTGAATCATGGAAAAACGTTTCAACCCGTTCCTGCGAAGGAGTGGACTTATACGCCTTCGGAAAACGGACGACCAACGGCGGCGGGAAAAAACGGAACCGGACCTTGCAGCTTATAGCGTCCGCGTGAGCCCCGTGTTTGCCCGTGTCGTGTGTCAAACTTTCTCCTACAATTTTCCAAAACGATGGCCACCTGATGGGACCACCTGGCAAGAGAACGAGCTGGACATTGTACGCTTTTGACCTTCACTGTCAGAACAGGAGGAGAAATGTGCGAAAAAACGTCCGGTGTTTATAAGCTTCAGCTCAGCTTGTTTTCTTTTCCCTCTCGATTTTCACACACCATCCCCAAAGGAAACACCGAAGTGTCCGAACGGCGGCACGGTGGGCTGATTAAGCATTTATGCTAATTAATTAGCTTAGCCCTAACTCTTGTTTACTGCTAACTCGAAATGGTTATACCTTCGACCAGGTGGTGAGAGTTTTCCAGCACCACCAGCACCATTGCCTCGAAGAAGACGCCTCCCACGGCGTTCCGTGTGCGTCCGGTCCGGAAAAAGGTAATAACATCCATGAAACAAACTGCGAAAAAGTTGTTACCAAAACCGGTAACGAGGACGCGCGGCCCGGCTTTTTCGCCGTCGTGAAACAAGTTTTATGGTTCGAGCATCGAGTTCGACCAACTATAATCGCATCGTCCCGTCCTGTCCCACAGTTTTCCCACTTGAAACTACATCGACGCATGCTGTGCAGTGGCAGGGGGGGATGGTGGCGACGTCTGTTCCAATTATTTACAACTCAACCAACCTGATTATGCCCTCTCCACCCACCGTTAAGTGGCCCTTTGGAGCAGGTTTGCGTCAACATCCCCTTTTTCGATGCGAAAGCTAAAAACGCAATTTCCATGCCCGCCTTTTGTTTCCGTCGTTTTGCGTTCGGTACTTTTTTTTCTCTCGCGCGCCGCAGAGATCCGGCTCATTTTCCGTTTAATTTATTTCATCAATGAACATTCACCACAGTGCTGCTTTCCCGTTCGCAATGTCAATTGCATTCAAATGGTCCAATCGAGCGTACTCCCCGGTGGCGGTGGGGGCTTTTCTCGATAGTTTTATTCCTTCCGTTCTTTCGCCACCTGTGTGTGTGTTTGGGTGCGTGCTTTCGAGAGGACATCGATGGAATTGCGGTTCATTGATGGTTAATTGGCAAACTCAAAGGGGGGAGGAAGAAATATTGCTAGCAAAACAAACGAGCAAACACATTGCATTGAGCGTGAGTACTAATAACGATCGAGCTGGAAATGTTGGCATTTGTGCTTCTATACATTAGAACATCAAGTGCTTGTTAGCCCATACAGAAGCGACTTGTACAGAAAAAGTTTGTTATAATAATTTCAACAGCATTCAACGTACGTTTTTTCCCCCCTATAAAACCTGTATCGTTCAACCATTTTTCCGCATGAAAATGAATGTGCAGAAGAACTGACAGGCGTGTTTTTTCCTCGAAATCGAACTATCAACATACATCATCATCGGTCCATTCAAGTGGAAAATGCAACATATATCAAAGAATGAAAACCAATGAATGGCTGGTGAATGATTTCGGAAACAATTTTTCCCCCCCAATCTTCCGTTATTTCCATCTCTCGTGCCAAAAACATACATCAATCATCCATCAACACCTGTCTAGTAGTGATCCCTTAACCGTGCTCTCATGCTGTTGCATCTGCCACACACGTATCTCTTTCCAAACAAGAGCAAAGCACACAAAAAAGGCGAACCGAACACACGCCCATTTGCTCCCATTATTTTCCACCGGGAAAATCGCTGATGAAAGACCCCGGCGGGGATTCGGATCAGCCTTTTGTGAACTATTGTTACATGATTGGAGATGCCAATATAGATATTTGTGATGCGCGAACAGCGAATCCCACTCTCCAATCAAAACTAAATTTGATGCCCGGATACGATCGTTGCTTCATTGTTCGAATTTCAACCGACCGCTGATCTAACATTTTCCTATCCCGATCCGATTGCACAATGCCAGAAATAAATGATGATTTAAATCATTCACTATGAATGAACCGGCTCGTGGATCATCGTATATCCGGCGTGGAGAATCAAACTCGGTTGCGTTTTCAAAATTTCCAACCGTATACTATTGATAAATCATACCGAATGGTTCGTACTGATCATTTCATTCCCAACCGTGCATTTAATTCGATAGGCTGTGATGAGAAACCAGAGAGCATCGAAGTGTTGATTTCATGCAACTCAACGGAATATTGATTATTGCGATTTCATTCATTTCATTCATCCAGCGAAGATCACTTCTATGGAGAATTTATGCCTCAACGAAGGCCCGTTTAGGTTAACATTCTTTGATCCAAAACCGCGGCTCTTAGCCACGCTGGTCCTAATTAGAGTAAATTACTTCACCGACAACCACCCAACCGTCGCTAACCATCCACGACGGGAATTCATTACTTACCCGGCCCGGCTGGTAAATCTAATACCAATTACGATGATTTTGACGCGACCGCGCGTTCGTTAAATGCCACCAAATGACGTCGGAATGACAAACGATTATGGGGCAGTTTGTCAAATTTCGTTCCCTCCAAACAAACGCCCTGGCCTGGTTGGGAGTCGACGACATTGTACCGACACCAATCGAGCGCGTCCGGTTGAGCACGGTGAAACTTTTCGCACCGAATCGCACCAGCCTGCCGTACCCCCGTACGCCTGTCGGCGTATTTTGACGACTCGAGCGAATTTATTTATTTGAAGGTGAAACAAAACCCCGAGTGGCTCGAAGGATGTAACGACGACGACACGGCATGATTGTTTAATGGCCGGTCGATTTGGTCTCCGGTTAATTTATGGCACTTTACTGCTCGCTACCTGTGGATGAATGGGAGGTACAATGGGGGAGTGGGAAGCGGGACGGTTGGCCCATTTATCACCATGATAGGCGCGAACTCGCTGCTTTTCCTCATTTTTAAAGCCGAAGTCAAAAGCACTCCACAATTCAGCAGTTTACTTCTGTTAACATTTATTGTTTCAGTTCGTTGCTGTTTGGTTTCTTAACCACGCTCGTTTGTTGGTTCCATTATAGATTTCAGACATTTTAAAAAGAGCCTTCATTAAAAAAGAAAGTAAAAATTTCTTTTGAGAATGGGAAAGGGTAAAAAGTATTTAATTTGTTCTTTCTATCCTATAAAAGTGGGATATCAATTCTCAAGCTAAACAATTTTCCTTCCTTTGCATTTCAAATGAAAGAAACATTATTTAATACCAATTCTTAGAAATTTTATGATTTTAAATTGTTAACACTGTTCATACGAGACTGGTTTATAGAAATATTCCATACATAAACTCCTTCGAATCATATTTTACAGGTATATCCTATCGATTCATAAATTCCAGAATAATTTGAAAAAGAAACTTTCCTCGCCCTCAATCACTATTCAATCAATACTATGCACTTCGAGTAAATTGTCTGCCATATTTAATGGAAGCAACCGGAAAGGAAACACCATCGCCCGAAGAAAGTCTAATTGAAATCACTGCCTGCTCGGAATATGATTTTAATGGATTTCCCTTTCCTCCGAGCGCTGAGGCGAAACCGAAACCGGTCTCGGAAAGCTTTATTATATTGCAATGGTGCGCGTGAAATTGAATTCCCCTTTTTGTCCGTCCGCCATTTGCCGGCCCACCCCACCTCTACGGCACGTTCGTTGGTCTCCAATTAGAGGGAAAAGATTATTGGAGACGACGCATTGTGCGCCCACCCCACACCAACAGACGGCACACGATAGCGATTCCGATGAATACGATTTCGGAAATCTGTTCAAATTTTGGACATTGTTACGATCGTAAAAACTAACGACCCCGGCCCCCGGGCGGTAACTTTCTTGAAAAGTACCGGGCGTCTCCATTCGGCATGCCGAGCTCACCAAAGCAACCAGGCGCCTCCATTACAAAATAAAATCTGGTGTCGTTCGGCGTGAATGCTGACAATAATTGTCCCAAAACAGCTCCCGGCAGCGGTGACAGTTTGTGTTAACGGAATATAGTCTGCCCGTGGTGTTTGTGTCGAGTGGCACTAGGTCGTTGATTTCGTTAATTTTTCACCAACCAATTTGACGTTGACACGTGGAGCTTATATTTGAAGGGGCGTAAGTGCTTCCGGCAAGCGTGCATATATATGAAACCGTTTTCCATCGAAAACCCTTCTTTGGCCTTAGACAACTTTATTTTTAAATTTGATTTCTTATACCAACCACCCCTGTTTCAACCAGCTGTCACCGTGTGACTTTCCGGCCAAGTTTGCAAAAAGCAATTCGGAAAAATATCGTATTACACAGAAACATTTATCACACCAAATGGCTTCCCACGGTGCATGAATTTTCCCCCCAGGGGGGCTTCGTACTCATTGCTCTAAATATTTACCAAATTTTAAAAGCTCTCGATTAAAACAAGTCCTCCTCGAGTGAAGAGGGAAACCGTTGACGCTCGAGTACTCCGTACAACATTGAGTGAGACTACACACGCGTCCCAAATGCGAACCAGCAGTTTCATTGGCTCTCGAAAGCGCGAGGTGAAACAATACTCAACATGGGGGCTGTTTCCATCCATCACGCTTGGTCATCGCAAGCTTTTACCATCGAGATCGGGGGCAGCCTTTCGGTACGCTTTTCCCCAACGGGAACGAAGCGAAAAACAATAAATAAAACAAAAGAACAAATGAGGCATCACTACACAACGGAGCTTAAATATTTTCCGTGCCAAGCGGAAACCTGCTACCCGTTTTGTTTTACGCGCACAACATACATTTAAACCGTGGCACAAAAATATCGCAACCTGATTTCTGTTTTTCTTTCCCCCACAAAATTTTCCAAAACCGGAACCAAGCAAACAGTTTGCATGTGGAACAACGAACAGTGTGTGTGTGTTTTTTTTCTCTCTTGTTTGAAGATGAACTTCGGCTCACAACGTTGTTGAAGAGATTGGGCCAAAAGTGATGCTTGTGGTCACCCACAGGGCACTCTAATGACAGGCACTCTCGCCTTCCGGTGCAGAAATGGCTGATGAATGTATGTATTTCCCCCCTCCCCTCTGTCCCACCCATTTTACAACCATCAACTGAACCGGAAAGGATATCAGAAGGCTTTGAAAAAAGCGGGCGTGTGTGTGTTATTTTAGTGTTTTTCGACCGTCCGTTTGTTCAGTGCGGAGAGACACAGTGAAGTATTCTTTTCCAACACCGTTTCATGTCAACCGCGCGCCCTCTCGAAATAAACCGTTGTTGATGGCCACTACACCTCTCTCTCTCGAAAAAAAAAAGTTGGGGTTCACCCTCAAAGGTAAATATTGAAAAACACGTATAAGCTTAAAGCTGTACCAGGATAGCGAACGGTATTTGCTACACACAACACACTGTATTTAATTAGCTAGCAAACAGCTACGGCAAACATTATCGTTTCTTTCGCGCGGTGAGAGATTTATTTCGGTTGTTTACGATCGTCATGGAAAACATCAAAGTTGAAACGGTTGTTCCTGTTTGTTGCACAATGACATAATGTTTGTTCAAGAAAACCTAATGAATCACAATTTAGAAACTTTAAACAACGAATAGGAAACGCTTTAAACTACTCTGCGCCCCCCCTCGATGGCCATCGCTCGCAGATGGCAAAGAGTTGATAATAAATGAGGCCTACAGTGTACCTGACATGCTGTAGTTTGTGATTTAAGTTATACGAGCAACTCGACGCCACAACAAGCGAAGTGAACGAACAAAAACCCGCAAACCCGGAAAACCGAAACCACAACCACCATGTAAAGCTACACATCATCTGCCGCATGCCTGACACCAAATCGGAAGCGTTCGGGTTTTGGGGGATGCAAATATGTGCGCCCACCCACGAATACCGGGAGTGCCTTTTTCAGCTAGGAAAGAATTTTCACCATTAAGTTCGGGCGCGATGTTTTGTTGCACAGTTCTATATTTTTGCAAATGTTTCGCACGATAAAGCGGCAATTCGCCGGATTGGAAGTGAACGCCGCACACAAACACACACACATGCACTGACTTATGCGGAGTACTTTACCGTAGGGGGAACTGCCCTTTCGACGACTCTGCTCGTTAACCTCGGGCTCAGGCACCGCAAAACTTTGGCACCGAAATGCATCGCTTCGAGGTCCCAAGGTTCCAAGGTTCAACATGGCGTCGGCAATCGGAAGCAATGCACTGCGACAACTCTTATCCTTCCTTTCCCACACACTTTCCCCATTGCACTGCAGGAGTGTGGATTTCGATCGAGGGCAACGCAATCCTCTGTGCGCGATATCTAGCTCCGAGGGCATTCCGGCAAACCGAAACAAAAAAGTACTTGAGCAAGGAAAGAAACGCAAAAATACAAACCAAAACCGTAGCCAAACTGGGGAAAAAAAGTTAATTAAATTTTGCACTCTCTCTCTCAAAACTCTCGAGGGTCGGGAGGGGCCAGACTTTCTGGACCGGCGCCAAATGTGCTAATCCGGATAATTGAAATTAAAAATTAACAGAAAAACAGCAGAACGTACATCTAGCGCCCGGCTGACCACTCCCGGCGGGTTGGTATCTGAACTTTATTGGACATCTTTTCCGGTATTTTCCACTCAAAGTCGGGAATGCGTGAAGCAATGTGATCGTCCACTGTTGACCGTGGCCTCCGGTGACGCCATACCTAATGGATATCGCATTAGAAAAGATGATTGTGTTGCACCGGTTTCATACAAACCACTGCTACCCTATCCACATAATGCCCAGTCAAGAGGCTAATGGACTAATTTTATGCTTCGAGGGGAGCTTTTTTAAATTCTTTCCACCTGTACCTAAGACGTGGTTTGTTCCACCCGTCAATCCATGATGTAGCTTTAAAACGGCAGCTGGGCGTGAAATTACAACGGCTTCAGCTGTTCGTGCTGGGTGGAAAACGTAATGAGAACCTCCGGGAGCGAACGCCCCCTCCGACTCTAAGAGGATGAAATTTCGACAACCACAAGATACCAAAGTTTGTCACGCGCCTTTCCACTTTTGCCCGAGTGAGCGGTGGCGGCGGTGTCGGGAAGCGTAATTACAAGCACTAATTAAGCCCATGATAGATGTCGATTGGAGATGGTTGGCACCTTTCCCGCACCAGAACGACGCCCGGGCATGATTTCAGGATTTAAGGTATAATTATGAATCATTCGCAAGATGCTGCTGATGGTTGCGAAAGCTGGCGGACGGCTGGTCCTGGGATTAACCACAACGATGGCGTTGTCGACTGCGAATGCCAAAACACCATCTTCCTCCCTCCAAAGTTCCCGGTAAGTTGGGGAAGGTTAACGATCCGGAAAAATGAAACGACAACCGTCGTCGCGGTCCAGACAGGTCGAATGTGTCGTCGCGGTCACGGCAGCTCAAGATGGTAAATGGGCAGGCTGTTTATCTTTTGGACGGGGGCGGCACAACACCTAGTCAGCAAAACGCAAGGTCCAGGGACGTGCCGACATGATGTCTAGGAGTTAATTAGGCTACTTCGCTGCCATTAGAAGCTTCATTATCATCATCAACGCGGGAGCGGCGAGGAGAGTTTCATTGCGTGTCTAGTATTTATCATTCCCAGAACATTGTTGTCTTCACCGATTTTTACCATCTAAGTTCAACGAACCTTTTCTGGGTAAAAGTACTTAAACTCTCAAGCAAAAAACCATTACTCCCTCTTCTAAATTCATGTGTCTTAAAATCGTCCATTTCGATCTTTCTACATTACGCGTTATTGGGGGTTTCTTTAATGCACATAACTGTGGCTTTAAATACGATTGTTCGCCTCAGCTCTTACAAGCAGGTTTCCTTAAAGCGATAGCATTTAAAAAGCTTTAATTGAATTAAACCACGTGCCTCACCACATATAATGGTAGACCAGCACACGAGACCCTGCGAAGAATGAGCTCAAGCCAGTAGCCTCGTTTTAGACAGCTTACATTTATTCCAGTTAAGGATACTCAAAGGAAACCTTAAGACTCTGACACATACACACAGCTGTCGTCACAAACCAAAGGACCGGATCTTTCTTTCCAAACCCCGAGCAGGTCTTTCTTTTCATACTGAAAACTCTCTCTCGGTAAAAAGTACCTTTGAGCAATCTTTCCCCAACAAGCCAGCGGATGTAAAGATGCAACGGTGTCTCCTCCATTCCTCCACTTGCCTGCAGAGCCTCGCTTCGTTTGCCAAATGCTAACCATGGACTCGTTTCGAAATGAAATACCATTGTTGACAAGGCTTTAACACAGAGAACGCTTCAGTGGAGTGGAGGTTGGCAACTTGGCAATAATAGCAATGCGTGCAAATACATCCATCCTACGCTCATACCTTTCTGTGTGTGTGTGTGTGTCTGCTGCGTTACCAATGCTCCTTTACATTGGGACCACCCCGGGGCCAAGTTTTGAGTGTTGTAAGAAGAGAGAGAGAAAGAAAAAGGCATCCTTCAACTTCATCTTCATTTCTGCTGCAGACGAGCAGTTCTTCAAAAGTCTCGTCGTCTTTCCCAAAGCAGCAGCAGCAGCATCGTCGACGCGAGCGTCAGGGCATCCTTTTTCACCATTGTTATCCTTACCACTCCACGCGTGAGGTTTGTTATAGCTCGTCCCACTCATAAACTCGCTCCGGGCGATAGAATAAACGTTTTACTAACCTTAGTTGGGGAATGTAAAATATCAGCACAAATGGCGCACCGTCGTGCGGTGACGATAGGTACGGCTATATGGACATGTGTTGGTGTGTGTGTATATGTGTATGTGTGTTCCAGTTTGTGGCTTTGAATAAACGACCTAAAAGCTGCAGAAGAAACACCACCAAAGTCAGCAGAATGAATCATTTTAATTTGAAGATATCTTTCGTGTTCTGGCAAACTACCAACTGTCGGCCATTAGCAACAGCCCTGCTCTTTGTCAAGCAAGGTAGTTTTAGGTTAGGCATACATACATACACCGAGTACTAGTTCTCAGCACATCTCACTTAACGCTAAGTTTCAATGAATTCTCCTCGGCGTGACGCTTTTACGATTAATTCTATCAGTCAAAGACGAGTGTGTGTGGCAAATGAATTCATGCTAACTATTCAAACCGCTTTTGTAGAGTGCTTGTTAAACTAACAAGTACTTCCTAAACGCCCTTTCATTGGAAGAGCTCACACTTTTGCATGATTGAATAGCATCTTTCCACGTCAACTCAAACGCATTCACGACCATTCCGCTCCGCAAGGGGAGGGTGGAGCCATTA
Organism: Anopheles coustani; assembly: GCF_943734705.1. Lineage (NCBI taxonomy): Eukaryota > Metazoa > Arthropoda > Insecta > Diptera > Culicidae > Anopheles > Anopheles coustani. The sequence goes on along the minus strand of NC_071288.1, from coordinate 95,295,380 downwards.
ATTTTCCATTTTCCACACTTTTTCCAAACAAAAGCCTTAATGAGGCCGAATTTGGAACATGATTAATGGGTCTTCACCGAGCACCATGTTGGATGAATTCACTCTGCGATGTTTGCGCATCGGCATGAGAATGCTTTTAAATATTTACATTTGATGGAAAATAAGACTCTCGTGAATTACACAATCAAGAATATCAAGTCATATATACTCCTAAGTTGCAAATTTGCTAATTGGTGAGAGTTTTATGAACGCATTACGTTTCCGCTATTAAGAGTTAATGAACCATCGCAATGTGTTACCATTACTTGGGGCGTGGGAAATGAAACATCTACGCTTAAGTGGAGATTCACGTCCACTTCCTGGCAAGATATGGATGGCAATTATTTATCAATTTAAACTGTCGGATAAAATGTACCCACCGAAAGCTCCTTGCGGCGAGAGACGTTTTCCAAGATTACATTATGGGTATCATTTCTCACCATATACATTTCGGAAAACTTGAAGCCGGAAGGGCGTTCGCGGTAAATAATAATCCATTTTCAAGCCACATTATTAAGAAACGCACCCCCCCCGGATGGGGCGGAAGCGCCGACCTGACCGCAAGCTATCCTACTCTCTCATCCCATCCCTGAAACTGTTGTCCAACTAATTAGATTAATGGAAAATGCTATCGTCGTTGTCTTGGCCGGTTTTTCGGTTCCCAGCACCGACAGTCATCTGTCCGAGCTTAATGCCAGCCGAAACGAAGACATCTTGCAGAGCAGGCGGTAAGAAGTAAGGTTAGGGATCCAAACCCACTCCCCCCGTCCGACATACCGCTAATGCCATTCCGGTGTACGGCCCACAAACAACAGCGCTTTAATTAACTATTTTTGCGCATCGCTGGTTTGTCCCAGTGACGAAGCGGAAAGGTGGGAACCGGAAAAGTTCCCGGGATGACTCCGGAAACCGCACCGGCATTTCTGCGGATAGCAAACACCCACACAAACGTCCGCCCGGAAGCCTTGGAGTCATGTAGAAAACTTTCCGATACAAACACGATAGGTTCGTTCGAGTGATAAGAGGCTGGATGCTTTAGGGCGCGCTGATGAACTCCCATCGCAATCCTAGGGTGCGTCCATCCTTGGATGACCAAGGAGTTTCGCTGAACGGGAAAATCTCTCGAAACGCGCTTCAAAGAAAAGACACTGTCCGTATTTATCTTTCCACCCAGGGCTGGGGAATGTTCGTTTCTCTGTCATGATGCTATCCACATTAAATCGGAAACTGATCTCCTTTCTTCCTTCCGGTGCTTTAACTAAAGGCAACGTTATCGTTGCAAAGCGTAGTTCCATCCCGATGCTGTCATCCATAACGCTGTTACAGATGACCGGCAAGCGAGGTGGGCAGAAAGTGCCTGCGGAATAATTTATGTTGCCGCAGTGGAATTTTTCATTTCTCCACGCCCCAGCAGTGGGTATTTCCACCTCCGATTTGTCACTCCTGACAAGAGATGTGATGTGTTTCACGTGAAACATTCGGTCCATGTTCATTTGTCAACACGCCATATTCCTACTGAAAACATTGGAATGGGATTTCGACCTGTACTATGGTGAGGAAAATTCAACTTCCCTTCGGTATGAAATTGAAATAAACATCTTTGTAATGCTGGTGCGAATCACCCCGGAGGAGGAAGGTAAGCTCTCCTTCATAACCACCGTAAAATACTCCAACTAACGAGCTTTAACCATTACGCAAAGGGGCAGATGAATCTAACCCCTCAATTTTAACCGAACAATCAGCCGGCTCAAATTCTCAAAGACCGGAGGGCAGGAAAAACAAAAGTGCTCCCAACGGAAGCCGCCACTACAACAGCTGCTGTCTTGATTAAACCTGAAAATTCATCCCCGTCAAGCGTCTACACGAAATGCCAATTTGCAAACTCATTTTCACTCTTTTGCTTTTTCCCATCCGTGTTGTTTTTGTTTGCCTTCGTACACGGGGGGCCCTCCCGTTTTCGACTTTCACCTGTGCTGTCCGGAGGGGAGGACGAAGACAAACTGAAAATGATAGGCTGAATTAAATTTAAATAAATTACCTTCTTGCGGTACGGTTTTTTTTCTGTCCGCCATTCATGCCCTCGTGGCAAGTAGGCTTATCATTCTAGCTGTCCTGATGGAGGTGCGCGTACTGTTCACGTGAATTTTCATCGAACTCTACCCACGCCACGACTCAGTTTTGCGACCAACCAGGTTTTGGAATCGACGTAAGAGATATTTGTTTACCTTGCCTTGTAGAAACGACACCCACAACCGATTGAACCACCTGCTAGCACATAATGAATGATGGATTGTGGTGTTTGCCACGTTTCAAAGGCGGCTATACAAAGGCATCACTTATTATTGTAAACGGATATTTGTTTTCAGCACTTCGTCCCATCGTACCATGGTGAATCTGTAGGATCTAATTATGAGAAAAACTCACGAACGGGTTGTGGTTCGATCGGTCATAGGCAGTTTCACTTTTATTTCATCTGAAGTTTCTGCCATCTCCATGCGAAAAAATCTGTTCCACTTGAGCACTAACGTACAACTTCAAACTTGATACAAATAAATCAAAATCAAATTCCATTTCCATGGCAACATAACAGCTGAAAAGTTGCGCTGATCCCACGTCACGTTCCGATTGAATTATAAAAGCGTATACATGCGCTTCTCGGAAGGAACGTTCGGTGAAGCATCTACCCAATTTGGCGGCCTGTTTTTAATGTTGTGGAAAATTTGCTTCTTTTGTCCGTTTTTTTTTTTTTTGCTTTCGAATCCAATTCAGTTTCGCTAGGCTTCAAGGGGAGAGTGTTTTTCTATACATTTAAGGTAGCTGCTTTTGTTGCACACCCGGAAGTCGCCCGGTCAGTCCCTTTTTCCTCTGATAACGTTTAGCTCGATTAGCTTTTGTCTGCTTTCAAGGTAATAACAAATAAAAGAACCTTTTTTAACATGGCCCAAAGAGTGGCCATTTTTTTTTTTCGACCAACCGTGAAGGCACATTTGTAAGTGGAAAATTTTTTGACGCAGAAGAAATCGCCAGCCCGCAAAACCCGTTTTACCCCATTCATCGTGTTGCGAAGCAGCGCTTACCTTGCGTTTCCATTGGCAACGAATCCGAATGTTTCACCAGCGTTAAACTCTCCTCGAGCAAGAAGGTCCACAACGACAGTTCCACTCGTAAGTTAACGTTAAATCGATGTAACCTATTTCTTTATTTCAACACTCTTCACGCCGCACGCAACCAACACTACTATTCACTTTAACTGTAGAGAGAGGAAAACAGCAACGGCGTACAACAGATGCATCTTACCGGACGATTATCACACGGGCGTTAAATATCATCATCATCACCATTACTATGAATATTTTATAATCCCAGCGTATCGTAACCAGCACGTTTCGTGCGGTGCAGACATACAGGAACACACTCTTTCACACGCAAGCACCAACGAGAAACACACAACAACACACCAGCGCAATTTCGGTATCGACCCTCGCAAACCTTGTGGGTGGGTTTTTCCGACGTTTAACAGTAACACCTACGAAAAAAAAGAACCGTAACAAAATGAAATTGATAAAACGAACTGACGGAAACCATGGACGGGGCATAGTTTCCGGTTTCTATCACCCACGATGATTCTGCAATTCCTTGAAGTGGGTTTTATTTCCAGCAGCTCAATAGAGATATATGATCACTTGTTGAATTCGATTTATAACTGGCTAACACGAAGGAACTTGCCCAAGTCCTTTAAAATAAACGAAACAATTGGAAGAGATCTTTAACGTGGTAACAATTATCAATCATTGCATTTTAACTGTCGCACGGTGCGTTATCTTGTCATTAAATTCCAGTGTCATCAACTACGTAGCGTGTATCTGTACATCAGAAATCTGTTTGATAAGAATAATTGATTTCCGATAAAACACTCTGTTGGCACCAGGTAACTCTAACTGCTCTTTAAGCAGTTTCGGGGTAGATGATTGGTAGTGTTTTATTATTCATTTCAAACATCGCACGAAGAATGTCAATTTTTCAACACACCTCCGAAACATCACCTTTCCACATTTTTTTGTGCTTCATCCGGCCCACCGGGAGGGGTGGTTGGGGAAATTTTCATCCTTTCCACTCGCCATCAATTGTTGTACACACTTTCTAAAACCAGGCCAGGCTTCTCGGAAGCGGTTCAGCCGTTCCAAAACACTGGCCCCAGCATTTCCAAACAATTCATCTCAAACACACCGGCGCCTACAGCACCACCACCACCACCACCCACACTGGCAGGGAAAGCGAAGTGGAATGAATTTTTCATTTCCATCTGGGACCGCTTTTGCTGCAGCGTTTTGCAGGCCCCCCCTCCGGAACTCCCCGGATGGCTTTTGCTCGTGGAGGCTTCCGATAAAAGCGCACTGAAATTGTTTCACCGTTTGTCGGCACACACACACACACACATACACCGGGAACATACACACACGTACGGCACGTCGTTTCGGGCACGCCCGGAGGGCAACATTGTCCAGCCCTCGGGGAGACCGGAAGTACGGCGCGGTATTCCACCTGAGTAAGCGTTTGCTTTTGCCAAGCTCCGTTTGTGACTTCATACAACGGTAAAACGCACGCTTCAGGGCCAGTGCAACCGATGCAACCGATCCCTTACTCGGGGTTTCGGTGGTTTGCTTATCGATTGCAGATAAAACGAGCCCGCGCCCTCAGGCGGAGCAAGAACGTGGGATGAGCTTTCCCACCGCTACCAGCCCGAATTCCATGCGACCGCCTCCAATGGATTCGTACCGCCGACACCGAACACGCCGCGCTCCGGTCGAGGTTGGAATGATACTGACAGGCGATCTGAAAAGGCGCCTACGATTTCGTGCCACGTGAAAAGCGTGGTATCTCACGCCGATTCCACTCACTCTCATGCTTTAGTTTTATCGCAAGTTCCCTTCTCTCGGTTTTCCAACAAGGACGATTACGTTCTCTCCAAGTGGAAACACTTTGGGGTTTTCCGAGAGTTCCTCCGAAAATGTACGTACAGTTGAAAAAAACATCCCAGCTGACATTCGTCGACTTCCCAAGAAGAGTTGGTGTGAGAACCAAAAAGCAGCTGATTCTGAGAAATTCAGTGGTTTCTGAGTTCCTTGAAACTCACGTAGAAACCAAACCGGCCGCTTGTTGACAAAATGGCGCTACTGTCGCCTCAAAGGATGCAATATCTGGTAGCAACAAACAAGTATTTCCACAGGTTTGTTGCATTTTAGTTTGAGATTTTTTTCTTCTTTAGTTTATGGAGTATATTTTAATAAATTTTATATTTTGCTTTGGATTCTTTCATTATTAGTTTCAAAATTTAAAAAACCATTTATTCTTTACAAAAAATTCATACATTTTTTCAAAATTTCCTTACCCTTGACAAACAGAAAATAACGAATGCAACGAAAAGAGAAACGAATCGCGATAATACAGCACGCAGGGCAGCGAAGGGCAGAGAGGGAATATTCTCATATTGCAAAAGTTGAACCAGTGTTTCGCCACGGCCAAGAAGCTCATCTTAACTCTAAACCGAACTGGGAAAACTGATTAAGCAACTCTGAAGTGCGGACCATGTAAAATCGCTCGCTGCCGGGGGAACCCGCCTGTCCAACCGGTGAAGTCAACGTTCCCGACACCCGGGAGACGCAGTCAAGAAGGAAACTTTTTCCGCTTTTGCAATTGACTGCCTGTCGAGCTGGTTGCCCTTCATCCCTGAGGGGGGCTTAGTTTTCTTTTTCTTTCCCTCCTGCTTGGCACACGGATTCACATCAAAACCATGACGTACGCGTCCATGCATCGAACTACCACCAATCCATCGCTATGCTAAACTGGCTGTTCTTGCCTTGCTGCTGCATCATCTTGTTGGAGTTTTAGTGAATAGGGTTCACAGCAAGACAAAACACAGGTTTATTAAAAAATCTTTCGAAAATATCAGTCTCAATACCTGTGTCTTACACTTTGGTGGTAAAAACAACCCCAAAGTCTTAACTGCACGTTGCCAAAATAGTACCACATACGTTCGCTATCATCTGCAACAGACGAAGACCAATCTTTCACGAATCAATTGCTCGCCAACACTATACGAACGATCCAATTCGCTCGATGGATTGAACTGTGTGTAAAAGGGATCGTTTTGTTTCGTAATTTGTACCGCTTCGTTATACTTCTCCTCGGCGGTAGTGTCGTGCATGCGATGCGACCAGGGATGAAAAGCGTGAAGGAAAATGGACGGCAGCAATCGCAATTGGACATCAATGTCGTCGTCGTCGCTGTCGCCGATGTCGTTTGTCGGTGGGCCAATTTCACTTTTCCCCTTCCAACAGCATCGGCGCAGCTCGCGTAACGTTCGCTTATAATGCCACCGCTCATCCGGCACTACTTACCGAAGAAATTGGATTCTGGTTTTATTTCCCCACCTTACACCGGGCAGGCGCTTGTACCCGCCATGGTGGACGATGTTGTTCGCGAAAGCAAGCGATGGAAATCGATTAAAGCGGAAGCGACGGCATCGGTTGAATGTCGCCCAAATTAGATCAGCTAATTCTTGGCGACTTTAATTTGGTCCAGTCTAATACCGGTGCAGTTGGGGGGGTGAACGAGTTGAGCGGTAAACTGGAAGATAAACATCTAAAAATGCGATGGGTAGTTCCAGGAAATAGGAGCTTATAATTTGATTTGGCGGTGCACGAAATTAAACAACATTCTCTGTCTATCGATGCTACTATACTGTTTCCATCTCACAAAGATGTACCGATCATTCGAAAGTAATCGTAGAAGCCACCCATTTGGGAAGGAAAACCCCCGTACTTATTATTATCAAAGATATGTTATCGTGTAGATAAAACTTATCACAAACATCACAATTATCTTAGATTTAATTTGAATGCATGCTTTATTCACCGGAAAGAAGCACTCGAGCCTTATCAAACCGTTTAGATGAAGTTAAGAATCCAGCTGCGCACGGAGGAGATACGCGTGAACACATCCGGACGACCAACCGCACAGGGAATGCCCCAGGATACCACCCCGATGGCGTAGTTGTCTAACACAAGCGCGCCACCTTCATCACCCTGAAATGTGCATGCAAACGGCTTTGTTAGTGAATGTTTCGATAACGCCAAAACTCACTGTTCACGTACATCGCAGATACCCTGACCCTCGCGCGTCAGCGTGCACAGCGAAGATGGTCCAACGCGCCACCCTTCGGCTCCCAGGAAGTTGGCACAGTCCTCGTTGCTGAGGGTGTTGACGTTGAGGAACTGAAGAGCGTTGGTATTGCTACCTCCAGCCTACAATTGGTAAAATCCTCGAATGACAAGGGTTCAAACTTTGAGGAGGGAGCTTGGTAAGTCACCTGGGAAGCGCCCCATCCGAAGACACGAGCTCGGACAGCAGTTCCGATCACTTCCGCTGAAAGCGCCAGAGGTTGGATCGACTGCGTCAGAATCAAAGGCAGAGCCGTCTGGAACAGGGCCACGTTGTTCTCGAGCGTGTTGACGTTATAGTTCGGGTGGGTGATGATTTGAATACCCCAGTAGGGTACGGCAACAGTGTTCAGGAAACGGGAACCAGCCACAGCCATCGTGGCCGTTGCCAACCGTCCCGATAGACATTGGGCCGACGTAAGAACGAACCGGTTGCTGAGCAAGGTACCTCCACACTGATGTATGTTGATGGAATTGCGCAGCGAAACCATCCACGGGGCGTCACCGGCCACTGCATCGATGCCACCGACGACACGCCTATCCGGACCAGCTGTTGCGGCGGAAAGACCTAATTAGATCCAGCGTCTTTTCCTCCTTCTCAGGAATGTGTTATAGCTACCGATAGCTGCCGCAACCACCAGAATGGCGCTCAACATCAACACGAACTGCTGCAAACGAGCCATGATGGGAATCGACCAGAATTGACTGACTACTGTGATGGGCTTCCGTTTGGCGGACACATTTTATGGGCTCGCACCGTGATTATCAGCCGCAGACCCCCACCGATTCCAGAGATTAGATTTGGTGACGTGCGTTAATGGCAAGTCACTCAAACTCAAAGAAAATTCCATCTACAGCTGATATCCCTTATCGGAGGGGGTCTGGGGTACGATGTGTAGGAGCAAGATATCGTACGATTGACGGAAACCTAGACACCGAAGTGTGACATCAAAAACTGGTTTATTTTGAAAGGTGGATCAGTTTGAAGGCTCCCTGACCGTTCCTAGCTTGAGCAACAAAAATGGAGTAGCTCACATTACGTTCGGATGATCGAAAAGGAAACGGGAATCTCCGGTCTAGTTTTTTCCAAAATCGAATGTTTATTTTATGATGCACCTTTTTCTTTTAGGACGTGGAATGTCTTCGAGCGGCCTCAGTACACTCCAGTCATTGCGGAAATCCAAGCACGGAACGATGCAACGCGCACATAGACGTCCGGATAGCCGGCCGCACAAGGAATGCCCCACGAAACCAAACCAACGAGCTCACCATCGTTCACCAGCGGACCTCCGGAGTCTCCCATGCAGGTGCCCTGTGTCTGCCGGCTATAAGTACACAGACTGGAATCGACCACGACTCGGTTCTGCAGGCGCTCGAACCGCACCTTGCACTCTTCGTTGCTGATCGTACGCAAAGCGACGTACTGCATCACGTCCTTCTGGTTCGACACGGCTGTAAGTGAGGACAGACCCCAACCAGAAGCGAGAACCGCGCGTCCCTCCGGAGTGAAGGTGCGTGCCATCCTCACCGGGAATACCACCGAGTTGAACGACATCGCCGTACGGGTGCGCACTATGGCGACATCGTTCTCCTGTGTCCATTCGTTAAAGTTCGGATGCACAATGATCTCCCGGACGTCGTAGCTGTGGCCTCCGATAGACTTCGAAAGCGCTCCAACTACGGCCACCATCTCGGCGGGCTTACGCCCGAGGCCACAGTGTGCAGCCGTGAGGATCCAGCGATCACCAATTATGGCGCCTCCGCAAAAGTGAAAATCTGCCAAAGTGCGCAGCGACACTTGGTACGGAAATTGACCCATTACCGCATTGAGACCACCGATGATGCGTCCATTCCATGGAGACGCACCTAGGGATTCATCTGAGGGTTACAAAAGTTGGAAACCGTTAGCGATAACCTTTCACAACTTTTCAGCAAACAACGGGACCCGTACCAGCACTGGCCAGTGCGGCCAAACAAAGCACCACCAGAGCGGAATAACGGTTCATCTTGGCACACAATTCACTTTCTACTTGGTGCGGGTATCTACTATGTCCGTTGCGATCGTTCGTACTATTTTATAGTAGGCTCTATTTCATGTTTTTCTTTTTGCTATATCACCTGCCAAAATTCGACACTCAACGGTCGCAAAACTGACAGCCTACAAACCGCGATCTGATTGCGATACGATAACGGTGGCAAACGGTAAGCTCTCGCTGGATCTTGTCACCTCACTGTCAGTTGATTATGATTGAGCGCTGCGCCGTCTGGCTGTAGAACCGTATCTCTATGCTCCATTGCGTTTTCGGCTACTTCTACTTAGGGCATAGCATTGCACTTTTATGAAACAACCTGCTTCACACCACGTTCGTGGTAAGAAAAAGGTGAGAGAGTATAGCGAACTGCATTTCAGGTTTTAGAGAATAACCGAGGGCCACAGGCCAGTGAAGATAATTTTACACATAATTTTATAACACCTCAAGCTTTGTGGGGCACCAACATAATTAGGTTCGGTTTTTTTATCCAAACATGGAAGAAGAACCATGCCTATAAAATGTGCTCAACTTTTTCTGTACGCTGGCGAACATTTGCTCGACTTCTCTGAAGTAATAAGCTTCAACACCGAGCGTGACCCGAAGGAAAGAATGAAACAATGGCCATTAGAGCGAGAGAGAATGCTGACCCACTGAAAGCTCCCGTAAGCTTCAGCTGCTCGAATAATGTGTTTCGTTTAGAGTTGTGTAATTTCAATTCAAATCCATGAATCTAAATGGCTCTTTGTATTGGTTTCGAAATACATGTATCTTTTTTGGGAGATTCATGAATCCTAAAGATTCATGAATGTTTAAGAAAACCAGAAAAGGGAATCCCAAAAAATGGATAGAGAGTTGTCGTTTTCTTGGTCGCACGCCAATACATGAATCGTGAAAGATCCATGATAGATTCATGCAGATTCATTAAGGTTTCGACAGGAAATTCATCAATCTTTCAAGATTCGAATCCCAAAAGATTCATGCATCAATCTGAATGAATCTTAGGTGAGAGATTCATATGAACGAATCTCACCAAAAGATTCATAAGGCACAACACTAGTTTCGGACGCTGTAAAAAGCTCACGTTCAGCACCTCGGTAGGATATGGCTCTTTTCGTTGATCCGATTCATTTTCATGTTGGTTGTAATTTTTCGATCTTTTAATTTGTGTGATGAAACTTATCGATTAAGGATTTATTTTACTAGAGCATGTTTAGATGAGAGTGTGGGCCAGAATCCAGCCACGGTGGGACGAAACGCGTGCATACACATCGGGATAACCTTCGCCGCAAGGGATGCCCCAGGAAACGATTCCGTGCAGTTCGGCACCGTGCACCAGCGGACTTCCCGCATCTCCGAGACAGGTGCCCTGTCCGACCGGGCTGCTGCTGCACAGAGTCGAATCGTAGATACGAGCGTCGTACGGTGCGGTGAAGCGAGCCCGACACTCCAGCGGAGAGATGATGTTGACCGCGATGTACTGCAGGTTATCCGGGAACTGAGGGTTTGAGAACTGCAAGAAAAAATTTTTGTTTGGTGAGAGTTCAAAATTGGTTAACGAGAGTGATTGTACCAACCTCAGTGCGTCCCCAGCCCGAAACGAGAGCTCCGTATGCCACATTAACGTTGTACGATCCGAGCTGCACGCCCTGCACGGCGTCACTCAGAACCATCGGGGAAGCAACACGGACGACCGCCACGTCGTTGGCAAGCGTCTCCGACGCAAAGTTGGGATGAATGATGATGCGTCGTAGGCCGAGGTTGAATCCACCCTGGCTCAAGCGGTAGGCACCGACAACTGCGAAGGTATCGCCCGGAGTACGGCCAAGCACGCACGACGCTGCCGTCACGATCCACTGCCGGTTGAGGACGGCTCCACCGCAGATGTGCATGTCGGTGACCGTGCGGAGCGACGCCTGGTAAGGGAAATCACCGTCCCTCGCATACTGCCCACCGACGATACGACCCCTCCATTGCTGATACTTAGGATCTTCCGCAAAGTTTGCACTGACGGCCACCGTCAGGAAGCCGAGAATCAACACAGTGGCGGCGGTACTGGCGCTACGGAACATCTTGTCACTTCGTTACACTTTCTATGGAAATTGTCCTCCACCGTGCGACGATCACACGATTTTATACACCTACATGTGGCTAATAAAACGAAAAAGAAGGGCGCTTATCATCCAGAAACAAGCAGCAGCCATCGCAGCTGCGCCTTTGGTTTGGATTAGGATTGCCGATAAAATTCGCCACAACCCCCACCACACCCTGAAACGAGACTATTACAGCACATTGATAACAGAAGGAGTAACATTCCACCTATCAACGTGGAGAAGTGTAATCAGTCTCATGGGCGCTATCATCAAAACGAATGCAATCCTACCACGCACCTGATGCAGGTGTTTATTACAGGTCAATCAATGCAATTAGCTAACTTAATCGACTAAAGCTTCCCTCGGCGCTTATCATGCAAGACTGAATGATAGAGTTGCAAACCGACAAAATAGAAATATGTCTATCCGACTAATTCCTACCCGTCATGCTCGTTATCATGGCTATCGCCAAATATAACCCTAAAATAGAAAGCTATAAGGTAAGTGCCTTGCTATGTCGCTTTGATAATTGAAATATAATCGTTTGTGTTCCCAGAGATTATTGTCGATCAAACCCCGTCTGCGCGTGATGTATATTTTTGGATCGAGCCTGGTTTCAATCGTAGCCATGAAGCTTCGACGCTACATTGATTGTAAACTTGTGTCCATGAGAAAAAAAGGATATGGAAATTTCGAAGTTGGGCATCCACATTCCTGTTTTGCTGATTATGATCTTCATATTTAGAAAACTAAGTAATAAATACAAAATACTTCGCTTATTTACGTTTTAAATTGCAATGTTTATTCACTTCTTCAATTTCTCATTTTCCAAAAATCATACAACGCTATTATCATTTTCCTGTAATCCAGAATACTAAACAGCATTCGCAAGTATCCAGGTGACATAGGAAGCAACCCGAGTGAAAACGTCAGGACGTGGGAATCCACAGGGTAACGCAACCCATGAGGCTACCCCATGTAGTCCTCCGTTGTGCACCAGTGGGCCACCTGAATCTCCTTGACAAGCTCCTTGACCTTCCGGATTGGTGGTGCATATGGTACTGGTGAATACTGTTAAAGTTTGTGTGACATCGGACCAGGCATCGTAGCATTCTTCAAAAGAGATAATCTCCGTGTTGAGGAATTGCAGATGATTTGGAGTGGGTCCCTCAAACTAAAATGTATAGAAAATGTTATCAGTCCTTCACTTCTAGATTTACCTTCATTTATCTTTACCTCAAGGTCGCCCCACCCAGAAACAACAGCCGGACCACTTTCAGCATAATGAGCTGCGATTGGCATCGGTTGCACTGCCGCGTTATAAGTGATGTAAGGGCTCACTTTCAATAGATTGATATCATGCTCATAAGTATCGTTATTGTAATTTGGATGGTTGGTGATCCGAACCACTTCGTGTGTAACACCTCCATTGTTTAAGAAAATGGAACCAACCACTACAAATTTGCTCCTTGTTGCGTCCACGTCACAGTGAGCCGCCGACAAGATATAACAGTTGTTGATGATCGTGCCGCCACAGAAATGACCCATGTTAGCATCCCTTAAAGACGCTTGATACGGAAACTGGTTCGGTGCCGCATCTTGACCTCCAACGATGCGTCCAGGATAGTTATCGGGAACCTTAACTAGAAAGTGTAGATGAAGAGTGCGTTAAAAACCCCCAAATAGAAGACTTCTATGAGACTACCTACTCCACCCGAGAGCCGAAGTGGCCAAGCCGATGGCGATCAGAATGCTCAGACGAAACATTTTCTTGAACCGGCCTTCGATTGAATGATTGTCTTGCTGCTAGAGATTCCTTTTATATGCTCTTTTCTTTTGGCAACATTTAATTGAAAAGCTCGGACACATTTTCTACACGTAGAGCCTATTGTCAATAAGGCGTATTTCCAGGAAATTGCACTCAATCACCTAATTTTTACACAAAAGAACCGGTGATGGATCAAATCAATTTAGGTTATCTTAATGTTTTATGACAGTGGCACCAATGATGTACGACACTTCTTTTGCCGTGATTTGGACATTTTCCGCGAAATGATGGCTGAGGTCAACATTTGTAAATAAAAGGAATAATGTAGCTTAGCGCAAACAGTATTAATAATAATAATTTAATATAAATAAATTCTTGTTATTACTATTCGAACATGATTGTTAAACCTCATTTGGCTCATAGTTTTATCAACAGTAATTTATATTTAATTAATAATCTAAATTTCAACCCTTAAAGGGTAAAGGGCTCATATAATTCAAACACATATAATAATGTGTTACTTCAATCATTTTCGGTAACATTTCTTCATTACATTTTTTTAAACCAGCCAAAGGCAAAGCTCCTATTTTTTATTTTTTTTTTATCGAGTTTTTATTTGTTTATGGGGCAACAACTTCTTAGAACCCTTGTCAACCAGTCACCCTTGTTTAGTAGTACTTAGTTTCACAGTCTCGTTCATTGTAGAACAAACCCAACTTTTCTTGGTTTTCCCAGCACTCAACTAAGGCAGTTGTTTATAAAAATCCTACATGCAGTTAGCTAACGTAATCTACTAAACCCTCCCTGGTCGTATGTCAGATAGAAAATAGGAGTTGAATTGCTTGTGCAAATAAAAAAATGAGAAGCAGGTGACAAATTTACATATGTGACATTTGTATTCAAATGTATTTAAAATGTATAAAATTTAATCCTACACATTGCTGTCACCAAAAGTGTCAGTATGATTTGTAAATATGATATATAATAAATAATATATAATAAAATTCTTTCTGCATAAAGCGCATAAATTGGCATTGGCTAAATCAAAAATAGTTTAGGTGTTTCCGTTTAACAACTGTTCGATACGTCAAAAGATGAAGTGGAGGCTTAATATCTGTTACCCCTATCGCGGCGTATTCAGACTTCCTTGCCACTACACAATCAGACTTCCTTGCCACATACATAATTCGATCCAGTATTTCATAAAGCAAGTAGAGTTTATATTTGAAGCTTTAAACAGGGTGTCGAAATATTTTTATATTGCATCATTTATTTTAGATTATGTTCAATCGCTCATATTCGTAAAATCAGATATAATCGCTCATATTCGTAAAATCAGATATAACGCGAATGTGTTACACTCGAGTTGCTTAAACCGCATTAGCAAGAATCCAGCTGACAAAATAGGCCACCCGAGCATAAACATTGGGACGAGGATCGCCACATGGTCTTGGCCCCCATGAAACTACCCCATGTAATCCTCCGTTATATACCAGTGGGCCACCTGAATCTCCAGAACAAGCTCCTTCACCTTCTGGATTGAGAGTACATATGTTTGATTCCAATACTGGAAAATTCCCTGATGTATTTTCAGTACACTCTTCATTTGAAATTATCGGTGTGGGTAAGAATTGCAGATGATTTGGAGAGGGGCCATCCGTCTAAAAAACATGTAGTAAATTAGATATTTGTCACTTAAACAAATAATTATTTTCATCTGTCATTACCTCAGTACTTCCCCAGCCAGAAAGAACGGCCTCACCACTCTCTGCATAATGTGCTGCAATCGGCATCGGTTGCACCGCCGCGTTGTATATAATGTATGGACTCACTTTCACCAAATTAATATCGTTTTCGAAAGTATCCACAACGTAATCTGGATGGTTGATGACCCGAACCACATCGTGTGTAGCGCCTCCATTGTCTAGGAAAATTGATCCCACCACTACAAATTTGGTGTTTGTTGCCTCCGGGTCACAGTGAGCCGCCGACAAAATGTAACAGTTGTTGATGATCGTTCCGCCACAGAAATGATCCATGGAAGCACGCCTTAAAGACGCTTGGTACGGAAACTGGTTCGGTGCCGCATCTTGACCGCCTACGATGCGTCCAGGATAATTATCGGGAACCTTAACTATGAAGTGTAGATAAAGAGTGTGTTAAAAACTCACAAATAGACGACTTCTATGAGACTACTTACTCCACCCGAGAGCCGAAGTGGCCAAGCCGATGGCGATCAGAATGCTTAGACGAAACATTTCCTTGAACCGACTTAAAGTTGAATGACTTTCTTGCTGCTAGAGACTCCTTTTATATGGTCTTGTGTCTAGACGACATTGTATTTGAAAAAGATCGGACACAGTTTTTACACTTAGAACCTGTTGGCAATAGGCAACGATTAGGTGATGGATTGCGAATTTCCAGGAAATTGCAATCCATCACCTAATTTTGCACAACTCGCGTGCACTAAAGAATTGGTGCTAGAATCAAATCAATCTAGGTTATCTCGATGCTATATGATACTGGTGTCCAACATTTCTTTCGCCGTGATTTGAACTTTTTCCTTGAAATGACCACTGAGGTTAACATTACTAGATAAAAGGAATAATGTAGCTCTGCCTCGGCATACAGGTTTGTTCACAATAATTTATATTTTAATAAGAATCTCAATTTCAACCCTTTGCGCTCATACAATTGTACAAACCATGTACAACATAAATGTGTAGAAACTATCCTGAAAATAGAATAAAAAGTCTGTTGACTCGAAGGTATCGATGAAGTTTTTATTGGAACATTTGAATAGTTTAAGCCGTAACATACGTTTGGACTTAAATGTAGGGAATCAGTTCATGGCGTGTTACCAACTGCAGGACTGACTAAAAAAAAAAGTTAAGAATACATTTTAATACAGTCATTTTTGATAACATTTCTTTATAATTTTTTTTAACCTGGTAAAGGCTAAGATAACGGGGTGCCCATGGCGCAGCGGTAGCGCGAGGAAACACCACGCCACAGGTGTGGGATCGAATCTCTGGCACCCCCCGGTATTACGAACGGCTGACCACCGACCGTCTTTCGATCACAAAAACTCTCTTCGGAGAGAGGCCTTATTCCACTAGGGGATGTCGTGCCAAATACAAAAAAAAGGCTAAGATTCCAAAGAACTTATTTTATTTACTTTGTTATAAAAGGCTAAGATTCCAAAGAACTTATTATTAGTCGAGTTTTTACTTGTTTATGAGGCAACAACTCCTTAGAACTCATAACTCTTGGAATCTCATGTCAAATGAGCCTGTCACCCTTGTTCAGTCTTACTAAGTTTCATAGTCTCGCTCATTGTCGAACAAGCACAACTTTTCTCAGTTTTCCCAGCACTCAACTAAGGCAGGTGTTTAAAATCTAACCAATGCAGATAGAGTCCCAGCGTGCAAAATCGTCATGCTTTCTTCTTTTGTTGTTAACAATTGTCAATTAGACAGAACGAGAAAGCATGAAGATTTTGCGCGCTGGAGTAATCTACTAAACATTCCTTTTTCGCATGTCAGCCGAAAATTAGAAGATGATTTTCTTATGCAAATGAGAAAATGAGAAACATATTCATAAGTCAAATTTTTATTCGTACCATTTATAATCAAATGTATTATGAAATTTAATCCTACATGAGTTCGTCATTATCGTCAGCAGAAATGTTTTTATAATTTTAAAATATTGAAATCATCGTTTTTATTCCTTTAGATTAATACCAATGGATAGCATTGATAGATGTTTTCGGATCAAGCCTGATTACGAAACTCCGTAGATAATCAGCCATTTCCATTTAACTAACAATAAAGTCTATACGATCTTCTACCAACAACATAAAAATACAGTATTCGAGCAGAAATTTCATAAACGCTGGAATGAATATGCGAAGATAATGATGCGAAGAAATATGAAACGCCTTCAAAATGATGTCATAATGCAATATTTATTTAACAAGTTACTCGATTGTTCGTTATCATAAAATCCAATCCAGTCGTAATCTTTATCTGATGAATCAGAATATTAAACAGCATTAGAAAGAATCCAGCTAACATACGAGGCAACCCGAGTGTAAACGTCTGGAAACGGACCTCCGCAGGGATCCTCACCCCACGATGCTACTCCATGCAATCCGCCGTTATGGACCAATGGACCGCCTGAATCTCCACTGCATATTCCTTGACCTTCTGGATTGATGATGCATATGGAGTTGGGAGAAAGCACTATGTTTCGAGTTACACCGAGTACATTATTACACTCTTCGAAAGAAATTATCTCCGTATTGAGATATTGCAGATGATTTGGAGATTCGCCACCAGTCTAAAATACATGCAATATGTTTGACGTTTATGATGCTTTCACCATTTATCCTTAAAAAATTGTGTTAATATCGTAAACTAGTTATTACCTCAAGACGACCCCATCCAGAAACAACGGCCTGACCACTTTCTGCATAATGTGCAGCAATTGGCATCGGCTGCACCGCCGCGTTATAAGTGATATCAGGGCTCACTCTCAGCAGACTAATATCGTGTACCAAAGTATCATCATTGTATTCTGGATGGTTGATGACCCGAACCACATCGTGTGTAACACCTCCATTGTCTTTGAAAATGGATCCCACCACTACAAACTTCGTAACTGTTCCGTCCGGGTCACAGTGAGCAGCCGACAAAATGTAACAGTTGTTGATGATCGTACCGCCACAGAAATGAAACATGGTATCATCCCTTAAAGACGCTTGGTACGGAAACTGGTTCGGTGCCGCATCTTGACCGCCTACGATGCGTCCAGAATGACTATCGGGAACCTTAACTAGGAAGATAAAGAGTGTGTTAAAAACTCACTACTAAACGATTCTATAAGATTACTCACTCCACCCGAGAGCCGAAGTGGCCAAGCCGATGGCGATCAGAATGCTTAGACGAAACATTTTCTTGAACCGGCTTTCGATTGAATGACTTCCTTGCTACCAGAGGTTCCTTTTATATGTCTCTTGTGTCTTGGAGACATTGTATTGCAAAAACTTGGACAATCACACATTTCCTACAAGTAGCAATTGTTCTTAATCGATCAAATTTCCAGGAATCGGCACCCCATTTCGTTATGTCACCCAAGTCACGTGCACTAAAGGATCGGGGTTGGATCAAATCAATCTAGGTTATCTCCATGCTATATGACAGTGACAACCTCGATGATCAACAACGCTAACTACGTTTGCCCCGATTTGAACATCGTTCATAGATAAAAAGCAAATGAATTTTATACCCCAACTGTAGTAATTAATCGTAGTCTGCTTAATTTTAAGACTTTATTGTTATTTTTATTGAAAGTTTGTTATGTTTATTAATCATTAGCAAAGACAGTTAAGATTCATGTTGCTCATCTAAAGCGACTTGCATCATTACGAACTCCTCATTTTTAACCCCCAAACCTTTTAAGTCTTTATAACTGTACGGTACCTAGCCTAAATGTTACGGTTTTCTTCTTTGCTATCATAACGACCGTCTACGGACATGCCTGCTCCATTAAAGGCTTACTAGTCTTGTTCCCTTTCTGTACGTGGATAGTCCGCCCTCTCGTAGAGGGCTGTGATGAATAGTTTAACAACCATTCGGCTGGTTCTTGGTTAAAATATGCGTTTCTTTACTTATACAGTCCGAAATGCCAATGCTTCAACTGAATCCAGATTGTTCAGTTAGTTTTAACTGAGCATTGGATAAATTTTCCATTGTCTAGGGAAAAATGATCCAACCACCACAAATTTCGTCATGCCCGCCTGCAAATCAGCTATGATTCGTGCCCGTCTGCCTTAAAGACGCTTGGAATGGAAATTAGTTAGGTGCCCCATCTTGACCCCCGGGATATTTTTTGGGACCTTAACTAAAAAGTATAGATAAAAAGTGTTATGACTTCTATGAGACTACTTACTACACCTGTGAGCCGAAGTGGCCAAGCCGATGGCGATCAGAAGGCTCAGACGATACATTTTCTTGAACCGGCTTTCGATTGAATGACTTCCTTGCTGCTAGAGGCTCCTTTTATATGCCTTTGTGCTTTGACGACATTTTATTGAAAAAGCTCGGACAATCACACATTTCCTATACGTAGAGCCTGTTATCAATTGAAATAATTTCTAGGAAATTGCATTCCGTCACCTAATGTTACGTGCAAAAGTCACGTGCACTAAGGAATCGGTGCTAGGATCAAATCAATTTAGGTTATCTCAATGCTATATGACAGTGGCACCAATGATGTACGACACTTCTTTCGCCGTGATTTGAACATTTTCCTAGAAATGATTGCTGAGGTTTTTAGTCGATCGTTTTCTAGTCAAACTGCTAAAAAACCTCATGGTGTAGTTCTGAGAAATAGTTTTCTTATTTGTATTACTTTCTTGAGTCTGTATTCTGTATCGATTACTAATAAACAATACATATAAGGTCTTATAACTGATAATGAACTTAGATATTATGGCATTTTGAAAAACAGAAAAAGCATTCTTTAGCTCGAAGGTACCATCTGGTTCTGGCACAAAATTTTAATTTTTTAAAGTTTAGAATTTTTGCAAGCAGTTCGTGTTGATAGCTTGGCCAACTCCATGATGACGGTCTAACAGTATTAAAAACTAGATATGAAAACTCTATTGCTTGACTTTTAGAACTGCTATAAAGGAACCTGTTGGGGCCTTTACTTTGTAGACCAATCATTGATTAGATTAGAGATTGATAGACCCCTTATTGCATACTATGTCTGACTTTAACGTCGTTGGCCACGTGATTGCCACAACACATCCTCTGTCAGTTTCCGTTCTCATCTCTAGTATAGCGCTTCCTCTGGTATATTGTAAACGTTATCCCCTAAAGGGTACTTCATTATCGCCAGCAGGATTGATATAGTAATTTAGTAGTTTAAAAATAATTATTTGTGGTCTTAAAGAATAACGCCGGCGAGAGCGGACTGTGGCTGATAGATATGTCTAGAAACTTCGTTAAATATTTTATGATGTTAGCATTCGTTCGGTATAGAGGAGAGAGAAACAAAATCTAAGCTAATAATTTAAAGCTTAAGCTTAAAATTTAAATAAACACGCTTATGCTGCTCATCTACGTTTACATTATAACGTTTAGAAAGTAATGTAAAGCTCGTTTAAAATTTTATTTTATGCAATGTTTATTTGACAAATATCTTAACTATACGTTTTCATAAAATCCAATAAAGCCGTGCTCATTTTCTTATAATTCTGTTCCTTAAACAGCATTGGCAAGAATCCAGGTGACATAGGAAGCAACCCGAGTGTACACGTCAGGACGCGGAGCTCCGCAGATTGATGGTGCATATGGTGGCGTTGTATACTGTATACGAGCCCGTCAATCCTGACCAGGCATCGTAACAATCTTCAAAGGAGATTATATCCGTATTGAGGAACTGAAGATGATTTCGAGAGTCACCCCCAGCCTGAAAGAGAGTAGTAAAGAAGATGTTATCAGCCTTACACTTGTACATTTACCTTCATTTATCTTTACCTCAAGGTGGCCCCATCCAGAATAAACGGCCGGACCCCTCTCTGCATAATGTGCAGCAATTGGCATCGGTTGCACCGCCTCGTTATAGGTGATGTATGGGCTCACCTTCACCAGCTCGATATCGTTTACCAAAGTATCATGATTGTAATCTGGATGTGTGCTGACTCGAACCACATCGTGTGTAACACCTCCATCGTCCAGGAAAATCGATCCCACCACTACAAATTTAGTATAATTTGTATCCACGTCACAGTGAGCCGCCGACAAAATATAACAGTTGTTGATGATCGTGAATACTCAGAATGCTCAGACGAAACATTTTATTGAACCGGCTTTCGATTGAATGACTTCCTTGCAGCCAGAGATTCCTTTTATATGTCTCTTGTGTCTTGGCAACATTGTATTGCAATAGCTCGGACACATTTCCTACATGTAGAGCGACATCTTCGACGTACTACAATGTTAACTACATTCGCCCCGATTTGAACTTTTTCTATGAAGTGAACGCCGAGTTTATTGTTTGTAGATAAGCAGCGAATGAATCTTGTGTCCCAACTGTAGTAATCTTAGTCTGCTTAATTTTAAGAATTTATTTTTATTCCCATTTTATTTTTCATTTATATTTTTTATGTTTTATCTCGCTTCCCCTACTTGTAATAATTTGATTCGCTTGCTAAAACTATATGATTCTCTGAGACGAAACATACAAATTAATAGCCCGGTCCTTAGGTAATACAGGATACGCTCTGCGCAAACGGATGCCTCGCGCGCCCTTATGTCGATCCCAAGTCGAAGAGTGTGATCGTTGGATGCTGCACATTGACCCCGATGGATACCAGGCGCCCACATTAACTGATAACGGCTTCTGTTTTTAGTGAAAAACCCAAGGCTTACCCATCTGATCAAGTCCCATTACAACATTATTAATCATTAACAAAGACTGTTAAGACTCAATTAGCTCATCTAAAATAATTTGATTCATTACAAAAAACTCAATTCTCACAATTTTGAACTATGTACTACCTCTTGCATTGCTTTTTTTTTAGTGACCGGCATTGTAAAATGCCTACCTTGGTTTTATTTTTTATGACAATTGACGATTTGATGCAAGACTGAAAGATAGAGTTGCAAATCGACAAAATAGAAACATGTCTATCCGACTAATTCCTACCCGTCATACTCTTTATCATGGCTTTCGCCAAATATAACCCTAAAATAGAAAGCTATTAGGCAAGTTCCTTGCTATTTCGTTTTGATAATTGAAATATTATCGTTTGTGTTCCCAGAGATTATAGTCGATCAAACCCGCCTGCGCGTGATGGATATTTTTGGATCGAGTCTGATTACGATCGTAGCGAAGAAGATTGTATGCTTCGAGGCTACTTTGATTGTAAAATTATGTCCATGCGAAGAAAAGAAAAAATTAAAAAAGTTACAAAAGCTAATTTAGTAAAAAAGGATCTTAGCTGAATTGTGGCAGGGATTTAATGAGCAAGTAGGATTCATTTCGAATGTTTAAACTTGAAACTCCAAATAAAACATTCGAAGCTGGTCATCCACATTCCAATTTTACTGATTATATTCTTCAAAACTCAAAATTGAGCAATAATAACAAAATTCAATGATTATTTACTTTTCAATATGCAATGTTTATTACTTATTCAAACATGTTTTCCTAAAATCGTGGAACGCCGTGACCAATTTCTTATAATTCAGAATTTTAACACATTCTCGTTCAGATACACGCATAGGTGTAATGGCTCCGCATCGGTTTGCATCCGATCACATCATTTTGGTATGCTGTTAACGCTGTCTCCTGACATGCGCCACAGCTTACTGGGTGTAAACAAACATCAAATGGAGTGTAAAAGAATTTTACAAGGCGCATTGCTGTTCTACGTAAAATCGATTAAAGATTGGAAAAGAATGATTAAACAAGGCGGCCAGATACGGAGGAACTGGTGTAATCGCGCCGGTCGTAAAGCGTTGCAACACCTTGAATTGTACGGACATTAAAGTGTTAAACAGCATTGGCAAGAATCCAGCTGACATAGAATGCAACCCGAGTGTTAACGTCAGGACGTCCATCTCCGCATTCAATTGAACCCCATGAGACTACACCGTGTAGTCCTCCGTTGTGCACCAGTGGGCCACCCGAATCTCCCTGACAAGCCCCTTGACCAGCCGGATTGGTGGTGCATATGGTGGTGTTGAAAATTTCAAAAGAGTGTGGATCTCCATAGTAGGCATCGTAACAATCTTCAAAAGAGATAATCTCCGTGTTGAGGAATTGAAGATGATTTGGAGAGGGTCCCCCAGTCTGAAAAAGAGAAGTATAGAAGATGGTTTCAGTCTTTTACTCCTATATTTACCTTCATTTATATTTACCACAAGGTGGCCCCACCCAGAAACAACGGCCGGACCACTCTCTGCATAGTGTGCAGCAATCGGCATCGGCTGCACCGCCGCGTTATAAGTGATGTAGGGGCTCACTTTCACCAGATTGATATCGTGTTCCCCAGTAACATCACTGAAATTCGGATGGTTGATGACCCGAACCACTTCGTGTGTAGCACCTCCATTGTCAAGTAAAATTGAACCCACCACTACAAATTTCGTATCTGTTCCATCCGGGTCACAGTGAGCCGCCGACAAAATATAGCAGTTGTTGATAATCGTGCCGCCACAGAAATGACCCATGTTAGCATCCCTTAAAGACGCTTGGTACGGAAACTGGTTCGGTGCCGCATCTTGACCACCTACGATGCGTCCAGGATAATTATCGGGAACCTTAACTAGAAAGTGTAGATAAAGAGTGTGATAAAAACTCACAACTAGATGACTTCTGTGAGACTACTTACTCCACCCGAGAGCCGAAGTGGCCAAGCCGATGGCGATCAGAATGCTCAGACGAAACATTTCCTTGAACCGACTTTCGATTGAATGACTGTCTTGCTGCTAGAGATTCCTTTTATATGGTCTTTTTTTTTGTCAACATTTTATTGAAAAAGCTCGGACACATATTTTCTACACGTAGAGCTTATTGTCAATAGGGCGTATTTCCAGGAAATTGCACTCCATCACCTAATTTTGCACTAAAGAACCGGTGATGGATCAAATCAATGTAGGTTATCTCCATGCTATATGACAGTAACACCTATGATGTACTGTACTTCTTTCGCTGTGATTGGGACATGTTCCTCGAAATGATGGCCTATGTTAACATTTGTAGGTTAAAGGAATAATTTAGCTTAGATCAAACCGTACTAAGCTATTTCTGCTAAATTTTAAGCGTTTTTTCGTTCTTCTGAAAATAATAACTATTTACTACTGATCAAAAATGACTTTTAAACCTCAGTAGACTCATAGTTTTATCATAACTGTAATTTATATTTTAACAATAATCTTAATTTCCACCTACAAACCTTTTAACTCATACAATTCAAACCATGTACAACATAAATGTGCTAGATATGACGGAATTTTGGAAAATTGAACGAATAGTCCGTTAAATAGAAGGTTTTTATTGTCAGATCGTCAGAGTCTTTATTGGAAGTTTTGAATAGTTTAAGCCGTAACATAAGTTTGCGCTAAAATGTAGAGTGGCAGATTATGGTGTGTGAACAGCTCCTCGACAGACTACCAAAGGTCTTAAGAATACGTTTTAGTACAGTCATTTTTGATAACATTTGTTTATAATTTTTTTAACCTGGTAAAGGCTAAGATTCCACAGAACTAATTTTTGTATTACAAATACAGTATTCAAGCAGGAATTTCATAAACGCAATTTCATTGATGTAACAGCAACGTACACTAAGAAATGTTAAACACCTCCAAAATTATGTTATAATGCAATATTTATTTAACAAGTTACTCGAATGTTCGTTATCATAAAATCCAATCCAGTCGTGATCTTTATCTAATGGTTCAGAATATTAAACAGCATTTGCAAGAATCCAGCTTACATACGAGGCTACTCGAACGTACACGTCGGGATTCGGACCTCCGCAGGGCATTCTAACCCACGATGCTACTCCATGCAATCCTCCGTTATGGACCAATGGACCACCTGAATCTCCCTGGCACATTCCTTGACCTTCTGGATTGATGATGCATATGGAGTTGGGGGAAAGCACTATGTTTCGTCGATTGAAACCGAGCATATCTGCACACTCTTCGAAAGAAATTATCTCCGTATTGACGAATTGCAAATGATTTGGAGAGTCGCCACCAGCCTAAAATACATACAATATGTTTGTCGTTTATGATACTTTCACCATTTATGCTTTACAGAAATGTATCGTTATCATAATTTAGTTATTACCTCGAGTGCGCCCCATCCAGAAATAACACCCTCTCCACTTTCTGCGTAATGTGCAGCAATCGGCATCGGTTGCACCGCCGCGCTATAGGTGATGTATGGGCTCACTCTCACCAGATTGATATCATGTGCCAAAGTATCATCATTGTATTCTGGATGGTTGATGACCCGAAGCACATCGTGTGTATCACCTCCATCGTCTAGGAAAACTGATCCCACCACTACAAATTTCGTAACGTTTGCATACGGGTCACAGTGTGCCGCCGACAAAATGTAACAGTTGTTGATGATCGTGCCACCACAGAAATGACCCATGGAAGCGCCCCTTAAAGACGCTTGGTACGGAAACTGGTTCGGTGCCGCATCTTGACCGCCTACGATGCGTCCAGGATAATTATCGGGAACCTTAACTAGGAAGTGTAGATAAAGAGTGAATTAAAAACCCCCAAATAGAAGACTTCTATGAGACTACTTACTCCACCCGAGAGCCGAAGTGGCCAAGCCGATGGCGATCAGAATGCTCAGACGAAACATTTTCTTGAACTGGCTTTCGATTGAATGACTTCCTTGCTGCAAGAGATTCCTTATATATGCTCTAGTGTCTTGACATTGTATTTGAAAAAGATCGGACACATTTTTTACACGTAGAACCTGTTGTCAATAGGGCGAATTTCCAGGAAATTGCACCCCATCACCTAGCAGTTGCACAACTCACATGCACTAAAGAATCGGTGCTAGGATCAAATCAATCTAGGTTATCTCAACGCTATATGGCACCGATGTTCGACAGTTCTTTCGCAGTTATTTGAACATTTTCCTCGAAATAACCACTGACGATAACATTACTAGATATAAGGAATAATGTAGCTCTGCCTTAGTCGTACGAATAAAACTAATTTAATAAAACTAAGATCTATTCATTACTAATCAAAATTGATTGTTAAAACAAGTTCGGCATAGAAGTATGTTAACAGTAATTTATATTTTAATAATAATCTCAATTTCAACCCTTTACACTCATACAATTGTACAAACCATTTACAACATAAAAGTGTAGAAACTATCCTGAAAATAGAATAAAAAGTCTGTTGACTCGAAGGTATTGATGAAGTTTTTATTGGAACATTTGAATAGTCTAAGCCGTAACATACGTTTGCACTAAAATGTAGGGTATCAGTTCATGGTGTGTTACCAACTCCACGACTGACTGAAAAAGAATTTTAAGAATACATTTTAATACAGTCATTTTTGATAACATTTCTTTAGGAGGTAAGGGGGTGCCCATGGCGCAGCGGAAGCACGAGGAAACACCACGCCACAGGTGTGGAATCGAATCTCGAGTCTGGCACCCCCCGGTATTACGAACGGCTGACCACCGATCTATAATATACCGTCTTTCGATCACAAAAACTCTCTTCGGAGAGAGGCCTTGTTCCACTAGGGGATGTCGTGCCAAATACAAAGAAAAGACTAAATTCCAAAGAACTAATTTTTTTAAATACTTTCTTTTATGTCGAGTTTTTACTTGTTTATGGGGCAACAACTCCTTACAACTCATAACTCTTGGCATCTTATGTCGAATAAGCCTGTCGCCTTGGTTTAGTCATTCTTTGTTTGATAGTCTCGCTATCGTAGTCAACTAAACCTTCCCTTGTCGTATGTCAGACAGAAATTAGAAGTTGAATTGTTTGTGCGAATAAAAAAAACGAAAAACATCAACCACTCCAATATTAACTCCCCTTCCTTGCTTGCGGCTATGCTTCATTCTACCAACTCTACGAGCGTCTGGATTGACGATACATACAGTTGGTGGAAAGCACTATGTTTCGAGTAACACCGAGTACATTCCAAACTGGCGATTTTTGTCTCGTTATCATATCGTTACCATCTCGTTTGTTAATTTTCGATCTCCATAACGAGACAAAGTGTCCAAAAAAGGGGTGGGGATGCAACATTCAATCGGTTAAATTGTGGTGGTGTTAGTGCCAAACAGAGGTTACGAATGTGTGCGTGCTATTTCACCATAATGGCACGCACACAACTATATAATCCATTTCGGATGTCAAATGAGACGGAGAAGACGGTGTTGTATTCTGCCCGAGCCGCCAACGCAGA
The DNA here is from genome assembly GCF_943734705.1 of Anopheles coustani. Taxonomy (NCBI): domain Eukaryota; kingdom Metazoa; phylum Arthropoda; class Insecta; order Diptera; family Culicidae; genus Anopheles; species Anopheles coustani. The sequence goes on along the minus strand of NC_071288.1, from coordinate 95,268,247 downwards.
AATTTTTATTTTTCGTAGAATTCCTCCGTTTCTTCAACATTCTGCTCTCCCAAGGGCGGCTTCTTCCTCCGGTGTTATTTCTGTTGAACGAAACAAACCAAGGAATAGAATTAGTGAATCGCTGTTATAAATGGTTATGATTTTGCACTACCACTTTGTTTACTTACCGATTCTAAGATCCGGCCAACGCATTCGCCTGACACTGTTCCCGACTTGTTGATGGATCCTATTAGTTTCCGTTTAGGTGCCATGAACATTGAAAATTCAACACACTTTTGCGGAAGGTACAACACTTTACACTTTCTCACTCGACTGTTCTAGCGCTGGATGTTTCGAAGACTGAAAACTTCATCGCGTCGCGATTGGCAGTTGGTGCGTGATGGCATGCATACAGACGACCTTTTTTATTCTCTACATGATTGACCGACATAAAGTGCACCAACACACATTCGGGTTGCTGTGCAGTGTGGGAATGCTACACGATCGGCTCCGCTATTGTAATGTGTCAGACTGAAAGGGAAGATGTGAAAGGGCAGATGTGACTTCTCCCCTAGCACACCGGTTCATCATTAGAACGAGAAGGAAGACAAAGTGTGCAAGAGAAAGCTGACAGTTCTAGACTCGCGGGGGTAGGAATCTGTAGAAACGGGGCAATGTTGCATGTCGCCGTCAGTTGGGTTATCACACTCTTCGAAAGAAGTTATCTCTATGTTGAGACATTTCAGATGATTTAGAGAGCCGCCACCAGCCTAAAATACTGGTGGTTCGTTCGTTTATGATACATTCACCTTTTATGCTTCAACAAATTGTGTTGTTATTGTAAACAAATTATTACCTCCGTATATCCCCGTTTTCGAGCAAACGTCCTACTTCATCCTACTCACCATACAAAACTGCTTGATATTTGTTTCGTGTAGGACGTTTTTGAGGACAATTTGCTCGAAATCGCCTAACGAGTTGCCGTAACTACATGATAGCAGCAAAAAAAAATTAACATTCTGTCAACCGGGACCCTTTCTGCATAATTTGCAGCAATTGGCATCGGCTGAAATTAAAATAGTTTATAAATAATTAATAGTTATTGAAAATAGTTTCCGTGCAACAGCTGTTCGTGATAAATAAGGTATTGATGTACTTATCTGAAAAAAAGAATTATTTCTAATGCTAACCAGTCACGCCTTTTACCAAGTGAAATGTAAAATAAAACCCAATGAAATTACACCATTATCTTTCTTTTGGAATTAAAAATACATTACATAATTCGATCAAGTATTTCATAAAGCAAGTACAGCTAACATTCAAAGCTTGAAACAGGGTGTTGAAATATTTTTATATAGCACCATTTATTTTAATGAACATGTGTTACGCTAGAGGTGCTTAAACTGCGTTAGCAAGAATCCAGCTGACAAAATAGGCCACCCGAGCATAAACATTGGGACGAGCAGTACCACATGGTCTTGGCCCCCAAGAAACTACTCCATGTAGTCCTCCGTTATATACCATTGGGCCACCCGAATCTCCCCCACAAGTTCCTTCACCTTCTGGATTGTAAGCACATATGTTTGATTCCAATACTGGAAAATTCCCTCCTTCATATGCTTCAGCACACTCTTCATTTGAAATTATCCCTGTGGGCAGGAATTGAAGATGATTTGGAGCGGGGCCATCCGTCTAAAAAAATGCATCAAATTAGACATTTGTCATTTACTCGAATAATTACTTTCATCAGCCATTACCTCAGTACTTCCCCATCCAGAAACGATGCCATCACCACTCTCAGCAAAATGTGCAGCAATCGGCATCGGTTGCACCGCCGCGGTATAAGTGATGTATGGGCTCACCCTCATCAGATTGATATCGTTTTCCAAAGTATCATCATTGTAATCTGGATGGTTGATGACCCGAACCACTTCGTGTGTAACACCTCCATTGTCCAGGAAAATGGATCCCACCACTACAAACTTCGTATCTGTACCATCCGGGTCACAGTGAGCCGCCGACAAGATATAACAGTTGTTGATGATCGTTCCGCCACAGAAATGACCCATGTTAGCATCCCTTAAAGACGCTTGATACGGAAACTGGTTCGGTGCCGCATTTTGACCACCTACGATGCGTCCAGAATGACTATCGGGAACCTTAACTATGAAGATAAAGAGTGTGATAAAAACTCACAACTAAACGACTTCTATCAGACTACTTACTAGACCCGAGAGCCGAAGTGGCTAAGCCGATGGCGATCAGAATGCTCACACGAAACATTTTCTTGAACCGACTCTTGATTGAATGACTTCCTTGCTAGCCGAGATTCCTTTTATATGTCTCTTGTGAATCGAGCAATGTCTTGACGACATTGTACTGAAAATTCGTATCCAAAACACACATTTCCTACAAGTAGCAATTATTCTCAATCGGTCAAATTTCCAGGAAATGGCTTCCCATTGCCATATGTCACCCAACTCACGTGCGCTAAAGAATCGGTGCTGGATCAAATCAATCTAGGTTATCTCCATGCAATATGACAGTGACATCTTCGATAATCGACAATGCAAACTACGTTCCCCATATTTGAACATATTTGAACATCGTTTATAGATAACAAGCAAATGAATCTTGTGCCCCAACTGTAGTAATCTTAATCTGCTTTTTGTTATAAATTTATTGTTATTCTTGGGAAAGTTTTATATGTTTATTAATCATTAACAAATACTCTTGAGACTCATTTAGTTCATCTAAAGTAACTTGCTTCATTACAAAAATCTCAATTTCAACCCTTTAACCTCTTAACTCCTACAATTTAAACCATCTACTACTTTTTGTATACGGAACTGTTACGCCGATTGCCGCGTCTAATTTGCAACGTTTTCCAGGAAGCAATTGGCATAAAAGTTGAGTAGTATGGCTGAGTAATGTAGTAATAAAAGAGCACCAACATAATAGCCGAGGATCATGGCATGGACGACGGTATGGAGCGGTAATGAATGTATATCGCCTTCCAAAGTATAAACATTATAATGACCCGAATCACATCGTGTGCAACATCCCCATTGACTAGGAAGAATGATACCACCACCACAAATTTCGTCATTCCCGCCTGCCTTAAAGTCGCTTGGAATGGAAATTAGTTAGGTGCCTCATCTTAACCACCTACGATGCGCCCTGGATAACTGTCAGGAACCTTATCTATGAAGATAAAAATTATGTTAAAAACTCACAAACACTTGATTACTTCTATGAAACTACTTACTCCACCAGAGAGCCGAAGTGGCCACACCAATGGCGATCAGAATGCTCAGGCGAAACATTTTCTTGAACCGGCTTTCGATCTAATGACTTTCTTACTGCTAGAGATTCCTTTTATATACACTTGTGGCTTGGCGACATTTTATTGAAAAAACTCGGACACTCACACATTTCCTATACGTAGAGGCTGTTATCAATTGAAAGAATTTCTAGGAAATTGCACCCCATCACCCGATGTTGCACAACTCACGTGCACTAAAGAATTGGTGAAAGGATCAAATCAATCTAGGTTATCTCATGTTATATGACATCAATGATGTACGATACCACTTTCGCAGCGATTTGGACATTTTTCATGAAACGATCACTGAGGTTGTCGTTTTCTAGACAAACTACTAAAAACCTCATGGTCTTCTTCTTCTTCTTTTTGGCGTAACGACCTCTTGGTCATGCCTGTCCGTTAAGGACTTACGAGACTTGTTTCCCTGTTGTACGTGGATAGTCAGTCCTCTCGTACAGGGGAGGGTCCGGTCTCGGTTGGGATTCGAACCCACGCCGTCGAGGTGGTATAGCTCTTGGAAAAACCTCATGGTATAGCTCTTGGAATCCTAGTCTTCTTATTTATATTACTTTCTTGAGTATGTATCCTATTTCCATCACATATAAACAATTAGGAGGAGGAGAAGGAGGATAATACAACGATTATTGTGTTCAAAAAATAATGTAAAATTCGTTTGTTTTTTTTTTGCAATGTTTATTTCGAAGTAATCCAATAAAACATACTCAGAAAATCCAATAAAGCTGTCATCATTTTATTATAAATCATAGTCTTAAACAGCATTGGTGAGAATCCAGGTGACATAGGAGGCAACCCGAGTGTACACGTCAGGACGCGGAGCTCCGCAGGGTGTCGGAACCCATGAGACTACACCGTGTAGTCCTCCGTTGTGCACCAGTGGGCCACCCGAATCTCCCTGACAAGCACCTTGACCATCCGGATTGATGGTGCATATATTACTGTTGACTATTACTAACGATTGTGTGATATCGGACCAGCGATCGTAACAATCTTCAAAAGAAATAATCTCCGTGTTGAGGAATTGCAGATGATTCGGACGGTCTCCGTCAGTCTTAAAAAGAAATGCATAGAAGATGTTATCAGTCTTTCATTCGAATAATTACATTCAATTATAATTACCTCAAGACGACCCCATCCAGAAACAACGGCCTGACCACTCTCAGCAAAATGTGCAGCAATCGGCATCGGTTGCACCGCCGCGTTATAGGTGATGTAGGGGCTCACCTTTATCAGATTGATATCGTTTTCCACAGTAACAGGATTGTAAGCTGGATGGTTGATGACTCGAATCGCATCGTGTGTAACACCTCCATTATCTTTGAAAATTGATCCCACCACTACAAACTTCGTAACTGTTCCATCCACATCACAGTGTGCCGCCGACAAAATATAACAGTTGTTGATGATCGTTCCGCCACAGAAATGAAACATGGTATCATCCCTTAAAGACGCTTGGTACGGAAACTGGTTCGGTGCCGCATCTTGACCGCCTATGATGCGTCCAGGATAATTATCGGGAACCTTAACTAGAAAGTGTAGATAAAGAGTGTGTTACAAACTCACAAATAGATGACTTCTATGAGACTACTTACTCCACCCGAGAGCCGAAGTGGCCAAGCCGATGGCGATCAGAATGCTCACACGAAACATTTTCTTGAACCGGCTTTCGATTGAATGACTTCCTTGCTACCAGAGATTCCTTTTATATGGTCTTGTGTCTTGATGAGATTGTATTGAAAAGTCATTTCCAAACACATTTCCTACAAGTACCAATTGTTCTTAATCTGTCAAATTTACAGGAATTGGTACTCCATTTCCTTATGTCACCACAACTCACGTGTACTAAAGAGTCGGTGATGGATCAAATCAATCTAGGTTATCTCCATGGTATATGACAGTGACATCTTCGATGTACGATAATGCAAACTACGCTTCCCGATTTGAACATCGTTTATAGATAAAAAGCAAATGAATCTTGTGCCCCAAATGTAGTAATTAATCTTAGTCTGCTTAGTTTTAAGAATTCATTGTTATTCTTGGGAAAGTTTTATATCTTTAGTCATCATTAGCAAGGACTCTTGAGATTCATTTAGCTCATTGAATGTAATTTGCTTCATTACAAAAACCTCAGTTTCAATCCTTGAACCTTTTTATCTCATAAATATAAACCATGTACTACCTTATGTAAATGAATGTTCGGTACCTAGCCAAGACGTTACGTTCTTCTTCTTTTTTAGCAAAACGAACGTCTACGGTGATGCCAGCTACTTGAAGGATTTACTATACTTGTTCCCTTTCTGTACATGAATAGTCAGCCCACTGTCCATGCCGCTAGGCAAAGTTCAGTTTCGGTTGGGATTCGAACCCATGCCGTCGAGGGAGCGAAACCTTTGTAAAGTACATCATTATCTCCAGCAAAAAAACAGAATTAGCATGGATTGTGTACTTCCATGAGACTACTTACTTCACCCGAGAGCCGAAGTGGCCAAGCCGAAAGTGGTGATCAGAATGCTCAGACGAAACATTTTCTTGAACTGGCTTTCGATTGAATGACTTCCTTGCAGCTAGAGATTCCTTTTATATGCACCTGTGCTTTGAAAACATTGTTTTGAAAAAGCTCGGACACATTTACTACACGTAGAGCCTGTTGTCAATTGGGAGGATTTCTAGGAAATTGCACCCCAACACGTAATGTTGCACAACTCACGTGCACTAAAGAATCGGTGAAAGGATCAAATCAATCTAGGTTATCTCAATGTTATATGACACCGGTGATGTACCATGTTACTTTCGCAGTGATTTGAACATTTTCCATGAAATGAACTCTGAGGTTATCGTTTTCTAGACAAACCACTACAAACCTCATGGTATAGCTCTTGGAATCCCAGCCTTCTTATGTGTACTACTTGCTAGAGTCTGTATTCTACATTTGTCGCTCGGAACCCATACAACTAGCAGCGCACTTAAATTTGTTGTAACGTGTGACTTAGTGGCTAACGGCGGCATCCAATACAAGGGCGATTAGTAGGTCGAATCCAGTCCACAGCACTTCATAGTTTTGCTTAGAGAGTTCCCCGCATATTGGGTTCCCCTTCATGTTGGCAGGCCCCCGCAATCCTGAAGAAACTATCTGGCTGGTCATTGCAAGGTGCGAACTAAGCTCAAGGCATTCTCCAGAGAACAAGCCGGGGGCTATTGGCCGAGCGGTTTGGTTACTGTATTCCAGCGGTAGCACCGGTTAGAAAATCGGCTCATGAGCTCTGGGGCTCTGCGCGGCGTGGGTTTCGAATCCCAACCGAGACCGGACTGGACTCCCCCACGTACAGGGGACGAGAGGACTGACTATCCATGTAAACTTAGGGAAATAGTGTCGTAGGCTCTTAAAGGGCCGGCATGACCAAACACGGTCTTTACGCCAAGACGTCCTCGTGGCCAACTTCTCCCGACGACTCGTCTCACAGATTGCGCACCCTCCTCTCTATATTCCTACATGCCGGTGTCTGCTCACCCAGAACAACCCCTTGTTGCATGAAATGTCTGACTTAAACGCCGTTGGTCACACCACATCCTTTGTCAGTTTAGGTCCTCATCTCAAGTCTACCGCTTCCTCTGAAATAATGTACATGTAAACCGTGAAAAAGTACTTACTTCATTTACGCCAGTAGGATTGATTTGAGGAGGAGGAGAGAAAAACTAAATCTAAACTAAGAATTTAAAGGTTAAGCTAAGAATTTAAATATACACGCTTATGCTGATCATCTACGTTTAGATTATTGTGTTCAAAAAGTAATGTAAAATTAGTTTAAGTTTTTGTTTTTGCAATGTTTATTTAACAAGTAACTCAACTATACGTTTTCATTAGATCCAATGAAACCGTGATCATTTTCTTATAATCCAGAATATTAAACAGCATTGGCAAGAATCCAGCTGACATAGGAAGCAACCCGAGTGTAAACGTCAGGACGTGGAAATCCGCAGGGTTGTGGAACCCATGAGACTACACCGTGTAGTCCTCCGTTGTGCACCAGTGGGCCACCCGAATCTCCTTGACAAGCGCCTTGACCATCCGGATTGGTGGTGCATATGGTGGTGGTGAATACTGTTAACGCTTGTTGGACATCGGACCAGGCATTGTAGCAATCTTGGAAAGAGATAATCTCCGTGTTGAGGAATTGCAGATGATTTGGAGGACCTCCTCCCGTCTGAAAAAGAAGGAAAACAGTGGATTTATTAGCATTTACACGAATCATTCCTTTCTTCGTTATTACCTCAATTGCGCCCCATCCAGAAACAACGGCCTGACCACTCGCTGCAGAGTGTGCAGCAATCGGCATCGGTTGCACCGCCGCGTTATAAGTGATGTAGGGGCTCACTCTCAATAGATTGATATCATGTTCAAAAGTATCTGGATTGTAATTTGGATGGTTGATGATCCGAACTACATTGTGTGTAACACCTCCGTTGTTTAGGAAAATTGATCCCACCACTACAAATTTGCTGTTTGTTGCGTCCGGGTCACAGTGAGCCGCCGACAAGATATAACAATCGTTGATAATCGTTCCGCCACAGAAATGACCCATGTTAGCATCCCTTAAAGACGCTTGGTACGGAAACTGGTTCGGTGCCGCATTTTGACCACCTACGATGCGTCCAGAATGACTATCGGGAACCTTAACTATGAAGATAAAGAGTGTTTTAAAAACTCACAACTAAACGACTTCTATCAGACTACTTACTCCACCCGAGAGCCGAAGTGGCCAAGCCGATGGCGATCAGAATGCTCACACGAAACATTTTCTTGAACCGGCTTTCGATTGAATGACTTCCTTGCTACCAGAGATTTCTTTTATATGCCCTTGTGCCTTGACGATATGTGCAATACAATTATTGCAAAGTCATATCCAAAACACACATTTCCTACAAGCAGCAATAGTTTTTAATCGGTAAAATTTCCAGGATATGATACTCCATTTCCTTATGTCACCCAAGACGTGCACTAAAGAATCGGTGATAGACCAAATCAATCTAGGTTATCTCCATGTTTTATGACAGTGACATCCTCGATGAACGACAATGTAAACTACGTTCCCCATATTTGAACATTTTCGATGAACTGATCGCCGGGCTTATTGTTTATAGATAAACAGCAAATGAATCTTGTGCCACATCTGTAGTAATCATAGCCTGCTTAATTTTAACAATTTATTGTTATTATTGCGAAAGTTTTACATCTTTATTACGCATTAACAAGGACTCTTGAGACTCATTTAGCTAATCTACAATTTAAACCATGTAGGCACATACATATGTAAATAAATCTGCGGTACCTTGTCTAGATGTTACGTGTTTCTTCTTTGTTAGCATAACGACCATCTACGGACATGACTGCCCCATTAAGGGTTTACGAGACTTGTTTCCTTTCTGTACGTGGATAGTCACTGCCTTTTCAACTTTTACAATCCGAAAGCCCAATGTTTCAAATTAATCCGTATTGTTCAGTTAGTTTTAACTGAGCATCGGATAAACTTACTCCCGTTAACACTCCTTGCCGTCGTCCATGCCATGATCCTCGGCTATTGTGCTGCTGATTCGTTCTTTGAGCAAACTAGCTCAACTGTTGCACCGATTACCTCGCCTATCTAGCAATTGTACCACATCGTGTGTAACATCTCCATTGGCTAGGAAAAATGAACCAAACACTACAGGTTTCGTCATGCCCGCCTGCACAACAGACATGAGTCGCACCCGCCTGCCTTAAAGTCGCTTGGAATGGAAAGTAGTTAGGTGCCCCATCTTGACCTTCTGGATAACTATCGGGAACCTTAACTATGAAGTATAGATAAAAAGTGTGATGACTTCTATGAGATTACTTATTCCAACCGAGAGTCGAAGTGGCCAAGCCGACGGCGATTAGAATGCTTAGGCGAAACATTTTCTTGAACCGGCTTTCGATTGAATGCCTTTCTTGCTACTAGAGATTCCTTTTATATGCTCTTTGTCTTGACGACATTTTATTGAAAAAAACTCGGACAATCACACATTCCCTACACGCCTGTTGTCAATTTGTAGAATTTCTAGGAAATTGCACCCCAACACCTAATGTTGCACAACTCACGTGCACTAAGGAATCGGTGCAAGGATCAAATCAATCTAGGTTATATGACACTGACATCAGTGACGTTCGCCACAATTTTCGCGGCGATTTGAACATTTTCGAAGAAATGATCTTTGACGCTGTCGTTTGTCGATAAAAATCGAACGCTATTGCTCCTATTTTCGTATTCTTTTTATTTATAAGTATTTCTTTTCGCTCTAAATAATGTAATGTGTATTTGTCACTTACAAACATAACTTTTAAGTTACCAGACTTGCTGCTTTGCCACAATAATCTAAATTACAGCCCTCAAACCTTCCTATAGAAATTTTAAAAAAATAGTAATTACTTTTTGTAGGATAAATCTTTTGAACCTAGCCCAAATATTAATACGTTTCTAAGAATGTAACATATCTAAATACGTAACTCCGATTCTATCGTTTGATTTACAGTGTTTTATAGCAACTTTTGAAATTTGCTAAAGCTCTGATGTAATTCTGCGCCAAAATGTAGGCAATTAACGACGCATGATTTTTGAAATTTGAGAACATTACATTATTGTCTGCTTCTTAGTTCTCCTAACTTATTGTGTAGTTTACCTCAAATCTTCTCTCAATCACATCCCATAAAATATGAATACAATTCTTTACATTCCGTTCATTTGGTGTTATATATAATTATATAGTTCTATCGGTTTCCGTTACCAAACGGGACTTTGTCAAACGTGGAAAACCGAGGCTGACGAAAACCGGGACCAGACTGTACATTGTTTTTCATTGCACTTTCATTCATGGCATTACGTCATACGAGAAACTTTGGCGCCGTCGAACCACGTGAACTCTACTCGATACTAAGCTTGCTATTAAGGACGCCAATGTTGCTCTGATTATAGTTAAACTACTTTTAAAACCACCCATCAATGGTGCCCTCAAATGGGATAGCTTATCTTTTATTGTATAGAAGTTGATCTAGCGCGAAATTTCTGGTCATTGTTTCGAATTGCGGACGCGTCAAATAACTACCCAAATGAAGACAACGAAGTGCGAGAAGCAAAAGATAGAGTTAATTTATTGCACTTTTTTGTATGCATTTCTAGGACCAAGAGACGAATGACCAATAAGGTCAAAGTCTCTAAAATCTAAGGAGGTAAAAGAGTAAATGAGGCCCCGGCCGCCATGTTTTCGATCGTGGCTACACCTCTTGTGAACGTTTAAACTGAATGTATGCAATTGGTGATACATTAATTCGTTAAATTCAACCTACGAATATTTGAACCGTAGTGTGTACCGTTAATTTCTGCTACGCAATCAACCTAGGGTGTGCGGTATGAGGGGGGCCCACGGGCCCCGCTTATTTCTGAAAACTATAACAAACTCTCTTTTTCGGTAGACCTAGCGCAGTCCGCTCGCTGCGCTCGCTGCGGGCGCGCCGCCGTTTCCAAATCATTTCTTCGGCTAAACTCATTGTTTCATGCTGTCCATCATGTGTGGTATAGTTTACTTACTAGTAACTTAACATGTAAAAGTATGTTAACCCGCATTCAACCTCCACTGCGTGATTAGTTTAAACCGTTATGTTCTTTTAAGCGAACCGTTAGCGTTCAAAAATCGAAACGAATGCATGTGTCGCGCTTTGCATAGCTTCAGGCGCTTAATGTGAACCAGCAGGAAGAGGAGAATCTAGCCCGGGGCCTCATTTAACCCCTGGTCACAGCGTTTTTTCCCATGGGAGAGATAGGAGCTGTCATGGGCTGTCACCGCAGACGCAAGACCTTGCGGTTTCTGTACTAAAAAATCAAACGAGTTTGATTCTTGCCGCAGACTCTTGCGTTTTTATATGTCAACAGTAAATATTGTTCCTAGTAGACTTTAATGAGATTGTATGCTCACATAAGTGGTATATTCAAACATAAAAGTATTATTTTTGGCAAAAAGCTGTGCTCGATTGACAGATCAAAAACGCAACCGCATGCGGTTGCGGAAAGCTGTGACCACAGGTTTACTCTTTTACCGTCTAAACTTGATATTTCTACTAGTACACACAGAAGTCTTGAAAATTAATGGATACCCCGTACAAAGGATGTGCTGTTGAGCAATAGTCTATTCATGCATTAACGGCGTAATTTTCTCGGTGGTTTAGAGCGTTTCAAACATATGATACTGTAGAATCATATTATCTTATTTTCGCTTGTCATCCCGTGATACTGTACTAACTGGGTCCTACGACCGATCTTACCTAGGCTTTCCCCCGCTTCAACAACAGACATACACTTTTCTCTTACAGTGTGATTGGAACAACAGCTGTTGCTGCTATGCTGCGCATACCCAGCAAGGCACACAAATCTTAACGAAGGCGTAAGGCGATTTTGCTCGAAAGTAATGTTGATAAAAAGATCCTTTATTCACTACAAATCAATTCCCGTTCGCATGATCACAATCAAATACATGTCTTTAAACGATCTAACGACCATTTAGACAGCGTTGGCCTGGATCCAGCCGATGAAGGAAGAGACGCGAGCGAACACATCAGGCTGGCCAAGTCCGCACGGGATGCCCCACGACACAATACCGTGCACAGCGCCTCCCTGAACCAGCGGGCCACCGGAGTCTCCCATGCACATGCCCTGGCCGTTCGGGCTGAGCGTGCAGACGGTCGAGTCGAAGATGCGGCCAGCGTTGCCAGTAGCAGTATGGCGATTGCGGCAGTCAGCCAGCGTGATGATCTGGGTGTTCAGGAACTGCAGGTGGTTCGGGATACCAACGTTGGCCTGACAGAGAGAGAAGAAACGGCTCGATTACAGCAGATGCTTGCCGAGAGCTTCATGCAGTGGACTTACTCCGAGCTGACCCCAACCGGAAGCGACGGCACCACCGCCGGTGACGAAGTTTCCTCCGAGAGCGATCGGCTGGACAGCGGCGTTGTACGTGATGACCGAGGCGGTCTGCACCAGCGAGACATCGTTGGCGAGCGTGTTGGCGTTGTAGCTCGGGTGGTTGACGATGCGGGCCGTGCCGTGAGCAATTCCGCCAGAGTTCAGGAAAAGGGCTCCGACGACGGAGACCGTGTTACCGGTGGTGCGGCCAATGGTGCAGTGAGCCGCCGTCAGGACGTAGCGGTTGTTGATGATGGAGCCGCCGCAGAAATGGGCATTGCCTGCCGAACGCAGCGACACCTGGTACGGGAACTGGTTGGTTCCGGCGTTCGTTCCACCAACGATACGTCCAGCCCACTCGGTGAACTCCGGGGACAGTACTAGAACGACGAGTAAGCGATTGATTAGACCCAAACGTCTCCCATGAGTCCTTGGGATGTCGTGTACATACCGTTTCCGAAGGCCGATACGGCCAAGCCGATGGTGAGCAGAACGCTAAGACGGAACATTTCGATGAGCGGTTTCCTACAGGATGAAAGTACCGTCGCTACTGGTTGTTTTTATATACCACCCACCTTATCTAGCCTAGTGCTAGAGGGTGCTAACCCCTAGACACCGCGGAACGCCAAAAGTCCAAGGATTTGAAAAGTGTGTAGCAGCGGATTTGATTTATTACGGTCCAGTTATCGGGGCACTGATAAGAAATAAACACACTCTCAGAGGTGAATGGGAAGGGGGAATTGACCGGGGGATTTCCCAGAGCACCTATCACCCTAGGGCTATATACTAAAGTATGTCCAAATCAATTGGCATTTAGTAACCTATTCTTGTTTCTCTATCTTCTATCTATCTATCTATCTATCTTCTATCTATATCTATCTTCTATAATATATAAAATTTAGCAACTTGTAAGGTGTACGATTGTACAAGTCGGTAGTCTGCTGCAGAATTAGGAAAACAATTCCAAACCAACAGTCCCGCAACAGAAGAACTGAATTAGCGTCTTCATGCGCTTTGTTCTCGATTTGAAGTCACTAACTTGCCACGGATGTTTAGTATTTTCTTTTTTTTATCCACAAATATGGAAGATGAACAAAACTTGCTAAACGTTTTTACTTTTGACATAAAGTACCGAACAGCTGTTCCCATTACATAGCATTGATTGCTATAGCAACCAGCTTGATTTGGGAAAGTGTAAGGATACTTGGATTATCAAAATACTTTTCAAGCTGAAATTGTGTTTTGAAGCAATTTTAAAATGAACCGTAGCACCGGGCCCAGGCCTTATGAAATACTTTCAATAGTGAAGATGCACAAATCAACCAGAACGCAATCCAGAGCTAACTCCGATGGAAAAACACGCAGAAACTGAAGGAGATGTTTGATAGACAGTTTTTAGCAAGAAATAGTTTCAAAGCTTCCTAAGATTGATATGAAGTCGGACAGTACCGATTTCAATGGTTTGAAAAGTGACCCAACTGGACGTGAAATAAAATGTTGAATGAATGTTACACTTGACTAAAATTCCATATTTCACCTCCTAGATAGCTTTCCCATAAAAACTACATAGTACAGCCCGTGCAACCGGGCAAATGAGCTAATAGTAAACAAACTCCGTTACAGAAAAGGCAAAGGTAAAAAAAAATGTATACAATTTATCTCAATTATCCATCGAAATGGTAGATTGTAAAAGTTTTGTTTTGCCAAAAATAAAAGCGTAACTCAAATCGAAACGTCATCGTTGACTTATGGCGATAAGTTGTGCGTTCGTTCGATGCATATCTGTATTTTTTTTTATATAGGTCTCGATGACCGACATCAATTACGGAATAACCAACAATGCCACACATGTAACGACACCGATCACTACTTGTTGCACTTTTAACGGCTCGTGGCGTGGCGAGGACGTTATCAGTCCGATCAAAGTGATACTACGACGTCACGGGAAATGTCGCTTCCAGGTTACAAGGTGAAAACCCGTTCCCGGCCCCCCCTCGGCTTTGAATCAATCTGGGTAGTCAAATTGCACGCGACAGTTACAACTTTGGAGTCACTTAGGATGGCCTAAAAATAGTCGCTAGTCAACAACGCCATCAGTCTAGCGAAATCGGGTCCATTGTAGAAGCCACCGAACGATTGCGGTGTCGAACCAGTTACTTTTTACGTGGTTTCTGCAATTGCAAAATAATGTCGGTTGTCGATAGCACGCTGATAAGCCAAGGAATCTGAATTAAGCAATCGGTAATCTTACGGAGCTTAGCCAAGATTATCCGTTATTGGAGGTTCATCGTCGGTCGTACTGATAAGGGGTTATCCCGAATTGGAACAGTGGTTGAGGCGTGATACCGAATTAAGGGTTCAAGTTTTGGGAAATTCTCACCATGGAGTTGTATATCATTTAATCTCGTATTCAAAGATGACTCAACCGATATCCGATAGTAGCAATGTTTTCTCTATATCTCTCTCAAACATGTTGTGAAGTTTGCAAGGCGTGGGACAGAATGGAGGAAAATCAATTTAGCTCCCTTAACCCCGGTGGGGTGTCAAGGAACTGCTTCAAAAGTTCTTGAATAAATTCGCCCGCCGCTCCTTCCCACTTCCCTTGGAATCAATCCAACTCACCCGAAACGAATGAAACGGTTATTTCTCCCCCGGGGGGAATAACCCGAAACTAATCCAACAGAGGAACGTGCACCGTACGGCATGGCGCGAACGACAATCGCACCCGGATGCTAATGTGTTGTGTCGCAAAAAAAAAAACGGGTCAAACAAAACTTTCCTACGCCTCCGTCGTCCGGTGAACTTCCAGTACATATACGGCGCACATACATTGGGACGCCTAGCTGACTCCCACCCCCGGGGATCCTATCGATCCAACAACGAATCAGACCTGGGGCGGTTCGGGAATCAAAGCACCGGGCACACTTCCTGTGCAGCAGCTCATCCATATGGACGCACCCGAGGCTTACGGCTCCAGCGAGGATCCAGAAGTGCGGCAGGCTTTCTCTGACAGTATCCTGCACATTTTACGGCCCTTGTCCGTGCTCGAGGTGGCGTCCAGGGTAGGTTCACGGCAGGGCAAGCTGGACCGTGCCTCGCCGGATGGCTCCGACTCGACCCGCAGTGCGCTCTCGGAGCCATTCTCCGATCTGGATGAGTCGTACATCCTGCTGGATCAACGGAAAAAGGTGAGTTTTTGCTGCAACACTTCCGTTCCCAGCCGGATTTAACAACTGGAGTCCCGTGTTTCAGAAACCCGGCAAAGATGACGGTGACGACATGATGTTGCTCAATCAGTTCACCTCCGAGTTCCGGCAGGTGTACGACCAGCTCGTCAGCGACAAACAAGACAGGGTTGAAGAAAGTATACTTCCTCCGGATGACTCTCCAGAGGATGGGATTCCCACCTCGGACGAGCCGATACCCACCGACTTCGGAGTGACGGACACGGACAGCTTTAGCCCACAGTTCCAGAGCTACATCGCTGAGATGCTGCGAAAGTGCGACCTCAAGTATCATCTAGACGAGAAGAAGAAGCGACTCGATCAGCACCGACGACGCCATCGGCGGGTGCGGAAGGTTCAGCCGGTTGATCCGCGCGATCCGTCGGAACCGGCCGAGCGGGACTCGCTCTCCGGCATGTGGCGAATGCTGGATGCCGTCTCCGAACCCAACGGGTTCCCCATCACCGACGGGGAGTACGACCTGTACGAAGACGAACGGTTCGAGTGGCTGATGCGGGAGAAGCTTCCCTGGCATCGGCTGGAAGTGTCGAAGAAGAAGTGCGAACAGTGGCTCAAGATGGGCCCAACAGTGACGAAGGCGGACGAGCGCCGATCCCGCGAGTCTCAGCGAGCCTCGGGACATCGGCGATGGTAAAAGCGAAGGAAAGCCCAATGCTCAGTCAGTATTAGGAACCGTTGTGTGGTAGGACCTTGTGGAAAAGACGAAAAACTCTCATATTGGTGGTTATGGAATTCCATAAACATTAGTATTGAGCTATATAAAATATAATAAGCAAGAGCTTTGGTTTATCCACTCAAAATGCTTTCGTTTTACTTCTGTGAGAGAAAATGTTTGGGAAATATTGACCTTCTACAGCAGTGATGTCAAACTCGTTTGACCTCGCGGGACACATTTTATCCCAAAACAGGTTTGCGGGCCAAAACGTAGAATTGATTGGATTGATGAAAATTTGTTCTTATTTGTGTGTTTTTATACAAACACTCAATCATGTTTTACACTTTCATATTTTTTTATATTGTAGTACTTGTTATAAAATTTACAATTTCGAATAAAACAGACGGTTTCTTGATCTATCGTTTTTGAAATTTTAACGAATTCACATCAAGTTTATTTAAATATATGTTGCAGTTCCACACTATTGTGCATTTTGGTAATGATTTTAGAAAAGTAAAGCTGGATTTTTACTAAAGCCAACTTATTGCTCCACATCTGTTATTTTATTTAGAATGCTCTTGTAGTTCATCACGTTTGTTTTCTATGAACCCTATTTATTCGCTTGTATTGAAAAATCTGTGTGAAATCTTTGCTCTTGTCAACCGCTATATGTCGGCGTGATGTTGATCAAAGTAGTATATCACTTTCTTATAGAAATTGTTTAAATTGATGTTCGTTCAGTTCTCTTGCAATTCGCAGTTCTTGGAGACATTCACAAAAAACATATTGCTATTCAAACGAAAGCTAATACTGAATGATCCAAACTTTCGATGTATTGTTTTAAAGGGGTCGCGGGCCGCATCCAATGGGCCGCATGTTTGACATCCCTGTTCTACAGCAATTATTTCTATCTGAGCAAATGACAAACAATCCTTGAGTTATTAAGTTATTGCTGAACATTTGATTTAAGATACAAATCGATCGAAGCGTGCATCGTTTTTCAATGTCTTACGATCAATATGACTCGCTTTAAAGCCAGCATCAGAAAGCCACCGCCGCCGCCGGAGCCTGAAAGTAAACTCTAACGTGCCTATTCGAATTAATTAAACGAAAACTTTACGCTCGTGCCAGCGAAGCAAAAATGACACTGCTGGGAAAAGTATGCTGTTTGTGATAAAGCCACGTCGAAGGAAGATGGTACAGGACACCGGTGCGAACGATGCGAACGGCGCTTCCTCAATATCCTGCTGACGTGACGTGACACGGTACGGTGTGCCGCACAAAAGCATGCGGCAAACACACGCACGTGGCGATCGTGCGTGCGTGCGTGCGTGCGACCGACAAACACGCCAACACAAGACCCTGGTATTAGTAATGCTGGGAAGCCCCCGGGCCAACACACATAAACCTGCTCCCGGTTGGAAATGACTCAACGCACCGGCACAATCCATCGTCTGCCGGTTTGCGGCAAGCAACAACCGACCAACCGGCATTCGACCGAGGTGTGAGGAAAAGGAAAACACAGGGAAACGTGTGCGCGGGACGAACTTTTCCGTCCTCCTTCCACCTGCCTGATTTTACGATCCTTTTTAAAGCTTCCTGCGTCCCTTCCTTGGCAGCTTTTTACTACAAAATTTTCCCCACCAGAGAAGACACACAAAAGTGCAAAGTACGTCAGTGTCATTCAGATATCAGGGGAAACCGAAAGCCCCGGACCCGGTTTCGGGGCGAACAAACGAGAGGGAGAGCGATGCTTTTGTTTCGTTTCATAAATTTAATCAAAACTAATGACAACGGCATTAGTATGCCAAGTCAGATTTTGCCAATTAATTCAGCACTGCGTCTCCTGGTGGGGTCCGGTGAGAGGGGGAAGTGGTGGTATCGAGCCTCGAGTGAAAATTTATTGAAGCGAGAGAAGACCGGGAAATCTAAAAGGGCCATGCTTGGGCGCTCTTTTGCAGCAAAGGAAAATAACAAATAAGTGGCATTTTGAGACACACTTCGGTACATGCGGGAAAAGGATGAATGGTTGCCAAAGATACGAAAAGATAGAAGAAAGAAGAACGGCATTTTTAGAAACCATTTTTAAAATTTTATCGATTGTCGATTTTGTGAAAAAATGATTTGAAATTGTTTTATTAAACTTACATGTTTCACAAAAACAAAACTCTAAAATTAATCCCTCCTTCTTTCAGATTTTGGTCGTACATTTTAGAGGATTTAGAGGAAAAATCGATTTATGCTCGTTGTTCAAGAGCTTTTTGTCCCCCGTTTTGCATGAAGCACATCCAGTGTGAGCTATTTTTGGAATGTCGACGCCATGAAAAGGGTCGTCGGTCGGGGAAACGTCGTTTGTACGAATGCAACGGATGTTGCAAATGTGTTGCATCGTGGTTCGGGACACTCTAATGATCGATGGAAGGTACTTCTAGCCTTTCGTCAGGGGCAGGACATTACCGGGAAAACTTGTAAAGTAAACTTTCACCGGGAAAAGCGATCTTAACCAAATGCGTCGGGGCGGAAACGAACCGTTCCCTTTTGGGACGGTTCCCGTTGACGAACGTTGGAGCGGAATTTTTCGATAATTAGTAACGGGAGATGGATCCACTTTTGTGAACATCATTTTGGACCCCGAAACAAGGTGAATAAATCAGTTTTATTGATTGGGATTTGGAACGGAAAAACGGAAATATTCCTAATACTTGTTTTATTACCAAAAGCCACAGAAGAGGGGTCGACGTCCAACCAACGACCTGGACGGTTCTTTCGGTCGTGGTTTTGCGGTCATAAATGGTGGCCAACGAGCTTAATTGAATTAAACCATCACTGACCGACCGCCGGATGCCGAGCCTTCCATCAAGCAGCATTACATCATTCTTGGCACTCGTTAACCAGCTACGGATGAGTTCTGCCGTAAGCCGAGACCGGGCTTTCGTGGACCTTCATTCTTCCCCCACGCATCTCCCCACCTACCCCATCGAGGTGCACTTGTCAAGATTGTTCGCAAATGTTTCGCTTTTACGAGCCACATCCCCCCCTCCCCCAAAAGCCACCATCTAAGCCCGGAAGCCCCGGCGAAGTACACAACTCGGCACAACTTTATGTTAATTGTCATAAAGGATTACAGCGGAGCTGACGGTAAAGCTGATGGTTGACTCCGTCTGTGGTGGTCCGTGGTCGGTGGAAAAACTCCTAACTTCAACCCTCCCAAGCCAAAAGGGACGAAGTGGATCCGCAAATCGCTGACTGCACGCGGCGTTGGTGTGAAGTGAAGAAAAAGGCGACCACCGAAATATGAAAGTGAGTGTTGTAATTTATCTTGATAATTTATGAGGTGTCGCTTCCAACCCCCGTGGGTGGAGCGAGTGAGCGGGCCGGGATTGAGGAAAGCGCCCCAACGTCTAACCGACTCATTTATGGAAAACGACAACGAGCCAAGGGATTAGGCAACTCGACGTAACCGCAAGATGAAAAACTACGACCAACGACAACGCTCTTACGTAGGAAAACCCCCGCGCAAACGTATGCTGTGTTGCTCGCGAATCGGAACCAGCTCTCCCTCAAAAAACCGGTGCCAATTTACGTACTTACACTGAGGCAAACACTGGAAAGTGCACCTGCACTTACTAAATGCAAGCAAGCTTGCGGGAAAACTCAAACTGCGGTTGGAAATTCTACGTCGGACGGGATGTGGAAATCTTTCCAGAACCAGCCGAAGACTCACCAAAAAACCAACACCTCCCCGACGTTGCCTGCTTAAGAGGATTAGGAATGCGTTTTTGGTGGCAGTTTAAGTTCGTGCTCCCCCCCCCCCCCCCCCCTTTTCCCCGCAGGGAACAAGTTTCCCTACCAGAGAGCGAACCAAAAGCAGCTGCGCAAAAACCAAGCCCGGCGGACTCATGAACACGTTCTTCCGTTTGTCTTGACCGAGGCGTGCAAGAAGTTGGGAAAAGCGGGTGTGTGTGTGTGTGCTTTTTCTGTTTGCAATAGTTAAATAGTCCTTTCCCCGGGCAAGTACTACTCAGCACAAGATTTTTGCAAGACAATTCACTTTGCTTAACATGCAGGATATAATGGAGCCCGCTGGTGTGTTCAAAGTTTTCCCGTGCATGTGGATGAGGAAAAACCCAACCGTAGGAAGAAAGGTGGAAGTATTGTTCAACACACGCCAGAAGCGCTCTCGTGTTTAGATGAAAAGAAACTCTACTCGAACGACTTTCACTTTATCTGAATTCAAAAAAAAAATCCTGGACGTAGAATTGAGTGAATAATTCAATGCTTTGCTGGTTTTCATTGGGAAATAGCTTTTCATTTGACCATTTCCTTTTTTTTTAGTTGTAAATGTACTAGCCATGCTACATTGTATGAGTCGAACGAAACCCAATTGTGTGAAAGAAACAGTTTTCCTAGTGGAATCAGTGTTCAACCAAAGCCTTTCTTCTCAATAGCCACCTACGGAACGTATTGCAGATCCTTTTCAGAAGAATCTACGACCGCATGTGGGAAGAATCTTTTCCTAAAGGAATTGTTTATTTTGCCTATGCAACGTGTAACATCATTTCGCGTATCATAACCGCAAGCTTCATTCAACAAAACTCCATGGGACCTTGAGCTCGTTTGCGACCGAGACACAAAACGACAAAAGATACACCTGAACACAAGCGTTTCCCAGGATAGACATTCCACGTCAGTCATGTGAGATGCATGCAAAACCGCGTCAGTTTCAACGTTTGAGAGCTTAACATCTTTTGTGAAACATTTTTCCACTCCATCGACCATTGGAAGACGAATGACGATATAATCTTTTTTTGCGAAAAGTATACAGAATCCCTTCACCAATAGACGTCCCATACCGACTCAGACATGGCTACATCCGGATCGGACAATTGAAGTAATTTTATGCTTCTTTTTATCTTGTTTTGGTGGACTTTTGTACAATGAGCATCAAAAAAAGAATTCATACGATAAGCCGGTCCAGACATGAAAACAATAAATGAGTAAGGAAAGCTTTACAAATGTCCTTCTTCGGGAACAAGAACTATTCACTCGCGGCCGCACACAGACACACATCCACCAGGAAGGAGTTTCTAACCGGGTTTAGAAATCGGGAACAAACGGAAGGCAAAGTCAACTGGCGCGAATAAAATCGTCACTAGATAACCGGTGTCCTTATGTCATTCGCAAATAAAAACCAAACCCAGAGACGAAGTGGGAGAGGAGAAGAAAACCCTCCCCCAGCGAGGACGAAGGGAAGTTTCGCCGGATTCTGGTCCCCCCGACATTCGGGGCCCGGATGTGGCTTTTTCTTTTTTGGAATTCACATTTTCATCATCGAGATCGGATGCCATGCCATCGTGGATAGCCCCGGGTGAGGAAGGAGGGTGGGGATGTAGTTGAGAGTTACGAAAGAAAAATATGTTGGACATACATTTTTTATCAGCCACCCACTTCTCCCACTTCCATCCTCCGACCCGAAGGATTTCTCTCCCATGGAAATAAAAATCATCCACACACGCACACGTCCTTAAGCAGCAGCCAAAGGGAAGAAAAGCAAATGGAACATAATGGTGACGGGCCCTTTATGCGGCCTGCTTCTTCTCCCCGTGGCAGAGTGGCAAGAAATAACGATCTCACAATAAAACCTCGTCTCGCAGGGCGATACCAACGCCAAGCAGCCACCTTAACTCTTTGCAGCAAATTATGGTACGGCGAAGTGTTAACAAACTACGCGAGACCGTGTCCATTTGTTTTTTTCCCTTTTCCCTGGAATCGTCAGGAAAAAGACGCCAGCCAGACAAAGACACACACACACACACGCACACCTACCCGTCAAAGTATGCAAATTACAGCAAATAAATTCTCACGCCATTCCATGTGCCAAGCAAAGGGCGAGGAAAAATATGGAGAAGCTCATTCAACGCCGGCCGTCGTCCCCTTGCCGTTTCCCGAAGCGAAGGATACTCCAGTCCGTCTTCCTGTGCCTGGTTGAGATTGGGATCGCCAAAGCCAACCGCATGCGACCGAGGGGTGTCGTGCTCGTGCTGATAAGACCAAGCGATGCGGGGAAAAGCGGCAAATAAAACAGGTGAAAATGAAGATACATACACAACTCGCACCGGGGCGCTGGCAACAACTAGAATGTTAAATAATCAAAAAGGCATTCCTTGGCGTCGTCATCGTCGTCGTCATCGTCGTTATGTCACTTAGTCACAGCGGGCCGCCAGCGAGACGATGTTTATCGTCTGCCGCATCTCACTGCCGGTGTCTGCAATTGTGTCACCGAGGATCCGGAGCCCAGCATTCCATTCCGCTCATCATCCGACATTCCGGTGAACTTCTGCTTCACGACGCAACGGCTGAGGAAAACACATATCTAGGTAAGCATGTGTTCAACATTTCCCAACCCAAGGAGCAAAATTTTGGACGCACACAAACACACACGCCACAATGGCACATAACAAACAGAACGATCGCATCAACCGAGATGGCATGTGGTACGCAAATCAGAGATTTTATGAGAATTGATAGCTCGAAAAGAATGTCGAATGACATAAAAAAAGGGGCACTAAATTTGCATCTTTTCAGTACTTTTCATCCCGGCACACCTTTATGGCACGACGGTCGTCACCATTACCTTTTTTCACCAAAAGATCAGATTGATGCATCATCATCAACATCATTGGCACCACCAGGCATACGGTAAGGGAGGGGAGGAGGGCAAAGGTAATATCCATACATTTTATTAATATTCATTTCCATCGGCTTTCCTCTCGAGAATGGATGCAGCCAAGGTTCATCATTGAATTATTAGTATCAAACTTTTCCAAACGGCCTCCCTAATACCTGGTGTAGAATGCCTTAAAAAAACGGGAAATATAATTTAAGCCACTTTTTTACATTCTAACTAAAAAAATGTGTGTCCTCTACCTCTCAAGGGACCAGATTGAATCATAAATTAGTCATCAATATCGTAAAGTGTGACCACTTCAAACATTTCCTGTGTGGGACATAAAGTTTTAAAGCTTTTCGTTTATTTTCCTCCCCTTTTTTATGGCCCCCGAAGAAACGACCAACCATTCGCTAGCGAGGTGACCCGAAGCTGTGTCTTTCGGTGAAGTGTGGTTTTTGGAAAATGTCTTAGTTTTCCCCCCGCCAACCCGCTCGAACCGATACCCGGGCCGAGAGCAACAGGTCGAACTTCTCGCGGTTGCAAGAATGCACGCTTCTTTGCCTGGCATCTTCTAACCAAATTATAAAAGCGTACGTACGCTGCTCGGTTGTGGTTTGCACTTTACGGAAAAGTTTGCTAGTGGGGCTGCGTTTTCTTGGGCGACACATGTGCAACTTTGGCAAAGTGGCTCCTGTATGAACAGCTCGCGAAAATAAACTGTCGGTGGGAAGACAAACAAGCGAACAGACGGACAACTAGCTCAACGTAAATACAGTGCTCCGTTATTACCTGCTCCAAAGCGGGGTTGGTTGATTTTGGTGAAAAGCTTCCTTGGCGAACAGGGAACGAGCTTCTGTCAACGAGCACGCAACCCGGGATGAGTGCATTGTAATGCGAAAAGAAACTACACTCTGCATCCCTTCACACAATGTACTCTTGCTTGATGCAATCGCTTTTTACCCCAGGTCCTTTTAGCACGCTTTTATCCCTCGCCTTCCCGGGCTGGCGGCTTCCGGTTTTGTTCTTCTGCTACAAAACGAACACACCTCTCCCACGTAGCTTAACCGTGATCCCTTTTTCCACCGCCTCGTGGGACAGTAGTTTTCCGACGCGTTAGCCTTAAAACGATCTGGCAAGAGTGAACGGAACCAACAGACCCTCCTTCTTTCCCCCCGGCCGACGAGAGAAAGGTGGTCGAGCAAGCCGAGAAGATTTCCACGCAGCGTTAAGATTCGTAGAACCGACAGAAACACTCCCCCTTCCCCTCTTCCCCCCCATTGGGGTGATCCTGTTGTTGCTGGATTCACGATCTGGAAAGATAAATTCACGCTCAAATTGTACCGACGGGACGGGAGGACATGACAACGGGCCCGAAACCCTGGTAGGGGGAATAAAAGGCGGAAAATGAAAAGCAAAACACACATCTCCCGGACGGCCGGAAACCAGACGTCAACGGAATGGTATATGGAATAGAAATTCCTCTCTTTCTCTCTCAGGACATTCCTTTATTCCCGAGGCCAACCCCACGGGCCCCATCCGTGCGTGAGAGTTTTTTTCCCCAAAACACACGTTAGGTTGGCCACCAACATCATCGTCGTCGGGTAGATAAATTATACGCCATGTCCACCCGCTCCATCTGACACTCCTCCCCGGGGGGCGGAAATCAAGAAATGCATAAGAAAACTGCACTTCCTGCGATCGCATTTTGCTTTTCCGCTGCGCCGCACATTTCAGCTCGGCACCGGAAGCCGGCCAAATGCACTGCACTCACGCCCGTACGCATGTTGAAAGCGTTGAAAAGATCTGCTTCGAAGCAGGAACGCAACGAAAAAAAAACCAGAGTAAGGTAAGCTCGGAAAAGTTTCCGGGAGCCGTTGCGAAGAGCTAACTCATTTCGCTGCATTTCGGCTCGGTGAATAATCTACAAACACTTGTTTTCCGGCATCTCTTGCTGTTGGTTGGTAGGAAAAAAAAAAAACAAGACAACCACCAACCACCCACGGTGCCTTTCTCCATCCATCGGCATCGTTGTCGACATATTGTTACTATGAGAAAGTTTTCCACTTTTCGGCACTCTCATACACTGGAGGAAACAAGAATAGCACCACCCTGTTTTTTGCCAATATTTTTTATATTTCCATAAAATTGGAGCTTTTTCGTGTTTGGTACGTTATTACAATCAGTTTCACAACTTTCCAGTAGATTACGGTCGCTTTAATGCGGAGAATTACCATTTAAACCGAAAAAAACCTAAAAATGGGGAGGAAATAAAAATAGCACCACTTTGGTTTTCTGTTCAGCAATTGAAGATATTCTAACAAAACCTCAATTAAAATAAAGTTTAATCATTTTATTAGTAAATATAAGCTTATTTGTATCTAATCCCTTCAATATGCTGGGATTTGGAGGTACAAAATACATTTTTTCAGAGAGTTCTGCTCATGGCGCTCCCAGCATTCACGAATACGAATTAGCACGTAATTGTTGCTTCATTGTTTGACATTTGAAGTCAACCACGATGACCATGAATAGGCCAAAGGTTTTTTACGCGATTAGGATACAAAGAGCCTGCTGGCCACCTTGATAGCTCCATTCTTATATCAGGAATTCAGCCTGTAGTTAACATCAACTCATGGAATCCGTTATATTTTTATTGGAAAACGAAGTCTAAGCTCATCCATGTTTAATTTTGTGCAATTAATCTTGTTTCTAGTATATCAAACTTCATTCTCAGTCAGATGCATGGCAAGGTAAGCTTTCGTTGCAGTGAGAGAACTCCCCATATCAATGGTTTAACACCAAAAACGTTCGGGCTCATTTTAACACCAGGTTCTTGTTGAAGATCTAGCTAAAAGTATTGTCAAAAATGTAGGAAACCAAGAATGAACTTTATTTAGCCTGAAAAGAACTTTTTTTCATGCGTCGCTGCAACAAGTATACCTTAAAGCGAATTTGAACCGATTCAATGCATGTCGCTCTGTCATGTTGGACTTGCGGAATCTTTGTGGCTACTTGTAGTTTTCCCCGTTCAACGTAATTTGCTACAAACGTCTTATTGGCATCTTAAGTTGAATTCTGCATGATTTAGAATCACTATTCGTCCCTGGTTTGCTCCTTATTTATAAATTATTCGCATATCCATCTCCGTCAGCTGGGTTTTACTCCCGCGTTGGTCCTTGTGGCCGTCGTTACCGGAATGTTTCATCAACCCTACAGCTATGATATGTAATCGGAAGGTTTTTAGAACGATTTTCAGGGAACAGGCCTCTGCTACCATGGTCAGTTTTGATGTTTAGCTCGGTTTTAACGAAGCGATGCTGTTCCTGACCCATGTCTTCTAAATGGCTAGGAAAATCAAATAACACACGACTAATAATATTTAATTTCTATAGTTTAGGTTCCATACTAACTACTAATATCTTAAAAACTCATTTAAGATTATTAGTTTTTTAAATATCTTCAATTGCTGAACAGAAAACCAAAGTGGTGCTATTTTTATTTCCTCCCCATTTTTAAGCTTTTTTCGGTTTAAATTGTAATTCTCCACATTAAAGCGTCCTTAATCTACTGGAAAGTTGTGAAACTGATTGTAATAACGTACCAAACTCGAAAAAGCTCCAATTTTATGGAAATGTAAAAAATATTGGCAAAAAACAGGGTGGTGCTATTCTTGTTTCCTCCAGTGTATATCGATGCATAAGGATGAAGTATGCCTTCCGCTATGTTCAGAGGAGGTTTTATATTTCTCCCTCAATTTTTACGTAGCTACTTTGTTGAAACTCATCAACGCAACTTTTATTGTTATTGAGGAGATTTATCGAAAATTGATAGTGGTATTGTGTATGTTGAGTTATCGATTACAACTTCAACAATCTAGTAGTCTATAGTCATCTAGTAGTCCAGTCTGTTCTGAGCGTGGAATAAAAGAGGATTGTAATAAGCGATGTACATAACCAACAGTGTATTGGTTTTTACCGATTACCTAATTATGGTTAACTCAAGGATAAGCGCTAAAGCATGACTAAACAAACACAAATGAACCAAACTGGAAGATTAGCAAATGATGGTACATGTAATTTCCATCCTTCCATTGGAGATTAGTACCCTCGTGTGGTCATATCAATCCCGAAATGTATGCACCTCCATTGCACAAGCTGACAATTTAACGCCCATCGTGATGCACCAAGGCGTTAAAGGGCGCCAAAGACAGTGAAAGAAGACCCACGCCGATCCGCGGAAAACCGCAACCGTTACATTCTAATTGCCTGCTACTATTAACAGTGTTACTCCCGTGGCCATGGGATGCAACGCGAGCGACCGAAATAATGCAGATTCCATGTATCGAGGTTTATAAGACGACCACGACATCCTTGATGACGACACGCCGAGGCCGGGGCGCTGGAATCTTTTCACGCTCGACATGGCACGGCCACAACCGTGCAGCACAAGCACTTGCATCCGCTGCGAAAGGATAATGGCGTAAATGCATTATCCAGGCTGCGTTCCGGCATCTTCACGCTGGATGAACAACGACAGCGACCCCAATTGGCAAACCGGTCCGTGAGACGGTGAGTCATCTTGTCATCCCCCTTCCAGTGCATCCACTCATCATGTTTTTCATACCCTGCGATGCACTCAGCAAAGGGTGCACTTTTATGCTGCACAAGCCGGGGTTAAGATGGTGCTCCGGATTGCACGGCCCTTTCTTTTATTACTTCATCGCGCTGTAAAGTGTGGCCCTCAAAGGCTTGAACACATTGCAACTGCCTCACGACGAGTTCATGAGATCTTGCTTCGTCCTTTAGGGATTTCAAAAAAAGGAAGGAAATCTTCGGGCAAGACGGCAGGCTAGTTACCCTGAAATGCAACCAAGTGTGCGGATGAAAAATTGGACGAAATGGAACAACCAAGTTCGTTCAAAAATGTATCCGCATGATCCGCACCCATGCGCTCCCGGTCCTAGTCCTGGTCAATTATTCATCAATCCATCCATCTATCCGCAATCCGACAAACGGTAAGGTAAAGTAGGGACCAAAATAAGATCCGTACGGACGTCGAACGGGAAGGCAAAAGTTCCCGGAAAAAGGGCACTTTCGAGTAACAAAGGTATAAAACTTGGTCGCAGACATTTCCTTCGAATGGGCAAGTTACAAAAGATGGTGCGAGTTAGATCCTCTCTCGATATTAGAGGCCACACTAAAAGATCGTGAAATACGTTCAAAACATTTTATTTTCACCTACGTTCCATTTAAACAAGGGTTTAAAGCTTTTGAATCAAAATCAAAGCAGCCTTTTCCCGTTATGTCACATGCTTGATGGAAGAAATTTCCACAAAAATCGACCTGAAATCAGAACAGCAAAGCCCAATGCGGGCAGACGAATGAAAAAAAAGGTATCCCCCCGTTTGATCTTATGAATTATTGCTTACATTTGCCGTATGTGCAGGCTGGGAACCGGCATCGATGCTGCAAGCAGTGGGCAAGAGTGATCCGTTTTCTCAAAAACTGCATAACTCCTAGAAGCGTGTGAAACTTGGCCATTCCCACTCCGTCATTGTTTCCGAGCGTCTAGAATGCTTGCTAATGGTTCATCGTACGAACCAACTCGAAAATTTCTCCTGGTCAACAATCACCTCGGTTGGAATCTGACATATTCGAACCGTCGGAAAATGCTCCGTTCGTCCGAGCCTGTCGGAAGCTTATAAAAAATGCAGCCATCGCTAACGATGGATTTCAGGTTTTCCTGCTCCGTTTTTTGCCGTCATTCTCTTCCTGTTAGCCCGGATATTTAGATCGCCTACCAATTCCAATTTTCGATACGACAAAGAGGAAGAAACCGGTTGGGATTTTTTTTGTTTTAGCAGGAAAGAAACGAAGCTCTTCGAGAGCGTAGCAAATGAAGAAACACGATCCCATGTGAGATTGGATGGGGTTTTTTGCTTTGTTTATTTGCCATCCTTATTGCCTCCCGGCGTGAAGGACGACGGTGCTTATGAACGATAGGGAAACAGGAAACAAAAACGGCAATTCTATTGCTCGTTCAATCGTACATAAAATTGCATACAGCAAAGAGCGTAGCAAATAGACTATCAGTGCTGGTTGTTTCTTTCATTGTGTTTTAAGTTGCGTTTTTACTTTTTTCTTGCGCATAAATTGACTAAAATTGACACCGTTTTGGCATTGGCATGCATGGGTGCCACGCTTAAGGACGCCCGGACTGCTGACCTTGCTGTTGCTGGTGCTGGTGCTGAGTGTAGATGAGCAAACCGGCTGCCATGAGCAGTCCCGTGACCAAATAGCTGCCCTCGATGGCACCGATAAAGCGACGAATGGTGGCCAACAACCAGCGAAGCGGCCCATTCCACGATGGCTCCGACAAGGGCACGGATAGTGGGAAACTCATCTGCTTAAGCTTTTGCTGCAGACGCGCATCATCAAGCGAGGACACGTTGAAGTAGTCGCGCAGGCGTTCACGCACCCAGAAGTCACTCTCGGCAAAGGATGTATACGCGTACCGGTACAGGGAGGCACGGATGTACTTCGGGGGCTTGGTCGGCACGTGTTTGCCATCGAAAAGATCCAATACCGGGCGCTGGTGCTGCAGAAGTCGCTGCATCATCGGATAGAACCACTTTTGAGCGTCCGTCTTGGAACCGGCTGCATCGTAGAACTTGAAATCGAACCGTGGAAAGTAGAACCAACCGTAGGAAAGCGACGAGGCGCGCTCGGGCGTCCACGGTTTGTAGGGAAACCCGAACTCATGCCAGGTATCGTTTGTGTCATCCGTGTACTCGAGCACTATTTCGTGCCGTTTCGGACGCATCTTTGTCAAATGTGTCCCGTACTGGTTCACCACGTACAAGCTGTGCAGGCCACCGTAGGCACGGGTCATCACGGGGGAGGTGATAGCGGAGCTCGGCAGAAGTCGCGAGTGTGGCACGAACGACATAAGGAGCACGGTAAACGCGACAATGGTAGAGATCAGCAGGCCAAGATTTTTAGAAAACAGACGCATCCCTTCGGCCTAAACAATTAGAAAGAAAAATCAGTTATGGGTCCTCTGCTGTGTCCCTTTTGTTATTCTCCTACTTACCAAACTTCCTACACTGTCTTGGGATGCTAGCAACTTCAGAAACTTTCTGATCATAAGACCGAAAACCATCAACGGAGCTGCCCAAATCATTGCATACATCACATTCAGGTACTGGTCCTTCGTAAACGCTGGCTTAAACGAAAGGAAATCCTCATTCGAAAAGCCAATTCCGAAGCATATCCACGATCCGACGGCCATAAGCAACCCTATCACTTTCACGATGCGTCCACCATGACGATCCGGATCGTTCGCAACCGGCGCTGTGCGTCCCGGAGACTTTCGTGGTGAACGTTGCCGTCGTTCGCCTCCAAGATACTCCTGCGCCCACACAATAAGTTTGTCGTTATCGTCCAGCAGCGTCAGCATGAGGGTGAGCACGAGCGGGGACAGAAAGCCGTAATTTCCACATCCGATAATGTTGAGGTGAAGAAATACGTGCCACCCGAGGGCAAACCGACGCACGGCTTTGCTCGGGGCGAAAAACAGCCACGGACAGACGAGTTCGCTTAGGTACACGTAGATGGTGCTGAGACGATGGAATGCATCGGGAAGCTGATAGGTGAACCAGCTGTACGATGTCGGCAGGGGCATTGTTTCGTAGTGCCGCTTCAACCCATCCAGTGACCACCACAATGGGCAACCGCTGGCCAGCTTGACCGAGCCCGAGGCGAACATGAAACGAAACACCAGCCACTTCAGCAGCAGCAGTGCAATTTCTTCCATCGGATTGCGACCGTCCGATAGCTGCGCCGGAGCCAGCAGGATACAGAGAAAGCCGGCCTCGAGGAGAAGATGATCGGCTTGCTGACGGAAGGATTGTGCCACCTGGACCAGTGAAAAGTAGAGCGTCCACATGGCGATGAAGCTGACCAGACGGCAGTGCGCGCGCGAGACGAGCCCAACGAAAGCGATGGTTGCGCCGGCTAGACACAGCAAATCGATCGCCTCGTGGCCATTGTCCAGACCGATGAATGGAGCAAATTGAAGTAGGTTCAATCGTTCCTTGAGCGTTCCGTTCACCAGCACTCGTCTAGCCGGTAGAATGCCCGCATCGCCGTACAATCCTGCAAAAGACAAATCCGGATGATTTCGAACCGTGTCCTGGGGTGGACGAATTAATCGAAACACTTCAAATGTATTCCGTCCTATCCTAAACAAGATTCTGAGCTACTGTCTTGTGTCATCCTTCAATCTACCCATCGAAACAGACCAGCAAAGGAACTTGCCATCTTATGATTGACTGCCCTTGGGGAAGCAACAGAAAGCCACAAAGCGACGCGGACGAGCGAATCGATTGCCGAGATTCTTCTTAAATTGAGAGATAATTAAATTACAACATTCATTCATTCGATTCGCTCGCATGAACAAAGGGAGGGACAAGGGTGGTTGCTTACGGAATCAGATTACCGAGAATGGGTCGCCGGAGTCAACACGATGGATCATACAACCAGTTTTAGAAGTTTCCGTATCCTTGAAGTAGATTTTCTAATTCAAGTTGAAAGCAAAATTATGTCCATAAAACACGCAGGATTTTTTATATATCCATATAGCTTCTTCTTCTTAGCGTAACGACCGTCTTGGTCATGCCTGCCCGTTAAGCGCTCAATAGACTTTTTCCCTTTGGGTACGTGGATAGTTAGTCCTCTTGTACAGGGGAGGGTTCGGTCTCGGTTGATATTCGAACCCACGCGGTTGAGGTTGTGAGCCCCGGAATTACATAGCATTAACGGTAAGAAATTTAAAAAAAATTTCGGGTCTTCGGTCGCTGATAAATCACTATGCCTACAAATTTTGATTATGAATAGGTTTAATCCGTAACAGTTTTTAGGAACAACGAGTATTCTTTTATAACATTTCTCATTGAAAACAATTTCCTTACAAGTGTTGTAGACAAGAACTAAATATATTCGTAATTTCATAATACTAATTTGAAATGAACAGACTCAAAACAAGTTGGATAAACACTGTACAGCTATCTACCGTATAGTGCCATCTCTTTTCTACACACTCTATTTTCTCAAAAACAAGAAAATATGGCAATATACTATTTCGTTCAAAGTTGTTTGTCTTAAAAAGACCTTTAATTTGAGGGGTATATCGTACAAATCGGGTTAGGCTTGGAAAAGTTATTAACAAATTGGCTATTTTAACCACTATTTCAAACCGTGACCAAGGAGGTTACAGTTTGCTCAACTAACCTTGGTCGCTAGGTAAATGCAGCCCACTATGTTTTTGATCGTGCAGACCCCTTCGATAACTATTACAATTTTTGTTTACCCACTTACCTTCAGCTTGACTGTAAAAGCTAACGAATGCCATCAAATACACGCCACACATTGCCCGGAGAAGGATATTTCGTACCCGTGGTACGTCGTTTATCTTTTGTACCTTTGCTTCATTGCTCTTGTCGTTGCTAACCTTTTCCATGGTTATGCGGTTGAAATAGGAAGGAAATGCCGGGTAACTTTCCACAGAAACTTTTCTTTTCTTCGAACAGTTCTTTCACGGGTAGTGAAATGTTTGCAGAAATGATAAAATAAGTACGTTGTTCATTTACTACGCCGCTGGTGCAGCTATCACGGAACACTGGTTCTACAAGAAATCAAAACAAAAACATCTGCGCATAACGAACGAAATGCACATTGTAAAACACACTCCAAAGACGCGCAAGACGTTGTGTCAGCCGTCAAAGCATAAAAAAACAACGCGATCCCCGGAAACAATAATACCGGCGTCGAACACAATCACAATTCTTCGCAAAATGCACCGCTATGGAAAAGACAACTGTTCCCGGCCACTGTTGGATGATAATTACCTATCTGATGTTACTAGTCGTTCGATTACGTTTCATCACGTACTTGACCGAAATCGATAACTTTGTAATATGATCCCATTGGAAAGGCAGCAGGCAAGAACGGTAATTTACACCACTTTTTGCCTTCGAACTGCATCGGGAGGAGCTTTATTATTTAACACGATAAGCGCTATGCGGAAATTGTACGATTCGAAGAAACGCCGGCCTACCAAACCGGCTTTGTCGGTCCAAACAGACCGACGTCGGCAGACGGGAAAGAACGCTGTTGGTCCCCCGGAATCGACGTTGCCCTTTACGTGTTAATCTTCGTTTTGTTATCACGTAATGATTTCAACTATAACTTCGCGTGTGCATATCTACGCTCAAGCGAGCAAAATGGATTGATCAAGCTCGAGCTGCAACAGGCGTATCATGCAAATCAAAACGAAGATTTCTGTTACAAAGAGATTAAACCCAGCACCAAGCATTTCTTTCAGTTTCCCCGGTTCATTAAACCCAAACAACCATGGCAATATATACGGTTAAAGGATATGAGTTTATTATAAAACTATTTGTTCTCGCTACTGATTTACATTATTCTGAGCGTCATTGAACTCGAACAATCGACGCCCTCTCGAAGGCTGCTTCTAGCTGTTCGATCAGCAGGCGATAGCCAACCTGCTGGAATTTCGGATAATTGTGTTGCCATAACGGTAATGCTTTCGGGTTATGACAACAAAATACATCAGAACATCGAGGACTTCTCGGCTGCTTACTGGCGTGCTCGCGGATCGTTTCTTCTTCCCGGGTAAAACTGCGTACCGGGGACGTGCGCTCGTCTCGGTCCCGCTGGTAAGCGCCTTCCATGGATCCACAGTCCAGTGCGTAGGTAAACGGGTAATAAGCAACCACTAATATTTCTGATAATTTTACTGCCATAACGCTGTCATGGCAGTAAAATGTATCAGAACGTTGCAGATGCACACGGCCGCATTTCTTCGAGTAAGCCATTATCTGCGAAAGAAATGGACAAACATTTCACGACAATTATAACCTCACTCCCGTAACATGCAGACGTGCAATCTTACCTTTTCACGATGAGACCAACTATCGGAATAGAAAATGTCAAATTTTCGCATCTATTTATACCCCTTTCCAGTGCTGCCAGCTCTATCATTCGTGAGATCTTGACTGGACGTTTGTTTATACTTAACACTCAGGGCGTTCAATAAATTACCTGAACTACAGCTGTTTTCATTCCAATTTAATTTGTTTTTAATTGAATGAACATAAATTATAGCAATAAATGATGATATAACGAATAATTTTCGCAAGCTAATTAGCTTTTCAAAAGATCATCAATGCTCAAGGCATATAAGCATAAAATCTTTGCAATCTTTTTCATAAGATACCGGAGGCCAAAGCATATGAATTTGATAAATTTCCTTATTTTGCCTAAATGCCGTATTTTTCTCACAACTTTCATAAATATGTAGCAATGTCCCCTGCCACAGACAGGTAAAACAGAGCAACGGTAAAATAATTGCTTTTAATCCTGAGGGTAGTTTGACGAGTGTGGTAAACTGAGCTATTAGTTGGTAGCCGTAAATAAATATATTCATAACGGAAATAAGTTTTTAACGTATGTTTGGGAAGTAATAAGTGCATGCCAAATCGACTCTTTTACCTGTAACCCTTGCCGAGGCGAATCGAATAATTTGCCTAAAGGCACATTTTCGGTTCAAGATAGGAAAAGGACTGCTCGCAATTCTGTACTGTCGTACATCGGGAACCGTTATATTTTGATGCTGCTTCACAATTTCCTCCGAACACAGACACCACTTTGGCAAGAGCATTTTCCCGTTTCTGCTTGACCCATTAACTCCCTCTCCCTTTCTTGGTGATTATATGGGAAATGGGGCCCTTTAGGACATCGGTTCCTTTGCGGAGAAAAGCGGTTCGAAGATAAAGGTGCGGCAATTTATTACGAACGATAAAAATGTCGTCAAAGGATACATGCGATCTATATTGTGGGTGTATGGTAATCCGCCTCAAGAGGACACACGCTTGCCGATTCCTGGGGGAGTTTGTCGACCCATTCAAAAAACTTTTAGCCAATTTTTTTTATTCTTCCGTGTGACCTTTCGCAAATAATTTCATATCACTCAACCGTATCGATCTTCAACATGTCGTTAGAAGGCTTTAATATCCGACTCCATTTCAGCAGCGCATTTATCACTGGCCAAAGGGACTTAATGTGGAGTAGACTAGGGTAGAAAAATAAGGTCAGGATTATTCAATACTCCCGAGTGCATGAAAAGTATGTTATGCAAAGCAACTGGAATGTTGTAAACAGGGGAAAATGAATTTGAAACCAAAAACAAACTTACAAATTCTACCGGAATGCCTAGAAACGGGATCTCTTTTAAAATCCCTTGATGACGTCGAAGATCAGGTCTCGCACCAGACATGACTTCGTTCTCTCTGCCAGTCAGCAACCAAATTGAACCATTCAAAGCGGGATACAATTCCACCAACCAACTTCCTGCATATAATTTTCCTGCATTTCGGAGCCTTCCCGGTTTGGAGCGTAAAAGGAAAAACATTTACGAGGCCAACCAGGGTGGACTGCTTTACATAAAACAGGCTCATGAATATTAAGGTATGGCATTGCAGACACGTTTTTATTTAGATGCTGAATTTCTTCACACCTCCAAGCCGGGGGAGTCAATTTGTCGTTTGTGCGAATACTTTTTTTTTGTCTCTGAACTTTTCACCCAAACGGCCAGGAGCATGTAAAGGGGCAATTATGAATGCGAAAATTCCCATGCCATGCCCTTTGCCGTGTTAGCTTATTGACACATTTTTTATAATTTGTATGCTAATGTGGGATCAATAAAAAAAGGCTTGCACCTTGGGAGTCGTTTTATGACAAGGTAATGCCATCAACATGATCGATTTTTGCTGCGAATATGGAAGAGAACTTTCACTTTCAATCGGTAACATCGAATATCATTTGCCAGGTATTTGGTGGCAGTAGAAGATATACAACTGTATCAGGCACATTTCTGCAAGAAAACGAGGAACAGCTTGAAACGGAAACAGCTTTGGTTAAAAATCAAATTTAAAAGTTTTGTATTGAAGAATAACACAAAAAAATGAAAAAAGTTTCGCTCTTCAATGTTGCAAAAAGGATAAGAACCACAATCAAAAAGTAAACCTGTTTGGACCACCTAACCAACTCGTCCCTCGTGTTCTCCAAACCAAATCCTTAAGCAATACCGGATGTTCCTTTCCTACACAGCGGTGTCGATGGTACTCTGGGGAAAATGGGAATATTTTCCCCAAAACCAGCAGGGGCCGTGTGAAACAAGTTTTGTAAGATAACACGGTGGAGGAATCACTTTTCTCGAGTATCCGATTTACATATTTTTATACGCATAGATAAATAGTAATCAAAAGCAAAAGACTCTGGTGTTTGCTCCTTCCGAAAGCTACTTCTGCATCACGAGCGTCAGTCGCTTTTTTTCGTTTGCTTGTGTGGAATGGAACATGCAATCAAACCTTTTTCAAAACGCATGAGAATGAAGAAATTAAATACATCTGCTGCTGGTTCTGGGTTCACTTTATAATCCAGATTTTAGTTAAACATATTATTGCTTGATAAAAAAAAGGAAAGGATGAAAAAACATTCACAAGCCTAATGATAATTTTTTCCGCTTTTATTAATAACGCTTGAACCATTTGTTCCCCCGAATTTGAAACTTCTTTGTTCGTCAATTGCTAAAATTGGATCAACCGTCTTATTACACGCTAGATTTTTTGTTCCTTAATAATTAACCAATTCATACGCATTTGGTGAAGGGAGTTTTCTTACAAAAGTACACAAGAGAAGGATGATTCCGCTGGTCACTAATTGACCGAGATTTTGTCGAGCATGTCATTATGTTTTGTGTTTTAGTGGTGTTTGCGCAAAGAGTACCGACCTCCTAGGAGTCCGTTGGGCCTCGTTTCGTGAAAGCCTTTACACGGTCCTTCTCACGGTGAGGGACTTTCAAACCGATGCACGTCCGCGGCTAGGATGGAAGTCGTACCGCAGCGGTCGTATTAGGCCCTCGTCGTCGGTTTCAAAGTCCTGACCGACGGAAGCGTGGATTCGTTGGCCACCACCGACGGTCGCCGCCGGCGAACGCAGCTGCGTCATTTCGCAATCCATCAGCGGGTAACGGTAGCTCGTATCGATGTAGCACCCGTTGCCGGCCTCCGTCATGTCGAACTTGGTCGGACAGTTGTGGCACACGGTCAGTGGGTTGATGACCGAGATCCGCTCGTAGCATCGTTCGTCCACACTGTCCCCCGTGTTGCCGGTGATGATGTCTCCATCCAGCTTGACCGCTATTTGGAGGGCCTGAAAACGAGCACCGTTTCGTTTAGTGTTGCCAAGTGCTTCGGTCGAGTCGATTAGTATACCCATACCTGTATGGCCTGTGCTTCGTCACGCTTTTCGTCCTCCGTGTTCATCGTCACGAACCGCAGCACGAGCAGATTCAACGAGGCGGCCACCACAGCCAGCCCAAAAAGGATAAAAATCAACGCAAACGCCACGTACTCGGGCTTCTTGTTGAGGGCATTATCCTTCTGGAGGGCCACCATATCGCCGAAGCCGATCGTGGTCAGCGTGATGAAGCAATAGTACACCGAGTCGAAGTAACTCCAGCCTTCGAACTTGCTGAATGCGGCCGCCCCACCCGCAATCGTCAACGAGCTCAGCGTCGTCACGACCAATATAAGGTCCACCTCCGATGCGATCGCTTTCTTACAATTGAACGACGTTTTGATCGCGTGTACGATCACACTGCTCAGTCGGTTCACCCGCTCGCCGATGCTCTGGAACATCACCAGCCCCAGCGGAATGCCGATGGCCGCATAGCACATCGTAAAGATCTTCCCGCTGACGGTCGAGGGCGTCGAGTGGCCGTACCCGATCGTCGTCAGGACCGTGGTGGCATAGTAGAACGCACCCGAGAACTTCCACTGCTGGCCCGCTTTGTGTGGCTCCGATTTCATAATAACTGTCTCGATGACTTTGAAGTCCTCGGCGCTAATGTTGTACCGAGTGATGAGGACATTTTCAATCGCTAAAAAAGAAACGTTAAAAAACGATAACCCAGTTTGGATGCCGCATTCTTCCTGTTGCGGTCGGTACCTACCACTCAGGGCCTTCCAGCGTTTCTTTTCCGTCTCCGACTCGAGAGCATCGAACACTGCGGCTCCAATTAACAGATACGTGAACGTACACACGATGAGGGAGATGGTCCGTACGTTTTGCTTTTTCATGCCTGGTTTCTACCCTGGACCTGGAATGTAAGAGAAAAATCACATTAGACCCACAAACTATTGATGCAAACATGCCCCCATACCATACCCTTCTTCTGGAAGTATCTGGTGTCGTGTGTGTTGCGTGTGTCTCGTGTGTCCGACCAGGAACACCACACACACCGTGGCAAGGGTTACTTTGGCACGTGAACTGAGGAACACCTAGTATCCGATGAAGACGTCGACGTAACGCTGTAAAAAACACGCTTCACAGCGCCTACTGTTGATCTTAGCTACGTGGTATCATGATGACTATGGAAGGATATATGGTACAGAGTACAGGGTGGCCGAGTCGGAAGAATGTGTTGGCACGGGGTTCGCGATTTGGCAACGATTGGTAACGCTGATTGGCAGCCTATCTACAATTCCTGCGTTCCACCTACAGCACGCTGTTCGCTGACGGATGCTCTACGGTACACGGTGGTGATGGCTTTCGGAGTACGGCACCATCACAAAACTGCTGCAGTACACCACCAGAGTCCTGCGATCCGATCGATTGATTTTTTTCCTCGTTGTTTGACTACCGAAAAGAATTTGACATTTGTGTCCACTTTTGACGGGGGGGAAAAGGCACGGCCCCTAGTGCGCATGCCACGCATCGAAAAAGGACCTAACAATACATACACAGCATTGTATTTATGGTTAGCCCGTGAGATGAACTCGTAGTTCACTTCAAGATACACGTGCAGGACACGTCCTTCTATATGCTTTTGTTGACAGCGCGCGGAAAAGAATACACAAATTAAAAAAAAAGGACCGTATTTGTCGTTCTTATATTTCTTTATTTATCTCATTTAAATCATTTATAAATAATAAACTTTCCCTACAACTACTGATAATCTGATCAGGCAACGGTTGTTGCGATAATCCTCTCCCTAACTCATACTCATCCCCATTTTCTTACCCCTCCTCTTGGTCAGCAATTCATTTTCCTAACTTTAAGAACTTTCTCGTGGCAGTGAGCCGCCTGGAAGAAAATGCCTAGCTAATTAAAATGATCACCGTCTTTTCTTCACATTCTACTACTTATTCTCTCTTTGAACACAATTCTCGTTTTTCAGGTAGCACGTCCTTGGCCATCGATATACACACAAAAAAGCCTCACAAAACACACACACACATAATTACTTTCTCCTCCTATTGCACAGCCATTGAAAAAGACATCTTATTCGCTAGCTTCTATTGATCACCGTTATTTAAATGTACACGCGTCTCCAACCGTTACGACATACAAGTTTCTTAGCACGAGGGATAGAATGGGGGGGAACGAGAAGGGAGTGGGGAACTATAGCTAAATCCTACTGGGAAGGAGAAAATACCTTCCAAATGGTTTTGTTTTGTTATTTGCATTGTAGATCACATCCGTTAATAAATCGCCTCCATTGTTCATTGGCTACATTGGTTTCAAAAATCAAGAAAATACACATTTAGGAAAATATATATAAAAATGTTCAAAATTAATCATAAGAATAAAACAGAGCCATAGAGAGAGATAGTGAGAGAAAAATAAGAAACAGACCAGTCGCTGTATTCTTGAAAGAAAAAACTAACCCCGTACACAACCTCCGGTCATTGCAAATAAAATTAAACATGTTTCCCCTACTACTGACTATCGGTTTTACTCTGTTTCAGATTCCGCTTTAAAACGTTTCAAAAATCAAATCCGGTGTGTGCAGGGTCTCACTTTTCATATCAATGCCAAACAAAATTGCAGGAATGCTCTTTTGGATTGTCTCTGCAAACCCCTTCTTTCGTGTACGGTCGCAATCGCTGTGAGTGAGTCTAACTCAGATCCGATTCAACCTTTTCTTCGAAAGATAAACAAGTAGCTGCCGTCTTTTTAACTTTTCAGGTTCCTGCCCATGAGTCCTCGAATGGAGTCTCTACCGAACCGCCATGTGTTCATCGTTTGAACCCCCTTTTTCAGGTGCCCATCGGGGACCAGCACGGCATCACAACAACCACCTATCGGGTGGTTGACATGTCCGCATGTCGCTTTTGAAGCGTACGCTATCATGCATGCGCAGCTGCTGCTTGCTCTAAGAAGGTAACTTTGGTTGCAGGTCAATATGGTAATATCATTCCGGTAAAACGTCGGCGTCGGGATAGAGGCCACTGAGTCGCCGTCATCGTCATGTTCCGTGTACTGGTTTCGTTTGTGAGCTCGTCCAGTTCCATTTTGCGGTTGCAACGCAACTACATCTCGATCGAGTACGACGAGGGAGGCTTGCTCAGGAGCAACGTGGCCGATTCCGACATAAGGCTTGTCTGCTGGTCTGCTTCTGGTTCTAGCGAGGGATCGTTGAAGTCACTCGGAAGCTCCTCGATCTGGACCTGCGAATATTCCCACGCGTTGACCGGATACTGCGTCGATTGAATTCCGTTGTTGTTATTGTTGTTATTATTGTTGTTGTTCAAATGATGATGATGGGTGCCATTCATAAATATGCTGGGATCGATAAACTCCTCGATGTCGATCATATTGTCTCCATCGTACGAGTTGGTGTAGAGGAAATCTGCATGGATAATAAGAGAAAGGAAAGTGGATATAGAATAACTTTCTTAAAATCCTTTTGCAACACAAATTTTCTTATTTTCTAAATTATGTCCCCCAAAAAACAATCAGCTATCTACCATAAGCCCTGAAGCCCTGTGTTGTTGAGAAACAACAGACTTTCGTGGGAAAAATTAAATAAATATACTCGAATACTGGTTTCTTAACACATTACACACATAGATTAACAAACAGCGTTCGGTGAGAAGAGAGTATTATGATTAGCTGAGGTGAAGGTTATTGAAGAAAGAACTCGCTCTAAACGCTACGGGTAGAGTTTCGTGAGGAGTCTGCGAATCGATAAAAGAAAACATCACACATGCATTACTGAACAATACCGCCTGCTGCGTTTTGAAAATTATTCAAATGACCCAGGGGTATCTACTAAGGTTTTAGAGCAAAGAACAAAATCATACGACTGGTGGTAAGTGGCACCAAACAACACTCTGGCGAGCTTTGGATGGGAAATGAAGGGACGTACACAATGAGCCATGGTTGATGTCCAACTATAACGTTTCCGCCCTGTACCTGGCTGTGTTGTTTCCCAGTCGGTATCGAACTCCAGCTGCTGATTGAGCTCCCGCTCGTTGGCCGTCTGTATGGCCGGGTTGTCACTCTCGCTCATGTCGAAAATCTCCGTCACCTTGACCTGCGAGACCGACGAGAACAAGGGTTTCGAATGAGGTTAATACATGGACGCTCCATGGCGGGAACGGAATGGAGTGGGTGACAACGCTACCTTATTGTCTTCGTCCATGTAATAGTAGGCGTACATTGCGTCATGATTGGAGGACACCTGCAGTATGTGATCGAACGCATCAATATCACCGACCACCGAATGATGGCCCGAGTAGCTTGGGGTCATCTCCTTGCCGAAAGATTTGCTGCAATACAAAACAGAAATGAAGCTTAGTTTATTGACCATATTTTCCGAAACACCAGTCCTCCTTTCGCTTTCATACATACCCTTCTTCCATTCGCATATCGATGATCGAACTACGGTGACTGTGGTGATGCTGCTGCTGCGTCGCACTTTGATTGTACTCGGTCAGGGCGATCTGGCATTGCAAGTTGGCGGTCAGTTGTTGCTGAGAAGAGGAAAATTTCATTAACTTACTACTCCAGGGCGGTGTGTGCACGAAGTTTTTTCCTTACCTTTTGTCGCCGACGCACCTTCAGCAGCATGGTGCTGAGGTTCTTCAGCACAAACTCACTGACGGCCCAAAGTTGTTTTCCTATCGATGGAGCTGCACCCATGAGCCTGCGAGAGGGGGGAATGAGAAACGGTAGTGGCTTTTTAGTAACCCATCTTTCTATATGGTCACCATGAACGAAAAACGCTACTGAGCACACCCGAATTTCCGCCACCAGCCACAAAAAAAAGGACAAGGGACACAGGTCAAACAACTGACAACGAACACAGGCCTTTGCCTTGCAACAGTTTGTAGTTACACCAACGTTGGTTGGTTTTGGTATAGAGAGACCGCGCTTACCGGTACACCAGACGGGATTCTAGTTGCGCCATAAAGCGCTGCCGATCGAGCGCACCCAGTGTCATCAGTCTGCCGAAGGGAAACGACGGATGGGAAACGGAGCGAGACGTGAAGGAGGAGGAGCATACGAGATGGTGGTTACAACGGTTGGTACGCTGGCAATCTGTACCGTTGGTGTCACTCTCCGTGGGACACACTACGTTACCGATCACTTTGTAGCTGAATTGCCTTTGCTCGATCATATCACCGACGGCACTAGCGGATTATTTAGCGGGGAGTTTTTGTTTTTTTTTTTGGGAAGAGGATGGCGGGACAGAACGGGGGTTGGTTTTTGCGGTTAGTTTAGGTTTTCTACTTGCAACTACATTAGCGACGATGGGAAGATGACGGGACAAACACAATAAGTCTAGAATGGAAGTAAACCCTGGTGGGGTTAGAACGCAATGTGTCTAACAAGAAATGGTGGCGATCAATTGGGGTGTGGTGGCGCGAGCGGAAGGAAAAAAGCATGATTTCGTATCAGATCTCAGGCTGTTCGATTCGGCGGTACTCACTTCGTCAGCGTGGCACAGACAATGTCGGCCGGTAGGGTTGCCGGAAGCGAAAGAGCCGTCAGCAGTTTGCCACCCCGGTGCCGGAATACCCAGTTGATAAGTCCCTTGTTCGCCTGCTCGATGTACGTTTGGAATACGGTAAGCACGTTGTCGGGCATACTGCCCACGAGGGCGTTGTTACGATGCTGCGTACACTCCTTGCACTCGCTACACTCCGGATCGTACTCCTCCAGGATCTTCTCCTCCAGGTTCGACGATGGCTGCTCGGCCACGACGAACGTCGACTGAACAGCGAGGCAGCGCGTGCAGCTGATCAGATTGTTTCGGTGCAGGAAGTTTAACGCATCGTCGAAGCCCTGCTGGCAGAAGGACGATAGGATCTCCGGTTTCGGTGGGAACAGGATGCGCCCGAAGCGGTTGATGTTTTCCTTCGACAGCTCAATGCTGGTGTTGGCCCAGTTTACGTGGAACATCTGGGAGCTGTTATCACGCGGGCAGATATCGCTCTCGCCACAGAAAGGGCTGACGGTGACCGTGTTTTCGTCCAGTGTTGGCAAGTTGTCCGAGAACGCACCATCCATGTACCGAACGCCGTGGAAGCGGGGCGGAAGCAAGCCAGAGAACACCGGAATAAAGCACGCGCACAAGAGGGCCTAAAACAAACAAGGAATAGATGGATAAGTGATGATGTTCAATTTCCCGCTTCGTAAAAGGGGAGATGATGGTCTCGTACCTGAAGCAGATCCTCGCGGCTGTTAAACTGCGACACGATCACGTTCTTGCCATCGTACACGCGGGTCAGCGAGATGTGCAGCTTTCCGTTGACGCGCTCGTGCGCATCGGGCGGCAGGAACTTCTGTAGCCCTTCCAGCAGGCACGTTTGGATGTTGAATCGTGGGCTGAACGGTCCGAGCGAGTGCGAGCGGGCTTCGTTTACCACCCGGAAGAAATCCGACGTCATTTCACCTACACGTCGTCGAGTGGGAGGAGAGACAAGTGGGACAATTATAATCTTTGATAAACACGGGTGCAGGTACAAACTGATTGATAGTTGTCGGCCTAACCTAGATGTTGTGCAACTGCAAGGTTAACCACTTGAACGTGATAGACTTGGGTCAAGTCGAGAAGAGTTCCGGGGATTTGCCTTGACTTGCTTAAAGTGGGTTCAAAGTTTTCAACAACATATGCGGGCACAGCAAAATATTTGCTTTCAATGTGGAAAATCAAAGCTTTTAAAAAAAACATCACAGCGTTTTACATTTCAGCTAGCAAACTCGGTAGTGTACGTAGAACATCAAAAATGCTAGCCTACTGTAAAGTATTTGATGTTGAATCGTTAAACCTCCAAATGGCAACACAAACGGGTCAAGTAGACAATTCATGGCTTTCTAGGATCTTCCGCAATGATAGTTGTCGCATGGATGTTTTTAGTAGACACGACCAGTCGAGAGGTGCAGGTAAAAGTAGGGGAAAATCGCTTTCCGGTCGAAAACATACTTTTGC
The DNA here is from genome assembly GCF_943734705.1 of Anopheles coustani. Lineage (NCBI taxonomy): Eukaryota > Metazoa > Arthropoda > Insecta > Diptera > Culicidae > Anopheles > Anopheles coustani. The sequence goes on along the minus strand of NC_071288.1, from coordinate 95,224,023 downwards.
GAGGATTGCTGTGATTCGCCTTCGTTTTCTGATGCGAAAAAGCGATCATAGCCTACCTTATCCTGTACGTTTATAAAAATATCTTTTTAAATTAAGTTCGACTAGTTAAAATGAATTATCTATTCTTCCTCTTGTAAAAGGGGCTTAGTCTTCGTAAAAAAAAAAATCAACGCGTATCTGTTGCGCGGTATCCTTAATTAGCCCCGTTGCAGCCGTTAGAGGCCGTTAGGTTGTCCGTTTCCATGTTCGTTTCCATTTCGCTGACGTCATCATGCACAACCGCCGACACACCTTTTTTCCATCCCTAGGCCAGCATCTGCAGCGGGGTCGATACCGGATCGTCGAGAGACGGGCCTCCAAAATTTTAGTGTGTCGAAAGCGGGCGCGTTCCCTTCAGTTCGACCGTTAGAGCGAGGCAAGTGCCGGCGCGCGGCAGATTATACATGCCACAGACTACCGTTTCCCTTTTCGGCGTCTCTTCTTGTGTTTCCCGGTGTGCGCTTCCCCCCGTTGCCCTTCCCTTGATCGACCCACCGTCGCCACACCGGCTATTTCTCAACATAAGTCGGCGGCGCAAGAGAGGAGGACGGTTGGAATCTGCTGCCTCTATATATATTTCGAAACGGCACCCTTAGGGTTGGCTTTTTGTACGTGTGTGTTTGTGTGATCGCAACATATCGTACGATGTTTTTCAGTTTCCCTCTCGTCGGGTCGACCAGCTCTCCCTCTTTCCCTTATATGCTTCCCTCCAAGGGCTTCGTGCGCACGCACAATTCGAAAGGGCCATGCGTCTCTACGCAGTTCCCGAAGCTTGTCGGTTGGCGGTCCCGGGACACTGTGGGCGAGTGGAGAAGTTTCTAGCAACACGTAACACCAGCCCCGGTGGCAGCTGGGGAAACGAAGGCAAGGGTCCACATTTTTGGAGGCCCGTCCGGTCGTCGGGATTTGGTGTGTCAGTTAAGCGAGGGGTTTTTTTTGCGTCGCAGTTAAACCAAATAATACCCCAGAGCCGGGTACGGACCCGAGATAAAATAACATCTCGAGGTCACACGACTCGCCAACCGACGCCACAATTTACGCACCACCCCCCCGACGGGGGACGAGCCCTTCGGATGGCGTTGAACACGGCGTGCGGACTGTTTGTTTTTGATTAGGAGGAATTCGTATCCGCCTCTGGCCGTGCTTGTTATTGCGTTGTCTGCGCGGATCATTGACACGATTTAGTTCAATGTCGCAAAACACGATTGCCAGCGGGAGGCAGAGAATAAAAATGTAAAGAACTCGTTAAATTGTTTAGTCAAAAATGGTCTCTTCTTATGCTTCTAAGTACACTTAAAAGTTCATCAACTTGGTGCCTTTTATCTAAGCAACACTTATCAAGCAAGTTTATCGCATGGAAACGGCATTAGCAAAGGGAACAGCTGCTCAAGGTAATACTCGCTAACCCTAACTACCGCCCCACATGGAGCACATCTAGTGGACGATTGTTGGCCGGAACCCAGAGGAAGGGGGCTCTGCCCTGCAAATCGACTACGCGTTAGAACGATAACAGGACAGGCATTGATTTGTGGCGAGACCTTTTCCTCGCAAGCGTCCACAAGCGAAACGAGCTGACGTCAATACACGACGACGGATGGGTTTTTCTTATCAGTGAACCACACCAAAACTCAACCGAACGCCATCAGATGTTACGTGGCGTTGCCTTTGAAACCCAATTCTATGCGAATTTTGCTGGACGGTAGATGTGCGACACGTCAACACCATTCCAGTTTGTCGCCCTAGAAAAGTAAAAATAAAAAAATCAAACCAGATTAGAATTGCTGCTTCCACCTCAGCACAGTTCTATTATTGGACGACGACACGGCCTGAAACCGAGAAACACATGGGGGGTCGGCGTTAGTGCGCGCGGGGTATAGGATGAACAACTTCCGATCATCCGATCCGCTCGCGCCATAACACCACGACCATGGCAATGGCATCTCAATGGCCATGCCGCCGCCACCGTCAACAGCCAGGTCACAGAGATCAACGTTCCCCGTCGGTTGGTGGTGGTGATGGTCACTACTCGCGAGCAGCTTCAGCCGTTCCAGCAGCTGCTCTGCCAAAGGGACGCAATCCATCACGTCCCTTCCCGGGGGGTCAGAGAGAAAGGTTATCGAAGGCCCTCGATCAATCAGGAAACTTTATCAACTAGGACAACGCGTCTCGAAGGGAGGTGAATTTCGGTGATCGAGCACGATGATCACGACTACAACCAGCCATCAATGAATGGAAAGGATCCGATTTACTACCACTCCATCGCGAGCGGGCAAGCAGGACGTTGGTTTCTTTGTTCCGGCGTGAACCGTTTTGTCTTTCCAGGTCAACTTGTGCCCCTGATAGAAGCGAGCACTAATCAGAGGCAAACCAAATGTTTACGTTCGCGAACAACGCTAAACGGTCCCCGTGTGTGTTTCGAACGGCTTCGGAACCCCGCCAGGCCGCAATATGGATTGATCAATCAACTACGCCCTTATCGCTCGCGTTCCGATGGCCCCACAACAGAAAAAAACGACGACCAACAGGGAGCGCGATTTGTATTGTACGATTGTGTTTTGTTTTCTAGGCGGTTGTTTTAAAGCTTGCCCCACAGCCACATTTGCGTCACAAATCCCGATCGCCATGTTTCTTCTCTCGGCGAATAGAATATTTTTTCACCTCTTTTTTCGTTACGAAATTTGATAATGACTCCCCCGGAAAGATACCACAAATAATGCAGCATAGCACACACGTTGGAGAAGACGTGGATGCCAACGTGCCTCCTTAAATTATCCTTAAACCCTAGAGAGAGCACGACATGCCACGTTTTTCACAATTGGTACTGATTGGACGGAGTTACTTCAAGACAGTGCGGTTCGCCTTATTTGTCACGTGTTATGCAACGAACGGTATCTGATATCCATGCAGAGCCTAACAAATCTTGCAAACACCTGACCCTCCACGTGACCAACTTGGATCACAACCTCGGAACATAGAAATCACAAAAGTAACATTGTATTAAAATATATTTAATGGCGATCGAAATTAGACATATCGTAGTATCGATAAATTGGTTTCCTTTTCTAGGTTAACTTTTGCGCACTTGACAAGTTGTTTACGTTTGTGCGGACTGGTGCGGTTCCGGTCACACATTCCCGGCAAGGCTCCATAGCGTAAACACTCGAGAACGGAGACTGTCGCAAGCCCACGTGGATTTGACCTTCGCATGAATAATTGCGCGCGTATGTCATCGCGTTACATCGGACATGTTTGCGAGATGGTGTGTTGGCGAGGCGTGGCGCAAAAGTGCAACGAAGGCCAATAAAACACGATACGCAGGCACAATATCATGCGTTGAGGGGGTTTTTTTTCCTTCCCTCGAAGCCAAACACAATCGCGTGTTGCTGTAAAACCGCCCCGAGGGCTGTTTACATCGGCCCACGTGCGCGAGTGTGTGCGTTTGTGTGTGACAGTGAAAGGCCTTCCTCCCTTCTCCCGGCCCCCTCTGCCACATGATAATCAATACACCGACCCTCATTCCCCCACTCTGCGCCCCACTGATGCAGATAAGACCATAAACAAGTGCATTCGTGTTTGCGTGGGGATGCGTTTACCGCGAAGGGAAAGTCGTATTTTGTTACCGTTGCTGTGCGGCAATGCAATATATCCCCACCCCATCCGTCTTCTCGTCTTCCTCCTCCCCGCCAGCGACGCATATTGCAAGCCATGCGCTTTCGAGATGAATTGCATCAAATGAAGAAAACAAAACGCATGTAACGTAATGCAATCGTCTCTTCTCTTGACCGACAACCAAGTTGTGGAGTTTATTTGGGGTAAGTTTGTCAATCGATTGTGGCAAACTCCTTGCCGGGCGGTCACATATAGCAAGCGGATGGTTAGGCAACTTAGACAGCTCAAATGTAAGCCGGCACACTTCGGGGTAATGGGAATAATTTATGCAAAGTCAGCCACACGGCACGCGCTAACGAGGCTAGGTTTCTATTCTAGATCTTGCGCAAAGTGTAAAGCACGTTGGCCGCAAAGCCACAAACATGAACGCGTACGTAGCGTGTGTCCGTTGTTATTTATTTTACCTACGATTTTAACACATGGGACAGTGGTTTAAATGTCTTGCATTTGCTTCAAAAGCGAGCAAACAATTCATAGAAAATCCTCCTTACGTTTACACCTGACCGGACAACTATCATGACAGCAAGTTCTTGAATCAATCGTCACAAAACAGCGTTCTAATCACCCATCGTTCAGTATAAGATGCTTTCCTCCAACACAAAACCGTGTGTACATTAATTCGCCCCAAGTATGTGGAGCAGCACAAACATCAACTACATGCAAAAAGTAACGTAAATACAAAGCATTGAATTCCTTCCCGCGATAACCTTACGAGGCACAGTTCACAAGGAACCGCGAGACGGAGTGAGACAGAACTGACCCAGCAAAACCCGCTCATTTTTACCACCAGTAGAGACTGATCAAGAACTTAACCCCCGGTTGGTTCGGTTTTGCGTCATAGCCACACCATCCCCAGGGCGAAGTGTGCGGTAGTTGCCCTTCACCTGCCTAATCTTGATCGCTTTCTTTTCAATCGAAAATTTTGTAGTCGCATTTCCAAATGCGTAGTACCACCGAATGTTGACCCCCACCTGGGGGTATGTGAAGGAAGGTAATTGCGCAAAAAAGAATTTCAAGGTTATTCTTAATGATGATTGCGCCGAGGGATATTTTCGGGAGCAACATAAATCCCCCCCGGTGGTAAAACCGATGCACTGGAACCGTATTAGAAGGATAAAATCAATCAGCATTGTTTTTAGATAACGCAGCGCCATGTCGCAGGTAATGCAAAAAGGCTCTAACTCCCTTCGGAGGACTGTCCGTTTAGATTAGATATAACGACACTGTGATTGCACGTGATAACGAAACTCCTACCCAGCTGGAAAGCACCAAATGTTCGATAAAGCCGAACACTGGCCTTTTCCCGCGAAGCCGTTCAAAGGGCATTCTGAATTCAAATCCGCTTCACAAGAATGATCTCATCGTTTGCGATTAGGGCACGCGACGTCAAACAAGCGACGTTTGGACTGCTGACTAACCTGCCGCCCGCCCCCAACCACCCACCCCCAACCTGAAATGAAACTAAAGGGTGGCGCGCGGCTTATCTTTCCGGTTGATGAAATTGGATCTGATTTCAACCTCATTCGATCACCCTTCCCCCATCTTCCCTTTTGCGTGTTGGAAGGCTTCCCTTGTCCGATGCAGCTTGCAAGCTTCTCCTGGACAAAGAGCTGAAAGTTGAACTTTAGACCGTGTTCTACCTCCTTCTCTTGACGCGTTCGGCATCAGCTGACTGATCGGAGATTAGTCGTCCCGGCCCTTTCCATATATGCATGAGCCTGTTCTTTCTTTGGTTCCGTGCACGATGGAAACGGATGGCGGATTTCCGCCGAAACGGAAATCCCCACAAAACTCTGGGGCCAGGTCGAGGTGCCGCCTGGACTGACCGGGGCTGTCTGAAGCTAGACACGCGTTTCCGTGTCTAAAGCAAATCATGATTATTCCGGTTTAGACAATCAATTGGTTCAGAACGTTGATCAACAAACAGAATCCCATTTGTTCGAACCGAATCCAAAGTTCATTACTCCTACGGGATGGCAGCGTATTGACGTCCCACAAGGCCATGATTCAGCCGGTCTGTAGCCCAAACGGTGACGCCAGCCGACAATTTTCAAACACACAAGAGTAATGATGTAGCAATTAGGTGCACCTTGCAATGTACCTCCTCTCTTAACGACAGCGATGTTACCTGACGTCAAACTTTGGTACCGTAATTTGCTACCAGGTTTAATGGTTCGCTAATTTCTTGCACGTCCGCCCTAGTCCTTGGTGGAAGTAGCGAGGCTCGTTGGCCATTTCCATAAGCCCGTGTTCCTCACGTTGCCCGACACACTCGTGTCGGCACTTTATCCGACACACGTTTCAAGGCGAAGGTCCCGGTCCGTCATGTCCAGGTAGGCTTTCTTCCTCGCAACACTTACCTAGTGGCATGTCGCACAGCAAACAGCAGGCCGCTAAGGATCCGGCGGAAGCGCCACTAATGCGATGCAGCAACAGGTGCGGGGCGTACTTCTTGAATGCCACCGCCACGCCGACATGGTAGATGCCCAGGAATCCACAGCCGGCGAACGACAGATTCATCTTGTTGGCTGAATTTAGTTGACTCATAAAAATTGTATGTGTGCTACTGTCGTACACACGATCACAAGGGACGTCCTTTTGTGTCGAATTTCCGCGGAGCGGATCGTTGTCTAAAACGGCTAAATCGTCTCACTCGATTGCACGGGAGGGTATTTCCCCAAGTGCTAGCTCAACAAATCACACCGCCACTACACAGTTTTTTAACCACTTTACGTAAAACTTTCTTCCACTGCAAGTGCCCACTTCAGGATTGGGAATGTTTGGAATCTGCTGTTTCACTTTTCAATTGACACACTTTTATTGCTCACGCGCGAAACGGTTTACATTATAGTAAGGCTGTAAAAGACAAAAAGAAAAGGAGGATAACATGTTAGTGATGCAGGACACTGTGCATTAGAAAAGATTACACCATAGTTATAAATGTTTGCACTTATTCGCACCGTGAATCTTTCTCTGAAACAAAGTAGATCGAAGTAGATCGAAGTAGTAGTGAAATCAACAAGGCGAAAATCAACCCAGACTGGTCACTTGCTCGTCCGGAAGAAGACTGAAAGTCGTGCGCCTGCTTGCATCGCAGTTTTATACACGCTAATCATTATATTATCGCGTAGACTTGTATTATCAAAACGTTCCACTACCACTCCTCCTGGCCCCTGCTCTAAGACCGCAACCAAAACACATACTGACAGCTGGGAGTTCGTATTGCGGATAATGTAAACAAACATATTTCTTCGACAGTTTTTACTCCCGCGTAACCAAAGAAACGAAAATACGATTCCTTCGTGGAACATGTTATCTGCTGTGAAGTACTACTGTAAACATGATGCTGGGAGGAATTGATCAAGCCTGCAACACATTTTTAACACCCGACCGTAGTTAAAAGGGGCGTAGTATGTAGTTTCCTTCTCTGTACGTTTTCTTTTAAACTCACTTTCTTCAGGTCCCACGGTATCAGTGATGCACCGAAATTAACCTTCCTCGAAAACTGGTATTCCAGCCGAATTCCGCAATCTTTGCATTCCAGAGCCCTTCGAAGAAGTGCTGCCCTGCGTCACGTACGAAACAACCCAAAGCAATTTCCGTTGCCTAGCAACGACCGACCGACCGACCTGGTAACCGTTGATTGCTTTTTCCTTCTTCTGCACGTTCGTTCGTCCGTTCGTTCGTTCGTTTGTGCGAGAAGGATCTACCTGTTTCTTAACTTTTTCCGGTTTTTCCCACCTTTTTCCCCGCACCAGCGGAAACAACTGACGAAAAATCAGAGGATCTCGCGCCAAAAAGGAAACGCCGATGGAAAAGCACCAGATGCTCCGCTTTACTGCATGCCATTTCGACACCGCTTATGCCTTTATTCTTCAATTTTTCTTTGTTGATATCCTTCTGCCATATCCTTCGACCGCAAGATCGTTTTTCTACAATGCACGTTTACCTGCAAAATGTTGTGCCATTCTCATTATCCTATCTGAGCATTCATCCCAACGGAGTTGCTTCATAAAAATTACGCGTTTCGAAAAGGACTGTAATGTATTCGACTGCCTTGCTTAGTGACTCGATTAGCATAGCGCCGAAGGACATAATTATTAATCATAGAACAAAAGCACTTACACTATACGTTTCGCGCAAATCTGCTTATAATGGACACACCCAAACGTATATTTCTCTTTTCCACTGTTTGTAAAATTTGATTACACTACGAACTTTTCTTCTAGCTTATATTTTCAAATACAATGCTTGCGAAGGATACGATCTTTTAACCACTTTACTTCGCTGTTTTACTTTCCACCAGAATACTATCACCAATATGTTTCTAATTTCACGCGCAATTCACTTGTACGTCCGACTTCCGACGCGGTCGACGAAAGAATGACTTCGGGTTGGCAGCTGACAAGCTTTAAAACCCCAAGGCAACTGCCTAAAAAAGCCAATTATCGAATAACTTTTTAGTTTCTTAACCGATTTCTACAAATGACCCCTCAAACGAATGGTCTTTTCAAAACGCGCAACTTTACAGAAGGTAAAATGGTTATGATAATGATTTTTAATTTATTAAGATTCGGATGGTGAGCAAGTGGATTGGGATTCGGGTTCGAAGATCCGGATCTCAAAACAGATTTGAATCAAAAGATTGGAATCCCAACCGGGAATCGATTTTCCCATCACTACTGCTGTCAACGACCAATCGGGAATAACCGGTTCGGTAAGAATCCATGGCCCGCGTTTATAGTGTAGTGTCAAAGGGTACAATGTTGTGTAAAGTGTCAACTCGGGTTTATGGCGGTTTAAATAGACTTGTTCAAATATACGTTACTAAAAATTAGTGGTTGCATCGTAGAATCGTTCAAATGCATCAACGAATGTTTTTGATATGTTATTTTCTTCTTTCCATAGTTTCTATCTACTTATGAACACGAGAAATCTACTTTAATATAAATAATCAAAGCAATTCGATTAATTTTGCCTGAGAAAAAATTGCGGTTGATTTGGTAATTGTGTTTAAAAATGGGATTGAACAAAATTGTTGTTAACCAGTATTCTTTCAGAATGATCATCCCGAACAAACGTATTGTTCACTAAAAGGATTCCTTTAATTTTGTTCCTCTGCCTGACACAAGTTTACAAAGGCCACAGACTAGCCTTCAACTCCAATTTTGCTGCTTCTATCCTACCTGTTTTACCAAATCTTTTAAAGTGTTGAGCCACTTTATCATTTACATTTACTTCGCTCTCATAGGAACGCTGGATACAAATAAAAAAACTCCAATTATTTTTACATGTTTATATTTTGTATTCTATCTTATTTAAAATTAGTTTAAAACATTTGTTGCTACTTACTACAAGTACTTTTGATCGCCTTTGAAATAACAAATAGCTCAAGTTTCAAAAGAGTGTACACCATGCCTCACTGTCGTACCGATCGCGATCATAAAACCCGGCAGCAGGTCGATGCTTGCTTGGTTCGGTACATCCCTGTTTAATCTTCGTGGAATGTTACGTGTCATACCCTTAACTATGTTTTAATACTGTTTTCTCTTCAGTATCTTTGCTTTCTCAAATGCTGGTGGTCTGCGGTGGAGTTAGTGGAGTCCACGCACTGCCGACGGGGTTTAGAGACGTCCGCCCAGGGCTTTGCGAGAGTTGATTAGCCCCAGCGGTGTTCGGTGACGAGGCGACCGAGTTGAGGGCGGACGAAACGACCGTTCCTGGCGCTGGTTCTGGACTTTGATTTTCGCTGCACTGGCCAACTCCCTGGCCGTGCTGGTGATGGGATGGCATCAGCGATGATCCTTCGCTCAAGTGATGGCTATGGTGATGCGTATGGTACTGGAGTGAAGACGCAGTTCCTGTGGGTTCCATGTGACGATGCGATGCTCCAACCGACGTCAGCTCGGTTATATCAGACGGATGATTGTACGTGCTAGCGAAACCAAAGGTAAGCGAATCAGATCATAAACAACAACCCATGGTCTGAAGTGGTGGAGTTACTCACTTGATCTCTCCTATCATGGGAATGTACTCGGCCGTCGGGTAGTGGTAAGTGCTTTGGTAGACACTAAAGTCGCTAGCGGCATGCCACGAGGTGGAGTAGCCTAGGTTGGTGATGGAAGGGGCATTCAGCACGTTCCCATACAGTTGGTGATTCGGTGATACCTGCGTCGGTGTAGGATGATAGATCTGGAAAGGAGTGAAATCCGATATATGAAGACAGATCCACAAGACCGTGGAAGTCAATCGTAAGTCTTACCTGATGACTCGAAGGTGTATAGACTTGCTGAGGAGACCCTGCCGGTTGATAGACTCCTTCCATCTGAGCACCGGATACCGGCACATACTGAGGATGCTGTGGAGTCAACGCCGGATGACTGGTCGGGTACGTTGGCGAGGATGTTGCGTAGGACGGCGAGCCATTTGAAGGCGTAGGAGAAATGTTAGGCGCCACTGAGTTAGGACTCCCGGGATTGACACCAGATTGCACCGTCCCCACCGATGGGTTGCTCCAGTAGGGCCCACTGGATGTGGTCTGCGTCTGCCAGGTCGAAGGATACGACGAAAAGACGGGCGTCGAGACGGAATCGAGTGGTAGGTAGGAGCTACCGTGCTGCGGCGAGGAACTCCCACTGGTGTTCCGCGAACGCTGAGTCGTGTAGGGAGTCACACGGTTCGTTCTCGGTACGGGATGTGAATGTTGGTACGATCGGTCCACCTGCGCCTGCAGCGGAGACTGGGCCGTCGCGTAGGACGGATGAAAGTTGAGCCACCCGTAGGTGGAGCTCTCACGGGAGTACACCGAGTCGGGCCGCTCCTTGGCATCCAGGAAGGCCTTCGCGAACGGATTGTACTTGATCTTGAGCGAGGTGACCTCCTCGTTCTGGTACGCCGTTACCGCGATGAACTGCGTCTCTGGGAACGGGTACGTGTGAACGTTCCGCTGATCCCGTCCGTCCGACACCACCTGCACCAGATGCACCCGTGGTTCGTACTTGTGCAGCGAGTTCAGCATGATCTGCCCGTTGCCGTTGGTTTTGTTCGTCAGCTTCACCTTGGCGAACGAGATCGGCTCCTTCATCCAGTGCTGGCCAAAGTTGGGTGACTCCGGGTGCACATACACGGGGTTCGGTGGGGGTGCTTCCGCCTTACCTCCTGCTACCTACAAGCAGGAGAAGAAAAAAAAGAAGGGCCAGCGCGTTACAGCCACGTTGAAACATTGCAATTTGCGGAGGGCTGGCGAAAGGACGAAGCAACAAGCGAAACCTTGCAACGGCCATCGGGCCGAGTTTTCCATTCTCATTAGCACCGCCAAGGGAGGGGTTTTGTTGTTCCCGTGCATTAATTAGCGTAATGTAAATAGTTTGTTACGGAATAAACAAGCGCTATTTAGTCTTTGCCTAGTTCGCTGCTAGTCTGCGCCCAAGTGTGCGGCCTTTGTGCGGTAAACTAGGAACGTTTCGCTTCCGATGGTCCGTGATGCACTCGCAACGGTTGATGCAGATGATGCACCCATCCTCAGGGCTGCCGGACGCCGTCCCGCGAGTAGATGTTTACCGTATCAATAGCGGGCACAGACAACAGCGCGAATGCAATCAAAGCCCGTATTCGGAATCGTGTTTGTCTAATCATTGCCAACGCACCAGCGGTGTCCGGATGTGGGATTTCTAGCTAAAAAGCTAGCCCTTCTGTGCCGTCGGGACTGACGGGATTGACGAACACTCACCCATTCGCCGTTGACGTACTTCCAGCGATGCGAGTCGACTTGGGAAAATTCCAGCAGCACCGTGTACATTGCCGTCGGGTCGAGTCCGGTTGCGGTCACCTTCACCACCGGGAACATGCGTCTGGTGTAGAAAAGGAAAAAGATTTACTAGAAAGTTAAAACAACTTTCCTAAGAATAATCCAAAATAACTTAAATCAAGTGCAGAGTTCTATGGATTCATATCTGTTCTGTTCTGTCATATGTTCTCATATCTGAATAGTTTTTCTTCTTGTAATAAAATTAAAATGCCATTATAGCAGTGGCAGATTTACACTCATGGGGGCCCTAAGCGGTAAAATAAACGGGACCGTAAAAAATTACAAATTTTCATCTTGTTTATATTCATTTCAACAAAATCAATGTGAGATATTACTTTTATTCAACAATCAATAAGTTTTCTGTCTGACCTCTCGAAGTTTGATTTTATAAATCTAGTTTAACAATTCTTATTCAATAGCTAGAGCCGAAAATCCGTAGGAAATATTATTTTAAACACGTACCTCGTTGTACAAGGACAGATGATATAATTATAATGTCAAACGGGATATGTCAAAAACGCATTGCTTTCTTTGAAAATGTTTTATTAATTCATCGCATTATTTTAATCCTATGCTTGATATTTTGAAAAATCTTGTTGTTTTCATGCAAATACATGCTTGTTTCCAATTGATAAATTATAAAACATGTATCTCCTGTTTCTGTAAAGGGTTGGATCCGACGCCTCCTGAAGGCTACTATAGGCTCTCCTCCCCAACTCCTACTCAATACGTCCGCGACGTACAGAACGGTAACTTGTCGCCTAAATATCCAAGCTTGGGTACACGGGGAAACCCACCCCCTTGGGCGGATGGGCGGCAAGGCTGAATTGAGAGGGGGAATGGACTGCTACTTGCTAGTAGTTCATCCCCGAGCGTCTGTTCTCCATGTTAGGAGCGGCTCGAACCAGCGTCTGTTCCCCATGTTAGGGGCGGCTGTACACCCTGTCCTGGCATCCTACGGGACGTAAAACAGCTAGGATGCGTTGTTCCACCGACGAGATAGGAGGCGGGGGGAGAGGCCTTGCAAGCCACCCCCTGTATAACCGCAACGAAAAGTCACTACGAAGAAAAACCGATTTGGACCAATCATGCCCGACCCTCGCAACGGAAGAAGGACTATGATTGGAAGCTCGGTACATGGAACTGCAGGTCTCTTACATCACCCGGGAGTACCAGAATACTCACAGAGGAAGTGAGAGCCCGCGGCTTCGAGATAGTAGCACTTCAAGAGGTTCGCTGGAAGGGAGTTTCGGAGCGCCGCTACCGCAGCGATTGCATGATCTACCAGAGTGGTGGAGATAAGCACGAGCTCGGTACGGCGTTCCTTGTTATGGGTGCTATGAGGAAGCGTGTGATCGGATGGTGGCCGATCAACGACAGGATGTGCAGGTTGAGGATACGTGGACGCTTCTTCAACCTGAGCATTATAAATGTGCACAGCCCGCACCTTGGGAGCAGCGATGACGACAAAGACGCGTTTTATACGCAGCTGGAAAGGGAGTACGACCGCTGCCCACAACATGATGTGAAGATAGTCATCGGAGATCTAAATGCTCAGGTCGGGCGAGAGGAGGCCTATAAACCTACGATTGGTAGCTTTAGCGTCCACCAGCTAACCAACGACAACGGCCTCCGGCTCATCAACTTCGCATCCTCGAGGCACATGAACATCCGTAGCACCTTCTTCCAGCACAAACCTCGTTTCAGCTACACCTGGAGATCACCACAGCAGACATATTCCCAAATAGACCACGTTCTCATAGACGGAAGGCACTTCTCGGACATCATCGACGTACGTACGTACAGGGGCGCAAACGTCGACTCGGACCACTTCCTGGTTATGGTGAAGCTACGGCAGAAGCTCTGCGCTGTCAACACACTGCGTCACCGGCCTACCCCACGCCTAAACACGGATCGGCTGCGAACACCTGCTGTTGCCGAGGGCTACGCGTCAGCGCTTGGGGAAGCGCTACCGGACAACAACGCGACCGCCACGATGTCCCTCGATGACCACTGGCGTATGATGGAGCGAGTCATCAGCAGCACAGCCGAGCAGACACTGGGCCATAAGCCACGTAACCAGAGGAAAGAGTGGTTCGATGACGAGTGCAGGCGGGCACTATCCGAGAAGAACGCAGCGCGCGCCCGAATGCTGCAGCGCGAAACCCGTCAGAACGTGGAACACTACAAACGACTGAGGACACAGCAAACCCGGCTCTTCGAGAGCAAGAAGCGCCGCTTCGAGGAGTCGGATGAACAACTGATGCAGCAGCTAACTCAGTCGGGGGAAACTCGCCAGTTCTACAGGATGTTGAAGAAGACACGAGGCGGCTACACGCCAAACGTCGCAATGTGTCGTGACGAGGAGGGCAACATTCTTACGGACGAGCGAGAGGTGATCGAAAGGTGGAAGTGCTACTTCAACGGACACCTGAACGGAGCGGAATTAGGGGAGTCCAGCAGCGGCGCAGGCAGAATTGAGCATCACATTAGCCAGGAGGTAGATGACGATGTGCTCCCACCATCCTTGGACGAAGTCACTAGTGCCATCAAGCAGCTGAAACAGAACAAAGCAGCTGGCAGCGATGGGCTGGTGGCAGAACTATTCAAGATGGGTTCGGTAGAGCTTGCCGTCAGTATGCACCAGCTAATTGTGAAAATCTGGGAACAGGAAAGGATACCGGATGACTGGAAGCTGGGTGTCATCCACCCAGTGTACAAGAAGGGTGACAGAATGGACTGTGCCAACTTTCGAGCCATCACAGTCCTCAATGCCGCCTACAAAATCCTATCCCAGATACTCTTCTGCAGACTCGCGCCCCTTGCTACAGATTTCGTCGGAAGCTACCAAGCTGGGTTTGTTGGAGGCAAATCCACCACCGACCAGATCTTCACTCTACGGCAGATCCTCCAGAAGTGCCGGGAGCACCAGATCCCGACGCACCACCTCTTCATCGACTTCAAGGCGGCCTACGATACCATAGATAGGAAGGAGCTATGGAAGACCATGCGGCAGTACAGCTTCCCCGAGAAGTTGGTTCGACTGCTAGAGGCCACAATGGAGGGGGTGCAGTGTAAGGTGAGGATTTCGAACATGCTGTCGGATCCGTTCGAATCTCATCGGGGTCTGAGGCAAGGTGATGGACTCTCCTGCCTTCTATTCAACATCGCTCTGGAAGGTGTCATGAGGAGCGCGGGCTTCGACATCCGTGGCACGATTTTCACCCGCTCTCTCCAATTCCTCGGCTTCGCGGATGACATCGACATCATCGGGCGGAACACAAGGACGGTGTGCGAGGCGTACACCCGATTGAAACGCGAGGCCGCAAGGATTGGATTGATGATCAATGCGACGAAAACAAAGTACCTGCTCGTCGGAGGCTCTGACAGTGACAGAGCCAGGCTGGGGAGCAGTGTATCAGTAGACGGCGACGAACTCGAGGTAGTAGAGGAGTTTTGCTACCTTGGCACTGTCGTAACTCCGGACAACAACGTAAGCTGCGAAATCCGGAGGCGCATTGTTCAGGGGAATCGTGCCTACTATGGGCTCCACAAACTCCTGAGGTCCAGATGGCTTCTCCCACGCACTAAGTGTGCCATATACCGCACGCTGATTAGACCGGTCGTCCTTTATGGGCATGAATCTTGGACTCTGCTCACGGAGGACGCTAACGCTCTCGCAGTCTTCGAGCGGCGCGTGCTCCGGTCTATCTTTGGCGGCGTGTATGAGCAGGGCGTGTGGAGGAGAAGGATGAACCACGAGCTAGCTGAGCTGTATGGCGAGCCGGACATCCTGACGGTGGCGAAGGCCGGCAGGATTCGTTGGTTGGGGCATGTCATGAGGATGCCGGACTCATGCCCCACCAAGAAGGTGCTCACCAGCGACCCGCCCGGCACGAGACGACGAGGAGCTCAGCGAGCTCGGTGGATGGACCAAGTGGAGCAGAACCTGCGAGACATCGGATGCGACCGGGGTTGGAGGGCTGCAGCCATGGACCGAGCTACCTGGAGAACGATTGGTGACCAGGCCATGTCAGCACGACGTGCTCAACTGCGAGCGGGCCATTGAAGAAGAAGAAGATCTCCTGTTACTCTTTAACCCTGATTATATACCGGATTATATATTTCGTTATGGATTACCCTTTATTGTAAAATTTTACCATATTAAAATCTGTTATTCTATAGAATATTTGTTTATGAATAAATTTTGAGAATTAGGCCACTTGAAGTTTCGGGGCCCCTTGCTCAGTCCGCGCACCGTTAAATCCGCCACTGCATTATAGTGAGAATATGTCATGATAAAATTGAAATCCTAATGCCAGGTTTAAACAGCATTGCGTAATGTCCTAAACAGCGTGGAAACTATGCTCTACAAATGTCTTCCATCACCTAACTCATTTCTCGATTAACTAAAACTTCTATTTTCTTGATTCAATCAGCTGAATCCGCTTCACTCTAGAATTGAACTAAGATATAATGATAATTGGAAATGATAATGGAACGATCGGCAAGTTTGCGTCTTCTTTACCTTTTGCTGAGGATTCGATCTCGTCGAGGGATATCGAAGTTATACGAAGGTTGGGTTCATATTAACTCAATTTAGATTTTTATTTAGTTGCATAACGAGTAGAATACTATTATTAGAATCAGTACAATCCTCACCTGCCGTTCTTAGTGACGATCATCTCGTTGGTAAGATTTTGAAAGCGCAACCACAGCTCACGATCGTCCAGGGTGACGGAGAGATTGCGATCCCCGTTGGCACGTCCGATGGCCGTCGATCCGCCGGACTGGAGCATGCTCCCCCCAACCGGCCCGCCGTTGCTACCCATCCCTCCGTTGGACCCGGGTCCCGCGTCACCGCCGTTCATTCCGCCGCCCTGCCCTCCACCACCGTTGGGCGGTGTGTTTGCCGAGCCAGTTATAACTGGATCAATGGCGGACAGTATGTGTGACGTTGCCATCTCCTCGACCGAACGCATCCGAACCTGTGCAGACCCCTGTGAAATGGAAGGCACGATCGTGCGGTGTGGTAAAACAAACAAAATTAGACAAAATGGCTGGACAGTCGGTCGCTCATGCGTTCATTGGTTATCGGAGAGAAAAAAAGGGGGAACTAAAGGAAAATTAAGGCAAGACGGGGGACAACGCGCAGAAAGGGTTTCAGATACGCTGGAATGCGAGCACCTGCGAGGTTGGTGTGCCTGCACCTGGAGAAATCTTTTCCCAATTGGAAAGTGCCATCATGGATGCCCCTCCCGTGATGAGATTCAAACATCTGATTGTGATTGCTTTGGTGAACCTCCAAACGGCTTGGGAGAGTCCACGGTTCCTCAGCTATTTCAGTCCGAAACGTAAGCTCTTATAAAACAAACAGTTTTCGATGGTCAAACAGGATCGAGAAAACACTCCATGGCAACATTAAATTTGTCGTCATCAAATTCCAGCGCAGTCCGGTGCGGTTTGCTACGCCTTCTCGAAAGTCGGTACGAAGCCGGGCTCGTCTTGGGGCAAGGGAGAAACCGAGTGAGGGGAGAAAAAAAACCCATGCGGCCACCAACGGATTCAACCTGAAACGTTTATGGAAAACCGATCGCTTGTTCAAACAGCCGATCCGGGCGAGCGCAAACAAATCGTAAAGTAATGTAGGCACGGTGTGGCGACGCACAGATTGGGATTGTGTGCGTATCGCCGGTCGAAACGATGCGATCGAACGTCTTTTGGACTTTCCGTTGGAATCGAAATGAGCAAATCGAAGCCAGGGAAACGGACACGGAACAAAATAAAAAGGAAATATAAATGAGCCCCGGTTGAACAAACGAGCCAAGAAGCAAACTAGTGCCATCGCATGGCACAGACATTACAAATAAATCAACCCAGCAAAACCGAAAGGTAATGTTGTTAGGGAGAAAACAAAGCAACAAACGATCGACTGCATTGAATCACCCGAAAGATGGTGGATGTCACAAAAAAGGAAGTCATGATCTGGAATATGGCCGCGGGAAAGAGCAGCCATTTTGATCTTCTTTACCCATGGTGAGGTCATGGGTATCGTAAACGCGTAGGATGCGTTTTAGAAGTTGAGAAAGAAGACCATAGACTAGACTAACTAGATTAACTAGACTAAACAGATTACAGACGAGTCTGTTGAGACTAAAGCTGGCTGTAGACGTCACATATTAATCTGTGCAGATCTTTGACGTCTACAGATTTCCTTTGTTCTCTCGTACCCATCGTCTGTCAAACATCCCTCGAGATATCCCGAATATCTCGAGGGATGTTGGAAAGAGCTAAGGAAAGGCTGTAGACGTCAAACATCTGTGCAGATTAATATGTAAAGCTGGCTGTAGACGTTACATATTAATCTGCACAGATGTTTGACGTCTACAGCCTTTCCTTAGCTCTTTCCAACATCCCTCGAGATATTCGGGATATCTCGAGGGATGTTTGACAGACGATGGGTACGAGAGAACAAAGGAAATCTGTAGACGTCAAAGATCTGCACAGATTAATATGTGACGTCTACAGCCAGCTTAACGTCTACGGCTTGCTTAAAGCAAGCCGTAGACGTTACATATTAATCTGCACAGATGTTTGACGTCTACAGCCTTTCCTTAGCTATTTCCAACATCCCCGAGATATTCGGGATATCTCGAGGGATGTTTGACAGACGATGGGTACGAGAGAACAAAGGAAATCTGTAGACGTCAAAGATCTGCACAGATTAATATGTAACGTTTAAATCCAGCTTAAGAATAAATCCTTGCTGCATCTTCAGCACAGTCTACTAGATAACTATAGACTACTAGATTGTTGAAATTGTAATCGATAACTCAACAAATTCGACCAACAAAAATGTCTCAAGAATGTATATGCCATGTGCCTCGGGCATGTTGGAAGAGAACTGTTTCATTCAACCGAATAAAAGGCAAGTGCGTATCGACGTCTAATTTACATCACACGACGTTTACACGCCAGCGACGTCATCGGTCATTCCCGTCCTTCCCGCCGAAACCAGTACGCCAGGTCTGCACCGGTACTAACAGGCTTTTATCTGCTCGGCCACAAATTTGCCTTTTTGGCTGGGAACCATTATAGGCGAATTAGCGATTTCCTGGTGACGTTGGCGCAAATTGGCTGAGCACATATACAACGGCGGCCCTTGGAAATGGTTTAGAGCGGTTCGGGAACAAATTTGCGCGTGCGCGGCCCAAACCTAATCGAACTTCTCCCGAAACCCCTGTCGGTATCCATCCGTTTCGTTGGCTTTCCGTCTGGTGCTCTTCTAGATACGGCATCACATGATCCCCCCAATGCGCTACGTCACCGTATACGCAATCATTGACGCAGCGTTTATCACTCCTAAAAGCGTGCCTCAGTGTTATCAATGTCTATTCACGGACCGTCGGCGTTGCGTGAGCTGCGAATGCAAGGGGACTGGATAAAACGAAACTCCCCCAGAAAAAAAACTCCCAAAAGTCCCACGGTTTGTTTGAAGAAAGATTGTGTGTGAATTTCGCTACCAAATCGAACGCGGAATCAAAGCGTTCACTGCGATCATTTGCTACTGGTTTTCCGGTCCGACCGTCCGCTAGAAAGAGTTGCGCGCGCAATCAAGCGACGAAACCGCGGCAAAAATCAAATTCATCACTTTTCGTTCTTTCCTTCCTTTGTTTCTCGAGTTTTTCTTCTGGAGGAGCATTAAATTGTCCCTCTCCTCCCTGGTGGACGGTTCCATCGGTTCCGTTAGCCACTGTTAACACCACCGAATGTGAACCACTGCCCGGGTGAAGTGGCCAAATGATAACCAAGGAACGAACAGTACGTGTGGGACCTGGTAGCAACAGAACGGACGGGCGTGGAACATAAAGCGGAGAAATATTAATTGATTCATCAACAAAACACTCGAGCATGGTTTTATGGCCTTTCGGTGCCTTTATGTGTGCGGCAACGGTTCAAAACCCATTCCTGCTCCCATCGGGCGATGTTCACCAGCACCCGGGGAAGCGCCCCGGTGCCTTGGTCGGCCCGATTACAGCCCGGTGCAGGAAGAGGAGACGATCGGGTTCGAAACACCGACGTGTAGAAACCGTGCTGCAGTCACCATTGGGTTGGCGGGTTCTTTGATTGTTTTTTCCCCAGCCACCGACCGTAAGCAACACGCTTCTGTATGGTAGTTCCTTTCGGACGAGGGAAAAGAAAACGGCTCATGCAGGAGGAATCTGAGGTGTCATAAACTACTCCTTTAGGATGTGGAGTGCTCGCGAGTCAGTTGAAGGTTGACCAATTACGTGTGCATATTGCAGAAGTTTTTCACTCGATTGCAATTTGTTTGCAATAGAAAAGTATAAATCCTTTTCAATTTTAAAACTTGGATATTAATTCTCTTACGATTTATGGGAAGCATTTCTTTAAATGTCGGTCCTGGATATGGCAGGAAACGCAGACCCCGCGCAGTCCGAACTTGACCTTGTGGTTCCCGGGCTTCCGTGCTTCTTGGTTCGGCGGGCAATTATTGCGTCCCGTTCTGGACCGGGATTGGTTCCGTGGCGGTACATCGGACCGAGATTGGAGCCGTTCGCGCGGGCTCACGCATTCGACAAGCGTCCACCACCGCCACCGCCACCACCACCCGATACGCCCGTGCCATAAAGCGATAAAAATTAAATGATATTTTCCAATAAAAGAGATAAAAATAATAAAATATTGATATTGCATGGGATCGGTTTTTCTTCACTTTTTTCCCGATTGGATGCTGCTCCCGTGTCAAGCTCCCGTCGGAGGCCCTCCGAGGGAAGACCATATTCCCGGCCACTTCGATGGAGTGAGAGACTTCAACGCCGTCGCCGTCATTTGTGGTTGTTCCGAATCGGGCCGACGTGCCATAAAGTAATATGGCAGGGAATTCTTTTACACCGATCGATCGAACGGGCCGTGGACCTGTGTCTCGAGTCCATCGTTTTGCTGTTTCGCTGGCACTTCTGTGTGTTTGCTTCTATGTCCGTCGGTCCGAACCGCGGACCGAGAGTTAAACGCTGCGTCCCGTTCGAATGCGTAATGGTGATCCGGAATAATTAAGACATTTCCGATGGTTGTAAAGACACACTCTCGATAATCCATCGATCCATCGGCGGCGGAGGCGATCGAGCCCGCGGATGGAGGGAAACAGCAAAATTGCCGGCCTGACCGCAAGAGGTCACTGGCGAATTGAGCCACAAAGCTGCGTTGTCTTAATTCGATCGGCTTCGACACCGGGTGCACTGCCAACTTCGTCTCGGAGCGGCACCTTTTCCGGCCAGATGGGGCAGTCACGGAGGACGTGGTCAAATAAATGTATCGCTACTCGGAAAGCGAATAGAAACGAAGGAATGGACGAGAAAACTTGAACGAATGAAATCTCTCGATGGTCCCGGTCAGCGTTAGAGGGCTTAGCGAGGCGGCTCGCGGCACGAAAACCCCGAAGCGACTCAACTCCTGTCGTAAAAAATTAACTCGTAATTTGAATTGTATCACTTTCGAGTGTTGCTAAGTGGCAAGCTACATGTCATGATGTGTTAATTAGGTGTTTATACATTCCGAGTGCCGAATGCGGGCCCCCGAATGGAAAGACGTGTCCAAAGTGCGGACGATCGGGACGAGGCGGAACGTAGGGATGCATACGTCATTTTCTTAGTAGGAAATAGTGCGTCAAGATTTAGATCAGATGCGATTTTACTCGTAGGCTGCAGGCAAAGTGCAATGAGTTCATTCAATGCAATGATATTTACAGAATAGAATCTTGACTTACTTTCCAAGCAGATATATTTTCAGAGATAAAGGGTAATTCTAAAATATGTCTAAAGTGTAATGACACGTTCCAAAAGATAACATACTGAGGCAGTGATTTGATGTTTGAAATAAGTTTTACCGTAAGTACAACATTCAAATCAAACGGGCAATATTTGTTCCTTCCTCGATTGATTTAGTGCTAGGTAATTTCTAAAAAAAATCAATTATTTATGAAGACTTTTAATGTGTGAAAATTGGAAATTGCCATCGAAACTTTTCCTATTTGGATTACGCTTACGATTATTCTCAACTGTTGTTGTTTAATTCCAATCCCAACCATTTGCATATACACACAACATTTGTTTTCCCACCTGTTGCCAAAAGTTTCTCCTCTTGTTTGAACTATCGAATAGTGTCATGATTTACATTCAGTTCGAAATCTTCCCCCACCACCACTTACCCCCTCGGTGGGTGGTCCCACCCTGGTGGGTGTGTAGTAAACGTTCCCACGCGTAGTAATAACCACCCGCTTACGGTGCAACCCGTGCGGATCGTGTGCAAACGGATTAGTGTTTTAATGTTGATTTCAAAGTTCAATAATTCCACCCACCTCCCGCGTTGGTGATTGCAGAACGAAGCTTGAGGACTGATGACTGAACTATCGTTAATCAGCTCCCGGACAAATGGGAAAATTAACTCCTCTTTAGGAACCGTTTGGCACCCGCTAATCGTCGTTTGGCGTACGCTGCTTGAGCGATGGGTTCTTTGCTCTTGATAATTATGACATCTCGAGTGCCGTCGGCAAATGATCCGCAGCCACTTTCTGGGGAGGTTTAGTACACAGTATCTCACTTCAACCTTTCCGTTCGTTAGTGCACTTTCGAAATTTTACTGCATAACTTCATTTGCAAGATTGTAAATCCATTATCCGAACGTAGTCTCACCACATCAGATCTAACACCTCGTTAGGACCTCATTCAACACACCTGTCCGGCTGGCCGCGTCTCGGTAGGAGGGTAAAAAATAACTATCACCTCAAAATAATCACACTCGAACTCGAACAATAAAACTAATAACGGTGATGAATGGAATCGCACGCGATATTTTACGCGTGTAGGCAAGAAAAAAAAAAAGAAACAAAACACACTAGTGAAGAACGCTACACCTCCACAAATATGGACAATTTTAATAATAATCTTTGTAATAATACTATGGATATACACTCATTAATTAGTATGGGTTTGTCAAATGTTTTATAAATAATCAACACTTCACCCACACGGCCCACCTCGGGTCTCAGGTCCCCCCGTGTCTCCTTGTCTCCTGATCTCGCACTTGATCGCGATTGTCGCGATGCTGCTGCACCACTAACCAGGGGTTGAAGACAGAGGGTATAGAACTGAACCGTTCGATTCGACACTTGACACACGCCGCGGCTTCGAATGTCCTCAACGCTTTGGCACTAATTCTCAGAACCCAACCTTTGCGCTTCCCCTTTCTCCCTCTTCGTCGCACACACAACACACACGCGCACACACACAAACACCAAAACCCACTCGATCGGTCAATCGAGACGGATCATAAAATATTCACCTTCAACAACGCCTCGTTTTCACCGCCACCGACCGCGCGCGTTCGGGGGTCGGAAAATAATTTGTCACTTTGTGGGAGGAGGGTTCGTCGCCGTACCACCGGCCGTGCGTAAGTCACCTAAGCTCGAACAAACTCGACTCGACTCCGACCGGTCCCTGTCGACGCGATGATGGCCGACAGCTGAGTGTGCCGTGCCGGACGGCTCGATCCACTCGACTCGACTCCATGACCACTGGACCGAGTCCATGCTGTAACAGCACAGATGCCTTGTGTCGAGCCGTCAGCAGCCATCTCTCTTTGACGATCGCGACGAATGGCGGCCGACGATCGTGTTGGTTCACCCGGTGGCTGCACGTTAGCTCCTCCCTTTTGCAGAGGCGAACAGAGCAGCGCACCGGACGCGAGCCTCAAAAGGTCGACCATAAACCATTATGGCCACCGGTACGCACGGGTCACGGCAGGGATTAGGGTTTGTTTTCCCTCGGGTACTCTCACGGGGTTCTGGTTTTTGCTCTAGTTTTTGCTTCTCAACCCATTCCCGCCGGTGTTTTCATCACAAAGCTTATATCGAAAATACATCTAAAAGATGATTCACATTTTGTTTAAAACAACTTTTCCAAGAAAAAACACAACATTGCTCAACAGATTGATCAAGAGATGACAAAGTTCCCATTTTCCTCGATTGTTCGCGCCGTTTCGCCAGCTTTCCCGTTGGCGTTGTTTTCGTTGATTTCTCGCGCAGTGTTTGTTCACCCCGATCCTCGGGGATGATTTACTTTTCCAATCAAACATTCATTTCAAACAGCAAACAGCTTGAAAATCCCTCGATGAAGCGTTGCTCTCCTTTTCATCCATCTAGGGGCCGCCGTTTGGTGTGTTTTGTTTGACCACTCCGGCCATTCCAAGCGATCTTATTTAAACGTCCCTCGCGACACGCATACACACGGTGTTGATCTTGAAGTCCCCGGGAGGGAAATGCGCGATCGCCATCGAAATTGTGGCCGGCCGGTCGTGTCGTGTCGTGTCGTGATACCGTTTTTTCCCAATCCTTCTAATTGCTCCGGCAAACAGCCAGGGCCACCTTCATCTGTGACGCTGAGCGCGGGGTTTCAGGCCGGGGCCCGGGGCGGATCAGCGTCACCAGGTCACAAACATAGAGGGAACAAAAAGAAAATGAAGAAATCTTTGCTGCTTACACCGTAAATGCTCCACCGTCGGAGAGCTTTTGGCGTGACTTGGAATTTATCCAAGCGAGCCGTCAACGCCGTCCAATGGAACGCAGAAGTCCCCCCTCCCATGGTGAGGGGAAAGAAGACTGCGGAGGGCTTAGGGAGGCCAGTCCGTGTCCAAAGTCGCTTTCAATGTCGCGCAACGTTTCCATTTTGTTGTCATTTAATTGTTTGCGTTACGCTGAGTATGGTCAAATAGTACCACCTAGTCCCGGGTATTGAAACGGTCATAAACTTGTGTACATCTGTGTGGCTGTGCCTATGTGTGTATGTGGATCCTTCCATCGTGCTCGGTTGTGTTTTGATTCCACATC
The DNA here is from genome assembly GCF_943734705.1 of Anopheles coustani. Taxonomy (NCBI): domain Eukaryota; kingdom Metazoa; phylum Arthropoda; class Insecta; order Diptera; family Culicidae; genus Anopheles; species Anopheles coustani. Next base: position 95,199,604 of record NC_071288.1, on the reverse strand, counting down.
CGCCGAGGAGCGCTACTCCGGTTTCTGCCCTGAAATCTGTTCTATGCACATCTGTGTTTGCCGAGTGCATTGTTTGAAAGTCGATGTTGTCACGATTTCTGCGCCTCTTCCTTCCAGGAAAAATGGAAGACATCAGGGGGCCCGTTTGCAGCCCCTCATGGAGTGTTTGTTCAAAATCGAAACGATCAAAACTAAGCCATCACGATGTAAGTAAATAATGCATGCCTTACATCGACGCCTGATCCGCTTCCTTTCAGAGACTATGAGTTTATTTTCCTATTCACACAAATTCACTCATTCGTTCTGGATGAAGGAAGCTCTTGCTTGAATTTTAAAGTTTTAATTTGTTTTACAATTACGCTAATCGACTTTGGAAATGTACTGAGTCTTGTACTCAGGATTTGTTTTATTATATTTTTTTTTACTATTATTTTTTAAAGAAAGTAGACGTCATCAAATCCAAGAATAGTTTTTCGTTTACTAATATTGTAGTTACATCTCCCCTGTACTTATTTAAGTAACTTAATTATGGCATGAATATCAAAGTATTGGGATGGATGTGCCTTAAAAGTTACCCTTTTTGTTTCCAACTTCTTCTTTTCTGCTTCTTCTTCTTCTTGCCTGGCCTGCTAACAGTTGGACACGTTGTACTGAAATGGCCTGGTCAATCGTTCTCAAGGATACTAAGTCCATAGTTGCAGCTCTCCATCCCCGATCGCATTCGATGTCCCGCAGGTTCTGGTAAACCTTGGTCCTTCCACCGAGGTCACTGGGCTCCTCGTCATCTTGTTTGGATCACTGGGGAGCTCCTTTTTGATAGGGTTTCCAAGTATAACAGAATCGAATTTATAAGCTTAAATTTTATTCATGCACAAGATCCTTTTTCTGCGCAAGAGAATTGTGATATCGAGAGAAAATTAAGCTTAGCTTTTGGTTTATTTTCGACTATTACAAATAACCAGCTTTGTTACTCAAATATAACATTTAAAAAGTATTCCACATCTTCACATTTGGCAAAATATTTGCAACCCCTAAGAACCTCAGCGAACAAGTTTATCGGCCTTACTTTCATTTCCTAACCCAGGCTCCTTTTGCATCAGTTCTTGCTAGCGATATGCATTTTTTATGTTTATTTTTTACTGCATTAAGGTGCTCCGAGCTCTAGAATGCACTTCGCCTGGTTCCCAACAAAAGGTAAAACAACAGAAAAGGTTAAAACCCGGCGGGAGTTGTTGGCGAGCAGTGGAACAACAACAGGGAACACAAAAAAAAAACACCCAACACGCATACAACAGTCCGGGTGGGGTGGAAAAAAAAAGTATCTACCGGTAGTCGGCGGCATTAGGATCTGAGAAGCACACCCGAAAGGTCGATGTTTAAAAACCCATCGGGCCGGCCAACAACAAGCGACAAGCGACGTCCACGGCGTTCCAATCCGTTCAAGTCCGTACCATAAAACAACACAAAAAATACACCGGAGATGCGTGCAATAAAATTATTAAATCATATAAATTTACTTCTGTATCTGCCGCCTTTGGCTCTCTCTCTCTCTATGTCTCTCGTTCTCTTTCTCTTCTGTTTTTGGTTCTCTTTCTTCTGTTGTACCAGGTCGTCTCGGTGGATGTTTACTTGGCAGTACGTTCTCCTCCACTCGCCCCGCGCTCCCGAAACCGATCTGATGCCTTACTGATGTCGATTCCTGTTTTTGGCCCACCAAAACTGTTGCTTCTTGGGATTTAACCAAAAATCCTTCCCTCGGCGTGCACTTTTTCCAAAGGGTATGTTTGCGCACGGCCACTCTGTTTGGGTTGCCTTATTTCCGATTCCGATCGTCCTGCCAGCCGCAGCCCGGTCTGGTCAACCTGTTTTTCCTCTTCGTTCCACCCCTATCCGGTTCCATCGAGAGAGGGTGAATGAAGGCGGTCCAACCCATTCCGAGAGTCTCGAGCGCGTAAGTCGGCGGCATCGTGGTCTTTGATGTCTCACAACGTAAGCAGCGACGGTTAATTAACCAAAAATCTTTACTGATCATTATTCCATCGTGCTGTGAAAGATGAGTGGGAGAGTTGGAGATGGCCAAAGGTAGGCTTTTGCTGTCTTGAGGAGTCATGAGGACATTTCGCTTAGTGCACGTAGAGAGGGTTAAAGGTGGTGGCGGTTGACCTCCGACGACGCAAGAGAAGTTGATTGACTTTCGAGCCGAAGCTGCGGAGGAGGAGAGAGAGATCGACCTTGAGTAGAATTTCGTGTTGGAAATGAGTTGAGGTCTTCCCATATTTTTCGTGACTCATGAACTTGCCTTTATTTACATCTAAACTAGTGGACGAAAGATTCTCAAAGCTCCTCCCGAGTGCTTCCGTACAGCTGCCGGAGTGACTTGATGGCCGACAGCCGCTTCTCGGCGTACGACGAAATCTTGATGCAGCCGCGAATGTTTAGCACCCGCAGCACGTGGCAGTTTTCGACGATGTACTTGATCGCCTTATCGGTGATCAGCGGGCAGTTCTGGAGCTTGAGCGTCGTCAACCGTGGCTCACACTTGGTGATGATCTCGATACACCGGTCCGTGATCGTGCGGCACTCGCTGAAGTCGACCACTTCCAGGGCAGGACAGCCCAGCGCAAGCTTCTCGATGCCCCGATCGGTAATCTGCAGCAACCGGGCCAGACTTAGCTCCTTCAGCTCCCGGAAGTGGAAGCAACGCTCGAAGGACGTGTCGGTGATTTTGTAACATCCGGAGAGCTTCAGCGAGCGCAATCCGCTCAAGTCGGCGATCGAGAACGTGAGCGCAATGTCCCAAATGGAAAATGCAAACTCTTCCAAGTTTTCCCCTGTTATGCCGGCGTCGGATACCTGTTTAAACAAGATTCACTCAGTTAGTATTACATTCTTGACGATTTATCCTTGAAATATCGTAAAGACAGTGATACGAACTTTTGCGCAACAGTCCAAATTGAGCTCCTGCAGCTTGGTCATGTGGTAGAAGATGTACTGTATCGAGAGGTCGTTGATGCTGTTCGAGCAGCCGCCGAGGTCGAGCACGACGAGGTTGCAAAACTCGAACGACACCTTCGTCAGCGCCGCGTCGCTCATGTTGGTCAGCAACCCGAGGTACAGCTTGCGCACGTCCTTGCGGTTATGTGTGAAGAGGCCGCCCACGAGCCCGGCGTCGGTGATGCGTTCGCAGTTCGTCAGATCGATGTGGCGCAGGTAGACCAGGCTCTTGATGGCGGTGATACCGTAGTCCGTGATCATCCAGCACCGGTTCAAGATCAGCGTTTCGAGCAGCGGGATCGATTTGGAGATCTGAATCAGCGCGTAGTCGTTGAGCGCGAGCGACTTCGAGAGGTCCAGGTGGGTGAGGGTGGTTTGCACGCGCAGCAGATCGATAATACCCGGCTCGTTGGTGGGAATCTTCTCACACACCATCAGCGCGAGGCTCTTCAGCGAAAGTCCCGCGACGTCGGCGAGTCCGCGAAGGAACACGTTGTCGATTGGCGTGCCGCCAAGGAAGAGATGCCGCAGCCGGTTTCGGTTCGTCCGCACAAACTCGAGGATGTGATTGAGCATGAGTACACGCTGGCGCGCCTCGATGCTGGTAAAGCACTCGGAAACGTCGAGCGACTCGAGATTCGGCGCCAAATTCATCAGATAATCGAAATGGAACTCCAGGAATCGATTGTTCCGTGCCAAATTGAGGTGTTTCAGCTCGGGCAGCACCAGATTCCACGTAATGGTCACGTTCTCGAACAGCTTCCAAGTCTTGAACAGATCCGGACAGTTGTTGATGTACAGACCCCTCAGTCGTGGCATGTACTTTAGGATCGACAGCAGCTTATGCTTCCAGATGACGCAGTTGTCGAGCGTAAGGTTTTCGATCGCCTCACCAAACTCGCTCCAGAACTCGCTCTTACTCCCAAACACCACCTTCGTGACGCGCACGTCCGTGAAGTACCGGAAGGAAGTCAGCAGGCTTTTCAGCGGATGCCCGTTATCGACCAGCTCGACGTCGTGAATGTGCAGACAGACGGAGCGCAGGAACTCCAGGTAGGTAAATGCATCGTACCAGGTGCGACAAACCAGCGATGCTACACTCCGATCGCTCGGGTTCAGATAGCGGAACAGATGGATGAGAAGCTGCAAGCAAGACGGTGGTGGTGAGTAAAGTTGGCAAAACTCCTGTAAACAACAAGCCACGGTGACACCGAACACGTTTAGCACCGATCTAACAATACCTCCGGAGGAAGAGCTTCAAAGTTCGGTTCGAAGAAGTAGACAAAGTTGTCCTCGTAGTGCGTATACAGCGTTCGTTCGATCCTCTCCACTAGCCGAGCCAAAGCCATCGCGAAACGCACTTGTGATCGTTAAAAATATCACCTAAACGAAGCGAAAGTGACCCAATCGTACAGTTTGTAATAAACACGTTCACTTTACACAGGAACGAACAACCCTTGGTTACATCTGACCGTTCTCAACGTTGGCAGTGAAATGACTGATCAGAGAGTTCTTTATTTCCTCCTCGTTCGACCCATTCGGCAAAAAGTGCATCGTGATTTCAATCGTGTACAATGCACGATCTCCCAAAAATACGAACCACTATACTGTCGAACAGAAAATGTACCAGTTCGGGTGTTCTAAACCCTGTGCATGACATAATTAGCAGCCCGGCAAGCCAGTGACGTGTACGACGTTCAGGTGAGGAGAGTTGAATTTGCAACAGTTAGAACTTGCACATTTGCCAACGTAATCGAACGATTTGTTGCTGCGACGGCGAGGGTAGACACTGGCAGAACTTGTCCCTTTGCCAATCCGCTATTGCGCATGTGAAAGTGTTTGATCGACGAGTTTCTGTAAAACTTTTCCTTGTTTTCTCTTGTTGGTGAAATTTTGATTTGCATTTCGTCTTTTCAAAGAATCACTTTCGCAATGGATTTGTTAGATAAATCATTTTGTTTTATTCAAGTAAAATTAAAAAAAGGGTTGGGATATTTACATTTCAATTTAATAAAATTAATTGCTTATAGATAATAGAGCGTTGATAAAGATAAGAAAATTACTACCATTTACTTTCTGATGTTGCTTATGATTTATACACCTGGCGAAGGGTGGGTATTTTCGACAAACGATCCGCAATGTCCGGTGGAAGCTTGAAGCATCCTCTGACGTACAAATACTGTTGATAAGGGCGGAAAGTTTTAAAATACTTTGATTATTTTCATATTTTTTAATTTTTTTTACTGAGGATTCACTACAAACCTTCAAGTTTTTGCAAAACGTTGTCAGGAAACTGATGCATGCCTCGGTCAACAGGGGACAGTTGGCCAACTTCAGCGTGCTGATGCGTTTGAGCTGTACCGCAATCATTTTCACGCAGTTATCGTTAATGTTTGGACATTCGCTCAGGTCCAGGTACTCCAGTGCCGGGCACGTTGCGACAAGACGCTCGATTCCGGCTTCCGAAATCTGTAACAAACAGATGAATTGTGTTTCAGACCAAATGTCCTCTGTTTGTTTGTGTCCCACCCGATTTGGTCATACCTGGTGACAGCGTGATAGACTGAGCTCCTTCAGTTCGGTAAACTTGAAACCGTAACGAAGCGCGAAATCGGTCATCCGATAGCATCCGGACACCTTTAGTACGCGCAGCTTCTTCAGCCGATCGATGGCGAACGTTTCCTCCACGTCCCAGATGGAGAAAGTTTTCTCCGGAAGATCGATCCCGGTGAACCCGGCGTCGGTGAGCTGGCAAAATAACAACAACTAGTATGAAAAAATCACTCTAATTTTAATCTCAAAGGTACAAAACCATGATCGTGTTAGTGAAACTTTAGTTACAACAAACCTTAGTGCTGCGTTCAATGTTTAAATGCTCCAAATGGACAAGATTGCGGAAAATGTACTGCGCTGACCAATCGCTCATGCACGTCGACGAACCGCCAATGTTCAGCACGGTAAGGTTAGGGAAGTTCGCCCCTATCTTCACGACACACTCCTCGTCCAGCGTGTCGAGCAGCTCGAGGTGTAACTCTTTCAGGATCACCCGATTGCTGAACGCCGCTCCGTCCATAATGCCATGCTTCGACATCCGGATGCAGTTGGAGAGGTTGAGCGTGACCAAATGCTGTAGGCGGAAGATCTGTTTGATGCCGTAGTCGGACACTCCCCAGCAGCCCGTCATGTTCAGCACCTCCAACCCGCGGATATGCTTCACGATCACATCGAGGCAGTAATCGGTGATGCCGGTCGAACTCGTCACATCCAGGAACCGTAGGTTCGTTTGCCTTCGGAACAGATCGACGATGGCGGGATCGCGGCTAGGCATTTTTTCATTGTACGTTAGGCTTAGCTCATCAAGCAGTAGCCCCGCTGAGTCGGCCAACCCCCGTAGGAAAATATCGTCCACTGGAATACCGCTAATGTTCACCGAGCGGAGATCGTACTGCCGGCGAACGATAAACTTCTGAATGCAACCGAGCAGGAACATCTTGCGCGTGGTGTCCATCTGCCGGAAGCAGTTGGAGAAGTCAACCCGCGTCAGGTTGGGCATCATTTCCACCATGGAATCGAACTGGAGCTGGCTAAAGTTGTTCCGCGCCAGCGACAGACTCTCGACGCCCGGGAAATCGATCGTGTAGAGGCCATTGTCGAAGAACTTCCACGTCCGGAAGAGATCGTCCCGCAGAAGATCGCACTCGACGAACCGTGCCACCCGGAGTTTGGGCATGAACTTGAAAAGCGAAATGATACGCTCCCGCCATATCATACACTTCTCGAAGGTAATCTCCCGCACGAACGGGCCGTAGTTCTGCCAAAACTTGCTGCTCACGTTCAGCTTCACCCGGGACAACTTGATCACGGGGTAGGTGCGATCGGCCAGGATCAGGTTCTGGACCGGTGGCTTGAAGTCGTCAAAGTCCACCCCGACCAGGTGCAGCACCATCTGTTCGGCGAACCGGCAATACTTGGACGCCTCGTACCATCGGCTGCACACGAAGCACGCGGATCTCCGGTCGCCTGGAGTGAGGTATTTGAATATCTGCACGATAAGCTACCACGAGAGGATCGTGTAGCGTAGGGCCGGTTAGAGCTAATATCACCAAAATCTCAACATTCGCGGGAACTTACCTCTATCGGCAGCAGCTCAAACTGAGGCCGAAATATGGGCAACGGTTTTCTGTGCAGGCGCATCCTTTATCTTAACTCCTCTAGAGACACACAGCGCGGAATAACAAACTTTAGACAATAGAACGGCCACGAGCTTGCCGGCCTGAGAGTTAAATAACTTCTGAGCCGCGGAGGCATCGATCGTGTTCATGAACAATCGGCGAGTCGCACGCGAATCAAACAAGGAAGCCAACGCTTCGCTCGATCGTTTGCCAAAAAACTGCAACAAGCCAACAAAAGCCAGCATCGATCGCATCGGCCGTCCCGCTCGAGCCGCTAGAGGTGTTTGAATATTTTTAATTTGTTTTCGGTTTCGGTATGCTGCAAACCCCCCGGCGTACGGCGCCATCCCCCGCATGGTTATTTTCAGGTTTGGCGACGATCAGCCATTACGAAACGGATAATGCGTTAAAACTTTCCATTTCAATCAACCAGGGAACATGCACGAATGGTTAGTTACGAACAAGAAACAATGCTGACCGGAAGCCGATATCCAGGGTACGTACCTTGGCGCAGGATTGTAGGTTCAGGTTGCGCAAATCCTGCGAGTAACAGCAGAGATACTGCAACGATGTGTCGGTGATGGTCGCGTTGCTGTCCAGATCGAGCACCTGGAGGTTCTTAAACATCAGCACCAGATAGTACATGGTGTAGTCACTGAGGTTGCACAGCAGCGAGAAGTACATCTCATCCATCCGCCGCGGACGCTTCCCAATGATACCCACACGCATGCCGTAGTCAGAGATCCGTTCGCAGCTCGAAACGTCCAGTACGCGTAGGTGCTTCAGCGTGTGCAAGTCCTGGACGCCTTCATCCGACAGTAACCAGCAGCGACGCAGCTTAAGAACCTGCAGCAATGGACAAGACTCTACGATGAGCTGTAGACATACGTCGTTCACTCCGATCGACGAGGTAAGATCAAGGTGGGTGAGTTTCGTTTGCACGGTGAAGAACTTCAGTATGCCCGGGTCTTTCATCGGGATTCGATCGCTATAGGTGACGGTGAAGTGCGTCAGGAAAAGTCCACTGATCTCCGCCAGCAGATGCCAGGCGACGTCGTCGAAGCAGGGAATGTCACTGATGTTGAGTGCCTTCATGATGTGCCGGTTCTTGCTCACCAGCCGGAGGACGCGCGAAATCATCGTCATACGCCGGGAGAGATACAGATTGATGAAGCAGTTGGACACATCGATCGACTCGAGGTTCGGTGCGGCTTCGATGAAGCGCTCGAAGTGATACTCATTGTAGTAGTCACACGCGGCCAGCGAGAGATGCTTCAGGTGGTTCAGCATGAAGGGAAACATCGGCTCGTCGGTGCTGTAGTCCAAGTTCCAGTGCTTGAACAACTCATCGCACTGCATCAGCTCGAGCCGCACGAGATTCGGTAGGTTCTTCATGATCGAGATAAACTTCTTCTTCCGGATCAAACAACATCGGAGCGTCAGCTCGCGAATGTACACGCCACTGTTGACCCAAAAGTCACTATGCTTGGTAAACTCCACAAACGTGAACGTCAGATAGGGGTAGGTTCTCATCGGTTTCGAGAAGTACTTGATCGGGCTGTCCTCGTCAGTGAACTCGATCCTATCGAAGTTGAAGTACATACGGCGCTGGAACGGTTCATAGTAGTGGGCCGCTTCCAGCCATCGCCGGCAGGTTGCACTCGCCGCCAGCAGATCGCTTGGGTTGATTTGCTTGAAAATCTTCAGTATCAGCTCCATCGGAAGACGATCGTACCGTGCGACGAATTTCCCATCGCAGTTGAACGGAGCCATCCAGTCACAATACTTCACTGGCACCTGAATGCTATCTTCCACCGTCGGTTTCCACTGCACGCTCGGGAACATGGTGAAGATGCTGTTCCGTTTGCGCATTTCTTTAGCTTGGGGTTTTGGTTCAGTTTTCTGACTCAAAGTAGCAGAGCCCGATGAGGAAGTGGTTGAGGATGAAGAGGAGGACGCTGCTATCGTTTCAGTTCCGCGATCCTCCACAACACTTGGCAGTGGCTGATCGAGGGACTTTGACCGCACAGCAGAAGCATGCCGTACAGAGACGGGAGCCGCTCTCACTGGCAAATGTACACTCACAGGACACACGAAATCCATCGCGTCACGATGCATGCGGATGGAAAACTTTCGATCGACTGAACCATCCGTTCGCACGCGACGATGAGGATATTATTTTCAAATCCTTTTTCCGATCTCGCTTTCATTCCGATGTTGGACGGCGGCGGTTCGGGAGTGAACGACCCGAGTGAATGAATAAATGAAGACGATGAACACGAGATCCTCGTATTATATAACCGTACGCGTGTCGAATGTTGGTTGTGCTGCCAGCTGCGCCATCGTGTGTGTCTTGGCATTAATTTGCCCCGTTTTCCCCGAAGAGGGGGCGTTCTACTTACCACACAATGGCTTATCACTTTTCTCTATTTAACTATTCATTCAATAAGGCAGTTATCGGAAGGTTGTTGGAAAACACATTTATTTTTTAACAGTTTTTAAATTCTAAAGATCGTTTAAATCATTTTACGAGTACTTTTAAGCTGCTTTTTGCAGAGTTCCGTCCGATAAACCTGTGAAAAAATAAGAAATACAAATTGAAAAGTTATATATAGCGGAATCATCTTCTTCAACGGACATGCAAAACGGAACTGGACATCTTCACATAAGGACATCAACGACTGCAACGGGACGAGACAACGGTACAAATCACTTAGCATTTGGGTATATTACGCAGGGTGGGAATTTTCTTCAGCCGCTGGGCGGAATCCTTCGGTAGCTTGTGGCAGCCACGAATGTGGAGATAGCGAAGCGCCCTACAGTTGTTGACTAGCGAGTCTACACTAGCCCCGGTGAGTAACGGTAATCGGACCAGTTTTAGTAGACGGAGCCTCAAGAGATTTTTCGAGAGATACTCGACACACCGATCGTTGACGTGAAAGCAATCGCTAAGATCAACCTGTTCCAAAGCGGGGCAGTTTAAGGACATAGCTTCGATTCCTTGCTCAGATATCTGAAAGCGACCAAGTGAGACGGAGAGTTAGTGGAGCCGAGAGAAACAAATGAGGATCATTCCATTACCTGTACACAATGTGCTAGATTAACTTCACGCAGCTCTCGAAATCGAAATGAATGCATGAGCGTGATATCCGTTACTTTGAAGCAACCGGACAGTTGAAGCTCCTGGAGACTCCGAAGTTCGCTGATGGAGAATGTTGTTTGAGCATCCCACATTTCAATTGCTGCCACCGCCAAGTTTTCCCCCGTCAGCCCAGCATCGGAGATCTGTAGAGAAGAGAGTACAGTTCAATCAGAATTACGTTCCCAAAATTTCGTTAGGAGTTATCTCGCTTACCTTAACACATCCATTCAACCGCAGGATGCGAAGACATTTGAGGTAGCAAAACAGAAACTGCACCGAGGTGTCGTTCATGCAATCCGAACCACAGAAATCTATGACGGTGAGGTTGAGAAGCGTAAGACATATCTTCAGGATGACACCGTCCGTTAATCCTGGCAGCATGCTGAGAAACAGCTGGTTCATGCAGTCCCGCTTTCGATCGACAATCGCCTTCATGAAACCCCGATCACTGATCTTATCGCAATCGGAGAGATCGAGCACGCGTAAGCGATCCAGCTTGTAGATCGATTCGACTCCAAAATCCGTTAACAGCCAGCATCCGTTCAGTTTGAGCGTTCTGAGTAGATGCAGCGAGTTGGAGATTTCTATCAACGCAAAGTCGGTGAGATTGAGAAACGAAGACAGATCGAGGTGCACGATGTTGGTCTGACAGCGCAGGATATCGATGATTCCCGGGTCCTTGATAGGAGCTCGCTCGAAGAAGGACAAACTAATCTGACTGAGCGACATATCTTCAATCTCGGCAAACTGCTTCAGGAACAGATCGTCGTACATTGTGTAGCTAAAATCGACCGACTTTAGCTTCTTCTTGCGCCGCTGCATGATCGCCAGGATGGTGGTAAGAATCTTCACTCGCGTCGGAGCGTCGATTTGCTTCAGGCACTTGGAGACCTCCAGAGCGGCCAGGTTGGGCCCCATCGCGATAAGGTAATCGAGGTGATCGACAGTGAAGGCATTGTTTTTGCGCAGGGCCAGCTTGCGAAGGTTCTTACAGGTCGGCTCGATGCGCTTCTTGTCGACCGGCGTCCAGCTCTTAAACAACTCATCGCACTCCTCCAACACCAGACACTCAAGAAACGGCAGCCGCTTCAGGATCATCGTGAGCTTCGACTTCGTCACATTCGGGCAGTTCGAGAATGTGATCTCGTGAATGTAGTCCCCGAACACGTCCCAGAACTCACAGTACCCGTTGAACGTGACGCGCGTCAGTTTGATGTTGGAAAAGTGCCGAAAGCTGCGCAGAAACAGCTCGATCGGGGGTGTCGCATCGCAGATGGTCACCTCCTCGAAGTGGAAGCACACCTCGCCGAGAAAGTCCCGGTAACCCATCGCGTCGAACCACCGCTTGCAGGTGAGTGCAGCCGAATCCCGATCCACCGCGTTAAGGAAGCGGAATATATTGATCAAGATCTACAAAGAGGAGCATGTAAAAAAATGTAGATGTGGAAACGCACTCGAATGGTCACACAATTAAAGCATTACCTCCATTGGAAGATTATCGAATCCGGTGCGAACTCGAGGGCCTTTTAGGTTTATGTAGAAAACATCATCATGAAAAGGAAACTCCCGATCATCGATCTCCTCAATCGGTTCTTCCGGTGTACTCTCTAAATCCTCTTCGTCCTCTTCCCCATCACTCAACGGTTCGCCGTCATGTCCGAAGCCGTAGTAGTGCAGGTTGAACCAACTCTCAATGGACATCTCCATCGTGACAAAATCAGCTGTCTAAATGGCGCGATACAACGGTGCAGGCACAAACAGATCGGTGAAAGTCACTCTAGTCACTACCGATACCGAGAACCCGGTTCCGCCTTACCACCGACGACGATTAGTCGTCGATCGATTGTTCTAAAAATAGACACACGATCACGCCAGGATATCACACACCCCAGCTGAGTATCACCGATTGCGTTAACGACCGTGTATTCAAGGGCTACGACATTGACATTGACACTTTCTTTCACACTCACCCATTGACGCTGCTTCCCTCGAAGACGAAGCGCCCACGATCTTACAATTGGTAGATCGTTGATCCTCGGAGGAATAGTGTTTAACGGTGATCAACGGAAGTAATTTGTTTACAAACAAAATACGTGTAGTCTCGTGGTGCTTCGATTGTGTCATCGATCTCTTCGTAATAAAATCGAGTCTGCCGTCTGCCATTGAACACATTATTGCAACATACATGGGACTTGCTTAAAATAACTTTTACTTTATTTAACGAAGAACATTCATCATTTGACCGTCGTCACTTTTTCGAATAGTTTTTGATGCTCTATAATAGTTCTTATAAATTCGAAACATTTAATTACAATATGAGTTTGCAATTTCCTTTCACTTTCTGTGCTAGATGCTACCACTCAACATAGACCGCCTTCAAAGACGTCAGGTGCGCAAGGCGCTCCTTGGGCTTCTTCAACCGCGGGCAGGCACTAACGTGCAGGAACTGTAGGGAAACTTCAAGCGTGTGAGGAATCTGGACACAGTTGACGGAAAGGCATCGGGACGGCACAGGATGGAGCACAGGAAGAAGGAGGGAAGCTAGGTGGATGGGACGAAGCTTACCTTTAGATAGCTGCAGTTCCGGCCGATGATCTCCAGGCAGGCGTTCGTCAGCTTTGGACACTTGTTAACCTTCAGTGTCCGCAGCCGCTTCAGGTTGGACGTGAGCATTTCGATGCAGCTATCGTTGATGTTGGGACACTCGCTAAGGTCGATGAATTCCAGCGCTTTCGCGCTTTCGGAGAGCACTCGAATGCCCTCTTCCGATATCTAGTGGATAGGTGAGGACGAAGAAGAGGTTAACTAAGAACCCGAGGATCAACGATCTCCGATTATTACCTGATAGCAGCGAGCTAGATGTAACTCTTTCAGCTCCGCCAACTTGAAGGCATTCTGCAGAGACAAATCCGAAATTCGATAGCATCCGGTCAGATTCAGCACTCGCAGTTTAAATAAACGATCCAGTGGAAACGTTTCCTCCTGATCCCACGTGATCATTGGCTTCACGGGAAGATCAATCCCAGTGAGACCCGAATCGGTGAGTTTGGTGCAGCAGTAAAGATGGAGCTGCTTCAGTGACACCAGGTAGTAGTTGATGTACTGCATCGTAGCATCAGTGGCCGCGTTCGGGCTATTGCTTAGGTCCAAGATTTGTATCATTTCATAATTGAGCGTCACCTGTATCAGCGAATAATCACTCAACGTTGGGAGCTCGCAAAGGTACAGCTCGGTGAAATTTTTCATTTTCCTCCCAATGACCCCACGGTACATGGCTTGATCGGAGATGCGGTAACAGTTGGACAGGTCGAGTACCTCCAAATGCTGAAGATTTACAATGTTCATAATGCCCTCATCGGTGATCAGAATGCAGCGGCGTAGTTTGAGTGTTTGCAGTTTGGGCAGACAGGTCGTGATCAGTTCCATCACCTCATCGGTAACGCCCAGGGAAGAGGTCAAATCAAGATGCACAAGGTTTGTCTGCCGGACCAGAAAACTGATGAACCCGGGTGCCTTAATTGGGTGACGGCCCACCTTCCACTCAAGATCCTGCGTTATGTTGAGATCCGGTTGGCGACGCAACAGATCTATGATCGCCGCAGGAATCTTATCACAAAACGTCATACTGAACGTGTCCAAGCTCAACCCATCGATCATCGCGAGCGTACTAAGGCAAATGTCGTCTATCGCGAGGGTTCCGCTGAACTTGAGCGTTAGCAGCTGGAACTGGTGCATGTTGATGAACCGCATAATGTGCTCAACCATGGCCACTCGCCGGTGGGAAGCGATCATCTTGAAGCAGTGTGAAATGTCCAAGTGCGCAATATTTGGCGCTAGGGTCATCAGCTTGTTGAAGTGCAGCTCGTCCAAGAAGTCATTGTTCGCGAGCGACACGTCCACCAAGCAGGGCAGAACAAAGTGAGACTGGCAGCAGCTCATCCGTTTCTCGAAATACCACGAGCGAAACAGATCGTCACACTGCTCTATTTTCAGTTGGCGCAGATTTGGCACGTTCTCCAAGATGTACAGGAGCTCGGTGTCCTTGATCAGGCAGTTCTTCAGCGAAAGCTCAATCACGTACTCTCCAAAAAGCGACCAGAACTGACTGTTCCCGTAGAAGGTGCACGATTTGATGGCGATACGCGGGAAGATTCTGAACGCATCGAGGAAATTCTTGATCGGTGGCTCGTAGTCGGTGAAGTTGACGTTGGTGAACTTGTACACGATGCGTTGATTGAACGGAAGGTAGTAGTGTGCCGCCTCCATCCACCGATGGCATGTCTGTCCGCACGCTAGACGATCGTCGACCGAGATTTGTTTCATTATTTTCAGCAGTAGCTAGCGAAAAAGGACACACATTTCATCACATCACTTGTGGTGGAAGTTCTAGCTTCTACTTACTTCCATCGGCAAATAATTGAAACCACTGAACACTGGCTCTGGAGAGGGCGCGGCTGGCGTGGGCTCAGCCAAGGCCTTCATCGAATCAAATCCATTTTGGCTCTCCTTCTTAGTATTCAAAGTAAGAAGTTCTACTTTGACTGGACTTTCGGAAGTGTTGTGATTCTTGGCAATGAAAAAGTCCATCATCTTGCACTGCTTTTACGATCAATGAGAGGAAACGACTGAACCGGTGGAACTCAGATGACTGACTGCGCGACCCTCCTCCACGGAACAAGCAACAACTGCACGGCAATGGTATAAATAAATTCGCTTAACGGAAAGACCGAAAACATCAGATCCGAACTGGCGAAGAATCCATTTGTTGTCTGATGTCTTGCCAAAAGAGTTTACTCTTACTATCATGTGCTGAGAATGTTGAATTAGGAGTGATTCGTGCGTCGATAGCACTCACGACATGCGTTGCTACAATTGAGATAATTTGTTGCAACTATTCAACTATTCTTGCCAACATTGTTCTCGTATACGGTAGTTTACTCAAACTATTCCTTAAGATGTTAAATTAATGTTACTATTCGTTAGTAGTTCAAACTATTCACGTGTCATGTTATTGTAGTCGATGTTAAAATAAAATTGAAAATTACTAAAACTAACGGTTATTCAAACCAAACACGTGAGGAATGTTCGCAAAAACCGCGCCTGATGTTTACAAACTGTCGTGAAACGTTTGACAGATGTTTCCCAAAGAGAAACGTCATTCGATACCGAAATAACGTAAACAATCACATCGTGGATAGATCGGTGGTGTTAAAATTTTATGTTTGCAAAGAAATTTCCGATTTTCGGGATTAAATAGTCAAAGTATCGAAATGTTTAACATAGCTCGCGTTTCTCTGTTAAGGTAACTATAGTTTTCAATCCTTCCCACAATCCTATTGATCATATTGTCCCGGTTGCCGGTGTTTTCATTGTAGGTTACATAAGATAAAGAGTCTCCGAGGCCTATTATCCAGCAATGGGTTTTCGAGCGATTCCAACACACCCGGAGATGGAAAAGAAAAACCCCAACCGACCATCAACCAGCGTGAATCGGAAGAAGACTCCAAAAAGTCAGCTAAAGCACTGAACCGACTGAACGAGCTGCTCGCAATGATGAGCACGGAAAGTGATGTGAAGCTCGTCAAAAAGGTGGACCTACCGCGGCCGAGAGGAAAGAAAGCGAACGAGAAAAAGAAAGATGCCGATTCCGACTCCGACTCGGATGAAGACGAGCGACCGAAGGATCTAGCGCAGGCCACGCGTAAGGTTGCCAGTGCTTTGGGAGGAGATGAAAAGAAAACGGAATCCGAGCTGCTATCGAAGCTGCTTGGTACGACTTCCCCTACGACCGGTGAAGGCAATCTCACCGACATCATCACGGGTATGACCGTAGATAGGAACACGCAAGGCAAGGAGGCCAGAGATCAGACACGCAGTTCCTTGGTGAAGAAGTCCATCGATTCCAAGCGAGGAGGCAAACAGAGACGTGACGGCGACGATCAAGACCAGCAGCGCACGTTCGGAGCCCCGAGAGAACGCTTCGAGAGACGACGAGCCAGCTCTAAGCTTTTGGCCCAAAGTCCCGGCGGTCCCGGAAGCGTGAAACTGTTCAACGAAGAGCCGCTTGGTATTTTTACCGATCTTGCATCATTGAAGGATACCCCGGACAAGCTATCCACCTGGCAGAAGCTGAACGATCGGGAACTCCGGCTTGCGGTCACACATCCACCGGCAAATTATTTCCAAAAGATGGCCATCTGGACGGAGCAGGGTAAGCTGTGGAAGTTTCCCATCAACAACGAGCAGGGCCGCGAGCAGGAAGCACAGGTGCCCTTCACGGAACACGTGTTCCTCGAGGAACATCTGGAATCGTGGTGCCCCCGTAAGGGTCCCATCCGACATTTTATGGAGCTCGTCTGTGTGGGTCTCTCGAAAAACCATTACATTACGGCTCAGGAGAAACGTGACCACATCTTCTGGTTTAGAGACTACTTTGAACAGAAGAAGGACATCCTGAAGGACATTATCGTGCAGGAGGAGGCCAAACCCAAGGAGATTGAGAAATAAATCTATAATCAATCGCGTAGTTATGAGCCGAGGAAACGCTTTACTTGTTTGTTTCTCATGAAGATGACTAAACAAGGGTTTTTTTGATGTCATATATTTATTCTTAAAACAAACACTTTTTAATTATGATTCATCCGTGATAGGTCTTTCCAACCAGTTGTGTGAGAAGCTTAAAAATATTTGACAATTAAAAGCGTGCGATTTCAACTGTGGAACCTCAGGAAAATGTTGGAGATTTTACGATTCCTGCGCTTTGTTTGTGTTTTTCACACGCAACATTAAAAAGGTGCGATTTACACAAAATAAAGTCAGATATTAATTTTGATACTGAGGATAACTAATTTTCCTTTTCACCGGTTACGTGGGCTTCATTTTAACTAATTAACATAATGTGGAAAGATATAAAACAAAATTTATAAGATAAAAAAATCGAAACAAGAAGCTGTAAATTAAATTCCCTACTACTAAAAAGTAGAGCTAATGCGTGAGTTTCAGACATGGGATATAGTTCGTTCATACAGAAGAATACTGTATCATACCGTGGCTCCGCTCTTTTATCCATTTGTGACAGATGCAATATACGTTCAACATATAATTAAATGCGTGCAATTTACGTCTATTGTGCTCTGTCGCACAAAATATACGGACAATACTACTTAAACATAGCATCACTTATGTCTGTTTTCTTGTATTCTTTTCTTAGATAACTTGTTCAGGGGCATTGAATTCAAGAGATCAGTTTAGATAAAAGGCCATTTGAAAATAAAATTTGCAATGAGCGTCAAACAAATTAGCCAAGATGCTACTGCAGTGCAGATGTTGCCGATATGCATATCGGCATATCGGTCCGATTCCGTTTCCTTTTTCCGATCGTCCGTTGTGCGTCTAAAACAGAAGAATACGCTTCTCCACCGTCTTGCGACAGATTGGACAACCGTCTATTTGGTCACCGCACATCTGGCATGTGCCATGGCCGCACAGGAACACCATATTTTTAATACGATCAAAGCATACCGGGCACATTGTCTGCGAGGGTTACCAGAAAAGAAAAGAAAAGTACAAATATTAGCATCTCTGATTAGTTCCCCATTATGACCATCTTTTCCTACCTGTTCCTTAATGTCCTGTAGCTGTTGCTGGAGCTTTTGGAAGTCGTCGACGAGGTTGAGATTATTCGGAGCTACGGTGGTGGATGATCCAGTCGCCCCAGTGTTGTTGGTCGTAGTAAGCGTCGTGCTGTTGCTACTAGATGCAGAACCGCCTCCTCCTCCTCCTCCCCCTCCTGCACTCAGGATACCGTTGCTAAGCACACCCGCCACCATCGAACTAGTGTTGGGCGACATTGTGTTGTTCATAGCAACGCCAAGGCCTGCCTTGTTTGTACCTTGCAACAGCTGGTGCTGAGATGAGTTGTGATTGTGCTGGTGGTGGTCTTTTTTACCCGGCTCGTCCGGATGGTGCTGAATGTTGATGACGCTTCCCTGACCTCCGCTGCACACCGACAGTGGCACCATCTGCTCGAGTTGTGTGCGACACTGGACGCACTTCTTCATGATCGGAGCGCAATGCTCACAGGCCACCATGTGCCCGCATGGTTTGAAGAATACCGACGCCTTCCGATCGGAGCAAACCAAACACTCGTCGATCTTCTCCCGCGCCAGCACGGACTCGCGACAGATGAGACACTTCTTGATACGAGGCCCACAGTTCTCGCAGCAAACCACGTGCCCGCATGGCTTGAAGACGGTGTCCCGTTTCTGGTCCGAGCAGAGCAGGCATTCATCGAGCGGACCACTACCACCGGCTGCGCCATTTGCAGTGACGGCTGCGATTGCGGTGGCAGCCCCACTACTAGCGTTACTATTGTGCACACACACGTTCGTATTAGCTCCACCGGCTACGTTCGGCTGAATGGACATTTTACTTAGATCCAACAGCAGGTTTGGATCGATTTGCGCATGCGATAGTCCACTAGAACTAGCTCCGCTGGAAGAGCCCGCGAGACATGCGTTGGCCGTGGACGATGAGCTCGACGTTGACGGCTCGCCGGATGTCGATGGACCCGCACCCGTCGGTCTCAGTACATTCGGTTGGACAAGGGCACCGCCACTTGCAGCCGTCATGTCCATATCTTCCGTCTTACGCTCGTTGTAACACTTAATCAGAGTCTTGCAGAGGTTGGGATCGGGACAAAGATCCAATGGAGTCTGCAGTTTCCGGTTCTTGATGGTCAAATCGGCCCCATTCGCTGCCAGGAAGCATGCAATCGAAGCCGATGCTTTCTTGTCCGTGTTCTGTTAATAACAAAAAATAAGCCCCGTTACAATTATATCGCACATTCTTTATCACACACTTACATTTCGCAATCCCATCAATATTTTCCCGAATCCTTCCACATCCTGCAGCTGACGCAGTTGTGAGAGTGTGTGATGCCGAAGCGCCTCGTGCAGCGGCGTATCGCCGTCCTTGTCTGGAATGTTTAGATTCGCGCCCTCGCGCACCAACAGCTTGACGATCTGCACGTGTTGTCGCTCGACCGCCAGGTGAAGTGCCGTCTGCAGGTTTACGTTCTGACAGTCCATGTTGGCTTTCCCCATTCGCACGAGCAGCTCCGCTATCTCCACGTGGTTGTTCAATGCGGCGAGATGGAGCGCCGTATAGCCATCGTCCTTTTTCTCCTCCACGATCCACAGGCGGTTGGTTTTGGTGAGAAGTATCTTCATCGCGCTCGGATTTCCCTTCAGGGCGGCATGATGGAGCGCGTTGAAACCGTTGTTGTTCGTCAGCCGTATGTCCGCGCCGTAGTCCAGCAGCAGCGAGAGCATGTTGTCGTGCTCCTTCGAGATGGCATCGTGCAGCGGTGTGTCACCCTCGGAATCCTGCAGGCTCGGGTGGCAGCTCAGTTCCAGTAGCGTTTTCACCACGTTGAAGTGTCCCTTATTGACCGCGATGTGCAGTGCAGTTTGGCGGCGTTTGTTGCGCGCGTTCAGGTCGGCCCCTGCTTTGGCCAACAGGCCCATCACGGCCGGTTCATCCCCGAACGCGGCATGGTGCACGGCACGATCGCCATCCTTATCCTCGATCTCAACGTCGGCCTGGTAGCGCAGCAGCACTTGAATCACCTCCAGGTGTCCATTCTGGCTGGCCGCTTGTAGCGCCGTATGACCGGCAAAGACGCCATTCACGTCCACCTTCACCACGGACTGCGATTCGGATGAGCTGGCGGATGAGGACGGTCCACCATTCTGAATAACCGTCGTTCCGGCGAGGAACTCCTCGACCTTCGAAACGTCACCGTTTGCGGCGGCCTTCACTAGCTCTTCGGTCGTATCGCCGGATGCGTGCGGTTCGAACAATTTCTTTAATATCGCCGAAAGCCGTTCACCGTTCGTCGTAACGGCGGTGGCAGCATCTGAGGATGAAGCCTGTCAATAAAAATTAAAGAATTTTGTTTAGTAAATTACTCCTAAACTCTTGAATCGTGATGTTTCTCTAAACTTACCACTTTGGTTACGGCAAGTGGATTGTACGTCCAAGATGTGTTACAAACCTCTACTTTCAGGTCATTATCATGATACACTTGCTGGACGCGGCCAACCTTTCCCAGGGTCTGAAATTTGTTTAAACCAAAAAGAACGTAAGTAGCTGATGGTTTTCTTGGAGTAGAATACCATTTTAAAGATTATAGTGCGCACTTTTCAATACAATTTTAAATACGGAGGAGTTAAAAATCAAGTTGGCAGGTCAAACAAAGTATGCACTATTACCCTTAAAACAAGGTATTGGCACGGTAAATCAATGATAAACATCTCTTGTCCAATAATCTATTCCCTTCCCTGAACTTACCGGAACCATCGCTTCGGCCCACTCGCCATGTCCTCGCTGAAGAATCTTGATGCGCTCCAGATCGCTGCAAATCTTCACAAAATCACCCACTGCAAACTGTTTCGGCTCGTTGTCGGTCAGCATGGAAACGGGCGAGGAAACGATCGTCAGCACCGTCGGATTGAACGTCCACCGGTGGGAGCTCGGGTACGCCACAACAATGTCGTGATCTTCATCGATACCAACGACCGTGCCAGTGGTGCTGAGACACTCGTACATCCCGTCGGTCCAGCCGCCGTGACCGTGCTGCAGCGATTGCACGATTTCGATGTCCAGATCCACCGTCACCTGGTCGCCGATCTGGAAATTGTGCGGACCCCGACCCGGTCCGTACTCGCCGAGCAGTGGTAAATGATCGCGGTACACCGTCATACCCTTGGCATCGTTCACCACCTTCAGGTCGGCCATTCCCTCGAACCCGACGCGGTATAGATTCTTCGCCCCGTTGTCCCACACAACGTACGCGGCGGAACGGGGTGATGCCGAGGACCAGTCCTGGATTTCATTCACCTTCCCGCGCCGCCCGTTGCCACCGTCCTGATCTTCCCATTGCCAGTCAACGCCTCGAACAACACGCGAGCCGGGGAAAATTCCCCGCACGGCAATCTTTTTCGTTTTCCTCCTCGGTTCCAGCAGCGTCTTCTCCCCGCCGGGGGTCGTAATCCGGTGGAACCGATGGCGCAGATGGTGTTTGTCGCTGTGGTAGCAGATCGAGCACAGATCGTAGTTGTTACACTCGGCACACTTCCACCGGATGCCGAAGATGGGTTGCTGCCGGCAGGTGTCGCACATCGTTCCCTCGTGTTTGATGCCGGTCGGGGCACTGTCCAGGATTCGCAAATCGTATGCGCCGGCGCACCGATAGTTGGCCGCCGTTCCGTTGTCCCACACGACCACCACCTCCTCCTGCGACTCGAAGTTACGAACCGTTCCGACGTGTCCTTCTCCGCCGTCCTGTAATGTGTGGTGAAGTGAAAGGGTAAATAAACGAGTTCACCCGACGAGCCACCCCCTTCGCTCCCTCATCATATTATATTTTGCTGACAACACCGGAAACAAAACAAAAACCACCGTCGCTTCGCCAAGCACGACGCCATCATCCGAGGGCGGAAATGTTTCCCTACGGTATTACCTTATCACCGATGATCATGACCAAACCGGCAAACTTCTCATCACGTTGCGAACGTGATGGTGTGATCGATAAAGGCGTAGTCCCGACGTAGGCGTGTGCTCCTCGCTGAAGCATGCAAATTAACCTTCACCGAGCTAAAGTTGCGGCGTGGTTTTGATGTTGTTTTGATTTTTAAATGCTCCATCAATTGATTAATTTTCAATCGCGGCGCCGGCTACCATGTTGCATCTATACTATTTACTGCTTAGCGCCTTTAGAACTATTGCAAGTGTGCAACTTCTCTGAAAGTTGGCCTTGATTTTGGGATAATTATAGTTACTTATACATCAATGGTGTCTACGATAAAAGCGTAATCAACTAAAGGGAAATATCAATTGTGTTATATATTTTAACTGTTGTATTTAAATCGGTACAATGCCGAATTCTTTTAGAGAATTGATCGATCCAGTAATTACAGCAGAATAATTTAATGTTTATATTCATCCTAAACGAAGATCTTGCAGATAGTTTCATTCCATCCGCTGTCGGTCCACAACAAGGATGTGTATTTCTCGGGCAACGAACTGAACCCAGCAAGTGAGTGTGGGAAAAGAGCCCGTTTTCCGGTGGTCTTCTTTACTCGATCATTCTTGTCTGCTATTTTGCTTTACTCGCCTCATTCATGTTCCTCCGTCGGCCTTACGGGATGGGAAGCATTAACGTTGCCCTTTTCCCTTCGCATTCTAAGCGCACTTTGGAGTACACCATGCATCCCTTAAGGCTTTATGTGCCTTAGGCTAAGCGGAAAAATAATAAATCGGATCCAGTTGTAATACCTGAGTACCTGATCTGCATGTTCCGTACCGTATCCGACACCTTTTTGTTCCCTTTAAATCACACATGTTAGCCATGTGTATCTTCTTTCAGCGCCTGTTCTCTCTGACCCAAATCAACCCGTGCGGACTGGATTCCAGCACATGAAAACTGAAACGCTCTACGCTTTCGCCCCTTGCAAAAATTACTCTTCCCGAAACGTCCGGGACGGGCATCGGAATGTACTGGATGTCGGAACGCTGGACGGAGTTGCACGGAGTAGGGGGGGGGGAGGATTGCCCCAACCGTCTGAATCGTAGTGACTCACCTGCTTGCCCCACTTCCAGTCGGGTCCGCGGATGACCCGTGACCCCACACCTTCCATCGTGAAGCGTGAGGGTCGGGCGGCCGCAGCAACGTTGGTTGGTGCCGTACTGACCACTTCCATACTGGCCGCTGACGACGTACTAGCACACGCCATGTTTTCCACAATTCATTCGATTTTCTTGAGCGAAACTTTTTTCGTCTCGACTGCGATTACGTCTCAGACAGTAATGGCTCCGCGGAGACGGCCGTGATGGTAAAGGAATGAGGTTTGCTCAAAGTCGTACAGCTACGCACTTGGAAATAGATTAAATCACAACACGAACACTTCACTGGCGAGTTTTCTTTTCCTCGAACGATGAAGGAAAATATCTTTACACTATTTTTCCGGGATACTTTTCTAGTCCAACCCACTTTCTCTACCTGTGATGTTTCTGGCACGGAGGACACATGAACTCGAACAAATTGTGCGAATGCAAACGCAAAACTATGGAATGGAACGTTTTGGGCTGTTGACAGTCTATTCCCGAAGGCAGCCAGCGTTTATATTGCCGTGCTATTGTACGATTATACGCTTTTGCGCATGGAAACAGAAGGTTTGAGGAGGTTTGAAATTCAATTTTTCAAACTAATTTGAAACGAACGAAAAGAACACGGATGGTAAAGAACATGAAGGTGAAATAACAACATGCATTTTACTGCTTTTAAATTTGAATAGATTTTGTTCACAGTTAAAAACCATAATTTATTAGGAAAAGAATTTGTCTTGCGTTGTAGAAAAGGCTGCTTAGAGCATTCGTTTAAAGCCAATTGAGATATGGATCATTACAGCTGGTATCTTTTTCAAAACTTGTATTTGCGAAGAAGCTATTCCGATTTAATTGCAATTTAAAACATCATTCTGCATACCTCGGATAGTTCCAGGCAGAAGAAATAATTCGATAACCCACAACATACCTGAACATTTATTTCAACTTTCCTAATCCCCATTGACTCATTTCCAATATTATTTTAAAAGGATGATGCAATCGAAATACTTACCCGCATAAATTCTGCTTTGCATGTAAATGTTATCGACTTGCCGCCATAAAATATCTAGTAGAAAGCGTGATTTTTACACGCGAATAAACACTTTAATGTAATGTTTTTGAATGAAGCCTTCGGGTTTGAATGTTTTCAGATAATGCTTATTTATTGATCCAATCTGTAACACGTGTCCGCTTGGAAACTAAGTTTATTCCAGTTTCATTGCTATTATGGAATTTACCCGGAAAAACCACGTACGTTAAGAAGTATTAGATGCCAGCAAACCGTACGTTAAAAACTGTCGGATCGTTTTTCACATTTAGAGTAAAAACTTCGTGCAAATTTTGTACATTTTCTGCATATGGTGAATCATAGCTTTCCATAGTGGATTTCCAACGAAATGTACTCCGAAACTGTTGAAACAATGCTATGCACGGTTGTGAGTTGACTTTCGTTTTTACATTTGATAAAAACTGCTGGTGCTCGAATTCTCTGTACAATGGCGCGCTTGTTTTAGTGTCCAACAGGAAGAAATCATCAGTAATGCTGTTGAAGCCATTTTTCACGTGCCCCATGCACATTTACTGGTTTATCGCCATTCACTCTTCGGAGCAAATTAACCAATCAACAATCCATTTGTAACACACCTTGATTTCTAGCATTTACTCTGCCCTGCATAACCCAATATAACGAAAGTATTCATTTAAGTCTAAACTTATGGAGTAAAGTTAGTTAGAAACAGGAAACAAATAAACGTCACTTATCGGTATTGGATTGCAAAAATAAAATAAAACCGTAAAATTGCCACAGTTACACAGCGTAGGACTGTTTTTTTAAATTAATTGTAGATGATCGACTATGAGACCACGCCGAATGGGGCCAACAATAAAGATATTTTGCACTCACTTATTCAATTCCACGACACGAAACGATATATTAACCCAGTTCATGTTTATGTACATACACATAAAACACGTGTCTTTCCATGCTGGAACAAAGCATACAACTTCTTGATCTTTCGATGGTAATAATTAATAAATATATGCCTATTTTCTATATTTTCCTACCGTCTTTAACTCTACTCCGCTCTACCCAGAAAAGCCAACAGAGCATCTCGTGCTCTGCTTAATCTGCTCGGGGAGCTGATTTACCTAATGCGTCCCTCTCGTCCACAAGAGGTGCGTGTGTTTATGCGTGTGTGTGTTGAGGTCGGAGCATATGTGGGGCATATCTTTTACTAATTTATTTCTTAACACACATCATTTCTTAAAGTGACATTCTGATGTCACTATGTTCTAGTTTGACGCCTAGAGTTGTTCGTTAATCCCATTCCACAAATTCAGGTAGTAAACGTTCTTTGTACATCTACTGTTGGTTGCATTACGTCGGAGAGAGTTGCTAAGGGGGGCAGAGGTTGCATCTGATGCATTTCGACATCAATTGCACCGGATTAGGATGCATTTTATCTATTTTGTCTAACTTAATCGATTTCGTTCTAAAACGTACAACAATGTCTGAAGCTTGGTCACTTAAAAAACAACTAATATCCACCCGGTCCCCGTCGGATCGAGACGACGAAGCGGAAGGGAGTGTGAAAGCAAACCTCAAGTTAACAACATTCTTGTTCGAGGACAGTGCTACTTGAGTGAAAGTTCTTGTTTATGTCTTTTGAAATTGATAAACGTGGATAAAGTTACTGACTACTTCCTAAGGCCGGAACATAGGGTGATTTAAGCTGTATGACAGATTTGCACTTGCCTTTGATCTCCCTATTTTCCGCCATTATTGATATCAATTCTATTGATGAAGAGTGGATCAGTGCTGAATGCGTATGTTAAAGACTTTAAACAGTCGCTGGCGTTGAAGGCTTACTTGCACCGGTCGTAACTTCAGGCGCCGTTGTCGTGCTACCGGGGGAGCTGGCAGCATTTGCGGAGCAACTTGTCTGCACCGGTACGGCTGCGGTGGCTTTATCACGATCCCGTTCCCGTCCCGGACGGAACGCTTCCAGCAGCGCATCGACACGTTGCTCCGTAGGTGCCCAACGTGCATGACCGGCCGCGTTCTGTAGCCAAACGACCATCGTTCCAACGATGCTTTTAAAATTGGCTTCCGTTCTGTAAAGGGAGTGGCAAAATTTACATATATTTTGCCTCGGAAAAGAATCGAACCCAATGATGGTATCTTACTTTGGTATACAATGCTGCAACCCGTGTCGATATTCGTGCTCCATTCCCATCACAACGACTTGCTTCCGTTTGTACGGACTGTCATCGATCTTCGAGAGACACTTCAATGGCGGGTCTTTCCATTCTTGCAGAAACACGATAAAGCTAAAAAAAAGATGGCGTTCGAGTTATTTTACAGTATAATGTGTTTGTAACAGAAGTATGACGGTTCGAAATAAAAGTTGACGTAAGTAGGAACATTAATATTCGATTGCAGCAACCTGATATTAATTTTGCACTTAAAAAATTGATGGTGAAAAAAGAATACGCCTACTACGTTGTGTTCTCACCTCAGTGGTTCCGTCGAATCGGTCAGCAGTCGATCGATATGCTGCAGGCTAGCGTCGATTAATTCTTCGCAGTACGGTGGATTCACCTGAAACGATCCGGACACGGGCTTAAACTCCAGAAACGAACCCCGCGAGCCGAAGAACGAATCCGTATCACCGAACGCCGAGCAGTACTGCCGGAAGTAGCAGTTTAGCGGGCTGGCGAAACACTCGAACGTAACGCCGAAGTGCACGTTCAGACACTCGAAAACGACGGCCGGTAGGGCGGCCTGCGTCAGCTCCGGCTCCTGCTGGTTCGGATTGGCGTTGTTCCCCAGGAACGTCGAGTAGCGCTTCAGCATGCAGTACGCGCGGCCAATGAAAAAGTCAAACTTTTTGTCATCGAAACAGTTGTACCGGTACAGTTGCTCGAGCTTCTGCAGGTGAGAAATGTTGATGACGTGCGTGTCCGCACCGGCCATCACGGCGGCGTTCGTGTACTTGATCACCATATGGTCACGATCGTTGTTGTAGTCGATCTGGGGCATTCTGGGCGAGGGAAGCGCAAACTGCACCGGATAGCACCACACTTTCCTCGTTATCGGCGGCTGCAGGGGCGCACTCAGTTCGGGTATGCCGTTTTCCTTCAGAATCAGCGCATGCCGTTCGCGTATGTTCCGCGCGTGCTGCATCGAGAGATGGTACAGCTTCGTGCACAGCTGCTCCACGCTGACCCTCACCGTCGCTATGATATGCGGTTCGCACTGACGTTGCAGGTGCATCAGCCGGTCCTGAAAGTCCTCGTAGCTGGCACCGACCGTTTTCCGCAGCCACTCGTACGCATCGTCCGCGTTCCATTTGACGATCTTCTTGCTTTCCTCGCTGGCTCCGCGCCGCTCGACGATCTTCTTCGCCGCATCGCAGTACCGGGACAGCTGCTTCCGGGCGTCACCCGTGAACTTTGGCTTCACAATCTTGATCGGAATGTCGCGCAGGATCTCGCGGTACAGCTGGGGGGAAATTTCCGGCGAGCATTGGCTCGGCAGCAGCGGATCGACGCCCTGATCGATGATCCTTCGCTCCATGAGCCACCGCTGGAAGGAATCCTTCGGTGGTGCGATCGATTCACGCTTGTTGCACAGATCCTCGTACGTTTTAGCCAACCGCATCGTCAGCGACCCACGGAGCGCTTCTATTTCCGGGTACGGTTGTGGAAAGGTTGTCGGTAGTCGCTCGTAGATCAGCACGTTCGTCGGCACCTCGAGATCCCAGGGCCCGGGAAGGACGTATTTCTTCAGCGGTGGTTGTCCAGCCGCGCCTGTCCCGCTAGCCGCCACGTTCGCATTGTGCTGCGCATCCTCCGAGGCACGTCGTTTCAGCGTGTGGTTGTGGTTCTGGGGTGATGCTATCGTGTTGTTAAAGCTATGGTGCGGATTGTGGGGCAACGGACCGTTCGGACCCATCGGATGACTGCTGCAGATACCGAGCGGATCCGTCAGCGGATCGAACTGTTGCGGACCACGGTTTAGCGAAGGCGGTTCCCACAGTGACTCGCCGGTGAGTTTGTTCCAGAAGTATGGGCGACCTTCCCGCTTGGACCAGAACTTCCGCCAACCTTGCTGCTGGAGCTCTGGGGAAATGTCTTCGTTGCAATTTGGTCCACCGGCCCCGGGTGCACCCATGGCCGGTGGTGCTGCTCCCGAGGGTGTGTGGGCCACATCGGGTGGGATCGTTTTTGTAGGAGTCATTGGCGGGGCGCTGATGGAGGTAGGACTCGACGCTTGCAGTTGCGATGTTTGTGACTGGTTTAGGTGTTGATGCTGTGCTTGTTGTTGTTGCTGCTGTTGTTGTTGCTGCTGCTGTTGTTGATGTTGTTGAAGCTGCTGCTGATGTTGCTCTGCAAGTGCTGGATTAGTCAGTTGCTCCCAAGCGGAAGGTGCTGCCGGTAGCATGGTTTCCGTTTTACTCGTTACGCCTACTTCATTCATTGTGAGCGTTTTTAAATTGTTTCTGAAAATGTATGCAAGAACAACCCATAGCAGGACATACATAATTAGAATATGAAATCCGTCAAGTAAATTAGTCTCCCAGCTGATCGTCACATATTAAATCATCGCAGATTTAACACTCTTCTCGGAACATCTCGCTCTCAGCTCACCAGAGCTATCGGAT
Organism: Anopheles coustani; assembly: GCF_943734705.1. NCBI lineage: Eukaryota > Metazoa > Arthropoda > Insecta > Diptera > Culicidae > Anopheles > Anopheles coustani. Next base: position 95,170,961 of record NC_071288.1, on the reverse strand, counting down.
CGTACGGCATCATGCAGTGACGAGAGCGCACACCATCATTCTGACGCTTGCCGAGGTGTCACATGGTTTTAACATTCTTCCAACATGTTCCACGGAGCTCCCGCCGAATTGCTTCGACCTCCTTCGACAGTTCGCGAGCGACTGAATCGGGTGCGGGAAAAAATATCCGCCACTGACTCGGAATAGTGCGAGCATCGCGCTGTCTGCTACCACCACCCCACCCAAAGCAACAAACATTGTGTTTTGGTTTGAACATTCAGCGTCCGTGAGTTCGAGTCTCCGGAAAAGGGTAAAGCGTACGAGATTTCCAAGTTTCCTAAACAAATTTAAATGCATTCTTCCTTTACGTTCTTCTAATCATGTTTTTTTTTAATGTAATATTTAAGTGATGCCACCTGTCTCAGCTGCTTTTCCCGCGAGGGGATTCCAACAAGTGTAGATTTGTGTGCGTAAGAGCATCGGAAAGAATACAAACAAACAGTCTCCGCCGCGAGACAGGTTCGCGACTGCTGCTATTGCGGTGCGCTGGCGTTCGCGGTCGATTTTTTCTTCGACTTCGACGATGCGCTGAAAACAAATGCGAACGATTAGCGTTCTCCAACACTCACTCGATTGCGATGCGATGAGGCGAGCGGACGCGTATCTGCTGCTCGACGGATCCACTGCCGTCGTGGTCGTGGGAAAACGGCTGGTCGTTGCGTTGTGTCCGTGGCGCGACCACCGTCTCTCGCCTGTCACACAAGGCGGACTCGAAAAACCGCGAAAAATCTGTTCACTTCCGAGCGGGGCTCCCGTTCGATATGGCACCGTGTTGTGGTAAACTTAAACCAGGCACCGGACAGCAGCTAGCTGGGCCGTTGCTTTTCACTCGGCCGGTCGAAGATCGAGAAGCGCCAATTGCGCCCGCTCCACTCTGTTTGCTGGCCAACAAAACACACCTAGCGAAGAAGAAGCTTCCCGTTCGTCTTTTCACACCGATTCACACCGAAAATGATGCACACCCGAGTTTTCGGGTAAAGGGTCGCTTTGGTCCGCGTACTCCAACACGCTCAGCTGCGGGGTCGGTTTCACTTCACTTTTGCACGGAAAACACTGGTCAAAACATGACGTAAAGTATCGTACGAAACGAAAAACGGACGACGAAGAAAAATCCACTGCACTTAGTACGCCATTTGCATTTTCTTTTCGACTGACTAGTTTAGAGGGTTCGCAACTCGTTGCGCGTGCCGTTCCTAGTTCCTAGTCTAGGATAGTTCCATAGGACCGTATCGGTGTCCGCACTAGTGTTGTGTAGCGAGCGAAAGAGGTACCTCACCTCACTTAACTGATCGCGCTCTTGCGCTCTTAGTTAGAATAAGAAGTAGCTCTTTAATGGGTGAGTTTAGATCCAAAGAGGCGTAACAAGTGCTACGGAACACTGCAGAGCGAGTACGAATTTCCCTCCGAAGCACACTTCGCGTCGCGGAGCATTGCAGAGTAACATTGAAATTCCCTCCGAAGAATTCTGCTCCGCTATGGAGCACTGGAAGCGTGTTCTGCGGGATAGCGGGATGGTCCCGTAATCGCTAGTGCTCTGTAAAGCCCTTCGGAGTGATTATCGCAATCGCTCTGTAGTGCTTGGTAGAGGTGAGCGAGAGTAGCTCGCTCTACTGCTTAAAAAGAGCTACTTGATGCATCACTAGTCCGCACACAACGTGTTGTTCTGATAGTTCCGAGAAGCAGAACCCACTACCATGATCTAGGTTCGATGATGTTTATAGATTGAAGCTGGTTTGAAATCATGTTCTTAAGCTAGTTTCGAATTTTAAGGCTGGTTGTCCTGTCAAATCAGCTGTGCAAAGAGTCATCAATCAGAAGTTCTTGTAAATAAACAGTTTCACAGCTCCACTTTATCTGCAACTGCGGGAGACACAATGTCCCTCAACAATCCCGAACCGAATATAAGTAAATACTTCGCCAATGATCCTCCCAGCTGTTTCGACAGCTTGACGGAATCCAAAGGTAAGGCAACGGATCTTTCAATGCTTAGCAAATGAGGTATGGTTCCTAATTAACTATCACCCCACTAGGAGCGACGTCCCAAGGAGGTTCTGGAGTACCAGAATCCTATCTGTCGTATGATTACCTCGGCAATAATTCCATGGAACAAAAACCTGCATTTAACATCCTCGATAGCGTGCGTGACCTATGGGAGCCACCGACCGTTATTCCGGGCGTTCCGCCCTCCAACCTAACCATGCCGGGAGTGAGTGTCGCCACCGATCTAACAGACCCGGTACAAGATGCCGTTGGTTTGCTGGTTGACACGGCCGAAGCACAGCAGCGCAAATTGCTAACACCCGACAATGTTACACAGGACGAGCGAGGCCTACGGGAACTGATCGAAAATGGGTGCTTCCGTTCCGCGGTGAACCTTACCGCTCGTCTGTTGACCATAAAACAGCAAGGATTCGGACACGCCGGGTATCCGGTGAAGCATAGTCCAAACTCGCTACAACTATGGTTCACCCGGCTGGCACTGCTCGTTAAGCTGGGACAGTACGAAATTGCCCGCGTGGAGGCGGAACCGTTCGGGTCGCTTAGCAATCCGGACGTATTTTACGAGTTTTACCATCCGGACATGCACAGCGACCGAAAGGGTTCGATGGCACCCTTTTCCTTCCGACTGCTGCTGGCCGAACTTCCCATCTATCTTGGCACGCCACGGCTTGCCCTCGACCGTCTCACGGAGCTGTTGGCGGTTGTAAATCAAATCCGTTCCTACTTTTCCCGAGCGACCGTCCCTCAGGCAAAGGAAGCTACCGAGTTTTGGTCGGTGCGTGAAACACGCGTTCTACATTCCATCGTCAACTGTGCGCTGGCTGTGAAAGACTTCAGTTTGGTCGAACAATTGCTCGAGCGGCTGGTGGAGGGTACACCATCGGTGACGCAAAAGCGAAACCTGATTTCCGCCTGGGGCCGAATCCGACTGCAGTGTGGTGACATTCTTGGGGCGGAGAAGAAATTTGCCGAAGCTCGTCGCCTGAAGGACGAGTAAGTGACCTCCAGGGACGTCTTGTGAGCTTATTTTCTAAAACAAGTGTTTTCTTTTTTTTGTAGTAAAAATTCCGAAGTTCCCGATCTCATCGACCGTGGCCTGTTGGCGGTCGCGCAGAACGACTTCCAAAATGCATTCGATCTATTCCAGAAGGCATCGGCAGCCGCACCGACCAACACGATGCTGTACAATAACATGGGCGTGTGTCTGCTGTACTCCGGCAAGCTGAAGGAAGCGATCAAGCTGTACGAGGGGGCGATCCAGCGCCATCCCAAACCCTGCCTGAACGAATCCCTGCTCGTGAACCTTTCGACGCTGTACGAGCTGGAGTCGAACAATGCGAAGGAGAAGAAGATCAACCTGCTACGGCTCGTAAATCGACATCGGGCTGATCTTACCGTCGGGTTGGATGTTTGCCTTAAACTGCAGACAACCGTTTAGGAGGGAGGTCCGCCAAAAGGATGAGACTACATGCATAACCAACAGCGTAAAACATAAAATCGAAAAAAGACAAAAATCAATTGGCTATCTAGCTTAGGTATGTGCGCAATTTCCGTTAAAAAAATAAAGCACCTTATTACGACCAAACGATCGTCTTGTGTGTGCGGGAAAGGGGCGCGTCGTTTGTGGACCTCAAGGGTACCCTTTCTCGTTTTGGCCTACCTGCGCGGGCATGTGGTGGCGCCACGCGGGTTAAAAAATGTTTCCCTTAACGGTGGGTGTTCCTCTCGTGTGTTCTCTACCCTGTTTATTCGTGCTCTCTTTTCAACGCCCTTTCCATTCGGTTTGTTATGCGGCTGTGGCACGAAAGTGTGGCAAATTTATGGGTTTGTTACAAATACTATCCATCCCCGCGTATGCGTAGCATTAGTTTCGTTTAGGACGTCGATCAGCGTACATTGTTTGGGATGGAAGGAAAAATGTCCCGAGTGGTGTGTTATTTGGTGCTGTTTTTCACTGCATTTGGCATGGTGAGCCCATCCGGGTTCTACATCGACAACGGAATTGACCAGACCGTCCGAGAGAAAAGTGTTTCGCTGCACGAACGGCAGGAAATTGAGCACGAGATATTGGAACTGCTTGGGCTTCCGGATCGGCCCAACAAGCAACACGTGCATCCTTCGTTGAGGTAATTTGGGTGAAGAGTAATTTAATTTGTTTTCCCTTTTCGGTATTTAATTTGTTTGTCTTATTTTTTTTTACAGGAAATCGGCACCACAGTTCCTGCTCAATATCTACCACAAGTTTACCGAAGAAAGCAATGGTGGTCGCCCGCGGAGAAGGCGGTTTGCGGACAGTAACAACGTGTTCACGATCGCCGATGAACGGGCGATCGGGGAAAGTGACGTGATCATGTCGTTTCTCAACAAAGCGAACCGTCATTTACCAAAGATCCGGCATCATCGCGGGGGACATCGCCTTTGGTTTGATACGGCGGAAATCGCATCCGACGACAATCAGCTTCTGTACGCGAGCCTGAGGATGTTCAAGAACCGCAGCGCCATCCGACCGTGGGATGCGCTCGTCCACGGGCAGCAGATCGTCGTGCGGGCTTCACTGATCGGAGGATACGACGAGGCGAAGGATGGCCATCGGTTGGAGTTTGTCGGCGAGCAGGCGGTTCCGTTCAACTACGAGGGTTGGGTGGAAATAAACGCCACGCAAGCCATGCAGCGTTGGGTCGTCGATCGTGTGGGGAATAAGGGTATTTTTGTCGAAGTTTACTTCGCCGAAAGTCCCCGCAAGGAGGTGCTCCCGCACGAGGTGGGTTTGATCCTGTCGAACAAGTTCGGACGCTATCAGCCATTTCTCGTCGGTTACTGCAAGGGTCCGGAGCTCGTGAAACCAACCGTCCACTCGGGCAACGGTGGACGGAGCCGCACGAAGAGAAGTCTACGGCGCAAGGGTGCTGATGGTGGTGGCGCCAGGAGACGTACGGACCGTGTAAGAAATCCCTTTCTTGAACGCTTCGGTGGTTCGGAGCGGTCGAAAAGCTGCCAGATTCAGACGCTGTACGTGAGCTTCCGGGATTTGAACTGGCAGGATTGGATTATCGCACCGGACGGATTCGGGGCGTTCTTCTGCTTCGGCGAGTGCAACTTTCCGCTCAACACGCACATGAACGCGACCAATCACGCCCTCATCCAGACGCTGGTGCATCTGATGCATCCGACGCGCGTCCCCAAACCCTGCTGTGCCCCGACCAAGCTGAATCCGATCTCAGTCCTCTATCATATCGACGATGCGAACATCAATTTGAAAAAGTATAAAAATATGGTCGTCAAAAACTGTGGCTGTCTGTGAGAACAGGCACAGGGACATGTGACCTTCATGTGAAATCAAACCGTTAGCATAAATGTAGGAAAATGTACAGACTGGTTCAATAATTAAATATAAATTAACACATCAACACGCCATGGTTTTACTTTGTAATTTATTATCGTTTAAGTCGTCCCTCAAGTCGCACCTCGTTTTTTTCTACCCGGATTAATCGTAGCTTATGCACAACCCATCGTTTTTTTTTAACTTTGCGCTTTGGGTATCAATTTCCTTGCACTACCTTCCTTCCCCATAATGGGTAGATACCCTAACCATGTGTTCTATAATTAGTAGAGCAGCACGTGGCCTGTTGGCATGGTAACAGGCTCGCTTTATGTTGCAGCATTTTATATGTTGTATTCATTATGATGTCATGGCGCATATCGTTTCATTTGTTTATTTTGCATGTTCCCGTTTCACGTTCGGCTTTTTTTCATGAATTCTATGGATCACTCCTAGCTTCACACCTTTCTTAATACATTTTGTACAATGTTTAAAGCTGATAAATGTGTCCTTTTCCTTCAACGGTTGTCGCTCCTCCCGATGCGTACTTAAAACTTTGGAAAGCGGTAGGAATTATTTGATTTAATTGTTAAAATAATCGCATGGTTAAGGATTATTTAAGAAACGTTTCATTTTTTTGTTGCATGTATTTAGATTATGAAATATATTTGTATTTCGGTACTTAAACGGTTTAACAATCCAAACCATTCCTCTCCCATTCTCACTCTGTACAAGATAGATGTTTTTATGTTTTTTCTGTTTGGGTAAACCAGTATTGGATTTATTTACAAAAAAACATGACAAAGCAATGAATGCAAGCGTAAATGGTTTGGTGAAGTAAATTTGTAATTTGTTGATTCCTTTCATTTTTCTACCAATTTTTTTCTTTGCGGGTCAAACGGAATCCACGCACTATGGTTTGATATGCAACAAAGTGAGTTTATCGATGATTTGGTAGAGGAAGAGGAAATTTCCTGATGGTTTACAAACTTTTCCAAAATGCCAAGTAAATGGCAAACAATGTAAAGCTAGTTCTCGAATGTTGAAAGTTTAATATGTAAAGAATAGAAAATGCTATGAAAACGCTACCCTCCAATGTAAAGTGAATGGATTATCGATTGAATAATATGTAATAACTGTTATTTAATCACTGGAATTGTTATAATTAGGGACACTCTCCTTCTAGCGTGGAGGTGTATATATGTGTGTATGTGTATGCTTGTGTTTATTGTTTCTCCCTTTCTTCCTTCATCATATCCTTATGTATTTTTCTTTCCTTTAGCGTGTATGGATCACAGAGTAGAGTTGCTTTTGTTGCGCGAAAGTTTTCGTGGCTCATGGCCAACGCAGATTATCGCGCACACAGTTTTTGCTTAACGTATCGATTTAATTTCCCAATATGCTATTTACATTCGAGCGAATCTTGAGCATGATGTGCAGCGAAGCATCGAACGAACTACCTTCTTATGATGATCGTTTTCCTCTGGCTTAGTCGTATCTAAGGGTTACCGGGAGGAAAATGGGTCGAATCTACCGCGGGAACAAAGAAGCAAACATCGATTTTCGACATCAATTCAGTGATTTTTTAAAAGAAGTAAATTTTAATCAAGAGATTATTGTCTTTTTACCAAGCAACAGGTCACGCAAAGGTGTGTGTGATGCAAAGTAAGAGTTTAGTAATTCATAAGTTTACTTTTGCCCTAGCGAATCATTGTCGATATGCTACAATAAACAAGAAGGTGTTGAACAAACTACATCGGATAATCTAGGTGTTATCACTCGAGGTGACTAAAAGCATTCCACATCAGTCCAATTTGCTGGGATGAAAGATGGAATAAACGTACTACCGAATGATGATGGTGAGGGAACTGGCCATATCAAAACTCGTTTTTTTTTCACATGAATTTTCCTACCGACGCTCGTAAAACGCACTATGGAAACCGATGGTTTTAATGCCCTGGACACAAGGGTTTACCTTCAACGATGGTAGAGGGAATTGTTTTCCTTCCTAATCCCAACTGTTGTGTTTATTTTCTCTAAATTTGGCGAACTAGAAGGCAAATCAATAAGTTTCTGTTCCTTAGTCGTCCTGGGTCGGTTGTTTGGGGAGGGGATTTGCGGATAATCCCCATGATTGCTGATAGCAAGAGTTGTGTGCAATTGGCGAATGGTGGTGATAATTGGAGTGTGAGAAGAAGGCCGCCGGGTGTCCGACGACGCACAGCACTGAACACGACACACACACACACGCCGGCTCGTGTTACGTTTCGATGTTGAACAGCTTCCTGAACCCCGACACCATCGTCTTGTTCACGATCTGCTGCTGGAGCGTCGTGGCGATGGTCGTGGTCGCCTGCATGGTGGCCACATTCGTCGGGGCCAGGAGCAACCCTCACGTCCGCACGTACTTGTACACGACGAGAAAGACGAGAAAGCTCACCATCACCAGCACGCAGGCGGTCACCACCTTGGCGAACGTGTTGAGGCCCGACTCGTTCGGATTGAGCGGCCGGGACGAGCTCTGTTCGGTCGAGTTGCGCCGCTTGGTCGCGAGCCCGCGGGCCAGCGCCGGGAAGGCAAGCGATTGGGTGAAGGTGAGCTTGTGGAGTGATTCGCTGAGGGAGTACGGACCGACGGAACCACGGGCCGCCGCCCTCAGGAGTGCGTACTCGAGGTCCAGCGCATCGAAGAGGGACAGCCGGGCCGTCATCGTCGATGCACGCCGTTGGTCCAGCTCTGGATTGTCTTTATCACGCTCCGGTCGTAGCCAAGGATCAGAGGATCTAAGGGAAAAGTACCCGTCAGTGCCTACTACTTCATTATAATTTGGGGGAATCTCAAAGAACTCCCAGCTCAGATATTACCGCTGCGGATGGTGACCAAGTGTGGCCACCGCTATCGAGGTCAGCGACGAGGTGGTGCTCGAACTCGCCGTGCAGAGATGGTTGCTGGTGGTGGCGCCCCCATTGAACTCGGTGTTATCCTCCAGAGAAGTCTGCAATGGATGGGTAGGAGTAGGAGAGGTCCTATGATTGTCGAAAATGGGTAGGCTGGCCAGGCTCACTTGGTCCGGCGACGAGGGGGCTCGCAGTGCGAAGATCCGTGCGTGATCCGGATGCAGCAGGGACGTAGACGGACGCCTCGTTCCCCTGTCCACCGAGGGCGTTGGGGAGCCGGCCGTGGGCGAAGCACTTGGTGAGATGGCGTTGGACACGACGAGCGGATGGCACGGCATGGCGATCGGCGACGGAGACGCTTGCACCGAATCAATGCCGGAATCGCCAGCCTGCAGCTGATCGACGAACAGTGAGTTCCTTCGGCCATTGCTACTCGATTGCTGGAAGAGACCCAAAGCAGAAGGTTGTAGTCGCGAAGGTCGAAGACTTAGAACTCCAGGAAAGACCACTCACCTGATCGTCGGCGATGATAGGAAAGACAAAACTCTGGCCATCCGCCTCCCCGCGGGGCGAGTCCTGACTGGGCCACACCTGGAGCAGCGGAAGCGAGCAGGTTGGGTGCTTTGGAGGACTATAGCTGCTGCCGCTGGTGCTGGCGGTGGCCGTCCCACCCGTCTGCTGCTGGAAGGCCTTTCGTCCGAGTTTTGTAGGACTTTCGCCGCCGCCGGACTCCTCGGAGGATGTCGGCGGTTTGGCTGTGGTGCGCCAGAACCGTTTCAAACGTAGCTCGCGACGTTTTTCCTGTTGCTGTAGGGAAAAAAAGGTGTTCAGAACGGAACGGCTGGTAACGAAGAATGTAACGAGTAGATTCGAGTAGGCGTTTCTTGACTGCGTTTCAAGGGTGCATTTTTTTACCAACGCAGCAGGCTAGGTTAAGTTTTTCCGGTATTGTACATCTCTTGCGTCTTGTAGAAGCACGCGTTTACTACTTTTTGAAATAAAACACAACGTAGGAATTAGAGGAAACTAAAAGCGATAGTTTCAAGAGGCAGTTTCGAACAAAACAACAAATCAATTCGCCAAAGATGTGGTTAGTATCGGAAAGGAAAAATATCTTAAAGGTCTAAGAGCATGAGAAGTTTTCCGATATCAAATTTAGGATGAATAACCTTTCGATTCTTGTACGATATGACCTTTACACCTTTTCCTTACAGTCTACCAGGCTGTTTGCATAAAGAAAACATGATTTAACTCTTGTAACATGGTCCACCAAACACTAAACACCACCTCGAATCCGCCAAAAGGTGATGAGTTGAAAGTCGGGCCCGGAAAGAGGGAGAGAGGGAGAAAAAATCGTAACAGATTTTTATTGCAACCCCAGCCTTTTGATTTGGTTGATGGATCTTTACGACCTTCCCTCCCCCGGGGTGGCCTGGGGGACCATGTTATTCTTCGTGGCTTCGGGTTGGAACTTTTTAAGCGCGAAACGGTGTTGTTCTTCCGTTCCCGCTAAGCCGAATAAGCCACCGACCGAAAGCTCGAAGGGTTTGCTAATGTTTGCCACTCAATCCCTGACGTCAATGCCGGTGCGGCTTTGAAGCGAGCTGGCGAAAGCCGTTGCATCGACGCACTCGCGCGAAAAACCCGTTTACCCGCCGTGCTCGTAAAAGAGAGACACCGCAAAAGATTCCCTCGTGGTACCGAAACCCATCATAATAAATCTTCATTTCCCTTGGTGGCCCAGACCCATTTTTTTGTATGTTTCGGGTGGCCGAAAAATCTTGTTCTTCGTTGTGCGATTGTGTGTTGCAAGTGTTTCTGTTTAGCGAGTCAAAAAGTCTCGCCATCGCCAGAGAAAGAAACCCGTTGAGGTGATGACGGATGTTACGGAAAATATGTTGCAATTATTCACTTCCTCCCCCCCGCGGGGCGTATGAGTGCATCCGGTGGAAATAATACTATTAGCTCCCCCCGTTACGTTTTAATTCATTGACGGTCAATATGCTACCGGTGATTATTTGTTTCGCACCGATTTATAGCTGCAGCACAATTGTGTGTGAATGGGATTATGTTTGGTTTACGCTTCTGGTCGCCCGAAACCCGATGGAGCCATTCGTACCGGGTTTTCCTACCGCATCGAACGGGACTCATCCGAGCAGGCATTGGCGATTTGCATAAAGTATTAAATTTAATTAATATTGAATGCAACGTCTTCCTTCCTTCCTTCGTTCCATCGTGCCATTTTCGAATCGTTCTCGGGCAAGTGCTCAACCATGCAGATACCGTTGCAGTACGGTGCATTGCGACAGCAGCAACAATTTGTAAGGGAGCAATTGCATTCGGCTAGACACTGGCAAGGGAGTCGTTCGACACGAAGAACATTTTACTGTAGAGCATTTGAACTCAAGTGGGAGTTTGGGTTGTTGGGGAGTTTGAAATTGATTGGCGTTTCCGATTGGAGTATGTTAAAGCTTCCAATAGAACAATTTATCGACACAGCATAGCATGTTGTATTCCAATCGAAAAAGAAACCTTACCTCTGTATGTAGCTATCAGAATACAATAAATTAGCTTCACACACCAATAACAAAAAGCAAAATTTTTCCCGGTCGCAAAAACGAGTTTAATAAAAAGAAAAATCATCAATTCTGATACCTGATGAAAAATAGTGTTTCATCCTAGGTTAAAAACTCGATATCCACGTCAGTTTTTCTCTACAGTAAACCGAGAGGATAGTCATTTTGTATCCTTCCTAACTTTTGATGTTTTGCGCCCGGTTTTTTTTTCTTTCCTCACTACTTTTTAGACTTTTTCGCGTAGGATTGCGCTATCAGCAACGCAATGACAGCGGGCATACCCGGGTTGCATCACGTTTTTCCCGGGCGAATTCTAAATGCCATACCGAGAGGAAATGTTTCTCAGGCAGGCGCAACGGAAGCCCACGGGGGATGTTTCAGTCGCGCTCTTTGGATTATGAATTATGAATTGGATCACTAACGAACCGAGCTCGGGCGGCACTAAAGCCGTGGACTAGTTTCTTGCCCCGATTGAACGCAAGGGGCAGTTTTCTAACAGTCAGCACATACTTTCACGTTCGAATGACGAGGATATTGCAACTATGTTAACGATTAGCAACGGACGTATACATTGAACCTCTTTTATGATCAACAAAGGGGATACATTTTTCCATCCGATGTTACGCGTTTTTTAGAAGCGAATTGAAAGCAGTGTGTTTTATGCAAATGAACGGATGTGCGTTTCCAACTGCAAAATCATAACAAAGTTGAAAAATGAACAATAAAGAGAAAAAGGCTACCCACTAATGGTCGTCTCACTTTTCAATTATCGAGTTTCAAACTCCCAATTCCGAAGAGAAGATAACCGATATCTCCACGGCAATGCTGTCGTACTTTGGTTTGTTCTTGTTTCTTTCTTCTCCCGGGGCCGAGTACGATTTCGTTACATCGTCCTGCGAGGCTGGGAGATCGGGGAAGGGGAAGTTTCCTTTTACGTTAACGCCAAGCTCGCAAAAGAAAAAAAAAACGACCACAAGACGGGCGCAATGGGGCGTACCGCCGACCGCTTACGCTTACAAATTGCGTCGGGGAGAGCACGAAAGGCACGAAATGAAAGTGAAAATATGTGTCGCTTGGGAAATTTATTCCGATAAGCGACCGTCTCTCGCGGGTATTGGTTATATTGGCAGGCAGGGTGGATGATTATCACGATTATTTGCGCTTAATTCGATCCCTCCGCCACGCCGTGGGTGGGCAAGATTCGATGGAGATGCCGAAGCGACTGGCTTGCTCTCGTTCGGTTTTCCTCGATATCGGTGAGCTCTTTTTAGCACAGTGGTGCTTTTCTTTTATTCTTTATCACACACACGAGACGTGAGGTTCAATTTAGATTTGGAAAAGAAACCCACAGTTTTAAGTCCGGGGTTGGAATACATTTCGGATACTTTGTATCAAATGTCAAAGGTGTTTAGGGATAGAAGAAAACGTTTTTTAAAGTTAAATAAATTGAGCGTGACCTTCTTTCTACCATTCCACTGTTATTTCGCCTGTTTTTATCAAGTCGATTCCCTCTGTTCTCTGTCCGCAATATTCATCGTTGGAAGTTATAGTTCGTGCCTAATGAACTGGATGCGATTTCAGCCACTTGTAGCTCCCCCGGTATTATCGTCAGCATCGTTATCCTCGCCCCACCCTCGGGTAAATCCACCTGCACTGCATTAAAACACAAAACCAGCTCGACCGCATATGTTCCGATTTCTGGGCCGTATTTACCATCCCGCTGAACACTGCCTAACCGCTACTAACTGCTACTGCCGTTTGATGTTCTCGCTGCACACCGAAAGCTCAATCGACTGTGTGTGTGTGTGGTTGATCCTCGAATGCAAAAGTCACGCAGCAACATGCCCATCCCACGCCAACCCTCTTTTGGGGGGAAAGATAGAGAGCAATTGCGATTTAATTAGCGGTGGTTTTAAAGTTATGCCGTGGTACAAACAAATCCGGCATCGATTACAGCGTACCCGATAGCGTTTGCGCTCGGTTTGCTGAATGGGCAGATAAAGTGAGGTATTTAACGCGAGAGAAGGTAATTAAAAGTATTAAATTAGAAATAATTCCTACAGTCAGACTAAAAAAATGTAAAGTGTTTGCTTAGTTCACTAACAAATATTGATTTGAAAACAAGTAGTACAAAAAAGAAACAACTAAAGAAACAAAATCCTTCATTGGGAGTTGAAACTCAGATATCCTGTATTTAATTAAATCTAATCTATTTATGTACACATAAAGTATTCGTCCTATACCAATTATACGCAAAAATAAAGGTAAGAAGCTCCTAGAAAATGTTTCAATGCAGTTTTGAATCCAATTTAGCTAGAAAATAATTAGCATAAAAAAATAAAATAAAAAGTTAAAATACTCATGACAAACTTAGTTACGTATTTCTATTTTAACATGAGAATTTAAACACTTTCACTTTTTTACGGTATATGACAAACACTTACAACTGACTAACGCTTGGTTCAATGAAGCATCGGACTTTTTAATCTCGTCAAGCAACTTATAAAATTAAAAGTCAGAAGCGCATAAAAAATTGTTCAATATAGTTTTGAATCCAATTTAATTAGAAAATAATAAGCACAAAAATAAGATAAAAATTTTAATGTAAAAATTAATACAATCACTCATTAAAATACTGATGACAAACTTAGTTACGTATTTCTGTTTTAACATGTGATTTTAAACACTTTCACTTTTTACACACAACTGACTAACGAGTCATTCAATGAAGCATCGGATTTTTTAATCTCGTCAAGCAATTTATTGTCCTTCGAGAAATAAGCGGAATCTTTTTTATTCCACGCTAGGTAGCTGATGTGTCAAATAGGGAATTCCTTACTTCTAGCAAGTGGCAGCTTCATCTGAAGTTCAAGTAGAATCGTTCATTCTGGCTTCCGGAGGAAGTTTAGTAGCGTTATGCAATTTTGCATCGTTCCGTCATAACTTCACAGCCGTGTAAAGTGGCACACTCCACTCCCCCCTTTTCAGTCAATCAACCCGATGCAGCAGCTGCATCGCTCCCCCCCAATTAATTACGAATTATTTCGTCCCAGTCCCGCACTCACACTCACGAATGAACGCTAATGATGATTGAGTTTTGAAAATTCAATCACTCCCCATCACCATCATAATCATCATCATCATCGTAACTGCGGTGGAATGCAGGGATACTGGGCCGCCCCAACCCCGTGTTTCCGGACCGGATGTATCAAAATAACCCGAATTGTCGGTAGGTTTTGGTTGGTTGGCAAAAGTCCCGGCGTTCGGTTGGGTCTGCAGCAAGTAAGCAGTTCGCTTGTTGTTATTAGCGTCCGTGCCATTTCCGGGTTTGTTTGTGTTTGCGCCCAGTGTCAAAAATGGGTACGTGATGAGTTTCTGTTTCCCGCTGGAAATGACGTCCTTTAACTGCTCCGGCGTGGAAAACTCATTTGTTCCTCCACCCAAGGCCAACGTTTTGTGCCGGTTTGGTGGAAGCTGCCGGAGCAAAGGCAGAAGTATGGTTTGTGATTATTTTGTAATTTAATTTCCATCATCATCGGGTTGCAAATAATGAATGCCGGTGTGTATGTGTATGTGTGTGTGTGGTAATGGCTTGAGCTGGTTGCGTTGATTAGCAAGGACCAAACCGGGTAACCTCGGGTAGATCCGTATCCGGGTGATTTATATCGTGCTGATCGACAGGCGACGAGACAGTTATGTGACAGGAGGTTGAAAGAGGTGGCAAATGGAGGCGCCGGCGGGGGGGCGTGCAGTTTCCCGAAGAAAATAGTACCACGAGCAGTGGCATAACTATAAATTTAGCCAAGCTCGCGCGGTATCTGAATTATTTATCCCGCTTTTCGCAACTATTCCGGTGTATGCGTCTGGGAAACAAGCTGCCAACCGCCGGTTTCCCTCAATTTTCCCCCGTCTCCCTCTATGTTTCTCTCCGCGTTTCGAGGACGTGCCCGGATGTTGGCTGTTTTTCCCGCTACCTCGGCCGTTGTTTGTGCAAAGTATGTGCGCTAGAGAGAGAGTGTGTGAGGGCGGAACGCGTTCATATTTCATGTCGAGATGGCTTCCGCGCGACTTCCTCCGGTGGCAGAGAAATGCACAGCAAGAACGAGAGTTGGCTACAAAAAGCCAACACTCCGGGCGGGAAAGATGAAGGTGAGTGGTTTTATGCCAAAGTTTTGGTCTCAAGATTTCGCGATGTCGGCCCAATTCTTTGGCCCAGCCATGTTGATGTTGTTGATCGTGATCCTGTTGGTGGAGGGGTTGAAGCGTTTTTCGTTGAACGAAGCAGTTTGTCTAGTGTTTTTACTAGCAGTGGCCTAGCGTAACGTTTTTTTTGCAGTTTTTACTGCATCCGTAAACACTCCCGTTTTGAATGAAAAATAAAATTAACCAATTTTAAATTAAGAGAAAATGAAATTATTTTAGACAAAGAAATTGACAACATTATTCGATCGATAACAGTGGGAAACAAAAGAAAGATAGTGGTGAATGACTAGATCAGCAAACTCACCTGCATCCTGTTGCTTTCGGTGTTCGGTTTCAACCAATGTTTTCATCCCCAAATCGATTCTAGGAATTTTGCCACCTCAGCAAAAGCGTAAAGCTGCATCCAGCTGCTACGTGAACCTGTTTCGAGAGTGATGAGGAACAAAAAAGAAGCCGAGAACGAATAAGTTGTCAGTTGAACGATGGAGAGAAAAAAGGAAAATTGTACACCACCCCGGGGGGTAGGGGTTGGGTTTAGGATTATTGATGGTTCATGTAGATGCTGCGCTTTCGATCGATGTGTGTGTGTTCCCCCCATTTCCGGGCACGGCGTGGCGAATACTAATCGAGATTCTAGTTCGTGAGGGAAAAAAAAACAGAACTCCCGGTGCAAGCTGGAATGCCGACGGGGTTCGTCTTCTGCTGGCGATGTCAGTGTGAAGATGGGGGCATGTTGGCGTTTGGCAACAAATAGACCCGAGAGACAGGTCGGGCCAACCAGTGTCCTGTGCGCACCGGATGCAGAAAGTATGCAAAATACAATATCCTCCCTCCGATATGTGCCGACGATGCAGGCCAACTATATATATTTCCCCTCCACGTGAAGTGTTTTCCATGTGCCCTTCAACCCCAAAAATGCACTTTCTTTCCGCCCTCTCCGGAGGCCTCCACAAAAACCCCAAGACAGCGGGTGAGTGATTTATGAAAATATTTAGTGGAAATCAAAGCAGAAAGGCAAACATCGTTGCGGCGCTGGCCCGAGCCGACATATACATACAAAGAAGTGGCCAAGGACAAGTAGGAAGGAGTAAAACAAGATTATTCCATACACAAACCATCGATGGATTGAGGGCAGAAAAAAAAACAAAAAAAAGGGGGGGAAAATAAACGAATTGCAACCGCATGGAGTGCAAATCCACTCGATCGCACTCGACCTCCGCAAAGTGGGATATTGAATTTTGGGATTGCGGGGGGATTTTTCTAGGTCAATATTGGCAGGCCAAAAGTGGTAAGCTTTCATTTCTGAGAAACGTGTGCAGTTTTTCCCTTGCACTTGCACACACAGCATCCCGTAACAATGATGACGCTGCATCGCAAAGGCATAACCGGAATGCACATCCCGTAGGTAATTTTTCCCGATGAGATAAAATCATTAGAGGGAAACTTTTTCTAACATTCAACGAATTGCGTTTCGTCATTATGGAAGGGAAAATCTCCACGCGGAACAACTGCGCAGGCCATTAGAAACAATTAAAAAAAAACATTTACTTTAATGTCGCACCAATCTTTTACAGAGAGATACAATCACAAAGTAAATTATCTTCGAATAATACCCATAATTGTGTTATGTAGTTGAATTTGCGACTTTGAAAGCTATCGATAACACCTCTTCGTTGATTGCAATGTTTCCACCATTATCGGTTCCAGGTGCAGACAAGGCTGATGCAACTACACGTCCGTAAAACACGTACAAACACAGTGATATAGCAATTTTCGCACACGGTAACACATTCAACACAAGCCCCGGTATGTGTTCCGCCATCCGTTAGGGTAATTTTATGTTAGTTTTCAGTTCACTGGCCACATTTTCTCCGTATGTTTCACGATGGTGGGTGGGTTTTTACCCGCCCCCCTTCCCGGCCATCATTGCGTGTGACCATGAACGTTGGCATAAAGGCACAGCGTTGTTCCTGTGACTTTTGCCTGGCCGCGATGAGGGGGTGGGAAAATCGATGAAAATGTTAGTGACACTCGGATTGAATAAAGGAAAAACGGTGATGAGGAGGGAGGGAAGGGAGGGGAGAGATTGCTGCAATCAGTGTCAACCTGTAGAACGTGCCAAGCGGAACACACGAAAACGCGAACCCGTAAAACCGTTCTTTATGGCTGCGTCATTGTAATCACGATGGTTTTGGAGCCGGTGAAGGGAGTAAAGGGGGTGAAGGGGATGAAGGTTTTCCACCATGTGTATGCCATGTACAGCCAAATCAAACAAGTAAACATACGCTACCCTTGTGGGGGTTGAATGAGTAAATTTTATAGTACTCTCCCCCCCGAAAGGGGGATGACTAATAAATTCGTTCCGAGGAACAAAAAGTAATTTCCCAAAAATTTGAAAAGGTGGAAATATGTGCTTTTTTCCCTCTTGTTTAAAAGAAAATTGACGATCGAACGGGTGCAGGAAAAATGGTTCCGTCAAGTTCGACGAGCTTTCCGTTCCGCAATGAAAAACCCGTGTATTGTACATTTCTCCACATTTGTCAGATTAAAGTCTTTTGTTTCGTGCAATGGTGAAGCGTGAAAAGCATGATCCGTCCCGGGGTTCGCTGCCGTGAACGTGAAGAAACGTGAATAGATGGCCCCGGCCAGTGCTGCGGTGTCTGATGGCTTCTGTGGCAGCGAAACTACCATATTTATACATGTTTATGTCTTCATTTCGTGCCGAGCAATTGTATTTTGCGACAATTTCGCCTCTTTTCTGTTGTGTCGCAGTCAGCAGAAATGGGAACAGGAAAAATGGCAACCCGGCGTGCGGTGAGGAGTTCCAGGCCAAAATAAAGGACAACTGAAATGATAACTGGAAACGAAAAGTTTCTCCCGCTGAAAAGAGTGAACACGGAACGGGTACATTCATGGAGCACGCAAGGAAAAGTGTGACTGGAAAAATAGACCGTTGGCAAAAGTACAATGATAAAGTCTCGGCCGGGATGAATAACGGAAGGAAACAAAAAGCCGGCGACAACGACGACGACGACGACGACGAGTGACTTATGTCTATGAGTGACTCTGGTGATGAGAAGGGAAGCCGTAACGTCTTTCGCTGGCAGGTAAAGACAATGATGGAGAAGTCATTTTTTAATCCCAACCCATAAAAGAACGAGTGTGCCCTTGAGTTAGCTCGGCATGGTGCCCCTCCTCCCTCATGGTCCTTCCCATCCCTTGACGCTAGGCGAAGAGTGACATAGGTTGGAAACATTCTTCCGACCGGGAAGTTTGGGGAGGGATGTTTTGGAACAATATTAAACGACTTCATCAACGGCCGACCAGCCATCGTGTGTCACGATACACAGGGCCAACGTCTTTGTCGAGGCGCTTTCATCGAGGCGAAAGGAGGTTTTCTAAGAAACCGGCGTGGAAAGGTGTGCTACAACATCTTCTGGCGAAACCGTTGGATTTAACTTTCGCCGCCGGCCGTCCAGCTCGAGGTCTCGAAGACGAAAGGGAACGGATAATTGGGCGTTCGCTTGCCCCCTTTTTCCCGTCTCGTGTGTATGTGTGTGTGTTTGAACTATGGCGTCGGTCTATCCAACTTGCCCTTTCCCGAGAGGTTCGTGACACTTTATTTCTTCCGGTTCTTTGTGCCGTGGCGTGCCTTCGGGGGGGAGTGGGAGGGTGATTCAATTATTGCACGCTCCCTGGCTCCCACCCTGATTTATAACCTTTTCCATACCACTCGATATTGTAGCATTTTCCCCTTAACACGAAGCAAAAGAATCCACATCGGACGGAGGCATGTCGTAAATCGGCGTGTTCAGCCGCCATTAAATGCTTCAAATAGCAGTTTAATTTTACCGAACGGCCTGTTCGCAGGTAAACCACACGGGGTAAGAGCTTTTTGGTACACACTTTTCCAGGTCCCAGGTTTTACCAGACCGATAACATCGGGCCCAACAAGTTTGTTTTGGAAATATTTTCCTCGGGAAAAGTTTACTTTACAACCCGATGGAGACGCCTGGTTGTTTTTGGGGGGCGGGGGGAGGGTTCAACGATTTTTGGGGGGTGTTTATGTTTTCGCACCTTATGCTAATGTTTTGCATGTGTTGAGTTTTTTTTTCTTGCGCGATATTCAGCAAACCTGGAAAGGAAAGTAATAGACCATTTAAGCTATTGATTGAATGTAGTGAATTGTTGTGGCCTTTCCACAGTTTCCTGTTATCAGAGCGCTTCACAGGCGAATGAACAAATTTGATGTTCGAAAACATTGCTTTCACACGTTTCACTAAACAGCACGGCGTCGAAGCCGACCGCGTTCGGTTTGGGTTCAATCAACGATAACCTCTTCATCGTTATCATCTTCAGTCGATGGTCTTTGGCTCATCGTCCGAACGGAAGTACAAACGGAAGTACACTGGCATTTGCGCACACACGCACCATCATGATTATCCTCGTTTGGCCGCCTTTGGGATTTAACCGTTCGCATGTCACAAGGTCCGCAATAATGCCCCTCCCCGAAAGACTGGCATCGTATCATTATTGCATAAAGCAGCCCCGGGCACCATTAACGAACGAGGTGCCCATAAAAAGGGATTTTATTATCTCGGAAAACGGACCAGGTCAGTCGTGCCATCGCAGTGACGGTTTTGCACGAAGGTTGCGAGAGCGTGGACCAAGACAGAGAGTATGGTGATAATTAATTGTACGGATTTAGCGTATTTACGGTATCCGTTTATTCAGTGGGATTCTTGTTTCGTCTTAGTTGGCCATGTTCGAGCATTCGAGTAGAAAGTCTGCAATTGCATGCTTGTTTTCAGTTTGTTCTGTTTTAAATTTAATACGAACATTTAATTTTGATGTTTTCATGTTTTAAAGAAAAAGTTTTCTTCAGTATAGATTTTTATTCTAGTTTTGTAAACGACCTTATTTTTGTTTTAAATGAATTTAAATTGTATGCAATTGCATGCTTGTTTTCAGTTTGTTCTGTTTTGACTTAAATATGAACATTTAATTTTGATGTTTTCATGTTTTAAAGATAAAGTTTTCTTTAGTATCAATTTTTATTCTAGTTTTGTAAACGACTTAATTTTTGTTTTAAATGAATTTAAATTGCATGCAATAGCATGTTTGATTTCAGTTTGTTCTGTTTTAAATTAAATACGAACAGTTATTTTTGATGTTTTCATGTTTTAAAGATAAACTTATCTTCAGTATCGATTTTTATTATAGTTTTGTAAATGACCTAATTTTTGTTTTAAATAAATTTAAATTGAATGCAATTGCATGCTTGTTTTCAGTTTGTTTTGTTTTAAATTAAATACGAACATTTAATTTTGATGTTTTCAAGTTTTAAAGATAAAGTTTTCTTCAGTTTCGGGTTTTATTCTAGTCTTGTAAACGACTTAATTTTTGTTTTAAATGAAACATATAAAATTCCATCCTAGGCTAATTTATAATGAAGATTAAAATCACGAACTCAATGTTTTTTTTATCACAAGAAGATTCTCATACATATTCAACTACCAGATTGATTAAAAGATCCTTGACAACAACTCAATACGTTGTCCAATGGAGAAATCGTGTGATTTCCAATCAATGTCGAAAACCAACCTTTTCCGTCTGAACACGCTCCAGGTTGGAGGTGTGCAAGCCCGATGGTGGCAGATAAGATGTTGGCGAAAAGATAGACACATTCGATTGCATTAGGCAATTCCGTCTGACCAATCGAAAGCGGGTCAGCGAAGGTGAACTTGAAATCGTCGTAGGATGTTTGTCACACGGTCGACGAGGTTCTTCGCGGGGGCAGAATCTTTAATTAACAGATTTGGGTCCGTAGTGAAGTCAAGATAGTCTAGCATTCCGTTTTGCTACGAACTGACTTCATTTGAGGGCGATGGAAAATTGGAACATCGAGGCAAAATACCCAAAAAAAGAAGAGAGAGAGCCCAACCGTTTTACGAACACAACCGAGAAAGCTCGCGCTTGTAGCCGTTTGTTTTAGGAAAGAATATATTTTCTTCTTTATGCAGAAGAAGATGCCGATTTCGTTCGGCGACTCTTCGTGACAAACAGTGAGACACATAATGTGCCAAGTCGGGTACCCAAAAAAAAATCTCTAAATTTACTCCGATGCAAAACATTTCAGTCTGCGGGTGAAACCTTGCGCTCGAGTCTCGAGGTTTCTCCGCCGGTCCGGTTGGTTTCGGTGTAATTAAATCGACGAATTCATGCCTCGACTACTCAGAACAGGCGACCCGGCGACGATGGAGATTGTGATTGCGATGGAAATGTCGACAACGAGGTGCTATTTGGGAGCGTTTTTCTGCTTCACTTTTGTGGAGCATCATTTTGCGTCGAGCTTTTTTTAAAGAGAACATTTTCCGAGCGAATGATTCTTCAGAAGTTGTACTGTTGGGCGAATTTCTTGGTAAGATTTTCGCTTCAGACAATTGCGTTTGTCCCAGAATGAATGGTTAAATTTATGTGAATTGTACTAGGTTTGTGTGTACCATTTTCGTACTCTAGTCTCCAACTCCAACGTTGCAGTTCTTTAGAACGAAATATTCCTTCTTTAACAACCACACATGAAACCGCCATCTGTAGGTCTTTCCATCTGGAGAAGCCAGCAAGATGCCGTCTGCTTTTACAATCCGTCACATCTGGTTTGAACGAGTACACAATTATTTCCTTGCGTCTTGCGGGAAGCGCCATTATTTGGCTTTTGATCCCACTGATCCTGTTCCGCACGGAGATTACCTGCGCTTAACTTTTTACGACTCTATTCGGAGCCGTAAAGTGATAAAAAGTAGATAGTTTAGTTGGCAATAGGGGGACGCAGATGAATGGCAGAGCATGAGGGCGGCATAAATCTACACCACGTTCAGCTGACAATGTGTGTATGGAGTAGTAAAAACCGGAAATTTACTCCCTCCCAAAAGCAGAAGCTTCGTATAACAGAAAAAGGGAAACAAAATTGTGGTTTTTAAATCTTTATCCCTAAAAGTAGAGGAGAAATGGAGAAATTTTGTTAGGTCCTCTTCCTCGTAAAACTTATCCCCACGAAAATGCGGAGCGGAGACTTATGAATATTAATCTAATAACTTTGGGCAAAAACTTTCTCCTTTTTACGACACTTGGTTTATTTGTTTGAGCAGCAGCGGCAGCATTTTTTCACCTGTCATTTATTCGAGGTAACCTCGATTCGAACCAACTTTCATGTTCCAGATTTGGTTCACACGCTGAATGTTTTTGGGAAGGCTTCAACTTGCATTACCTTTTGCTCCGTTATCTATCTCGAACTATTCCGGGGCAGCAACTTGTTTGATCTTGTTTTCCTCTTTAAAGAATTTCAAAGGTCACGAGATGTTTTTCCCGAGAACAATCTCGGTATTTTGTGAATATAATTTAACTCATAAATATTAAATGATGTTTGTTTGATGTTTTGTTTCC
Source organism: Anopheles coustani (assembly GCF_943734705.1). Lineage (NCBI taxonomy): Eukaryota > Metazoa > Arthropoda > Insecta > Diptera > Culicidae > Anopheles > Anopheles coustani. The sequence goes on along the minus strand of NC_071288.1, from coordinate 95,148,483 downwards.
AATGAGGAGGAAATAATCCAGGTATTCAGGCAAGGAAGGCCAGCAAAACAACAAATTAATTATTGAAACTGGGGATGAACATCGCGGTGGAGTTGGTTATAAATGGATATTTACATCAGAGTGTATATTTTGCATTTTACCTCACTGTGTCAAATATCATCGCAACAGAAAGTTATCCACAGACGACTTAAAGAATTGTGATGTATAAAGTTAAAAAAAAAAACATTTTAATTGCTGACAAGATAAAGAATGCAGAAGTTGGTTGCGGGAAAAGTTGTGCAAATTTCTTTCCTTTATTCCGCTCGGTCTCTACTAATTGCAAAGTTGGACCGGTCGGGCGTTGGACAGACTGTCGCCATATTCGCGACCACATTTCGTTTTTTCGCGCCTGTTGGACGCAACGTTCATTAGTCTAAATGTACTTTAAATTGCAACCGTACACTGCATACTAATGCCAAGTCAGGGAACAAAGAGTAATGCGGTAAAAACGACTACGCTACGAACTGGGGATGAAATCAAATCCTTGCGTCTGTTCCTTGTAGCAAAACATTTATCATGAACGGCGGAACGAAAATAAGGATAAACTCGGTGAGGAAACCAAAGTTGGAGCTGTATCATGAAAGTGATGTTGGATGATGTGGTGGAAGTAGTGAAAAGTGTTGAGATAAAAGCATCGTTGCGAAAACCTCAAATGCAATCGGATGAAAGCGATGTTGCACTTTGTGGTGCAACCATCTGCACTTTCTGAGTTGTAGAACTCTATGATGGCTGGACGTTGGGGGAAATTGAGTGTTAAAAATTGAAACACTTCAACAAAGATGGCCTGCAAAACTTAAAAAAAAGCCACTCTAAAGCTCGGCTCTTAAAGAGACGATTTTGAACACGTCCAGCAGAAGAATCGAATGAATTTCGTCCATAATGTTCACTCATTTACATTGCCAGCCTGGTCACGTTGACATTTGGCAGAATGCCCACCGGAAGGAGTGCTGCGGTATTGGAATGGAAACCAACCACGAACGAACACGGTTCGCAGGGTGCGGAATACGGCTACGCTCGGTTCCACTTCATTAAGCCCATGAATTATTAATTATTTGTTTTATCACCACTTGTAACCACTCTCTTTCTCTCTTTGGGTGGAGAGCGTCCGGTGGATTTGGAGTACTTGTTTTTACTACCACCTCGCTCGATTGAATATGATCGCCAAAGTATAGTTCTGCTCGATGCAGCTGCGCTCCACAAAGTTGAGGCTATAATGTTGAAAAACATGTTGCCTCGGGTTTATTGTGCATGCCTTGAGGACCAAGAAACTTTAATGCAAACTACGGCACTCAAGTTCGTTGCTTTGAAATGATCTAGTCTCTTAAGGTGCAGATAAATGACAGCAACTTTCATGCAACAGAAACTTTCGGTTGTCTTCATTTCAGTGGACTGAAAGTTTCCGAACGCATCACGCGTTTACACGACTCACAACAATTTAACGCTAACTGTCAACCGGCAATGATGAATCGGTAAACAAACTATGTAGAATTGTAAATGAGCTGTATTATTTCATCTCTAAAATTACTAATAATACTCATTTAACGTTGTGAATCATACAAGTGAACTTAAATCGCATAAAACTACTTTGTTTATTTTGTTTAACGATCTTTTCAAATGGGTTTATACTGTTGACGCCTTCTAAATCTGTCAGTTGCACGAGCTGTCAAACAAATTTCATTGCTATGAAATAAATTTCTAGGCCGGCTACGCTAAGTGAAATTTTAGTTGCGCAACTCAAATTGTTTGTTTATTTCGCGTTTAGACGTGCTAAGTTGGGTTTCAGATGAGTGAAATGAGCAAAGACAATTAACAGACAGGTCGCAGCATACCATGTAACGAGCCGAAAACCGTGGGAAAATTTTTGACAGTTGGTTAAAATTTTGTTTACTTCTCACGAACAGCGAAGAAAGTGGGGTAAAACTGCAAATTTGGTATGTTTCATCAAAAGAACAAAGAGTTGAGGCGTTCCAAATATGTTCTGGAGGAAAACGGGGTATAAGGCACACCAACACACTTAATTTCGGAAATCACAGCGAACAAAAGGATCCATATCACATGATTTCACACAGAAGAGCAGTTTCTATCCGCAAGACCATGGATACTGTGATCTAGAATTGCCAACTACCTATTTCGCGAAGATTTTGGCGGAGATCTCCCACAAGTAAGCTGGATTTTTTTGAAAACACTTTTTTAACCAACTGTCACAACAATAGCGGAGCAAAAAACAGCTTTGACCCGACCTGTCTGTTAATTGTCTTTGGAAATGAGTGTTTGACAGTTCCTGTTACGTGAAAGTTGCAATCGTTTGAAACGCCTACTTAGATTTTGAGATGTCTTCCAACGGAGGTACGAAAAATTGTTGCGATTCCGGTTCACACTTCACTTCTAAAGATTGACTTCCATCTTCCATCCAACTCCAAGCACTTGCGTTGCGGAAAATAATTGATGGCGTGCGTTAAGAAGCTCACCGTTTCCGGGGCCACAATGCTGGGACAAAGATCGAAGGGTCGTCGCTACCAGCTCATATATATAGTTTTTCCTCGAATCACGCGGCAATTCGCTTGACAAACAAAGGCCATTCATCTCTCTCGGGCGAGGGAGGGGGGCACAATGTCTCAATCGTGAAAAATTGCCGCTCGTTAAGTGCGGCTTGCTTGGTGGTGGCTTGAGCTGTTTCGCCGATAAACAGCGCCACTTGCATCCGTGCGCCAACGAACACCGGTTCGATAAGGTTGACGAATGTTTCAGAATTAGAAGCGCTCCACGGAGCAGAATGGAAGAAGTAGATAATAAATCAATGGTTTTGTAGATTACTGTACCCAAAGTGCTGGTGTTTCTGACCTTTTCTAGTTAACTCTCGTCCGCGAACAACTAGACCACAATTTATGTTATCAAATATGACGCGAACAATGCATGGATGTGATTACTTTGATAAATAATGTTTTTTTATGATTTAATGTCAATTATAATTGAACCTGATTGTAAACCAAATAGCTTTAAAAATGCTAAACTATAATTATATTTCTGGCTTTGCGTTGATCGAAATATCGACTGAAATCACGTCATTGCATCTTATTATGTCCTCAACTGAGCCAGTCTGCAATTCCAGCTCAAAGTGCCTCCCAACGACGGTGCTTACGATGACGTCGATGATTGACCGATGCATTTAGCTTCATTAACTATTCACAATGCACCTGAGAATGCAGACCAACCGTTCCATGACGATGATGATGATGTTAGCTCATCGTTTCATGTTATCATTTCGTCGGTGTTTCGGCACAGGACTGCCGATGCGAGATGAAAGCGACGTTGACCGTTATCGCATTATAACGGTTACCTCTGGCGAGGCTTTTCCTTACTCATCCACAAGGAATATGTCACATACGGAGTCGCAGACGTGCCCAGCGTGCAAAATAGTTCATGCTGTCCGTTTTCCAATTTACTTTTTCCCGCACACGGAATGATGAGCTCGACGACAAGCGTCGGTCAGCATGTGGGAAACAGAATAAGCCCCCCCCCCCCCCCCCCCCCGGGGGGGGGGAAAGTTTCCAGAAGTAGCTTAACTGTCCACCGAAAGCTCACCCCAGGAATGCACAATACGGGGTTTGGTCGGCGAAAAACTTTCTCCTTCGATTCTCACCCACTTCAAGCGTGTAATCGAGACAGTTCAAAAGGGAGGGAAAGAAAAAAACGCCGATGAAGAAAATGTTTACCCTCCGCACCGCATTTTCCGCAAACACATGGAGCAGCAAAATCTCACGTCCCTCGACGATGAGACGACGAATTTGAACGGCCGTGTCCTCAACCCATCCCAGCGTTTTGCGCTCGGCTGGGCAGAAAGGTTAGTTACTTTCCCTCATCCATTTTCTTCTCGAGAGCGTGGTTCAATGGGAACCACACAAGTCGCGCAGGACACGCTGACTTCGGCACCGCTCGGAAAAGAAAATCCGAGCCACCAACCAACTGGAACGGAAAATGAAAGTGGCGTTGCCTTGCTCGAGGCTACCTGAACCAGCAAACGATGGTACTATCTCGCTTCCGTAATGAGTCAAAGTTCAGAGACAAAATCACTCCAATCTTTCCTCTTTTCCCTCCCCCTCGCGAAAACTTTAAGTTCATCAAATGTAAGCTGTCGAATGGGGAAATTAATTTCAGCTTGACTGACTCGCTATGTTTGCGCTTTTCCTAGGTTAAAAAAAATGAAAAGAAGAAGGTCCCGATGATATCATGCCACATTGTGTAGGTGTCTGTTTGGTGGCTTTTCCGGCCCAACCGCCCAACGAAAGGTCACTCACGGAAATAATCGTTAAGCCATCCTTTTCCGCATCGTAGGTCATTTATTTCCCTTATAAAACACACGCACACACACATACAAAACACGGAAACTGATTCCTCGTAGCGACATTAGCAGCGGTAGATTCCCGATAATGTTTACGGGGTCAGCGAAATGTATGGAGTTTTCCCGATGGAGACGCCTGGTGGTTGATGGCGCGTTGAAAAAAAAAAGCGATTTCCTTCCTCCAAGAAGGGTAGTGTTGTAAACATTTGAACAGCATTTGTAAATATAAAAAAAGCATAAAAGTATGCACACTCGGAGGGGAAGAGATTGTCCAGTGTGCTTAGTTTCATGTGCGTTTACGACGGGCGTATGGATGGAAATGTAAATATTTTAAATAAATAAAGGAAAACGAAGCTTGTGCGCGAAGTTCCCTTCTCTTGGGGATAAAACATGTCTCCCCACAGGAGCGAGGATTTTTTGTTAAATTTTGAATGAATTTTCACTCACATCGAGACGGTCACGCGAGCACGATTGGACTCCGTAGTACCTTTATGCATGCGCTCGAAGGCATGGATTTGTCATGAATTTTAATAAACCACCGACCAACAGAAGCAATCCTGCCCGCGCCCGGGGATAGGCCATTATGAGAATTAGCGAAGATTTTATGCGTCAACCGGGTTGAGATTGGTCACGACCAAGAGTTGGTGCAGTTCAACGCGAAAAACAAGCACACACATTACGGGATAAGACTGTTGACGCATGGTCGGTTTTTCCTTTTTTTTTTTTTTTGGGAGGGGGTTCTTATAGGGCTTTTCCCAACACACCTGCGATGGTGACCGTTCCGCAACATTAATGCGAATGAGTCAACGCAGCAGCGGAACCTTCGGAGGGACCACGGTTCTGTTTATGACGTGACTTAAATCATTCATCACTAATTAAGGGGATGTTATGATTTGACCGGGAGGGCCGGGAGATTGTGGGAAAGTGTTGCCGATCCCTAGCGGGCCGACTTTTGGGAGCCACGGTCAACTCCCAGGGGGTGCGAACCGAGGCCGGGATGGTTTAATGAGAAACCGTTGTTGTCACGAGTGATGGAATGAACTCGAGCTTAAAAACGTTACGCTAGCGTATCATTTTTCGTGAGGTACAGAATTTTCTAAATACCAGGAACGCTTATTACATCAAAATGAAATTTTCATGAACTTATGAGTTTATTCAAAACATTAAATAAAACTCGTGTAAAAGTTGCTACCACAACTGTGCGTTAGAGCATACGTTTCTAATTACGTTGTTGACATGGCACTGTATGGGGTCGCTGGCATATGCAATTACTCTTCTCAAACAAGCGTACGCTTTTTTTCTCCTACCCAGACCTAACAGTCACGAGCGAATGTTCGTGCGCACCCAACACACATCCCTCCCCCCCACGAGCGGACGGGTGAAATTGACCAAGTTCATGAATAATAAATTGAGGCATGCGCTATTTATATATTTACAGTGCAACATCATCATGGACACGCGGGGGGAGAAGGGAACGGGGCGTGTGTGTGTGCAGTCTCGTTGGCCCGGAAAACTCCCAGCACGGAGCCCACGTTATGGCTTTTCTATTTACCGACCATGTTTCTGCCCTTGTGCCATAGGTTAGGGCTTTGGTGTCCAGACCTCGGCAAAGTGTGGCGAGTTATTAGGTGTGACAATGGCGTAACGATGGTTCTGCGTGTGTGTGTGTGTGTGTGTATGTGTGCCTCTTGTTCACGCACTTCCGGCCACCGAAAACCGGGGGGGAAGGATGGGCTGCCGACGTCAATTTGATTACTGAACCCCGACGTTCGTTAGACGAGTGAAGGTGAGAAGGTGTCGTGTTCTGCAGATGGACGATGGAACCCATCGTGTCCAGGTTGGCGTTGGGGCGAGGTCGTTGCCTGAGCCAGATATAAAAATAATATTACCTTTATCACACGCACGGCACGCGAGACTATCGCTTCCACTCTTTGGAGCTTGGTGTTTGGAAAGAGACCATCGCCTTTCTCGTGTAAACGTATCCTCCGAGGGAATCAAGCCACTGCAAGCGAGCCTGTCACGATGCTGTCTAGCTGGCCGCTTCCGGAAAAACGCTGCGTGTAGGTTCCGTCTGTTAGGAAAACCACCAGAACCAGAAGCGCATATACATTCTTTCCCGTGCACGCGCGCTTGTTTGAACTTCGCCTACTGGCGCTTCCGGTTTGCTGAGTTTCGTTCTCGTTCATTCGAAATTAATTTTGCACCCAAGGAAAACGCGAACCGATCGGCCGGTGCGTTTGGTTGAAAAATTAAAATATTCTTCCGCAGCCCCCGCGCGGAGGCCGTAAAACTCGGAATGTTTTTCTTTTCTTCGAGCGTGTTGTGTGGAAAAAACTAAAAGAACATTCAACAGTCGTTCGTATTTATTGCGGATAACATTTAATGCGCCAAACGATTGCTAACAGCTCGTCTTGACCCAATTACATTTAGGAGTGTCTATGTGTGTGTTGGTGTGAGCCTCAGACCACTCAAAAGGCACGGTTGGTTCGAGATAAGCGGTAATACACTCCCGGAAACGGCGCCACCAAGGTTCCTCGGTGCTACTTTTTCCGATGAACTGGCAGTACACCTCGGCGCACGTTCAAATATTTACCACAATTTCACCGAGAACGGTTTTCACGAATTTTACCCCCCCCCTCCCATCCCTCTCCACTTGATTACGCCGGAAAAGGGCCACCACTATCGGGTGACGGTGGAGCGGGAAAATGTCCGTATGGTTCGACGGACTCGCGTGTGTTTGGCTCTTGTGTGGCTCTTGGCCAGCTCGGTTGTTAACTGTGGCAGACATGACAATCGTTATTTCGACTGCCGAAAGGTTCAGAGAGCACCACCAAAGCACCCCCCCTCCCTCTCTCTCTCTCTCTCTTGAAATGGTTTTATGTGGGGTGTTTGCTTTTCATTAGAATAAAAACGATTTTATTCGCATTTCGAATGGCTCCGGGAACGGTTCGCTCCATTCCGCTCCGACTCCGCATACGTGCTCCATGGAGGGGGTGCGATGTAGCGTTTCCCTTCCCGTTTTTGTTTAGCATTTGTTGATTGTAGTTGAGAGCTGTGTGCGCAACACTCGCTCTTGTGTTGATGAAATTTTTAATCGATTTCCATTTGCTCCGGCACAAGAATGGGGAAACTATGCTTCACTCGGATTGTTTTATGCTTTATGCATCGTATTCGTGTTTGTGTTTTGGGGGGGACAGGGTGGAGAAAAATATCGACTGGTTGTCAGTCGAGCTTCGGGTCGATTGGTCAACGACGATTGCTCGAGATTAGTTCCCCGATGCGAGCAACAAATACAACTGACAAAAAACCTTTCCCACCAACCGCAAGGCCAAAGCTATCCACAATCCAATCGCCGCTACATTCCGTCCTTTCTAGTGTGACTTTTTGTGCCGGGATTGGCATTCCAATGTGGTGGGGAAGTCAAAAAAAAAACGAGGACATACGAGTCGAATGATTGCTCCGATGCGTGCGTATCTTCTTCCGAGCTCGAGGCTCTGCTCCAAATCCGATTTATTCTGTTCGACATTGAGGGAGCGATGGTGAAGAGAACCGGCCAGGGAGGGATGAAGCGGCAGAGTTGATGCCTCGATAATCGATGTTGCACAATGTTGGCTCGCCGCCGTCGTGGGAAAATCGAAACTCACAGTGCGCATTGTCATATGCACAGACAACCGAATTTGTCATTGATGGGAAACGTATTTCCCCGGTTCGTTTCCGTATCAGCAGGGATGCTGCGGCACGACTCTCTTGGAAAAGCGATGTACACATATGAATGTTCCCAGAGGCTCGATGATGGCCACGAATTAAAGATGTTTCCGACAGGTTCCGAAGATACATCAGTACGGATTTGACGATAAATTGTCCTTTTGACTTTCGACTAACAGTTTGTTATCAAAACAGACTTAATTGCTCCGTTTCTAATTCGTTGCTCTTTAACCAAGGAAAATTATTTTTCACATTAACTAATTATATAGATAATTCCAAGAAAAAGAAATTTAAGTTATTTTCGATCAACCATTTTATGACGTAAATGACTAATGAAGCAATTTTCGGAAAAACCGAAATTATCTTTTCTACAGCAACAATTCAAGCAGAGCGGAAAAGATAGGGACTATTTTTTGAGAACAAGTTATGGTAGTTATAAATATAGCTACATCAACAAATCTGACGCCATTTGGATGCTATTTCTCAGAAGCACGAAAATGGGATAGATTATTTCCGCTGAAAATTATTTCCGTTTTGGTTCTATTTTCATTACACCAGTCTTCGGCCGATGAATATTAATTCGGCAAAGTAGAAAAAAGAAAACCTACATGCTTTTATCGTCCGCACGTGCTTCCTTCTTTCAATTGAGGTTGTCATGATCCACCTGCATAGGACCATAGCACCATCCCCAAGGTGAGCGGAGCGAAGAGGCAGATGAAAATTCTACCGGACGTCCGTCTTCCGGCAAGTACAAGGGATTTCCCTTAAGAAGATGAAAATGATGAGAAAAATCTCTTCCTGCTCCATTAAACGATCAGAAAACACAAAAGCACCTTGGTTCATTACGGTTCTGAAGGAAATGGGATAGACTGTTGCGGGAATAGAAAATAAACGGGCAATATGGGCTCATTGAACTATTCTCTGTAAATTGTTTGTTTAAACGTCAGAAAAAGTTTTGGAAATATTTTATAACAAGAAATTAAACAGTTAATGGAAAACATGAGGCTTTTGATGAGAACAAGTTCACACTAGACAAATATAATTGATCTAACTACCAAAGTTACGATCACTTTGTCAGTCTTTAAAGATATTTTCATTCGGGTTAGATATTTTTTTCAACGGTGTGAAAGATTGGTTTTTGATACTCCACAATCCGGTTGAGCTGTGTTGTTTTTGAATTTTTGCTTTCTCTCCACCTTCTGAAAAGCAGGAAGTCGAGATTGAAAACCTTCAAGGCTCGTTTACATAATTTCAACGGTCCAATCCATCCCGATACCGATTCCGGGAAAAGAACACTCGGAAGAAAACGCTGCACAAGACAGGGGAAAGTTTGGTTTTTGTTTTCCATTTGTCGGTTGTGTTTTGTTTCATGCGACACCATGCGTCTCCATCGGAGTGACGGCCGAGGGAAGCAAATTAGATTCAATTTATGGGCTAACATAATAAGCAGCTGTCTACACGGCTTTGTTTTTAACCGACACTTTTATTTTCTTTGAACTGTCGAGAAAAGACGAGATGTTATGAGTTAATAAAGTGGATCACTGTTTTGAGCAAGTCTGTCATCAGCTGAAGGTAAATGACGGGCGGAAGGAATAGATAAGCATATGCCGGTGTCATAACTCCAACAAGGGAATTCGATACCAAAATAAACAAACGGGAGAATACAATGAAAGCCTTTTTAACTATGTGCAATCTCTGGCCGACGGAAGGCTGTTGTTTCTAAAGAACAATTGTCTTATTGTGCTCTTGCAGTGATGACGTCTATTCAGTACGGAGGAGCATAAATCAAGCATCTGAACCGAATGATGTTGCACTAAAAGTGTTCTGTTTTCGACAGCATAGCTTGCCATTTTTTTTTTAACTTCACCTCCGAAGTGTATCTGTCAGTTTTCGGAGTGTATTTGGTATTTGCAGCACAAAGACCCATCAACAAAAGTATCATGCGTTCTGCTGCTCATCCTAGGGTCCTGTGTATTTGAATCACTCACACATATTTTCTCGGCCTTATGGGCTGTGCTACGGAAGGGCGGTCGGGAGTTATGTTTATTTTGTAGCAATGAAGGCGCTAGCCTAAGAATGTTTGGAAAATGTTCTCCGCAAATCGCTTCAGCGGACGACTGATGTTTGCTTGCGTATGCTGGGTATGGTGAACACATAAAAATAAATCGCTTTTCTTAGCCACCATAAAGAGAAAGCAACACTGAAAGGCTACTGACACATTCGCTGGAAATGTGGTATGAATTGTTAAATAAAAGTTGGAGAAAAGGGCCACACGAGAGAACACAATGATGTAGTAAAAGTGAAGACAAAAAACGAGATACCCTTGTAGATCATAGCAACCGACCCGAGCGAGGCTATGAATTTAAAACAATTTCGATGCTGTTGCTGTGACCTTGATTTGTTTCGCCGAAACCAGCCTTCAAAGCGCTTCGTAACTTAAGAAGGGTGAGAACACTTCGTGTGTCGTGGGTAATGATAGATTCTTTTACTCTCATCCTTACTTTGTAAGATACTTTGCATATTTACTTCACCCGACCGTTGGGAGGGAACCGGATATGCTAAGGAGCCTGACAAAATCGTGACTTATCCTTTGCTAGCAATCGCTAATAACAGAAATAAATAACCAGAGATAGAGAGAGGCAGAGCACTTCTATCTTTCTTCTACTTTGGCAGGGAAAGTGGATGGCCTAAACCAAATGTTTGCACGCCGTTTAACATCGGCAAAGGAACATAAAGTGGTCGCGAACCGGCAAACACTCTACTCTTTCGCATAAAAGTACCTGATTGGCCTCTCGTGCGATGAATTTCGAAATATTTCTTCGCCGGAGCTGTCAGACAAGAACGCGCCTCTCTGATGGACTTTAATTTTGTTGATTCATTGCGGTTGGTCTGAACACACCACCAATCTTTTATGGCGTGTTTCCTTCTGCGCGTTTTGTTGTTTTCTTTAGATCAACATTCTCTACCTCAAGCAGATCAACGGCTTTTGCTCGACGGAATCTGTCGGAATCGGTTCTAGTGCTAATAGATAAACACGGGGTAAAGCGAAATTCTTGGGGGTTCTCTTATTTCCCAGCCTAGGATTAGCAGTTGCTAGGGAAACCTCCCGTCCCGCTCGCGGCTCGTGAATAATCACGAGCGAAGGCAAAGAATCATAAATTTCATCCCTCGGACCATCCGGAATTTTAATCAGCAGCAAAAGCGCCCTCCCCTACCCTGTCCGCAATGCGTTCGTCCATTTTACCGACCGTCTGGGAAAGCTCTCGGGAAAAATGGTTCATGCAAACGTGGCGTGTCGAATGAGCGCTTTTCCCGCTGTCGAATGTGCGGATCAACGATTTACCGATTCCGGGCACGATCGCAAACCGATGGTCTATTTGTACACAAATTAAGTCCGGGAATCATTGCGCCCGGGAATGGGAAAACCATTCCGCCTTTTCTGCTGAGACGGCTTCGGTGCGGTGACGAGGACAATGGGTCGATGGTGATGACGATACCCCCACCCCGTGGGAGCACAGCTGGTTTCGGTTTCCGGCTGTCAGCAGGCGGATCCATTTCAAAGCGAGCGGGTGACTCTTCGGCGAAAAACCCCTAGACAAACGTTTCGCTCGATTTGCGTATCGGAAAACCCGCACCGAAGGTTTGAATCGCCCGGGAGAAAGCATTCTTGGCGTGTTTGTGCTCGTACGTGGGGATTAAAGTCAGCACACGCTTATTTAGGGTTTTCTCAGATTGCCATCGAAACAAGGTCATCACAAACGGAGGCAAGTCGTATCGAATGGTCTGGGAAAGGATTTTGAGACAACCGGTTGATCTCGAAAAACATCTAGCAAAACATCGATAAAAGACTTTTTGGAAGTCCTGCATTTACTTGCATGTTTGAGGAAGGAACTTCATTTTGTTTAATGTTTGTTTGAGAAACGTGTCTTCTTGGAAAATAGTTCTCAAAGCAAATGATTGTTAGTGAAATAAGTACCTAAGATAGTTTAGTAATTGAATCGTTGATGTTTCGACAAAAGAACGAACGAAATTGTAGGTGTTGATACTAGTGATGGGTTCTCGGAACCGCATCCACCGCCCGGAACCGCTTCCGAGCATCTTTAAACCGGTTCCGATTCCGACTTAGTAAAACCCACGTTTGCGTCTGAAGCCATCTGGAGCCGTCCGGAGCTGTCTCCGGCTGCCGACTAGCGGCTCCGGACGGTTCCGGACGGCTCCAAACGGCTCCAGCCCCGGGCGGTTTCGGACGGCTCCAGATGGCTCCGGATGGCTCCAGACGGCTCCGACGGATCCGAACGGCTCCGGACGGCTTAGGACGGTTCCGACTGCTCCGACGGATCCGGCCGCCGACTAGCGGCTCCGAACGGTTCCGGACGGCTCCGGATGGTTCCGAGTTCGGAGTATTGCACTTACCTTACGGAGCCGCTTCCGATATTGGTGGAGTCATTCGAAAGCGGTTCCGGTTTTTTTTGCCGAATTTACCCATCACTAGTTGATACTAAGAACTATCAAAGAATCGCTCAGGATACTCGTCAGCAAGACTGAAATGTTCTGCTATGAACAAGATAAAATGGCAAAACAGTTTATAGGGGATACTTTCGTCGGCATGATCGTAAAATCGGTTCTCCCATGTTCAGCGTTATTATAGTAGACACACGAGCACAAACACCGTGACCAAACAGAAACCCTTTTTCGAGGGCGAACGTGACCGAGAGTAGATTTCAGGAGGTAAGCAATGTTTAAACGTGGATCCACTGACTGAAGCTGTAAGCCATCGAATATTGTGAATCGTTTGGTTGATTGGTTAGTGTAAATAATAACATTTTAAACCTATGAAAGCTTCTTTGAAAGCTACCTGAAACACCATCCGAGCACGCGGCACCTGCTTTTCTCAAGAACCAAGAGCTGGATTGCCTGATGAAATCATTCCGTGTCGCATTCATTCATTCAATGCCACTGATTACATTTCTTCCGGCTCTCTACGGTACGAGGCGTTGCGTCGTGTAATTTACATCTTATCATACTACGACATCGTCCGGCATGGTTTCAACCATGAACGATGTCTACGGTACCATAAAGGATAGGAAGTAATATGCCAACGCTGGTAGATTGTTTCGAACGTCGGTGTCTTCAATGTCCCCCAGGGTGTCTATTGAAAGGAGGACTAATGCGAAGTGCGATGCATCATCATCGTCGGTAGGAAGAGTTGTTGATTGCGCTCCAAAAGCGTCGTTTCCCAACCAGTTGCAGAATAGAATACACATCACAACCTCGAGGAAAATGAGCGTTGAGAACGTTGAGCCACTAGAATCAGTGATATGCATTGGAATCTCTTAAGAAGGAGAGGAGGTTTCTGGGAAAACACAAGAGATTCTTCCGTCCCGTCGAAGTCCACCGGCATCCAACATCAAGTCTTGCGTCTTGACGTGATTCAAGTGATTTCCAGATTGAAGCGAGCTACGATGCAACAGTCAAAGGCAGAGATCCACAATGTGTCTCACTTAGAGTCAGGTAAGTGAAAGCCACTAAATCCAAAGAGATCGGATAATTTCCGGGCCCGTCTTTATCTTTAAGTTCCCTTGTCCGGTACCTGGGCCCGCTCGCTCGTGTTCGTTCCTACAACTTTCGTGAACAACGATGCACTTTCATACCTCGTGTTCATTGCACGATAAATCAGACTTAATTTTCGAGTTTCTCTCTTCTGCTGAAGAAATGGTGTGCCCTTCCAACTACTGCCCTCGGGAAGGCAGAGTCCCTTTGTTGACAGTGGTAAACAGACCGGTGCTTTCTGTACAGAAGAAGCCCTTCTGCTTACCCTCCACTCCTCCGCAGCAAGGGAAGGAAAGTCCCTTTAAGAGTTTTCTGCCTTCGCTTGAGGTTATCTCTTGTGAAGTGACTGAAACTACTTTACCAGCAGATAACAGCTACTCGAAAACTACCAGCTCCTTTATCGTACCCCAACAAGCCAAGGGAAACGGCACAGTGTTTGTGTTGTGGAGAGGAAAACCAGCGGTTGGGGAGGAAAAAAGCCAACGCCTCCGGCTTGTACGAACAAAGAGGCTGCACAGATAAAACCGGAGCCTCATTTGCAGGGACGAGTTAGCGCTGGAATGGAGGTGGAGATCATCTTGAAAAAGTTAAGATGTCTTGTATATTCATTCCGCTAAACTTCTTGCGCTTGCGTTCCCTTTAGCCCATCGTCGCACGGGTTTTCCCTTAACTCGAGGTGTGCACTATTTGGACGTTTGTCTGTGGGGAAAATATAGTACCGCGACCCGTTGTTGGCGTGACTTTTTATCCGAAGCATATTCCGTGTTCGCCCCAGCCGACGTTTGGCCAGCCGTTCGTTCGGCCGTCGTTATTGCCACATTATGCCGGCGTTTAGCATTTACTTCGCCATCAAATATTCACGCCGAAAAGCAAACGGAAGATCATTGGGAACACAAATTTATGCCAATATTTCCTCCATTGTTACGCTAAATTTTCCGGGCGGGTCCGAACCGGGTGGATGGGAGGAATTTATTCAAACCCAAAAACAAACCGTCCGTACATTGAGTGAGTGAAAAAGGAATTCACAAATGTGTCCGATAATCGTCCAGCCGGAGACAACCGACCGCATAAACTCGGGCACTCGGAATTGTTGACAGTTTTATTTTTCGTTTTTCCTCGTGCTTCCGATGGTGATTACTTTCGAAAAAACGAGGTGGACATCCGGATGCCATCACCTGGCGGTTCAGTGACACGGCTTTGGTTTTTGGCGCAACCAAGAACCGCGCATGGTTACTGCGGCCACTCTCGTGTGTGGAAGGTTGCTTTTTGTTGAGCTTGGCGTGGAAATGTTCATTTTCATTAACTGAGGGCTTTTCAGATTGCATTTTTTTTGTTACGAAAACCCTATGTAAAGAACACATAATTTTCGTTAAACTTTTTATGCGCTTGCATTATCATATCAGATTGGAAGAAATATTTGTTGCATGTCTGTTTCTTTCCCAGATATAAAACAACTGATTTAATAACCTGGTATGAAATGAAAAATAAATTCTTCCGCTGATGAATTCATCGTTAAATCATTAACCCTCGAGCTGCCAAAGCGACAAAACAAAACGAATAAATGTTTCCCCGACCACTGCCAACGATTTTGAGCTCGAGCAATTCACTCGAGGTGGTCAGCTGTGCCAAACCGACAACATTCTTGAAGCTCCCACGCGCGAACCAGATAGCATTTTATTCTGCCTGCCCGCCAACATTGCGCGTTCCACTTCCAAAGGGGGCAGCTGGCAGTAGATGAAATTCAATTAAATTAAGTTTTAAATTAAACGTCCCAGCGTTTCGCTCGCTTTCTTAGGGCTTTTCTTTTCTCAAAGCGTTCAGATGCTCCGGTCGCGGGACCGGATGTCCCGAGTTACTGCACCAAACGGGAAGGGTAAAAATGATGTTGCCCGCAAAAATCCCCCAAGTTAGCCAAGTGTCGGCGACTGGAAAGCGAGCGGGACGATGATAAGACGAAAAACAAAAATAAAACACGCGCCCCCTTACAAACGGATCAAAGTAATCCCTTTGGTCTGATTGGGAAAAACCAGCGGACCCAGATGCACGGTTTGGAGAGCAAGGGATCTCGCTGGGAAGTATAGGGAACATTATCGTTATTTCCATCGTCTTTGACGAACGGCAAACGGGTTCATCTTTGGAAATTCTTCTTGAGAAAAGTAGGTTTTGTAAGATATTTGTAAATCGTAGTTTGAAGTAGAATTTAAAATAACATTCCTTCAATAAATAATAAAACCTTGTGTGTTGAGCCAATGAATGAATTCATAAAATTGAGAAGAAGTTCCCAGAAATAAGATAAACTGGAGGAAAGACGTTGAAATATCTACAACAATACAACACAATCCCCTTTGGCAGTACACATGATGAGAATACTAATCGATATTATCTGACCACCTCCTGCTCCGAGTCAGGAATCGTTTGTAAAGTGTAGTGCATGAATATAGATCCTCCGGATACCAGTAGTGCTTAAGCTGGGTGGATCGAAGTAGATGGCTTCGAAGGAAGGGTCTGTCGATAAATTTCCCCGACATGCGGTTTTACAGCACCGACCCATTTCCATCGTCCATGATGGCGCGTTTTTCTCCTCTCCCTGTTTCCATAGGCATTCCGTACCGAAAACCTCGTTTCCCTTTGGCAATGGATAGTATCCTTTTTTGCCACTTGAAAAAACGGGAGGAGAAGGAAACTTTCACTTGTGTGTGTGTGTACGAGTTCGAGTGGTTGAACGCTCCGGCACTCACTTAGGCATTGGCACGCAGTTCACAATTTAGTGAGCAAAGTTGTGCCATAAGTGCATCGTCCCCGTCGTCGTCGTCGTCGTCGAAACCAAACCCTCCCAATGGAGCGTTTTATTTTGGCACGCACCGAAAGCCGTTCGGAGGAGGAGGAGCACGGCACGAAGGGCAGCGTTTTTAGAGCCTTCGGTCCATTTCAACGTCGCGAGCCGGCGCTTGACCGGCGTGACTCCTAACGACAACCGACGGGCTGGAAATGGAAAACAGTAATTTATCTTGTCGGATCCATAAAAACAGGGATCTCACCTAGGCTTCTTTTCGCTAGCGCTTAGTGGGAAGCCAAGGGAGAAGGTAAGGGAATAAAGAAGAAGCAACAGTTTTGTCCAGAAAATTATCTGTGGCTTCGGATGATAAGATCAAGCCAGACCTTGTTACACCTTGCGTGGGTGGTTTTCTTATCCCTGCCCAACGCTTTTTTGTTCGCAGAAATTTGTACTCAGCTTCTAACTCACAAAGAACTCTGGTAATTTCTGTTTGTTTCACGATTTTTCTTAAAAGATAACTAACCAAATGCCGTCTGAAGGGATCCACTTCAAGGTTTTTTTTTGTTTAGAACCTTTAAGAGCTTTTGGGGGAACACTTCAACGCAAAACAATTTGTCTTTTGGAAGTGAAGTTTCGGGTATCCTACTTCCAAAGGCGTTGTTTGTTTAGGCGAGAATGCTTCCTAAGCGTGTCTAATCGGGTGAACCGGTTTTGGGCACTGATTAGAGAGGTCAGAAACAACAATGGGGTTGCAGGAGGAAGATGGGAGTGGAGAAGTAAAGTAGTCCACTTGCCGTATATGTAAACGACGCTCATTACATCCGGTCGTCATACTTTGAAGGGGTTAAAATTTAATTTCCTCAAAATAAAGTCAATTTAAACAAACAGTCTCAAAAAAAAGGGTTTGAAGATTGAAATGTAAGAAGAAAAATGATTAAAAAATGAAAAACAAACAGCAATATAATATAAAAAAGAAAATACAAGATTTCGCTATTTGTTACACTTCAATCAAGAAACACGGATTTAGCTCGTCCTTACTCTTTATCGCTAATTAAATACTGCTACAGAAATGGAAACTTCATGGCGTCAAACAGTCAACAAATGTGAGACCTGTTGTGGCATGAAAGTTGGAAAACAGTTTCCATTCCGCGAAGATCCAAAGCAAATCATCCAGCGAACTTGACAGCGCCAGAGAACGTAAACAATTTTCTCCCAAGTTTCCTTTCCTACCATCAAAGAGCATTGGCTAGGACTATCCGATGGCAACAGGGAAGCTTTTCACACTTTGCTGCATCAGCATCAAACTTCTTCTCGACCCATAATGCAGCATTAGTGGCATAAATTGGTGCATTCCGTTACGCGGTATTTATTCGAGACGCGACTTGACTTGACGTCAGTTGATCCCAATCTTCTACTCCATGATTTGATTAGGTATTCGGAAGCAGAAGTGGGCGCTTTAAAGTTTTAACGATGAAAGCTGGGGCTCAATTGAACCAGAAACGGTAATGTGAATCTAAGTAGCAGGATGATGGTGAACTAATTATTTTAACGAGCTACCAACAATGATCTACTAGGGATTTTCTAGACGTTTGTTGAAAAACTCTTTGTTCACTTTGACAGCAAAAGATTTTTTAACTTTCTTTAATTTAAGTATAGGAATAAAAAGTATTTCTAATAAAAACTCCACAAGTATAAAGTCAACGGAGCAAATAATCAATCGGTAAAAGCTTCAAGCCAAACGATCAAGTCGATGGTGCACTGAATCCATTTCACACGGTCGACCTACTCCCGGTGGAGTGATAATGAATTGAAATTAAATTTCAGCAGAAGGAATGCCACTGCAACCGAAAGGAAGTTTCGAGTGCCAAGATGAGTAACCTGCCCCGATAATGAACGAAGTTGAGCATGCAATCGAAAAACCGCATGCTAACCGGAGCAAAAGGACTTGCCGATAGAAACGCACTCGAAGGTGAAGCAATCCATCCAGAACTAGCGCAGAAAGGAGATAACGGGAACGAGTAACTGAAATCCCACAAACCCCCCGACCTCGAGAAGCGTTTGCGGGAGTGGAATGCAAAGAAAACGAAATGAAAGATTTTAACAAGGATGGCTCGAAAAAAAGGGGGGTGAAGTCCGAGAAGGAGGCGGCACCCGGGTGGAAAGAAAACAACGATCGTATATCACCATAAATGGAATGGAATGGAAATTGCATGGTAAGGAGCCATAAAACGAATGTACTCCGCGTCCCCACAGCACTCCTTCTTTCCCTCTTTCTCTCTCACACACACACACACACACACCGACACCCTGCCTCAACGCTGCGCCAGTTGGAGTATTTCGGTTTCATTTCGGTCGGAAAAAATCGGAGCGGCACGTTCCGAAAGGACCGAGCCCTGGATTGTCGTTCGTTTTTATAACAGGGTTTCCGTCCGCTCGTACGCTCGCTCGATGCCCGATTACTCGCACGCCGTACTTTCCAATGTTTTGACCTGCCGACCATGTTCTGCAGGACATGCCGATGTCCGGTGAAAGGATTCCAGCAAAGAATATTTGGAAGGAAAGGCGAGAATAGAAAAAAACCCCCGGAGTTGAGTTTCTCGCTCACCAAACACGGACTGCCAGGGAACGTTAAGACCGGTCGGGTTTATGCTTCGTCCGATTTCTCTTTTTTTTTTCGTGTGGAGGACGGCGAAGAATAATTCTGGCCATTGGCCATTTCCTTCCTCCCGAAGGTTGGCTTACGTTTGATTATTACTGGCTCCGAAACAGGTTCCGGACGAGCGCAGAAGTTTGGCAATTTGACACGATTTGCTTCTGGTGGGGAGGGATTTTTTTTTCCATTTCCCAACAATAGGAAAACCCAACATCGGCACAAAGGAAGGCTACTTGGTGGGTCTTGCCAAACAGTGCCAATCCCGGATTGCGGATTTGTGCGAAAAACTCGAATGTTGAATTTGATCCTAAGCTGCGTTCCGGAGAACGATCCACAATATCGAATACTAAGCCGATTTCTGCTCCAATGCCGACGTAATGTTCGGTTTTGTTCAAATGAAATGTGTTTGTGTCCTTTTTCTGTGAACTACCAACATATACTTCTGTAGGAAGAAGGTTTATTTTACATGCAAGACTATTTTTATCGATTTTCCTTAACACCGTTTAGTGTTTGAATGTTTCTAACAAAGTTTATATGTTACACTTCACTTCACTTCTTTCGCTTACTACACTCATTTGTTAGGTCAGTCCTTTGGGAAAACATGACCCTCTGCCAACGGTTGTTTCCATTTCCATCGACCCGAACCACCGTTATCCGGTAGATCACCTCGGGTCAGATGTCAGCGGGTGGCGTGAAACATGACAAAAGGGATAAGAGAAAATTAGCCGCAGCGACCGATCGAAGTACGGAAAAACCTTCGCGCTGTGCGGGATCTGTGTCCAGCCAGAAGCGTTCCGATGGCACGCGATGTTGCATGCAGTTAAAAAATTCGATTTCCTGGACATCGCGCTCGCTAACTCCCAAAGGGGGAGTAAGGGTCCAGTAGCCTCCGGGGTCAAATACGGCAACTGTTGGCGTGCTTTTTTTTCTTTGTTTCTCTTCGGAAAAACCCCCAACTACCCTCATACGAGTAGCAGTCAAAAGGTGTCGTTTTTTTCTTTCTCTTTTTTTCCAGGCCCGAAAGCGGCGCCATTTTGTTTATCACATTTTGCATACGGCCTCGGGGGCGGGGCCGCAGCAAATGGTGGTGGAGTTGATTACTGCCGCTTTTCCAGCGGGACCTTTGGGGATGAATAATTTGTAAATCTTTGACGGGCGCATTTTCCCCACACGGGGACATGATTTTGCGCAGCGTCCCCCCGGTTTTCTGCCAGGCGGTTGGATTTACGACGAGCGACGTTGAACCTCCGAAAGGGACCTCCCTCGGAGACCCGCCAGAAAGTCCCCGACATAAATTAGATAACAACCCCGACGGGGCTCATTGCGTGATGATGTAGAATTAAGGAGGGCGGGGGGCGATGGTTACTAATTTCCGACATTGGAGAGGTGTTACGGCAAACCCCGAGGTTAAAGTTGGGAGACTCAAAAGACTTTGGAGGAACGAAATATTTCAATACAGGGTTTCGATCCATATAACGGAATGTTTAAATAGGTAGAGAGAACATTTTAAACGCACAAGGGATATTTTCAATCGGTTGAGAGTACTTTGCAATCATATAGGGGAATGTTTCAGACAGCTAGGGGAATAGTGCAAACTCATCGTGGAGCTTTACTACCGGTTAGGGGAACAAGTTGTCAACCTCACCAAAGTCCTTGTTTGTTGTAATTTGTTTGTTTACTTTGATTCACCCCTGTACGTTCACGCAAGAAAAGTAAATTAATTAATGTGTATTTTTAAGCGTCTATTAACCCTTTGCGCTCGAAAGCTTTTTCGCCTGCGCAAACCAGCAACTCGAGGCGAAATTTACCAAACTGGTATAAGCAGTGGCGGATTAAATGGTGCGGGGTCTGAGCGGCCGCTCTGGGCCCCGAGCTAGCAAGGGGCCCAGAACCTTCATACTTTAACAAACATTCTATAGATTTCATTGACTTTCTTCAATGATTGACTAGTAATAAATCGTAACCGGTCAATAATGGATACTTTTACTGCATCCTATAAAAATTATTGCCAAGAACCATGAGGAAATAATGAAAAGATGGTTCGGTATATAATCAGAGTTGAAGAGTATCAATTGGAAACAATCAAATTTATTATTTTTTACGGTGTAGCGAAGAGATCCCGTGAACTTTACCGCTTAGGGCCCTAATGAGTGTGAATCCGCCACTGGGTAAACGTGTTATACGTGCGCGCGTAAACTGTTTTCAAGAAACAGCGAAGCAAAAGTTTACAGTTATGTAGTTTATTCATTAATTCATTCATCGTAAATATCAAAATATCACTTTGAACGTAGAAGCGCATGGATCAAGAACTGCAAATTGAGTAGGACTACGGCTTGGCGCCGTAGCAGCGCCGCTCGAGTTGGTGCTACGCTACTGCTGGGCGCCGTATCCGCGCCGCTCGAGTGCAAAGGGTTAATATAATTAAAACTTGTATTTTCGATATTTGCATCCACTAGTTTCCACCCGTTTGTCAAGCAACGAATTTGGTACGATAAACGTGGAACAACTCACATCGAATATCACACATTGACTTGTCAATTTACCTCAGCGGATCGATTGCTTGACCGAACCGTTCGTAATAAGTCGAAAAATTGCTGAAAAATCTGAGAATATTGTTGTATTTTAGTTGGAAACAACTTATTGCATAGTTCTCTCAACCGATTGAAAATATCCCCTCTGCTTTTGAAATATTCTCTCTTCCTATTGAAACATTCCATTATATGGATCGAAACCCTGTAATCTCTCGCTCACAACAAGGCAAATTATTTTAGTCGATAATTCTTGGCATTCCTGATTACCCTTGGAACAATTCACCGAATGGTGGAATTTTCAAAATGGATAAATTACAAAAAAAAAAACCGGCAATTATTTGTCCGGAATTCCCGGTAGCAAAATGGCTCCCCGGTTAAATATTACTAGTCCCCGTAGGAGTACGTCCCCGTCTCAGAAGAAAGGCATTGCCCAACTCGTGCCCATAATTCGCTCATCCCTCACGTACCTACAAACCTCAGCCTGTGCCAGCCAGCTGAACCGTTATCATCACAGTAAATACGCGCAATTACGACGGCAGACGACATCCCCCTACCCTCTGTCGACACCACCCTTCGCTTACTTTGCTCATCATAAAATTTAACGAACTATTCATGGGGCGCTTCTTCTAGGAACTCGAGGACCTCATCGGGGGAGAATGTTCGTGTTAGACGATAGGAAGGTGTACATTCCACCAGTGTACAGACACTCGAAAGGATAACATGGTCTACGACACGACCAGGGATTGCCTTTAATTTGCGCCTCGGGGGCAGGTGAGCGTTTCCTCGCCCGAAAAGACATCACCTCCGCATCGTGACCCGAAGCTCCGCAAACATGCTGGTTGTGTGGTGAGCCGATGTGTACACATACACACACATACGGTTATGGTTATGCTCATGTGTCAAGCACACCGCTTATCACCTGCACTGCACTCACTCGCGGTAAACGGGAAAAGGTAGGCACACAAAAAGAGTGTTTCAACCCGCCGTTTGCATTTAAGCTTAAAACGGCTCGCCGAACACCGGCTTTGGAGACAACTGTCTCGTGTATGTGTCGCCTATGGGCCTCCCCTTAAGGCCATCCATCAGCACCTGAGGCTCGGTTTTAATCCTTTTCCATCACCGACGAGAGTGCCGCGGCTAAATCATAAACTATCAAAGGCGGTGGCGGACAAAAATCAACAGTTGCAGTGGAAGCCGAAGCGAAACGAGGCCATCTTCTCGACCGTGACGCTTTCTGTTTGAGTATTTGTGTGTGGAAGTGACACCAACCCCAACCCCCGGTGGAAAGTGGGCGCTATTTGATTTCAAAGGGTAAAAACTTGAACGAAATAAGCGAACTTTTCGCTCGCTTCCGCACTAGCGGCTTCCGCTTTCCATCGGGGGAAAATTTCGGGAGCGTTTGCGCGTTTCCCACTTCACCGCACTTTCCCAACCGTTGTTGGGACGTTTCAGACGCAGGGTGGTCGCGTGTTCCGGGTTGACGGGTTCCGGGTGAAAGGATCAGTCGACGGGAAAATCAAAGAAAAACCGCCGGTTGGAACCTGTGGCATCGTGCGAGTGAACGCTAAGCCCTCGTTAGTAGAAGGAGTCGTCGACTGATCAGACGATAAAACATGACAGAAGACCGCTACATCAAACCGTGTTCACGAAAAACAAACGACGGGCTCTTTGGACGAAGGCATGGAAGCGAACAAAAATCGTTCGTTGGCGGATGACTTTAAAGTTTTTGAAAAGTCCAACTTGTGGAAGAAAACTCATGCTTTTTCATTTCGCAAAAAGGGTTGTTTTCACTGGGAAATCTAATACGCCTCTAAGCTTAGATGATGATGATACGGAAAAGCAACAGTATTGCACACATTTCCTCTAACCATGAAAAGGCTTAAAGCGTTTGCTGCAGGCGGAAAAAGTAGTGATGTGCGCTTTGAGTGAGAATGAGGGAGTGCTTTGAATCTTTATATTGAATAAATTATTTAAATCCTGACAGATAGTTTTTGTTACTCCCTGTGATTTGAATCCTTAACAGGGATTCGAATCCCAAAAGAGTGAACGAGTGAGTAAAAGAATCGCTAGTCGTCATACGAACCCATGTAGTGTTTCCCAAACTGGGATTCGAATCACTACATGGGATGCGAATCTCTATGACGACTAGCAACTCTTTTACCTACTCGTTCACTCTTTTGGGATTCAAATCCTTGCTAAGAATTCAAATCTCTTTGACGATTAAAAGCTCATTTTACACATTTCAATTCGCAAAAGAGTGACTTAAAGAATCGAATCACCTGATTCACATGTATAAAAGAGTTGTTATTCTCATCACTAGAAAAATGAGGATCGCAGCTGCGGTGGTGGAAAGCGGGAAATCGAATGACAAACAGCGTCGGAAGGAAAACAATGGTGCGTCCGTACGACAAATCGCTGCAATAAACTTGATGTTGGCGTGCGAACGGTTTGCTTTTTTTCCTCCACACATGCCACATTCGTACCGAACACGCTCTTTTGTAGCCGGTCAGACGTGTAGATGTGTCAGAAGTTCGTCCTTTGTCCGTGGTTCGTTGGAGCACAACCCTTTCCATCTTTCCCGGAAATGAATACGGCGATTGGACGATGGAATAAAAAATCCAAATACACACACACTCACACACGTATGCATATTAACTTGATGTAAAAGTTAAACAAAAGCTGACGAGGGTGAAAAAAATGCTTTCGAAATAAAAACGGCCGCGTTTCGCAGCCTTTAGTTTGAAGTGGAAAACTTCATCGGCTTCGATCGCCCCCGATCGGTGGATGATGTGAGCTCTGGGAGGGGGAAAATAGTTGTAACAGCTATCGTTTCCACCTCGGCCAGCTGGGACACCACAATATTGCGTCGATAAAGAAGATTCAAGCGCCACCCGTTTTATGTCCGACCATAACACTTTGTCGTTCCGAGAGCCGGGCGGCCGTTGTTTAAAGTTTTGAATTCGGAAAATATGTATTTACAGTCACGAACACCTCACCTCATGTAATGGGAAGTTTTTCGATATGCTATCAACCCCACCGGAGCATGCCCATAATGTGGAAGCATTGTGGGTTCGCTTGAGCACAAACTTGTGCCGTTTGTGGATTGTCTTTGGTCAATGGCTTGGAACACAAAATTTAATGATCGTCTTAAAGTTCATCAAACGGTCGTGTCTTGCTCGTCGAAAAGGTTGAAACGAACATAATCGTTTCTTTTGAAAACGAAAGTTGCTTTTTTTTAATCGTTACGAGGTATCGTGAAAAAAGAACTTTTCCTTAATTGTTTACTTTCTTCTCTAATCATCCGTCCACAGGGCTTTGTTTCCTCGCAAATGCTTATACTCTGCATAACATATGGCTAATGACCCGCTCCAGCTCGCGATGTTTCCATTTCGTTCTGCGGTGCGATTATGTGGCACGCTTCGAATGGATGGGTGGAAACCATTTAATCGCTTCATTATACAGACCACTTCGACGGTCCAACCGTCAAGCCTCATTTAATGACCACCGATTCTGAGCATCTGAATATCAATGGCGAAGCGGAAGTGGTGATTTTCAGGTCTCGAGAGTTGTATCTTATTTGGTCCGTGGGGGATGTACTAACCAACATCGGAGTTTCATGCCTTTTTCATGCTACGTTTATTTGTTTTTTTATGCCTATATCATTAGTGTACGATGTTTAGTAAACTGTAATTAAGGATTAAATTAAATCGGTTTACTTTCAAGTTGTTATGCATTTTATCATATTCGAGAAGCAAGTTTACCATTCAAATACTTGGGATTCGAACCCACCTCGACGGCGTGGGTTCGAATCCCAACCGAGACCGGACCCTCCCCTGTACGAGAGGACTGACTATCCACGTACAACAGGGAAATAAGTCTCGTAAGCCCTTAACGGGCAGGCATGACCAAGAGGTCTTTACGCCAAGAAGAAGAAGACTTGATTTAAGTTTTATAGTTATTTCATGCTACGTTTATTTGTTTTCTTACGGCTATATTATTATTGTATGATATTTAGTAAACTGCTACTATTAAATTAAATTGGTTTACTATCAAGTTGTTTTTCATTGTATCATATTAGTGAAGCAAATTTACCATTAAAATACTTAATTTAAGTTGTACAGTTATTTCATGCTACGTTTATTTGTTTTCTTACGGCTATATCATTATTGTATGATATCCAATAAACTGCTACTATTAAATTAAATCGGTTTACTTTCAAGTTGTTATGCATTGTATCATATTAGTGAAGCAAATTTACCATTAAAATACTTGATTTAAGTTTTATAGTTATTTCATGCTATGTTTATTTGTTTTCTTACGCCTATATCATTATTGTATGATATTTGGTAAACTGCTATTATTAAACTAAATTGGTTTACTTTCAAGTTGTTATGCATTGTATCATATTCGTGAAGCAAATTTACCATTAAAATACTTGATTTTAGTCTTGTTGATTAATTCCTACTTACACTTTGATCCATATATATTCTATTCTCTACAGTTATGTGTAGTTATTTCCCCATGTAAAAATAAAATAAAATTGAACATGCAAAGGCATATCATTCTCCATTGTTGAACCCTTGTATGCTTCCGATACAAAACTATATTTCCCTACAGCGTCCTATGCCACGCTTAACCATACAGCTGGCGACCATTCATTAGGGAAAACCCCGGCGTCTGGCTTAGTTTCGGGAAGGGCAAGTGTTCGCTTGTTACCAATCTCTAATTGGCACAGGCACCCGAACTAATGACACTTGATCCTCGTAAGGGCCTCCCGGAAGGCACTGCTGTTTTCCCCCTTTTACCGGCATGTTTGTATTCTCGCATTTGCACTAATTAACTTACCGAAGCTGGCCTACCGATTTTCCGAACGCAGCGGTGCAAATAATCACTTCAACGCTTCGTTGGATGCGTTCGCAATGATGTAGGTATGATTTGGGAAGTTGTGGCGAAAGTTGTGCCGATCCCTTCGGCGAATCGAAGATCGATGGGGTATCGGTATCGGAGTCCCTTCTCCGTCGCCTGCGATTTTAACGCGCGTAAAATATTAAAAACTCGCGCGTCAAAGCCAAGAAAGACGGAGCAGCCTTAAAGTTTAGCACTTTATTTTGATATATTTCTTTCGGTGGTCAGAAAAGCGTTGCTTTAATGATGTGCTGAGTAAAATTAAAATGGCTTTCCTAACCACCTTTTCTTTTCTTTGGTTTCTTTAGTTTTTCACGTCTTAAAACTTTCATTTGTCTTTGAAAGAATGTTTTCCTATTTCCTGTACTTTCTACAACAGAAAAAAAAGAAGTCTTTAGAAAATGGTTGTACACGGCCTGGCATAATATCCCTAGCTGTGCTGCTTTGCGCATAAAACCTTCAGCTGTCTAACACAGAACCTCGTAGGGCCATAACAAAAATCCCATTCCTTCCCGCGAACCGAAAAGGCCGCTTCCGGCGGGCCCACGGAATGCCGGGATGAACGCGAATGACGGTCGACATAACGACGTGTGTTTTTCATAATCATTGCAAATTTTCTTGCGCACACAAACCTGCACATACATACGGCATAGTTTCTTCCCCGATTTTTTTTTTTTTTGAGCAAACTTTTCCATTTCTTTGCCGTGAGCAAAGAATATCCATTCGGGCTCCAAATATATGCTCCAAGGATGCATGCGACGCGGCGTCACATAAGCGCAAGCGGTATGAATACGAAGCTTGTACATTCATAATTCAGCGTTTCTTACGTTTCCTTTTGTTCCTTCTCACCGATTTTCCTCGGTTTTCTATTTTTCGGGCCTCTTGCCGGAATGCAGCGTCTTTTCGCCCGGGCCTAAGGTGGGTTGCATTCACGTGCCCTGACGTACGCTGGCGTATCAACTTTTCAGCCTCAAATATTTCTTTCTCAAAAGGGGAGAAAAAAATCGGAAAATAGCGAGCGAGGGCACGCGAAAGAACGAAGAACGGCGGTGCACTAGTTCTATGAATTCTAAATTTTTCCCAGTTCCCGTATCCTATATCCAGCCGGCCGCAAACACCACTTTGCCCGAATCATCTCATTCCGGCGCGTTGATGAGGGGAAACAGCACATACAGTGAAAAAAGAGGAAGAAACTCCCGGTAGAAAATTCAGCCATCGTCCGAGCGTAGCACAAACACACTTGGTGACAGGAAAAATCAAAAAAGAAAGAATGAAAAAACTGTGCGAGGCCTTGTCGGCGTTTGTTCAGCGGCTCCAAACACCACAAGACACTGGCCACACTGGAACATATTGCAATTTTGTGTGGCGCGATGCTATGTCAACTATTTGCCATCGGTGCGGTTGACGACGGTTGGCTTTTCGCTCGCTGGCTTTAAATCGTGCGTGAAAATGAGGAAACGAATCGAACATGTGGCCAGCCGGAAGCGGCAATTGATACGGGTGCCGGAAAAAAGGGACCAGCTTAAAATAAGCTAGAAGTGATAAAGAGGAGTACAAAAAAAAAACGAAGATGAAAACATGATTGAGAAAAACATAAATAAATATAAACTCTTTTAGAGACATCCTTTTGGCGGAAATAGGAAGGGTTTGCAACTAAAATTGTCAGCAGAGAGTGACTAATCGTTCCGGAACCCTTTCCCTTTTGAGTAAAATTAATCGATTTGGCCGGAAACCAAATCCTAAAATGGTCCCACAGTGCCCCTTTTGCGAAACTTATCGGTTTATCCTGGAGGGATCTTTTGGAAGGAAAGGAAAAAAAAAAATTAACAATATTAACCCAACACCGTTTGCGCTGGATTATTTTTGACACATTAAAAAGTGGTCTCATAAAAACGTTTACACCCCCAAGGTGTCCTTCCAGTAATTTTGGGGACGTTAATGCCCTACCACGGGGCCGGCTTTATGAGGTGCTGGCGAGGAAATAGTTTCAACGGGTGGGAAGGAGTGTTTATTTAAATTAATTAACAACCCATTCGCTTAACTCGCACTTTTCCAACCCGCTCGTTTATGCTGACGACTTCAGCTGAGACCTAGCCTGGCATCACTTGAAAGCGTTTGCAGTGTCACAAAAACGCTTCCATTTAAAACCGTTCTCCCTTTCCGTCCCTTCAACACAAGGATAGAGAAGCACTTTTGAAGAGGATTCTTTCGGGTTTTCCGTCCCGAACTCACCTGGTGCGGTTCCAGGGAAAAGAGCTGCTCATGTGGAACTGCAAAACGGATTTTGTCCCCCCTTTCAGAAGTATCTTTGAGAAAAGCTTAAATTTAAATTCAAGTCATCGAACCGGAATCCTGCAACAAGGGGAAATAAACGGAAAAGCGCACCATTTTACGAGCGCTGCAAGTCTCGAACGGAAGTGAACGGGAGGGGAGAAGGAAAAAGTAATAAATCACTAAACAGAAATAATTCCTTCAGCGTATTGCAGAAGCTTAGGTTTTCCTACTTCTTTTTTCTTTCCCTAGTTTCGATGGTTTTCCTGGCTCGAGTTACCGTCGGCACGCCGGTGCCGCAATTGATTTTTTTCCTATCTCCATGTCCATTTTTCCACCCACTGTCCCGGAACGGATCGTCGGATAAGTGCTCCGAATCCGGGCCCCCCAGAAAACAATCCGAGCCTAGCCACAAGCGGCGGAAAAGCATATGCCGACGACGGTGGAGCTTTGATTTTGTAAACCACAAGTTTTCCCTTTTATTTTCCACAGCACCGGTTGAAAGAAAGAAAGGCGGCGGGAAGCAAAGCATGGAAAGAAATGGCCTTCGACGGTACGACAAAATTGAAAATTGATTCCATTACACGATAAATGCTACCCTGCTTCACGGGTGTACCGGAACGGGGTGGCGCAGTTCGGGTATTTTTCCGGCGACTTTTCCGACTACTCCCTCGTGAGAACAATGCGGCTTGCCGATGAGTATCGGAAGATGACAGGGACCCGTACCGTGCCGTGTGTCTTTTAGGATAAGACTAACTGCCGAGGAAGAAAAAAAATGTCGCACACTGTGCCGTGAAAGGGGGCACTGGCACTAGAAGGGAGGAAAAACAAACCCACCGAGCACCAGTCATCAAGCCGCTGAAGGTTTCACGTGGTTGATTGCGATCGTGATTTGAAAGGACAAGAAAAGAACCGGCACCGGCGAAGCTGGGTAAAGATAAAAGATTTATCCATACATGCTTGTACCTGTTCATGTGTGTATGGGTGTGTTGTGGGAAAGCACTGATCACAAATGTTGATGGCTGCTGGTGCGCCGCAAGAAGCGAAATCGGCGTAAAGGTAAACGAGAAGAGAACCCACAGGAAAAAAGGAAACAAAAACACTGAAGGAATTTGCAATTTGTCGACCCGACTCCAGAACAGAAGTTTTCCCATTCCAACCTCGGTGGCATCCATCTGTTGCCGCGAAGAAGATGATGAAGGCAACCAATTTTCGTTTTGATGGATTGCGGGCCAAGAAATGTGTGATAAATGCCAAAGGTGAACGGAATGCTGGCCAAGAGGTTGGCGTTCGGTATGTAGGGGAAAGTTTTGTAGCCTCGGGAAAATCGAAGAAACGAAGGTGAAAACCATCCAAGTTTCAAAAAGTAACATTAAATTAGAGTGATAATAGTTTTATCGTCGTTTGTGAAGTTAAAGTTTATGAAAAGATAATTTGATCACAAAACAAACGTAGCAAATTTGTATTGATCAACTAAAGAAAACAACTCGATCTCAATCGTCCACACTTACCATCACCAAAGCCGCTTGCCAGGGGGAAAATGTCGATGCCGTTCCGGGGATTCGCCTAATTGAACCGAGTGCTGGAAAAGCCTCCGGAGAACGTGAGACTCCGATAAAATTTCAACTTCACTACCGCTCCCCTGCTTGGAGCACTCCCTTGGGGCCGTTTGATGCGGGAGTTATGAGTGCTGTTGCTTCAGAGTATCCTTTAGGCGAGCCTCACAAACACCAACACCTCTCTCTACCTTTCCCGTTGTGGATTTTTTTCCACTGAAAAAATATACTACAGTATTAATTTCACCGCACGATTCATTTATCTGCCGCCACCTTCTGTTTCACCCCTTTTTGCTTGGTTTTTCACTTCCTTTCCCGGCCGTGCCCGGGACCTTCGTCACGCATTCCTTCGGATCGTTGGGCACGTTCTTCTTCCCTATTTTCTCCCACTACTTTTTTCTTCTTCGGTTAATTTAATTTGGAACTTTCAACCGCGCCATCCCGGCTTGAGCGCGTTCTGCTTGTTGCGCCAGATGCGATGTGATTCCGTACACTTGTGTCGTAGTTTTCCACCGAACACACACACACACAGACATAGCCACACGCAGTCGTATACTACGCACCGCACCACAGCCAACTCGATCGAACGTGAGTCGATTTTCCCGACGGATTATCCATTGAAACGGTGACCGCCACAGCTAACGGATCGCCGGCTTGGCTCCGGAGCAGATGGGGTTTTGGAGGAAATTTCTCTCAATTTTCAATCCCCCGACGGGTATTCCTTCTCGAAGGCGAGCCTCCTGAAGTAGATGGAGCGCTGGGGTAAAGGGGAAACGAACGCTGTAACTCACCCGCGGGCGGCTCCAAGTGCGGTCACGCGCTTTAACGAAGATCGATTGGTTTTCTTCACTAATCATCGCTTTCCCGCAAACAGCGTCTTCGAGCGGGCGGTTTTCTCGAGGGAAGTTTCGGACCGGTTGAAATGATTTATAGGTGAACGCTTGCTACGATTTACACTGTTTCAAACCGCACACTACGATCCATTCTTCACACCGAGGGTACTTTACTTGGGGTTGTTTACTTGAAATTGTTGGAACGCTCTTTTCTTTACACTCGTTTACGGAAAAGTGCAGCGCATCGCTGCTTGTTTTAATATTTATTCCCCTCTTTTTTTACTTTTTCAAAAATTTTGGGGTTTGTTTTCACCAGATATTGATATCTACATTCCCCAAATTGACTTGATGGATTGTGCCTGCCTGCGAGCCTCGGTTCCGCTTCACGGGAAACTTTTACCGAGCGTTCGGAACCGGAAAAGTTTTCCCCACCGACAACCTGGGCAAAACGAAACCTGCCGAAGGCGTCGAATCGAGGGAACGAAAGGTTGGATGCAGCCGGGATTCAGCACAGGATGCGCCATCGGATGGTGAACGGCCGGAGGCAGAACAGGGAGAGCAGGCGGGGAACCCACCGCAAGCCACCGCAGGTGTGAGTAATTACTTTTCCATGTTCGGGTAAATAATTCCACACTTTGCCGAAGAAAGGGGTTTTTTTGTTGTCTCCTATCGTTCCGAGATCCTGATGTGTTAATTATCGACTCCGGCGACACTTCATTGTCTTTTCGTGGCGAAAAGGAGATCGGCTAAACAGAAAATGAACTTTTTAGTATTTACCTTGACGATCGCACTATCTTATTTCACTTTTTAAATATATTTTATCACTCGTGGAACACAAAACTATATTCATCCAAACACTGCAAAAAAGGATAGTTTATCACGATCAAGAAAAGCATCTGAAGAAACAGCGAACCAAACGAGGACAAACCGTCTAGAGTGAACTTTATCTTTCTCCAACTTCTTTTCTTTTTGACACACACACAAATACACACCCACACTCACCGTGAGGGTCCTGGGCCAGACGGTAAAGTCCAACAGCTGGCCAAGGACTGCCGAGGGTGCGAAAAGGACTCAACAACGACGACGACTCCGACGACTCCGACGACGACGATGATTCCGGAGCGACGGAACGGCACACTCTCCCATGGCAAGTGTCAGCAACAAACTGCCGACCAATGGCCCGGCAAAGAGCTCGCTGCTGCCCAGACCGGGAATCCTACGGCTCGCTACGGCTTGCGGTGTCGGTTGCGGTGTACGAACCGCCAGTTCCGCCGCGAGAGAGCTTTCGTCGAAACGGAAAGGGCAAATCCTTATGCCAGCGCACACTGATCGTTTGAGGCACATTTCGAGGGACTGAAAGTACATTAGGATGTTCAACAGTTATTCACAAATCAGTGAGATTGAACTGAAGAAAATACACACATTGTGGGCGACATCTTGCAACGGAAAATATATTGGAATTTTTTGAAGAATTACAGATCAGTGGAAAATATTTAGAACATAGCAATAACATTTACTAAAGAAAATGCACCGCTCTCAAGATGATTAAACATATCTCATTTGAGCAGGATTAAAACAAATTTTTCTCAAATTTTGAATAAAATCTTAAAAATTTCACGTTTAGCAGTGTTTATGAAAATCCACTAGAAGAATAAAATAACTAATGTTTTAACAAACTGTTAAAAAAAAAACAAACAAAGGTTAGGGACTAAGTTGAAATATAAGTAAGAAGGATAGCGATTTGTGTAGAAGCTTGGCAACACATTATGGCTACTATATCAAATAAACCGTTCCAAGCAGAGTATTAAAGAGTTTCCTTTTCGAAAGCAAATTTACAGTACTTGTTCTTTTCCTTTAACATTTTGACGTCCGCACAATTCACGGTATCGCAACGCTTTACGGCCGGCGCGTTTGCACACCACAGTGATGTGAGCGGATGAAAACTGAAACGGAGCCATTACACTCATGCGTGTATCCGGATGTCAGAGTGTTAATATCGGAATTACTTTTTGTAGTTTTAATACAGATTTATAAACAAAACTTCCTTTTAGGAATAATTGTGAGAAATTCATAAGCCATTTTTTTATCCCTAAGAGCAGCAGTTGGGGGTGCCCATGGCGCAGCGGTAGCGCGAGGAAACACCACGCCACAGGTACGGGATCGAATCTCGAGTCTGGCACCCTCCGGTATTACGAACGGCTGACCACCGATCTATAATATACCGTCTTTCGGTCACCGAAAACTCTCCTCGGAGAGAGGCCTTGTCCCACTTGGGGCTGTCGTGCCACATAAAAAAAAAAGAGCAGCAGTTGAGTACTTAAAAAGTTATGAAAATATTTACAATTTATATACAGTATCATAATACCCAACTCAGTACCACAGTGCAAATAGTGGAACGAACCGAACCGAACCGAACCGAAGCTTTGCTTCCGCCAATGAAGCTTCGGAGCTTACCGAAACGAATGGCCGAACGATGCTGGAGAGCTACAGCTGGCGCTCGTCCGGCGATTGTGCTGTTCCTTTATCTGGCTTCCAAATTCCAGGTACCGACCTCGATGATAATCGGAAAAGCGCGACTGGCAAGGACACCCGCATACGTAGCGACTGTTGCTTTTTGTTTACGTTGGATCCGAGGAACGGAGAAAGAGCAGGCAACGGCAGGTGAGGAGGCTCTAGGAAAAAGGGACGGCACACGGTGGACTTGATGGGAAGCAAACGCGGAACTTCAAGCGCCGAATAGAAAGGAAGACGAGCGGATTTAAATAGTTAATGGCGATCCAGATGATGGTATCGCGAGCGATGGAAAAGCGGTGGAAACTGCATTGCAAATGGCTCCTTCTCGAGGTGTCTGATTGTGTTATTTTCCTAGAGCAGATGTGTGTCGGTTTCACACTCCAAAAAACACACAGCACGTTCCACGTTTTCCCACAGTTTACAGTTGCAAGAGACTGTGTTCCGCTTTCTTTTGCTAGAAAAGTAATTGACCATACGGCTGAAGCTGCAGCAATAAGCACTTCAAGATCTTCGCTAGCATCGTTTCGTCCACTTTTCCTCCCATTGCGTATTCCCTTTAGGACCCCTTTGGCGGGGGAAATACGGAACCAACGGAGAGCACTTCCCGCAACTGAGGCGTCCGTTTGACTGTTGATACCGTTTGCAGCAGCACTTTCCACGCTTTTTCACGCTCGAGCACAACCGTCCTGTGTGAATAGCATTATGCTGCGGGGAGGCATTTCAATTCTTTGCTAACCATTGGCTCCTCATTTTCACAAACGTCCCGCCGACGGGGGCGAAGGTTGTCGGAATGTTTGCAATCATCCGGAATCCGCCGACCATCAGTTTCGTTGCATTGCACATGTTTTCCTTTTGATGTTTTAGTGGAAATTCTCTAGGCTTCTTGCAGAAGAATGGCGTTTAATGTCTGTTTTATTCACGCCGAGTCCAGCGTTTACTCATTAACTGCATCAACTGAATCACGAACTTACTGTGGGTTTTCTCATACTTAGTTTTCTTTTAATAAAAAGTTAATTAAGCGAACGAAATTATAAAACGCAATGTCTTATTTCTCTCGCTTCTTTTCATTCTCCAGCGCGATACGAAGGGAGCTCTGTCTGTAACCCGGTGTTTCGTGTCTTTAATTTATTACGATAAAAAGTTTTAGTGGTAGACAGGCATTACTTTTTTAGCTTTTCCTCCAACAGCAACACAACCGTATGTCACGATATCCAAAACGCACGTCCAGCGATAAGTTGTCACCGGGGGGTGCTTTGCGGTGAAGTCACGAGTTGGTAGTGTTCATAAATTTCATTACGAAAATTGGTTTATGCAGTAACACCGAAAAAGAGCTCACGGGGGAAAGAAGCGATCTTTAAAAGTGGTTAACGGCATTGAACCAACACGTTGTGTTGCACTAATATTAGGCGGTGCTCTTCCGAACTCATGAAGGTATCATAGTTGTTTGGGAAAAAGTGAAATACATTCCCTTTGACATATTAATTCCATTATTCCAAAGCCTTAATCGCATACTTCAGGCGTACCCCTTAATGTGAGCAAGCTACACAAGCAAACACGAACATTGATCCGTCCTTTTTCCCACAAGAAGCGCTTGAATGAACGCATTACGAACCTTTTTCCAACGGCTACAGTTTTTTTTTTTCAAGAGAAACTCACAACATGCGCTGGAGTTTTCCGACTTTCGCACCTGTCGAAACAGCCGTTGGTCACGATTTTAATCTACCAAATTGAAGGCACGCTAGGCTGCGAACCGATACATACCCGTATCTCTTCCGTTATCCGTTATCGGTAGCTAAATCATCCTTTTCTGTTTTCCCTTTCACTCGGCCGCCTCGAGTACAAGATCTGCATCCGTGGGGGTCTTTGTCTGGAGGGGAAGAAAAAGGAAGGAAAACGGTTACCGAAACCTACCGCAACCTTCGCCGGTTGAACGCCGCTGACCTGGTGGGTTCCATCTCTTCAGCGATCGTCAAATCGATATTCATCGACATTTTCCTCCCTTCAATCAATCGCGCCATTCGGAGAAATATTATTCACTAGGTTTTTCTCGATGCTCGGAAAAGATTTCTAACTTCTTTGCCGTTTTTTTTTTCACCATCACAATGGTTTGTGGCGCATAAAAAGAAAGGATGCTTAAAGACTAACTCCTCCTAAGGGATTTCGATGGAAATGGATAAAGTTTTGCGTCGGCTTACCAACCGGCTGTGACAAGTTTTGCTCGACATGCCTAGAAACTGTCACCATGGGATGGGGATGCCGGTGTCCAAAGAACTTTCAAGGGTAAATATGAATGTCACAGGAGCTGAGGATAGCTGCGAGTGACCAATGAACATTATTTTGGAGGTCGCTTGTAGAAAGCTTCATATTTGTATTAACAATTATTGTTTCGTTGTCCTTTTCATTTCAGCTATATTTCTAAATAGTTCATTCAAAATTGTAAGATACATTTTTAAAGAGAAAACATTCCCTCCTCAAAATCGGAATCGGGCACGACCGGTTCGGATTTTCTTTCGACTGGAATTCATATATCGAAGTGGCGATTTGCTTACTTTTTGCTCTGTTTTTTCACAACAGATTTTGTTCATTACTCTAGGATGAACAATACGCTAAAATCAAACATGCAAATGATGAAATAAGAGCCTACTTTGATAGTAAAAGTCTGGGCAAAGATGACAGATAAAATCCTCGTCTAATAAGGGCATAAACATTTCATCAAACGAAGTCGCTTCCAACTTTAAAGGTAAACAAAACACAAGCGTATTAAAAAATATCACACATACTTTCAGCACTCGTCGCAGTAGATTCAACCGGTTCAATCCAAGCCGATCAGGGTCAACCACAAGCGAGGATACGAAAGCTGCCAGAATTTATTCCCTTTTTTTGTCATGTCTCCAACCTTTTCGCTGGAAAATCACAACGAACGCCCCCGGTGGGAGTAGGTAAGTTTTCCAGCATGTTTCCCCTCCGTCCTTTGGCACGGTGGAAAATCGAACCGTCCCTTTACCCACTCGTTCGAGCAAAACTCGGAGCGCTGCGAAAACGGAACCGGATGTGAAGTCAGTTTGTAGTAATGCCGCTGCCATGCATCGGGAGTGAGGTACTGTATCGCCGCCAGCCCACCAGCTAGGAACGGGGAGGGGTTTTTCTGTCTTTCCTTTGGTTCAGCTACCATTTCCTGCATCCGCAATGCGTACATTTTTGCACATTTGTTTGTCTGGTTTGGTGCTAATGTACGCCCCGTTCCCCGACACCGGATAACAAACGATGGCGAGAGATTTAAAGTTGTATGTATAATTTGATAAATGATATTGTTTGTGTCAACGGTTTCGCCGAGGCGGAAAAAGGGGTATGAAAAAGTGCAATGAATCAAGCAAGGTTAGGGTTTCATATTTATGTTAATAAAAACAACAGGTTTAGCAAAATCATCGATCAATCAAAAGCGAAAAACGACCTCATGAAAACTCTAAAGCACGTCGCGGTTGGGAAGTGAATTTGATTTTGCACGATTGTCGACAAGTGAGGAGTTTATAGGTCAAAGTTTTTGACCCCCACCGCGTGGACTTCTTCACTTTGGCGCAGGAAATTGACCCAGTCTCCCGAGGGCGCGTTCTATTTCTAGTGGGATTTCAATTTTCACCACACATACGCCATAATCCATCCGGATTTCATCGAGTTTTGGGAGGTTAACAGTCAACAGAGAAGTCTCCGGCGAGCAACGTCTCCCGTGTCGTCGCTATCAACCGGTAGCCAATAATCGTAATAATGTTATAAAGTTCAGTTATACGCCCTCCTTGGTACATAAATCTATTTTATGGACCTTACGTGTTTAATATTTGTGCTCGCGTTCGTTCTCAGCGCTCCGAAAAGTGGTTGTAGTATTGCCCGATGCTGCTTTGTTCTGCTGTTCTCACGCGGAGGAGGTGGCGGCAAAGGTCAAGAGATAAAGAGCACGATTCTTTTCGCTTCATCTTTCACTTCGCCGGTTGATGCTATCATAATGATACCGTCGTGTTAAGGTGGCTCAGGTTTTTGACGCATATTGGCGTGTTCTACTTTCGCTTGCCTCTTTCACTTCTGCTTCTTCGTTTTAGGTGTGGGCTTTATGTAAATTGAAGCACGCACAGCGTTGAAGAATAAATGTCACTTGGAGGGAACGCGGTCTGGACACCGAGCAGACGCCCCAAAAAAAAAGGAGCAATCCTGCAATCCACTGCAGGGAATCGATGGTGGTCTAGGGAATCTTTTCGCGTATTGCGGTTGTTTACGATCGAATCTGCGTACCTGTAAGCAACAAAAATAAAGGTAGAAAAGGAAGGACTTTCCCATCGCCAGTAATTCCCTCGAGCGCCTTTCCGCATCGAATATTTGGCTGAGAAGAAAATAAAAAACAATCAGAAAAGACAACGGTGAAACATCTAAAATAGATTCAATCATCGACTAGCCTGAAGTTTATTAGAATGTCAAATTCTCCGCAAAACTCGGCACCTCCTATCGGTAGAAAAATTTCAGTTTTCCCTCGGGAGGAAACTTTGGTTCTTATTATGTTAATTAATAAAGGATAAAGCTTTACGAAGAGTAAATCGCTGACATCTTTGGTAGCAAAACATGGAATTGGCTATGTGTTCAAAGTTTATGTGTACTATAGAAGTAAAAGAAAGGAAAATGAAACATTCCTAGCATCGTAGTCTAAGGAAATGAACGTAATCAAAATGGTAACGGAATCTTATAAGGCTCCAAATATTTATTTAAACCCATTGAAAACGACCAAACAAAAGAAAAATATTCTTTTACATACGTAGAATATCTAAACCATGATAAATAAAAAACATAAAAATGATTTCAAATCAATTTTCCTCTTATTACCATCAATACAAAGTATAACGCTTCTTTGCATACAACCTGCCGTGCAACTTGCATGAAACAGTGAAAGCTTTTCCAAAGCTCGAAGTCTCTACAACCCTGTTTATGTGTGAGTTTATGTTCGGAAAAACATGTAATTGAAGCATGCACATTAAAGCTCGCGCTGTACGGAACAGGATATCACATTCGACGGACCATTCCTTCTGTTTGCGTTCCGTGAACAATAAATCAGTACGGTTAATTGGTTTCAAACCTTCCGCGCAGACTTCTCTCCTACCAAAAAACAACGGTGTGGACAGCGTAGTGGAGGTAGTTCATTGCCCGGCGGAACGGTAGCCAGTGCTTACTATCGCTTCCTAAAACCACCCTGACCCGCTCGGCCACTGAGATTTGAACCTTGAACCTCCGGCAAGTTCCACATGAAGAGACACCGCTGTCCACTCAACACGACTCCGATACCCCATCCCCCCTCCCCTCGCACTCGCATTCCACGTTGACGCTGACCCTCATCGCCGTCTGACCGTCAATAAATAATTTATGAACAACATTTTATCGTCCACAATGTCTTGCGCCCCCGAATGTATAAGATATAAAAAGAGATGTGTGTTCCGAAAATAGCATCGAAAATATGATTTACAATTCCCCGCCGGGCCAGAACTCCTTTATCAGTCGGCCATTAGCATAATTGTGTAAAAAGCGATAAACACCACCACCGAACGATTTCACGCACTGCCACCGGATTTATTGCCCGCCGTTGCATATGGTGGCGTTCAGTGGGGACGGTGGAGGGAAGGATTGTGTGTGATGGGCCGGTTTTTCAGGGCAAAAACACGATCGCGAGAACATTTGCATTTCAAATCGATCATCAGTAGAAAAGGATACGCCACGAAATGCTGGTGATTCCATGGATCATACTTTACGACGTGCGGACAAAATAGAAATTCCACGCTGGAAGCAACGGGGCGTCGACGCTCACTTATGATCTTCGGAGATCTTGCGCCATTTTTATCACATCCACGTACACACACACACGCACGCACCACACCTGCACGATGGGAGAAGACCTCATTCCTTGGACTACCTTGGACCAATTGGCTGCAAGCGATGGGAGGCAGGAGGCAAAGAAGGTGGAGGTGTGAAGAAGGTTGTGATAAAAACTCCTCCAGTTCGACCACTTGTGTTCCACCTTGCTCCACCCTCCTCCCCCACCTCCCTTTCCCTTAGCTTTCGCATTCGCTTCCCTCGAGGCATTGGACCGTCTCGAGATATAATCATAATAATTTCAAGGTGAACAGAGCTTTTCGCTTGACGACGTCGTCGCCGACGACGACGATGACGCCGGTGGTGCCTTCTGGGTTCCGGGAGGAGGCGCCACCACTCCACAGCGCCAGCCCGACATCTTTTTTCCCGCCTTCGAGAATGTCTTCCTGCACCAGAACCGAAGAAAACCTGTCGAACGAGCGACCCGGCTCAATCAAGGTCAGTGTAACAAGTCCACCGAAAATGGAACAGGCGTTGAACGGAAGGGAAGTGGTTTTTCCCCCTTTCTTGCCGGTGAGAATTGTTCCGCGCGAGGCGAGAGCTTTGAACTTGCGCGAAAGGACATTCGAGGTTCGAAACGACCGGGAAACGGAAACCGGTGCCCAAGGGGAATAAAACCGAACCCTGGAGTCAGGAAACCTCAAGACCATCCACATCCATGCACGAATAGTGGTGTAAAAATTACCCTCCGATAAACCGCCCGAGGCGAAATGATTGGATACTTCTTTTTTTTTGTGAGGGATTGAGAACGTGTCGGATTCAGCTTCTACCGGGCGAAGTTTCCGTCACTCCAACGGCGCATGATTAACGCTTCTAGGATCCTCGATGAGAAGATGAAGAAAGGGCAGAGGGGCTGAGCACAAGAAATGAATATGCTGGTGCCGATGCATTGCGCCACCACGCGATGCATCTGCGCTGCATGAACAAGTGCAGCCAAAGGCGAAATGTCATCGTAGCTCATCGCGTCATATGTCACCATCGTGGCCCGACAGAGGATCGTTTCGATGTTACTTGCCTTTCTCTAAACGACCCAACTCAACCCCGGAGCTCCTTCTGAGGTCCTAAGGTGCCTTAGAATTGATTTAATATTCAAATTCTCCCGCCTCGCGAAAGGGGATTGTTCGAACGCCGGCCGAGGAAAGGTTCGGAATTCTTAATCCCTCCGCCGTGTCGTGTTCGATGTTGGTTGGCGAGGAAGACGGTGGGTGGGATGCATGGGATGCGGTATGGGCCAACACATCCGCCCCCTCCCGCGCGAGCGAGGGTGCGCGTGTTTCTACGTAATCGTGTTTGCCTATTGTATAATTCTGTTTGCCGCGGAATGTCAAGTGTGGGTACTGTTGAACCGTTCCTTTGGCTACTTTTCTTCGGGAGTGTTTTTTCCCCCTGCGAGTTGCAGCATTAAACATTGTTTGCAATTGTGCTGTGACTTTTATGTTGTCCCGATTTCCAAATAGTTCACCTGTTTTTATACATCCGCCATGCTTCAGTGTCTTTTTTCTTAGTGATGTTCATCAGTTTCGAGATTTTTAAAACTGAAAAACGAACTCAAAGAAAAAGATGAATACTAACAATGGCAACTTACAAAAGTTAGGGAATTGCTCTGCGTAATCAACAATAATAAGTACCATGAAATAGAGTTGTGTCAAATAAGAACGAGCAGAAGAAATAAGCAGAAGAAATTGAGACTCTTGCTAGAGGCACAATATTTAAAAAGTAACAGGTCTTTGAAATATAGTATCTTTACATAAATTTGTAACATTTATAATTAGTATACAGTAGATCCCCGCAGTACGCTAATGTTTCGGACCGAACGCAAAAGCGTTTATCGAGTTTTAGCGTATTGCGGTTTTCCTCCGCCATATGGTTTATACCTCACATTGAAGAGTTGACACTGAGAGGGGAACCGCTTATTTAACATATCTTCTATCCAAATCACTAATAAGTGTTCCATTTCTTCTATTGTATCATTATATCTCTGTTTAAAAGTGCATATTAAAAACTTCATTCTACCAAAACAAAGCAAAATTGACTAATCAGAACTCAAACAACGCTATGAGCTGTCAGTTGCAAAACATCGCGTATTGCGAATTTGCGAATATCGAGTATAGCGTATTGTGGGGACCTACTGAATTTGTTGACTCTCTGTTGCATTCAATTATTTTTTTTTTCATGTGTCTCAATAAAATAATTTTGAAGATGATGAACATTTTTGTTTGCTACAGAAAAACCAAATATCCTGAAATCCAAGTCACTGTAACTTGTTTAATTTTAATAAAATAAGCAATATGAAATGAACCTGTTTAATCAAAGTAATTTTGATTGCCAGAGTTACGGAATGCAATACAGAATGATGCACAAACTTGATGCAATTGACGCTTGTAGTGAATGTTGAGAAAAAGGGAGCAGTGGATTGCCTTTTGCTGTTAGGCAACAGAATCTATTTATTAATCATCAATCACTTTGAGCGAGCTGATGCTTCCGCCGTAATTGGATCGATCGAAGGATATTCCTTCCAATAATTGACCGACGGGCAAACACGTCTTCATGTAGCAGCAATTGTCGTCGGAAAGAGACGCCACGAGGACTGAAGCCGTTCGATCGTGTTCTTGCACACGCCCCGAACGGGGGGAAACCACGGCTCAAGTCGCGCGTTTCACGGTCGTCACGGTCCTGCGCGAAAGGTCCCGGCGCTGAGAAGAGCTTGATCACGATCTCGTCGCTGATCGCGACCACTCACGACGACCCGGTCGCGATTCCGTGAACCTTTGCGCGCCATTCCGGTTGGAAAGCTCGACCGTTTTTCCCCGCTCGAGGCGTGAGTGACTCTCCCCGGGAGGGGAGTTTGGCCCGAGTGCCGCCGTATAAAAGCGTGCTACTCGCGCTGAGCGCTTCCTGCGTTTTAATAAAAGTCCGTGCTCCGCCGGACGCCGTTATAGTGCCTTTCGTTCGAGTTTCTTCGAGCAATAATAAGCCACCGAAACCGACTTTTGGGACGGCGTACGGTGCGTCCACAACCCCGCCTCGATCGTGCGCTCGATCACTCTGCAGATCGTGCGGCCGCTCCGTTTTGCCCCCCGAAATACGCGCGTGCCCGTGCGGTGTACCCCGCGCGTGTGTGTGTGTGTGTGTGTGTGTGCGCACAGTGCCGAGAAAGGCCGAGTGTCGGTGGGCCACGGATCGCTCGACGCAACTGCAAAAGCGGCGCGATTGTCGCAGTGAAGTCAGTGTCTCCGCCACAGTCTCAGTCGACGGAGGTTTTTCCTTCATTCAGCCGCGAGCTTCAAGGAACATAGCCCACCTTTCCCACCCCGGACCAAGTGTGTGTGATTGTGTGCGCGCGCATTTTCAGTGCATTTTCCCGACCGGTGAAGAAACGGGAGCCCAGCAGTGCGGGACCGTAGGACTTAGATTTTTCGTTTAGCGTGTGATTTATTCAAACCGGCTGAGCGTAGAGTGCACGGTCAACATGGTGAAGTTTCTGGCCTTAATTGGCATCATCGCGCTGACGGTGGCATCAGGTAAATGAATCTCCTAAACCCTTCTTTCTTCCCTACCTAATATAAGAGAAAAAACAAACAAACAAACATTGGACTTTGGCGTCAAGCGACGAACCCCAGAATAATCTCATTCCAAGCACCAGCATTTTTCCCGCAAAGGCCCAACATGTGAGGGAGCTCGGACGAAGAAAAACGAGTTTCTGTGTCACGTAAAGTGGGGAAAACACATTTACTTGTGTAGGCAACCTTTCACAAACTCACCATCGACATATGCAAAAGCCACGAAAAACGCTTTTCAGTCAGGGTGCATTTCATTCACCCCCCACCCATTTCCATCTAAAACAAAAAAGAAAACAATTGTGAACGTTTGCCAGCCCAAAACGTTCGATTCTGTTTGGGAGACTTCAATCGAACGGCAAGCGACGAACCCTTCGTCGTCTTCGAACTCGATGAAGTTAAATTACGCAAACACGCAATTTTTTTCCATGTGTGTGTGTGTGTGTGTGTGTGTGTTTGTGTGTATGGT
The DNA here is from genome assembly GCF_943734705.1 of Anopheles coustani. Classification (NCBI taxonomy): domain Eukaryota; kingdom Metazoa; phylum Arthropoda; class Insecta; order Diptera; family Culicidae; genus Anopheles; species Anopheles coustani. The sequence goes on along the minus strand of NC_071288.1, from coordinate 95,104,884 downwards.
TTTGTCCACCACAGACCCTTGATTGCAATCCCCATCCACGACGGAACATAAACTGCATCCCAGCGAGACCACGAGGTGAACGTTATGGAGAGATCGTCCGCTATTTCCGCCCTCGCTGAAAAGCTGTCAAAAGGAAAGCGCAGACAAGCGAAAGACAGATATAGGAGGAGGAGGAAAAAGAAATACTTTATACGAATCGTCACTCGATGCCGATTACCGCACGGGGCCGGGTTCCCCGTTGCCGGATATGGAAATCCAGCCCGCCATCCCGTCTCCCAAAGGGGCGGGCGAAAGCATACCCGGCTGGGTGATAACATTATACAATCAGCATCGCCACCTCCCCCCGCCCCTCCTCCTTTGAGAGCAACCTGATCCCGCGTGAGCTTTCGGTTATCATCGGTTATGGCTGATTGGCGAGCACCCAATCACTTTTTTTTTTTACTCCTTCCGTAACGCCCGCCAGCAGCCCGCGGGGTCGCCCATTTTTTCGACGACCTACGAAATTCCGGACGTACCCGGTTTCCATTTCATTTTTATATTCAATCACTTTTTTTGTGGTGCTGCTGCTGCTGGTTGTTATGTGCCCATTTGCCTACCCCGGAACACGGGCGCGAGGAGAGTGTCTTTTCGCTTTCTTCGCGGTGAAAGAAAGAGTGAAGTAGTAGCCGCGGCCATTATATTACGTGATAATGCAGCGAAGGAAGAAAGGAAGAAAAGGAAACACACAAGCCGAAGAGATCCGGCGCGATATGAGATGAAACTTGTTTCCCCCTCGGGCGGAAACCGTTGCCGAATGGGAGCTTGTCTTGAGGGTGTTCACTCCTTCAGCTCCTTTCTCTTGTTGGCCATTTTGCTCTCTCACTCTCTCTCGCTCTCTCTAGCGTCCTACATGATAAAGATCCTGATCGCAAGTGTTGTGTGGTGCATTTTTTTCGTCCCTGGGTAGATTTTATCCCCCCGTTTAAGTTGAAATGCAGATGTTGCATGTTGGAAATCCCCGGGGGTAGAGGAGATGACATTTTCGAGAGTGTGAAAAGTTCAATTCCTGATCAGAGGCGACCTTTTCCTTAGCTAAAGTATACGGCCAACTTCCTGTCTTTACGCGAAAGCCGTTGTTCATCTTTAAATGTTAAACATAGTGTGATCAATCCGTGTCAGCTTCTTTATGCAAGTTTGTTCTCTTGCGTTTGCTTTTCATTGTGATGATGAAGATTCAATAAAAGTAGCAAGAACACTCCCATGCTTCAATGTATTAATGATTTCCTACCAATCATGCTGGCTTCGCATTCGAACATTATGTGGAGTGGGATTTTTTCCCTCTATCCCCCAACCGACGGGCGACCTCCTCCGGGTGTCAGTTCATTAGCACCGGGTCCCGGGAGATGGAGATTGAATTTGGTTTCGTGCAATCCGTCCATCCTCCCAGCAAAAAAACTAAAAAAAACAAACGGTCGGATCGCATTGCGATGTAACACAAAACCGGGCATGACGAAAGCAAATCAAACATGATCGCAAGAGAGAAAAAAAAACATGAAGAACGGCAAAAAAGGTGGAACAAACATCGACCAAATAAATGAACTCCTAACCATCATCATCATCACCAGCAGCAACAACATGATCATCAAGATCGTCGGGGTCGCTCGGAGGGAGTGAAAACGAAAAAGAAGCGAGCGAGGGAAAAACGATCGCTTGCTTGATCATTTGCGAGGCGATCTTTCGCAACCAAATCTGGGTGCCGCATCAAATGTCAACCGAGAGGAGCGCCCGCGGTGTGATTTTCTTTCTCCCCTTCCCCCTTTCGCACCACTCTTCTGCAGTCGTTGTTTTTTTCTTTCCACTTTGGAGTTTCGCCTTTCGATCACGAAACGAATCGCACAATGCACATTAGTGCAACGCGGTTGTTGCTGTTGTGGGAGATCGCAATGTCTGTGGGATCGGGATTTGGGCTCGCCAATGCACCTGCCATCTTCCCACCTCCTCCACCCCCTCTCGGGGGTTCGTGATCATCACCCAGGGTGCCTTATGCCGTTGTGTTGCGTGAGAACGGCTGCACCTTGAGAAGGTACGAACGAAAAAAAGATACCACAACTCCCTGCGCTTGGTGATAAATTTTGCACCGCGAAAACCCCGAAACAATCGCTAACCTTTTCCACCGCAGGGGGAACTCACGGGAGCGCCACCCTGTGGCGAACACGCGAAATTGCAGCCAAATGCCGAAGCAGAAGCAACACAAGCTCCGGAGAAGTGCCCCGGCGGGGGGTGGCTCACACAAGATCCCGTTGGCGTCGGCTGATGGCCAAATGATGGCTTTAATGTTGCATGTTTAACTGCTTGCAGCTCCCTCCCCCTTCCCCCCATGTACCACATAACATAGAGAGAGATGCGACTTTGGTTTTTTTCCTCCCCGGTGGGTTGCATTATGCAGATGTGCTTTGACCTTTAGCCGATTTTTTCGGGGCAATCACAGCCTGGTTTTGCAGCGGTATCGATTTCATCCCGGAGATGGAACTGTTCAAGTGTTCGGGTCGCTCGGGTTGTCGTCAAGCAAATAAAAAAACGATCACCGTTTCACCCAGAAGGTGCACATTAAATCCATCGACTTAAGCGTAATGGTACTCGAACTAAAGTGCTGCTCGCGACGAGTATTCGCCTTTGACCCGCGCGGTGATGATGGTAATTTAACACGCTCGTAAAGGGATCGATTGTAGCCCAACCGCGAACCGCATCTTTTTATGGCATCTTCTATATCAGGGGTCGGCAAAGTCCGGCAAGTCAACTGATTTTATCCAGGCCCGCAAGAACATATTAGTGCTTTATTTTAAAAAAACCCATCTCAATTTTTATCGGATTTGTTCACGATATCAGGTTTGTTTTTTTGACCCAAAAATGAAGATTAAAATTGTTGAACGAAGTATTAAATGACAGGTGACTTTTCCTCGTATACTGTTTGTTAGACTATTTCTAACGTACTTGCATTATTGATCGTTCTAAAATCTTACTAGTTGCGAGACTGGCGAGGCCAAATCGTTTATTTTGTAACTAAAATACCAACATTTCAGGAAAAAAAAGTTCTTGCGAAATAAAATAATTCTTTTTTGTATCTAAAATACCAACATTTCAGGAAAAAAATGTCGCGAAAAAAAAAACTTGCGAAATAAAAATAATTCTCGTAACATTGAAAACTTCTCAAAGCTAGATATTTAAAGAATTTAAAGCTAGAGAACAAGATAATTAAAAATAATTTATGAACGGGATACATTTCGTGTTTTCAATTGAAGAAATTTTGTAAACAGTACAAGAAACCAAAATTCATAAGTTGAAACAGATCAAAATTCAACGAAAATAAGTATGAAAATGTTTGAAACTTTGCACAACAGTACCTTTACTGTACTTTGAAAACAATAAAAAATCGTTTAAGGTTTAAGGTATGCCGACCCCTGTTCTATATGGGGTCGCTGGTTGCATCGCTCGATCGATGAAAAGGGAAACCTATTTTCGTCCGCTTGTGACGCGAGAGGTCAAGGTTTCCCCTCCCTTTTACCTCTTCTTCGAAAGGCGTTCGGCGATGATGCATCATTTTCTCGGAGGGAAAATCGGCCCGTCTCGACCCAGTTTTACGATCGGATATCACTCGCAAACGGGCACTAGGTTAAATCGGCCAAAAGCGTTCACGGACGCCTAAAATTACCGACTATCTGCACCGGCCAGCCACAAGTTCAGTGCAGAGTAGTGCTCGAATAAGTGCACTCGAGGGAATGCAGCCAGCTCCGTTCGGAGTGATGTACGGAAACCTTGGCTCGAGCCGCCTCATTATGTTCACCCGCTCATTACAATTACTTACCACTCGCGACAATGAGGCTTTTAGCTGTTCGTCCTCTAACCAATGTTCCTCGGTTTCTTCTTTCCCCTCCCTCCCCCAGCCACGGCCGAGGTACGAATCAAGCGACAGGCGGAAGAGACCACCAAGAAGGAAGAGTCATTCGAGAAAGAGCTTTGCAAAGACAAAGACGCCGGAGAATGGTTCCGGTTGGTAGCGGGCGAGGGCGATAACTGCCGCGACGTCATCCAGTGCACCTCGTCGGTAAGTAGCAACCTTGCAGTCATCTTCCGAGAGTGTCTTAATCGAGCGTCCTTCGCCCGGAATTTCCTTTCGCAGGGTCTGCAAGCGATCCGCTGCCCGGCCGGGCTGTACTTCGACATCGAGAAGCAAACGTGCGACTGGAAGGACGCGGTCAAGAACTGCAAATTCAAGAACAAGGAGCGCAAGGTGAAGCCGCTGCTGATCACCGACGAGCCGCTCTGCCAGGAGGGCTTCCTGGCCTGCGGTGACGGTAACTGCATCGAGCGTGGCCTCTTCTGTAACGGCGAGAAGGACTGTACCGACGGCTCGGACGAGAACTCCTGCGGTAAGTTACCCAAAGATTCAGCAGATTTCACAACCGCCGGTTTCAGGCTTTGGTCTACCTGTTTTGTTTTCGGGCTTTCGGAGTTGATGATGTCTTACCCTCCTCGCCCTCTTTCGATTTCTGCCAAAATTAGCCACGCTCGCGTGTCTTTCACACTCTTTGAAACGAAATTCATATCCATAACGGGCTGGCAACCGATCCGATCTTCTCCACCGAAAGACCACAACGGCAAAGGCGTAATCGAGCGCACCCGATTCCGATCGCGATCGACAGCTATTTTGCATAATCCTCACGCGCGCGCGCCGACGAGGCGTGGTAGCGATCCCAAACTAGATTTCTTTTGGGACATAAAAAGATGAAGGAGAAAAAACAAGCAAATCGAACAGAAAAGAAATCCCAAATCAACCTAATCGGGACGGGTTACGACAAGTAGGGCCGTGGTAACGTCAAACGTCGGAGGAGGAGGAGGAGGAGGAAAATCTAAGTATGAAGCGAAGAAGCCGCCTGAGAAAACGCAACCAGCGTCGCGTAGAGGAGAAAAAAAGAAAGATCACACCGATCCACACCCAAGCGGGTTTCGGCGTTCGTGTAGTCGATCTCTCTGAATCTGAATCCAAACATCTGGACGTCCTTGGGCGCACGAGTGCCGGCTGGACCTAGATACGCCGCCGATCGAAGGAACGCCACGCCGGTGTCTGCAGACGCATAAAATATGCTAGCGGCGGCGCCGAAATACGGTCAGACACACGCACACGCATGGAGTCAATCTTCGATACTATTTTTATACCTTTAAAGTGAGCCTTCTTCTCGCCAAAAGCCTGTTGACCTTGTCGTCGGGGAGGTGTTTTACCGAAACGGCAAGATTACGTCCCGAGATCAGATCGAACCATTCGGATGACACCACGTGGTGCCAGCTCGACGTATCGATCGCGACACGATCGGCCATTTGGGAGCTATTTTTAGCATTATACTCGTTTGCATCCCCTCGAGCGGTTCGCGCTTTTGTTTTTCGAAACTGTTTCCATGGGCCGCTGAAGGGCTCCGGAGTTGGCGAAGTGGAGAAGGAAGTTCGTTCAGGGGGTAGGCAATAATTTCTCCTGGCGAAAACTTTCCCTTTCACTTGACACCACCAATGGTCAAGACATAATAAAAAAAGGACCTCTTGGAGGTGTCTTTTTACTTCCCTTTTGCCAAGTTTTTGCGTGGCAGTTTTCTCTCTGGGAGTTAATGGCGTTTTGGTGAAGCTTCAACTACTGCAAGACAGACAATGTCTTACGACAATGCGATGGTCGTGTGCGGCTTTCACATTTGGCATGCGCACCAGCATGAAGCCTTCTTAGCCCGAAGCCGAGTGATGAGTGCCCGGCTTTACACCGTTTTACAATGCGCCAGTTTTAACACTCGACGGCATCACCTGCACACAACTGCCGGATTGCTAATTGACCATCGGGCGGGTTGGTGGAAAAAAAAAAATGGAAAGGAATGGAACGCACAACAGGAACAACCGAACCGACATACATGCGTGTCGCGTAATGGCAATCGAGCTCCATTACCCTGTTTTTTTTTGCTGTATAGACTACGGTTTCAACTCGAGTTGAAGGTGAAAGGAGAAAGGCTTCAAAGGCGTTTACGGTTATCGGTGGAAACCCGGATGTACCCCGGGAACATCGCAATGCCTTACATTCTGATAGCTCCTGTAGTCGAACCTGTTTCTGGTGGAGTTTAGTTAGGATGAAATTGTTGACAATGTTTAAGTAAGAACACAGAGCCTCTAGACATTCAAAGGCGTAATTCAAGATCCTCGAACAAATACGCAGGTGAAATTGCAAAACGTTATGCAACGACTTACACCACCATCCAAAGTCACCAACGCCAACTCTTTGGGTGCGCAATGTCACGCAAGAAGCACGGTTGAAGGCTCTCTCTCTCCCTGCCACGCAGGCCCGCTTTGGCCTATCTTGCCTCCCCCGGAGCCAAAGTCAAATAATAAGGTGCGCATATTTTAGGACCAAGCAGTTTTTCGTTGTTTGCGCATCGTAGAGGCACCAGTTCAGGGGCTGCTGAAGCAAATCTGCATGCGGCTGCGAGCAAACACAGACACACACACACTCTCGAGGACAGGCTGTTCAAGCGAAATTCCGACCGGCCGGGATTTGCATTGCATTTGGCTCGCTTTGCATAATATGCAAACTAGTGGCAAATAATTTGTTTCGCTCCCATCGTAAGGGTGTTTTTCTTTTCCTTTTTTTTGGAAAGTCCACCAGAGTCAGGTGTCCAGTTGGGACACGAGACTAGAGCTAGCTAGCGCTCCCTGGTAGTTCAGGGAGAACCCCCAAAGCGCCGAGAATTCAACCGTTGTCGGGTGTGTCGCGCGTGTCTTTTCTCTATCAATCGCCTCTAAAATCGCCTGAAGGCGCGATCCCGACGCAGTGTGGAGTTTAGGTCAAACAGGGTCCCTTAGCCTGGCCCCGGCTGCGAACCGTGTCGAACCGGTCTTGCCAGTGCCCGGGCCCGAGAGAGAGAACTTGCGCAGACACCCCGACCACTCCGAAACTACCCGCCAGAGCCGGGCCGGAGTGCGGGCCACTGGCAAAGCGGGTTTGTAGGTTACACGCCGCATTGCAGGCCGCCCGAAGAGATTTCTCGATCGAGAGGTTCCTCCGCTTCCTCTGGAAAGGTGCCCCCCTCTGGGCCGGCCGACTAAGAGTTCGCTTTCCTTTTCGCTCACTCAACGCAGCGTGGCGAAACTTACGCAACCGCTTCGGTGTGCTGGTGGTACTGGTACTACAACATTTGGAGCTGCCTGCATGCGCTGATTGCGACTTAACCGTAGTCTACGGCGTAAACGAAGATCGTCAAGATTTCGGCGTGGATTTCTTCGTGAGCAGTACCAAGCTCTAGACGACGATGGAGAATTGCACAGATGGCAGAGACTAAGTCCTGGAGTTTGCATAGATTACCAAACATCAAGGAGTTCATGAACCTGAGCTATGTGCAGAGTTCGAGGCATTTATGGGGCACCAAATTTGTGGGAAAAGGAATTCTTGCGAAGGAGCGAACCGTGTAACGGCATGCGATCACGCCAACACCGCGGAATCGGATTCCACAACTGCATCCAAACGACGTTTAGCTCCGCATGCATGTCTAGCATGTGCCGCAACGTGGGTCGTAGTTGGCAGCACCGACTAATAGGTTTATTTATTGGCTATTTGCTCAACCACCCGAAACACACACACACACCGGTCTCGGTTCCCCAAAAGTAAATACTACCAACTGCAGGGCAAGCCAACCGAATAGCCAGCCAGCTGGCAAATTGTTGAAATGGCCAATGGGCGCTTTGATCACAAAAGCCATGTGGCAGAAGCGGGGATTTTCGCCTTTTCGTTCAGTAATGGGCACCTAATGGATGCCAGGCGCATTGTTGATGAATTTCCGTTCTCTCTTTCGATGGCTCCGAGGTTTTTGTCCGGCTTTAACGAACGAGCAGACATTGGTCTGCGGTCATGACACGAGCAATGTTGCCAATGTCCGAGACGATGTAGCTGAAAGTTGGGTACCGTGTTCGGTTTGATGAAGCTGTTGATCGCCGTCGCTACAGCTGCAGAACTAGCAATAAAAAACGGCGGACGCAGCAAAGATTGCGCCTGCTCAGGGTTAGGAAGAAGTCATCACCTCTTTTAACTTGCCTACGACCGGTCTGTAGTTTAGTACGTGGTCGCGAAAGTCTGCCACATCAGCTTCCTACTTGATACTACTACTACTTCTTACCCAGGAAGTCTAATGCCTGTCCCACCACTTCCCGGGTGCCATTTTTGATTCCATATCAAGGTTCTTCGGAGCTGGAACCTTTAATTAATCCGAGTGACTCACGCCCAAGTCGGTGGTGTGTGCGTCACACGAGATTCTAATTTGGCGGCATGTGTAAATTTTTAATCAGACACCTCAGGTGCCTTTTAGAACTCCCTCCCAAAATCCGGGAGGGTTGGCCGCCACTTGTCGGCAGCGCACGCCTCAAGGCAATCCTCTCCAGCCTCGAGCAGGATCTGGTGAAGCTAATGGCTCGTCTATTTCATTCTGAACCGATGGGAACATGGGCTGGAAAGCGCAGGTTTCTATGGAGTCTCACACTCGCCCAACCACCTGAGGCGGGATCCGGTTCGAGCCGTTGCCGCAAACCGTGTGCCATGTAAGAAGCAGGAAGCAACCAGGAAGCACAAGGCGGCGAAGTGCCACTTAGTGGCGGTGCACAGACGCACGCACGCGTGACTGCTCCCTTGGTGGCGTGTGGCAGTGTGTGGTAGCCCTTCCCTTCCGCATATGACACAGACACATTCGAGCGACACTAGGCCACGTCGGCAAAGTGGCCGACTCCGTTTGAAAGCGAAAAAGTGAGCAAACCGCTCGCCGCTAGTTCCAGCAGCTGGTCCGACCGGGTCTCGAACCGGGCCTGTCCGTCAAACAGGTTTTCTGGGCCCGTTCCCCACAGTCTAGGGGGCCCTTTCCGACTACGTCTCCGTCTGCGTATGTCCCCTCAGAGGCGTCGTGTCGGACGTACGCACATCTCACCGGTCCAGTCCAGTCCAGTCTGCACCTTTTGACTCCTTTTGATGGACACCAAACGAGCGTAAAGGACGCCCCAGGGTGGGCCGGGTAGAGGTGGCGGATAACGGCCGAGGAAGTGTAGGAGACAACTGCAGGGGCTTGTAAGCCCGTAAGCTCACGGCAACACTTTCGCTTCGTGCTTTGCGTAATATCACCTTCTCCAAGAGCCGCCCGGCGGCGATGTGGAAGAGAGGGCTGTGGGGACATAATCCCAAGCCGGTTTTGTGTGATCGAAAGAAAGTGAGAGAAAAAAAACACAGGCAATCCTGAAACCGACGCGCCAACAAAAACTAGGTTTGTCCGCCATGTGTGTCGCATCCCCGCGCCCTCCTCTACCGCCGACGACGACGAAGTAGACGATCGAAGCCCGGTGGTTATCAAATCGGCGTGATCTTTACGGATCTTTCTCTCTGACGTCATCCGCGCGGAGGTCACCCGGACGAACGGCGGGCGGTGGCCGGGGACATCGTTTCGAGACGTGGAGCCCTCCCCCGGAGGCGCAGCAGGGTGCGCTAGCGTTCGATATGTAAATTGAATTTCACTCTTGATTTCGTTTGAAAAACTGGATTCCGAACACGACTTGCCTTGTAGTTGTTGAGGCGAATTCGTGCTTTCCCGTATCAAGTCATCGACGCGCGGTACAGCGAATGAGAACGAGAGTCTTATCGAACTATCGAATCCATACTCTACACTCTAATAGACAATGCAAATAAATACCTGTCCAGAAGTCTTGAAGAAGTGAGTAACAATAGGTAAATAACAAAGAATTACATGCACAAGATATAAAAGAACCGGTGTTATGGTACATCCACACAAAGGTATAAGAGTAGTTTTGTTTACTTCAACTTCAGATGACGCTTTGAAAGCTCGACAATGGTACATGGACAATAAACAGAACCTAGCCAGAGAGATACCATTACTCAGAGCATTGATTATTCATGGCTCTCAAACTGGTACTTATGATGCATGAATGATTGAACATGAACGATTTCCGATTCCGTATAGAGTCCAATGGTTATGCAGATAAAGTTAAACACCTTATGTTTGCATGTCTTGGAAGTTGGCTACTGCAACTTTGCCAGTCATGGAACTGCACAAACGACTCGTTGTCGTTGCGGTTTCGAATGTTCTACGCAAAATCCTTGAAGTGTCACAACGAATATGTCCGGGTCTGACATAGCTCACGGTCCGCTGGTATCAATCAATCTTAAAAGCTTCCTGTAACCGTAACCCACAGCCGATCGCTCCCAGATCGCAGTTGTTGTACGTGTGTTGACGATCGTTCTGCCTCTTGTTTTTCTCGTTCGTTCGACCTCACAGACATCGAAAGCGACCCGAACCGTGCGCCACCGTGCGACGAGTCGGTGTGCCAGCTGCCGGACTGCTTCTGCTCGGAGGACGGTACCACCATCCCGAACAACCTGCCGGCGAAGGATGTGCCGATGATGATCACCATCACGTTCGACGACGCGATCAACAACAACAACATCGACCTGTACAAGGAGATCTTCAACGGCAAGCGCAAGAACCCGAACGGCTGCGACATCAAGGCGACATACTTTGTCTCGCACAAGTACACCAACTACTCGGCGGTGCAGGAGACGCACCGCAAGGGTCACGAGATTGCGGTACACTCGATCACGTAAGTACCGCGACTTGTTTTTCTAGCTTGTTTTACGTTACTTTTGCCTACCGGAGACTGATGGGATGAAGGAGTGGATCCACCATCATGTTGTTGTCGTTGCATTGTTGCCTGTGGAAACTTATTTGCAACCATTTGCCATTCCCTTTCTTTGTCTGGTCCTTCTCGTTGTCCAATGTGTGTAGTCACAACGATGAGGAACGCTTCTGGTCGAACGCGACGGTGGACGACTGGGCGAAGGAGATGGCCGGCATGAGGATCATCATCGAGAAGTACGCCAACATCACGGACAACTCGGTCGTGGGAGTGCGTGCGCCGTACCTGCGCGTCGGAGGCAACAACCAGTTCACCATGATGGAGGAGCAGGCGTTCCTGTACGACTCGACGATCACGGCCCCTCTGTCCAACCCGCCGCTCTGGCCGTACACCATGTACTTCCGCATGCCGCACCGGTGTCACGGTAATCTGCAGAGCTGCCCGACGCGCTCGCACGCCGTCTGGGAGATGGTGATGAACGAGCTCGATCGCCGGGAGGACCCGACCAACGACGAGTACCTGCCGGGCTGCGCCATGGTCGACTCCTGCTCGAACATCCTCACCGGGGACCAGTTCTACAACTTCCTCAATCACAACTTCGACCGGCACTACGACCAGAACCGCGCGCCCCTCGGACTGTACTTCCACGCCGCCTGGCTGAAGAACAACCCGGAGTTCCTGGACGCGTTCCTCTACTGGATCGACGAGGTGCTGGCCAACCACAACGACGTCTACTTCGTCACCATGACGCAGGTCATCCAGTGGATGCAGAACCCGAGGACGACCAACGAGGTCAAGAACTTCGAGCCGTGGAGGGAGAAGTGTGTCGTCGAGGGCCAGCCCTCATGCTGGGTGCCGCACTCCTGCAAGCTCACCTCCAAGGAGGTGCCCGGGGAGACGATCAACCTGCAAACCTGCGTCCGCTGCCCCAACAACTACCCGTGGGTCAACGATCCGACCGGAGATGGCTTCTTCTAAGTCCTCCCTTCTCGTAGGAACTCCCGGATAGCTCCCATTTGGTTTACCCTTTTCGCTTGCCTACAGCTGCCAAAAGTCTTGTAGGACGAACAGGGAACTTCCCTTTCCTCTCTTTCCCCTTCCCTTTCCCCTAATCCTCAAACTGTTTCTGTCAATTCCTCATTCAAGGAAGAGGCAGATGTATTTTTTCGTATCAAAACATGGGCTCGAGTCCCCGAAATGTCAACATGCAGCGCCGCGACTGCCGTCTAAAGATCCTTCCCCTCCTCTCCCCTCCCCCAAATGCACCCCTTGTCCCATTGCACAAAACCCCCTCCTTCTTCAACTCAACATCTAGTCTCGGTGCCTCGAGTGCCGCAGCAACTCACAACAATTCGATGGCCATTCCCCCCATACGAGACTAGGAACAATCGCGGCCCTCCCACCCCATTCCGGGGCGGGGGGAAACGGAGGTAGAAGCAAACAAGATCGTCTTGCTGAACTACTGGAATACAACAACGGTAAACACAAAACAAGATGAGAAAGAAACAAGAAAACGAATGCTGTGGATACTACGATTATGTATTTTTTTGTCGTTTATAATTTAATTTAATACAAACCAATGGAAAATGAAACAAAAAAATATGGAAAAAATACAAAATACAATTCAACCCACAACAAACAACTGCGACATATGTAATTGATTGGTGAAGAAACAAAAAACAACTCTCCGTGGAGCCCAAAACGGAACGAAACAAAACAAACACAAAACACAAACAGAAAACATCACAGCGAAACGAACAACCCTGCCCCATGAAGGGCGAAAACTTAAACGAAATCTCTCGCGCACGAACCACACGGCGGAGTAGGAAACGCAAGTAGTAGTAGAAGCAAAAGAAATACGGCGCACACTCCTCCATGACACGGTGCGCCAGGAAAGGCGGGGATTCAATTTCATTCAACTGCGCCTTCTCCCATCGCATTAATCGGCTCGTACTTGGAGCGGATTTATGTAGCCTTTTTTTTAATCATTAGTGTTTTTTTTTAAAATCATTTCTTCTTTATCCGTCTTTGTAACTCTCCTTCACACCCGTCTCGACTCTCGATTAATATGTAAATACTGTGTAGACGCTAGTTTTGTAAGTGATTTCTCTGCGAGTGCCGTACGCGAATACGGAAGAAAGCCTCTTTCCAACAACACCACACATATAGAATCCGATTCAAAGCAATGCAAGTGTTTTAGTTTTTTTTATTTCTCTTCCCCCGCAAGTCTTGCTTTTTCATGCCAATAGAACCAAAACCGGCAAAAGCTATCTATAAAATCTAACACTCGAAAACACCACCACCTCCTAATGAGAAATATTGTTGTTAGCAAAAATTGGAAAGAAGACAAGAAATAAAGACTATTTTAGAAAAAAAAAGAACACAAACCCTGAGTCTGAAGATTGCGTTTCATAAATGGTTGCACCACCCGAGGGGATGATGCTCACGGGGTTGGGAATTGAAAGTTGGTGTCTGTGTGTGCGGTTTTGTGTGCTAACGAAGGCGGTAGTTTTAGAAAGAAAAAACACAACACGGAGGAGAAGAAGGAGGAAAAAAAAACCCTATATCCCATGACACTTCGACACGCGGCCAGGCCGTGTCGTCAGCGGTATGCCAGTGAAAGAGAGAGTCAGGCAGGCACGGTTTTCTTTCCTTTAGACTTTTTCAATCCCGACCCAAGGTGATCCAGTAATCATACCACATAGTGGCGTGCATGACACCTAAGCCTCGTCGTGGTCGGTCGCATAAGCGGCGGACTGGTATTAGATGCGATGCAGCATGCGCTCCGTATAGTATTGAAGTATGTGCACATAGCTTCTTTAGGTTGGTGGTAGTTGCTTTTTTTTCTTCTATCTTCTCGCGCGATCACATTCCCTAGTCTGCTTCCTTATCTATTTTTTTTTATTCTCCACGCGAGGGGAGCGTGATCGTGGGGGGGTTTTCGGGGTAGGCTTGGGAGGTTGAAATCAAATTAGCGAAAGTTGATGTTGAGGTCCCTGGGTATTGGTAAATTCGATTGGAAATAGGAGGCAATCGAACCGAATCTGATTGGAACCATCCCCCCATCGCAATTCCAAAAGGGAAAAGGGCAGTGAAATCACGACTTCGACCCGAGACAACATACACCAACCCGAAAAAGTCGGCGCGAAAGGTCGGCGGAACGGACGAAAAACATCGAATCCAACTCCCTCGGAACTCCCAACATAGGCCACGTGGTACCAACGTGTGCGGCCCGTCAAGCCAAAAACTAGCTTGAGAGAAAATGTTTAAGGGCACCACGGGGGGTTGGGGAGGCCGGGACCAGACACCCAGTTGTTGTTGGCATCAACAGCGACATGTTCTGCGGTGTTTATGATAATGAACTATGGGAACTCGTATCGGGCGCGGACACACAATCGTGCATGATGATAGCTATGTTTCAAGGTTGATGAATTTCAACGGACGAGCCGCTGGGAGAGGCGGGGAAAAGGATAGTTTCGTCGTGCGAACAATTATTCCCAAGGTGTGAAGATAACGAAAGGGAAACTAATCGATCGTCGTGTCTGGCAGAGGTGACAAATGGTGATCAACCAATTTTTGGGATGGAACAAGACACGAAAAGGGTACAAAACTCGAGGCCATTCTGAACGCAATCAAGCGAGCGTCCCGAGGAGATTCTCCATCAACCGATTTTGATTGGTTCGGCCCCCTTTTTTCTGCTTACAACACTGTGGATCAACGGCGACGTCGAGCTTCAGGGGGAAAACCCCAACGATCTTGTAATGGCTGCCCTTGGCTAACTTGAATGAACATGATTCATCCCGCTGCGAAGGATAAGAGAATTTTAAAGTTTCTGTCACTGGTCAGATGGTCGTGATGTTCAGCTGCGAAATCGATGTCGAGTCATAGTTTGACACCGCTCTCAAGAATTTACCCCAAACACCCTCGGAATATCGTTTCGAGGCACGGCTGCACAGTGGTCGAAATTGCCATGGAAATTTGGCATCATTTTAAAACAACGAAAAGAAGCTAGTGTTGGTCATACTAGCTCTTTTGCCCGGTTACATAGGCTGCACTATGTGCACTATGTATTTTTTTATGTGACAGCTATCTTGGAGGTGAAATATGGAATTTTAGTCAAATGTAACATTCATTCAACATTTTATTCCAAGTCCAGTTGGGACACTTTTCAAAACATTGAAATCGGTACTGTCCAACTTCATATCAATCTTAAGAAGCTTTGGAACTATTTGTTGCTAAACACTATCTATCAAACATATCCTTCAGTTTCTGCATGTTTATCCATCGGAGTTAGCTCTGGATTGCGTTCTGGTTGATTTTTTTCCTAATTCAGCCGCAGGCTACCGATTGCATAAAAAACTTGCATGCAAATGGAGCTTGAACAATCTTACACCTTACAAGTTGCTAAATTTTATATATTGTAGATATAGATAGATAGATAGAAGATAGATAAATTATAGATAGAAGATAGAAGATTTTAGGTCCTTGTACCATCTAAAATTGTAAGGTATTGTATTGCGGATATCGTTTAAAATGGTTCAGGTATTGAACAAATCCTTGATCTCGCAAGTGAACTTAGAACTCCCAAATGTACTTAGTGCATTTTGCTATAAATTTGGCTTGTGAAATTAATTTTCTGAAGGATTTAGGAGGCTCTACTCTCTCACACAGAACCACCGTGCCGTATCTTTATGAGAACAATACGGATCCCATTAGTAGCTGGGATGGGTTTTTCCCCGGCCGACCGAAGAGCATCCGCTTCGAGTACTGCGTCCTAAAGAACACGCCGCACCACGGAGAGATCGCCTGGGATCGTCGTCTAATTAACCCCCATCGGTGCGGCTGGCGATGGCGATGGCGTAGTTTGTTGCTGGCTGGTGGTGCAAGCAAGCAAGCTGACTGACGCTGTAGGCGACACGGCATTGCCGGCAGCGGTTCGCGCACCTTCGGTGTAGTCTTACCGATCAATTTCCACAGCGCCGAGACACACGCGCGTCGTCGTCGTCGGCTCGTCGACTAAACCGTTATAAGCACACCTTGGTCAATTCCTTTCATAATTTACCGTTGCATTAGCGGAACGCCTTCACACAGTTCCCAACCCCTCCCGTCGCCGCCACGCCATTCACTTCCTCCATCGTGCACACAACACCCCCAACCCGTACTACCCCTTGGGTGCTGCTACTATCATCATCAATCTGTCAATTATCGCCATCATAACAAAATGGTACAAATTCGGCACCGGCAAGCAACATTCCCGGCGGGGCAAAGGGGGGTGACAGAAGGTGACAGGCTTCTCACGAACCATCTCACGGCATCGAGGATGACGATGATGCTGATGATGCCGATGATGCCGATGAGGGATCAGCTCAATGCGGGCCTATATGTCAAGTTCGTGAGTTCGGGTTGCGCCGGCGATGTCGCCCGCCTTGCGAAAGACCACTCGTGCCCGGAATCGTGCGCCGATGTAATGGACGATAATTTTTCGGTATTTGATTACTGGTTATCGACGCTTCAGTTTTCGCCCGGCTCTTAAATCGATCGAACCATTGTGCGGGTTGGGCTTTAGAGTCTTGACATTAGAATGCAATTTCCGAAAAGGGGGAAGGGTGCAGAAATACCATCATCAAAGCCATCAGAAGCACCCAATTCAGCTGATTTGGAGTATTTATTTTATAAATATCAGATATATTGACGGGAACTTGAAAATCGCATTTTGCAAATCAAAGCTAATTGATTGCTTATTATTTTGGGTTGTTCTGTGCCTCACGCTCAGCTCAAGTTGATTCACAAATGGTTAACAAGTTCTTGAAGGCTTCAATACCCACCATTATTCTCCCCTTGAAGATGCACTGTCATTGCCTTTTATTATGAAATACCAAAGCAGACAAGGAGGATCAAGGACTTCACTGAAGCATCGGCAATAAAAATACGAGCCCAAGTGAAGTGAGGAAATCAGCCAAACGATCGAATGAGAAGCACACGTCAATCCGAAAGGCTCTAGAAGCTCCACAAGAAGTCGATCGATGGCTACCACCTCTTGCGGGGTGGGGGCAAGGAAGAAGGAGAGCGTGCAATTATTTGTAAAAACCGTTCAACCATTACACCATTCTCGCGTTCACCTGCTTCACTACCCCACGAAGGGTTTCGCGCGATGCGATTCGAATCGATTGCGTTTTGATCGTTCTAAGCTACCGGTGCGGCAGTTGTCTTTCCGTAAATTGACCCACTACCGGCAACGGCGTGGTGCGCCGCCGGGTGATTGTTCCGTCCGTCTGCACAGACGCCCTTTCCGTCCCCGCCAAAGCCCCGCCCGCCCTCCCGCAGGAGGCAAACGGAATCCGGTACCGCTACATTCTAGTGGCTCACCTCACGGCAATTAAGTCGTATAACTGTTTGATCGAATTAGTATTCCATTCGGGTTACCCTCCCCCCACGTCCGGCAGCTTAATTCACCATCCCCAGCGACCCCCCAATCGTCCAACTTTGAATGACAATCGCATGAAGTCGGCATAGATAGTTAAAGTAGCTCCACTAAGCTCACCGAACTTTGATTAAGACGGCGCCGGTGCAAGACGAACGCAAAACGGCATACCAAATGTCGGAATTTCAGCTCTTAAGTAGGGCTGAAATGAATTCCAAACCGATCAGCAACAAATGTATTTTTGTAGAGCAATAGACATTTCCCTCAGCCAAGAACAAGAAACACTTGGTAAGGAAAAAAGGATAGGGTCAATGAGGGTATTTTGGCCCATGTATGTAATTTTCGCCCACTAGAAAGGAGATCAATTATTACACTGATTTCAAATAACGATGCGCCCCACCATTTTTATAGTGTTAATATCGATTTATTCTAGTTAGATACCAAATTTGGAAGCGATTGCATCAATATAGAAAATCGTTAAAAACTACGGAACTATTTTTCAACAAATCATGCTGTAAGCATATAGTTCGCCCACCTTGAGATATAAGCAACCACTGCGTAAACAAATCGAAAGTAATGTTTTTCTTAAGCTTTGAATGTTTTTAGGAATTATCAAAACGCACGAGAAATAATTGTAATTTCGATATGAAAGTGGGCCAAAATAGATGCGATGAAATCTGGTTTCGATTAAAATGAAATTTGTACGCATTCTGACACTGACAGCTGGCTGTCAGACATTTTCTAAACGAAAATCCGATCATCCTGCAACAAGAGTGGAAATTAAAATATCAAATTAAACATTTAATCTCACTTATTTAACAATGGTAAAAGTAAATAACAGTTCCTAAATCATTTTAAAGATTATTAAAACCATAAAACACGTAAAAAAGGCATTTTTTTATATGGGCCAAAACTGGTACATAGATGGGCCAAAAAAGCGACAAAAAGTGTGTTCGGAAATTGATAATTTTTCAGTGAAAACATAAAATATACTCAAACATATGAATTTTAGTGCATGCTTAGATAGCTAGTCTACATTATCATACCAAGTTTATCGTAATATGATCGGTACAATTAATGCAATGTTTTCTTTTGGGGCGACCCTTTCCCAAGTGGGCCAAAATAGGCACTTTTACCCTACTTGAGACAGGAAAAGATATGTTCCACCCAGGAGGAAGTAAGCCTCCCGTGGAGGAACATTTGTTTTCCAGCACGCCCTTTTCGTTCGTGGGCTTCAGAAAATGTCCGACCCAGCGCTGCCAACGGGGATAAATTGCCTCGCGTTGGGCGTTGGCCTAATCGGGGCGACATGAGCTCCATAATGTGTCGCGAGGAAAGCGACTTGCGCGCCTAGGTCTTTGTTCTGGGGCCGGAAGGTTCTGGTCCAGTTTGTTTTTTCTGCTCAACAGCGGACAATTTCGCAAACAGACACCGGTTTGCTTGTGGTGTTGTGTTGTGGGGCTGTTGCTGTTGTTTCACTTTCTGCCACTTCTGGTGCCAGCCTTCTTCTTCGTCGGGGTTTGGAAGGCAAACGAGTCGGCGTCGGTGGACGGATGAAAGTGGACACCCCATCGGGGAGGGGAGGAATGCATGTGAAGGCATGTGAACGCAGTGAACTCTGTTAGCCTTGAGTGGCGCGCGGTGCGACCGACCAAACCCCGGAATGAGGAACATTAATTTCCCAGCCACCCCCAGAGCAGTTCCGCAAAGCACCGCTCCTCCTCCCCCTTACCCGCTGCAAGTGAAGAAAGATAATTTATTACATCTTCTTGCGCGTGCTCGGTTTCGTTCCGTGGCGGCCATCGTCCCCGAGAATGCGAAAATTAAAAGCGAACAAAAAAGGAAACATTCCTTACCCCTTCGGAAAGGGTTCCGGAGCCGAGCCATCCTGCCAGCGACAATCGTCTACAGACAAATATGCACACCCATACACCCAGCCAGCACTCCGGTGTGTCCGTGCACATTTTCAAAGTGCTATTTATCTTCCGCGATTAGCAAACACGCAAACAGACCTTGCATTTCGCGAAGGATACACCGGGCCCGGACAAAGGTGGAGAAAGAAAACGGCAAAACGAACAGCGCGTTGCAACAGAACAACTCACTAGGCAAACAACGACGCAAGCAACGATCGCCAAAAAAGTGCCAAATGCAAAGTAAACACACTCCGCTCGATTGCGCAGCACCACACCACTTTGGGTTCGTCGCTTGCATAATCGCCCAATTTACGCATCCGCTTGCAATTTGGCTCGGAGGCACGGAGATAAAGGTTCGGTGAAATAAAATAATAATCCCGAACCGGGAAAGGGAAATGGCCATTTCTTCTTCCGCCGCAAAGCGTGAACTCACCAGCAAGTGAATGAACCTCTGTGAACTCACTCTGTTGGTGAAGGAAAAACGACACGAATCTTTGTGGAGAACACGATCGAAAAACCGCCAGGTAAGTGCATCGAGCGGGGTGAAACGGTGCAGAAAGTAAACGCACGTCATTGCAATCTCGGCACACGGCGCCAAGGGAAGGAAAGTGTAAAGCGATCGCTGATCTCTCATGGTAATGATCATGCCCGAAGTGGTTGGCTTTTGCCCGGCACTGTTTCTCTTTCTTTTGGTGATATTTTTAGATTCGCGTACGAACCCCGCGCGGTGCATCGTAAAATTAAATCCCTCTCGAAAAAGGCCCTCATAAGAAAGCAACAACCCAAAACTACAAACACATACTTATATCGACGTCGTCGTCCTCGCCTGAAATCGGCCAACCCTTCCGTGGGTTAACACTTTTCGGGGTTAAAATTTACTTGACATTTGCGCGCCTAGTCGGAGGTTTTTTCGGGTCCTCCCTGTGAAGAAATTGATGGCCACCACTTTCTACCAGAGCTCGGCTGTGTGTTCGAAAGTCACACAATAATTCATCCTCCGGGAGGGGGGTTGGTGGTGGATGTGAGGTGTCTGGGTCGTCTCGTTTGTGGGAAGTCGGTAGATGAAGTCTTTTACTCCGATGTTTGTAGAGTAATGTTTATCTATTGACTTGGTACGACCGGCCACCGCACAACGCGTTGGGTTTTGTTGTGGTTGGAATGGATTTTCTACCCTTTTTCAAATAGGCATAATAAATTGTATACTACTGTATCGAATCATCGTACTCTTCGGACGGAAGGTTACTTTTTACGTTGTTTTAATTTTATTTCTGCTGAAAACAAACATTTGGGAACTTCGGGGTTATGTAACATTCAATACACCGTTTTATAGAAGGCATTTTTTAAATGTTGTATTAAACTTTGCAGAATAATTTATTTTAGCACGAATAAAATGAAAAACATAACGATTTATTAGTAGAAATCACAGTTAAATCATCAAAAACTGCAATGCGTTATTCCCATCAGTCTTTTTTAGACAGTTTTTTGAGACTCCTGGTAACATAACATTATATGCAACATTTCAGTTCTATGATTTTATGCCCTGTATTGACTTGTTTTCCTCGTGGCCCATAATACCACAAGGCTCCCTAAGACTCCATATTTTGGGGCGTAGTCTTCTCAACACTCTGCATCGGAGGGAACAATAGTCACGGCAAGTCAACAGTCGCCAACCGAAAAACTGTCTCGCAAAGGGGAGGATGAAACCCGGGGTGAAAGGTAGCACACCAACGCGCACACACACACACCCACGGACACGCATTATTTCACCCGTCATTTGATCGGGGAGAAAAAGATCGATGAACAACGGTGAACAACACCAAAACCGGTCCATCAAGATAGTGGAGATGAAATGAGATTTGGCGTAGCCACACAATCCTCGCCGGTGTTCCCCCCATCCTGCCCGTCCTCGCGATCCTGGAGTGTAAGGAGCACCACCACCCTTTTCCCTGCCCTGGTGGTCGATGGTGAGGTAAAAGTAAGATATTTTGGGCGATATCTGAAGCCCCAAACCAGACCAGACCAGACCAGACCAGCCCGGGACGATGGGTTCGGTGTGAAATTTGTCTTCGGGGCAGCACCAGGCAGGGCACAGTTTCTCCGTGCACACAGCTGCCAACGCCCGCTGCGATCGATCGTGACAGCTCGCCCCGGGGGAGGTTTTTTGGCCCCGGGTTTCGGGCGGGGGTTGGCATCGTCTTCCCGTCGCCAGCTTGACGCCAGCCATTCGTCTTCCGCTAGACGCCCTAACTCATCGAGGCTCCGCGTGCGGGAAAAGGCCACTCATAACGCATGCGTGCGAATGCGTATGATAAGGGAGTTTGGCAATGGTTCACCATCGACATCAACAACACCGAAAACGAGACCGACGCAGGACCAAGCGTTCGCTAATTTCATGGTCAATTGAAATGGGTTAATCGTATTGGGTTTTGGGTGGTAGAGAGTCTTGCCGCTTGGTGGGGGGGATCCTGCCTGACTCTTTTCATTTCTCGGCAGCCTCTCCTCGGCAATCTCCTCCATCAACTTGTTTTCTTCATATTTGTCCGCCATTGTTCATACAAACAAGTACCGACAAAGTGGGCCACCTTTTGGTGGAGGTTAGGTTTTGTAGTTCTTTTTTTTCTCTTCTTTGCACGCACGAAAAAACACCAATCAAAACCCACCTGGAAAGTGTCAGCCATCGTCTAACGGTTGACAGTTTGCCTGCCTACGGTCTCCTGCAGCCGCTGACGAGCTTTGTTGTTTTGTCCCTATTGAGTTGCGATGATAAATATTGTGGATATTACGGCACACAACAATCAATGCCGTTGTCGTTCTGGTGACTGCGTAGGGACATTCAGGGCACAATGCAGTAGTGTCATTGTAAGGTAAACACACATTTTTAGATGTATAAAAAGTTCAAAGGCAAGAGTTTTCATATCATGATCATGTGGTAATTGTTTGTTTCGAAGGATTCCAGATATATTTCCAAAATACTTTATTGAGTATTGATAGAAAAGCGATCGATAATTCCTCTCATTACCTTACAAAATTTTTGTGCAGGAAAAAGCTGTCATTTGACAATCAGTTTTAAAGTTTTGCTGGTCTTTTCTTGTCCCCACAGGACAGACCCATTGTTAACTCCCACGTTCGAACAAATAAAACCTAGAGTCAAACCAACCTAACGACGAGAAATTTCGACTCAAAAATCTTAACCAGCGCGTTTCCAATGCGAGCGCACCATTGGAGTAGATTTATGCTGCCAACGTGCCGGGAATGCTAGATATATGCTTGCACGTGTGCATCGAAGCCATTCCGCGTCGGGTTCGTCGTCTGACGCCGAACGGCGTGTGTCTTTTATTTTGCTTTTAATTTCCCGTTGCTCCAAACACATGGACGTCCCCTCACGTCCTCGGGGCGGCGGTGGTGGTTTGCATCCTTTGGCGCACGTGACGCAAATGCACAATCACCGGTCGACGGAAGAGAGAACGAATGAAGAGAAGAAAAAAAAGAGGAAGAAAAGATGATGGTAATTTCGTGGGTATGTGCACGGGGGTCGATTTCGAGTTCATTCACATCGATCGGTCGGTGAAAAGAGCAGCAGAGTTGATGAGATCGATTGCTAGTGGGTGATGTTTTTATTTCGGAAAACTTCCATTAGGAAAAAAAAGGACTAACAACGAACCTTATCGTGAAACTGTACTGTTGGGTTCACTGCGAAAAACATAACAGCTAGCTTGGTAGAAAGTATCTCACAGTTTGGTGTGGCTGTGGACGTTTGAAAATGTCCCAAAGAAAACAAGTAAACATGACAGTTTACCTTAGCCAAACAGAGGCCCTTCCTTCGGCTTCGCGGCGCCAGCGCGCTGGGTGTAGACGAACTCCGGAAACATCCGGTAGCAAAAACAGCACCGAAACCGTAGCCAGTAGCACAAACTTTATGACAAATGATCATTAATCCACACTCCCAGAGCGGAACACCTTTCCTCCCTCCCCCACCGGGGAAGCCGGAGAGACCACAGAGCAAACGCCTCCCCAACGGTCCGGAGGAAACCGCCAAGCCGCAGCCGCGAGCTTTCTCGCCATCTCCACCAGAGAGCACACATTATCGATGCGGAGGGGTATAGAAAAAAGGGAAAGTTATTTATTATTTTACATTTTCACGTTCACTCGCGACAAGCGGCACACCGAAACACACTCAAACCGAGCGGAGGGACAAAAGCCGGAGCCGACGAGGAGCATCAAAAAGGAGCATTGAACGGCCGAAGGGGACAATAACATAAAACTGCCAGCTTTCGAGAGAAGCGACCAACCTCGGGGCAAAACGCTTCCCGCCTCCGTCCAACACCACTTACTTCCTTCGCGCAAATGATGGATTCGCATCTGGAGTACATCGTAAAATTGCAGTTAAATGCATCACGCACCAAAAGCGAGTCGGTAAATTTTTCCATCCAACGCAAAAAGCTGAACCCTGTCCCTGGCATATTGAGTATCTCTTTCCTCTTTTTTTGTTGTTCGCAGAACATATCGATCTGTCAATTGACATTTATGCAATTCCTCGATGCCTAGGATATATCGCCCGGGAAGTCCCCACCCTAAAAAGCGAAAAGTGTTCTGAGTCAGCGGAATTTCTAGGAGGAGGTTGTCAGCATAAATCCGCTCAGGTTCGTCGCTTCTGGGCGGATTCGACGGTTTGAGCAATATTGCGGCATAACCGCATGCGTCGGCGCGTTCCAGCGGAGTGGAAGTCCTTGGCATCGATTTGGTTTTCAGAATGAATTTTTGCGCCGCTACCAACCATCCCAAAGCCAAGGCATCCTCAACACGTGCGCGTGTGCAATGCGCATCGATGTTAGTCACCGCCGCGCGATTTGCGAACAAGTCACACAGTTGTCTTTGCGACTTTGAGAAAATGGGGAACTTCTTGCGATTAAAACCATCACCGTGTACGTGTCCTCGAGCCAAGGAATTGATGGACGCTAATGAACGGCGTCGGAGTTCCCCGACGGAACGGAAAGCAATCGTGTCTGCTGTGTGGTTTCCCTTTTGGGGCAAGGATTTTCCAGCCCGTTTCTGGACGACCTTTCCCATGTCTTATTGCGGGAAAATCAGCTGCCTGCTGTGTTTATGTTGTGGTTGCGTTCGAAAGTAGTCAACCCCTACGGGAACGGTGCTAGGGAAGCATGTCCTTGCGATCCTTTTCCAGCTGCTCCAGCTCCCAACTCCCTGCCTGCTTCCTGGTTGTCTCCGGGGTTTGGCTCCAAACCTCCCGCCTCGTGTTATTGCTCCAGTTGTTGGCCTTGATCTTTACTTCTCGGCCGGATTGGATGGACCAACCGACAACCGAACACGGCAAACGTCTTCCACTTGCCCGGCGGCCCCGGGGGTAAGTAAGTAAGCATGTTGGCCCGTTTTTTCCTTTACCGGCCCAGTTTTTCTAGTGTTAATAATTTACGAAATTTTTGAATAAATTGCATGAATCATCTGATATACATAAATTAGCGTCCGTTATCAGCGAGCAGACGAGAGCAGACGAGAGTCCATTCGCCAAAAACCATCGCCCCAAGAGCCGGCGTCTTAAAGCTCCGACGACACGCTGCTACTGTACGCCAAAAACGGGGGACTTCTGATTACCAGTTTCTAACGTGGTGCTACGTGTGGTTCGGATCAGGTCCATTTCCTCATGGCAGCCGACGACGACACTGGGTTGGGTTCGGTGTTGCAAACCTGGGGGCTGATTGTGGCGTTAAGGAAAGAAAAATCTTCGCAGCTCGGCTTTTTTTTTTTTGGGGTGCTATTTTCGACGCCGGCGAGAAGAAATTGCACAACAAATGAAAGAGGTGCAAATTAGCAGCCAAAGTCTCCAAAGCAAAGACTCGGCTCTAATGTCCTTTCGAAGGGAAAGTCGAAAATAAAACACCAAGCCAACACCAACGGCCGGATATTTGGCGAGCAGAATAGACCGGAAAATATATATATTTATGTGTTCCACGCGCGGAAACTAGTGTGCAGGTGGAATCTCACATCTCGCGCCACCTCTAATGAGGGACAGATGTTATGGCCTTCCAATATTCCATCTATGGATGCGGCCGGCGCGTTATGCATTGATTGTGAGCGCGTTTATGCAAGATGGATGAATGGATGGATGGATGGATGTTTGCAATTACAAATCCAAGCAAATTGTTATGCTAAAAGCAGGCGCTTTCAATTACCCATCGTGCACGTGGGGAATTAAGAAAATAAGGTGCTCATGGTCGGAGTTTTGCAGCCCAGCATCAGCGCGCAGCTTTATCACTCATACCGTGCACGCAACGGGCGCGCATTGTACCATACGCACTCAGTGCAGTGATAAGACCCCGAAGCTGGCTTTCCAACGCCGCCGCAGCTTTTACGTAACTTATCGCACCATCGAACCACTCTGGGAAATCAGCCACTGGCCACTGGCGAGGAAGTGACGAAGACGAAGGAAGGCATAAAGAGCGAAAGAGAGAACGGTCAAGAGGGGAAAAAAAAAAGGTAAAAACAACAGTAAGGAAGTGTCAGCCAGCACCCCCTTTACCCCTCCCCTCTTTGTGTCCACCCGCGGGTGGGTCGAGCGCGGGTTACTCAATACGCAATTAATTACTACCCACACGATGCAAATCAGATTTTCTCATCGGCGCGCTCGGTGGAGGCGCTTTATGGGGACTACTTCCTTGCAGGCCGGAGGTTACCGGCCCGGCGTGGCCGAGGTCCACGCCCCAACGGATGCCCGATGGTCCGGGCACAGGGAGACGACGATGCACATCGTTGATAAATCGATTCGGTGACCGATCTTCGGGGACCGAACAGGATGCGGCCCGCCTTTTATGTAATGGGAAATCGACGATTTGGAATAATCAGCAGCAAAGAGCGCGCGAATGACGGGAGCCGGCGTGACGGAATACGGGCACAGGTTGAGCTGCATTCCGACCAAATCAGCAGCGGCCAGTAGTAATTGAAAACGTCCAACGTGAATAAGGCGGGTTCATCGCTTGGTCGGGCGTTGATGTCTTCCGTTCGAAACTTGCCCGGTTTTAACCCATATACGAGAGAACCACCGGTAAAACTTGTTTGGCCTATCAAGGGAATATTTTTCGAGCCATTTTCGATTGTTACATCAGTAATGGAGTGTATTTTATATTTAACTTTGTTTATTAAAATAGGGGTTATTACGCACTTTACCCCCTTTTAGCGCGATGTGTACTGCTTCTACTGAATCCCATCATCTTTTTACTGACCCTTCGCAGAAAAGAGTTGAAATACAACCAAACCATTATTAATCGTTCTAAAAAGCGTAAAATTCAATGCAATCGAACTTATTTTCTGTGGTTTTACCCTTTCGATTGGCATAAGTTAAACAGCAACACTTTTTCTAAAGAAGGGGACAAATCCAATTAGAATATTGACGATCAGATCACGCCAACAAGGCTTGTCGGTCCATAGTAAATTTTTTTTCTAAAGGACTATTATCAAGTAATAAAATGTTTTTGCCTTCTCTATCCTTCTAGGAATAAGATCCCAAAGAAAACAACTAACTGTGAAAAATATCTTTTATAAAATATAAGCCGAAGTTTATCATCAACTGACTACAGAAATTTGTCAAAAATGTATGACTTTGAATAGCTAAAAATAAAGGCGTTCTCATGTTTCCTTTCACATAGTTGAAGAAGCTTTTTGACATTAGACATGAAGAACAATAATTCTAATATCCTCCTTTTTGGCATTCTTCTGTCCAATCATTCCTGAGTACTGCTCAACCAAAGAGACCACTCTTGAATCGAATGAAAACAACTCGGATGACATCAGTTGCGAAAATCCCCCCCCTCCCCGGCGGCTAGCCAACCCGCCCGCCCGCTCGTCCGGTTCCAAATCATCCGGTTATTCCTTACGACGCAAATGACCTCAAAAATTGAGCCGTTGTTCAAATTGCTCAATTCAATCCTCAGTCGAGGTTCCCTGCTCTTGCTCTTGTGACGATCATCAAACCCAAGTCGCCCAAGGGCGGATGGATGGTATTGATATTTTTGTAGAAAATAAAACGTATGTGCATGATCTTGGGCCAGTGCTTCCCACTCTGATTCGTTTAAAATTGGTTGGGGAAGCTTCCAGCGCACGCACACACACACTCTCCATTCCTAAAGCTCATTCAAATGAAGCCCCAAGAAATGAGCCGTCGAAAAGATCGAACACCGAAGAATGTTGAGAGAACGGTTCAACGTTTAATAACGCGCGATGACATGGATTTGCGGCCGGGCGTATGACATGCAACTGCGGAGCCACTCGCCAGGGTAAACACACGCCGCCATTGTTACGTGGCAGCGCACATTCGCACAGCCTGCGGGCCCTTGCACACCCTGCGCCCTATCCTGCCCTGCGCTGGAGGGGAGCCGCTTTTCGCCGTAAAGGCCGGCCCGTGTCTCGCTCTTTCCTGCCTTTCGCGAACGAGTCCATAAAATTTCACACACAAGAAGAGAGGAAAAAAAAACCACACACAAATCCAAAAGCAATGTAGGAACGAATTCCACCGCAAGAGCGCAGAAAGGAAAAAGCTGTAGGAATCGAACACAGGCAGGTCTCGATGGTTATGCAACCACACCAATCCACATCCACATTTGCCGCGGTCGTTTCCAGCGGCCACTTTCGCGTGCGCCTGTTCCCTTGCCACTTCCCTCCCACACACACACCCACATTCGTAAGGCTCTTGTGGCGGCCATGGAGACGCCAACGAGAATCTTCCTCCCGCTTCCCAAAGAACCCAAAAGGATGGACGAGCGGGAGTCATACATTTGCCGGTCTAGTGGCCACGACTTTCAGTTTCTTCAACAACTCCCAGCCCAAGAACTCCTTCAGAAAAGAGGTGGTTTCGAAGTTGCCTCCACCGTTTGGTGGAGGAAAACTCACACATTCTATTTGGGGAAAACTACGTGACAAGTTGGGGTTTGTTTTGCACAAGAAAATGAAAATGGCTAAGGAATGTTTCCGCGACATCCAACGGTGATCGACGAGAGGTTGCACGGGTTCGGCCTCGGAAAGCGCTTTGGCCAGCTCGAGTTTGTTCGGCCGCCAGCCACAGGTGGAGTGGGAGATGTCACTCATGCATCCTTGGAGAAGGAGTGAGGCCCTCGTGCCGTGTCTGTGGACGACTTCCAGTTTTGCTGAACATTTACATTTTGTATGCAAAAGATGGGAAAATATACACCACATTTAGAAGGAAGAAGACAGTAATGAATTAGGTACAATAGAGGAATAGAAAGGCTAGTAGAATTTCAACACATGGTACAATTTTAAACGCACCGTGTAGAGTTTATTCAAACAGTTTCCTACATGAAACATATCGAACATTAAAATGTCCTGTGCTAAAACACTTACACTTCCTCAATTAGCTAAACGAAAGCCGAAACTTTAGATTAAGATAAGATCGATTTATAGAACAATCCTATTTGCTTAAGCCATGCTACTTTAGGATTGCTCAAACGAAAAAAGCTCCCGGTCTATGGAAACCACCGTGAGTTCCATTTCCATCCCCCCCTCCATCGATCCACCGTGGCCACCAGGGCGCTCAACACAAGCACAGGAGGGGATGGACACGATCCTCCCTCCAGCTCCCCAAAACGGAACGCAAGACACTCGTGAGCGCCAAAAACGTGCGGGGCGCTCCCGGACGTCACCTTTTTCTTCCGTGGCGAAGCGGTGTGTGGGGATCGTGGCGAAGGCGCGGTGGCCACCCGGCACCATCGCCGTCTCTATATAAGTAGTTGCCGGTTCGGCCAAGACGGTTTCAGTGCTGCGCGCGCCTTGTCCTCGAACACGACGTGAGCGTACGTAAGTGAGAAGCGAAGAGCGGACGGTCGGAAACGAAAAGGAAAACAGGCGCAGAAAGGAAGGGGCCTGGTACAGGATAAGTAGTCCCCTCTGCGTGGTGTACCCTACCCAGGCGGTGCACAACAGTGTGGCCCAGCGATGGCCAGAGTGATCAAACTGTTCGGTTTGCTGTGTTTAGTGGTGGTGACACTCGGTAAGCACTAGATGATGATCACGTACCAACCAAAAGGGTTCCCCCAAACAAATAGGCAATCGGCGAATCGAAAAAGGCGCTGCAGCAGCAGCAGGAAATGATCGAAACGGCATATTGGCTAAAGCTTAAAATTGAACCACACCGGAAACGTTGGGTGAGCGGTGAACGACGAACTCTCTGTGCCCAAGCGTGCGGCCGAGCGTGCAAGGTCCGACATGGTTCTGTCGACCGTAGCCCGACTCTTTCCCTTCGCAATCCGTCGCGAACCGTGTGCCGTTTTGTGTGACCATTGATGGCAAAGGAAGTGAAGTAGTTGCTTTAACTTTGTCCATTTTCTTCAGTGCCATTAATCATTCGGCTGTGTCTGTGTCGTAAAATATTTATAAATTCCCTTTTCTTCTCCATCTGCTCTAAGCAACTAAGGAAAAGCTCCTTCCTTGTCCTCTGTTAGAAGAAGTCAGTCAGAAATGTAAAGCAGTCTTTCCTACAAGAAACAAGAAAATAGAAAAATCAGTCACTTGCAACTGCACCAAGTTAAATTTTGCGAGACACACCATTTTGCGTCACAGTCCGCAGGGTTCAATCAATTGACAAGCCCCGTCTCCTATGAGACGACTTTCCCTTCCATTGCACCGTGGGCGATTGCCATATAATCGTAAGGGCGCCTCGATACTTCTTTTTTCTAGCTCCATTACCTCACCACCTTCTCGTAGCGCACCACCGAAACCGGTCCACCACCCTCGGGGGGGGAAGGCGCCCTTGCGTTGCTACCCGCTGCATTGTCTCGCGTTGCAATCTTGGCTCCGTGGACGATTCGCACGCATTCGCGGCACAAGTACACAAGAAAAAAGAAACGAACAATCTTGGTACGCCAGTAATGGTAATGGACACGCGAAGAGATGGAGTCACATTCGTCTCCCATTAGGAAGACCGGTCTTTTGCGAGCCTCGGCATACGCGAAAGCGACACATGTATATGTATATTTACATAACCGTCGAACCCCGCCGGGCGCCTCACGCGATCCTGCGAAGACACAAAATGGAAGCAACGGTTGCGTAATGGCGCGGAACAAGAAGCACCGAAAAATCGAAAGTCGGACTACACTCGGAGCTGGTTTAGCTAGCGATCCCTGTTTCGATAACCCCTCCCGGAATAATTAATTGGCCACATTGAGTTTATGTTGCTAGTTTTCTTATCTCTTCTCTATGAGATTGGTTTCTTTCGTCTTGCACGGTTGACCTTGACCTTGAACAGCTAGGATTAGAACCGAAATAGCATGTGCCAGATACATAAATTTATCTTGTCTATCAAACGGTACATCGTACATAAACCACTTGATTAATCACCTTCAGAAGGGGCTCAAGAAACTAGCTTCAAAGAGGAATCGCCAACCGCTTCGTTTTGAAGGGGTTATTTCAAGATTCTGTTTAGATTTTTATCTAGCGCTGAGTTGATCGTTTCGTTGGAAAAAACGAAACATTCCACCGCGAGCTGCAGATCGTGATCTGACCAGTCCGACCATGACCGAATGCAACGTGGCATCTTGCACAAGAACTCTGTCTGGCGAGGCATGATGCGATCGTGCGATTTGCATTTGCAAATGTTCTCATCGCTGCACGTACCATGGGCTGAATTTTAATTTTCATTCCACGCGGAGTAAAGCATGTTGAATTCAAGCTAGTTTTCGTTGATATACTACTTTTAAGTTTACTCTTCTTCTGACACACCCAACCGACCAAGGATGTGGCCGTTTTTTACCGGTCAAAAATCCATCAACCGTGCAAGAGTCAACAAATCGACACTCGAGTTCGGAGCGGTGTTAATAAATTTCACTTTTCTTCACCCCATCGGCCACTTTGTCTTCTTCTTTCACCTACCTTCTTGGCTCTCCGAAGTGTGCATGTTATCTCATCAAGCGTCCTCCCGACACTTTCACGACCGGTTGTTGTGGTTGCGAAACATCTGTCCGGCGCGAGGATCCAACCTGTTCGTTGCCATGCCGTGGCCGTCGTGTCATTCGATCGCCGGATTGCATGCCCTTTTACCGAAAATACATAACACACCTTATTTGTTTGTCTCAATTTAGCTTTCTCGCTTCACCGCTTACCTTTTCCTTGATTGCCTTTCTCTAACCGTGTTATTTTCCTCCTTTTTCCTCTTCGAAACAGCGGCGGAAGTTCGCGTGAAACGTCAAGATGACGACCAGGATCCGGATTCGGTGAACGTCGAGGAGCTGTGCAAGGATCGGCCGGGAGACGAGTACTTCCGCCTGTCCACCGAAGGCGACTGCCGTGAAGTTGTGAGGTGAGTTTCTTCTCTTCCTCCCAGGACCGATTTGGCAGTGCTTGCTGAAAGTGAGCAGAAGAAAATTGATTCAATCGTGCCCCGAACCGTTCATTCGTCGCTCCGTTTACGGACGCAAGAGCAAGAGTTTTCTTTTCTTACCACTTCGTCGTCTTCGTTGATCCGCCGAAATGCCGGAAAGCGCACCGCTTTCCTTTCCCCCGCGCAGGTTTGACAGCTGCCTTTGACTTTTCCTATCCTCTTTCGCAATCAATCACGGCCATTTTGGATCGTTTGAGCAAATGAAGCAATCCATGCCTTTTCCGGTTTAACGAAAAAATTGTTAACAGTAGCAGCCTTCTACGATCCCCCCGGTCTAATGGCAGAGTGTTGTTGTATTTTTCCCTACATTTGTGGTGATGAAAAACAGCAGGTTTACTCATTCATTTCTCCTTCCGACCCCTTAATGGCGGGCCTTTTTCCCTTTACTTTTTCCCCGTTCGTTTCTTTTCAACTGGTGCGAAGAATAGGTGCGACGATGCGGGAGAGAACGGCATCACGCGGCTCGCGACCGTTCGTTGCCCGACCGGGCTGTACTTTGACGTGCTGCGTCAAACGTGCGACTGGAAAACGAACGTGAAAAACTGCGACCAGCTAGGAAGTAAGTCTCCGGGCCACGGACGGATGGTACGGGGTGTGGAATCGGTTCGGGACTTCCGGGCGAACTCCGAGAGGATCCGATTCCATTCGTACTAATCTCCGCCGGCCCGGTCTGTGTGTTACCATCCCGACTAAACTGTGTTCTTTCTTTCTTTCTTCTTTGTCTCTCTTGTTTTATTTTCCAACCCCCCCATTTCCCGCCTGCACGACTGACTCCCGAATCTCGCATCAACCTTCCATCCATCCAATCATCCAAACCACCTTCCCCCCACACTCCCGCTGTGTTTCTCACTGACCATATGTGTGTGTGTGTGCGTGTGCCTCTCCCTCTTAAACCCTCCACTACTGTCCCATCACATCATCTGGCGGATGTAAACCACCACCACCACCACCCTCCTGCTCGTGACTTCCTCTTGCCATCGGTGGTCGGTCGCATCGGATCGATCTGTCATTAACCTACCATCCAACCTGGATCCCATCCCGCGACTGCATCTCTTCACCGTTCCCCGTTTCTCCTGAACCTCCCCAACATTACCCACCGCCCAAAAACCCGTGTAACTGCATGCGTGTGCAATTATGCGACTCAGGTGTACACGATCTGGACTGAAGCAAATCACTTGCCCGTCCGGATTGGCGTTCGACATTGAAAAACAAACTTGCGATTGGAAAGCAAAGGTCACCACGTGTGACAAGAAAGAGAGTAAGTGTTCCGCAAAAAAAACCACAAAACAAAAAACAGAGATTACACCCGCACCACTCCCACAACCCCTGTGCGAGCGGAACACGGATGGTCCCCGTTGGCCTCCGTTTCCAATGCCGGAGGCGAGTGGGGGGTTTTGTACAGAAATAGCGTTTGATAAAACTTGGGGTTTCCCTACTACTGCTGCTGGGGTCCACCGACACTCGGGGAACTCCGACACTGATTTCGGGTTGTAAAATACACCGAAGCTGGCAAGGAGCACTCTCTACCGCACACAGCTATAGTGGGTCGCTTTGTACATACGGAAACTACAGGGACACTTGTCACAAGAGCACGTCAGCTAGGGCACAGGCACAGGAGAGATTAAGCGATAGAGAATAGGCTAGCATGGACTGGGTACATTTTAAATCACACAAAATGGTATCGGTCCGCAGAAAGAACTAGTGTAAATCCTTCACTTAAATCCTAGTGAAAGTAGCTAAGATAGGTTAACCGAGCATCTCGTCGCTTTCACAGTCGCAAACCTACAGACGAACAGAGACACACAAACACGATTAGTTACTAACCTTAGTCAAAACATTCACGCAGTAACCTTAGAGAAACCGTTTGGTGATGGTGTCAATTGTTTCAATTTTTAGCTTAACACATTCTGTTCTGCACATTGCGTATTAATTTTTTTTAAGAAAAAGAGTCCCAACAAATTTAGAACAAAACTGCAAATAATAAGTATGGGAATGGTTAGAAAAGTATTCCTCTTCAGTAAAAAACGCCTTTAAGACACAAAATCATTCCGTTTAGTCTTCCAGTCTAATCTAGTGGAATCCTTGGATGATAGGAAAAACATAATATATCAGAACTAATTGTAGCTCAAAATTGGCAGGAATTAAAATGCTTGTTACTTCAAAATCGTGATTTGTATGCATTCGATTATAGTTGGTTAAAACTTCGTTAACGAAAAGTTTAATGTTTGCCTTTGTTTTAATCGATAAATATTTCCTTTAACTTGAACAAACAATGCAATAACCACAGCGGTTCTAAACTTATCAATCAAAATCTTCGTTCGTTAGTTATTTACCATTTATACATCAATAATATGCTGCTGTTTTCATGTTTTGTTTACCAGTTAACATTGATTTGTTGTACTATATCCAAAACTTGTTCAATTACTTATTTTAAAAATGTGCAAAACGAGCGGATTTGAAACATACTTTATCGGTTGTACACGAACACGCGACACTTCTACAAGACACATTTAGAGAATAGAGCAGGAATAAGGATACACTCCAGAAGAACAGAAGAACAGAAGTGATCTTTGCTAAAGCGCGCATCCAATCGAGTGCGATTGTACATATTTGCAGTATGTGCCCTCTTTCTTCGGGCAGAACCCTCTACAAAAAACTCCTAAACTTACAACCTCACACCTTTACACCAACTACATTCACTACTTTTTCAAAACTTCACCACACTTTTCTCCCCATCACGCAGTGATAACAATCCGTTGTCAGTAGATCGTCTGCACTAATCACACTTGGGTACAAGGTGTTCTTACGAACGAAACAGCAAAACAGTTTGCAGTTCGCTATAGTGTCTTTTTTCTTTGTTCCACATTACTACCCAGAACCACGTAAGGTTCTGCCCATCCTGAAGACGGATGAACCGATCTGCCCGGAGGGAAAACTCTCCTGCGGCAACGGCGAATGTCTTGACAAGGAGCTGTTCTGTAACGGCAAGCCCGACTGCAAGGACGAGTCCGACGAAAATGCGTGCAGTAAGTATCGTCGCCTCTCGATCGTTTGCTTCTCCTTTGGTACTCGTCCGTTGCTGACAACAGTGTTTTTGGTTTTATATTAAAGCCGTCGAATTGGATCCAAACCGTGCGCCGGATTGCGATACGAACCAGTGTGTGCTGCCGGATTGTTTCTGCTCGGCCGACGGTACGCGCATTCCCGGAAACATTGAACCGCAGCAGGTGCCACAGATGATCACCATCACCTTCAACGGTGCGATCAACGTGGACAACATCGACCTGTACGAGGACATCTTCAACGGGCAGCGACAGAACCCGAACGGTTGCCAGATCCGCGGTACATACTTCGTCTCGCACAAGTACACCAACTACTCGGCCGTGCAGGACCTGCACCGCAAGGGACACGAGATTTCGGTCTTCTCGCTCACGCACAAGGACGACCCGAACTACTGGACGCAGGGCACGTACGACGACTGGCTGGCGGAGATGGCCGGCGCTCGGTTGATTGTGGAACGTTTCGCCAACATTACCGATGGCTCGATCATCGGTGTCCGTGCGCCGTATCTGCGCGTCGGTGGTAACAAGCAGTTCGAGATGATGGCCGACCAGTTCTTCGTGTATGACGCCTCGATCACTGCCTCGCTCGGACGCGTGCCCATCTGGCCGTACACGCTGTACTTCCGTATGCCGCACAAGTGCAACGGCAATGCCCACAACTGCCCGTCCCGTAGCCACCCGGTGTGGGAGATGGTGATGAACGAGCTCGACCGTCGTGATGATCCCACGTTCGACGAGTCACTGCCCGGTTGCCACATGGTCGACTCCTGCTCGAACATCCAGTCCGGCGAGCAGTTCGGTCGCCTTCTGCGTCACAACTTCAACCGCCACTACAATAGCAACCGTGCGCCGCTCGGTCTCCACTTCCACGCGTCCTGGCTGAAGTCCAAGAAGGAGTACCGCGAGGAGCTGATCAAGTTCATCGAGGAGATGCTCGGCCGTAACGACGTGTTCTTCGTCACCATGCTGCAGGTCATCCAGTGGATGCAGAACCCCACCGAACTGAACGCGCTCCGTGACTTCCAGGAGTGGAAGGAGAAGTGCGATGTCAAGGGTCAGCCCTACTGCTCGCTGCCGAACGCCTGCCCGCTGACGACCCGCGAACTGCCCGGCGAGACGCTGCGTCTGTTCACCTGCATGGAGTGCCCGAACAACTACCCCTGGATCCTGGATCCGACCGGCGATGGCTTCTCGAAGAAGTAAAAAGCGCTCCGACGCCCGGTCCGGTCTCACCACTTCCTACACCATCTTTATCTGACAGACTACGGAAAACGTGTGGTTCCTGCACGAAACGCGGTCAGGAATCAACCTGTTGTAAATAATGATCCCTCTGTCTCTCACGCAGTCTTTCCCCCTCTCCATTCCTTCCTGCTACAACAGGCTATTTGTCTGTAAGAAAACAAAAACAAAACTCAATCGAAACACCAGTATTCGACAACGAATTCTATACCCGCGGTGGCGCACGGTGTTGGTAGACCGTGGGACCACACTTACCCAATCTTTTGAACCTATCAATCTACTCCCACACTTGGTGAACACACATCAGCATCGTGATATATTTCTCATGGCTCGCACTCAGCAGCAGCAGCTCCAAGGCACATTGCGCGTGGAGTGTCAATGAACCTGCTTGTCACACAGACACGAGAGCGGAAGAAGCGGAGCCATTCCCAGGGTCGGGGAATGGACCCCAACACTACAAAGCAAGAGTAAAGATTAATGTTACGGTACTGTTTTATAATAAAATGTTGAAAAAATGAAACAAAAATCGTACTACCGGGAAGTAGTACCCGTCGTTGTTGCAGGCGGCTTTAGAAAAAACCGGAGGAAGACCAAAATCTCTCCCAGGTTCATTCCCGTGTCCGTTTAGCCAATTAACGCAGCCAGCAACGTGAAAAAGGTTAAATATTTAAAATAAATAAAATACTCGAAAAAACAATAAAAAACTACATAAAACCAAAACCGTGTTTTCGTTCCGTATTTCAAGCACAACAAACCAAACAAACTTCAGCAAGATTGGACTGTAATCGTAATCCTTTGCGGGTTAGGACACCCTAAATCTTTATTATAAATCCCACCTGTTTTTTACATTTCACGACGATAGCGCCATTGGAGCACACGCCAATAGATGAATCTATAGTTTAACTGGAAGTATGAAAACCCCTTGCCTTGCATTTGGTTACGAAATGTTAGTTTGGGTTAATCCAAGTGAACTGTGCAAAATGCGAGACCGTGGGGTGAAGAAAAATTCAGGCTTGACAGTGGGCGCATGATTAAAAGAATTTCAATTATTTGAGGACAGTGGAATTGACGATTCAAAAAAATAAGTAACCTACACTCTAAACAAATATTCCTTCTTTCTTTTCATCGTTGATCATCAATGCTCGGGTGGTCGAGTACATACATTTATGGCAAATTTATTAAATGTAAACAAAAATGGGAAAAACTCCTGGGACACTTATCTCAGGAGAAGACACAAAAAAAAGGAGATAGACTGAAAAACAAACTAAAACTCCCACACTGTTGTAATGTTTCTCTTTTGTATGATTTTTCGTTTCGTGCAACTTAGCTTGCTGTTTGCCTAATTCCTATTCAGTTTTAATTTCTACTTAGTTCTCTCGTTCATTTGATTCTCCCTGAACACCCAACGCTCTACTACGTTTGTGAGGTTAGTATTTTTCATTAGTGTTTGTTTTTCTTCTCTTCATTTAAATAATTGTTTTTCCAACAAAAGGCCTCTTCTTTACTGTGTGCTTTGCTTTTTTAGGATTTGCTCATTTGATCGACGTGATCCTACTCTCCCTCTTGTACTTGTGATGGTTTGAATTACACCTTGCCCCATCAGTATCGGTTGGTTTTAAGGGTTCGGTTTTTAAGTAGTTGATATTTAGTTGTCACGTACCCCGGTACTAAGTTTTATAGTACCGTTAAAACGTGCGGTTTCGAATTGGCGTTCGAAACGAAACGAAAAAAAATGTGAAAAAGAGAAGATGACCGGCAAATTGTAAATCCTTCCACCACCACCGTCGTCTGTGGCGTTGATTGTTGCGTGGGGTTGTTGCCTAGCGGTTCATAAAGCCCGCCAACGAGTCCTCGGGCATATTGTTAAATTATTAGCTTACAATATACGTCAAAGGAGACGAACACATATATAATGTCTATATAGGTAAAATTATGCCTATGCATCGTTTTGCTGTTTCTGGCTAGTTGCTTGCTTGCTTGTTGTTTGCTCTCTACATAATCCGACACTTTTCGTCTCCTTTGGGCTCGCCCTTTAATAGGATGAAAATAAAGATGAAAGTTAGTACCGGAAATAACGTTGACGTTTGCCTTAACTTGGTTGAAAATTATCTCATACCTGCTGATGGTACAGCTCTTCACCGCCATAGCTGCCCAAGTATTCACGGTGGCGTGATGCGGCGGTGGAAATTACTCGCTTTACTCGCTCCGAAGCAGCAACCTCCTGTGAGAATGAAAACAATTTATATTACTCTCGATTCCCCCGGTAGGCCTCCGAAAGCAGTACAATAGCTTACCTCTCCATCGCTGTTCAAAAGCTGGGTGGACATGTTGTCACCGGCAAACCATTTCTGTCCCTTCATAACGATCGTACTCGGTGGCTCGTGGTCCTTGCCAAGGTCTGACGACCAAACGGTCACAAATGCGCCCCCATCCAGCTTCAGTGAACGGTGGAATTTGAATGCCGTCTCGTTGGCACCGACTTTACGGATCAGCGTCCAGCCACCGATTTGTACTTCCTGGAAGGAACGATAAAAAGGAATTTTTTAGTAACTGACAATGGGAACAGTTTTCTACCTTCGAGCTTACCTTGGAAGATTTGTTGTGAAGCTTAACGTATTTTCCCTCCGGATCAACCTCAACGATCTCGATGTCCCCCTTAGCCGAAGACGTTACGGAAAAATCCGACACGCTGCGTTCGTCCGATTCCTCCAGCACGGTGCGCTTACGCTTGGCCGCGGCGGCACGGCTGGGCGTACGGCGAACGGGGCCACTGCTGCGGGCCATACTGCTCGAGGATGAGGTAGAGAAGATCGTTGTCTGGCTTCCGGGCGTGATGTTCAGGCGGACCTCCTCCGAGGACAGCAGTTTGTCGTAGGCGGCGATTTCCATGTCGAGCGAAATCTTGATGTCCATCAGATCCTGGTACTCCTGCAGCTGGTGGGAAATTTCCTTGCGCAAACGTTCGACCTCGTCCATAAGCTTGGACTTCTCGGCGGCGTGGCGCACACGCTCCTCGTTCATCTGCAGCTCCAGATCGCGCAGGCGAGTCTAAAAAAAAAGCAATGAAAATTTACACAACTTACATCTTTGCCGGTTTACTCCTCATCGGTCTTTTAACATACCTCGTAAAGATCCGAGATTTCCTCACGATTGACACGCAGCTGCATGTCGTATTGGTCGCGCAGATCCTGCAGCGTCTGCTGCAGCTTCGCCTCGTACTGCTCGGACAGCATGCCATCGATCTCGCTGATCTCCACCTGGCGGCGGGTCTTCGTTTCGGTCAGCTCCTGCTGATGTACCTGATCCTTGAAGGTCAGCTCCTCGCGCAAACTCTGGACCGTGTTCTCCAGGTCGACGCGGGCCAGCGTCTCCTCCTCGAGGTTCTTGCGCACCACATCCAGTTGCTTCTTCAGACGGGCCACCTCCTTCTCCAGCTCCTTCTGCTCTTCCTTGGCCTTCTTGTGCTCGGATAGCAGTGTGGTATACTTTCCGGACACCTCGTTTGCGCGGGATTCTTGCGCGCGTGCATTACGCTCGGCGTCGGCGGCTTCCTTCGTCTTGCGCTCCAAACTAAAATTGTAAAATTAAATTATTACAGATTTTAAAAATTCATTATCTTATTCCTAATTCCTACCGTGCTTCTATTTTATTTAAAAAAATATATGATAAAAAAATGCCTAACTAAACATCGTCGAATGCAAGATCCTCCGGAAGCAAATCACATTCCACATGTTTCGATTTGCCACAAATCTAAGATCACCATCATTTGACTCGTGTTGCGGTCGTTTGGGCAGACGAACGAACGTGCAAGATAAGCGTGATAGTTTTCGAGCAGATTTCGACCCCAGGCGCAGCACGCACAACAGACCCGCCGCTGCGGCTCAATGCCTAAATATAGCACTAGTTCCCACATCACCAGCCGTCGGCAAATGTTTTCGGGAGCTACGCCATGTGGCATATTATGCTGCTGCCATTTCTGATTACACACCATCCCCCTTCTACGCTTCCTTCCTCCTAGAATTTACTATGCTGGTAGCCCATAAATGAAAACTCTTGACAATGTGAAGTGGGGGTAACACCATGAATCAGCGATCGCGAGATTATCAACGCCACACGAAGTAATAAGAACAGGAGAAGATTTTCCCTTGCAGTTGGCCCCCTCAACCATTTTATTATCAAATCGTTTTATTTATTTTCTTTTTTTCCTGTTGCTCAAGTACAGGAAGAGCGTCGTTTAAACCAAGCACGCGATTATGGGGGTCGCTTGGTTTTTGCAGCCTACTCTGAGCATGGAGTTTTAGAGGAACATTCAAGCTTTCAATCGAACCAAAAAGTGAATGGAAAAAAAACATCGATCCAAGGCGGCTACAGGTCAGAAATCAGCGCCTCCTACGCAATGCTTCCGGCAGCTTTTACTTTGCCTCGGGAAGGGACCGGTTTGAAAGTCAAAGTGCACGTGATGTGGGATGATAAGATCGTCTTCTCTCTCTGTTGAAATGGGGAACATAACTTTCTCAATCCTCCCGTTAACCGAAGCTGCACTCTCGTATTATATACATAAAAATCTATCCCCCGCAAGGAAAATACATAGCGCATACCCACACCAACGTAGCAAAACCGAAGGGAAATTCAAATGGGCGCTGTGTGATCTGTGATCCACGGTTGAGAGATAGAACATTCCTTGGCCGCGGTTTGGAGGATGGTGATGTCATACCCCGGCTCAACGCGTTATACGTGTTCGCGCCCGCGCACTAACACTCTCGCGTGGTTAAATGCGCGCGTCGAATATCTTTGAAGCGGCTGAGCCAGCGCATTTATTCCTCATCTTTCTCGGCGGGCCCAAAACCCGTACAGTCACGCAAAGCGATTTGGATGGTGACAATAAAAAAGGAAAAAGTCACACATGAAGGGAGCGGAGTCAGTGTCAATATTTGATGTTCCACCGAAAAATATGTGCTCGCCTACTTGATGCTCAAGCATTCGTCTTGGGACACTGAAGGGGGTGAGGGAAGTATTAACCGGCTCGTGATCGTTTATGTTTCGATTTTTTTTTCCCTATGTTTCGTTCCTGCGCGTCGCTCTGGGCTTCCTAATTCTATGCTGTGCATGTTCAATTGAATGTAAAGACGTGGGAATTCATCATAGAAGCATCGTCGTAAGCTAACGGAACACGGGAGGGGCCGGTCACACCCGCACGCCTCCGGATGGGAAGAGGGGGAGAACAGTTTGTATACACGCCAAGCCAAGGCCCGTGGCCGCGAAGTCATTGAAGCGAATGAGAATGGGAGAAAATAAACAGAAAATCGTGGACGCGGTCCCTTCAGCCATTCTGTTTGCAGACGCAACAGCGAGGGGACGCCGCCTTGCACTACGGTTTGGTCATTAACCTTGGGTCGTAGGGCTTTTAGTTTAGGAAGGGGAACAGAGACTACTCCCATTAAACTTATCGCACTATGGTGCTATAAAATAACAATTTTGCTTCCAACAATGTATTGCTGTAGGAGCAAATAATTTCCTCTTATGTTTCACATTCTCCCAGCATTGTCACCGTATGGTAGCGAACGTGCCGGTGGCATAACGAATACATAAATACCCGCCAAATCGAAGATTTCTATCCCGTGCGAGGAATGGAGAATGTGGATACTTGTTTATTCCAATTTTTTTTGGATCCCATATCGATAGCCGCATTCATTCGGTCGTCCATTCCATTTGTCGTGGTGCTACAACCGGCTTTTACCGGTGTCAAAAGAACTGATGTCATCTCGAAATTTAGAAACCAATTTCTCAATGTGTGGAAGGAATAATCCAAAAATTACGTCATGGAGTGTAAGACGAACGGTGTGGGTTTTAAGGCCATTCGAAGCGAAAAGCCTTGGACAACGTCATATTTACTATCGCCGTTCGGTCCATCGATGTTCGATGAGGATTGTATGACTTCATACGGTGACGTAATTTGTTTACAGTGGAATCGTCATGGTCAATTCGGTGTAATCGTCAACCACGCCGGCCTTTGGATTTTATGAAAATCAGTTGCAAAGGTTTACACACTAAAAACGCCATCCATCATCCCTATTGTTTATGTTCCATTTTTACAACACTAGCTGTTTTATTTAGGAACCATTTTGTCACGAAACGGTGACGTCATCGACGTAATTAAAAAACATTCCTACACGACGCCCTTTTGGTTTCGAGTACGCTGCAGGGGACCGAGGCAAAAATCGAGCAGTTTCGGGTTCCGTTGGCCGCTAGCTAAATCGACGGAACACTCGGTGTGAAGACAACAAACAAATGGATGCCAAGCCGAGATGGAGGCACGCCGTTGTCGCTTACCGTTTTTTGAGGTCATCGTTTTCCTCCCAGATGCGCTTGGCATCGATCTCCAGCTTGGCCTTTTCGCGGGCCGTTTCATCGAGCAGTTTGCGCGCATCGGACAGCTCATGCTCGTACATGGACTTGATGTTGGACACCTCGCGTGTGACCGTCTCCTGGGACGTGCGGACCTCCATCGTGAGACGCGAGTTCTCCTGCTCGAGGAACCGCACGCGGTCGATGTAGCACGCCAGGCGATCATTGAGATTCTGTAGGTCCACTTTCTCCTGTATCCGGGACAGGCGTGTCGGGCTGAGCGGGCTGGTGGGGCGCCCGGTGTGGTGGTGCGTCGCACCCGCCACACTACCGCCCTGCACCGGAGTACTCGACTGCATCGGGACCGGCGTCGATGCGGCGGAACGCTTCGTTTTCTGAGACATTTTAACCACTTTTTCTGCGCTACACTGTCTAGTAATTTATGTTTTTCACTTTCTTAGCCCGTCGTACTGTCACTTGGTCGTCTTCTTTCCTCAAAATGCCCCCGAAACTCCGGCTTTGGTTTGTCTCGCGTGCACACACACACACGCACACACGCGCGCACTGGTTCGCACAAGCAACTGAAACACTGGCTGCAAATAGTGCAATATCTACGCTACCGTGCGTAGTCACAGACTCTTCAACATTGAACACTCGTTGCAAACAGAACACAATTGGGATTTTAACACAAATTCGACCGAAACAGCACGAATAAAATGCACCACGTTTAAGCGCGTCCTGAACGCCGACCCACGCTTAGTGACAGTCCGTTTTCGTTTGACAGCAGTTTGAGCAAAATCGGTATTCGGAAGATCCGAAGATTCGATCCCTAGACGGATTCGAAATATTCGAATCTCATTTGACGGTTTCTAGAGATTTGATTCGATTGGGATTGGAATCAGATTTGATTTGTTGAGGGATTCGATTTGATTTGATACTGACTTGATCCGAATCCAATGTACATTCTGACTTCCTATTGTAAATCATTCGATAAATACAACAAAAGCTCGATGTGCACGCATGGGTTATGACGAATTGAGTTCCGGAGATCCGGATCTCAGAATGGATTTGAATCGAAAGGTTCGAATCTCTACCACGATTCGACATTTCCATCACTAGTATCACCCGATGCGGCCATCGCCCACGGTTATTAAAACTGTATTATCCAACCTCTTTGAGCAACTTTTATTGCACTTAAATAACCTTGAGCCTACCCGACCTTGGTTTTGGTAAATACCTCGGTTTCGGATTCGAGCAGTCAGTTGAAAATACAAATTTCCCATGAAAAATGTTTCTTTATTTACTCATCATTGTAGCCATACATCACAAATGGAGGAATAAAGTTTTTCGAACGGTGCAACGTGTGCTTTCAGGACGAATGCTTCATTTGGCAGCAGTACGATGTCTTTCGTTGCCACGGCGGAGCTAAAAATGGGAAGAAACAATGTTATCTAAAGTGCCCGTGAAACGTAATTCCATTGCGTATTACCCTCGAATGTTGTGTGACCCAACACTGACGACGTCGAAATATAGTTTGCTGGGAAGGGAATCCGCCAACGC
Source organism: Anopheles coustani (assembly GCF_943734705.1). Classification (NCBI taxonomy): domain Eukaryota; kingdom Metazoa; phylum Arthropoda; class Insecta; order Diptera; family Culicidae; genus Anopheles; species Anopheles coustani. Next base: position 95,061,261 of record NC_071288.1, on the reverse strand, counting down.
GGCAGCACTGATCACCTCTAGCTGATCGCCAAGATTAGCCAGTGTGATGTAAGTATTATAGTTTGCGAGCTCACGTACGACGGCTAGAACGGTGTCCTTCAGAGCCACGGCCTTTACAGAACCCAATTGGAATGTTTTCGTCTTCCTCAGCTCCGTCATCGCCCGGTACACTTTCAAATGACTCTTCTCGGCTTCCTCCTGTACCTGAACGTTTACTTCCTGATACAGCGGTCCTACCGGGAGCCATGTCTTCGACCCGTTAGTGAATCCCGCCATCGATGTACTATCCCATTGGAATGGCGTCCGGCAGGGGTCCCTTGATTTCCCTGCGTACAGTTCCTCCCCAGCGTTGCAGGCGGCTGGATCGACCGTGTCCTTCCACGATATCTCCACATCCGTCATGCCGATCTCTTCGCCTTGGTAAGTAACACTCGCCCCCGATAGACTAAGCAGTATCATATTCAATGCGTCGATCCGATTCACACCCATCCGACTGCCCACACGCGATCGATCGTGGTTGCCCATCTACGAAACAAGTAAAGCATGGCATTGTATTACATCGACTTATGCTTTTCCAAACATACATACATACCACCCAGTTCGGAACTTGCCCAGCCGGAAGTATGTTCATCCAATCTTCAACCACTTTGACGTAATCGGATGCTACCGATTGTGCGTTCAGCTCGGTAATGATTCGAAAGTTGAATGGCATATGCGACCCCAGCTCCCCGGTGGTGCTTTGGTAGTACGTCTTGAGGACATCCAGGGATGAGTAGGCCTCGGTCATCATCAGTCGGGTGTCTCCGCCTAGCTCGGTCTGGTACGCATCGACCAGTACTCTCCACTGATAAACCATCTCCACCGTTTCGGGCAAATCTTGGGTGTAAACATGGCTCAGATAGGTGGTATCCTCGGTGTCCTCCGTCAGTCCACTCGGTGGCTCGTCCCGCAGTTCCTCGTCTTCGTAGAGCGTTGGAACAGCATCGATGCGGAACCCATCGACACCCTTATCCAGCCAGAAGGTAAGGATATCTTTCATTTCCTGCACCACCGTCGGATTGCGATAGTTCAGATCCGGTTGTTCGACGGTAAACTGATGGAGATAGTACTGCTGCCGTGTTTCGCTCCATTCCCATGCACTTCCACGGAATGCTTGAATCTACCGGACAGAAAATATGCACACCAAAATCAAAACACCTGCCCAAACACCACCAAGAGGGAGATGATCATTACCCAATTATTAGGTGGAAGGTTTCTTCCACCGGCCGGGTTTGTCTTTCCATCGTGCCACACGTAGTAATCTTCGTAACCTGCCACTCGATTTTCCGACTTGATGAACCACTCGTGCTTGTTGCTCGAATGGTTCGGTACAAAGTCCATGATCACCTTCAGGTCCAACGCTTTCGCCTGCTCCACCAACCGATCGAAGTCCGCCATCGTGCCAAACTCCTCGTGAATGTCCCGGAAGTCGGATATATCGTAGCCAAAGTCCACCATCGGCGATTTGTAGATTGGGGACATCCAAAACGCTTTAACCCCGATGGACTTTAGGTACGGTAGCTTGGAGGTGATCCCATTCAGATCGCCGACACCGTCTCCATCGCTATCCATGAACGATCGAGGGTAGATCTGGTAGAAGGCCGCCTTTTGCCACCAGTCGCGAGTGGCCAATTCAGCACCCGCGATGAGGCAGGGAACGATCACCACAATTACCACGATAGCACGTTGCCAGTTCCACATTTCCAATATACTAGTGATGGAACCGTCTCTAGGTCAGCTGTTTTATGCAATTTTCGTTGTTTGTCAATCCCAATCAGGAAAGGATCAATAGCAATCGACTGTCGAGTGGAAACGATGGCGCTCTATCGATTAGGGAAGCGATAAGATACCATCGGTTGGGGATTAATGCACGCAAAGAAATTGAAGTGTATAAAGCACTCCAAAAGGTTGCCTTCAGTTTACCTTGAAAGGAGAAATAAAAGCCATCTAATGGGTAGAGGTTCAGTCGAATGAAATGTAGTTAAAAGAATCCGGCATAATGTTAAATAATTTATTTTGGTGAGATTCATTTACTCCTATGTACACGCTTAACGTAATTAAGATTCTACACAGATGCTGACTCTCGTTTCGTTTTGAAATATCCTACTCCAGCAACGAGAACTAGCCGAGTACTTGTTTCTCCTGTACTGTTAAGTCTCTCGTTTCGATTCGAATCGTCGGTTTAACTGCTCACGACTTTCTTTTTGCGCCACTTGCACTCAATGCGGGATACAATACAATTCGATTGTACGCTTTCCATTCGACCTTCCTTCATGCTTCATTTATCACAACCCTTGAACTCATTTTGACTCGGATTTTGAAAAATTGGTTCCACTAACCCCGGGATCTACAGATATCACTGATTTCCTCTCGGCCCCCTTACTCAATATTTAGAGGGAGTCTCGTTTGCGTTGCCGGAGTCGATCCGGAAGGGCTATTTTCTCCACGACTTTCACAGGGCGGCCACAGCAGCAGCAGCAGCATTGGTGCATCCGCTGGAATGTCCACTGGGGGGAGTGCTCAGCAGTGCCGTCATCGTTTTCGCCAGAAAATTTTCGTTATCCCGTGGATGGCGTAGGAAATGCTGTTTAGGGACAATAGGACGTGTAGTAAAAACGGGCCCGAATCCTCACTCATTTGGAGGGAGATGAAGGTGGAAATCGGAAATTATTTCACAACACTGACACCAAAACGTCTTGAAACCGACATCCCATACCTTGGAAAGCAGCCACATTGCTTTTTTTTATTACTGTGTTGTATCCATTTTACATAGAGTGTGTAGTGTTGGCTTGGGTTAGAATTGGTTTTCTTATTCACATTCACAATAAGTTTAGCATAGAATTATATGCTCCAGACCGCGGGGCGCGGGATTGGGCCGAATGTAACCTTAATAACTAACAGCGTGTAATGCACAAGAATGATATTAGTTTCGGTAGCAAAAATAACGAAGAAAATGAAAATATTCAACCGCCAGCGCGCTGTACGCTGGGTAGTTTCTTGTTGCGCTCGTGCGCTTCCGCCACCTCGTGTTCGTGTTGTGCCATCAGTAGTGCTGCGTCTTGGTCGCTTTTGGACCCGCGGCTGCAAACAATAACGGGGGGAAAGCGAAAGATAACAAAACAGCGGAAAAACCATCACCAAAGAAGATGAAGGGCACAGGCGGAGAAGGAATTAATCATCGCGCACGGCGTGATGAAAGTGGAGGCTTTTTGGCACACGAGGAGTAGGGGGGAGTATTAGCGTAGGAGAAGCAACGGGAAACACCAAAGGTAATGCTTACGGTACTAGAGAGGGTAGTAACCATCACCAAGATGCTTATGCTGTCAATCACGGTTAGAAAGGATGAATGGCGAAAGAAGGAACCAGGCAGTGTCAAATGTACAGCGATTGGGGGGGTAGGAGGGAAGCGATGGAAGAAGCGGTTTTTAGAAGATTTTCTTGTAGAGTACATACGAAGAGCTGATCGAACTAAAGAGCCAATCTTTCCAGCCTTTGTTACTCTCGTCGATCTTGGCCTCGACGTCTTCGCAGAAGTACTTTCGATCGTGCGATCGACCGCTCTTGGCATCGCACAGGATACGCTTACGGCATTTGTAGTCACACTCCGGTTTGACGGGCGAGTTCTTCCAGTAATGCCTGCAAGGAGCAAAGCCATTCGTAAGAGGACCGTGTCACTTTCCCCCTTGTAACACTCACTTGTAGTAAAGATCGAACAGTTCTTTGCTGTCCGTCATGTTGTTGATCCACTGATCCCAGTCCGCCGGTCGAAGTCCCTTCATACCGTAGGCTGCCCGGGTCGAGTAGAGCTTGTACCAGATCGGGTAGTCGTACAGGTTGGCCTCCTTGAGGTTCATGATCCATGACTCGTGATCAACAACCAACTGGAATGATATGTTAGTCAGCTCTCTTGAGTTTTATCGCCTTTTTGAGCTGAGGTTCAGGTTCAACTTACCCGCGTAGTTTCATCGTGATCACCATCGATGTAGTATATTCGGTAGCCTGGATTGAGGTCATTGTAGGGCGTAACCGATGGCCCAATGTACGCTATGCTGGTGGCTCGGCTAAGATCGTGCGGATCGTAGAACACCTCAAACTCATCAAAGTGCGTATGGCCAAAGAACTGAGCCGTGATAGTGCTCTCGAAGCGGGACACAATTTTGTAATAATTGCGACTCCACACCTTGAGACAGTCCGAATGGCCGGGAGGAATGTGGCCAATCACGTGCACCTTCTCGCCCGCAAACTCCGCACTTTGCAGCTCGTAGATGAACCACTGCAGCTCGGTGGCCGGATCGGTGGAGTTGAGCAGAAGCCACCAGTTCTTATTGTTGCAGTAGTTCATGTTGAGCGAGATGATGCGATAGCCGGGCCGCACGAGGACGGAATAGAACGCACCGCGTCGTACCGTATGGGAAACGCTCGCCGGCAACCAACGTCTCCACTGTACGTCGAGCTCGTCGTACAGCCAGGAGATGGAACTGTCCACCTGCTGGACGTACGGCGGTGGGAAACTGTTAACCGGAGCACTCTCGTGGTTGCCCAGCGCCGGGAAGATGGGAATACCGGGGAACTTCTCCGACATCTGCTTGACCGTCTCCTTGAGTACCTTCAAATTTTCCTCCTTCGTCTGATTCCAGACATCGTGCGGCGGCAGGTCACCGGTCCAGATGATGAAATCGATGTCGGAGTGCGCATCGGCGATGTGGTTCAGCATGTGATCCACCGTCCGCTGGGGTGTGTCACACTTCCGGTAGTCGCCCCACTTCCCGGCCGCCCCGTTTGGCGTTGTCGGGCGACCGTTTGTCAGCCGGCAGCACAGCGGCTCGTTGCAGTCCGCATTCGAGCCCTCGGCGTAGTACGGATCGAAGTGTGTGTCGGAAAGGTGAAGCACCTTAAACACTGGAGCCCCCTCCTTAGGTAGGGCCAGCTCGCGAGGATCCGGTTTCGGGACGGGTGGAAACTCGACCTCCCATTCGTGGTACGGATTGTAGATATCGCCACAGGCATCCCCGATGATGAAGCCACAGATCTCATCCGGCCCAATGGTGATCCGTTTGAGCACGTAAATAACCTCGACGCCAAACAGTTGACTAACGCCCTCGCAGACTCGTGCGTGTTGAATCTTCAGGTTCACGCAGTACTGGTAGATCATGTTGATGATCTCCTCCTTGCTCTTGCCCGTACGAATGTAGTGCTGCAGCAAACCGGCGCCGGCTTTGCAAGCCGTACAGGACACCTGCGACATCACGCTCGTCTCCAGCTCGAACGCGACCTGCTGCAGGTTGAAGTACTTGATCGTCTTCGTCAGCAGCGGCGGCAGATGGGACTCTTCCTTGTTGTAGTAGAACAACGTCCTGGCCGTCGCATTGTCCCTTGCCTCCTGCATACGCCTCAACGCCTGCTCGTCCTCGTCGCCCTCGACCAGCTGAAACCCGCCCGACGGAGGAAGCTGATGCTTGTTGTACTGATTTTGTAGCCACGGATAAATGCTTCGCGGTGCCGCTTCCGCCGTCCAGTTATCCTCCGGCACCTTCCATTCCACCTGCGGTCGCCGCTGCTCGCCACCGACGGAGTTGAACAGGAAGGGATGAGCTGCAGGTAGAGGAAACACACACAAGCCAAACAAAACAAAAACCGTCAACAACCTTTTAGTTCCTAATGGGTTCGTCACGCTCTCCATTCTTACATTGCGCTATTCGAAGTATCTCCAGCAGAACGATGAACACAATTGGAAAGTAGTATTGACTCATCTTTTCGGGTGACTTAATCCGCGCCTGGTCAACGGAACCCACCGACGGCAGAGGGTAGTAGTAAATCTGGGAGGAAAAAATGAAACAGCATGGTTGGTTCATGAGCTATGGTCGGTATCAGTTTCACTTTCCGTTTCTACATAGTAATTGACGGCCGCTGACCGTTTGTGCCCGAGGTCGACGGGGTGGTAAATCACTACACTTGGTCGTTGACGACATCGCCGTACGCAGACACATATTTCTTGATGAAAACTTACGCTCGATTGCAGAAAACTCGTACAGAAAGTGAACTATGGATATCGGATTGCGGAAAGGGACTGGTACCTTTTGGAAGGCTTGCTTACCAGGTGTATTTTGAGCCAATGAGTTTGATATTGCACCTCCGTTATCAGTAAAATAATCCAGTATGCCTATTTGCCGACTTGGGGCGTAAGATTTTTCCGTAATCTTAAACCGGTGGTATAAGGTTTTGCAAATATTTTGTGTTGCATACCAGCCAGCAACTTGGAAAGCGCAATAAATTCTTGAACTATAGTGATAGCAAATACGAGTGCATATATTTGTTAGGGTTTACGCTTGGCAACTGTGCAGCCATCTACAGCGTCCACAGTGTGTTATCAGATCAGGTTGTGATGAAGTTATATTTATCTGCTCGTAAATCTGAAAGACAGCTCAGCTTCCTGAATTGAATTCAAGGTTAAACACCATCATCTGCAGTCAATTTGTTGCCACATTGGACATAACTCCTTAGAGGGAGGAAATGCATTCAATTTGTTATTCAATATTCATGTCACTTGATGGACATGGTGGTTCCAGGCAAAGACACCTTCCCCCCTGGGGCTAGAGTGTGTTCGATAGCTGATCGTTTCCTGTTTACAACGGTTTTCTCAAACCGGTAGATGCCTCGGCACGTGCGTTGGCATCAATTCTATTCGCCAAGTGGGCGCACTTTTCCCCCCTTCAGGCGATCGGCTGTAACCTACTTCAGTGATCTCCATTCTTAGGAAGAATTTAGATCTGTATCCGGCCAACCGGTGACACAACAGGTTTTTGAGCGTCCACGATCTTAACCTCGTTTAGGAGAGTTTCCTCCTTGCATAATGGCAGAGTTAGCCGATTGCAATGGTTTTTAGTTGCGAGTGTGTAACCAACCAGTTGCCAAGGTGAATGCATGTCGCATCCGGAAGATTGTTACCAGGTAAAGGTAGCTAAATGTCCCATGTCGTCAAGATAGTCCTGTCAGGATCGTCTTTATCTGGCAAACACTAATGCATTCCTTCGCTCGAGAGCTTAGTTCTGGTACATTACTTGTTATGTGACTCAACGGGGGGTGGTGCTGGAAGTCTTTCTCAGGTTGACAATGCTGTGTTCGCTACTACCCGGTAGCTGGTGGTAGCACAACAAAGAGGCTTTATCCGAGACCTGAATCGCAAAGCTAAGCTCGTGGCTCGTGGAGATACATTCACGCCCTGATTGCTTGCCGGCGGAGGAGAGCGCTTGTGTGCGCGAAAAGCGTGCGAACAAGATACGATCTGTGCAGTGGACAGTGGGCGCGTGGGACAAAGAAAAGTACGCGCTTCATTATGTCCAAAGGTGGAAACAGCCACCCGATTCACCCGTTTCCCGAGGCGTTGCATCGGCAGTTGAATATGAACATATTTTGGGATGAAAACCGGTCGGAGTTTTCTTAACGTATTTTATTTTTTCTTTTACCGTAGCTCGATCGCGTGTGATGAAAGAAACCAGTTTCCAAGATCGACGCACGGAGGAGGAGAAGGAGGTTGCGAATCTTCGGTGCCGTCGATCAGTTTCGATTGCTGCCAAAGTAGGTCACACTCGGAGGCTCTTCCCCTCCTCGGTTCAAGGTTTTGCATCTTAAGCATACGATTAACTGCGCGAACGGGAACTGGGAAGAATGCAGAAATCAATCGTCTGTTTGGTTTGGTTGGGGTTCTTCTCCTTCATTGGCGTTCCGGCCGCGACACCACGAACGTCCGCCAAACTCCGCCAAACTCCGATGTTATTCATAAAAGACAACTAACCGTAAGTCCCGCGCGCGCGGCTCAAGTTTGACTTGGCGGGTTGTGTTGTGTACGGTTCGTTGGGTGGCGCGTACTTTCTCGTAAACATTTTTCGAACGCTCTACGTCCCGGTTTAACGCGCATGCAAAAAGAGAAATGTATGAATAATTGATGCGGTAAGAGCGGTTTTACTTTTCTTCTCCCCCCATCGTCTTTCTCTCTCGCCCAAGGGTGGTGAGTATGTCCATCGTGTGAGCTATGTCGTCGGTTTGGGTTGGTGAAATTTGTATCTCATCTTTCCTTCAAAAAAACATACTCGTAAACCCATCATCATATATCAACAACGGGCATTTGATTGACCCGGTTGTGGAGCGCTGGACATGGTATCTGAAAACTTCCCGACTAACCAAGTGTGATACACGAACCCCTCACTTCCCGTGGGGGGTCGATCGTATGCGGATCGTTTTATCGTTAAAATAACTTCACTTCTCTTCATTTTGCACCTCCAACTTTCCTCCGCTTCGGGCGCATGAATTATTTTAATCAACCTTAAATGCAAACGTTAAACAATAATAACAATTTCTGTCACGCATCGTTACGAGGCCTCGCCACAAAACCCCACCCACCCCCCACACCCAATATGCTCACCCTTGTAATGTCCGTTCGCGTAAATCGCTACGAGGTACACGTGAATTCGAAGATTGCACAAGTCTCATTATCATATCGGTTGATGAGTTCGTTTCGATGCGAGCGGGAAAAGAGGGTTAACTCGGTTACTGCAACGTCCTCCCTACACCCTACACCCTCCTCACCGGGTGATGATTACAAGCGACACAAGATGCATTCCCGAGGTTACACCCTGTGTGGTGTGGGGCTTTTGTAAAATTATGTTTCTTTTGGATTCGAACACAATGGAACCACCCTTCTGCATAGTGCTGGTGCGCTGGCAAGGTTGGCAGAAAGTGGTCTTACGTACGGCGTGTGCGTTGTCAAACACAAACCACGCGGCGGGCGTCTTCGGAAGGCCTGCCAACAACTATTACACTAACAGTGGCAATTCTTTAACGACCGGCTCTGGCGCTTTTGCTCCTGTTAAAAACAGTCAGCCATCATCTGGAAGGCAATCAAATGCAAAACCCCCCCGTTTTTGTATCCAATTGTTCTTAGTCCAGTGGAAAATTGCCTCTCTTAGGGTGGGGAAACATTATTTCTCGTGACTTGAAGCTACCATATCCAGATAATTCCATTCGTCTTCAGCGACGTGACGTATCCTTGGATGCAAGGTGAGCTCATCATCTTCCTCAAGGCACTCGGTTGTTGTTGTTGTCTGCAAACGATCAAGTACTATTAATCGACAGAAGGTGGAAGGTGTGTGGAACTAGAAAGCCCGCCGGTGTTGTGAAAGGAGGAAAGCGGAATAAAGCTGTGAATAATGCGCGCCACCCCGCGTCATAATGCCATTTGCCATCAGCATCGTCTAGCGGAAATCGGTTCCTTTCGTTGCCCCTTCCTAAGTCGCATCCGGGACGCTCGCAAACCAAAGCATTGTATTGATCCACATACATACATATATTTATGAACGTGTCGAAAATTAACGACCTTGTGGATGTGCTCGGGAGGCGACAGGGATTGACGCAACCTTTCATCCGATCCGATCGGGTGCTAAGTTGTGCCGGCTCTACTTTCACTGGCTTGGGTTTGGGAACCCCGCGGAGTGTGTGGCTTAGGTAACGCGAAAGATTCTGTATGTCGTCCCCGGGCACGCGACTACTTTTCCTTTCGAACGCCTTTCCGATTCCGGTCGGAATTTTTGCCGATGGTTTCGTGAAAGTCGTTAACGAAATTGGAATATTTATCCCCTCGGACAGGATTCAGGTTACTCCTCCGATCGAGAGGGAGGGAGTAGGCTGGTCGACGACCTTCCTTCGTGGGAGGAGAAATCAATGTTGACATTTCTTCGCCGTCGCGTTCCTTGACCTCCAGAGTTGACGGTCAGAACCGGTACCCGGAAAGAACGTGCCGCGTCAGACAAAACCGTGCCTCTGCTCCAGCGTACGAACCATTCATCCGATTAAAAGGGAAAGTTTCTGTCTAATCATGACCTAAATCTTGTTTTCTTCTTTCCGCAGCGATGGCATTCTTCGGTTCCGATGGTTTCCCTCGTCTTTCCCTACGGTCTATTATGGGCGGTTCGTCTGTGAGATGGTGGTTCCTCGGTTTGACATTGACCTTACCTAACACTGCGGCGGTTTCACCGTCCAGGGTGGGGGAAGGGGAAAAGATCGTGACGAATGGGTCAGCACACCACCAGGTTCGTAGAGGCAACCAAGTGTAGAGACTAATAAAGTGTACCACGGGTTATAGCACGGGTCTCTCTCTCTCTCTCACCGTAGGTATCATTTGCCGACTACTCCAACGCAACGAAAGAAGAAAGGAAGGAAGCTGAGACACGCCGCGAAGATGAAAGCCGCCTCGTTTTGGGTGAGTATAATTCGGCCCGGATTCAAACCGTGAACAATCGGGCCACACCACCTCCTACACGGCGCTGCCTTCGTCTTCCAAGACCCAATTGCCCGAACCGAAAGCTGGTGGGGATGGTTTTCCGGATACGGAAGCGATGAGTGGCAACCCAGAAAACAAGCTACAATTAACTAAGAGCCAACCGTCAAGAGTTTTTGTGGCTGGAGGAGGGAGATAAAAAAGAAATTGAATTATTTATGTCATAGTCTGGCGAACGATGAGTCAAATGTTCACAATTTCTCCAACATCTTTCACCAGCTTGTCAAAAGGGGGTAGCATTTTAAATCGGTGGATGAGGGTTGATGGTGTGCGATGATAGTTCCCTGACCATGACCCCTCCCCCTCGGGTGCGACCTCGGGTGCGTTTATGTTTTTGCGCATTTACCCGCGAGATAAGAAGCGCCACTAAACGTTGGGCTGTAAACAACTCCGCCGCTTGGAAGACGACGGAGTTCGTGGAATTGAACTATAATTTCTCCGACATCTCTACCAACCAGCAGCAGCGTGTGTCTGCCTTGTTTTCATGTGGCTGATCTTATCGCCAATTGTTTCCTTCCGGTTGCTATCGTGCTGCAGGCCTTGTCGCTTTATACTCGGTTCAATGTTGTTTACTTTTTTTTTTATTGCTTACTTTTACGTTATTGTTTTAATTGATCTTTGTCAGTTTACAACTGGATCAGTTTCCTGTGAACATGCTCTTGTTGATTTAAAGACAACGCCGTAATAAAACAAAATCCAAAAAGGTTCACAATTGAATAACGTATCTTATAAACTCAAAAACCTTTAAATGACTATAAAAGTTTTTATAACGTTGAATTGATATGAAATGATGATTCAACGGACTATCTGCAAAATATTTGGAAGGTCAACTTAATAATTCAAAGCAGTAGTTTACTGAACAACACTGTGTTTAATAGTTCTATGAAGCATTGTTCACGGTTCTTTCGAAAGAACGATTGGAAAACTGAAGTTCAAACAGGAAAGCATACCGGTTTATAATAGCGCGGGACTCCGAGAATTGTGTCGCACTCAGTCTTCTAGGAAATACTTGAACAAGTTTTGCATTAGTTAAAAACAGGAAAAATAACCTGTAAGCGCCGCTGAATCACTGTGTTTAATAATGAATGATTTAAAGTAATACACAAGCTTTAATATTTTCAAATGCCGTAGTTCAGTCGGCAACCTTTTAAAAAAAGATTAAAAACAGAATTCTGGCCACAACCAATAACTTTTTTGTAAAATAACTGAATCATGCTAGGTTTCGGTTCAATGCCATTCATGCGAGACATACGGAAGTTTATTGGGTAGACCCCAAAAAAAATATGATAATTGGCCTTGACGGCTAGCAGAGGAATTAAAGAGGCCAAAAATTATACATTTGCTCTATTCCGACCGTTGCGCGGGGCCATTTGGGTCTTTGTGGAGAAAAAAAGATCAAACGTTTGTTGATGAAGAAAATACAAAAAAGATAAATTAGCCCAACTTCTCCTAGTTTTGCAACATTCGCATGCTATTTTCGACTAATAGAGTCACCGTAACAGACAACACACGGTGTATGGGGAGGGGGTTCGCCATTTGCCAAATAAAGCGGCGTTTTCTGTCGCTTTTATGTAACGATCCACCAGACCGACTTTGTTCCACCTGTTCGCTCGACACACATATAGGGGTGCCCTAGTACCGTTTGGAGTTTTCCATTTCGTATCATTATGTCAGCGTTCCCCCCCTCCGACAGAGATGGATGATTTTATGCATGTTGCTCGAAATAAAACTTCCCGTAATTAGAAATCGTGATGATCCTCCCCGCGTTTTCCCGGCGTCAAGTGAGAGAGGGAGTGTTTAGAACCGTTCCCGTTTTCCAATCCGTTACATCACCACACGAATGCACTCTGCTGTCGTTTCCCATCGCCGGAACAATCGCATTTTGCCGGGTCGCCTTTATACAGTGGATTTTTCCACGTGCCATGGTCGGGCCATACTACTTGGAGGGCAATGGCTGGATCGAGCCCAACACTTGGCCACCAAATGGGTTACAAAGGTTCTTCTACACTGCGCAGGGTTTAAATATATATATTACTGACTGGAACGGAATGGACCAGCGCACCTACTCCCCTTTTTCCCCATTCGTCTTTGACACATCAAATCAACACTCTTCCAATGGCCGATGGCCACAAAATATGTTTTCGCAGCACATCGACTTTTCGAGCGAGTTTGCGGTTTGCCGTTCGGTCCGTTTCTTCGCTAAAGTGAAAGTAAACAACGAAAGCTGGCCCTCCATCGCCACCACGGGCACCCCTTCACCACCTGGCCGGGCCTGCCGGACCCATTGAGGCCACCATTGAGGCACGTCGGGATCGAGATTGGGCATACACACGATACAATAACCACTACCCCGGCTATAAGAGACTCTTTCTCTTTCACAATTTTCACGCTCTTCATGGGCGCCTACGAAGGTGGCGCATACTGATGACCGCAAGTGTTGGGAGGGGACCACCGCGGGACACCCATCCTGTAGTGCCTTCCGGCGGACATACCACACACACACACACACAGAAGCTACAAACGCCACGATCAGTATTTTCACCAGCGATTGGATTTGCTTGGGAGGAAGGTTTTGCAAGTCTTTGTTTGCATACAATCGCCAAACCGGGGCTGGATTTCCGGTCACCGTCACTATGTCATTAACCAACAAATCGCGAATCGAAGTAGCACTCGATGTCGAGAGATTTTATGCTGTTTTATCTCACTTCAGATTTGGTCTCGGGGGTCTTTTCGCTAACCCATCCCGAGTTTCTTTGAATGGCACTTAAATTAAAGCACGTGCTGCTTCGATTGCGCTTGATTTTTGAGGTCAAAAGAGTGGAGTTTTCCTTTTTCCGTTGCCTTTCTTTGTGCCGTGGTGTGTTTTTGAGAGGCCTTCCGCAAGCGATTTCCTTTGCCCAGTGTCGGCGGGTTTGACGCGCAGCGATTGTGAAGTGAACTCTCGTCGGATTCGACGTCGGAAACAATCTCCGCGCACCAGCTGACGTTTTTACCGGAATGAACGGTGAACATTCGATCCGATTGCGATACCACCGCGCGGGGATCACTGACACTGGGGCCGATTTTATTTCCACACCAACCACCAACAAGCCCACACTTATCATCATCTGAAGCTCGACCAGTGGCAAAGGAGGCTCGAAAGCGGTGCACTCTTGGATCATTCAACGCACGCAAAACATTCCACCACAGGAGCAGTCGAAATATTGATAATCTGGTTTTGGTTTGCCCCTCCACACACTCCCAGCGTCGCGTGGACACACACACTTACTTTTTCGATTTAATTATGGTTTCACCTCGCCCCTTCCGTACATCCACCGACTGCTGATCCGTCTTCTCCTCTTCCTCCACCTGCACATTCACACTCGACACACTTGCGGCCGTCCGGCTCTGTTTGCCCGCCTTGCCGATTACTTTAACTAAACGCGAAAACGAATAAATCCGGAGCACGGAACGATCATCGACCGTGTTGCGGATCGTTTCTCGATGTCGACCCTCCCGATGTCCGCGTGTGCCAATCGGTTTAATCGTGCCGTGAGTGACTGCCCGTGTCTTAAGTGTGATGCGTGTGGCCACCCTGCCACAAAACGAGCCACGGAGACGCCCGTACCAACGATCAGCTTCGACGATGACGTTCCACCACCAACGGCGCCCAACGGATAACGGCGATCTCTAGCGGACGCTCCAACGGGCGGGAGGAGGGAATCCGACCGCGGGTAACTGCTGCACACAGGGAAAGCGGTCAGGAGGAGGACGGTAGCGAAGGAACAAATTAAAAAGAAAAATAAAACCGGGACAACGAGCCGACCCCGTATCCGACACGGTGCGCGGCCGACAATGAACTGATCCGTCGGTTCCCCCAATCGAGGCCTTCGCAGTCCAAGCTCTGGATCACAAGCTGCCGTACGCAGCTCCAACATTCGTTTATGTTTCACGGAGAGAGCGAGCAACGCGCGATCAGCTGGAGCTGCTTCTCGCGTCGCGAGAGAAATTCCACGAAAAGAGATCACACGCCGTCGTTTGCGCGTACAGTCTCTTTGAACAACGTTATAGGCTAGCTGAACGACATTTTACTGCTCATGAAACCCTGTAACTCACTCCTATGTGGTTCTCAGTATGTGCAATTTTGGATGCAACAGTACCTGAAACAAGGTGAAAAGTTATCGTTTCTTGAAGGAAAGTTTCCTTGAGAAGATTTATTGGAAAATTAATTCAATTCCATTTTAGATACATTTGTAGATGTTAGTCGCCCATGTAAATACCGCCATCTCGTTGTGCCTCCGCACCTTCACCACCACCACTGTTCCGCTCCTTCGTCCCTCGGCCACGACGGATCTTGTGGAGCCCACGCCGGCACGGTTCCATCCAGGTACGCACACAGTACGCCTTCACGAACAACGTAAAGCGGATCGTTTCACTGAGAAAAGTGTACATCAGCGGGTTGAGCACCGCATTGACCATCGCAAGGATACCGAACGAGTAGTGCAGGTTCCAGTAGGCGCTAGTGTTCGCCTCGCCGATCATTTTAATCAGCAGGAAAATCCACATCGGCAACCGGCAGATGAAAAACACCAGCATCAGTACGATGATTGCCTTGAACATGCGTAGTTGACGTTTTCTCCGGTTCGCGGACGCTTCGTTGTTGCCGGCCTGAGGTTTCGTCTGGGCTTCCGGGAGTGAGGTGTCACTTTTGGTTGGCTCCTCGCCAACGATGGCCGTCGTGTTGTGGTGCGGACAGGTGCATTTGGAAGCTTCCGAAAAGGAAAAAGATGAGTGTTAAAGGCGTTCCAGGGAATTTTTCTCTTGTCCAAAAAGATTCTGTACTGAAATGTTCTGGTAGGATTTTATTCTTAGAGGTTGGTTGAATGCTTGAGTGGTTGTACTGAATTTTCACAGGTTAATATGGAGACTTCAGAATACCAAACAACTCAAGGTCAACTAAACAAGGCAAGAAAAAGGAGGGAATCTTAATGGACTATTAGAATTGCACAACAACTCACTAAATACTGATGCTGGCGTGCGTCGTTCCACGATCGGAGGAGGTAATGTGTTGGTGGTGAGGGTTTTTTTGTCGTTGCTACTCGTCTCGCGTCCCGATCCGCAGCTCTGCTTACACTTCTCCTGTTTGTTGCTCCTCCTGCCCGCTTCGATCGGGTTCCGCCGGATCCAGATTTCCTTCGCAATCACACCGTTAAGCCAGCAGAAAGCCCCGAGCAGCGGCAGAAAGATGACCACGAACACAATCGCAAAGTAGTAGCTGTTCTTGCTCTTATCGGTGGCGCAAATCGAAGCCATATAGTAGCCGTTGATGATGGCGCCCGGTTGCTGCGAGTCCGTGGTCAGCACCACAATGTCGAACACCTCGTACAGGGTGAGCATTGGACTGGAGATACCGGCACCCAGGCCCCAGATCAGCACGGCACAGGTGACGCAGAACCATCCGTTCGGCTCCCAGGTACCCTTCATTAGGCGCACAACGGCCATATAGCGGTCGAGGGCGATCGCTACCAGTGTGATGCTGTTGACCAGCACCGCCATCGTTTGCACGAACGGGGAAAACGTGCACATGAGCTCCCCTAGGGTCTGTTGTGGGATGAAGTATGTAAAACTCTTGTGGCGTGGGTGCTAAGAGATTGCGAGTCTTACCCAAAGTGAGTTGAACTCGGTATTGAACTGTGACAGATACACAATCGAGGTGACCGTCACGAAGGCAATGTCGGAGAAGGCGAGCGACAGCAGACAGACACGGAAGAGGTGGCGCTGCTCGCGGCGTATGTTCGTGATGATGGTGACGACGTTGCCAAAGATGGCCATCACCATCACCATGATCGCAAACACCGTGAACACCGTGCGCTGCTCGGTCGAGAGGTTCCTCAGCGAGTTCTCCCAGTAGCCTATCATTGGCACCCCCGGACCGCTGCCGTCGCTGTGCTCTCGGGAAGAGGCCACACCACCCGTCAGCAGATCGGCTCCCACCTCCGCACTCCAGTTAAGCGCCGTTATCCAGCCGAGCAACCTTTCGCTCACCTCCACCACGGCCATGCTGGCAGAAGCAAAGACGGCACAGCCACACGCCAAGAGCGCAGAAAAAAAAGCGCAACGAAACCTTCCCGAAAATGTCTTCCACAAGTCGGTGGAAATTGGATTAAAATTTGAATTGTCCTACACGACACACCGACACGACACCGCATAAATCACCACCCTAAAACACGTACACTTTTCGCACGACGCCAGCCGGAAAACATGTGTCTGCACAAATCGTGTGTGTCCCCGGAACCGGCCGGGAAATGCAGAACGAGGCGCAGTACGACGATGGGAGGAAAAATTTGAATTGGAAAGCGAAATCAACCGAACGCGAGCAGAAGATTCTTCAACGCTTCCGTTTGCTTCCAGCCACAACTAGCACCGGCTTGGAGACTCTGTCACGGACTGAAAATATATGTGTCTTACGGTGATGTGTTTTATAGGGCTAGGAAAATGTATATCGACGCCGAGTGCCCGTTCGGAGGATGGGTTGGAGGATGACTTATCGTACGCGGTTATGCTAACGCTACAACAACCCCTAATCGGTGGTGCTACTGACTGATAACGGGTTTTCCGTATCGAAGGTACCATGGACTTAAGATTGGACATTTAGGGATACTAGTTTTTCCACTTCAAATAGAAGAAAGAGAATGTAGGATCTGTTTATAAAAGAAATTGAAAAAGTAGTAAAAGTAAACAAATTACCCCAATAAATACCAAATTTCATTTGAAAAGATAAATTATAATACCAAATAAAATGAGGTAGTAGGATTTACCCGCAGGCTGAACACTGTGATATGACATGTAGACGTAGACTATCCAAAAGAAAAAAAAGCATCCCTTTGGCGGGCCAACACGTTACGACGGGGGAAATGTGATAACGGATTGTTACTGTAATCGAACACAAACGATACTACAACAGAAAAAGGAAGGATCCACCAAAAAGGGCGAGAGAGAGGTTAACAAATCTGGACGCACAAGAGAGGGTAGGTGCAGCGAAATGTACTATAACACCCACCTCGAAGTGGTGGGGGGGGGGGGGGGGGAGGGAATTGATGGCGGAAATTAATTATTCCCGATGTCAATGGATCGTATCGAATATGTCGTCGCCCTCCCGACGGGGGTGGAAATCGGTTCCAGCTTCGGCTTACCTGGTGCTCATTGTAGTTAAAGGTACTTGACATGCAATATCTCTCTCTTTCTCTCTCTCGATGATCGTCGATTAAATTGCATCGTCGGATATGGAGACGCTTGGTGTTCTGTTAAACTGCGATGCAAAGCGAACCCCCGGTCCGTTGATAAAGTGTGTGAAAACAGCAGTCAATTTTCCGTACCGATGCCGCCGAGTGGAAAAGTGTCGATGTGCGATTGTTGTGAAAGTGGAACACAAAGGCCCGGAACGAGCGAGAGCGGTTACTGATTGCAATGTAATAGAAAATGCAAATCATATCGCAAACAAATCCCATCCGGGCATTATCAGTAAACAAATAGGAGGAACCGAAAATAGGAAAATGCATTCCGAGTACTACGGTATGGTGAGAACTGTGATTGGATTTTTATTATCATTGGTTAATTTGATTTCGTCACGTCGTTTTCTTTAGAACTATGGGCCATCAATGAAATATTTTTTGCGGGTCTCCTGTAGACGTCCTGACGTTGTAGAGTTTACGGTAAAATGAGATGAAAATGGAATAACCACTCAGCATAACTCCTGGTTAATCTTAGGGATTAAAAGCTTATAAGTAAGATGCACTGAACAGGCTTAAACATTAGATATATGCTAAATTCGTCTTTCCCGGCAAGCTTTCTGTTCTGACGAGAAGAAGGAGGACCCTGCCTAAGCTACCATGAAGCGAGATCACGGCAAACAATGTTTCGCAAAATGCAGCTGTAAGCGATTTGTAGACAAAACTGCCAACGTTCGTCCGCTCTTGCCTCTCTCTCGCTAACCTAAACTAGAAAATCCTTATAAAGGATTTGAACTGCGCTGCATAATAAGAGCTCCTTCGAGCAAGCACTTTCCCCTGTTTGTTGCAGTTGGCGGTTTTTGGTTTACGATACGATCAAGTTCAATTATATTTACACACACACATCGTCGAGGAAGTTAAACATTGCGATGTGATTGTTGGAGCTGCTGTTGCTGCAATCCCTTGCGGTTGCTGGTCCGTTTCGTGACTCCCGTCGTGGTTAGACTGTTCCCGGCGGTGGCGGCGTTTGCGTTCGCTGTGTTCCGGCGCTTGTGGCCACCACCCCGCTTGCGAAAGCCCCCCTTTACAATCAGCTTGCCGGAGGCAGCGCCCGCGGGCGAAAGGAGATTACTGTCGCAATGGGAGGATGTCTTGATGCGGACGGATTTGTATGGCAAGCTGCGGCCTCGGGGTGGTATGGCGGTCACGAACACCGAGTAGTAGTGCTCCGGAAGTAGGTTCGGAATGTCCAGCGAGAGTGGATTAAAGTCGTTGCCATTGCTGGAACGAAGTAAACGGTTGTTATTCTAGGCCAGAACTTGATGGACTTCTAGAGTCAAACTATTTGGAAGGTCATACTCACAAGCAATGTTTGTTATGGAACTGTGGATGGTTGCAAACGTCCCGGTTTTCCAGCTCGCAGTAGGTTGGAATTTTCACATTGTTGTAGTACTGCGTTTTGGAGAGTTTAAACACGTACACACAATATCTGTGGAAATTAGGGAGGAAAATTGTTCTTAGGCAACACTTTTAGTGTAACAAAGTAACTTGTCACTCACGTAACATCCTTTTCCGGTGAGCCGAACCATGCGATCGTACTGGAATGGCACTTCCGGAGCGGCACGAGCTCGGTGATGGTGGTGTTCGATGGCATCCGCGGCAGATCGATGAAGTCGTCCCGTGAGGTAACGGCCATCTGAACCCGGTTCATGCGCGACGTATCGTCGGCCTCGTACACCCGAATCAGATATCGCTCACCGGGTCGCACATTCCGCACGACGATCGTCTTCGGGTAGTACACATCCCGCACCGGTTCCATGATACGGTGCTTTTTCTTAAGAATCTCCACGTTCACCGAACCGCCGCAAGGGGTGAGATGGAGCTTGAAGAAACTATTTGGCGAGCGCTTGGGGACCTTAAAGTTGAACAGCGCCAGCCCACCGAGCGTGGAAAGCTTGCCCACGACCACCTTTCCCTCGACGAGCTGCGTGGGACGCGTCCGGTTGAGCTGGACCTGGGTCGAGCCGAGCAGGAACGAGAGGTTGTTGTGCTGCGAGTGTATTGCAAACACGTCCACAAAGTAGGTAACGTTTGGTTTCATGCCGCGAATCAGCTGACGAGTCCTGGTGCCGGTGCAGACGATCGTCGTCCCCACTTGCGCATCCACTTTTCGCTCGTCCCTCGGAGTCAACCGGTGCAGGAAATCGTTCACGGCGATACTATCACACGCTGGCCGATGGATGGAGTTGCCCAGTGCCTGGCAGAGGGTCCGCTGCCGTCGCCCGGTACTGACCGCCAGGCAGTAGTTCATCACGTGAATGTCCAGCTTACTCTTCTCCCACTTTATCATGACGACATACCGACGCCGCTGCTGTTGTACCTTGATACGCGACGGAGCGGTCATATTACGAAACGGCCAGCCACTGAACTCCTCCGCGCCCTTACGATTATAACCCACGCGATAGGGACAGCTACCGTACGGCGCTAATCCCGTCACGTTCACAAGCACTTGATACGACCCGCGCTGCGTACAGGGACGAAAAAATTGACTTCCATCCGTCTGCGAGGCAATGTCTGTGAGGGGTGAGAAAAAGGAAGGAAGTTTGTTTGCGACTCCAGCATCCCATCGCTCCATCACTTACAGCGTCCTTCATGCAGCACCCACCAGTTCGGAGTCGCTTCTGAATCATCCTTCCTTCCGCAGGCGGGCATTATGGAGATGGAAAGTGGACTCGTTTCCGGCAGATGAATTGTGAATCTAAGAAGAACGAGGCGTTGGAGAGACGGAAAGAACAGAATGGAACTCTATAAGCGACGAGCGAAAGGATTCCCATCAACCTATCGGAGTGAACACACTTCATCATTCGATTCGCAAAGCGGAACCATTTCCAGACAACTCTAGAAGCAGTTCATTTAATTCATACAGATTTAATTACAGTGATTTGTCATTTTTATGGTGCCGTTTGCCGTTGTCCGGATCGCCGTTCGTTCGGCGTTCGAACTCGAGGAATATTAGACGAGCGATATTTCGGACGCCGCAGACGATTTGTCGTCGCACAGTTTTATTTTTATGTCTCACGGGCCAACTTCCGATTGGTGGACTGTTTTTTGGGGGTGAGCAAAGATGGAAACGACTTGCCAAAACCTAACTGATGGTGTGACATTAACGGGACAAATCCCTTGATAATATTGACTTTGGATGAAACAGGTCTAAGATTGTCCGCACGTACCGTAGGTTGAAGGATTTGGCACGGATTCACCAATTAATGGACCGCTTATTGCAACTGCCAGCCATCCAGAATCATGAAGCGGATATAAGGAAACTTTCGTGAAGTGAAGTAGTGGGTCAATTAAATCAACGATGGTTGTTTTAAAGTATTATTCAGCGTTTTACATCTCAGCTAGCAAACTGTAAAGTAATTGATGTTGAATCGTCAAACCTCCCAATGGCAACACAAACGGGACAAGTAAACAATTCAAGGCTTTCTAGGATCTTCCCCAATGATAGCTAGCGGTTGAATGTTTGTAGTAGAGACATCCAGTTGAAAGGTACAGGATAAGGTAGGCTATGATCGCTTTTTTGCATCAGAAAACGAGCGCGAATCAAAACAATCCTCGCAAAAGTATGTTTTTGACTTGAAAGTGACTATCATTGCGGTGGATCCTAGAAAGCCTTGAATTGTCTACTTGTCCCGTTTGTGTTGGCATTTGGAGGTTTGACGATTCAACATCAAATACTTTACAGTAGGATGTTCTACGTACACTGCCGGGGTTGCTAGGTGAGATGTAAAACGCTGTAACGTTGTTATTCTCTCTATTTGAATGGTTTACGCGCAATTTTCTTCGCCTTTTTCCCGCGTGACAGATCTCTCGATCGAAGCTTCACTTTGGTAGACTTTTGTTCTCTCAGTTGTAGGTGAACCAGTGTCTGGTCCCACCGGGAGTCCAACTTCTCCAGAAGCTGCTGTATCCAGGCGGTTTTGGAGATGAGTTCCAGAAGGAACATCACCAAACACAGAGCCACACCGATCGCGTACAGTGCGAACGCACTCTGCAGATGATCCAGGGTCAGCACAACCTCCGGCGAGGCGGCCAGAATTTCTGCCTCGCTCAGCTGCCGGTTGTGCTTGATGTGGTTCAGAATGGTGACGTTGTAGAGGAATTCGCTCCACAGTTTCTCCATCAGGCCCATGTCGATGAGGTTCGAGAGGATGCGGTTGAATTTGGGCAGCAGCGGGAATCCCTTCTCCATGATCATCTCGATCTGCGTAGTAAACACGTCGGTCGATAGGCCGTACACCAGTCCATGGTACTTGGTGTTACGCACGTACAGACGGCTCATGAGGAGGGACCGCTTGCCGGCAACGACGGCATCCAGGTTCTCCAGCGAGGGCTGGAACTCGGGCGAAGAGTTGTAGCGCTCCGACACCAGCCTGTCGTCGTCGAAGTTGTTCATGAACCAGTCCTCGCTGTCCAGCCGGCCGCCGATGGGAATGTTGCTGGCAAGGATCTCCTCGATCGAGTCCACCTGGTAGGCTTTCGGTGGATCGGTGAGTATCGTGAACAGGATGCTTGTGTAAATCGTGGTCACATTTAATCCGTACAGTGCCAGCGCCACGAAGAAGATCCGCAGCGCGTGACACCCTGGCCGGTTGTTGGAGGAAATGCACAGGAACACGCACCACGTATTGAGAAAGCACATGGCCAGCTGTTTGTGCGGTGCGGCCTCCGGTAGAAACTGTCCCACGAAGCGCCAGGCGAGCGCCGAAATCAGCAAGACGAATGCAAACAGCTCCCATGTGTTGAGGTCGAATATGAGCACCAGCAGCTTCCAGCGGGCGCCCGTTCCGGCCATCGGCACGAACCAGGTGTGGTAGTCCTGCAGGTACGGCGTGGTCGATCCAAACTCGTAGTGCACGTCAAAGTCAGGGTTGAAGCCACCGGCAATGATGTCGCAGTCGTCCGCTCGCATCAACCCCAGCAGGTCCGACCAGCTGCCATCGTCCAGCGGTTCGCCCCGGTCCATCTCGCTGCACGAGACGTTCACCTTGAACTTCATCGACTGCTGCAGCAGGTCCATGATCTGCAGCTCCAGCCCGTGCTGACAGTCCATGTCGATGAAGGGTGGGGCGACCCGGGTACACAGCAGAAACGTGCACGCTTCCATCTCCGGCGGTACCTTCGGGATGTTGATCATGGCTCGGGACAGGGCCCCGTTGGTAAAGCTCCCGTTCACGACCGTCGCCACCTTGAGCGGCTTCATCAGGCCGCAGTCCTTCGCGCCGTGGTACGGATCGCCGGTGTAGATGCTGTAGCCGGTGGCGTCGAAGGCGAAGGCGAACAGCACGTTCACCGAGTGGTGACCGACGAACATGAGCTGCAGTACGTCGTTCGCCAGCCGTCGGTCGGAGTCACGATCGTTCGGGTTGTTGTACAGCACGATGAACTTCCCGCGCGGATTGAACGCCGCCGTCGAGGCGATGTACGTCATGGCCCGCCGCAGCCCGGCGTAGTCGTCGATCACGAGCACGTAGTAGTCGATCTTCTTGTGGTCCATGAATTGCGCCCTTCTTGCGCTTTCGATCGAAGTGTCGTCCGACATCAGCTTCAACTGGAACATGGAGTGGCCATCCTCCCCATCTTCCGGCTCATCGTCGTACCCGGTGTGATGGTGCTGGAGGTATCCAAGCAGGATTTCACGCGCTGGCGAGCTCAGGTTACGCAGATAGAAGATGACAATATTCTCTATCTGGCTCGACTCGCTCATATGGAAGTAGGTATGGCTCAGTAGCTCCAAACACTGCACCCCGGCCTGTGCCGCCGTTGGACCACGTTCGTTCTTCATCCTAACGAACACGATACCAACCACCATCGGAACGCAAAACAAAAGGACGACCACGAAACAACGCCAATCCCGGAGTCCGATCATCCTTCCAAAGCAGATGCACAACGAAAACTAATCCACACGATGTCATTTGGCTCGCCGTTTGGACCCTTCACCACCTCGACGTAGCGCACAGCTCAAACATCCGCAGCTAATTATAGCCGCATTAAGGTAATTGGTTTACTTACGGATCGCGTCGATTCCGGCCGACCTGGTGTTTAACGTTAAAACACTCTTAAACATGTGGTAACTTCTTTACAAACAGAAGCCTGATATTTTGCAGCTAAAGAGCGTCATGCAATTAATAAGTGCTATAAGGGTAGTTGACGCTTCGGTTTCAAGGTGTGTGCGCGGCAAAACCCGTTACATTAACATCACACCGACATGGCATGACATGCTGCGATTAGGGTAGGTTAACGTTTCACCGCATTAACGTCCTTCCGGTTGCTACCCCCCCCCCCCCCCCCCCCCCCCCCCCCCCCTCTCCTACGACGTAGCAAGGAAACATTAATTCGAACTTTACGTGTTTTCGAAATCAAAAGGTGTTAACCTTAACAACTCTGGCGAAATTGATTCTGCATTAACTGGGTAAAGCTTTAAAACATCTCAACGTTACGTTTAGTAGGAAAGGGCGAGGGTTTAGAGTTCAGAAGGCGTTTGTGTTGAGTTGTCGATTACAACTTCAACAATCTAGTAGTCTATAGTTATCTAGTAGACTGTGCTGAAGATGCAGCAAGGATTATTCTTAGTCTCTCTGTTGGACAAGTCTGTAATCTGCTGTTTAGTCTAGTTAGTCTAGTCTGCGATCTGTTCTGTACGTAGAATAAAAGAGGAGAGTAATAAGCGAACTATATAACCAACAGTTTCACAGTAAATGTTGAGCCAAAGGTTGTCATAGTTTAAAACGAAACGTAACCAACGTCCGCGGTAAATGCACTTTGTCAATATTCCTCTCCGAACAAGGACCACTTAATTTAAACAGTTCAGTTCGGTTGATCGATTGTACACTAAATGGGTACATTTCTGACCCTTTTCTCCGCCTGCAACAGCACGCCACAGCCCACAGTAAGATGGATAACCCGAGACGGGTGGCCCTGTTTGTTGTGCGTTTACTTTGTATCTGTTGACGCTGCTGTCAAGTGAAGCATCATCGTCGTCTTCTGCCGCGTTCCGGGATATATCTGTAGTTTATCTTTTTTTTCTTCCCCTCTACTCTCTTCCCAGCTCCCGTCCGAAAGAAATGCATCTTTCCTTCTTCGTCGGGCTAAATGGTCCTCCGTTCCCCACACGCCCCCCGTGCCAAAGTAATGCGTCGTTGCTTTCATCCGTGGACAATGATCGTTTAATGGAAGGACGGAAGGATTGCCACCGTTTTACCAGGCCGGACGGTGGCCGAGCGATGAAGACATTCATTCGTCAAAATGACCGCTCCTGGTCCTGGCCCCCGGTCCGGGGCGAAAGGCGAACAAGGAATACAAGCGGTTCGCCAACACCTACCTCCTTGTTTCGTGTGTCGTCTCGCCGGAACAATGCCACCACGCTGTAACTCTGTTTTCTAAGTAACCGGAGTGAGTCCGTAATGTAGACATTACTTCACTCCATCAGCTGCACCAGAGGGGATGGGGGTGTGTGTGTGTGTGAGGGGGTTAGTGGAATACCATACTTGAAACCTGGGAGATAAATGAACTACTTTCAAGTAAGCGAGTGTCTGACGGACGATTTGGGGGATTCGCCTCAACGCCCGGATTCGGGTCATTCCCGGTGTTTGGTGGGAGTTTGCGGGAGTTGGGGGTGGTGGCGGCGGCCGGGAGGAGGTATCAGATTACTTTCGCTGGCTCTTCTTTACTTTCCCGGCAGCGCAAAGGAAGGTTTGCAGCGAGCATTGGAGGATCATGACAGACGATCGGGGACGACGCAGCACCGCATTGCCTTCCGTTGGGCGGGTTGGACCGCTTACTTCTTTATGCTTTGCGTTGACACTTGCATCCATCCCTTGCCTCCTCCCCCCCAGCCCTTGCCACCTGTCAGGGACCACTCTCCCCCGTTGGCGCCGCAAGGAATGTTTGTTTATTTAAGTCGCTTTGAGAGCCCGAGAGTCCATCATTACTGTCCGGAACTTGTCGCTTCTTCGACGCAGTTGGACACAAACAACCCCCCACACACAAACACACTCACAGCCACGGATACAAGAGTGCGGCAACACGAGGTTTGAAAGATAATTTATTTCGCTTCCCTTCGTTCGGGTTGGGAGATTCTTGTCTAGGGCTGCTCTTTGTTGAATGTACCAATACGTCATACGGTGCAATGACGGGAAGCGAGCGGGGAGGGAGGGGGAAGGGGTGGTATGTGATGACACAACCATCACCGAGAAACAGGACACTCCGCCGTTCGCTATGCGTCTTGTTTACCGTCCGAAAGGGACACTCCAACTAGCGCCAGGCGCCGCCGAGCTCGTTCTTTCCGGTTCGGTGCAGGTGAGTTGGGATTTTCTAGGTTAAACTTTGCATAAGACTTGGGGGCTTTTTTACTTAAAATTAAGATTGGTTTTAAACAACCTTTTCTTACCAAAAACCGGATCCAACCCACACTCGCTTCAATTTC
The DNA here is from genome assembly GCF_943734705.1 of Anopheles coustani. Classification (NCBI taxonomy): domain Eukaryota; kingdom Metazoa; phylum Arthropoda; class Insecta; order Diptera; family Culicidae; genus Anopheles; species Anopheles coustani. The sequence continues at coordinate 95,035,199 of NC_071288.1, read as the reverse complement.
TTAAAAAAAAAAAACAAAGGGACAGTAGTTCGTAGGGATCAACTTTCCCTTAATGGAAGCGGGCACATAAAACTGGCTAAACCCATTCGAATCGATCAGCATTGATCAAAACGGGGCTGCCGGAAAACAATCACGTCCGATCCCCGGCAATTGTACACTCGATCAGATTATTTATTGTGGTCTCGCCGGCTCGGAACGTCCGTTTCCTTGTTGTCTTTTTTTTTTATTCTCGTTTCGGGTGCATCACCTTAACCCCGATTCGGGAAAAAAAAGTGCACCAACAAATTGAGGTCAACACCGTACGGGTCGTGCACGACCATACACAGATTGAGTTGACCAGAAGAGGAAGAGGGTGGTTAATGGAAACGAAAAGACATATTCGATGTTGAGGGGGCATCTGATATCAAAAGGATATTTACTTGAACCGTTCTTCCGACATTGGTACACGGTTTGCGAAACAAAAAAGTCGTCATGATTTGATAAAATATTGACACATTAGTAGGTGTTGAATTTTCTATAGTCTTTACAAGTTATAATGAATGATTTACATACTAATCTTCATGTTTTAATACCGTATTTCCACGTTTCTAACATTGCTTAACTCCTACTGAGTATTTACGATTCTTTTTTACATTTGTAGTGTTTTTTGCAATTCGTATTTCAACAGGTTTTTTTGTATGTAATGGTTTGTTAAATGACCCTATTACTTTGCATTAGATACTTATGTTCTATTGTGCTCATCGTGATTTTCATCAACATGTTTTTTACAACTCATGGTTTCCTTTTTTTCAATCATAATAAATTTTTTGTAAATTTTTTCATGCTTCACTAATAGTAGACACATTGATCTCTAATCAGGATTTCAAAGTAACTCTCAGAGTAATGAAAACTTTTAATCGTAAAATATTAAATCTTCTGTTGGAAGTAAAGTATGACACATGAACTCATGTGCGATTCGCTCTAACTAAAACTCCCCAATCGTTACAGCGACATCGTTTCATTTCCCTCCCCCCAAAAACTAAACCTAATCCTTTCGAAAAAAAAAGTAAGAAATCCCTTCAACAAATTGTTCTGCGTATGCTCCCGTTTTATCGCGTACGCGCAATGTAGCTGCCGCCCGTCGCCGATTGGCAAAAACTAATACCGGAAATGTCATAATTGGATAACGTGACGCCGCCGTCCCTAAATCCTACCCCTCCGCCCCGCTAGAAGAAGCCACGCACGAACGCACGAACGGGGGTTTTTTTCTTCTTCTCGACGGAGGTTTAAGCTTGAAGCGTGAAATAAAACATGCCCCTTTTGGCGACGTTCTGGGTCAGCGATGAGGGGGGGTGGGGAGGGAGGTTGGGGTTGCCTCGGGGTCTCGGGTGCTTTAATGGCCGATTAGCATGTCAAAAGTGAGTTTTCTCGTTCGTGCGCCCTCCGTGGATCGATGATGAAGAAAAACACGTTTAAAAAACACCCCGACCCCGACGGGGTAAGGACATATGAACGTGAGTGTGTGTGTGTAGAGTAAACAAATGTGTACAGTGAATGAAAGTAAAAACAAACCAACCCGAAATTAAAAAATCGAAAACGGACAACCCCCCCTGACTCACCTCCTGCTCGTCGAACCGTCGGTGGTGTTGGTGGAGCGGCTGGAAACGTTCGTTCCGGAGCCGGTGTCGATGTCGTCGTCGGTATCGATGTCGGGCTCGTCGATCAGCGCCACCGGCCTATCTTCCATCAGCGGTGTCGCCGGCCGGGCTCCGTCCTCGCGGAAGAACTCCACCCCGGGAGGGTGGCCGGGCGGGCCGGCGGGTTGCTGCGCCAAATCCTGCGGACAGGCATAACTTTTCCCGCCGGCCCTTCGCTGCTGGTGGTCGACGCTGGTGGTGGCTTTGGCCGAGGACCGGGAGGAGAAGCTGGAACCGCGCCCACCGGCCCGCACCGCGCCCTCCGCCGGGTCGGGAAGGAGTGCGCCTGCCAGCAGCAGAAGCACGACCGGCAGCGCCAGGGCGAGCGGCCATGGAGGCGCCGCCGGGAAGCTAACAGTTGACATATTTGTGCTACCCGACGACGACGACGACGAGGACGACAACGGTGGCGTCTATTTCCTGGTTTCGACGCGAGCTATGACACGTCTCAGCAGAGACGGCAGACGGTGGAAGCGTTCTCTGAAAATGGCAGCAGACGGTGAAACATGAGTGTTGCGAGCGCCGAAAATGCCCTAGACTAGAACTAGAACCCCTAGTCCGCTAGAGCCTATGCGGAATGTAGGACTTTGCAAGGGAGGAGAAGGAGGGAGAGGGCAACTGCAATTCGACCCTGGGACCAGGCCCCTTAAACTAAACGCCACGCGAAACATCATCAACACGCCACTCTCGGGGAGTGTCGACCAAGTAGGCCAAGCAAGAAGCAGGTGCAGGATCGGGCCGGGTGGGGCCGTAGCCTGGATTCGTTTGTGTGCCAACACTCCAAGACATATTTCCGTCTATTTCCGAACCCGCCGTCCCCGCAGTCGACGGAGGACGACATTTCCGTGTTTGGTTTTTGTTTTTTACTTGTTTTCTTCTTGTGCTTGGCGAGAGAAAATAGTGCTAGTGGTTTTTTTTTCCTACTCCGCTGCGTTCTGCTGCGTCCACGGTGTCACGTCGCAGTGTTATGTGCGTTATTCCGGGAACATAGGCTGGCCACCACCCTTTGTCCAACGCCACCCTTGAGATAATTGTCCGTGGGCCGGTGTTTGAAATATTTTTGGACGCCAAGAACGGAACATCAACAACAACCGCATTGACACTGAACCCTTTTCAAATCCACACGCACGCCCCTTTGGGGGGTGGGTGGTTGCATTTTATGAGAAAATAAATAAAACCCCCCCCGAACACGCTCCTTTTGGACATGTCGCCGCGTGAATGGGTGCATGCATATTAGTGAAATTATTTATGAATGAGTTCGCCAAACGACGGCGCGAACGACGAGATTATTTCGCCGGCAGATGCGAGGGCACTACTTACTTACGTCCGCTAGGATACTAAGTCACCGGACACACAGTTTCCTAGCCGAGGTGATTCTTTGTTTGTTTTGCCTCGGTTGTTTGGAGATGGGAAACATGCTGCTTAGAATTCGAGGTCGAGCGCGTGCAACCCCCGCGCGTGCCTTTCCCACGTCCCTTCGGGGGCCCTTTTTGTTGGACGCGGACGGCAAATGCACTTATCGTCTGTTCAAGATCGCGCCGTTGCTTGTTCGAGACGGAACCGCTGGTAGAACAGCGGCAATGCATATCGTTTTCCTGTTCCTGCAAGTTTTTCCCTGACTTACTACTGGTTGCATTTGACTTTGGAGTTTGAATGATTTTCTCGGAGTGTGTTATCTGAGAATTGAGATCTGATTTTTTAGAATGTGTCATCTATGGGGTTTCGATTAAGTATCGATCCTAATATCTTCCTTTTTCACAATGCCTTTTTAGTAATCTTATTTGATTTGATCAAATCGTTTTTGGTGTTTTAGTGCGGTTTGAAATTCTACATTGGAGTTTTTTCCCAAATTTCATGGTTCCTTTCTGCGATTGGAAGAACCCATAGATTTATATTCACTTTTAAGTGATACATAACGAGACCTTTTTCTACGACAACTTATTTAAGAGTACTCGAATTTACATTGTATAAATTAACAATAATTGTGTTAAACTTGGTAGAAACCAAATTTTATTATTTTTGACGATACAATTATATGTGTCAACATTTAGGAAGAAATTGAAAATGCATGATGAATAAATGACTTTTACAAAATTTTCAAGTTACAGGATTTAAGCCAATAATCAATATCAGTATAATCAAAAATTTTAACAACGGAAACAGCAGGTTTCCAACTTTCAAGAAATCGTAAATAGAAAATTGCAAGAGTTGATCTAAGTTTTACAAAAACAAGTTCTTACACTACCTTATGCTTTATGCTGATTGGATCTGAACAAAACGTATTTTATGTTTCATATTTGGTTTTATGGAATATGTTTTGTTTAGTATTTGATACAGTATCCACAAATGTATGTTATTATTATTTATTGAGGTATGACGGACGTTGCCGTATTGTTCACAAATGTATGTTAATAGCACTAGAAATAATCCGACCCGAATGTACATTCTAGTATTGAAATGTATTGCAAATACTTTAAACAATTTATGCAAAGTAATTAGCAGGTTTTAATACTTGAAATGTACCCTCAACAAAGGAAAAGTTCTCCTTTGTCATCTAAATCCTGACGTCTTTCCTTTCTACCATTCCAGGCTAAAGGACCTTTCGTATGCTTTCTTCCAGCGTATTAGAACCAGACTTTGTTTTTGACACCTGAAAAGGTGACCTTTGTGGCCGGCAGTACACGGAAAAGATTGGTTGAGCTAATGGCATCGCTACTTAGCGCGAACAAAGGCGCTTCCATTGGGTTCGTACCGTATTTTCTGGCGCCAACCAATTCGTTGGCTTGATTGTTTTGTTCGAGATGATCAAGCGGTGGTGATTTGTAGGAAAATGGGTACGTTTTCCGGGAATCTCGGGGAAAAGGATTCGACAAAAGCGAGGATGAACGAACGCAACGATGGAAACGCTGCACTCGATTGCACAAACGAGTAATCGAACACTAGTTTGATTGCCCTCTTGTTGGTACTAATAATTCTGGGAAAATTTATCAAAACCCATCGCGCGAGGGCACGTAACCGGAGCAGGTTGTGGCGCAGAAAGATGAAGGGTAAGGTAAGGGTAAATGGGTGGCAGGTGGATGAACATAATCGCGCTGTGTCTACACTACTTACCCCGCGCCTTTTCCCCCTTCTAGCGGACAGGTTCGACCCCGACAAAGGTAGCCGCAATTGGTCCTTTTGGCCGCCGATGAGATATATTGGTTTGATTGGCGGCGGGGTCGGTTCGGTTCGGTATTGCTTGGCGTTTTTCACCGGTGGCCGCCCTTTGCTGTGCTGCGGTTTCTCGGAAAGCAACCACCCCCCGGGGAGGTGGTGGGCTCGAGGGGGCGGAGGTCTGTGGCAAGGCACGTACCAACTTATTGCTCGTCAAACGGCCGGTTCCTAACACGACAGAGCGACGACGGGCAACGACCGGTTCGCGCGCGGCTGTTTGAGGCTGAAAATCGAGAGCCTCCGGGTACTGGCCCCCCTTCCCTGGCTGTCCCACCCTTTCCCCCTGACTCCGCACGCTCGGGTTCTCTTTCTGGCCAACGGTCCTCCGTTTCAGTACCGATAAATCATTGTCATCGTTCTAGGAGTCGTCCTCGGAGCATGTTCACGGCACATGTTCAGTGTTGAGGGGCAATCAAAACAGATTTGTCTCTAGTTTCTGCTCCTGTCGCCGCCACCGCCGCCGCCAGCCCCTTTCGGCGGCTCCGAAAAAGGTATGTGCGATTTTAACGGTAATTGAGACACTATTAATTCGATCGACTGGCGTCGATTAGCGCAGCATAAGGACCACTAATGCACCGTCGGTTCGATGTTTGAAGTGAATTAGATGTGTCTGAAGGGATGGGATGCAATTCGGTTGGTTTGCAATTATTTTCGTAATTTGCGACACTTTTGTGAAGAGAACCTTCTCTTAGGTGATTTTCTACGCACAAACACTCTTCATTTCTCACACGTACGTTGTCCGATAACGTGCCTAGTTTACTGGTGGAATTATTAATTACAACTCTTCAAGATATCTCGATTCGCCAAATGAAAACCTCAAGAACAGGAACACTATCCCGTCGGATAAATCTCGGACGCAACCGAACCGAAGAGCTCACCAAAACAACTGAAACACGACGGACACTCGCCTCGACAGGATCGTACCTTTTTTCTTCTCACTTTGCTGCACTTTTGCTTTTGTGCACAATTTTCACTCCTTTCACGGTGAACCCGGCCGACCCGGCCTTACCGGCGATATTGTCTTGACGGACGTATTTTTGAGACAGCACCGTCGTCCGTCTTCTGCACGCACTCACGCACGCACACGCGCTTCTCGTTCTGGGCGATCTATTTTAATTGCCTTCGAATCACGAAACTTGGTGAATCACGACCCCGCCGACGAGCTGACAACTCGCGATCACGCCGCATTAGAAAACGGGACGGAAAGGTGCATCGGTGCACTTAGACGGGTGTATCTGTGTGTGTGTTTGTCTACACTTCGATGCACTTGTTCTCGAACGGCACCGTCTTTGGAAAAAAGCCGGCTCGCCACTGTTTGTGTCAGGATGAGTCAGGATTTCCCTGGTTTTAAATTATTTTATTTTCGCCTGATATCTGTCCGCTTCCAGAATCACCAGAGACGGCGTGCTAGATCACCGGCATTCACCGGCTTTCCACTCGGCACTCGGCACTTCCTTCCTCCTTTCTGAGTTACCGGCAATGTGATCCGCACGACGCCCGGGGGGGAAAAAAAGCGGGATCGGAAAACAACACCACAACCACGTAACCCGGAGGAGGTGCGATGGAAAATATGTAACAGCTGACTCACGGAAACTCTTCCTTGGCAATCGTTCCTGCGTCCCGACAGACAGGGTGGAAGGAAGCGGGTGAACGCATCCAACCAAGATCGTGTGGCGCGTGGCCTTTTTTCGGTGATTTACGATCAGATTGCCCTTCACGGCGCTCAGGAGAAGGGTGGAAAACTGTCTGGATGGGGAGGAAGGTAGGGGAGCACCAGAGTCCGGGAAATTAAATACCGACGTGCACACGTGCACACACGAAGGATCAGAAGACCACACAGCCGGTAGACGGTTGCGAATTTGCCGATCGGACGCGAGTCGTCGACCAGACTCGATGCTATAAGCGCGCGTTTGTGAACGCGTCCTTTGCTGCCGGAGACTGCAGATAAACTGAGACGAAGAAAACGCCGATTGCAATGCGCGCTTCGTCCGATTTTCCCTTACGCGACGTCGCTTATGCTGGCGATTCCGTCGTGCGATGGGGCCCACGTAGCGCTACACTTGGATACCCGCACACTTCGCGTCATATGAGTAAGGCTGGACTTTGCCGAGATTTAAACACATACGGTGAAGAAAATAATGTGTTATTCTTGTGCCGAGCTAGATGAATATATAAAATAATAATAATGAACGAATTGATCGAAATTATGGGGGTCCGCGACAGCCGAGCGGTAGCGCCGGTTAGAAAATCGGCCCATGAGCGTCGGGGCTCACCACCTCGACGGCGTGGGTTCGAATCCCAACCGAGACCGGACCCTCCCCTGTACGAGAGGACTGACTATCCACGTACAACAGGGAAATAAGTCTCGTAAGCCCTTAACGGGCAGGCATGACCAAGAGGTCTTTACGCCAAGAAGAAGAAGATCGAAATTATAAACGAATGAATTTCGAATGCGAGGGAACAAAAAATTAAAATGAAATCATTCGCTAGATAGTTGGCAACGAAAATTGGAAGAGCGATGGCCTACTACTGAACCGAGATGAATCTGCATATTGAAAAAGATGGAAGAAAGTAGACATTGAAAAATGAAAAGGATTGAACCATCAGTGTGATTGATTTTGATGAGATTGGATGGTTAAAGAAGATTGGATAAAGAAAAGAAGCGAGGAAAATATAGTCCAATTTGGATGTCCAAATATATATATAGAGAAATGCTTCGTGGAGATCACGACAATTCTTAGTGTTTGTCAGTTTTATGATGATTTAACATTTGTTTGGAAGTCTCATGAAAAGAGCCCAAACTAACCTATTCCATATGTTGTTTGTTTGTTAATTCTCTGACTTACACCTTCTTGGTCATTCGTTTCTTCCAACCTATTTCATTCATGCTTTAGATTTGTTTTTCTTTTGAACAAATTTAATAAGTTGTGTGTTATATATTTGCACACTTCAATTAAGGAGTGTTTGTATTTGAACATCAAACGTTGGTAACATATGTTTACATTTTTATTTGCTTGTGATACAAATTTCAAGGACTCTTCCCGTCCTACCGATTTGGAGCAAGGTTGCCAAAGAAATTAGACACGGGCGGTAAACATACTAACAGCGGGGCGGTGGTAAGAGTCGAATAACCGAGCGATAAAAGTGTGGCAACGTACACAGTAGTTAACATGGATTGCGCCATTCAAGCCGCCGATTCGAATTGTGACGAATCGATTGATTGCGTTTGCGACACCGGCGAAGTGTGTGCTATTGATGTTTTAAGTACCTTACTACAAACATTCACATGATACCAGCTCTCAACTGTAACAAAGTAGTAGACTTTTCCGAGTTGGTTCTTTTTTTCGAAAACTAATAAGGGTGGAACCTGGAGGATTATGTTGAAAAGTTAATTAAAAAGCCCTTTCCTAGCTTTTCCAACAATGTACGTACGAGTTCAATGAAAAACAAAACTGAAACATTGTTTCTAGCAATTATGTCGTGATCCTGGCATGAAAAAGACAGGTGGCTTATCTGTGGAGGTCCCGGTTTATTTATCTTATTTTTTTTTTGTTGGTTGTCATTTTTAATTTCTACTTAAAAATGGCTGCGAATTCGTTCGAAATTTGTCTCCCATTGCATGAACCTTTTCGATGTGCAGGGAGGGAAGAGTGGGCAAACACAATTTTGCAGTGTCATAGAAACGTTTGCGGATGTCTGCAGTTGCCAACTTTCTCTCGGAACCTCCCCGTCGTATTTGCAGCCTAAATAATAAAAAAATCTCTCTCTTCCATCATATAAGGATTGCAAGGAGAAAACAAAAAGCATGGATGGAAACGAGCTCATCGGAGTGGAGTGGTCGTCCAAAAATGAGCAAACAGTGATGACAGGGTGCAATAAAACGAATGGAGATGATGCATCCGTTTGGAGAGGGCAGCAAAGCACGATCTATTGCAGTTGCAGTGTGTGTGTTTGCACAAAGTGATGCAAAAAAGCTTAAGGATATGCATGGAACTCTAATATACGCCCGCCTCATGCATGCATGTCCTGTTTCAAACGCAGGCCTATCAGATTTCATGTGCTTAGAATGGAACGAAATTTTGGATGGCACTATTTTCAAGTATTTAAAAAAATATTTAACCGGCTCAATGTTATGAAATCCTCTCAACATTCATCTGCAATACTTAGGCAATATTTAAGAAATTCATTGATCAGTTCCTCCTAAATCGTTGTTTCTAAAGGTAGCTTTGTTATCAATTTGATTTCGAATCTACAGGCGACTTTCTTCCTTCAAGGCGATTGTTTTATTTCTTCCGCTTTTCATCTATACAACTCATCAAAAACCGAACGGCTTGACCTCTGACCGCGAATAGGCTGTCTGAAGATCAGGGAGTTCCTTCTGCGGGCGGCACTTTTGTTCAGACTTTCCCAGAATTCAGTTGAATGACCGACGCGGCTTCTTCCGAAAACTGTCCCCACGCGGCCGGCATCCGCCGATCGATATTGGGAGCACTTTTAAATCAATTTCCCGGAATCCGCGAGGACATGATTAAACGATTTCTGCCGATCGGGCGAACGTATTGGCCCCCCGGTCCCCCAATGCCGGCACGATCACAGCCCCTCCCAGACGGGGGGGTCATTTCGTTGTGGGGGAGATTCGAGAAATGGTTCATGGCTTTGGGAAGCGGACCGACCCGTTCTTTCGCTCGGTGGAATGAGTCCACGGTCAAATTTCACCGCCGTTAGGGAGCGAATCGGACAAATTGGAACATGTCGATTTTACCGTTAAAACTCCCACAAGCTGCACTATTTCTCCTTTAGCTTCCGGCGATGAAAAGTGCAACGGAGGAGCTTTAAAAGACGATGCGAAAAGAAATAAAATGTCGTTGTCGAAGATAAAAACGCATCAAATTCATAATGTCTTTCTCTTTCCTCTTGTATCCAACATCGACAGCATAAAACACGGCGCATGGGGTGGGAGTAAAAGACAGTTTTAATGGGAGCATAAAATTCAATTTTTCCCATCATAAACGCGCGCGCCCGACGCGTTCGGCGAGTTCTCCAAACTCGAGTTTGAACTGCCGTTTACGAACTGATGTTTCCTCCCCACCCCCCCGTCCCCGTCTTTTATCCCGTTCGAGACGCCCTTGAAGGGGTTTCCACATTTCCCGTTGTGCACCCGATCACAACGTGCTTGGGAAAGCGCTTTTGCCCAAGACGAATCATGGAAGACAAAGTCCTTACACGACCGTGGTTCTGCTAAAAGGTAAACTGTGGCCATCTATTTCACACAAACACCTCACACACATACACATTAAATTTTCCAATTGTTTTCGTGTCTGCGGCGCCTCGATGATCTTTCCTCCGGCGAAATGCCATTAACAGGAAGACAAGGAAGCTGCCGATGTTGCCCCATCAGACGAATCGTTTCGATCGTAAAGTTTGACGGGCTCCCCCGATATATCGAGAAACTTCGGGAAAACACCCACTCGAGCGGGTCGTTTTCCATTTTCTGCAGAATTAAACACGGTAGACACACTAACGAATGCCGGCACCACCAAAGGTCACTGACTTATGCTGCCGGGGCACTGTATTCGGTTTCAGGCCGTGGAGGAGGTTAAGGTTTGCTCCACGATGGATAACGGTTTCGATTCGTGGTGGTTTCCGAATAGTGTAGACTCAGCGCGCGCCCCAGTTTGGCGCGCCGTTTTTATGCTGGCAACTTTATGCTGGGCGTCCGCTAAGGCTTCACAGCATACGTTTCGATTATTCGATCGCAACCGATCCGATTCCAAATGAGGCGTATTATGCTGCGCCTTGTGCCCTCGGGCCTACCGATCTCATAATCCAATAAAATTGCAAATTGATTGCCCCTGATGTGGTAGCCTCCCTCCTCTCCCTTCCTCGCAACATGAGACACCTCGCCGAAGTAAACCGCCGTTGTGTGTCAATACCCCTTGGCCATGCATGTTTGTGTGTGTGTGTGTGTGTCGGGCGCCGTCGGCTTTGGGGATCCCGTGTGGTGACAATTTGCATGCGAAATTACACCGTTTATCGAATCACACGCGAGGTGAGTTGTTTTTTCCGTCCTTTATTATTTTTTGCGTCCACCCGTTTCCCGATTAAATGCATTTACACTCCGACGCATCCCCCCTTGGTTGCTGGCCCGCTCCCCACACCTAACCCCAAAGGATATATGATGATAAATGATTGATGGTGCCGATGAGAGTACGCCGATCGGTTCCTGCCCTATCCCTCGTTGGAATTTCTTGCGCTTCCTTCGGACACATTCTCAGCTGTGGAGTTGTGGAGCTGTGCAGCAGGAAGTGTCGCTCACCCGGAGGGGAAGGGGGGCAATAGGGGACGGGGACGGGGGTTAAATAAATGACACCGGGACGACTTCCCTTTTGACATTTCCATCGCTTCCGGGATTGGTCCGGGCCGGGAGGAGATTGATAAACTTTGGACCTTGAGCCCGAGCCTCATTGATTTTAAATTATTTTTTCAATCATCAACAATGTTGGGTTTTTTTTCTTATTTTTATTCAATCATCAATTCGTTTTACGAAATCACTTCTTTACAATTAAATTAATGTTTTCACACTGGCCTGAGTTTATTAAACATATTTGATTTACGGTAAACTACTATTGGTATGTAAAATGTATACTACAACTATTGGTATGTAAAATAATTCATATTGAAAACTTGACTCTTTTAAATGTAGTAAGATGAGTAAAGCATAGAACAAAGTATTGTTGTACTAGATTATTATCTTTTTTAATTTGAATTTGGTTACAAGAGTTCAATTTAGTCCACAAGAGCTCAACTTTTTATGTTGAGCATCGCTTGCTTTTAACACGTTGACTGCCATGTCACCCAAAAGTGGGTGACAGCAAAACTCAGTTCTAAAAAGTTTTTGACCCATAAATAAATGAAAATGCATCATAACAATTATAGTAATATTTTATATCAATTCTTTGGGAAGCTTAGTTTTTGCTTAGCCTTCAAAATCGTTGATTTAATAAATGTTATAAACAAATTATATTAAAAAAGGTTGTTCTAAAAAAGTGTGCTAAAAACGCTTGGCAGTCAACGTGTTAAACCATGTACAAATTGCAGCTTTAATAAACATATACATTTTTAACCTTTCCTCTGTACCGATCTTCACCATAACAAAACAGATTTCAACGCAAATCAATGTCCTCCGACGGACGCAGGCTTGTTTTTTTCCAATTTTTGTTGTTATTTTTCTTTGCGCAAAGATTTGACCATTTCTTCTCAGGAAGAAGTGCGTCAGTCAATCCGTCAATTGTAAACCGCGATCAGTTCCCATCCATGTCTTCGGTCAATTTTGGCCTGAGAATGGGACCGCCTGGGGAATAAAACATCAGGCCAGAGAAGGAGCAAAACTCTGCAAAACGGATCGGGTGGAAGTAATGGAGGGGAAATAAATAGAGATACACAAAAAAAAAGCCGAGGGGAGGGCGAAATGGTTTCATTACAAAATCATTATACAGCTCATTTTGAAATGCAGTCCGGTTTCTTCTCAGTTCGTCATTCGTCTGGTGGTTGGCCCGACGACCGGCTTGGCTTGGTGGGATCGTCCCCTGTGAGTTATGCAGTAGGGTAGGGCTAAAGGGCCAACCCTTGAGCGGAAGGTAAAAGGGGGGGGAACTATATAGCGGCACCGGACAACCGATCGCCATCGTGAGAATCGAATCTAAATCGATCGATCAGGTGGGAAAGAAGAGGTTTGAATAAAACAAAACAAATAACCAAACATGACATAAAAATCTAGCACATGCAATTATTCGCATATTTTAACAAGTCCTTTGATATCCACGGACCATAAGTTTATCTATAGTACTCTAATAAAAAATAAAGCAATATTCTTTTTTCAAAAATACTTTCCTTTGCGTTATGTGAGCAACGTTCTCCGACAAGCAAATCTCGCCAAATTAATCAGCGGACGAAGGTCAAGCTTTCCTTACAGCGGTTTTATGAACACATTCCCGGCTATGTCTGATGCTCTGATCGTCTCAATTGCATCTATGTGTAGCAGGAAAGTGAACACTTATGCGAAACGGATATGACCGGCGTGGACGCCGACTGTGACACGTCGCCACAATTCCTCCTACCAACACTACCGGAATGTCCTTTTCGGTACTGCTGCATTGGGGAGACCCACCACACAGTTCCTTCCTCCCGCCGAGCGACGACGCGGAAAAGGCGAAAGTCCTTTCATGTGGTTGCTTTTTCCTATTTTTCCCCCCACCACACACCGGAAATCCGACTACCCGACCTAGTCAAACGGCGAGTCGACACTTTGGAGAGAGGGAAAGTTTTATTGTTATCTACTTTTATGACATATTCATCTGAAGCGCCTCCTCACCCCGAGGGAGGGAGGGGGAACGGAAATCGCAGACTGGCATGCGGCAAATCGTCTGGAGCGTCATCACACTTGCACTCCCAAAGTCGTTATGCGGTACGGTTCTGTTGGGGATTTTTACGCGACCTCCTCCGGCCTTCAAGAGATGAGGCAGAAGACCGGAACATGTCTTCCAGGATGGGCTCAACTTACGAACATTTTTAAATATAAAAACCTTTCGCTCTGAAATTCAACGGAAATTATCAAATGAGTTAACTTTAACTTTGTTTTCAGTTCAAATTTAGCTAACGGATAATAAATTGACCCTTAAAGAAACCCTAAACACATGTAGAATATTTAACTAATGTATAGTATTGAATGTCATCATCAATGGTATATAAAGATTTTCATGGAATCCTGGAGTTCAATATGACATTTTAAAATTAACACTGTTATTTTTTCTAAAAAAAAAAGAGTGCACTCTATAAACCGTCTATTACTGTCCTTTTCATCGAGACACTTGCTGCGGATAAAGATTTACTGACCGCGCATTTCCATTTGATGTATGCCCTTGATGTTACAAGTTAAGAATTTGTAGCCTCTGAGGCTTCCTTCTATTCGTCAAAATACATTTACTGGCATAGCAGTAAAATTGGGCAAATTAAAGTTGAATTAGTTTTATTCAGTTGCACTCGCTATGAGTTTACATTTCTCCAACGAGACTCTCGCCACGCGGAGCGGAAAAGAAGATGGGAGCTGATTTAACAACCATAGAAAGTAGAATACTTTCCCCGAACACTCCCTTGTAAGGATGTCGCGCACATTGTGGGCACAACAATTCGGGAAGGAATTGTCCACCACCACTACCCGACCGAGTGTGGAAACGACGGGGGGAAGGATGATTAAAGGGATCGCTGCCGCGCGGTGCTAAATACAAAGTATCGAATCGGCGCGGTCTTGCGGGCTGATAAGGAAATTGCTCCGAACATCGAAATGGCCGCCATTCCTACACGCGCGCGCTCCGCACGTCCGTAACCGGACGTGGCCCCCAGACGGCCAGTGGCCATATGCGGCCGGGAGCTGGTTCCATTTCAGCGGCGCAAAACATCGTACACCACCACCAGCAGAAACAGAAACAGCATCCATGAGGGGGTTGGGAGAAAAAGGGGGGGGCCGTTACCGGTTTTTGCTGTATGTGTCCGCGAAAGCTCAAGACAGATTTCGGTCGCTTTGACGCGTACGAAGGAAATACTACCCAATATGTGTACATACATAATTACCTTAATGTGCAATGAGCCTGCCCTGTAGGATGCTTGTACTTGCCTTTCTAAGGTTTTCGAATTTGTACAAAATGAGAACGTTACTCGAAAGGAGTTGCTAACAACCTTGAGTGTAAAATATTGCGTTTGCATTATGTTATCGCACCTTCGCGTGATACGAAACGGAATTCTACTCACTTCTATGTCAACCAGCTTTGTGGGAAAAAGTTTTGCCCCGAATCGATGCCGAAAAGAACCGCTAAAAACGCCACAGAACATTGCCCTGCTGAATGTCGGCACTGGGAAAAAAAGGATCAACAGAGAAAAGGAGCAGCAAAACCTTCTAGTTGCGGGGAATATCATCCAAAGGATTTCAACGTTGCTCCTCCTGTGCCAGGTACCAATCCTGTGGGAAAAGGGGAGCTCCAAATCAGAAGCAGACAAATAACGCACGGCAAAAAGGACTGAACGAACGAACAACAACAAAAAAAAACAAGGAAAATTACTCCAGCGAGAAGCTGCGAGATGAGATTTGCTGTGGCGCATCGATTGATTGCCGGCCAGCGCAAGACGTGAGCAATTTCGATCGGGAAGCCCCGCCGGAGGAAAAGAAAGTGCAACCAACAACGACGACGACGACGACGGAGAAGCATCTAAGCAATCCTTCAAACATGAGAAAATCCCGCTAAAAGAGATGGCGCAACGAACCGACGACGGTGAGGACGACGTATAAATAAAAATCTTTCTCGCTCTGTAGCGGAAGACGCGGACCGGGCGGACCAGGATTGAAATCAAACTCACCGCAAACGAAGCGGAATGAAGAGTGGTGGAAAACAATCTTGTTTGAATTGACGCAGCCGAACAGCCGAAATAACAAAAAAAAAACTCCCAAACAAACGAACCGGATGAGGATAAAGACACGGACGGCAGCAGAACTGAATGCAAACCCCGTCCTAAGGCACACCCAGGAACGGAAAAGGAAAGGAAGGATATGTGGGAAATCTTCCCAGAGACTTCCCACCGAATAACAAAATTCGACGAAACTAGCGAACGTTGCTTGTTGGGAATGCCGGAACGGAAACTCAAACGCTGGAAGGAAGTTGACATCGGGAAAAAAAAGAATACACACACATACAAGATTTTTTGGTCAGCCATCGGGCTCGGCTAAGTTTTGGAGCTGATGAAACGATAATGACCTTCCACTTTCCTTGCATCCGCTAAAGGCCGAATTGTGTAGATTTTGGATCCGAACTTACCTGAAAAAACGGATGCTGTGTCCGAAATGGACGGAGGAGATTATGTATGCATTTGTTTGTTCCCCCAGCTTGCTCTGCTCGGACATTCGAATCACAGACGAGAGATGGATTCGAAAATAGAAGACCGTTTTTGAATGCTCTAAAATCAGGGCGGCATTGGAAAAAAAAGAAAATGGAGGCATTTAGTTTTAAAGAAAACAAGCAACAAATTTGATACTTATAGAATTAAACTAAATGCAAAATAGGTAAATTATAAAACTCAAAAAATGTGTACATGAAATTCATACTTGAAGGTGTTTTAAAAACATTTTACGGACACGTGCTACGATCGGATTGTGGTGGAGTTGAAAATATTTAATGTTTATCAATGACGTGGTGAATCATTCTTCAAATATTTTCTGCGTTCTTCCGGCTGATCGTACAGCTTCCTTGTCCTCGTTTCTTTTTCTCCCCGGGACATTCTTTCCGCCGCATCGTTTGGTGCATTCAAACATTTCGCCAATGCACATCAACGCACCTCTGCCCGAACTCCTCGGCCTCTCATGGACGTCCGCAATGATTTATGGCACGCATTCTAACGGGTGAAAAGTAAGGCTCAAGCTTCCTGACGACGCATTCTGTCCGGCGTTGACCGATGACCGTTTCCCCGCCCGTTCCCGTGGTTTGCAGCGTCGTGAGCCTTTTACGGCGTCACTAGTGGCAGCAATATACACCGATTTCGTGTCAGAATGCAAGCTATGCTCTCCCGGGAGTCGAAGTCGAGCATACGTACGCCGCGGTACGGTCACTAATTTATTGGCATGCCAAATCAGCCTCGGTACCAAAGGGGAAACAAAACGGAAGCTCCCTCCAGCTCCCTCTCTCTCTCTCCACGCCGTGCACGCAACGTGCCACCATTGGGCGGTCAATTATTTCGCGAACGTGTGGAATTAATTAAAGCACGCCGCGGTTTGCGTTATGTCGCATGAGGGCGAGATTTTTCCTTACCCAAGCTGGGCTGAAATGTGCGTGTGTGTGTGAAAGGGCCACAACCTGGCGTGTCCTGTTTCTGCTTTTCCTACAACTTCCCGGGCACCGGCATCGATCCGATTTCCGATGGGAGTCCCATTTGGAATTTGCCAAATTTTATCATTATTCCTACCCTTAATTACTTCATCAAACGCATTCCAAGTGGCCCTTGGAAAGCGGGCATCGAGCACCAAATTACGATGCAGCAGAAGCAGCAGCATAATTTTGTAGCGTTTTTGTTTTTTGCGACTTCCCCATTTAATACTCATTCCGAATGTCATTCCGTGCAAAAGAATAAACATTTTCTTATAGACTTTTTACCCCCGGTGGTGGTAGTGTTTCATTCGGTACGCAGTAGGCCGCGAACGCGAGGAATGCAAGCCACCGGTGGTATGTTTCGGTGAACTTTTCCAACCACCGACCGGTTCGCCATCTCTCCCCGGGGGCGGAGATTTAAGTTGATGGAAAAATGGAAATTACTATTGACAGCGCCACCCGGAGGGGGTGATATTTTAGAAAGCCACGTTGCGTCGGTCATTAATGAGGCCTCGTGTTTGTTTTTTGTCTCAATCTGTAACCCCAGGGCAAATGAAACATGTGACTATGTGAGTTATTGGTGTGCCATCGAGGCGTTTTTTAAGGCTTTTCCTTTTTCAAACCCTGCTACGTGCTGCTGCGCGTATTATCAATCAAAATGGCGTTTCCTTGCTTCGCTGCCTATGTTTAAATGTCAAGTCAATGTTTCATGGAGTCGCCTGGTATGTGGTGAGTGTGCGGAATGCAAGTGCAAAGGACAACTATGCCACTGAAACGTACCCAACCTGCACACGTGTGGGACATGCGCACGCGCGACTTAACACCACACGCATGACGTATGGCTTGGCCGAAGAACCCGCTGAAACCGATCCATCGTTTGCTGCATGTCACGGATGTCCCCGTCGGCCAAACGGCGGTAATTGCAGCGAGTCCACCCAACCCCTCCTCCTACCACTACCCTACGCTCGGTCGCACTTTACGCAGCGGACGCAGCGTAGCTCCAATCACAATTCAATTAAACATTTAGCGCATATTATTATTTCTTCCTTCCTCAATCTTCGAAGAGTTTGGCTCCGTTTTGCACGCCGTCCTCTTTCGCTCATGCGGTGTTCAGGGGCCGCAAGAATACCCTTTCGTGGCCCTCCAAAGAAGCGCACGGTGAAGGCGCGAAACACGTTTCCAGTAGCATTAATACCGGTAGCATAAAAATGCCTGCCCTACGCGGTGCCCTGCGCGGCCCACGTACGCAAACCCTTCTGCTTGTGGATGTATAATTTTCGTAATTATTTAATACGAGGTTGGTGGAAGAGAGACGTTAGACGTCCACGAAGAACGCAGGGACACTGGGTTCTCCTACCCCGTTTTCTCCTTTTACCAAACATAATCCACCACCTGTGAGAGAAGGACGTGCGACGACGTCGACCCATCCTTTCCGCATCGACGGCGAATGGAGGAATTGCGTGATTAATCATTGAAATGTTTTCGATCTCAGCTTCCAAACCATCGTCAAACGGGTCCTACACACCACACACACACACACTTCATCTCTTTCCTCTACGGCTTTCGGGGTTTCATCAAAAACCACATTCCTGCGGGACATTCCTGCATAAATAACACAACCGGGCAACAACCGAGTCTTCTCTGCGACCGACTGCCCGAGGGGCCATACCAATACACCTTCCGCCTGCAGACAAATGCAGACCGACCGACCGCAAGTCGAACCGAAAATCTCCAAGCCCAGTTCGGACTACGCTGGCGGAAGCGACGACTTGTGATCGCCGCCCATCATCATCATCGGTCATCATTATCGTTATCATCTCCCGGGGGTCCCGAGATAGCATACGCATAATTTTATCAACCCGCGTACGGCAATTTTCTTAATTTATTGCACTGACCACCTCATTGTCTTGGCGTGGTGTTTCCCTTTTTTATTTATTACATCCAGCATCCTCACTCCTCGTAAACATTGGGTGCGAAGTGCCCATCGAGCGAAAGATAACACAATCTTAACGGCCCACAAAGTAGCCATTCTTCACCGAAGCCAATAAAAAAAAAGGACACCGAAGGATAGTTGGTACCACTTTGTTTAAAGAAACGTTCGACGTCTTTTAGCCTTTTATTTATATTTTAGCTTCAAATGCAAATATAGTGCTCTACAAATCTCTACTATCCTACTGGAATTGCGCTAACAACTCTCCTTACCATCCAATGGACTCGACTTTGTTTATAACGAAAGGGCCATACCCCGTTCACAACAGGATACAAACTTCTGTCGCCCCCTCTACGCCTCGGCATTGGTTTCGAACGTTTTGTTGACGAAGAAGTTGTCACTGATTATATGCTGATAGGACGCCTTCAGTGTGATCAGGCAGTAGTCGTTCTGCGTGTTACGGTAGCTAATACCGTAGTCGTTCTGCATCAGGTCCTCGAGTAGACTTATTTCCGCACCGAGCTGCGGCAGGTTAGCTTTGATGATGAGCCAAATGATCAGCTCCAGCAGGTTGTCTGCGGCGACATCCATGCGTACCTCTGTGAAGGGAGTGAAAATATCGTTATTCGTTGAGAAATGTATTGACATTTCGTTATTACTCACCCTGTTCTTTGCAGGATTGATCGACTAGTGCGAACGCATCGTTGATATGCTTTATCATTTCGCTCGGGCAACACTTTTCACGGAAGCGATTTAAACTCTCGATTGCTTGCTGATACTTTTCGTGTTTGATAATAGGTACAAGGTCGCTGCAAGGTGAAAGCAAATCAAAAAAGTGTTTTGTTTGCTTGAGAACCCATTTTGCTTTACTCACCGGTTGATGTCGAGAAGCTGGATCAGGTTCTCGTCAGTCTTTTTCATGCAAATTAATATCCGTTGACGGTAGATTTCATCGTTTTTGCTGCACTTGCTTGCGTACAGGACAAACAGGGCCGAGTAGATGCCTTGCGTCATGAGGATAGGATACAGCAAACTTTGATATGACAGCAGCTCCCTGAAAACGTTACAAGTAATAAATTGGTCACTATGAAACGGAAGCGTAAATGGCGGTCCGTTGACTTACCCATCAATCATAATCGAATCTTTTGGGAGCGCGGGGAACATTACGGTCAGCACCAGCGTGTAGATGCGACTCACGATTGAAATCCATTCGTTCATGGCCGGCTCGCAGAGGATCGAGTTCGGGGTGTACTTCCAGCAGCTGTACGTCGAGTAGAAGCAATTGGAGAGCTTCTCAAACAACCCGTACAACGGATGGTACACACTCTGAAACGCATCGGCAAGATAGTTGCGCAGAAGGTGAAGCCCCTCGCGGTCTACGGTTTTGATGCAGAAGTCGGGAATGAAATCCAAATCTCGAACCGGGTAGTATCGTCTCGCTGCGAGCCGTCCATTGTCGTTCAACACCTTCAGCATGAATTCATCTTCTTCCCGTGAGGTCACGGAGGAAACACTCCCAACCGATATGGCGTCGGACGCTTCCGCAGTTACTCCCATCACCACCGGAGACACCGGACCATTGATGAGGGAGAGTCGTGAGTCGGAGATGCTAGCACGGAGTGACGTTGTTGAGCCGTTTTGTATTGGATAGCCGGAATCGTACATCATCAGCGTAGACGATCGGTCATCCAGCTGGCCCGATCCGATCTGAAAATCATTTGCCTTGAGCTGCTCTTTTCGCTTTGCGCGACACACAAATATGGCCACCCGGTTCCACACCCGTTTGATGTCCATCCGCCTGATGGCAACAATATCACTCGTACCGAAGAGCGTCTCATGAAAGCAGGCAAATATCGAGGACCATTTCCGTTCCGCATTGATCTTAAGATCCAACCTGGAAGTTATTGAAAACCTTGTTATAATATCCTTCTAACGAAAGTTGACAAATGCATACGAACATCGGCACTTTGTTGAACGTTTGCTCCATCGCCATGGTGGCGTTGTTTATTTTGATGCTGTTCCACGAGCCCCCGAACATACCCGTCATCGTGTGGCCGGCCATTTTCGTATTCGAATCATCCAGCTCGAACTGCTCGGATTCGATCTCCCGCTCCGGGTAGTAAAACACACCCTTCCCAAACGGACCGTCGGTCGTGAGTTCTCCCTTGTAGTAGATGCCGCTTGGAAAAATGGCCAATCCACCGGCGGAATGTGTGAGTATATCGTTGGCAAAAAACCCGGCATAGTACGTCCCGTTTGTCGTAACAAGGATGCCATTGCCATGCTTCTTATCGCCCATGAACATGCCAATGTACTTAACGCCGTTTAGGCTATCCTCGATCACCCCGAAGCCATCCTTTTGGTCGTTCACAAAGTCACCGTTGTACTGATACGAGCTGGTCGAAAGCGTCCCGAAACCGTTATACTTATCCGCCCGGAAGTAGCCCTGGTAGTGGAAGTATTGTGTCGATCGATTGCTTGTCGTCTTCAACCGCCCGTATCCATCGTACTTCCCATTAATAAATTCTCCTATTATATGTTGAATGGAAATAAGTGGAATAATTTATCAGAATATATCGTATTTTGAGCTTCTTTTAAATAAATTAGACTTTGGCTTACCTTCGTAAATGGTTGAGATCCCAAAAACGGTTCGCTTCATGCAGCCGTAACCCGTTATATTACCCTGGTAAAGCTCGCCCGTGTACGACCGATCAGAACTAGTCAAAGCCCCAATGCCATCTAGTTGCCCCACCAACCACATTCCCTCGTACTCCATCCCAGCGTACCGCTCGTATCGATCGCTGAACTTGTATCGAGCATACCGGTTCAACGGTTGCTTGTCGCTCGTCTGTTTATCCAAACATTGCAGGACCTGCGTTTTGAGGACACCCATCCAGCGCATCTTATCCGACACATTGAGCGTGTGACAGCGAAGTGTTTCTTCAGGCGTCACAATCGTCATCATGAAGCGATGTTTCTCCTTATATCGACTGCGCTGCAGTTCGTTTACCTCGGCCGTAATCCAAACGAGCTTGAGCGGATACTGTACCACCTGCATGCCAGACAGATAGCAGAACACGTCGTTGAACAGCACGAAGCGTGGTGAGGAGGAGAAGATGTTCACATCCAGCAGCTTTAAAGGGACCTCGTTCGAATCGAGGATCACCCGCCGGTGGGGTTCCTTCAGCGACAGCCATCGCACATTTTCCTCCCGCATCCAGAACTCTTTGGTGAGCTTCGTCTGATTGCCCATCTTTTCGCTGACCTCCTCGTTCAGGAAGCGCAACCATTCCGACTTCATCGACAGCAGGGCGGACTCGGTAAGCTCGTCCAGTGGTTTTCCACCACTCGTTATCAACAGTTCGGCCAGATCGATCTGGTTCGATACGTTATCGAGGTAGATGTTTAACATTTCTTGATCACTGGTCGCCATCATCCCGAGACATTCGTTGTCACAGAAGCTCTGCAAAATTCTCCTATACAGCAGGTATATCTCATCGTGTAGCACCACAGACAGAAGACGACTAACATCGTGCTGAAGCAGAAAGCATTTCATCGATTTCAATCTGAGCAGCAACAGATAGAACAAATTGGTACACGATCGGTAAAAGTGAACCGTTGGAATTGGTATCGAAGAATCACCGGTCGCACCTCTGTTCACGTGTTTGGAGTTGATAGCTTTTATGTGCTTCAGAAGCGTTTGTAGTGTGGTCTGTTCTTTCGTATAAATTTTTAGAAAGTCCTGCTGGACGGGCAGATGGTTCATTACGAGCATACTATCGCTCGCCAGAATAAATGGAATGCTCTCATCAATCGCTTGTCCCTGATGCAGCTCGCTTGAGGCTATTTTGTAGCTCAAACACTCGTCGTCCGATTTTATATCATGCACTCGAAAATCGTTCGTTACGACATACGTATGAAAGTTCCCACTGCACACATCCAGTACATGCTTGAAGCGATTGCACGCCGATGGCGTGCTCGTATTACCCGCATTTCCGAGCTTCCATCGGATGGCCTGATTTTTGTTCATATCTCCCCAGAGGAACAGCTGCCCATCGAGTGTGAGGGCGGACGAGTAGTCACAGCATGAGGTGATTTTTGATACGTTGCTGATATCTAACTGATGGATCTTATCTCTTCTGATGTGGTCGCCAGTTCCCAATTGTCCTAAAAATTCCGAAAAGAAAAACTTCAATTAATCGTGGTTAGTGATAATTAAAATTTAATCTCGCCGAAACAAGATGAACAATCTCGATACGACGCAATTTGGATGCACACGAGAGAAAGCAAACGGATGGTATAAACATCTGCGAAGAGTAAAATTAAATCCATCTCCTCTCGGCATGGCATCAAAGCAATCGGTCGTATCTGTCAACAGTAGTCTGTAAAGAGCACCGGTGCGAGCTGGTATTTTTGCGTGTTTGTGGAATTTTATCACGTTCATATCACTACCATAGCGCTCATTCCCATGTTTGCATTACACAATCGCTTTGCACGCCTGTATCCTTCGTGCTTGAGGTCAGCCCGTTCATCAGATAAACCATCCAGGTTAAAGCCATTATGTAATACATGTTTTCTTCCCTTCCCAGGTTCGCGAAAATGAGTCAAGTTGGAGAAATGGGCAGTGGTGCCGGCAAAGGAGGCGGTGGCGGAGGATCGATCCGAGAAGCCGGTGGATCTTTCGGCAAAATGGAAGCAGCTCACGAGGAAGAGTACTTCTACAAGCAGCAGCGTGAACAGCTCGCTAAACTGAAATCGGCTACCGATACGAGTGCCGAGGCGGGTACCGCTGCAAAGTCAAGTGGAGGAGCCCAGAAGTAGCGGAAGATTTGTCCTTACCTTTGTTTACCTTCCCGAAACTAGCGACTCCTGTTTGGTGCAGCATGTGGCCGTAGATTGGCAGCTCTCCGAGCGCCCTGGCGACATCGTTATAATCTCTTGCTTCGGTTTGAAGCTTACATTGCTCGAATACATTTTGCCACTCACAATAAACCGATGACTTTCGCTCGTCGAACGCGCACTGCTGGAATAGTGCATCCTTTTTAACGGTGTTGAATACTTTGGTTTGTTTTTGCAAAGAAACGATTGCAAAATCAATTCCAGCTGCTAGCTGGCGCACGGAATCCTTTTTAACTTCGTGCACCTCTGTCAGTTGGTCACAGTTGAACACACTTCCGAAATCGCCCTGCACAAACAGCCTTCCGTCTCCGGCGAGCAAGAGAATGCCGTTGTTATTGCAACACACCTGCACGAACCCTCCCCGCTCGGGAAAAAGGTGTGTCCACTCGTGCAAGGAACCGTTCTTGCTCCGATGCACGGTACCAATTGCTGATTTCACGCAAAAGATCCAGTTTCCCTCGGTATCGAAATCGGCCACATCTCGCTCTAGGTAACTGAAATCTATCACTTTCTCCGTTGCTCGCAGAACGCCATGCAAGAGGGCGCCATCGACATCCAACAGGATATGAGATTCCCCAAGGACGCGCAACTTCACTGCACACGATGGTTGGTATCCTTCCGGGAAGTGTATGGCAAGCTTACTGTCCTCGTTTAGTCCGGAGTAAATCGAAAACATGTTCGTTGCGCCCATGCTGCGTTCCGGAACCCCTGACTCATCGAGGGTATTTTTATTTGGTGATAAAAATAGATATTTTGCTAACTTTTCCTTTCTGCACACCCGAGCATCTTGATTCTTTGTTATTGTTATGATAATTTTTCGTCGATTTGACAACCAGCTGACACAAACAGAACAGTTCATGGATCGTACAGGGTGCCTCGCAAATATTAATAAATTTGTGGACAAATTATCGAATATTCTTGAATTAAACCGTATTATCAATTGATGCACCCTTATACGCTTTAGTTTGACGATGATTTTGCTTTTATCGAGTGTACAATAGATCTCAACAAATAATGAAATCCTTTCGTTAAGTTGTGAATGCCACGCAAACGTCAAACTTGGTTAAAATTACAACCTTCCCTTTTTTATTTTTAACTGACCTCGTCTGGAACATGACAGATTGCATCGGGTTGTAGATTGTGAATAAGTGAAGTAATTTTGTAAAAATGTCGATTAAACATACCACAGAAAAAGCATTACAACTGCTTCGTACACTCCCTCGTGTAACCATTGGTAATATTCGTGATAACCCGCAGTCCAAGCAAAACGTATGTACCTAAACCGACGACTCGCCAGCCGGTCGATGCGGCTCCTTTTACATAACCATAACAAACTTTTTTTTGGTTCCGAATGTTTGTAGAAAAAGCGTGGTCGTGGGCAGCACGGTGGAGATAAGCATGGTGCGGGTAATAAGGGATCCGGACAGCGACAGAACTTCACGCGGCTCGGATACGAAACCGGAAACACACCATTTTACTTGCGTTTTGGGTACGAGCCATACTACAAGGGCCACCACTTGAAACGGGAGTATCCACCGATCAGCTTGAATCAGTTGCAAAAGCTCATCGATACCGACCGGCTAGACACCCGTTCACCCATCGACCTTACGACCATCTGCAATACGGGCCTGTTCGACATTAGACCCGATCTGTTGCATCACGGCGTTCAGCTTACGGACGAGGGAGCGGACGATTTTCGCGCGAAGATCAACATCGAAGTACAGCATGCACCGGAAACCGTCATAGCAGCCGTCGAGCGCAACGGTGGAGTAATACGTACTGCCTACTACGATCCGCACAGCCTGTACGCGGTGGTGAATCCAAAGAAGTGGTTCGAAAAGGGTGTCCCTATTCCGAGGCGTATGCTTCCACCGCAGGACGCCGTTGAGTATTACACGAACGCCCGTAACCGAGGTTACCTGGCCGACCCGGAGCAGATCAGCCAGGAGCGGCTTGTGCTTGCGCAAAAGTACGGTTATGCGTTGCCGAAAATCGAGGACGATCCGGACTATGAGATGCTTGTGCAAACGAAAGATCCGCGACAGATTTTCCTCGGTCTCAACCCAGGCTGGGTTGTGAGCTTAAAAGATCGTGCAATCATCAAGGCTAAACAGTGAATCGTGCGACCAGCATTCGGCGGAGTAGATTGTAGTGAAAGTGAAGTACACGACTGTGCCCAGAAGAATATAATATGCCAGAGGAAATTAAACGCGTGTCGGATTATTTGTACATCCGAGATGATTCTGTTGTGTGTTTGATAACAGCTTACAAAGTGTTTTTACTTTTACTCCCAGGTAAGGTTTACAATAACTAGAAAACTATTGAACAACGGGAATTGAAAGCCCCCAATTTTCCCCCTTAAAACGTTTCCCTACACTTCGTATGCGTATACTCCCATCACTTGCCTTCGCTTTGGCGGAACCTAGCATCCTTCGTGAAATCTGCAATTACCTCTTCTACCTCTCTATAAAATCAACATCATATAACCTAAAACGATCTGTGCAACAACCAATACTGCTATGCAGCTCTGCGTGCCGAATTTCTCCAATGACGCCCCACTCCGGAAGCTGTTCAGTTCCAGCTCATCGAAATCGTAATGCGGCGTTCGGTTGTAGTTTGCAAAGTACCAATCCATATCTTCCCGCTTGCGGATTTCATTCGCACTGTCCTGCTCCGGATGGTGGTGACTCGACGGTGAAAGATCGATGATGTTCGGTGATCCAAAGTGCCGATCGGTGTTCTCCGTTTCGATCTTTGGAATCACGCGATTCCCTGGTGTCGGAGAGCTCGGGAAGTACGGTGTCACGGTCGAGGAAACCGGTGCCGGAACCTTCTCGATGGTAGACTTCCCCACCGGCGGCCGATGTGGCGCGGAACCCGTCGCGATGAGAGCGGACAGCGACGTTGGGGTATTGCTGGAAACGTCCCATAGCTCCCGATTGGGCGTTCGGGCAAGATCTCGGATATTGGGATTCGGTGTTGGGAATGCCTTGTTGAATGTTGGTCCGATCGTTGGAGTACCCAACTCGATCGAGAGTCGCGTTGTAATGTCCGACTCGTGATGTTTTGCATCGCCACTGTCTGTTCGCGTGCCACTTTCATCACCCTCAGGTTCGTCTCCTTCGGATTGCTCCTCCTCATCGACGTCCTCGGCGTTATCGTTCGAGTCATCTCCTTCGTCCTCCAAATCTTCGGTCGTTTCTGCATGTGAAACCACTCCTTCGGATGTACTATTTTCTCCTCGAACAACTTGATCAGGTTTAGGAGTGTTCAAAACATGGCCCTTGTGAGTGTTCGGGATTGATTCACTTCCTTGCTGCTGGCCGGACGATTCCGTCTTCCCCGGGATATGATGCGTAATCCCATCCACGAAGTATGGCGCACTGTTGTGCGAAGGTTTTATTGTGGCCTCGAATTTGTTCTGCTGCAGGTATCGCGTCGGTTCGGTGACCAGTGGCACCCGTTCGTTAAACTCCGTCGGCCACTTGCCCGGTTCGTGGGTGTAATTTTGGTTGATCACCTTCAGCGTCGGATCGGTGATCGGTGTGAAACCCCCGATCGATCCGGGAATGAGCGGAGTAAAACCACCTTTCTGCACCTGCACCGGAGGTGGCCCATCCCGGAAGGATGTGTGGAAGTACGGCCGATAGAAGAGATTGTTGTCGTTCGATGCACCGGAACTCTTGTCCTGGTGATGATCCGTAGCGGGTGTCTTGAGTGTCACCTGCGCACTATCCACCTTCTCCGCGTCGTTTCGATGGGTAACGCCCTGGTCCGATTCTCCCAAGTTGTACACCTGCACACGACCCTTTCCTCTCGTGCCACCCGTCGCCCGGTTGTTTGCATTACGGCCCGATCCACCAAACATTTTGCCAATGTTCAAACTCGGTATAGGAAGTCCAAAGAAGGTGAAAGGTGACCCCGTGTCCTGTACACCTTGCGGAGGGACGACTCCCGGTGGACGATGGAACTGATTGAATTTGTTGTTGTTAAAGTCAACAAAGTTGCTGCTAAAATTACGCCGATCCTGTGGGTCCTCTGCGAAAGGTGTGGCGTTGTTTCGAATTCCGTTCGCCAGCTTGCTATCGTTCAGAGCGTTCGGATAGTCCACGTACTGATCGTAGAAGTAATCACTATCTCCCGGTGACGGAGAACCCGGATAGAATCCTGGTGCCGGTCCGGGATGTGCTTCGTAGTTCTCCGAACCACATTCGTCGTAGTCAAGAGCTCGCACAAACACGTCACCATGATCGTTGGTGAGTGGATGGTCGACTTGGCCAGGAGCGGTTCGTGCACCGGATTGACAATCGTTTCGGGAAAGCCGCATATCCATGAGCATTTTTCCGTCCTTGCAGCGTGGTCCTGGGTTGAGGCTACGGCTCTCCTGCAACCACGCCAGGTACCACAACATATCGCAGCTACATTCCAATGGATTTCCTGTAATATATGATTAAATTACACTTTAATAAACACCTACCATAAAGGCACCCATAAAGAATCTTACCATCAACGTCCAGAATAGCAATGTTGGAACGAAGACTGCGGAAGATGGGTTCCGGAACGCGCGACATATGATTGTTCCGCATGCTGAGTACCCTCAACCGAGGCATCGACGCAAACGGTTCCCCTTGGATGCCGCAGATTTTGTTGTGGTCCAGCTTCAACTCGACCAACCAATCAAGGCCACGCAGCGGATTCGGTGTAATTTTCCTTATACTATTCCCGGTCAGATCGAGAACCTCCAGGTTTCGTACACTTCGCAAACCGACACTGTCCAGGCTGCGGAATTGATTTGCCGAAAGATTGAGGTACACTATCGACGGCGACCTGTAGAAGCTGTACGGTGAGATGTAGCGTAGATTGTTTTGCTGCAAGTGGACGGCCTGAACACGGAAAGAAATTTAATTAATCAAAATAGATTGGGATTGATAAAAGATATCTAACACTACCTGTAAACTGGGTAAATCTTCAAACACACGATCCTTAAGTTCTGTCAGTTTGTTGTCTGCCAGCACTAATTCTTGTAGTTCGGGTAGATTTCTTAGTGAACCATGCTCCAGAAGAGTCAGCTCATTGCTTGAAAGGTCCAGATACTGCAACAGAGGAAGGTTCCGTAGCGATCCTTGATGAAGCTGATTCACCTTGTTGTTGGAGACCTTCAGCTCCTCCAGATTGCGCCACGACACAAGCACGTTAGGCGAGAGCTCCGCTATCTGGTTGAAGCTTACATCGATCTCTCGTAGTTCCGCCAACCCGGACAGCGACTCCGGTAGCTCGCGAAGTTGATTCGACGAAAGGTCTAACGTCTGCAGGGAGCGACTTTTCCTGAATGCCTTGGGCGATATTTCCACGATACTGTTCCGGGAGGCATCGAACTGCTCGAGGAGAGCGTTGTTGTCCAGAAGGTTATCCACCAGCACCTCGATCCGATTGCCTTGCAGGTTCAGCTCACGCAGGTTCTCCAGAGGACTGAAACATCGCTCGTGAAGTGCCAACACACGGTTGTCCTGGAGGTTAAGGATCTCCAACCGGGTCAACCCGGAAAGGCTACCTTCGTCGATCGACTGAAGCTGGTTGCGTGCCAATGCTAGAACCCTCAGCTGGGGCGTTGGCTTGAACACTGCCCTGGGAAGGCGCGTCAACTGATTGCCACTGATGTCCAGCATACGCAGGTTCGGTAGGTCCCAAAGTTGACTTCCCGGAGGGGGAAGCTGTGAGATCTGGTTCCCGTGCAGGTTAATCCGCTCGACCGCCACCGGTAGCCCGGGAATAAACTCCTGCAAACGATTGCTTCCCGCATCGAGCTCGAACATGTGGTTCAACTCGCGAAACGTCCCCGAATGGACGAGCGAAAGCTCGTTGAAGGAAATGTTTACCGTTTCAAGCATCGGCGTATGGCTGAAGGCACTCGCGTCGATCACGGAAAGCGCGTTTCCGCTGATATCGAGCCGCCGAAGGGAGGGAACCCCAACCAAAAGGTTCGGATCCATGCGGCGGAAGTTGTTGTACGATATGTCGATTCCTTTCAGTCCGGGAAGGTTCCAGAACGGCATCGGTAGCTGATCGTGAAGGGAATTGTTCTGAAGGCGCAGCTCGCGCAAACCCGGCATTGCCATGAACGCATCCCGTTCGATCATACGAATCTTGTTCTGGTTGAGGTACAGTTGTTCGAGCGTACCGTGACCACGGAGGGCACCGAATGGTATCGCTTCCAGTTTGTTGTAGCTGAGATCGAGGAAGCGCAGCATTGGCAGCGCATCCAGCAGGGATCGCAACTCTTCCACCCGGCCGATTTCGTTCTGCTGAAGGTGCATCATCTCGACACCGCTGCCCGAGGCTTGCAGGAACGACTCCGGATGGACTCGCCGGAGGTAGTTGTTCTCCAGGTGAACCAACTTTAAACTCGGCGTCCGGTGGAATGCTCCATGGAAGATTTCCGTAATGCCGTTATCGTTCAGGTAGAGCTCGTTCAGCGATGGAAGATCGACAAAGCTGCCTTCATTGAGCTTCGATATCATATTGCGATCCATCCGCAAAACATGAAGATTGTGGATATCCTTCACCGCTCGGCCAATCATCCCCGCATCGGTGATTTTGTTCCCCGATAGATGGAGCGTCTTCAGAGATGGTAATCCAACGAATGTCCTCAGGTGAACCCAATTTATGCCGTTCTCGGAGAGATTTATCAGGTTCAGTTTGGGTAGATCATTAAACAATCCTCCTTCCAGCCGGGTCAAGCTTCCGCTTCCCGTCACGTGGACCGTCTCAAGGCTCGCCAGGTCCCGAAAGTGCTGCCGTGCCAGCTCGATCAACGAACCACTCTGTACGTTCACGTACCGTAGCTTGGGCAGGCCGGAAAAGTCGGGGAGACGTTTCAAATTTTCACTCTGTATCGTTACCGCTTCCAGTTTCCGGAGACCGCTTAAACTGTCCATCGGGATGCTGCGTAGGTTGCGCTCGACTATGAAGATCTCCACCAGGCTCTTGTCGAGATCGTTCAACCAGCCGTTGGAGAGCCGCTCGAGGCCGTTGTGGCGCAGCATGAGCCGAAGGATGTTGAGGGGCGCAAAAGTCCTTCCCGGTAGCGAAGGAAGAAAGTTGTTCTCCAAGATAAGCTCGTCGATGGGCCGATTGATAGACTTTGAAACTGCCTTTAAACCTGTCAGAACTCGCGGAAGATCGCTGTGTGAGCACCTGCAAAATGAAGGGAAGATTGGTACCGCGTGAAAATAGACCCGTAGTTGTACATCACATCCGAATGGTCTTACCATATTTGTACTTCACTACCGCGCTGTGAACATCTACAAGGAAGAATGATATCTTGCGTTGGGCAGATTGTGTCTCGCTGTCCAACGACGACTGATGGCATGAAGCAGCTCAAAACTGTCAGCAGGAATGCAATCTGAACCATGTTTGTTATTCTCCTCGTGCCAAACGTGTTGCTTTTCATCGACGACATTCCTCGTTCGTGCCAGCTACAGCCTTCCCTGGTTCTTTGCAACATAGCTTCAGAGACTGGCAGCTTTGGGGGCATTACGGTGCACGAACATTTTCCCTCGCGTGCTGGTGTTCTACGTCCTAAGGAGAGAGAAATTGGTTAATTCGATTTTCGCTGATCGAAAGGGTAAATTCATATTTGTTGTGTTCGTTCCACTGGACGATCCGACAGTCGATTCGTGTTTTTGGGGTGTTTCGTCACAGCCAACGCCCCCCAACTTAAGCCAAACAGGCACGACAAATTCGGCCCAAACCACAAACACCCCAATTTCCACGTGGGGTCGGGTGCACATTCTCGGAACGGAACGGAAGGGCATTAGGTAAGCCACTTACGCAAAGCGTAGAACCGTCTGTTTGTGCATAATTTTCGACGGGGCCCGTTGACCACCAACAAAGCCCCACCGGATGAAATTGGCCTTGAGTAAATTCATACCGCGGGAGGGTTGGGGAAAAAAACAGACACACTCCGGAGAAGGTCCAAACTCGCTGTTGGGTAAGGTCAAACAGAAGCCAACACCGATCGGTCACCGTGTCGTACACGTCGTCATCGTCGTCGTCGTAGATTTGTACTCTTTCCTTTTCCTTCCTTCCTTCCTTCTTTTGGACGGTGAAAAATAAAGGGAAAAATCATTGTTAACACTCAACACTACCAGGTACGATTGTGATCGGTTATGCAACGATGTGCCCCGGCCACGTTATCGATCGCAGAAGTTCGAATTTCAACGAACGGAAACGAAAGACTTCAACGGCATAAGCGACGAACCCGAAAAGGTGCTTTACAAGCTTGTGTTTGTTTCGAACAAATTGATGGTCAGTGATGCATGTACACATTTTTAAAAGAAAAATCAATGTCTGCAATTACCAAAACACTGTTGTGCGTTTATATTTTCCTATTGTTCTAGGACTAGAAGAAAATTTACAAATTTTTCCAAGATTTCAAGTACATTTTTCAAATATTTACATCCGTCCCGGGAAGAGTTTGCGCAATGTCTGGCGGTTTCATTAATCTTAATTTTGCCCTCTGTTGTTATTTTTTTTTGTTCCAGCACTGTGTTGAATGTTGCAACACAACGCCGCGGATTCGCTTTTGGATGCGTTTGTTGTTTTGACACCCGTCCATTCCCAGGATGACGGTGTTCGCAGGTTTTCCTTTATGGCCTTTTTTTTTCGTTCCCTCTTCGTTCCTTTCTATCTCGTTACCATACGGCACGCGGGGTGGAGAGGAAGGTGCATGCATCTTCAGGGAGGTGGCCCCACGATGATGATGTATGTAACGTGCGATGGCCGAAAGGAAGTGCGGTGGGTGGTGGGTTGTGCCGCTCCTCCAGACGGCGGTCACGCTCGAAGGATTCTCGCGCGTGTGCAAAAGGGTGCTGCTTCTGGCGTGTGGATCAGCACCGCGCACCGTGACCCTTCTTTCCAACCCCCTATTTCCCCACCCAACGCCAGGTGTGCCGTTCCGTTTGGCGCAATCGTTTTTCGTTTTCGTTAGCTTGGCGCTGTCTTCTCTCCCCCGTTTCCTTGCACCAATGGGTTTACGTCTTGGTAACCTAGATTGGCGTTCGGTGCGTTTCGGCGGAGGTGCCCTCAAGCAAACACACACACGTACACAAACCAGAAGTCAACCCCCGCGTATGCCCCTTGTACCTTTTGTCCTCGCGAAAATGTGTTCCTGAACGGCGGCCAGAGGGTGGCCAGAAAGACACATCAACCGAAGAAGAAGAAGAAGGCAAAAAAAACGCACACACAATTGCCATTGAGAGTGAGTCTTGTTTGTTGCGGGGGGAAAAGATTGAGGGAAGTTTAAAAACGTTTACGACACAACGTTGGCCAGGCAGAGGCAGGCCCAGCGTTGGCCAGGCGTGAAGAAGCTTTCCATCTGAGCAAAATTCGGTCTTCACCTTACATGATGGGGCGTGTGTGTGTGTACGTGTGGTGGTCACTAGCCACCAGATCCTATACCAGACCGAAAAAACTTTCAACCGCTTGCACTTTCATGCGAAGATGAGAAACAAATTGTAAAGCATTTTCCTTTACTTGATATTGTGCGAGAAATGTATGCCAATTTTCAAAATAGAATATAATTCCAAGATGGTTCATCTTTATCGCCCAAGAAATCTAAGCAAATGATGGAAAAACTGCACGAGATACTACTATTAGTGAACCATTCGGTCTCACTCCATTTACGGTGGCTTGCGCTTCTAGGGCTCCTTCCGATTTTTGTGCTAATCGTCCCAGGAACAACCGTATGTCGCCTGCCATTTTAGTTCGGTGCCACCGGTCGGAAGGCATTTACCAGTAGCGGTTAACACTATTAGATACGCTTCGTGTGATAGTTTTCCCGTGCGCAATAGCGTACGCAATTTGTATCACCCAGTTTCCTCAGCGCTTCGGTGCCGGGTAAGGGTAATCTCCTAAACGCTCGCTTGCGTAAGTATCCGCGATTCCAGCTGCAAATCGGTGTCATCCTCCCGATGCACGCGCCGTTGTGTCTCGCCACATAAACTACGGTTCCATTTTTTCTACGGCGCGTGCTCAACTAGGGTCCTTTGGGAGTAAAGATCGATGTCGTTGATCGACACAAGAAGATCTTGCTTCGATGGCGATGGTATCATTTCATAAACTTTATTTTCTTGGAACTATCTAAACTTAAAAGAATGTAGAAGACGATAAGCCGAATATCGTAAAATGAAACCATTTTTATGATGTAAGATCTACGTTGGAAAGCTATCACCGACAAATCCTAAACACTGGATCATAAAACCGTGTAAAACATTCGTATCAGCTTTTGATTGTTAACTTCACGCACTGCGAAATCATTCCATCATCTTCATATGTGTCACATAAATCACTTGCTTGGCCCATCCGACAGCCACCGACACGATCGTGAACAAACGGGGTTGAACTGGAGGATGGTAACTTTTACCTTTTTGATCCACTCGTAATATTTCAAATTAATCCTGCGTTTGCGTTTTTTTCCTCTCTCTCTTTGTGTAGCAAGGAGAAACACTCCTTTTTTACGACGAGTTGCGATCACTAAACCACTCTCTCGGCGTCTAAATTATCCGGGTAATAGGCCAACTTTTGTAACCCACACAAAGGGGGGGCGGAAGAAAACAGGGAGGTAAAATCATAAGATGCAGTTGAATTTCGAAAAAAAACCGAAAAACTACACTCACACGTGAAATATCGCTTTCCACGAGGCCGGTTCGTAAAAATTTCACTGTTCACTGATCACTTTCCACGCAACGAACCCCGGGATTCACCCTCATCGAAACACAGGTGGAAATTCCTTGCTCTATGATTGATTTATTTGTCGACCACACTTTCTTTTTCGAAAAACATACACGTAATATTCAATAGATTGGTTGATCTATTCTGCTTGCAAGTAGGCGATGATTGAAACACAATTGGACACTTTGGTCGTTCTTTTCGTAAAACCTAACCTCACATTCAATTCACATGCACGAATAAAAGTACACAAATTCGTGACCATCCGTCGCAACGATAGCTACACAATATGTAACAAGATTTTCTACCGGAAAATCCTCTCTAAACACTTTACACAAAACAAAACGTGACGCCCGGAGGAAAATTCACGAGATCCGTTCGCCAGGAGCTTTCGATGGTGACTGCGCTCAAATGCGTCGCCGTCTCGGGTTGAGTAGTATTGTGTAAAAAAGTCCAGTTTCTGGTGGGGGGAGACGAGTTTTCCACCCCGTCCGCCATCCTACTCACTCTCAACTGTGGATCCATTCCAGTAGCGCGCGCCGCCCGGAAAACTCCACCACCACAGCAGCAGCACCGGCTCAAGTCGAACGCGAATTACTTTTCCACGGTTGAAGGAGAAGTCTTATGCTCGTCTATTGCCGGTGCTGTTGCCGTGGACTCGCTGGATCTCTGCCGTAGACAAATGAATGGGGCTGCTTTGGATTGGATGGATGGATGGATGGATGGTTAGGTTCGGTATCTTTAAATCGAATGTTTTGGAGGAACAATGCAACGATTGCGAATTGGCGGCCACCAGATATTTGTTCCTACTTGCTTCTGCTAACCGTTTGGTATTTTTGTAATTTTTCAGTTGATATCGAATTTTAAAAAGCGGTATCAATCTGAAATAAATGATAAAGTAATCTCAGTCAGGTCAACAACTAAAAATTTAAATAAAAAATAAATAAATCAATTTTAAAAGTATTAACCCATTGTGGTAGAAAGTTTTCGAAAAAGAATCACAGGAAAATTAGATACTTTCTACGTGAGTGGAATTTACAAAATGCGCTAGCAATCGTTTAATTTCTTGCGAAATTTTAAAAACCAATTTAACTGGTAATGTTTTCTAATGATGCCCGCCCTTTTGTTGTCCCTCTAATGATTCTTCTTCAACTCAATTTGCCTTTCCTGTCGGCACAAAAAAAAACAAGACCTCTCTATCTTGGCACTTGGGAAATATGAATGTCCATTGACACACCTGAGGAGACAGCAAGTGTGCATTATTTGTGCTAATTTTATTGTTGTTGCCCACTTCGCGCCTTCACATAGCTGCTGCATTGAGGCGCGGTGTCGAACATTATTACCCCTAGGCAAAACAGTTGCCCAAGCCGCCACAAAACACACAGGAAACACTAGGAGGACACCTGCGTTGCATTGTCGCTGCCGGGTGACAAACTTCCTTGAGATGTCTTTCTTTCGACGGAGTGTGTGTGTCTATTCCGTTTGTCCTTAGGCATGCAAGTTAGATTCAAATTTCGTCTTCCTCCACACTCCTCCGTCGGTCATTGACAGGCGAACGGCGACAATTATGAAGCCGAAGGCGATGCCCAACAATTGACGATTATTTTAAGCCAGGAATATGACGTGCTTTGTGGCTTGTGCCATCTTTCCGCACAAACGTACGAAAAACAAACCTCTTCGGTCGTTAACGAGCCATCTCCCTCCCTCCCACCGCTTTTAAAGGCGTTAATAGTCCACCGTTTAGGATTAGTCGGGAGGGGAGGGGAGTGAGTATGGTGAAGGTCCGGTTACAGATCGGTGCGTCACCTTGACGTCGCTCGCCAAAAAGGAAGGGTTTTGCTCTTTCTAAACAATGAATCCGAAATTGAGGAAATTGTAATTTGCCTCTTTCTTCACCGCGACACACACACACATGTGGAGGGAAAGAAAAACACCAGCACGGGCCAGCGGCACTGAACCTTTACCCTTAACGCATGAATTTCCACGACGCTTTCCTAATCGCCACCGGCGGGGCGTTGTCCCAACGCCGCGTTTCTTAGTGTGCATCTGAGCGTTCCATTTGACCTTCCTGGCCAAAGGGCGATCGGAGTCGGAGTGCAAACAACCTCGCCGTCGTCGAGTCGCACAAAGCCATGATAAACATGCCCCCGGGTTTGGCCCGGGTTTTCCAAGATGTGCCCAATTTGAATGAAACACCCACACCGGAAACGATCGAAGGTTTTCCCCCGCCCGATGACCCTGATCAGGTCGATCCAATCGAGGCAAATCTCTGCTAATCACATTATGATGATGTTAACCTCACCAACTTGAATGGTGATTATGTTCGTAACAAAAGGTCAATTGTGTCTGTGTGCATGCATTTCCCTGTGGCGCCCTAGAAATGGAGGTTAAAATGCATTATGCAGTGCAATCGTTCCATTGTTGCATACTCGATCATCTCGAATTCATCCATCGATCGATGTTATGGCTAGAGTTTAATGTAGATGCAGTGTCTAGATAACTAAATTTGAAGCAATATCTGTAGAGTCTGGTTTTAAAATGCATCCAAAATTTATAGAAATGTGGAATAAACTAGTGTTATGCTTAATGAATCTTTTCACGAGATTCATTCATATGAATCTTTCACCTAAGATTCATTCTGATGGATTAATGATTCTTTGCGGATTCGAATCTTCAAAGCTTAATGAATCTTTAGAAACCGTAATGATTCTTCATGAATCTTTCATGGAATCTGTCATCATCAGGATTCATGAATCCCTCGACGAAAGATTCATGAATCCCTTATAAGGCAGAGATTCATTCAAATCAATGAATCTGAATCAGATTTACTCAACTCTAGAATAATCCAATTTTTGTCTTATCCAAAATTAATCCTTTTCATCTCAATGCAAAAACTTTGGTTGTACAAAGTCAAGTTTGCAATTAATACTCGAATAATTGACTTTGATATTAAATTACATGGAAAAAAAACCCTGGAAATATTCTGAAACGACCTTTACGAAGAAAAACCCTTATTTATCATTTGGATTAAATGCATCACCCCGTCCAATCAGTTGATCCGTTCGTTTGCATTAAAGTAGGAAACACAACAGATTCTTCTTCCGCGTGGTATTAAATGTTAAATGGTACCAAAGGCCACCAAAGTCCACTTCCTAGAACTCTAAGAAAAACGATCTTCGAGGAAGCTCCACACCGAATGAGAATTAAAATTTAAACAACTCGTTAACTTGTCGCCCCAAAATTCTCACGCGATGCAATCAACCATCGGCCGTGATTGGGGCGCGCGATCATCAAAATCCGAAGATGCCTCGGAGATGAACGGGTACCAAACGATACTGTTTTCATTTTTTTTTTTTTATTCTGTGCAGCACCGTGTTCGGTATTGTTCACCTCCCCCCGAAAACGTGGGAAATTGGTGGTAGGTCGTGGGAACCGACCGACATCTAAATATGATGACACACGCTGGGTCGCATTGCGGCCTGGTGGAGGTTGCTGCCGGTCGAAGTTTGTGGTCAATGTCAGTCGTCGAACCTGTCGTATGACGTTCTTCGAACCGATGGAAGCGCACGCACGCACACACAGATGCTGGTCATTTTAGGAAAAAACAGAAACGAAACAATTATGTAAAACTGAAGCAAATAGTTGGTCCACAATAAGTCCACTCCCACCGTGACGCCCCGGTACACTGACGTCAATCATCGAACGATACGCAGCATAAACGACGATGCCTTAAAAATAACTCCCCGTGCGACACCTGATTGACAGCGGCGAAGCAGGGCGAAGGATGCACGAGATTTTCCAAACCCCCAATGCGTAATGCGCACTGGCGAGCGATAAACCATAAATATACTCGAAGGAAAACTGAACCGATGATTTGTTGACCGGAAGAAATGGAAAATAGAATAGGAAAATAAATAACGTTTAACCTTCAGGGTTTTGCTGGTAATGGGAACGAACATTACTAAAACATACACCCTAGTACAAGTGGACGGTTTGTGGAAAACATACTGATTACGGTGGCCTTTATGGCGGGACAAACCCTTGATTTTGATGTTTGTTGGCTTTTTCCCTTCGCCTTCCCGTTATCAGCGATGTTCATCGTGTTGTAATTAGTGCCATTTTGGGTTGTATTTAGCCCCGATTAATGCGACTCCGGCACCATTGCATCATCGTTTAGCTACCTACCGTTAGCTGTATCTCTCGCCCAAGAAGATCGACCCAACTGATCTTTAGTTACAGCTTTTGGTGACGCCACGCAAGGGAAGAGAAGGAAAAAAAATGTGGTGGAACAATTTTCCGCCAAGTGAACCACACACCTTGGCTTCAGGAAGGAGACGTTTTTTTCTTTCTGTTATGTCATCTGTTTCGAAGCGCAAAGAAGCGCCCGCGAGCGGTTGCGTAGGTAAATCATATGCATTTGCATTTCGACGCGTCGCGCAAGCCCTTGGCGATCCGGTTGCAAGCTCCAATGCGTTTCGTTTCGCTGACATTGAAGTCATCAATGATTTGTGGTGAGGCGGTTTGACAACACGTGCACGGCTTGCACTCTAAATGCACTGCATTTCGCACAAAGGGACACGCGCGCTGGTGTGTCCAACGTATTTTGAAGGTGTCGGAAGTACTTCAAAAATGTGAAATAGACGTGCAAAGGAAGAATTAAATAACGAACAGGTCGTGTTTGCCTACGCATTATTTGCCAACCTATTTAATAAATCTTTATTTTTAGTTTTGGTAATTGAGCGATTTGTCCTTTTTAGTTTATAACTTAATATTTGATTTGTTATTTAAACTGGTAGAACATGCATTTGAAAATGTTTCCCAACATAACGAAATTATATTTAACGAAGAAAAAATTAATCCAACGAAGAATTCAAAATTATACAATTCAGTTGTGAATTAAATTAATCCTTTAGATTTTTTCCGAAACAATTTTGACCAATTGACACCGCGTTCTGGCCGGCTTTGCTAAAACCTTCTCCAGTGTCATTAACGACGCCGTTTGGCAACTAAACATTCCACTAAAGCACTATAGAATACAACAAAAATGCTAATGCAAGCGCGATCGTTGAGTTGTCTCTTTCAGTCCCTCATTTTTGTTTTTTTCGTTGGGTTGCAACGAACCTGTTCTTAACTCACCCTCCCCACCCCCTCGAGCAAGTGGCGAGGAAGTGAGGGAATTTGTGCGTTGTTGCATCGAACCCCCGGGGTTGGGGGCTTGTTGCCATTGCCGGACACAAGGCCGACCGGTTGGTTAAGCAGGAAAAAGGGAGGAAGCGGTTCCTGGAGAGGAACTCTAACGCTGATCAAATCATATCACCGCCGTTCAACCCCTCGCTTGCGGACGAGCTTTCTCGTTCTCTCGCACGTGCGGAGGATGAATTAGCTGCGGCGACAGTAATATGAGTAAGGGAGGCCATCACACCCGCCAAACCTCAGACTTGGCGGGCCTGACAAAGTTGCGAACGGCGGTTGCGCCGCAAGGTTTGGTGGCGAAGGGGATGGCAAGGACTCCGATCGTCCGAGAGAGGACGGGGGGTATCCAAGTGCGGCATGACAACAACAACGGCGACACCACCCGGTTCGACCAAACACGAGAACACGCTGCCCGCGAAAGGAGACAGTCCCGAAGGGGACGTTAGTCAAAATCCGCGACTCGACCCAAACGGACTCGCGCTCTTCGACCGATCTCACGGTGCGACGAATCTCGACGTCGTTTCGTCCTTCCTCCATTGCGCACCCGTCGGACTGTGCGTGTGTGTGCGTGTTTGTGTCTTCTCTTCATCGCTCTCTACACCATCATTAGCTCCTCTTCTTCTTCACTTCCTTCGCGTGTTCGCTTTATCATTCCTCTTATCAAGCACGCCGAAGTGATCGTACCATCCTCACCTGATCGTGCTTGAGTTCTTTCGCGATTTCTTCTTCCCTTTTCTCTTGGGTCAGTTTGGAGCGAATCGCGGTTTTGTCTCTTGCGAAATTCTCATATCTTCTTCCGCGGGACGAGTGAAACGAGTCCTGCCAGAGAGAAGCTCCTAAACAGTAGCCTCTTGCGAATCTGCACCGGTACGGCTTCGGGAACTCCATCCAGCGGTCGCTAGTCGTTTTTCCTTCACCGCCCAAGGATGCTGCTACGTCGGGCAGGGCTCGCGCTTGGCGGTTCCTTACGCCAGCAGCTACAGCGCCACCCAATTCAGGAAGGTTCCCAGCTGCGATGGCTTTCAAACGGAAACCGGAAGACGCATCCCAAGATCCTCATCACAGGTAAGTCCAGATCTCCAACACATATGGAACATGACCCAGAGTCAACGAGAAAGTGTGCCCCACAATGGGTTCTCGTTACCCGCAGCATAAAGTGGAGTGGAATGTGAGAGCGAGGAAACCCGGCCGGGTTGAGCTAAATTGAGTGCTCAATTGAACGTAAATTGTGGTGCAAGGTTAGCAGCGTGTGCGTATCGTGCGGGCGGATGGTTGGCGTTGCTAGGCGAGACTGTGGTATCTAAGCAACCGAAGCTGGTTTAGGAGTTGTTTGACGGACCTTCTTCTCTTTGGCGGCAAACGTAGTAGGCGCGTCAAGTTCGTGGAACGATGAGATGGAGGAAACACGTTTTATCAATATGCGACGAGGAACACAGTGACGTTAGTGGTGCGACCGGTGTGTCCCTTCAGTTAAATCGCTTATTGTATTCGAATGATTGTGGAGTTGTCGATTAAGAATCTGCGTTGATCTGATAATTTACAGTCAAACATCTAAGATATTTTTATTGTTTTGCGCACGTTACCAAGAATTGGTTTATCACCGGAGTTTCGCAAAATTCACGAGAACCCGCCTGATATTAAGGAATTGATAAGAAACATTAATTCTATCAGTTGTTTCATGCGTATAGCTTCATTAGAAATTATAAAAAATTCACTCCTACCCCTATTCATTGGGCAGACAATGATAAGATAAGCTACTGAGAATTTTGCAAAAGAAATTTAGCTACAGCTGGACAAATAAGAGAGTGTATTAAATTGATCGTTCATGTTTGACTGTAATGCAAAAGTACTAAATATTATCCCACAGGTGGACTTGGCCAGTTGGGAGTCGAGTGTGCCAAACTGCTTCGCAGTCAGTACGGCGACGAAAGTGTCATCCTGTCCGATATCATCAAACCGAGCGACGCGATCGTCAACAGTGGCCCGTACATCTTTGCCGACATTCTGGACTTCAAGGGTCTGCAGAAGATTGTCGTCAACCACCGGGTGGACTGGATCATTCACTTTTCGGCCCTCCTCAGCGCGATCGGCGAGCAGAATGTGCCGCTGGCCGTGCGCGTCAACATCGAGGGAATGCATAACGTGCTCGAGCTGGCGAAGCAGTACAAACTGCGCATCTTCGTACCGAGTACGATCGGTGCCTTTGGTCCGGATAGTCCCAGAAGTCCGACACCCAACGTTACGATTCAGCGTCCCCGGACGATCTACGGTGTGTCGAAGGTGCACGCCGAGCTGATGGGCGAGTACTATCACCACAAGTTTGGGCTGGACTTCCGCTGCCTGCGGTTTCCGGGTGTGATCTCGAGCGATCCTCCTGGCGGTGGCACGACCGGTAAGATTAGGCAAACGCCTTCTATTTGATGTCCTCAGAAGTAAACTCATAATCTCTTTCTCTGTGTTTCACGTAAAGATTACGCCGTTGCGATATTCT
Organism: Anopheles coustani; assembly: GCF_943734705.1. NCBI lineage: Eukaryota > Metazoa > Arthropoda > Insecta > Diptera > Culicidae > Anopheles > Anopheles coustani. Next base: position 94,993,163 of record NC_071288.1, on the reverse strand, counting down.
TCGAGGGCCTGAAGACGGGCAAATACCAATGCTACCTGAAGCCGGACACGCGCCTTCCGATGATGTACATCGAGGATTGTCTGCGCTCACTGCTGGAGTTCATGACTGCCCCAGAGGAGCAGCTAAAGCGCCGGGTGTACAATGTCACCGCCATGTCGTTCACGCCCGAGGAGCTGGTCGACAAGCTGGCCAAATATATCCCGGAGCTGCACGTGAGCTATCGCCCCGACAGCCGGCAGCTCATTGCCGACTCGTGGCCGCAGATTTTCGACGACTCCGAGGCTCGCCAGGACTGGGGCTGGCAGCACAAGTATGATCTGGACAGACTTGTCGACTTGATGGTGCGAGATGTGACCGAGAATTACATCAAGAAGGCACCACAATAATATGTTTCTCAGATCTATGGGATCAATAAAAAGTATATACTTCAAGTAAGCATTTAATCATTTAAGTGACAAGGATAAAAGATCTAGTGCAATGTTTGCTAAAGTTTATATGAAAGAAATCAACAAGGAAAAAGTAGTTATGATTATAAAGCCGTTCGAAAAAAAGAATAGTTTTGCTTGGAAATGTATCTACAGGTTGTGTGGTTGTGAAATTTCAAATCGATTCTACACTGGATCACATGTCGTGATTGATTGAGATTGTATAAATAATTAGTTCCGATGACATGCAAATTTCATTGAATTTGATAATAAACCAACAGCTTCCTGCAAATTTTGTTTATTTTTAATTAATCCTTATCACAGGATTGATAACATTGTCGTTGTACCAAATGATATAAAATTGAGCCAACTTCAAGTATTACACAGTCGTGCACCGAAAATACAACCGACCACAGTTGAAAAAGCCTCCTAAAAATGGGAACCCCCGGAGAAAACGACCTCTGTTACAAAACGTCTCATAGATATCGAGGCAAAGCATTGGTGATAAATTATACAGAAAATAGACTTGGTTCGGAAAAGGATACTAAAGACGTCGTAGAGGTTTTGAAGAAACTGCAGTTTAATGTGCAAGTTGGAATTGATCTAAAGGAACGGGACCTATTGGAATTGCTTGAAAATGTGGCTGATGAAGATCATAGCGATAGTGATTGCTTTGTGATGGTGGTGATGGCTCACGGAAGCAAAGAAAAGATACAAGTCGGAAAATTTGATGTCGCTGTCGACAGATTATGGCAAAATTTCGTCGGAAACAACTGTCCATCACTCAAAGGAAAGCCTAAGCTGTTCTTCATTCAAGCGTGTCGAGGATCTCTTGTAGAGACGGCACCAGTACAAAAGAAGAAAAATGGGGAAGATGCCGCTCCACCTGGGAGCAACGAGGAAAGTTTTATCCTTCCCATGCATGCTGACCTGTTGATGATGTACGCGACCTACTACGAATATGTTGCGATCCGGGATGAAGAACAAGGCGCTTGGTTCATTCAATCACTGTGTAAAGTGCTGAACAGGGACATACGACAAACGGAGCTTCTTTCGCTGCTGACGGATGTTTCATATCAAGTCGTATTCGAATATTCACGCAATTCCGGTCAAATGGGCGAATGCACGCTACAAATACCTATGATAACATCAATGTTAACTAAAAAGTTTTATTTTGTTGAAAAGGATGTCCCAGCTGTAAAGGAAAGTAATGAATAGTGCTTAAAAGATAAATAAACGGAGGTGAACAAACACGCACGCCTCCAATTTAGATTGGTTTGGCTAATTTCATGCTTCAACTCCATATGTTTATGTTTATGATATTGTCATAGGGACAAAGACTTTATATATCGGCTTATATCGGCTCCTCCATTGTCACTCCTCACATACCGAGCCAAAACTCCTCCTGAGCATCTTCCTCTCGAACACAGCTAAGAGGGTTTCGTCAGCTTTATAATTATGAAGTTATTCGAAAAAACGAATGGTTTTACTTAGAAATTTATCTACGGGTTGTGTGGCTGTGGAAATTCAAATAGATTTTAAACTGACGAGATTCTCCTGACATCGTCGTACCGACCAAGCCAGGACGCAATATCAGTCGATATCCAGCATATTAGACGTTACTATCGGCATATTATCGGCGAACGAGACACAATCTTGCCCGGGCGTCACAGCAATGATGCAGCATAGGTTGAGCTTAGTTAGTTCCGATAAAAAGTGAATCTGAATTCAACTTGATAATAAACCAAAAGCTTTCTGGAAATTTTGTTTGTTTTTAATTAATCCTTATCACGGGATTGATTAGATTGGCGTTGTACAAAATGATATAAAATTGAGCCAACTTCAAGCATAACACAGTCGTATCCCGAAAATACATGCGACTATAGTTGAAACCTTTCCTTGAAATGGAATCCCCTGGAGAAAACGACCTGTGTTACAAAACGTCTCATAGATCGCGAGGCAAAGCATTGGTAATAAATTATACAGTGAATAGAGATGGTTCGGAAAAGGATACTCAAGACGTCGAAAAGGTTTTGAAGAGCCTGCAGTTTGATGTGCGAGTGGAACATGATCTAAAGGAAATGGAGCTATTGCTTTTGCTAAAAGAAGTGGCTAACGAAGATCATACCGATAGTGACTGCTTTGTGATGGTGGTGATGGCGCACGGAGGAAAAGAAAAGATAATGGTTGAAGGATTCGATTTCGCTGTCGACAGATTATGGCAAAATTTCGTCGGAAACCGCTGTCCAGGACTCATAGGGAAGCCTAAGCTGTTCTTCATTCAATCGTGTCGAGGATCTCTACAAGAGAAGGACCAGGACGGAGTAATTCAGAAGGATGCCGCTCCAGTTGCTTGCAACGAGGAAAATTTTGTCCTTCCCATGCATGCTGATCTGTTGGTGATGTACGCGTCGTACTACGAATATGTTGCGTACCGGAATAAAGATGACGGCTCTTGGTTCATCCAAGCGCTGTGCAACGTGCTGAGCAGGGACATACGACAAACGGAGCTTCTTTCGCTGCTGACGGATGTTTCATATCAAGTCGTATTCAAGTATTCAATGCGTTCCGGTCCTGAGGGCAAACGCATGCTACAAATACCTATGATAACATCAATGTTAACTAAAAAGTTTTATTTTGTTGAAAAGGATGTCCCAGCTGTAAAGGAAAGTATTTGTCTCTGTGTTTGATATTGTCATAGGGACAGTGACTTTGATTAAAATAAATCTTTTGCATTGTATTTGGATAAATATCGAGAGTGAAAGAAATAGTTTTCTAAAGCACCCTGTGCTGTGGTGAAATGTTTCATGAAATGTTTTGAATGGTTATGTTTCATTGGAAATAATTCCATTTGAAAATGCATATCGAGCAACTGAATTTCTGAACGTTCGGAATCATTTATTGAAAATTGTTTGATGCCCATGAGATACAGTTTTATTCAAAACTGATGTTATTCTATCAATTTAATCGTACCATTCTTTCTATGGCTTTGTTTTTATCTTTTTAACAGAAACAAATGTTCCAATGGATTCCCAACGACAAAGCCATTGGTTCTCAGAACGAACCAATGCCTGATAAGTGTATTTTATCGCGCACCAAATGACATTGCCGATACAATCAATGACTCTCGCCGTCGTTTTGCGGACAGCTAATACAAAGACCGCGAATGCTTACGTGCTAGATAACGTTTATCGCGCGATGTTGAGTCAGCTGGCTTGTTATCAACGCTACTACCTGGCCCGATGGTATAAGGCAGGACAGTTCAGTCGCATACAGGAAGCCAGAAAGTGAAATTACGTGCGCTACCGGAACTATCGAGTGCAATGGGGTCGAACCACAAAACGCCGGACGAAGTGGATACTAGGATGATGGGCCAGTGAGTAACCAAACACACCCACTGTCAGCGGGGGCCAGACATTGGTAGTCAATCACACTCTGTCCAATCGCAGGTCAACGCTGATAACTAATGTGCGAAGTTCAGTGGCAGGCCCGGCGCAACCGGTTGGCGAAGCAGATGATACAACATACAACATGCGGCACCGACGACGCGGAATCGCCGTCGTTATCAATCAAGTGCAGTTCAGAGGGATGAAGCAGCGCGAAGGCAGCAACCGAGATAGGGATAAAATTTGTGCTGCCTTGGAGAAGCTACACTTTCAGGTGGAGGTGTTCGAAGATCTGTCTCGGGAGAAGTTGTTCTCCTCGCTGCAGCTCATCGCCGACGTGGATCACAAGCAGCATGACTGCCTGGTGGTGGTGGTGATGACCCACGGCTCGGAGGATGTGCTGCACGCGAGTGATAGCACCTACAAGGTCGACCGGCTGTGGGAGCTGTTCCTGGGCAATGCCTGCCCCTCACTGCTCGGGAAGCCGAAGCTGTTCTTCATCCAAGCGTGCCGAGGGGAAAAGTTCGACGAGGGTGTCTTGCTGCAGGTGGACTCGATCGTCACGGATACCGTGGACGCACGGGGGACTAAGGAAGGTCCACCGTCGCTACTATACGTCATACCTACCATGGCCGACCTGCTGGTGATGTACTCCACCTACAAGGGCCACTACTCGTGGCGAAATCCATCCAACGGTTCCTGGTTCATTCAGTCCCTCAGCTCGGAGCTGGCCGAGAATGGCGACCGGATGGAGTTGCTGCAGTTGCTGACCACCGTTTCGCGCCGGGTCGCCTACGATTACCGGTCGTACGTGCCGGACAACGCCAGGATGGACGCGATGAAGCAGATGCCGTGCATCGTGTCGATGCTTACCAAAGCCCTCTACTTCACGCCGCACCAACCGTCGTAAGCTCTGTGATACCTTTTGTGCGTCGATGTTGGAGTAGCATTTCCAAACGTGTGAATAAAGTGTACGATACAACAACAGCTACCAGGTTGTCCGAGTGTATTTGTCCGTGCCGTGGGGTGGTTCCAATTTCACCAAATGTTCTAACTCTGCAGCACGTGCGACGCATCGTTCGAGTAGAGTGTACTTTGAGGTAATCCGGTTGCTAGTACCAGCCCCTCGAGACTGTCGTTTTCATTCGGCCCAGCACTTCGTCGATCTGCGTGGGCGCACTCGAATTGCAACCTGGTATTGCTTTGAACGAGCAAAGCCCTTTTCGGTGGATCCAGTGTTCCACCGTCTTTCGAAACGAGAAGCCGTCGCGGTTCGGTTGAAGTTGAGTGGTTTCATACAAGTTCCATCGCGTTGTGCTTTAGGGATACATTCTCAATGGAAAATACTACCGCAAGCCAATTCAACGGAGGCAGAATCGAGGGAGAACGCGATTGATTTCGGTAGTGTACTATAACCCGCTGTAGCTGTTTCCATCAAGTTTATCTCTGTTCATAAACGCTGAACGTAGGTTTCAACCTCTAACCCGGGATCAAACGAGGGAGTTATTGGACCTTCAAGAATATCGCGTTGACTCGCTTAAAAAAGAACCACATTTTTTTATGATTTCAATAAACACCTCTGTGGGCATAATCTAATTAGCGCCCCTGCCAGTCGACGTGTCCGGTGCGTGTGCAAGCGAGCCATTTATGCTGCAGTTCGGTCTTTAAAAGAGGGTCTTGCAACATTTATTGAACCGAAGCGAATCGATCTTGAAGCGCGTTGGCTAATCGTTAACTGAAAATTGACCGCCCAAGATCCAAACCATACTCCTAGACATTGCTCCATCCCCAGAAGCATGTGCTCATATGAAGCGTCCGTGGCGATAAGTGTAGACAACCGAACGCGTGGTTGCCCTGCGTTTCCTCAAAGATCAATATTCAGAATGACATCCATATACTATCGATTGAGTTTGCCGTTGGTAAAATGATATCGGTAAAGTATTGCTTCAAGAAGGCAGCCAGCCACTCGGCGGAAAGTGATATATAGGAAAGGATCCGCGTGCAAATGCAAGTTAACAAATCTGACCCAAGTGAAGTCGTACGAAGTTCTTGCTGACCAAAAAGTGCACTCGGCGAAATGTGATACCGAAACGGACGTGGACTGTTTTGAGGCTTAGTAAATTCTTATAAAGTTGTGATAAGTTATGGGTTGAACTCTTACTTTGTAAACGACGCACCAGATGGAGGGGAGTATTTTGAGGAGTAGGCTTTGTTTTCTTCTTTTGATCTAAGCATTCTGAATTTTGCAAGTATAGACAAGATTATCCAACAACCTGTCGATAAGCCTTGCCTGTTACTGACATATGCTTATCGCACACGAGGTAGAGTTTGTTACGACACATCTCTGTGGTATCTTGACCGATACAGTTACCATAGGACACGGTGGTTTCTGCGAACTTGATAACAAAGATAAACGCCTGATGATGTCACAAAAACAGTAACCACAATATTTCTGCGAATGTGTCTTATCATTTGGTTTGATTTTATCCCAAAACAGAAATGTAAACCGTACATCGAATGTCGTCAATTGAATAGATCTTCCAAGAAAGGGTTTGGAAGAGATTTTGCACTGCGCACTGCCTTCGTTGATAAGCGATGGTGAGTACGTCTCAAAGGTAGACAAAGTTTCAATTGCGTTATCTCCGGTACACTAACTAATACCCGGTTGATTTGCTCAGGAGCAAACGACAATTGTGCCACAGGACTATCCGGAGCCTGTGGCGACCGAGAACTACATCATTCCCACGCTAGGACTTCACCACGGATCGTTCGTGTTCTCCTATCTCTCCACGTTCCTGTCCTACATTACACCCTACGATCTGCCTGTAGGTAAGTCGCTTCTGCCACACGCTGCCTCTCGTGACAACCCTGTTTGCTGCCGTGTGCGGGGTCCGGGTCGTCAAGTCTTGATAAAAGTCTACTGCATTCTAGAGCTGCTGCGCGATGCGTTCCACACGAAGGTGTCCTTCCTTCAGCTCATCCTTGAGGTGAGTATGCCAACAGGAGATGGAGATCTTTTTATAAAGCACGGTAACGTACATCAGCAATGATAAAACTCTTCGCTCGCAGGCACTGAAGGTGGAATCGGGCTACATCTGCTTGATAGCGATCTTCTTTCTGATCTCGCTCATTCCACTCTGTTACACGATCGCGTGGGGCTGCGCGAAAGAGCCGGACGATGATCTCAATCCGGGTCCGACGGTGGACGCCATCATTCAGGCGGAAGAACTTTCCCTCGAGGAATCGCTGCACTGTCGGAGAAGTTTTCTCTGGTTCATGTTGCAGGTCATCATTCTTCTGCTAATGTAAGTAGATTGCAAAAATTTTCAGGTATTAAGGTATAGAAGCTTTCGATAAGATTAGGAGACGGGGTGTGTGAACTGCGGTTTAACTTAACGTTATCATTTTCGTTGAAATCGTCTAATCGTACCTTTCCAGTGCCGGTGTGATAGCAATGTTTGTCACCAACGAACAGATAGCGTCGGCCATCGATCAGACGCCAGATATAGTGCGTTCGTCGATGCTGGACGCGGCCACCTTCCTGCACGACGCCGAAGCTCAGATCCGGTTCGTGATAACCGAGGGTCTGGCGACGGCAACCGAGCGCATCCGTCAGGACCTGGACGGTGTGGACAAGCTGCTGGGCGAACCGATTCAGCACCACCTGGCGCTGTTTACCGGTATCGACATCATATTCGAGTCGATCATCGATATCAGTACGAGCAGCAGTAACTTGTCGCGTCGCATCCATCTGCTGCAGGATGCTCTGGCGAGGGCGGCCAAAATCTCGTACGAGGCCGAGTACCGGTTGGACGAGCTGCAGATACAGTTGTCGGTGCTACAACGACAGTGCACCTTTCGCGATCGGCCTCTTTGTGATACCTTGCGTATCAGAAACTTTGAGGACACGGGGTTGATCGAGCGGTTAAGGAAGTTGCAGGGCGACAAAACGCTCGCCAAATTGATGGCGATGGGTGAGGCGGGAAAGAACAGCAGTATGCACGCCCTGACACATGAGCTCACGGCGGCGAGGTCCATCTTTCGAGGGTATGCGGCAGATGTACGGAATGCCACTGAGGACGCTGCCGACCGTATCCAGGAGCACCTAGAGGAGCTCGTCAACGAGACGCACGCGAGTGTGGCCATCCTCACGGAGACAGTGGGAGCGCTGGTGGCCAGAGTAAACCGGACGGCAAACTTCTCCGACAGCTTCTTCGATCGGTACCGCGAAATCGGGGCGATTTTGTGGTTGTCTGGACTGGCCGCAACCATTATGACGTTGCTCGTTACGCTGATCCTCCTGAGTGCGCTCAGCTGTGGTTGTTGTCACGCGGACAGTAAAGCCGGAATCACGCTGATTCTCGGTGCGGTGTGCATCTGTATTGCCAGCTTGGCGTTGTCTGGGTTCGCCATGCTCGAGATGTTATTGGGAGCCCACGGGCAGGTGTTCATCTGCCATCCGTTGTACAACGAACCAAGCTATACCGTGCTTCAGAAGTTGATCGACAAACCGGGTTTGATATACCCGAAGGAACCTCAGCATGGGATCATCGGAGAGCTGCTACGTCAGGCCAGTCCTAACGGCACTCAGTGGCCCCGTCCTGTGCAAGTATCGCTCTCGAGTGCTCTCAACGAGTGTGAGCAGGGTCGTGGATCATTCGCCACCTTCCAGCTGGATGGACTGGTCAACCTGTCCTCCACCTCTTCAGCGGATCATCGCCAATGGTCAGGATTAACCGGAGCGATCGAAGGTATCGGAGCGGGTGAGGAACCGTTCGTAGGTTTCACCGTGCGCATCCAAACCATCCTCGAGGATATGCTAACCGATTCCGACCTCAATCTCACCGGGACGCGCATGGAGCTGACGCAACTCTCACCCGACAAAGACGTGCTCACGTTCATCGACCAGCTGCAGCGCGTTTCAGCCCAAATCCAGGATGTAGCCACCTCGAGTCGCATGACCACGCTCGGTTCTCGAGCCAAACGGCTGCAGCTGTCCCTGCTCGTGCCGCTCGAACAACTCCGCGGTGACATCGTGTACCACTTGACGGCGCTGGAGCTTCAACTCTCCCCCTGGGCGACGCAGGTCAACAAGAGTCTCTCGCATCTCCGCAGTGCCCAGGCATTCCTCGACGGTGAAGCGGCCGAAATCTGCTTCAACCGAAGCGATCTCTACCGAGCGCGGCTCCGGGCGCACCTGGACGCCTACCGGAACTATACGACCGTCGTGCTGCATGACCGTTGTGCCAGCTGTCGACCGCTGTTCGACATCTTCGATGCACTGCGCATGCTCTTCTGTCACCACATCATGGATCCGATGAACGGACTCTGGTTTTCCAGCTTCCTGTGCCTCTTCCTGTGGGCCGCAGCGACACCCCTTTCGTTGATACTATCCTCCACCTATCGCCGGTTGGAGATACTCTCCAGCAAGCTTCAGCATTCCAACAGCAATCGGTACAAGTGAGTCGAAGGGTTGTCAAAAGTTTTGAGTAGCCCTTTGGGATAGAATTATCATATAATTTTTGATCGTTGATGCAATGTTACTCATGCTCTGACCTAATATCTTCTACTATTGTCGTCCCAACAGCTCTAGGACTTCCGTTCAACGTGAAGATCAACGGGAGTCGAGCCACTGGTCAACGCAACGGTAAGTGACCCCGACCAGATCCTCCACTGTTCGTTCTCCAAAATCCGTAGCCGTAGAAACTAATGATCATCATTTTTCCACCCTTCCACTCTCATGCCATCGCCATCCTCAACCATCACCGAATTGGCCAACAAAATTGGAACGAAATTCACAAAACCAGCGCCACCGTCAATGTCATGCCGGATATAGATAGGTCCAATTGGTAACCCGATGGAATTATCGCGAAATTCTCGGAAGTCTAACATTAAAACAAATGTACACCGATTGCCTGCTTAGATCTAGTCTTGTGACACGTACATCCACACACACACACATACGTACACACACTGCCATTCCGAAGCAGGACGCCATTGTTGACGGCTCCAGTAAAACCGAAACGCCCCAAAAGCAAAACACTGAACCGGTCACCTCACGGAGCACGCCCAGGCCACACGGACACACGAACGATGTTTTTCTTTCTCTTCCCCTCCGCCGCGGGATGCATTTTCATCCCCGTCAACCCCGAATCTCTCCCCCCCAACGGGCAGATCCGTCTCGGTGCACGTGAACGCGATGGCGGAGTCCAGCACCGACGAGGAGTACATCGGACCCGGCGAGTCGTCGGACGATGTCGCGAACGCCGAGGACGAGGATGGCGCCGTCGTTATTGAGTACATCGAGCTGCAGTACGAGAACGGTGATCCCCTGGACTATCACGAGAGTTTGATATGATCGTGCTGGCGTGAAGAGGTGACGAACGAGTGCGCGAGTTGTGAATATTTGTCGTTGGTTTTTTTTTTGCGAATAAAGATATCGTTAACCGAAATGTAATTTACGCCTTCTCTACGTTCTATTTTCATGCCTTTGTGATTGGTTTAAAGAGTGCTGATAATAGATTTTATAATCACAAGAACATATCAGTTGAAACTCATCGTTCTCATGACATAATCGACAATTGGATCGCTTTAACCATTATTAGCTAGAATGAGTAATGTTATTAAAATAGTAAGAAATTACACGGACAAAATTTCTATTACTCGTGTTGACTTTTTCGATCATTCATTGAAACATTCATCAAAACACGAGACGATAAATCAACACTACAAACATTTGAACGATGTTTGAAGAATGTAATTTAAGACATTGTGAAATCATTATTAAATGACATAGTAGAAAAGTATAAAAACAGTATATTATTGGAAGTGCAACTAAAGCATTCTCGCCGACCAAATAAAATCAGTTGGATGGCTAATGTTTAGCGACAACAGCTTTTAGTCATAAAATGTTCACTAACTGCATCTTATGATTTTAATTAACTGTCAAAATTATCAGGAAAAAAATGTAAATTCTCCGCAATTAAATGAGCATGTTGTGCATTTTCTCTCGTAAACATCCATTGCTTTCGTGGGCAATGCTGATAACATGCTGCGGGTTGTTGCATCCATTTTCTCCCTTTTACATCAATGCTGTCGCATTTCCAGCGCTTATCAGCAGCATGCGGGCACTGGAAAACACTTTCACTTTTACACCCCCATTTGCGGAAGATGAGAAAAAGCCCCAGCGTTCGATGGTGGGTCTTCAGTCACGATTCAGCATTTGATCCACGCGCACAATGCGGTCCATTTGGTTTGTTCTGGTGTTTTTGGGAAGCACGTTGTTCCGATGCGTGGTTTCTACCGGTGAATTAGTTGAGGTGTCCAACGGTCACAAACAGTTCATTTCTGCAGTAGCAACCCCGACTCGAGTTGGGGCAAAGCGTGGTGCCCGATTTCTCGGTCTGTTGGGACTTCTGACCGGCTTAACGTTGGTGGATTCACTCGAAGACGAAAGTGATCGACCCCGACGGTCCGGGTTTGTGAAGATAGACGTTGGACGGCCAGCGTCGTTCGATGGGTTCTACGGTGGGTATGGCTACACCGGTGGACCGCCGTATTGGTCCGGTGGGTCCTCGATAAACATTAAAATTCCCTTCCGACCGGGAGGAGGAGGCGATTTCGAAACGATGGCGCTCTTTCCGTTCCCCGTTCCGTATCCCAGCGGTCCGGGAGGGTTTGGAAGCTTCTCGCCCCATGGAAACGAGCCTCCACTCGAGCCACGACCGTCCATCTTCGCCGATCCGATTCCGAGCGGATCGAGCGGTTCGGTGAGTACGAAAGACTTCAACGAGCCACAAAGCGACGAACCCGATTTTGATCGGAAATGTTTTTTATTCTCCCACCAGGGAACGGTTCTAGCAGATGAGGGTGAACAATCGACGAGGAAAAATAAGGGGAAAAGGGGCTCAGCGCGTACGAAAGTGAGTCCCCCACGTACCATCCGTAGTACGCTTCGGGCGGACGGTGACGAAATGATCGATGACGACGTAGAGGAAACGTCCGCTGCAGCTTTGGATACTACTACCGAGCTACTCGTCATCGAAGACCAACCTGCTACAGACCTCCCGCCCCCTGCCAACACAACCAATGAGACCAATTCGTTGATCGATACCCCTTCGGAGGGTCTTACAGCGCAACCCGTTTCCTTGGCGTCGATCGTTCAGGACGTCAATTATGTCACGCAGCCATCATCTCCCTACCAGAGCTACCCGAACAGTCTGGCCGACGTTTCCGCGATCGAACTGACGACCGACGACCGAGCCGAGTTTCAGCCCAGCCGATCCGATCACTGGCAGGACTTTTACAGCAGCGTGTCGCACGTCCGTGATCATCATCATCATCCTCATCAGCGAGACTTCCTTCCCATCGCGACCGTGCCGGCCTACTGATGGCATTCCTTCTGGTGAAAAGCGGTCCTCAATAAAGCTCCCCGTAGCCGGTCGAACCCGCGATCGTTTCAATCGTTTGCCCTTCCCGAACCATGCCCTTCCCAAAAGCTTGTCTGCCCGGCCATTCGAAAAACCCCGGAGGCCTTCCTAATGGGCGGGTTATATATGGCGCTTACGTAACAGTCGTCACCCCCGGGCCACACAACAATGGAGCGAAAATGTGTCGCATTATGCTCGGTGCCATAATCCACCTGTGTCCACCTCTCGCCACAAACATTATTTATGAAGCACATAGGCTTCATAGGTTCCCCGAGTAGGGGCGCGTCGGTGTGGTGTGGTTTTCGGCGACTAATTGCCAGCCCAGCCGGATCGCAAGACCTTCCCGTGCTGGGAAATGCTGCGCGGACTCGTGTCTGGACGGTTTTCAAGTGGGTAATAAAAAACCTCCAGTGTTTGGGCTCTTTGTTTTGCCCACTCCACTAACGATTATCCCTGCCAGGAGGCGTTACAGTTACGGGCAAGAAGAAGGGGATCGGAAAGAGAGATCGTGCGAGAGGGAAGGAACATACAGGCGACACGGTGTACGCGGTTTGTACCCATCGGGAATGTCACCATGTCACCAGCAGTCGAACGATCATCATGGTCCTGCACTACCTCGAGCAAGGTTCAGGTGCTCCTGGATTCCCTTGGCTTTGGTATGAATGCAGTGAACCTGCTGCAGCGAGCAGGCAATTTATGTGGCTGGACAGATTCGGGTGGGTGGGGCACCACTCGAAAAGGTCCCAAAAATATCACTAGTCATGACTGGGGTTTTTCCCGGCAAGGATTCTTTCATAGGACGGGCTACAAAAATATTGTCCTCAAAATTGAGGTAACAAGGGTGAGTCTGCACTTGTTTTATGAGACATAATGGATATGATACGAAATAAAAGTTACGCAACCTTCCTTCGATTACTTCCACTGACGTAATTTTGCACATAAAGTGATCTTGATTTACTATAATAACCATAAAGTAATGTGGAACACATGATTATTGTGTATTTAAAATTTAAGGAACGCTCTTTTTACGAACTTCTCACAGTAATTTTGCGTTAGCTGGTGAATTAAATCTTTTCTATAGCGTTCGTTATCATTGTCATCATTTCATAAATAAAATCTAGTCAACGCAAATCCTTTACCTTATTTTGTATTAAACTCTCCCAAAAAAACATCTAATGATCTCCCCGCGCCAGAACTTTAGACGGCGAAGGGAAATGGCTTTTAGCGCCATTGTTTTGGTGATCAAAAACTAACTTTACGACACGCAGTATTGTTTGGCAAATAATCAAACACAGACCACTCTCCGGTAATCGAATCCCTCCGGTTCGGTGCCGGTATGTAATTGCCACTTTTGGGAAATAGAGAGCGACCGGGAAAGGCTTTCCAACGGTTGTTGGTTTTGTGCTGTCGAAAACCCCCGGACCCGAGACCCGGTTCCGACAGGAAGTGCGCACGACGCAGCAAACCCGTACCTTGGCGCCCGCACCATTTCCGGGCAAATGTCAGTGGTATAGCCCTTTTATTCCGGAGCCACTGCTATCTCCGGCGCGGGATACGAGTCACGAGCGACGAAATTCGGTGTCTGGCACACGAGAATCTAGCGACAGTTTCCGAAACTCGAACGGTGAAAACAAATAGGAAAGGACGAAAGGACTCGACTCAACACGGCAGACAAATCAGGTGCACGGAAAGCAGGGGCAGGGAGCAGCCAGCCGAGACAGAGAGGGCATGGTCGTTGCCAGGGCGGAAACGAGACGTCTCACCAGCAGCGCACTGGCTCCTCAATTAGTTGGTCTTGTGTTGTTTGCTACCGGCGACGCGGCGCAGGGCAACTTTCGAATACCAGACGAGCCCTTCCCGGTGGGACGATGGGGTAAGAATGTGTGGGCGATCGGAAAGGATATTTAAGAACGCGTGCAGCGATCCTTTCGCTATCAGTTGCATTCGAAACCACGTCCTGTGACGAACGTAAAAAAGTAAAAAGGCAAGGTTGAAGAGAATACTATAAGAAGTCCGTGAATAAAAAGTGTTAAGCGAGTTAAATCAAACCGAATCCATCAAGATGTTGAATCTCAGTGACGCATTGTTGTTTGTGTGCTTGATTGCAATGATAAACAGTATTTCCGGTTACGCAATAGGTACGTGTCTCTTACGTTAATTTGAAAATGTGTTTCAATGAACTAACAAAGTATCTTTCTATTACTTCCTGTAGATCAATCTACAACATCGGAATCAAATGAAGCAGCAACAGCGGCCCTCAAAGAACTGACCAACTTCCGAAATAAGTTAGTGGAAAACAACGTGCAAGTTGCAAAAGAAGGTAAACACAATTTCCTTTTATGAAGAATTTACCTAACCTGATGTTTCACAAACATGGAATTCATAAAATTCAGATATTTTAAATGTTTCTTACGACTTGTTGATTTTGATTCTTTTTCAATTCAAATTAAACCAAAAACGATTATATTCCTTGGTTCCTGAACATTATTTTATTTTAAATGTGTTACACAATATATTTGCTTTATTGGATAAGATCCTGCTTTATTACGTTCAGTTACATTTTTACAAAAAAAATTATAAAGATTGTCGTCATCAAGAATCATCAATTAACGAGTTTTGTTATTTTGTTCTGCAGCTAAAACGGTCAACAGTCTCGACGAGCTGGATGTGCTTCAGATGCTGCCGAAAGTTATAAGTCACATGCGGAAAGACACTCTAACAGCGAACGAGCGTGAAGCATTCATGCGCTTCTACGGCAGCATCTGGGAGTTGGTCGTCGAAGAATCACGCCGCCATCGAGGCGTGCCCCGAAACCCGATCCTGGCTGCCCTTCTTGCGTCGCCGGAAATACGCCACGGAAAGCAGGACATTCGAAACGAGCTGGGTAACGATGTCGAGCACAATTCCGTCGCAAAAGTGTACCAGGGCGGGGCGTCCACCAAAGCGATCGTGTTCGACGACAAAGAGTTGCCCGAGCGGGTCCTCCGGATGGCTGCCGTGATCGTGCAAAAGTATTACCAGCGAAAGGCGAAAGCGATTCCGGCGAACAAGAGGCAGAAAGCGATGCAGGCACGTCGTCTGCGGAAGATGAGCGCACACGTGCGACAGCACTCCGATTCCGACGCCATCCGGGTGACAATCGAGGTGCCGCGGTTTAAGCGAGCCAACCCACTCCCCGCATCGCTCATCGACCAGGACGATCTGGACGAGGATATGGAGGCCAAGATTATGGCCGCGATTCAGGCGCAGATCGGAAATCCCAGCCTCGAAGAGGACGACGATGACGACGACGAGGAGGAGGCGGACGAACCGGTTGTACAGGAGAATGACTCGGAGTACTTGGATGACGAGGCTGACTACATGGGCGTCCTGGGTGATGACGATGACGACGATGATGACGATGACGACGACGATGATGAAGATATCCGCGCGGATCTACTGAAGGCTCACGCGCACAACTTTGAAAATCCCTCGTTCAATGAGCTTCTACTCCTGGCCGCTCGACACCGGGCGACGCAGCAGCAGCGAAAGCTGGAAAGGCAACACCTCGCCTACCGGAAATCATCCCCGAACACACCGAGCAGCGAGGAGGACTACGAAGATTAATTCGATCGTCGAGTGAAGTCAGTGATTGGTGTTACGACAGAATATGTGGAGCATATTTAACGAGTCCTTAGCCATAAGTACCTTAATTTAAACCCCGGTCGGAAAGCACACACCAAGCTTTTCCTTATTGTATATTATTGTACAAAGATGACGATTGTTGCGTCCATCTAGATTTCTTTTTACAATATCTAAACTAAGTGCAATTTAATGTTTAAATAAATGATAAGTGTTACCTGAATTCAGTTTATTATTTTCAACATTGAAACCGATTTCGTTTAAAATTTTACATAGCAGGGTTTACTACTCATTGTTGATGCCCCCAGGATGTGTTGACGGTATTGGTTTATTAAGTTGTTCTACTTCTTGTATGTTGAACTTTCTTTTTCTCTTTGTGGAAACAAATAATCACAATAGAGGTTGAGAGAAACGATGAACTTAAATGATATTAAATACAGCTCTTATGTTGTTGTTATTGGTGAAAACATACGATTCGCACGAATAATATTCCATTATGCCTACTTTGAATAATATATAGTATGTTACCATGGTAACGTATTGAGAAAATAAGCTAATGAAAGCTATTAGTAGTCATGGTAACCAATTCTAAATTAGACGAAATAAAGCAAGATAAATATGTTTCCTAAACCGTTAACTTGTTCCCAAGGTTTTCTTTTTACTATTCAAACACATGTTTAATGTTGTTTACTATCAATCTTTATTCATACTTAGTTATGTCTAACATATAAAAATATTTAGTTATTTCTTACACATGCACCCACATTGTTTCATTTTGTACAAATACATTTTTAAATGCTATTTTATTAACGGTGTTGCCATAGGATTTCCATCGCATCTTGTTCCATTTTCTGAACCAATTTTTCTTTAAATTTCTCGTACTGCTGACGGTACTGGTTGGTCTCGTCGATCTCATTCGAAGCTCGCATTCGGGACTCATCACCCTGTCTCTCGTATTCTCGTACAAGTCTTTTCACCCAGTGCAGTTCCTTCTTTTTCTTCGCCAACGCCTCACGATGATGGTTAGCCGTGCCGTATCGAAACACCTTCGGGTAGAGACCCCAACTCTGTAGCCGCTCACGGTAGGATACCGGCGATCTGAGGTGTTGCCAAGCTGGGGCTAAAGGATGATTTTGTTACGAAAGAAGTCGTCGATAAGTTTGCGAATGAAGTTATGGTGAACATAGCTATCTATTTCTCCTCCACCAATCTCACATTTTCGGGAATGTGCAGGACTGCCACCCATCGCTTTTAGCAGCACGAGTATCACCAGGACGATACACAACACTTTCATTTTCGGAACAATTGAACCTTCTCTCTCAGTGTCTGAACTTAAACTGGTTCCGGACGTTTCGTCTTTTTGCACGGTACTCTCCAGGTAGGACAATCGAATGGGAAAGGTTTACTTTATCAAAAAGCAACAACATAACGGTTATTCCGCACGCAAACGGTCCGCCTCCGCCAACATCAGAGGCCACAGCTCTCCGAAGATCTCGGCAAGGGTTTGCTCTTCCTCGGGAGTTACGTTTCCCACGCGCAGTTGCTCGACGATGACGGGCACAAGGGCGACCATTTCCGGGTCCTTTACCGATACTGCCTTCGGTATGTGGGCTGCAAAGAAAGCGAAACAAGAGAAGAAGGGGAAAAGATTGTAATGTTAAGCCTGTTTCAGTTTGTTTTTCAGCTTTTCATGCACATCTCCCAGTAAAAGACCGGTAGTAAAAAAAGGAAACTTGTGTCAAAAGAACGTTTCCTTTGCTATTGTTGAAAATGTCGAAAATGAAAAGAATGTAATGCAATTCTTTGCTGCAATGTCTTCCTGCTTCTTACCTTCCACAGCCATCGACGGGTCGTTGGTTTTCTCCATGTTGGCATCCTCGGTGAGCAGAACTACTCCCGGTGAGTTGTTTTCCATCCCATCATCCAACCCGTGCGATGATTCCTCCGAGTTAGGGTCCACCTCATAAACTACTTCGTTCCCGTTAGGAAGGAATGCAATCGTGCCCTCTTCATCGTCACCACTTTCACTTAACGCTTTTATCATTTTCCCGTACATCGGCTTTTGCGAAGGCTTCGTTTCTACTAGATCGTAATCGTTCACAACATCCTTCACGGAAGCGGCCGGAATTTCCGTCACGTAGATGGTTTCCTCTAAATGCGCTGGATTGCTCTCAACTGGCATCGCTTCAGTCATCTCAATCGCCTTGTCGATCAGATTTTCCTTCTCAATCTCTTCAAACGTTTCGCTTTCAAAGTGCATCAAACTGTTTAACATGCTACGAAGGTTGCCCATCGCCTGCCGTAGTTTTCCCTGCAGAACGTCAACGCCATCCGTTTGGGGATTTCGAAGCTCATTCAACGTTCTCGCCACGAGCGGGAAAAGAAGACGATAATCGTTCGCTAGTTGCTCCTTTAGTGGATCCGGTTCGGCGTACTCGCCGACGTTAAAGATCTCCTCGAAACCATCGACATTCGCCAGCATGTTGACCAGCTCGTCCCGTAGATCTTCTCTCATAAGCTGCTCGAAGAGACCATTGGCAATGGCCGCCAGCTCCTGGTATGCAGGCCGACGGTAGGATCGTACCACCTGCACCAAGTAGTACAGCTCGAGCAGGTTCTTCATCTGCGAACTATTCACGATCAAGTTTTGCAGGGGAGTAGGCACCTGTTCCTGATAGTTTTCAACAAGTTCTCTTTCCCCGAACGACAAGGGATTCTCGGGATAAACATCTGCAAGATTGAATTACATAATTAAAAACAAATTCTTGTCAACCCACACATGGGATGCTCAACTTACCGCTGTCTTTATTCACGATCACATAACTTCCAACACGCTGAAACCATAACATTCCGCTGGTAAGGATACAAAACAGCATCATAGAAACGTCCATCTTTGCGCTATCGATCGTCTGACACAACTAACCGGCGCTCCTGCCGGACCCATCCCGTTTTATACCTTTGCTGCCTGCATCAATCCACGACAATCGCTGCCGGTAGACGCATTAACTGAACTACAATCATTAGCCTTCCCAATGGGGGGTAGGGACGTCCATGTCTGGACGCAACCAATGATTCGCTAAGGTTCCTTCCCTACCTGTAGGGATGCTGGGCATAACAGAAGTCGCAGACACACACACACGACAATAAGAAAGACTTTACCGGTAGGTTGACCTCGACCTTAAAAACTGGACCTGCTGTTGTTTGATTTTTTTGTTAACATTGTATCGTTGTGTGTATTTCTTGTCCCTAGATCTTTTGAACGATCGAGATCAAACGTGACACAAGGGAAACCTTACCTTCCGCATTAGCACTGAGATCTTTTTTTCACTTTACTTTGTGAACACAATTAACTGCTGTTCGGAAGGAGAACAAAAATGAAAACAAATACGGTGAAGGTTTTATTCAATATTCTTATATTTTTTATATGTGTATATATATATGTATATATATAGAGCTCCTAATCTGTATAGTTTGCTTCATATTGTTGGTTTTCCTTCGTGTGTTTTAATTTTGTTGCTGTTTCTTTAACTTCTCCTTACCGCATGTCTGATGTCTTGCTTAATGATATAAGGGTCGCCGACGTGCTGGCCGGTTAGTGATTAAACTGTCTAGCGACGATACAATGTACTCTTCGTTACTTCCTGTTGATCCTTTCATTCCTTATGTGATTATGTTTTTTTTTTGTGTATGTGTTTGCGTTAAGGTGTCGATGTGTTGTGTGAGTGTTTTTCTTTTTTTGGTTCCAATTGGTAATAAGAATTAATGTTGTTAATAACCGACATTAAAATATGCTTATTATAAATTGTTTCAGTTAATCTTGTAACGGTTCGTATGAACTCCCAACTCCTTGCCATCGTCGATGGGTTCGGTCGAATGCACCTTGCACCTTAAAGTTCCGCGTGCCAAGAGCATGTGTATGTTAAGACGCGACTGTAAGCATCTCCACAACGCCGGTTCCCCCTCTTGCATTCGCCTCCTCCCAATTTGTTCTTGTGTGTTCTCTTATAACCTACGCTAAATTTCCCTAGCCCCGACCTTGGATGTCAATATCAATTGCAATTGAGATTCTTTTACAAGTGTACCGCGGCTCGCGACCTTTCCCTTCCCCCCACTCCTTCCCGCTTAACCTATATGCGAACTCCTATGCATCGCTCCCGGCAAGCCGCCACACGTCCGACGTTGTATAAATAATTTAAACTTAACATCTACGCGCACATCGTGAAATCTCTCTTCCCGTTTCCTAATCTTTTTAAATATTGCGATACTTTCGCCCTGCACAAGCTGAAATGTGTGCAAACATTGGTTTCATTTTCATCTTGGTTTTTGTTTATACAATGTAGATCAAATGTTTTCTTCTCTCTCCACCATCGTTAGAACTCGTTGGTTTGGTATTTTGCGTCCGAAAACAATCCAAGAACGCCATTTATCCATCGCTGTCTTTGATTATGAAATTAATCATACATTAGTTTGTTTTCCATCTTTTCCTTCAAACCTTCACACCCTTTCGTTTTCATTGCGTCTCTCGAACCAAACAGCTATAAAACATTCTCTGGCGCTTTCATTCCTCCCTTCGATCAGTCGATGAAAAGACGGCCTAATGTTTCATCATCGTTTGCCCTCTAGTGTCTTCGCAGGTAAATGTTTAAGTACAGTATGGGATAGGGGTACATTCGAAGCCTACCCTAGCCCCATCGTCGTAAGACGAAGGACCTTGCCACGTACCGAGAGTTGCTTCTCATCCACCCTCTTCGAGCGTCTTCGGGGTTCATCTACGTCCCCTAATGGGATGAGCGCGAATAACAAATCTCGCAAGAATTGGCATGTTCTATTCGTTCTATCATATAATCTTTGTTAACCAGGTTTAAACTTTACTTGCTGCAGGACGCGTCTACAACCGCATGAAATCTGTTCTGTTTCTGGTTCCGCGACCTTCTATCCCTTCCAATCTCTCTCTCTTTCCCTTTTTCCCTTTGGATATTGTCGGCGATTGTTCCAGACTGTACTGGTTGTAAGTGAGCATTGCAATTTATTGTTTAATTTTGTCGGTGTGCCTTTCTTCGCGTTTCTATTGCCGTACGTGCTTTCGCGTTCTTCAGTTCCAGATATTGATTTGAAAAAAAAAAAATAGCAAAGGTAATCGTACATCGTCACGTCTACCTTTTCCCGTTCCTAAATATTCGTTTTGCTTTGTTATTCATGTTGTGTTGTATCTGGTTCCGTCTCTTTTTGAAAGGCACAATTTCCTTCTTTCCCTTTTATGTATCTCTGTACTTGCTATGCTAGGTTTTCATTGTATCTCCTCCACACAATCAGCTGCGATTGGCTTGGATTGCAACCTCCAGTGGTCGCTCACTTCCTAGATCTGACTGTCATGTTTTTGTTTAAGCGCAATATACGTTTTGCTTAGGTT
The DNA here is from genome assembly GCF_943734705.1 of Anopheles coustani. NCBI lineage: Eukaryota > Metazoa > Arthropoda > Insecta > Diptera > Culicidae > Anopheles > Anopheles coustani. Next base: position 94,971,892 of record NC_071288.1, on the reverse strand, counting down.
GCAATCTATATATATGTAAAGGTTAACTTGTTTTCGGCGGTATTGAGGATCATTCATTCATTTCGTCGAGTTTCTCCTACGTGGGATGAGAAAAGGGAACACAATTTTCATCACGATTACAATGGGGTCAGAAAGGGAATTGTAGCCACTGAAGTAAGGGGGGAAAAAACTAGCAGAAGGTGAATTGAGGTTGCAAAAAATATCCTATACAGAACGGAAGGGTAAAGCAAGGAAACGTTTGTATTGAGGGCGGGGGGAAATTGGAAAAATTTTACTAAATCAGTCAACCTCCAACAGGGAGTTGGAAGAAAAAAAAAATAATGTGGAAAACGCAACGCACTATAACACAATCTAGGCAACAAAATAAATAAACCACACTTACGGGGGGCAAGTGAAAAACACATTTGACTAGAATTTCATTCTTTTGCCGCTACTGCCCACACAACGGGGGTGGCAAAGGGACACCTTTCCTCGCTTTCCCGGTTGGCCCTCACCGAGCACCAAGAGTCAAACACAAACACTACCATTACCGGCGATCCAATGTGTCCCGCGATGTATTTAACCCAGGCAAAACAAATTGCAAACTGGCAACATAATTGCAAGCTTTGATAACCTTTTGCTTCCTAGCAGACACCTTCACTAGCGAGCTTCATCTGTCCGAGAGCTCGCCTTGCTTCTAGTCTTCTAGTTCGACCTTTTTGTTCTGTTTTCGGTGGGGAAAAACTCCGTGTCACTGTGGACCGTGGTTCGGCTGCCAAGTATTGCTTTTTGGTTGGTAAATATCTTTCCTCTGATGATGATGATGATGAGGCGCTCGCGCAAAACGCGAAGGAAAAGATTCCCACACTCCCAGGTCAAATAATTATTGCAAAAATTCCACTAATATGGGAGCAGACAATCCGTGCGCCGGTTTTCCACTTCGCTACCGCATTTGGTTCATGCCTAATATAATATGTTTCTTCTATTATATCCTTCGTTACGACTACGAATATCAGTATAGTGTCTCTTAGATGGAGGGGGGGGTCGTGTGCCCGATTAAACTTACTGTCGCGGCGTACTGTCGTGAAATGCCGCTTCCTGCGGCCGAATAAGAATTGAGCTTTTCGTGTACTAAGTTCTGTTCTGTTGAATTCGTCTTTACATTCCCTTTACGAGCTCTACCGTCGTCGTCGTGTTGCTTACTGGCTACGTATTAGAAAATAATGAAATTTTCCTTCTCATTGGTTATTATCTGCCATGAATTCTGCGCCGTCCCGTCTCTACTGGCGCCCCACCCACCTAATGGTACGTTTAAAACTAGTGTATAATAAATAGAATAAATTTGATAATTTGCATTTTTCTGCTAAGTTGAAATTCTCACGTTGATCATCTTCCGATGTTTCTGTTTTCCTTTCAGATGTGTTTAAGGGTGTCTGTGTGTGTGCAGGAATATGTGCGAACTTTGGAGGGGATGTTGCGATTGATTGATTGATTGATCGGAGGATTATCGTGAAGAAACTTTGCTTGCGTTTGTTTTCCTTGGTTTGATTAATTTCTTAACCGTTACTATTTGCATCAGTAAGTACTCGCTAGCAGTAGCAATAGATTAAAAACTATCCGTTTCCGGTCTAACTAAAAAAAAAATCATGAAGAAACTTGTCACACGCGCCCTGGCGTCGTCTGTGTGTGTTTGTTGGTTTTGGCTGCCCGCAGTGTAAAATTGCAATCGGCTCGCGTACGGAACTCGGTTGTCCCCGCACGTCCGTCTCTCCGCTGTACAGCAGCACCTAGGATCGTTTGTCATCGACCACACCGACGCCATCGAGCAGCGACAGCATCAGCGCCTGGGGTAGTAAATATTATTGCAGTCTAGCCTCCTGGAGCGAAGCGCCGGTCGCGTTCTGATAGGGCGAAAGGGCGGGAAAGGCACCGGCCGCGGCGGCGGCTGCGGCGGCCGCACTCGCCTGTGGCAGCGTGGCGTACGTGTACGGCGCCGCCATGTACTGCGCGGCGGCTGCTGCAGCTCCGGCTATTGACGGAAGGAAAAAAACAAACAGCACATTAATAATCTGGAATACCTTCCTACTAATGGTGGTGGTGGTGATAATACACCCCATTACACTAACTTACCTGAAGCTCCGGACGCGTAAGGATAAGCGTCGAATCCTGTGCTGTACTGACCCGGATAGGGTGCGGCGGCCGCTGCTGCTACCGCGTTCTAAAATGGAACAAACGAAGAACAAATCGATGTTTTAGCATGCAGCAACACGCGGAACTTCATATGCTACCCGAGCTTACCTGGTATTCGTAGAACTGATTAGTGGCGGCAGCAATGGCGGCCGCATGAGACAGCTGCGTGGCCGGAATCGGAACCAAACCGGATGCGGAGCCTGCTCCGGTGGAACCGGCTGCCGTTCCCAGGTACGGCGTTCCATAAATGTATGACGGTGGCACTCTATCGAAACCGAAACCGATCAATCCATTCCCGAGATGGGTCAAACAAAAAAACGGGGAGAGAGAGAGAAAAAGAGAAAAGAAAAAAACCACATGATAATCACATTATTTAGCTCCTGGACACGCTGCTGCACCCAGCTGGGTGGGCTGTGTGCAGCGGCTAGGACACTGCAATCAACAGCAACAACAAGAATAAACAACAATAACAGCAACAACAACAACAACATCAACATCAACAAACACAGTCTTTGCCAAACGCCAAACAACAGCAACATCAACGGAAAACGTCTTGATTAGTTTTTCAAAGAAAAATTAATGAAAAAACGTAATGATAAATAAATAAATAAAAAAAGAGGGAAGTAAAGATAATTCAAAAGTCAAGTTAAAACCAAAACTTAAATGAAAGAAATAAAAATACGTAACAGGAAAAACAAAAGGAAACCCATCAAACGCAACTCAACGCTTCAAAAGAAAGACGCAAACCGCACGCTCAAACGAGAGTAGAGTAGAAAACAAAATGAATTCCTATGGAGTATGGTAATTAAAGAGAAGGAATTAGAGCGCGCACTCTAGACTGGAATTATTAGAAGATTTCGAAGAAAAAAATAAACACAAAACAGAACTAATAAGACAAAAGAAATCCCGTAAAGCTCTCGTCTGCTTAAGTGATAGGAGAAAAAAATGTTATAAAAATAATACATATGCCACAAACTGATCAGATTTATAAAACCTCATGGAAAAGGAAGTTTGCTCAACAAATAACATTCCCAGACTTCCGTTTTCTTGTATCAGAAGGGAAACACAAAAAGAATTGTTGAAGTTGGAGAAGGTTTACATTTTTAACCTGTTTGTCTCATGGCAGCTGGTGCGATCGATCAAGAATTTCCCCAGCTGTCTGTTGTGTAACTGGTGTAAAAAGAGCCACTTTTCCAGCAGAAGCGTGCCAGGAGAATCAACTACAACTTCCCCGTTTGTTAGCTCACAGGTTGAACAACACTTTGAAAGATATTTCCATCCACGAAGAGCGATCACGATCGGTGTTGCTAACGGAGCGATTACCACACCGCCAATACCGCCTACTATTCACACCGCCAACGCAAGTGTCACACTACTATCTTGCATCTCTGTCTTGCATTTTGTGGTAAGAACCGCAATATTCGGGAAACTTTTCTAGTGATCGTCCTTGTTGCTAGGGTTAAATGACATTATCTTGCCACTTCATGGGTTTTAATATCGATCGAAACCATTAGTTGGCTTACTGCCAACTCAAAAGATCTACAATGATCTGTAAAATAAAAAGAATGTGAACCAAATAGAAATTAAATTTTGAAACATAACAACGTCTGGATGATCAAAAAGGATGGTTGCGTGACTTTGACAAACTTCTGTAGTTTATGCCCGATGAAAAGTTTCACAAATTTTTCACGTCGTCACTGGCTAAAATGTATAGCCTACTAATGCATAATGATAAGTTTTCTACTCATGTCTACAAGTTGAATGTTTTCCAAACTTTTATTTAGTAAAATAGTAATCATACTAACGAACATTAGCATTACAATTTCGTTTGATTTGTATCACAACTTCGTGGTATCCATGGAGATAAAAATAAGAGAAATGCGTCAACGGTGACGGTGGTGGCTTTTTATCTTTTGCGATGAAAAGTGTAGCCATCGTCCCACATTTTATATAGTACGATGTACATTCATTGTGTCCAATGATTGGATTCACAGTTGTTTATTATTTTTGTATCTTTCTCTCGAGGACGGCGACCTTCGACTGGCGACAAACAAAGACCGACGGCCATCACAAACACGGAGCCGTGCTCGTGGCCAAGCCGAGGAAATACAAGGACGACAGGAGGAGTAATCAAATTGCGACGAGAGAACAGTGAAGGACATACCCGCGATGGAGGGAAGGTGATGTGTATTCAATTAATCATAGCTAAATAATCTATGAGTGATGGAATGAAATTAATTTATTTGATAGAATGCGGAGCTCGCGAGTTAATCGAACGAATGAACATATTTTTCATGTGGCCAACAGTAAAGAAGTACGTCGTATCGTACCTTGAGTCGCTTCATTGACACCAACAAGAGCGCATCACTACGACATGAAGTGATTTTTAGTGGATCGTTACACTTCAACGAGTACACACACCTCCCCTCCCATCGCCCTCCTCCGTCGCCTTTCTTTAACTCTTTGGCACGTCTTTCATTTGCATCCGTAAGCCCCGGGGAAAATGTCAACCAATATCCCTATTCGTTCGATGGGACATTTCTATATATAGCCCAGGCCACACCACACCACGAGGTGTTTCTCACTCACCGCTCACATGGATGGTTACCACCCCTCCCTCTCCTTGCCCGGGGTGTGTGGTCGTCGTGAGCTGAGCGCTCCTCCTGCCGAGCCAGCTCAAGATGGCCGTCCGGAGTGGCACGGCGCGCACGATCACGCTTCAAAGCGCACCGAAAATACGGTCGCCGACTCAGACGGATAGTCCCACCGCCGCGCTCACCGCGCGTCACCCAACCCTCACTAGGAGGATGCGGCGGGTGACGATCTTCTGACGATCACCAAGATGGCAGTTGGGCTGAGCGAACGAAACCCCCCCTCCGAGAGCGACCGGAGGGGGGACATATTTATTTGTATTTTTAGAAAAACTCGAAACGAGCCCCGCACCAGCAGGTAGCCTTCCCTCTAGCCCTCCACCACATGGTTAACCGGTCGGTCAGTGTTTGTCCCAAAATTAACGACCATCCATATGAGAACACACGTCCGCAATTTCAAACGGCTGCTCGGAATCGTCGCGTAAGACTTCACTTCGCCGATGAAGAGTTTCTTATGGTGGCCGGCACTCCGAAAGCCCCTCCCCCTTTGCTTTTCCTAGTTGTGGTTTTTGTGACGATTGACATTTGAATTTTCCAACCACAAGAGTTTTCCGATTCCTTCTACTTTTTCGTGGCTGTCTTTTTTTCGGGTTCAGGTATGGGTACGGTCATGCCGGAAAACGTGTGCGCACAGTTTTTCCTCCACCCATACCCTGTCGTAATGGTCCCGTCTGCCTCACTACTGATGTCTAGCTGTGTCACAAGAGCCAGGCAGAGCGAGAGCGTGAAGTGTAATTACGTAAATCGAAATAAATATAGCAGTTACATTAATTCGATAAAAATCGGTTCGCACACTCCGAAGAGCCAGCCAGCACCAGCAGCCATTACTGCGATGAGTCGGTTGCGTTAGCTACTACCGGCTACTAATGGCGGTGCCCGTGTGTCATACACGTTTACCGTGAAATGATGGATACCACACCATTAACTTTCTCTGGTGGGAGGATATCTGAGCCACCGGGGGATCGTGGCGTCAACTTCGGGGAAGGGTATTCTAATTTTACCACCGCCGCTCTAATGTCGTCTTTCGAAAGCTCAAGCTCAACTTCTCCTAATGAGCCGCCGGGGATTGTGGGTAGGATTGTGTCACATTCCCTCCATTTTGTCATTTTGCTGATTGCGAGAATTTTTAGATCACAGATAATGCCCGTCCTTCGACGAGTGTCGGGAGGCAATTACATCACGTGCAGTACTCAATAGCGTTTTTCGATTGCTCACTTTCTTTCTCCACTTGAGCAGCGACAAGGCCATTGAAATTTCCTTTCTTTTGTCGCAACAAAAAAAACGCTCAGGGTTTCAACACTACAAGCACGCGCGAATATGCCTAAGAGCAGGTCAAAAAAATCAGCGTGATGTATCTCGTTTCTTCGGGGAAAAGTATTTTCCCTTCCATCTATGACGTTCACAAAGCTAAAGATGAAAAGAAAAATCTTGGCAATGATGGAAAACACCTTCCTAACCATTGCTTCGCTGTCGTCTTGTCAGAAGTATACTACATTATCCTTTAGTTATTATTAAGCGTGAGAATACAGTATAAATTAACAATTTCAATAACAATCTAACAAGTACAAAGTATCCTAATCGAGTTGTAGAGTAGGAAGTATAGAAAACATTACTTTGACAAGGTAGAATTCATCTCAAAGTTTGAGAAGTTAAATAAACTTATTTCCTAAGGCATTCGTGTAATATTATGTACTCTTTATAATGCCTTACATATACTCCTCTCAATTCTGCCTCCGTTCTAATCGACCTAAAAAAATATTACATTGACGCACATCACTCCAAAAGACTCCAAATGGTAAGATTACATTTTTAAAAAAATCAACCAAACAAAACAAACACAAAAGTAAACGATAGCACACAACGACAGCAACATCGAGATGGAGTTGGCACGAATTGTTAGAGCAACATACAAAATCAATCGATCGCTCGCCCGCCTTTTACACGGGACATGATCGTTCGGCTGCGGCATTAGTTGTTCTCACTCTGCTAACTATTATGGGCATCCGGATATTCTTCGGAGGCGCGTTTTTTTTCATAGACTCATTCTCACTCAGGCACAACGACACATCGAAGAAGGTAAAGTATGTAATAAAACAGATCAGGTAAAAAGCTAAACACTAAACAATCACATCTATGTTCAGGAGTCGATGTTAGGCAGAGTTGGCGCTCTCGTAAAAAACGCGGGTCGGGAAAGTGAAAGTACCGTATGAAAGGATCGCTCAAAACGTCCCATAGGGTCAAAGAGGGAAAACCACCAACAAACAAAAAACGCAACAATATCTAGAGGCTAGCTGCTAGCTTTAATGGAAACACTGGAATAAATAAAAAAAAAACAAGACAACAAAACTCAAGACAAGACCAAGTCCACCACCAGCTAAAATGCACACAGGCTTAAGAGAGAAAGAGAGAGTGAGAAAAAAGGAGTGACAAGCCGCTTACGCTAACGTTCGCGGAACCCCCGCCGCGTTCGGAGCTAATTTCCTCCCCTGGGCGGGATATGCCTTCAGATGATCGGGCTGCACCTTAAAGAAGATAATTTATTGATGTGTGAACGGCAAACGGTTGGTCTCCAGAGTGGTCCCACATCCCACAGCGCAAATTTAACTGCAAAACACAAACACAAACACACGCACACAAAAAGAAAACACAAACCCTTGTTGGCGAGAGTGTCTCGAGAATCCCACTTGTGATAGGCGAACGATCGATCTTCACCGCATCGTGGCAGTTTATCTTTCTACTTCCACACCTCATCAACATGCGGAACTCCATTTGGCGGGGGAAAGTGTTTTGCGAGGCATAAATTTATTCACACATATTCTCGCTATTTCATATTAAAAATCTTCCTGAATATTCCAGGCTTATGAAATTGGCTAAAAACCGATTTGCCATTCCAAACCCACATTTTATTCGGTGGTTGTGTTTCATTTTCCGCACAGAATGAATTTTGGTCGAATCGGATTCCATTAAACGGGAAAGCGGTTCGTGACACTTACATTTAATGGGTCGTGTTTCTCCATGCCTACACGGTAGGAGAGATTGTTCAAGATGAATGCAATTACAATCGGAACCAACGATAACGTTTGCGGTCCGAAATATAAAACCTCATCGCGAATGGACATAATTTCGGTTACGCACGGTGAAGCGTGAGGTGAAAAACATGACGCCCAAACTCAACGCCCGAAAAGCTCAACGGTCATGTGTGGGTGGGGACAAAGAGATGATAGTGACACACGGTCCACGGAGGTGGACATACAATCAGAAATCGCGGTCCGCCCATCGGAAATAGACCGCAACTCGTAGGGCAAAGTGTGACTCGATGCTACACCACACACCGGTTTCGCTCGCTAGCTAACGTTATTGTTGGCATATTTTGTTTTTTTTCATGCTGCCCCGACTGAATTATCAACAGTGGAATGATGTTTCCTCTGACGCGTTGCCCGGTTTCAAACTAGTTCAGCTTCTGCTGACCGAACACAAGCGAACGCAAACCGATTGGGAGGACGAGATGGTGCCATTAAAACCAAATTGAAAACACTGACAATCGGGAAAACACACTACTCAACCAAACACACACCACACGCACCCGAGGCACACGCACGACGGGACACCCACACACTAGCAAATCGATTACACACACGCTTCTCACCTCGAATCTGAGAGCGAACGGACAGTAAATCACTACGATGACGTGACACGACTCGACACAGACGGGATGGTGTGGTATGGTGCGGTACGACGGTGCCTACAATGGCCACCGAGTGTCCACGTCTGCCACCGAATCAACGCACTCTAACCACCGCACCCATTCCCTCGGGTGGGAGATGAGGAGGAAAACCTGAGTTTGTGGGGAGAAAAAGGTGGAGGTCGCATTGGTGAAAAATAACAACAAAAAAACAAATGGAAACTCATGAAAATCAAACAAAGAGAAAGTAGTCTCCATTATCCTCTCAGTATCGCACTCATACACACACGCACACACGCACACAAAAAAAAAACCCACAGCCTACTCCTCAGCAACAGAAAGTGCATTCGATAGCAAATAGAAGCCAACAACAACAACACAAAACCAGGTGTAGGTGAAACGGAGCTGTAGGTGTGTGCATTCGAAAGTGGAATGTAATTTTATTCGTACAGCACCGCACACGGGGTAAAAAGTTACGGAAAACTGTTGACCTAAAAACAACACCCCCAAATGAGCTACTCTCAACAAAGCATTCACGTCAGATGTTCGCACATTTGAAAATGTACACCTTTGGGGAAGCGTTCGAGTAACAAAACAATAGTCGCTCGAACGACAGTTAGTCCTATGCCAACTTAAAAAGACAACTTAGGGCAGAAGAATAAAGGATAGTAGGTAGAAAATAAACAATAAAACAAACAAAAAGGAGAAAAATAAAACGGCTTAAGATTGGAGGATTAACGATCACTGACAAACAATAATGACCGAGGAAAACAAAATAAAAAAAAACAAAAGAAAACACTATGCCAAAATACCGAAAAACGCCACTCTAATTTTACGAAATAAATCGAAACGAAAAGAAAAAAAACTAACTGATAACGTAAGGAGATAGAGAGCCAGAGTAGTAGATGAAGAAAACAAAATCAAACACAAACAACACGAAGATCGAAAGGAAAAACAAATAGACAAAACAAAACTAAACCAAACGGGTAACACATACATCCTTCCAAAACAAAAGTAAAATCTTTTTTGCTCACGGTTTAGAAACATGTGCGAACAGGAGTTTTTCTCTTGCTTGTTCGCAAAAACAAATTGTTCGGTCGGCCAAGGTTTACCGGAAGTAGGTAATAGACTAGCGGGTTTCTCCCACTCGCGTCCATGTTTGAGTGCTGCAAGCATACATGGAAAATAATTATTTAATCATGAGAAAGTTTCAAAGTCTCGAGCAAGCAATTGGCTTTGGCTTTTGAAACGAAAGAAAAGTCAATTAATGCCGAGACACGGAAAATCCGCGTAGATCAGTGGCACACCACCAAACCAAGGCATTAAAGGCACACCACCAAACCAAGAGTCCAATCATTAGAACAAATCCAAGGGTGAATAGGAATAGACTTGCTTCGACATCCGTAGCATTTTATTGGAAAATCACGGAGGTCGTAAAAAAAAGTGGAAAGTGTTTCTGAAGTTGAGAAAAACTTCAAAGTTCACAAGTCAGCCCAGTCCCAATCCTCGCCACGAAACGGGCGGAAACGCAAACGCGACCGAATGAAGATTTCTAAATAAAACCCGCAATCAATCTTGCCTCGTACGTCCATCGCGGAGACAGTTGGGCAAGAAAATGCACGACATACTATCCTCGTCGCCGTGCACGAGCCCCTCTGGTAAAGGGAGGGGGAAGGGGAGGCGGAAGAAGAGACCCGACACGGCACACCGAATGACAAGAGGCTTAATTAACGGGCCTCCCGACTACCTCCAAAAGGCCGAGTTCTCGGTGAAAATCTTTCCCCGATGGGACGACGTTTAGTGACTCGTCTTTTTCTCGTTTTAGGTTTTAACCAACCGCAAAGCGTAAATCCCACCACCACCACGAGGTCTTGCGCGCGCGGAGAGAAAGACGAGGAAATCGTCTTTGGAAAACTACGCCCGGGAGACTATTTTTAGGACACACACGGCAACAAACTCGGCGCTCACAGCGAACTCATGAAGACCGTGACGACGATCGCCCGATTCTGTGGCCAATGTCTCATCCCGGGGGCGTACTGCGGAAGACAAGTATCATTTGCACACACACACACTCACACACACACACTCAGACGTGCCGCGTGACGGCATAGGGAGTTTGGTGGAGCAGCAGCAATTTTACAGGAAATTGTCACACAAATAATGGAGCACCACGAGCGTGGCGCACCAGGCGTCTCCATCGGGGGGGCAATTGAGCTCCACTGATCGATCTGATCGACTGATTTACTAACCGAAACACAAAAGTCGCGAATCCTTATAGCTACCCTCGTGTATGAAATGAAAAGATTACGTCAAAGTTAACCTCAAGGAAACTGTTTGAAGCGATTCGCATTTTTCTTTGGCGCAGCTCTCGCTTCTTCTCTTATCTTCGTTTGCTTTAACATTCCCCCCTGACGATGCTGAAGATGCCATTTGGCTGACGGACTTTGGCTACACAGAGAAGAGATAGAACGGTTGGGACGAAACACGATAGGGAAGTGTAGAAAGGTAACAGAAGGAAGGATAGTAGTAGTAGAAGAAGAAATCAGATGCACTTCCTAGGCAACACCCGACTTACCCGAACTGTCCCGGTAGCACTGGGTATCCCGCTGTCCGCAGGCCGGCCGTGGCGAAGGGGAATCCTGTAGGGGTAGAGAAGAGAGAGAGGAAAGGAAAATCAGATACCCAAACGATCGTGGCGAATGCTTTAGTTAGCGCACGGCACAAGGACAACATCGATCGGTAAACAACTTCGTTCTCGCATTGAGGTTATCTTCCGAGGGGGTACATTTATTTCATCCAAGTGAGCTAGTTTTGGTCGCCTCTTTGCAAAAATACAATCGAACACAGGAAAACCTTCAAAAGCGTTCCCCCAAGCGCTGGTGGTAATCCTCATTAAAAGTGCATTTTCGAAGCGAAGGCCCAAGCTGCCCGTCCCGACCAGCTAATGAACTCCCGACCCGCCGCGGAACGAAGGGGGGAGGGGAACGCGAATCGAAACGCGAATCCGTCAGAACGTCACGTTACACGTCATGTTTACTCAGCAACAGTCTGTGGTGCCGCACCATCGGAGCCGGGGCGGGTATTAGTTTACAATCGGTTGCGCGCAGCCCGAGGCAGCCAACAACACAATCAAAACAGAAATAGTATAGAGTACGACGATTTCCCCTCCCCGCGACCCCGCCGCCCACGTACGCTTCCGCCTATTAAAACAGCACGAGGCTGACCTCGCAATACGGCGACGACCACGGCGGGCGGGGAATGGAAGAAAAAATTGATTTACTTTAATGATTTGTTTACTCGTGCTTTTGCTTTGGCTGTGTGCAAGCAGTGACTTCTGTTATCGCCTTCGCTTTGGCGCTTTCGGGGGTCGTCGGCGGCTCGGTGTGTTGGAGTGAGGAGGAGGAGTTCCAGCCATGACAGCTGACGGAACAAATAACCCCGGGGGCGGGAATGGAGGGCAGTAGGGGATGACAGATGAAACGGGCGAAATCGGACATCTTTTCAACAGCTCCACTAAATAGAAGCACCGCGCACAACACGGTCCCCGGAAAACTTTAGCCATTTGCGGATTGACAAGAGGGAGGGGGTGATGGTGACGGTGATGGTATTTTTCATCGCGCCCATCGAAGCAAAATAATCCCCCAACACCGATGGAGCTCAAGCGGTGGAAAATCCGGTTGGTTCAAAACTTTCCAAACTCCCGCGAGTCGAATAAAATAAAAATGGCTTTCACTCCCCCCTTCCCTCGGGCCACTGAGCAGGCCACGAAATGGGGTTGAGTGGTGAGAAATGAGAATTATAGTAAAAGTGTTACCGCGTCCCTCAAACCAATGCCGGCGTCTAGACACCTTCCAAGAGTCCTAGAAAGAAGGAAAGAACCTCTAAAACACGGGCCCCTTTCACTTAACAACTGTAGCTCTTCTCAGAGCGATTCATTTCACTAAAAGCCTTGGCGCGAACGGACGTTTGGCCGATTTGAAGCGGCCGAAAAACAGCCAGCCGTAAACAGTCACACCGTTTCCTTCCTTAACATTCCACAGCTCCGGGAGCGTCCATATGAAAGCAACGATTAGTCGCCACGCATCGGCTGCATATGAATATTAAAAAAGGTGTTCGTCCACGATCTGTTGCACGACGGATTTTCGTAGGAATTCATTTCCCTAATGGGTCGTCTTCGACCGCAGCTCGCATCATCTCGTGTGCATGTGTTTCATCGTCGTCGTCATCGTCTTCGCTCACCTTGCGTAGCGTTGCCTCGCGGTTTGGCGCCCAGTATCGCAAGGTTCACGTTCGCTTTCCTGCCATCGATGATCGGGTTCGGTTCCTTGCAGGCACGCTCGGCGCTCATCCTATCGCCCATAATCACCTGCAACACAAGGAAGAAGGACAAGAGAGAGAACCAAGTGTTAAGAAATCTCCTCCAAGGGGAACTCCACAGAAAAGGTGCGTTACTTACAAATCCATAGCCGCGACTTTTGTTCGTCGTGCGGTCGGTTATCACAACGGCCTCCTCGATGTCGCCGTACACGCTGAAGTGCTCCCGGAGGCTCTTGTCGGTCGTGTGGTACGGCAGCCCGCCGACGAACAGCTTCGTCCAGGTGGTGTCCTTCTGTGAGCTCTGCGACGTCGCCGTCGTGCCCGTGTTGCCGGACTGCACCAGCGCTAGAGCGGCGTCGGCCGCATCCGGCGACACTTGCATCAGCATTTTGTAATCCAGCTTTTCCGCTTCCACCAACACCGGGTGTCGCTGGTGCACAAAAGGAGATCGAGAGTTTTCCGGGCCCGGGGTTTTCCCTGAAGTTGACTAGACGATGTTGCTTCCTTGCTGGTTTTCTCTCTATATCCGACTGCGGGCAACCTACGAGCAAAAGGGAAAACACAAACAAACGCTATAATTAGTACACAAAGAACCGACGGCAAATGAAACGATTAAAGATTAGCAATCCTTTTCCTGCACACAAAGTCCCCAATTCTGCGTATTCGCGTAGCAAAGAGTGGATTCATTTAGCCGATGTCTTTATGGGGAAAATATTTCCCACACAAAGCGCCATCATCGGTCCCCTTTTGCACAAGCATCACAAAACGCTGTAAGGAGCAGTTAGCTCCCTGAGTAAATAAATTATAACCAGTCTGGAGCAGACTTTTCGGGACTAAGCAGAACTTCCCGGAGCAAGCCATTTTGAGGGTTTTCGTTCGTACGGGAGTTGTTTGGGGGAGGGCTTTAAAATGGGCCCAACCATCAAAGGGTTAGTTCGTTGATATCCAACGATGGTCAAATGTAACGATAAGGGTAAATAGAATGTAATTCTGTTTACTTCAATTATCGTTTCGCTTATAAATTACCTGTGTTGTGTTTCTGTCCCCTTTTCTAGTAACTTGTAGGAGCATGTTAGCTTTTAAAATATCCCTGCGATTGTTCTTCACTCGAATAATTTATTTTCTTACCATCGAAACCTGAGTTCTACCGATGCTCAATATGAGCAATATTTCGTTTTTAAAAATTCTAGCCCAAACACCCCTTTTACGTAACCCTGGTCGCGTTCGTATGAAGCGCGTGAAAAAAAAGCATTCTCCCCCCAAAATTTCGAAAGCAAGACGTAACAAAACGGAAGGCTATTGAATTTATGAATTCGATACTTCCGCCCCGAGGGGGTGTGGTGGTACTACCCCGAGGGGACGAGTGGTTTACGAAAGGTATGAAATACTGTCGAAGTGAAGTCCCCCCGATTCTCGTTCCGCGTCGAATAATATTTTTTGTTTTTGCTCCTGCTCGAAAAGAAGTAGTGTGTTTAAACGGAAAGGAACGCCTTTGAGTAACGCGATACTTGTTTGGAACGGACGCGTGTTCGTTCGATTTTTTCGACGTTCCTTTCCCCGACGTCGAGAGGAATTGATTAGGAAACGGCACAAGTGACAGTTCACTACATCAAGTGGAAACGAGATCGCTCGGAAAAAGGTAGAACAATATGGAACTAAAGCACCGAGTTCCGAAATGGGTTTCGATCGAGTGATACGTACCGTACCGTAAAATAAAGCATACACATGCAAACGCGGAACACGCGCGCTTAAACACGTTCCCTTCCCCCATCGCAACGAAGCCCCGAAAAAGCGATCGGACCGGTCGCTCCCGTCGCGATCGGCGTTTTGCGTTCTCTAAATTAACTTTTCACGGTTGAAAGCCCACCACCATCGTCGTCGTTTTTCCCTCACCCCCGGGGGAGGGTGGTTGACAAAAGGATGGGCAAACAAACACAGACGCAGCGCACCCAGCCGAGAATCGAGATTTACTACGAACACAAGCCGGCACCGGAACAACGAACTGTGCACCCCCTCAAAATGGAGACCGACGGCATCATGCATCCCGGTGCGAGTATATATTCCGAAAGCCTGGTCAACCGTGCGATAGAACAATGGGTCCTGAAATTGATTATAGCAGCAAATAAAAGACGCCCTCAGCTCACGTACGTCCGAGCGCCACAATACTTGCACATGGTAATGAGAGCTACTGGAGTGGAGTGTTCTCGATGTAAGCTCAAGCACACACAACTAAACTTCGAGAACAGTCATAGACCAATGCCCATTTGTGCTTAAATAGGGGCCATTTTGACCCTTTGATGTGATTTGCTTTAGATTTAAATGTTTTGATCGTTCTATATTGAACCTTATTTGAAAAGACATGTTCAATTTACCCCTTCATAGTTTAGGCTTAGTAAAGTTTAGTTGAACATGAGTATTACAGCTGGTTCGAAGCTGGTTTATAGTAGCGTGCTTTGTTATTTACTCATAGGAAACAATGCATTTTGTATTACAGAAGATCCCAACATGGACTCATAAACGAGTGGTGCAGCTTCAGACTACTTTGCTCAATCAGAAATGTATTTCAATTGAAGCACTGAATGTCTTATTGTAAACCTACACGACTTACATGGGAACCAAAGAAGTAAAGCGGAATATAAAACGGATGATGGTCATTGATTTGATGATAAAACATATAAACTTTGTTATAAGTTGAAGGACCCCTTCATATCAACCGCTAAACATTCAGATGAGAAGAATGTAGAATGTATAAGTCTTGAGTAGAGATTATAAACGTAAGAACTTTAGTCCACTAGCCTCGGATTTCTGTCAAAGTCCAGTTTGGTGACGAAAACCGAGGCCGGCCTGTATTAGTTCTTTTTAACTTTGCCTCGGTTAAGGTAATCTTCATATTTATACCATTACTTTGTCGAGAGTTTGGAAAATCCAAATGGTTACTCCTCAAAATAGACATTCTGAAAACGCAAAAGCAATTGTCAAATTAATCATAACTAGATGTGAAAAGTTCATAAACCCATCAACCGGAAAAGTAAAATCCGCACTCTAAACTAAAAAAAACTCCAAGATTAGAGAAATTAGGAAATAACTAATACCCATACTAAAACTCAAATAGAAAATCCTGAAGGAACTGGCTCGTTTTTAACTTAACATTACAAAATAGAACATCGACCCGACACTTAAGTCGATCTGGTGGCCGTGCTAACGATACGGAAGAATCGAATACCAATAACCGATCGGGTATGGGGAAGCCTTTATATGAATGATATGCCCTTCGATGAAACCAACTATCCTTCCTTCCTTTCTTCCTTTCCTTCCTTCGGCAGAAAAACAAAGCCCCACAGCCAGCGGAAGAAGGAAGAGTTGGTCCAGGGAGCCCCCGTTCGAAACGATACCGTCACAGTCGGGTGCACATCGTGGGCTTCTGCTTCCTGTGCCTCTCCCAAATAACTGTTTCAAAACTGCACACGGCCTACCCTTCGCTCCCTTTCCTCCAATGGTCTTCTGGTTCCGTCCGATGATCTAACTGTCAGCGTCGACATTGTCATCGGCCGGTATCATCCATTACCCCCCCCTCATAGGAGTTCGTCTCCCTCGCTTCCTTTTTGCTGCTGCTGCTGTCGATGACAGTTGCGTTTTTCCGACAGGACGCCGGACACGGACAGCAGAGCGAGAGAGAGCTCGGGGAGGGAATTCATTTAAATTTTTGCCATTTCCCTTGACAGTCAGAGGTTCAAGAGGGTTCCCCTCCGTAGGATCGGGAGCTCGTTTGGTATCGCGGGCAAAACGGTGGTTTACAATTTCCAAACACGTTCATCACATTGATTGTACATTTCTTTCCCTTCCCTGTATTCATCACTCTGCCGCGTTGTTTTAAAAAAACTCAACCGTTTCGGGAAAATTATTAGAAAGGGAACTTGCCTTTCCACAACAGGACGCGGCCGTTTTACGTTTCCTTCTACGAGTTCCTGTGTTCGACCTTTTTTTTTTTGCTTCCCGTCCAATTCCTTCTGACACTCCGTTTTTCTTATCACAGGGGCAACATTTTAGAGGATATCATACTCGCATACCAAATAACGTCGAAAATCGTAGGGAAAAAAATACTTCTCTTCGTGATTTCGATTAAGATACCGTTTGAGCTGCCATCTACACACCTCCCCAAACGCGGAATGACATTTCAACCCAACGTCGTTTTATCAAACCTTTTTTTTTTGCTTCGCTTAAAAAAGTGACCTCGGCGCCATGATGCTTCCCTCCCGTGTTGTTGTTTTAAAGTGCGCACGTTTCGCATTATGGTAAAATTGTTTTTAATGACCCCCTCGTTAGCTTTCTGCATGATGTATTTCGTGTGTGCGTGAGTGTGTGTGGTTGTCCAGAGCGACCTTTGAACAAAAACATCACGAGAAGAACCGCAAGGATGACGCCGTTATCCATCTCCTTCCGGGGTGTGTACAAAAACTCACCAAGCGGACGGGATCCGGAAGCGCGAGGGCCGTCGTGATATTTAACATTTTCACCCCTCCCAGCGGAAAACACAATGCCCGCCAAATCAGCGACCAAATTAATGTAGTGAAAAGTGGCAGATAGCGCCACAAAGAGAGCGCGTCCTTAAATGTGTCCACTCCGGTGAAGTTTTCCAACAGAATGGAAAGGAGAAAGAGCGTGTCGTTCTGGTTGTCTTCAGCTTAAATTTTCATGAATTGAGGACAACTTTTTTGCTACCTCAATATTCCCCACATTTCCACGATGATTTCCCTAATGAATCAGTCACAACAAAATCAACCCCTTTTCCGGTTTGTGCTTGAAATCTTAATGTCCTCCCAAAACCCCTTCAACGCAGCATTCAATTCAATTAATCTTACACAGAGGACAATTGCGTTAAGATATGCGCGAGCAAACGTACCTCCCCCCCGGTTCGACAACAAA
This sequence comes from Anopheles coustani, assembly GCF_943734705.1. Taxonomy (NCBI): domain Eukaryota; kingdom Metazoa; phylum Arthropoda; class Insecta; order Diptera; family Culicidae; genus Anopheles; species Anopheles coustani. Next base: position 94,954,150 of record NC_071288.1, on the reverse strand, counting down.
CCATAATCAATTCGTTGAATTCACTTGCTGCATATGAAAGGGAAACTCGTCCTGCAAACGGATTCGGAGTACAATGATCAGAACATATTCCACCACAAACTTGAAGGCAAATTTACACTGATTTATGGCTTTCCATTCGGTTGGCAAACGGCAAAGCATAGAGCATGGAGTGGAGTTCCTCTTTATCCAAGAGAGATTTCCCGACTAAAAGGTTCATCCCGTGGAAGGGGGAAACGACAGGTGGAATCGATTGCGACCTGTTTGATCCCGTCGGACGTAAATCTTGGCTGCTGAAAGGCGCACACAACAAAAGACAACCGGATGCATGCACAAAGACGTCACACTGGCACTCAGGAGTAGCTTCGCTTCATCTGTCCCAAGGTCCACCAAGGGTGATGTCGAATGGAAGGGTTTTCCCAACTCCCGATTTCTGGATGGTCACAAATCTTCTGGCCGGAGAATTCTGGTAGAGAACGTGGAGTGAAAGTGCACCCGGGAAAACATTACCAATCATGGCGGGTTCTAGCTTCCGATTGGAATTGGGGAAAGAACGACTGCAGCCGACAAATGCAATAATCGTAAACAGTGGCCAACATCCTTCCCTCGCACACCTGACGAAACTTCTTCCCGAAAGAACTTCTGGAGGGAACCTCTCTCACTCCGGGCGTGTCACCGTGGATTTGTGCAACCCGTGATAGACAGCCTCCGACAGCTGCACGAAGAAAAACAGCAGTCCCCTCCTCCGGAGACATACCCGACATTTCCCAAAAGGGAACAACAGAAACATGACGTTTGCATCTGGCGCATCGTGAAGAGGAGTTCCCCGGTATATCTCTCAGGCGTGAAAAGTGAAAACCCTGGTTCGTCGAATAAACATTCGAGGGGAAAGCCGGACTGACTCCAGACATATACTTCGACTGTTTGCAAAGATTACCTGAGTTGCAATAAAATATCCGGATAAAGTACCTCCGCGAGTTCATTGCCATCTGGAGTTTCTTTCCCCCTTCAGTCGCTCTGGGAAGTAACCGAAGGAAAAGCCACTCTGGTGTGTGGCAATGCATGGATGCATTCGCACGAAATTAATTTTAACATATCCTTGATAATGTTTGCGTCATTAACAGTCTTTTTTTGTGTATCCTTTGTTAAAGCCGAACCTCACAATCCCGAACCAAAGGGGCCACTTTTTTAAGGGTTGCTTGGATGGGTTAAACGGGCGAGCTCTGCTTTTTACGACCCTCACGTGGGGGGGGTAGTTGTTGAAAATGAAATAAAACACCAATCGAGAAAAGGGTTTGTGCACTCGGGAAAGGATAAATTACCGGGAACCGGGATAAAGCGAGCGGGAGGGTAAGGAGGTAACGGGGGAACCGACGAACCGACGGAATCGAAACCGAGCTAACTACTGGCCCCGCCATCGAAAGGTCATCGGATGTAATTTATCAACTTCACAAACAGATACGTAACGAGTTCTGCCCAGAGAATGGGAACGGACATCGGGTCCATTGGCTTCCTTTACTTCTTTCCCCTCTCCCCCCCCCCCTCCCGCCACCCCGAACACCTACTAAAATCCCAGCTTTTCACAGCACAGGAACCATAATTAGATGCCAAAGTGTGTTGGTGTCCCCTCACTACGGCGTGCGGTGGGGAACTGTAAACAAGCAACTCTGGCCAGATCTCCTGTATGGCCACTTCCTCTCGTTGGATAATACCTCGTTTTCGGTATTTAGCCATCAAACCCGGTTCTCTCTTTCCACTGACAGCTTCCGTTTTCTTTGGAAACCCCGATTCCAGTTCCCGAAGAATATGCCAGACGTTTTACGACACTACCATTCACCAAGTACAAGTGGGTGAGAGCCTTCCGTAAATTTCTCTCTTCCACCCACGAAAGCGAATGTTCTTTGCGAGGAGGAAGCCATACACGGGATCCACAGGCCTCTGTGCATAAGTTCCCCGCGTCCTGGACCGCTTTCCAGCGAACGTTGGAAAGCGAACGGAAAACTTTTGCGTGCGGATTTTGTTCAATCAAACCAACACACCTTTTTTGCAACATTTTTTGGTAACTTTCTTAAGTGTTGGTATATTTTTAGAAGCCATCCAAAGATGGACCGATTGTTACACAATTGTTTCATAACTAAGTTCTTTGCTGATTCTAACTTTGATAAATTTCGCAAGACTATTTTGTTCTAAAAATTGACAGGTTTCTCTTGATAAAAACTCTCGCTGAAACACACCGAACCGGTCATTTGTAAACCCTCCTCCTCCCCCTCAAAACATTCAACAGACCCTTTCCCCACCGCTTCGGAAAACAATGGAACAGAAAGGATGGCAATGTCGGTTGTTTCTGTTTTCCGTGTTGCATTGCGTCCTCCCATTTCCCATTTCCATTATCGGCGAGAGTTGTTGGTAGCATTTAGAGAACGTAATGGGTTACACAAAATCTATGTCGCTTTTGCATTCGCTTGTCGCGGGTGTATTAGTGCTGCCACCATAGTCGTTGTGTCAATGTGTGTGTGTGTGTATGTGTGTAGAAGTCGCCCACGCTCGTTCATTTGGTTCTGACGGTGCATTTTATGCAATCCCTCCACCGGCGAAAAACAGAACGGAGTGGTGGTTGGAGCGCGTTCTAGTGGCGTACGGCACTTTTCATTGCCTTCACCCCCTTCCCCCCTCCAATCCGTCGACGGAAAACATACGGCATTTTCCCTCCCCCACGACGCCCGCTCGGCTTCGCGCCTAGATCGACATCCAAACGACGTACGTGAGAAGCAAACAATTGTCATCACGTTTGCAATTGCTACACCCCTCCCCCAACGTCCCCCGTCGGACGTTTCCTTCCCCACCAAACTCCAGCTAAAACACACACACACATTCACAAAGCGGAACTTTACGAGCAACCCTTATGCTTGCGATGTTTGCAGCCGCCCCTATTAACCCTTCGCGCTACACTCCGCCCGGGACGCAATTCGCATGAACAATCCCTTCGTCAGCAACAACACAACAAGTATAGAACACACACACACACACATGCCAGTAGACGGGACTTGAATCCCATGCATACACACACACACGGTGTGAGATGAGGGGTGAATTTTAATTTCAGTAAGGACAATTAGAAAACAACTCGAATGGGAGAAAGAGAGAAAAGGAAAAATACAGAAAAACTCCGAACGATCAAAATCACTCAGAACATAATTTTTCTACCCTGGGATAAAACCGGAAGGGGTGGGAAAGGAAATACAGCACCTTTCGGGCCGCACTTTTCCACCTCATTCGAGAAAATGTGTGCGCCAAGCTCGCAAACCTTCGCAATAAGGTTTCGATGACTTTCCATTTGTTGTGCTGCCCTTGTTTTTTTATTATTTTGTTTTGTAATAAATCCCCCCCGCACGCTTTTCACGCTTTTCACGCTTTTCACGCTTTCCACAGGACATGTTTTATGTAGTCGCATTTTTAAATATATTCAAAAATTCCTTCCTTTGGCAATTGTCGTCCCGTTTTTCTTCAGCTTCGGCTGGTGGAATGTTGTAACGGGAAACGGTTTAATTCCAGCTCGCACAAAAAAGGATGCTTTCTAGGCCAGAGCCAGAGAATAATTTCAATTTACAAGACCAACCCTCCCGCATTAGCGAAAGCGCGCGCGTCGTGGAAGCAATTGGTAACTAATTCATAACAGCCTCCAACACAACCAACCAACCTTGGGTCCTTGGGGGGTGGTTTTCCCGAATCGGGGACATTCGGGAAAACCACCCCCCAAGGACCCAAGGTTGGTCCGTGTACATGCAGGAATGTCGGTGTGTAGTAGGAAGTAAAATTTGTCACCTTTCTCCTTGGATGGTGGTGCTAATGGAATGTGTAATCTTTGCATTCCACCAGAAACAAACGTTCGCGCGCCGTTTCGGGGGCCCGGGGGGTTGTGGCCACAAATCATCTGCCCTACAATGGTGCTGCCCTAGAAGAAGCGGCTCTCAGTCGCGAATATCTAGATGACTGAGAGAACGAGAACTCCTGGATCCAGGGCTGCATCGGACATTCGGGCGGATGAATTACTCCTCTTCCCGCCGGACGAGAATTATACACGAACCGTCGTTCACGTCCATAAATCAAATCAATTTCAGCAGGTTCCGCCCACACCACCGGATCCAGGTCCATCCGGAACGGAGGGAAAATATTCCCCAGGTTTTTGACAGACGACAAATAATACGCAGACACACACACAGCTCCTCCAACTCCTGTTCTAGTCCATTGGATCTCCGGGTCTCCGGGCGGAAAAGTCGTTGGACAAAGGACATGGCATTGCGAAAAGAAGAAAAAAACTGCCGAGCCAATGTCAAACGATGCAACGATTTATCATGATGGTCGGTGCGCGTGTGTGTGTTGTGTCCACTTTTCCGAGAGGATCCCCACACATCAACTCCAATCAGTCGCGGAGACACCCCCTCGGCCGGCCTAAGCACACGTGGTGTGTCGACATTCAACCGCCGCACTCATTTTGCAATCTCTTACCATTCGCAATTGAACTACACCATGTCGTCCTCGACCTCTGGCCCCCTTTTCCCTCCCAAGAGGGACACTTTGGCAGGGATTGCAACTTCCCAAAAACTGAAAGCGTCCTCTCGGAGTCAAACGCAGTCGGGAAAAGGACGCGAGGAAGAGAGATAGTCATGTGTTATTTATGAGCCAAATTGGCGTTGGAGTATCTTTGTTTGGTGGTGAGCTGCGGTTTGTTTGTGGGGGTATCTTGGTCCTATTTCACCTTCAACATCCGAGAGTAAGTCGTTTCGCAAGTGACCATTTCCGGGTGAGGAATTAATTATTTCAAGCAATCCCAAAGGTACCTCCCATATTTACCACCCGGAGAAAAACACCGGGGAAAATCTTTTGCTTCGTTGGCAACATTTTTTTTTGTTTCTCTTCACATTATTGTAACATTTTCCCAATGGCTTTGGCGACATTGAGGACAACCTCTTGTGTTCGATTGAACACGTCGAAGAGGGAAAAATGACATGGTCTTTGCTGGCGTAAGTGAATTCGCAGCATCATTTTGTTACACGATCAAAACCAGGCATAAGAACGAAGGTGAGAACAATCTCGGGGCCAAACAAGGGAAACTTTCACCGAGCCAACAACCATTAATCACGGACCGATAGAGCTGATGAAGCTAACGATTCTAATGACAGATATATCTCCGGTAACTCTTAATGTACTTTTTCTTCCCTTTTTGTTTTTGTCCCCGCGCGATAAGGAACTGATAACGTCCCGTTAAACGTCATTAAGGGGTATTTGGTGGGTTCAAGTAAATTTGCCCGTGGAAAACCCATCATCTCCACAGCTCGTTTTGCACGGAAACTAGACGCGTAATATTCGGTTAAATGCAGCGAAAAATATATAAACAGTTGCCGCTGAAGAGTGACGCATCTTTTTTAGAGCACACACACACACTTTCCGTATCTCCCTTTGATTGAATGACGCAGTAAGTATAACTCGGATGAATCCGTTTCGCATCCTTGTGGCGCGTGGACACGACGTCATCAGATCAGAAGGGGTAGTAGGGGACAAAGAAAACTTTGTTACAACGTCATTTTTCCTTTAGTGATTGAAATAGGGATGATTGACAAAATGCACCCCAAGGTTTTTCCTTGCGTTTATTAGCGACGCATTTTATTTTTTTGATCAGAGTAATTTTCCTCATTTCCTCCCTCTTTTCCAACAATTTATTGCTTTTTTTTTAAAAGACACTTTTGCTGGTACTTTTTTTCATTTTCCACCGTAGTATGTTTTCCTCCAACCACAAACAATGACATATAATTGATCGACGTCTGCAAGAGTAGAGGGTGTATTGAAGCCTATAATTTGACATATACGTACGTGCATACATTACAACCCCATAAAACGCCGGGCGCATAAAATATCCACGACAAATTAAATGGCAAGAAAGCGCACAATCCCACCCCCTCCCTCCCCTGTGCCCCGGTGCCCCTCCACCTTCCGAAACGCCCGAAAGTCATGCAACTTTAATCGGTAACAACTGTAGCGCATGTTGTTGCACAGCTGCAATTTCATTGATGCATATTTTGGATTCGGCGCCCCCGATTCGAATCCACGCCACGGACGCGGATAGTTTTATGGCACGAACACGTACGACAACAACTATCCCCGAGGGGGGAGAAGGGAGAAGGGAGACCAATTCCTTTTCCCAACACATTTACGACCAGCGTTCGTCCATAAACGACGCGCAATCTCTTCGCTCCCTCCTCCCTCCTTCTTCTATTACTAGAAGGGTGCTTTTTGTCCGTCCTTCCCTTTGGAAGGACCAAACCAAGGGAAAACGCGCCATCCGACCCCGACGACGCTGCAACACGCCGGAGGAGAGAAGCATAGAAAAAAAACGCATGCCTGGTATCAACAATCGAACGGCGTAGAGAGAGGTTAGGTTACAGCGAAATAGAGGCAAGGGAATCAGGATCAGCACGACCATAGTGTGCGTGCGAAAACACGGGACCATACGAGCTTCACACAATTCGGACTCTCTGTGCTGGAGAGTCCTAGCGTTCGGACCAATTTTCGACTCGGTCGGTTTGTTTTCCCATTCCAAGGCAATCCCTTTTTTACCCTCACACCAACACAGACACACACATGGTAAAACACAACAGAACCCGGAGGGTTCGGTACATAAAAGCCCAAGGTTATGCGTGAGGATTTACTCGCACACACACACACAAACATACTGGGAATGCAACGGCGACGAGTGGTCAAAACAGAAAACGGAAAAGTAAGCCGTGGCGACGCGTCGAGCAACGCACACTTTGATGCGGTAAAAGGGACGAGGACGACGACGTCATACCTGCCGCCTTCTCCACCAGCTCTCCGCACCTTTCGCACCCTCCTCCCATCCTCCCAACGTTTCTTTGTGTGTGGCAGGAATAATTTCAGGAATTACACACGTCGGAAGCGGACGCAACTAGGCCGACTTTATGTGTCTGTGTGCTTCCCTTTTCCTTCCTTTCCGATGCTTACACAGTTTTCCCCTTCTCGGCAAATACAGTGGGAGACGAATTTTAAAACAAGAAAGAGAGAGAGAAAGTGAGCCAACACACAAAGAAAAAAAGGATCTACACGTCGAATCCGAATCGGAAGAAAACGGAAAATAAAGGAAAGTAGAGCTTTGTGTGTGAAAAAGGTGGCATTTAAAGAGATTCTTTCACCTCGATTTAAATGTCCCCCGACACCGGGGTAAGAAGTGTGGAGTCGAGAATGGGCACCAGATGTTCCTGCTTCGGTGAGGGCCTCACATAGCAACAATGACAAGGGTCCTCTCCATTCACCTTCCCAAGGCGGTCTTAAACGTGTGCGGACTCAACCGAGCCTTACCTTGACAAAACGGAAAAGGACTCCGGGATTGTTCGTCGATTCGTTCGTAAAGCAGGAATTCCCCATACGTCACCCGGACCCGGAGGGTTGATTGAGCCGAGAGTGTCAGTCGGTGAGTTTGCACGGGGGTTGTTTAAAAGGGCAACAGCTGCCTTTTCCTTCACCGAAGCCTTCTGCCTAAGCCGACGTCCTTCCTTCGTCCTTTCGTCCTCCCCCCTCTCTCCGCCACTCGAACTGGGTCATTTACCTTTGGGACTGTGAGGTCGGAACGACTCTCGGAGGTCACAACAGACAGGGCGCTCTCGAAACAGCTGTCACAAAATTAGCCACAAAAAGACCCAAAAAAAAAGAAAAAAACTAGATCGAAAACACACACACAAACACCCGAGTAGCTCATAACCACCGGATGGGAATTTCGGAAAAGCCACACATTCTACCGATTAATCAGCTTTCGGATCAACTTACTTCCTTTTTTCGGAGTCCAAGCCAAAGGGCAACCCATTCTGAGCCCTCCACCTCCTCCTCCTTCTTTAGCACCTTTTCCGCATTAAAATAAATCGAACATAATGCACACCCGACCATCGGGTTGTGTGTGTTGGTGTGTGTCGTTTACAGGATTGACCTTCCAACCTGAATCGACTGGTCGAAGGGACTCGTTGTTGTGTGTGGATGACGATGATGGTGTTGTACCGATACGTTACCCGTCGTTTGTATTTTTATGCTCTTTCGTATGCCGTTGGCTGACGCCCAGAACCCCCCTCCCTACCTCCCCCCAGTCCAGGGAAACTCTTTATCAGGACCTTTATGCACTCCATTAATTCGATTTGCTTCGTGCGACTGAACCTCGTTTGCTTCGTTTATTGAATGCCCCATTGTTGTACGTGAGTTCATTTCTCTGTGTGTGTGTTTGTGTGTGTGTGTGTGTGTGTGGTGGAAGTTTCCCTTTTGTCCTATGAATTTCACTTTCCACCTCTACCCTCCCAAAGCTGGGGGGGAAGGTGGTGCGTCCTGATCGATGACGTGAAAAAATCTAACAAATAATAAACCGTTACACGAAGGGTGTTCGAGAGCTTTCGCCTCCCCACCTTTTTCCTGATATCAAATATTCACCGTTTGGGGTCGATTCCCGGAAAGCGACTCCTTCCGGTAGACATTATCACAACCACACACACACGCACGCATGCATGCATGCATGGGGGACACGTCATTTCGCGTCACCTGCATGCTGTTGCTCGCCATTTTATGGCCACGACGACGACGGAATGGAAAGGAGGATATCCCCCCACCCCCCTTGCTTCCTTTCCTTTTGAACGTGAATGTTTTAAGGCATGGGTGGGGACCGTTATACACACACACAGGAAACGGAAGGACGATCGACCACCTTTCCGCCAGGAAAAATGGAATCCAAACAGGGTGAAACGGGTCCTTTTTTCTTCTCCTCGGGGTTAGTTGTTGGAGTAATCAGTGAGAAGTGCCTGTTATTTACGATGCACCGATGCGAGTGAAATTTAAAACCCATCTTCCTGCGTACCCACCCCCACCCCACCCTAAACCGGCTCTGTGACGTATCTCGACGATCGAAAATCAGAGTCTCGCGAGTGGAAATTCGATAGGTAGGCCGCCAGGCAGCTTCCGGCCGTCCGTCGATTTTACGACCGAAAAAACCACAAACACCCGTCGTCGATGGCGCCCTATCAGGAAGTGCTTTACGTATCCCTCGTCGGTACGTGCGAGAATATTAAAATATTACCGCCGGGAGAAAAAGGGCTTCGCTTTAGAATATCATTACCGAAGACGACGCTTTCTGCGCGCCAGTTGCGAAACATGTTGCGGAAAAACCTCAAAACTCAAGCAAAAACGGCCACTGAATCATCCTCCCCAAGAAGGAAACACAGGGTGGCGTCTCTTCATCATCACACCACACCCCGTGTCTCTTCCTCTCTCATTTCCCTTTTGCGTCGCAGCATCCTCGGTTCGGTGTTTCAGCGACACTTTAGCATACAAATGACTAATTAAACGAATCCTGCGCTTGCTGCTTTCCTAAACAGGAAACACTTGTGCATTTCTTCTTCTTGCCTCATGTTTTTTTTTTGTATCCTTCTGTTTCCCAAGCGCCATGTATCTTCCGCTTATCGGAGGGAAACTGACTTTATGGGAGTTTACATTTTCTTTGGGTACCTTTTTTTCTTCTATTTTATTTTGTTTTGCGATTGCGACTTAATTTGATAATAATTCAATTTACCGCCGGGGTGAAATACTCTCGAAGCGGTTGGAAAAGTTTCGAAACGCGTTGCAAAAGCGCGCAAGATGCACTGTGTGTATTAATGTGGCATTAAGACGACGATGAAGGAACTGGTTGGAATGTTTTCACCGAGTTGAATAACAAACAAAACAAAAAAACAAATACCTATAATGTTAAAAAACACCCTCTCCCCGCGTGTCTGTCGCCTGGTTTTTGGGGGGGGGGGGGGGGGGGGGGGGGGGTAAGTACGAAGGCGGAATTTCTTCGCTCCTTCCATTCGCATTGGAAGGGTCACACATTTTCCACCGATTTTCCTTTCCCATCGCTTTGGCTCGGATGCTATTTTTACACAAAGAAATCCACCTACGAATTCCTAAATTCCGTACCCCATCGCATCGGTGAACACGTGTTTCCCAATGTGTTTCCCCACCAACAAACACACACATACACACACACACAGGCGAAAGACCCCAAAAAATGCCAACCGAGCCGACGACCGAGCGCGAACAACAAAACCGTACCACGAATGACCGAATGATGACTTTTCGGCACACAACACACCCTCTTCTCATCCCCCGCAGGAGTGTATGTGTGTTTGTGTGTGTGTTTGTGAGAAAGAAAACGTTGGGAAATCTTTAACGAGAAAATTATTCGCAGCTTTCGCGTTTACTTTCACCACCAACCCGCCCCCGAAAAAAACATCGGCAGGATTTGGATTCGGCCCGAGATCATTCGGAGTTCGAACGAGGATGTGGGGGGAAGAGTGGAAGTTCGTCTGAGAAAACTTACTAAAAACAAAAGCGCCTCCCATAAAACACAGGAAATCTAACCCACCACCACCACCCCCATGAAGAGTCCTGGCTCTTCTCGTGCCTATCGGAGGCCCTTGCACCTCGACCGAATTAGCTGATGCCGGTTGTGATGCACAAAAGGGACGTGAAAACTCGCTCTCCACCACTCGGAATGACGACTTGGGTGCGCGTTTTTCTTTTTATGATGGTTTTCCTCCACAACACACACCTTTCGCTCGGTCGGAAAGAGGTCGCAGATGCCGGTCGTCGGCTGCGAAGTCACTCGCGGTCGAACGGAAAATCGCGGACAAACAAAGACCAACCAACCGCGGGGGGTGGGGGGCAGGTCAGACGTAAACATTTTTCTCTTCGGAATTTCTTTTCATCTGTGTTTTTCCTTTTTTTGCGCCTGGAGCGCACAAACACACAAAACTGTATCCTACACACGATTTTATGCACGGATTACCGACGGAAGACGGAACCGAAATGAGAACGAATGAATCATGCAGCTCACCCACCCCGCTTCGCACTTCGCACCCCACCATCCCGGTCCAAGTGCTTTTTCACGTGTCAGCCTCCCCACCCCACACACCCCCCGAGAAAACCGCGCCAGAAATTATTCAATTTCCTCTTGACAATATGTTGAATGAGCAGTTCTCTTCTGTTTTGAAGCACCATCATCACCGGCAGGGATTCAGTATCCGGTGGCCCCCAACCTTCCCTTCCCACACTTACCCCCCGCCTTGGCAACCGAAAAGGAAACATCCCACATCCGAAGGCATCTTTCACCTCTTCGCCAGCGATGAAAGGAAAGCGGAATCGAACAATCGATAAGTTCACCGCACAGCCGTCCGTCCTTCCGTCGTCGGCTGAAGTTGCATTCTCGACCGTTCGTCATCCGACAGAGTTGCAAAGTTCAGCGAATATCATTCAAGTGCCAGGTTCGTCCTCTAGCTGGGCTCGAAAAAAAAGGATGGGGTGTGCACTTACGCTGGCGCTTCCTTCCGGCTTGACGCTTACACAGCAGAAGTAAGTCGACGGGAGGAGGACAAGATCAGGTCCTTCCCATGACGAGTGCAGTACAAAAGACACAAAAGGTGGAAAGGATACTCTCGTCGGCTGGTGGTACTTAAGAGGCACAGAAAAGGATGTGCTGTATCGGCGCCGGATCGACATTGTTTGATGAACCTGCTGCCTAATGCCGTGGCTGCTGACGATATTCCACATTTTTCCACAAGTGTCGAGGCAGATGATGACGATGGTGCTTCATATTCAAATAGCAGAACGTGACGAAATGATTTCGCGTGTCGGTGTGCGCGTGTGAACGTTCGATAATTGACAATATTCATTGGTTTCCACGCGAAGAGTTCTTTCGGAGAGAAGGATATGGATCCGAAGTGTGAACGATAGTAACTTTCACTTGTCCGTAACTGTCGACATCCTTACAAAATATAGTTTAGGATATGTTTTTACAGCTTCTTGAAATTAAAATGGATTTTTCAAGATTACTTATCTCCTATACAACCATCTTTTCACGTGTATCAGCTTGTAATCTCCCAGTATACGATGCGTTTCGCGTTTTGTTTCAAATCTTCTTGTGTTCTTGATTTGATTTGTACATTATTTTGTCGGTTATACTTATCATTATTTTTATTGTATTTGAATAACAATCATAATTACAAAATTTTGAAGTTACTTCTAGTGATAAAAATAACAACTCTCTTTGAAACAGAGTGAACAATCATCACGATGAAGCTAATCTTTAGGTCACTCTTTTGTGATTTAAAACGTGTAAAATGATTGATTAATTTTCGAGGAGATTTGACTCCTTAACTGGGATTCGAATCCCAAAAGAATGAACGAGTGGGTAAAAGAGTTGCTAGAGAATCCCGAATTGAGATTCGAATCACAAATTGTATGTGTATTTGTATATAGTTCGTATATTAAGTCCCAGTTTGTGATTCGATCTCTATGGCTACTAGCAAATCTTTTACTCACTCTTGGGATTCGAATCAATATATGGGATTCGAATCACTACTTGGGATTCGATTCTCTATGACGACTTGCAACTCTTTTACCCACTCGTTCATTCTTTTGGGATTCGAATCCCAGTTAAGGATTCAAATAAAAAAGGAGTAACAAAACCTATCCGTTAGGATTTAAATCAATCATTCATTAGTAAAATTCAACTCAATCATTCCTTCTTTCTTATTTCGCACATCACTACTTACTTCGAGCTTGATTTTACTTCTTTTTTTTAACTAATTTGCTTTAAATTTTGTTTTCACCTTTTTTAACTGCTTTTTGTTTTTGTTACTGCTAAAAAAATAGTTACCTCTTAGTCTTTCTTATAAACACCCACATTTGAAAAAAGATTTTCTACTTGATTATAATGTGTCAAAGAACTTGATTAAGAAACAGAGCATTTTTAATGTTAAATGAACTGTTAGATTGTCTGGTAAGATTTACACACCAAACCAGTTTGTTCTTAGTTTCTTTACTCAGAATAGTTGGACATATTTTTTTCTTTTCTTCCTAGAAGACCGTTTTTGGTAAAATCTTTCCCGTTCTACCAGTCCTCGGCGGTTTGGGGGAACGAATTATTTAATCTTTCCTCTCCCGTCGCAAGCAGACGACGGCGCGTACGGGTTTTAGTTATCCGATATTTATGGATCAACTATCGGGATCCGATTTCCGAGCCCGGCCCACCAGGGGAAAACCGGGGTGTAATAATGTCCGCCCGACTCTGACCACGGAATTGGGCTGTAAAATGTCGTTCGCTAGAGGTTGAGGGGTTTGAGGAACCGTTTTGGTGAGTGCGCGAGAGAGTGAGCTCTCGTTCGTTGGACGGCAATGTCGGGTAAGCCAGCCCGCGTTACGGACCATATCGGACCGTTTGTTATTCCTCGACCGGGCCGTTAATTCCCCCTGTGGGGGGAATGGAAACAAAGGTGAGGGAAGGTCCCCACCGGTAATTACCATCGGGGAAGCCAAATGTATGTGCATACAGAGTAGGAGCAGGGTTGACCGCGTGCCACACAGTCGCTTTTTTTGGTCCGACGTACAACGACGAAGACGACTAAGCCGTAGCTCTCGGGCTCATATGCCACTACCTCAACAACCGGGTGGATAGTTTGGCCTGTCTGCGTACTACAATGTTGTTGTTCCAATCGAAACCTACACACGGAGTTGGTGTTCAAGTCGTATCTCGATAGGAAACTAAAGCTGCTAAAAAGTTCAACCCCAAAAGTCATTGCCGAATGTTCGCAATAATGAATGGAACTCCTCGGGGATATAGCGCTCGGTCGATCATACCTTGATCTACGTACTTTTCCCCCATCGTTTACTCCATATTTCATATTATCGCCCATAAAACGGGAACTTCCAACGTAGAGTTCTGTACGTTGTGGAAGAAAATGAGGGCTCGGCGAAGAGTCTGCGCCAGAGATCCCAGCCATAATAATCGCGGTGTGTAGCCACGCACAGAGCACACATACACACACACGTACAAAAGATCGTAAATACGGACGAACGCCTCTAACGATCGATGGTGCGCTATGCTGCTCAGGCACGAGGTACGAAAAACGCGACTAGAACATCGGTTCAAGGGGGGGAGGAAAATCGAGGAAAAGCCAGGCAGGCAACCAAACACAACACACATGTTCTACTTCCTCTCCCACCCCCATCCCTTCCCTCTTCCAGCGCCATTTGATCTCGATCTTCACCCCACGAGAGCAACATATGGGTGTGCGCTGCGTTTAGAAGCGAGAACGCGAAGGCGAAACTAACAAAAAAAGGCATTAGGCTTCCGTTTATTTCGTTACATTATTGTTTTCCTTTTGCTCTTTGGGGCGCGTTGGTTCTACGCGTCGTCGTTCCCTGGCCCCCAGCAAGGCCACCACCACCAGCTCACCCAAAGGCATATGCGCGCCAAGGGGGCCAGGCTCAACAAATGGAGGAATTTTCGTTCCGGCTTCGATGCTTTGGTTTGCGGGATGCAACACACAGAGCATGCATGCATACATATATGCTGCTGCATTTGCGCACCTTCCACCTTGCCTCTCGTAACTGCAACTGCATCTGCGTGTCGTCTGGTTGCCATTAAAACGCGGAATTCCAAAACAAATGCGCGCACCAGCAGCAGATCACGGATTTGCCTACACACATCTGTCTGTTTGGGTGTGTTTGCTTTGGCAGTGGTTGTGGCGATGGCGGAAAAACCAAAGGGTAGACACGTTGGGGACTGCTGGGACGGGGAGGGGGTGTGTTTAGGGTGGACGTTATTACCGTGCGTTACCTGCAATAAAATGGAATGGGCCTTCTCGGCGTCCTACTGGCGACTTGGGCAATTGGAAAATGTAAACAGTGAAGGTGTCGTTGGAGAGAAATTGAATTTGTCCAATGAAAAGTCCACATGCCACTTTGAAAAACAATTGTCGCAATATAATGAAGGACTTAATGCGGAATATACCGTAAATAATATCATCTTTGTATAGCACCAACCCAATATTTTAGACTCGTTTAGCACAAAAACAAGTCAATCAACAACATAGTGAATGTTTCATTTTTACTTCTTGTCCAATTTATTAGTGATGTGCGCTCTGAGTGAGAATGAGTGAGTGATTCGAATCTTAATATTGAATGAACGATTTAAATCCTAACAGATAGTTATTGTGACTCCCTTTGATTTGAATCCTTAACTGGGATTCGAATCCCAAAAGAATGAAAGAGTTGGTAAAAGAGTCGCTAGTCGCCATAGAGATTCGAATCCCAGTTTGGGAATCACTACATGGGCGACTAGCGACTCTTTTACCAACTCGTTCATTCTTTTGGGATTCGAATCCCATATAGTGATTCCCAAACTGGGATTCGTATCATATCTTGGGATTCGAATCACAACTTGGGATTCGAATCTCTATGGCGACTAGTGACTCTTTTACCTACTCGTTCATTCTTTTGGGATTCGAATCCCAGTTAAGGTTTCAAATCACCTCGAAGGTTAATAAATCATTTTACACGTTTTAAATCACAAAAAAGTGACTTAAAGATTCGAACCATCGTGATGATTATTCACTCTGATTCAAATCTTTAAAAAGAGTTGTTATTCTCATCACTACAATTTATACTCTCGCTCTCATTATAATTAATTTCATAGTAATTCATTGAGAGTTTGTTCAGTTAATAATTTATTAAATCTCGATTTCGAACCATATGATTAGTCAACTTCTATAGTTGATTTTTATAGTTTACTTTTATAGTATTGTTAACTAAACTCAGCTCGATCATGACCACCGCAAGCTCACCCCGATGAAAACCACAATTCTGACTACAATTGTCTCAATTTAATTGTGTATGCATTGAAGCGGTTTTTACATTTACAAAAGCAAACCTTTTCTGACCCCAACAACGAATGCCAGCTGGGGGAGGAGAGAAAAAAAGAGTTACGGCACAATAAATACATCGGCTATAACCTAACCGATTCTTCTCGCGAGTCCAGGAGGTGGTACCTCCTTTCATGCCACACAACAGCTTCACACACACGACTAACATATGTATTTGTGGACTTTATATCAATCTGTTTCACCCCCTGCCCGCCGGGGATCTCTCCGTCGTTCCGTTCTTCATTGTTCCACACACAAAAAAAAACAGATGTTAGCTGGATGGTTGACTACCCCCCTTGGCAGCGACCCGCCCGCCCTGTCTCGTCGTCCTGCACGGAATTTATGATGGCAGCATAAAAAGATGGAAGAAGGAAAAAAAGGATCAGTTGCGTTCTCGATCGTTGCTTGATCCTCGTGTTCCCAGGGTGACCCCCTAAGCGTTCTACCCGCGACACCACATGTCCTTCCTAGGGGTCGGTTAACACACACACACACACTTAAAGCTGGTAGCGAGGGACAGGGATCGAGGCAGAAAAAAAACCAACGGAAGTCGTCATAATAAGCCACCGTATCGAAAGCATGTCGCGCTGGCAGAGCCTGTTCTTGTGCTCCGTTCTATACGAAGGAGAGCCCAATTGGGCACACGCATCATAACCCTGTTCGAATCGAACCACCACCATCTGGTGTTGGTGTGACACAAAAAAATGTGAGTATCATTTGGGATATTCTTTTTCGTTTTCGTTGAAGCGTTTTGGGTGTCCCGTACTCACGGTGGGGGGAATAAAGGCTCCGAAGGACCCCGGCAGCGATTATGTTTGGCCAACAGCCAGTTCACACATTATCATAATAACCGTCGTACGCCGGCATGCCCGGTTTAATGACCTCCTTCGGAAAGAAAAAAAAACCATCCCGGTAGCTTATGACCCCACCGAAAGGAATTTCGGAACATGATGGATAAGAAACCCCCACCACCGTCGACAGTCTTCGGAGGAGACAAAACATAGAGGAATGATAAGATCGTGATGAAAATAAACCTTGGCGTGTGAGAACGAAGCAGAACACAAAAAGAATCTACTCTCGAAGAAACGTGTTGAAAAAGATAAACAAACGGCTGACAACCTCCCGTGGGTTTTTTGCAAATGCATCTGCAGCATCGCCTCCACCTCGAGCTGTGTGATTTGTAGCCCTCAAGGAAAAGGGAGAAAAGATGCAATGAGCCGGAACCGAAGAAAGACCTCTTCGAACGAGTGCCACCGCGAAGAAAGAAGAAAAAACAAAATGCCACTTTAAAACAAAAAACATAATCCCAACGCAAGACGAACCTATTTAAAATGGCAATAAAATCGCAACAAAGTGTACGCAATAACGCACCGCCGAGACACAAGAACATGATCGGGAGGCTGGTGCTATTTTTATGCGAGCCCTTAAGAGGCGTTCTTTTTAAAAGAACTCCCAGCTGTCTCCCGTCCTTACGCTTACGCAAAGCTGTACACGGTACAAAAAAAAAGAAAGCCATTAAAAAGAACGGTACGCAACACGAGAAACGGAAGTCTCGCGAGAGGGTCTATACCAGTGATGTCAAACTCAGTTGACCTCGCGGGCCGCATTTCCTCCCAAAATAGGTTCGCTGGCCAAACACATTTAATTGATTGGATTGATGAAAATATATTCTTATCAGTGTGGTTTTATCTTAACAGTCAATCATGTTTTACTATTTCACTTTTTTTTTGTATTATATTGCTTCTTATAAAATTTACAATTTCGAGTAAAAGTAGGTTTTTTGATCAATCGTTTTCCAAATTTAAACGAATTCAAAACAAGTTTATTCGAATATATGTTCCAGTTCAACACTATTGTGCATTTTGTTAAAAATTTTAGAAAAGTTTAAGGTGTATTATTATTATAGGTAACTTATTGCTCCACATCTGTTATTTTATTTAGAATGCTCTTGTAGTTCATCACTTTTTTTTCTATGAACACTATAACACTCACTTGTCTACAAAAATATGTGTAAAACCTTTGCTCTTGTCAACTGCTATATATCAATGTTGTATATCACTTTCTTATAGAAATTGTTTGAATTGACATTCGTTTACTTCTCTTGCAATTCACAGCTCGTTTATTTATATTTTGCTATTCAAACGAAAGTCAATACTCAAGGATCCAAACTGTCGATGTATTGTTTCAAAGAAGTGGCGGGCCGCATTGTTTGACATCCCTGGTCTTATACCTTGCGCGTTAAAAGTTCATCCGAGGGCGAATTTCGCTACCTCAAAAGGGCGCGCGCGTGTTTCGGTTTAAAGTACAGTTTTGGAATGAATTAATGATTAACACCCGAGCCAGGAACCCCAAAAAACCGACGACTTTGGCCTCCGAAAGGACACATGTGGAACGGTTTCACCAGCACCACGGTTACCGAGTACTGAGTCCATCCATTCCGCATTCAAAGTGGCCATTCCCGGTCCAACAAAGGCATGCAGGGACGAGGATAAAGAAAAACGCGAACGGGAACCGGGACGAATTATGCGTAAATTAATGGAAAATATCTCCCCGCTTTTCACCGTCCTTCGCGGCGCGCATAGCAAAAGGACGAAAAAGTTTTCCCTCTCTCCCCCCGCCCCCCGAAGCGATATTTCATCCGTTCAATTTTGGGCAAAAACGCAGACACTTCGGATTTTCGCGTGAGTTCGGGAAGAACTCGCAGTAGTCGAAGGGAAAAACGCATCCTGCTGCGTTAGAAAATCCGGCCCCGGCTTAGGAACGGCCTGAACGTAATGCGAAATCGGATTGCACGAGCGAATGTATAGATGATATAAATATGATACGCAACGGGAAAAAAGAACCAAACCCCGAGGAACTTAGAAACAGAACATGCCTTTCCGCAATTGGAAGAAGTAAGAGGCAGGACGACGAATAATGGACCGGAGGGTTTTGTTGTGGCAAAAACGAGGGTGATTCGTGTCCCCGCCGCTTCTTGCGGGGGTCGATATCCTCCTCCCCGTTCTTTTGCCCATTTTCATCCTCTTCCTTTTTCCGATGGCAGCATCCCAGGGAACACGGAACACGGACGGGAGGAAAAGATTCGTGCCGTACATGATTAGTTTTCGGGCGCGAACGAAACAGAAGAACTGAGGAGCTGAGGACATGTTTTGCAACCCTCGCCGGCGCTTCGCCAAAAGGGAAATGTTTTCCCCCGAGGCAGACACAGATACAAACAGACGAAGCAGAATTCAAACGCACGCCATTCTTTGTCCCAAGACTGCGCAAGGATTGGCTCGCGGCTACGCGGAGGGAAATTCTTTCATTGGCCAACCACGCGATCGGTATTAGCATCCGGGGAATCCGATTTTCCCTCAACGCCGGTGGAAATTATGTGTTGCTTCCTGGAAGCAAAATGCCACCGAAAATTAGTTATTTGGTAGTAGGTTTGCAACGTGTATAATTGGAAGTAATTTTCATTTCTATATTCGTGGAAAGAAAATGATGGATCACCTGGAAAGCAATTACTCATCGGTAATTAAACAATCACATATCTTTCGGTGCAATGATTATTTTCATTCGCCATTCGACGCTAAGGAGCCGTGAAGGAATGCAGATAAAGGCTTATGCATCACGCCCCTCTGTCAGTTGCTACACGATCGAAACATGGCCGTATCATCGTAACACCAAACATGTACAACAACAACAGGCTCCTACTGCTGCACAATGAGTTCGAATTGTGAAACAACCAAACGAAGCTAAACAAACCCCTTCGCAACAACCCTTCGGGTGGCGTTACAATGATTCTGTTCGCTTCGGGGACCGCGCGATTACACGGCGCTCCGATTTGTTTACCTCTTGCCGTTACTGTTACGCCTGTTGAAGTCGGAGCCTCCGGCAACAGGCAACAGCTCCTAGCCAGGGGGCTATAGGTTGAGTTGAGCGGGTTACAGAGGAGTTTGGAATAACATACACGGTCGCCTCCGCGTTAGCCTCAGCGATGGCCCACTTATGATACACATTTGAAATTTTAAACATCACTTTATTTTCCACCTTCAGCATTGATTAACTGCGAACTAGCCTAAAGGGGATCAAGGAGACAAGGGTCTGTTTGGTATCATCCCTCCAATAAAGCACACTCAATGGAAGAGTGAGAAGCTGTATTAATTTTCCACCACAACAAATTTCTAAAATTTCCCCAAAAAAAATGTTTTAACCGCCCACCAGGCGGGGAGGAGGGTGAGGAACAAGCAAGGATTGGTTGACCCGAGGCATCACGGTACGCTGGTCACCGGCGACCATTTGTTGGACCTCTTTCTGGGGTCCAATAAAAATATAGAATTCGGAAAACGAGAGAAGGCGCGAGGAAATCATGGCACTTTTTCAAACCAAATTGCGACCGAAGAAGTGCACACACACACACACACACCTTTTCCACCCTCGATTCGGTGTGATGGTTCAGTGGCACTTCCGTAATGCGGAGATCCCCGGCGCGGACGACGGAACCTCACCGGACGTTGACTGATTGACCCGGAACAGCGCCAACGCGGGGAGTTAGGACGAGGGAGGCGCGCAACAAGCGCGTGGTTCGCGCAATCGAGCGCACCACGGTTTGCGCATAAGGCTCGCTGCTCTCCGTCCCCCCCTTTCTCCATCCAAAGCGGTGCACGTTGAGGCGTATCTTCCGCTAGGCTCGCGCCCTCGGGTTTTTGTGCGTTATGCGCTGCTTCCGAAAGGGAGATGCCATCGTGCATTAATGTATGTGTGATGCGCGCCTCGGATGGCTGCCTTTTGTTGCCGTTCCGGGGGCAAACCCGGCGTGATGCGTAGGCGATGTGTGTGTGTGTGTGTGTGTGTGTGTGCGTCTGTGTGTTTCACAACACGCGTTTTAACTGTGCACCGAGTGTGGCGCACATTACGAAGTGTGCCAAACGCGACAACGCCGTTGGAAAACGTGTGGGGTGGGAGGGGGGAGGGCCGAGAGGACGTTTCTCAAATGGTCAACGTGTGAAATGGGTTCCGCGCGGAAAAACTCTGCTCGTAGCTGATCGTTATCTGATCTTATCGAACTCTCATGTCAAGTCTTAAGCGAACAGATTTTCTTCCAATTATGTTGCATAACGTATTAATACTTATTTAAACAAAGTCAAATTCTGTTATTGGTGAAGTCACGACAACGTGTTAGCAAAGTTTTGACATTATTTAGCACATAACGGGGAAAGAAAATAATTAATAAACAGGATTTCTACATTACGTCATAGTGTTCTTTTTGAAGAAAAAAAAGTTTGAGTAAGTTGAATTCCAAATTGGAAAACTATTACGAAACAAAACATTTAATAATCTGGAAAAATTAAAAATAATAATTATGAAAAACGAAGAAGAAAAATTGTGTGAAAATGTTGAATTTTGAAACGAAAAAGGAGAATTTTATTGTTCTTTTCAAGATCTCCTTCTTTCGTTTCAAAATCATAATTCTTATTTTTAATTCAAAATCATAATTCTTTTTAGAGAATAGTTGTTTTTATTTCTATCAAATTTATTGCTTCATTTGCAAGGTTTGTTGTTGCTTAATTGTGTTTTATAAAACTTAGAATGTAACTACAAAAAATCCATATTTTCTTATTTCATTATTCTTCAATTACTTGTAGAATTTTATCATCAACAGCATCACCATCATTTACGCGAACAGTTATCCACCAGTTCAAATGGTGTCATTTTTTCTCATCAAAGACACGGGAAAAACAAACGGTTGTGGAAAGACTTTTTCTCAACTGTTGCTCGCGAATGGCCTACATTTGGCACTTTCCCCGCTATCACGGGGCTTTCCCAGTCAGCAACGACGGTTCGGCCGCCACTTCCTTATCATTCGCGCCAACGCTGGACACACCTGGACCGGAGGATTGAGCAAATGGAGGGCATGGAGCGGATTATCTTTCACCGATCATCCAAAGCCTCGATCAGTTCGCGTAATCAGTGCGTTCGGCTTTACGACCGTTCGGCAGCAGCAGCCCGGAAAAGCGATCCGGTAAAAAAAAAACGGAAAGCCCATAAAGCACCGGTGTGTGAGAGTGGTCTAAAGCAAACAGCACAGGTAAGCGGGAAGAAGAAGAAGCAGCGTTTCGAATGATAAAAGTACGACTAATCGGTACCTGCAAAACAGACCATAAGCCAGCTGCAACCGCATTGATATCCTCTCCCTTGATTTTGGGGGGAGCGAAATTGTCTCCCTTCTTGACCAGTCTCACACCACCCCACACCCTCGGAGGGTGGAGCCCATTTGGCAGCGGCCAAAAACGGTTTGGAATAATTTGATAATCATCAACACCCCGGAGGAGAGTGTTGCACGCTGCTATTTCCTGCCCAATGGCGCCCGCCGGGGCTCTCGAGGCTTTTTCTTTGCTTTATTTTCCTTTTCTATTTTCGTTGCTCCTATTTCTCCCGCTTCGCCTGCGTGGTGTGTGTGTTTTTTCGTTTCCTTTTTTTTGCCGACCGTAATTTTCCACCTTTTTTTTCTCCAAACCCCGTTAGAAGATCGTACATCTGCGCGCATGAATCATATACGATCGGCGCACGAGAGGCGTACGTATGCGCGCGCGTGGTACCGTTCGCGTTTTCTTGGCGTGCCCCGAGGTGGAAAAAGGCATCGGTATCAGTGCGGTTGGGCCTCGGTGGTGCCTGTTGGGCTTTTGCTTAACTTTTGCCGAAAGCCGAGCGGGTTGGGTTTTTCTTCACTTCTTTGCCCCGGGGAGGAGGGGAGAATCGAGTTTTATTATGAAACGGCCGATAATGACCAAGAAACCTCCTCGGTCGGTCGGTCTAGCCAGCTTACCAGCCAAGTGTGTGTAGCACCTTCTTCTCCTCCGATTACCCCGTGGTCCGCCCAAAAGGAAGAAGGTTCTCCGCGCACTTATTACTCATCCCCATGCTAGAAATGCGGCCGCCTACCGGCAGGTGCCGGTATATCGAAACATGTTCTGCCTTTGGGGAGCTGGTTTTTGTGTGCAATTTTGGACTCCGAAAACCTTTGCCCTACTCCACGCAACCATCCTCCTTGTTATCGGCAATCACGAACGGTTTTTTTTCCGTTGATCATCACAGTACAGGTCGTCTTCTGGCGGGCTTGATTGCTGAATTAAAAACAGGCGTACACCTAACGGGAACGGGACCAACGTTCGATAGGCCATAAGTTGCGCAAATAAAACATCGATCGTTCGTTCCACTGAACAGAGGAAAAAAGACAGGTATTTGAGTAATGAGTTAATCTTTCTTTAAACAAAATGTTTCATTACCTTCAATCGCATCCTCTTGCATGTAAACAGCCATGCAGCCAAACATTCCTTCCAGTAGCCATAAACCATATATGCTTCCTGCAAACAAGACACACATTTAAGGGAAATATGCGTGCAGCAACAGCATCATGCCTAGCAAGGACCAAACTCCCAACACAGCCAAAGGACAAAGTTTTGAAACCTGAAAACCCCCTCGTTCTAACGGCGATCTATCACCACTACACATGCTCGCTCCATTTCTTGTTTTTCCAAACTCAATCAACCCCCTAGCAGAGGGACGGATATGTGCTGCTGCTGAAGGGGAAAAGCAGGACCAAAAAGGACCGCTTTTTCCCGTCACACGCAACCAATACATATGCACAACTGTTGGCGTAGAACTCTGGCCGAAGAAGAAGGGGACGACTGAAGGGTATACAAGCTTACGCATGATGCACAAACGTTGTACTTCCCGTGCCATCGAAATCGTTCCATTCCGTCCCTTCGTCGTCGTGTTTGTGTGTGTATACTTTTCCGAACAAAATGCAAACACTAGCGCTCTTGACTTAGATTATACTCCAGAGATTCGCAAGTTGTACATTGCGCATCCTTTCTTAAAACCTTTCCATGCAACCGTAGAAAGACTTTAACGCTTCGACTGTCGGAGAACGCTTGTTCCATGTTCCGGGGCCATGTTGGGAAGGAAACGGGGCGAGATTAACTGTACACCCGACAGGCTGTGCCTCCTGCTGCAATTAGCATCCCCCGCACGCGTCTTCTCGGAAAACTTCCGCCATCTCCGCACGTCGACCCCGGCGGAGGATTGAAGCGGATCTCCATCGACAGATAATTCGCCCGAATTGGTCGCTCGGGGCTCGGGGGAGAGGGGAGAGGGCATGGACCATTTTCTTCTTTCTTTTTTCCACACCGAGCCGGGGGTAAAGTTTTTCCAAACTTTCTCGCTACGTCCGGATTCCGCCGACTCGATGGACGCTAATGTCTGTTTTTCGGGGCATACACCGACGCATCCATAATTCCTTCTCTTTGCTTTTGGTCGGGGCCAGCAGAAGTATTCCAGCAATTTTAACAACTATTATTATTTTCTACCACACCGTCCCGGCCGCGGAGGCCTGAGGCTGGGTGTAATGGTGGTCGGTACATTACCTCAATTTGCGTTTGCGGCCTGCCGAGGGAACTGCCGGCTGCTGCTGCTTACGGACTCCGCCGGAGGATGATGAGCTTTTTCGAGATTTTCACCAACCTCACGTGGTCGGTTTTTCCTGCGTTTCAAAGCAATGCCGAACGGTTCGGTTCGGACATTCACCGCTGCACAATTTGCGCCACGAGTTTCCTGGGAGATTCAATGTTTTTTTTTTTTTTTGGTTGTTGCTTGTTTCGATTCGTTTATTTATCTTTCCTGCCTCGCTGTATCACACCCGCACACTTTTGAGGCTCTTTATGTAACGGCGACGATGACTAACTGAGCACCAAAACTTTTAATAAGCACACACGTCGAACCGGACGATTTGCAAACTGTGTTCAAATGGGAGATTTCACGTTTGATCTGGATGTAACAAGTAAAAAGTAGAAAAATCAATTTTAACTGTACACAGGAAGAGTGTGCGTTTTAAAATATTTAAATAAAATAACAAAAATTAATACTCCAATCTTTTTTGATGCATTTTTCGAATAAACGCCAATAATTCCGACAAGTTATAGGGTCAATACCTTAAAAAGGTTCTGAAAAAAAAACATTCTAACATAACCTTCAACCAAAAGAAATTTATCAACGCCGTTTTCCCTTGTGACAACTGTACACATTGCAAGGATGCAGTGTAAATCGCAGACGCGCAATCTCAAGCAACGCAATAAACAAGTGCGCTTTTCCTCGCGTTTAATTGTAAGCGCCACTTGGTACACAAAGGAACACTTTTCGCGCTTCTTTTCAACACGGGTACGTACTTTATACTCTTCCTTCTCGAACAACTACTGAACGTCGTCTCACGGTGCCGATATGCGGTTATGACTCGCGGATACGCGTGATATCGGGGTGCCGATGCAAACGATGACCACGGATAATGCTTTTCTATCGTTCAACTTTCCACGCTTTTCCACGAATCAGACGCGATACGGGCACTAGCTTTCCAGACAACCTTCTCACTCAACGGTCAAAAACGTACTGAAAACTGACGCGAACTTTGTGTGCGATGTGTTGAACCATGTTGGTGACCAAGGTTCTTGCAACAACATGTTTTCGCTCGCCACAAGTGCCCAAAATTGCAAATTCTCGCATAACTTTTTAGTTCGTTCACCGATTTCCTAATATGACCCCTTCAATGAAAGGTCTCTTCAAGACGCGCAACTTTGTTTAAGATGAAATTTTACCATCATTTCTTGTATTTGAGAAAAAACCTGTGTGACAACGGATTCGCCCTTCGGGCGAAAAGGTGAAACAACCTTAATTTAATTGCAATCAACGATCCAGCTGGTGATGGATAGCTCAAACCTGAACCTGTGAATAAAGCAGCTCTCATGGTTTAGCGACTTTGGGGAATTAATGTCTCAAATACGTATTGCTGCAATCGAATAAATTACATCAGCCATTATAGTTACGGCGACGCGCTTTTTGGGAAAAATGTCTTATAACATCAAACATGTTCGCTCCACGTTAGTGTGAAAAAACAAGATTATCCCTATGGTTATTTTCTTGAGTAAATCATTCAAAGAGTTTAACAAATGATGGGAAAAAACGGCAAATTAAATGTGCAGTCAAAATATGTCGGATTGGGATTCGGATTCGGAGATCCGGGTCTCAGAATGGATTTGAATACTACCTGCGGAATCGAGATTTGGATCGTACCAAGGTTAGTATACACGTCCAGAGTATATAATAACCTTGGTTCGTAGAACAGTTTCAATAACTAGTTCCATTGCAAGGAACCATACTGGATTCAAAAATGTATACCGCGATTTTTAAAACCGTTTGAACCATACACGATATTCTATATTTAAGATTCTGTGCAGACATGTTCAGGAGTATATATGCTGTTTCAATTTTAAATCCATTTACTTCAATGTCCGAAAATATTCCAAGAATACATCATTTACTAGTTCATGTTTCCATGTAGAAACCATCATATCGCATTTGTTTTTTGTTTGAATTCATAAGCGGTGATATACTTTGAATGATAGTCTAAATTGAGTATGTGTTTTAGATATAGTATCTATATAGATGAATGATCCGTTTCATTCTTCATTCCACTTTATAAAACGTTAATCCCCAACGCTTCTTTCCAACCCACCCACCCTTCCTTAACTTTTCACAAAGACCTATGGATTGCATAAATCACAGGACAAATGGCATTCCCATTAGCGATTATGCTATCATACTTTCGTGTGAGTTCACCTTTTATTTTTATTGTCTTATCTTCCAAGTACTTGAACGGGCAGTGAGTTTTTAACGCCACGTGCGTCCCGCACGAAAGAGCCTTCAGTAACAGATCCGTTTTCGGGTAATGCCTGTGCCCCGTGGTGCGATAAGGAGCGTGATTGAGATTTTACCGCACATGCCACATCCCTCATCTACAGCTTCTTAAGCAATGCCTTTGCCGTTTTCTGTGCCTCTCGATCGTCGGCAGTGCTAAAAACGGAGATAAATATTTACACGAGATTTTCAACGACTGGAACCACTCATACTTACTGTGGTGCTGTCTGGTTGGCTGCTAGTTCAAGAAAGTGTCGTGCTTTGGTGCCATTCTTCAACGCAATGTACGTCTCGCCCAGCATTAGATGGTTCAGAGGAAAAAAGTTTGGGGCCACATTTTCAGCCTTCTCGAAACACTGCAGCGCATCCTCGAACGTTGCTTCCGGCACGTCAATTGTGAAGGTGTGAATCATCTTTTTCTGGAACCAAGGCAAACTGGCCAGCTTGTGGTAGAACCGCCCCAGTACAAACCATGCAAAAGGATCCTGTGCATCCAACTCTGTGGCTTTCTTGAGGTGCTTCAGAATCGTGCTGAGCTGCAGGACACGCTCCTTTAAACCATCTATGCCGGACTTTTCTGCCAGAAATATTGCGTAGTATTTGTGTGCGGCCGAACGCTCCGGTGCCAGCTCGAATGCCTTTTTGGAGTAATCGAATCCTTCGAAAATAAGGGCTTCTAGCTGTTTCGATTTGCTTGCATCGTCGACGAACTCCCTCGATAATGAATATATCACACGACACAACCGCCACAAAATTTCGTAGCTTCGATCCTGCCGAGACAAAAAACAAATAAATCCAGTTGACCTAGTCACCAACGGACCAGTTTTCTCTTACCGTTTGCTTCAGCAGTAGATCGTACGATTCGCGAAATTTGTACGCATCGAACAGCTGATCAGATTGTTTGAGAACGTCCTCCATGATGGCAACAACCGGCTTTGCCAAAACTACTGCACCGAACGCTTCCTCATCGGCTACTGCCGGGCGCAGAACTTGTTTCACCATCTGGCACCGCAGCTTCACACGTCATCCGCTTGGAGTAGGAAGCACCACATCGTCCCTTCTCCCCCCCAGACAATCGATCTCCCTTCCATGCCGCTTCCTCATCGCACGCGATCGTTCTTCCGCCACACGCCGTCATCGTCACACTCTTATCTGTTGAAATTGTGTGGCGATGTTGCTGCTACTCGCTCTACCAAATGTGCACATACAATGCCCCATGACATGACGAAGCGAGTTTCATAGATACCAATCGTCGCGCTATTGGTACCGGTTTTTCGTTTCCTATATTCATAACAAAAACTAAAGTGAATCATGCGACTAACTGCACCCAAAGGGAATTTTCGTATGCACAAATGTTTATTTCTTCCTTCCCTTATCTTACCGTAGATCGATAACAGATAAAACCTCCCGTTCTACCGTATAGCCTTTTCACCTTCAAAAGGCAGGTTTTGCCAAGGTACCGTTTAACCTTCAGGTCTACGACCAAAAATACCTACGTTAACATACGACCGCCTACCCGGGTAGGCCATACGTCTTGTATGGGAGTTTGCATTTTGCTGTGCTTCAAAGCTAATATGTTTTGTTCTAGATGCCGTAGTGAGTTGAAATTTTCAGTGATGATACTTAAGAATGTTTTCTAACGCATCCCATTAAAATAATAATATTAAAAATTCAATGAGTAAGTATTTTTTCATTTAAATATATTTTTCCCCATAGATCTACAATCGCTAACTCTGTAAACCATACATTTTCAATAAGTAATTGTGTTTGTTTATACTTCTTAAGTTTCTGGTGAAGTAACTTCTAGGTGCCTTTAAACATTTTTGCTTATAAAGTGAAATTTTAAAGATTTAGAAATATTTTTCTATTAAATTTTACGTTTTGGAAATGTTCATGTTCCTCAGTAAATTCAGTGGCATATCTGGAGGAAATTCTTGATTATACATTGTTACATCTGATATTTAAGCCTTAACATTTTAAAACTTAGCTCATATACATAAATTCGATCGTTTTATTTCAAATAATAACAGTTTCTTTTGTATTTAATTCAACCCGTTGCATCATGATTTTCTTGCAATTAATAAATTATTATTTTGTGTAACAAATGATGAAAGTTCACCTAGAATGCTTTCGATGCCACTGTGTGGTCCAAAATGTAGCATAATTTGCATATTTGTAGATCGTCTTCGAGTTTATCTCATTACTTATTGCTCGAGGAGTTCGAGGAGTAAAACAGTCTTTCATAGTGTGTCTTAGATAAATTATTATTGTTTTCAATATAAATATAAAAAGAAAAACCCGAGGGGCACCTCCTTTCACCTACTGGTGGTTTGTCTTGATACAGAAAAATAAAAACTCTCGTACAAAACGTATGACTTACCCGGGTAGGCGGTTGTAGATTTAAGGGGTATAAATGGAAAAATGGTGTAAAAAAATACTTAGAATAAAAATAAAAAGTCGGTTTTCGGCAGAATGATAGAAAACATGTTGCTTGAGGCATTCCAGGAATTTCGAGTCGATATAACTGTTCAATTCGAAGTAATTGCAAAATAAAAGGGCAAAACTTACCCAGGTAGGCGGTTGTAGATCTGAAGGTTAACCATTTGTCGCCTCAAACTGGTGTTTAACGTTGCACTCGCGACCAGTTGCATTTATACTTCCTATCCCGTTATTTGAACCTCTTGTTAATGCTACCACCACCACAACCATGGGGGACTGAACCCGATAATACATGATCCGAATTGAAACGTTAACTCACATGATAAGGTGCGTTGATAAACGGTTTAAGCCGTCCTACCTCATTTTCTCAAGTGACACGCAACCCCGCAACCCAGGTTTAAACTAATTTTCCTTAACCTATGTTTTCGCTAATTCACCATTGCAAAAGTTTCCTAAACAAACGCTTAATTGGGCCTAAACTTTTGACTTGCGGTAAAACCCCCTTCTACCGGAGGTTTGTGGTAACTTAATGACTTGATTGGGAAATCAAAAAAAAAAGTATCGATATCAAGGTACGTCACCACTCGACGATGGCTAGCGGACGGAAAGCACGCTCCAAAGACGGTCTGGCGTGCCTTCTAGAGTTTCTTCAGCAGTTCGGTGGCCTCTTCACGGCAAATGCGATCGTCCTCGCAGCGCACCTCGACGGCGGCGGCACGCTCGAGCCACGGTTTCGCCTCGGCCGATTGCTTCAACGCCAGGTGCGACTTGCCCAAATACAGCAGGTTCAGCGCGTAGAAGTTGGGCTTGATGCTTTCGGCCTTTGCAAAACACTCGAGCGCCTCGGCGTACGATGCGGTCGGCGGATTCGGTGCAACGGAATTGATCAGCTTGCGCGTGATCCAGTTCACCTCGGAGAGCTTATAGTTGAACTGGCCGAGCATATGCCAAATGCCCGGGTCGCTATCGCCGTTCAAACTGACCGCCCGTTGGAAGTGTTTCTGCACATTCTCCAGCTGCTTGATGCGCTCCGTGACGCCATCGAGCGAGCTTTTCTCGGACAGAATCGCACCGTACCACTTGTTGGCGCCAAAATTGTCACCATCTTTTTCGAGGGCTACCCCGGCGTGCTCGAACGCTTGCCGCACGAGAGCCTCCTTCTCGTCGCTGACGGATGATTGCTTCGATAGGAAGAACACGGTTCTGGCTAGCCGCCATTTCACTTCGCAGCTTTCTTGGTCCTAAAACACAGACACAAAACAAATATACCGGAAATGCCAAACAATTCTAAGAAAAAACCACGTGGATCGCATCAATTACCGATAATTTTTGTATCATATCCAGTGAGTCCTGATATTCACAGTTCTCGAACATCTCATCCAATAGTTTCAATTCCTCGGCGGACATTTTCACGGCCAACGTTTATCGATTTTTGGGGTCAACAAAGGTGTCACGAACACGCAGGGTCTTCTAGCACGCCACCTACCGTAAACACTGCGTCGTTTGGAGCAAGTCAGTTCAGAACGGTTAACTGGAAAGTACTGACGATGGAGTCCCACTAGTCACAGTTAGTCGGTCCACAAAACAGAAAAAAATGTGCCACCTTTACCTTTGTGCAATGGTCGCGCGCCAATCGCGGTGTTACCCACGAACACATTGAGCCAACCCACATGTGGGGTGACAAGTTCATTTATACGCCCGGGAGGGGGTGCAATGGAGGGCGCAATATAAGCGACGAATATGGACCTCCGACCGTTTATCAGAAAACGCGGAATCAATCGCGGAACTTCGTATTTGTACACCCCGCGGGTAGCCGATGCACCTTTGCTTTGTTTGCGTGACGCTCAACGTTTAGGTGCATTCTACTACAGGCATAAGAAAGTACACAATCGTTTCCGTAAAATCTCTTCCTGTTGGCAGTTTAAAGTTATTAAGATCAAGTGTGTATTCATGAAAAATGTGAGTATTTTTTTAAAATAATAACATTTCACTTAGAAAATAGTAAAATCTTTCGTTTATACATATATCGGATTTAAAATCAACGAACACAAGGTCTTTGGAATGATTAATTGATTTTTATTATTTTCCTTCCATTAAATTGCACCCTCGAAAAAATACACACACTCACACACTTTACTCTCGCTGAAAATCTTATCAGTTACAGTTTCTTTAACAACTTGGTCGCCTCCTCCTTGCATTGCTTATCGTCTTCGTTCAGTACGGCCACGTTTGCCGCCAGTGTCATGAATTCCTTCGCCTTATCCGTCTGCTTCAACGCTTGATACGTTTTGGCCATCATCAGATGGTTCATGGAGTAAAAGTTCGGCTTGGTCGATTCGGCCTTTTCGAAGCATTCTAGTGCTTCTTCGTAGGTGCCAGTCGGTGGGGTCGCGAAGATGGTCGACACAATCTTACGCTGGTACCAGGGCAGATCGGCCAGTCCGTAGTAGAACTGCCCGAGAATGTACCAGCTGGTCGCATCGTTCGGATTAAGCTCGACCGCTCGCAGCATGTGCTTCTTGACCGTTTCTAGCTGCGTCACGCGCTCCTTGATGCCGTCCAGGCCGCTCTTGGCGTCCAGAAGGATGGAGTACCACTTGTGCGAAGCGAAATCGGAATCGTTCAGTTTCAGCGCCTCCTCCGAGTAACGGAACGCTTCACGGACAAGTTCTTCCTTGCGTGGGCTTGGGGTCGGCTTCGACAACGAGTAGGTTACACGGGCGAGACGCCATTTAATGTCGTAAGTTTCTTGTTCCTAAAAAAAATGAAAAATACATGAGTAACTAAGATAATGAAAACAAGTTGCCCTTGTATGTTTGTACAACTTACAGGATATTTCTGCAGCAAGTCGTACGCCTCCTGAAAGTTGTTCTCATCGAACAATTGGTCCGCATGCTGGATTGTCTCGCTAAGTGATTTAACAGCCTCTTCCGCCATTTTGTTCACCGCTGGGTCTTCCTTCTTATTCGATTTGGACGAAAACAGGGACCACGATGTCACGAACAGGAGTGGCCGAACAGTAAGAAGAGCTGCCGTTGATTGCCGTGGGCGCTATTGGTTGATTAAAGACAAGGCACACGATGCAATTAAGATGATTGTTCACTCAATAAGATCACCAGCAACACGTATTCCTCCTGGTTTATATGCACAATCTGCTGCACCTTCACAGAGTCGTTCGAAAGAATACCTTTTGTCTGTTGCCAGGAGCTTGTGGTGGTCTTCGAAGTCCGCGGAACTGTTTGAAGGAAGCAAGATTCTCCCGAAGCGCGAACTTCGTTAGTCGTAGCGTGTTGATTGCTAATCGGCCGTACCGTTGAATAATACTACCAGCACCTTTCGTTGCGTTCTGTACAATCATGACTCGCTTTTGACACTTTGGACTCTGGAGAAAACAACACAACACTACACACAGCTGATTGTGACGGTTGACCGACGATTGAACACGAGAAAGAGAAGAGGAGCAGCAATTACACGTTGAGCGAGCAGTGGGCTCGGAAAGACCTTTGGTCGTTGCGTAAGTAAACACTAACTTCAAACGCTTATCCTCTTCCGCTATCGGATATCTACGAAAATATATCTCTGTGCTACGACGAAGATTCCTGTTGACTAATCCCTCAGCGAGGGGGTAATGCAGGTCATCGTTGTAAACATTACTTTTCTCTCTTTCGCTCCAACGGAATCATACATAAACAATTACAGTGTTTTTCCGTGTGCTTTGTAGTTTTCAACGGAAAATGCTGTACCCTTTCAAATTCCGACAGTGTTGCCAGAGGCGTTTTCATGGCATGATTTTCAATTCAAATCAACGGCTATGTTGATATCTTATTTTATTCTCAGCGTTTATAAAAAGATTTACATTTGTAAAAAGAAGTTGCCTATTTTTAACAAGACTGTGAAGAACGCAGCCGAACATGTTGGCCAGAGGAGATCAAAGCATTTTGTCGGCTAAGCCTCGGCGGTTTCAAAGATGTTTCTTTTTCCAAAGGTTCCGCGTGCTGTAACAAGCTGTAACATAGTGTGGAAGTTTAATTTTCTTTTACATTAGTTCTACAGCTCTATCATTACCTATTTTCCGAGTTATACTGTCGAAACTCCAGAATGCGTACTGGCAACGGATACGGTATACGATTGTAGTGACTGCAACGGAATCGTTTCGTGCCATCCTCACCGTGCCTGCAGCCGGTGGTATAACGGCGCAGTATCAACGGGGGAAGATCGATCGTTCCCTTTTGGACATCCATCCTGGCCAGCCGTATCTTTCGGCGGACGTAGTGGATGGTCATTTTCCACCATATACGAGCCCGTACAACCGAACCCGTCGATGACCGATCGTCCGAGAGGACGCTTAGATTGTTTTCGCTCCGATTGGCGTACTTTGGACACCACTCCCGGTACGCATCAAAGAACATAAACTTATGCTCTACGGACGAGATACGATGATGGTGGCCCCGCTTAAGCGATGCCTGTGTCGGCGTGTTCAAACGGCTGATAAGCGAATCCATATTACTTCCACGACGTTTAAGCCGCTTTTTACGATTCTGTAAGTCGAGTGCATCCTGTTCCTCCGATTTGCGATCGGACCGTTTCGAGACCTTCACGTTGAAGCGCGGCTCGTTGTTGGCGTCTCCGAAGATGCCGCGCAATTCGGCAATCTTGATGAGATACTTGGAATCCAGGCGGATCACCTCTTTGCGCTTTATAAGCGCCAGAAAGACGCCACTTTCCCGAAAGTCTAGGCAACCGTCCTTTTGAGGGCAAAAGTCCGGCAACTCGACCACCTCGAACTGATCCGTCGGAGGGACGTTGACTTCCTCTTCGGAATTTTTGCGTGTGCTCATGCTCTCACCATCGGGTCCCTCACGGTCGCCTTCAGACCCATCGGTTACGCCTTTGATGACTGGTCGCCCTCCGGTAGTATCGGACCTCCCGAGCAACCGGTTAACCAGAGTGTTGCCTGCCGCTTCCGCCAGTGCGGCCAATTCGCGTTCCTTCATGGCCTTGTAGTGCACTTCGAACGCTTTCTGATTGGTGTACTCGACCGCACGCTGCACCATGGTATCATTTTCCGTGTCTACGACCGAGTGTGTCTGGTAGAGAATGAACTGCACCTGCGGTCGGGACATGGCCAGTTTTAGCGTTTCCCGCTGCTCCTCTAGTAGCTTCGCCACCCGACGTCGACTGTCGTCCGTCATTTCCGATTCGGAGAGCATCTCCAGCATGGAAAGATCACCTCCTCGGCTGCAAATCAGATCAATCGGATCACTAACCGCACTATACGAGCTGGGCGGGTTCGCCAGAATGCCCACTACTTTATCGAGCACCGGAGAACCGTGGGCAACCTCGGAGAAAGGCTCGGCGAACAGCTTCAAGTTGGTCACACCGAGGGAAAGCATATACTCTCGGTACTCCGCCAGCTTCGCACCACAACCAAAGGCAACAAAGTTCCGCACGCGGTTACAGTTCGCCAACAGCGACGCCAGATACGCCGTCGACCGGGGTGAGGCAATGTGCGTCTGTACCACATCACCCTGCACCTCGAAGTAATCCAGCAGATTCGAGAAGATCGTCGGTCCGATCGTGAACGAACGATCCTGTATGATGAACTTGTGGTCTCGAAAGATACGCGACTGGACGAAGCTCGTCCGATCTTCCGGGTAGATGAACATCACCTGCGGACACAATCGGTCCCATTTGTACCGGTTGATGGCAAGCGGAATGTAGCCGGACTTTTCGCGCTGATTGATCCGATTCAGTAGGCTCTGGAAGTTTCCCGTCGTGGGCTGCTCGATCAACTCAAATCCGAGCTCCTTCAACACCTCGTTAGCTTCCTGCTTCGTCCTAATGCGGAACGTGTTAATCCAGCCGGCAATGATGGGGTTGGACACTACGATGGCAACCTTGTCGTCCTGCAGATGCAACGGCAACAGACACTGCATATTGTACGCACTGTTCTGTATCCGGATGCGTGTCAAAGCGGCGGCAATTTTAATACTGTTCAACTCCAGGCACCTTTCGATTTCTACAAGCAACGACAAAGAGACAGCTATTAATTGCCAGAGTTTCTTACCCCTCACCACCACTCTCACTGACCGAGTAGATTGGCCTCGTGGAATAGTTGATCCTTCTGGGGGACAGTTTCCGGTTCGCGTTTGACAAACTTCCGCAGGTACATGTCGTAAAGCAGTAACCAAACGCGAGTCGTTTCGTGGATAAGCTGTTAGAGAGTAAAAGAGTCTTCCTTATAGCGTTAACCTTGAGAAACCCAATCCTCTACTATCAACCACTTACCGCCGGGTAGCTTTCGTAGAAGCCAACGTTTTTCAATGCCTGTTGAAGCACCATTTTAACTGCAAAGAAAGCCCAATGAGAATGCTATAGCACACAACACCCTCCGTCTAAGACGCTTTGCTTGAAGCAGCAGAAGGCATACGGGGGGACATTTTACTAGCTTCAGTTTAGCAGGGGGCCATAAATCATACTCCAGGGTTTTTATTTTATTGCTTTCCAATAAACTTCTCCAATCAGTCGTCAGTTCGATTGATTTTCCTCGAAGCGCGTAATGCAACGGGTTCGTATAGGTCAGGATGACAATTTCAAACAGTCGATTTCCTGCGAGGACAGGAAAATGGTGGTTCATGGTGCAATGAAAAGCGAAGCGGCGAAAATATGATAACGAAATTACTTCCAGACACGAGATGTTTTCGTTCAAGGATTCACTGGTCCGTCTTCTTTGAAGAAACATTCACCCATTCCCTTCGTCTACAGCAAACACAAACATGCAAAGCAGGAACGCAATGCCGGGGCACAAGCGGAAAATGGCCGCACGGACCGTTTTGCGTGACATCTTTATAGCCACTGCCACGAGGTGCCAATGTAAAGAATTGTTGACGAAAGCTGGTTATTTCTGTTGGGTGTTTATCAACTTCTTTACGACTTCTACCGTCGACGCTCGCTGTGGCCACACCGTATAACCCAAAGGGTGTAATGAATCGGCTCGGTGGGGTTTCTGGTAACAACACATTGCTACACTCGTTTGATTTCACGCGTCGTTATCGAGCAATCTAGAAACTCGGAGAACTTGTTGCTACCTACCCAGGGGGTGGCCTATCGATCAAAAGGACTTCCATCGGAGATAGGATTGCATGCAGTATGGTGCAAGAAAGCCAGAAAGCAGCCAGAAGCAATCGAAGGTCTGATCTCAAAATACCTACACCGGTAGACATCATAAATCATGGAGTATACTTTCCGCATCTCATACTCATCATCGAACTGGACCGGAAGTGGTGGCTTGTGAAGTAACCTCCCGGCGCGAACGATGTCCTCCAGGCGCCACTGGTTGTAGGCGGCGATGTCGCAGAAGTCAATCGGATTATCCAGAAAGCACTGACGCCGCCGTCGCCGCAACGGTGTAGATCCATCGCCGGAAGCGGGTGAGGCGGCCATCGGTGAAACGACCTCATCGAAGGACCTGGCCTTCACCTCCCAGTAGGTATGGTCGACCTTCTCCAGGGAGCTTTTCAATTGACTAAAGGGAGAGAACCCAAAGTGGGGGGGGAAAAGGAACATGACACACATAAATACAGGCCGCACCAGGCGAACCAGGGATAACCTGGAGCCGTGAATAATGAAGTACTTATACTTTGTGAAAGGCAATTATTATATCGTGCGTGCGTGGCAAAGGTGTGCCGAATAGTGACAGTTCAAAAGCTGGGACGAACCCTTGCTGACCTGGATACTACTTAGTTCCAGCACTTCCGCGAACTCCCAGTCCCATCAAGGAGTACCCTCCCTGTACTGCAATGCGACTGTTTGGCATGAATGGAAAGTCCTTGCGGTTGTCGCAAAGATTGCGCCACTTGCTACTAGCACTCGGGTGCTCGCACTCTCTTTCTCTCTTTTCTGGTACTTCCTGAATGTAACGGTTTTTGAAGAATCAATCATCCCCTTGGAACATGCAAAGCGATGATTATTTATTTGACGAACCGCAAAACATCCTAGAGTAGACGAGCGAGAGAACGACGAAGCGGGAGTTCTCACCGTTGAGCTTATGTACTTGACATTATGATAACTACTACTTTCTTCAAGGAAATTGGCCTCTTGCATTGCGTGTAGCAGACGATTTCAATAAATAAGTGAGAAGGTTAAAAGCAGAAAGTGTGGCCATGATGACTACTGAAAATCTTTAAGTCCTTTTACACTCTACTAAAGGATTCTTCCATTTTGAATTTAAAACGACTTTTTGGATCAGTTTTACTTACATTCCTTTTTCTGCCGCTGCGTTGATTTTCTTCTGCTGCTCGAGCAACCGGAAGTACTGCTTCAGCTGCCATTCGAACTCGCTCGGTAGCTGCAACCGTACGCGATCGGTCGCCGCGATCGTGTGACCAAACGCGATGATTGGTTTCGCCCGGAACAACTCCTCCAGCACCAGTATTTCGCGCAGGATCTCCGGATAGACGGAGAATATATCCGCCCGGCTCACGTAGAACAGGTGATTGGATGCCATACCCGCGTCCGTGAGCTTTGCACGCTTTGTGTCACTAACTCCACGGGCACGTCTCGCTAGTACGACGATCCGGCGAATACTGACGATTCGGGCCAAACCGAATTCTACCCATTGCATTGGCAAACCCTCCGTTTGCCTACCTTCTCGGGTGCGCCCCGTCCCCCTTTTCCCGGCGACTGGTTTGCGCTGACACGCAAGCATCGTAAATATGTGTTGCGAGGAGTGCCACCGGGCGAATTCTTCGTTTCCGCAAGTTCCCCGAGATTTGAGGGAAATACCGAAGCAGCACGCTCTACCGAGGAGTGAAATGCACGTGGGCCCCTAGAGCTTCGGGAGTTCACTTGTTACTTGTGCACTTGTACTTAGCGGTATGTGGCCTAGTTTCGGTGACGACTTCAGAGGGGGGTAGTTATTTCCCTCCGAGGACAAGTCAAAGGAACTCTCCGAGTAAACAAGGTAGTATTTTTATTTCCACGTCGCATGGTGCATAGTGTACAAAACTATCCCTGCAAACTATTTGTATGGCATTAGTTGGCTACTTGGAGTAAAAAACAATGCATCGTAAAATATAACAAAAAAGCACACTCTGGAGATTCGACGACGGTGTCCTCGGTTGAGTGTCTATCCAAAGCAGAAAGGATAAAACAAATCTACACACAACTGGTGCGGTTTTGTGGCTAACACTCCCAGAGGTGGCTGATTGTTGGCCATTGAATCACACCCCACGAATAAAAAAAGAAGGAAAAAGTCCGCCACCGTACGAGGTGCATAAATTATGCTTGCCACTTGGCAGCCAACAAGCGGCGTGGCAACAACAAAGTTGGCACGCAAAGACAAAACTTTCGTAACTCGACTCTCCACCTCTCTCCACGCCGAGGAAATACTATTCTTCTAGGTGAAAAGCTAACAGAAAAGTTTCAACAACACTTTGGAGCGTATAATTTAGCAAAGTGAACGTCTTTTTGCGGTCGAACGTATCGTAGCGTTTTTATGGTAGTTCCTGAGTTGTAAGGATATTTACTTTTAAGTCGCACAGTCAAATTTAAAGAACTCACTTTATTAATTTTCCAGAATATCATACATAAGTTACAGTAGCTGCTTTTATTTATTACAATCAAAACAAAATCTATCATTATGAAATGTTAACGGGTTTTTAAATCACTGGTTTGTAACAAAAATGTGTGCTGTACGAAACTGAACTAAAGCTATTGAAACATTGCATGAAACAAAAATTTACTCTGTACAAAATCCAATCAGGAGATTGTTTTAAAAACGCCTATAAAATAAAATTGTTCACTTCCGCTTGTTGAGGTTGAGTACAATCGTAATGG
Source organism: Anopheles coustani (assembly GCF_943734705.1). Lineage (NCBI taxonomy): Eukaryota > Metazoa > Arthropoda > Insecta > Diptera > Culicidae > Anopheles > Anopheles coustani. The sequence goes on along the minus strand of NC_071288.1, from coordinate 94,915,364 downwards.
ATAATGTGGTCATGGTTAGTTCGCAAAGGATTCAGCAATCTTAAAAAACATCGCTGTCTGAGAGAGTCTGAGTGTGTGTGAACCTCCAGCCTAGCTAGACGCACATTACAGCATTCCGAAGCCCTTTGAGTAGGTGATTGCTTTAAGTAAGCGTTCCTCTAGTTTCTCCTTCGAGTCGTACTCAGGTAATAGCAGGACGTTGAAACAAGTGTGACTAGTCGGTAATCGGTCGCAGTCGGGACCGTTCCTGGCAATGACCAATTTTAGCCTGCTGAGACCCCCAACAGGAACACGATCGGAGCCTAGAGAAGAACCCAAGAGACAAAGGGACAATTAGTTTCATTAGAAAATTTTAATACTTGATTTGTCTTCTTACCCGTGGTGAACTGCAGTAGTTTTCGTTTGGTTTCCATCGACAAACCGTGCACGATCGTCCAGAAATCTTTGATTGTTTGCGATTCGACCGTAAAGCCTCCCTCGTACTCCGTCGACTTTTCGAGCTGATCGAAGTCGAACTCCTTGCTTCCGCACACGATCAGCTCCACCTCCTCCGGGCGGAACAGCAGATGGAGTGGACTTTCGTCCGTTACCATCTGGAACCCACGACGGAACGCTTTGAACTGCTTCTCGACGCTCTGGTTGAGCAAAAAGTCACTGTACAGCTCTACAAACTCCTGCTTGTTTTCCTGCGTAACGTAGATCTTGTCCCCATCCGGCTTCAGCTCGTGCTCGAGCGTGCTTCCAAACACGTCCTGGTAGCCAATTTTGAACGTTTGCATAAACACATCCTCCATGTCGTTTTCCGTGTATTCCAGCAACGACTTTAAACTGTTGTAGAGAACCTGAAAGAATTTGTAGAAGTAAAATCGGTTACAATGTGTTGCAAATGAAATAAGGAAATTATATTGGGAACTAACCGGATTGAGATCCTTCAGATCCGGGAATGATCCTCTCATCCCCATCAGCTTGCGATAAACGACCATTGGGAAGTTAACCGCCAGTATGATATTGTTATAGATTGCCAAACCCAGCACGATGCCGATCAGTGTAAATTGAGCCTCGTTTTCGAACGATATCGAATTGAACCACATCATGTTGGTGTCCTCGTTTGTCACGAACATACCGTAGTCCGGATTGAAAATCTCCTCGATAATGAGCTGAAAGAACTCCTTCGATACACCACCCTCGTCGATGCCCTGCTCTCCGGTGAACTCCACCACGAGCTGCTTCTTGAGATCCTTCGGGTTGGACATGGCAATGATTTCCAGCTCGACCAGCGCATCATCGATTATATGATCGCGTCGGATGCGCAGGTTCAAGAAGGGATTCACGGGATCATCGAGCAGGTACTGCCTCATGGCACTGATTCGCCGCTCGGACATCATCCGGATGCGCGAATCGTAGTACAGAGCGAGCGTTTTCGTGGTGGTCGTGAGGATAAAGGCGTGCTGCATGAAGCAAAAGTGCTTCGAAACGTCACCTCCCAGCAGTGGTGTTCCGCCGCTTTCGGCCGTTGTGATGCTCCGGTAGATCAAATAGTCGTGGTCCATCTCGATGCTATCACATAACAGCTCGTTGTAAAATTCTTCGTATGGCACCAGTGGTTTGCGGCAGTCGAGCGGATTTACATCAAGCAGCTGCGCGAGCGGATCCTCTAGCCTCTTGTGGCTCGTACGCCGATCTTCCTCACCTACCATCTCTTCGTCCTCAGGTACGAGCGAAAGGAAGGACGGCAGTGATGTATCCCGCAGATCCGTCTCTCGATATTGCTTCGGTTCCAGATCCCCCGCGAGAATATTTGCAAAGTAAATTAACTGTGAACGAATTAAATCGAAAATGAATTAACCGAATTTTTGCACCAGTTATGGAAAATCGTATGACTCACCTTCATAACCTTTGTTGCATTGCATACAACCTCATTTCCCTGTGCCGGTCCTTGTTGATAGGGGTTGAGTGAGAGCGTGGTGATGGTGATCAGCTGCTGAATCTGTTGCAACATTGGGTAAATACTGTCTGGACAGTGTTGCGCCCAAATGCTAGCAAGACGGCCCTGTGCCCACATGGGTAGATAAGTAACGGCAGCGCAAATCCGCGGGTACGTATCCTCCAGAAAATCTGCCGAAGCAATCAACATCGTTTCGAACGCAATCACAAACACCGATATGATCGGTTCAATCTGCTCCTGCGTGTCTTTCAGCGATACTCGTAAATCACGCGACAGGGACTCGCCGAGCAATTGCAGTGCATTGTTTATCGGCCCAACGATGTCCGGGCGAGCTGCGTGGACCATTTTCAGCGAACGTCTGAGTGCAGCCACATCGACGGAAGTGTAGGACATACCCAGGACGTCCTGCGCGCTATCCGGTGGTGCTTTACTGTCCTCGTCCTTATCGAGATCACCTTCGAGCGATCGAATATCTTCCTTCTTCATGTTGCGCAAATCCCCCGGAGGTGCCCTTGCCAACATCCTATCGATGCTTGACGTGGCCGAACTGAGCTGAAAACTCTTCGAGAGTAACTGGTGAGCGGAGAACACGGCACCCACCGTGCGGATGAGCAGCGAATCGGACCTGTGGCGCTTGCACCAATCGATAAGTTCATTCAGATTTTCCTCGCTTAGATGCTGGGCCCCTTGCGCTGATGTTATCGTCGTCGATAGTGCCGAATCAACGTTTCTACTAAGGCTATCGGCATTGGCATCCATGGTGCTATCGTGGAGCTGGTTAGTTGCCATTTTTCTTAAATTTCTACTACTGCTGCTGCTCTCCACTGGTTGATCGTAGGCTAACCTTTTTCTACTGTCACTATGGACATTGGACGTTTCCCCCTGGTCTCCTTCCTCCATAGGCGTTACATCAGCGAGGGAGCTATAAAATAATTCAATATGTAATTGCACGATTTCCATACACTTTGATGACTGTGCAACCTACCTATTATCAGCCACCTCCACGCGTTTCGTATTCATATTTTGTTTGTTCTCTTCCAAGTACGTACCGGATCGATCCAAACACGGACTTGACGGTGATGGGGTAGGTTTGCATTCCATCGACTGATGGACAGCTGCACTACTAGAGGAACTACCACTGGCCGCATGGTTTTCGCTGGGCTTCGACAATATTGGAGTTTTTTTTTCATCGCACAAAGGTGCTTCCTGCGAAAAAAGCTGTATCGCTCGCGCAGCAGCCGCGTTCGCCGTCATCCGGCTGACCTTTCCACTCGAGGCACAGTTCTTATTCGAGCACTGCTCATTTCCACAGCCCTCCATCAACTGATAAAAATATCGTTCTATCAGCTTTTTGGCCGAAGCGCGCTTCACTTCAAGTTCATCGTTCGAGGCAATAGTGCGATGATTTTTGTGCGAGCCAATTGCCCTGTTGTTATCTTTAGACCGCTCCATTACAGTTGTCTCTGATTCATCGATCCTGGAAAAATATTGAATAAAAGATAGAGGATCATTTTATCATTCAACAGAGTTGATGTGTCTTGTTTGAATACAACAATTGCTTAGTCACCTATGGCATGATCGTACATAGCATGCTTACATTTCCACAAAAAGTTTTACAGCCCAACCAATAAATACAAATAACAGATCACTAATTAAACACTATTTTGACTTGGGAAAGAGTAATCCAACATTTTTAAAAGCGATAACGGAAGATGAACAAATGATTCCAATGTACTAGATGTCAACAAAGAATTCTATGGAAGCTTCAGCAGATTTGCTAGTAGATTATTACCTTGACTCGTCGTTTGATGTCCGTGTCCACTCGTTGTAAGAGCTCATATAAGTTCGTTAAAGACAGAATCAATTACCCACATACAAGGGGGGGCTGGTTCTTTCCAATGACTTGCAAGACCCGATGTGTGGCATGTAATAAATTCAATATACTCGCCAGCTAAACACTGCACTATACACCTACAAAGAACACAGAACAACAGCTTGCTTTGTTGAGTAAATAGTAACCATCGAAGAAAAAGACTAACTGGTAGCTTACCTAAATCTTTTCTACGGAAGAATTCAGAGGAATAACTAATTGGTAGATTCAACTTATCAATGTTTATTTCATTTAAGATACGAGTAGACTTCGCGACGATCGAATTGTACCAATTTTGGGCATTTCGTGTCAAACAAACAATCGCGGTGTAATGGCAGCAGTGTTGCCATGAATGCAAATTTTACACGACGGACAATTTAAAATCATTACCAGTTTCACAGTTTTTTAAATGTTGTTTTGGTTATAGAAATAACTCGTAAATGCGGGTATAACGTTCACGGTGTATTTTTCATAATTTTTATTTACGGTGCTATAATTATTCCTGAAACAGAAGCTAGGCATTGCAGTCAAAACTGGGAAATACAAACGTTGCACCACAATGAACGGTCGCAGAACTTTCAATAGGAAATCCATCAATCCGAAATAGCGTCACCTCAACTTTGCCGATCGTTGTTGCACGAAATGTTTAAGTGAAATTTTAAACAACCGTCGTTGGAACAGTGAGAAGGTGCACGGAGTTAGACACGCATAGGTTCTCTGATTTGTTGTTCTTGTTGAGACCGCCAAACACAATCAGTTCTCCGTTGCCGCTCACCATGGTCGAAAATGTGTAGTGATCCGGAGCTCCTTCAATTAGGCCACTATTTTTCGGCTCGTGCCATTCGATAGACGGTTCCTCTCCACCGGTTGGTAACAGATTAGATACGTCGCACACGTAAATGGCTAGCCCATTGCGTTTGACGCGCTTGGGCGTTACGGGTTCGCGTTCCGTGGTGTTGGACGCACCGTGAGTTTTATTCTCATTCTGTCCTTGGTTGGAATCCTGGGTTCCTGTTACCTTTTGACGCTCGTCGGATGGTGACGGCACAGCATTTGGTTGCTGTTGCTGCTGCTGCTGCTGCTGTGGTTGTTGCTGTTCGGCTTCTTTGCGGCGCCGGATAGCCGACAACTTTTCCTCCAACAATCGTACTCGATCAGGCCGTACGCGAGAGCTGACGGATGGTGGAGGGTTTGTCGGAGGAACGCTGAAGGCGGCCATACTCATGTGATGTTGCTCCGGAGGTTGTTGATTGAACCGTTTCGGTAAATGGTCATCTTCTGATGATTGCCGAGCGAATGCACTTCGTATCGTGGGCAGAGGTCTCGCAGATATTCCCCCGCTATTTGGACTACTCGTTGGCCTTAAGCCCGACGGTCCTGGTTTGACCGAATCAGTGGGAGCGTTGCTTGGTGCCGAATATTTTGTTACATTTTCATTATTATTATTAGAACTGGACGGTCCCGGGAGCGCTGGGGCAGGAGTTGGAGCTGATGCTGCTGCCGGAGGGGGGGGAGGCAAGCTTGGGCTTTTGTTTTGACTATTACGTGGGATGTTCGGTTCCATTCGTGGCGGTGGAGGTGGAACAGCAGGTCCCATGGCAGCACGATTTCGATTTTGACCAGCCGGTGGCTGAAGTCCAGCGGGACGGCTTGGACGAATGATTTGAAAATCGTTGGGCGATGTTGGACCCAGCACAATTACCTTCGACCCTACGTTGCACGCCGGATAGCACCAATTGTGCGTGACGGTACCTCTTTTGTTTTTGATGTTCACCCTCTTCCAAACCCATGTATCATTTTGCATGTCTAACAGCCAAGCATCGTTGAAAACACGATTCACACCACCGGTTCCTCCCAGGACCAAAATGTGATCCTCCCCGATCGCCATCTGAAACTGCCCGTAGCGTGGTGGCGGCTTCAACACGGACACCGCTGGTTCCTTCCAGGTAAGATCGTCCAAATCAAGCACCCAAATATCGTTCGATGTGCTAAGACTTTCCATATTCTTCTGATAGCCGCCGAACAGAATCATCTTGTTATGGTGTACCGTGGCCGAATGGCCCGTCATTGGTGGTGGCCCGAAGGTTGGGTTGACAATGGTCCAACGGTTCTCCCCTATATTGTACATGTGCAGTTCGTCGATCAGTGTGCACATATGAAACGGGGTATACGCGTGCCTCCATCCGCCGTACAGTATAAGCAGATCATTATGGCATACCAGCGAGGCGCCTGCCTTCGGGGAGGGATACGTTCCCATCGATATCGGTCGAACCCATTCGCGCCGGGAAAGATCAAACTTCCACAGATCGTTGAAGGTAGTGTCGTACGATGAGGCACCACCAAATACGTACATCGAATGTCGATGTAGCGAACTGGCATGTGCGAAACGAGCCGCGATCTGGGGGGTAGATTCGTTCAAGATCTCTTTCCAGCAGAGGTTGAAGTCTATCAAACCCTTCTGCAAGGTGAATTTCTTCCGGGCCTTCACATCTACAAAGGATAATGCAAATCATGAAACGATGAACTTAAAAGCAAATAAGATTGTTTTCTACGTACTCTTCGCCAGCAGGTTCCATCGTTTGCAAACTGCAGCACACAATTCCAAGTCCTGGTAGGGCGGAAGCAAGTTGAACACAAACTCGAGTATTTCATTGGGCAAATCGTTAATGCTTGCGGTCATAGTGAACGCTGCTTAGTTTTTATCAATCTACTGTTTCAAACACTGATTTTACACTAGAAAAATGGTTTTTTAATTCAACAGACGCTCGTTATTACTACTTCCTTATTACTTTTTCTCCGCTTTGTTTTGTAGCTTTCCGAGCAAAACAGTGAAAAAGACAATTTGACAGCTAACATATGATAGGCAGGCCTGTGTCCGGTGAAAAAAGTTTACAAATAAACCGAATAAAATAACATCGTAATACTTCAATTTTGGTTGTTCTACTTTTATAATAAAACCAAAATAATTCAATGAATCAATCGATCAAAGCAATCTGTTTTCATGCGTTTGGTTTTTGTTAAATAAATTGTTAAATAAGATTGCTAGCAGAAGCAAAACTTCTGTTTGCCCCTAAATGTATGCGGTGACAATGATGCTGTCTTGCTGTTGATAAGACCAAAACAAATAACAAACTCCATTGCAAAACAATTCGCTTCTTCTGGGCAAAACTAAAAGTTTATTTTGCCAAATTGTTCCGATTAAAACAAAATGTACACCAAAAGTGTAGACCAGTTTAGTATATTACACGGAGATAGGGTGAAGTGAGTAATCGAGCTAAGCTGAAGGCGGTCAGACGAAGTCCTCAAAGAACGCAACTTAATCTTTGCTCCGATTGTTTCTTTGGTTGGAAAAATAGGCTTATGCACCTCGTCCGAATGCGTCTCAAGGAATGCGGATGGGATGAAGAGGTGAAACTCCTTTGCCGGAGGGCTGTGATGGAAGATGGCAACGAGAATGTAGATTCCGTGGTACAAAGAGTTACACCGACAGCAAGAACGCTTATCCCGGACGTGGTTAAAGAGGAGCTGCTGGTGAAAATCAAAATTTTGCTACAGGAGCAGAAAAGGAAAGACACCCATAGGAAAAAGGACGAATTCAAGAAGCGGGAGGATATGAAAAAGAAAGAGGATCCAAAAAAGATGTCGAAATAGAATGCTGCATGTAGTTGTACGTCCATACTCAATAAGATACATGACCCACGTAATAAAACTGATAAAAATATTATTATGTTCGGGTATTTGCAATTTAAACGTTGTATTCGGTGGTATGCATTTGTCTTGTGTGAGAATAACCTCGAATAATATAAATATTAGATTGAGTTATGGCGAATTAACGTTCAATGCTGGAGCCAAAAGATGCGAACCGGTGTTTGGGCAGTGTTCGCTCCTAGCAAATAATCTCTACACAAATTGGCGTCACCCGCTTGCATACATTTTTTCTTAACTCTATATCAGTCCGGCATGAGCTGTAAAGTATTTCATTTTATATTGGTAGCGAAAATATAATATAAAACGCATTTGTACATTGTCGTTCGTGCGTAGTATTGAAGCACATCTGTCAGTTTCTCGTATCGCGCCCGTCGAGCTGATGTAATAAACATACCGTTCGTGTCGGCAGTGTTTGTTGTTATTCCACACGCGAGACAACCTAAAAGGCGCTGCGCATTCAAAGACCCCTTTTCTATCTTAGAAATTTTGCTAGCAGCGGCAAAACGCATCTTCTACTGCGTGGTGGTTAGTTGCTCCCGTTGGCAACATGATCAGTGTGGCGTAGTTTATTGATTGTCGGCCGGGGTCCGCTATGGCGCAGAGGGAAACCTTTCGCGAGCGGCAGGAAAACGAACTAGAAGTGATAAAGGTAAAGGAGGAAGGTTGATCCGTGAATGAGGAGCACCGGTTTGTTGTTTCCATATGGAGTGGCTAATCAAGCGTCCGTGGTTTTTCTTGCCTTTTTCTTCCGGCAGTCTATTTTTCACGATGAAGTAGAAGATCTCCGTCCTAAAGAGGGAAAATGGAAACCGCTCGAATTGCAGCTGCACCTCACCCCACAGAAAGGTTCCGCCAAGAAAGCATACGTGAAGGCAAACTTGCACATAATCTGCAATCCTAAATATCCCAAGTAGTGAGTAGAAACGGGCTACTTTGTTACCAATCGCCTACCTCGATTGTATCTTACTTACCCGATCTGTTGTTGTAGCCCACCGAAGGTGGAATTGAAAAATGCCGTTGGACTTTCGGATAGTCTGGTGCGGGAGCTCACCGACCAGCTTCAGAGGCAGGCGGATGAGCTGAAGGGAGAAGTGATGATTTACGAGCTGGCCAACACGGTACAAACCTTCCTGCACCAGCACAACGTACCACCGAAGGGTAGCTTCTACGATGAAATGCTGGCCAACCAGCAGCAGCAAGCGCTTTTCCGCCAGAACACGCTGCAAGCGGAGGAGAACCTTAAACGACAGGCCATACAGGATGAGTTACAGCGACGAAAGAAGGAGCTAGCACGGACGAGGCGTGAATCGCGCCAGAGTCTGAACGACTCGAGTCCGCTGCACCGGCTGCACTCCAGCTCCTCCACCGAAAACAGTGATGGAGTCTTCTGTCTCGAACATCGACGTAGCGAGTTGCTTTACTTCCGTGACGGAAGGAAGGTCCTTAGAGGGGCCTGCTTGGGTCATTCCCAGCGTGGTTGCATCACGTACTCCGGGATCGATCAGCAAAGTGGTGAGCTTATTTATCTGACTGAATGGACCCTCCACTACGACGTCGAATCGTTGGAGATCAAGTTGATCCGGGGCCGAACAGTGGACACGGTTGTGACCGACATCGAGCGGTTAGTGGAAAGCCTAACGCCACTGCGACACAAACATCTGATCACCTACGAAGGAGTGCTGTGCCGGATAGGCAAGGAAGCGCTGACAGTTTTCGTGGCGCAAGAGTTCATCCTGGGCACGAGTTTGTTCAGTATTTCCGGTTCGCTCGGGTGGAGTGTGGAGGGAGCGAGTATGGTGGCCAAGGGTGCACTGGAAGCGCTAATCTACCTCCACAACAATGGTGTCTCACACGACAACCTCTCCGACTCGACCATGTTTATGGATAATGCCGGAATGGTGCGGGTCGCCGACTTCCGCCTCATACCATACATTCAGGAGCTGGGCGACGGTCAACAGCTGCATCAAACGGTACGCAGCCCCGATCTGCCAGCGCTGGGGAGTCTCATCGAAGCGCTGCTTGCGCCACACTCGGAGATGAAGGATTTCATAGAAAAATGTAAATCCGAGCGTACCATTTCAGCCACCGACCTACTCGATCATCCGTTCCTACGGACAATTCTGCTGCACACCGAACACCCAGGTGCCGTGGGGCAAATGACGACTGTAGGCGCGCAGAAAACTCATGCTTTAGAACGAACACATCAAAACGGAGCGCAACAACAACCGCCGAGTCCGTATATGCCACTGATAATGAACAACTCGCTCACGGCCGCCGGCAAGTCGCGCATCCAGATGGAGTTCGAAATCCTGTCCTACCTCGGCAAGGGTGCGTACGGCGATGTGCTAAAGGTGCGCAATATGCTCGATAACCGTGAGTACGCCATCAAGCGTATCCGGCTGCCGGCCCGCAGCAAACAATTCTACAAAAAGATGACTCGCGAAGTGGAACTACTATCGCGGTTGAACCACGAGAACGTTGTCCGCTACTACAACAGCTGGGTGGAAGCGATCAGTGCAGCGGAAATAGTACACGTCGACACGGTGGACGGAGGAGGAGGAGGGGGCGATATGGCCACATTGAGCAGTTGCGATTGGTCGGTGGGCGGTGGGGCGAGTATCCAGGGGAAACGACGACGTCCGGCGAACCGTGGCCAGAAGGCACGAGCACCGTTGATAAAGAAAGGTCTTGGCGACAATGGGGGGAATACCGATTGGATATTTGAAAACTTCATGCCCAATGATTCCAGCAGCGACGATGATGACGAAGATGACGAAGATGATGATGATGATGACTCAAACGATCTAGATGAAGAGGACGAGGAGGAGGATGAAAGTGGAGGTGGTGGAAGAAAAAACGCCAGCAATGAGGAGGAAAGTTCCGGTGGGATAGAGTTCGTCGGATCGAACGGTGAGGTGGCTTCGTACAGTAACTTCAACGATGGAACATCGGCTGCGGAAAACGGCGGTGCAAATGGAAAACCTACACCGGCGAGCGCACCGCCCGAGGTGCTCTACATGTACATTCAGATGGAGTTCTGTGAGAAGAGTACACTTCGGACGGCGATCGATGCCGACCTGTACCAGGACGTCGATCGCGTGTGGCGCCTATTTCGGGAGATTGTGGAGGGGCTCAGTCACATCCATCAGCAGGGTATGATCCATCGGGACTTGAAGCCGGTCAACATCTTCCTCGATTCACGCGATCAGGTAAAGATCGGTGATTTCGGGCTCGCGACAACCAGCATCTTGGCGTTACAGAACCAGAGTCAACCGAATGGTGCGTATATAAACGGGGGGGAAGAAGAGAAAAACTGAAAGAAGAGAAAGAGATTTCTGAAAAAATTCTAATCTTTGGGTGTGTTTGTGTGTGTTTTTTTTTTCTCTCAGGACCCTCAGGACAACTCGTCCAACTGGCAATCGGAAATCAGAAGGCGGTTGGAAAATCGTCCGACATGGGATGCTCGCTAACGGGAAAGGTAGGGACGGCCCTGTACGTCGCACCGGAACTAACGGGGAACGCATCCCGCTCCACCTACAACCAGAAAGTCGATCTCTACTCGCTCGGTATAATTCTGTTCGAGATGAGTTCGCCTCCGCTGAGCACCGGCATGGAGCGGGTAAAAACGTTGATGGATCTTCGGTGCGATCCGGTTCGGCTGCCCGAGTCGCTGCTGGTCGACGGGCGCTACTCCAGGTTGGTGCAGGTGATCCGTTGGTTGCTGAACCACGATCCTCACAAACGTCCGACGGCGGAAGAGCTGCTCTCCTCCGAGCTGGTTCCACGTACGCGCCTCGAGGCGGAAGAAATTCAGGACGTCGTGCGGCACATTCTATCCAACCCGCAGTCACGCCATTACAAGCATCTGATCGCGCGATGCTTCGCCCAGGAAAGCGATCCCATCTGTGAGCTGAGCTATCACTTCGATATGGTTCCGATGGTACCGATCCTGCCGCGGTTTGATTACGTGAAGGAAAAGGTGATTGCGCTCTTCCGGAAGCATGGTGCGATCGAGGTCGTAACACCACTGTTGACACCGTACACGAAGCACCACGCACCCCGTTCCAATACCGTGAAGCTGATGACACACTCGGGCAGTGTCGTGACACTACCGGACGATTTGCGGCTACCGTTTTTGCGCCATGTTGCGCTGAACGGCATCCGAAACATTCGCCGGTACTCGGTGGGACGTGTGTACCGGGAGAAGAAGGTTTTCAACTTCCACCCGAAGCAGGTTTACGAGTGTGCGTTCGATATTGTCACCCCGAGTAGAGGTAGGTAGCACGGAACACGAGTACCGCCATTCAAGAGTCATTGATTTCATATTTGAACTATTTTTAGGGTATCTCATCACGGACGCGGAATTGCTCACCATCGCCATGGACGTCATGAAGGAGCTCAATCTGCACCAGAATCGTAACGTATTTTTCCGACTCAACCACATCGGCCTGCTGCGGGCAGTGCTCATCCACTGCAACGTCCCGGTGGACAAGTACCGCGAGCTGTTCGAGATTGTGGCCGAGTTTTTGGACGAAAAGATCTCCAAGTTTCAGCTCTGTTCGTTGATCAACGCGCAACTCGGTGGGGGAGGTGCATCCAACGGCGGTGGTGGGGGATCGACCAAAGTCAACGTTGGTTACTTGTGTGACGCGCTGCAGCTGGAGCTGTCGTCGGTGGGGCAACTGGCTGGAAGCATACTTAAGACGATCATACGTGGCAAGGGAGAAGCTGCCAGCCTGGCGAAGGTCGCCGTTCGGGAGCTGGAAACGGTGGTTACGCTGGCCCAAAACATGGGTGTCCAATGTCCGCTGAACGTGTGTCCGGGATTGCCGGTAAACTACGAGCGTGCGAAGACGGGCGGAATCGTTTGGCAGCTGCTGGGAGAGTTGAAACCGAAGCGAAAGAACCCGCTCACGACGATCGCCGTCGGAGGTCGTTACGATGGAAAACTGCTTGAATTCCAGTAAGTTAAGCTATTGATTCGATTGAACCGATTAACTCATGTGTTTTTGTCTCTCCCCTGCATCAGGAAATCCGGTATAAACAATGGCCTGCAGGTGCCCAAGGTGGAGCTGAGTGGGGCAGGGTTTTCCTTCCTGCTGGATAAGCTTGTGAACGCGATCGCTCCGACGGCCGGTTACGAACCGGTGCAGGTAATGATCTGTGTCACCGGCTCTCGGCCGCAGCTGAAAGAGGTCGCCCACATCCTGCGCCCACTTTGGTCGAACGGTATCAAGACGGCGGTGGTCGAAACGAGTGCCGCCACCGTCGATGACCTCGGGAAGGAAGCCGGTGCAAACGTGGTCGTACTGCTGGGCGATGGAGGCGAGTTGCGTGTACGATCGTGGGATAACGATCGCTTCCAGGAACGGCACGTCACACGGCCCGACCTGATTGCCTACGTGATGCGCACCTTCCGTAGGCCGGACGCGGCCCCGGATGAGGTTATTTCGCAAGCGCTTCAAAATGTCACCCTCGGGTCCGCCTCGTCCGTTTCTTCGTTCTCGACCTCGTTCACAACGTCGGCCTCTTCATCCTCGGTGAAGCTGAGCTCCACCACCGGAGCGGCCAACGTGTCCCAGTCCGGAAACGGCACGCCACCGATCGATCTGGTGTTTCTCACCAACGAAAAGGTTAACCCGAATAAAAAGCGCCGCTTTGAGCACCAGGTCGAGCACAAGCTGTCACCCGTGCTGTCCAAGTTTCACCGCAAGGAAAAGGTGACGCTCATCGTGGTGGACCTACCCAGTTCGCCACTCCGCGGGCTCGTCGGCCTGATCGATCCGCTCGAGTGTGGATTCCAAGAGGAGGACGACGATGCAACGGCCGGATCGACGAACGAGCGGATCGAGCTGCAAAACCTTTGCGACCGCTATCCGAAGTACAGACGGCAGCTGAAGGAAATCTACAGCGAGATTGTCGATCTGTTCAGCCAGGACAAACGAACCACACCGATCGTCGGTGTGTACAGTGTGGTCGACACTTTCTGTCGGCTGATTTTGTAAACTCATTTGATATGTGCCCTCCTGCCCTCTCGAACATACGATGTGCAGTTTTATATTTATAATTATGTCGCTTTAAACAAATGTGCATGTGCATAAAATGTTATTATTATAAAAGAAAAAAAAGGAAAAACATTTTTAAAATGATTTCATGTACTTTATATCGTAGCTCCCGTTTTATTCCCGCTCTACTCATTCATGCCATTCGATTCTTCCTCCGTTTCTCGACGCAAACTTCCAAACACCTTCGCGGGAATGCTCTGCCGTTCGATTGGGACCTTTTTGCTGATGTCTTCATCGTCACCCGCCCCCTCTCCTGGTTGAGCATTTTCGCCATCCTCCTCTTCCTCCTCATCCTCCTCCTCGTCGTCATCGTCGATGTCGATCTCGTCCGGATTAACGACACGATCATCCTTCGCCGTGCCACCCTGCGTTTCACCACGCACGAACATAATGTTACCACCGCTCGCACCGACAGCCGCAATGGCCCGGGCGGTCGTTTCCGCGGCTTTCACCTCCAGCGCGCGCATCGCATCCTTCGGTGGTTCACCGGCCGTTACGGCCGCATTGATCAGTGCCGCCGACATCATGTTGATCTGCGTGTTGTACGTCGCCTGAATGGAGCGCTTGATGCGAAGCATCTCCCGCATCGTGTCCTCGTTGCCGTGGCGGATTTCAAACTCTTTCCACGTCTGCCAGAATTCGGCCGTCACGCGCGGATCGCACATCTGGCTGCAGTGGGCGTAGATCGCCCGCGCACGGTCGATTTCACCGAGCTTCGTTTCCATTTCGGCAAACAGGACGCACATTTTGCGCGAGTCCGCTTCCGGCAGGACCTCGATCGCTTTCTCGTAGATCTGGCGCGTCCGTGGGATGCCGTAGATTTCGGCGGCCTTTTTGATGTACAAATTAAACATGGCGTACATTTCCTCCTCCTTCACCGCCGTCGTGGCGCGCTCGTAAACGGCCATTGCATGCCGCGCCAGTCCGTGCTGCTCCTCCAGCTTCGCGTACAGTAGGTAGAGATTTTTCGTCAGCTCCGGTGGGCATCCGTCCAGGCACTGTTCGAACAGATCGCGCGCCCGCTCCAGCTTTTGCCCACCGTATCGGTGCAGGAACTTGGTGAGGTATGTGTTCCAGATGTCGTACACGTTGGGCCATTTGAACAGGGCGATTCCCTTCTCGTACGCTTTGAACGCCTCCTCGAAGTAGTTGTGCTCTTCCAGGAACATGCCGTAGTTGATAATGATCTGCGGGGTGCAGATCTTCAAATCGATGATACGATCGTACACCTGCTTGCAGGTCTTGAACGTGCCGAAACTCTCCTCCAGATCGGCGTACATGGACCACAGCTTGAGCGACTTGTACACGCGCATCTGCACCGTCTCCGTGTCGTCGTGGTAAGCGACCTTTCGTTTCGGCATCGCCGTCGCACGCTGCATGATCTTCAACGCTTGCTCGTACTGCTCCTGCCGGATCTCCATCTCGGCCCACTCGCACCAAACGCTGGCCAGTTCATCCACCTTCAGGTAGTCCACCTGGACTGCCTTTTCAAACACGATGCGTGCGTCGGTGAGTTGCTTGTTGGTTTCGTAGAACTTTGCAAAAGCCACCCAAAGGGTGTACAGTTTGCCCACGGCCAGTTTCGGCTGCACCGTGTGCACCGCCTCCGTGTACGTGTTGATGATTTCGTGCGGTTTTCCCTCGTAAAGCTCGACCCGTTTGTGCCACTCGGCCACGTTGTGCGGGTTCTGTCGAAGCAGCACACTGTTCAGCAGCAGCAACCGTCGTTCCATGAGACACTCGAACCGGGCCATCCTCAGCTCCACGTCGATCTCATCGTCTTCGGTGGGGTTTGTGTTTCGCTCGAGCGCCTCCATCACTTTGCTGAGCGACAGTTCCTCGAACTGGGCGTACGCATCAAACACCTGACTGAAATCCCTTACCGTGGTAACCGTTTGGATGGCCTCCTCGTAGATATCGCGTGCCCGATCGAACAGCCCACTGCGCACGTAATATCCGGCCAGTGAGTTCCACAGGTGCCCCAGCTGGTCGGTGTACCGTCGCAACCCGCCACGTATAATCCCATCCACATTCAGCGAACGCACTTTATCGGGATTTTTCGAAATCAGCTCGCACAGCTCGTTCCACAGCTGGTGGTTCGATTTGCCGTGCTTGGAGACAAAGTTTTCGTTGTCCACAATGCTCGCTAGCTGTTGTGCGGCCTCGTCCAGGTGGCCTATCGATTGCAGAAACTCGACGTACTCCTCGGCGTCCTCGGGGCAAAGCTTTAAGTAGCGACGCCACACGCGCACCGCCGTCTCCGGGATGTCGAAGCGTTTTAGAAACTCCAGGTACAGCGGCCATATGCGGTGATGCTGTGTGATCGGAAGCGCCCTCAGGGCTCGGTCAAACACCTGCCGGGTGCGTGTTATCTTGCACTGGGACGTCATGAACGCACAATAGTCCATCCAAATACGGGGCATTTTGTGCATGAACACGAGTGCTCGTTCGAACGCATTGTTGGCCTCCTCGTACTCCGGGTCGGTGATGCATTTACCCTTCACCTGCTTGCGCAGTGTTTTCAGATAGTTGTACCACAGCTTGTACGATCCCGGCAGTTCCTTCAGTGCCCGCTCGAACACGGTATTGATGATCAACCGGGGCGCGTTACGTTTGTGTTCCACATAACGCATCCAGTGCTTAACCGAGTAGGCATTGCGAAGGATTTCCTCCTCGTATGGAAGATCCTCCTCATTCTGCAACGAGATTGTTGAAAACGAAAATCACAGGTAAGCAGAGGACGCTTAGTCCAGCACCACATCTCGTATAAACGGATACTCACGAAGAAAACTTCCGCCAAATCTACTTCCGATGCGATCGGCATACTCGTTCGTTTTGAAATACCCAGCTTGATGATGTTTTGTACAGTTAATTAAAGGAAATTTTGCCGGAAAATATGTTTACTACGAGCTTGTTGTGAAACGCTGTCTTGAAGAACGATTGTCAAATTTCCAAGCGGGTTGCCAAGATAATGTTGTTTTGCAAATGAAGGTTGTATAAAATGCGTTCAATATATTATTGCATTTTGTATTGTTCCGTGAACATTTTCCTAGGGGTAAAAGGATCGTAAGGTACTTTTGTTGCATTAAATGTTTTGCAATCATACTCAAATCTGATTACTGAAGTTACTTGTTTTGCTAATCAAATGAGTTGTGTATTGGCGCAACCTCGCCAATTGCTATCCTTGATGTTTCCTCGTGCATTGACAGGTAATTGCCCGGCATTTTACAAACAACAACTGCATCGGCATACACATTTTTCGTAGTTTTCAACAATCAGCAACAAGAAACTTTTAAAAATGGATTCCGGAATTGAAATCGTTTCGGCAGGCTTGCCTCATAAAGTGTCGTGTATTCGATGGGTCCCAGAACAACTTGATGCTCCGAATACGTTTCTTACCAGCAGCTGGGATTCCACTCAGAATAGTGTAACTTTATGGAGCCAATTCCACAATGCCTATGGGGAAAATGATCAGGCAGCATTCCCAGAGCCGTTGGCTGTAAAACACTTGCCCGGAGACATTGTTCAGTTTGAATTCATTGATGAAAAAACAATAGCGTGCGTTACGTCTGAAGGTAAGGTTCAAGTTTGTTTCCAATTGATAGATCCATTCAAGCATCCCAATCGACGCCTATTTCATTTCAGGTGCACTCAACATTTTGTCGATTGCAACGGATATGATTGAGGAGAAATTTGCCATTCCTAATCTTCATCAGTTTGACGGTTTCAAGGCAGCTTGCACCGGGGTTTCCGTGTACGATCGAGACATAGCAACAATCGGAGAGGACGGGTGCCTCAAAATTGTGTCCGTGACGGTGGGAGAAGTGCTGCGTACCATAAAGGACAAGAATACGTGCAGTTTGTGTTGCATTTCTTTTGTCAATCCCGATACGGTCCTTGTAAGCAGTCGCTGCGGAAACATTGATTGCTACGATATAAGGACAGATTCGGACGAACCCGTACTCACCCTGTCCACCTTATCCAAGACTGAGGACGAAGATGGTCTTACAGATACAACCTGCATTAGCTACCAGCCAGTACAGAACCAAATTGTAAGTAGATATACTATTCAGAAGACCCCATGGTGCTTGGTATACACAAAGAATTTTAACAGGTGTTTGCTGGACTCGAGGATGGCTCCATCATGGGGTGGGATCTTCGGAAGCCTGATATATTCTCAACCCACCTGAAACCCCACGAGAGCAGCGTGAACGCCATCGCATTTCGGCGGGATGACCCAAAAAGGATGTTTAGTGGCACAGAGGGTGGTGAAGTTTTCCAATGGTTGCTGCGATCAGAATATTCGCTTGTGGGAGATTACTTCGATCAGCTGGTTCGTTCCTATGGCCCGGTGATAGAAAACTACAGCGCGATAAATTCAATCGACGTGAATGAATCGCACATGATTTGCAGTGGTGATGACGCATTTGTTCATATTTTCGAAATACAGGAGGAATAGAATCATCCGTCGGCGTGGTTAATTCTTCACCGTTATCACCCTCGAAAGCTTATTACGGTTTGTTCACATGACTAACTGTTTACAGTTCAAGGCAGCATGGACAAGACGAACCTAGCCATGTTTTTCTGGTGCATTATGTTTTGATAACGTCGTACAGCTGAAAACAATAAAAAAACGAATGAACTGTTTGAGTAAAACCATGCGATGTTAATTGGTTAGTTTATTATTCGTGCTTTTTGTTTCTGATTTTGTAGGTCCAGGAGTTCGACTAGAATTTTGAATCGGGCACATATTTTCCTACGCAGTACAGGGTGACCAATCGAGGCTTGGGCGAAACCGAAAATAAACAGAAAAACAGTATGTATCATAACCTTAGCAGGTAGTGAGTCTGAATTTTACAGAAACTGCTTTTCAATTTTTTATTTCTCTTTCAATCTTAAACCTAATTGAATTGATTGTTTCCACATTACAATTTTTTGTAAATTGCACATTTTTTCATGGTTTAAGTAAATTTTCGCACCTGGAAATCGAATGAAAATGCACATTCAAATCGCTACACTGTTGCTGTGGAGAGGAAATAAGTAAAAATAATTTTCTAGTGGCCGTATGAGCCAAGTGCGGCGTTGTTTATTTTTATCCAAAAGCAATTTATGAATCAACAGCCTCAGCTACATTGTGAACTGTGCATTCTTGGCAGGAAGAAATCATCTTTTCGTTTCAGTGAACAATCCAGGCGGCGCGCATCCGCAGATACGTCCCTCCACACTTCGCCATCGTAAGGCTGTTTCGATATGTTGCAATGTTGAAGCATACCCGGGATGA
Organism: Anopheles coustani; assembly: GCF_943734705.1. NCBI lineage: Eukaryota > Metazoa > Arthropoda > Insecta > Diptera > Culicidae > Anopheles > Anopheles coustani. The sequence continues at coordinate 94,896,495 of NC_071288.1, read as the reverse complement.
GTGTTGATTTTGTTTTGGTCCATATTGCACGCGCTGTCAGTGGTGTTGGAAGATTTAATTCCGTCGGCGTTGCGTTCGCGTTAACAACAGTGCGGTATGTGAATTGGTTCTATTGCTTCGAACGTGATAGTTCGTCTGAGAAAGGATTCTGTGAATCGTCGGTCGGGAAAAGATCTCCTTTGGTTTGATTCATCTCACACCAGCATATCAACACAGCACAGGGTGACCGAATGGGCTGGCTTGTGCGTATCGAAAAAACAAAACAAGAGAAGAAAAACACAACAACGTAGTGTGCTGCACAACATAAGTAAACGATAAATCAGAGTAGCAACTGTAAATGGTTTACTCTTCTTTTTGCTGACGAAAGCGAAAGTAGCAGATTTCTTATCTATCCCTACTAATACACTTGGGCTACTTAGATTGATTTGTTTCCCTATCAACCGTATCGCTTTGTTGATACACTTTCGCAGCCTGCCATGCTTTCAAACAATGTGCAAAGCACGTGAGTGTACTGGTTATTTCACGAATCGCTTTGAAAACGCCTCACGTTCTTCAAAAAAAGTTCAACGTTCAACAAAATAAAATAATTGATTAAAAATCCCTTGTGCCATTACCTTTGATCGCGCAAAATTGTTTGCTCAAAATGGCGGGAATACTCAGGCGCCACACCGCGAACACGTGCCGAGTTTGTACATATTGTTTTTTTTTTTTGGTGTGCCTTCCCCTTTACTCAGTTGGTGACTTTGTATAATGCAATTACAACGATGGAATTGTATTTGTTTTATCATTACAGATAAGCGATAGCGCGAGCACGGGCACACCGTGTCGCATCGTAAATCAGCTGACCGACGCGATGGTCTTAGTGGTCCGTTGTGCTTGTGTCGTACGGGATTGCCGCAGTCCGGCAGTCGGTTCCCGTCCTTCCGGTGGCACAGTGGTGCAATAGTGGGATAGCCAGGTGTTCGACAGGCCCCCGCCGTGTACATTATGTAAAAACGTGATGAAATAGTGCTGAATTGGAGGCATCATTCATTTAAGTTATTCCTAAAAGAGCTTCGAATAAAAAAAGGGGGTCATTCGACGACACTTTCCACCGGACCGACACCGGGGCTGATTAGCGCGACAACCACCGCAACCAAATATTAACCAATCACAATGCTGTGAGTGCTGCTCGTGTGTTTGATAATGCAATTGGGGCCAAAGTGCGGACGAAGTCAATTTTTAGTAGCCATACTATGCACGGTGTAATCTACGCCAGATAATCGTAAACAACAAAACAAAATCAGGTGTAAAAGTGTTCGATGTAAATATACGGCTGTGATCGAGTGGTACCGCAGATGCATCGTGATCCGCTTTCGCCCGTTCCAACGCTTCCTGGTCGCCGGTAAATTCGAGAATCCTCCAACACTCCAACCGAGGCATGCAACTATGGCGGACGGACAAAAGATTCCCGCAACGATTCCCTTTCAAATCGCTCGAACCAAACCACCGGACGGAGGCTGGGGATGGATGGTTGTGCTTGCCTACGGGTTGGCCAATGTAAGTAGTACCATTTAATTTTTGAATTAAAGAATACCGGAAATGGATACATTATCTGCACACAGCACACAGCGTGTGGAGAAACATTTGAATGACAATGCGAACGCGACGCGCTGAAACACACATACGGCATATTTTTGCTTATCTATCTCGACGGGATTTGCAGAGGATTTTCTTTTGTCTTTCCGGCCCCAACAAGACTTCACTGGAAGCGCGTCATCTGCAGCCGTGAGCCGGGAATGAGATAAATCAAATCCACGGATTCACCGGCACGGACACGCGCACGAAATTATCCTAACGCCCTAACAGGCGCTTGGGTTGATCGAAAAGTTTCTTTGCCATGGTTTCCATGACATACTTTTCCCAAATGATTACTAGAAGACAATGTGATCGAAAACTTTCTGAAGTTACAGATTACATTTTTCAATCTGTTTGGCTTGCCTACTTTGTTAACTAACTTTGAAATAAAATATTTAAAAAACAGACATCAACAATGTGAAGTGAATGTAAAATTTGCATACTACAGCTAAAACTACAACGGGATAGTGATTAGCATTTCGACCACGACAATGGCATAATTTTTATCTTTCTATCACTAGATAATGATCGTGCCCGTGCTGCAGAGCTTTGGACTGATCTTCAGGGACACTTTCCGTGAGATCAACATTTCTGCAACGAAGGCGTCGGTTATCATAAACCTAGCGTCGGCCGTTGGCATGGCGCTAGGGCTGTTCAACGGTCCACTGCTGCGCCGGTACGGCTTCCGGAAGCTGGCCGTCGCTGGCGGCGTCCTGTTCTCCGTCGGGCTCATGCTGACCTCTTCTGCGGCATATTTCGCTCACTTTATCATTACCTACAGTATTATTTCATGTAAGTAAGGACCACCAAGAGGCATCTGGATCCGGAGTTTAGATCTGCATTGGGTTTCTTTTCAGCACTCGGTATGGGATTTTGTAACTCATCGTTTTCCCTTGCGCTCAACACGTATTTTGTGGTGCGTCGAAATAAAGCCGCCGGCATCGCGATGACCATCACCGGGCTCGGGCCTATACTGCTGCCACAGTTGGTATCGCTCTTGCTCGGACTTTACGGTCCCCGGAACTGCCTGCTGATCATTGGTGCGCTGGCTACACACATCGTGGCCGGGGCGTTGCTTTTGCAGCCCGTGAAATGGCATATGCTGCCCACAATCAGGGAATCGAATGCGGCATCATGTATGCTCGCACCATCTACGGTAGTGGAGGTGAAGGTGATTCCCGAAGATGATGAAAATGCCTGCAACGAACGGGCAGACGGTGAAGAGGATGAGTTTCTCGATAAACAAAGCTACATCGATCACGATGTGGACACGCAAAGCATCTACGGCTTCGAGTTGACTTCACAGATGCGCCAAAGGGAGCCATTCACACAACCCACGGAACCTTCGTTAATCCATCGGACGAAAAGTGAAGGTAAATTTTCGATGTCATCCTAATGCAGTAGCACAAGGAATCATTCTCAGTTCATTTAACTTACAGTCCTAGCTCCGATACAACATCGACCGTTGGATACACGCTCTTTGAAGGCGGAAACTACCTCGAGCCCTCGTCGTTGGTTTCAGTCGGACTCCATCGAAAGTGTACACCTTGGTAGTTCGTTGGAAATATGGGATGATCGCCATGCAGACGGTTCCACTCAACATCAGCAGCAGCAGCAGTTGCCACATCACCGAAGACTCTCCCATAGACCACTTACGAGCCACTCGAACGTGCGCTTCTCGCCACTACAGAAACGCTGGTTCGAATCCTCCTCCTCGGAGACGGTGAATCTTGGAAGCTCGATGAAGATCTTCGATGAAAGGTTCGCCGGTCCGATACGGCGCGGATCACTCGGCAGTGCAACAGGAAAGCTCCCGGCGCTCAGTGAAAATCAAGGCCTAACCGATGAATCTTCCCACTTACCGTCGATCATGAGGACACTGGAAAATAGTGCTGGGGAAAAACCGACACCAAATAATGCTTCAACAAAGTTGTCTTCCAATGGGACTCCACCTTTGCCACCCGGCGGGAATGGATTCCTTAGCAAAGTGGTCCACTTCTTCGATCTGACACTGCTCAAGGACAAAATCTATGTCAACATAATGCTCGGCATGTCGATCGCGGTGTTTGCGGAGATTAACTTCTCCCTGCTGACGCCGTTCATACTGGGCGATCTCGGGTACGGGACCGAGCAGATCGCTTCGATCATGTCAACGCTGGCGTTGGCCGATCTGGTGTTCCGTTTCGTTAGCCCGTTCGTCGGCGACTTCCTGAAGTTGAGCCCCCGGGTGATGTACATGATCGCGCTGGCGATGCTGATTGTGACACGCTTCAGCATTCTGTTCGCACGGACCTACGACGAAATGGTGATCGTAGCGTTCGGGCTCGGCATAGCGAAGGGCGTTCGGTCGGTTTATATGAGCCTGGTCATACCGAGCTATATTCCGTTGAAGCGACTGCCATCCGCATCCAGCATTCAGATGACCACGAACGGAATCGTGCTGATGACGATCGGACCGTGCGTCGGTTTGCTGCGCGATTGGACGGGCAGCTACACGAAGAGTATCTTCCTCATCAACGCGTTCACCATCGTGACGCTGCTCATGTGGACGGTGGAGCTGCTCTACGTGCGTCACTGGAAACATCGTGCCAAACAGCAACAGGAACCATCGCCGACGATGATAAATGTACGTGGACCGATGCCACTCGTTTCTTGACACACTCGATACCAAAACAAAAGGAAGCTAATCACGTGCCTGTTCGTGACCGGTACATTTAACCTGTGTACAAAAGATAATAAACGAGGCGTTACAAAAATCCACACGATACGTTTTTCTTCCAAATAAAACTCCTTTTGTTACAACAGGGGTTTTAAAAATTACAGTCTTTATATTTTTCTTAACATTTTCCATCACTTGCGACACATTTCACCTCCTGATGGCAGCGCAACAACGGTTCACCGTCGATGTCTTCTATCTATTTTCTGCAGCAAGCGGACAACCACCCATATATCCCTTGGATCCGCGAGGTTGAAATCTTTGCTGATTTGTTTCGGGTTTTCCTACGAAATGTACATTTAATTCTAGCTCGAAAATTCAAGCGGGGAAACATGGAAAGGAAAGAACTCATATCAACCATAGTACTTGCTAGGGGTTTGGTGTAGGAGGAGTATATGTTTGCTTTGCATTCGAGAGCTGGCGGGAGAGCGGGGCATTCGCCTACCCTCCGGGAAATCCCACTAAACCGTTTCCGTTTATACCATTCGTTTGTTTCGTTTCAATTATCGAACACGTTCAACAACCTAAATTCATGCTAACAACAATTTGTTCCTTTTCAACGGCTTGCTGTGACCGTTTCGCTTACAGTGAACTAGAGTGTACTAGACTTTCGGTTACACCTTTTTTTGTTTATCATCAGCCTACTACAATTGCTATACTTAAAACTGTTGTTCCTTTTCCGTTTTTCCTATCGGTATCTGTGTACGAATAAAAGAATAAGAAAAAAAGCACATTACCACACAAACAGCCATCATAGAAATACCTACGTTTTCGTTTCCTGTTCACCAACGCTTTGTGTAATTCATAGTGTCCATAATATATCGCTGCCCTGTTTCTTATTATATTGCCTAAGCGAGACGTTAGCGCAGGTTTGTTTTACTTCTCGGTTGCCTCTTCTTCACGATTACAAAAATGACTATACAAACTCGGCAAACTGGCGTTGCCCTCCGCAATATAATGGCGTATTCGTATCGTTTATCGTTGTATTATTATTGGTTGCTGTTGGAGAGCGCTGCTTCACTACAGCACTCGGTTGTAGTATAGAGTATTACTAATATTATTATCATTATCATTATCAACTTTTCCATTACGTTAAGTTAATTACTATTACTATTATTGTTAGTGTCTGGATTGGCGTTTCGCTCGTCCTCGAATTAGCTGCCTCCCCTCTGCTGTGTTTAGGAATAGGGAGGGGGCAAATGGATATCGCGTTAAAATAGTTGACTTAGCACGTTAGGACTTATCTCGGAACATAAAATATAAAACCCTTTGACTTAAAGCTCATGCGATGCGATTTGAGTGGGTGGGTACGCGTATGGTTTTCCTTCCCCCATTGTGACGATAGTGATGTGCCATTGTGGCCGTTTGCCATTTGTTTAAACTTTTTTTTTCATTTTCTTCTAACTAGCTACCTCATGGCTCCAATTGTTTAGCTGCTGCTGCTGCTGGGCGCGTGTGAAGTATAACATGAAATCATACTGAATAATTAGTACCCTCCTTCTGGTTTGTGAGAGCACGACTAACAACAACAAAAACACAAAAGCTTAGCTAAAAACAGCACTGGATAGGTGAGTAAACAAACTGCCTTCTTCCTTCTGCACGCCTCAACGGGGGAAAAGGAAGCCAGCAACGGTTCTAGCGGGCACGATCACGATCGTACGCCGCCCTTAAAACCGTTGCTTCAGCAGCTGCTACTATTTCGCCTTGCATCATAATAGATCGGCCGTGATCGTGTCGTCCTGCTGCAAGAGGCCTTTCTTCTCCTCCGGAGCCGTCGAGGTGACGTTCAGCAGCGGATGGGCACTGTTGCCGGCGAGCGTCGACGAATCGCTGTGCACGTTAACGCTGCCAGCGTACATCTGCTCGTACACCGGGTTGCCGAAGTGAACCTACAAACGGACATTTGAATAAGATCATTTCCTTTCTCCCCGTTGCGACCAACAGCCTTACCTTATCATCGTCATGTACAAACGCTGGACCCTCGTCGGCATCCCCCAGATACATTGGGTTAGTGATCTCCACGTTATCCGTCAAACGTGCGTGTAGGAATGGTTGCCCAGTACGCCGTTTCCTGTAATAAAAAGGGATGCGATTTTGTAAAAAAAAACGAGTTTCCATTGCCAAATCGGTGCTTGCTGTACGTACTTGAGCCCGTAAAGAGTTCCACCGAATCCGGCCGCTATGATGAGTATCACAAACAGTATGATTACCAGCACCGACAAAGTGTAGCTGCTGGCGTTCGGATCGGTGCCCTCTAGCTCGCTGAGCGACACCTCGCGCAAACAGATGCTTATGCGATCGTCCTCACATGTGCACTCGTTGATCGAGCTACCCTCGACGCAGGTACCGCACTCGACTATACAGTTCGGTGGCCGGTCGCACCGTTCGCCCATCCACTCGCCGATGCAAACGCACGACGGGATGTAGGTGCCATTGGACGAGGAGAACAGGTCGAGCCGGCAGATACCATTGTTGTAGCAGAAGTTGTTGCACGGATTGCGATACATGACGTAGTTTTCGCAGTGCTCGCCGGCATACTGCATCGTGCAGTTGCAGATCGGTGACCCGCGGATCTCCAGACAGTGGCCTCCGTTGTTACAGCTGAACGAATTGCACGAACTGGACGGTGAATGCGTGGATGACGGTTCACCGGGCGACAAATCGTGCTCACAGTACTGACCATCGTACCCCTCCCGGCATTTACAGTATGGTCGCTCGCCCGGCACACAATCGCCACCGTTGCGGCAAAGATCCGCACAACCTCGGAACTGACACCGATCACCAGTGATCGCGTAAGGCACCTCCGGCCCAGCAGGGCAGCTACACTTAAGCGCGCCCTGCTCGATCATACACGTACCACCGTTCTCACAGTACCCGCTGCAACGGTTCACCTCACAGTTATGTCCCTCGAAGCCCTCCGCACACTGACACTGGTTCCGACCGGCCGAGGTCGGCCGACACACGCCTCCGTTTTCACAGCGCATATTCGCACAATGTTCGCACCGTTCGCCTCTGTATTCGGTCGGGCAGGTGCATCGACGATCGTCCCGCTGTACGATCGTACAGTTGCCTCCGTTGTGGCAGTACCCATCGCACTTGTCGGTAGAGATGTCGCACCGCTTGCCGGTCCACTGTGGATGGCAGCTGCATTTCGGTTCATTGTTCACGATCACGCAGAAACCCTTGTTCTTGCAGTATCCCGAGCAGATGTAGTGATCGCAGTACTTGCCATCGTAGTTCGATGAGCATTCGCATCGCGGCTGACCATCCGGCCCGAGTACACAGGTGCCATTGTTGCAGTGCAACGGACAGCGAGTTGGTGCGGGTGATGGTGCCGCTTCCAGACATTCCCGCACCTCCTTCGTTCGATCATCCAAAACAGCTTTGGGTCGAGCATCGGTGCAGAGGCAGGTGCGCTTCAGGCGATTTTCGGTGGACAGCAGACAGATAGTAGATTCGTGGCAAGGACTGATCACACAAGGGTTCGGCACTGAAGTGAGGTAAAATTAAATTAAATGGTATTAACAACATGGATTGATTGTTAAAAACACTTACCACTATGATCGTGCTTCAGTGGATGGATGAAGTGAACATCGGAAGATCGATATCCACCAGCACCGGCACCATGCGCCTGTTCGTTCATGTACGTCCCATTATCCCGACCGTATTTGTTCAGCTTCAGGATGTTCTGATTGTACAGGATCACGTACACACTGTCCTCGAACACATCCAGCTGCTTCGGCTTCGAGTAGTCGTGCAGCGACGCAATCACGTGCCGATCCGTGCCGGTCAGCAAAAGGCACGTTTCGATGGTCGATTTCCGATAGTCGGCCCAGTAAAGGCGCTTGGTGGTGGTATCGATCGCTAGCCCCGATGCCCATTCGAGGTTCGTGTGCACCAGCTTCCGCTTGCCGTGCCCATCCATGCCCGAGCTGATGATCGTCTCCATGATCGACCACACCATTACGCCGTTGACTGGATCGACGACGAGATCGATCGGATGTTTACCGGTCGCCGTGAGCGTCGTCCGATTGGTTCCGTTGTAGTTCATGACGAAGATGTTGCTGCGCTTTTTGTTGATCACGTACAGGTGCTCCGTCAGCCAATCGCAGGCGATGGCGGCCGGTACAACGTCATCGTCCTTCAGCACAACCGACGAGTGCTTGCCGTCCAGTGTCTTGATCCGATCGTACGATGGTGGCGCGGGTGCCGGCGATGGCGCTGGAGGGTCATGCTGGGCGAGCCGTTTTCCCGGTTGCTTATCCCCTCCTCCATCGCCACCATCCTTGACCGTGGTGTCCATGAGGATTTTATTAATACTGGTATCGTAGCTGTCGATCCAGAACAGCATAATGTTGTGGCGCGTGATGGCGAAATCGAACCGATCAATCTTGAGCGACGATGTCTGCAGGTATCCCATCACCGGCGTATCGACGTAGAAACTGCGGAAGTCCGACTCGGAGGCTACCAAAAGGATGCCCTGTTCGTCCACTGCCACACACGTCCCGTTCCGTCCGACACCATTCTTAACATAACCGTCGGTACAGCGGCAATTGTAGTACGTCTTCTTTTCCACACAGATCTGACTACACGCCCCGAACCCACACCCCGTCTTGATGCATCCAATCTCGTCCGATTCGTCCAGACAGTGCGGTGTGCGATCGCACCGGAGCGCTTGATCGATGCACTTCGAGTCGCTCGTGCAGCGGAACGAGTTCGGGGGACACTTGTGACAGATGCCACTCTTCTCATCGCTATTGTCCCCGCAGTCGTCCTTGTTGTCACACATCAGACTCTTCCGGATGCAGTTTCCGTTCGCGCACCGGAAGGCACGCTTGTGGCAACCATTCTTCTTGCAGTACTCGCCCATTTCATCGGAGTTATCGAGACAATCGTCGATGCCATCGCATACCCAACTGTTGAGGATGCACTTGCCATTTTTGCACCGGTACTCGCCCTCCTGACACTGACAGTCTTCCTCGTCCGACTCGTCAATACAATCGTTATCACCATCGCATTTAAATTTACTACGAGAGAGAGAGAGAGAGAAGAGAACAATGAAAAAGGATTATTAAAAAAAGTAATATATAGTAATAGGGGATGCATAATCAGTCTTTACTCACTTGCTGATGCACGCTGGATGACTTTTGCACTTGAACTGATCCGGCCCACAGGTAACATTGCAGTTCTCTTCGTCACTGTGGTCCGCACAGTTGAACTCGTTGTCGCACCGCCGAATTCCTCGAATGCAGTGGCCATCGCGGCACCGGAACTCCGATTCCGAGCAGTTGCGGAGCTCACAGTTCAGCTCGTCCGAGTTGTCACCGCAATCGTTCTCGAAATCGCACCGCCACCGGCCCGGAATACACTTGGAGTTGTTGCACCGGAAGCTGGACGGTTCGCAGGTGATCGCCTCCGGTTTCTGACAGTTGTCCGTCTCGTCCTCACCGTTGGCGCAGTCTTTTTCGTCGTCGCAGCGCCACGATTGCGGTATACAGCGACCTTCACTGCACCGGAACTCGTTCTCGGGACAGGTGGCCGTCGGACCGCACACTTGCTCGTCCGAACCATCGCTGCAGTCGGGCACGTTGTCGCACACCCACGTCCGATCGATACACTTGCCACCGTTGGCGCACCGGAACTGAGTGAATAGGCAGGTCGCCGGTTCGCAGTCCTGTTCGTCCTCGCCGTTCGGGCAGTCGGAAACTTCGTCACATCGCCGGGCGCGCTCGATACAGTACCCGGAGGTGTTTTTCGCCGCCGAAGGGCCACACTTGAAGTAGGAGCTGAAACACTCGAACGCATCGCAGTCCCGCTCGTCGGACAGATCGCCACACTGATTGACGCCGTCGCAAATTTGGCTTGGGTTTATACATATCCTATTATCACACTGGAACTGGCCCGCTTCGCAGTTGAACGTGGGGCAATTCGGCGGCTCGTCGCTACCATCCCCACAGTCGTCCTGCTGATCGCATCGAAAATAGAACGGAATACACTTGAATGTGTCCCGGCACTGGAAGTGTGCCGCCGTGCAGTTGGCCGTACAACTCTTGCCATCCTCGGCGAGGACAAAATTGTCCGGACAGAGGCACCGATAGCCTTCGGGTGTTTCTGGCGACAGGACGCACAGCGTTTGGCAGCCCGAATTTTCGCACGGATTCTCTTTCGGTTGACGCTGCCGGTAGGGGTGGAAGATCCGAATATCCATCGGCCGGTGGATGGTGTTGATGAGCGTACCGCAACCGTCACCACGGAACTTGTGGCAGTACTCGATCGATTTGGTGTCCAGATCGGACCAATAGATGCGATCCTCCCATACGGCGATCGCGAACACGTGATGCAGGTTCAGCGACGGTTGGCGCGTCTTCGTCAGCAGTATCCGCACGTTCTGCCCATCGAGGTCGCTTACGGCGATGTAGTCCTCCCGTGCGTCACCCCAGAACAGCTGGTTCGTCTCGAAGCTAATCGTTAGCGCATTGGGCCAACCGAGTTGATCCTTGATCAGAATCGTCTGGTTACTCCCATCCATCCCGGCGCGCCCAATGTGCGGCCGATCGCCCCAATCCGTCCAGTACATCATCCGCCGGTACGGATCGAGCGCGATCGCACGCGGTTTTTGCAATTCCTGATCGATCAGCACACGGCGGAAGCGACCATCCAGCCGAGAAACCTCGATCGTATCGAGTCCCTTGTCACACCAGTACAAATTTCGGCCGACCCAGTCGACGGCAAGGCCCTCGGGGTTTTTCAAGTTGGTCCGGTGTACCACGTCGATCGGCCGTGGCTGGGTGCCATTATCAACGCCACACATTCGCTTCACCGTAATGACGGTTCGCGTCACATCCGACCAGTAGTAGCATTGCTCCTGCCAGTCGAAATCCAGCGTAATGGCGTTGGTAAGGTTGTGTGCTAAGATCGTCATGCCACCGCCAAGGTCTACCTCGCGCAAGTAGTACCGATTGGAGAAGATCAGTTTCGGCGGTATAATCGTGTCGCCATCCGCTCGACACGTTTCATTGTCCCGTAGTACGAACCCTTCCTGGCACGAGCAATGGTACGATCCGTGTGTATTCACACACGTTTGACTGCATGGACGTGGTTGTTGCTCGGTACACTCATCCACATCGACGCAGAGATGTTTGTCGTTGGCGTACACTCGGAAACCGGGCCGGCAGACACACTCATACCCGACCGGTCGATCCTCACACTTGTGCGCGCACAGGAACGGTATCGCTTCGCACTCGTTCACCTGGCACGATTTCTCGTCACTCCAGTCGCCGCAATCGTTCGCTCCATCGCAAAGCATGTTGCTCGTTATGCAGGCACCACTTTCGCACCGGAACAGGTCCGGCCCGGCGCAGATCAGTGTCGTGTTGCGACACAACCGAATGTCCTCGTCCGAACCGTCCAAACAGTCGTCGTTCACGTTGCAGGTAAGATTGCGCGCTATGCACCGACCGTTGCCGCAACGGAATTGTTCCTCCCCCTTGCCGCAGCTCACCCCACTAGCATGATCGTGCCTCTCTTCGTCGTCGTCGTCTTCGTCTTCGTGTGCTTCCTTGCAGTAGAGCGGTTCATCCGAACCATCCACGCAGTCCGCTTCGCCATCGCAGATGCTCAGCAAACTGACGCACTCCCCGTTGGCACAGGTGTGCGACATATTATCACATACTCCGCTGAACTGCGTCGCCTCATCGCAGCCAATCTCGTCGTCCTGCGTGCGGCCACAATCCACCTCTCCATCGCACACCCACTCCTGCGGGATGCACCGGTTCGTGGTGGGACACTGGAACTCCGACTCGGGACAATCGCGCCGCGCACAGTGCTCCCCCTCGTCCGACCCGTCCGCACAGTCCGGATGCCCGTCGCACTGCCAGCTGTTGGAGATGCACTCCGACGTGTTGGTGCACTTGAACTGGTTCGGTTTGCAGTGTTTTACACAGGCCACCTCGTCCGAGCTGAGCCCAGCGCCACCGATAGCCGGTGGCGCATCACTACAGTCGTCCTCGTCGTCGCAGCGCCACGACTGCGGGATGCAGCGACCGTTAGCGCACAGGAACTTATCCTCCGGACAGGTCGGTATGGCCGTCGGGCAGTCTTGCTCGTCCGAGTTGTCCCAGCAGTCGTTCTCACCATCGCAGCGCCACGTTGGCATATAGCATGCGGTCGTGTTGGCGCACTTCAAAAAGCCCACCATACAATTGCGCACCGTTGGGCAACCGAGCTCGTCCGAAACGTCCTTGCAGTCGGGTTCGTAATCGCACCTCATCGACTTCACGATGCACTGGCCGTTGGTGCAGCGGAAGTGAGTGGAATTGTTACAAGTACACCCAATCTCGTCACTCCCGTCGCCACAGTTCTGAATGTGATTACACTGCTGACTGTGCGGGATACAGCGTGCATTATTACACCGGAAGTACCCACTGGGGCACGGCCGATGTGCGCAATACGTCGCAAGCTCGTCCGACCCATCGAGACAGTGTTTGATGGAGTCACAGGTCAGATGGAACGGAATACAGTTCCCATTGGTGCAGGTAAACTCGGACGAGCTGCAATTGCTAACCTCCTTCGAGATGCAGTGTTGTCCATCGGACGCCAATACACCTTGGGTGCACTGGCACAAGATCTTCCCGTGCGCATCCGTCATGCACTTATCTTCGCAAAAGCCATTCAGCCGCTTGCACGGATCGGAGTTGCACTCTTTGTCGAGCTTCTGCACCGCAACGATTCCCATCGGCTGAGCTATGTCCCGACGCAACAGCACTACGTCACTGCCGGAGTATTTGTTCGCCCGAATCACCGCGTGGATCGTGAGGTCCGTCCAGAAGAGCAGATCACCATACACGGCCATCGCAAACGGATGCTTTGGAGTGGAGTGTGCCAACACTACCCGGTGCTTCCCATCGTAGTCCGTCCGCTCGATCTTATCCAGCAACGCATCGGCCCAGTACAACTTCCTCGCCTGATAGTCGAGCGTGATCGCATTAGGCATCTGAATGTCACCGGTGATGATACTTTCCAACCCGTACCCGGAAGGGTACGCACGCTGGATCGATGCCGCTTGCTGATTCCAATTCGTCCAGTAGATCATTCCCAGGCACGGTTCGACCGCGATCCCCCGTGGTTTGTCCATCGGACGCAGCTTTATGACGTCCTGTACGAGGGCCGCATTCGCTACCGGATCGGTGAGTGATACGTTTGTTAGATCGAGCGATCGAATCGCAGCCTCATTGTTCGACGTCCAGAAGAGAACACGCGTGAGTAAATCAAAAGCGAGTCCCTCCACTGTCAGCTGCTTTGTGACGATCCGTCGGTGACCGGTGCCGTTGAAGTGTACCGCATTGATCGTGCTGTGGTCGATGTCCGAGTAAAAGATCAACTGACGATCGTAGTCGTAGCTCAACGCAATCGTATTTTTTAGGTACGACGAGTTCTTGATCTCCGCTACCGGGCCGTTGATGTTGGTCGCGTCCGTCATGTGGATACTTTCGAGGGCTGATTGGCGCGAGTACAGTAGGAAGCTTTCGTACGGCTCGCACGTCTTTCTATCGGTGGACGAGATTTTCCCATGGGAACAGGCACAGATTGGCAGCGTGCCATTGAACAGGCACAACTCCTGACAGCCTCCATTTGCATCGCCACATGTGTTCGTTTTGTTCTTCACAGACTGCATGCTGCTGGACAAAATTTTGATATCATTAAGTGCGGAACCCTTCTCCAACGATTCGACAACGAATGTTCGATTGCTCGCCATGTTACCGAGCGGGGCCGCGTTGATGTTTCCCCGTGCATCGGACCAGAAAATGGCATCTCCGTACAGATCGATCGATTTGGGATTGTGCAGCGTACTGTTGAGCAACAGTTTCTTCAAGTTACCATCGTAGTCCACCTTCCAGATCGTGTCGGTAAGCATCTCACACCAGTAAACAACCTGATTATCCGTATCCACCGCTAAGTCACTGATGCCCGACGAACGGTTGACTAGGATAAAGTTCCCCGTTCCGTCCAAGCCCATGCGTCCGATCGTGCCATTCTTGCTGCCGTAGAACAGATACCCCTGCACCGGATCGATCGCCAGCAGCTGGGGGCTTTCTACGTCCGAAGCGACCACATACCGCAGGCTTCCATTCAAGCGCGCCACTTCGATGAGATTCCGCTTCTGATCCGTCCAGTAGATATTGTCCGCCAGCCAGTCGACCGCGATTCCGCCCAGCCAATCGAGCGAACCACCATCGACCACCTGCTCAAAGTTGCTAATGATCACCTCCCGTCCACTTCCATCACGTTTGATGCGCGTAATCGAGCCCCGGTCTGCATCGGCGATGAACACGTATTGATATTCGGCATGAAAATCGATACTTGTTGCCAACGAGATCCGTTGCAACAGACCGAAGGCTTCGGTGTAATGCGGTTGCAAGTGCATCGCATCTTCCGGATGCACGGGGAGTGCAATACCCTTCAACTGATCACCGATTGAGTACACTAGCAGATCATCCAGTTCATTGCAACGGGATGCGTTCCGTGGATCACGCCGGTAACCCATCGCACACTGACACACATGACTTTGGGCCGAAACAGGGATGCAGAGATGGGCGCAACCCGTTGCCGTCGATCCATCTGGACGCTTCTGGCAGGAGTTTGTCCCACTCTGCGCCTCCGGGTGGTACATCCGTATCGCGTTCACTCCGTTCGTGTTATTTCGCACGGGTACCGCATTTTGGCAGAGGTTCTTGTTGCAGCGCATGATGCGCCCATCTTCGTTATCGTCGTAGTAGATCGATTCGCGATAGATCGTGAAGGTGGTAATAGGGTGCTGATTCTGATGTGATGCAAGCACTTGCACTATCTGGAAGATATACACCGAAGGAGAACATTTTTGAAAATTTAAAAGTATGTAAAATTATCATACAACTTAGCCTTAGTCTTTTCCTCTTATCTTTAACTTAATCCCTATCATTCATATCTCTATATCGTCCGTTACCTTCCCGCTGCCAATGTCGTAGTAATTGATGTCCCCTGCTTGCGAAACGATATAGTACAACCTGTTGGTTTCGAAATCGAGCGCCAATTTGTCCATCGGATAGAAGGTCGAGTTGCTGATCAGCTGCCTTTCCGAACCATCCATGCGACTGGCGTACAGTTCGTAGAGTTTCGGTGATTCACTCGTTGTTGCAAAGTACATCATGCCTCTGAAAAGAAATAACAAACGTATGTTACGTATTGGATTATTCCAAAGGTGATCAAATGATTACTAACCTCGTTGGGTACACGACGAGACTGTTCACGAGTGAAAGTCCGGTGGCGATTTCCGACACGTACTCTCCATGCAGATTGCTCACCATGATGCGGCTGTGCGTTTCGTTGCCGGTTGAAAAGTAGAGCAGCTTCGAGATCCAATCCACCGCAAAGCCGAGCGAATGGGAGATGCCCGTGTCGAGGATGGTTTCGATCGGGCCGGTTGATAATCCAGATGATTTGATTTCCTTCAGATGAATGTCGTTCCAATACAACCGCGCGGCGCTAATGTCGTAGTCAAGCACCGACGGATGCACCACCTGCCCCTGATCGCTGATCGTCGGGATGGTATAGTGTGCCGGCTGCTGTAGATCGACTCCACGGATCTCGGTTGACACGACGAACAGGAGGATCTCTTCGTTCGGGATGCAGCGCATGCGATCCTCGTGCAGGCGCATCACGTGCGGACAGGCACACTCATGCCGTTGACCAACACTCAGCAGGCAAAGGTGCGAGCAGCCGCCATTGTTGACGCCACACGGGTTCGGTTGGGCGTTCGGTTGCCTGCTAGAGTGCAGCACCTGAATGCCGAAGGGTTGGCTTTGCGTTTTCTGTATAATACTCACATCCGACCCGTTCCACTTGTTTGCGCGTATTACCGAGTACGTGCGCCAATCCGTCCAGTACACGTAGTTGTCGAACACGGTTATGCTGAAGGGATGCGCCAGCACTGCTTGATCTTTGATTACCAGATGATGATCCAGTCCCGCGTAGGTTATCGTGTGGATCGAATCAGATCGTGCATCGATCCAATACACGCGCTTCAGCACGTAATCCAACGCAATGCCGTTCGGCCAGCCCCCATCAGAACCGACGTATTTAACAACCGTTCGATTTTCGCCCGCCATCGTACAACGTTCGAGCCGCGGAGATCCTTCCTCCCAGTCCGTCCAGAAGAGCACTCCCTCCATCGGATCGAGTGCGATCGCGCGTGGATTCACCATGTCACCCGCCACCAGCGTTCTCCGGAAGCTGCCGTTCGTTTTGGCCACCTCGATCTGGTCCAGATTCGAATCGATCCAATAGATGTTCATTCCAATCCAATCGACCGCGAGACCCTCGGCCGTTGACAATCCCGACTGCACGACTGCTTCGACATTGCTTAGCGTATCGTTCTTCAGCGTTCCTCGGTAGATCTTGTCGTCTCCCACGTCCGACCAGAAAATCTGTATGAGATCGCCATGGTACAGGAAATCCAACGCGATCGTGTTCTGCAGCGAGGTGTAGAAACTTTTCACGCCCAAAGTGGCCAAATCAACGCCCAGGATTTCTTGTCGGTTGCTGAAGATCACGTACGCCGGATCGGGATTGTTACTGCGACACGTAAACTTATCGTACTGCAACGTGTAACCCTCAACGCAACTGCACCGATAGTGCGCCTCTTTTGTCAAACAGGTCTGCGAGCATGTGCCCCACGCGTCACACGCATGATCGTGCCCACAGTCGTGGCCGTTCGGCTGAAGGAACAGATGTGGCGGACACGAGCAAACCGCACCCTCCGGTGCATTGTGGCAGGAATGTGAGCACTCCTGGAATGTGTCGCAAACTTTCTCCGCACACCGGAACCCTTCATCCGTGCCATCAGGACAGTCCGTACGGCCGTCGCACAGTTGAGTTACCTTTAGGCACGAATTCGTTACACGACACAAGCGATCCGGATGGTGGCATTCAGGAGCCGACTCGTTGAACGCTCCAAACTCCATCCGCTGACAGACACGGTTGTAGGTTTCCATGCACCGTCGATTGGAACCGCAAATCACTGGGAGGTCCAAACTGCAAAGCTCCTTTATCTCCGATTCCGACAACTGCGGCGTGCTGGAGCTGGAGTTTGAGTCACCCACCTTCGGCAACGTATCGCACTCGTGGAAGGCATTCATGCAGTTGAGCTTTGGATCACACATTAACGACTGATCGATACAACCGTGAGGGCTGCAGAAGAACTCGTTCGGACCACAGTCAAGATCACATTGTGATTCATCCGATTTGTCCCTGAAGATAGAAAAAGATAACTCTGGTTGACTGAATAATCATATGTTGAAATAAACCTTCAGTTAATTATGAACCAACTTACCCACAATGATCGACTCCGTCGCAAAGATACTCGAACGGTACGCAGGCCGAATTTTTACACTCAAACTCCGGACACTGGTGACAGTGGTCCGGCTCGTCCGAGTGATCATTCGGTCCGCAGTCAAGATGCCGATCGCACACCCACGTACTCGGTATGCACCGATGGCTGACGGCACACTGGAAAAAGTTTTCCCCGCACGTCTTGTTCGGACAGTTGAGGTAATCCTCATCCGTCTCGTCGATGCAGTCGACCGAACCATCGCAAACAAGCGCCCGGGGTATGCAGCGCTGCTCGTCGCACTTGAAGTTGCGTTCGAGGTCACAGTTTGGATCGCACGGACCATCCGGTATCACTTCCTCGTCGCTTCCATCCTCGCAGTCCCGATCACCGTCGCACGTGTACTTGATCTGAATGCAGTCGATCTTATTGTGGCACAAAAAGTGCGTACTATTGTTACAGGTGGCCGCCGAGTGTTGCACATCGAACGGCACACAGATGGGCGTCTTGCCGTCGGTTTGCAGTGACATCGTGAATCCGTCCTCGCACCGGCAGCTAGCCTCGCCGGTCGGTGTGTTCAGGCAGATCCCGACACATTCGATTTCACACGCGTTCCGCCCATTTCCACCGTACTGGGTGAGGTTGTCGAAAATCTTCATCCCGAGCACTTGCGGTTTTTCGATCGTGACCGTTTCCACCGCGAGCGGATCGCTCAGATTGAACCGCTCGATGTGGCCCTTCACATTGTCGGCGAAGTAAACAAGCTGCCGGTGGACTGTGAGCGCGATGGGAAACTTTCCGTGTGACCGGCCGTCGTACAGCAGGACGCGGTTGGTACCGTCGAGGTTTACGCTCTCGATCCAGCTTAGACGGGCGTCGCACCAGTACAGCCGCTGCTGGACCGTATCCAATGAGAGTCCCGTCGGCCATTCGATCGGACGTTCGCTGCCGCTTACCAACTGTTCCGTGTGCGAACCGTTCATCCACGCACGATCGATGCGTCCGTTCGGCAGCGACCAGGACGTCCAGTAGATCCGTCCTTGCTTCGGATCAACTGTAATTGATCTGGCGATTGGATGAAGCTTATTACAATCTTACCGTAGGACATGTTCCATTCGTTTGTGTGAGGTTCACTTACTTTGGGGCGGCGAGATGACGGAGGAGCGTTAATCGCTGCGTCTTAGATCCTCCCAGTTTAATCACGGAAATTTGATTCCTATCCGAGTCGGTCCAGAAAATGTTGTTGCCAAGCCAATCGTATGCAATGCCATCGCACGAACCGGGCGTTTCCAGGATTAATTCCCGGCCGGTTCCGTCATATTTCTGTGTCTCGATGCGAAACGATGGGGAATCTCTGGAAAAAAAATCAACAGCCAGTTGCGAAATGTTTCGAAAGTTTTACCAACAAACAGAGTACTTACTTGATGCGATGGGTAAAGTATATCTGCTGCTCTTCGCTGTGATAGTCGAAAGACACATGTGACCCAATGTTGGTCACGGGTACGATCGCTTCCTGCGACTTGATGCCGATCGCCATCCCCCGTATCATGGCGGGATTCGATTTGGCGTACAGCAAAATCGTTGGTCGTTTGATGAGAACGCACTGCGTTTTCGTTTTGAGTCGATACCCTGGGGAGCAGAGGCATTGGGCGATGGCCACACCGGTTTTCTTCCACACCGGAATGCACAGCTGATCGCAGCCGCCGTTCCCGAGCCGGCAAGGGTGCGCTACCTCCGGTTGCTTCTGTCGATGGAACACGTGCAGATGAACGGCACGGGATGCCTCCGGTACGACAACGCGCCACCGGCCCGTGCTCCCTTCCAGTGCCACCACGCTACCGTTTTGCCACGACGAAAGGTAGATCGTCCGCTCGAACACGTCGAGCGCGTACAGGTGTTGAAAGTGGAACAGAAAGGTGGGGCTTTTCTTGGGAAACCAACGGCCACTGCCGTCGTAGTTAACCCGCTGCACGGCGTCCAGGTGCGTGTCGACCCAGTAGACGTGCTCCAGCACCAGATCGAGCGCGATGTCCAGCGGATTGATGATCTTGTTTAGCACGATCGACGTCCGGTTCGTGCCGTCGAGCAGTGAGCGTTCGATGCTGGCATCCTCGTGGCTACTCCAGTGGGAAAAGAACAGAAACCCCTTGGTCGGATCGAGCGCCATACGCCGAGGGCGCAACGCTTCCGAAAGCGTTTCCACCACGATCGCACAGTGCTGCATTTGCGGTGAACAGACGAAGATGATCTCGCGTTCTTCGTCGAGAAAGTACCAATTGCCCGATACCCAGTCGAGCCGGATATCCACCACGTTGTCGAGGCTGGTGAAAAGGTCGGGCCGGGGCATGGTCCAGCTGTGGGTCGTGTTATCGACGCTGTAGCACTCGAAGCGCGATTCGTTCGAGATGCGCAACAGACAAAACGTTCGATTGCGATGCACCATTTCTAGTGCACGGATGCGTGTGAAAGATTCCCACAGCTGTCGAGTGTCGGAGGAATTACTGACACCGAAGGTGTGCTGTGTCTCGTCGAACATGGTTGTTCGATTGCTGACCGGAACTTTGCGCACCTTGTTTCGTGTTGCGAACAGGAGTGATAGTGGTTCATCTTTGGGCACTACAAAACAAAAGGGAAATTAATAGTAACATCGGAAGACAATCAAGTCTGTCCAACTCGTCGGTACTTACAATTGACCGCTGTACACTTGTTGCCTTGCTTGACATAGCCGGTCGTGCAGCTGCACTGATACGATCCCGGCTGGTTCTTGCACACCTGATCACAGATGCCTTCGATCTGGCACTCGTCAAAGTCCTCACAAACGCTACCGTTCGGTTGACTATCCTTGGCGCAGAAACATCGCGGACCTCCTGGCGTCAGCCGACAGTCGTAGGAACACTTGAGCGCATCGCAGGCGCTCGTCGGTGCGCTGGCCGTGGCCGTATCGTTGCTCGAGCAGTTCAGCTCGTCGTTGCTGCAGTCCCACGCTCCGTCACAAAACCGATCGATTTCCAGGCACTTGCCATCGCTGCAAAGGGCCTGCGTCGGGAGGCACTTTCTGTGCGCACGACACAGCTGCGGATCCTCGTCCGACTCGTCCAGCATGTGGTACTTCTCCACCACGCCACAGTCCACATCTTCGTCGCATGTCCACGCGGATGGGATGCACCGGTTGGACACCTTACAGTGGAACTGATCCGCCTTGCACGTGTGCGATTTATCTGCGAAGCAAAAGGGGTAAAGTTTAAACAGGACCTAGGAGGGAGCATTTGGATGGACCATGTTCCATTAACATACCACAACCGACTTCATCGGAACCGTCGGAACAATCGGCGGACGTGTCACACCGCCAAAGGGCGGGTATACATTTCCCATCTACCACGCACGTAAACTGCGACTCTGGACAGGTCACTGAAAAGAGAGAAAAATACGCAATTAAAGTTTCATCTTCAACGAAAGAAAACCCATTCGAAAATGTTTCACAAGGCACAGTAAAAGGATTCTGTCAACAAAAAGACTAATAAAGTTACATCAAAAAACGTTTCGAACGATATAATCGTTCGCGTACAAGAGAATTCAATTTAAAATTCCATTTCGCAATTGCAGCAATCCACACGACGCGAAGAGATTGTTCACCTAAATGCTACTCACTGCAAGGACCAATTGAAATGATTGAAACACATGAGTCATGAACACACAACAACCAACTAAAAAAACAAACCAACCAACTGGAAAAAAAACTATCCACAGGACCAACGAGCTGATTGAATCAATCCATTTACCTATCGTTGCCTTATATTGCTATTTTTATTCGATCCACTTTGATTGACGCGACGCACCAGTCACCCGACGAATCCATTAACTCATCACAACAATGCGTCTAATAGCAGCGTAAAACCATCACGTGTTTTATTTTTTTGTACACTGACGAACGATACAACAATGTATCATTTTGTACACTTCCTTTTTCGCGCCCGACGATGGCCGGACGAGCCGTTTTCATCCTGTTTTCTGAGTTCCGTTTCATTTTATTTTTTAATCGACGCAGGGAAAGGATGCGAAACTAAACGAATGGCCAACTGAGGTTGGACTTGAAATTGCTAATTGTGTTGCCTTTATTGTAAACCTCCTGCTCGCTCGCCGACACTTGCGATGATAATGTAAATTCGGTTCGGTCAGTTTTTACTTTCGTTTTTATTTCGCATTGCACTGCATTTAGTTTTCGAGTGGAGAGCAAGTGACTCAATATTATTTCATCCGGTTTTTTTTTGTACCCTTCATCACATCTACATAATTCACGTCAGGCGCAGCGTTTGCAAAGTTTTCTCTGCTCGTATTTCCGTACTCACTTTTACCCATTGATTACCCCGAGTGTGTTTGCCTGCGGATGACAGTGATTTATTCGCAGCCCGTGTCCAATGACGAATTAAGAGAGGCCCGAAAGAATGTTTCGTGTTTGTGGAAATTCAACCGTTGGAAAGTGAAAGAAAGTAAAAAAAAGTGTCACAAACCAAAAAGAAACAATATGTGTGTGTTGTGGCCACTCATTGAATTCACTTGACGATGCAACCTTTATGCCAATAGTTGGCGTACAAATTGGTTAGGAGTATATTCCGTGTAAAGGGCTTCACTTAATTACAATTAATATAACCATCTGAGTAAGCAGCATCGTTTGTAGAGCGGTGTGTCCACATCATACCGGCTAACAGTACACGAGCTGCAATGATTTTCCTTAAACATTCCTCTCGGAACACACTCGACCCGGCACGGCACAGGTGTAGCGAACGTCGAGGGTCTGATCCCGGTCGGGATATATCGGGGCAATTTAGCAGCAAATTATGGCTTGCGTTTTCCCACCAATCCTTGCGTTGGCGGGAGAGGGAGGAGGAGTGCGAACGTGTGTATGTGTGTACACAAGCAATTAGTTGGCATGCCGGCGATGGCCATGTAAGAGAGCAGCGTCCTGACTCTCCAGGTGAACGCGTTCTATGTGTTTGCCACCAGCAGCCGTCACGAGAACAACAGCAGAGCTATTGTTTACACAGTAAATTACTGGCACTTTCGTATCAGTAGAGGTGTGACGGCGTAAGGATGCAGCTAGTTGTCTGTGCATTCCGTCACACTTCATCGCCAGCAGAATGTTGCGGTGGCTTTTCTACGCCAAGGAGATATTTCTCAAGAAATGACGCAAGAAGACGCACGTCAAGCTATGCAGTCGGGTTTGGGAAATCTATTTTCTGATCCAGCTGCTTCGATTGGCGATATGTGGATTTGTGCTATGCCTTCCCGATCATGGGTTTCTTTGATTTTTACAACATACTTATGGAATGTTGAAGAGCGAATTGTTTGAAATTTGAGATACTCGAAGCTCCAACAAAGCCTAATGTTGATGACCTCCCGGATTTGTGCAATGCCATTCCCCGCTTGGGAAACCAATCAACTGCAAGCAAAGAGGAACGAACACCAGTGACTTCTGCGTATCGCTAAAGCTGCAACCGTGATTTCACCAAACAAGGTAAGCCCCTAGTTTTCCAGGCTGTTGCAACCATTCTATTTACAACTTCGTCGGAGGCATTTCCCAAGCCGGGTCGGAAATTGGAAACTTTGTTTGAAATATGCAACCGTGCATCGTTTTACTTTTTGTTGTTCTTTCATTTCGGTGCTGTTACAAATGAAAAACTACGAAAGGTTCAAGAAAGACAAACGTAGACTAACCCTGGTGTATGAGGGTTTTCGTTCTCCTACCCTTAACCGTTGCTATATATTGCTAAGGTTTCCATTCGGGGGGTTTTGTTTTTGGTTCGCTGACCAGCGCGCACGAATCTGGGCGGTATTAGTAAACCACAATTGTTTAACCAAGAGCGCACACATGTTGACCCCATTTAGTGCTGTAATGCAGGACCACGTGCGTCTGTGTGTGTATGTATGGGAATTTGGTTTTAACCACAATAGAATTGCATGTTGCCTGAATAACCGAATGTAGAGCATTATTCCTCAACATGCAACATATGTCCGTCCATGTTGGGAAATGTTGCTCGAAATTGTGCTATTAATAAAATTAGCGTTAACGACCCCTTTTAAATCCTATCTCCATCCGAAATAACCTTAAAAACCCAGGTCGTGGGTTTAACACAAATTAAACATTTTCAACCTCAAACTCTCTTTGAAGATACGGCAGGCATTCATTTCTCCACCCCCGGGCCCCCATATCCTTTTAAGCCCATAAAACGCAGACCCTTACGACCATAAAACGGTCAGCTAATTTTCATCCAATTTATTTTATGGATGTCGGCTGGCGCTGGCGGTCAGTGTTATTCTTTTTCTTATCCCACTCGGCGGGAAAATGGAGTGTTTCAACTTAATTTGTGTGCTTTTGTGTGTCGGATCAGGTGTTTTTCTTTCGCACATTTTCATCCCGACCGGTTTTGTCGTACGAAAACGGGTCTCTTTTACTCGCTTACCACAAAAAAATACTTGGTTCTGCAGTCCGTTGCACAAAGTTTTAACGGTGATGGCTCCGTAGGTCATTGACTTGATTTGTGAATATTTTAAAATTAACATCCTACGTAACTTTGGATACGGGCGTTACGGAACGGAATTTTGTATCACACACAGACAACTCCTATGTAGTTGCAAATGAAAATTTAATGCGCTCGATCTACGCAAAAAGAGAAGCTTTTTTGAGTTGAGAAAAATAAAGAAAAACAGATAACACGCCTCTCAAGTAACAATGTTCAACCGACCCACCAGGATCAGTGATGGGATTTTCGGCGAAGGTTTCGGCGACACTTTAATGCCAGGGCCCCCCTCTCTTCTGCTTTTTATGAGCCGGGGAGTAATTTTTATTTGATCCCTTCGGTTCGGTTGCCAAATGGCTCGGGGATGGGATTTGCACACAAAAAAAAGGGCCAACCGGGTTGGAAAATCCCTTGCCCCATTTACACCGAACACACCGGGATTATACGATGATTGTAATACCCTCACCGCCATCGGAATCGGTAACAACAACAGCACCCAAACCCATCTTTCCCACGAATGACCTTTTTTTGTTGTTTTGGTACAAATGCTGTGATCCTTTTGCGTTAATGCTTACAGTTGCAGCATTCCAACCGTCTGTTTATGCTCGTCCAACCTTTGTTTGCATTGCGTGTATGTGTGTAGTCCTGGCTACGACCAAAGGGATTAGACAGTCGTGCCCCTCTTTTCCTTGCTGTTCGAATATTTATTAAAACAACCGAGAGTAGGATTGAAAAGTTCATTGATTATTCAGCACTTCGATTAAATCACACCGGTATCGGTACGATGAGCCGAAACACGCATCTCGCATATGGTAGGAGTTTTCCCGACACATCTTTGGTGCTCTTATTTTGATCCTTCAATCTCGCACCTTTTTCTCTCTACTTGTAGCTCCAAAAAAGGATAGTAGCATTTCGTGAAAGTTGTACGCAGAACGTGGCAGATAAGCGCTTAAACCAACGAGGTGTAAACTTGGACCGTAACAGTTGAGTCAGAACTAGAGTTGTGTAAATCGGATTCAGATTCATGAATCTGAATGAATCTCTGCCTTATAAGGGATTAATGAATCTTTCGCCGCGAGATGCATAAAAGTCGGTTAAGGGACCACCTTTTTTTTTTTTTTTTTTTTGGTCTCATTGTCCACGCCTATGACAGAATCGGGGAGATTCATGCCAGAACCATGAAAGATTCATGAAGATTCATTAAGGTTTCGAAAAATTCATTAAGCTTTGAATATTCGAATCCGCAAAGATTCATGAATCCATCTGAATGAATCTTAGGTAAAAGATTCATATGAATGAATCTCGCCAAAAGATTCATTAAGCACAACACTAGTCAGAACCCGATTCGCTGGGCGTGCGAGAGCCGGATTTCCGGCCCCGAGGACGAGACGACGCAGTCCATCGAGCCTCCCGGACCACAGCCAATCCATTATTAATTGAGTCATTGCATGCTGATCAACAAGAAGTTTGACCAGAGCCAACCCATGGATGGAGAGAGAGAGTTTAGAAAATTTTGCAAAGCGAATCCAATCCGAACCATCCGGAGCCGGAAGGAACGGGGAAGGTGGTCGGGACGGTTTTGTTGCTGCCATCACGTTGGCTGTTTATTTATTCACCACACGTTCAGCACGAGTTAGGGGGTGGGGGGAAAGGATTTTCCCGGGGTCTCCGGGACCAAGGGAGTATTTAAATATTTTATCACTCATAATGCTTTTACCGACAATTCTATTTCAACGTTTCCGGCGACCAAGCACTTCACTAATAACGTTCAACATAGTTTTATCGAAGCATGATGGAAATGATTTCATGGTGAGTTTTGAAAACGGGGACTATTCTTGGAATTGAATCGATCCGCAATGGTTCGCAATAAATTGAAGCACCTGTGGGGGAATTATTTTGCGATACTGAAACGAACGTAACTCGTTTGCTTTATCCTTCCGGTTCACTGAACAGGAGCGTTGTTTTTGGGGGGTAAACCTATTCGCATCCCATCTGGCACACGCTTAAGGATAATAATTCACTTCATTCTGCGGCTGATAAATTCCGCCTCCTCCATCGGAAACGGCAGCTTCGGACGGGGGCTTAAATGATTTAAATTTATCGGTACGAGTTAAGCTTTTTCTGACCCCCCCCCCCCCCCCTTTTGGGGGGAAGTCCCCAAGCACCAAGCAGGCGACGCTCGAGCCGACATTAGCATTAATGAGAGGCAATGAAAACAAAAACTAATCAAACTCACCCACCCACCCTCGGGGGGCAAACACCCACGCCTCACACCTCCCCCATGCAATCGCTCTTCGGATTTGGAAACTGGTTTGCATAAATTAGTGCCGCCGCTGCCGGTTGCAACCACAAACGCGGTTTTGCCAAACAAACATCGCGCGGGAAAAGAAGAGGGGACGCTTTAAATGCGCCGGTGATCATTCATCATCTTCGCTGCATCGTGCTCCCTCCTATCGCACGACAGTATAATCGCACGGATCCAATACAATCAATGCAGTTCCATTCCTCCACCGGCACCTCCGATTGTTTGCATACGAAGAGCGAGTATTTATGGGATTTGGTGCGCCACCAGTGAGAAGTTAAGTAAACAGCCGCGAAGAGAGAGACACCCAGTAGCATGTGTGTATGTGTGTGCGTGTGTGGTCCTATTTGCAGATAATTTACTGGCCCATGTTACTGATCGTCGTTGACCCCACGCGACCTTCCACCAGCCCACCGCATTGGCGAGGCGCAGGAGGAGATAGATTGTGAAGTTCCGAGGCGCTCCAGCATTAAAAGGTGACACATGCTGGTGGCGAAGCGCGACCGCCCACCGATCACGCTTCGGATGATTAATTAGTAATCAATACTCATTAAATTACCCGGCGTATCATTATTTCAAAGCTGCAAACGGCCAGCAGGTCTCGCTGCGGTCATCTCGTTCGCAAACCAAAACGACATCACTCTGACCTTCATCGGAGAGAGGCTTCTGGCAAACAACAAGTGACATTGGTCGTCGGGTAGAAATTCCACTGTAGGTCCGTATCAATTTCATGGACGAGACAGGTCCAGCGCCGGATGACGGAATTATTACTTAACCGTACCTCGTGATGCAAGTGGAGCGAGTCCTACAGAGAAGCAACAGAAATCGGGAAGCATCCCGCACAGAACCGAACCCGACCCGAATTTGTACGAGTTCCCTTACAGAAGGATCAAATGTTTCATGTTGCAGCAAAATCAGTAGCTGTACTTTGAAGCATACTTTTGTTTTGGACACAGTAGCATAGTTCTTTTGTTTACTTTTTCTTAAAGGGAAAGCCACACACAGCTTAGTGTTGTGACAAGTAGCTCTTTCAGTGAGCAGAGCTGAAAAAACTGAGCAAAGCGAATCACCTAGCTCAGTAAAGAGTTGCATCCAGCAAGCTCTGTAAATAAAGAGTTCTTACCCAGGATTCACCAAACTGGGTTGGTCAATCAGCTCATTAAATGGAATTGATCATTGAGAATAGCAATCACAGTTTTTCAGTCTGCAAACAAGATCAAGGACTTCATTTTCCTAAATCCCATGACATCCCAAGTAGAAACTAGGTCTCTAGCCCGAAGAAAGTGACATTGAACTCAGAACATGCTTTCGTCGAAAGAATCTTTTACACTGGTATTTATCCGTTCATAATACTAGGGAGTCCAAGATTCAGGTTCCGAAACCACAACTTCCTGAGTAGTGTGATCTCGCCTTACCGCTGCACTATCGGGCATCAAAGCCTATTGAGTTTGATGAGCTTTTTGAGTAATTAAGCTTTAATTCAATAATATAAGAGAACCTCCTGAGCAGTTAGGAGTTTGGTGAACCATCAACTTGTTACAGAACTCAGTCAATGTACAATTTTCCTAAGCTACCAAGTCTGTTTTGTTTCTGGAAGTATCTTAAGTGTTGAGCGAGGTTTGTTATTGCAAGTTGTGTGACTCATCTACAAAATACCCAAAACTAACCACATCTCCAGAATTTCCCGACAATAATGGGCGGGTATAATTATTTGTGTGTGTCCATCGTCACCAACCGCAAGACCGCGTCCTTCCGGTGGCTGAGCGATTTCCTGTGTTGACAACTTCTGCTCATTACCATTACCCAGGTATAATAATACGAAATGTGGCTCCCAAAGCGGATCCCGATTCGGTGGCCAGAGCCATTCCGAGCCCTGGGGCGGAACGTTTAAACTTTTTTTTCTCCTTTCTCCTCAAAGCTGGCAGAACGAGCTTTGAGAGCGCTTCGCAACGTTCCGGTTTCGGTGGTTTGCTTTTGGTTTTTGGCATCACCCTCTTCTGCCCCATTCCGCCCGGAAGTGCGTTGGGTGATCTTTCAAAACAAGATGGTTGTGTCGGTGCCACTGAAAGGGGAAGCGAAAAAGGAAAACGAAAAGGGTTCACATCGCCATGCATATTCTTCTGCGCTTTTCCCCAAGTGTGGTATCTAATTACCGCAACGCCACTATGTCAACAATGCCGTGGACACGACCCAAGACGAAAACAACCAAACTCCCAAAACGGTGGCCAACGGTGTATGCGCTCCGAAAACAAACTCCGGTAGTAAAAAAAAAAAAAACAAGTACCTTTAAAGGCTGTCCCCGACCGAACGGGGTCTGTATTTTTCCTTCTTCTTCCTTGAAGGGATTTACTGCCAGCATCCGAGAGCGGTCCGGACTGTGTGCGGGTGAATAATTAAAATCTGTTAGCTAAATTCAAATGATCTTTCACAACCTCCCCCCTGGGGAGGGAACATTTCTACCCTCTGGCCGTGTCAACGTGTGGGTGGGGAAAAAAAAGAACACTCCGAGTCAGTTGGGAAAAACTTTTCGGTCCCGGGGAACCATTTTTTCCCTCCGCCAAAGTCTCCAAACAACTTTCCCTAAACCGGTGACGCTAATTCATTCATCGTTTCACTCGCGTTCGTCCTTTTTTTTTTTTTTTGCGCCAGAACACCGGACAGAGACTGAAGCCCGAGGCCAGTTGTCTTCAACTTGCGCATAACTCTTTCTGGCGCCCAAACCTTTGTCGTTGGCGTTCGAGTGTTGTGGGCGCAACCGAGCGGTGGGAAAATCAAACAAAAACAGCATCCATAGGCTGGGGATTCCTGTGGAAGGGAAGGGTACCTCGGGGGAAACACAACACAACAGTTCGAAAAAACGCCACCTTGCTTGTTGTTCAGCCAAAAGAAGGATAATTAAATGGACATACTATGGAACGGAGGCTGTTTTTTTGTTTGCAGCTGACGATTACTTCACTACAAACATCAGGGTAGATACATGGACACAAAAAACGACGTAAGGAAGGAATTTTCTCGAGGCAAAGTGACAAAGTAATTAAAAGAAGGTAAAAGTAGATCAGTTCTTTCTGTAGCAGAGTTCCACGCTGTCCCCGAAGGGATCTTTAATGAAATTCTGATTAGGTCCACGCTGGACGCGACCAATGTGATTGATTATGTTTGATGGCGGAGCAAATCTTGGGACACCGTTCTGGGTTGGCCTTTAATCTACTCTTTTCTTTTTCGAATTTTGTATCCTTTTTAAAACGAGCTTCGATCGTAGGGAATGTTAATCCTTTTTGGTACAACTTCCTTAAATTTTTATTTTTATTTTCACAATATGTTTACACATTCAACGCTTGGAAAGCGATTCATTTCATGTCGACTTCAACAAGAGAATAATATATTCAAACAAAATATATTTAAACAAATGAAAATTTATCGAACGAATGTGTATTGATGAATACAATGAACATTACGATGAAAACGCCGAAACCAAAGGATAACCTTCCATTCATGGAAAATGGTTTGAACTTTGGATTTTAATATCGGCTTGTTTTTGAGAGCATTTTAGCAACAGTAACATAAACACAAAACTCGCATTACATTTTAAAGTTGAAACTTGAACATAAAGCTGTTCAAACTCCTCTTATCGTAGTATTTCACTGAACTTTACTGTTTGTGAGCCAACTACCACCGAACTCCACTTTAAATATGTTCAGTGTTTCCAATGCGTAACTAGAGAAAGGACTGGAATTGCTATCTCATGAATGAAGGGTGAAAGCCGATATTGTTTTCTTTGTTTTGATTGCTTTTTTCGATTGCGCCGCAAAAAGTTATCAATTTGTTGTTTTCGTATGAAGTCCATATGTTTACGGTTCTGCAGGTGGAAAAACAAGTGCTTTTGATAAAAATGCAAAAATAAAGCTATCCATAGTCAGTTGAGAGGTTGTTCACAGGTAATGCTATACCGTTTGGCTTTGGTTCATATTTTCTCCCTATTGTTTAATCGTGTTATCGAGGACAACAGGGCAATGGAGTAACGTTGAACCAGATATCATATTCACATTAAGCCCCACTCTCTCTCTAGTGTTGCTCTTGTTGCGCTGTTGCTGACGAGGCAGCGATTAAACGACGGAGCCGGATTACCGCGGGGCGTCCTTTGGCTTTTCCATTTTCCGTACCGGTCCGCTGGCAGCCAGTTGAGCTTATCATCGCTATCGAAAGCTGCTTATAATAAATCGTTTCCTTTTGCTGTCCACACGCCAACCGCCTTAACTGACACTTTATCAGGCAGCTGCTTTCGGCTCCCTCGCACCGGTTGGCCGAATTTTCCACCGAAAGATTACACGACGACTAGTAACGATTACGGTTGTACGGTGTACAAAATCGGTGTTTGCTGAGCGAGCAGAGGGGGAGGAGGTTTGGTCGCAGTTGGGTTGGTACGTTAGGCGCATGGTCGCGCACCAGACCGTCACCGGAGGATTTCCGTTTTCACTCTCCAGCGCCCCGGAGTCCCCGGCATACCGAGTGCACTGACACGCGGAACCCACCTCGGCGTCCATTCATTCGACTGTTTGTTCGGCATTTCCGCGGCTTTTCCGGGCGTCTGTCTGTGCAGGGAAATTCGTGGAATCGATTAAGATAGCGAAAAGCTGGGAACCACCACCGTTCTACGGTCTAATCTAGATTGCACGTGAACATAATTGCTTCCACACGGTGACTAAAGGCAAGACCGAGTCGCGATACGGCAAGGGTTCTTTATCATCCTTTTAGAAGCATCTTAAATAGGGAAATCCATCTTCCATCCCAATTCTCATACTCCCATAGTAGACGCTGCAGCCATCGTACATCAAATGCGATTCGCGCAAGAAGAAAGGGACGCTCAAGTGGAAATTCGCGGCGCGTTCCGGGAGACCGGGAGCAGAACATAATTTTCCCGGATACTTGTTGTAAATGAATGTTTAATGAACGACATCCGTTTTGTGCCGGAGCCGGGTTCGCTTTTCCACCGACGGACGGGACGTGCCAAGAAACGAACACGTAGCTTTCAATTCGAAATGGTTGTCCCTCTGTGATGGAGCACATTAAGAGAGAGAGAGAGAGAAAGAGAGGGAAGTGACGAACGAGAAAAAGGCAGACACAATAGAACTCAGGGAAAATTCGAGATTTATTATCATCGATTACACGACGCGGCGAGGGTAAAGGATGGGTAAAGGAATGGCGTGGTTTATTGGAGCACCGCGAACGCTTCGTCGCCATTTTCGTCCGATTCCTACGGCTCTCGACTTCGCGTCAGTTTTGTTCATTTCCACAACGGTGTAAAGGGAAGGCATTTCGATGTTACAAGCGCCATCCAACTTTCTTGACTAATAGCTCTAATTAGTCGCATAATCAGTCAAAAACGTAGTCACTCAACGCCAAAACGCGCCTTGCTTTTGACTTCCCTTAGGCAGGTGGTAAAGTGAATATTGACTTTTTAATTTGTAAATGTTTGGCGCAGTAGTTAGCGAAATGTTGGGAAAGTTTTTTTGGATTTCGACAACAATACCATTACGAAACGAGCACCCATTGTGGGCCCCAGAAACCCAGCGTGGTACCTTTCGCAGCATCGCATAAATAACAAATCTCATCAATTAGAGAATTTCATTTGAACGGAAGTGTGCACCCCCAAGATGTTGTGTCTTTTTCTACATTTATTTCGCAAAGCAATTACCCAAAACGTCTATCAAAGTATAGAAATATGGAAAACTTTTGCGCAAGCAAATGAACCAACAAAGCATCCAAGCTCGTTCTTTTGTGGCCTTGTGGCCAGTTGTTTTGCTTTTGCCACTAATGCCCATCTCGTCGGTGTGATATTTATTTTCCACTCTCGCGAGAAAGCAGAAATAGAATCGCAAGACATTTCCAGCAAAGGATGGGGGAGTGGGGTCTTAATTTACGAAACAAATTACCCGTATATATTCCTCTATCTATTGGTCGTCTACAACTTCCGCCTTTTTTTTTCTCGCCCACAGTGAAAGCCGAAGGAGTGCAGAAGAGAACTTTTTAATTGCATTAAAAAATAAAAACAATTTCTTCGTGATGATGTCCAAGTGCTAAGATTGTAGTATTGCTTTGAGCGTGAATGCTGGACGAAGGATTTCGTTAAAAGCTTTTGCAATTATTCAGAGGGTACTAAACGTCGGTAAATGATATTTCACCGTATTCGGTTTTTAAGGAGCTTAAAAAAGGTTTCAACGAAAAATTACCAGATAGTGAGACGGTTCGTTTACTCTTTTTATTATTTCCTATGCACAATGTTTGAAAATTAATTTAAGTTGATTCCTTATGACCTATTTTAGTTCCGACTTTTTCTTTTCAACCCGGAAAAGAAGAAAGTTTTTGACAGATTATAAAGAAGTACTATTGGTATTTATATTTCAATTTTAGTTTGGCTCCGGAAAGTATGTAAGAAAGCAACCAGAAGTTAGAGAGAACCTTTCGAAATGTAGTGCAAATATTTCCCCTCAATTGATTTCGTTTTTTTTTTGTTTCGTCCGATTTTGTGCAAACGCTCCCTTCATTAATTGTTTTATCGTACTGAGCTGGCTGATTTCCCTCCACAAGTCCAAATATACCACTACCACAAAGCGGTAGTTATTTGGTTCTCTGCTTACCGTAAACTTTTGACGCGATTGTATGTGACATTTTAATTTGATTAGAAAAGTTTCCCATTTACCCAGCGCCTGCTCTGATCCGGCGGGTTTCCTTCGACTGAAAGCAGCCTTTTCAGTAGTCGTTCGCTTTTGTAGTTTAGAAACACAGGTGCAGGAAAGGTTCAGGTACACGACGTCGAGTTGAGTTGAAAGCAACCTTTGACAGCCAGTGTTTGGCGTTTCGTAATTATTGCCAAACTGCTTCCACAGGATCATGCACTAAACGCCATTGTAGGGTGGAATGTTTGAAAAATTAATTACAAGAAGGTATGGTGCAATAAACGGTAAACAAAAGGTAACTTTTTCTATACACCATCTAAACCGAAGGATTAGTGATATGTTGCAAGGGCTCGATGGATGAAGAAAGTAGTCGGAAGAAAATAAATATCACAGCATCATGCAATACATATCCAATCCTTTGAACACCTGCTTTTCCTGGTTCGCAAGTGTAGTTGGTTTGTTTTTATGTACATTTCTTTGAACTTGAACAGATTTTGATCTTCAACCGTCCAAACAGCCATCATTCATCATCAACACATGCTCCCGGCAGAAGGAAAGGGAATGTAAACGTGCGAAATATAAAAATAATAAATGTCGTCTACATCAACATGGACAGCATCATATCTGCACCCCTTTGTCATGATGGGAGATTCATGAACGGAAACGTTTGGTATCGAAAGGGGTTCCTTCATTTTTTTTTTTCTGCATCAAAAGGGGCGAACGAGAAAGGGAGCATCGAAACGTCGGGCTTTACAAACACACCGAACGAGACATTCAAAATCAAAACAAACGTGCGAATGGTTCGCATACCTTTTCTGCTTCTTTTCGATGTAGTTTTTTTTTTTTGCACTTCAGTGGCTGCTTGGATGTGGAAGTGCTGCGAATCTTCGGAAATAGTCCACTCGAGGTATTGGGGAAAGCAACACACCGACAAGTGGGATATGATTTCTACCTATTGCGTCATATTTTCCCCACCCATATCCATTCACGAATGAAATAGATCAGGAGAATATTACCATTTTGACGACATTTCTAAGCACCTTCACTCACATACCAAAGAGAAAAACTCACTTTGGCACAGACCTTCGGGATGGTATCAACACTTGTCAAAGAACTCAGAAGCCTTTGAACATAGTAAATAAAGAACTATCCTCATCCCTTTTTGCGATTTTCTGTGCAAAACTATCAAACATAAACAGATGATCTAGAAAATAGGTTAGTGATGAGAAAAAGAGTACAACTTTCAGAAAAATATATTCTCTGCTTTGTTCAGTTTTTTCAACTGTTTCACAAAATTCAGATTTTATGATAAAACAAATGCGAAAGAAAATAATGTGCGTTCATGGGAATTTTGTTTTTGATTCCCGATAAGTAAGTATTTTGTTGGCTTCCCATTCGTTTTCAGTTTTCTGCTGATTTCGCAACATATGAACAAACACATGTTCTATATGATGAAAGAACGCTGGCACCAAAAAGACGCATCCTAAACAGAAAACCAATCGCACACCATCAAGAGGGAAAGAGTTTATCTGGCACTCGTCTCCACCCGAGGACGGGGGATCACGATCCGGACAAAGACAAACACAGCTGGGATGGAGTTTTTCCTGGATCATATTTATTCAGGACGGTGCGTCGCGCGTCGACATTGGGAAAACAGCGTGAGCGAAATTTCAACCACATTTCCACTTGGCCGAAACCGAAACCGGGAAGAATTACTTCGGCAAAGGCCCACAGTGTACGGATGCCGGGTTCCCATCTGGCATATGAAAGGAGCCACTGAGGAAAGTCCACCGATTCCATGGAAATGGCCGACCACTGGAGGGAAGTGCACACAGTTGCCCAAATCCCTTGGATTTTCCTACTCATCGCATTCCATCCATTCCGGATCTTTCGCATCGTTTGACGCGTAATAAAATGATATTTATCGTTCGACACGAGACGGTCAATGCCATCACGCCCTAGTAACGAGATGGGTTCGAGATTTGGCAGGCGCTATAAATGCACCCGTATCCATAAAATACCAGCCATTACGGAGTACATTTCCGATTCAATCACGTCAAAGAATTTGATCCGGGGGGCATCAAAAATAACGTTTCTTGCGGTTTCTTGCCACAAAAACATCACGACTTCTTGTGCCGCGCGCGTGCCACGCCGTTCGCTCCGAGCGCTCCATTATGCTTTCGACGTTTCGAAAAACCGGCATCAATTCCACTCCGCTCTCTTCCTCGTCGTCTTCGAGACTGCAAACGTCATATTTTACGAATTAATGAGCAATCTATTTGCTGCTTTCCCGAACTGAAGCGCTTCCGGAGCGACGCTGGGTTGCAGAAAATCGGATTTGCATGCCATTAAAGCGAAAACCAATAGACGGACGGACGGATGGACGGAGGAAAACCAGCCCGGCTGCCGACTCTCGACGCCGATCCCAGGTGCCTAATTTGGGGAAAATTTAATTAGAACTTTCACGGAAGCTCCACGCTAGAATATGGACCACGCAACTCTGCGGTGTCGGCAGACGGTGTAATTAGTGGAAGGCATAGTAATCGGATAAATGAAGATAGCGTTTTGTAAAGTCTACACTCATTCAACATATAGACGATTGCAGCAATGTTATGCACATTTCAGTGGTATTCCCAACATCATATTGAGCTTAATTATCGATTGTGACGAAGGCAACAGATTTTGTCTTTTTTGAAAACTCGTTAAAACTTCGTTGGAACGGCAGAACATTCCAAAAGCTACCATTAGTTTGAGGTTAAAGGTGGTTTAAAGTTTTCCCATGAATAATAAACTCACCACGGTCCATTTCAAACGCGCAAGGTAGGATTCGAGAACCGATGATCTTCCATTCCCGGTCAGGTCAATCAACCTGCCTGCCTTTCGCTCTGAGTACGGGGAAGTTACAAACTGCCGCAATTTAACCCGTGCGGGCGAAGTCGTTTGAAAGCTTTTGCCAACTTATTGCTGGACGGGACTTGAAAACTCTTCCCCAGTCCCGGCGGGGGGCAAGAATGCAAAATTTCCGGAGCACCATCATTCCGTTGGAAAACGGTTGTTCCAACTGGAACGGAGGAGGAGCAGAAGCGGCGTTGGCCATAAAATATGCATTCAGAATGACAACTCCATCCGAACGGTTCACAACGGCAACCACGTTCGGACCGGAAGAATGGCCACGGAAGAAATAACCGGGAAATGGACATGGAGGCACAATGACAACGGCGAAACATGAGCGTCGGATGTCGATTAGAAGAGAAGACCGGCCCTGGAATGCTAAAGCTTGGCAGGAAGACATTTTCCTTGCGGCTTCGGAAACGGGACGAACGTCAATGGCTGTGCAAACAAGTAGCGAAGTTGAAAAGACGAATGAATATGACGACATTGTTCGTCCTGGGCAGACAGTTAAAGAAAGAGCATGAAAACGATGCAAATGTCACACACGGAGGCAACATTTTCGCTAAGCAGAGATCCGAGTGAAGCACACTTCCAGAAGCACTATTCCACAAGATCTGTGTGAGAGTTCCAACTTCCGGGGTGATCGTCATTGTCTTGGGCGCTATGCAGATAGTTTTCTACAAGGGGGAAGTAAAAGTCATCCTTACCGTCGCTCTGGGACGCCGCCCCGAGAAGCAAACAACAAGTATAATTACATTTCCTTCAGTCGTTCTGTCAAAAAGGAATTCATCGACTCATTCTGCAGCGAAAGGGGTTGTGGGTCTCCGGTATCACAATGAGACATTGCTAAGCTGCATGCTACAATACACATTTCGCAGCGTCAGAGGATAGATAAACCTGCTACTTCGGGATCCTGCATTGTCATGTTCCGCGAAGCATGTTTCTGGTACGAATCGGAGCGAAGGAAAAAAGAATATGAATGAGAGCGTGCAAGTCGGTTGCATGCTTCCGAATAATTCCGCTGGGTATTCTGCATTGCTGCACTGGAGGGTATCTCGTTCCTTGGGTGGCAAAACACGACGCAGCAGCGAGCCTGTTCATTAGACACGCTATGCGCCCTGGAAACCCTGGGTTGCGAACTCGCTTCGTCTAACAAAGACTTCCAGAATAACGATTGTCTTGATAATGTTAGTTTGGCAACTTTAACTGGCAAAGTTTGAACGGAGAGAAGAAGAAACACAAGCAACACTCGACGATTCTAAAACAAACACCAGGCGTCTCCATTATCCAACACGGGAGACTAGGCGTCTCCATTATCCAGCACGGGAGACTAGGCGTCTCCATTAAATGTTGGAAAAATGAATATACATTTCGCAGTATATTCATGGTAAGTGTAAAGTCATGTTTTTCGTAACAGACTTTCAAACCAACCGAATTTCATGCTCATTATAATTGCATAAACGCTGTTATGACGCTGCATCATAATTTCAAACACAGCCGTGTCTGCGCTTCACCGTTTCGCATTGTCTAAACGTTTGCAGGAACAGTTAGGTTCCGACCACGAAACATCCACCACAAACCGATTTGATTATTTCTGGAGAAAGGCGAAGCTGCACTCACCATGCACCATGCCCTGCTGCTGCTGCTGATGCAGCTTGGTTTAATGGAACACCACAGTAGAACTACAACAATTACTGCTTTACGTTCTCTACATCTTTGCTCCCTGGAGCATCATCGAGCTGGAGCTGCAGCATCCATAAACCCAATGGTGGAAATGGGGAGCGAAAATTATGGAAATTTTCTCAAACCACCACACAGGAGCCAAGACGAGTGCATCTGCATTCCAAACCGTCATCGCACCGATCTTCTCGAGAGGGGAGGGATTAGTTATGCATTGCTGATGCAATAAAATATTCCTAATCTTATTTCATTCTCTATTGGGGTTTTTGTCGCAGAAGGTTTTGAAGACGTGAAGGATTCGGTATTTGAAGAGAATTGGGAAAATCGGGGTTGCTTTTGAGTGGTGAAAATGGGTATCAAGACCGCAAAAATCTAGCTGCTCCATTTCCAATACAACTATAATTTTGATGTTGATTTTGTTTACGCATTAATTATCAAACTTTTTGCAGGATAGTTTTTTTTTGTAAACCAAACCAAGATAAAAAAGAATTATTCGTCATTTTTTTCCCTTACATGCGTCACATTTCCCTCGTAATATTTTGCTTCCCACAGGGTATGAAATCGTTGATACAGAGTCATTAAATGGTTGATGTATATGCAAACCACATTTCGATTCCGTTCTGCTTCCGGAAGCGTATGATTTTTCCTCGTCGGAGAGTAAAAACTCTGCTTTACAGATTCTCCTGCGGCAAGAAAAATATTACCCTACCATGGCAGGTTACCTTCACCGAACACCGAATGGAACCAACGGGCGATGATGATTTTTATTTTTCATATGCAAAACAGAATAAGAACCGGTCCGGGGATCAATCAAGTACGAAATGCAATGCGGAGATACGATGTCTGCGCGCGGATTCAAGGAATTCCAGACCGCAGCGTTCTGGCGTTCGCCGGCAGCATTGTGCGGAAATGAAGTTTTCCCTTCAGTTTTCATCCGCAGGCCGCCATTTATTTATTCGCTCGATCGTTTTCATTACGCAAATGGAATCAGGAAAATGTAATTTACTTTTTTTTTGTGCGCGCAATTTATACAATGTTAGTGGGATCATGCCCGGGCGTCCGCGTGCGGCCTCGGCTGTCACTAATACTCAAGTCTTGTACAGCTTTTTTTCCCTCTTCGGGGAAGGAGAAGCAAAGGTAAACACAATCCCGATGTCCTCGGCATTATTTGTATCTCGATGATGATGATGTCCCGGTTGTTTGCAGTAGGATTCTCGGACCCGCGGCGGACTGTAAGCGCAAACATATAAATCCACGGGGACTTGGTGGAGCTTTTTGCACGGACTCAAGTATTCATCCAGAAGATGGCCGAGGTTAGTGTGACCATCGAATAAGCAATGAGCTACGGGGAAGCTCCGGACGAAAGTGGGTCATATGAAATGTGCGAGTATTAAAGCACACACTAGCGTTCGGAACCTCTCTAAATCCGGGCGAACGATGAAACAGACGTTTCCGGCGAGCAGTTGCAGCGAAATTAAAAATGTCGCAAACTGACGATAACATTCTAGCAATTTTCATAAAAGCCATTGTCAAGAAAATCTGTTCCACAGGCGAATGTGTGAAGGGGTGCAAGCAAATATTAAACACGACATGAATATGTTAATGCTTGTCAGCATAACCCTCATCATAATCAGAAACATCATATGCAACGGATCTACAGCTGAACACGGCAAAAGATGGTCCCATTCTGACGTTCTGTGAGGAAATGTTACAACAAATTTAAACAAAAAAAAAAGAAAAAGTAATCTAAAAAACTGTTTCTTCATGCCACACAATTCTTTTACAGCTTGTCTCATATGCCATATGAATAAATTTTCTAAATTATGAAACAATTTCCTAATGCATACAAAACCCATCTGGGCAGTTTCTTTTTTTGCCGAAAATTAAGCAAGGAATGAGACAAGGATCATAATATCTGCTAAGCAAAAGCAAACGAATAAACATTGTATCACGTAGAAGAAACAAAACCAACAAGCTGAAGTACAGAAGGTACCTGAATTAAACCAAAACTTGCAACAGCTTTCCGTCGCACTAGTTCACATCTGATAGTATTTTAAAGCAGTAAGGAATGCGATACTTGACTTCAGTACGATGCGACGATAACAAAAACCCAACAAAATGAACATACAAATGCGAAAAATGGTGGGAAAACCGGTTTCCACTCAACTTTTTCACCTTCCTTGTTCCAGTACGTTCCGACAAAAGCGATGATATTTGTGGTTATGCCAGCAATTCGTATCATGCATTCGTGTAATGCAGGATTGTATCGTTTTAACGCGATCCCGTCATGGTTACGCCATTTGTTAGCGTGTAAAGTGTTGACGGAGGAGAATCCGGTGAAAAAAGGAGCATCACACAATGTTTCGTTTAACCGCTCAGATGTTGCAAAAGTCGAGCAAACAACGACGATAATAAAAGCGAAAGTCTTTGATGTAGCATGGTGAAATCTCATTTGACAAACGTAAATATGAGGTAAGAACAAGAAGCGGCGGGTTGGCAAAATAAAAAGCAAAGCACAGGTTACACCCAAGTGGGTTAATATTTTGCAAACGCCAGACTTCTTCGCTTTATTTCGTTAATCTCTTCTAGTAGTAATGCTTTCGGAGCCATGCAGAAGAGGTTGCAAAAGCAGTCAAGTGTGGGAAATGCGGCTCGAGATCGATCCCAAGAGGTGCCTGAGAGTGCGCTCAGTGTTCCGAATGAACACAATGAAACGACAAATGTCAGCAAAAACAAAAAAAAAGGAATGAAAAAAGCAAAAGGAAAAAGGAAAACCCCTCCTCAGAACAGCAAACGCGTGCGCATCCGCTGTGTTTCTGTTTTCTCGCCGGATGCTTCTGCTGACTCATTGATTGCTGGTGAGTCCCAAAGCAGAGCGTGCTCGACCCGGTCGGGGAAATAATAATGGAAAGTGGCTGCGACACTGGTCGGATGGGGATGGGGAGGAAAATCCCCATTTCTAAGCGTAGACAAAAAACAACTTCGTCGCGGTCCTGTTGCTGATCGTTCCACTTTTGAATGTTCTTTCACGTCGTACGGAAGTACGGGTCGAGGTTGCTGTCGAGTGTGCTAAAGTAATAACCATCCGGGCGTCGGACAATCGGGATGTGGAAAACAACGACAGCTCTTGACACTCGCACGAGCGCACACATATGGTTGTGGTAAACGAAGGGGTGTATGTAAAAATGCTACCGGCCTGGAGAAGATGGACGGAGCGGAACCGCGCTTGCATTAAAGGGGCAACCCCGTCGTCGGCAATGAACAAAGGAAACCATACGACGGTCGGGCTCGGCACGTGGCCCAAGTTGGCTGTGTGCTTTATTTCCATCTGCTTTCGCCTTTCGTACCCAAGCCAAGCATGCCGAAACATATTCATCTGCTGCCAATAGCATATCGAAGCGGAGGAGGCTTATGAGTCCACTTAATGGACTAATTGCCATCGATATCGCTGCACAGAAGCACTTCCGGCGAGAAACCGGCTTTTACCCGCGATCTTATCAACCGAGCAATAGCAATACTTCAGAGTCAAGCATATCAAATATGTGCATTGGAGTGCTGTTCAAACTCTCGATACGCAACATTGTTGCTGTGGAAAGTGTTCGCCGGATCGATTGATAAATAATTAAACGACATCCAAACAGGCTCTTATCTTATTCAAATCGGCTAAAATATCCCCAAACCAGCGACTTCAAATTGACGATTTGAGAGCGTATATTGTGCTGCAATTGCTCGGGCGTAACAACCTCGGTGTCGGATGTTTAACAGCGTTAATGCAAATCCACTTCGTTTCAGCGATTGCCGGCGAACGATGCTCGAGAAGATCTTCCCGCTTCGTTTGGCTCATTTGCAGCGTAAACGTACGTGGCACACACATCTCGTGGCATTAATCTCGACACACTGTCCCATCAATTCGTTGGTGTGTAATTTACTAGCCTGCAAGCAGAATAGCATTAGTATGCGCGCTCGTCGTTCGCTTCAAACCATGTTCATCCTGGTTGGGGCCGGTTCTTTCACTCCGACCAAAATGCTCCTTCCGTTGGTCGGGTATCTTAATGTTTGTGTGTGTGTGTCCGTGCAAATGGAGCGACGATGTAACGACGATTCATCGCAGCGGGGCCAAGTCAGCGCAAGAAGCCGACCTCACGTCGTTCGACCTGAAAGATCACGACCGGCGAACGCGCTTTTCGGTCGAGGGCACGGACCGAAGAAATGAACGCATTTATACATTCACATTCGCATCGTTCGTGAAGCCGAATATTTGGAATGCCATCTTCCAGGAAGTGGGCCCCCCACACACACATTCGACACGCATCTGTAATTGAGGGGTGGCTAAGGCCCTTAACTAAATCACAATCACGCTTAGCGAACGACCTTCGAGGTGTGTTCGAGAGGTGTTTCGTTTTGTATCGTGCACCTTCTCCATCATCATCATCAGCAGCTCACGTTCTTATGCCAATCTTATCGGTGTGTTAGACTGGAGACGTTCGTTGAAGAAAATTGTATTCGCATTCCAATAACGAATGAATGAAGAGCATATCCAGACCCGTTTTGAAGTTTTAGAAGATTATTTACCTGAAAGAAAAGAAAAAGAGAAATAGTTGTTTAGAACGGCTGGTTTGAATTGTGTAAATTTGTAACGAGTAGATTCGAATAGGCGAATTTCTTGATTGCGTTTCAAGGGTGGTTAAGTTTTACCGATGTTGTAACCAAGATGAATCAAAAGACAGGTCGGGTCAAAGCTATTTTTTGCTCCGCCATTGTTGTGACAATTGGTTAAAAAAGTGTTTACAAAAATTTCCAGCATACTTGTGGGAGATCTCCCCCAAAATCTTCGCGAAGTAGGTAATTGGTAATTCTAGATCACAGTATCCATGGTCTCGCGAATAGAAACTGCTGTTCTGTATGAAATCATGTGATTGTGAAATCTGTGATTGCCGAAATTGAGTGTGTTGGTCTGCCTTAAACGCAGCCTTCCTCCAGAATATATATCGAACGCCTCAATTCCTTGTTCTGTTGATGTAACATACCAAATATGCAGTTTCACCTCACCTTCCAGGCTGCTCGTGAGAGGTAAACAAAAGTTCAATCAACTGTCAAAAATTTCCCCAAGATTTTTCTCTCGTTACATGGTATGCTGCGACCTCTTTTCTATTGACTTTGGTTGTAACTCTCTTGCGTTTGGATAGTGGCACGATAAGCACGCGTTTTTCATCATTCTGAGATAAAACACAACGTAGGAATTAGAGGAAACTAGGAGCGACAGTTTCGAGACCGTTGAACAAAACAATAATATTAAAAAACAATTATTTTAAAACGTATGTTTTACGTGTTTGATTACTTTGACTGAACACGATGTTAATTGATTGTGTTTTGTTTTCGAACAGAGAAAGCCCAGCCATAAGGAGTGCATCAAATCGAACAAATTTAGCACCATGTTGTTAATCAAATAGAGCACGAATATTGCCTCCCGTAACTTCGGAACGAATTGATGGTTTGAATACAACCAACATCAAATCTTCAACTCCACCACACTCACAGAAGTCATCCGCTTGCTCGTCGGCCAACTAGATGGTTTTTCTGTCGGTTTCCGTGTGGCTGAGAAGTTAATTGATCTTCACATGAAACCCCTTTTGCAACATCCATCCCTCCTCCTTCTCCTCCTCCGCACCGTTTCCTTCGTCGCGTCAGTCAGTCGGAAGCGAAGATCAAAACGGAACCACTCGAACATATTGGGATATATTTACGTCGGTTAAACACTGCAACTGGCTGGAGGGAGTCGGGGGCGGGGCGTGCCAAGGGTAGAGGACGCCCAAGTAAACATCATAAAGACTGGGACGCCCCGACGATGACGGCGGGACACAAAGAGAGGTCAATCTGTTTACTGTCTTGCCCAAGCCACACACCCCGGATGCCCCGTTTCCACTTTCCCGCCGATTCCGGAGCGACGTGGGGATGAACTATTTTCCTCCGGGGTTTTCTCGCTAGCTTTTGTGTGTAAGAATGATGTAATCAGTGCTGTACGCACGCATCTATGTACGAGTGTGTGTGTGTTTATGTGCCGGGTATTTATGTAAGTGGTTTTTGCGGTTTTCGCTCAACCGACCACAACCGAGCAAAAACTAAAATTCACTTTCCCATCGGATGAATGGGGATGCCTCTTTACTTCGAAGATGGACGGAGTGGAATGTGTTCTAACGAACCGCACAAAAAGTGGTCTCTTTTGTGGTTCCAGATATAGGCTGAGTCTATTTTACTATCGAGTAAATTAATTGCTTGCAAAAACTGCATCTCTGTGTGGTGAGTTGAGATGTGAGTTGAATCAAGCAGCGTGAGTTAAGTAGACTGAATACTTTGGAATAGATGAATTCAAATTGAGTTCTATGTTTTTAACAAAAGCAAACATTTGAAACTATCTCTTTTCGTCTGGTATCATGGTATGGTATAAAATCAGCACTAAGAATGGACAAAGTTGAGGCAAAAGTACGCCATTGTAGTGAAAATTCGTTTCTAAATGTTCGCAAAACGATGGCGACAGGCAAATGTGTTCAAGTCATCCGCGTGGATTGCCCACACCATCCGGATAGAACATCATCATTCTTTATTGCCTATACGAGGGGATATCCCCAAGCCATACTGCGCCTGCGACGATGACATCAGACGAATATAAAGAGACACATTAACACTCAGGCTCTGAGCCGGCTCTTAAATACCCATTGTCGCACGTGCGTTGGCGTTTGAAAAAAACGGTTAACTGTACGCTGTTTTCGTTTTGCCCCCCCTCCCTGAGAGTCCCTCCTTCCGGAGTTCAACGGTTTCGTCAACTTTATCGGTACGAATTGATTCGACAAACGATAACGTTGATGTGCTATGTTTAGCTCGTCATTGAGCGGTACGTATTTGAAACGGTATCAAGCAAAGCATCAATGAAGCATTGACCAAAGCCGAGCATACACTCTTCACTGAGGCGGAGGAGTGAAGTGAACAAAAGCCAACGAC
Organism: Anopheles coustani; assembly: GCF_943734705.1. Taxonomy (NCBI): domain Eukaryota; kingdom Metazoa; phylum Arthropoda; class Insecta; order Diptera; family Culicidae; genus Anopheles; species Anopheles coustani. Next base: position 94,851,740 of record NC_071288.1, on the reverse strand, counting down.
CAGTCAGACATTTCGTACGTGCGATTGATCCGCTGCCGAACTGCCATCACACGCCCGGCCTGCCATAAATTAAGCACAATTTATGCTTCGAACATGCGTGGGAAGCATAAGCAGCGCGGCCCAGTAGGGCCCACACAAGCACGCAGTCAACTTTAGGATAGCGTCCCTTCACAAAAACAAGTCATGCTCAGCAAGGCTGCGGCGTGGAATGAATTCAAATGTGGGCTTAAAAGAGCGCACATTGGACCGATTTCGGAGCCGAGACAGACGGCGGTTCGCCACCGTTATGGGTGACAACGCCATATGAGCGATCGGCTATCTGAAGAAAATTGGTCTTAATTTCCTTTCGCATGCCCACATGATTTGAGAAGTGTACGACGATCGCTGTATTTAAATTGGAACTATGCTTTTCGTCCATCGTAGAATTTTACCCACGAACGAGAACTTGCTGATTTCATACTAGTAGTAGTAGTAGTAGTTTTATTTAATCATAAATTCTATAGTTTTACAAAGGAAGTTTACAATAATTTCTGCTTGGTTAATCGGTTCGGTTACACCTCTCCTCATTGCTGCTAAAAGAATTGTTAGGCTGCCTATTGATTAATATTTACTTGAAGTAAGATTGAATACTGGAGTGTCGTGGGAAATTGTTGGCTTAACATGTCCGGGTGAGATATTACATTAGTGCACATTTAACAGATTTAGGACGAACGCATAACATATCTATACCTGAGCTGGTTTTTAATGGTTCTTAGCGGTAGGTCGAAGTCTATGAAACTATAGTCAGTATTAAATTGTCTCATCATACGTAAAATTGGGCTGTTGTAGGCATATAGAGAGTTTGTAGTATCGACCAGCAGAAAGGGGCGCTGTCTAAGACTAGGCCGTGGAATGTAAATCGATAATTGATCGAGGATTTTTGGAGCGTCAATGTTACCAAGGAAAAGACCGGTTATGAACATAGTCTGAGCATCGTTGCGGCGTTTCTCGAGAGTTTCTAATCCTAATAACAAACAACGAGTATGATAGTATGGTTTGCTGGTCCATCTTAACCGGCATAACGCAACTCTGTTAAATTTACGCTGGATCACTTCGAGCCGAGTCTTCCAGGTCTCGGCATATGGAGACCACACAACGCTATTATACTCTAGGATTGACCTGACTAGGGAACAGAAGATTGCTTTCAGACACATAGGATCGTCAAACTCTTTGGTGATTTTAAATACTAGCCCTAAAGTTCTATCGGCGCGTTTGATGATATCCTCATAGTGGGAGTTAAAAGTAAGACGAGCATCTAGTAAAACACCTAAGTCGCGAACCTCGTCAACCCTTTTAATTAGCGTCCCATTTACAGTATAGTCAGTTATGATCGGGTTATGGCATCTAGCGAAAGAAATCACGCAGCATTTTTCGGCGCATATGACTAGCGCGTTAAGGTGGCACCATTTTGAGAAGGAGATAAGATCTGATTGCAGGGCTGAACACTCGCCATAGTCGCGAACCGGCGAAAACATCTTTATATCATCCGCAAACTTCAGGAAACGGCCCTTCGGTAGGGCATAGGCCCATATTTCATACTAGAAATTTTTATTTACCTCATAAACGAATTTTTATGTGCATTATTAATTATTTAATTTTTTATTTCGTTCACCATCGATAACGTAGTTCATTTTGTTTAGCTCATTTAGATAACCTATCTGAATTAATGTTCCAGCTGTTTGTTTGTTTGTTTGTGTGTCGTAAAGCCATAGCAATAAAACACTAAATAAAGAAAATTACAAATTAAAATCCATAAATAAACAATTCCACAAACGAAAGAACGAGCGGAGCATAAAACTGGCTCAACAAACGGCCAATTATTCATACAACCAATGAAATGGGCTTGGAGTTCCAACTGGGAAACGCGCTGCACGGTAGACTTCCGTGACCCGGGGCCATTACTTATTAGTACTTTAGTACCGGTAGAGAACCGTTTGCGAGACATTTCGATAACGATCTTAGCGAGGAACCGAAAGCGCCTCCCCGAAGTTTGGCACGCGTTTGCATGGTAACGCCAGTCAAACAAGGATGTGTTTGCCAACAAAACAAAGTCCGGAAATTGGTATACCTCTGACAACGTTAGTATTTGTTTGTTAGGTCAAAAAACCATCCGTGGATTGTAACTTTGGAATGTTAAAACATTTTTAAGCTTAAAGAAATAATAAAATTTGTAATAGGACTTGTACTACCACACCTTCCAGGAATACAATGTTCCGAGGTCGTAAAGTTGTCTCAATTTTGGTTTCAAATAGAGTGATAAAGAATGCCCCCTTTTCAGCGAAACGAGAGGTTATGCTCGGGCGGGTTTATTAGTAAGCCATAAAAACTCGTTAAACAGTCCGTTTAACTATTATCTCAGTGTCGCTGTTGTGCTGAAACGCCAAAGTCCGACCCGGTCGAACCTTAATTTAATCAAGTACATTATCTACCAACAATCTGCACGCCGTCCCTCGCAGGGGCCAGAGCTCCCCAGAGATCGACCGGTGGTGCGAGCGAACTCGGATGATTTCATTCGCATCCGAAGGTCGAAGGTTTGCGGCCCTTGAGTGGTTTTCGGTTTTGGTGTGGTTTTGGCGGCGTCCACACACACACCCAAAACACCCGTCGGTAAACACCCGAAAACAGGTCGATCGGTAAAGTTTTCGCAACAAAACCGGGCGCAAACGTCGACGAAACGCCTAGATGGAAATCTACTCCAGTGCAGCAGCTGGTTTAATCTGTCTGCTGTTGTTGTTACTTCTTACACACTTTCGGCCACAATGTACTGGGGTCCGGTCGTTAACGCCATTAGAACGCCAAGCTCGGCTAGGCAATATGCTACGCTTTTAACAGTGAGAACTAGCAAAGCATTTTACTACCTTGTTGTACCCCGGCGCAGATAAAACCGTCCGAGTGAAGTGAGCTAATTGAGAAAGACTTTTGAACAAACCTCTTTTCCGGGGGGGAACGGGAAGCGATGGCCAAACTTTTCCATTTTCGTATCATAATCAGCGGCGTTAATTACGAAGCCGTGCCTCGTCGTGAAGTAGCTGGTAATGGGTTAGCAAACTATTTACTAGGTTCCAATTGCGGGAGGAAGAGAATTTTCGACTAGTTTATTGTGTTTTCCGCAAACGACTGATTAAATGTAAACATCATGTTTTGAAGGCTTACTATCTCAATTTTTCAAACAGCGTGTGCAGACAAAAACAAACCCTTGGTCCTATGAAAACCGGCGTGAATCAACGAACTTGAATGCTCCTAAATGTATGACTTACACAAATAATGAACGCCCTTTAGAATGTATTCGAAAAGTTAAAAGCGGTTGGGGGAGAAAGTTTTCTGTTCAAAATAGTAACAAAACATTCACACCCCACCAAAATGCCGCACTGGAAATGAATTACAACCGAAGCACCACCAGCTGCTTTAACATTTTTTCCCCCCGAAAAAAAAAACGAACACCAAAAAAGCCACAGGAAGATCACAGGATCAAAACGTGGTGGGAAAAGTTCTCGCGAAACAAGCGGAAAAGCATCATCAACGGGCAACATCATGCGCGTGCTATTTCTTCCCTCGCGGAAGTTTGTTTCACATTTCTTTGAAAATGGTGAGAAAACGAACCGAATTTACATATCTTCTCAAGCTTTCCCCCCCTCCTTGCCAGCGTTTACCAACTCGTTAAGCTGAAAAGTATTTCTCCAATGCTCTTTTCCGCGAGCTGTGTGCGATTGCAATGTTTGTGATTAGTCTTTTCTTTTTTTGTTGTTTTGTTTTGTTTTATATTTCACTTGGATATGGATCGGAACGGTTGCCTCTTGCGATGCCACACCAGAAAGTTTTTTTGTGGAAAGTTAAATGTATTCTGCGCCCCGGCTTTAAGCCCTAAGAAGCAGGTACGGTTGTTCTAGGCGAAGATAGAAACATTTCAAAACTTTTACTGAACATGAGAGGATTTTCGTTACAGAAAGACAAAGACTGGAGGTAAAGCTCTGGATTTTCCACGAACAAACAAATCAATAACATGTCAAAGCCACCGGGAGCGGCGCAAAGAGGAGAAAAGAAATACGGAAAGCATGATTAGAAAATTGTTTGTTTAAAACACACGGAAAGCTCTCGCATTTCCCCCATGGGAGAAAGGACACAGGAAGAGAGGTCAATGCTTCGAATGAAACGACTCCGAACGACCCGGATAACCTACGACGTGGTATGGGATGTCCTTTTATTCGTGAACCTATTCTAAAGTAGATCTGCCCGCACGAACCTTCCTGGAACGAGCTCGTTGCAAAGAAGTATCCCTCCCCCCGCGGGAAAGTAAACAACGCGGAAAGAATGTTGATAGAAAATCGTTGGAATCATAGCAGCCCGTACTTGAACATTATTGTACCTCAGAACCGCTTAAAGGATACTGAAAAGACAATTAATCGAAGTGTGTAATATTTATCGTGTACTTTCATTATTTCACTACAAGATTAAGCCATCAAAGGAAAGCTCAAAAAGTGTCACCCATTCACCTACGGCCAGGAAGAAAAGTGTATCCAAGAACTCTACCCAGCTAACGACGTTGAACGGGAAAAATTATGCCTCAAGGTATAATATTATTCTTAGTGAAAAGGTTCACCGGTGGACGGAGGATGAAAAGGATACAAGAATGGTAATTTAGCACTCCACCCTTTCCGAGGGCCGTGAAAAGGAAAACGGGAACCCTTTATGTCCCGTAACGTCACAGGTAAAAGCTAGGAGAGACACTAGCGAGATAGGAGAAAAGTTCGGAAATTAATCATTCAGTTAGCGCGTGCCCCGGGTTCGCCAGAGCCCGCACGAATGAGGTGCTAAAGATGAAACACGCCCTCACGTGAGGGAAGGGAAGACGACATTAAACGGTGAAAAATATATGGCCCATTTTCTGACATTTTTCGCCCGCTTCGCTCGGGCTGACGTTAACGGTTTTTGGGGGAAAGATGGAACCACGGCGTTCGCTGAATTCCGTCGGGATGCGATCCGGTAGACGTGAATGATGATGAGAAGAGGGCGACTATGTCATACTAAGCAACCTTTGCCAACATGACTTCGTTGCAGACGTTCTATAATCATGTTTGTAAATAATGGATTGGAACGTCGGCCTACTAAGTGAGTTAAAAGTTTCGACTAGTGATGAGAATAACGATTCAGTAACGTGATTCAATTCAGAGTTGGAATAGAGAGTCAGTTCTTTAATTCACTCAGTATGAATTGACACAGTGAGAATGATTCGGCTCAGTGAGAATGTATTGGCCCAGTGAGAATGTATTGACTCAGTGGGAATGTATTGACCCAGTGAGAGTGAATTGGCTCCGGAAGAGTGAATTGGCTCAGGGAGAGTGAATTGACTATTTTGCGAGCTTAAGCAGTTTTTCGATGGATAATTACTGAACTGCACTGACCTGGCAATCACTCATTATCCATCGAAAAAATGTGCAGTTTTGAGGTTGCAAAATAGTAAAATCCCTCTCAGGGAGCCAATTCACGCGTCCTGAGCCAATTCATTCTCACTGTGTCAATACATTCTCACTGAGCCAATACATTCTCACTGAGCCGAGTCATTAATGAGCCAAAATAAATCATCTTGGTGAATTGAATCAATCCACTCATTACGATGAATTGGCTCACGCACTCACTCTGACTCAGTTTGCACATCACTATCGTAACTTACGACGAATCATTCCACCTGCCCTTTATATTTAAAACAATTTAAACATATTTATATGTGTTATACTAAATTTTACAGCTATTTCATGAGTGTCTTTTCTGCCAAAAAAAAGAAGCCCCATCGATGATGTCGATAAATCCCTGCGACTCGTTTTATGTCCCATCAACCGGAACCAGCGCGACCGAAATCCGATGTTGACAAACGCTTCAAAACACACACAATCATCTCCCCGAAAAACTCCTGACTAGCTAAATCCTTTCACTCAATCAGCCCGATTCTTCGGAGCCGAACGACAGCGCTTTCGACGGCAAAAAAGAGGGAGCTTGGCATGCACTTTCACTTTGGCACAAAATCAACCATCCAGCCGGAAGGAAAACACGATCCCTTCCGTTCCGAAACCGGGGCGAGAGGACTCTTCATTATTTTGATTGTTCATATATGTCCCGGATTCTGTCCCCGAATCCTTTGCTTCCCCGCTTCGATCCGTTTTCTTTGCCCTTCCAAATCTCACAGCAGCAAGTTGCCGCCGGCTCGAAACGGCACCTTTCGTTCGTCGAGGCAAAGAATAAAGACGTTGAGCTTTCGCTTACCATCGCTGCTGCGGCTTAGAAGACTCTGCCCCGCTGGGTACACAAACACACAACACACATACATACACAACCTATCGGGAAAATCTGTCCAATCCCTTACCGCATGGTGGAAAAATATAAACTAAGCCCCATCGTTAAGCATATTTAGGGGGGGAACATCATGGCGACATGGTAATGGGTGGAGACGTCTTTACCCGCTTTTCCAGAACCTTCTTTTTTAAACCCAACAAAAAAAAACATCCCTTGTGGAATGGAAGAGAAATTGAAAGTATCTATAATACGAGATTCAATAAAAACCGCCATGGTCCCAGACGGTTCTAAAATACGAGGAAAAATCTACGTCCCGCATCAGATGTGATCCTTTTCGATCCAAAGAAGGACGTTTTTCTTGCTTACACCAATAAAACGCGCCGGAAAAAGGGGAAAAAACGTAGCGTTGGAAATCTTTTCGGGGTCAAAAGTGTTTTGTTCGATTTTGTAGTTTGCGATGTTAGAATTAAACCGTCATCATGATTTACAGATGGTTTTCTGTTAGTATTTTTCCCACGAATTGATGGTGTTTTCCCGGCTATTCGTGTCCTTAAAACTTTGAAATCCTGAATTCTTGGTATCTAGGTTGCACTACGACGAAAGTAGTAGTTTTCCAACCATGATGGAAAACATGATTGCATTTTTAGCACCGCTTTAGCCTCTCGCTGAGCTTCCTTTGGAAGCGAAAGAGAAACATTCCGGTCCAGAGGATTCTCCACAAGTCCAACATTGACAGACACCGTCCCCCGACGGGACGACAACGACGACGAGCATCGACTTCATGATGCAATTTCACTATTGCAATGAGAACTTACTTTTTCTTCTGCTTTTCCTTATCGTTGCCACTCCGTTGAGTCCCTTCATCAATCTCCCAGAGCTGATAGATTACTGTCCCCACGGCGACGGATTTGTCCGGTGGTAATTCATGTTGGGAAAGGTAAACGGAAGCCGTTACGGAGATGCATCGTATCCCGTTGGTTGCGGTCGTTCTGGTCTTTTCGTCAAGTTGAAGTATCGTCCGAATGGCCACACACAAACGCACACCACAAAGAGGACATCCATTCGTCATCGTGATAGTTTATGGCTCTCGGTTGGCACGAAGCGCAAGATGAATTTTTTTTTTTATAAGATACAATTTTGCGACACAACCCGGCGGACGATGCTGTTCTTCAGGAACAGAACAAGGATTCGCGAAATTCTGTTGGTTGGTGGCACAAAAGAGCGCACGTCCAAGAGAGCGTATAATCACCGGGTGATACGGCCACTCGGCGGACCAACAGATTTTCCGTCGTTGGAACGGGTTGGTCCAAAAAGAAGAAAAGCAAAGCAGTGCAAGAACGTGGCAAGTACGTGTGAAGGAATCTATTTCACAGTTGGATACCGCAATGCAGCGAATAATGGAAGATTTTTTCCAAACGAGAAGATTCTGCTACAACTCGTGAGTAATCGTTTTACCAGCTCATGTACACATTTTAATCTCAAAATAAATTTCAAAAGAAGATCAAAATGTTAAATTAAAATACTTCTTATTGATCCAATAGGAACAACTTTAAAATCAGAAAAGGTAAGGTAAATCTATGTATCTAACGTCTATCTATCTATCTATTATATATAAAATTTAGCAACTTGTAAGGCGTAAGATTGTACAAGCTCAATTTGCATGCAAGTTTTCTATGCAATCAGTAGTCTGCTGCTGAATTAGGAAAAATATTCCCAACCAACAGTCCCGCACCAGAAGAACTGAATTAGCGTCTTCATGATCGATCGTGATACGCTTTGTTCTCAATTTTAAGTCACTTACTTGCCACGGATGTTTAGTATTTTCAGTTTGTCCACAAATATGGAACATGAACAAAAATAGCTAAACGTATTTACTTTTGACATAAAGTACCGAGCAGCTGTTCCCATTACATAGCATTGATTGCTATAGCAACCAGCTTGATTTGGGAAAGTGTAAGGATACTTGGATTAACAAAATACTTTTCAAGTTGAAATTGTGTTTTGAAGCAATATTAAAATGAAGATCGACAGTATCGATTTCAATGGTTTGAAAAGTGACCCAAGTGGGCTTGGAATAAAATGTTCAATTAATGTTACATTTGACTGAAATTCTATATTTCACCTCCTAGATAGCTTTCACATAAAAAATACGTAGTGCAGCCCGTGTAACCGGGCAAAAAGGGAAGGCAAAAAACATTAAGTTATACAAAGATTATGTTTTTCGTACAAATTCTAAACTCACATCATAAGACTTAAGCACATTTCTTATCGGAAATCCCCACTGCAAAGGATCTAATCAGCGGAACACACAGCTCCATTATACAACCGAGACTTGCCAGTTACGACGTTTAGTGTCTTAATTACGGCACCCGAATCGCTCCTTCACCAAGCCCTCTCTAGACTTTTTAATACGCCGCCTCTGATGCTGGAATTTTTCGCGGAAAACCACAATAACCAGCAAATCCTCCCAGAGGAGGCTGGTAAATGGGGAAATTTCGCGGAGGCATTAAGGCAAACAGGTCAGTGCGCTTCTGCCTTTGAAGAATGCCTTCTGCCTGCGGCTCAGTATCTTCGATGATAATAATAATCATGATACTTTGTGGGAGGGCGAAGATTCTCCCAAGCCGACACTCGTGTTTATGTGTACAGCCTCTCTCCCGACAGTACCACCACTACCCCCTCCTCCCCAGGGCAGGCCGTGTGCCAACAGCAGAAGAAAAGCGAACCGAGGAAGTGCACGAAAAGTTTACTCTCGAGTCTCGAGCGCAGTCAAGGTTCGCTCAATTCCCTCCGGTGGTTACAACCAATTGCCAACGACATCAAACATGGTCTTCCGGGCGTCCCGCCGATGCGAAGGCCTCATCATCCCGGCCTTCAAGCCCCGCATCATCATCATCATCCACGCCGTGTTCATGATCGTTAAATGTAGCAATTTATGAACTTATGAACTTCGCGTAGAGACTTTCTCTCTCCGTTGTCTACTTCCTGTTTTTCCCCCCCAAATCTTCTGACGTTTTTTTGATGCTCTTTTAGCAGACCTTACCTTTCCACCGAACCTCCGGCAGAGGGCACACGGTTACGCGGAGCTACACATCATTAAAGGAGACTTAGGACTTAGGGCGTCAGGCGAGAGTGTATCACTGCACCGGAAGGAGAGATAATAACGATTTCTGCACCAATACCAGGCAACCGGCATTGCACCGACTGCGTCGACGAGCTGATGGTAAAGTGGAGCCATAATCACAAAAGCGGATTACGTACGCTGGGGCCCGGCGAGACCTGAGGAATTGCTTGGAAAAGTGTCCTCGTGGCTAAAATAGAAAATATCTTCCTCGCCCCGCTGTGAAACATATTCTTTTGAATAATAGATATTTGATGGAGAAATCGATAGCGATACACACGTCGCAAAAACAATCACCAAACAGTGATAAAAGCAAACTTTCCCAATAAATGCGAGTTTATTTCGCACTCGTTTCATTAATGCGGTGGAGTAAGAACTTTTCCTCCGGGGGTTTCTCTTTACAGGTACTTTCCTTCTAATCGGAATATGGTTTCCCAAAATGCCCCCAGGAAGAGAAGGGAAGTAAAACAACTGCTTCCGTCAATGTGTTGCCAGTGTCGACAGACTTTTGTTTAAGAGAAATCCTTCCATCTTTTTTCCCAGTTTCGTTCTCAAATATCCTTCCGTGTGCGGGAAATGTATTTTCAACTCCCGCCCCACGATTTGCACGGCACGCAAAAGGGAGGCTCGAAAATCTACCGAAAATGGCCCGTAGCATATTTTCCCTCCGTCACCACCGCCATCCGTAGGTTCGTCGTGTTATCAGGGACAGTTTACGACCTCCCGAACGCAACCGGTGGTGTTGGAACAGCCTGCTGCCGCACGCTCAGTCACCCATAAAATCAAACTCCACTTTCGCCCTCGGCGTCATTTAGATCAACAATTTGATCAGGACTCGCCGGGGAAAAACGCCGACCCGGTGCGCCGGCGAACCTGGGCTGGGAGCTGTGAGTATCTTTCCGACAGTTGGTTCGAGCAAGCACTCCGTCAGGTATGCGATAAAGGTGTCGGGAAAATATGTTGCTGAAAACCGCCTTCTCGGAATGAAGTGTTCATAAAAATTATATTTAACCATACTTTTTCACGCCAAACTTCACATGTTTTATATCGACCATAAGTTTTCAATTTTTTATTTCAATCAGCACATGCCAACCACAGGCTTAATCTACTTCACCTCTTAGATTTCGAACAGCGCACCCCGAGAGGCGAATGAAAATCCCAGCAAAGTAATGGACCATGATGGGCAAATGGGTAAAATAAATTAAATTTTCTTACACCAACCATTTCGCCCCCTGCTCGCCCTTGCGGAAGTGTCACCGACAAATGAGTTTCCATTGCTTCACCCTCTTGGTGCTCGGAATCGTGAAGATTATCTCCGGGATTAACATGCATTTGGCCACCACCAAGATCGACAACGTTCCGAGAACCGGACCCAGAGCAAACCATGTTGTGGGAGCAAAAATGCAATTTGGTTTATTTAGTGACAGGAACCCAGGTTGGCTACTGGACTTAGGCTTATCGTCACCTCCCTTCTGAAGCCATTTTTCAACCCCCCTGCCCGACCAGAAGTTACACCGAACGGAACCGGATATTTCTCCGGTTCCTGTGAGCGGTGGTCGTTCTCGAGGTGATCCTAATTTTATCAAGATATCTACGCCGGAAACCGTGCTAGCCGGCGGCTTCTGGTGATTCCAAATAACCGCACCCAGTTTCCCAGAGCCACCCTAAACCCCTCCCCCCCCCATGGTGGACGGAATGCGTTCGTTCGCATCACTTCCTCAGTTGATTGCAATTTTGCGTCGATACAGACGTAATAAAATTCAATTCCATTTCCTTATCTAACAGGAAAAACGTAGAGAAGTCACGACCGGGAGGGATAGAGCACAAAACCTCGAACGCAGGCACGCGATACAAGTGTCGAGGGAGAAAAGAAAATCGAAAACCCGACCATGGTTGACAAAGATGGTGAAAAACGGTCCAAGAAATGTTGAAGAAAGTGTGGCGCACGCCTACGAAGCAGCTGCTTGCGATAAGCAGAACGCAGAAGAAGATACAATCAGTAGCAAACCAATATCGATCCGAGTATAAATTTGAGAAATTTACCATCCATTGATTTTATCTTCGAAGTTACCAGTCTTTTTAACAGCTGTGATGTAAATTGATTTGCACATCAGTAAGATTTCTCGGCAGAAAATTACCTTTCGCAGGGACAAGATCTTAAGACTGTGATTTGATTAATATCTTTCAATTTCTATACTATACACGACTTGATGGCTTTACCGTGCGGGAGTTCCATGAACCTGGCGAAACATTTTACGCCTAGTCATTGCCAAGTTCGGGGTTCGACTTTCATCATTCAGCTACAGCAAACGGCGTGAAATGGCGTACCGTAAATCCGGACTAAGCCATCGCGGCGGGGATGATTTTGGGAAACGCTCAACCAAAGATATCAAGCCTCTTATTAGTCTGAATACCTTTCCAACCTGTGTTCCAGCAGGCTGACGTCTCGCAATTTGCCTTCCCCTTTTGTGAAACGCCCCGGAAGCAGATCCTTTTGCATCCTATTATTTCAAGCCAGCGTTTCCTCCTCCTGCTGCCTGTTCATCATAATTTAATTTAGCTTAATATTATCGGTTGAGTGGTATCTACAGCGCCACCGTTTCGTTTCACTCCATCTTGTCAGTTCGCCTCGTCTGGTCTGTTCTCGGTCTCGATGGGATTTTATATTTTACCCGAAATACGTACGTTCCTCTCTCCACTCTGCACTCGGATTTGTCTAGGGGGTTTCTCCAAACGTATGTTGGGGAGTTCCTGGGACTAGGAGCAAAAAGCAAACTCATTCGAAGTGTTTGAGATACGGCTGGTTTTCGACGGCAAGACGTGAAAGAATGGCTCTGAATCGGGCAGATCGACTTCCGGTAGGGGGCACACAAAAGCAGAACCATCTACCGCATAAAGTACCGAAAAGTAATCTCATTACTTCGCAGGACTTGTTCGGCGGCAGAGGACGGTGAACAATTTAATACCAATTTTATTCGGGCTCGCTAGTCCTGCCTCGGAACCACACGTTTTCCTATGCCACTCCAACGGTCGTCACCGTTACCAGAACCGGAAGGTGGTGTGCAGACATTGCCATCAACCACACACACACATCAACCGATGGCAGGTGTTCTAGGACGGCCACGTGTCGGTTTTTGATAACACATGAGTTAAACTCAAAAACGATTTGAGGAATAGAAAGAGGATTTTCTTGAATGTAATTTTCATTATCAAAATTAGAATTATCCGGAAATGTAAAGAATTTTCATAACGAAAATGTACGACTGCTTAATACCTCATCCTTGTGATCTTGGAAGAAACGAAACCAACTTTTAGCCATTCAATTTCAGTTGTACCGCGTTACAACTACTCTTAAAAAAGTTATAAAATAAACTCGTTTCAAATGATTTGCTTAATACGTTCAACACGAAAGGAACAGGAATTATTAACAAGAAAGGAAATTGAACTGAGTACAACACAGGACTAGAAAAAAGGACCTGTAAGGTATAGGTAGAAAAAAGTATGTTACAAGTAGAAATTTATCCACCAAAGGGTAGTTACGCCCGCCATCCAAAATTCAGGAAATTCCACGAAAAGTTGTAAGTGATTTCCCAAACGGCGTTCTTATTGCAAGCAATCTACGCGATTGGATACGTTCTTCTACGCCATCCACAACGGTGAACGTCGGAGTTCGTTAACCAACTACCAGCGATCCTTCTCAACTCTGAAGTGTCAGTGCACTTGTCAAAGCCAAACTCCGCTTTTGCCAAAACTTCTCCAATACTCGATTAAAGCCACCAAAAAACCCCAGTCTTTCTCTCGTGCCGGATGTCCAGCTTAAAGTCGCGACACACGTCAATGTTCGTCGAACGAAGTAGAGGTAGAATGACTCCATCATCCATCGATGGCAACTGCATCAGTGAATGTCTCACAAAAGTTTGCCCAGAACTTCGTTCGTTCCGGACTGGTCACGATGAACTTTCACAAGGTTGTGCGAGGAGAGAATTGAGTACGAACAATTAGTTGACTTGAAACTTGGACCATTACTCTGGTTTGGGATAAATTGTGCGGTCTGGTATTTGACCAAAGCTTTACTTGATTGGTATTAAAATATTTTAGATTTAAAATGCTAGAAAACACCATATAAAACATTTAAAAACTACATATTAAATTTAAATACAACTTCGATAAATTGCGCAATTTTGCATCACATCCGTGGTTATTGATCGACTATTCACAATCCACTGATGCCACAACCCGTCCGTCTTGAAACTTTTTCCTTTGGTACGACGGTTTCCGTTCTGGGGGGGAGGTCGCGACCTCTTTTGCTGTCGGAAAGTGGTGCCATTTGGCAGGAAATGAAATGTAATGAACACTTCAATCGCAGGCTTGAGCTCGTTTATTTTATTTTTTCATTTTCCCCACACCAGCACAACTTTTTATATTTTTGCCTATATTTCTCGGCGTAACTAGTCGCCGGAGGGTCACGGAAGCCGGTGGTGGCTCTCTTCGTTAGTTCCCCCCTCTGCAGGTTTTACTTTCACTCGGCGGGAAACTAAATGACATCGACGTTCCGGCAGCGGAACATGGATGCGACGGAACGGAACAAACAAACGATAGCTACATTCGAGGATGGCGCAGACGATCCAGATGCAACAAGATGTGTAGCGAAAAGCACATTCCGAGTCGCACAACGATGAGCTCGATATCTGTCACCCGTCCGGTGGGAGACTTGCGAACAAATTCAGTTGAATAATTTGAAGAAAAAAATAATGGAAGCCAATGGAAACGAAGAAATTGTAGCTATGAGAGAAATGGATAAAAAAGTAACCCTAACATCCCGAAGTAAGACACAAAGTTGCATAACAAATAAGTGTTTAATCTGAATAATTCAAGAACTTTTGCCATTCTAACACACCTTGCGAATAATAATGTCGTGAAAATGGACTTAACTTGAATCAACTCCACCAGGCGCCAGGCGTCGGTCGTATAACTTTATCAATTTAGCACACAATATTTCACAGTTCTCGGAAATGTCCGCCCGATGCGTAGAAGGAATGTAACAGCGGAGGTGGCGGGTGACTGAATGTGAAGTGATTCCGTTTCCATGGTGCCACGAAAACTCCTTGGAAAACGGACGACGGGGAAATACTCTATCAACGTTGTCCTTGCTTCGCTGCGAAAGGAGAAGACTTTCCAGGACAAGCTATGTTCGTTCTTGCGCCTTTGGTGCTTCTGCTCTTCTTCTTCTTCCTCTTCTTCCCCGTCGCTGATAAGCTGATGAAGGAGTTAACGTAACGGCATTCGCAATTAGTTACGTCGCGACTCCACCAGGGAGGGACGAACACAAGCGACGAAGGAGGCGACGCGAAACCGAGCGCGTGTGTCAAAGTTGTACAAGAATTTTCATTACTTGCTTGCGCTTGCATTCTTGCAAGGAACGTAAGGAACGAATTCAACAACATTAAACAACGGAACGATGGGAGCAAATATGATAAAATAAAATACCGCCACGGGGTGGGCTTCGCTGGGGAAGAATTTGCACAACAGTTCTAATGAACAAAAACAAAGTTAGCCAAAAAAAGACGAAAGGCTAAAAAATGGTGACTGGGATCAGAAGACAATGATGAAGCTGTAGATGTAGGTGAAGTCATTATGTTTAATTTCTGGCAAACTTTGTTCAGGCGAATGGCTTAAGTGAAGTTTTACTTTGTGGAAGCTGTTCAAATTCCTCCATTACGCAAAGCCCGTTTCAGGAGTGTTTGAAAATAGCTTTTCCAATACAATACTTGTCTTGTGTAAGTAGCCAAAAAACCACAAAGATGGACCACCGAACGAAAGTTAATGATTCGTGGAAAATTTAATTTATTTTGCGGTTAGCAGTATAATGTCGGGGAAAGTATAGGGACCTTTACTTTGATAAGTGAAACGTAAAATAACCTCTTGAATGTTCTCTTTTCAGGAATCTTCTTGTTCTGACTTTGTTTTCACAAAAACCAGTTGTTGTTTGGTTTGAGGTTTTAAATCATTTTCCTAGCGTGCAACAGTGTTATGAACGTGTGTCCATCTTTAAAAATACAACAAACATGATTACTTCGAGCTGATACAAATCGAGATTGGAACAATCATTCATGCTTGTTGTGACAAAACAGATAACGTTGTTGTTATTTTTGAACAGGAAACTAAGTGTTTACTTGGTTAGTCTATTTTACAAACACATGTGGCGCACTATGTCATAATTCTAGTAAGTTTCATCGACGTATTAAAGAATATGAATGGTGTACACGTTTCCCAAGGATCTTTCCATCACTCATGTTACTTTGGAAAAAATATGATGAGTCAGGGCATGTTTGCATATTCATTAGGATTCTAATGAAAGTATGGATAAGACTCCCTTATAACGAACGGGTTGGAGGTCTTTTCACTGCGTACTAGAAGTCGAAAGCTTGTTAAAGCAATATGATACACATAATTTTGCCTATACGTGCGAAAAACTGTTGGCTATTTACATTTCATCAAACTATGTACCTCTCTCTAGGTAACGAGTCGGGAGGGAAAATCACAACGTGAACTTCTGGCTTCATCGCAACTTTTACGAGCTGACCGCACCAATTGTTCTGCATTTTTCGGTTGACCTTTCCCCCCCCCCCCCCCCCCCCCCCCCCCCCCCCCGAGTCGGGTTGGCTTGGCGTAAGAACTGCACCCTTTTTTCTCCTACCGTAACCCACAAAACGATGCTACCATCGCATATCAACCATCCAACTTCATCGGTCCCAGGGTTTAGCAGATGGGCCTCAACCTCTGACAGCTCGGAGAGCTTGGAGGGTAGCGCCAACCCAACAAACCCACTCGACCGCACCAGGAAGTGCACTCCAGCTCGTCGTGGTTGGCCAGAGCACCCCCCCCCTTCGTGTTCGTTGTGAAGGGGGAAATTGAAAAACTTTTCCTCTGACAGTTCCTTTTGCCACCTACCACGGAGAGATGATGCGGCTCCAAGATGTGAACCACAGCGCTGGAGTTACTACCCTCCCCACCCTTCATTAAGCCCCAAGACGACCTTTTCGCTCAAACTTCCTCCACACTATGGAAGGTTAACGAGATTATAACAAGCACAAAATTCAATCAGACCGAACGGATTTTCCAACCCAACCGGACGGTGGGCCAACTCGCCATTTTCACCGAGCGCATCATTCATCATGCGGGTGTGTTGTGACGTGTTGTGGCCACCACCCGACCCACCCTTCAACACCCCAAGGGCACACGGCAGCATCTTTGCACCATGGTTTTGCTCCTTCCTAAGGCTCCTTATTCTACTCCTTCTGCATTCAGAAAAGAATAATAATTTCTCGCCGGCGTTTTCCGTCGCGCCACCAACCAGGTGGCCATTGCGCAACGAAAGGATGCAGCACCAAGAAAATAAAAGGTGCCCCCGGTGGCTGTGAATGAGCGGACGAAAAACCACAACGACTATAAGGGATGATAAAAGACAGTTTTCCTTTTGTCTCGTTTCGCGTTTTTGTGCCTTCCCGAGCCGACTTCCCGAGCCGGTTTTCCAATTTTCTCGTTCCCGCCATTTTCTGCGGTGTAGGTTCGTGTAGCGACGCCGTGGAAATGCTGCTTCGGTACAATGGCTGTGTTTACCTGAACACGAGCATAATACGTAATGAAAGGTGGTGGCTAGGTTCAGCGCGCTCGTTCCTAAAACGTTCGTTGTTCTATTCTTGACGGTGCCGTTGTTGCTGGCTGGCTGCTGCTGCTGCTGCTCAGCTCTCGGGGGGAAGGTTAAACACGTCAGTTGATTGAAGTGAGTAATTTGAACGTCTTCAGGTTGACGGAGGTTGGACGTATCTCTTTCAAATAATTTACCTTCAGAAAATAGGACGTTGCTTTATGTTTTCTAAGCTCCTACACGTCGCATAGCAACCAGGGAAGGAAAGGGGAGGTATTATTTGTTCCACTCTTTTTTGTTTTACAGGGATTCTCAGAGGATAGTATAATAGTAGCAGTATTTATTCCAACTGCAGCACATGATATTCCAATAGCGTCAGTTGATTTTATAACGCGATCATGTTTATTATAACTTTGTCAGTTGAAATCAGAATCTTAGCAGTTGATATTATAATCCTCCTGGTGCAGCAGCTTGAGCGAAGTATGCAACTAGCGAGTGTAAACGTATTTCGCACGAATGACAGCCCAAAGTGGATCTACACAGCAGGTGGGTTCATATCCAATGAACCTCTTCGATTTCATTGGAACGAAACTGCTCACAAAAATAAGTAAAAAAATGGCATGCAATCAACATGAAAATTAATCAGCACGGCTTGCTTAAAAATTCTTTTCGTTTTCTAATTAAATCGAACCGATTCATACGAGACAAGCCTACTTGATATGTTGAACTAACTTGGAGTCTCTTTGCGTGCGATATACGTTTATACTTGCTAGTTACTACTACGATTCTGATTTCATCTGACAGAGTTGTAATAAACATGATTGCGTTATAAAATCAGCTGGTACTGTTGGAATATCATGTGCTGCAGTTAGAATAAATACGGCTACTGTTATGATATCATCTGAAAACCCCTGTATTTGAAACAAGGCAGCGTTACGAAAGGTTGCAAGATTGCTGGTTGCCCTAAATATATAAATTATAGGGCTCACATCGCATTGTAGAGCACGAGAACATAACACCATTATTTCCTCTGAATAAAGCGCATATCATATCCCGAGACAACGTACAATTTGTGGTATTGTTGAAGAACAGAAGCAAAACTTTTCATCGTTTTTGGCATCGGTTAAAGTTTGGGATGTTGGGATGATTGCTGTTGCCACTTGTTATGAATTCAATATTTGTTTTGAGCCTCAGTTTGTCGCTCCCGGATCATGCACCTCACGTGGTCGTTCGCATTCAAATAGATTACCATTTAATGTTTAAAACATTTTGGCAACAATTTGTGCTGAATGTCCAAGCAATACCCTCCCTCTCTTGCACAACAAACATCATCTTCGAAGAACAAAATAAGAAACGGCAAGCTAACTGTTGCCAATTTCCAATACCGCTTTTGCATGTACGTCATCGTTTCTGGCATGGAGCGAGTACTGGGCCGATTTCTTCCCCGTTTGCCCTGCCAAAGCCGTTGCCAAAGTTTTATCGTCCGTTCGGAAAGGGCGAGGAAATTTATCGAAGAATGTCCGCTTGCCAAAGCTCACACAAAAAGGTCGCAAAAGGACCTTCGGTGGAGCCAAAAGTTCGTAGGGGCGAACAGAAAACTGGGTCACCGACAAGGGCAAAACGTTCGATTGAGGAAAATTGTTCTGCCAATGGGAAACTTGTTTGTACCCTTAGAAACTTAGAACTGCGACGGAGATGTTTAATACCGAATGCCAAGAGTGCCAAATAAACACGATGTCGGGAAAAAGCAATGGCTGGTATATTATGATGAGTTGCAAATTAATGTCCATTATGGACGGGGAAATTATAATTTCTGCTTCAAATAGGTTTATGAATAAAGATGGCATAAAACAGGGCCATCGACAACATACTTGAACGCAAATGTACTTCCTAATACAATACATTATTAAGTAAGACGTAGCCGGAGTCGGAAGTAAAACAAAGGAGTACGATGATTAAGCAGGTTTCCAAGGGCATCAAACCTCATCTAACGACACCGCAGGGGAAATGAAAAAGGCATACAGACTCCCTCGTACAAGCCTCAAGCCAAAACAACCTGAATCTGACGTACACCTCGATAGTCGAATCGGGAAAAGGCGCCATGGATCGTTGCCGAAAGGCGCTGATAAGCTCATCACCTGGCTTTAGCGCTTCTGTCTGAGACATTACTTCTTGTTATCACCTTTCGCTCCCTCTCTCGGATGCCTGAGGCGTGATTTTGTGTTCCCACCGAAAAGCGGCACCAAACTACCAGAAGCAGCAGCATCCAACCAAGAGCGTAAGACATGAAGACGTTCTATCGAAAACGCAAATACGTGCTGACGGTGAATGTTATTGTTATTAGCATCATTATTTTCGCACCAAGCGCCCCGATGCAAAAGATCCTCGCCCGCCACCCACACGCGGTAATCGCGGTGATAAAGTGTCTGATAATAATGATGAAGCGACGCCCGCCCCGGTGACGAGATGACGATAATGGGTGACAGCGATTACAGGGGGTGGGGTGGGGTGCGGCGGGGGCGATTTACGACGTGTCGGAAGGATTCCGCCGTCACCCAGCCGTGAAAGTCCCTTTCGCCAATTGGGTGCGTTAATCTCCGTTCGAAAGGATGGAGAGTTTGGAGTTGGGATGGGAGTTCGAAAATGAATTGTTGAAGCACGCTTGTACACCGTTCACACGTTGTTACTTTAAACACGGCGAGATCTCCTTCGGAGTATCCTTGGGATATAAGTAAGGACAATGCAATCTTTTGTCATTTTTCTCGCACCTTCCTTTCGCCCATTCATTAGCCGTAATCGGATCCGGGGTCCGTCGTCATGGTGTGATATACAATGTCCGCCACACAGCACTCTATTTTAATCGGATCGTCCAGATTCTGCTTTTAAGAATTGGATTGGTGGGAATGAGTGGCCAGGAAAATCGTGCCCATCATCCGACAGTTCACGGATTCGAAACACTCTCACGAAGAAGAAGAAGACGACGACGACGACAATCCCGGTAGATGGAAGGTATAAAGTGTCACTCAACGCAAGCTGCTACCGGGTCCTCCTCCTTCTGCAGAACAGCAATGTCATGCCTTGCCGGTTTCAATTCCCCCCCATTCCGAACACACACTCCAAAGAGCCACTCTTCGGGGCGTGTGCACAAGACGGACTATTTGTCGGAAAAGAGGTCGACTGCCAGAACCGTCACCGACATTATGACGGCTTGCGAGCAGGCCGCGAGCAGACCGAAACAGATATCCCGACGCCGAGCAGCAGACAGATTCTGTCGTTCCGGTAAGTTACTGGAGCACATCAAAATGTGGTAGAAGGAATTCCGCGGGGGGTTTCCAAGGCAAAGGAAGAGAATAAAACGTACTCCCTCGGCGGAATACGAAACGAAGTGGCTATAAACGGGACAAACTAACGAAATTACGGTGGCGATGCTTATGACCTACAAAGCGTGCGATAAGAGCGAAATACCATTCCATCACCATTCTACGCCGGTCGTCCCTCTGATCCTCGGCATTCCACGATTGGCGTAACTCGCATTAATTTTTCAAAATTTCATATCTTCGGTGTAGCAAATACCAAGAGGGAAATGGTTCAAACGAGGGAATGAAAAATACAAACATTTAATGGATATAGAGCACAATCCTCTCGATTTGTAAAATTCAACATTCTTTTTTCTGAAGGACAAATTAACATTAGAATCCAAAGTTTTCGATTTTAATATCTCAAAAACGGCAGAATATTTTTACAAAACAAAATAAGGCTTTTCTTAATAACTAAAGATACATCTAAAACAAAAGTTTCAGATTTTTCTGTTCAACCAGTTCCGAGAACCAACTTGACTATCCCTAGAACGCTTTTTGGGGGACATTTTTAACCCCTATTTGTAAAACGCTATAACTATTTGAAAACAAATCTATAACGTAAATCTAGAAAAAAAAGTGTTCGCTAGAAAGTTAGTATGTAGAGCCATATTTCAAAAATAAAATCATATTTTTGCCATTACAAATGACGCCATAAATTAGCCTCAAAGATCGAAAAAAACGCCAATTTCCGTAGTAACGCATCGCGCGTAACGCTTCGGAACGTTCGCATAACGAATCAGGGGTCAAAATGACCCCTAAAATGCATTCGGGCAAGTTTCCAAAGCAATGTATTCTAGTGTTAATGGGTATGTTAAAAATAAAATAAAAATAATCTTTTCGGTCTAAATAAAGATAAAGATTGTCTTCTTCTTCGATGCGATGGCTTTCGAGCATTATTCCACCGTCTGGCCTGTTTGTGTACATGGTCGTTATCAGTGTCAAAATATACCAAAACCCCGGCATAAGCACTGATAAGGTAACGGATTTGATCAGCCAAGGGAATTTGGCTTTATTTGCGAATAAAAAACCAACATACAATATTGAATATGTAAGTCCGAATGTTTCTGTGCGGCCTAGAACTCTTTCCGTCCAATGCAGATAACCCTTGCATCGGTGAGTGATTCGTTTGTAAACTAAATTGGAGAATGTAATCAAAATTCGTCATCTGAGGGTAGGTTTTACAAGGCTTCGGCAAGACAAAACAACAACAATGCTCGTGTCCTCGCGTAGAATACACATGGCACACCGTAACGTTCTGATTCCTAACCCTGCACAGATAGTGGCAGCATCGCTTTAAGATTCTTCTAGGAGCCGCGGGCCGACACGCTATAAGTAAACGACTTAAATCAATTGAATCCAATTGAGAAGACCTACGAATAACGCGAGAAGCGCTAAAACTGCGACAAAGGAACCATGCCACCAGCATCGACAAAGATCGCACGCAGCCACGTGCACGGAACCCGATGGTGGTCGAGGTTCAGGTTACTTGAGCCGGAGGAATATCTGATAGAATAATTGCTACTCCTTTCAAACTCAAGCCATCGTCCGGGGTTCCATTGGACTCATTCAGATGGTTTTTTTTTCACCAAACAACTTGAAGCAATAATGCGCAGCACAAGTGTTGTTGGAACTCCGTAATTCAGAAGTTGTTGAGGATCCAATTTTTCACCACATACACAATGGGGAAAAAGGGCATTTCCCAGCAAAACACGATTACCATATGTGTCCCGACCGCAATCCAATTCTGCTTCCGGAATTGCCAATTTGATGGAACATGTGGCTTGGCGGAGGAGGATGACAGTGAGAGCTGCCCAGAATTGATCGACAATGCGCCCCCAACACAGCCCAACCAATGGATGCATATTTAAATGGATCCATTTGGCGCGTCCTCAAACACCCTCATTTCCAATTTCAGTGTTCAACCACACAAGCCCGTCTCTGCCCGTTCGCCATGGTTCGAAAATGGAAAAAAACGAAAGAATTATTTGCCCTGGCCGCCCACACAAAAGGGACAAGAGCTTTTCTCGTTCTGCAATCTGCAGAGACCGACCAACCAAGTAGAGCTGGGCTGGTTTGTGTGTATTGTGTCGAGAGCTGGAACATTTAGAACCATTGTGTAGTAGTCTCGGAAAACCAGAGTCGGATCATAATTTATGTGCAAGCTCCGATGGCAAAAGCCACAATTCCTGTACGACACGAGGGAACATTTTCATTTTTATTTTTTCCTCCCACTTTTCTTTCTCCACAAGCAACCGTTTTCCGGATGTAGGGAAAGTTCAAGCGGTCGAAGTAAAATATTTTGCGGTGTAGCGGTGAGGGGGGGAGGGGGGGGGGGGACTAAACCAAACCGACGACTAACCGTTGACAAACCCCTTTCATCGCCTCACAATAGGTGACACAAAGGGATTGGAAGGAAAAAACTTTTCCTGAAGCATTCGAAATGACACCCGGTAGAATGTAGAAAATTGAAAACCACGATGCTCCAAGTACGGGGTCGTCCCATCCGTAGGTAGGCAAGGGGGTTTAGCAGAGGCCATTAATGAAAGGAAATAAACATAACCACTTTCGCCAAATGGAAGAAGAGTTATGACTGTTGGAGAAGTGACATTAGAATGCAACCCGTGAATTATTAGTCATAACACACTGCGCTTGATACTGGTTCGTCCATGACTGGAATAAGTGGCAACGCGAAACGTCGATTACGTAAACCCCCCCTCGATTAATTACTCATCGCCCAAAAAGGAAAGCCCGACGCGGAAAGGAATTGGCAAGGCACGTCAACGACTAGCGCGTCTTATTGTTTCAATAACGGGGCACTACTGTGGGACATCTTTGCCGACCGAAGCAGCTGACGACTAAGCTGCCAGATAGATGGCGTCACCCTGCCCATTTGTTTCTTACATCTATGGGACAAGCGCAATTCATAAGAAGTATGTCCACTTGCACGGAAAAAACGAGGATAAGACACCCTACCCAAGAAGGCATGGCCAAGACGTACGGAGAATAAAATTATTCATACAATGTAATCCAAGCGAATCTAGTGGCGTTCAATTTTCTTGTTCCGATAATCTTTCTCTTTTTGGATGAAATTGCTCTTTAAAGTAAAATGCTCTTTCCAAAAGCAAAGAAAAGGACAATTCAGTATTACTTCTTTCAGTTTTCACATGAAATTCTCCACATATTTCATATGAACTATTCTGTACCAATGTTCTAATAAACTAGAGCTGTGTCATTCAGATTCAGATTCATGAATCTAAACGATTCTTTGCGTTTTAGACATTCATGAATCCCAAAGATTCATCAACTGATTAAAAGTGATGAGCCAAAAATGGGTTCAGGGACCCCCTTTTTTTCGTGGAGATTTGTGACATTCATCCATTAAAGATTTATGAAAATTCATTTAGGTTTCGAAAGATCTAGTTTGAAGATTCGAATCCCTAAAGATTCACGAATCCATCTGAATGAATCTTAGGGAAAAGATTCATATGACTGAATCTCGCCAAAAGATTCATGATGAACAACACTATAACAAACTGAATTATTCATCATTCAAAGAAAGTCTCAGATGGCTATGCTGACTCTTCTCAATTCGGAATCATCAATCTCGATCAGATCCATGAATCCCAAAGATACATCAACAGATGAGACGTGATGAGCCAAAAATGGATTGAAAAACTCCCTTTTTTTGGTTTGGTGACAGATCCATGAAAGATTCATGAAGATTCAATCAGGCTCAGGTTTCGAAAGATTCATTAAGATTTAAAGATTCGAATCCGCAAAGATTCATGGATCCATCTGGTGAATGATTCATATGACTGAATCTCGCCAAAAGATTCATGATGCACAACACTATAATAAACTGAATTATTCATCGTTCAAAGAACGGAAAGTCTCAGATGGCTATGATGATTCTTTTGACGTGCTTACGCGTCAGAATCAGACTTTTGCCCAAATCAACTATTTATACCCTTTGTCTGCAATTGTGGCGTGCGGTCGAACTTAATGCGTGACAAATGTGTCAGATGTGTCAACTCTCGCTGGAATCACCCTTTGTCGAGTGTGGTCCAGCTGTTCATCTGCATCAAATATTAACCCCACAAAAGTGTTCATAACCCGGGAATCATCCGGTACCCGAAAGCTCTGCTCTGCTCGAAAAGCGAATGAAATTACAAATGGTTCTCCGCTTCCAGGACGACCTCTTACATTCGGGGAAAGCAACATCGAATCGAACGCCGATGATTGATAGCGATGGGCGGGCATATATGTCGCCAATTTCGCCCGACTCATTTCGTGCCGCTTTTGTCTCTTGGCAGAAGAAGGTGGAAAGAAAGTTCCTTTGCTCGAAATACACCATCGTGGTCGAACGGTCCATCCGATTGCCTATTGTCATTTTTGTAGGGAGCGGGCGGGGAAGAGGGCCCGGGATGGCAAGAACACACAGCAGCACCGTTCCGTCGTCCAAAAGCCAAACGGAACGGGAACGTGTCGCCGAACGATGTTTATGATGTCATGTGGTGGAAAATTGATATAAATTTGATGTCCGCTTTTTGTCCAACCGAAAGTGGTGCCGACGTATTCGTCCATGCCAACAGCTAAACCGATTGACTTTTATCTAGCAAAAGTGACAGGGGCGAGGAGTGAGGTTAGGTGTGTGTGTGAAAAGGGACCCATTGGGCGCACGGCTGGAAGGAAGTATTTCGGCTGATTGGGCTTTTGTTGGGAGGCGTGCGAATTTGAATAGACATCCATCACACACACAAGCGCGTCCTTTTGAACAGTCTGACCAGACCCGTGGGGCAAGGATGCTCGTTAATCGCACATCCACAGCCCGAACTCGAATCAGGGCTCGCAAGGAAGAGTGTTCCCCCAGGAGGGAGAACCAGCCAGAAGGTTGGACGAGGAGCGTGTTTCATTGAAAGCGAAATTGTAAAGAATTGGAAATTCCCGCTTGATTTGCTGGAAGCAATTTTACCTACGGCGCTTTTTCCCCGAACATCCGAGTCGACCGATATTTTTTTCCTTCCTTCCCTTTGAATTCGGTTGAAATCGGTCGGCATGGAAACGATGTGCAGCGTCGATGATTGCGCTTCTGACTGTTTCAATATGAAATAAAATTTGCAATCCCTAATGAAACGCTCATGTGTTCAAGTCAAAGGTCCAAACTAAGCCCCGGTGAAACTAATGAATGTTCGAATGAATTCCTTTCAACAGCCTCGTGCCATGTACGTATATGTATTCCCAAATGAAAGCCATCGTTGAAAGCAATCAATACACAATTATAATCACGAACATGGCGATGACGCTTGATGTTTCGAGGATTTAATTTCAGCGAAATCAATCAATTAAATGTGTGCACAGACACCATTGAATCCCAATCGGAACCATCTGTGCCAACAAATGATTTCGTCGGGATTAGGCGGAACGTTGACGGTTTGTCCCAACCAATGGAAAATTTCGGCCTATAGATTTCGAAACCAGGCAAAGAACGTAAAACCTCTCCAGAATCGAGGCCACCAAATTGAACCGGGGTTGATTCAAACGATACATGAAAAGCGAAAAGGACGAAAAGCATCGTTTCCGGACGGGGGTAGGAAGTGTGTGTAAACGCAGACACAACCAATGCAATTAGTGGCATTAAGCAAACGTCCGACTGAGTTTCTGGTGAAATCGCAACCCTGTCCCCGCATGATTTGTGAGCCTGATTTCGGTCCGACGTTCGAAAACGCCGGTCTGTGTTGCACAGCAATATCTTTCGGACGAATGCACTAATTATTCAGTGACCTGAATCGAAAGCGATTTTGAAACATTGTGATATTCTCACACGAAAATGGATGACAGAGCTGGGGTGTGATAGAAAACGAGTTGAATTGAGTGGCAAAAGCAATGGAAAGATTTTTTCAATCTGACAAAAAGCATCGCTTCCATCGTTCAGTTGAGCTTATTCTAAAATATCAATGCGCCCTCGTTACTTACTCGGAAAGGAAAGATCAGTTTATTGGAATCGTAAATTGGGTCGAAGACGAAACCATGGTGCACACGTGCGCTGGGAAATGTTCTAAAAAAAGAAAACCCCCCCCCCCCCCCCCCCCCCCAAGAACCGAAAACCCTCGAACCGTAGTGAATTCTCATGAAAGTATCAATATATGCATTAGATAAGGTTCGCAACCGTATTCCCACGATTCCACCGATGTCAGTCTTTCGCTTTCCCGGGGAGATCATGTCATGTCTGTGCCGAAACGGGTTGCTGTCGCTTTGCCCATTCTTCGCGGCTTTTGGGAGTCGCGCGTCTTATCAAGACAGCAGGGCAGAGGCAGGGATCTTTATTCCCGGGGTGAATAAATAAAAGTCAAATAAGCATTTATAGATAACGCGCAGCGATGGCGCACAGGACTTGTGTCCCCCTTGGGCACAACATGCCAATTATTCTCGGGCCAGGGTTCCCCGGGTGCTATGGAATGATGCGACGGATAAATATGATTAGATCGTTGATTGATTGATTTCCAGCTGTGTGTCGGGCGTGTCCCGGATCTAGGAGCGGGTTGCAAAAGGCACGTGTGCAACGCATTCGCCTCCTTTTTCCCGTACCTCGGCAAACGGTAGAATGGTACTGACCGCTGATAAGCTCCGGAGTGGAGGCGAGAGTTGATCCTTCATCTTGCTTACGGCGTCGAAAAGTAAGCAACAACACCAACGCAACGAGAAGAGCGGCTCATGTGATTGACGTTACAGCCGATCAACGTGCGTATATTTCAAATGTTATCACCAGGTTATATATGTTAGATTCGCAGCATCCCATAATCACGTTCTTCCTACACCGAATCCGACCATCCTAGCAAGCTGGGATTGGAATGTTGTTCGTTTTTTAAATCAAATCGTAACACAGCCACATTCCAGTTTCTACCGCATGGTCGGTCAGACTCCTTTCCTTCCAGTTTTTTTTCCGCATGGATTCGATCTAGTAAAC
This sequence comes from Anopheles coustani, assembly GCF_943734705.1. Classification (NCBI taxonomy): domain Eukaryota; kingdom Metazoa; phylum Arthropoda; class Insecta; order Diptera; family Culicidae; genus Anopheles; species Anopheles coustani. The sequence continues at coordinate 94,824,324 of NC_071288.1, read as the reverse complement.
ATCTTAATCTAGTTAGAACTGATTTTCAGCAAACACCGCGAAGGGGAAAACATTTAAAGGTAGCGATCTTGCCAGATTTTTAACCGCATCCTGCAATGAAGAACTCAAGGGAGGGAGATATTGAAAAGAGAAAAACAAATCGTTATGTAAACAGTAAACGGTGAAGATGGTGAGGATGGCATTCCCACCAAGCGATAGAGATATCGTAGCGAGAGACAAAAAAGTGATCCGCGGGGGTTTTGCAAGCAAAACCAGAAAAAAAAACCTTAAAAATGGCAAGTGAAACGGGTGGAAATATTCAACTCGAATTTCAAGCCCCATTACCAGACGCTTGCTTGGATGCTGCTTAAGGTGTGTGTTGGCGTTTAAAAATGTTGTTTTTCGTGTCTTCTTCGTCCTCTAAAGGGGCAGGTTTTTTTTCCCCCGCTTCTCTTGACCATAAACAACCAACCGACGAGAGCTTCCTCCTTCTGCCACCGTGTCTGCGATTTCGTAAGAGATACCGTACCACACACATGGGTTAAAGATTCGTCGATTTTCGTGTGTGATGTTCTAAAATGTCAAAAGACCAGTCCCGTCCCACGTTACCTAAGCCGGAGGGGCACATTTTAATGGCGCAAGAAACGTGTTTCTGCTGGCGTTAATTTTGCCTCGCGCTAACGCCATTTAGGATTTCGAGCGGGCGCCAATAAAATTCCTCCAGCCGTTATCTGTCCGCCCCGGTATGTGGGGTTTGTGCGTTTCATCAGAGTGTTCCGTGTTGTTTTATGTTTTGCATAACAACAAAAAGGAGAAAAACAACCAAAGGAGCCTGGTACTAACCTTGAGCCTCCTCCGTTACCGCTCCCGGTGGTTGTCTCGTGGAAGTCGATGGCTCGGGCGATCGGCGTACTCTTCGGGGAAGATTGCCAGAACCGGTTACGATGCTGCTGGCCTTCAGCGCCGGTGCACTTGCACCAGAAATTTGCACACCATCAATGCCAGGCACGGTCATTGACACCGCGCTGGTCGCCACGGCCAGCAGAAGCAGCAGCACGAACATTCCCGCGTTGGCGTGCACGTTTGGCGGCGAAAAGTCGAAACATTTCCCTCCCGGCCTTCGTTGTTGTTGTTGTTGTTGTTGTTGTTGGTGTTGTTGATGATGGTGATGATGATGCTGTGCAGAACCAGCACGGACGCGAACAATCTGGCGATTCACGCACATCTTGTTGCGCCAACAAGACGCGTTTTTCCGCGACAGGACTTATTTGAATGAATATTTCGTTTTCCTCTTTCGCGATCTTTTTTCGCACCGAAACCGGCTACTCTCCGCCGCACAAACCGACCCTTCGCGGGCTGGCAAAGGCGTACATATGAACACTTGGCACACAACACAAACACACACACACACACGCACCCACCAAACTGCACACTTCCTTCTTTCAACGGGTAGCCTTTTTTTTATTACTTCATTAACTTACAACGCGTTTCTGGTGGGCAGAAAACGAAGCGAAACACATCGCACACAACACACTGCTGCTTCACTGGCTGGGAAGACGAGAGAGCACAACAAATCAACACAAAAAATTCAAATGTGAAATTCGAAACCGGGACGGGATTTTTCTTCAAACGAGAAATTATTAAAATAGCCACCATTAAAAGCCGCGCTACCGCCCAATCGAACGCTTCCTCGTACCCGATTGCAAACCCATGAAAGAACTGAAAACAAACCGCAAACGAGAAAAAACAACGAAAATGCCTTGCCCTTTCCACCCAGATCAGCCGATCCTTGACCCGCTGGGTCTCAAAAATTGTACAATTACGTTAACCAGCGAACCAGCGTTGGAGGAGATCAGAATCCACACATGGTCTTCGCGTTGTTTTGAACGAAATCCTTCCTTTGTGTACTTCTCCGCCCCGGTGTTACCTTTGGACCGAAATCACGCAATTCTCGCGAAGCATCGTCGCGCAAAGCGAATTTTCGCCATCACCCCCCTGTCTCAATCAGCGCTTTTCTTGCTTTCGGTTTACTCCTTTCGGTCGCTGCCGTGGGCAATCAGTGATCCGAAGAACCGTGTGTGTGTGTTAGCGAATCCCGAATCTTGAGAACGAATGAAACTGAAAGAAGAAAATACCCCGCTTCTTTTGCGTCTGATTCTTCCGCTTCTTCTAGGCACGCAAACATAGGTGTACAAACAGCGCGGTCGCTAAGGAAACGCTCGGAGCGAAGAGAGGCGACGGACGCGAGAAGATGCACACACCACGTAAAAAAAACCAAAACAACCTATCACGTCTTCTTCCACGTTTTCTCCTCCTTTTTTTATGCTTTGCATACTACGCGGCTCGTCTTCCATGCTTTTTCCAGGTAGAAACCGACAGCCCACAGTTCACACATGTTTCGATTGATGATGTGCCGGTGACCCGAGCGAACACACAAGGCTCGCGCCGCGCCGTTCGTCGGGGGCCAAAGATGTAATTGAGCAGCAACGCGCGTACCAACCAGCATGCACTCTACGATGGTGAATTTTCGACCGGCACTAAGCACAACACGAAAAGAAAACCAGGACACATTGCAGCAAATGAGATTTTTGCCTTTTTCTATCCCCTGTCCGATGAAATCGAAGCCACCACGGTCCGCACAACCAACTCCTAGCAGCGCTGAACCAAAACTAAACTCGCCGAGCGTCCTGTTGATTAGTGTTGGCAAAATCGGGATTTGGAAGACTTGAAGATTCGATCCCTAGACGGATTCCAACGATTCAAATCCCATTTGATGGATCAGATTTGATTTGTTTGGGACTCAATTTGATGCTGAGTTTCAATTTGAATTTGGTATGAGAGAAAACGGACATGATTCATTCAAAAGCTAAAATAAATTTTACTGTTCATCTCCACATAGCGAACTCATAGGAAACTCTGGTAAAACTCCTGTCAAAGCTGTATGGAGTTTCGAGTGTCCCGAGGAGATGAACAGTTAGACAATTCAGTTTTGCTAAATTAAGCAAAATGCCACATTTACAGCTTATTGCATTCCTCAATATAACTGCAAAAAAAATACAACTGAGTCCTAATCCCGGACCTAGGAATCCCATCATCACATCACTAGTTTTTCGTCTGAAACGTTCATGACGTCACATGAACCGGTTTAAAACGGTTCAGAAGCAACGATCCTTGAAGAGCAGTTCTAATTAATTTCTTTCAAAAATGAAGAAAAAATGAAAAACTATTTGCAAATGATCTTATGTGTTTCTCTAGCCCGATATGGTAATTTATTTTGATTATGTAAAATTGCCGAATGAACCGGTTCTTTTACATACCAAAGGAACGAACCTAGCGGCAGCAACAAACGAAAACATCGATCTGCCGCGGATTCTTGACAGCCCACAGAAAAAGACGCATTTTGCATGAGACTAGTTGTGATTGTTTTTCAAATCAGTAATAGCTTTCCTTACTAGTGCTACAAGCATAAGTAATTGACCCTTTATCCCAAAGTTTGTTAGCGTGTTGGAAATAACTTGCGTTGCATTATTCTGTACAGCACATCGGCACCATGTTTGGCACGCAAACACTCGGAGCCAATACAGGATTTGGGAGTCCTGCAGCGACGACGACCAACAATCCAATGAAGGATTTCGAGGTGACGTCGCCGCCGGAGGATACCGTCTCAGCGATGGAGTTCAGTCCGGCAACGTTGCAACAGAATTTCCTTATCGCCGGCAGCTGGGATTGTAGTGTACGATGCTGGGAAGTGGAGCAGTCTGGCAAAACTGTACCCAAATCCATCAAAACCATGGGTGGACCGGTGCTGGATGTTTGCTGGGCAGACGATGGTAGTAAGGTGTTTATCGCGTCCACGGACAAGCAAGTGAAATGCTGGGACCTTGCGTCGGACCAGGTCGTTCAGGTGGCACAACATGACGCCGCCATCAAAACGTGCCACTGGGTAAAGGGGACCAACTACACGTGTCTAATGACCGGCTCGTGGGACAAGACGCTCAAGTTTTGGGACACACGAACCCCACAACCGATGATGTCGATCCAGCTGCCGGAACGATGCTACTGCGCGGACGTCGATTACCCGATGGCCGTCGTCGGTACAGCTGGGCGTCACATTCTGATCTACTCTCTAGAGAACAAACCAACTCAGTTCAAGCAGCAGGAAAGCCCCCTGAAGTATCAGCACAGAACCGTATCGGTTTTCCGCGATAAAAAGAAGGCTCCAACTGGATACGCACTCGGCAGTATCGAGGGCCGTGTGGCTATACAGTATGTCGCTCCGCTGAACCCGAAGGATAACTTCACCTTCAAATGTCACCGTTCGAACGGGTCGACCGGTTATCAGGACATTTATGCCGTGAATGATATTGCATTCCATCCGATACATGGAACCCTGGCGACGGTCGGGTCGGATGGTTCGTTCAGCTTCTGGGACAAGGACGCACGTACGAAACTCAAATCGTCCGAAACACTGGACCAGTCCATTACCAAGTGTTGCTTCAACAGCAACGGTCAGATCTTTGCGTACGCCGTGGGATACGATTGGTCCAAAGGGCACGAGTACTACAATCCACAGAAGAAGACTTGCATATTTCTCCGTTCGTGCTACGAGGAACTTAAGCCACGTGCTTCGAGCTAATGGTATCTTCGCATCTTTTCATACATTCAAACTATACGCCGTTTTATTTGTTTCTGCTACAAAACAAATGGATTTATTCTGTAGCAGGCTTTTTTCGAAATAAAGTCTAAAGTACGGTAGTAACAAACGAGCACCATCCTTCCATTGCACTAGTGATGACCGCTTCCATGGCCTTTCTCGTCTCCATGACCATGGCCATCACCGCCGTGTCCATGGCCGCCGTGATAGTCCACTCCCAGGGCATACTCCACCCCGATCGTGGCGACGAAGGCGGCAAACCCGAGGGGGAATCCCTTGAACAGGAACGTTACCAGCCGCGAGCGATGAGTGGAAAACTGTTTCACATTGTAGCGCCAAACTTCGTTCCGTAGCCACGGATCCTTGAGGCCCCGACGGGCGAGTGCACGCTCAACTTCCACCAGCTCGGGAGCATCAGCTACCTTGTAGGTTGATGCATCCGGCACCTTGTACGGCGGCCCATGTCCATGTCCGTGACCCATCGTTGGCAAACTATAAATCGCACACCAGCCGATGGTTTTGACGTTCGATTGGGCATTCCGGTTGCGATGCGCACAATTACATAATTTTGTTCCGGAGAAATAAACAAACAAATCTTTTATATTTCCCAGCTGAATACGTCCGATGGAGCTAGGGCGTGTTATGCCACAATACTTACCAGAAAAGAAGTCGCCCCGGACGAAGGATACGAACAAATCGCTTAGTTTATTTCGCTGAAGACTATCAAATCCAAGATCCGTCTTTCGGAAAACCGAAGAAGGAAAACAAAGTCAACTGAGGGGTAGCTGTCAAAAGCTCCTTCGATTGAACTCAGTAGGTTAATGCCGTTCTATGCAAAGGAATTACATCCTTACGAATTCATCGAAGACGCGTAAACCGAAGGAAAAAAGCGAAGGATATCTTTTTAAGGGAAATTGCTATATCCTAGAATCAGAAATAAAATCTAGGCACTTTATTCTACAATTCGTTTAGTGAGCATATAAAATACACTGTCATTAAAAAATTGTTCAAATTAACGGTTTTACAATTGGGTTTCCTAAACTTAAACGTACTTTTTCTACTTGTCCTCGTTATCCAGCCTTTTTATCAATGCATCGCTATATAAAACATAGCAAAAATATTGCTTTAAAAAATTGAGCTATCAAGTGCGATCCAAATTTTCTAGTTATTGAATTTTGTTTCATAAGCTATTTAATTTTTTTTAAATTCTAAAGACTTGTTCCGGCAGTGCTATGGATGCAGATCACTTTTTGATTGTCACAGTCTTATAGAATAGGAAACTTCATGACCTCTTAACGTGTTGGAGCTTTCGGGGACAGATTCGTATCGTTTCCTTCCGGGCGTATTGCAGAATTCTTCCGAAAGCATCGACACATCCGAAAGATCGTTGGCATTATCATGGCTCTGGCTCTCTTCGTTGAAGCCACTATCAGTACGGTAAAAGTTCACATCCTTCGGTAGCTTTCCCGAGCCGGCTACAAAATTTTCTTTGATGGGCGAAAGCACCTTCGAAGGAGTGGGTCGATTCATCGATACATCGGCTGTGTTATCCTTATGGGTTGCTTTTTCGTTAACGTCCCCTGCGGGACTATTTTCGTTAATAAGCAGAAAAGAATGCGATAAATTTTTACGATTATTGGGACGTTTGACCTTCCTTTCATATCGCCGAAGTGGCGTGATTGACGAGCGAGAACGCTGCGAGCTATCCACAGATTGTGACGATGAGCTCAGATTGTTGTCACCGTCATTTGAAAGACATGTCTCAGCCAGAACGTTGGTCAGCTCGGTATGTTTTACGGAACCTAGGTAAGAAAAGGATGACCAATTAGACAGCACTTTCGTGGTAGAACCTTAAACCCTTACTATACTTACCATCCGCATAAACACGACTGCCACCGAGTTCTAAAGAATGATGATCACTCTGAACGGATTGGGTGGACGGTTCCGGTGTGCTACGATAAATCGCATCCAAATCGGAATGATGCTGATCATGCTCATCGCCCGGGCAGGGACTCAGCGAGTTTTTCGAGATAGGTGAGAGCGCCCCAAAAGAACTTTCCGCGTCACTATCGATCACAGGGCTTAGCGACAGATCATCCGGATAAAGCGCATCCTGTGAGCCAAAGTATCTGGTGCGTTTCAAATCCTGTTGGTTAGCTGATTCTTGACTAATGACCACTTCGGGTGAGTCAGGTGCTGGGCTCAGCGCCTGCAATTCTAGATCATCTAAGGAGTTTCCCAGTCGAGTGGCCTCTGCATCATCATCCGAATCAGCGTTTCTTCCTGAAATATTGAACAGTTTTCTTCGCAAGGACGCATCGCGAGCATCATGATCGATGCTGCATCCTGCTGACTCGTCAAGCGTTGAATTATGGGTTTGTTGTTGATCCTGAAAAAGGCATAACATTTCATTTGCCATCGGGGTTTTATAGGGTTCACCTCAAATTGTTTCACCAAAATCTTACCTCTTTGTACGTGAGGTACTTTTGCAGAACTTCTTCGACGTGATCGGGCAGTTGCGGTGGGAATGTTAGGATAGTTTGACTCACTCCATCACGGGTTCTCCTTTTCGATCGTCCCTTCTCACTGATGCCTGTTGACAGATCCACACTGTCCTTCGACAATACTATCTTTTGATTTCGCAATGGACAATCGATCGGGCTTGGCACAATGCTATGTTCCTTAAAGTAGGTGCTGATAGCAGCTTGTACCCGTGCTTCCATGACTGGATCTACCGTTTCGATGTACTGCGTCTCGTGTACCTCGACATTGGCCGGACCGAGCGACGACACTTCGTCAATCGTCCACTCGAACTGACTGGTGCTACTGTTGTGCGGCGTGCTGGGCCGGTGGAACAGCGACGGACTTCCGATCATTGGCAGGTGTAACCGGTCGGCAAGAGCCGGCTCGAAAGGGTTCACGACGCGGGCTTTCAGCATACGGGATGGTGGAGTTTGTAGTACCGGTAGCAAGTTGAGTCGGCCGGTGGTTGTATTACAGCTAATGTTACTCGCTCGCGCCAGTGATGTTGGCGTCTTGACGGCCAGCAGTGATGGTGACGAGGACATGGACGTCCGAGACGACGTTCGGGCAAGTGCATTTTGCAGCAGCTTTCGAGGCGTTAAAAAGGTGTCCGTATCCATTGTTGCAAAATGAATATGAGATATGGAATTCGACAGAACAGTTCAGCTTTCTTTTAGAATAAACAATGTTGATACACTTTACTAATTCACTTCGATGCTAAGTCGCTAAAATAATAGTAAAACACAATATTTTCTGATTATTCGCTCATTTTGAGCAAACGAAAACCATCACAGAATACACTTGGGTAAATCCTATAAATGCGACCCGGGGACGATAAGCTTGCGAAGAAGCATCTGATTGTGTCGTTCCGGACGTTTGATTTGAAATGGAAAACCGTCAACAGTTTTCCGGCTTGACAGCTGACGGTAGAGGTCGAACAACGCTTTTCAATCGCACCTTTCAAACAGTGGTATGATGATGGATCAAATGTTTTTTTCTTTTGAAAAACTATTTTTTTCGCACCAAAATATGATTGCTAAAATATTATAACGTTGTTTAACATTATTCATAGTAAAATTAGAATGTTTACGGCGTATTTTCAGAATTTAAATCGCCGACCATTGAGTAGCCCCCTGGCTATAAATTTGACAGTCGAATTCTGACAGTTGCCATGTTTACGTCCTTCGAAAGTTTGGAAAACTCGCGTTGCTTCTGATCGCGAAGAAAGTTTCTATTTCTACAAAATGTTGGCTATACAATCAACTAATGCCGGTGGAATACCTGACAAACTGTGGCAGCCACATTTTGTCGCATTTGAGACCACGTAAGTTGTCCACGGACCGCACTTTCCATTGACCATTTTTACCCAAAACGTATCTCCTCCACAGAATGGGTGAAATAACGATCGAGCTTTACTGGAAGCATGCACCAAATACCTGTAGAAACTTTGCCGAATTAGCAAGACGAGGGTACTACAATGGAACACAGTTCCATCGCATCATACGTGACTTCATGGTACAAGGGGGTGATCCTACCGGTACCGGCCGTGGCGGACAGTCGATCTATGGGGCAACGTTTGCCGATGAAATACATTCCGATCTGAAGCATACCGGCGCGGGGATAGTTTCGATGGCAAACTCCGGACCCGACACCAACGGATCGCAGTTCTTCATAACGCTCGGGCCGACGCAATGGCTTGATGGAAAGCATACAATATTCGGTCGTGTGCACTCCGGCATGCAAGCAGTGAAGCGGATAGGACTTGTGGAAACCGATAAAAACGATCGTCCTGTCGAAGCCGTGAAGATTGTCAAAGGAAAGGTTGAAAAGTACTAGAATAAATCGGTTTTTGATACACTAACTACTTTCTGAATAGCTTAGAATATTTCTTTAATCATAAAATAAATATCATCCAAGTTTAGTTTGTTTGTCAACAGATTTAAATCTCCCAGCAACAGCTGACCGAGTTGTCAAGGCATGTGGCAAGAAAACAAAGAAACGTCAAGAAGGTTGAAATTGATTAAATTTGTTTACTATTTATTAGGAAGCACAGCGCAGCACAGTTAAGTTTGGAGTTTCATCTCAAAACCCCACGATTGCTCAAAGAGTAGATTAGTATGTTGTTTTATCATGTGAAAGAGGTGCTTTCCAAATTCTACCAAGATGACATCGCTCGTGTAGTGGCAGCATTCGTGGTGGTGCTTTCGCTTATCTGCACGCTTTATTTGAGGTAAGTAGCATTTGCATGCTTTGCTTTCTTGACCATCAATCAACTGAACAATTTCCCCGCAGCTCCATTATTGGCCTGACGATTCTGTTATTTTTTGTCAATGGTTGTGTGGCGGCAGTGTTTGTTCTCAATCACAAGGAAACCTGTGGAAGGTATATACAAAAAATAAAGGATTTCTTTGGATTCAAAGATTACGTACGTATGCACACGCACTCAGAAATTGCAACATATAGAAAGTTATGTATTTCTATTATTGTTTTTTTTTTCGTAGAATGGCCCACACCGTTTCGAATGTGATGTATGTGGCAATGAGCGATGCCCAAGGCACAACCGCAAAGTACTCGTGCCTGAGCCGTGGAAAGGGTTTCTCATCGAACGCTCGCTGGACGATGCGGTGGACAAATTCTTTACCCACATATTGGACAACTTCATTCGAAGCTGGTACAATCAGGTAACACCGGATGAGGAGTTTTTGTATCACCTGAAGTCGAACCTTCGGGACGCACTGTGCCGGCTGCTGCTGCGAGCGAAGGAAATCGATGCTCCCGGAGTGATCATGAACCGAATGCTTCCGACCGTGTTCATACACTACGAAATCATTGCCAAGATGCTGCTCGTCGATCGTGTTCCGATGGACAAGCTGGCAAAAACGTTCGTTATCGACGAGTACCCCATCCATCCGGCGGTGCTTAACCGTGCGTCAGAATTAAACTATCTGCGGGGTGTGGCCAAAGTTTTGATTCCGCGACTTTGCACACCGGATAATACGGGTTGTAAGATTTTTTTCAACTTGATCAAAGAGCTTCTAACGTTTTGGGTGCTGCTTCCAATAATGGACGTCATTGCGGATCCTAACCTCATCAATCTTCTAATCATAATTGCTACGGACAAACGGTCGAAGGATGTTTCTCGACCCACTGAGCCATCGTCCACCCAGAAGGGTCAGGATGGTCCGGTTTATATACTCCATGATTTTGTGGGTCGCAGTTTGCGCAAGGTGGAGTGTGGCGTGGAAGTAACCATTCCCCAAGAAAGCTTGTGGCAGGACCAGGACAAGCTGTACTATTTTATGCAGTTTCTCATCAAAGAAGGATCGGTGGAGTTACTGCGTTTCTATTTAGATGTTGGTAAGTCATTGAAACGTGATTTTGTTTTTGCTTCCACTCACTATTTATTTTTACAGATACTCTCAACAAAGAGTTGGAAGATCCTCACATTACAACGGATCCGACAAAACTTTCGTCACTGCACCAGCAGTCAGAAAAGTTGTTCAACATGTACCAGGTTATGGTACAGGCGACCGATAACTCGAACACGCCCGTGACCACGTTAACGGAAGCGCACGAACGGGTCCGATTAAAACTGGAAGAAAAATGGGTTAAACAGTTCAGCAAGACATCTGAATACTTTGAACTGGTCTACGGTGGACGGGAGATCAGAGACAACTCCGAAAAGAAGTAAACCAACCGACTGGTAAAGGTGCTAGAACAAGAAACTATAGTGTTGCTTCTCTTTTTTTTGCAGAGGAAACGATGGGTCAAGCGGATCAGGTACAAAACTCAGCACCAAATTTAAGGAAGTGATTAGGGGTGCCGTTGATGGTGCACCTATCGAAGCGACAGAGGCCCCGACCGTTTGGGATGCGTTGAACGATGCTCACTCGTTGCCGAGCAACAATATTTACAGCTCGGTAACGCAGAAGCTACGCAAAGAGAAAGGCCAAAGTTTGGACGCGTTCATGGCCACGTTTATGCATTCCATTGAGCAAAGGTAAGGCGTTTGGTAGTGCACAATGGATGGGGCCTTTTTATTTAAAGATTGTTTATACTACCTTTAGCCCGGATATCGGTGAAGATGTTGTACTCGAAAAGGAACCGGTTAAGAAGAAGCTCCGAGTACCCGGACACAGTGTGGTTTTTGGCGATCTTTTTGAGCTGAAGAAAGCTTCCAAAAATACTCACACCACATCGCTGCTCTCACATAGCGTCCGAGGTCCTTCGCAATGTTTCGTGTACATCTGTAAGTTGCGTATGTTGAAGAAATGAACAAAAACCGCAATCGGAACACATAACACAGATATTTCTTTTCATATTTTATTTTCAGTGGTAAAAGTTCTTAACGCTCCCTTCATCATCGTCCGCTTAGCTTTGGCATTTTGTTGCGTGTCACGCAAATCGGTCGATACGTTGATAAATTCGCTTACGGTGAAACTCATCCGAGCAGGCCTTAAGGAAAGTCGCCTAGCGTTTCTCATTAATCTCCTCCGGGAGCATGTCTTCTTGCGTAAGCAGCCGGAACCGACTCCGGCAACGCTGTTGAAACGGCAGCAGGAGGCTCGCAAGCGGCTGGAAGATTTGCGCGGAGGATTGGGAAACTTGGCCGATGTACTGCAGTCACCGGTACTGAACAAACATCTGATGTACTGTTTGTTCGACATTTTGCTGGCAGAAATGTATCCGGAGTTCGATGAACCTCCGAGCGTCACAGCTTGAGTGATGTGATATATTTTGAGGCTCTCTAACGCAACCGGCTGGGTAAACTAAACATTACACATGTGAGTAAAATAAACCAATCTTTATCTCTATTACGGGAATTTCGAATGCTTAACAATATATTAATTTCTCAATGGTCAAATTATTGTCGATATCACAGCGACGCGTAAACGTTGTATTCTCTCGAGGCGAGGCGCCTTTTTCTGATTGCTGTCGAAAGTTATCAAATGCTACCGGCAGTAAGCAGGAAAAGACAAATCGTCTGCAAGTCCTAAACGAAAGCATTTAGAAAATTATCATATGCACTCAACGTTCTTCCTCGAAGGAATCAGATATCGGTAATATTTTACTCGTATGTCGCATGATGTTGTCATTCTTAATCAAACTGAACAGTGATACAGATGGCACCTCATTAAAGCACCATATAAATCAACCGTATTTACGAATTCTTTCGGGGATCTTGGGCTCATCGCGCCGGCAGTCATACATCAAACGGCATAAATTTACTTGCACGTGCCCGGCGGCCGAGCTGATCGTGCCACCGCTCAAAGTCACCACGAGGCTAGTGATCATCATCTGTTCGAATTCCTTCCCGGTGGTTGGTTTCGGCATAATTCTGTGGAAGAAAGATTTGGGGAAGGAAAGAATGTGAGAAATTCCTATAAAACTGTCACACTAGCTGGCACCCTGAACATCTTGTTGTCCACTCCCAAGTCGTCGGCATGGGCTCTCTGCATCGCTCGTTCGGGGACCTGTCGTGCGGCACAGCGAGTCCCCGTCTCCCGGGAGCCATGGGCCGTTACATTTGCTTTTACGACGCCCGTCCTCTTCTCCTCTTCGTCCGCTAGAAATAGCTTAGAATTCCTGTAAATGTTATTGTTATGTCTAACGGCCGCCGTGCATGTGGCATCGGGTGGAAGCAGTCATTTTACGTCCCTCGGCTCTTCTCGCAGCGCGTCTGACTCGGACGAGAGATTTTCTCGGGAGGCGGTGCGCATAAGCAGCAACAACAGTCTTATTGAGTCCCTTAAGATCTTGTGGTAGACATAAAAGGGGAAGACATTCCTCATGATGTTCCCGGAGTAATTTACGATGGCTTTCACAGCCCATTTGGGGCGAGCCGTGCTGTAAAGCTTATTGCTCTCATTACATCCGACAAAGGAGAGTAAATCAATCAATCATTCCTAAAATCAATCTGTACATAAAAATGCCTAGGAGAAACGTATAGAGTGATAAAATGCGATGCATGAGAAAACAAATTAATTGTTCCTTCCAACAGGCATAAACATAGCTGTCCATTGATAAAATCAGTTTAAATTATTGCATACAATACGCAGACAAAGTTTTTAGAAATGTACAGTGATTGGACATTTAGAAAATCCAAGAGTGTCTTGTTAAACCCAACCTGATGCTAGCTTGAGTTTTAAAATATTGTTATGATAACAGCATCAATATATTTCCCCGCAAGAAATGGACAACAACTTGGGACATAGAGAGAGAAGAAAGGAAACATAAACGCAAAAGCCTTTGCTCGTGTACGAGATTTTATGCATATTTAATGTGTCCTGGGGTTTCTTCGGCCGAATCCCGTGGCAAAGGAGCCGGTCGACATCCTAAAGTGACACACTTAATGGACCCGTGAATGACACCCAAATGGCCGAAAAAGGTTGCCGGGTTGGTGGGACGATTCCTTGGAAACTTCCTTTTCCTAAACCATGGCCACCATGCAGCCCAACAAGAGATGCGGATGATCCTCGCCTTCACCCTGTTGGTGTGTTTCCTCTCGATGAGGTTTATCTACACGTAAGCGATTATTGAATTTGATGATGATTGCTGTGGTGTTATGTGAGATAAATGAAGTCATTTGGTTGGCCCCCCGGGGGCCGGGGGCTTCGGGACTGACATTTACTGCCAACGTTTCTGTATTCTTCCCTTTTGTATTCACAGCGTAGTCTTCGGCAAATGGAAAGCGATGAAAGGTGAAAAGCAGAGCTGTGAGCAGCACGGCGTCGTCGAGACCATCTCTCGTCAGCTTCTATTTTGTATTGCTCCGCTGGCCGCAGTCGAATATTCGGCGGTATTAGTCGAAATCGAGCGAATGTGTTGCGCCGGTTGACAGGCACTCGTTGGCCGGATCCGGTCGTGTTTTATGTGTTGCCAGGAAAAAGTATGTTTACACTGTGTGTTAAATTTAGGCAAACACGTTTTCGCCCCAAAGCGAACGGCAGGTCCGAGTGATCCGGTAGGATATTTTTCCACCTCGCCTCAGTCGTGTTCTTCTGGTGGTCGGTCAAGTTTTCATCGATTCAACCGCCGAAGCGTTCCCGATTGACCCGATTCGATTCGATTCGATCGGCAATGCACGGGTCTGGCGAAATTGCAAACCAGTTTTATAGCTTTTCGTCATCCCGTAACAAATAATGTTACGACGGAATCTTGAAGCGTGATGTAATTGTGAAATCTGAGTACGAGTCGGCACCGATAAACCTACATCATTCAAGGGCACATAATAGGATGTTGCCAGAGGTAATCCCGCATCGGTTTAGCTCAGCTCTCCTAGAGCGTTCGTGGGATATTATTAGAGACCGCTGGACCACAAGCGGTAGATTTTATTCCGCTCCTATCAATCACCAACTAATTCGATGCTGTCAAATATTGCTTGCCCGTCGGTATCCATCCGGTTGCCCTAGTTACGCCCAGTCGTCTCTGTTCGGTGAATCGAAGCGTAACGGCCCTTTTGAACCATGTGTATCGAATGTGCCTCTGTTGACGAAGGGAAAATCAATGTACATGCCAGATGTTTTCAATATATTCTCTTCCAATTGACTTTTTAATACAAATTAAGGATGAAAGACTGTTTTCATACTGACATTTACCGCAAGATAAGGTGACAACGTTGAAAAGAAGTTAGTACAAAATTCATTTTCCAAATGGAAAAATCTGTTCATAATCTCCAATAGGATGGATTCAGTGTCAGTGTAGCTTCCAACTTTCCCCTTCTGTTTCTCACTCGGAGTTGACAAAACGGAAACAGTAATTTATCATATTTCACACACATTCCACCATTTTTTTCCCCCTATTCGTTTGCTCCTTTAGTGAAATTTTCTGCGGTTTGATTTCTTTTCCATTTTCTTTTCTCGAGGGACTATTACTTTCGGTGGCAGAGAAAAAGAACAGTGGATCAAAATTTCATCTCCCCATCCTTTCAGTCAGTATTTTAAGAAATCCTTCGGCTTTGGGCCATTCGATATGATTTGTGTTTTTGCAATTCACGTCCCGTTGATCGTTCCCGGATGATGAAGGTTTCTTTTCGGAAGACAACAAAAAAATCGAAACCCGACACGAAATTGTCTAAAGTCTCCGAGTGCGTGTGCGGTGCGGTGAAAATTATTCCATTTAATAAATCAAACCCGTAATCAAGCAAACGCACGCACAACGGTTAGGCAACGTGTTTGGTGGAAAGAAAAGTGACGCCAGGCCGCGGCAGACAACATTTGGCACTGCGATTGTTCGCTTTTCGCTTTGGCGTGCCGGTTTCACGTTTTATACACGCCGAAATTTATGTGTCTGAGGTTTGTGGCAGAAATGAGTACATGCTTTTCATATGATTCGACAAATATTCCACTAGAATCGATGGAAAAACAGCATCCCCCCTCCGTGATCGATAAGGTATACGGCGGAGACGAAATGATACCTCCTGCCTGGTTCGATTTTTATTTCGATCTACTTTCAACGATTTGCTTCCGTGACTTTGTTTCGTCCTTTTTTCTTTTATTTGCATGAGATCATTTTTCATACCCCCGGCATTACGTGATGAGATAGGAATTTTCCAAATTTCTTTTTCTTCCTTTCAAATCAATGCACGGCAATCAAAACCGAGCGGTAGCAGATGGTTTTGGTTTGGTAGATCTGTGAATATGGTTTTGATTAATTATTTATGGGACGGCTTGTTCGATTTCGCTTTCCTTTTGCGTGGGTCGAATATTTGATGAATTTAGACAATGTAATATTTACATTTTGGTGGGATGAATGACAATACCCGTTTTAATTGTTAATTATGTTAATACAATGTATAATGGAAAATATAATGTCTGCGTATAAAAGTATCACATGAAGGACCTAACGCTGCAGCAAAACATAACTTGAAGCTGTTCTCTTCTTAACTATTCATCGAGATTGTTGTGCGTTTCCTCAATCCGGGTAGCAAGTTTTTAATTTAATCATCCTCTAGCTTTATAGCCCGGTTCCGCTAGCAACTTCCAAGGTTTTCCACATATGAGTAAAAGTGCCATCCCGGGAAAAAGTAGTTGGGCGTTAAATTTTAACAAACCCCGCCTTCTTGGCCAGCACTTGACTTCCCCCATATCATCGGTTTGCATTTTCCGGAATCGACCGCGCGTAAAGTGCGAGCAATAAGTGGTGCGAATGAGGAACACTTCCTGATTTAAGCACTTCCTGCTCGACAAAGGCATAGCGCAATTGCAGTCGACCCTTTCCCGATCCCAGAACGATCTCCTCAGTCCCTTCACCCTTTGGTAGGGTCTCGAGATGCGAGTGCTTGCCGTTATGACTTCTAATTATAAATCTGTACATCCGGCCGTTACTCCGATCTGGCCACCGTGCAGAAACGGGGCGGGGGGAGGAGGAGTCGGTTTGCGTGCGCTGGTGCACTGGGAAACGGGGGATATAATTTTCATCACCCAAACGGCTGATTCTTGCATTCAACCCGTTCAACCCGTCCCCCAACGGGATGACATGTCTTCAAGGGATCGCCGTTTCGTTCGCACCGATCGGTGACATTTTCCACGTGAGCAAAGGAGACGGGTAAGGCGGAATTGAAATCCCCTGCCCCGCGTGTGTGTGTGAGTGCGTATTTATAAGCGTATTTATGTCATTTACCCCCTTACTGCGTGGTTATGCAAACACTCTTCCACGTGGTAGATATCCCGATGCCCGTCACCATCAAAGGGGAGATTGGCCGGGGACGAAAGGAAGAGGGTGCGTGTGTGTGCGTGTGGTACGATGATCGTGGTAATCATCGTCATCGTCGTTCCCGGTTGTTGGCTTTTCGTTCGCTTTGCGGCCCGCCGCGACCTGGTCCGCTAATGAATGAGAGAACTTTGCGTGGTTGGTTTGGAATAGGATAGTTTTTCTTGTGAATGAAAATTGTGGAGATGAGAGTTGAGGGGAGTTGGTTTTCCACGCCCGAGCTCTTCGGCGCTGGTTTTGATCGCCAAGGCGGCACGAACGAGCGAGAGAGAGAGAGAGTTGGTCATGGAGTGCTCATGTGTAACAGATTAATTGAAGCACCAGAATTAGAACCGAACTCCCGGACGGGGTTTGGCTCCCGTAGGTGTTTGGAAATTGCGCAGTCGAAACCCTGTCGACACCTGTCGGAAGCCCGTTTTGATGAATCGAGCTGCTGAAGTGTCAAGTGAAGCGTCCGGCTACCACTCCGTCCCACTGCCGACTTTTCCACCTCGAATGCAACGGTGCAGGAGGTATTCTTTGGATCGATTTTCCATGACCTTTTGGGAAGTCGAGGGAAAAAGTACGGTCTGTTGTTCTCTTTCAGCTGTTTTAATTACAACCTGTCCATAACCAGCCCACTGTGGTTCTTGTGCGTAGTGGTCTGTGGAAGAAGACTTTTGATTTGACATCTCATAATTGCGATCTTATGAATATTCGATCTTTCAACTTAGTGAAGCTGTAAAATAGAAACATGGAATTTAAAATAAAAAAAAATAATTTACGAAGAAAGTTTATCAAATATATTTTAATAAGCCAATGCCCAACGTTCAAGCATCAGGATGGCCAACCTTGAAGCCTCGTCACAGCTCTTTATTGGATGTTTTAGCGCTGCCGTGTCCAACATTTCGGAGGAACACCACATTCATCCCAACCAAATTGCCTCCCGGGAAAACTGCGGGAGATCGGAAAAAAGGAACACTTGCCGGTGAATGTGGCGCACGAGGTAGCGCCTCACCTTCACCCAGCGGACCAGCAGTCCGAGACCGATTATTGGTACTCGTGTGCGAGAAAAAAAGAAAATGCCCGCGCGTTTGCGTGGGCGTGCGTGGAAACTCGATTTCATCAAACGCTCTTAAACCGTTTTTAATTAAACACGAGTACCATACGATGATTTCACCCCCCGTACAACAGGTTGTATGACAATGTGTGTGTTTTTTTTGTTTTCTTTTAGTTGGGAAAATAAAAGTAAATGAATTGAAAATTATCCAGCTGTTCCGTAACCAGAAAGGGTTTTTTTCCTGTCGCGTCCAAAAACAATGTAGTTCGTTCATATCGCGCGTGTAAGTGCTTTCGAGCGTGTTCCATGGTAGCAATTAAATAAGGCACACCTCTCGAAAGTTGCAAATCAACTCGGTTACAAGCTCCGCTAGGCGGAAACAAGAAGGAAACAACAAGCATTTGTAGATGAACACAAAATGGACACTCGGGTGGCACGGGACGAAGCAATTTAAAACGTTTTAAACCTCAATAGAATTGATGTTTGTTTCATCATCAACAGTCGTGTTGGGCGAGAGGAGGCGGTGGGTGTTTTGATTGTACACGTTGTTAAGTGATTTTCCACGGCTGCACAAACTAAAACGCTGTGTTGCACTTTGCGTTCGATAGTTTTGTTTGGAAAATGCTATGTAATCAAAACAAGTGTTTCGATCGCTATTGCTGTGTATTCTAGGAACCATTTTCATACACATTCAGCTTTTATGGATCTTTCAGTTGTTTTTAAAATGATAGGTGGCTAGGGAGGGATCACCATAATTTCCTCGTGTCCCGGACAATAAAGGCCCTGTCCATGTGGTTTGTGGTTAGAAAGCTTGTATCAGTTTTTCTGACCTTGCACCATTCCTTTCTTTTACATATCGAAAGGTTGCAGGTATCTTCAAATCTTTTTATATACTCTTTGGAGGAAGATTTCCATCATAAATGGTTGTTAGAAAATAGAAACAAAGTAGGCGGTACAAGGTGCTTCCAAGAATTTACCCTTGAGAAAAGTCAAAGGATTCAACCGGTCTTTACCAGGAGATTGTTCTCCCTTGCCAGGAAATAAACTACGGAAATGTTGGCATTTTGCGTACCACAATATTCCTATTCCATACCCCTGCCGACACATGACAGCCAGAGGAAATTAAACGTTATGCTCCCTGCAATTGACATGAACGGGTAACGAAAAATGCAAGACCAATTGTGCATAGAAGGGTTCTCATGTTTTTGCAGTTGGTTTTTCGGTTATTTCATTAATTTGTTTCGCTCGGAAACAGAAATGAAGTTTACTTCTGATTGTAGTTGAAAAGAATCACAAAAATGGATGCTGTAGTAGTCCACGGAAAGCAGTCAAAATTTTCACAAATGTAGCAATGCTTGGTGCACTTAATGGATAAAGTCCTACACACGAAATAACGTCGTCCTATCCGGCGCTGGAGTGTAGTAAAAACTGGAACCAGAGTCGTTCATATGTTACACAGTTGATGTGAAAAGTCTATAGAGAAAAATTAAACGAAAGTTGCAAAAAGAGAAAAAAAAATGATAAAGGAAATGGAGAGAGAAAAAAATAAAACTTTTACCAAGTTACTTTTAATACAACTGAGTAGCGAACTACCGTTGCATGTTGCATCTCGCATCAAAAGGACTGCAGGAACGGCTTCTTTTCTGAGGTTTTCCTTCGAAGGCTACACCACCAACCCCCGCACACGAAAGAAGGAGCTACAACCGGAAAAGATTGGAGCTAAACTCGTGACAAGAATTTGGTCCAACTCGGTTCCATGGTTCCCGGCTCGGGTGCAAATCCTGCAATAAAAAAAGAAAAGGTAAAACAGTGGATGAATCAAATCAGTTGGAAAATTAACATCGCTCTCCACCCACCAGGAGAAACGGACGGTTGAGGTACGGGCTGTAAAAAACAAAACTTGTGCAAAGTTCATTTCGGCACAGGCCCTCTTGTCAGGATGTAAGTAGTTTTACGGAAGTTTCCCTGGGAAGGAGTCGGGAGGATGTTCGTTAGGAAAACCTAACGATAGAGTCGTTTGCTTTGGTGTACCAAACAGTGCTTGCGTAACCACAGAGTAAAACATTTTACATTTTTTCCCTTACATGGGTTTCCTTGTGAAGTTCTTTAATCACTCTACAAGTTTGTTACTTCCTCAATCTGTTCTTGTAGGTGAAAAAAGTGTTTTCGCTTGTGGTTTGACTTAACAACCAGTTTGCTGTGAATGTTCTACAAAGCATACTGTTTCCATGGGAACCAGATTAATTTATCCTGTAATTCACTTCCGTTCCGTTAGATGCTGAACGGATTGCTTTGTTTTTCCCAATCCCATATCAGCGATTAGACGGCGAATGGTTTGCAAACCAACATTTTAACTCTCAAACATAAATTCAAACTAATCTCCAGCGCACGCGTGCACCCATTTCGTCCCATACGTTAGTCGTTTAATGCATGGAATTAGTCGCCGGAGCTAATTTAATGACCCTAGGCCGAGCGAGCCGAGTGTCCGGTTCGGCGCGGAAGAAGAACGACGACCGGGCAAAATGGAACGTTTTATGTCCACCTGTTGCGCATTTATCTTGGTAAGGTGGAACGGAAGCATATTGCATATTGCTAGAAAGAAGAAAAAAAATAGGGAAATAAACTGTCCTGTGAAACGAACCGGGGGACATTTTGGAATCCTTCCCACGCGATCGCCGGGGAAAAACTGTATGTTCGCGCGAGAAAATTCCCAAACCTGTTCTCCAACAGCTCGTACGTACTAATGTTTATCAAAATAAATTAGCATGTTATGAATATCTTGGACATGTCATTTCTCGTGTCGTTTTCACGCGGCTTCCTACAATACCCTTTACCCTTCTCCTCCCCTCCACTGCGTGGAGCGTCGTTGCTTCCGTTCCGTTACCGTCGAGGTTTCGCGAGGATCGTTGCTCCAGATGGCACCGATCCGTCGTTCCGCACTCGTTTGTATGTTGAAACGTTTCACCTCACAACAACACATTTTGGGATGTTTTTATTACACTTTAATTTCCTCCCCCTTCACCCAAACCCCTCCGTTTTTCTCCTTTGTCTTTTTCCGGCTCCTCCGGAGAAAAAGTTGGGGAACATTTGACATAGGAGAAACAAGAGCGGCGGTGAGAATAAAAACTCCCCCCCCCCCCCCCCTGCTCACACTCACACACACCAAGGGGGAGAGAAGTTTGCAAAAAATAAATAGCTCTCTCGAAGCAAAACAATGGACTAAAAATAACAAACCAACATGCCACGGTTGTTGTCCGTGTTTTGTTGATCGCCTTTTTCCTTTTTTTCCCCCGCGAAAGAAACGTTCTCTTGAATAATTGTTTTCTCGATAATTTTGTCCAAACAACTTAACGGAATGGGAGGGCGGAGAGGGGGAGGAGGGTGTCTCGAATTGGCCAGTCGTTTGAGATTGGTTGGTACTTTTTAGCCTGCATGATGGATCATTTCGGGTGGGTGGAAAATCGCCCCACTTCCCGGATGGAAAATGGGAAAACGGGCGGGCGGGTTCGAAGGGGTCGAATCCCCAGCTTGGAAGGTGGCGGAATGGTTGGATGGATATGGTCTCGTTAAGCACTGACTGAAACAATAAACAAACCTATTGTTCGCACGTACTTTTTGGCCGTCTCTTTCTCTCTCAAAGCTACAAAGCGACGTTCCGTACAAACACCTGCAGCGGAAAACAAAACCCGGACGATGGAGACGCATGGTTGTTTGTTTTTTAATTAATCCAACATGCTTCGAGGGGAGGGAAGTGCAATTAATTAGCACACTTTCACACAGATGGTAGCAAAGGTGGAACTTTTTATCGGTAACGCAACCCGAGGGAGAAAACGGTATGGACAATTTCTTTCGCACATGTAGTCCGATCACGCATCCCACCGCGGGGTGAAGATTTTCCCAAGTGAATTCCCTTCCAGCGTCACGTGCTCGAGGCGTGACCACATTAAAAGGCAGGATCCGGTTTCGGTTTTCCCCGGCGTTAATTAATGGGCAATTGCTTCGTCTTTTGCGGTCGACAAGTTCTGTAAAAGGGGTTGAAAGTAAACGCCACAATACCAAACCGAGCTTCGGTGAGTGTTTGTGGCAGGTGAATCGATGCCGCAAAGCTGCTGATGGGAACAGATTTTCCTTCCCCTCTTGTAAACCGATGCATTTACCCAATAACTCAATAATAGCCCGTGGGGATTTGCAACTTCACTTGAATGGGTTTTTGCTTACCAACAGTTGACCATCGATGTTGCATCTGGAAGACCCGGGGAAGGCTGACTGGCCACTTGAAGGTTTAACTCGTTGGAAGAAGGAGCTGCCAAGTGCATCCTTGAATCCTTCAGAGATTATTCCAGGAAGTCAGAGATAGCGATAGGTTGCAGTCATCTAAACCCTCAGGGGGTGGGAAATCTGTCGAAACAAAGAACGGTTCTGATCCTGATCCTATTTGCTTATTGATATTTGCTTTGTTTTCCCACTGAAACTACTTCAATAATGTCTAGAAAACTTAAAGACAAAGTCTTAAAGAACAGATACTTTAAAAACCCAATCTCTTCCAAGAACCCGTTAAAGGTAAAAGGTGCAAAATCGATCAGAAGGAGAACATTAAAAATCAATTCAAACCGAACCACCAGCATAACATATCATCGTTCGATTTGAAGAAATGTCGCCTTCCGTACAAACAATAAAAATACCTCCTCTTAACCATCGATAAAAGCACATCGTCTCTATCTCGTTGGATGAGGGATTGCCTGGAAAACTTCATGCAAATAGAATCGTTCCAAGCCGTTCGTGTCGTTTCTTCCCGAAGAACACAGTCTTTTCGTAATGGTGCTTGTCGTTAAGTGAAAAGCGGCATCGTCGTTGCCATTTTTGCCATGAGTTCGTTAAAATTTCATGACACCGGTGCCGGAGTCCCAGGGTCCCGCATCGCTTCGATTTGATTAGGTTCGCAGCCGGGAAAAACGTTTAGCATACAAATGAAGTGGGGCATTAATATCCGCCGAAAATTGTCCTTCGCGGGCTTTGATTCCGGTGTCACACTCTTCGGTTCGGTGGTGCCCCATTTGTGTTGGGCTTTTGTTTGCAAAATTGTGTGTGTGTGTGTTTTGTGGTGGAAAGTGTCCTCGACAGTGAGCGCAGGATCAAAGCGGTGGTTTTATAAAATATTATAATTTACTCCTAACATGTTTAATCCTGTTTTCTCGAAGCCATCAAGTTCCGCTTTACGCTAGGAAACTTTCCAAGAAATAAAAATCATAATTTAAATTTGGGCACTTTTCATACTTGGAAATTAGATTGATTTTAAAGAAGGAAATTTCTTTCCATTAAAAATGCTTTACGGGAATACTTAAAATAGTTTTCCCATCCATGAATGAAATGCAGTAATTGAATTTTCCCGTGATGGGTTTCCCCCCTAAATTGGAACACAAGCAAACGAGATTCCCGGAAATGAGGGTCCAATATTTGTGTCAAATTTTCCTCATTTTCCAGCTATCAATGGTTGATGGATTCACAAAATGGCGGTTTTGTACCACGCGTGGGTTGCGGATTATTGTGTGGAAAGCGGAAAAAGCCCACGAGACGTGTAAATGATGTGATAATGGTGCACACACACATACGAAGGCGTCCTCGGCTGGTGATGGAGGTAATTTTTCAGTGTCATTCCCGGCGAAAAACTCCCCTCCCCCCTACATCCGATCTGTGTGGTTGTGTAGGTTTTTCCAGCTTAATTAACACTCAACAGCAGACTCGTGTCTTGACCGAACGGATCGTCAGCCTCCGGTAAATCGGGAAATCTTTGCATGAAAAATCACATCCAGACCGCCCCGGAAAAGTGACCCACCTCGGGAGCCTGCCTTTTCCATGTGGGCGGTCAGCGTGTGTGTCGTGGAAAAGTGAAAGGTTCCTAAGGTTCCGACCGGCACGACGATGCCACCTATGTTGGTATGCTATTAATTATCACACCCCCACCAGGCAAGACACAAATTTTCCCCGTTTTTCCGGGAGCAGATCGACCTGGGAAAATGTGCGTACCGTTGTGCGTGTGTCCATTCTGATTGTTTGCGGTATAAATAACTGTCGGAGGCACGTCGGAATGCTGACAAACTGGAACTGAAGGGGGCCACCATTTTTCCTCGGGCCAAACTTCGTACGTACTTCGTCATGTAGGAAGTATCGTCGCGAATGACACCAACACCACGCTGCTGCTTCCGGAGATCCCGGAAAATCCCCACCCAACGCACGGTGGAAGCGGTGTTGCTGCTGCGGATAATTTATGGCGCTGCGACGCTTAGTTGTTGCTTCCACGGATTTTCCGGAAAAATTAAAAACACAAGCCCCCCGGATCGAAACGAATCGCGGGGGGAAAGGGAAAACATTTCCGGCGCGATTGAGGGCTTGCCATGGTTTCCGCACCTGTTCGGCGCACGTTAAAATGTTTATGCTACCGTTAAGTGGGAAGCTCGCTCCGACAGATATGCTCGAATTATGCTGTGGTTCGCCGTATTAATGTATGTGTAGCGATACCCGACTTAAACCTCTTTCCCTTTCAGCGTGTGTGTTTTTTGTTGTTGTTATTATGGGCCTTCTGTTGGCATGGCGTCGACATGAAATGTCGTCAAAATTCCATGGGCCTGTAAACCTTTTCTGCCACATTTCTTTCGACCATTTTTACCGCCCGGAAAAACCTCGCCTCCGGGCGGTTTCACCCTTAGCGACGGGTTGTGCTCGACATCGGAAGGATGTAGGTTCAGCAGCCCCAAAGCGAACTGAGCGCGCGCGCGTGTGTGTGTGTCTACTCGAAAAGTCATAAACAAAATTTATCACACTGGATTTTTCCACCACTTCTGGCGCGGCAGAAGTTTTTTTCCCATTCGAGATGGAACCACTTTCCGTGTGTCGCGTGCCACATGGGAAGCGATTTCATTTTTCCTGCCGGTACGCATCGCAGCCTCATGCAGCCGCGACATGTGGCCTTATCCGGTCAACATGTTCCGAACGGGGACGGTTCCCTTTTCCGACTTGTTTTCCGTGTATCTATCGGAGAAGATTTTTCGGCCAGCGTTTTTACTTTTCCTTTTTTTTTTGGGGGGGGGAAAATGGAGAGTTATGGTGTTAATTTTTTCCGCTCGTCAAATTCAAATCACTATAAATCTAATCTGGATCTGTTTCATATCCTTTTCCCCTCCCTCTTTCCATCAGCCTTGTGTGTGTGTGTATTGTCGTGGTCGATATATTTAAAGCTGGTGGCGCATCGGTGGTTGAGGGGGATAACTTTTCTTCTTCTTCACTTTTCGATACCCCCCTTTCCGGCGAATCACTCACACGGAAATTCACTCCGTGGCGTCCACTTTGTTCGGAGCTCTATCGCCATCGAAGACACTCTGGGAAAACTGTTGTAAAAGAGTTAGGAGAAAATGCGTTTTATGAGCACCGAGCAGTGATTTTCTTCGTTTCGTAGGTTTTCCTCCGATCTGCGGTTCGGAAAAAAGGAAGAAATTGGTTCGTTTTCCCCCTCGGGAGCGAATTTAAGTTGGTATTGCGATAGTAAACATCGTGAGTTTATTACTTCACTAAATGTCCGTCTTCGAAAGAAGTTGTTGCAAGGGGAAATATGGCCCTCCATTCGTCGTGCTTTTCCGAACGGGCAGCTGATGGAGATATTGCCGATGTTAATTTCACAGATCATTTTTTTGTGGCTTTCCATTTCGCCTGATTGCATCTCATCCACTTTGGCCACTTCGTGAAGCATCCCGTTAAAATTTGCTACGTTGTAAAATTATCTGCTAGCCCAAACGGTGGATGGAAAATGGCTCCCATTTCCCCCACCTTTCACCCCGTATATGGGGGGGGGGGGGGGGGGGGGGGGCTCATTTTAAAATGAATGCAATTGCCAGCCAGCTGACCATAAACGGCATTTCGCGATGGAAACTCCGGGGGAAACACAAACCAAAACGAACAAAAAAAATTAAATCACACGTCATTTCGTTCCACTGAAACCGGCCAATATAAAATGGCCGTTAAAATCCTTTTATTATTATCATCATGCAGTAAAAGGAATTTTATTTTGTCGTACTCGTCGGTTATTGTTTAGCACGTTTGTACCTCATTTTTCCACCCCCCCGAACAAATTTCTTCCAAGTCATCAACATTTCTTGTGACCCAGACACATACATTGCGTTTGTTTCATATTCTACAAGCTCTGAGATGGAATATTTCGGGCTTAGTATTCGGTAACGATAGGTTCATACCTTAAAAAAATTAAATGTGCGTCCATTTCAATCAACAGAAAAGAATAATGCCTCTATAAATGTTAGTAATAAATAAAAGGTATTTCAGTTTTTCTAGCTTCCTTTCCATTTTACTTCCATCGATTCCGGTTTGGCGCTGTGAAAACTCTAGCCAATGATATATTCTGTTATGACAACTTTCCGGCGCAAAAAGAGAAACAATGAGCGTAAGCCGAAAACCGCTCGAAAAAGGTCATAAATCGTGCGGACAAAACGCATACGTCACTGGCCCCAGGCAAGTCGGAGACGGATAATCTGTTCGTAACAGAATTAATCTCAATTGTTGTGCACACCCTTTCCGTCGTAAATTTCGGTTAGTGTGCGCATAAATCTAACCCCAAACTGCGAGAGAAAAAAAAGGAGCGATAAAAAGACACGCCATCCGAAGGCCGCGTAATAATGATCACCCAGAGATGATCGTTATTGTAAATATGGTTCGCCCGGTGCGACACGAGTGGCGTTTTGGATGGTGGTTTAAATTCAATTCCGTCTCGAAAAATCGAGGGAAAAGGGGGTATGGGAGTTGGGTTTCGTTGTTGCCACGCGCCGCTAAATCAATCTGCACGCCGCTCGGGGACCCTCGGCGCCGAATTACGTTCCCATTTTGAGGCTTCGGGAAAGGAAATCTCTGCGGGCCATGTTGGATTACGATGGATACAAGTGCGTATGTTGGCCAAAGGGGGTTGTAGTTTTGAGATGGGGGGAAAAATATCACGATGAATATAGTATGGTGGAAACCGTAGGAAAAGAAGCAGGAGAGAAAAGAAGAAGAACGAGAAAGAATCGGAGTGAGGGAAAACGCGTGTCGTGCATCAGTAAAAATAGCTGCCAAAAGGAAAAACCTAACACCAGGCGTTGTATGCATCTTCTTGCGCCGCGAGCGAGCGAGCGAGCGAGTGAGAAACGATCGCCCGCATACGGAAAACATTAAAACGCGTAAAATTATCGAAAGCAAAACAAAGGAACACACACTCCCCCATACACCCATCCCCACCCAGCGGGGACGGGGAGAAAAACTTCGGACACGCAGCGGTTGAGAGTTCCGTTTGAGAAAAATCACAAGCGCGTGAAGCAAACAACGCACGCGACGGGGGATCGAGGAAGGGAAACAACGGAAAGCACGCGCGCTCGTCCATTGATCTCATCCACCCTCAACTCAAGTCCGCTCTGCCGGATCGGAACGGTGTCGAGTACTATTAATATTTTGTGTAATGCTAAAAATAATAACATACATTTATATTTGTCCCTCCCCCTGCCGGGTGTTCTCGGAGTTTTTCCTTTCTCTTTGCTACGGCGATCGACTAGTTTTATGCTTCTGTTGCATGCCTCGATCGGTATGTTCGACGATTGCTCGCGTGTTGGCTTTTCTTTTCCAATCTCCACTTGAATTGCCTTTCGGCCTTCGGACATACCGTTTTCCATCGAATTGCCCTCACAACCCTTTTAGTTTCCCGTTTTCCCACCACCGGGCTCGGTTTTTTGTGTTTCGTGTTTTACGATGACCTGATTTGCGGGTGGTCGACGAGGCTGTGCGTAAAACGTGCGTTCCATACACCCCCGGTCTCCTAATTCCGTTGTTTTCCTCAACCAGTTTCCGGACAACACTGGTGGTGCACACTCTTGAGGTAATCTCTTACCGTGGAGCTATTTTGTGGCTAATCTTGTTGCAGGCGGAAAAAAGGTTGCGCTTGTTTTCAAGTGAAAAACCACCCGCCCACCCACCTTTTTCCCCGCTTGTCACCGAGTTTGGCTTCCGGACGGAAACGGATTCGGTCACGCGTGGGACGGTGTAATTAATTTCCCCGCACACACACACACACACACATTGCGTTGAAGGTGGTCGGTAGTATTTTTTCTGTGTGTGTCTAATTATTTGTTGGGAATTTAAATTGCCACACCGAAATCAGCCGAAAAATGTACCGCAGGATCGTTGGACGAGCATGCCGCCCTGTCATGTTGGGACATTTACCGCCAAACAACTCCCAACGCGCGCCCGTGTTTGTGTGTGTGTGTGTGCGTGTGTGTTGTTGGGAGGTTCGCCAAGACAAATGATTTCACTTCTCGTATTTCAATCTTCCCGAAAGCGCGTCGTTCTAGCGTCGGACCACCCCCCCGGTCGGTGGATCATTAAACATAGCAGAACTGGGCGGGAAGGTGGGACTAGAACAAGGGGCTAGTGGAGGTGAAACATTTACTAGATTGCTGCTGTCACATTCATTTGCTCCGGTCCGGCTGGGCGTGCACAAGGGAAAAGGCACGCTTGTACAAGATCGGGCCGTCGGATGGTCTCCAACTTCGACGTGCGTGCGGCGATGATGAGGATCGTAAATTTGTCAAACATGCAGTGCGGGCATTCCACGGGTGTCCATCCGGTAGAGAGAGAGCTCGAAAGTTATCAATCGAGACAGTAATTTCGTTCAATTTAATATCATTCGTTGATTTTGATCACAATCAGCTGTTCTTATCATTTTAGTGTCGAAAAAATCGCAATTCTAGTAATTTTGATTTGTTTTTGCTTGGTATATCTGTTAAGACAACACTTTCAATTACGTTTTCGAGATAACTAGATGATAAAAAAAAAACAAACAAGTATCATGGGATTCTGTAAATCCATGGAAACGAAAGGAAGCTCCATAGCAACGAGAACAACTCCATGGAAATGAAAACTTGCAGTAGCTTGAACGTAACTAAATTATTTTCCATAGAAACCAAAGGCAAATGCATGTTAAGTTAACACTTGATAACGAAAACAAAAGATGCATGAAGGTAAAATAAAGATGCAGGAAAAGAAAGTAGCGTCGAAAACGAAAATTATAAATTGAATTCAAGGTGGTTCATGTTTCATATTAGCAATTTATAGGACTGGAAATTTAACGTTTTTCAATTATTTCAACGAAAATAGGTTGAACGTAACTAAATTATTCACCATAGAAACCAAAGACAGCTGTATGAAAAGTCAACACTTGATAACGAAAACAAAAAATGCATGAAGGTGAAATAAAGATGCAGGAAAAGAAAGAAGTGTCGAAGACGAAAATTATAAATTGAATTCAAGGTGGTTCATGTTTCATATTAACAGTTTATTGGAATGGAAATTTTACGTTTTTCAATTATTTCAACGAGAATAGGTTGAACGTAACTAAATTATCCACCATAGAAACCAAAGACAGCTGTATGAAAAGTTAACACTTGATTACGAAAACAAAAAATGCATGAAGGAGAAATAAAGATGCAAGAAAAGAAAGAAGAGGAAAATTATAAATGGAATTCAAGGTGGTTCAAGGTTTAACACGTTGACTGCCATGGCTATCGTTTTTGATAGCTAGCTGTCATTGGTTCTAAAAAGTTTTTGTCGCATAAATGAATGAAAATGCAGCATGAAAATTGTCGTAATATTTCATATCAATTCTTTGGGAACCTAAGTCTTTGCTTAGCCTTAGAAAACCGTCAGTTTTTTAAATTATATATAAACATTTAATGAAAAAAGAGTGTACTAAAAAAGTGTACTAAAAAGGTTGGCAGTCAACGTGTTAAAATAACAATTTATAGGAATGGAAATTGTATGTTTTTCTACTCCAACTTGAAAAGATTGTGGTAATTGAACCATGGTGTATTTAATAGCCTATACCAATTCAATGTTTGTTTATTCGTTCGATTGACAAGAATGCACATCAAAGTGACTGCGAATGACCCCATTTCCCTCGGCATAACCTCTCCATTACATCAACCAACGATCTGCTCCAATCGAACGGAAGTGTTTGTTTTTTGCCCGAAGATCTAATTACCTTACTCCCGCTTTTCTTCTTCGGAACCTTCCCCTGGTTGTCGAAAGCGAATGGAATATTGCCAAATCGGTGCACAAATTCACGCTGCATTGTTTCCACGCTGATTGGACTCGCGCGCGCGCACGCACCGAAAGTAGGTCGTGAAAATGATGTTAATGACGTTATAAAGGAAGGCCGGCAAATAAAACACTTTCTTCTACACGCGGCCCAGTTCCCACCCGGTTTGTGGCGGTTGGTGGAAAAACATCCGGACACCGCCAGGACATCAACCCCCACCGGATGTTCTGGCTGTCTTTAGCGCGATATGGTTCGGGATTTACGGAGCAGCTCCGTACCGGCTGCCGAAGGATTGTCGTAAATTTTCCTTCGACTTTCCCGGTTTCCACTCTCCCAACTTCCTACCCGCAGCACGATATTGCTTGTTTTCTTTTCTTTTAGTGTTGTCGCTTCTCAAGTTTCCACCCTGGAGTGGTTTGTCGTCCTTCGTTCCCCAAGCGTGTTGTGACGGCGTGTTTAATGGACTGCCAATATCTTTACTCCAGAAGGAGCTTCTTCTCGCCCATCGAGCGATAATAGTACACAAATGCAAGAACAGCGTGTGTGGGGGCAAAAAGAAAGGGAGAAATTTAATGACCTATTTGTCATCGGCCGCCGAAGGAAAAGCGCCCCAAAGAGGACACACGTTTTTCGTCCGAGTGCCATAAACTAAGCGGAGCCCGACCTAGATAAGCCTCACGGATCGGCGATCAAAATGGCGACCGGTGCCAAAAAAACGAGAGCGTGGGAACGATCTGACGAACGGTAAACAAGTCATTCGTCCGCCGGAGGGGCCGATACCGATAGCCGGTCGCGGAAAATGACTTGTTTACGATGTCGCCTGTCCGAGCATAAAGTCCCGGTCGGTTGTAATTGAATTAAAGCGCAGCCTGATCGCTTACCCGCCCCTCGAAGGGAGTGTGAGTTGTCGTTTTGTCGCTTGATCTTAAGTGAGACTGTTTTGATTACGTTGCCCTGTTCCGTGGTATCTTCATTGCATATGAAATGTCTTCGCCATAAAAAAGGAAAACAGAAGGAAGGGAAATTCACATCCACACGGCACTCGGAATTTGCCGAGAAGATAATATTATTATTAACCCAGGAAAGCCATACGATGTTTCCTTCTTCATCTCATCTCTCATCGATGAAGCCATTGGCACGAGAGCACGGAAATGTCCTCTGCATTACCAACACTTTGTCCTTTATTCCGACGCGACACAAAGAACCCTTTTGGCCGGTTCGGTGTTCTTTGCCGACATCACCAAAATTGAGCTTGCTGGAAAATGTCATCGCACGCGTTATCGTTTCGGCACTACAATGTTTCCACTTTTCCAAGCTCTTACCAGTGTTCGTTCGAAAAACTGTCACAACAGAAATATTTCCAGTGGGTTATCACAAACACTTTCCGTTCGAGGAAGCTTAGGTTTTCATTGGCGTCGTGGGGCAGCTTTTCTACGTATTGGTCCAATTTCCGTCTCCTTTTTCTTTTTTTTTTATTTGAACGACGGCTTTGTCTTTCGGGTATTTAAACTCGGGGAAACATTTGCATTTGGCAACTTCGCTTAGTTCTTCTTCCGAGAACGGATTTGCGGAATCCTTTCCTTCACTCGGAAATGTGAAAAGTTGGAAAATCTGTGGGCCTGTTGGCAAATTATCTGTGTCGAGTAAATACTGCCAACGAGTAGGGGTTGAGCTTAGAAGGTCGAAAATTTTCTTTCAATTTTTTTAAACACTCCCCAGAGACCTGTATGTTAGATACGGAAAAATAAACGAACGCCACTCGAATTCATTTACGGAAAATAAGATAAAACTTTCCGTACCAGACAGGCGCGTTCAGTTTTAATAAAAAAAAAGAACCCAATAAGAACAAGAAGAAACTACAAGCTCCAAACCAGAACAAACACACACACGATAATATGAATTTTCTTTTGCTTCAAGTCTCACGTCGGCCGGCTTTTGCAGAAAATTTATGACCATCATGTTTCGCCATAAGTGTGTACGTTTCGGGGGTTGTTTGCTTCCTTACCAAAAACTTTCGATAATCTTCCCATTGTGGTGGCCATTTTTGCTACCCTCCTTTGTTCGAGAGGTTTTGCGGGATGTTTTTTTTTCTCTAAAAGTTTTTATCACAATCATGTTAAGCATTCACTATTTTAAAGACAGTTCCCTAAAGACAAACATCTCCACAGCAGACACTCTAATCGAATTCGACCGAGAATATTTCCATTTCCTTTTTAGAGCCTCGGAGGTAATGAGTAGTTTATGGTAGACCATAATTCAACGTGCAGCATTTTATTC
The DNA here is from genome assembly GCF_943734705.1 of Anopheles coustani. Classification (NCBI taxonomy): domain Eukaryota; kingdom Metazoa; phylum Arthropoda; class Insecta; order Diptera; family Culicidae; genus Anopheles; species Anopheles coustani. Next base: position 94,792,020 of record NC_071288.1, on the reverse strand, counting down.
GCAACCGCAAAGTTTTGATTACTAATGAAAACGGTCCACAAAAGCTTTTGGCTTTTAGTGGGGATCTCTCACTCTCGTTCATAAAGTTTTCCCAAAACACCCCCGGGATTTCCCCGGCTTCATAACGAGTGCAGTTATTTGCCATTCCCGGTTAGGGTGTGTGCGTGTGTGTGTGTAGTGTGTTTCATTGCGTTTAAATATGTACGGCTGGCTTTTGGCTTCGAGTTTATGAAAGCCGAATAAAGTTAAGCAAACACTCGTCCCCAGCTCCATCAATCCTACGTACAACGTGATTTGAGGTTAGGTAGCATAAACTTCCCACCCCGGGAAGTTAATGGGCAGGAGGCGTTGACCTTACATATCCTGTAAAAAAAGGGACGCCCACTTGGAACTATGATGCAAAAAAAAGGTTAGTGGCTCAGTTGGCCAACGCAAGGCCGAGGGAATTGAGATTTCCAACGATGCGATGAACCAGGCTCAGGCTGTCGATGTTGGGAAAGCATGGGAATGGGACATCGAAACATCCATCGTCCAACATGAAGAGACGCATCCCCGAAAAGGAAGAGTGTAAAAGCGAAAGTGAAACACTATCCACAAATTGCGAGCCTCGGAATGGAAATGCCTCGCGCTGGAAGTGAATGGGATTTTCTTGTCCGTTCGGTGGCAGAGATCTCTCGATGTGTGTGTGTTACATCCGGGATGAATTTGTTACCCTTCTTCCTCGTGCCAATCGGCAGGAAAGCCCCCGGAATACTTTCTTATCCTTTCCGTAAAGCTTTCGCTCTTGAACGGAGAATAAAATACAATCCACTGTGCAACAGAAAAATTGACAAGGTCTCACTGAAGTTCCTCCGACCGTCGATGTACAGAGCGCAGTAAAAGTCCCCCGCACAGCAGGAAGACATGGAAGTCGCACGATAACAGGCACACGACACCGACCGAAAGGAATAAAGTTCTAGTGGGGGGAGGGAATAAAGAAAAATAAAAGGCCCATCCCTCCGACCGAGGTGGCCTTCTTGCGCCGAACGAAACACTGTCAGGGGGTGTTGAGACATCTTTCCATCAACCCCAGGGGACACGGCACTTGCGTGTGCCGATGCGGTGTTCCGCTTGGAACGGAGCGGGTTGTCGACGTTTGCTTCTGGATGGCCAACGGTGCCCCAAACGAGTCCGGGCTGGGCATATAACAATAAATTTTAAGTGTTATTCAGCAGCAGCTGCTGTTTTGAGATGTATATATACCTTCATTTTTTTCTACCTCCCGCCACCCTTGCCCCTTCTGTCCCTCTAGCGTAGTCCCTGTACTGTACGCAATATTTTCGTTTGACTTCATCAGGTTTTTCAGCCTCGCGTTTCTTTTTTGTCTATAGCTCCCCACCGTGTGTGTGCAGCCTGTTCTGTGCGCACAACGGGGCAAACGAATGGACGAAATCTCAAATATTCATCCCCCTCCCCTGCGGAAACTGCCTCCTTGGATGCTGGCTGACTGCTGTTGTTTTGAGGTAAAAATGTTCAACACTTCCCAGACCAGCGGCCCTTGAAAGTGGCGGTTGTTCCTGGCGGTAATAAAAACGTGCTCGTGGTGTCTGTCGAACGCTCGATGGACGTGGCACAAAAGCTGGATGTGTGTGTGTGTCTGTTAAATCTGCACTTGCCTTCCAGAGCTCCGGACGGACGGATAGTGAAACCACGAGAGTCCACTTAACCCCTTCGTCGACCCGGGCACGCCAGTTTTCCGAAAGCCTGGCAGGAGCACACATTTGAGTCGCACAGTTGGAGGCTGATTTGTTTGGACGAGCTAAATTGCGCCACGTTCCCTCCGCCCAAATGGTACTGGGGTTTTTTTCCCTCGGGGTTTTCGGATTGAAGAGCAACAGTATACCGTTACAGGGTTTCGATCCATTTAATGGAATATTTCAATAGGTAGAGAGAACATTTTAAAAGCATAGGGGATATTTTCAACTGGTTAAGAGAACTTTGCAATCATGTAGGGGAATATGTCAAACAGCTAGGGAATAGTGCAAACTCATCGGGGAGCTTTTCAACCGCGGTTAGAGGAGCAAGCTGTCATCCTCACAAAAGTCCTCGTTTGTTGTAATTTGTTTGTTTACTTTAATCCACCTCTGTAAGGTCACGCAAGAAAAGTAAATTAATTACTGTGTATTTTTACTCGTCTAATAATTTAATTAAAATCGCTGTCTTCGAGTTTTGCATCAATTAGTTTACATTCGTTTGTTAAGCAACGAATTGAGTACGATAAACGTGGAGAACCTCATATCGAATATCAAACATTGACTTGTCAGTTTGCGTTTAGCTCAGTGGATCGATTGTTTGACGGAACCGTTCGTAACAAGTCGAAAAGCTAAAAAATCAGAGAATATTATTTTATTATAGTTGAAAACAACTTATTCGTTTTTCAAATATTTAATTATCTAAAGTTATATCATTCCTTGGCATAAAAACGATGAGTTTTGTCCCCTATGCTTTTAAAATGTTCTCTCTACCTATTGAAACATTTCATTATATGGATCGAAACCCTGTATAGATTTTCCGCTCTGGAGGTCGAGGTTCTGAAGTCTACACACCGGTTGCAGCAAACATTTTTTGGTAATTTAGTCATGAAAAATTTTGCCAAACACCACTCTGTATCAGAAGAGATATCGATTTTAATATATTAAATTACTTTCCCTTCTTTTTCTGTGGTGCTTCCGTTGACTCTAGCTGTCTTCAGTGACCCTCCTGAAACCATTCTACCGACGGCTTCTTAATACAGGGAGTGACCATAATTTATGATGATGTAGTGAAGCATACCAGACGTCATCATTACGTACATCAATTGTTTCCGACTTGAAAGTCCGCCCGCAGTGTCTTCACCGTGTTGTGTATCCAATTTCAAACGCCTTTCTTTCCCCCGGTGCGTTGTTCTTCTTCCAACATGGTCACACTTCAGACACCGAAGAACTTCGGTAAACTTGGTCCCGTTTGGGTTTAATGTCGCCGTCGGTGTACAGTTTTTATGGCACCGTGAAGGGGAAAGCAAGGGACCCCACGAATATCCTCGTATATCTTCCCGGGGAAACGAGAGGGACAAACCCAAAACACCAAAACCACTTCAAAATACCGCAGCGGAACCTGCTCGTCCTCCTCCTCCGACATGTAGAGGGGTCCGCTCGCTTCCGCAAAGACGGCCCATTGTGATGCGAGATGGTGGTAAATTTATGGCTCTTGGTTTTAATTTTGATTGCCACGCTCAAATGATTTTTAATAATCGTAATTAAACCTGCGCTTCACGTTACACACCATTGTCATGTGGTTCTGTTGCCTCGTGACTCACGGAGGGATAGTGACAACTGTATCACGTATCAGCAGCATCACGGCGCACGTTAATCTGACGGCTCATTAGAGTCCTCGAATCCGCTTCCGTCTCGTTTATCCACTCCATATCCTGCAATCAGCTGTATCTTTTCTGATGTTCGCCCTGGCTTCTTCGAACGGTGTCAGTTTTAATGACATGCTTTTTCATGCTGCGAGACGTGTTATTGCAGTAAAAGTGGCCATGCTCCCTGGCTGCCATTTTTAACGATTTGTACATGCATAGATAATTAGAGTCAGAGCGCAAGGAAAATTTGTAAGGCGACAAATGTCGAACGAGGGTTGTTTTTCGAGGGAAATATTTTTATATCTCTGCTGTATAATAATCGGGAATCGTGATGACAGCGATACATGTTTAGATAATGGACCAAGCCTTTTTCTACTATTTGTCATAACCTTTGAGATCGCAAATCTTTCGGTCTTCAAACGTTTTTTTGTTTTCGTCGCACCTTTCGGTCCTTCCGAGACTTGCCCCAAGCTTACGATCTAACCAAACACTGGCCTGGAAAGGAATCAAGATTGCAAGTTTTCATAACATTTGCCGACAACTTTGGGCCATAAATTGATACTGGACCCCCCTTCTCCCATCATCCACTTAGTGTGGACAGCTAACCCACAATGTTTCCCCGGCGAGGTTGGCCTTTAACCCTTTTAAGGGTGGGATTTCGAGCGTAGACCAACATACGAGATACGGTAAGCCGATTACTGCCACAGATTGCTGATGAATGTGTCAACATATTGGGCGCACAGGAGCACAGCCGGCTCGCCAATGGCTTGCGGGCAGGCGGGCATTCGAATAAACAAATGGAAAAGCCGAGCCTTCGAGCACCGGAGAACACGCGATAAAACTGCCAAGCACGCAAAACAGTGGTGGAAAATTTGCAGAAATCCTTTAAAGATCCAACGAAAAACAGCCACCAAAGACTGCTCAAGTTTTTGCCATCCAGCAGAATGAGTTCGCCGGTTGATAGAAAGACCGAATGACTTTCCTCAGGGCCGTTTCTCCCCCCCAAGTTGTAACGTAAAGCGTACCAAATCCTGACAGCCAAGCAAAACACGAACGCTTGGCGGCTGCTGACCGGAATTTTGGTTTGCGGACAGAAGAAAAATTTGTGCCAAGCGAGAAAAAGACATTAAGCGAGCAGAAAAACAATGGAAAGCAAAGCGGGAAAGCGGAAGCTGGGATGGAGAGAAGAAAAAAACCCCCGCAAACCGAAAAGCGACAAACGAAAACCGAAACTGTCAGAAGTAGCAAACGATCGTTTTGGCAAATAAAAATTTGTTCTGTCATGTACTTGAAACATCCCCGTCGGAAAATGATGAGATAATGTGGCTGTGTATGTGTGTATGGGTGTGTATTTTTTCTCCCCTGTGGTGGATTGTATGTGTGCATTTGTGATTGCGTATTCATAGAGCTGGGGGAGAAGCGGAAAACTGGTTGAAAATTTCGAAGAGTCAGCACACGGCCAGTGGCGAATAAAAATAGCACTCCAATCGACGGAGAAACAAGAAACACTTGTCGTAGGACCGAAGGGGGGGGGAGGGGGGAGTGTATTGGAGGCGCGTTGGGTGGTGAAAAGTGTTTTACGGATAACGCCGTCAAAAAGGAGCGCCAGCTTGCCCGTTTTCGAGCCGAAAGAAAAATGCTTCCACACAACTCCATATTTTTACTGGCTTTGTCGTATCCTTGCTCGCATCTTCGGTTGACCAAGCAAGGATATGTGTGCGAAAGCGGCGTGATTGATGCTACGAATTCAATTCCTCGCCAGATTCACGGTTCCATAACGGAAACTGGGGAGCACGCGAAACGGAAAACGCGACGCCAAGTTCGCATCAATTGTTCGAAATCGTTAAAAGGTGTCGGTTATGCGGTTCCGTGGTTTTCCACTTGTCGTACACGCCGATGTGTCTTGCCCTGCGTGTTGCCGAAATTTGAAGCTGAAGCGGTTGCAAAAGTTCTCCGGAAATTAATGAGTCAATTAGGATGAGTGAAAGGATTTCGAGCCTAATGATTTACTGGGAAAAGCACGAAGGATGGGGTTGCCAATGCTGGCTCGCTTTGATCGTTCTGAAAGGGGAAAGCGGAAGATTTGTGGGCGATTAAGGCATATTTATGAAGAAGTACTTGGGCGGTTGGTTGAGAAAACCTGAAAGGAATACCAGGGAGCCAAAGAATAGTGAAGATGAACAGGAAGACACGTTTCGTTTGGCACAAGATTCGACTCGTAACGAATGTAAAGTGATAAATTATTTACCATCAGCTTTCGTGGTTTGAGGAAATAGAATTCTTGTGCTTCTCATATGAAATTCAAGTGCTATTTAAATCAGTAGATCTCAAAGTTAATGGAAAAGAGGTCGCAGCATACCATGTAACGAGAGAAAAACTGTGGGAAAAATTTTGACAATTGGTTGAAATTTTGTTTACCTCTTTGGTATGTTTCATCAACAGAACAAGGAATTGAAGAGTTCAAAATATGTTCTGGAGGAAGGCTGCGTGTAAGGCAGACCAACACACTTAATTTCGGCAATCACGGCGAGCAAAAGGATCAATATCCCATAACTTCATACAGAAGAGCAGTTTCTATCCGCGAGACTATGGATACTGTGATGTAGAATTAGATCTAGATTTTGGCGGAGATCCCACAAGCATGCTAGAAATTTTAGAAAACACTTTTTCAACCAACTGTCACAACAATGGCAGAGCAAAGAATAGCTTTGACCACCTGTCTTTTGATTGATCTTGAGTAGATCTTTAATCTATTACCATTTCAGTGGTTTTATTGTATCGTACGATCTTTAAGCATACATTTTACTATTAAATTTCTTGATGCTCAACTGCTAAGCTTTAAGCTCATTAAAAATGTTCTAATCTGGTGGAGAAATGATATTTTATCCACAAAACGATTCGTTATAATTTCCTCTCATATCCATCGCTCACCACAATGGAGAATTATTTTTGCTTTACTTCCGAGGAAATTACTCCAACCAAGAATGGTTTTTATTTCTTTCTGGATCGTTTTCTACACACACACAGGCACAAACATACAATCTTCACCCGATTTGAAGCCTCGTTCCGTGGTATGACTTCTATTTATTGCCGGGCCACCCACACAGCCGCCACACTTGGCCCCGGATGATGTTAAACATGCCGACGACGCCGATGTAATGACGGCTGCGTGGTTGATTGCGTTCGAATCGTTAATCCATTAGAAGCGATAACCCTGGCAAGATAAATTGATTATATCGCACTTAATTTGCTCTCGGTTCGGTTTGCGACCGATTGCTTCCATTCAAGTTGGCCCACATTTTCCTTCCACTGGCAAGTGCTGGGGGTAATTAGTGCGAAAGGAAATACAACAACAACGCAATCCGGTCGGAGGGAAAATTCCCACTCTCGGCAGAACGATGCGAAAAATGTGATGATTCGTTTTATTATTTTCCCATCGAATAAAGTATGCTCGGTATCAATCTCTTGCCTGAATGCAGACAGATTCGCAGCACTTTCTCCATCCTCCCATGAATATTTCGGCTCATTTTCCTTTTTTTCCCCCGTTGTTGGTGATTGTTTGTCTTTCCCGCTACCGAAGGAAAACGGGTCATTCGTTTGGAGATCCGGAACGGGAGTCATCAAAGAGACCGCACCGTTTAACACATCGCCCTTCTTTTCAACACACGAACGGACGGTTTGTTTCACGAACACGTGCGGTTGCTGGTGTTTGGTGTGATTCACACATACACACACACACACACAGCCTGGGCCGTGCGTGTGAACAAGTAACGTCGGCCATTAAACGGGTGCCAAACGACGCGGACCTGAGGTACGTCATCGAACCATCGATACATCGGTGCAAAGGGAAATGGCCGCAAAAACCACCCACCCCCCACGGAGCACGTTATTGGCAATTTTCCACTTTATCCTGTCAGTTTCACATCTGGCTCCGGCCACCTTTCGGACGAACACATGAAAGCAAACTGCTGCAAACGTCGGTGGTCGAGCGTTTTGAAACGCGATCCCAGGCTTTCTTGACGGAAATGGTTCCCTGCTGGGAAATGGTACCACCTTTACGTGCATTGAACAGGCTCTTCTGGAGCTGGGAAATGCATGTGTGTGTGTTCTTTGGGTTTGCAATTTATTGAAGCGTGATTGTCCGGCGTTCGCACGGATCGACGAAAATCCGGCGTTGCGTGCGTTTGCGGTTTTTGGATTCGGATTTTCACGCTGAATACGTGAAAAGTGGCTGCTGGTTCGTACGTGAGGGTGCAGAAGACGATTAGAAACCCCCCCTCCTTTCCGGAAGCACTCTCGAAACAGTCCATTGTACACACAAACAAGGAGGAAAAACCTCCAAACTAGAGTTGTGTAAATCAGATTCAGATTCATGAACCTGAATGAATCTCTGCCTTATAAGGGATTCATGAATCTTTCGTCGAGAGATTCATGAATCTTAAACACACTCCAACTGATGAAAAGTCTCCAGCCAAAAATGGGTTGAGGGATCCCTGTTTGTTTTTGTTTTGGTCGCAGTCTCTACGACTATGAAAGAATCGGGGAGATTCGTGACAGATCCATGAAAGATTCATGAAGATGCATTTAGGTTTCGAAAGATTCATTAAGCTTTGAAGATTCGAATCCGCAAAGATTCATGGATCCATCTGAATGAATCTTAGGTGAAAGATTGATATGAATGAATCTCGCCAAAAGATTCATTAAGCACAACACTACTCCAAACTTTAATCACTTCCGAGATGCACTCACCGGAAGAAACTGCGTGGCCAGGGATTACAGGAAAACTGTACGGCAAACCCAATCCCAATTGACTCGCCATCTTTCGCCCCAAACGAACGTGGACCGTGACCGATGATGTGGAAGAGAGGGAGGCGAATGCACGTGCATTTCCAGTGCATTTGCAACTGTCACGTTCCGTTGCAACGCGAGCTCCGTGGAAGCCCGGACACTCGACTCGGACACAATGATCCGCGGGGAAATGTTTGCGCCAGGAATAGATTTCTCGTTTCATTTACTTTTCAGATTGATTTCGTTGTTTGCCATCTAGTTGAGTGGCTTGGCTTTTCTTAAATACGAAGCAACGAGTGGAAGCGCTCTTAAGGCTGACTTTCTTGAAGATGTCTGCGTTCGCATCCGTTAATTTATGCATCTTTCCACCCAACGGCGGCACGAGGCAGCACTTGCCGATTGCCATCAGTGGGGGGAAAACTCGATCGAACCGCAATCAAAGCCGGATTATTTTCCCAGGCCTGGATTTCATCATCCGTGCAACAATGTTCGAAGTCAAGTCCTGGTGCGGTTACTTTTAATACATTTTACTACACACCTACCCCTTTTCTAGGACCGGTCGGTTGTGCTGTTGTTTTGCATACCTTTGGCTTTCAATTTTTCCAAAGGGAAATGGAAAAAAGAATCCACCTTTCAACGGATGCTGCAACCATGTTTTCCATTCGCTCCTGGTGACATCGTGAGTTAAAATATGTTTCCATTAGGCGACAATTTATAGCCCACCCCCACCCCGGGTGGCTTCTACCCACCTCACCCCCCTCCCCCCTCCACCCACACATTGCGTCTCATCATAAAAAAGGTATTCAAATATGAGTGCAAAATCGCCTCGCGGTGTTCGAGAAAATTGAGGCCGCTTTCTCGGCTCTTCGGAAAGGCAAAAGGCATTTTCGCACAAAGTTAAACCGCGTTGTTTTCTTTTCGGTTTGTTTTTGGTTCGTTTGTTTTCGAACTCTCACCCCCCTCCCACCCCCTCCCACGATCTCTGTTTGAGTAACCGTAACGCTCCGTTGGCGAATCGAAACGGTTGGCAACGGGAAAATTTTTTCGAGCAGGTTTTCGCCGGAAACCATCATCGTCTGAAAGCACGTAGCAAACAAGGCGCTTATCGTCGCGTTGGTCACCCACTGGTACGCGGCCGGTTGCATAAAGGAATACTACACCCAATTTGAATGGAACTTATATTCGTCAAAGAAAACCTGCTAATATGGCCAACGAAGTTCCTGCTTTATTGTAAAATATTCAATGAAGATAAAATTAGTACACCGTTATAGAAATTCAAAACCAAACAACCAACTTATAATACTCACATTCCACAGTACAAATATTCTAAATAAAAGAGGTCCTAAAATATATTTGAATCCAACGTAACTAAAAAAACAATCTAGCTCGTTTTGGGTTTTAGGACGATTTTGTGTGTCGAAATTTGTTTCCGCCCATTCTATTTGCAGAAAATTGCCTACTTTCTACAAATTGTGTACGATACCTGGAATTGGAAACAATTTCTTCGCTTTTAATGCGTCTCCAAGAACGGGAAGATCCTGTGTTCCAGGAAGATAAATCGATTCTAGGACACGCACTTGTCACACAAAGTGATTGCTTCAAAACGATTGCGTTCGGCTCCTGCTGTAACTGTCTGTAAATTGTGAAGTTTACCTTTCCGACGGATTCCTTAGGCTACTTCGTTCATCTCAATGGCAAGAAAAAAGGAAACACGGATAGTGTCCAACCCGCAAACAGCTAGTAAAGTGTAGATTTAACACCTTTCGGTCGGTTGTCCAATCCTTTGCACATCGTTTGTTGGCAGCGCTCGCCGCCTTTCGTTTGTGTGTGTCCTCTTTCAGCGTGTGTATGTGTGTGTTGATTCAATATGACTCATCATAATTCATGTTTACGATTTGACGTCGGTTTATGATAGCCCCGTGGTTGCCCGGACGATAAGCCGTACGTTCGTACCTTCGGGGCAGCATATCTCCACCCACCCGGGCGCTAGATTTTCTTCGCACAAGGACACAAGAACTCGTCCTTCGCCGTCGACTCCGCCGTACGGCGCAAAACAAGCGGCGCGATAATTGAGTGAAGATTAGGGAATTTTCATCGCCACATCCTCATGTCGCAGAAGGCCACCGGAACAGGCCACACGATGTGACAGCTGTCATAAAAGCTTCCGCCGCTGGCGCTGTCGGCGGAAATTGTCCCGGCAACGACAAGGCGTTCGGTATCACCGCCGCTCGGGAAATCGATCGGGGTCTCCAAGCATCCGGAGCGCAGTGCGTGTCTTCATTTTCGGTAACCGGAAATTCCGAGCTAGCAGTTGTCCAAGGCATGGAACGTACTTTAGTTAATCCGAGCACAACAACTCCCAAACGCTTGCTGGTTACGGGAAAAATCGGACATTTGTGCCAAATGTTGCACCGTTTCCTCAAAAGAGCCTTCCTAATTTTCCCCGAGATAGGTTGTAATAAAAATTAATTACTTTGGGATCGGAACCTAACACCAAACGCGAACCGTTCGTTCTTCGGCTGGCTTCCGAAAACCATTAGGCTAATGAAACCTTCATTAACGCCGTTGCACTTTGTCGGGTTCATTACGAATTCAGTTTTGAATCCTCTCATCAGCGGGAAAAAAGGTAAAATGAAAAAAAACGAAGAGTAGATAAGCAAATTGCCATATTTCTTCACCGCAAGTCACATTCGCTGATTGTCAGAAAGAAAAAGAAAATGGTGATTGTTGTCTGACACTTTACTGTTTCTTGAAAATGCTAGAGGTATCAAGATCTCTACCGTTCGCTCTCGGGTTTGGGTTATAGTTTCGCTTTTGCTGTCTCAAAGTAAACGAAGGAGCCGGGTTGAGAGTACAAAATGCTGTCATTCGTGGTTCGAAGAAAGTCATAACCCAAATTTACGCGAAAGGAACATTCTCTTGGCACTCTGCCAACGTGTTCGCCGACAAGAATGGCAGCAACAGCCCGCAAAACCCGCAATTCGTCATTCATTCATTCGAAACGTAACATTTTTCCTCACGATGGAGGCGCCTGGTTGCTTGTGGAAAAGTGCAACGTCTGCTTTCCCCCCACCCCAGCACAATCGAGCAGTCTCCTTTGATTAAGACAACCGCATTAAGGGTTGCATAGTTTCGTGTCAAGTTTACAGGCTGTCTTTGCATGTGTGGAAGTACAACACATGTCATTACGAAAAGTGAATTTCATCTCATAAGAGGACGACAACATTTGGTTTGGCGATGCAACCGTTTCAGACCTCCCTCCCACCGCACACCCGCCGCTTAGTTGGTGATGGAAAATAAACTCCGGGAAAATGTGTGCAGCGTGCATTCAACGCACTGGCACAACAGCTGACAATTTAATTTGATTTAAAACCCCGACCCCGGTGGCCATTGCAATGCACCGCGTTGGTTTCCATGTTCCGGTGGGATGTGTTCCGAGATGCGTGGGCCGTGGGTGAGGCGTTAATCCTCCCTGCCAGCCGTATTATGAAGAATGCGTTGACCCCGCAAGCCGGCTTGGTGTGGGTTTACTTTGCTCCGCTCTGCAACTGGAGAGCGCGTTACATTATTAGCGCGCAACACGTCGTTGTCGAGATGGGATGTTTTCGTTGCATTCCCCAAACACAACCTCCCTCGTTATTCTGGTATTTAGCGGGTGGCAGGAGAAAAACTTTGCAACTGTCCGTAACGGTTAAAATGCGGCTCCAATCACACGCTCTCCGGGGTCTTGCACTAACGCGTGACAGTTTTCCCAGCTCCTAGGCTGCAGCTGACACCCAAAATCTCTTTCTTTTCCCAGTTAAGCCACACCGCCTTCCAACCTCTTCCCCAAAAAATGGTGCTTGAAAATTAGGAGAAATGTTAATTTTCTTCCCAACGAACACTTGTTGTGTAACTCTTACGAGGAAAGTCTTCCGGCAGGAGAACTTCTCTTGAACGCTGGGAACACCAACCATTCCACGGAATGGATAGGACAGGTTTACACTTGTGCTTGTTGATTACTTTCGAGAGAACTCAAGTATCAAAAGTTGGAACTGTTTCGATGTAAAACGGTGTGAAAGAAAAGCTTTTCAGCTTCGTTTGGATGAGTACCATCAACATAAGTTTCGAAAGTAAGTTACACGAGAGGCATGTATACTTTTCAGAGTTTTAAAATTTGTCAAACAGAGAAACATTCGTTTGACTTTATTCAAAGCAGAAAAATCTTGATTGTATTCTGACTTGACTTTATTCAAAGCAGAAAAATCTTGATCAAGTATCCTGAAATCAGGAGAAATTGCGAGAAAGAAGTCAAAGTATGGATTGTTTAAGAAGAGCGGCCTGTCTAAAACATATTGTGAAAGTTTTTGAAGCCTAACATTGATATCACTTCGTTAAAACAACTTCTCATTCAATAAATCATGACAATTGGGGAGACCTTTACATAAATCCATTATTTTATACCTAAAAGTGAGATTCACTGATGTTCAAAACATAACTGATAAAAAAATAAAATAGCCATATTAAAATGGATACTAAGAAATGATAGGCATCTTAAAAAGCGATTATGAGCATCTTTAGTGCAATATCTGTTTCGATCGTACATGGAGTTTAAATGAAATATAACCACCCAAATGACACATTCGAAGAACGTCGTTGCTAAAAATACTTTCACCGACAATGTTTATCTTGAACGCAAGACGTTCGAAAGCGCACGTAGAAGCCATAAACACGGCCACGGTTGATGGGAGGGAAAATTAAACAATCGCCTCTCGAATCAAGTATCGAAGCATTCCCAGGAATGCACTTTCCGTCCGAAGCGTGCAAAAATGTGAACGTCAACATTTTCTTTGCTACTTTTAGAAGATTTAAAACTCAAAAGAGCTGGTTCTTGGTTGATCACCCCACTCAGGGGGCGATTGAGGAGTAAATTTATGAAGATAAAATGCTAGTCATAAAGGTTTGTTAATGCAATTGTTTAAATTTCCCCTTCAATCAACGAAATTCCCAAACACGTTCGCAACAAAGCCGAAGCTAAATTCGTTGAAATGTGTTCGTCGAACAACAACAGCGTTCTTCGTCGCGTTCGATCGTAGTTGTGCTCGTGGAAAATCGGTCTCTTGTCGAGCTGACTGCATCACGGGGAAAAGCAAGAAGAATGGAAAACATTTTTCTTCCTATTTCCATGGGCCATATGGCTACCGGGAACCGGAATGAGTGTAAACACTTCGACGAGCCGAAACGGCCGTCCAAACGCAGACGCAGACGAAAACCCCATTGGCCGTCCAATTCCTCCCCACCTTCACCTCCCTCTCTCACTTCTACTCATCTACTCTTTTTTCGGCGTGTTTCTTCACGAGCCGATCGATTGATGCCGTTAGCCGGCGTTTGGTGCCGCTGCGGCTTTTATGGTTTTGTAAATAGTTAAATGATATTTTCCAATCCACCGATCGAACCGGGTCCCCCGCCCCGTGCTCCACCTCATGCGCCCGCAACCGAGTCGAGTCGAGGCTAGGAAAAGTTTTTCCACCCCAGGTTCGGGAATGTTTACATTGGGCCGGGTCAGGCGTGAAATGAAATTCGATCGCCCGGCACTCACTCACTCACTCACTAAGTTCGTGCGCTTTTCCTTCGCCGCCGAAAGCAGACGAATTCTTCGCCTCACGTCTGGGATTTTGGGAATTACAAAACAACAGCAAAGGTTCGATGATGGAGAAAAGGGGTTGAAAAAAAATTGAACAGACTTCTTCAAACACAAACTGCATCACAATCTTTTCCGCTCGCTCTCTTCTATTTTCAAAAAGATGATCTCAAGCTCGTTTCTTTATTCCTCCGCCTTAGGGGGAGGGGGGGTTGGGGAAATTTTGCCAGATACTGGCCCCAAGGCCAGCGCCACGGCAAGAGATTAGAAATTCCGTCATTAGGTGAAACATCTTCACACATTCCCTCGGTTTTTCATCGGCACACGCAAAGGCACTCCTCCGTGGACGTGAAAGTTTGGACTTGAACACTTACCAACCGTAACCGTTTGGAACGCCGGCTTGTCAACGGCTTTTCCTCCGGCGGACATTTTCATGCGCATCCAGTTTGTTCCGCCATCGGCACGATCATCGCATGTTGTAGTCACTTCACTTTCTTAATTTCCCTCGTTTCGGTTTTTTTTCTTCCTCGTTCGTATGTAACCAGTTGACCTTAACCCATCGCTGGGGGAGGGGACGGGTGGAGGGTGGGAGGGAAAAGAAAAAAAAACCTCTTCTCAAAAAACTTAACCATTTCACTTTTTGTTCCTTTTTCCGGCAAACGTGCGGAATGCACTGGGGAGATTCGTTTTTCCGTTTCCGGTGGAAGAAAAAGACAAAGTTCGCTTCCTGATCGTGTGTGTGTGTGTGTGTGTGTTGGGTGAAACTTTATGCTGCACGAATGTCACGGGGATGAGTTTTGGATCTTCTTTTCGTTCGCTTTGTTTTCCAACTATTTGCAGGCGTGTCCTTACATCTGTCACTTGCGCTGCATGACGTACGGCTTTGGCGTGGGGAAAACTTTTCTGCTCGTTCGAGGACATTTTTCCGGTCTTAATGTGATTGTCCCGATGGATGGTATGGGGAGCGGGAGGTAGGAAATTGTTCTAAAATGCACGTGCCGCGTTTGCCTGACACAACTTGAGCCCAACAGATATTACAGACGAAAGAAAGTGGCGAGAAAAATAACTTCTTAACCGATTTTAAATTTCGAAACGATCGCGACGAACCACGGAAAACCCGTGGTTAGAAAAGCCACACCAGCGTTCCACACACAGCGTTCACGGCGACGAGTTTCGGCGTACTGAAGCAGCGCTCCGGCTGGTGAGAAAAATGTTCCTTCCGATTTTCCGATCTTCGAGCAGCGCGCTCCGTTTCGGATTCTCCAAGTATCTCCTTCATTGGCTGAACCGATTTCCCGGCGGTGCAGGTGTGTGACCTGCTGCGGGAGGAAGCACCTCCCTGTGTGTGTGTGCGTGTGTGTTTGTGCGCGAGCTAGATGTGCGGGCGATTGGATACGGCTTAGTTTCCTGCGCTCGGTCGCTTGGAGAAGCGAAGCAGTCGCGTTTGCGCGCGCCTGCGTCCATCCGCACGCTGTATTAATTATAAACCATCGACACACTAACACTTGTCTTCACCCACGACTCCCGAGGCGGACACTACATTGAAGATTCCTCCGCGTTGCGAACGCGACCAGCGGCGAGATGCGCACAGTTTTCCACCATCCCCCCCCGAACTCTCTCCCCCTCCCGAAAAAGAGTGAAAGAAAAACGGTTTGCAGATGTCGGCATGGAAAGTGTACTCCCGATGGAAACTAAGAGAGGATCATCGGTGGGAAAGGGGGGCACAGGGGGAGGGAAATGAAAACTTTACCCAAGCCGAGAATATTAGCCAGTCATCCAACATCCGTTTCCCCTCCCTTCCTCCCCCCACTTTCCATCTTTCTTTACGTTCCACCGTTCATGGCAATTGTCTTTCACCATTCTTTTGTTTTTCCTTGGGTGCCCGAATGCACCTTTTCGGGGGAAAATACGAGCGAAGTTCTTCCCGGTTTCCGTTCGTCTTCTTCCTGTCTAGACTGGAAAACATTCAAAAAAAAAAAAAACAGGACGTTTTGATAGCATCTTCGTGTTTGTCTTCGAGCGTTTTCTTTTTTACGTCGAACTTCCCGTTGCACTCACGAAGGGATACTGCGAGATGAATCTCCGGGCCTCGGTTGCTTTGATGTTCCAGTCTTGTGTAGACATAATTTTATGCTATTATCCGACGGTGATTTGTTTTTCCAACGCGCTTTTCCTGTTTGCGTTTGCGTATCATCAAAGGACTCGATGACGAGGCCATCTGAAACACTTGCCGAGGTTAGTTAGACACTTCAAAGAACTCCAAATGAAGTGTGTTTTCCGACGAAGAAGGCGAGTGTTAGTTAATTTACCTTCCGATCAGCACTTCGAGTCCGTCAACGCTTGCTTAGGGTGTTCGGTTTGGATTAACATTTTTCGTGCCATTGTTTTGACCCGTGAGAAAAAAAGAGTGAACCTTTTGAAATGTAATAATTTTCCACCCCCGAATGCCTAGTGGTGGTGGGAAAATAAAACTACACCACAACGAACAACGGGATGGTCCTGAAGATGTAGTAAAAAAAGGAAATGGAAGAAACAACTCCCCCACCACCCGGCGGAGATGGTTGCAGAACTGTCAGACAGTTCAATAAATATCCCACCTCCTTGGGATGTTTTCCACGATCGTCTCCCCTTCCGCCTGCCGGTCCAGGTGCAAAGTAAACGTTTAGCAAAACCAAGCATGAGTTTGTGTGTGTTTGTGAAGAGGTTAAAAAAAGTCCAAGACGTGCTGACAGACGGTTCTCGAACGTCGGAACCGTATGGGAGGCCTAAAAGACGATTTCGTCCTGACCTGTACACTCGCTCGAACAAAGACAAAGCGCCCGTGCCATCGGATGCACACGAAGGGTGAACGTTTTTCCCTCCTGAACGAGGACCACACCTGGGCGCACCGCACGACGGCAGCGCTGGAATGTTGCATGTTTGCTGATTCACGACACGTTTACGAGCGCTCGGGCGCGGCTGAGTGTGGCCACTTGTTGTGGTGCTGCTAAAGACGATTTAAATCTGTTCCCACCCGAACAGCCGAGGTGGAAAATGGCCGTGGAGGAAGAAAGGGGCGCGGATCCGCGAAAGAGATTAATTTCTTCTCGCCATCTCGCCGGACTCTCCGTCCCAGATTCCTCGTTCCGAGCGGATGTAAAACCCGCCCGGAGCGAGTTTGGAGAGATAATTCTGCCATCTTTATGCCATCTTGCCCCCCCCCCCCCCCCCCCCGTCCACTCTCCCCCCACAAACCACGCGAGGTTGACGCAATGAAAACGTCCCGGTGCCCCAAAAAAAAAGAAAACTGTTCCGATTCTATATAAAAGTGAATAATTTATCGTCTAATTTCAGTTTAGGCAAGTTTAAATTTAAACACACTCTAGCCCATTCGGTCCATTACCGAGGTTTTTCCGACTCGCGCTCTCGTGCGCGCGAAAAAAAGGGGTAACGAATGGGGTGCTTTTCCCTGTTTTCTTCTTCCTCGTGCTGGTGTTAGCTTGTCGCCCCCCGAATGATGGAAGCACACACCTCGATCGTGTGATTTTGACGTCAGACGCTCCGAGATCAGGAAATGGGTTTGGCAAATCGGTCCGGTTTGTTGGCTTTTTCTGTTTTTCTTCCCCTTCACCCACTTCACGCCAGTGTCCGTAAGTGTTGTCACGCGAGGGAAGCGTTGGGGGGAAGGGATCTGAATTAAGATGGCGGGGAAGCTGGTTGCCTGCGAACATGAGTTTTCCCGTGGACGTGGCTCTGAGTCACATTCGGTTTGTGATCGCCTCGGTCTGACGTACTTCCGGTACATTACATTGTGCGGGGGATTTACTGTCAAAAAATCGCATTCGTTTATTGCACGACATTCCAAACGAATGATCACGCGCGAAGAATCACTTCAATTGACTCATCCATTAGGACAAAATGTAGATCAAATATTTGACTATCATTTTGATTTCACATTAGCAGTAAATTTTGTGACTTCTACCCCCTTCTTTCACCCTCCTAATGACACTCGAAGATTGGCTTCACCCTCGCCGGAAAATCGAATCTCACTCCAGTGAACTCCATTTCGACCACCCCCGATCGCCATTAAAATCCAGTTTGTTTCGAAATTATTTTTGCAACTCTTTTACGACCGCTGCTCGGTGGATGGTTCTTACGATGCAAACACTCTCATAAACACTCCATAACTATTTTCATTACCGATGAAAAGGGGAAAACCGAGACCAGAAGGTTTCGGCGTTCGGTGCCCCTTATCGATCCTCGGTGTAGTTTTGATCGGAAATAAAACATACCATTTCATTGCTCACTTGTGTCTTTGAGGGACGGGGGGGGGAGGAAAAGTCGGAAAAGTCGGACTTCTGCCAACTCGGCGGGAGCGACGATCGGGGATCATAAAAACCCGGGCCATATAGCCAGACACCTCACTCTCGGGGGTTTTTGTATTGAGTAAATATTATCATAACTTTCTTCGAGATAGCTCCGGTTCGGCTTGCGTTCGAGTTGCCTTTTGAGTTCCATCAGGCATACACAAACACACACACATACACACCAAGGAATGGACGGTCCGAGGAGCCCGGAATCTTCCACCAACAATCATGTTGACGGTTCGCTTCGGAATCGTTTCTATAATTATGCGCAACAACATTTCCTCATCAACCGTGTTTTCATTGCTGCGAGTCCTCTTCGCAAACACGCGCGTGCCGGGACCGCGTCCTTTTTCCTCCATTTGGGAAAATCCAACCCGGTTCGCTGCGTTCGGCTACAAATCACGCAATATTTGCCCTCAAAAAAGATGATCTAAGCAAAGTGCGTCCCACCCGGTCACGAAGCAACCGAATGGCCACCGGAAGGAGAAGGTGGAAGGGAGGGAGTTGGGTGTTGCTGTTTGAATTTCAATAAAATCGTTGATTAATGGCCAACCCCAATTGGACGATGTGCGATGCTTCCGAAAGCGTTTGTTGGTTTGTTTTAATGTTTTCTTTTATTCTGCTCGCTTTCTGCCGATCGGGATCAATTTTCCCGAAAACCGAACCGAGTTTCCACTCGACGCGCGGGCGATTTTCACCCCATTGCCAATCCAGCGACGGCTAGTTTCTTGCCGAACTTTTCCACTCCCCGAGGTGCTGGTGGTTTTTGCTTACATTGACCACCCTCAAAAAAGCTGCTTGTCTTCGACCCAACCCCCCCGGTGTTTACACAACAGTCCCGAGCGGGCCGGGGGGAAAATCTTTACAAAAATCAACATTTGAAGATGTTTCCACTGGATCGCTTGTGGCTGGAAAAAAGCGGTCCCGCCGTTGGCCGCTTTGCTAATTGCAACGCCACGATCCATCGAAACCATCCATTCCTCTGCGTTCGAGTGAAATTCGATTTGAAACTCCAAGAGAGAGAGAGAGAGAGAGAGAGAGGGAAGAATGTTGCGATTGTAATTTCGGTAGATTATTTATGGCAGTTCTATTATTTCGGGCGATTTGTTTACCGCGCGGTGTCGAATCATCGGGAATGCTTCTTTTGGGAGCCGCCGCCACCAGTTTTCCACCGGATTGACTCGGCTTCGAACGATCCACTATGATCCTCAGCCCGATAGTTATGGTAGAAGAAGAAAAGACCCGCTACCGAACGGTGGTGTTTATTTGTTTACAGAACCATTCCGAAACCTTCGGCCATTCGGCTGGGAAAAATCGAACACACACGCATGAATGGCAGGCCGCAGTCGGTCGAATGGTTTTCGAAGCTGGCCTTTTTATTTCCACCTATTTCCTTTTGTGTTTTTTTGGTGCGCTTTATTCGTTCCGGCGCTTAAAGCTGCTGCCAAAATCAACCCCAGTCGGGTTTTCTTCTCAACTGGCTACTTGCGAACACATTAACCGGTGGAAATCAACTGCGAAAAGACACAATGTGCTGTTAAGGGATCGAAAACGCACGACCATTTCCGCTCTGGGTTAACGATGGGAGCCTAAAAGAAAGGATTGTTGTAACTTCGGTTCTACTTTTTAAGTTTTCTGAACCATAGGAATCAAAAGGCCATCGTAGAATAACTGTTATTGGTTTTTATTGCATCTTTCGCCGATTTGGGATACGGAAATCATAACCTTTTTTAATTTGGGACAGCTTTACTACAAAGCACATTCACCTAATAAACCTCGAAGAACATTGTATTGATGTTTTATCTACTTTTATCTAAAAGAAACTCGCATTATTAGTTGTTTTGTTCATGTGATATTCTTGTGTTTATTACAATTTCTCTTCATCGTTGTGTTGTTATAATGTGTATGTTTTACTTATTTTTATATAGTTCTTGTTTTGTTTTCTCTATTAGATGTACACATTTTACAGAATCTCTTTCAAAGTAATCTATTTGATATATTTCTACAGCTCTCGTATAGAGAAACACAACGGATCTACTCATTTATCAACAAAAGCACACTAAACCAAGGAATGTTGACCAAGTCCGAGGTATTTCAATTAAATTTGCTGCACGTACTTCCTGAAAACACTACATTCCTGTCCTTTCCGACGGTTCCATCGGTTGAGCGGAAAACCCCCAGGAAGTTCTGTCC
The DNA here is from genome assembly GCF_943734705.1 of Anopheles coustani. NCBI lineage: Eukaryota > Metazoa > Arthropoda > Insecta > Diptera > Culicidae > Anopheles > Anopheles coustani. The sequence continues at coordinate 94,771,694 of NC_071288.1, read as the reverse complement.
AATTTCCACCTGTAGGAAACATCGTTCCGGCTCCAAATTTTCAACAACCGCTTGTTTGACGGTAAAGAATCACCGATGCGCACCACCGCTTTTCGGGGGATTGTAAATTTGTCGATAATTATAAAACGCCACAGTGGAAACTCCCGTGCACCGTGGGAGGACGTCCAAGGTAGGTGGGAAGGTGGGAAAAACTCAACCAGCAACCCCGGTTTGGGTGCTGCAAATTGTCGAGCGGGGGGGAAAGCAAATTCCTTCGCAACGAATTCGAAGCCGAAATGCACACAGGCGGACACTGACACTTTCCGCACTTTTCCCCGAGAAAGCGGAACCATCGCCATCCGCCCTTCGGGGGAGGGAAAAACCCGTCAAGAAAAATCGTTCTCATTGCGCAACGGATGAAGCATGGTGCAGGGTTCACAGCGATCCGTTCATCACGGGGTTTGGGGAAGTGGTGAGGTTGGGGAGGGTGGGGTGGAGTTTTTCATAAATCCATAAAGCGAAACGAATGCGATCCGATCCAGGACGCCGCGCTTCTCGGACGAGAGGGAAAGCGATCAAGCGCACGATGGCGGCCTCAACCCCGAGGAAGGTCTTTTGGGAAGGAAAAACGGGCCTGCGCGAGCGACGGAGACGAATCGAATGAAGAAAAATCATCCCGAGGGAGAGAGAGAGAGAGAGTGAGAGAGAGTGTACCCCCCCCCCCACCTCACTCCCTTCCTTCTTGCTCTCGATCAGCCCGATCGTGCGATGGCGGATACGTCATAATATAAATATAAGGTTCTATTTTAAGAAAGCGATTTAATAAAACGAAATTTAACAGTCAGTTGCTATGTGTGCAGGCTCGTACGTACGGTCGTCGTTTCCCCCGTCCAGTGGTGTGTGCGCCCATTCTCGCTGTCTCGATGCCGCTGCTCACACAGTTTACATTCGCAGTTTATTCGCCACGCGGTACGTCGACCGATCGGAGCTGCCGGTTTAGGCGTTGGCCAATGGAAGAAATGTTTGGTTTAGAGGGAAATCAACTCTGAAGCATACATTTATCAACCTAGAATATTTTAAAAGTCGATCGTCAAGGAGCAAATATAAATCAAGCAGCACGAGCGAAAGTTATCATCAATATAACTTTATTTAGAATTTCTCATAATCTCACATCAACTTGAATGAAGTCTTGTATCGCCACAGGAAGAGGTTCCTTTACACTTTACACTTGTTGAGTTTCAGATCAGATGCCTGTCGTGATCTCCACGAAACATTTCTATATTTTTACTTTAAACTCCAAATTCGACAATATTATTCTCGCTTCTTTTCTTTCTTAATCTCATCCGCTCAATTCAACTTCTATCACAAGACTGCTCTTCGTTTGTTCTCGTTTCAATATATATGCTTTTTCTTCCTTTGTTCCAAACGCAGATCTATCTCCGCTCTAGTAGGCTATAGGCTATAGTTCCAAATTGTCATAGCCATCTATTTCATTCGTTTGTTTCGATCAATTTTTTAATTTCTATCTTATCTCGGCTCAATCCCTACAATGCCCAACTTGCTTTTAAAGATCTATTCCATCGTTTGAACTGAGTGAATCTATCAATATATCGACTTATCCTTATCCGCAGCAAAACATCAGCAACATTATGCAGCGATACTCGGAGTTGAAGTTTCTTTTGAGATCCGTTCGATTTCTGTTGAACCAAAGCGAAATTCCTTCGAAAGAACTATTCGTTCTTCGGTTCCTTGCGGATTCTCTTCTCAATACCGGTATTTTGCTCCCCAACCCCAACAAAGTGCACGAGCAGGCATGATAAACGTAAATCGAAACCGAACTTTTAACTAGCCACGTTTTCCGGTTTTACCTTCACGGTATGTTTATTATTGTATGATCATTTTTATTGCATTTCCATTATGCAAAACTTCATAACAACATTCGTCTGGCACGTTCTGGACTGCGTTCCAGTTATTGTACGTTTGTTATTGTAACTGTTCGTTGCAAGAAATGCACGGAGCGCAGGAAAACTGTTGTTACCCCACACCAGACGGTGGAAAGTTGGTTTTTCCTCTCCGTGCCAGTTAGTATCAAACGCGATTAAACGCGTCTGTCCCACTGCTTGGCAAGTGATTCAAGTCATACATCACGGCCATGGATCTGGAAAAAAACGTATGTGTGTTTGTGTGCGGTTTGTAGTGCACAAATCACAACGCCAACATGGAGGTGGTGGAGAAGGATACATTAAACTGCAAAAGCGAACACGAATGCCACTCGTGAATGCGCTCCAAATGCGATGCAACAACTGGAAAACTTGCCGCGGTGGGAGTTGGGAGTTTGTTTGTTGTGGCTTTCCGTTCGGCTCGGTTCGGTTTGTTTTGGAAAGTTGGGTGGGGATGGGTTCTTTAGAACAACACTCACTTAGATAAATATAAACATATCTCTGCGGTGTAAATATGCACACATGGCATGTGTGTTTCTCTTCGTAATATTGAAGGATTCCAGGAAGAAATACATAGCATTAGTTGTCAATTTAAATTTTATAACTCCGTTACTGCTGGTTCCTTAACCTCAATAAAAAGATTGATTCGCATTTGGATGAAAACTGTTCCTCATCTTCGCGGGGCATCGATTACCGACACCGATCGCGTTCCTTCTTTGCCACTTTCCGCTCCAACTCTCAAGCACCTCCGGTTGAGGGTTAAAATAAATAAATAATCTTCATCTACGTTTCAAAAATAGAACGTTTTCCCCAACCATAAACAATGTTCCAGAGATGGAGGAAAGATTCACTTAACCGAGCTTAGTTCAACTGAAAACCGGGACGATCATTCGCGATCGATATCGGGCACGGAAAATGTCACTTCTTTTCATCACCACCACCATCACCAACTTCCATCATCACTAGGAGGATTACGTGTCTCGATCGTAACGGCTTCATTTCGCACACAACCGGACGGGATGATCTTTGCTACATTGCTCGGAATCACGCACTCTAGACACCCGTCTGAGTGATGTTTCCCTTCCGGAATACAACGCCGAACAGGACGTTTCCTGGACCCGAAATGCCAGCAAACCGGAAGGGTGAAAATCGGGAAAACACTTTGTTTACGTCTCCGTTCGGTGCTGAAATAAATCCATCGATCCGGAGCGTGCATTTTTCATCTCTAATTCGGTGCCGATAGTTTGTTTCTTTTGTTTTTCTTTTTGGTTGGAGTTTATTGCATATGCATTTTGAAATGTTTCGTCAGAGAACACTTAAATTAACTTATTTATATACTCTTTTCCCTTGTATTAATCACTAGAAAAGACCATCATTATTTTCTGTTTCGGTTACTCAGTACGTTTATGAAATGTATTGAACGGTTCCATTTTCTTTTCGATGCTGAAATTCGATCGATCGATCCAGAGCGTGCATTCTTCATCTCTAATACGGTGCCGATAGTTTGTTTCTTTTGTTTTTCTTTTTGGTTGGAGTTTTATGTATATGCATTTTGAAATGTTTCGTCAGAGAACACTTAAATTAACTTATTTATATACTCTTTTCACTTGTATTAATCACTAGAAAAGACTGTCATTAATTTCTGTTTCGGTTACTCAGTACGTTTATGAAATGTATTGAATGGTCCTATTTTCTTTTCGATGCTGAAATAAATCCATCGATCCGGAGCGTGCATTCTTCATCTCTAATTCGGTGCCGATAGTTTGTTTCTTTTGTTTTTCTTTTTGGTTGGAGTTTTATGTATATGCATTTTGAAATGTTTCGTCAGAGAACACTTAAATTAACTTATTTATATACTCTTTTCACTTGTATTAATCACTAGAAAAGACCATCGTTAATTTCTTGTCCGTTTCCGTTACACAGTGCGTTTATGAAATGTATTGAATGGTCCTGTTTTCTTTTCGTTCAAAACCTTTGCGATACACCTGAAATTCATTAAAACTAACAAAATTACGAACCAACAAGCGAACAGGTTTGACAAATGATTCGAATGCTTTCCGGTGTCGTTTGGAACCATTTCTCAAATAGTTTGACCGGACCGCGTCGCGTTGGTGTATCCGTGAAGTCGTATTGTAAACAACGTGTCGGTGAAACACTCCGAATGCCCACTTTCGCGCTCGCGGTTCGGGTGGTCTCCGGGACACTCCGCATTGCATTGGCGCACATTTTCCACCCCCGCGGTCTGTGTGTCATCAAAGTGCTCCGCCAAATGGCATCCCACATGGCATCGGCCAAACGACGGACCACCTATCGACAGCTTCGTGCAAGCCAAGAGACTGCACCGACTGCGGCCACTTATTGGCCCACCCCAACGGAACACGCCGATGCACCGGGACATGCGACAAGTGCAAGTGTATCGATTGTCATTCCGGGACGCGCACGTCGTCAGCCGACTGACAAATTGGCCAATATTTTCGACCGCGTGCTGTGCCGCGCCGTTTGTGTTTACACGCGTGCGCCTCTTTTTTATTTACACGCGCGTGTTCGGTGGCGCGTTTGTTTCGATCCGCTTCGAATGGCGAAAATAGAACCCCAATCATATGGGAAAGCGGGCTAGGGAAGAGGTTCAAATCGAAGATTCTTAGTTTATGATGGCATAGCAACTCCAGAAAATTCCTTAGAAAATAATAAGCCCTGAACTTTGTAGATCAGAAGTAGCTTTTTCTAAACTTGTAAACTGTGTTTTATTCCGTTTAAATATCAAACTTATTTATTGGATCCGTTTTAAAAATGTATAAAAATGATTCAAAGGATCTTTTCTGCATTACTAGAACAAGAAAACAAAGGGAACCAAATAAAAAAGGTGAACTGTCCGTAAAAACAAATTTCTTCTTGATTTGCAAGAAAACTTTACAAATTTTATGCTTTTATGATTTACGTTTGAGTCGGAAAAGATGAATATTTACACAACTTTAACCCATCTCCATTTGAAATATGGGAAGGTTCTACCGAACAGGTGAACATACTAAACAGTCCCCAGCATAACTTACCTCGAAAATGCTTCCAAATGCTAAACTTCAGCCCACTTTTATCACCCATTCGTCTTAAAACTTCTTGCTTGACTTCTCTCTATCTCCGAAAAGGGAATAAAACTTTCCAATCCAATTCCATCTTCGGATTGTTGCTTAATCATTTTTCACCACCCAGCAGCTCTATATGATACACCCAGGTGTGTCCGGTGTTTTGGAAAACAATTTACACGGCATTCCTTCCGTTGGAAAGGTTTCTTTTTAGGGCACCAGCATCCGAACCCTTTTCAGCTGGCAGTGCGATTGATTTATTACAGGCGAAGGGTTTTTGTTTGCAGCTAGCCCCTAACTTTTGGAATCTGTATTCGAATGGAAAACCGCCCGCTTGCTTTGAGAAAAGTTGAACTGTTATACGTGGTATAACATGAAAGGAAAAATTTGTTCTCCCCGCTCAAACAGAAAGGGTGCTTGTCCGGTTGCCTACATGCAGGCGTTGGCGAATGCATGCTTTTGCTTTTCGGCACCATTGAACACCACTTGACGCTTTGTTTCGACGCCATATTGTTTGCCACACTTTCAGCTCGTTTTACGAAATGCTATTTTAGGAAGCTTCTGTCAATTTTCCACCTGCCCTCGGGTCAAAACGGTTGGCGGCGGGTGCAGGCAACCAATTAACAACGACCGACGGTGAAAGCCCGCATCCGGATTATCCCCCACAACTCCCCTCTCGCCAAAAGGCAAACGAGGAGGAGAAAGGTGCGAAGCGTAATCCACACTCACACGTGCACGCCTGAAGTATGTTGATCCGGCGACTAATGGTTACGCTCTGCAATTATGCTGGCCAACAGGTTAACGTCGTACTCCTGAGGACCACCCGGGAAAAGAGGGAGACGGCCCGATGGCCGGACTGCGTAAAGGATGGGAAATCTTTTCCATTAATTAAGGGACCGAAAGCAGCTGGACAGTCACCAACCAAGTGGCCGACCATCAGCCCAAGTTAATGACCACTCATCAAGAGAGCGGGATAGAGAGGGCCAAGCCAGCACCAATTGCCCATAACGATCGCCATACACACACACACGAACACATACACAGTCGACTCTCAGTCCTCGACGTTGATGCTCCAGGGCTGAGAATTTTACCAGTGGTGCAATTACAGCCCAACCAGGCCCGCTTCCTCCACGCCTTCCACGCCAACCAGGAGCTTATTTCTCCATCGAGTGATAATCGAATAATTTATGTTAATGTGCTGTGTTTCCATTACCGGAGGCGTTTACAACGCGCAACAGTGGATTAATATCAATTAACTCTCCACGAGGTACCCGAGCTGACGCACCGTGTAGGGCATCGGTCCGAGAAGTGTCGGAAAATTATCCGACCCAGGGCGAGGAAAACATGCAGCAATTGACCTACCTGATGCGGTGATACTTTTCGGATCGTTCTTGACGAAGTGTTGCATACAATAGGCACAACATATGTACATCTTAATGGTACAATCATATTTATTTTTCCTTGTTTTGTTTACTCTAGTATAAATAACCGAAGGAGGAACATGTCGCATCGCAGGATCATTTTCAATTGGAATACGTTTTATTTATTTTATCTGTTTTCATTAGCTTCCACTCTCCAATTCGCTCACAGTTTGCAGATTTTTATTTTTGCGTTCTTTTCAACCGGCATAGTGGACATACTTACTCTAACAACATAAACCTTGCATTAACAATATCATATTGAATGTCGTGGATCAACCACCGCTACGGTGCACGTTCATCCAACAACTTCGTGTCACCTTTCAGTCGCTTTTGTTGGTGATTTGTGCCGCTCTAGCGGACGTCAAAGCGTGAATTCGTTCGCCTAAACAACCCTCCCGCCGGTTAGGAATAGTAAAACTTTACTCTATTTTACCTATCAGAACTGTTCCTACCGCCGTTACTTACCCTCTAAGCTCTCACTTTAGCTTTCGTTTTCTTGGTTTTTGTTTTGTGTTGCAATTGTGTGATTTCCCTCGTTTTTTACAGCTTTCATTTTGAAATCGAATACAAAACACGTTTTATTAAAACTATTTCATGTTTCAAGTACTTTAACTGTTTCTACATCTACTTATTTTCTCTCACACTCTTCGCTTTTTACGTGTGTGTTGTGGTAGCTCTTTTCTGTTCTCTTTGCATAACAACTACAGCTTCTTTTCCCGGTGTACGTATTTATATCGTTTCTAAAACTTAATTAATTATTTGCCTTATTCCATTTTTTTTACAGAAGATTCATAAATTACAAGCAATGAGTTAGGTCCATCTATTTCATTAGGGAAGTGATAAAAAGCGGTAGACAGTTATTCATTATTAACGCTGCCTAGTTCGCACCGTGCGTTTGTGATGTACAAATATGTTCTATGGAACCATCTATCATTTATTTCTAGTTTATTAGTTGTTTTATTTTTGTATCCTAATAGTTTTCATCATTAAATTCCCTTATTACACTTCCATTTAATTTGTTTTGGCCTGTTTATACTAAATAGCAAACGCATGAATCGCTCTTTTCAGTTGATTGTTGCATTCAATATGTTACAGCTTCATCCATTCCGTTACTTTTATATTCCAACCCACGTACACTCTTTTCAATCACTCTTTAACAACAAAATTCTGCCCACGAACCGCCCATTCGAATACGCTACCGGTTGGAGAAAACATTACAGAACATTAGATTCGCAGAATCAAGCGGCTCTATTCACCGAATTCATGTCTCACCCGCTTGCCAAAATATCATTTTGTGGAGGTTCCGAGGCAGCTTCGGTTGTCTTTTTTTCCAGTTCAAATTGTAAACCACCAGGCGCCTCCATCGGTACATGGTAGCGTCGTTTAAATAAGCACAATTCAATTGCCGACGGCGTGAAGCGAGCGACTCCGTCCCGGGACGTTCTAAAAGTGCACCAATAATCCTCCAGCCCGATATTGGGTTCATAAAAGCTCGATTTGTAGCGCACTAATTTGCAAACATTTGCGTTCGCTTCGCCAACAGTTGGGAATGTCACGCGTGCGACTTTTCCTCAGCAGTGGTGGTGTTTGTTACCAACGGTCGTGATTGCACAAGGAAAATATAAATGCAACCCCCAGGTCGGAACCCCCAAGCCGGGCCCGGTTCCACTTTAGTGCAATATTTTAGCACAATTGGCATCATCAAAATTGAAAGTGCGCCTTCGAGGATACGAGATCCACAAAACCGGCAATAACCACAAATGTCATCGAAACTTTGCGTGCGTTGAAACTGCGTGCGACAAAATAGACGTATTATTCATCGTACGCGCAGGAAATTCGGTTTTAGTACGTGTCGAGCCGGTGAGCGGTCGCTCGATTTATTTCCACAACATTGAAATCGCGACCCGGCGAAACGTTGCGAGGAAAGGGAGTGGGACGCGTTTTCCCACGGTCTCGTTCCATGTCAAATGACCGAAACAGGGCGCGCTTTGCGTATGTAAATAGAGTAAAATCAATCTTCCTCGTACGCACCGGTACGACGCGCTGTTTATGAATAAAACCACGTGGTTGGGGCCGTTGGGGGAGGAAACCGAACGTTCAACAGCAGTATCTGTGGATAAAGTGTCCCTTTTTACGACTGTCACGGCGAGGTGTGAGCGTTTGAGTGTCACGCCATCAGCCAAACCCAATGCAGAGAGATCGCCGGTTTTATTTTATTTCGCCCTAACTTCGATGTTGTGCAAGCCAACCAAGTGTAAGCCAGTGTTATGAGAAAAGGACGTTGTTTTATACAATCATCTGAGGTGATCCTTTCGATAGAGGCTTTATGAAGGTTCGTTTTTTGCCGAAAAGCCAAACATGAACGCTTAAAGCTACCATGTGTGTGGATGCGTTAGGTTTACCTTTGCCTAGCTTTTATTGATTTTCCTACACAACTACCGGAACGCCTACTACGACTAGAAACGAGTCTGATGGCGTTCCTCGATCCATGTTAACGAACAATTGGCGATGGGTGCCTGAAAAAAAACCGAAAGTTTACTAAAAGGATATTGTAGTGTTGCGTTGCAAGTTATTTATCCGATATCATGTTGGTGTTCGGATAGGAAAAAAACAACGCCCAAGCGGAACCAAAAATGGACATCAAAGTAATGTTACTTTCACTATTTTCTCTCTCTCTCATCCTATCTATGTTTTTTCCGTTCAAGGTCCAAATTCCTGTGCTACGTTGATTAAATTTTCCAACGTTACCCATTCGAGCGCATTTCACGAACCTTTCCCACAATGTTCCGTTAGGTAGTTTAATACCTTAAAGAAAAGGCGGTAGAAAAACATGAAAAATGAGATTGCTCGACCGTATGGAATGGGAAAACAAAACACAAGAAGTCTCCAGAAAAAGCACACACTCGCATATCGTGGGCGTTTCTTCCACAGAGCGAACAAAGAAGTAGAAAAGTTTATCGGCCTTTCTACAACTACTTGTAGAACAGCGCGAGCCTTTTCCTTAGTTCCTCGAGGACGCGGCTTCATCACCTCCGTTCAGCCAGTCGACACTTTTTCCTATACTTTATTTCTTTTTTGTTATTTCTTTAGGGGGTGAGGTTAAAAAATGGGCATTTTCTTAACCATTTCGTTGCCATGCCATGTTACTTATCTGTTTTCATCAGGTTTTCCGAAGTATGCTCGTCGTCGTTGTCGTCGTTGGTTTTTCGAACGACGGGCTTACTTTGGCTGGCAACGAGATATCGCTGTTTGGTTTTTTTTATGTTTTATCCCTCCGCCGACGGAACAAACGGGCTTCATCGTCTTGTTGCATTGGAAACAAGACAACAGGAGTGGCTAAACATTCTGTACAAGTACCTCTTAGGTAGACAAGATACATTTTAATCATTTTTTCCACTGTATTTTCACTGGTAAACGTATCGCTGGGTTGGTGCTGCGACGAATGTTTTGTATTTTCTATCGAAACTCACTCGAGCAGCAACTTACTGCTGCACTTTAACTGATAATTTACTTCTGCTTTCTTTGCGCGTACCGTTCGCTTTTACAACATCAAAAGACGACGATGATGAAGATGATGATGTTGGGGGGTTGGAGTAGCGGCAATAAATTTCCAACAACCGATGGGACCAACTGTTAACAACAATTAAAAAGGGGAACAAATAAAGAACTCTTTTCGTTTTTTACTGTTAAGCCAAGGGTTTTCGTTTCCGTTATGTTCTCAAAAGAAAACAAAGCTTGCAACATGAGGAAATCAGAAATGTGAAAGATATTTTCCTCACAATCACGTTCATCCTTACCTCTCTTTCTCGATTAAACGCATCCAGCACGGTCGATAGGAGGTACAAGAGTAGAAAAAAAATGCACCTTCAAGCTGATTTTTCCATTCGAAATCATCTCTCCATTTGCTCGCTCGCACACAGCAAACAGAACAATGGCTGGGCGCACAACGGAAACACTGCGAACAAGATAAACAGCAACAAACGCGCGCAGCAACACTTGAATCAACACACTAAAGTCCACACTTTGCCTCGAGGCGACGTCGTTCAGAACGGGAAGTGTTGTCCCTCCGCCCGTTAAACTGTTGTGTAGGGGGTTGGGAGGAAAATTTTCCAAGTTCAAGCTTTCATGCCCGTCCGCTTTCCAGTCGCTCTTTCGCGCTACGAACCGAGATTGTCGGTGTACTTCGTTTCCTATTTGGTGCGGAGTTTGATAAGCACGAAAAATTACTGTCGGATGGGCAAAAGGCAGCCGGAAACAAGTTTATCAGCAAAAGCTTAAAGCAAGGTTCGTTCAAGCACCGCTTGTTTTTTGCCTTCCGAGAGAAACGATTTTATCATGCGCAATCATTATGTTGCTTCGCCACCCACTGTGTTCGTGTTGGCCATTTTAATTTAGCTGGATGTTTCCGGTGGGGAAACGGGGCAATTCGGTACAGTCCACATTTTTCCTACTCTTTAGAACCCGGCCTTTCCCTCCATTGATGCTACTTTCTTGCAATACTTTACAACCCAGACCCAGAGGGTTGGTTTAATTTTGCCCGATTCGAGTTGAACCGATTTCAATAGGCCACGCGATCGTCCTTGTCCATACTCTCTGGGAAGCTTGTGAAAATTCGTAAAGAGACCTTTCCTTCACGCCCAGTTTTTTTTTCGGTTCAAGTTCTTTTTGGTTCGTCATCCTCAAGGTTTCCCTCTTGGTAAAGAGCTTTTCGGTCTTTTTTATGCTCCATTAACTACCAAGAAATGATATTTTGAACATCAATTCTATAAGTGAGCGTAATGTTAAAATCATTATCTAAAAGAAACGGTCACATTTTCCACCAATTCCTACCGTCTTTTGTCCTCCCTGCGAATGTCTGTTTTGAGGCCGTGAAAGGACCATGTCAGATCCCTTAAATTTAAACATTAAATGAAAAGTAGAAATCTGGTCACTCGGGTTTTTTCGTTGACTTCTTTCGAGCAAACCGCAGTCAGAAATTGCTTTGATTTTCTTTGGTTAAAGATTCAATTTAATCCTCTTCAAAATAGGGTTTCTTAATTGTTCACATAAGCTCCAACAGACGATAAAAATCTCATTAAAAACAAACTAATTACAAGCTTCTTCACATTCGAAGTGATTGTTTTTCCTGCACGAGAAAGTGAATCCATTTCGGGGATGGATATTACACTCTTATTTAAGGAGACTCTTTTCGAGCACTCTTTCGAAAAATATATAAAAAATATCTACTGTCTGCCACAAGTTTCCTCCTTTATCCCTCACCAAGCGTTAATTAACTTCCATTACCACCCGCAAAGATCAACATAAATAAATAATCAACCACTCAACCCCACATTTCCAGCATGACCACGACGATGGACTCGTTTTTCGAGGTTTTCACTCGGTTGTGGCTTGACTGCTAGGGGAAAAAAGGGCTTCCATTTCCCACTCACCTCCCTTCTGGCCCGGGGTAGTGGCTTTTTCCCATGGAAAAACCGGTGGCAGTTCCTAACTTTGCTTTCAACACCACCGAAGAATAATCCTTCGGATCGGATTTTAAGCGTCTGCTTTTACGTCGTCGTTGCCGAGCTTAGCCCGGGACAACCCGTCTGCCACAATGGTTTGTTGGTTAAGATAAATCGTGTGTGTGTGTGCGAGCGAAGGGAAAAGGCCTACACGGAATTGATACAACCAGTTTGAAATGAGTGGAAGTATATTTCGGTCCCGGTGCCGAAAAGTGTCGCTCGGGACGATACCGAGCCGGGTCAATTCTACACAATCGCAAACAATGGAGAAAAGTGGCCATGAAGGTGGGGAGGGAGTAGGGGGGGAATAAGCGATGGAGGGTTTACATGCATGCCAACATTTCCTTTCGGTTTATTTTTCTTAGCTTTTTCGTGTCCTCCTCCGTCATGCCATATTATTGAAAAGAAAAAGCCACTCGGCCGGAAGCTGAAAATTTTCTCCAATCTCTTCCAAACTCACCACACACGCATATACACACACACACACAAACACACAAACGTACACATGGGCCCACCCTCGAGGCAATGTGTGGGACTGATAGTGTGGGTCGATTTAGGGTTTTATTTATTTTCCTTAAATTTATCGACATTTTGGATTCGCCTCTGACAACCCGAAGGGAAGGACGAGTGAGGGAGGGGGAGGAGGGGCAGGAAGTGGAGAACATTGTGATAAAGATTTGTAGGCGTTCAACGGTTTCCTTTTTTTTTTGTTCCTGGGGCGCCGAAGCGGACGAACAAATGCGAATTCCTGCTCCTCATGCGGAATGGCCGGTCACAATCGGAAGAAAATGGAAAAATGATCCAAATCACAAGGAAAACGAAAATAAACCAGCACTGATTAGAAGTGTTTGGTTGTCGGGCGGAATGATAAAAAAGAAAACAAAACATCACACAACCGAAGGATATGTGTTTTTATTTTTATATTTGTAGCTACATTTCGTTCGTCCGTACCTTGTTCGAGTTCCGTTCGGGGTGTAATCTGGTCGATTAGAAGACCGGAGGCGGGTTTTCCTTTTTAGCGCCCCCTTTTTGTTCTCATGTTTTGTGCCCTTCCCCCTCACCCCGGCATGATGGATTGCGGTGCAGATTTCCCCGGGGAAAAATCGACGCAAAATCAATTGGTAAAAACGAAGTCCCCGACCCCGAAACTCGACTTCGACCCGCCGCAAGCACTCGAAGTTTCCACCGAAAGGACCACTGACAAATGATCCGTTAAATTTAATTTTCATTTCGGGGTCGTTTCGCCTACCACCTGCTGGTAAGCGAACTTATCGGCCGATTTTCCATTGACTTCCGAGACACTTTTCGTACCATTTTCGCGCAAAGCATTCGATGGTGCTAAAATGATTATTAAATGGCGACCTCGGATGCTGGAAATAAAATCAAGCACTGTCAAATGAAAGGCCAGTGGACGCGAAGGAAAATTAAAACGAACCTACCAAAGGAAATTGGATTCGAACCGTGGAATGAAGTAAATGGAAATCGTTTTTAAATTGTTCGTCCATAGGCGCTTCTTACAAGCATCGGATTGACTTCACTTTGAAAACATCAAAACAGACAAGTTGTACGCCTTCTGATTCAACACCGTGAAGTGGAGCTTGAAGCAAATCAGAGGTCACTCAAACGCAGGCGATTCGCTCGAATCCCGATGAACTCGGATGAACGATAAATACGGCACAGGATTGCCATCAATGTGCTATGATGCGTACAAGTCATCTTCGCTTTTGAAAAGCGCTGAAGCAAACGAGGAAAATCTTCCAGAGGGAACACAACGCTAGAGGGAACGAATCCCGAACGCAACAACTCCATTCGACCGACCACTTTAATAACGGGGAGCAGGAGGACGCCTTTAGGAACTCGCCTCTTTTGAGAACCATTGAACCGCCCGAGTGTCCCTTGTAGATCGTCTTCAACCACCGTCGACAGCGGGGCTACGCTGTCAGACGGTTGAAGAATCTCCAAGGGATTTTTTGCACCGGCTTTCCCTTCTCCCTTCCGTTCCCGCAATTCGTTAACACCAACTCCGGGGAACTCCGGAAACGCAATTCATCGTCGCGCCGGGTTCCTATATTGACGGTTTGCAGTAGCAAACGTCAAGAGTCGCCGCCTACTTCCTTCCGTCCTACACACGTTCACGTTTGCACACTCGCACATGGGGCAAGGGGGTTTATATTTTAACTGGCGGGTCAGGGAAAACGCTATCGCAACACGTTCGTTTCGCCAACCAAGCGAACCGGAAGAACGTCTAGCTTTCCCGACCGTCTGGAGCTCATGTCTGCCCGAATGTTTGTGTTTAATATTTTATTCCCCTAATTTTTATTCTACCCGCTTCTGCCTTCGCTTTAACACTATACTTTTTTTCTCGTTTAAGTTTCGAACTCTAAGGATGCTTTCTTTTACATCGCTTTTCTACGATACAGTAAAAAGGAAAATGTAGAAATCACACGTACACGTAGTCTCTCTTGGGATCTAGGGGATGTTTTTCACCCCCCCGAACGATCAAAATGGATTTTCATCATCATCATCCATCTCCATGCTCGTCCAGTAAATCATGGCTTCTCGAAGTCGATCATTGTGGTGACTCTTTGTCCCATCCTTTCTGTTGGGGTTTATTCGTTGACTTGGAAATAATGCATCCAGCTATATGCATCCGTGTGCAAAACCCCCGGCTCTCATTAGGGACTTCCCTTGGAGTGTGTGTGGAGTCTCTGTCAATTTATTTTCTCCTACTGTGGCGGAACGGATTTTAACATGCGTCGTCTCACGCCCGCCCACCCACTCGGTTTTCCGCTTGATGAGGTCGTTTTTCCTTCCGCATCCAATATTCACAGGGTCATGAAACACATCAGACACACCGAACGTGTGTGTGTTTGCCCGCTGGCACAAACTATTTCACACATGTCACTCGATTTATGGATCACCATCACACACAGACACACACCCGCTTCCCGAAAGGAGTATCGTTCGTTTGTCCATGGTCTTTTTCTGTCCTTGTTTCTGATGGTGGCAGATCCAACGTCGCACTGAAACCGCAGATTTTCATCCATTTCCGTGATCTACCGACCGATGGAAAGCGGATGGTTTTTATTTCGGAAAAACCGTGCGCTGGCACCGCCTGAAACCATGCGCTGTCGAATGATGATATGAGAACCAGCGATCTCTTACGCTTCATACACTCTTTCGCCCTTTGTTTGAACAAACGTCTCGCTGCTGCTCCGAAATCCGGGACGAAATGATTTAACACTTTTTCCGATGTGGATTCCGGTGTGTGGCTGGAAAGAAAAGGAAGGAAAAAATCGAAACAAGAGAAAACAGATGAGAAAGAATCAAACAAACAAATCACGGAGATGGGAAAATTCAATTTGCTCAATTACGAACACTTCACATCGTTCGAATTCGTTTTTGTGCCTTTTTCCGGGAACGTGCTTGAAACTGATTCGACTGCCGATTTCTGGATCACTCGAGTTGAGCTAATGAAAAACGGTATCGAATGTTCCGCATCCGTCGGTTGCAGCGATTCTTAGTATTTTTTTTATCTTAATTTTTAAATTTCATTTGGACATTTGTAATTTAACAAGTAATATAAACGGGAAAAATGGAATCTCAGGTAAAATATTACAGAACCAAGTTTATTTTTCACAAACAAATGGCTTAAGAGTCTAATTAAACACGGCTTAGAGTAAATAATGAGAGAGAGAGTTGAAAATTGAGTAATGTTATTTAGAAGTGTAAAAACAAAAAAAAGTGGTAATTCAATTCAGCTTACAGCATAACATTGGTAAAAACAGATAGTATTAAAGAAAAATAAATTCCATATATCGCGTAAGTGATTATTAATTGACCCACCTCTAAAGAAGGATAGTTGAGCTTCCAAGAAGTCACCATATGTGAACAAAAATGTGTAAGCTCGTTTATATTTGTATCACGGACAAATTAGAAGGCGTTTTTTAATAGTTTTTGGTTCTAAAATTTTCAAAATCACTGATCTACTGAATTCCTAAGGATACATATGTTTTATTAGCTTCGATTTCCATGCCAAACTAGCAAGGCTCGATCTCTTCTCACGTTTCTCGTTAAATCGTATCCCTTTTTCGCAACAAACGCCTGGATGATTGTCGGAGGATGTGATGGAAAACTTTTTAATTATAAACTTCCACTTGGCGGATAGTCACACGGTTTCACCGTGGCGTATGTTATTGCCTGACGGCGTGGTTTTGTTGGCGGAAAAGTCCCTCCACGATCTACGCTGCTCTACAAGCCGGGCTTACAAAACATCACACAATCAACAGGGTGCTGATGGAAAGCTACCTTTCCTTTTGCCGACGGGAGATCTTACGCGAAAGGAACACTTGCAAAACTTTCTACCTCCCTCGGTTTGGTGCTTTCCGCTGCCAAGCAATATCGTGTAGCACCTGTTGGGGAGGGAAGGAAGGAAAACTTTGCACGCTATCAGGATGATAGTTGGAAAATTGATTACGACGCTACCATCAGCGACGCGTGTGGTGAGACTTATTAGTGACAAAGTTTGGTAAATTTGTCAGACACTTGGGAATCGGTTGGTTTCATACGCTTGTCTGATACGATGTTAAACAAGGAGCTTGAAGGGGCTTCCCGCACAACATTTTCCCCCCTTTTCTCATACATTATTAGTATCTAGTTGAAAATGTGAACTTCCAGTGCTTCGGCTAAGAGGCGTATCGTTAATGCATCAAGGGGTTTCTCGTCGAGCTAATTTGTCTTCACAACTATTTCAGGGCTGATTTACATGAACTCATAGAATCCGTGCTGTCGTGAGTCCGATGAAGCTTTCGCCAGCGTTGTTTGAACAATTCTTTTATTCCAAAACAACCCAACTTAGCTGCCCAGATACCCATGAGCTTTAACACACTTTGCATCTCTTCCGGGGATCGCCAATCTGTGGAAAACTGTGTTTTGCATCATACCAATCCATTATATGTGCGGGACAGGCGGGAAAGAAAAGAAAGCGCTAGAGCATCGCTAGTTTCGTTTGAAAACTATGCGACAAGAAAGATGCGGCAAGAAGTTTTGCCATGCAAATGAGATTATCTAAATTTGCATACAGCTTTAACGGCACGTTTTCGTTGCGCCAAGCGAACTAGAAAAGCAAAACATAACATCACACGAGCGACTGTGCAGTCCTGGCCACGCCGAAACCAATCTTTGACTCTTTTTCCCTTTCCTTCACCCAAAAGGAAGGCGAATGCGTGGAAGTAAAATAGGAGAAGGAAAGCGACCTCTCTCTTTAAGAAAATGGCAATGATGGCGAGTCGTGGGACTGATCACCATTCTCATAATTCGGGACGACGCGCATGCATTAATAATTAATGCTGCAGATCGTTGAATACTTCATGAGGACCGTGCGATCGATCCCGTTACCCAAAGCCCACGCAACGAGCAGGGTAGGGAAAAACTCTTCTGCTTTGGGCAAGAAGAAAATGTAAATGTGTTCGCCTTTCAGAACGACGAGCATCGTGGGCAGGTGTACCGTTCCGAGGGAGGCCTGGAGGGCCACACGCTTTCCGTCGTACAATTTCCCCGATCAAGAAATTCTAATGCACCGCAGAAAACTTCCATAACGTTCGGAGTTTTCCCGAAGACAAATATAAGACGTGAAGCTTTGATTCGTTTGTTTGAAAACATCTTGATGTTTCTTAACTTCGTACGAATGCCCATTGATCATCGTCATGTTCCCGCTGCAGCCCGCAGGGAAATGTTTTTCCACTTTCACCCGAACCGAGGCGTCGTGGGTTTTTCAATTTCCTCCGCCAAAGCACACAACCATTACGCACCATCATCCAACCGAATGGCCGACAAGCGGGAAAACATTTGTAACAAAAATAGTATTTTATATTCATAGACTTTCGCCCCCCAAAAACTGGTTTCACCATCCGCAGTTCCGTTTCCGACCCCCTTCCCCCGGGCGCAACGGACAGCTGGAGTCCATTTTGTGTCGAGTTTTCCTTCCGTTGCGGTGTCTACATTTTCCGTTTCCGGGAACGAAGGCACACACAACGAATGAGATTGAGGATTTCAAACATCCGTTGGTAAATTAATAATGAATCGAGTTCATCAGCGATAGCGATAATGAAGTAAGAAGCAGAAAAAAATCTGTAAAATCACAAGGAAAGTGACAAAAGGAAAAAGAGACTACAAAATCCAAGAAATGTCTCTAGCTTGACTAAAACATGCAAACATTGCGTAATCCACTCCCCTTGAACCCTTTTGTTTTTCTACGATACAAACTAATCAACCAACTCCAGGCAACCACTGCAGGTTATTGCCGTTCCCTTGCCATTCGTCCAGCTTGTGCGCACGAAAAACGAAACATCATCAATTCTTCGGGAAAAGCTCGTCAGCACAAACAGGCTGGCAAGGAAGCAAGCAACCAAGCAAGCAAGAGGAGAAGAATGGCTTGCCCTGTAAACGGTCCTTACTATAACACAATTTGCTAGAGTGTAAATTCCATTTTCCTTCGCAAAGAAAACGAACGATGAGTTGGTCCAACGCAGAGCATTAGTTCCTATCAGCAAAGACCTTCGTCCGGGAAAGTTGCAATACAAAGTGGTTCCAACAACGACTTCCGGCCTCGAAGGTGGCAACTAGGGGCCGGTAGAACGACGTGACTCTACTCCACCCTTACCCCTACCCTTCCCTGCCCTTTTTTCTATTCCTCGAAAATTAACTCTTCGCTACGCCACGTGGGCTTATGCAAACAAATACATTCCGCCACGGGACGTCCACGAACGTTGGGGTTGACGGAGTGGCGACAAATTACGTAACGAGCATCTAACCCGGAGCGGTTCGGGTCTTATTCCCGATTCCAACGACTCCGGGTCGACCCGTAGGTGCAGCTGCCCATATGCGAGTTCAACGCGTAGGTGCAACGACTCCGGATCGACCAGTAGGTGCAGCTGCCCATATGCGAGTTCGACCCGTTGGTTCGGGTCGACCCGAACTCGTTGCACCTACGGGTCGGAATGGATTCTTCTAGGGACGGACCTCGATTCCGGGTCGATCCGTGACAAGAATCGTAAGACTCATCACTACTAAGTACCTTCCTGCATCTTGGGTTCCAACAGGTTATTTAGGGAAGATTCAGAGTGATTCCTTCGTCGTTAATCTCAACTGATTCAACTTGGCTATAATTATGTTCGATGCTAATCAGCTTATCATCCGTTCAAGTCCACCGACAACAAGCCAAATGTTAAAACAACATTTATTCAACAATTCACACAGCGATAATTAATTCCACCGGATCATTGAATTTGACTGCATCTTCAAGAGAATTAAATCGCCATAATTCAAACATCACGAATCGGCATAAGCGATTTCGGTTCCTATCTATATACACACTAGCCTTCTGCTTGATATCGATTTCCTTATCATGATTACACTTCACCAATTGCTAAATCGTTGGTAAGGATTGGAGGAAACCAAAAGCCATGTTGAAATTGAATCTGATATCGAATTATGTTAAGGCCCGATTATGTACCTTTTTGCACGTGACTTACTAATTGGTTTGATCTGAAGGAAGCCGACTCGGCCAGATAATGGCACGATAATGGAAAGATTAATGTTTTGCCAACGAAACCGCAAGGGTGATGGTTTCTTCGAATCAGCTGCTACGTCTTCATTATAAGCGTCAGCATCTTCATCATCATCATCATCATCATCATTGCTGTAATCAAGCGGCAGCGAATCTTGTATTTTATGATCAATAGAATTGGTTATGGATTGCCGTTTGGGAGTGAATTAATTTCAGCTTCATCCCATTTGAATATTAATATGTTAGAAGCTATAGTCACCCCTTCCAATCGATACAACTGCCTAGCGATGTCGTGCTTAAGTGAATACTGTAGATTTTCCCTCCGCACAATACGTGACAAAATTCCTTGCCAACAATTTCCCACGCTCTCCACCTTCACATCCATCCGAGAAATGCAACTGAAATGCAATCACAGTGAAATTGAATGCATCTGCTACCGTTCACTGCACAAACATTAAAAGAACTCCCTGCTCCACATGCGAATCCCACGAACTGGGAGAACCGGTCGTGTTCGGGTTTTTGGAGTCAAGAAGTCAAACAGCTCCCCCGAGGGGGTGGAGAGAAAAGTTGTCTGCAAACTTTTCCTCTTGTTCCGCGATCAAACCCTTCCGATAGTTGCGACATGATTTTGATAGCAAGCGCAAATTCACTGCGAGAGTACGGAAGTGTGTAGCTGGCGGATGGAATCGACACCAGAAGTCCAACAGAACATTGCCATTGCCAGTGTCAATAGTTCCTTTTCTGGGTGGAGAGGAACGCGTCGCCTTCGGGGATGGTAGAAATGGATCAGTTTAGCGCAAACGGTTCCCGGTACTTTTCTTTGCCGAGCGAGATTACTCTCGAAATTGGACCAAGTCGGAAGTCGGGAGGGGTGGGGCTGTTAGTTCCGAGGGAGCGCGTTATCAGACTCTTGGGACTTGTTGGCACAGCACGAGCGTCGTCGTGGCAGTGACGGATAAAATAAAGCCACTTCAACCGAACGCACGACAATTGCTTCAGTCGAAGTGAAATTGCACATTCCGGGAACAGATTGCAAATTCTAGCCTTCCGGTGCTCGCCTTCCTTTAAATGGCGAACATTTTGCGGAATCGTCGCCTCTCCCTTCCCCGGAAAACTAATGTTGACATCGTTTAACAATCGGTAAATATTTGCCTCTCCCTTAAAATGTAGTTAATGTATTCGAGTGCGAGCGTGTTCGGAAGTTATTTTTCGTGCAACGTTAAGCTTCAGCAATGCAGGCAGCATAAACAAATTCAACGCAATAAACCCGGTTTGCCGGTTCGAAAAACGAAACTTTATATTGCTATCGCTTTTATTTCCAGTTGACCTAAAAAAGGAACGCTCCAAACCATGCTCGTATCATTATACGCCCCCCCTACCTTCGAGCGGATCCGATATAATGCAATATTTTTGCGTTTGACCCATTTGGAAACGATCCCCGAAGGATTCACGTTCGACAAAACGACGATCGATTCCGCCGCCAGGAAAAAGGGAACGATATCGAAACTTGCCCGCCAGTCGAATAAACTGGTATAAATTGACAGACGGAGTAAGTTATGGCGGCACTTTTCCGGCGGTGAAATATAACTCTTCCGTGCGCCATGCCGTAATCCACCACGTGCCACCCACACACAGACAGCACTTACTTTGGCAAGCACCCAAATGGCGCCCCAAATCGACTCAAAATTTGGTTCATTTGATTGTTTCAATGGCGATGGCAGGAAACACATATTTATGGCCACCTTGGGAGGGTTTTTCTCTCCCATTCGGGAGTCGACGAATAATGTGGCTGGGTAAATTTTGAATAATGTCGATTACGGATTTATGGTGTGAATAAGTATCTGAAGTTGGAGTCAGTTTTTTTTTTAAAAACGAGCAGCTCGCTTTGCGGTTGTCTTTAACACGTTGACTGCCAAGGCTATCATTTTTGATAGCGAGCTGTCATAAGTTCTAAAAAGTTTTTGTCCCATAAATAAATGAAAATGCAACAACAAAATTATAGCTATGTTTAATATCAATTCTTTAGGAAGCTAAGTCTTTGCTTAGCCTTGAAAACCCGTCGGTTTAATAAATATTATAACCAAATTTTTAATTAAAAACGATTGTACAAAAAAAGTGTGCTAACACGCTGGGCAGGTAACAGCAGCAACTAGTTCTAAAAAGTTTGTAACCCACAAATAAATGAAAATGCAATATAAAAATTATAGTTGTATTAAGAATAAGTTATTTAAGACGCTAAATGTTTGCTTGGCCTTCAAAAACCATCGGTTCAACGAATATTATGATCAAATTTTAATTGAAAAGATTGTACTAAAACTTGTGCTAAAACGCTTGGTACGCAACGTGTTAAAGCATTATTTTCTTCGTTGAGTTCACTCGATTCGAAACATTTAAAAGGAAAATCTGAACAAAGCTGAATAGAAACTGAAAGCACGCCGCACATTGCCAAAACAAAGACTAATGAATTAATTTATTGAACACAAATTACCTCACCCTGTTTTCTGGGGGGCGAACTGTAAGCAAACCGCAACGTTCCGGCACATCAAGCCGGGTATCCTGCAGCCGGAAAGCCACTTTTCAAGCCCCCCGAAACTCCATTAATCGCTACACCATTAACGCTGATTTAGGATGCTCTGGCTTTTCTGTGTAAAGCCGCCGTGAGTTCCTTTTCACGCGACGAAGACCTCGCTTTCAGAAAGCTTCTCCTTCACGGCTATGAGTCATGTTCATTGTTGTTTACCTTCCGTCGGCTTTCAACAAATTTTTCCTTCGCTTTTCACTCTTCTCGCTCGCCCGACCGGCGTGAAAAACCGTTACATCATCGAAAACCCCGAGGCCAAATACACAACTTTGCCGTTCGCCAACCGCAACGGAAAAAAACCCCAACCACCGCCGACAAACCCGCATCGGAAAAACAAAATGTCGGATAATCTTGTTTCGCGTGGAAAACCGCCCCGACTAATCCCCGGATTCTATTGCTCGGCCCCCCACCGGAAGCCCACGTTGGCACATTCGACGGTTCGACGATCGGCGTGAAAAGCGTTGTTTGGAAAACGATTAAAAACCCCTTTCCACGTTTTGGTGTTCTGGCCAACGGTAGAAACGCCACCGAAACCGAAGGAATTGTTATAAATTCGATTCGTTTTCCGTAATTCGACGATAAGCTCAATTCCAGTTCGAGCCTTTTTCTCGATTGTTTGGTCGTCCGATGAACGCATACAACGTGGAAACAAACGAGCTTTCGGTGTGATAATCGACTCGGCACAATTTACTTGCCGGTGTGTCAAACAATATTTGCGTCAGCGTTTGGAAAACTCAGCTTAACACGGGTGACGTGAGGTGCGCTCCGTGGATTAGTGTCGATGATGGAAAATGTTCGAGTGTCCCGAATCGAAACACGGAACACCCATTTCAATTTTCCGTGGGACCAAGGATTAAGGTTTTATGAGGCGCACCCGAATGATGATTCACGAAATTGGCACTGCATATCCCCGCACATTACGGTTCTTATCAACACCGAAGAGCATGCATAAAAGCGACTGTCGTCACTGAACATTTCCTTCCACGAAAGCTCCGTAATCCTGCGGCATTCGGTATACTTTATAGCGGAAGATCCCAATTTTTTACCTGTCCCGCATTAATCGCAGGATGGTTTCGGTGCAATTCGTTTCGCTCCGAGGGACTCGGATACCGGAAAAGGAATCCAATTCCACCTAAATAGCGGACTTGCCGAGGCATGTTTCATTTTAAATTTAAATATTCCCAATGTCCCCTTTTTTTCTGAGGCGGTAAATAAAAATGTAAAGCTCACACTTTACCGCGGCTTATCACTTTCAATACATTAAATTCACGCCCGCCCCTCCGACTGGCTCATAAGCACATTTTTGATTACCATTGCAGACACCTAAACTTTACCCGACCGTGGCGGGGTCGTTTGTTTCGAAATGGAAACCTTAAAAAATGCGAGCATTAAGATTGGGCGAAAACGATAGCCCGCGCTTTCAAAACTTTTGTTCCACTCGCTTTACGGCGATTATGGCGCTTGCAAAATGCAAACGAACACTATACACTCTTCGTGCGAAACAGTGAAACAATGTTTGGTGGTGGCGAACGATAGCCCCGAGTCTATGGTAGCGGAATCCATTTGAATACATTTTCGTTTCTAGCCGGGCTATAAAAAAAAAACAGCCCGCCTGCAAAAGGCAATGTGCATCCGGCAGTGCAACACCCAAGCGGACTATGGAATTTTCCAGCCGGTACGAGAATGCGATAAAAGTGTATCATAAAACTGGCTCTCCAAAAGGCGGCCGCCAAAAAAAAGGAAAAGCTAAGAATTTTTCAATTATCTAATGATTGCATCCTCGGCGTTTGTTTAAGCGTTTAAGAATGTTGCCCCAATTGCGTTCGCGTGCAATTTGTCTAATTTAATCCCGAAAGCGGAGCGTGCACGCAAATGTTTCCCCGTTTATTTTATCAGCTTATGCGATTAGTTACTCCCAGTCGAATCCTCGGTCCTCTTTTGGGATAAGTGAAAGCAATCGTTTTAATGCTGCATTCGGTGCGCTGCTTTTAATCTTCCAACTGAGAATTCACGAACGGATCAAACATTCCGTTCCCGATGTATGTTATCCGTTTGACTCGATGCTTGTTGCCAATCAACTTCATTAGGGATTAGAGATCTGTAGAATTTATTTCAACCGTTTGAGGCTTTTCATTTTCCAATGCAAATTAACATTGACTTGTCCAACATTCTTCTCTTCAGGCTATCATTTCTGATAGCCAGCTGTCATTTGGGACAAAACATTTTTATTGTCCCATAAATTAATGAAAATGCAACATAAAAATTATAGTATTATTTAATAACAATTCTTTGAGAAGCTAAGAATTTTATTAGCCTTCGAAAGCCGTCGGCTTAATAAATGTTTTAGGTAAATTTTAATAACACGTCGACTGCCATGTCACCCAAAAGTTGGTTCTAAAAAGTTGTTAACCCATAAATAAATGAAAATGCAGCATGAAAACTATAGCAATATTGAAAACAAGTTCTTTGGGAAGGTACGTATTTTATTAGCCTTCGAAAGCCGTCGGTCTAATAAATTTTATTAGTACTAAAAATTGTACTAAAAAAGTGTGCTAAAAACGCTAGGCAGTCAACGTGTTAACACGTTGCGTACCAAGCGTTTTAGCACAATTTTTAGTACAATTTTTAGTACAATTTTTCAAATTACAATTTGTTTATAATATTTGTTAAACCGATTGTTTTCGAAGGCCAAGCAAAAACTTAGCTTCCCAAAAATTTATATAAAATGTTACAATAATTTTTGTGTTGCATTTTCATTTATCTATGAGTCAAAAACTTTTTAGAACTAAAACTGCTGTCACCCATATTTGGGTGACGCGGTACGGAACGTGTTAAGCGAGTAAAAAGCTCGAACATTTACCACCTAAGCCGATTTTCCCAAACGAATTTAAATTTCTTGCTTTAAAAACACCCTTACCTATTTGTTCTTTTGCAGCTTTCAGCATTAATTCCACTTATAGTATTGCGGGCACCTTCGAGTCTGGCGTAGTGCCATCGTTGATAAGGATCAGGGAGGACAGCTTCGAGTTGGAGCTGCCATGGTTCAGCGCTCCATTGCCAACGCTCGCCGCCGACGTCGCCGCCAGCGTCGTGGCCCCCTCCACCTTGGTCCCATTACGCACGCCCGGCACGAGCTGCACGTCGAATGGCGTTTCGAGGACGCCCGAGGGCAACACGACGGTTTCCGCACTCTGCACGCTCGGCAGCACGTTGCTGTTGATCGGAGGAGGCAGCGGAAGCGGTGGACCAACCTCCGACAGCAGGATCGAGTCGACCGTGGGCTGGTGGTGCGTCTGGCTGGAACCGGAACTCGCATGTTGCTGCGACGGCTGCTGCGAGCTGCGACCGCTGGGAAGAGCCTGCGAGCTCGCGATGAGTGTCTCCTGCACCGTATCGTTGTTGCCGTTGCACGTCCGCTCGGAACGCCACCCTCCACCGCCCCCACGGTTCCCGTTGACCGTCCCTGCCCGACCGCGCGACGGGTCGAAGCAGGGCAGCACCTGCTTGAACTCCTTCCGGAAGTTGTCGTTCAGCCAGGCGTACAGGAACGGATTGTAGCACGTCGACGACATGGCGGTGAGGTGCGCGATGAAGAAGATCAGATTGTAGAAGCGCCACCCGTTGATGTCCGAGTAGAAGTCGTTGCACATGTTGACGACGTTCAGTGGCAGCCACGAGATGCCGAAGATGGCCACCATCGAGATCAGCATGCGGTTGGTGCGCTTCTTCCGGTCCCGGTCCGCCTCCTCCCGGCGCGACGTCTTGCTGCCCGGTTTGGTCCGGGCGCGATCGTTCAGCCGGATCGACACGCACACGTAGCAGAACGCCATGATGATGAAGGGGAGGACGAACTGCAGGATCGACGTCACGATCGAGAACGTCTTGCGCATCTCCTCCGAGGGCCACAGCTCCTCGCAGTACATCGCGCTCGGCAGCGTCCCCTGAGGGCTGTCGGTGGCGTTGAAGGCCACCCCGTGCAGCTTCATGTAGAGCCCGTACGGCATCGTCACCATGATGGCGAACGACCAGATCAGCACGATGATCGTGATGCAGGTGGACAGCTTCATGCGCGGATGGAACGGGTAGATGATCACGAAGAACCGGTCGATCGCGATCGACGTCAGCGTCAGGGTCGATATGTACACGCTGCAGCCCTGCGCCAGCGGAACCGTGTGGCAGAGCAGCTTCCCGAACACCCAGCGCCTCAAGAACGTGTAGGACGGCGTGAACGGCACGGCCAGCACGCACAGCAGGATGTCCGAGAGGGCCAGGTTCGTGATGAACAGGTTCGTCACCGTCTGCATGGCCTTGTTGCGGAACACGACGTAGCACACGAGCACATTGCCGAACACACCCAGCACGAAGATACTGGAGTACAGCACGCAGAACACGATCTGGAGCAGCTTGTTGGACATGATGTCCGCTCCGACAGGTGGCGCCACGGTGGACGAATTCACCCATCCAAGCAGTACCGGTTCGTCGAGGGTAAAGTTCGTGAGGCTGGTGTTCGCGTGCCCGGAAATGGGCGGAAAAGCTGTCGTGGAAGCACGCGGCGCCATCGGAAGACCCGAAGGTTCGACAAATCCTAGCACGACTGACGCCATCGCTGGACCCGCTGGAATCAGGGATGTTATGGCGGCTCCGAACCGAACCCAACCGGACACTGGCGTCAGCATTCCCGAACCCAACACACACACGTAAGCACACACCAATATCCAGCGATAAAATATTTACGATCAAACAACCTTGTCCGGGCACTTGTCAAGCGAGCGCCACGTGATCCTGCGGAACCTGTCACTCGCAGACGTCGTCGTAACACGCGTTTGCGGTGGCGCTCACGATACTACGTGCGTCCATCGTACCGAATCTGAATCGGTGACACAAAAACACATTCCCGGATATATTCCACTTTCCGCTGCGAGACATCAATGACGAATGTGTTCTCTCATCATGCTCCGGATGTTACGGCATTTGTTTTTTTTCACTTCGCGTCAGATGCACGTCAGATGACAAGCGATTGTGCTTTCTTTGCTTCCCTACCACTCACATTTCTGCTTGTTCGACATATTGGGCGACTCCTAGAGTTTCCGTCGCTTGATATCCTCCTGAGGGACCTGCGGAAGAAAGGCAAGAGGGAAGCCGAAATAAGCTGGCATTAGTATTTTGAGTTATGCAAGTGGAAAAAAAAGGTATGGGAAAAGGGTAAAATCACTTTTCACATATGGTGTACACCGACGATGGGAAAACCTTCGGGCCGGAACGAGAACCCCGTGAAGTGTGATCATGAAATGATAATGTCTTGCAATACTGGTGAAGCTTATTGAATTCTGATGTTGAATTGATTAGTAGCACTTTTGGCGGAAGAGTGAAAGCAGCTTGCTGGCAGGCGACACGATGTCGATGTCTCGTCTCCACGCCATACCCGATGTGTGGGGCTACTTAATCTTTGATAATATCCGAGCTGTCAATCACAGTGTGCGTGGTCTGATGTCATGCGGTTCGTTTTCGTGGGACGCGCTTTATCACCGTATCGTAAAAGCTGTGATATCGCTGTGCTAAACGCACATGATGTAATCGAGTTTGAAGCCGGGTTCGTGTTTGGCACGTGAAGTACATTATTCCAGAAACCATTTTCCACCCTGTGGTGCGAATGGAATATTCTTCTCTTGGCGTTCAATCATCAATTTGAATTAGATCACAACGATAAAAAAATAATTCCGATAAACAGATTATGATCGCGGGTTTTACATCGAGGTTTTTCCTTCAAAATATCGAGTCATTCAATTTCACGATTAAATCTGACTCCTTGCATTGATCTCTGCTACAATGTTTACAAACGCAGATTTCCGCTTCGGTCCAATGAGATCTGCACCGTACAGCTTCGACAGTTTGTAATTAAGTTTTCGGGTCAGTAGCATTTCATCTCCCGATGGCCGGTTCACTTTGGGAGTGATACCACGAACGAACACGGAGACCTTGTTGTGCCTTTTGCCAATATCCAATTACTGCGCTTCACTACCGACAGCCCACGAGACAGCTACTCTACCTACCGACACCTCCCGGAAGTGTAGCGTCGAATGATAACAAATTCATTTCCATCGAGAAATTGGCAGGAGCCTTCAAGCGATTGCCATGCCAGCATTCCCGACGGCTTCCGGTGACATCCGAAATTTGATTATCGATTTTTCTTCCCCGGTTTGTTGTTGTTGTTCTCAAAGTTTAAAAATTCTACCAGCTGCGCCACGTAAGGCTTTGTGAACTTTGAAAAGTTTGTAAATTCTTTGCAAAGAATGGTCAATTTAAAAGAACTTATACTTTAGAAGTTTTGTTTCTGCTTCTAGGCAAATTCAACTATAACCTTTCTATTTCATACTTACTAGAAAGTCGCAAATGATAACTGACATCAATGTATGTGGCACAATCATACTTCTTCCTAAGGAACTGGTTCCCCTGACTCTACCGGCAAGCTTTTGTCGATTGGATATGTGTCTCAATCTATGGATTTCCACTCGCCGTTCGAACATTCATCGAGCTCAATAATTAATTCATAGATGACGTCAGTACCGACCCCGATTGTGTGAATTGTTTCTGGAAAGACAAGTACATCTTCTGGCCATTAAAATGAATATTACATCGGGAGCGAGAGCTATGCTTGCGTTTATTGCAAATGGAATCGCGAAATGGGTGGAGAATTAATTCTGAATACTCTGTGCAATAATTTGGCGATGGTTTTGCAACACACTTAACATTCAGATGAGTTTTCCTCCAATTTTCCCAATTGTATATAATTAAATTCTTCATCCTTTTGAACATCACAACTTGGGTTTCATTTTGCAATCAAATGAAACCAAATTCCCAACAGTAAAATATTACCAATCAAACGCTCTTAACTGTACTTAACATCGCGCACAGTACAGATAATTAATATTCCATTTATGGAAGCGCACCGGATAAAGCGAATATATATTGCCGAGTCGCAACGGAACAGACTTCCCCACAAATCGTTACGCGAGCATACATATGTTTTATAAATCCCCCATTTGCCGCCCAGCTCGCATATAATAATACATCCCGGAACGGAAAACTCCTGTCGGTTCCAGCAGCCAGCGGAAACAAAAGGGCACGCCAATCTTCCTCTACCCTCCCCGCCTCGGTGCTCCAAAGTACGTGACACAATGTTTCGCGGGAAAACAAAAGGACCGGCTGGAGCGCCGGGAAAACTTGTCAGACTGAGCCGATGAATATTTCATACCATTACCGTGCAGTTCGTCGCTGCATGCGCGCAGAAAAGGTTGGGACGCAATTTGCCACTGACATCCCACTGACACGACATGGAAAATACATACATACAGGAGCTCCCTTTTGTGCCCCGTGTGATGTCCATAGAATCGAGGGGACCGCAGTTCGTCAAGCAAATTCATTGATTGATACCGATGGTATTTGTGGAAGGAACAAGAAACGTCACGCAGGAACTCATCAACAGAACGTCAAAAACTGACCACTCGCATTCCCATTCATTCAACAAGGACCTTTCCGTTGTGCAACCGAAATGATCACCGCGCTGTACATTTTACAGCATAACGACGGTTTATACAAAAGCTTATCGAGTACTCTGACACACCTGAAGCCATCATTCTTTTGTGCTACAATATTCGGAAAAGGGCCCTCGGAATGGAAAATTGCGTTTCACGCCACACAAAGTGGGGTCCAATTTAAAGCCCAACCATGTTTAACGAAGCTGATCCACCGGAATAAAGGACCATTTGTAGGATCCGGTTCGCGATGGTTTTTGAACCGGACCTCTAATTGCTCTCGCAAACATTCCGGACAAATATTTGCTATCCTTTCCACGTGGATCGCAGCCATTGTCGAGCGGCCAATTAGTTCGACCACAAAAGTCGGGTGGGATTGATTTTACATAATTATTACCGCTTGGTGATTAGAACGGTGATTACTAAACCAACATAGTGCTAAAGCCACAAAACGACTGATTATACTTTTAGATTTTCTACCGAAAAACGAACGCTCTATTAAACCTTCGGATGCCGTTACGCAAAGGGGAAACGAGTGAAGCCACTCAGCTGTCCTTCTCGCCAAAGTGTCGCCAATTGAGGAGTCCTCCCACAAACACACACACATACACAAGCACTAGTGGCTGTGGTTTTGTAAAGTATCGCGCCGTCGACAGAAATGGAAACTTTGCTCGATCTCTCCTCGAGCCAACGGTCGACGAAATTAATGACTCCCGAGAAAGGAAAACTTGTAGATCCCTTAAGGGTATCGTAATTAACGTCCCTCACCTAACCCACCACCGGTCAAGCGTCCCCTCTCCTGCCCTGAAAGAGAACCAGCTATCAAACACCATCAACACCGTCAACTCCTCGCCCCCCGGGGTGGAAACCCGATTTTCTACGCGCGTTGCAATTCAAACAAGTTTTCCCCGGTGGAAAGAAAATGGGGAAAACAACCCACGCGGTGGGGTTTTTCATTACGTACTTTCACCCCGGGTCGAGTGCGCTCGTCGCGGGTGGTGTTAGGAACTTGTTGTTTTCTCTCCCAATTTTCTTGTCTCGAACGCGACTATTGTTTCCGTTCTCAAGACAGTTTATGTTTATACACTTGCCATCGAGCTGGTTACGCCACCGGGGGCAAAGTTTTCAACCGAGATGACCAAACCGTCGCGAATCTCGAACGCTCTACTGCGGGTTGATCTTAATTAGTTCGGTCGAAGTCAAGCTTTTCATGCTGCTCGCAAGAGAATGTTTCTAATAGAAGTTTTCAAAATAAATCTCACAAAACAGATTACCGATCTTGCATCTACCATGTTTTTAAAATTTCTCTCCGGGAAAATAATGTTTATCCCAACACACTAGAAAAGTAAAAAAAAATAGCAGGAGCATGTTGGAGACCCATGAAATACAGGGGTTTTCAGACGATATCATAAAAGAAACAGTTTTTATTGTAACTGCAGCACATGATATTCCAACAGTACCAGTTGATTTTATAACGCAATCATGTTTATTATAACTCTGCCAGATGAAATCAGAATCGTAGCAGTTGATATTATAAAGTTGGTATGGCAGATCGAGCGATGTACGTAACTAGCAAGTATAAACGTACAAGGTAGTTCAACATATCAGGTGGGTTCATCTCGTATGAATCGCTTATATATACGTATATCGCACGAATGAGACTTCAAGGTAGTTCAACATATCAGGTGGGTTCATCTCGTATGAATCGCTTCGATTTCATTAGAAAACGAAAGGAATTTTCAAACAAGCAGTGCTGATTAATTTTCATGTGAACTGCATGTCATTCTTTACCCTTTTTTGTGAGCTGTTTCGTTCCAATGAAATCGAAGAGCTTCATTCGATATGAATTCACCTGCTATGTAGATCCACCTTGGGCTGTCATTCGTAAGATATACGATTACACACGCTAGTTGCGTACTTCGCTCAAGCTGCTGTAGGATTATAATTTCAACTGCTACGACTCTGATTTCAACTGACACAGTTATAATAAACATGATTGCGTTATAAAATCAACTGGTACTGTTGGAATATCATGTGCTGCAGGTGGAATAAATGCTGCTACTGTTATGATATCATCTGAAAATCCCTGTAATATACAATGAATAATAAGTTACATATTTACCCAATTTTGATTATGGTTTTTTATGAGAGTTGGTCAGTACAGAAAAAAAAGAAACAAAAAATCACATACACATTAGTGTATTCTCCTTTTTCGCAAAAAAAAACGAAAATGAAACTTCCATTAGCCCGTTCCGAAAAAAAGATCCCCGCTTGAATATTTATGGACAACCTGATGTTTTCATCCTCTGTCCATGGATCGATATGGAGGAAAATGATGACCCAGAGAATACGGCTTTCCACCTTCATCGAACGACATTCCCGGTGAAGCAGATTGTGAACGGTGCTCAATCCTCGGCAAACATTTACATCCATGAATGGATTACGAGTGAACTATGACAGATTTCGAATGAACGGGCAAAGATCGGCCACGGTTTAACTCCACTTGTTCTCCAGGCTCGAGACCCGGGGAGGGGCGCAAATCGCTTTCCACCGACGTCCAGATTGAATCACTCGTTTGATCAGCCCGAGTCCGGTCGGGTTTATGCTAATGTGCAGCATACTAATGAGCTCCATCGTCTCGGTGAATATGATCCCGGGACGGACGAGCTCGACTTCGAGGTATCCAGCGACTTCTTGCGAGATTCCATCAGCATCTCGACCGGGACAAGAGTCGCATTCAAATGATAAGCCCTGTTGAACTTTAAACCGACAGTCGACGAACGAACGGTGGTTCGACGTTCTACAGACCAAGTTGTCGAGACTGACGGATTGATTGAAGTACGAGGTATCCATTACGGAACTAGGTTAGCTAAATCTGCCAGCCATCTACAACCGCTCAGGTGATCTACGTCCTTGGAGAATCAACTTTTCACTTCCTTTTTCCACCATAACGATTGTCGAAATTTTGCATCGCCGTGAGGCACCATTATCGCATGGTGGAAGGAATAATTTAAACACCGATTAAAATCATCCTTCTACGCCAAAGTCTTAAGCTCTCTACCACGGCTAACCTCTGAGACATTAAGCTAATTAGGATATCCAATAATCTATGAGCTGAAAAGCACCTCAAATCTATTGCTCCCAAGAAACGGCGACCGATTAAACGATCCACCGAAGAAAATGCCGCAACGATTAATACGAATAAAGAGCGCCACGATCTTAAGCCGGCTTAGCATCTTAAAATTCGATTCATATTCCGCTAGTGTCCCTCGTTAATGAGATGAAGATGGGAAAATATTTGCTCGCCCCGGCATTCCCCCGGCATCGCGGGCGTGGAAACATGATTGGATAAACACTGTGCGCTGCGAATTGGAAAATCTTCTCGCCTAATGAGACCAAACAAGGTTTCGGTAAGACGGCGCCCCCCAAAATGCCAGCAATTTATTCGGATGCGGCAAGTAAAAGGAGAGTAGTAGGATTCCACATTCCGAGCTTCTGGCTTAACAGAGTCTAAAGGTCGCCTCTGCGTTTACGAGCGCGCCGAAAACGGAAAAACGGAAGTAAAATTAGACGAACGACCGGATGAGAAACATTCAATTTGCCTTCGCACCGCACTCGCGCTTTCACTTCCTTTTTCTCTTCGTCCGCTCGGATCATTTCCACATTTTGCGGTGGTTCATAAATCAATCATGCGTCGCAGAGCCATCTCAGCGGGACGTCAATTAAATGTTGCTTTGCTGGAAATGAAACAGAACGGCGACGAACATTCATCGCTCGTTAAAGACGAAAGCTGTAAGCGGAAAATGCGACTTTCGTTTTAACCTAAAATTGGAAGTCGTTTTTTCGGTCTGGTGTAAACGATTTAAGCAGTTCGTTTTACATATTATTTGTAGCTTACTAGCTAGCTATCTTTCATTTTGACCAACCTTTAAGTGAATATGAAAACCACATAAATCACGGCCACCATGGATTGTAAAAAAGTTGTCAGTGCGGAAAAGAATTAGCGTAAAAACTTCGTCCATTTGTTATCCCACGTTACCATGTCGTCGCTAACGGAAGCTAACCAAAGCGTAAACGAATGTGGAAAATCATGCGGATTCTTCGGATTCCAAAACGTCCCGAACAGATTTCCACATTTCACTCACTCACGGATTTATCTCATGCGCCACAAATAGGATCGTCGTCAAACAAAAAAAAAAGGTTATGAAGGTCCGTTGCTCGACATGGTCATCGTGACGGTTGGAATTATGTACAACATCGGACCATCGACCCGGCAAAAAAAAGGGACAGGAAGTTTTTCCGACCCCGGACACCTCGTTGGCTAATCTCCATCATCACAATTTATCACGTCACGCACTCCGGGTCCAGAACCAGGGGGAAGGTGAACCGGAAAAAGCACTATCCTAACCTGAAACTGTCTACGTGGCGTGGGATGGAACGAGAGCCGGAAATGAAGCGTTCAAAACCCTTGCCGACCCCTTCCCCAGGCGAGGAAAAGTCGACCTAGGAAAGGACTCTCCGTGGGACGTGATGCAAGACATTCCTATATATCGACGACCTTCGCCCATTAATCCATTAGCCGGGCGTGTATGGGTACGAACTCGAGCCCGGGTTGGTTGTGCCAGCCACCGCAAATCCTTCTCCTCCCCCTCTCTCCTACCCACCACCCACCAATCCCGAGGTGGTGCGCGATTTCACCAAGAAATCGATAGCATTCTGCGTAATGAATCTTCCCTTCCTTCATTGGCTCGCATTAATCATTCGCCTGATCGTCCGGGCGGTTTCGGAAAGGGCTGCCGACGGAAACTTGCACATTTGCCCCAAACGACGACGTGACGGGTCCGGGGGCGAATCGGTGCTGGTGAAAAATTGCGTTGGTCAAGGAGTCGACTCGATCGAGGCCATAACCGAATTGGTGGTGCAATAACCGAGGCAACATAAATTTCACCGTCGGTCGAGCTAATCTACTGTACAGATTCTTTCCATCTTTATTGATCATAATTTTAACTAATCGTGCATCGTTAATAGCGCACAAAAAAAAATATTACGAGTAAAGCTTTTAGAATATTCCGGAGTTAGAAGTTTTTTTTAAGATCTAAAGTCGTAAAAAACGACCCAAATCATCTCACTATACGATCGAGTAAAAGGAAAAGAAAATGGTAAGGTCAAATTGTGAATAAAAGAAAGGAAGAAGAATATGAAGTGATCCAACGGAAAGTAATAATTTCATGATAAAAGGCTCAATAAGTAGAAGTAAAATATATCAAACAAGTTCGTACGCAAGTGTGAAACTCACAAATGAAGCAAATCGGTACTGTTCGATATTGTAAATCGAGCCGAATTGTCACAAGAAAGGATAAGGTATACAAGATAAAAAATGAACAAGGAATACTAGCAGCTAGACGTGGAATCATAATTTTTATTGTTATGAAACTAACGAGAAGTTAGAAAAGAGTAGAGAAAAATTTTGAAAAGCAGTGTGATATTTAAAAAAGTAGCGAAAAATGTTCGACAACCACGATACAAACCATTGTTAAAACAAACATATTTCTTTCGAAAAGACAATTACTTAATTATTTCAATCTCCTAAGAACAGTCTCTGTAAAATCTGCCTCTAGTCAGATCAGTACATCGTTGTAGGAATTCATGGCGAGTGAAACTGTGGACACATTGGATTAGTGATATTAATTATACACGACGAGCGGCTAATGGTAATTTTCTAATGCTCGTCCCCGCCTCCAAAGCTCATCGGCCCCAACGACGAGAAGGGAATTCGCGGAATTCCACGCGCATCATCGTCCACCTTCATTTGCATGAAACACACCGCTTCGACAGCCTTGACGGCTCTGGAGCGCTTTCGGAGCCTTGTGGTTCGTTTATTATTCACCAACGCGCCCAAACCTGGCGCGCTCGCGCAAAGGTAAATATTATATCCATTTCCCCCCGCTGTGCTCCCCCAGCGACGCGGGAATCGTCGTATTTCCCGAAGGCTTAGACCGGTGGCTCAAAGGTGCAAAGTGAATTTTCATCTGACGCTCTTCTCATGTCAAGCGCTGAAGCTCTTAACTGGCAGTTCGTTTACGATTGTGGCAATGCTGAGTGCCATGGGAACAATTCCCCTATGACTAGCTTTTTACTTACCATTATATTTCATTTATTGTTGTTAAACTGTAATTTTCGTTTTTTGTTTTGTTAAAGAATCCGTTATTCGTCTTTTTCCACACGTTTTAAATACCTTTCCTCTCATTCCCATAGGAATGGTCGTCATAGCAATTGCGATATCGACGATTACGCTGATCTCTGCAAATGTAGCTTTTCATTTCACTGTTTTGTTCCTCACTTCCTTCAGCTCGATCTGTACTGCGTTACAATAAATCGGAAACATGAAATTCCCTTGCTGCGATCACTTCCTTCAATCAGGAAATCCGACAAATAACTTTCCCCAAGAGACTCAATCGTTAACTGAGCACTTAAAACTTCCGATCCTGTTACAAGGTCAGTATCTAAAAAGTGTGGAAAGATAAAAAAACCAGTTATCGTAGCTTTCCTTTCAATCATAAAATTTTGCTCTCAAAAACAAAACTGTTCCCATCGTAAAATTTGTTTGAGATTGTGTTTTGTTTTCAAAGAATCGACCAAATTACCACCAAAATCATCCATAACGCAGTCCATTTATAGTGGTTCCACGAAAAAGGCTACTTGATTCATTCACTCCGGGAAATTTTTCTAAAACACAGCCGATACACTTCGTCATGGGTAAATAAATCTACTGATCGCCTTTTCGTGCCGTGCATTGGCCAGCGGTCGAAGTAGAGCCTTTCCGGGCGGGAGCGCTAACCGATTCGCTCCCAAAGGGGATTCGGAAACATTGGAAAGCTTCCGCGAGCTGCCCTTGGGGGGAAAAAAAGGCAGAAAAGCGGTTCGTCAGGCGAAAACACGCCACTGAAAATGCTGAAGATAGTAGTAGAAGCGGTAAATTTATTTACCCTGCCAATCACGGACCTTTTCACGGCCTGTCGTTCGCGCATTTTCTTCCCAAGCGTGGAGAGGGTGGAGAGGGAAAAAGTCTCCAGCATTCCACGGAAAAAAGGGCATTTTTCTCGAGGCGACGGTCTTCATTCATCAGAAACCAGGTGAAGCATGTCAAATGCCCACCTTCCGCATCATCAGTCGTATTAAAGGGACCGTTTAATGTGATTTTTTATGGCTCCCCCGCTCCGGACACCGTCCCCTTCCATTCCCTACCCTCCCCGGTCGGTCGTTTCGGCGTGAAAGATAGGATCAATTGCGACCCGGCGCTGTCAGAAAGTCGTTTGTCGTGATCGTGTGGAAATGAGTAATGGGTCCTCGGATGAAAAGCCCCCACCCCACCTCCCACACGACCCAAAGGAAGAGAACATTTTCCTCGCTTCATTCGTCATCACGGTATCCGTTGGCTTTTCCGCAGTCGGTCGAGAAAAAAAAACAGGCGCTCAAGCCATTTCAATTGTATTCTTTCGACCAAAACACACTCAAGGGTGTTGTTTATTTTGGATTTACTTTCACTTCGCCCAAAAGGTCGCGGGAAATGCTTTCAACGACCGTGAATTTCTGTCAGCTTTTCTCCAGTGTGAAGGACGATAAAAACGGCACCAAATAGCCAAATAAATCAATCACTCCATAAAATGCTATCCGCTTACTAGGAGACCTTTTATTCCAGCAAGAGCGAAGAGAAAAAGATATTACCTAACCAAACCGAGGGAAACTCATTTCGCTGTGTGAAATCGTGAAAATACAATTAGATTGGAAGAAGCTTTGAGAAATTAGGTCCCTTTTTTTCCCGGGGAGCGGACAATCTCCTCTCCAATTTCCGATGATGCATAGAAAAGGTTTCCCCCACCGGCAAGCGGGAAAAGATTGTCCCTGGCATGAGCATGAAATTAATTAATTAATGACATTTTGTTCTTTTCTTTTTTTCCCGGTGACCGAAAGGTAGCCCGTATTGTTGTGGCCGGCATTCCGTGCGGTGTTCCGAACGAACCCGGCGTCTACGGCGACATCTCGGGCAAATGGTAAGAGACAGATTTGTTGTGCCACGTTCGTGCTTTTCAATAGCGATCGATCGAGGAAAAGCTGTGATTCAATTTCGTCTAAGATGCTTCAAGTACGACGGGGAAAATTGTCCATCGGAATCGCACCACGCTTTTCCACGGGTTTGTTCAAATGCAAATGAACAAGTTTTTTCCCCGCACAGACACGCTCCGAACAATTCGTCAGAAAATTTTCCCACCCGAATACTGACATTCGCAAACAATGCGTCGGTCAAACCTTGGGCAAACAATAGAAAAACCACTTCTTACTTTATCTACACACCTTGAACGCACCATTTGCGTGACAAAACATTAATTTGCGTATCGAGTGGGTCGATTGCCGTTGCTCTTGTCCTTTCCACTCAACGTAACGCGTATTTCCACTTCTTTCTTCGGTTTCTTTGCTTTTATTTCCCTTTTCGACCCTTCAAAACACACCCCCGTGAGTGTTTGGAA
Source organism: Anopheles coustani (assembly GCF_943734705.1). NCBI lineage: Eukaryota > Metazoa > Arthropoda > Insecta > Diptera > Culicidae > Anopheles > Anopheles coustani. The sequence goes on along the minus strand of NC_071288.1, from coordinate 94,733,568 downwards.
AAATTTACCTATCAGCCGGCGTCAAAAGGCGTCCCATGACCGGTTCTGGGACGCTTGGCTTGGGGACCCTAAATCTTGGATCGTAAAACCACTTCCCTAGAACCCTTCTGATTCCACCACACCAGCACCGATAAACTAACCCATCGTCCTGGTGGCTGGAAATTGATGGCCGGTCGGGGTTTTCCTTTTTTTTATTTCCTTAAGACTTCATTACTTGTGGCACTTTTTGTTCCTTCTCCGATATTGCCGTTCGATTCCGATGCATCAACTCCCACACGCCCCCAGGAGCAAGGGTTAATGGCGGTTCCTTTTTTTTCCCCACCTCCGGATGGTTTCCTTTTTATTTATTTGAGTCGGCCATCGGTTCGAGGTACGATCGGTTCGAGTCAATAAAATTCAATTCCGGTCGCTCCTAAACCCAATGCTGGCGGAAATAAATTCACCGCTCGCCGAGAAGTTACTACCCGGCGGGACCGTCGGAATCGGGAACGCTTCGGTGTTGACTGTTGCCAACCGTGGTTTTTCCGGTCGGTTGCATCGTGGTTGCCTGGAACGACCGATGACGCAAGTGGGTTCCCATCGGCTCCTGCTTGACGAAAAATGGTCCCCATCGTGACGGACACTTTTCGTTTTTCTCGTACCCTTGTAACGCAGCTGGAAGTGAGCGGCAATTGGGAATTGAGTTTCTCAATTCAACAGACTATAAAGCAGTTAAAATATACCTTTTTCTAAAACATGGGTAAGAACACATTCCCAGGTATTAAATTTAGATTAATTCTGGATCGTTTCCGCAAATTAATATTTGATTACCTCCGAATTTCCGAAAGTCCAACCGGAAATATTGCTTACCCTCAATATCTGAAGATTAAACCTTCGTGTGGTAAGACCCCGAAACCCATCAGTTGAACTCTCTTCATCGTAGGCTCTAACCTAAAATTCATGTAGACATCTTTTCTACAAATAACCCCGAATGATACGGGTTTTCCTACGTTGACTGAATTACTAAACGAATACGCTTATAATCAATATCTCTGCTAGGTCTTTGTCCTCTGGAACAAGTACAATCGGAGGATAATGTGCTGCTGGTATCATAATGGAATTAGGCGGCCGTGTCACGTACGACTTCCGCAGAAACTTCAACTGTCAAACGGGCTCGACATACGGACGGAGTGAAGTAAAATGTCCTCTTGTTTGGTGAAAAAGCCGCAACTTACTCAATACGTGGTCACTTTCGTTCTCGGGGTTTTCCAACGGATCGGTAATTGTAATCTGTACGTTGGGTTGTATGTGAAACGACGTGTCGTTGTTTCCCATCTCTACCAGATATTGGAGGTCTGGAACGACTTTCGTTTATGGTTTGACCTCAGCGTAACGATGTGACCCGGATGGAACATTTCAAACCCACGGATGTCCGTTAACGAACCATTCGAAGGTTGCTGCTATATCTTTCCAACGAACCTTCTTTTCCTCCCTCTTTCTCTTTCGCCCTCTCATTTCCGGTCTCCGACCTCATTCGCGTTACGTGAGTATAATTTACAGTGAAAACGCAATCCCAAACGCTCGGGTAAGCACACGCTCATTAAAAGCGAAAAAGCGTGTTGCGGTGAAGCTCTAATGCATAACGCATATGTGGCGTTGCCCAGTAGGCCTCGCCTCACGTTTATATTTGGTGCGAACGGTGAAAGCTCCCGTTGATGAGTTTTCTGACGCTTAAACCCATCCAGAACGGGCTGGTAATGACGTAAAAAAGGCTTAACGGGCGCTCGTTACCAACCCTGTTAACAAATTGAGTTCGAACTGGCGGGCGGATTACGACTGCTCCAACAACCAAAAAATGGCGTCATTGTGTCGAGGTTTTTTTTCGTGTTTGTTTTCCAAGTTAGCAGTTTGCGGTTTGGGCCAGATTTTCGACGAAAAATTATGCCCAGACTTTGGTGCCACTTTCTTCATCATATTATTTATTTTCCCCAGTCTGTTCCTTGGAAAATTGGATATTGACGCCTTGGTTGTAATGAGTTAGACATTCTCTTCCCATCTCCCCCACCGTCGGTCGACTTTTGGCTAACCAATTTCCACTCTTGCGGTGGCTTTTGACAACCGATTCTTTATACCTTCCAGGGCACTTCCTTTCCCGCACAAAACTCCCGGGCTCTAAACTTGGTGTGGCGAAACATTTTCTCTCATATGCCTTGCTCAAGGGCCCGTTTGCGGTACTTGAGCCTCTAAGCACCCCGTGCGGAAACAGTTGGGTGTCAAATCGGGGTTGGCTGGCGCAAAAAACCCGGTCGCAGCTGCGAAGGACCCCCCATCCGAAGGGTGTGATGATAAACGATGCTCATAATTTACGGCCACAACTTCAACCACTCCTGCGGCCTGAGCGTGCCGCCACCATCCCCAAACACGCACACACACACACCTCGTGCAAAAAGAAAGCAACGAACACCACACGTCTTGTTGTGAGCAGCAACTGCAACGTTTTCCGCCAATCGAAAATGGCTTCTCCGTGGCATTACCTCCCCCCCTCCCCCCCCCCCCCCCCCCCCCCCACCCGCAAACGGTGGAAAGGGGTGTTGCTTTCGATCAGTTTAACCAACTTGCTGTGGATCATTTATCATCGAACGCCAGCGCAAACAACGTGAAACATGTGCTTGGCGGAAAAGTTTTCCACGCGCCCCCCGTTTGATGAGGCTGTTTTTTCGCGCCGGTGCCCTTTTACTCCAGCATTGTTCTAGAGAAGTGTAAACTTTTCCTCTCGACTTTATTAGAAATTGGACTCGCCAGCAGAGCTTCTAAAAGGTTTTTCTAGCGATATTTTCTCACCTCCGACATCACGTTTCCAAAGATCAATGAATTTTCGAAATATTTACTCTGGAACGTCTTTAAACTCTGTTGCATTTTTAATATTCGTGTGTAGTGGCACTTAAGGAAAATTGGAGGATGATAATGGCTCTCGAAAAGCTGAACCAAGTTGCCAACAAATCAGTGTCAAGTGTCAATAACGTTCCGAGCATTTCCTTTCCTCTCTCGTCATGTGTATCAAGAAAAGAGTTGAGTGAAAACGCCGCTCAAGACACTATTGGAAAAGGAGAAGATTTTTCATTAAATTTTCATTCCCCTCTAGCGTACCTTATCGTATCTCATACGCATGTATGTTCTGGAACATTTCACATTTAAAGCCTTTATCACATTTGCTGCTGGGAAACGGGAAATCTCTCACGGTATCCTTCCCCAGCACGAAAGATGTTCCATTTTCGTTCTGAAAGGTTGTGCGGAGAGAGAAAAAAAAACGAGAAAATAAATTGCCAAATGTTTCGCGCTGTTTTCCATCACTCTTCTGTCAGCCTTTGATAGGTTTATCAATCCAGCGGCTGCTGGAAGCCGAAGATTGATCGGAAAAGCGCCGGAGTACATCAACAATCAGTACTTCCCGGGCGCATCCGAACCCCTTCGCGGTGTCTTCACCCACCCCCTCCCCAAAGAAGGAAAAGGATTCCAAGCGTAATTTCTTCAAATGGAGCCACCTTTGTATCGTGGCGTGATTGTAGCTGCCGTTTTCGTTTCGCCTTTCGTCTTAGGGCACCTATTCAATCTACTCACGACCTACATCAGTCACGCATTGTTGTGAGCGTTATTTTTCTTCTGCGCGCTTTCCTCCTCGATATTTTTTTCTTTAAAAAGGAAAAGAAGTAAAAGAAAATATGTGCGTTTAACATCCCCTTCCTCGCGACGGAACGGATGTGTCTTCCCATCCCGGCGCAGAAGGTACACTTTCTTATAAGGAATACAAAAGAAAATCGCTTTTCCTGTGCAACGTTCCATTAGCGAGTGTAGATTTTTCAGATGCATCTAGGAAAAAACGGCATGGGGAAAACACTTCCGGCTGTAGCACGTACGGGAAAACGGGATGATAAGATGTCTGCGTTCTTTGTTGATAAATAGAACCGCGTTCAATTCGGCTGAAGTTTTTCCTCTTGATATTTGTTTCAAATGAAAAGAGAGCCATGTTCGAATGTGGTACAAACATATTTTTAATCGAGCCATTTAATTACCGCAATTTGTCGTTTCCCTCAAATGATTCTCATTTATTTATAAAAAGAGCATCTTCTGCTATTTTTATGGTTCTACTCATTAAAAGAGGATTTTTTTGGGTTCAACTAAAACTTCTCTGCATCGAATTTTACTTCACTACAAATAGAGATTTAATTTTCCGAATAGAAATGAACGCTCCTTTCTCTCGTATATTATTTAAAAAAAAGTCCAGCAATAGTAATAGAAACCTCCCTCACACACAAAAAAATAGTTTTCCATTTTCGAGTCCCTCCCTGATAATCGTTTTCTTCATTGCAGTAGTCCTCTACTGAACCTCATTCGGCAAACCTTTCAGCCATTAGGAATTAACTGGCGGAAGAAAACGCGACGAACGGCGAGAAACTATCCACGCTTCGATCCATTAGGAAAGCGAACGAGCTTTTCATTGTTTCCAAGGCCACGCCGGGGTGAGAGCAGCTTATCGTCGCCACAGGAAAATGAGCTCCACGAAAACACACACACACGCGCGTGAGCATGCACACCGAACACACAAAGTGGACCACGGTTCATGGGAACTATTTTTAGAATACTCGATACTGCGACCGAACCGGTACTCAAATGAAAAGAAGCAAGTTGATAAGAGGACTGAAATGGAGCAGGGGAGGGGGGGGGGGCGCACAGGATATTCGGTTACCGAAGATCCGGCACACCGCCCTAGTTCCGTGCTTCCGGGACGAGAAACAATCACATTTCAATCCGCTCGGCCGAGAGGGAGATCGGGGATCGGCGAACGGGTCGGAAAAGCGCCCGAGAAAGAGCACCAAGAAAAGCGCTCCCGATTGGCAGTGCTCCGTATGGTCGGGTGGATTCCGTGTAAATGTCACCGAAACACCAACCGGAACGGATGATACATCGCGCCGGGACGGCGTACGAATGGCTTGTTCTCCATTACATTTGTAGGAATTACAATTATCGATTGAAATTTCACCACAGCGATAGCAAATGAAATTTGAACAATTTAGCCCAGCACCAGAAAAACAGTTATTCGGACGTGTTTTCTACAGAAACCTATAATTGAATTCAACTGGAAAAACCCTTCAAAAAAGTGAATGAAAACTCAAAACGCTGGGTCGTACCGTAATTTCATTTAACGGCATTAAGCAGAACTTTGCGAGGGATAATTTCACAATCGAATTAAATTGTTGATCGCATTCTGCTATTATCGCGACCCAAGGCGGGGGGAAAGGCTGAACAGGAACGCGGGGTAAAGAGCATTAAGCAAGTTAATCAAATAATCGTCCTCATCGATCGTTGTTTTTTCCCAGAATAATCCCAGAAAAGCTCACTTAAATGAAGGGCCGAAGTTATTCAATTTACAACGATCTAAAAATCATCCGAGGGTAGTATACATAAAGCTGGCTACTCATCAATTGGTCACTCTCAGGGCACGGTAATGTTTGTTGCTTTTGAAAATTTCACTCCCCCTCGCCGTTGGGTTACTCCAACATCGGAGCATAATGAAGCAATCATGCTGCCTCCGGCGAACATCAAATAAATCAATGTCATTTTTGTCATCGATGACGCGAGAAAAAAGGCGCTAGGGGGTGGGGAGGGGGAAAATATTGCTCACTCGAAAATCGGGAAAACCTATCCCGGATGAGCGACGGATGACAACTTTCCGTCCCGGGACGGGAGCGAAACCAAGCGTTGATGGATCAATCAAGCGACCAAATTCAATCCGGGAGCAGAAATCGCTTTGATGCGAGGGTGTGCAACAGTGAAAAATGTTTACAATACACACAGGCACACAATCAGAAACATCGTTTTCGGAGCGACTCCTTATTCAGCGCCTTATTTTCCTAAGCACTGACAGACACTCTTCAGATCTGACGCTCCATTTCCTGCGCCTTGAACGAGGAGGAGGATTTCGCCAGCTAAGCCAGAAGATGGTAGATGGAGCACAAACAAATAATTACACACAACCAATCCCTCACTTATTTATCGGCCTTTTTTCCGCCGATCGACTCGGATATGAGTAAACAAACAAACCATTTTTCGCGCCAAGGTTCGAAGGCGTCTTTGCGCCCGATGATAGGCAATCGGAAGCTTTTAGTAACAATTTCCTCTCCCCGCGGGCTTCTTGATTGGAGCACGTCTTTCCCATCTTTTGCCTCCTCCCTTCAAGATGAACTGTGATGCCATAAATTTTCGGCATCTAAATGCGAGTGCTTCATTATTATTTCATTATTCAAGCCCCGATATCGTGCCCGATACGTGAACGTGGCTCGGAAAAGGGATCCTTCGGCTACAGGTGAGTGCAATATTTGCACAAGGCGATGGAAAAACCCCGAATTGAAATTTCCTGTAGCTTTTGGTAAGGATGCGTATGGTACGTTATCCGCCAGACAATTCATCTCACGTCGTCACTGAGAGGACGCTCGGGCGCCAGATGTGATTCAATAATGTCCTGGTTTTTCTTTTTCGAATACGTTTAACCAAGGCAGGGCAGCTGGAAACCTCTTGTGCAGGCCTGGCGTGTATCGTCGTAAGGATTCTGTTTCATTTTCTCGGAACACGGTCCCGAAACGACGAGTGTGTGTATCTGGGAAACGTGAGCCCTCGGCCCCGGGTGTTTGGTGGTGCAGGAATTTATGATCGGTCTTCACCTCGAACCCCGGGAGGATTCCTTTTTCGCCCTGGAACATGATTTTTATGGTTTCACTTAGCTGGGGATAAATAACAAAAAATGGATTCCCATCACCCCGGAAAGAGGGGATGTTTTCCTGCATCATACGATAGCCAGGTGGAACCGAGTGCCACCTTCCGAGAACAAACACACCGGGAAAACTGTTTGTCCGTTGTCGGAGGGTGGAATCATTTCCAGCGTAATGTCATTATTTCCCATTCGTTCATCCGTTCGAGACCGGACCTCGGATTGCAGACCAGAGACCGGACATCGGGGCTTCGAAAAGACAAACAACCGGTCGGTAACGCAACGAGGAGTTGTGGGAAGAAAAATATCCACTTGGTCGAGCTCATGATCAAGCTTCGATGCCAGGGATGATGAGGTTGGTCCGATAAGGTTACGGAACGACAAAGATGATCCCATTCATTGTGGCTGTACGTTCGATCGAATTGCTTCGCCCGCCTGCCTCGCATTCGCTGTACAGCGTGTAACCATTTAATGATCAATTTGACGACGGAAAACCACATTTATGCCCATCCTGCGTCCTGTTGATCCGAGACCAAAACCAATTCCCATCCTGAGTGGTACACCTGAAGTGAATTAAACTTGATGAGCTCATGCACGAGGGTGATTCAATTGCTTAGTTTATTAACGAACCGAACGGAGCTCATATCTGCTTGCAGTACCTTCCAAAAACGTACTTCCAACACGCAATACAGGTTTGTGAAACGAACCAGATGTTGTGGCATATTACAACACGAAAGGATAAAAATACAGGGATTTTCAGATGATATTATAACAGTAGCAGTATTTATTCCAACTGCAGCACATGATATTCCAATAGTGTCAGTTGATTTCATAAAGCGATCATGTTTATTATAACTTTGTCAGTTGAAATCAGAATCGTAGCAGTTGATAGTAGCAGTACACAACTAGCGAGTGTAAACGTATATCGCACGAATGACAGCCCAAGGTGGATCTACATAGCAGGTGGGTTCATATCTAATGAAGCTCTTCGATTTCATTGGAACGAAACTGCTCACAAAAAAAAGGGTAAAGAATGACATGCAGTTCACATGAAAATTAATCAACACTGCTTGGTTGAAAATTCATTTCGTTTTCTAATGAAATCCAAGCGATTCATACGAGATGAACCCACCTGATATGTTGAACTACCTTGAAGTCTCATTCGTGCGATATACGTTTATACTTGCTAGTTACGTACATCGCTCGACCTGCCATACCAACTTTACAATATCAACTGCTTCGATTCTGATTTCAACTGACACAGTTATCATAAACATGATCGCGTTATAAAATCAACTGTTACTGTTGGAATATCATGTGCTGCAATTAGAATAAATACTTCTACTATTACACTATCATCTGAAAACCCCTGTATATCAACTCTTTCTACCCAACACAAACCATTGAAATATTAGTTCAGCACAAACAAATTAAGTCTCCTGAGCCAAACGCTAATCGGAAACCATTTTTCCAGCACACTTTTAATCTCCAAGGATTTCCATCCGCCACACCGATTATTATGCAAATGTGATTTCCAGCTCGGAGCTGAGCTGAGGAGATGTTTTTCTTTCCCACACGACGCAAGTTGTGAGATAAAAAGAAAAGTAATTTAACTTTCTCCGGTAACCGTTACCTGATTTCGCGCCAAAAGTCGGACGTCGGTTCGGTTTAACCAACCCGAGCACAAGCACCGCTCACCGGCTTACCGTCCAACTTCGTACACACAATGCGGGAGTTTGTTACCAATTTCCGGTTCTTTATTTTGAATAACTTATTGTTTAACCAGGGAGCTAACGAAAAATACCGACACGAAAAAAAGCTAGGAAAAGCTTCAACGTTTTTCCGCACCTTTGCCACGCGCCAACGCCTGCACAGAAGCGTAAAGTTTACCTACCCTTTAGGTGAAGTACACAATCCAATACCTTTTGGACTTGGTTTGTGTTTTTCCCGCTTTTTCCCCTTTTTTACCCGGGGAACTGTTGAATTGTTTTCCAGCTCGTTGACTAAATTGCTCCCTAAACAAACGGACGGATTAAGCGAAAACTTTTCTAATGGAATCAACGCCAGGAACCAGCGTGTACACAACATGTTCTTACACTGCGAGCGGATCAGCAGGACGATAGGACTTCCCCCCCCCCCCCCCCCCCCAACCCAAACTCCAGCGCACGTCATCAGTTTTCATCGCTACCCCGTTCGGAAAACTCCTTGACTAAGCAAACTTCTTGTGCCGCCTTTGCTAAACCGTTTATTGATTTCGACCGATGGCCCACTCATTCGGTTGATTCGCCTACACTACACACAAACACCAAAATACATTCCGAATCCGAAGGGCACTCGTCGAAGCGGGCTGTTTAATGGCCGCCATCCCGTTACTGAAAATAACATTTTCCGGAATGATCGTCATTGCTATTTTTGATAAAGAAAAAATAAACACACACACCAAAGCCCATTGGCTAAATACCTAAATAGACCCACAAACAACCGGGTCCCGACAATGATTTTACCGGCACAACTGATGTTTACCGATTGTGATTGGAGTTTTTCTTTTTTTTTCCACCCACCTTCCCAGGGATTAACGCGCGATGGAGGCGCCTGGTCCTTCACGTGGAAAAGGACTGAATGTGGAAAGGACTGTGCGCCAAAGTTTCAATGGCTTTTGATCGGTAGAGGATGATACGGAAAATATATATGTATGTATATTGCAACTATAGTTTAACGATGTATGCCACATATCGTTCGACGTCGGGCTCGTTGGCCAACTTTTGTGCTCGACCGAACCTTCTATCAGCAATTACACTTTATTGTCTCGATTGGTGATTTGAGACGTAATTGATGGTATTACCACAACATATCGTGGCCGCAATCGAACATCAGAGGTGTACGTACACGTTCAAAACATGCTACAGACCGGGGAAAAAACCTTTGTTCCCTTGCTGAAAGGATTTCATAAAGAGAAAGCGAGTTCCAGCTGGCGAAAAACAGGTTTAGTTTCAAATTGGAATTACTATGAATTCACTCAGCCTATTTTCAATCGCGCAAAAGGTGTGCTAATCAATACAACACGGAGCCCCTTATAAGGAATCCCTCCGGGTTGTTGCGTGGAATCATCATTTTCAATTGGATTTGGTAGAAGATTCGCCGAATTTATCACTTTCTGTCGACGGCGCAACCCTCACGAACCTCTGTGCCCTCAAGGAGTTAGCGAAGAAAATTTTGGAACGAAACGAGCGCGAAGTTGAATAACACAATTTGAGCCATTGATACTGCGAGGCTCACCTCGCGAGTACCCCCCTCAGGCGTCCCTTGATCCCTAGCAGTATCAAGCCCAACCTGTCAACAGCGTTTACCTTTACCCAGATATGGTACACACGCCACGAACAGATAGATCAGCCGCAGCCTTGACGCAGACTTGGTGGCTTTCGTTGTCGGGTTTCGCGAGCTCATGTCTTTTGGAGCCAGCTCGTCCGTAAGGTTTCGCCGGTTTTTTATTTTTTTGTTATCCTACCAATGACCAAACCCGGCGAGATTTCGTCATTCTTCCATTATGTGAGATCACGGATATATTTTTCACCGCGAACAGGGCCGTGGAAAATATGTTGCAAAAACAATTTGAAAGCGCTCGTTCGACCGATGTATGATGGAAAAAGGGAGGAAAAAACCAAAAACACAGTCCATCCGGGGGGAAGAAAAAACGTAACTCAATCCGATGAAATAGCCTTTTTTTCCCCCACCGCGAGACTTTGAGCCCGCGAGACTTTAAGCCACGCATCGAAGCTACAAGCTTGCGGCATTTCTTTTTTTTTTCCTTCCCGCATTTTATCATCACCCAAACCAAAAACCGAACCGACTCTACATTTCCAGCCGAAATAGACATTTATTTTATCTTCGTTTCATGGCGCACGTTCTTGTGCTCTCTCTTGTGTTTGGAACGCAACAAGAGAAAGGAAAAATCAGTGGTCAGCAAGACCGGTGGAAAGAGTCATAAAGAATCTCTTCAGGCCGTCGTCGGATGTTGGTTTGGGAAAGTATTTTTCTTTAGATTAAAAAAAAGTATTTGAAAGAAAAAATATATCATCCAAAAAAAACAACTTGTCTGGACGAGATGTTAGTCGAAAGCTATATGAATCAGCTAGACGTCCGCAAGTTGGCTACTCAGGAAGAATAGCATGTTTCCCCAGCTTCTTCTCTTCGTTCCAAACCAATGCTGAATGGGAAAGAATGCTTTCAAAAACTGACAAAAGAAAATTAAAAATCTCTCCAGTACGATGAAATGCGCCTGAGTGGTCATTTATCAAGCCAACATTTTACACTGGCTCGTGTTGGAAAAATGAACACATTCAAAATTGTAGTCTGCAGAATGTGTTCTAATAATTCTTTTTTGATAAACCAATCAGGAAGTAAACATTTCTTCGCCTCGTTCGTAGCGCCTGCAGTTTTCAGCAGCTCAACACTTAAGAGCAACAGTTTGCAGTACTTTGACGAATAAAACCTAACAATCATCATCAATTTTCTTCATAAAGGTACCCAAGCACTTGAGTGATTTTCCGATTCGAAACATAAATCAACCATCACTTCATACGTTTGCACTTTCCCAAATGTGGATCTGTCGTGATGACCCATGACGACCGAACCGTTCTTCCGATGTTGGGAAAAACATCGCAACTCTTTCTATCGTCTCATTTTGGATGCTCTATTTTTAGAAAATACGATGGACGCTGTTCCACTTAACCATCTCTGGCCGAAACGATACCGTTTGTCAACGCGTCTACTTGAATTGTATATTTAAAGCCGGGAAAGAGGCATTCACATCGTAAAGCACCCAAAAAAGAGCCATTTAAAACCTGTTACATCGTAAAAAAGAAAGCAGTGCTGTACAATGATTCTCCCGCCATTTATGACCACCATTTTTAAGTCATCCTGGTGGGCGCAATTTCAAGAGCAGAATTGCGGAAATGGACATGAAAAAGTAACCACTTTCCCCATCCAGGTTTCCTGCAACGGAAAACTTGTTTTATACATTCTTAAATATTAAATGAACAAAATTTTCCCAAGTGCTCACCCCCCTTAATCACTATAGTGTAATACACTCTAATGTCCCCTTTCTATCCCTTTTTTTCTTCTGGTTTAATTTATCTTTAGTGTTGTTTTGTTGTTTTTGTTGTGCTAGCAATATCCCGGAACAACTTATAAAATATGTAACGAGGCGTATAATGCCCATCTCCTTGGGCGTATTGTGCCCATCTTCATAAAGCATAACATAACTACTTTCTCATGCAGTTGTTGCTAAAGTATAGACGAACCAACGTTCATATTTTCTTTCCTAATTTCATCCAACACTGAGTGCTGTAATGGTTAACAGCAAAAAAAAGAAGAACCCACAATGTCATACAACTAAACCATCCATGAAAAGGATAGGCCCCGGAGAAAGGCATTTTTGTCCGAAAGTTGTGGATAAGTGGGTGACCTTTGTGCCTTCAAGAGAGCATAAAATTTCATTGGGCTATTGACCGGTAAACTCCCTTTTTATCCATTACAAACGGAAGGGTACGGATACTTTCGGGCTTTCGGGTTAAACGGACGCAACCGGAAAACACAGCCATTGTTTTTTTTAAAGAAGTTTTAATGAAGTAATCCAGACACGCTTCTTGACGGTTGATTAACTCGGTAAATGGAAGGACCGGAAACAATAGCTTGAATGATAAAAAGGAGGCTCATTTCACATAATTAATCTTAGTTCCAATCGATTTTCAATCGTAAAGTTGTTGAGTTTTTAGGTCAAATTTTAAATTTAATATTCAAAAACTAATCTGCAACGGAATGAGTAAACATTTTCGCTGTTTCTATTAAGTAACAAACAAAAACTAATACATCATCCAGAGTCATTACCAAAGATGGACGTCTTATAGGTTCTGCCGAATTTGCAACTCATATGAATCATCACTTTTACCAAATGAGGATTTGTGGAGCATGATTTTCCAAGTTCCCGGATGCGGATGTGGGTTTCTTTACATGGAACGTTTGCTCTTCTCTTACTCCCTCTCTTACCGACACCACCCTCATTTGAGATCATTAAACAAACAGTCAGTTTGGGGTTTGGGTTTCCTTTTTATTTGTTTGCATGCTCAGTGCGGTTCAATCCGCACGGTTTCAGTTTGGTTTTCCACATTCCACTACCCTTTGCTATGCCATCTTTTCAACCTAACTTATGAAGTGGAAACGATCGGTTTTTCCTTTCAATGGAAATGTCTAATGCATATTCCACCCCGGCCATAATTTTCTTTGCTTGCAAATGATGGTTGCATTCGAAAAATTTCATCAGAAAAATTACGGAGCAATAGCACTTTCCAAACGCCAACCGACGGGCGATCGAACGTAAGCGGGAATAATTGCTTCCATTGCATTCATTGGCATGTTACGTAAGCCGGTTCGCATATCGGTTGATAATTTCCCACCCCCCTGCAAACCCATGTGAGCGAAGAAGGAGTCTGGAAAGTTGTACATCTTCTCCCGCTTTGGAAATACCAACTCGATGCTACGTGAGATGGAATTTTCAACCAAAGGAAGGTGCTCTGCTTAGCTAACTTTTCTTTGTGGTGTTATCGAACCCCGTGAGGGGATGGGGTTGCCCTGCCCTCGGGGCTAAGTCCGGAATCGGCCGCGACGATAATACCCAATAGTATGTTGAGAGCTCACTTTCAGGCTTCGTCCCTGCCGATGACAGCTTCGCATTCGCATTAAACCTCATTTCCTTTCCATCTGGGTTCGGTTGCGCGTGAACGAATCGATTCGGTTACGCCGCACTACATCTTCGAATCGGAACCGAGTATCTTCTAATGCTGGACAATTGAGCGTGTGGCTTTGTGGTTGAGAGATTTCGCTTTCAAGTTGCGAGCTCTTTGTTCCCAATTTCAACGGCTTCAAATGGGCGATGACTGTTACAATAATTGTAGGACGCCGGTTGACATTTCTGATTTAAACAAATTGGTTGGGATGAAAACCAGAAGAAAGCGACAGACATTTAGAGAAGCCTCACCATAATTTAAATATTTTGGCTCCATGAATAACTTCAATTCTCATACCGATTGATGTCCTAAACAAATTCATCGACCTTCTAAAGAATGTGCAAACATTAAATATGAATATTCAACGAAAGGTACGGTAGCAGAGAAATTTTATCGAATTCTTTTTACGTTGCCTTTTCCTTCACAAAATGCGGAGGAAGTGACCCTTAAATGGAGAAAAAAGAAAACTTCAAGTTGGTTGGATCGAACGGTCCCCGATTGCGAGTCAACAAATCGATTTTCTCTGGGTTACATGGAGTACCTTTTTTGTTGACATTTATTGCATTTTATCAGCGACCCCTGCGTCCCGGAAACTTCCCGGATCGGTCCCGAAAGCGTGCAGCCGAAACATAATCGCATAGATATTTTGATCATAACCCGAACCGGCATCGACCACTACCGTTCCATGCTTAGTGAAAAGTTCACTCCCTAAAAGGGAAAAAGAGCGAAACAAACAACAAACGGCAAATAATTTATCTTCACGGGGGCGGAGAGCATCTTCGGTCTGGCTGTGCAGCTACAATTGAATTTGTTACGCGAAACTGGACGAAAAGAGGGCCCCCTTGAAGACGGAACCGAGGCGGTCCGTTCGCCCTCAAGAAGGGCTTACGACTTGCTCATTCCGAATTGCGGACGTTGCACATGCACTTGCGAACGGCACGTCCCGCGTGCACATGCACTCTTCTTCAACCCATTGAACACTCCGGAACGACTCGGGCAACGAAATCCGACGGCATCTTCTTGTGGCAATTATTTGCCTCGGTGGCGCTGGTGACACATGTACTCAATTACGGAAAATTAAATTGATTGCAGCACTCTATCAAATCAACTTTTACTCAATCTAGCTCCCCGTGGGTCCACTTTCTCTCGGGCGACCCTGCTGGGTTCGGCATGCTGGTCTTCCCTTCTGCTGAAACACACGATTGGCTTATCAACAACAAGGCAAAGCAATACTACGCCATACAACGTGTATGCAGCAAGAAACACTGATGTGGAACGCTTCTTTGGAAAGAAAAACATTGTTGCACGTGAATGTTGCAGCTTACACAACGCTATCGACACCTGAAAGCTGTTGAATGTGGCTTGCTCGACACGAAAACGACACTTTCATTGCATGAATGACAATGGAATACGTAAATCAAATTATTTGTTTTATTAAATTACGTTGCAATTCTCTTTCGACTGGAAGTTGATTGATTTATAAATATCTAGTTTAATTAATCTAGATGGTATGATTTGAGGATAGCTAAACGATTCTACTTCTTCTTGGCGTAACATCTTAGTAATGCCTGCCCGTTATGCCCTTATTAGACGAGGATTTTATCTGCCATCTTTGCCCAGACTTTTACTGTCAAAGTAGACTCTGGCAGGGCGTTTGACATAAAAATTATGTCAAAATGGGTTTTGCAGTTATTTCATCATTTTCATGTTTGAATTTAGCGTATTGTTCATCCTAGAGTAATGAACAAAATCTGTTGCAAACAACAGAACAAAAAGTAAACAAATCGCCACTTCGACATAAAAATTCCAATCGAAAGAAAATCGGAACGCGTTTGGCAGAAAACTTCTGGTAAAATATGACAGATAAAGTCCTCGTCTAATACGGAGATAGATTTAGAAACAAAATGTTCACCTGTTAATCAGCAACCAACTCCTCTTCACAAGAGCAACACGGTGAACAAACCACAAAACGAAACTCCTTCCTTGGTGATAAACGCAAACAGAGGGAAAATTGAAAAGCATTTCATAAGATACGTTGTAGGTTTGGGTTAGAGAACATGGAAAACCGGTTTAGGGAATCGAATCGAACGAAAAGGAAGCGACTATATCTAATGCGGTTAAGTAAAACCGAAATTAGAAATTGATAAACAAACCAAACTAAAACAATAGGGTGTTGGAAAACGCTCGAACCCGGAAATAGATGGTAGGGTGATGAAAATTACTCTTCAAACATACTTTGAAATCCATTAGCCTTCACGCAGCTGGTCGGGGAACGAGCGAACGAGCAAGCAAGGGAGAAACACTTAATGATTGTGCGTATACGCTGGTAATAGGTCAAACGGGAAATGAAAACCAAGAGGGGAAAAAAAACACACCAGAGTGGACCACTAATTTCAGTTCGTCTAGTTGATCTTAGCGGGAAATGTGGATGCGATGTGTCCGTTGCCGGTCACACTTTTGGCAATTATTGTCCTCTGGTGCCGCAACATAAACATTCACCCCTACCCCCCCTTCGGCCATTTTCCGCAAACATTGGCCGTAGTACACATCGGTCGTTACGCAGGCCGAGGCGAAGAGAAGAGAGAAAAAAAATCAATTTCAATTAAGCCGACGTCGACAACATATGCCACTCTCAACGGGTGGCCGAACGAGTGGAAAGCATCGAGCGCGCTTCATGATGAAAGACGTGCGGCGCAAAACCAACACACAACAAGAAGCAAAAGAAGGAGCAACTTCGGCCCGGCCAGCCTCTGCAGCCGACTTATGCTTGATGATGTTCTTTAATTGAACTCTGCACTTGTGCTTAAGCGGAAATAGAAGCGGAACAATACATCATCGTGTTGTAGTTTGACTTTGGGTACCTCTTTCTCGCCCGCGCTCCTGCAGATTCCCCCTCATTTGCGGCTCGTGTTTCCAGCGTGTGAGTGGAAAATAATAGCGGAAGCGGGAAAAACTTTTCCCCCTTGCTCGCACAATACCTGAACTTCGTCCCGAGGGGGAAGAGCTTTTCCCGTCCTATACACGGTTTGTAGCGAGCTGTGGTTTACCTGTTGTTCCACCCGTTGTTTTTTGTTTCCCTTACACTCTCTGGAAAAGCGTCCAATGAAGGACACTTATTTTTTCCCACATGTGTCTAGCTGGTTTCAAATACATAATATGGGAATTAATCTGATTCAGTTGTATCAAGAAAAATGTGAAAACAAGTTTAAAATTGTGTGTCAAAAAAGGAAAAACTAGTATAAAAATTAATGTTACATAATAAGAAAACATAAAATGGAGATTGGTTTTGTTATTTCCAAAACTTGATCAAACTAATCTTATCGACTTGGCGTCCTATATGAAAATGTTCATATGCAGCCTTCTTAAGATCGCCACAAATCACGAAGTAGTAGGAACCCTGCACTTCTCACTTCATTAACATCAATTCAAAGACCGCATCCAACGCCGTTCACAGATTGAGCAACAAAATTATGGAAAAAGAAAGCGGGCGAATCCGGTAAGCCAGCTGTGAACAAACACTTCAGCTCGCCTCCGCCTGGATGAGTGGGTTTTAAAAACACATCACCCTTTACACTGTTGCCTGCTTTTGCCTTCCCTTGCCTACCGTAGGAACATTCCCCAGACCGACTAATTTTTAATGCAATAACTTGTTCTTTCGGACCAGACGGATCTTTCGCCGGTGCACAAGAATGACTCTAGAGATGAAGCTCCGACGGGTTGGAAAGGGGAAACCATCGCCGTAGCCCGCAAACGGTGTGCAGTTTTCTGCATGTGCCCGCAACTGCAACCTCCGAAACAGATGGTGCAGAAGTGGGGAAGCGAGCGGGTGGGCGGAAAAAAGTTGCTTCCTGGACTCGGGAAAAACCTGTGCTGAAAATGGCCACAGGGTAAACACTCGACACCACTCGGGAGCGAAACTAAACCTTAAATCCCACCGTAAAAAAAAATCCTTCAGTTTTACCCTTGGACTACTCTTCTTTCACTACTTACCCCTTAGCTTAGGTGGTTGGTCAAGGGTTGGAACCGGGTTGGACATGCGGAAAGCGTTCGGTATTTACGGTGGAAATTTGGATTTTTCCACAACCGGAGCCCACCTATGATTGGAGTCTGATCACCTGGATTATTACCTGGTAAAGTTTTGGGTTGGAATTTTTAAAGCGTGCAAGCAATCTTGATAAAACCTCACATTCACGTAGGAAAAATGGTTTCTTTTAACATTATGTTCGGGTAATAAGAACATTTTACACTTTTTATCACACACAATCACTCATTTTCAGTTGCTTGAAGCACAAAATGCACACTTTCTGTAAAGCAGTAGAACGAACGACACCGATTTGAACCGACGAGCCGAAGCGACCAGAACCAGTTTAAACGGTTCACGTTTACGTTGGCTACGATCAGACGCGGACTTGACACCGTCTCACAAAGCCGTCAAGCAACACGCAGGACAACCGTACGTAGTCCGTACCGAGGCGTAACTGACAGCTTCGTGGCTGATACGAGCTGATAGGAGCTGCCCGTTCACTGAATCCACACTTGGTTTAGTACAGCTTGTACTAAATTCCACACGAACACAACGTGGCGGCAAACAACCGGGAGAGAAGACTATTCGCGTAGATAAAACACGTGAGAGCGAGAGCGAGAGAGCTCAGTAATGTAGATTTTCTCTCTCCACGATGGTTTTCCCGCCCGGTTTTCGCGGTGGAGGGAAAACTGGGGGGGACGGGATTCCGTGCCAGCTGTTGATTGTTGGATGGAAAACATTCAACAAGTGGGGGCGGTGGTAATGGTGGATGGCAAAAAATTCCGGCTGGCAGCCCTTTTGTATGTTGTTTTCCGCTTCTCTCCATTCCCTCGTTGGCAATGAATTTTCATTGAGGTAAAATCTAAAGCAACTATGCAACACGCTTCCAACACGCTGGCCTGGTTGCGAAGGGAAGCTTTCAGCAGCATGGAACAAGAGTAGACAAAACCCATGTAACGACGAACGCTAATGGTTAATGTAAAAACTGTGCGAAAAAATGAGAAGCGAAAAAGAGGTGCGGAAGGACAATCCATGCAGCACGCGCCACGACGCCAGCCTGTCGGCGAGGATGGCTTCCATGCCAACGGCTTTTCCTTCCCCACTCGAGCCGGAGTGATTCGTAAGCCGGCGTGCGATAGGAGCTGTATCTTTGTTATTTATTTCCTTTTCTCCGTCTGGCAACTAATCTCCTTTTTGTAGTATTTGGTTATGTTTTGTCTCTTGTTGGATTTTAAATTCGTAAAACGGTGAAGATTTGCGCATAATATGAAAATAGAATAATTAAAATTTTATAAACATAACCACCAGAACTAATCACTGATTCGACCACATTGTTCGAAACAAAAACAAGAATAGGAAGCATAGTATTCTCACAACCCAACATCCTTCCAATATGTTCGATCTCACCTCCAACCAGGCGCCTCCACCGTAGTTCGATCGCAAACTACCAGGCGCCTCCACCGTTCGCGTCAAACGTCGGCTAACTTTGGGTTTGACGACCGTTTAGCTCTTTTTAAGCACTTTACACACCGCCTACGATCGGATGGATCGGCACATGCTTTAAGTGAAAAACAATCCAAGGCCACACAAACACAACAAAAACCTGAAGCCATTAAAGATGACGACGATGTCACGTCTTTTTTCGGGCGATGGATTAACTTTTCCTCGCGGTGGAAACTTTTTCATGTCGTCGCGTCATCACGAAACAGATTGCCTAAAAGGTAGGTTAATCGATGAAACATGAGTTGATTTTTTTATTTTTGGCCCAGGGGGAAAAGTTTATACCACGATAAAAAATTAATTGAGAAAAAAGATTACACAACCACCGAAATAAACCAGCGTGATACGGGGTTTGCGCCATTTGTATCAATCTCTGTACCATGGTTGTAGTGTAGAAAATCCTCGACGCCGAAGAAATTGGTGAATGGAAACTTTCGAATGGAAGATAATGCAATAAATCAATATACAATTTTCAACGCACAATTACTTCGTGCGAAACCACTATCAAGAGCACATTTTCCGACAACTCGAATTTCATTTCTGCGCAGTCGAAAAACAATCCCACCGTATCGAAAGGCTTCATCGCTAGCTCCAATCAGCAGAAATGTTTAAAACAATAAAATAAACCTCAAGTTACCTTCAACCTTTTCTGCGAGCTAGAAACGCATACGGTCGGTTTTGCCCGAGTTACATCGAGCCCGCAAACAAGCGCACACAGATAACAGATAAGCCCGCTGGCTGCCGGCCGAATGGTCATATTTTGAAAAGGCTTCCGGTATCCGGTTCACCGCAGCAGTTAAGTTTTACGAATCATCGTGTTTACCGTGGTTGGTCTAGGGGGCAGGCGAGTTTTCCTGGATATTTGCCCGAGCAAACAACCTTTTTCCCCCACCCCGTCGGCAATATGGACATGTGTACATTCATAAATGGACAACATTCTTGGAGCTTTCTAACGGATGCTTTAATGTATGGGGATTTTTCTCTTGAACATCCTAGATTAGATTCCTAATCTTGATCTTTCTAGTTAACCTGCTCTACTGAATTTAAGTAAATAAAAGAACATCAATTGTGAAAAAGACACTACCACTACCAACATATTTTAAAATGTAAGTTTGACATAGATTCTCGGTGAATGTTTTATTGCTTAGGAAACTGTTTAAAAAGCTGCCCATTTACAGCTTTTCTTTTTCACTTTCCAAGACGATTCGCCTCCCCAAACCATTTCCAATGGAACACACCTACCAATTGTAAGAAATTTTGCGTATGGTCATCACATTGATATCCTCTGCTCGAGAGGCCTGGCAATAATGGTTCAAAAAGTTTGCACACCCGCATCCGGTCCGAAACGAAGCGGAAACACAATCGGCAAACCGATCGATCGATCCATGATTGATAGCCGCGGGTCAGTGGTGATATTTCGTGTGGGTGTACGAAAACACCATTTGCCCGGCTCTCTAATGGCCACCAATGGTCACAAACGCACACACTAACTAGGGCATCCATTTTCCATTCTTAAATCACTTCGGAAAAAAAAACCATTCGCCAGCCTCGGTCAGATTCGCGTCCTGCGATGGGACATTAATTTCCCCCCGATGATACATTATTCAAATAGAGCATCATCGGAGATTAATCAAGCGGAAGAAATAAAAGTACGCCAGCAGGGCGACATTAACAAATGTTTTAGAAATAGTCATTTCCACTACGCACGTGTGTGTGTGTGTTTGTGTGCGCGGGGGGTTTTGCATTCACATGGGAAAATAACGCCAAACACCAAAAGCGTGTACTGTTGAGTTCAAAAATGTCATTTCCCTTTCAGCAAAAAATGGCCACGGAATAAAATTTTCCACGTCGCTATACAAAATGTATTTATTTTTATTTCTGTTTTTATTAAGGACAACATTAAACTTTCTATTTATTCATGATAATTTTAATGTTCCCGTCGATCGAAAATTCAAAAGTTTCTCCTATTCTCTGCCTCCGCCTCGTTTAGAAAATAAATTCATGCAGGATGGGTCGGATGATTGTGCGTTTTTCAGTAATCTCTTTGGGTTCATCCACTATTCAGATGGACATTCGGTGGAAAAATAGACATTTTGTGAGTTGATTGAAGTAGACAGTAGGCGCTTCTTTTACGATACAAAACCCGAGAAGTGAGACCCGATGTGGGTCAAATTTTGTTGGGGTGAATATAGAAACTCATGTGAATTCCGTATGCAAAGCATGCGTCCTTGTAAGATTCGACCAGCAAACGATATGGTTTGTTGACTGAGGCGATCAAAGCATTTGTTTGTTAGTATTCCTCGCAATGGAGAAAGGAAAGAACATTTTCCCTACTTTCTGCTCTACTTGTGTCCGAATAAGTGTTTTATTTTTCCACACTAATGTTTCTCCAGTTTGAAAACCGGTGTTCCGTTTTCCCACCGCTACGTGTTTACATTCTTATCCGCTCCGCTTTTCCATGTTTGATTGCCTGCCGTTATGTGGAACCGGCGTTCGATTCAATTAAAGGCCGGCAGCAATATTACAACCCCCTTCGTTAGCACATTTTAAATTGCCTGCCCACCGACTGTCACCCGGTAGGACATAATTTCCCATTACTGCAGCGGGGGGAGGGCCGTGGTCGCCGTGGCCTTCTTGCCCCTTTATTTTTTACTCCCCCTCGACAGTAAAGCGTTCGGGTGCAACGCTGGGGTGCAATGTTTGTTTGATATTGTAATTAGAAGCGTCCGTGTACGGACGGTCAGAGTCAAGGTCAGGCACGCACAGCACGCCATAATTTTTGTTTATTTTTGTTTATTATAAAAAATTCCCCGTCCGCCGCGAAGGCTTAACGAGAGCTTCAAGTTCAAACACATTGTACATACAAAACGTTATAACTTAACTTTAAGGTCGAATCCTATTCTTAAATGTGCTAATATTTATTGAAAAGTCAAAATGACTACCTAGAGTATTGAATATTCGGATCATCGCGTTCATCGGGGCATTTGCAGCGTATTGTGTATTACTTCTTGTCTCATGGAGTAGCCTGTGATGCCTAGCTGTCAAACGGGGGACTGTGAGCTGAAGACTGTCGAGTAGGGATGGAGCGTCGATACTCCCGAGCAATAGTCCTGCAATGAAGCTTGCTTGATGATTGCGCCGACGTACTTCTAAAGATTCTAAACCTAATAGCTGGCAACGAACATTATATGGGGGTAAGGCGGTTTGATCAGGCCAATTTAGTTTCCTTATGGCATAACGTGAACATTTCCGCTGTACTGCCTCTAGTCTTTGTATTCCATTTGAGGTGTATCTACACCAGATGATCGATCCGTATTCGAGGATAGGCCTAACGAGACTGCAAAACAACGTCTTAACACACAAGGGGTCGTCAAAGTCTTTAGTCATCTTAAATATAAGCCCTAGGGTCCTGTTAGCACGTCCGGTTATATCCTCAAGGTGAGCTTTAAAAGTCAGTTTAGAATCTAATAATATGCCTAGGTCACGCATTTGAACGGTTCTCGCAATCACGTTAAGATGAATTGTATAGTCAAATTTTAGACTGCAGGACGAGCGCGAAAAGGACAACACATAACATTTATCCGCACAAATACGCAAGAAATTCGCATCACACCATGAACTGAATCGCAAAACAGCTGCCTCAAGGTTTCTGCAATCGTCAAGTGACTTCACAGGCATATACAATTTTACATCGTCGGCATACAAAAGAAAACAGTTTTCCGGAAGAAAATCGCAAAGATCATTTATATATAAAAGAAATAATAGCGGTCCGAGATTGCTTCCCTGTGGGACACCAGAGCTGCTGGAGAACTGACTGGATACACACTGCCCAAACTTCACCTTATACGTCCGGTCAACAAGGTACGATCGGAGCCATTCCAGTATCGTATGCGAGAGGCCAAGTATGTACAACTTCTTCAGAAGTATATCTATGGATATGCTGTCGAAGGCGGCCTTCAGATCCGTATAAATGCAATCGACCTGCATTCCCCGATCCATGAAGCTCATACAATCTGAAACAAATCGTACTAAATTTGTAGATGTTGAGCGTTTTGGCATAAACCCGTGTTGTTGCGGACTGATGTAGTGCAGGGACGAATTAAGAAGGGAATCGTGGATAATGAGCTCCAATACCTTAGTGACGGCACATAAGGAAGTGACACCACGATAATTTTTAGCCAGATTTTTATCTCCTTTTTTGTAAACGGGGACCATCCAGGAAGTCTTCCACATTCGTGGTACCGCACCTTCACAAAGCGACCTCTCAAACAGGTTAACCAGGAGCGGAGTCAACGCTTCACCGCATTTTTTAAGGACGACCGATGGTATACCGTCTGGACCGGGATTATAGCTCGGCTTTAAGTTGTTGAGTGCTTTGCTCATGGAATGGCCGTCGAAATGAATGCGTTGAAGGTTGACAACGTCTTGACGTACACTATTGGCCGCGCGATTGATGGCTGCATTGTCGGTAATACTTGGACAAAACACATCCCTAAATCTAGCGGCGAAAACCTCGCAGATCTCTTTTTCCGAGGATCCCACCAGACCGTTGTATTCAATCGACGACGGCTTGACTGGATTCTTGCGACGGGCGTTAGCATAACTCCAAAAGGCCTTCGGGTTGTTACGCAGGCTGCTTTGGGTCCTTGAGATGTAAGCGTCGTAAAGCAGCCTGTTATATGTGCTATAAGCTCTGAGTAGCAGTTTAGCGGATAGTTCATTACTAGCGGAAGGATAGCGGTTTCTTTTTTTTAATGCAGTTTTCTTGCGCCTTTTCAGAGACTTGAGCTCGGCGTTTGCCCAGGGTGGATTGCGTGGGGCTTTGCTGGATGGGACATGTATTTTGATAATGCTGGTCAATGTAGATGTAAACGAGTCGACAGCATTATCGATGGTAGTTGCATTGAACATATTTTCCCAGTTGGCGTTAAGGATAGCATTATTTATGGCCGTAAAATTAGCCCGCCTAAAGTTCAACCCTTTCATCGAGTGACTCGATATGATGACGGATTGTCGCCTACAATCAATTGTTACAAGGAGTGGAGGATGATGGGTGTCGGCTGGTAATAGATATTCCTCGGCTAGAAGCGATCTAACATCAGTTTTCTGAGCTGTTTCGACGTTCGTGAGAACAAGATCGAGCGTTCTATCGTTAATGTTCTGGATTACATTCAACTGGCGAAGAAGATGAAGCTGGATTATATCGATGAACATGTGGCTGGATGCGGGAGCAGTTAATGGGCGTTGATTATGCCATTTCAACAGGCTTTGGTTGAATTCGCCCAAGATAATGAGAAGATCGTTCGGTTTTAACAGGCTATTGATCATTTCGAAAGTTGCAGATAAGTGGCGCATTGTCAGAGAATCGTTGCTCTTGTTTGGAGGTATGTATATGTTACCGATGTATAAGTGTCCAGATAAAAGGGTAAGTTTTACCCACACGCTTTCTAGATTATTATCAGGCAGGCAGCATTCACTTGATACCAGTTTGTTTCGGATTGCGATGAGCACACCACCTCCGCGTGCATGCAAACTATTGCGGTCGCTACGGTCAGCGCGGTAAACAATGAAGTTGTTGTCGAAGATCAAGCTCGAAGGTATAGTTGGGTCCAGCCAAGTTTCAGACAGAGCAATAATATCATGGGAGTGCAGTGTAGATGTCAACCTCAGTTCTGTCGTTTTAGTTTTCAAACCGCGGACGTTCTGATAATAGATCGAGAGTGGTTTAGAAGGGCAATCGATGCTTGGGCTACTTGATCGCCAGACAGGTGCTTCATTGTTGACGTTGGTGATGAAAAAAGCAATCAATCTTTCTTTGCTGCGGGGGTTTCGATGTGGATGAAGTAGAAGTTAATTCCACGTGAGAAACGCTGGTGTTTTCAGAAGGTGCAGTATTTCTAGTAGTGATGGTTCTGATGGTTTGTGTATGCTCGTTTGAGCTTGGTTCCGATCCTTGCATGGTGTAATTGCGGTGTGCGAGTCTGTGTGGAGCAGCGGTATTAGATGGTGATGCAGGAGCCACGGTGATATTAGTAAATTGCGAAGGCTGTGAGAGCGTGTGTGTGTGTAAGGCAGCAGCTGATGGAGGAATTTTAGATGATTGGTAACGCTCGCGGAAGATGAATTCCCGGACTCGAAGACCAATCGGCCAAGTTTCGGCGTTTAATGCTTTTTCTCGCAGGGTAGAGGGAATCCTAACTTTAAAAGAAAGGAAACGCACGGTTGCGGAATCCACTCCTCCTCTCAATAGTGGAAATGCAATCACGTCTTCAGTGCCTAATTTCTCTGCCACGGCGGACACAACATCCTCTGTGTTGACGGTGTTTACAAGCCCGGAAAGATGGATCCAGGTGCGGTTCACTGGTGTGTCGCATTTTGCGACAATCAGGGTCGAGGACGAAGAACCGGTACCGATGATAGCCATAGGAAGTGAAGAAACGGCTCTATTGTTGAGCGAAGTAACAAAATTGTTGTTGTGTTTGGGCTCGGGATTGTTGTTTGGATAAACGATGGTACCGTTGAGGTTGGTCAAGATTGCTGACGGGTGAAAGGCCTCCGTAATAACACGGCGACGTTTACCAGAAGGAGTTAGCGGGTCTGGGGGCTGGCTGTGAACAATAATGGCTGTATCGAACAAACCGTTCCAGTGCAATTGACAAGGCGCCAGGAGAACATATTTACGATTATTTTTCATTTCCTTTCTCGACTAGCTGACTAATGGGAACCTGGAACGAACATTTACAACTTTTCGTTTTCCAGTAAATGGTTTATCCTTATCGGTTGTAAATCGTCTTTCTAATGGTAACTTGCTGCCCGGGCTGTTAACAGCTTTTTGCGGCCCATTTCGTCTGAGGAAACCTGTTTGTTTAGTTCGTAAGTCACAGAATGGCGTCGAGAGCAGGTAATTTCAATTACCCTTTCAAAATATAAAAGATTAAAGGCTCCCCTAGATCTTGACATTTCAAAGTAATATAAATTTATGAATAGGAAAATTTGTTGAAGCTAACCGAAGCCACGGATGGTCATCCATTTTCAGAGAGAAAAACTCCTACACACCAAGCCGTATATGATAGCATGGTTTGAACGCATGGTTTGTTTCCGAGTTGCCAACGGCAGCCAGTGGGATGTCTCTGACGGTTGTGGGTTTGCTTTAGAAGAAATGGATACACATGGTGAATCCGTAATAAAATGTATTCCAACAAACTACCATTCACAGCACGAGATTTCTGGTCCGAAGACCCACATCCCTATTATATCCAATTGTTTGTGGCTCGTAAATGCAGCTATCAGGTGTTTCTTGTCAGTTTTACTGATCTAACATGTATGAGTATAACCTAATAATGGCCATAAAAACAACGGGAGATGTTTCAATGAATTAAATTCCTTTTCCTCAACATATCTCACATTGTTTATCGGTTCTTTTGAAACTAACTTAAATGTTACAAAAATCAAAACAAAGATCATTACGACGCAACAATTGGTTGCTTTCCGTTACCCGTCGGCGTCATTCACGTCATTGGAGATCAATTCTCTTGGTCCAGTTTATCAGGCAAAGGGTACACACAAGCCTCAGCAACGTCTTAATTAATTTATTCAATAAAATTACGCTGCACAACTGCTTCTTGTCCTTCGGCTGGCCCGGGACCGGCCGGAGTGGATACTACGGGGTATTAGAGCAATTATCCTTTTCCCCGTAGGATGAAATGTTGCTTAGACTCCTTTTCCTTAGCCGCTGGAGTTTCAATGTGCATACAATTAAAAACGATTACTGTCACGGACTGGCAGCAAACGATTCATTTAACATCCCGCTCCAATTAAGGGAAATTTACGATCAGTTGCTTATAATCTAATGCTGTTGGCGTGGGTCATCACATTGTTGAGCGGACTTCAGTTGCAGTTGGCAGCATTTGCTGGTTGATCTTGTGTTATTAAAAAAAACTACGAGTTGTCGTTGGTGAATCCATCAAACGTGTTTTATTTGTGGCGTGTTTAATGAGGAACCGTAACATTCAATTATTGAGACCATCGTTGTTAAAGGGAACATAACGTTGGAATTTCTTGCCAGCGGTAAACATTTTCCAGCACGCCATAGTCACGTCAAAAAATGAATGAAGCTTTAACGAGCATTATATAATTATGGAGGTGTATGTTCTTTTTAATGTGTTTGTCGAAACAACAGAAGAGAACACCATCGGAGGAAAATGTATATAGAGGCATCGTCTCGTGTCGTATCGCATGGATGCCATTGAAAGCTGATGAAACTTATCAGTTACTGTATGCTGTGTTTCCACCCAACGCCCCTCACTTCAACGCCGCGATGGAAGGAGCGAAAAAGCAGCGTCTTGAGGGAAACATAAACAATGCTGCTTATTAACAAAAGTTTCAGTTAAGAGTCATTAAGAAAATGGAGGTAAACGACGCCGCGGAGAAACAGACTCGGGATAACTTTACCCCTGAACATGCCAAAACATGTCAAAGTGTTATCCAAAGCGTTGTAATGCTGCAGGTGTAAATGAAAAAC
Source organism: Anopheles coustani (assembly GCF_943734705.1). Classification (NCBI taxonomy): domain Eukaryota; kingdom Metazoa; phylum Arthropoda; class Insecta; order Diptera; family Culicidae; genus Anopheles; species Anopheles coustani. The sequence continues at coordinate 94,705,999 of NC_071288.1, read as the reverse complement.
AGTATGCTTAAGAATGTATGCCCCAACACAATGGATCTACAAACCGTCTCGTGAAATATATTGCTCGGAAAAGTATCTCTTTTGCTTCCTTGGAAATTGTTTTATGGGTTTTTGGTAAACATGTATCATCCTTTTCTACGCTCAAGAGCTCGGCTTACATTACACACAAACCCTGAACACAATGACAATAGGAAAGGGTCTATGTTCGGCCAGCATAAAGAAAGGTCGGCGAGGAGAAAGCCGTGTGAATATCGGTGTCCAAAAAGGGATACCTTTCGAACGACAGCTGCACAAAGGTGTGAATGTGAGGTAAATATCCTCGGTTGACCCGATATTAAAGCTTTGCTCCATCGTTTATTACATTATGCTTCGATTGCAAAGAGATATGCTTTGTTTATCTCCGATAGAACCGCTCGGTTTGCCCTGAGCCATAACTCTTCTCCATTGGTTTCCCCCATATTGTTCACCTGTGGCGAATGTCCAGTGTGTGAAAACACTCTGGTTTGCTTCATAGCAGGCGAGGAAACCTTATGTCTGCCGGACCCTGTTAGTGGAGATTTGTTATCGGATGGTATGTTTTGGGAAGTAGATTTATGATTATTAAACGAACCCTCGGGCTCTGACAGATCGTAACGCGGCAATGCGTATTTCCAGGTCCTGAGTCCTGGTTGGGACGACGTCCCATGGCCGATAGTGACCACCAGTTGCGGTCTGGGAACGATGGTTATTAAGTTGTTTATGAAGTCCTCGAGTCGTTCCGCTAAAAGCCGACGCTGCCCGAATTTTCCGAGCCACAACCAGAAGCCATAAATATGGCCAAGCCTGGATGACGTTTTAATTATGGGTAGCATAACCTAATCAATGGTTCTTTTGTTCTACGGCGGGGACGTCGAGAATTTCCACCCAGCATAAACACACCATTCTTTCCGTCCGCTTTCGTCGGCAGTTGCAACTTTTCGGCAAGCAGAATCGAACATTCCTTCCCAAAATTGCGCCAGCTCGCTCCCCTCTCGAGAGGAAAATACTTTACGCGTGAAACTCATAACCTCGCAAAGTTACACACAAAAGATGGCTTACGCACCCCGGATGGCCGCGGTTCACCCCGGAAAAGCACTCCATTCTCGGCTTCCCAACTAATGAAAGGATCTACCGCGTTGTACACAATGCCATGGAGATAATTTTATTAAATGTAAATTCAATGTCGACCATGCTTATGGGTATCAAAACTCGTAGAGAATGTTTTTTTTTTTGTTATCAAGTATTTACCATTTGTCGAAATAAAATTCTGAAGTATTCTGCTCCAAAATTCTGGCTGATATACCTTCTTTTCCTATGGATGCGTATATGTTCCAGGGTCTGCCCCCTCCCCAAGATTGGGGTTATCTTTAGAGTTTGGTCGAAAGTTTTCCAAGTTATTTTTCCTGGTACTTCACAACCACTCGATGACACCAAGCATAATGTTAGCTGTCTTTATCAATATTGTTGCTAGAATTTTGTGTGTTGCAATAAAATATCAAACTTTTTCAATGTCGATAAGAAAACCTTTAAACATAAAATTATTAGCTTTTCTCCTGGTTATGGTAATCTAGAATAGTCGTGCATAGATCAATAAACTACCTAAACAAAATGAACCTCTAAAAATATCATTAAAGATTTATCATTCAACAACTCAGCAGCAACAGCAAGTTCCCGCAGTCTATTTTCTAACAGTTTGTTTCGTAAGAATCGGTCGTAATGTGGAGAAATTAATGCACAAACAAAACTTTCCCAGACTACCAAATCATCCAATAACGCCGTATCATTCAATCAGTAACTTCCAGCCAGGATTATTCTTCTCCCCGAGCGGAAGTAGACACGACACAGCGAATGAAACAAACACGCGGCATAAGAATAATATTTGCTGGCATACGAAACAAAAAAACAAGCAAAACTCGCCATCAAAACACCATCGGAATGGAAAATGAGTTGTCCGGCAACGGAAAAGTCCATGGTTGATTGCGGCTAGAAACATGCCCCAGGTAACTTCCGTTTTGATCGGACTTATGGAAATCCTTTTGCTGGCTCCTTCCCGCCCTTATCGTGGCAATCGACATCAATAACTCTCCGGTTGAGAAAGTTCTTGAGATAATGGCTAACGAATGCGATGCAAACCGAAACCGGTGGAAGGATAAAACTTTTGGGACAAACAATGATTTATGCGATTCCATCCTTGCCTCGGGACATGGAGGTGCGTTTCAAAACTTCAATTAATCTAATCACCTTCCTGGTTTGTTAAGAAAACTCGTCACGACGAGAAAAGAATCGTGCCATAAGTTTGTTGGTTTGGCAACGTCATGCAAAGAATGAATTATTCACCCTTAATGATCCCGCAGACATTGCATCTATAAATATTATCTTTTGTTAATGTGTCGACTTTGCTAGACAAGTATTTCTCGAATGATAGAAACAGTAAGGAAAATGAATTACTGTAAAATATGGTTTATTATATCAACAAATAGATATTGGGGAAACAACTACATAAACGAACATCCCTTCGAAATCCCTAGCGAGAAAATTCGTCACGAAAACGTTTCGCTTCAGCAGCCATCTCCTCTATCGATCGCCGCGGACGTTCCGGTTCCTTGTCGTGCCGATTGAGCTCGATATAGATCTGATCGTTCTCCGGAAAATCGCCCAAATGCCGGGGCATTACATGGCAGTGAACATGGCACACGGTCTGCCCGGCCTCCGGTCCATCCTGTACGGTGACGGTCGAAGAGCTGGCGTTGTACAGCCGCTCGGCGACTTTCTGCACTTTGCAAACTGTCTGAAAGAAATCGTTCCTTTCGGCAGGTGTTAAATCGGGTAATCGGTGTGCAGGACGTTTGATTGATACAAGAACATCTACAAGAAAAATCATAAAATAATGTTGCAAGATTAATTGGAAGACAGCTAAGAGTCGTTACATACGTCCAGGTACAACACAACGGATGTTGGTAAAGGCGAAGCAATGCTCGGAAACGTAGAAAATTGTATCCGGGGGAATCTCGAATTCTCCGAACAAATATTTTTCATTGGTTACCGAACCGCTCACAAACGCCATATCTTGCCGGGCAGATAAACTGTACACGTCGTCCCGTCGGTGATCAAAGCATGGCATATTCGCTCGAACACTTTCTAGCTTCGCATAGTTGAGCTCTGCGACGACGACATCCAGATCCTGGTTGCCCGCTTCGCCTAGAATTTCTCCCCACGGGTTGACGACCATCGCGTGTCCGTAGCTCTCCCGTTTCTTATTGTGGAATCCAATCTGTGCGGCGGCCACTACGAAACATTGATTTTCGATTGCACGTGCTCGCAACAGAACTTCCCAGTGGGCACGACCGGTAGAAACGGCAAAGGCTGACGGGTAGGTTAAAATATCTGCTCCCAACTTGCGGAGGATAGTACTCGCTTCGGCAAAACGCATATCGTAACACTGGAAACAGAAATATCTTACAAATGACATCGAAATGGCAAAAGGCATTCTCTTGGAAACATACTATTTGTAGTCCAATCCTTCCGATAGGGGTTTCAACTGGCGCCACCAAAGCTGGTCCCGACCTAACCGTTTCCGATTCCCGAAATTTAAACTCGGGCGTAACGACGTTAAACATGTGCAGTTTCCTATAGCTGGCCACGAGCTTACCGGCGTTATTGATGAGTATATGTGTGTTGTAAATGTTCTTTACTTGGCCGTCCGTTTCCGTCGACTCCTCGATTATGCTTTCGTGTACGCCACCAAACGACATCCAAACATCATTATCCCGGGCCAACTTCTTGTACGCTTCCACCGTAGGACCGGTTAATGGTTCCGATAATTTCAATGTTTCTTCGCGATGTGTACCAACATAGTCACAGCATTCTGGAAAAAAGATAAACTATCCCAGAAGACTCATAACAGGGCAGGGAGAATATAACGCGATGGGGTATGAGACTGAGTCTTACCTGAACATCTTTAGCCTTTGATTGTTCGGTAATTGCTTGAACCTGTGCCAGGTTGTGCTGTTTATCGTTAGTGGCCCTCATCTGTGCCACGGCAATGCGTGGCGCTTTGCCGCTCTGAGACGCCATTGTGCGAACGTAGCTTGTTATTGACCGACTCGGTGCACAAACGGATTGCACTCGCAACCTTATAAGCAACGAAGTCATTAAGGGTTAAGGAACGAAGATACAGGATGTACAGTCAAATTATCGACAGCAAATTCACAGCACACAATTCTAGGATGATTTTCCGTTCAAAATCATACGTAAAGTTCTTTAGTTTCCGATTATTGAGCTTATCGCTGTGCAAACCAGAAAAGCCTTATCTGTTTGTTGTTGTTTTGAAATAATGAGGTTTCTTTCCTTCTGTCAAATCTTATCGAAGTAGTCAAACAAATTTCAATGAAACTGAAGATGAAAGACGCTAACCGATTTTTGGAGGATTTCTTTAACTGAACAGGCTCACAGTAGAGTTTTCTTGTAGTATTATTTATTATGAAGGTGTAATTGAATTGGTGCATACGCACATACGTACTACAATACCGTGTGTTGTCGCGGTCTTATTTCATTTGCTCAAAATTCCCCTGGTCCTGATTGAACACTTTTGTACATAAGAGCGTTACTGGAATCTGTTACATTTCTGGCCGAGCATCTGATGAATCAATGAGTAATGCTCCATTTTGGGTTCAGTTAGACAACATGCCTATGCCAAAATAAGCCAAAAGCTTAACGATAACTTAAGCCTACGATGATCTGCCGAAAAATCCTATAGTCCTCCACGTCCACGGCCGGAAGATTGTTGTCCTTGGCCTTGCCAACCGCCTTTGTTACCGCCACGACCGCCTCCTCCACCACCGCCCGCCCCGCGACCTCTTCCACGAGCAGCTTGTGCTCGCAGTATAGCTGATTTGCCGCGCCCAGCAGTGCCGGTCTTTGCACCCTGCTTTTTGAACATCGGCGCGTTTTTCAGCATGTCGGGAAGTATCAGGAATCGTATCTTCGAGCCTCGGATGTACACATTTTCCAGATTCGACACCCGGCCATCGCGGTAGGTGACTGTGACCTGTGTCATTTGGCAGTTCATATTATCCTCCGCTTCTATCAGCTTTCCGCGGTAAACTTCGCCGGTAATCGTCTCGCAGGTAACGATATGGCCCTCGGCCTCGTGCAGCACTTTGATTGGAACACCGATCGACATGGTTCAAGCAGATATTTGACTAATATTCGCGTTTCCGGAGTACCTCAACGTGAGTTATGGCGGCACAGGAGCTTGAAAATAAACAGAATGCTTCTTTGCACCGCTTGTCAAATGTCAAACTCGGTAGCAACTAATTACACCGTACTTGGTTCACCAAAGAGGAACTGGATCTTTTGGTAAGATCTAAGATTTATTCAGATAAATTCATGAATCTTTTGAGATTTGAATCTTCAAACGTTTATTATTCTTTCGAAACCTAAATGAATCTTTCATGGTTTTGTCACGAATCTCCACGATTCTTTCATTCCCCTTAAAAAAAAGGGTATCCTACTGCCCATTTCTGGCTCATCACTTTTCATCACTTGATGCATCTTTGGGATTCATGAATCTCTCGTTGAAAGATTCATGAATCTCTGAAACGCAAAGAATCATTCAGATTCATGAATCTTCTTCTTCTTCTTCTTCAATTCGGCGAGGATTTACTCCAGTACGGCTATTGAATCCAGCTTCCTGGGCCTTCGCAAGCTAACCTGGAGACATAGACCTCTATTGGTTTAGGACTGGCAACTAAAGGCCATATGTCCTGGTTTTCTGTGGTTTTCGATTTTCTGTAGGCGTCGCTTTTTGACTGCCACCATGCGGCCAGGAGCACTGCTAGCCAACCACGCTAGTGCGCAGTCAAAATGCGGCTGTTCACCCGCCGTAACGAAAGGAATATTTCCTTCCGTTTGTCAGATCGCACGAAACTCGTGATCCGCTTGATTACTCAAACAGCACGAGATGTGCGTCGGCTAGGATTTCTCTGACTTGAGCTCCAGCTCGGCGACACCACGCGGCCGTGCCTAAGATAACCTTACTTTTCAGCTAACCCTTTCAGGAACCTCGTGCACTGCTAACCATCCGCTCTGATGCGACGCCGAACTGGAACTGAGATTCATGAATCTGAACCTGAATTACACAACTCTAGTAAAGTCCCACCTGTCAAGCTCTTGCTACAAAACTGTCACAACCGGAGGTTCCAAAACAATTTCGGTCAGTGGTAAAAATGCCTGAATTAAAATTAATTGCAAAAGTAAATAACCATGCGCAATTCAAAGTGAGCCGCACTAAATTAGCACGGGCATTGCAGCTGCTCGAAAAACCAGTAAACAATAAAGACTCCACAGCTATGAATTTGAAGTGTAGTGAGCACATTCTAAACCAGGTATTGTTCAAGCCGCACTGTTCACGGACATCTAAAAAACAAAGGTGGCAAGAGTTGTTTCGGACTGTGGTTACCCGGCACGAATGGGATACTTTCGTTCGAGCTCTTCGATTGTCCTCGCAATGGCTCACGTTTGGTGGATTACAACTCTTATTGCGTGTAAGTTCGGAAGCGCACTACCATTGGGGCCCAGTGTGTTGATTCATTCATTTATTTCCAGAACACCTTTTTTGGTATCCTCACTCATCCAATGTACAGGGACCCTCAAACACTGCGGTTATTCTTATACGCAATGTCGCCCTGCCGCAACGAGAAAGATATTGAATTTTGCATTCAAACCATCCTGCAAGCCTTCAACGGTGAACAAACGACAGTAGCGAAGAAGAAAATTGATAAACCGGTCATCCGATCGACGGAAGAAGTGAAGCAGGATGAGGAGCAAAACAATCTCGACCTTGAATAAATCTGTTGTTTTTTTGTGCTGAACCAGCAGAGAAGTCGGTGTAGCTGTCAACTGATGCTATATTACACCGCAAAGTCGGAATGGTTTGAATGTTGATTGAATAAAGGAAATTATTAAGTTAAAGTATTTGTGCAAGCGTAATTTATTGGATTAAAATAATGAAAAAATATACTCTTCGAATTAATCATTAAAGCTGGCATCATTTTCATTGGGAATGATTTTTTCGTCAACTTCTACAACTACCTCGATGTCAAGAAGTGAAGAACCAAAGTGCGGAGTATGCACAGTTTACACCGACCCAGTGACAGCTCATTACACCATCTCGATTTCTTCGCAGCAAAAGTTGCCGCAGATCGGTTGTTTCGTGTGAAGTGTGTGGAGGTTGTATGCTTAAGCGAAGAAAAAGTTTCTTTAAGGGACTCGAAACCGATTGTGTGAAATTCATCGATGCTGCACTTCTATTGTCCGCACCAGTGTCGTGGCGTAAAAACCAACAACTGTGGACCATCTTGGAGTGGACAGTGCTAGTGGCGGAAGGTGTGTAAATACGGAACGAACGGGTGGAGTTTTTCATCATCATCCTGCAAGAGTGTGATAAGAAAAAGAAGGTGCGTGCGGGCAGCGTAGTGAAAAAATCTGTGTGTCGTTCTTCCTCGCCGTTTCTTTCTTTTTTGCAATCGTATAATGTGCTTGCTGCTGGCGCTGGCGGTGCTGCCGCTGCGGTCGCTTCATTCTGCTACGTAGCGGAAACGTAGAAACGATAGGAAGATCCGTCGGGGCAAAGAAGAGCACGCGAAGAATAATTTTCCAATCGCATTCTAGATCGATATCTGCTGCATTGCTCTTTGCCGCTGTCGCTCTTCCCCGTCCGTCGTAAGATTCGTCTCGTGTCGTCGTCTTTACCTAGCAATGGGATGGCTAAAAATGCTGCATATGAATGTGATGAAATCCCAATCCCCCATACGGCTGCGGTCATCGGCAGCTATGGGTTGATTTTTTACTGATTTATTTGTGAAGTTATTTCGTACGAGGCGAAAAAGTTCTTAGTCGTTTTTCTTTTCGCATCCAGCTAAGAAGATGCAATCGGCGTCGCAGAGAAGAAGATGGTGCAAATAATAGTCCTTTACAGCACTGGTAGTGTTTGATTGTGTGATTGTGTGCAGAGGACTATTTCCAGAATACTTCGCGATGGAGGTGCTACGCAAAGTGCACCACAGTTGTGACGATTTTGTATACTTCTTGATTTTGACGTTTCTATTTTTTGCCTTTTTTAGATGCAGAGCCCGAGGGCAGGCGCAGTTACGCATGTTTGCTTTCGATAGTTCGATAATTTGGATTTTCCAAAAAATCATGCGAATAGTCTCCTGAATCTGCATTGATTTCTAGAAACAGCCCTATCAGCCAACTTTTTTCACTGTTTTTTTTCCCTTCATTACGGTAAATGGGAACGGTAACAGATCCTCTCGGACCAACCGTCTACAACGAGAAATAGAAAGAGTCGGGCATCACGTATCCTACGTGCTCGCTTTTTAGTTTCTTTTACTAACGGTGGTCACGGTGCGGTGGACAAAAACCGTCCAAATGTTGATAACAAAATCGAAAACTAGGGCTCAGTGCATTGGGAAGGAGAAAAGAGCAAAAGACTTGCCCACCATGCTGCAACGGGGCTACGTAATGCCGTAAATGAAGATGAATGTATTAGCCATCCATCGAACGGTGGTTGAGTCTCGATCGTACAACATTTCTTTTCATGCTCCCCCCATTGTGGATGACTGCTATTATCGACCTGGTTCGTTCATCCATCCATATCTTGGCTGTGGAGACCTCCAAAACAGTTACGCGCAATGCCACACCGGCCGACCCGGGTACCGGCACCCCACTGGATGCGAAGGTGGAAGGCCAACCGGCCACCAATTTACTGCCGAATCTGTGGTGTTCAATAAAGGCCTAATTGATTTGCGGATTACGCTGTCACCCAAGAACATGCCCAAAGCGAAAAGCTTCTTCTTTTCGTCTAGCGGCTGATCTACCAGATGAGCCGGAAAATATCCCCCAAGCTTTTGCTACTAGTTACCAGTTTACTTCGATTGCTTTCGTGTGGAAAAAGTGGTTCAACTCGCCTACTTCGTGCGTATATGATATCACGTAACACCTAAGAAGGTGATGGGGTGAATCACATTTTTGTGCAATGCGTCACCGTTTGGTCGGCGCTGAGCTAATCTTTTCCGTGCAGAGTTGCACCACTCGCGTATCACGTATCCACGGGTCGCAATTTTGTCCCGTCTCCCCGGTATCAATCAGCCGAACACGTCGCGTATCCCTTATTAAAAGAAACCAACGGGCGCCGACCGGAAGCCCCGTTCGGGATGCATACAAGGCTACGGCCGGCTCTAGAAAAGGAAAACGTACAGTATCATTATTGGATTGAAAGTGCACACGACCGTGGAGCTACTATATTCGGGGCCCCTTCTGCCTGTTCTATCCGCTTCCCATGCGACTCGCAGTATTTTACTCAATTATCGACTAGGTGTAGAATGAAACTAGTTGCCAACAATGTTGCACCAGCAGGGAATGCAGGCCAAAACGCACGACTAGTTGCCAGATTCACGCTACTCGTTATTAAGAGAAAAGTCTCAGTATGTTCGCTCTCAATGGGCGGGGGGCCCTTTGTAAGAAGAGTTATCTCTCTCATGTCCTAGCATCGCCGCAACCGAGTTGCGGCCACGAATAATCGATTTCGTCTTGGATGAGAAAGCTTCTTAAACTATTGGAAAAGGCCGATCACGCACCCAGCCTTTCCCCACCCGTTAGAAATCTTCCTGCCTCAAATAATTTTATTAGCGATGGATTTGTTTTGCATGTGAATCGAGTAATATCGTATTTATTCCGTGGTACAAACATCTTCTTCACATCTACCGGCGATGGCGGTTTACATTTCCCTCCCCATTACTAAAGACCAGTCCCGGACCACACGGGAGGAATGAGATGGAAATCACCACATTCAAGCAGACGTCACTGAGCTGCGTGGGCGACCAGACGTTTTGCGGGGGAAAAGCATGATTTCCTGGCTCCGCCGGCCAGTTCGCATTCCTGCAACCGGGTGCCGTTGTTGTCTTATTGTTTTGCAGCCTTTGTTTAAAAAACTGAACGGCTACAAGGAATGTAAACATGCATAGGGAGTGTTGTTCGAAGTGTCTCAAATTTATGATTCAGATATTGTCCAGCTTCTATGTTTTGGAGTAAATATGTTCATTCATATTCGTTAAAATCATCCCTTGTCTAAAGACTCGCCACCTAGAGTAGCGATTTACCACAGAGTTGAGCTATCAGTTGTCACTTTTATTTGCATCAATCGATAGTTCGATCTCTCGCTATCGGTCTGGCCGATTCGTATGTGTATTCGTTTTTCGGATGCACCACGTGCGTACGCGTCTGCACGCATGTGTGGGTGAGAATGCATCAGTGCATTGCGAAGCAGTCTTCTTCGACCGCTCGTCTGGGGAGAGGCAGGGAGGGAGGGATTGAATGACTAGAAAGGAGATCTCTTGCGTCTCGTCGTCTCTCCGGTTTACTTTCTGCATCTATTACGCTCTCACGCAATGCTTTTGGCCGGATCTTATCGAAACCATTCAAACCTCTACTTCTCTTCAGCAGTCGCGAAAAGTCCTCGGAACGCCAACAGACCGCTGTTGGGGATTGGCAGTAAATAGGGCCACAGTTGGTGTAGTCGTGAGCGCAACACAAATGGAAACGAAACCAATGCCCCGTTCGCGGCTGAACATGTGTGCAGTAAGTTCCGATAAAGTAGACGACCGGGCAGCTTTAATGAACCGCGAGCAGTTCAGCTTTTTTTTTTCAAATGTTTTGTTCGCGATACATCTTGAAAACAATGTAGGTGGAGGAACGTCTCGGACCGCGGGTGGCGTGTGATGATGGTGTTGGTTTCAGCCGGCAAGGTGCACCCCACACCAACAGAGATCGTTGTCACGTCTCGGAGCGTTTTGCGAAACTCTCGCCCGCTTTCGCATCTTGCATCTTGTGCCGGTTCTAAATTTGTGCAATTTTGCAGCAAAACAAATGTGTCCACATCGCGACTGATTTGCCCCGCGCGGAGCACGCGCGCTCGGTTGAGGGGGGGGTGGGGCTGTGTGTGGAAACGAGGGAGGCAACGGATGACTGACACTCCGCCGAGGTGGCATTTTTGGCATCCACCACACACACGTTGTGGAAATAGTGATCTAATCCAATTTTTTAATGTCAGTAGACAGTGTTGTGTTGTTTTCGATTCATGATTCCTTCCTCGTGTCCGCAAACCACCATTCCTCGCATCTCCTCATACAAGATGTTGTGCTGCATTCTTTTTTTTACCTCACGGCGATCTTTTGTTCGAGCGATCCTCCCGCTTGCCCCCCGAGACGTGATTCTGTTTACCGCAATATGATGTTATTGCTAGACCACGTCTCCGCTGAGAGTATGGTGCACGGTCATGAGGGGGCTCGTCAGCGATGCAGAATGAAACTTGAACACCATAACGTGGTACGCGTACACGTTTTAGCTAAGCCACAAACTAAGCCATTCCCGTGCGCAGGAAGGCAGTGCGTCCAAAACCCTGGGATGCGCAACCAACCTTACACGGGGCCGGAACTGGAAGGGGCTAGGAAAATCTACATGCTGTGTGGATTCCGAGGAGGTCATATTCCGGAAGCAACCGCTGCTGCAACAGGGTCGCATTCTTTACATACACCAGCAGGCTTCCGGCGCCAATGCGTATCGGTTTCCGTTTTATTTATTTTTTTCCAATAGCTTATCATCCTTGACGTTAACCATCCCAATGAAGCTTTGTGTTGTGCAAGGCAAAAAGGGGTTGTTCTTAAAATATGATGCGCATTTTGTATGCAGTTTTTCATCTGTTCTCTTTATCGTTAGTTTGCCTCTATCGGTGAATAAGAGTCAGTATCCGCTTCAGGTCCGTGGTTTGGGGTTTCGCGAGGGCCGAGGAGCGGTTACGCCGGTTAGAGCGCCAAGGCGCTCGCTCGACGGCATGGGTTCGAATCCCATCCGAGACCGGACCCTCCCCGGCACGAGAAGGCTGTAACTATCCACGAACACAAAGGGAACAATTTAAGTAAGCCCATTGAGGGGCTCGATCGAAGACGATCTTTACGCTAACAAAGAAGATCCACTTCAGATTCAATATCAATAATATTCTGACCTTAGGTTCCATTTTCTACCCATAGCTTAAAAAACTCGGTGACACAAATGCACCAATCATCAAAATGTAAAGATTTTATGGTGTTGAAAGTAGTCTACACAACCTTTTTTGTGTTCGGCTTTGTGCATTTACCCATTGAATTCTACAGTGAAACTCTCTAAGGTGTAAACTCCCCAAGCTCAAAGCACGAAACTAGGCATTAACTAGGTTGAGTTATCGATTACAACTTCAACAATCTAGTAGTCTATAGTTATCTAGTAGACTGTGACGAAGATAAAGCAAGGATTATTCTTAGTCTGTCTGTTGTTCTAGCCTGTGGTCTGTTCTGTACGTGGAATAAAAGAGGAGTGTAATAAGCGAACCATATAACCAACAATTTTTACTTTTATAAAGTGTAGCCAGTTGATCGTGTAAGTTGGTTCCGTTGTTGTGCACATTGTAGAAGGGCTCGTAGCACTAGCAGCTCTTCCAGGTGTACTTTGTTTTATTTGACCTGCCCTATCCTTCTCATTCCTCCATGGGAATCCCCCTCTCCCCTCGCGGTGTTGCGGAAGGCCAGGATACTAAACGGTATATTTTATTTGTTCATTCCGACAAAAGCAAGGGCACCTAAAAAGGTGCAGTAAAAATGGGCATAAAACACACACATTGACGAATAATAAAACAAAACACACAAACCGCGCGATATGTGTAACACGGGTGGCTAAAACAATAATAATAATCTACACTAAAACGCACCAGCACCAGCAACAACAAGTACGGCACCGAATAAGTAGCTCATCATCTTGCCTGCCTCTAGCTCAGGGGTCGGCAAAGTGCGGCCCGCGGGCCAAATCCGGCCCGCCAAATGATTTTATCCGGCCCGTAAGAATATTTTAGTGCTTCATACAAAAAACCCATCCCAATTTATATCGGATTTGCCAGGTTTGTTTTCTTCGCAAAAATGAAGATGAAAATTGTTTAACGAGGTGTTCCTGTTATATATTTATCGATAACATTTTAAATACTTTATCTTTTCCCACTTTTTATGTAACTTTGCTATTTAGAAAGTTCCTCTCTCCTTTACAAAGGGTTTGAAAACATTAAAGCATCATTTAAAGTATTCGGCCCGCGCCTTCGGTTTCTCTTAAATCATCTGGCCCTTTTTGGAAAACGTGTGCCGATCCCTGCTCTAGCTTGTGGCGTACGGCATACTACACACCACGGTCGGTCGGTCGGTGGCGTCGTCGTCGTCGTCGTCGTCGTGTCATGGTCAACCCGCAACATCGCTGCGTGGCGCCCTCCTACCCCCTTCCGCGCGCCCGGCGTTAGGTCTTGAAGCCGGCGCCAACCGCGTCGAAAAACACAACAGCACCACGTTACGTTCCAAACTAATCGCATCGCGAGTGGCGCCCCAGCCAGAGACTCGACTCTTCGCTCTCGGATTGGATGGGACCAGAGGGTTTGGCTGGCTGGCTGGCTGGTTGGTTGGTGGTCGGCGGAACCGACCAGATATTATCGCTCTACTGCGTATTAAAGGCACACTAGAGCACGGCCAAATGCGAGGATCGTTCGGTGGCAAAATGCAGAGCAGATTATAGAGTATAGGGGGAGGCGGCCAAAACGATCGGCGAGAGAATTTTGCGCAAAGAAGACATGAAGTCGCGGCATCACATCGGATGGGAAAGTGCACGCCGAAGGAAGATCTGATATCGCACCTGACAAGACATCCGGCACCACCGCTCATGAGTTGCAGGATCATCCCCCACGTTTTATATAATCTGCTAGAAACACCTGGGAATGCCTGCACAAGTCGTGACCATTCGTCAATCGTTTTGTGGATGTCTTGTAAATGGCATATGTTGGCTATTTTCACAGATGCTAGGCCGGCGAACGAAGAAGAAGGAAACCTGCATGCCGAATGGCGAAAACGGGGACCAGGAGGAAACACGTTTCTCTGCTCTATGCATGAAATTCGCGAACATTTTCGAAAGGCAAAGCGGATGGTCTACACCGTATTTGGTTTTTGCCCCCTTTTTTTGCCAATGTGGCGTACTTCCTGCTGCTCTGGTTTGTTCCAACCACAGATTTACTTCTTGGTTGAGTTGTATTTGCAACACTTTCTCATGCCTCAAACCGAAAACCCATTGGCTTAAGCCGGGTGCGAATTTTTGGCCAACACATTGTTTTGATCTACAACTAGTTGTTTTTTTTTCGAAAAGCTCCCGTTGTTCCCATGCCGATCCATCTGTTTCTCTTAGTTTTTAGTGAGTTTGTTTTTCCTTGTGCAGACATATCTTTTCGTTATTTTGAGTACGAAACTTTTTATACTATACGTTAGTCTTTTTTCTGACGCAGTTGCCCTTTTTTGTTTCCTCCAACATTGCTTTCCTCTTCCTGCTTCGGCTAAGGAAATGCCAAAATGCGGTATAAAACAGACGACGACGACGTTATTTAAAAATACCTTTTATTTTCATGAGCTGACTGCATTTGTCGGATAAACTACAGCCGTTAACTATTTTTCGAAGAAATTGTTTGGTTCATCGAAGTATAACCCAAGGGAAGAAGATTTTCGATAATCTTGTTGTTCAGAACTGAACGGCTGGTTTAAATTGTGTAAATTTGTAACGAGTAGATTCGAGTAGGCGTTTCTAAGCTGCGCCTCAAGGGTGTAATTTTTTACCAACGCAGCAGGCTAGGTTAAGTTTTACCGGTTTCGTAACTCTCTTGCGTTTGGATAGTGGTACGAGAAGCACCCGTTTACCATTTTTGAGATAAAACACAACGTAGGAATTGGAGGAAACTAGGAGCGATAGTTTCGAGGCAGTTTCAAACAAAACACTTGTACTAAAATCTCTATAACTCTTTCTTGCGCAGGCTATGCATTTTCACTGGACACACCGGAGGAATGCTGGAGGAGAAACAGTTTGACTGGAAACACTTCAATTCAACAATGAAAAACTTAACGTTTTGATTTTGTAGAGTACAAAGCACAATTGATTATTTTATGGGGTCAGTTTATTGCTTGTAATTGCGCAGGTACATTGCAACAGTTACAGCAATCCTGTAGCTTTATTGAACATGCAGTCGCAATCGTTGCATAAGTCGGTAAAATCTCTGTTGTACAAGTGAAATAATGATTCTCAATTCGGAAGATTTTTTGCAGATAGTTCGTACAGTCATGTATTCTGAATCTGTCTGATTCATTTCAAGAAAGGATAAAAACATTAGTCATCGACTGTGATGAAAGTTGAAGCAGCTAATATTTCTATTTTAGTCGCTCATGGTGAATTCGATATAATATTTTGTAAGCAAGCGTTTTTTTCCATCGCAGCTATGCTCAATTAGCGTTAGGCTGAGAAGCGGAAAAAATACCTTACGACAGCACTACCAGGGTATTGTGCCAAAGTCCATCCCGGCATTTCTGTCCTCTATGGGTAAATTCGAACCGGGAACAAAATTAAAACTCGTTTATCAAGCCGTAATTAGACACTGGCGCGAGGTATGGTGGCACCTCGAATTTCTCATCCTTACCGTTCCGCTAGGCCCCGCTCATGTCCATCTTCGCAAGTCTCGTGCGCCGGAACAGTCCAGGCGATTAGCCCAGACGGTCACCAGCTGGGGGTCGGCGGCGGCGTTTTCAATTCCAGCTGACTCGTGGTCTGGCGATGCCAACCTCGTGACACGCTGATTAAACTGTTTACAGCTGCAACTGCAACGGTGAGAGGTGCTTTCTAGTAAGCAAAGTGCTGTATCAGCCACGAAGCTCCTTTACACTTTGCTATTTCTGTCCGCAAAGGTATACAAGGAAGGAAACAAAAATCGATCTTAATTTACCTCTGTTTGTACACCGGCTTCAGACAACCTTCAGTCTGCCCTGGCTAAATACGATGTTGCCTTCCCGAAACCTGTCACACCTACAAAAATGACTGTGCAGCACCGGGTCAAGAGATTTAATCTTGTTGTTTGGCTTTTGCGGATGACTCATCATCGTATAGGAACGTTTATGGTCCTTATTTTCGATCGCTATAAATATGAGTCACTATAAATGCTCTGAGCCAAACTAAGTCAGTTGTTAAAGACCAACAAAGGTTGTTTGCATAAAAGTGTTTCTGTTGCCCTTTTTTTCGCTGATTAATTTTTCTCGTTATCGGTATGGTATAATTGAAAGGTTGTCGTTTTCTTTATATATTTATATTAATTTTTTTAATGGAATTTCTCGTCTAACACAACCCATTGTTTTCGATTTGTTTGCTTGAAGTCAAATTTCTTACTAATAACTTTTTATTACATTCCTTTATTTGCAGGCGAAGCAAAAGTTTCACTATCGGCTTGTCGTCGTGGTTGCCTGATAAAGTACGGGAGTGCAAACGGGTTGACTCTTTGAGTTGATGCCAAGGTTAACCTATCGATAAAAACCCTTTCCCTCCCACGCACGGATCGGATACGCTTCGGTCGATGGAGCCCTGCTGAACAGGCGGCTTCCCAATCCCTAAACGAGTCGCTGCAAACACAATGCGCGATGATTTAAAAACGCAAGAAGAAACGCTTCTCAAAACCGGCCGCATCATAACCGTACACACCTGGTGTTCTCATACCATCGAGATGACCATAGCCGATCGGAAACTAGCAAACGGACGACGACACGAACCTGTGAACGAGAAGTGAAACGTACGGTGACAAAGCCCATACGCGAGCCTTACTGTCCGCATCATCATCTCGAAGGCAAACGGTTCGATTCAAAGGCGTATCGGAACTGCCGCCCGGCCATCCTGCTCCGCGTGGCTGTGAACATACCCACACACTCAAAAGGCGCACCATCCGTAAATTCACAGTTTTTTTTTTCGCTCTACACATCCTTAACACTTCCTTCCGTATCGTTTCACGAAAGTTGTCTCTGTTCCTGTTTTGTTTTCATTTTCTGCTTTACTTAAGTTTTGTTTCGTTAGACCTTTCTGTGCGTTTGTAATCTATTCGTGTTTAGCTGCAATATTGGAAATACTTGTTTTTTGTTTGTGTCAACTGTTAAGATAGCGTAGCATACCGTACGAGAGTCAAAGTGAACTCAACCATATACTGGTTTTATAAGCGGCCAGATTTCAAAAAAAGTAGATTTATGTAATGTGATAATGAATATGCTAATTACGACCACTGTCGAACAAAGCTGCAACCATACACAAGAAAACGATCGACACCCGAAGGCTACTTCCAATCTGATAAATCCAGAATTTGATACTAGATTGATAGGCACAATTTTGAGCAGTACTCTATGCCAAATGTCCGGAACATTCTGTACGGCTAGTGGTTGGAAGAGTAAAAATTATCTGCAATTACTACTCGTTGGTAAATGTATCACTATCGCTAGCGCATAGTTAAGGGGGAACGTATTTTAAACTAACACACTATAAATTGATGTGCGGAATGTACAAGTGAACAAAACGTAAGAAATGAACATTCTCTCGTACGATTGAAACATACATTTTAAACCTTCACGGAGAAATATTTGTACCAAAATCCCCTTGGAATCTGCTGTCAAGGCTTGAGTACACAACTCTTTCCGTACCCGTCGGGATTCTTACCCAACACTTGTTCAAAACTGCAGGGCAGTGAAAGGACGTGTTTTTAAACGGGCAAAGGCAAGCGTTTAAAATTGTGTATTTTACGACAGATAAGAAGTGCTGGATTGGAAACAACGAGGTTGAATCCTTGTGCACAGCATACTTCAATTGCAGTGAATCAGCACTTCTTGAACTAAGCAACAGAATTAGGCAATTATATACAGACATAGATATTTACATCAGCCAGCATCAAAACGTTATCCGAAGGGAGGCGATAGGGAAAGAGAGAGAAAGTTGTTTTTCCGCAAGCTGCACATCTGAGATATAGAGAGAAAATATTTTGCTAAATATTTACACGCCGCGAAAGGGAAATGTTCTAATTGGTCGGCAAGGCTGAGGCGAAAGCCAAGGAAGTCGTCTTTTGATTACGGTATACTGTTAAATATTCATACGTTGTCAAGTGTGTATTGTTTCCTATTACTGCGTTAAAAATCCATCCGTTTTGTTCCGGGCACGAGAAAAAGTTGCACAATTTCATTTAATTTAATACCGTATGAACGTGTAATACATAGTACTTATATTCGCTAAAAAGCTTTATAACCGCGGTTTGGATTAAAATTGATTTTTAATCTGCATTGTCATTAAGAGCTAAATTTAGTATATACTTAAGGGCATTTGTTTTCATCTTTCTTCACACCATTTGATACACCATCAGTTGTTTTCTTTTTCGAAAACATTAGTTGCACGTTCCTCGCAGGAACTCTAGTGGATTGAAAGACGGTTAGCAAAACGCTTTTTACGCCATTTTCGATATTTCGAAGGCCAGTAAATCAGTTTGTCAACTCTTTTTTTTTAGTTTGAATTGAGAGCTTTTCTGGCAGTTCCTTCTAGCGTTTGGTGGATAAGAGATCTGTTTTAGTTTTTCTGTGTTCCTTCCATTTGGTGTCTAGTAACCTACGATAGATTTTAATACTTTTACTTTTCTCGTTTTTGCACTACACGTTTAGATCCAATTTAATCCGCAGTTTTGTGTTTAGTTTTTTTTTTATTTCCCCTTTCTTATTTTGAGTTTCTCCCTTTTTCTCCTTCAGTTTTACAGCTTTAATTTTTATTTATACTTTTCTTCTCATTCGAATCGGTTCGAAAATCCCAAAGAATTCCTACAACTTATCCTAGTCTTGAAGAAGAACAGCTTAACAATATACTGAAGGAAGTGTCTAGTACGAAAAGAGTAGAAGCGCCAAGGTAAAGCATTTTCAAAATTTCTATACCGCTAACATATTGGCAACAAGCAATTTAGAAAAAAAAATTACACAACACAAACACACACACACACACGCACACATACACATTCAAAAAACACACATAAGAAGAGCCACTGCAGAGTGTTTTTGAGTGGGTAGCAGATAACCACAAACCACAGAATCAACTCGTTTTTGGCTTGAAGAAGAACGTCTGCCGTAACGACAGACCGCACAGATTGTGCGAACCTCACGCAAGGACGAACCAGCGCGTAAATCAACGATCTCTCCGATCGATCTCAACGAACTACCGGAAGCTTCCGGGGGGGGAGAGTGTATTCGGCGGAGAACGTTATTTTCATTGGAAGTAGTTGCCGGCAGTCAAAACACGTCCAGTACATTAGGGATAGTATGTTGCAATAATGCCGTACAAATGGGAGCAACAAAAAGATCATGTTTTGGCAGAAGGTAAGTCCCATTTGCGTGTGTTTTACAAATGCTATCCATGAAAGCTGTATGGCTGAAACTCTCATACTCTTTGTGGTTTACTTGGATCACTTTACATGGGTTTGATTTGACTTGAAATCCTATGGCGTTAAAAAAGGTTGAATAACTTATCTGTGTGGTTTTATTTTAGATCAGTACCGGGTTCCTTCTTTCCGTTTCCCACGCTTCGCTTGCCTGGTTGATAAGCGGCCCCGTGGTCTGTTACAATTTAAATTATTATCATGCCCACCCCACCGGGCTGCTGTGTGTTAACCTTTCTGATTAGCGAATGACCTGAAATGGGACAGAATGTGACGTGTATTTTATTGGCACTGCCAAAGGTAGCACACCAACGAACGAACACGCCACCAACGTAGAACTCAAAAGTCAAGTTCGCAATTCGTGGCCAAACAAATGGCGACGATTCTGTCGACGATGGTACCACGGTGTAGGAGAAGGCAGCGACGGGGTTGACATTTAGAATCTTAAACGGAAGCCAAGGTTCTCTTCCTGTCTCTCTTTCGATCAGTGTCGTATGCATGGGGAATTCGTCCCCTTTTTTTCTGAAGAGTCCCAATGGTGGTGCGGTTCGATTGCGCCACCGCACCATTCCCGTTGCCAGTGTAGATTGTGGCATTGTTGGGATTCCTCCTTGTTTGTTCTCGAGCAACAGGTTGACTGGCCTTTGCTGTTGGCGTGTGCCTGCTGACACTGGAGAGGCCATTCGCAGTGAGTAAATATTCATCGTTTAACACCCGTCGAAGAAGCGTTCGCGTTCTTCGCTGTCAAAGCGCGGTTTTTCATTGCGATCAGTTTCATCAGACACTTTGTTTGTGACGTCACGAGGGAGCAAACGGTTTGGATCGTTCGCTCTTTACTTTTGCCAGCCGCGGCCATACCGCGTGATGCTCATATACCATGCTGAACGGAGGTTATTTTTACCGCAACGTTGCGCTTCCCGGTGATAAGAATAGTTGTGTATCATCCCTTTCACTGCTTTCTTTCGGATCACTCAGTCGTTCGTTAGTCGTTTGGTGTTGTTTGCTGTCCCGTCCATATTATCTGCGTTCAGAGGAACGTGAATGATCACTCTCGCTGCGAGAAACATCAAGCACTCACATCAACAGCCGATTGCACACCATCATTTTACCTCGGCCATCTATTTCGAGCACCAATAACTCACATTTCGAAACAAACAAAATCTTCTCCACGCGGTACCCCCACTAACGGACCATAAATGCCAATAAAGAAAAAAAAACAATTGATCCAACGCCTACCTGTTTTAGCACAGTTGATCATACATTGGCTTCCGATAATAAACAGTGCTCTCGATGCACATCAAAGAGCTCCGGCTCGTTTTTCGCGAAAGGGAAGGTTGCATCTTCCCTTTCCGTGTGTTCTGTTTGTTTTAGTTCAAACTGAAAATGGTGTTTACCCCGTTGAGCATCCAGCTTAAGAAGCGAACAACAACGGAGAAAAATACTGATGCAGAAACATTTTAATTCTTTCGTTCCTTTTTTTAAGTACAGTAAAAACCCAAACTAAACGGACTTGTATGAAGCAAACGAGCAAGAGTGCACAGATAATGGAAACTACCGTAATAATAGAAAAAATCGTTTGAGGCATGAGTTGAAAGTTCGTTGGCCATAATGAAAGGCGCAATACTCAGTACGAACATACGAAATAGTTAAGGTAAATGAAGTTAATTTTTGAGTTGCATGAGTAATTTATTTTCCATAGGGTTACTATGATATATATTTCAAACCACATACCATTCTTCTAATGCCTTTCCGACGACATGTTCGCGGCTTTCTCTGCGCAGTTTTGGGAGATCGAAAATTTTTCAATTTTAAAGGGAGGTTCTTATCTTCTCCACTTCCTTCTCAAGTTTCTGATAACAAAAACTCTCAACCTTGAGAGTTTGAAAAATGTAATATCAACTGTATTTTTTCCAAGACGCACATTAGTTTGCTTTTCCAAAAGTGAAGGGAAGTGAATTCCTCCTTTTTCGAAACCGAAAGTAAATATCATTGGAACTTGGCTTTGGGCTTCGATTCCGAAGCTGATCGATGGCGAAAGAATGCAATGGTGGCTCATCCCCGCCAAAAATCGTCAATTTTGTTTGACGTTGCTTCTACACCACACGAGTGTTGCGAGGTTCTATTTGAAATATATGGGGGTGTTTATGGCTCTTCAGTACGTCGCACCAGCACTTGACCCAGGTGGCAAGAGGATCAGTTCATAGAGCACGCTTCGGTAGTGATCAGTGTGTGGTTTAGACGAAGGCCCGCCCGCCTTGATGATCATCAACGACCTGCGTCATAACTGCGTCCTCTTGCGTGTTTCACAAACAACAATATGTGCACAGTGTTTCGCGGCCTTAGGGAGCTGCTCTCCAGGCTGCACCTTCATATGAATGGATGCGCTTGCTTAAGGTGGACCACCCCTGTGTTGTTGATGCACCCTTTTTGACCTTTTTTTATAACTCTCCTACACTCAAGCTGTGGCGTTGCTTTTTCTGCCTAAGAAACGATATTATCTGGCAACAAAGTTGTAACAGTTTTATCTTGTTTTGCTATGATTCACAGCAATTCGGTCCAGGCAGCGTCACATGTAAGCAACAGTCAAGACAACCAGCAGAGTACGAGAGTTTCCACCACGACGAGTAGCCAGCAGGTCAGCAGCAGCAGCTACCGTGTACGGAGATTGCGTTCCGCTAGTCAATCGACATCGTCTACAAGCCTGAACAGCATCAACAACAACAACAACCCCTGCATTAGCAGCAGCGCGAGTCAAAGTGCAAGTGGTGCCTGCAGTACCGCCAGCTCGAGTGGTGCAGGAGGTAGTAGTGGAGGTGGTAGTAACAGCAGCACCAGCAACGTGCTCAACAACAATAATACGATCACGTACAACCACAACAACTGCAGCACACTAAGACACCAGCGGCATCATCAACATCTTCTTCACACGACACGATCGAGTACTTCCGGTACGAACCAAACGGCAGCCAACACGGGGGCTCTAATCTCAAGAGTGTTTGACCACAGCAGCAGTAGTAGCAGCAGCACCACCACCACACCAAACACCAACGCCAACGCCAACGCCGGCAGTGGTAGCGTCGTGCCCGCCACGGCTTCATCAACTCCTTCGGTAGGCGGATTGGCAAACAACACCACCAGTGGTGGAGGAGGAGGAGGAGCGGCAACAGGTGGAAGTTTTCACCGTCGCGCATCTCCCGGGGATAAAAAATCGCATCAGCAGAAAAACGATGACAAGATGGACGAAAGACGGCAAGCACAACAACAGAAGACGCCCAGCAAGCAACACCAGCAGCAGCCGCGTGACACAACGCCGACTAGTCGGAAGAACAGGAAGGATTCAGATGGAGCAGCCAGTGAAGCAGCGTCACCAAAGAAAAGAATCTTCTCGCACCAACGACATACGATAATGTCGAAGGCGGCAAACAACACCGCTGCCGCCGCGACGCCGACCACCGCGGTGGTGGATGCTACTGAGCAGGTGGAAGAATCCATCGTCATCGAGGATGAAGGCAAACGGGAAGTGGACGAGGGCACGGTCGAGGATGACAATTCCTCCTGCGGCGTCGTGCCACCGTTGGATTCAGCGGTGAAGGAAGTGGAAGAAGCCGGGGAGAAGCCGCACGACTCGCCGGCGGACGCTGTCGCCATGGAGGAAGAGAAGGAAGTTCGCCGCTCGAAGGCACTTACCAATGACTCCGGTATCGAGGGGGAAGGTCATCAGCTGTCCAACCACCATCTCGAGGACAACTCGAGGACGACGGATGAGGAGAAAGATTCGTGCGTTGGAAGCAAGGAGAAGGTAGAGCACGTAGAGGATGAGGAGGGTGCTGTACAGTTGCGGTCGTCAGAGGCGGCACAGCAACGCCGGGAGGAGGGAGCATCGTGCGAATCGGATGGATCGCAAACCCGCACCATCCTACGATTCGTGCGGAAGAGCCTGGAGAATACTGCCATGTCGGTGATGTACTCCGAGAACGGTGTGTGCACCGAGACGATCGAAACGGAGTACCCACGCAACCTGGACGATAACATCGAGATACTGAGCCGGGAGGCGGAAAATCTCGCGCTGCAGTTTAAACCCGCGGACGAGAAGCTCGTCTTTGGGCCAATCTTTGATCTTGAAAAGTTTGAGGAGCAGCGCAAGCAGCAAAAGAAAGAGGACGACGAGGACGAGGCCATCGGAATTTCACCGTGCGGGCGGTTTTTGAAGTACGACAAGGAGGTTGGCCGGGGGTCTTTCAAGACCGTGTACCGGGGTTTGGATACACAGACCGGCGTTGCAGTCGCTTGGTGCGAGCTGCTGGTAAGTGCATTGAATCCCCAGAAGAATTAAACACACAGACTTACGACAAACTGCGCTACCCTTCCTTATTTTTTCCCATAGGAGAAAAAAGTGAACCGTGTCGAAAGGGCACGTTTTCGGGAGGAGGCCGAAATGCTGAAGAAACTGCAGCATCCGAACATTGTGCGCTTTTACAACTACTGGGAGGCGGCACCGATGGCCGGAAACAAGAAGAAAAACATAGTTCTGGTGACCGAACTTATGCTATCCGGCACGTTGAAATCGTAAGTGTTCCGTGAACTCCGTTGTGGGTGTGAATGTTTCTTTTTTTTCATTCTAAATTTTATTCCTTTTTCTCCAGCTACTTGCGACGGTTTAAGAAAATCAACCCGAAAGTACTGAAATCCTGGTGTCGGCAAATATTGAAGGGTTTGCATTTCCTACATTCACGCACGCCGCCAATCATCCATCGTGATTTGAAATGTGATAATATTTTTATAACCGGAACGACAGGGAGTGTTAAAATAGGTGATCTAGGATTAGCCACGCTGAAGAATCGCAGCTTCGCCAAGTCGGTGATCGGCACACCGGAGTTTATGGCACCGGAGATGTACGAGGAGCACTACGACGAGGCGGTCGATGTGTACGCGTTCGGCATGTGCATGCTGGAGATGGCCACGTCGGAGTATCCGTACAACGAGTGCAACACACCGGCCCAGATCTACAAGAAGGTGACGTCGGGCGTGAAGCCGCAGAGCCTCGAGAAGGTGGAAAATCCGGAGGTGCGCGAAATCATCGAGCGGTGCATCCACGACAAGAAGGAGGGCCGGCCGACGTGCAAGGAGCTGCTGAATTTTGAGTTTTTCTGCGAGGACATCGGCATCCGATTGGAGCCGATATCGAAGGAGGCCTTCCTGGCGAGCCCGGACAACGTGCGGATGGAGTTTCGGTTGCGCATCATGGACCCGAAGAAGCGCGTCAACAAGCACAAGGAGAACGAAGCGATACAGTTCGATTTCGACATCCGCGTGGACGATGCGGACGAGATTGCGAGCGAAATGTACAAGTCGGGCATACTGATGGAGGACGACTCGAAGACGGTGGCGAAAAATCTCAAGGTACAGATACAAACGCTGCTCAAGGAGCGGGAAGAACGTGCCCGTCAGCAGCAGGTCGAGCAGGAGAAGGAAGTGCTGCAAAAGCAAGCCCTCCTAGCGCAGCAAATGTACCAGCAACAGCAAATGCAGCAGCAGATGGAGAATGATCTGCAGGTTACGGAGCTGCAGGTACCACAGTTGCTAAACCAGCAGAATACGGTTCTACCAGCACAACAACAACCACAACAACCGCAGCAACAAGTTCCACAAAATTACTACCAACCCGCGTCGCTTCCGGCAGCGCAGGCACAACAAATAATTTATCAGCAACAGATTTCGGCACCGGTCGGTAATGAACAGCTAAAGCAGCAGCAACAACAGCAACAGAGCTATCAGCAACAGCCTCCACCTATGGGAGGTGGTCAGTACATCGTAAACCAATCGATTTCGATGCAACAGCAGCATCCCTTACAGCAACAACAAACGCAACCACAGCCACAGTTCCTTAATCAAATGACTCCATCTCAGCAAACACAAGCGGTTGTCAACCCGCAGCAGCAGCCGTACGTGCAACAGCAGATATATATTGACCCGCAACAGCACCAACAGCAACAACAGTATTTGCAACAGCTTCAGCAACAACTGCAGCAGCAGCTAAGCAACCCCCAGCAAGGCCAATCGCAAGGCTCCACTACGATGCAGTTTATGAACCAAATCGGCTCGCAGCAGCTGGCGCAGCAAATCTTTCAACTGAAGCAGCAAAACTTTGCCATGTTTCAACAGCAGCAGCAGCAGCAGCAGCAAGCGGAGCTTCAAGAACAGATTTCCACCCTGGAGCAACAGCTGCAGGGAATCCTCCCCATTCATAACCAACCGGGGCAGATTATCCAACAACAGCAGCAACCGATGCAAACAACGGTATACGTACAACAGACACCGCCACAACAACAACAAGCGCCTCTCATGCACGGTCAGCCGATTCAAACGACCGGGCAGCCAGTTTACTTACCACAGCAACTTACGGATCCTTCGGTACAGCTACATCAATCCATGCCAACACAGTTGGGAACACCACAGCAACAGCAGCAACCGCAACAGCAAAGCTCTTCGGCAATCATTATGCATCATCCTCAGCCGCAACAAGCACAGGTTTTACCCCAACAGCAGCTTTTCGTTCAGCAGCAGCAGCAGCAGCAGCAGCAGCAACAACAACAGCCTCCAATTATGCAGCAGCAGCCGATGCAAACCACTCAAACAACACAGACGATGCCAATGCAACAGATTCTACAACAATCCCCAGCCCCATTGCAGGTACCAGCGCAACAGCAGCCACTACTACCCCCTCAACAACAGCCGATCGTGGAAGCGCCTCCTCCCGTAGCGCTGGCTAACGAGAATGTTCAACTGCAACAACAGCAACAGCAGCAGCAACAGACGATTGTCCCGCAAGAGCAGCAGCAGCAAACGGTGTTGTTGAGCAATGTTCCATCGATTAACTCGAACGGTGGAGCTATGGCTTCGGCGGTTGCGATAGGAACCGCCGCCACAACAACAACAACAACAACAGCGGGTGGTGGTACGCCAGGCACTCCCGGTCCACTCGATCAACCAGCCACGGCCGGCACGCCGGTCATGCCTGCCTCACAAGCAGCGCTTCCGAAGCGGCTGACGAATGAAATTAAAAAACGACGCAACCAGCGTTCGACCGAGCGAAACCCGAAGCTGCACGTGCTCGGCTACGAAAACAACATCATCGAGTGCGAGATGGAAAACCGTGCGAAAAAGATCAAGTTCAAGTTCGATCCGACCAACGTCAACACGGTGGAGGTTGCTCGTGATCTAGTAAGTGCCACCCTCTTTGCAGCGGTTCTCTCCCCGGCCATTGATAATCTTCTCCCTCCGTTTTGCAGGTCAGCGACGACCTACTGAGCGAGTCACAGACGACAGTTTTCATCGAAATGGTACGCGACATCCAGCGGCAGCTGAAGGAAAATCCCAACCAACTGCCGGTCGCCTCCCAGTGCTACCGACGTTCGTCGGAGAAGGTAAGAGATGACCACAACTCGATCCTCTCGGCCATCCTCCCGATTTCCCCTCCTTTCCGTGTCTTCTTCTATCACCAAACACATACATTATAGGTGCGCCTATCAAAACGTTACGTGCTATTGGTGTGAGCGTGCGTGTGTGCGTGTGTGTGTGTGTGTATATCTCTGTGTGAATATTTTTGAAAGAAGTATATTTTCCATCCTTCCTTCACATCAGTTCGAGTTCGAGCGTTTAGGAAAGGAGAGTGGTATCTGAAAAAAAAAACGCGCACACCAATGCTTCGTATGCATTCATTCGTTTTCTATTTTCCCTCCCCAATCCAATATTCATGGATGATTACGGCTGTGCTTTATCTGGTGTGCTATAATAATAAGAGCGCAAGCACGAGCTTTCTGCGGATTTTTTTTTTTCCATTCCGTTTTTGGTTATTTTGCTGCTACACAACGCCAGGAACAAAATCCGTTGAGCGGGGCGGCCTCTCTAGTTGGGTGTATTACGGTGTTTATTTATCTGATTTACTGCAAACTGAACTAAACTCTCATTCCGTTGCGAAGTTTCGTTACACATGTAAAGTAACCGGAAAATTAGTACAAATCTGTATAAAGCATAATTACCTTTTGATAATCAAGTTTGATATACAAAAAAATGGAATGAAGTCACACACATGACAGTGTAATTGAATATTTAGAACTATCAAATCGATAGAAACAACAACTGATAAGTTTTACGTTTGAATTGCTATAAACTTGCTTTTTTTTTATTTTCCTTTCAAAAGGTTTAGGTGATTTTGTATCATTGTCTATTGTTGTATTTTAATACTTAAAAAGTATGAAACTCTTAGGTTATTATATGATAAATGCTTCTAAAACTACTCACGATAGTTAACGCAGAAAGCTTTCCACAAAGCAACGAAACCGTTATGGAAAACTTTTTCTTTCGCGACATATGCAAGGTGATAGAGCTTGCACTGCTGGCTTTTAACCTCTCTTGAACTAGTTTTTCTTTTCTTTGTACACCACTATCACGCTTTTATTTAAAAAAATAAGACTTGTAGCACACGTGGCCAAAATTACTGGCGCACCAACGGCCATGATATTCCAATGAGTTTACACATTTTCCATAAACCTCCCACTTTAATGTAATTTATATGATAAGTCGTAAATCTCTTTACTCTTTATTAATACTTTCTTTCTCTTTGTCGCATTGCTCGTGTACTTTCATCGTCGTTGATTACGAAAAAAAAAATAATGCCCCCCACATGACACAACTACTCTTCCTCCTTCCATTACACATTTTGTTCAAAAATATATAAAAAATAAAATTGTCCTCAACGGTAATGCCACCACAACCATCACCACCACTACCACCACCACCACCACCAACAGGTGCGCCATGCGTCTCTAACACGTCAGCGTTCGACCTTTAAAACACACCAGAGACACAGATCTGTAAGTGAAGGATACTGAAAAAAAAACTTTTTGCCCTTTTTGCTTCTACGTTTTATAATGATAATCTCGTTTTTTGTGCTCTCTCCTCCGATCGAATGTCCTTCCGTTTTTCCCCCTTCAACCCGTTTTCTCTCATTGTGTATGCCAGTGTGTTTCCTGTTTTGTGTGTGTGTTTCCATTTGTTTCTTGATTTTTTTGATAGGCGCATGTCCATTTGTGCGTGCGCGATTCGATTGTTCAACCACACACGATGGTTGATGCGATAATTGTTCATCTTATATTGCCACATGCTCACGTTTCTTCACATTTTTTCTCTGTTCGCTTCTGTTTCTTACGCGATTTGTTTTCCTTTTGGGTTGTGCGTGTGCGTATTGTGTGCGCTTGCAAATGTGAGCTAATCATTTTGCGCTTTCAGTTCTAGTCTTTATTTTGCTCTTACTTTCCCATACTTAGTTTGGTGTGAAAGTATGTCTTAATTTCATTCGTTTTTGATTACTCATAATAATTTCCTATAATTTTTTTTTCGATATCATAGCAATGGTTAACTTTTCTCTCCCATTCAAAATTAACTTTAGTTCAAACTTTTGACACTGTAGATTGTATTTGAGATTTTCTAGCACTTAAGGAGAAACTACTAGGAGTGAAACTTGATTAACTTATTTAAAGATCAACAATTGAAGCACACGCTATGACATTTTAAATAGTTCTAAAAAGTAGTGAGTTTTAAATTGGAAAAATGTTTTCATTGCACCATTGCTTTCTGTGCTTGCAGCTTTTCATGGGTGCACTTTCCGTGTTTGCTTTTTTTTATTTTCCCTTTGGTTTTGCTAACTTAAAACTTAAGTATGTTATGAAAATGGTCATTAAAGCGCTAGTTGTAATTGTTGCAAAAATTTTCGAAAAGAGGTAAATTACCGTTTACCGAATGTATCCTCTAAAACACACGTTTGCAAACGCTACTTGCAAATGCGAACTGCTCTCTGATCGTTTCATTAATCGCCATTTTGTTTTTCCATTCATGCATAATTGCTTCGGCACGTGCAGCGTGACGAAACATCAACGACCGCGTCCAACTTTACGCACATCTTCGATCCAACGATCATCGAACGGCAAGCGCTGGGAACGGGCATTTCCAGCACGACGACCTCATCGTCCTCATCGTCTCCCTTGTCACAGCAGCAGCCCGCTTCAGCGATCACTACATCGCAGACAAACGGTGAACTGGAGAAGACACCATCGCTGGATGGCGGTGACACGGTTGCACCGACAGGTTCACAGGTTCCTCCATCGCAGCAGCCGGACGTGGAGTATAATAATGACGCTAACATCGTAAACGGTGTTGCTGCTGACCAACAGCAACAGCAGCAGAGGCAACAACTGCATCAGCAACTGCAGGCGGCAGCTACCATTACGAGCGTGGTGACGTATACGATGGACGACGGAGCCAACGATAACAACAGCAGTTGCGATGAAAACTCGCGAAAAGCCAGCACCGTCAGTACGGATTACACGTCGCACGAAAACACTCCAGAAAATACGATCACATCGGGCAGCAATTTGAGTATCCTACATCAACGGCTCAGTTTCGGTGAGCCCGGTGACCAGCAGCAACAGCAGGCAGACGCGAACGGTCCGGGTGGAAACGGTGGTACAACCGACGTAGAGTTTGCCGAGCAGAACTCGACCAAGATCGAGAAGATGGATCGTCCAGAGACTATATCTAGTTCAGTGCCATCAGAAACCACAACAGCAGAAGCTATCAATTCCGCCAGCACCCAAGAAGATGGCGGCGGACCAACGTTTGATAACCAACAACAGCTACCGGTGGCCGAATCTTCTAGTCAAAGCATACATTCGTCACCGGCGCTAAATGGCGCGACAGTTGAGGCTATCCGGGCGGCAGGTGGACCACCGTCTAAGACTGAAGAAGGGCCAGCCTCAGCAATGGATGGAGCAAACATTGAGTCTCCCTTGTCGGAACAATGTAGGACGCCGGTCGCAACTACGCCGCAGCTGAAACAGCGTAAACTGTCACGGTTTTCCGTGACACCAGTGGTCCTTTCGGTGGCCGTTGGAGGAGCCGCGGCAGAGCAGAATGAATGTCTCCCTTCGACGGTGGATGCGTCTCCTAAACCTTCTACTTTCGGTACGGGAGACACAAACATCGTGACCGATAGCGCGGCTTCTGGAGGAGACATGCCACCAGCACCCTATGCTGGAACTGTCCAGCAGCCACAACAACAACCCGCTCCGGAGAACTATAGCACCTTTCAGCCCGGGCAAGGTATGGAAGCAAACACTCAAACTCAGTTGCATGATGCATTACAACAACAGCAACAGCAGGTGTATCTGCAGCAACAATCTTTAGATCTTGAATTACAACAGCAACAACAGCAGCAGCAGCAGCAACAGATGCTACAACAGCAAATGCAACAACAACAACAACAACTTCAGCAACAGCAACAACAACAACAACAACAACAACAACAACAACAACAACTTCAGCAACAACAACAACAACAACAACAACAACTTCAGCAACAACAATCATATGCTCCTGTGGTGCAACAGGTGGCGGACGCCATAGATGCAGCAGCACAACAACAGCAGATGCAACAACAGTATCAGCAGTATCACCAGGAGTTGGCTATCCAGCACGCCCTCCTTCAGCAACAGCAGTTGCAATATCAGCAACAGCAGCAGCAACAGCAACCGACTAGTATTTCCACCGCGGGTGGCATGATAATACCTATGGAAGCCGAGCCTTCATACGACTTACAGCAACAATACTATCAGCAGCAGCAGCAGCAGCAGCAACAACAGCAACAGCAATTTCAGCAATATCAACATATACAGCAGCAGGCGATCATTCAACAGCAATTGCAAAACCAGCAACAGCAGCAGCATCAACAGCTGATGCAACAACAACAACAACAACAGCAGCAACAACAGCAACAACAGCAAGTTCAGATGGCGCAACAGAATATCCCTGCCAGTGGATTGATGTCAACGCAGACATCCATCGATCAGGGAGCGCGAGATTCGATACCCAACAGCAGCAGTCGCATGCCGGAAACTCTGGAGCAGTTAAAAATCGGTCTCGAAAATATAACACACGTGCATGTGAACACAAACAAATCGGGCGGGAATGCTGGTGGTGGATCAACCGGTCTTTCCTCGCAGGCCAGCACTAACGCATTGTCGGCGATGGTTTCTCCTCATCCTGCGCCGTACGCCATGCAACCCGGAACCAATACGTCCGACCAGCAACAACCGCAGCAGGTGATCATTTATCAGACGCAAGAGTATATCTTATCGGACCCGAACTACCAGACGGCTGAAGGGGATCAGTTTGCTTCTCGCACGCAAGAGTACATCGTGGAGGGTACGAGCTATGCGGCGGTGGTGGCCGGAGAGTTTCAACCACAGCACCCGAACGTGGCCCATGCAGCACCTGATCAGTCCAACGTCGAGCTACAGCAAAAACCGATTGTTTCGAGACGTACCTCGGCCGAAATAAATAGCACACCGGCAATACCAGTAACGGACGCTCCGGTCGGTGAGGTGACGGATGCTGGCACACCAAACGCTGCCACGGTGCAGCGAGAACAGGAGAGGCAACTGTCTAACCAGAGCAGTATAGATCGCATCGATAGGTATGTATTAAACCAACCACCTCTTCAATTCTGCTGATCTTTACACTGTATTTTTTAAATCGTACTTCCGCTTTTCTAGTTCTAGCAGCCTTGTTGGTTTGCAACTGAAGCTAGCACAACTGACAGTTGGCTCTGAAACACCGAAGTCGGCTGTTGTCACAACGGACAACGCGCAATCCTTGCATCCCCAGGTAAGCGTGTAATCTTCATCTTTAGACACCCTGCCCGTTATTAACCATAATTTAATTTACTCCCAGCAACAGTCCGCCGTAACTAGCCCCTCGGTAGAGCAGGTGGAGCCAAAGTTTGCGAACGAAGCGAAACCGCTCATTCGCAAAGTGTCCCGCTTTCAGGTGCAAACCGTACAAGAATCTCCTCGCGGGGCGGTAACCGCAGACACGAAACCGCACCGTAAACTGGCAATGACAATAAATCCGCAGGAATACGACAGTCCGAACTGTACCGCTTTTTCATCACCGACGGATGAAAAGTCTTGTCAAACATTACCATCCGTGCAGCAGCAGCAACAACAGCAGCAGCAGCAGCAACAACAGCAGCAGCAACAACAGCAGCAGCAGCAGCAGCAGCAGCAGCAACAACAGCATCAGATACAACAACCGGCCAGTGGCCAAGGTAGCGGAGCGCTGGTCTGTGAGGTTCCTACCACTAACGATCTGGAGGCTAAGCTAAACCAAGTTCTCCCAAAGACACCGAACATGGAATCGGCGGCACCAAATTTCAATCTGACACCATCGCAACAAATGATGCAGCATCAACAACCGCAACAAAATGCGTACGTCGCCCCGCTGCAGCAACAAACACAAGTTCCAATGGCCAGTCAAACACATATGATGCAACAACAGCAGCCACAGCAGGGACATCAGGGGCTTCAAATTCAACAGACGCCGACGCATATGCAAACGCCGGTTGCAATGCAAGCTAACGCGGGCAGTAAGTTCCCTTATTTGATTTGCGTTTTGGGGGTTTTTTTTCACGCAAATTGATTTTTTTTCTTGTTACTATTTTAGATACAGTTCATATGTCGATGGTCGACGGTTCTGGCTATGCTCCAGTTCAGCAGCAGCAGCAACAACAACAACCAACTCAAGTATTGCCAGCGCAACCAGCACCTCCGCAGCCTCAGCAGCTTCCACCAGAGCCCTCGTTTACCAACGCTGATATAGGTCAAAATCTGGTTGCCATTCAGAACCACCTATGCGGGCTGCAGCTGCTACCCAGTGCCCGGCAACAGCTTCAACTGTTGCTCCAAAGGCAGCACATCGAGCACGAGGAGCTGAAGTTGCGTCACTTCCTCGAACTGGAAAAGTTCCTCAAGCAGCAGAAGGAAGACATGAAACCAACGCAGGTAGCGCAACCGGCCCCCTCTGGACCACCCCCAACCCAAGCAGCAGCTGCCGTTGGCACACCCCCTCAGCAAATGATCTCAGCTCAGCATGCCACGCCGGGTCAGCCGACCGTCGCACAACCGGTTCCACCTACTCCATCGGTTCCCATCGGAGTACAACCAGTCCAGCAGCAGCAGCAGCAACAAGTTCTGATGGCGACCGATCTTACCTCTCCCACAATGGTCGTCAATCGTATCGGTTTTGAAATGCCGGGCATGACCGCGGGATCATCGTCGTACAGCAGTGCCAGCTATACGAGCACCATCGGCAGTACTGGCAGTGGAACTGAGAACGACCAAGAAGTGGCTGCACTGACGGCCGCTGCTGTCAATGTGGAGGCGGTAGTTGCCATGCAACAGTTACAGTTGCAGCAACAGCAACAGCAACAGCAACAGCAACAACAACAGCAACAGCAACAGCAACAGCAACAGCAACAGCAACAACAACAGCAACAGCAACAGCAACAACAACAGCTGCAGCAACAACAACAGCTGCAGCAACAACAACTACAACAACAGTTGCAGCAACAACAACAGCTACAGCAACAGCAACAACACCAACAACAGTAAACGAATCTGGCCACGGTCTCGGCTACTATTGGATGTAAATATTTTTTGCGATTACGCTCGGGTCAATAGTTTATCCGCGTGTATGTGCGAACGTGTGTTAGAAAATAAGGAAGGATTGTTTTAAACTCTAGATTGGTCCCCCAATGTCGACCAGTTTCCTCACATAATGGCAATGGTCAGTCACAGCACTGATGATGATCCCATGAAATGGCATTCGTTTACTACTATTACTACTACTACTACTATTACTACTATAACTACTACTGCAATGCATCGATCTCATTCCATATTCCACTGTTCGAAGCAAATGTGTACCGTCTCCGTGCTACTAAACATCGTCTCGACACTTACCGCTGTACCCCGGTGGCATTTCGGGGCACTTGTCATACTTCTGGAGGAGGAAATATTTGATAATCGTAGTAGGTCGAGAATTTTACTTAGACAGACAGCGACTACTGTTTTTGTTCCTCAAAATTGCACACGATATGAATGCTTGGATCGAAAAAGAGATTTATATTGACGTTACAATAATCCAGTTAAACGTGTAGGAACGTGTAGACGAACGTGAAGGAATAGACCACAGAACCGGTGATGGCGAAGAGTTTGTTGTGCTGTTGCGTTGTAATGCTGTTTGGGGAAACTAGCGGTCCGGTTCACAACGGAAAGAACGGTGGCTGCCGTATGCCACGCGCGCCCGCGTATACATTAAAAATACTATGCATATGGATATGTTTTAACGATATTATAACCCTAGCCTCTAGCTTGTGTGCTTGTTGTACGCATTCAGTGCCCTACGGTAGTGATCCACCCAATTGTACTCGTCTTCTGTCCCTTCCTCGGAAGCGAACAAGAAGCTCACGGAATGACATTTGGTATAGAGACAAACTCCCTTTAGCGCCACGGCCGGCCAAATTTGACGAGGCATCATGGACGAACGAGTGAAGACTTGATGATTGAATAAGCTCCAAATTAAAACGAAATTGTCAGCAATGAGGAAATGAAGCTGCTGACCCCCTGTATCTGTAAATGTTTGAGTGGGTGCATGTGCTTAAACCAAAATTGTATCACCGGATTTGCTGTTATCAAACAAAAACGTACGTACTATATAATGAGTAATGTGTGCGTATATATGGCTGTAGCAATGGCAAAATAGGGCATCCTTCTTCCCGTATGATAGG
Source organism: Anopheles coustani (assembly GCF_943734705.1). NCBI lineage: Eukaryota > Metazoa > Arthropoda > Insecta > Diptera > Culicidae > Anopheles > Anopheles coustani. The sequence continues at coordinate 94,670,933 of NC_071288.1, read as the reverse complement.
CATGAGAGAGAAAAAAAAAGCTTAACGAAATGGTCTAAAACAGCGTGCAGGTGCATCATATAATACACCGCTTTCACCTGTCGTGGATAAACTAGCTTCCTATCTTCCACAATATAACATACAGAGAGAAGTCAGAAAAAGGGGAAAACTACAAAATATCGAAGAAAGGATCACTATAAATAGCGTCCTTTGCGTGCTTGGTTTGGATCGTTTTTGATACGCGTGTGTAGATCGTTATGTGCTAATTGCAATGCAACGAACTGCTTCTGAAAATGGGAGTGAAGAGAGAAAACCTATGATAGCATATACTGGACTATCTTATGATAGAGATTAACGCCGACAAAGCGGCGCGCTGTTGCATCGAGGCGAGGGAAAGATGTGAAACATGATAGCAACACGCCTCTATGGGGCTGCATAATTGGAAATAGTGACAGGCATGAGAACCAGAACTGACAGGGTTACAACAAAAATCTACTGTATTATATACTATTCGATTAAATTAAGATATTAAATATCTATTCAAACCCGCTAAACTGTGTTTTGTGTATGATTTCATCGCGATATACTGCATTCAATAATAATGTTTCTTCCCATTTGCAACTAACGGCTGGACTCGCATCTTCAAGCGTTGAGTTATCTAAAATCATTCAACTAACCTTCACTGACTGGATTGAATATATTGTTACTTTCGATTTACAGGGTAGCTTGTTTAATAGTAATAACTTTTGTTTTGTAAGATTAAATCGGGATGTGCGCGGACGCACTTCCCGGCTACCAAAAATTGCGCATACGAGTTATCCACATGAGGGATAATCGCAGGGGTCAACCCAACCGAAGTGCAATGGAAGAGCCTCGCCCTGGGGGAACCGCCTACATGATCACGGTAACCCCTATGCCAGGTAAGTATGCTTTTTCGTCCGCTCGCTTGCTCACGGCATCTGCGACCAACATGCTACGATAGCGATGCATAAAATCCCTATTGTACAGTTATACATTTACTCAGAATTCACTTTTTATTCAATTTCAATTCCTTCTACATCCGAATGATAACAAAGATTTTTCAAAAGGCAAACTTCTCTCGTTTGTATATGAATGCACAGCTGAATTCCATTCATAAAGACAAGCGTTGGCTATTCCACATTCGTTCTCTTCGACAACATAAAAAGCCAAGCCGGCATTAAAGCCTCAGGCTGTCATTGATGCTTCTGAGGTGTGTGTGTGTGTGTGTTTGTGTTATGTTGACTGGAATTGTCAAAAGGAAAAACCTTTACGAAAGGAACTTATCTTTATGATGGCATATTAGTTCGTTGAAACTTCGTACACAAATTCAGAGCCTATGAATTAAGCATATTACGGACATACCTTCTTTAAACAGAAAGGTCCTACAATTTGTAAAGTTATTTATTTATTTTATTATTTTCCCTTCTGAAACATTTCATATGTCATTTTGCTAGCTCTTCACATTCGCAGAATGCCAAAATTGACAGCATCTGAAGAGAATCTGTAAATCTGTAGCAAACACTTGGTTTCAATATCGCAAGGCAAGAGTTATGATTCTAGTAGAAAAACGGCAAACGTTGAGAAAACTAGAGGTAAACGATACGCAGATAGCCCATGCTGGTGAAATAAGGCAGGTAAAGATGAAGGTTTTTCGTGAAAGCGAGACAAGCAAGAGGGGTGTCAAAGTTGTCTGCCAAGCATAGCTGTGCCCGACGCTAAGGGATGAAATTAGTCATCGCTATCGTAGCATGTTGGTCGCAGATGCCGTGAGCAAGCGAGCGGACGAAAAAGCATACTTACCTGGCATAGGGGTTACCGTGATCATGTAGGCGGTTCCCCCAGGGCGAGGCTCTTCCATTGCACTTCGGTTGGGTTGACCCCTGCGATTATCCCTCATGTGGATAACTCGTATGCGCAATTTTTGGTAGCCGGGAAGTGCGTCCGCGCACATCCCGATCTTAACTCATTACAACAATTCCTTACTATATATAACAAACCATGTAATGCTTTCGAGTCTGGACGCAAGAAAAAAACATTGCTTGCTTGCTGAACTGTTGCTACAACCTCGGAGCGGTTTTGGTCTGGCATCAGATTCCTTATCCTTGGTTATTGGTAGCTTTGCCTACCCCACCATTTCACCTTTCATCCCTGCTGGGACAGTTTCAGGCTACCTCTCAAAGATTTTACGGACTGCGTCGTCCGATGTCAATCTCGAACACAGGTAAGAAGGATTCATCAGATTTGAACAAATGCCATGTCTCGGAGGCTTTTATGATTGTTGGAACTGAACCAGTATAGTTCAAGCTTTGACTGTCTTTACAGGTATCGTGGTTGAAAGAATTTTCCCAGAATGCCTAGCATTTTAATCAATAAAAGTGTATCGTTTCTGTTCCACTCGAATTTGGCATCAAAATATCGACTATTTATTTCCCACCACCAGGAGAGCAGTGTATCAGACACGTGTGTCTACACACTTACAGGCCATGAGAATCGTGCCCCTCGGGTTCATGGCGAATCTGTAAATAATATTCAATTAGGAGCAAACACAGTTAGCACATTCCATCACAGTCACCTATGGCCGCGTTTCCCTGAGGAATCCAATTGCTATCTTAATTTCTTGCTGAGAAAACAAATGTCAATTGATTATTAACCCCTCCCTGTCGAGGGAAAATCAGACAATCACTTCCATTTGCCCGAGAAAGGAGTTCTGGGTCAACATACCGCTAGGAGCAATTCCAGGAGTATCAAGGGCGGTTAGCTACCTTTCGAAATTGTTCTGATGAACTGAGAATGAGTTCAATGACAATAATACAGCCGAAACAATCGCTAGACATTCCCGTAGCGCCGGTATTCATATGCACGGCCTTTTGTGTTCCTCCCATAATTGCTTATGTTTCGATTAGGCGCCTCTTTCGAAGCTTGCAAAAATTGCCGTAGCGGACGGTATTTCACGTCCCCATGGCGGGGTATTGGTATTAGTTTTCAACTAGCAATAATCGCACCTCGGTTGTACCTCATTGGTTACGATATCGCCACTGCGCAAAGCTAGCCAAACCACACTCCGCACGCACGACCACACTCTGCTAGCCCATGCTACGCTAGTGATGCGTAATTTTCTCCTTTCCGACACTTCCATGCATTTTCCTTTCCATTACAGCAACTTCGTTTAGATTCTTCAAGCTACGGGCCTTTCATCGATTTTGCCAATATAACACATTTAAATGCTTTTACTTCACTTCTTTATCAACAAACACGCAAAAATCGCGCTTATGATGCCTTGCCTTTTCGATCATTTGTTTTGCCGGCCTTCCGATTAAAATGACAGAAGCTCGCAACGCGGACTTTTGATTCTGACAATCCTATTCAACCAAACAACACCCGTCACCCTTTCCAACAAACCCGCTTCCAAGACGCTGCTTGAGAGGGTTTTTTGTATCAGCGCATGACAGCTTACACGGTTTCCAAGCTGCATACAAAAAAAACCTAGCACGATTTCTGTCACTTTTTTTAATGGAGTTCAGCGCCTGTCAGGCGACGTAGCGTTACGCGTTTCTAGGAAACCGTGTTACACAATTGAAACATTTCAACATCGATTTCGCAGAACTGTACAAATGCCTTCCATTTTAAACCCATGAGTTTAAATTTACACGTTTTCTTTTGTTCTGTTTATCACTGAAAATAATTTTCAGAATAATACACTGTGGGAACGGGAGCAAGGATAACCTCGTTTGTGGCGTTTGTGGTATCGATACTAGTCCACCAATCAATTCCTAATTGCCAGCAATGCCAATGCACTTAATTGAGGTAATGAATGCTCAATTGAATTAAGGCAGGAGTTTCTGGCAAACACCAAAATCACCGGGTTGACTAACTCGTGTTTGATTGATAGATTGATTGATTTTGACCCGTGTGCCACAACACCAAGCACCGACAACGATTGTTTCACCAGCGCAAATAACAGTCTGCTTGTCGCGGGAAGTATGCATAAAACAATGACGACTCATTTTCTTCCACTGATTCTTATGAAATTTGTGCATTGAACCGGCCGGTTAAATGAGGTTAGCAAATTAAGCGATGGTTTGAATTGCTTACGCCACTTACCCGATCGTTTGTGCACAATGGGTTTCACCTCCAGATACACCGTTTTACGAATACAACAAATATGCTCATACTAAACCACTGTGCACCAGACGGGCGTTTGGAGGTGATAATTTTCAAAACAGTTGCTTTCGAAAAACATGCGTGACTGATGATGTTTCAAAAATCACCGAACTAGCACTAACAGTACCAAGTGTACTAAGCCTACGGTCGGCCGGCTTAGAGACACAGTCTCCAAGAACTAACTGTACTCATTTCAATTTAGCTGGAATTGATCCGGCAAGAATCGTACACAACAGAAGAATCACCCATTGTGCTCGCACGCCTGCTTTCGATACCGGCGCGTGTTGTTCTTGTCCTTCGTCTCGATCAACAAAACATTCCCGATTTCCGGCACGCACACCCGCGCACAAAAGCTGTACCGTCAGGCATTCCGCACGCACACATGCCCGTCCATCCCAGACGGCTACGACGAATTGAGTAGAAGAATAAGGTTTTTAGTCTACCTTCGTAGCCCATCGGAGATAGTTCGTCGTGCGAGAAGGGCTGTCGCGTCGGCGCCCGTGATAAACCTTTTTCGGTATAGCAGCAGTGTCTGCGGTGTCTTTTTCTTTCTCTTTTTCATTCGCTGGATTTGGTAAAATCTTCGGCACGGGTAGGTGAATGTGCGGAAAAACGGGAAAAGAAAAGCCGTGTACCGGTTTTGGCGAAAAGTGAATCTAAATTTCATGCTCGCGGGGCATGACAACTAGAGCGCGAAGCAAATCAAAGCACATCCGTTGGCTCCGTTGATTTGATGGTGGTGCACAAAACGTCAAAGCAGGCTGTGGTGCGAATGCCAGTGGTTTTTTGGTGCGTGCCGTGGTGAAGCTTGGCTTGCGTATGTCGCAAGGATATCGTCGTTCTCGACCGCGCGGGTGTGGTGGCACTAGGTGTTGTCCGTTGGTCCAATGTTCCGAAACGTGCTCGCGGATTGAAATCCGTTTAGCCGTCTCCCGTGGCAGAGGCCGGATGTGAGGCACGCGGGGCGGCAGTTCAATCGAGCTTAATTCGTTGCAAGCAGAGAGCTTCAGCTCGCCAGCGGCTCGAGCCGTGGTCCAAATCGCTACCGCGGCGGAGAATCTTCCTCGACATATCGTCGTCATTTCCACGTCGTCGTCAGGCCGTCGCCATTACCGTCGGCGCTGTGTGAGCAGGAAGAAAGTGAGTAAGACAGAAACAGGCAGCGCGGGCAGGACAGAGAAAGCCGACGTATGGGCGTGCGAGAGTGCGAGCGAGAGAGGCTGCACGCGCGGTTTGTGGAATTCGGAGCGAAGCAAACAACAGACGGCTGCCCAGCAGGGATGAGGGGGGTACGGGGAGGGGCCGCCGTCTTCATCCTAACGGTGATCTGTTGGGGAAGCAGCAGAGAGTCATTACTATACAGTGTGTGGAGTGTGCGAAGTGAAATGCCTACCATACGAACGTCATTCCGTGTTTGCTAGTACCTCCACCATCCGATGTCGCGTTTGAAGCTTTTCCTTTGGGGTGTTTACCATCCCCAACTGAACGCACGATAACGATCTAATCGTAAAGTACTGAAACCAAACACGTAGCGCCCGCGGTGCCCGGCCATGCCTTTTGATCGGATTGTTCGGAATAGTTTTATGGACCCGAGACACCGAGAAACCGATGTAGAAAGTCGCGGCGCGCGGCGCGTTCCTTGCGTTAGCAAGTGTGCGTGAAAGAATGTCCTCGAAAAAAGAACGCGAAGGAGACTTCTTTCTCGTCGGCTGTGAAAAAGAAAAAGTGTGAGAGAGACGGAGAAAATAGGAGAAGAACGTACAAAAACAGAGGAGCGAAAAAAAAACATGCAATGCACACGAAAAACCTGCGTGTCTCGCGGGAAGTGCGTGTGTTTTGAAAGGGCGACTGATGTCTCCTGCATTGGTGGGAACGGGAGCATGGAGCAATAGGGTCGTCGAGCGAGGGGAATGTGGAATGGCCCCAGCAACCACCTCTCACTCCCTATCGGTGATTACCCCACACGGGCAGGAACAGGAACACACCGAACACCACCACCGCGCACAAGATGACCGACAAATTAAGGTTTATTTGTTTTTCCTTCGCTGGCGCATCTCAAACATCCCGCGTGCTTTGACTTCACTGGCGCCCGAAATGTAACGTCAAGTTAGTTGTCCGATGAGTTACACGCAGCGAAATGCTTCGTAATCACGCCTGTGTGTGGGGTCGATTGGTGATCGACAAAATAAATAAATAATTAAGCAACAACGCATCGGTGTATGCGTACACCGCTCCAGCCCTTATCATGCTGGAACAACGCCGTGGTCATGAGATTCTTCGAGTCTGAAGTCTTAACACGCTTGACACACGCATCGTTCGAGGCAGTTTTATTATGTTTTGATGTGTTATAGTTTCGTGTTTCAACAGCGAATTGCTCGATTGGGATGGCACGAACGAGTATGGCACATACTTTCGCTGTAGAAACAGTGATATATCACGAATGTACTACGGATGCTGAATAAATACTCGGCGTCGTGAGTTCGAATCCAATCCGAGACCGGAACTTTTACTGCATTAGAGGACTAGTCTAGTAAGCTCTTAGTGGATAGGCATGACCGCAGGCAGTCGTTGCGTCAAAGAAGTAGAAGAAACCATTGTCTAAACTTCAAACAATCCTAGCATAAGGTAAAGGAAGAATTTGGCACGTATTTGAGAAATATAGTAGCCAAGTTCCATCCATGATAACTTCAATTTTATTGTTGACAATATTTGTTAAAAAAATCACATTCAGGGAAACCTGTCTTTGATGGAATTGTTAAGAATTTCTTCAATTTCAGTCACTAAGATTTGATTACGAAATTGTGTTTATTTGTTTGTCGATAGCATTCGTTCGTTAGGCAAATATTGGATCACGTGCCGCTTGCTAGGAGGTCTACGATTACTTTCGAAGGACTAACCTGTAGTAATAAGTGTATACTTATTTTCAAAACAACATATTTCAAGGAGTGAAGTTAACTCAAAATAACCACAATGTGCTACTTGCTTGGCCCCCTGTTGGTGTGCGTTCGCTTTGTTGTCTGCTGCTGCTGCTGCTGCTCTCCTGCTGGACATCACCGTCCTTTTTGCAGCACTCGTTCGCATTCGCATTCGGCGGAATCGCGGCTCGAGCCGGTGCCATCGCCGTTCGACCCTGCGAAGCGTGACCCAACGCGCGAGGCAGGAAAAATCGGCCGCCCGCCCGCCCGCCCGGTTTGGTGGAAAAGAAACATGTTGATTGGATGTGCGCAAATCGCGTTGCGGCGGTGGGTTGATGTTGGTTGATGATGTGCCGGAACCGAACGGCTACCGTCGTGGCCACCGCTAGCAGTCTTGCCCTACCCCCAACCACCCCCTTCACCAGCCACCGTCATCGTTCCCATAGTCGTCAATGAGAGCAAAAAAGGAAAACGCGATGCTCGCGTCCGCTCTACCCCACCCGACGAAGAGTATATTTTTATCAATGGGTCCTCTCGGGGAATTCGATCGGCTTGTGGGGTTGTTTTTGTGGGTGTGTGAGAGAGTTTGTTTGCGAGAGAGCTTCCGTTGTATGAGTGCGAGCTCCCGGAATGGAGCGGCTACGGCGCTCTGTCTCACTTCCACCCGGCGGGATGAGCCGCCTCATGAATGGTTGTAGCCGTAGCGAGAACCACTACACGGTGTGTTGTACGCGAAAGAGCGTAGAACGTGTGTAAAGCACGGGCTGGCAATAGTATGCGTAGCGTGAGAAAGAGTGTGAAACAGAAACCGGACCGAAGCGGACGAGAGAAGGAGAGGAGAAGAATGTTGTTTTGTGTCTTGAAGAAATGTTATCCCGCGAAGGGTACGCGAGCATCGCGCGGAAGCGAAGGTGTTGGCAGCAGCGGGTAGCAATGGTATTGGGTGTGTGTGTGTGCGTTTGTAATGCTCCGATGCTACGACGGTGGAAGCACGCGCGGTGAACGAATGTTTGGGCGCGCAAAGCAAAACAAACCACACACCAAGCGCAGCCGAGACAACTCCTTCTCGGAAGTTCCTTCTGCGTTCAGTGTGTTTTCTTCGCTCCAGTCGCTGCTGGATAATTTTGCTGGTGACGTTTTTGTTTTCACTTGGACCAGGCTAGGATTGGATTCAACGATGGTTTTTAGCAATATTCCTACGCCTGCCAAACGACGCACAATCGTGGGCTACTACTCTCGAAAACCAATCATTTTCTCGCGCGTTCCCAAGCAGCTGCTGCGAGCAAATCATCGTCTTTGGCGAGACTCTGGTACCCATCATCGCCGAACACAGTGGGAAGGAGAAAGAGTGAGCGATAAAAAGCCAGACAGAGAGAGAGCGAGGGAGAGAGAAGAGACACGGCTGCTGTGGCCTCGAAAACCCAAACAATACGCAAAATGTTCTTTTCTCGCGAAAAAAAAAAAACAACACTACAGTGCACGTTTCTTTCCCTAAAAGGCACGCAGCACGCGTCGATTCGTTAGAAAGGAGAAAAAAAGAAGAAATAAAAGGAATACTCGATCGATCATAGGAATATGGCAAGATGGGTGGCTCGAAAAGGAAGAAACCTTCCCACCATGCGGTGATGCGTACGTGCGGGGTCAAACTATTTTCGTAATACGCAATAGAACGCGTTCGATTGTGTGTGCGCTGTTTTTTCTTTTTTTTTTTTTGCTACAGTCTTCTCGCCTCCTGTGGACGGGGCAGTGTTTTTAACTTTCGAAGAGAAATTCTAAACACAACCTTTAAATTTCAACAGTCCATATTCACTTGTTTCGTTAAATCATGAACTTCTCGCCATTTTGAACTACGAAAAACGAGACTAATGGAGAGGAATACTACAGCAATATCGTTTAGGCGGATGTCTTTGTATGGCTTTGAATACGCGACTAAAAATTCTCGTAGTCTGGTCATTTGTAACTATGGAGGAACTAGGTAACTCTCAAGGAAACTCTTCAGTTTCTTCCGCGAAGAACAGAAAGATTTTCTTGCATTGCTGTCCATTCGAAAGAAAACTTGTGGCAACGCAAGCTAGCAGACAAGACCAATACCCCACAAAGGATATACGACGGTTCAAGAGTTTCAGTTTGTCTGTGTGTGTGTGTGTCTGCATGGGAATGACTACATGGCACGAGGAAGGACGATCGAGTAAAGATGGCTTATTTGAGATTGTCTGGAAATGGCTGGAAGCAGCGAACAGGAAATAGGAACCAGCGGAAGTTGCGCCATAAAGAAGGAAGGAAGGAACTTCGTCTGATGGTCTCACGGTCTGGTGAAAGTCTATCCCCTTCGCTGTCATCTTGGTGTATTTTTGTTTTTGTTCTGCGTTTTACTCTTCGGGGATCACATTTATCTGTCTGGTTGAAGAAGTCCACCTCAGTAATGTGTGTCCGTCATAACGTTGCAGTGCATTCGCCGTCCCTTGGTATCTATATCAACACTGAATGAATCAGAACTAATGAGAAAAATTGTATCATATCGCTAGCAGTATGGTATCAACCTCACGTTCTTCAAATTCCAAGATTTGTTACTCAATCACTAAGACCTGAAGGTATTGATACGATTACGAGTTAATTAAGTCAACATACAAGCCGTACGGTTGCTTCATCTCAGTCCCTTCCCCCCCATATCCCCTTCTCTCCCTAGACAGCAAACAGGAAACAAACAAGACCCGTTAAGGTTCGCCCCTTATCAGTGTCTCTTACGTTCGGGAATGTGTAGTAACCCTTCTCCCATTCAGCGACATCCGTTGACGGTGTTGTCGTTGTTTGAAAAATGTTTATTCCCACAACGATAAGGGTCTTGCTCTTGAGAAAGGAAGCGTAGCCGACTCCCTTTCGTCGACGCACGATTCTATTGTAGACCCTAGACCCTTGGCCCGATGATTCGATTGTGTTTGTACTGTTGAATGTTTTTCATTCCGGGAAATTCCAGCGTACTCTTTCGATTACTTTGCAACAAGCACAGGTCATAATAGACGAATTGGTCGAAAAATGATATCGCCTTTTATGAGGCGATCCACTGCGAAGAGCTGAACAGTATTTTTTCTATTAACAAACTTCCTCAAGGATTTAAAGAAGGATAGTTGCTTTGTGTGTAGGCAAAACTTTCTGCATTAATTATTGTTCTTTTTTCGTCCTAAACTACTTACCAGTTTGATGTCATTTTTGGCAACTCATTGTAAATTGTGGAAACTACTGTGGGTTTAGTATCTCGTTCGTGGCTCTGTTTGGTTTTTTTCAATTCTAACTCACCTAGAGCATAGTCATGTTTGTTTGTGTTCTTGGATAGCAGGCGCAGAATTAACATTTTATCAGTACTATTTCACGGAACGGATTGTGGTGTTACGATCAATCTAATCACCATCGTGTAGCTTTCCTCAGATTAAAAATGACATTCGCGTCACACCAGCGTCATCCGGACCGGAAGTGAGTGTTAGGAAATAGTGTGGCCATTGTTATTTTTACGTTTCCCCCCCTCTCTGGCATTCTGTACCTCCTATCTCTTTGGTGTAGTTTCCTCTTTCTCACTCTCTCTATCCCTCTCGCTGGAGGAGAAAAGGGATGCTTCTATTCTATGGAATGTGTAACGTTAGAAGGGCCCTCTTGTCCCCTTGTCCCTGAGGGTATCTCTAGACCAGGCAGAGTATATGTTTGTACGCGCTTAGCGGCCAGGAAGTTATGCAAGAAAGTACAACGGAATGTCAGAGCAACTAGAGCTGGTGGCGTTATAGGGTTTTTCCGAACGACTCCGGAATTTTAGATGATGTTGCCCCAAAAACCCCGTTATCGTTCATTCGACTTCTGGGGGCTTTATTGTTTTAATCCGCATGTTCAGGATTGATGAGTTTATTTGGCATTGAGAAAAAAAAAAAAACATAATCAAATTATATTTTGACAAAAAATGCGCTGTATTTTCACTTTCCTATCTATGGTGCTGCTACACCCTGTGTGGGGTGTTACACACAGTGTAGGCTTCGTCATTCTGTTTTCGTTTTGCGCAAGTAAGAAACGTGCGCAAGTGACGTACAATGTTTTGCTGTTGGTGGCGCAATCTGTTGCTCTTTTGGGCCACTCCTGAGTATGGGATGGACCCGGGGGGACGACGACGAGGGGTGGGTGATAGGTTGAGGAAGGTTCGGTTGGTTACGAACACTGTCGCCTTGGACAAGAGGTTTTTCCTTCTTTTTTCCCATCCTGGCTTGTAACTGGCTGACAAATCATGAAAAGGTACTGCAAAATGAGGTTCGGGAAGGGTGGAGCTCGGTAGGTGGCGGGGAGGTTTGTGTCCGGATGCCGAAGGTGCGAACGGCGGCAGGGAGAGGGAGGGTGATATTTGTCGACTTTGACGATTAACAACCGAGCATAGCTTCCACGAAACTGGACAAGCTCTCAGGGAGCCGCATGGAAACTTATCACCAGTGTGTGAGTATGGTGGGTTGGGAGAGGGCGGGGGTTGGGGGGGACATGGCGACGAAGCTGCGCGAGGGGGGTCACGAACGTCACAATCCACATCGGCAAAATAGCAAAACAACTTCTTGGCGCGGGCGCCTGGCGCCGAGAATTCGAGATAAAGATCGAATCATTGCGCAATAAAGATTGCACATGCAGCAAGCGTCCGAGGAATGACGCGGGAATTGGATCGGTGCAAGACGCGCCAAACCTTAGGGGTTCATTGAAATGGACCTTCTCTAATGGTATACCTGGAGTTTTGGCGGAAGCATATGAAAATGACCCCACATTTGACCTACTTTCCATCGGTACAGAGTTTCGGAACGTAGCAAGTTCCTAATGTTCGAAAAGATCGAATAGAATCGAGTCGAATATTGTCACCTTCTTAACTGTGGTCCCGGCTTGAATATTTAGCTACTTTCTTTGCTTCCTTCCTGCAGTAGCTATTATTCAATTTTTATCTCTCTTGCTTTATCTTTTCGTCCAAAGCGTCCAGCCAACTGCAAGTCATGCGTTTTTACCGGTCGTCTTAGGTTCTAATGCCACACCGAAATAGTTGCCACCGGCACAAGGTTGTTTCGTAACATGTTTGGTTTGTTTATTTCTGTCTTGATTATCTAGGCAAAGTGCACACCGCATAGTCCAAGATGACGAGTATTGAATTTTCAATAAATTTACCTCCAGCAGCTCGTAAATTATCCCCGTGTGGGCTAACCTTAGCCGATAGCTAAGAGGAGCATGAATTGATGTAGCTTGAAAATGAAAAGGGAAGTAAAATATCGAAACTGGCATCGAGAAGCCCTGTAGACAAATCGACACGTCGCTTCTTGACCATTCGAGTGCATAATTAGAGTTCCTAGTAAAAGCTCGTAAACCTAAAAATAAAACGTTTGTACGTGGAACTGAACGTCTTCACGCCTAACGAAGGAAAAGCCTACACGTCTGTGGTGCTGACAGTCTTTTCTTTGAGAAAAACGTAAGGACAGGAACTTGCCCTCCCAACCGGGTTTTGGGTTTACTGTGGGCTCTGCATGAGCTGGGCCCGTTCCACATCAGACACCTTTTTTCCTACCAGAATCCGCCGATGATGATGGTTCAGGTGAATTATTCTACTCTATTCGATTCTATTTCTTGGCTAGGCGACCCAAGATGATGACGGGTGGCATTTGCTTACCACAAACTTCCGGCATATGGCATATAAGTTCTGTTGCCTGTACGTCCCCGATATCACGTACTTACCGCAATGTCGCCGTATCCATCATTCGATAAACTGTGTCGGGGGGAAAAATGGAGAAGGGGAGAAGAGGTTTCTTTTTCAAGCGGGAAAGGAAACGAATATTGGTTGATGTTAAATATTTATGCCCCGCATGTTGTTGACGCTGGTTTAAACTGAGCATTATTGATGTAATTTTAAGTTCGACTCTTTTCCTTCGCAATGTGCATGTTTTCCATTATTCTAAGACATATTTATTTCACCTATTTATTCATCACTAACGCAAATCTTTCTTTTCCTTTGCAGATATTACCGAAGATCGAACAAAAATCCCAAGTTTAGCATGTGATTGCTATATCACACGATTAGTGAAATTAGTTTAAATTTTGAACGCGGTGAAAACTGTACCCTTACACAGTTGAAACAAAGGTGTTTACGGATAAAAGTGGGCATATGTTTAAAAAAGCTAATGGAAATTATAATTGTTTTGAATCAATCAATGAATCAGTGATTATTTCCAATTCATATCGATTGCAGGTGAAAAGTGTTTACAGGAAAAAATAGTTACAGAAGTGACCCCAGTGGCATTGCTGGTTGCTGATTTGAAAAGTGCACAATTATTGTGGTATGATAAAAGATAACAGTGAGAAAAAAATATACAGAAAACCAGGAATAGTGAGCTGAAAAGATGAGTTATTGAATAGTTTACAATCTGAATGATTACCAAAGGTTGGAGTAGTGACAAGCCGACCAACGTCTAGCTGGGAATTAAAGGATTTATACAAACAAGCGCTGGAAAAGGTATGGCATACGTAAGGATTTTTTCGTATCATTGGTGTAATCTCGATAAAAAGATATATTGTAAAATGATAACCTGATGGATGGAAATTAGTTGATTGAAGCTACGCATAACTTTTTTTAGAAAGATGCTGCCCCAAACAGAACAGAATGAGACGGTTTTCTTCTTTAGTTGTTTCCTTTCCCAATACGGATGTTTTTTGGCCCGTCTCATTTCTCCAGTCCGCCGGGCGATAATTTAATAGGCGATTTTAATAACCTTGCGAAAAGAAGGTGCCGCGAGATGGTTTTTTCCCACGGCTCACAAGTATAGGAAAATCCTTCCGAAATGAATGGCGCATTTGCCCGTACGCCAACTTGGTGATCTCGCCTTTTTGTCGCGTGCGACACTTCTGAAGCAAAGTGAGCTGTGATTGGTCGGCTAGGCAACGGTGAGCGAAACGGTCGAATGACATTGGCGCTGTTCGTGCGGAGGTCATCGAAACGGTAAACCGTTTATCGATCTCGCGCGACGATTGCGCATCGGTGTGTGCGTGCTCTTGTGTACGTAGCCGCTGCCCGAGGTCGTTGACACGGTCGTCGGCTTTGAGTGTGTTGTGTGTTGTGTCGGCGACACGAAAACGCCGATGATGGGCAACCGACGACGCCCGGCTTGTGTTGTGTGCGGAAAGGCGGTGGCAATGACGGTTGGTGGAAGCTCCGCAGTCTTTCCCTCCGATTCCCCTCTTCTTCCCTTCCCCCACACACAATGCGGATGCGTCCCTTCTTGTTGTCCTGCTTCCGATTCTCTTTTAGTCGCGTCCCTTTTTGCTCCCTTCTCCCTTCCGTGTTACTTTTTTTTTCGTGTTTCTGTTTTTGGTGCGGTGCGCTATGCCATAGTAAAGTATGCGTCTGTGTGTGTGTGTGTGTGTGTGTGTGTGGGTTTGATTGTGTGCGCGTACGTGTGAGGCGGCGACCAACTACATTACTACTAGCCCTTTGCCCTGCTCGATGTTTTGCTAAAATATATATATATAAAAAAAACCTACACGCCGTTTGGCATTCATTGCAAGTAGCAAAATGTTGTTTTTCGATCACTCTGTCTTCTGTTTCTCTCTGTATCTCTCAACCCTTCTCTTTCTCTCTCTTTCTCTCTCTCTCTCTCTCTCTCTCTCTCTCTCTCTCTCTCTTGCTTGCTCGGTCTCTTTTTAGTTGTTTTTCGACCTCGGAATGACGACCGGGCCCTTGTGTGTGCCCTTAGTGTTCCACTACCAGAAGAGCGCGTGCTATTCTCCTTTTTCGATTTATTACAAAATTTCCAGCTGCCGTTTTTCCTGCCATAGCTAGCTTTTGTTTTTTGCTTTGCTACTTTTCCCAACCTGGTTCTCGAATCCGCGAGTACGGAAACTGCATAATCATTCTAGCGCGCCTCATCCGATGTCCGCGGTAGCGTCGGTTTCACCACACACTTGTGTGAGCAGCGCCTTATCTCCGAGTCCAGTGTGTTTTTCCAGCCAGTCCCGATTTCCCTCATTTTCCGTTTCAAACGTCACTCTCTCCTAGCTCTTCCGCAAATGAAGGAAGAAGAGCGCTTTTCTTGTTCGCTTACAGGGAGACTTGAATGCATTTCATGCAGCTAAGTGTGTGTGTGTGTGTGTTTACGTACACGCGACTATGTTGGGTGGCCACCCGATGATGATGATGATGTTCTTCTTCTGCCCGAGAAAATACAGATAAACCGTCCCCGCCGTGTATCTCATACTCATCGCGGAAGGAAAAGCACTTCCGAAAGCGAATGGAATTCCGATGTCGCTTTTCAACGGGGCTTTTTTTTCTTTTTCCTTCTCCTTTCTCCTCGGCAATCCGAACGGTTTTCCTCGGCCCGATGGAAATCCATCCCCCTACCTGCTGGAACGGCAAACGGTCGCTTCTTCCCCCTGGCGCGCGCTACTATTACCCAGTTGTTGCTGCTGCTTGCTGCTCCCCTCCTTACCATTTTGCGGTGTACATATGCTCGGGCGGGGAGGGTTCTTGAGCCAGGGGACCGTTACGCTAAGCAACGGACGTCGGGTTGAATGACCTCAAATTTCGTAGCGTTTTGGGTTATGTTTTTCCACGTTGTTGTGGTCTTTCCTCCAAGTACCTTTGCGAAATTTTGGTCTGTTTCCGATATGGGAAGTTTCGATTCTTGGCTCTTTCAAAAATACTTACTTGTAAGTTACCCTTTATACCCTTATTAGACGAGGACTTTATCTGTCATATTTTATCGTACACGACCGGTTCCGATTTTCTTTCGTCTGAAATTTATATGTCAAAGTGGTGATTTGTTTACTTTTTGCTCTGTTGTTTGCAACAGATTTTGTTCATTACTCTAGGATGAACAATACGCTAAATTCAAACATGAAAATGATCAAATATTTTTTTAAAATTTTGATGTCAAACGTAAAAATTTGACAGTAAAAGTCTGAGCAAAGATGGCAGATAAAATCCTAGTCTAACAAGGGCATAATGCTGGATAGAAGATTGTTGGAATACGGCCGCTTAAGCTGCGGATAGACGGATGCAATATTTCAATGAAATGAAATAATATTTGACATTTCTACCTGAAACAACAGTCATTGCAATATTGCATCCGTCTATCCACAGTTTTACAAGCAAATAGAACAATGTAATATAATTTGAAAAAAAGTCAGCAGTAGCCTACTTTTCCATAACTGATCATCTCGAAAACAATAAACTCTACAATTGTTAGTAGAAACATAATTTGTGGTTCGAGTTGATGTTGGCATACAGGCATTTAGAAGGTTTTTTTGTGGATTTTATATACGCCAAATAATAATGGATGTAGATAATCATTCCAGGCAACCATCATTGATTCCCCTCCCGACATCGGTTCTTTTTCTTCATCCCTTCATCCCTCTCGTTTCCGTTTTTCCTCTATCTCTCTGTCAGCCGCGCGAAAAAGGCGGGAGAACCATGAAATGTTAGCTTTCCCGGTTCGATGGTTGGTTCCCTGTTGCTGCAGTGGAGAGACGGTGATGATGATGAACCAGCAGCAGACAAGCAGGAAAACGGGATTGTCCTTTTTCTTTTGGCTGGGCAGATGTTTTTTTCCTCCTCCTTCTCTCTGGGGTGAATGTTGCCTTGCATGAAGCAGGGACGTGCGTGCGAGCGTGCGTGCGTACGTACGATGGAGACCACGTGTGCCGAGGGCGCGATACCATGTGCGACGATGGCGTAATCCAATTAAATAGCAATATAGCAACCAATTGTCCCGCCACCGACCGACCAACATCGCCCTCTGCCCCGTCTCCCTTTTGCTCTGGCACACATCGGACCAAAAAAGGTCAAGGGAGCGGAGGATTTGGTACGCGGACCACCGGTCGGAGCAAATACCGTTTTGGGCCGTGGAGGGACCCGAACTGCGGAAGACCCGATGGGACTTCCAGTGGAAAGCACGATTTTTCTCCTTTGTTTTCATCCACATACACGCACAGCAGCGTTGTGTGGGTAACTTTCAGCGAGTCCTGATCGGCCATATCAAGCTGGCATTCCTTCCGGTGGCGATGGGAAGAAATGTTTCAAACTTGCAGATTTCAACACATGTTATCATAGGCGTGGTCTATTTTGAAGTAAGATCGTTAAAACAAATTTTAGAGTGAAAAAAAAAACCCTTTCCGGAGCTCGGCATGGTTCGGCAAACATATTCAGGATTCGAAAGAGGAGACAGCGAAAGCAAAAGGGAGGAATAGTATCGAACAACGTTAAGCTGAACCGGAAGTGACACAAAAAAGAGGTAAAACATTCACACGTGTTACATATGTTCCTTTGGGATCAATGACGAGATGAAAGAGAAGTTGAAAAGCAACAAACTGTCACACGGTTTTGTTTGTCTCGTCTTTGCTTACCCGTCTTTGCTAAAGGAAACAGTTTAGTTTTTTGGAAACAAACTTTTCGAAGAGTAATTGGAGGCTTTCACCAGGAAGTGCCCAAGAAACACATTGGAATATAAATTTAATTGCAGCCACTTCTGGATGGCAAATTAACTTGATAACCAAATAGCTGATTAGTAAACACGATACAGAGGTTACTACATTTCAATTATCATAACGATGAACGTAAAATCTATCAAGACAAAAAAAAAAACTAGCATGAACTTTAGATATCTGCTTTAGTAAATAGAATAGTAAATTCGTGCACGATTTGAGGAGAAAATTAAAAGACTGAAACATAAAATCAAACAGTGGAGAACAGCGTATGGGAGAGGAGGGGTACGCGGGCAGAAATAGAGAAGCCAAGTCGTTAGACGAAGGAACGAGGACGAGGAGAAGAAACGCTAATGTAAGGCGAACAGACACAAGACGCGTACCGCGCGCGGTGGGGACTTTATTTATTTATTTTATTTTATTTCTGTTGTTGCTGAATGCATTCTTTGGTGGCTGGCGGCTTCTTGTTTAAAAATAGAATAAGCAAAGCCCCCGCGCGCGCGTGTGTGTTTTTGTCTCGGCGGAAGGGATGGGGGGGGAAGTGTTTTGGTTGTGGCTAGTGACTAGGGAAATGAGGAAAAAGTGGTGGGGTTCAACGGTGGGGTGTGTGACCGCCGGGGGGGGAATGCAAATTGAGTGCAGAAAGTGCAAGGATTCTTATGCGGTTCGGAAAGGAACGGAAAGGAGGACGGGGAGAGTGTGGGGCGCGGAGTTGGGCCAGTCTCGGCGAATCAATGGCCGGCAGAGGCGGCACAACAAACACCCGGGGTTGGTTGGTGAATGCAACAACAAAAAAAAAATCGTGCAACCTAGTGGAAAGCGTTGGAAGGTTGAAGGAGGAAGGGCTCTGTGGATCGGGGGGAAGTGGAACGCGTCGTCTATAAAAACAAGGTGTATGATATTGGTCACGGAGTAAAAAGTCCGAGACGTGGCGAATATGCCGTGGTCGTTTGGAAGTTGTGTTCTTTTCCTTCCATTTCGCAGTTGTTGTTGTTCCAATGCAAGTAGATGAAAGTAAAAAAGAGAGAGAGAGGGAGGTGGTGGAAGGATAAAAGGCCCAACAAGGAGGAAGAAAGTCGCCCATCTCACTCCGATCCTCGAAGCATGCCGACGCGGACGCATTTTTCGCGAAGAAATGTCTGTTCATGTTTCATTTCGCGCTTCGTTCGCTCTTTTCGCATTCCTTCAGTTTTGCTCTGTGCAACGCCTCTTCTTCGACGCTGCACTTCGAGATCGTCCGTAGACGCACATTTCCGGGGACCGCGGGTGAGCACGAACGGCAAAGGGTGGGAGGAGAAGAGAGGGGGAACTCGTCTCGCGGTTGCCGGGAATGTGAGGTATTTGTTTATGTTTACTGCAGTTTTGATGGACTGTCTGTCGAGGGATAGGGGGGGTAAAAGCGACGGTTTCATTCGGTGACTGCAGAATTAAAACCTTCGCCGGCGGCTCTCGCGATGGAGACACGAGGCCGATGATGGGTGTTGTTTTTTGTTTTTTTTGCTTCTTGCAACGCCGCGCACTTTCTCGCCGGCGAAAAATGCACAATGTATCGCCGGGGAGAACGGGTGGAGAGGTGTGGTGTGCCAGTTTTCTTAACCGACTCAAGATTCATTCCCCTTTCTCCTCACGAGTGGATCGAGCCGCCGGTGCATCTCTCTGTTTCGATGCAGTTAGGTGTGTGGCCTGTTGTTTATTTTTCCCAACGCGATTAATTCACCATTTGATGCTTGGTAACTTTCATTTATTGTAATTCGATTCCATCAGCAATGCTATGTGCGGCATCATTTTTCATCGGCCTTGTCACGAACGCTGGCATAAAGGAATATGTTGTCCCAATATAAAGAGTAGCATTTCTTTTAAATTTAGAACAAGTTTGACAATTGTATCAATTATTGTATCACAATTATATCTGAATGCACATCTGGCCACAGTAAATCATGCGCAAAGAGAACCGAAGGAGTTGAAGAACGGGTCAGACAAAATTGAAATATCCCACACTGCTAACCCTTGTTATGTCTCTCAACTACAACCAATCGAAAAAAAATTTACAACACTTATTCTACACTATTCCAACTATTCGTATTCTACACTATTCCAACATTTTAAAGTCCAAACAAATGAAAAACATCGTTACACGCTTGATTTTGTAGTATGACTAAAGTTTCGACCAAGGACCATAAGGCCGCTTTACTGGCCGTCGGAATAATTTTTGAAAGTACTTAAAAGGTGTAACTCTACAATAAAATTTACTTCATTCAATTAGCTTGGTTAACTTTTTTTCTTATCACCGATGAAAATTTGTCTATTTTTTTAATGCAAACGTTAATTTATAGATCAAGATGCTCTTGTTGTTTTATTTTATATTTTCGGGAGATCAAACTGCACTGTTTCCGTTGTTTAAAATTGGCATTCTATTGTGCCTTTCGTTAGGTCGAATCTCAAACTATTCCAAAAAAGTCCAACCATCCAAAACAGGGAAGACTTTCGCAGATAAAAAGCACGACTGGAAAAAAAACGAATCCACCAAAGCGTATGAATATTTGAGGAATTTCTGTAAACAATGTTCTCTCCTAGACCTATTTCCCCCCCCCCCCCCCCCCCCCCCCCCCCCGCTACCACCAGTAGCTTCCTAAGGCTAATGAACGATGCCACCTTATGCTTCGGGAAAATGGTAGGGGTAGCAAAAGGAACATTGGACTAAAATTTTTGGACGCTTCGTTCGTTTCCGTGATAGCGCTAATCGAATTGTAGCAATATTGTGCAGCGATGTGTGGAAATAATGAGCACCGCATTGCTGCCTGCCCCGGAGAACATGGACATGGAGGGAATGAATGATCCCCCCCCCCCCCCCCCCCAACCCTTCTTCATGTCCCTGCCCAATTCTAGGACTCCACTCTGTAAACGAGGGTTATTTAAAATGAATGAACCCTCAACGGCGGCGGCGACTCCCTTGAAGCCAAGTAGTCCCCGGTTCCGGTTTGGCTTCTGGTCCACCCGCAAAACTAACCTTCGAAAGAACCTGACTTCCCAATAAATTAAGGGTTGCGATTGAGTACCACCCTATCCCTCGAAAATGCCTCGACAATGTGTTATCGAAATCGTTTAGCGGCGCTCGATAGTACATACGATGTTAGGGGGGCCCTTGCGATCGTTTTGCGCCGAAACTGCTACCGAAACACGTTCACCTACCCGGGTCCACACCCAGCAACGCCCCACGTGGACGCTTGCGTGCGCAATGGCATGGAAAACGAGGCAAACCAACCCGACGCCCCGTGACACGTGGAATAATATCCCTATTAACTGCTAATTCTGTCCCCCGATTTCCACCGATTTCCCCCCGGCTTTCCGGCTGTTCAAAAAAAAAAATCATCAGTGATGAGTCGAACAAGAGCCCTTCCGCGGGGGGGCAGGAGAAACCTTTTTCCCTCCACACCCTCTCTTTGCCCGCGATGCGTGTTCCAAACGTGACGAATACGTTTTAGACAACTCGCCTCGCTCGGGAAAAGACGCTACCGTATCGCGCGCCTCAGTGTTGTGTTCCCTTCCCTTCATCTTTCGCATCATCCGGTTCCTGTTCACGAACGAATTTTATAGGCCGGAAGAAGCAGCTGCTTTGCTCCCTTCCCGGTGGTTCGGTCACGGTCTGGAAGGTTTTCTTTTCGGCATCGGTTTCGACCGGGGAGCATTATTTGTTCAATTTATGTCATTCGATAGTTGCTCTTTGACTGTCTTCGTTTCACCTTATCGAAGAGGAGGGAGATCCACATCCACCGTGTGGCATCAGTGTAGAGGCCGAGGGTTTGATTGTTCGGTTAAAATTTACGCGGTTGTTTCACAGACGCCTAGCGCTATCTTAACGAGCGAATTACGGCCTATTTAACGCACAGAAGACACGTTTTTCCTTGCTCTGCTCGGCCCGCCGCTTCCACCAGCCTCTTCCAAGGAAGCCATCCTGCTGTCTCCTATGCACATTCCCATTGCATAATGAAGCAGTTTATTAATTAGATTCCGTGCAGTGGAAAATGGTCGGGCATATGTCTCGCCTATGCGGTCTCGCCTCGTTCGCTGAAGCGAGAAATTATTCATGCTGGTAAATTTAACGTACTTTTATGACATACCCTAAACACTTGGACGCCTCTAATGGTTGTTTTCTATCGGCCCTCCACATGAGAAACGAAAAAAGTTAACTTTTCAAACTATTCATTAAGTTTTAGGCTTGTTTCCAACTGATTGCTACATCCACAACACTGAACCTTCACTCATTTCGTTTGGTTTTTGGTGTATTGTATATTGTCATTTGTTTCTTTCCCTACTTTATACCCCAAAATCACGTTTGTAACATGTTTTAAATTTACCGATTCAGTTTGTTGTCCCGTATTTAAGTTAGTGTTTGCTTTATTATTGATCTAAAGTCAGATTTCATGCTGAGATACCCCGTGGAGTAGCGGGTAAAAGCGCAGCGGTCTATGTTGGTGGCATCTCAATGGTCACGGGTTCGAATCCAGGCTATGACAGCGCACTTCAGCGCTGAAAAAGATTAAGTTGTATTGTTGTAAGACATCTAAACAGTTTCGAGGTTGCAAAGCTCCCCGGTGGATTTTGCACGATTCCCCTAGCTGTGTGACACATTCCCCTATATGATTGCAAAGTTCTCTCAACTGGTTGAAAATATCCCCTATGCTTTTAAAATGTTCTCTCTACCTACTGAAACATTCTATTATATGAATCGAAACCCTGTAAATGTGAATCTAATAAAGTTTTTAAAGACTCCTGGCGCCCAGATTTTGTGTAAATTTACCAAACGGATACGTTGAGCAGAATGTCAGTAGAAGATGTAAGAAATGTTAGAGATTTTGAAACGGCGCTGTCCGCGCGATGATGATGAGGTGCGTGAGTTCTATTTTTCCTTCCGGAACTAGTCCATCTCGGGGAGGTGGTGAAGAAGGTTGGCTGTTCCCCCCCTCACTCCCCATCTTTTTTTTTGCTGGTTGTAAATGTAATCATAGCACAAACACACACACCAGTCACGAGCCAAAACACTGCGCGTTACTATTTTCTATCTTTCCCTTTCGCACGCTGGGTATTTTACACCTTCTCCCGGTCCCTCCGGTGGTAGGTTTCAAACGTTTGTTCGTTCGTTCGTTCGTGTTCATGGTTTATTTAACCAACCGACGTGTGTTTTTCAGCCAGCGCCAGCCTTAGCTTTCCAGCCAGACCGCGAAGGCCGGTAATGAAACGATTAGTTGTCCGTGGTCGTGCACCTTGGCAGCATCGCAGAAGCGGCACACGCAGCACGACGACATGTAAAAGGATGGTTGGTTGGCCGCACTCGAGGTTGGTGGATGATGATCCGGTGGAGACAAGCGAAGCGGTTGTTCGCTCCTGGAGAATCTGTTACGGTGGTGAGGTGGAACTTCGCCGAATAAGTCATAACTGGCCAATTTAACACTATTTCACCACGGGTCCCCCCCCCTCCCCACACCCACCTCTAGTACCCTGTGCGAGTTGTTGCTAATGTTGCGTGCCATCACGTCGCGATTCGGCACAACACACGCAGATCTTTTCGATCTATTCTCGCGAGGATTTTGGTTCATCCACTATATGCCCTCATCGAGCTCTAGTCCCTTCGCTAATACGCTCTGGCACTTGTTGTGTCGGGTCTGCGTTCATCATAGAATGATGAGGTTTCGGGTGAGTCGATGGAAGGGGTTGGTTTGCGGAGTGAATATGTATCTCTGGCCCAAAAAGTTCGGTTTTGGTTTTTTGCGACTTAGACTAGACGCAGAACCTAGGCGAAAGAAAAAGGGCAAGAGAATCTAAGCCATCGGATCATTTAAAGTGAGTAATGATGTGGTCGTCGGTGCTTGATAACCTTGCGTACCCGACAAAAAAAAAAACGCTGGGCAATGAATTTAATAAAAATATTCAATTGCGCATTAGGATTCATCGGCCGAATTTTCAGTCCAATAAACTATCGTTCGAATGATTTCATTTTTTTTTCTTCAAACTTAATGTCTATTGGTAACGTTCTTCTCTATCATTCCACCCTGTCTCTCTCCTTTTCTCTCTCTCTCTTCCTCTCTCAGTTTTCTCTATTTCGATCCATTCCTATCTTGTTAGTCAACCCCGCTTTTTTTTCATCCCTTCCACCTCAAACCGTCTCTCTGGCTAATGTAAAGAAAATTTAGAAATTGCGTAGTAGCGTTCAAACCGACGGTGGGCGGTGGGTGGTGCGCAAAATATGTTTAGTCTCTAGCGCTTGGGATATATGGTACAAGTTGCCGGATGATGGTGGAGATATTTTAGTTTTTATTTTGATTCGGTTCTTGCTCTAGATCCGTCAGTTGTTAATTCGCCATAGTAAAAATGCAAGTGCGAGAGAATAATCTTGTTCTACAGTGTTTTGTTTTATATCATTTTCACCTATTCTATTCACTCCCTTCGGCTGGACGTGTGTGGCCAAACCTGACCTATGATTTTTCCGTTCAACCCCCGATGGTCAATATCAAAAATAGACGCAAATTGGCCCCGGAAACGCACCGCTGTAACGCAGTGTAACGCCTCGATAGGAATTAATTTTTGTTCAACCTTCCCTTATACCGGTCCGTCATGGATCGTCAATGACAGCAGAACTAGGAAACGGCCACCGAGGGGAAGGGAAGGATGGGGTTGGTTGTGATACACAGGGTGTTGTTGTTTGTTTGTTCGCTCGTTCGTTGATTGAGGCGAACCTTGGGCACGTTTTAGCAACCAAGGGACGGAAAGGGCGCTGAAGTGGTGGGAGGAGGGGGTGAACCGTGAAAGGGTGAAATAGTTTTGTTCTAGCAGGCCCGCGCGGCGGTGGCAAACATAACTCGCCCGACGACGACGACGACGTGGTCCTCGAGCTCCACCCGAGACGAGAAAAGTCGTAGTAAAGACGGGAACGGTAGTTGTTTGCGTCGCGCGTAACGTCGTGTGGGACCCAATAAGAGGACCGCTCGAAACCACACTCACACACTAACCCTCTGTGTGGTGTTGTTGTTCACAAATTACACTCGTACTGTACGATTGTTACACCATTTGCTGCAAGGTTGTCCTCCATGCTATAGTTTTATGTTGTATTTATTACGCGAAGCCCAACGCGAATAATTTGTATGCCTCATGTTAGCTGATTATTGTGTTATCAGTTCTGTATTGCTTAACATTTCAACAGAACAAGAGAAACGCTTTAAACATTGTTGGTGCTTACGAACGTAGTGACGTACTGCTGACTACAAAGCTATGTTAGATTATACATTTGTATTTGTATTTTAAACTCACTAGCTCATTTGCCCGGTTACTATGTTAGTTTTTAAGTGAAAGCTATCTTTGAGGTGAAATATGGTATTTTAGTCAAATGTAAAGCTGGATTTAAACGTTACATATTAATCTGTGCAGATCTTTGACGTCTACAGATTTCCTTTGTTCTCTCGTACCCATCGTCTGTCAAACATCCCTCGAGATATCCCGAATATCTCGGGGATGTTGGAAATAGCTAAGGAAAGGCTGTAGACGTCAAACATCTGTGCAGATTAATATGTAACGTCTACAGCTTGCTTAACATTCAAGTCCAGTTTGGGTCACATTCCAAACCATTGTAATCGGTACTGTCCGACTTCATATCAATCTTAGGAAGCTTTGAACCTATTTCTTGCTAAAAACTGTCTGTCAAATATCTCCTTCAATTTCTGCGTGTTTTTCCATCCAAGTTAGCTCTGTATTGCGTTCTGGTTGATTTTTTTTCCCTAATTCAGCAGCAGACTACCGATTGCATAGAAAACTTGCATGCAAATTGAACTTGTGCAATGTTACACCTTACAAGTTATTAAATTTTGTATATTATAGATAGAAGATAGAAGATTATAGATAGATATAGATAGATAGATAAGCTCATTTCAATCCCTTCGGTCCTCACTGGTTATGTTTTACGGGAAAGTGACTGTAAGTGAATTGGTAATATAATCAATATTTAAACAAAATTTGTACCCAATATAAGAACAAATGATAAGAAAAGAGTAAGAGTGAAAAAGAAAAGTAACAAGTAATCATCCGTAACTAGCTAGAAATAAGTTCTGTGTTATCTAAGTAAAAATGCTTGCAATATTCGTAAAAAACAATCGTAGGATGTGAAAAATGGCTGCACCATTTGACCATTGCCGTTGTTTGTTGCACTCGCCACTGGCACGTGCACGTGCTCGTGCACTTATCGAGTGCGGCTGGTGCGAGCCTGACGAATGCGGCCCGAGAACGAAAACAGGTTGTTGGGTGGGCCGGGGCAAAAGGGGTGGTAAATGTTTGTGGAAAAACAACAATGCGTCGGAACGCGGAGGCATCCGGCTTCTTCGTCGTCGTACTGTTTGAAACCAATCCAATGGCGCCCGAATGGCGCTTGAAACGAGTGCTTTCTCCTACCTTCTTCCTCTCCCCCCCCCCGCTGCGCACAGGGGCTTCGTATGGATTGTTGGTATGTTTAGCTTACTTCGCTGGTGTTGTTTTACTAAAGTTTCACACTTTGAACTTCACTAGCCCCCTCTGCTGTCGTGGCTGAAGAAATAAGAATCCGGAACCGACAAACCGCGCAACTGAGTTGACTAGCTTGCGGCGGATCCGGGACGACGGACCGTTTCGTGACGTTCGATTCCTTCTGCGTAAACAAACGACGACGACACCCCAGGCGCTTGCAAACAAGTGCAACGTTGTCGCTGATAATGGCGTCCTTTTGCGAATGTTTGTCTCCGCCGCGTGGAGGTAGAGTGCTGCATCGCTGATCCACTTAGCTGGAAGTGGAACAACCCCGCACTTTCGCGGCCAAAGAATGTCGAGAGGGTGTTGCCGTTCGAAGCTTGATCCACAGGAAATACCTCAAGCATGAATGTCTTACGCCATAGAGGCGAGAAAAGGATGCGAAGAGTAAATGGAGCTTTCCACATGAGTTTATTGATCGATGTTAAATATACTCATACTAAAAGTTATGTATTTGATTGTTTTTGGAGAAAATTCTGGTCAGTTTTTATACTTCGGTAGGAAAACTATACCTTTACGTAAGCAAGCTGAAAAAAGAGGAGATTATCTTAAAGGGCAGCAGAAGGGGAAAACTAGCAATTGCAAGTACCGGGAAGGCCAAATTAGGCCTCGATCGATCCGGTTGCGTTGGCTCTGGACTGGAAGGTTCAGGTGACGTTAATAACTACCCTCGGCAATGACTCTCGCTTCGCGGGAAAACTGTAATTGAATCATTATGAATTGCGTTCGAGGAAAAACAGAGTCATTGCCGTCGTATGATGCAAGAGTTTTCCCTAGAATCGCAGATACCTGCAGCGGGATTGTAACCTGCACTTGTTATGACCTACGGAATAGCTTCTCGAAGGTAATTTTAGCTCCGCTGTACTGGTAACATTTCCTTTAAAAAACAACTCATCCGTAGCTTAGGAAATCTAAATTAAACATGATTTTCTTAAATTCAGCGAATTTCCTGGTTAGATCCTCTGCCCAAAGGTCATTAAAAACATTGTATGGAAACATGATAAATATTTCTTTGGAACTGGTAGAACAGGCGTAGTAGTGCACATCATGACTCAACTGCGGACCAACCGCGGGTATCCGGGTTGTGGCCGTGTGGGATTTGTTTGTGCAAGCTCCTGGTCATGATGGCAGAACCCCAACCCGATGGCAATCACGATGATGGGGCCTGGTGATGATGAGATTGTTTTGATGCGGGTACGGCAGGTGGCCTGCACGTGACGCGTCGTCGTGACGTCCGTTTGCTAGATGAAGTGCATACTGCAGTCCAAAAGGGGGGAGGGGAAGACCAGAGCAGGCGGGGAGGTGTTTTACACGAGAAACCGTAATTCATTTCCGTTCGACTCTACAGCGCAACTGACTCAACCTGTTTGGTTACTTTTTTACAATGATTATTCTGAAATGAGCTAAAGTGATTGTTAAGCTAATATAACACGAAATATTTAAGTAAACCGTTTTATAGTTAGAACGGATTGATTTTCCAATGAAAAATATTTGTTTAACTCCTATATAGTACTAAACGTACTCATATACGTATATTTACATATGCAGATATTGGTCCATCATTGGTTTTCTTCGATATGTCATCATAAAATCGTACTGCAAAGACGTCGAATGCACTGAAGATTAAAACTGATTGCACCCTGCTGCACATTGTAGGTGGGGGGAGGAGGAAGGGGGAGGATATTTTGCGGCGTCGCCCAACGTTCTCTTTCTCTCCGCCGTCTCTCTTACTCGCTCTCCGAGATCCAACGAAGGGATGGCCTCACTCTGAAATGCATGCGCGGCCTGTGCGCCTGTGTGTCATATGCATTTCCCCGCTGCAACACGCTGCAATTGCACATCCGAACTCTGCTGTGTGCGTGTGTGTGTATGTCGTGTAGGGTAGGTCATGGAAAAATGCGAAGTGAAATTTCGCCGTCAGCTGCCGTTCATTCGTTCGTTCGTTCGTGCGACTTTGAGCTGACTGACGGTGGTCGTCGTCTGCCTTCCTTCGTTCCTTACGCGGTGTCAGGATAATTATTTCATATGGTTGGAGTTCGATTAAAAAAGTGTCGGTGTTCTCAGCACAAGTGCATTTGTTTTCAGTTGAACGATTTTATTTATTTTAGTTTCGGTGAAAAACAAGTTTTCAAGTGTTTTGCTCTACCCTGAAGTGTGTTTATGTGATCTTCTTTCCTTTGCAATTTACACGATTCCTCTAGTTTCCTCAATTTTATATTAATTTTGAAAGAGTTTTTAAACATTCCTTCTTTCAATTATCTCTTAGTTGGACAATTTTCCAGTATCGAATCGAGAAAAGCAAATGAGGTCAATGAATGCGCTCCTTCCGGTTCCATTCTAGCAGTGAAACACGCCACGAACGCACGGGACAGATCGATGATTGGTGAGGGTGGTGGGGGAGGGGAACTGATATACACCGTGCACAGGTCGACATCGTGAGGATGGGGACGACGTCGCGTTCGCCCTTTCAGGGAGAAGAACCCCCGGGAGGGGGGGGAGATGTTTGCGAACGGATGATGGAAGCGCCGGGAAACGGTTGGATGCCGGAAAACTACGCTACTACGCTTATCGATCGGTTGTTATTCTCGTCGTCTCGAGTGGGGAAACGCGTGCGAGCGAGAAAAGGAGAGGCACCGTCTTCTGAGGGGGGCGGGCAGGAGTGGCATGGCACGACCCTTGGCTCCAGTTCCTCCCCCCACGTTTTCAGCCCTGTGACATGACGTGGAGACTGTCTCACGTGTGTCGATTGGACCAAAAAGGGTGTATATGCGAGATGTTCTTGGAAGTTGCTTGAAGAGGAAGCGGGGTGGGAAAGCATGATAAGAGGGGGGTGAGCAGGGGGGAGGGGGATCAATTGAGCGAAAGAAAAAAGAGACAGAGAGAGAGAGAGAGTGATAACCTAGAAGTGATGGGACTATGACACGTAGTATTTTGGAAGATCTCTGAGCGGATGTTCCCGTATAGACGAACGTAGTACGAATCTCGTACGCCGAATCCACTTGATACCAAAAGTGACCGTGGTAGTAGTAGTACTAGTAGTACTAGTAGTAGTAGTAGGGATGCTATTAGTAGTAGTTCTTGTAGTAATAGTAGTTGTATAGGCAAAAGTTGTATTTGACTCTAGAGCTCGTAGTAATGACAAGCGGCGGCGGGAGGAAGTACCAATGGTTTCATCCGCAGCAGCTATAAGTCGCATGCCCTTCACTGCTTGTGAGGCACTTAAAAATGGCCATATACGTTGAGAAGAGAGACTATACTTGCTGGTTCTAGGGCGTGGAGCCCTTGTTAGGTGCAGAGACAACAAAAAAATCCCCTAGTCCCATTGAGAAATGGGTTTCTGGTCTCTGGACTCCTCTGGAGTTCCGCAACGCGAGAGAAATAGAGATCGGATGAATACTTTGCTCGTTTCGTCCTATTCGATGCAATAAGTCATGACCGAATCGAACAAGAAAAAAGGAAAAACATCTGAATATTTGGTTTTACCAATTTGTCTTCATCCAAATGTCACATTTCTTGGAACGTTCACTAACTACACTCGCGTTCATTCGCTCGTCTCGCGGCTCACGACACGGCTGAAGACGAACAAAAACCGAAATTTAAAAACAAATACCAATCTTTTTGAGATAAGCGAAACCCTTTACCACCCCCTTCGTTCGTTCCTCCCCCCCTCCCTCCACTCTTCCCTCGCGTAAGGTCTCTCGCGGTTTGTTATTGCAGTGTGGCGTCATCATGAGATCCTAAGCAACCCCCACCGTGTTGTTTTATTCGGTTGTTTTTCCTCCGGTTTTGTTTGGACTTTAAACCCTCCCCCCCCCCCCTTCTCCTCCACAACCCTCCGTGGTCCTAACTGGATTACAAATGAGTGGAGTGGAGTGTCCGCTTTCCCGTCCGTGCTCATGGTGTGTAGTACATGTCCTCCTCCTCCTCCTCCTCCTCCGTGTGTCCATTCTGTCCTATCGTGCTGTTGAAAATACTTATCAAACCCTCTTCTTCTTTTATTGCAGATTTCGAATCTTGTCTCATCACACCCACCCCACCCCCCGAGGTGTTGCGTCCCCGACGGCGGCGGTAGTAAACGGTGACAACACACAGAGGAAGGGGAAGTGTGAGTGTTGTGTGTGTGTGTTCATTCTGCGGGCCGGAGGAGTCGCGGCGGAGTTCGTTCATCCGAACAGCTGGCACGCGTGCTGGGCGGGCGAGCGAGTGATATTGTTTGTTATTGCGTATTAGAAAATCTTCAACTCGACGGCGTGAAACGAAGGCAACGAAACGCGACGCCGGTGTGGCGGTGGTGAATGTGGTCGTGTAGGTGCGTGAAAATCACGCTACGACGGCGGCCGAAGGAAAACGACGATGCTGTTCGGCGACGACTGCTGCGGTGGAGTAGTGGTGCGCAAGAGAATCTATCACAATTGCAGTCACTTGAGCTAATAAAACCGTGTGGATGCTGCACAATAGTGGAAGAAGAACAAGTGGTGGGTGAAAAGAAAACCAGACCGAGCCCCAGACCGTGTCCCGGGTCGAGGCGCTAAGATGTGAACGGGGAAAAAACGGGGCCCAGGGGGGATGATGAGAGATGCCCTTGTCGCGACGGTGTGTGGCGGGTGAAAGTGTGAAAAGTGCGCGTGCGAGTGTGCGTAACGTCGCAGTTCCGGAACCGGAATAGTGCGTAGTGGCAAGAAGCGGGGGGGAAAAAAATGTGTCGTGCCACCGCTGGAATGCGCCCCAGTGTTGTTTTGGTGAGAGGAAGAAAGCGAACAAAAATACCGGTCCCGAATAAGAAAAAGGGCCACCAGCAGCAGGAGCAGGTGGAGGCGGTGGTCGGAAGTGTCAGTGGTGGGCACGGTCAAACATTTGCCTAGTGCTGCTAGAGAAGAATAACTACGCGTACAACAAGGACTCGCGTTTAAAATGTAGCAAGACAACATATCGTCTTAACGTTTGACGGGATAAGAAATTACATTATCCTTTTGCGGGAGGCAGAAACACAACATACACACAATCTCTCTCTCGCGCAACAATCCTGCCCCCAATCTAGCTCCTCCCCGGTCGGGAGGAACGGTTCTAAATTTCTAATGTCCTATCTGTTGCAACGCACCATGGAAGGTAAAACGGCATCCGACGACCCGTCGGTTTGGGAGCTCTTCCTGCGCCGCCTGACGGCGCGCATGAGGATTCTGAATGGTGATCGGCGCAGCGAAGATTTCGATACCTCGCGGCCTCGGCGGATGTGCCATGCATATGCCGCGAGTGGTGGTTTTATTCCGTTTAGCAATAGCAGCAGTGTCGATAGCCGTAAGCAACAACCTAGCGCTAGTAGCATAAGTATTGGCAGTGGCACCGACGACAGTGATAGGCTAAGTAGTGCTAGTAGTTGTAGTTGTAGCATAAGTATTGGCCGCCGGTGGTGGAGCCCCCCTCATCCGGGGGTGGCGAACGAGTACCTTTGGAGCGGGAAGCGGTTGAATCGGACTAGTTTGTGGAAGCGGTGGCGGTGGAAACGAATATTCACGCTCGTCTGCATCCTGTTCTACTTCAATATGGTCCTGCACACGTCCAGCCTGCTGCAGCTCGTGCAAGGCGCCGACCTGAAGGAGGCGCCCAGCACGGAGCTGATGAGCCGGACGCGGTCGAGTCGAGACACAAACGGAGGTTATCTCCAAGATCGCGGAGGAAGAGGTAAATATGGAGCATGACTGACTAATAAAGGCTTTCACCGTATGAAAATGAAATCGAAAATCAGGATTCCAGCAGTCGTGTCATAAATTCCACACGACTTTAGACGTTTTTCGAAGGTGTGATCAAGTGATTTCACATTCAGAGATCCATATTCATCGATTAACCACAAAGAGTCGTTTAGGTTCCGAATTATCCAATTCAAATTGAATCCGTTTTGTAACAATTATCTCAAAAATTGAAATAGCTATCATTTGAGAACATAAACATGCGCTTTCTTCACCAAAACAGATACCAAAAAGAAAGTATTTGAACTCCAAGCACAATTCTTCGTGCTGTCACTGTGGTGATAATTGGGATAAACTCCTAGGACTGATCAAAATGCTAATAAAGTGAACTATTTCACCCTTTTCTCCTTCCGTATCTGAAAGCGCTTTAGCACCATGGTGAGGACACCTTCACTGTTCAGTTCAGTTTACTTATTTGTTAATTGTAGAAGTTAGAATAATTTGTAACCTTTACATTTTATATTTGCTTCTCAGTCAGGAGTTATAGATATTAAAAAAAAAATTGCCAGAGAACGATTTAGGAGTCAATCGCAGATATAGAGAATGAAACTATTTATAATGAACGAATTAGCACGATCAAGTTCGTTAAAGTTGTCCTTCTTCGACTGTTGGATGAATTATTGCTTTAGATAAAAGATTTTTAAATGGAATTTCCAATGACTAACCGGAATAATTTTCCTGCTCTGTACACACAGTATGTTCGAGCGTCGACGTCCGGAACACGCCAAAACATCTGGATCGATTGAATGGGTGCCGGGTTGTGGAGGGGTTCGTGCAAATCATGCTCATCGACAAGTACGAGAACGACAGCTTCAGCAACTTCTCCTTTCCGCTGCTGACGGAGATTACCGGCTACCTGTTGCTGTTTCGTGTGAACGGACTCCAGACGCTCGGCCAGCTCTTCCCCAACCTGGCCGTCATCCGCGGCGAAGATACGGCCAACAATTACGCCTTCGTGGTGTACGAGCTGATGCAGATCAAGGTAAGAGCCGCACAAGCATAATAGTCTCTTTTTAGCTTTCTTTTCCAGAATTTTAGAGCAAACGTCAAAAATGTGACAGCGGTTTAGTTAGCTTCCGTGAAGTAAGGGCTCTACAGGAGAAGGTACAAATCAGAGTTGAGCCCTTTAGTTTAATTCCGGCCTAGTTTGATTCAACGATAGGCCGGTTAAGGATGGGCAATCAACTGCCAAAGCCTGCCATGAATCCACCCGAGGGTCGGGGAACAAAATTGGTAATCTCTACCGACAGCGCCAGCGTCGTCGACCCAGATCGATCAGCGGCAGAGTTTATGAATGAATGCAATGCTTATGCTGCCGAGCGCGAGGGTAGAAAGCTTATCACCCGACTCAGCCCCCCGCCTCCCCCTTCTCCACCTCCCTTTCTTCCCTGCGTGCGCCGGCCTGCGATGCTGGTGCCACGATGCTGTTGCTACTGGTTGTGGCACGATCGGACGATAATTGGAAGTGCGATGAGTACAAGTTTTGAATCGCCCGTTGCGACCCTTATCGTTACTACCATCTTGATAACTTTTGTTTGTTTGCTTTGACGGATGCTTCCTTCGGAAGGGGGCCCTCGAAGAAGGGTCTTGTGCCTGGCCGGGCGCGTTCATCTGTGCGCATGTGACCCGTTAATCATATTTCCGTCCGTTACGGTCGAAAATAAGGGAAAGTTCATCGGTACAAACACAACCCCCCCGGGCTTGGGTACCGTTTTAATATGGCTTTTTACGACTGGGTGCAACTAATTCTTATCTCTTTCTTGTTTTTCACACGCAGGAACTCGGACTTACTTCGCTGATTCACATAGAACGCGGCGGTGTTCGCATCGAGAAAAACCCAAACCTGTGCCACGGAGACACGATCGACTGGAAAACGATAGCACCGAACGGCGACAGCTGGATCAAGGTGGGTGAACTATGGGATGATTTCAGTAAGAAAATTAATTAGTAAACCAAAAGTACGTACGACCCGCCCGCCTATCGTATATTTTTCATGTTATCTGATAGGGGCAAGGGCCTCTTCCCAATCAGCTTTAATAGATAAGATTGGCGTTACGTAATCGGTTTGACATGGTAACGCGTTCCCGATCAAGAAGCGTTACGGCGGTTATAATGTGACCAAGGTTCTTACGTTCGTACGCTCAGCTTCCAAACCGGATCCATTTCATTTGTTTAGCGAGTTGGTTCTGAAGTAACCGAAAACGCTGTAGCTTATAGTAGGCGTTTTTCAAAGCCAACTACACCACGACCGATTTGGCAGTGAACATATTGGATGAAGTGAAAACGCTTGCGTACACAAATGGTAAGCATCTCGGTGTGTTTTTGGTGATACCTTCAGTTTGTGGATCATATTTTTTTTTTTGGTAGGAAACAGCTAAAACGTAACTTACGAAACACAGATGAATTCCTTTTGTTGAACATCCATCCTCCGGTCGGGCGTTGTCTGCCGCTTGCTAAAATTGGTTCACAAATTATTTCCGGCCTGACGGATCGAAGACAGGACCGGACAAACTCTGAACTGTGTGAGTCAATGTTTTGGTGATGCTGCGTCACCGCGAAGACGGACCGACAGTTGCAGTTCGAGTGTATCTCCCACGCTCTCCCCCTACGGTGACACGTCATCATGGCCTCGTCGTTCACCCGTGGCGTACCGAACGCCAACAACGATACGTCATTCACATCCAGCCCGACCCCCCCTCCACCAGCCGCACCCGAGTGCGCTCCACAGAACCCGACATTCCTGGGTGACACATTCTCTTAGCGCCGCTGATGGGGAGGAGACTACGCTGAACTCATAAATTAGAAATAACTCCTTGCGTTTTTGGCCTGGTGTGTTGTTTGTGCTGCATGCCCATTCATTTCTTCGAAGCATGATTACCATTTCGTCCTCCGCTCACTCACCCACCACCCCGCCGGTCGTCGCACCAGTACGACACAGTCATTTTCAAGATGCCGAGCGGCGGTAGGAATGCGGAGGAAGTTTCTCCCCTCCCTCTCCCAGTGTCTGACCGCCCCCTGCTTTTTAAAAGTTATTTCTGCCGCTCGAGTAAAAATAAACGAAACAAGATACTGCTGCACCGGTCGAAAAATCATCTCCAAACATCTTTTACTCCTTGCGAGCGGCGTGTCTCTTGGCGTGTCTTCGGCCGTCGTCCGCTGCCATAACTAAATCAATCCGTGCGTAGTCGGATGCCAAGCTAGACCTCGCTCTCATCATGCCTAAATCGGACGGGATGACGAATCAGGCACAGGAAGTTGTCACCTACTACCACCGGATTGGAAACAAAACATTCGCCGTGTACTCAATCAAACAATGGTATAAGCATACGAGTAATAACTACGCCACATTCTTGACGGTCTGTAGAGAACGGTTTAAAAGCTCGTCGCGTTTTCTTGCCTCAATGTGATGTTATTTATCGACAGGTTGTTGTTGGTGGTCGGAGTGGTGTGTGGTGAGAAGGTGTCGCTAATGTGTTCCCCGTTTGTTTCGCTGATGTCGTTGCGGTGGTCACGCGGTTTGATGTTGTTTGGCCACCATCAAGGACCGCGACTTGTAGAGAGAGCCAGCCCGTTGCCAATAATCGAATGCAACATTCGTACACCGATCAATCATCCCCACACCAAAAGCACAGCACAGCAGCAGGCACGAGGAAGAGAAAAGGGAATGGTACACCCATTCGAATTAGCCCTTTGAACGATTCGTGTTTGTTGTTTTGAAACGAACGTGATAACTCATTCTGTCAGATGCTTTCGGTGAGGAATCCGATCACGTGCGGGTCTTCATAAATTGATGAGAAGAGTACTGTTCATCATAGTAACGCTTCCATGCATTCATCATAGTAACGCATGGAAGCATTAAAATACTGTGGCATAACGCTATGGTAACCTGATGATGTAACGCGAATCGTGTCGATTAATGCTGCTCGGGTAAAGCCTTCTCTGATCCGTTACGTCAGTATGTTTTCTATGGTTTAACAAACAAGTACAAAACAATATTTTAATAATTCAATAAGATCCGTCACGAAGAGACAGTTTATATTGCAAAAAATCTTGCTTCCGGTGGGGGTCTCGTTGGGAAGAAGTAATTAAAAATGGCTATCACCGCCGGAGAGAGCCGTCGCCGCCGCCACAACCGATCCGTGGCCGATTATGGTTTCGTCTGGCGGCGACAAACAACACAACAAGCGCACCACACCACACCACACCCGAATAACAGATGATAAGCTGCGTGCGCATGTTGTGATTTTTGGTTTTTGGGCGCCACATCACCTCTCGTTTGTCGGCGTTCGCCCGTCGAAAATAAAGTATGCAGGGCAGGCAAAACATTGGCTCCCCACCGTTCACCGCCATCCACCACCTTTTGCCCCTCGTGTCGACGACGTCTTCGGTTTTCTGGCCCGAAGATAACGTCTTCTGCAACGATCCCAGACGGAGACGATGACGATGACGTGTGTCGGCTGAGCGAGTGAGTGACGCGTGACGTAAATAAATCATATGATAAATGTTTGTCCCGCTTCCCCTGTTTTGGTGCGAGCCCTAAACTCACTCCGATTCCCCATCCCCCCTCAAACCCTTCGGTTGCGGAAGGCGTTGTGAAGGATCGGGAGGAGAATTGTCAAACGAGGACGCGTGGGTAACTCGATCATGCCAACAAGAATGACTACTTCTATCACGCGCGATCGAGTGGTGAACGCGTTTTCGAAGGCGTTTCGAAATGATTTTCTGATGTCCCTCCCCCCCTCCCCCCCCCCCCTTGCATGACGTAACCTTTGACCTCCTGCACTTTCTGTCATAGATGGCGTCGCCTTCCCGGGGGGACTGGCGCACTGACAGTTTCACAGTGCACGTCAAGCTCGCTCGACCGGGATGAAACAGATGATAACATTCGTCTGCCACACGCCGCCACATGCGTTGCCACACTTCCCCCAACCTCCCCCGGATCCGCCCAGATGATGGGGGTCGAGGGGGTTGTTGTTTTTCCTTCTTCTCGGGCGAGAAAAATAGGAACACCCTCGAATGGCGGGCGAAGGCCGCATTTCTTTTCGTCCACCAGCGATTTCTTAGAACTGTAGGAAATATCGTCACCCGGCTGACGAGGGTGACGGTCAGCAAGCGTGCTTGCAGACGAGATACACGCATTCCCCGTTCGGTTCTTCGGAGAGCCATCGAGACATGTCGGTGTTGTCATCGGTCATCGACATCGAAACCGAAGGAAAAACCCCCCCACTCCGCGCAAAACCTGAAAACCATTGCGCGGATCATTGGGGTGTTTTTTTTTCTTCTCAAAAATTGACCCCCAACACGTAGCATATTATTATTCCGCATGTTCTTGGGTGCGCAGGGAGCGGGGGGGAGGGGTCCCGTTTATTGGTGATTAGTGGAAAGCACTGGGTGTTCAATTTGTGGTCTTATTTTTAGACATCAATATTTCAGCGGAGCAGTCCTATTTTTCTCATACGCGAAGAATAAACACGATCGCGGCGTGTGTATATATGCGTGTCCGTCTGGCTGGCCACCGAGGGGGGAGGGGGAGGCCGCGAACAATGTTGTCCTTCTTCTTCGGTATTCGCCCAATGTGTGTCTTTGCTTTGGTTTACAAAATATTTTTACACGCCCGTTATTTAATCGCTTTCACCAACTTATATTATTACCAGATGACCAATTCTAGGAAACTCAACAACAAAACTGAACCGGTCCAGGAAAACTTCAACCGAATACACTTTTCAGTAGGAAATCAATCTGGTGGGGCTTTAAGAGACGATTTGGATTCCCACTTCCCAGCGACCGTTTTATCGATCGTTACCCTTAAAGGCTGTCTTCTTGCCCAAGAGCTGTTGTGTCCGCGTACTCCGGAACGGAAGAAGTGTAGACGAACACCGCTGCGCGTCCACGTTTTGCCCGAGACCGGATGAGTGTGCTGGACTAAATATAGATCAAAAATTTGTCGCCAGACTGTGCCAGGGCATAGGGGTTGGGGAGGGAGCGAGACCTTTTAGGGAAACCCTCAGTTCCTGTCCTGCGCTCTCTAGGATGTGGTGGTTCGCGGGGCAAGAAGATGTCTTCGTAGTACTCCCTCCGTTTGATGACGAGCTTGAGATGTACGTGCGTTTCCCCGGGTTCCACCCCGGGTTTGGTTGCCTTACGCCATTTGCTCGGATGACGAAGTTTTCCATTCATCCTGGAGGGAAAAGACACGCACGCACGCACGCACGCAACGTTCGTGGATTCCTGCGCGGGCAATGACATCCCGCGGGTGTTGACGGCGGACAGTTTGACGATATTTTTAGAGAACTTTTTCCCTTCCTCCTCCACCTCCTCTGACGGAGCGGGGCAAGACTCCCGTGCCGCGGTAGCTTCCGGTAGAGGAAACGTAATGTTGCATATGGAGATGATGTTTTCTACTCGAACGAGGGCGTTCAGTCCCATCAAAGAAATTAGATGCTGCCTGCGGAGGGGGGCTGGGTGAGGTGGGTGCAGTTGATTTATTTCGTGTAGAAAAATGACCTTTGCCGCACAGGCGGGGGAGGGCAGCCCTTAAAGACACGGTTCAATTATGCAAATAGGGAGATATGGGATAAAAATAGTTTTCTTCTCAAGTTGCTCGTAAGGAAAATGTCAAAGCAAAACGGCCTCCGGAGAATGCCAAGGGGGGGGAAAGGCAAACAAAAACAAACTGCCTTGACTGTCTGCAAAAAGCCCCCGAGTCGTCGAAAGCCGCGAGAGCTGACCGACGAAACCTAGTCAAACAATTTGGTCAAGGTTTGTGCAAAGAGTAGCCTCTTCCCATCAGTTGTGCTTGTGTTTTCTTTCCGTGCTCCTTGAGTCACTAAGCACAACGGGGAAAAAATACACATCCTCCGAATGTAATGGATCTGATCTGCAAACCGTGCTCCGGAGATAAACCCGTTCGAGATCAGACAACCGACCTGCGGCGTCGTCGTCGTCGTCGTCGTCGTTGATGCCGTCGTCGTTGTTGTCTGGCTGGAGAAGCAAACCCCCGTCGGCGTGAGCAAGGTTCGCGCGAGAGATTGCCCAAAGGCTGCTTAAAATTTTCTAGGTTAAACCGATTTGACTAACAAATGTCGCCAGGCGTGTGGAAATCGGTCCGTTCGGTTCGGTTTCGCTTCGCTTCTCGGAAGTGGCAAGTTTTCACTTTCAGATTAGGCAAACAGTAGAACTCAATCAGCTATGCCAAAAAGCTGGCCAATCGTTCGGCCGATCTCCGTGCGCTTGCCGCGCACCGTTCGTGTGAGGCATTGGGAGATTACTATCTCTTGGTTTCTTGCTTGGTTATCAGATGGCCGGCTGGAAGTAAGAAGTTTAGGTACATCTTCGCTAATCCTTGCACTAGGCAGAATTCTGAAAAGATCATTATGAAGGTGTCATCAGAAATTCGCGGTACCCGTTGTGTTGCCCATGAGCTGACTCAACTCAGCCGATGAACTCAGCAAAGGCCAAGGATTCTACTGCACAACTTGCATTGGTTCAACCTGTGTAGGGGAATTCCAAATGGCTCATGCAGTCAAATGCAACCTTCTCCCAGGCCCACATAGCGATGGCTCATGTTCATCATCGGGTGGCGCTTCAAGATTTCCAAGAAGCAGTAGGTTCAGATGCACTGAAACCATAAAAAGAAAAGCAAGCGGTTGGCGGACTACGAAGACGTCTATCTTACGTGGGGTAATATACGTTAAACTGGGTACTGCAGTTTGTTTGTGTTCTTAAACACAACAGCCTGGTTGCTTTGTGGCTTCGTCGGAGCGCTTCGGAGACACCATTCCGAAAGTAGCCCACCGGAAGTGATCATGGAGCATAGCGGGGAGGGAATAGCATACTGTATCTATTGCATCGTCGCCTACGCTCTGTTGAGTATATTGCACCCTTCTGTCCTATAATTAATTATGCCTTACACCAAGATCAATACAAAGAAAGGTTGGATCAAAGCTATTTTCTACTCCGCCATTGTTGTGACAGTTGATTGAAAAAGTGTTTACAAACATAACTTGCAGAATGTGGGGAGATCTTCGCTAAAATTTCTTAAACGAAATAGATTATTGGATATTTTGGATCAGAGCACCCATGGTTTCGCGGATAGAAACTGTTCTTCCGTGTGAAACCAATATGGATCCTGTTGGTCGCCATGGCTGGTGAAATTAAGTGTGATGGTCTTCCATACGCGCAGGCCGCTCCAGAACATAATCCAAACGCCTCAATTGCTGTTCTGTTGATGAAACATACCAAATTTGCAGTTGTGCCCTGGCTGCTCGTAAGAGGTAAACAACATTTCAACCAACTGTCAAAAATTTTCCCACGGTTTGTGGCTCGTGACATGGTATGCTGCGACCTCTTTTCCTTTGATCTTGCCTTACACGCTTTTCCCAAACGAGGGTACTATAAGAAACTGTTGTAGTAGGCTTTATGGTAAAGTAGGCTTAGAACAATGAGCTAGAGATTGTTTTGTTTCACGCTGTTTTCTATTCGCTTTTTCCAATATAGAGATCGTGCATCCTTTCGTAAACAAATTCTTAAAGTTTTCCTTTGGCATCGTCACCGCTTGTTTGTGCAAAAAACAATGCAACAAATATGTTGGAGTTTTTATGCCACATTTTGGATAGAACATCGCTGATCGAGCATATATTGTTTATCTACCGTTGACACACGGGACGGGGGCCAATGTCTTGCTGAATCACCAGTGAAAATTGAACCACCCTTTCTGTCACCTGTCCTTAAATTGTTGGCATTCCCTAGGGGGGCGAAGGGGGATTGGGGGGAACCTTCTACCCCCTTGTAATGATTTATTGTTGTGAAACTTTAATTTTTTTTGCGCGTTCACAGAGATCAAATTGCAGTCGTTTGCTTATGTTTATTGATCGTTAGTGAAGAAAAACATTCCAAACAATCGCATTCCTTGGTTGGTGTCAATTATCAGTTTATTTGTTAACGCTTTCGGCATCGTAAACAGTTCATTGAGAAGTAAGACCTAAAAACCGGTGAACGATCCAGCAAACTGCTGCGCGTTGCCAATTTTTGTGTGCGAAATATTCGTGCGATAGACGATAGAGGGGGGGATTTATTTTTTATTTGTATCGTTCCGTAGCGATTTTTGTTGAAATTCATCAAGTTTATTGCATTTGTTGGTAAACAACTGATTGCTATTTGATTTGATTTGTGCGAAAGGAGGAGAATCCGAACCGTTTGCCCAAAGCCACGCTGCAGTTCCAAGGGGATTTGTGAGCAGAGTGTTCCCGTTTGATATGGATGAGCTTGCTAGGAGAGAAAGAGGAATGCGTAATAAAAGCGATAACCGGTCGATCAAGAAGCCCGCGGAACGTGTTGCTGCGAGCAAACGGGAAAGGAAAAGCTGGGGAGGAAAAGTGAAAGAAAACATTAAAATGAGCACATGAGAATGGAATGTGGAAAAGGAGTGCAATGTGTTCGCGTTCGCCCGGAACGTCGTCGTCCGTTATCCGTGCGATCTCTCTCTCCTCCACAAGACGACGACGACGACGACGACGGGATCTGCGGCACCGGGAATTGTGGCTTGCGACGCTGCGAATAGCGCAGGAAGGTACGGGAAGGGAAGGGAAGGGATGGGAAGGAATGCTCTCAAGGCAAGCCGAATGCAAAAAGTGGCCCCCGTCTTTCTAATACCTGCTCGGCGAGATCGCACGCCGGGTGGGGAAATCCCGCAGAAAGAAAGCAGCGTTCGTTTGTCTACCGCTTCCCCCCCCCCCCCCTCCCTCCCACCCTCCATCCCCAGCGCGTCACCGAATGAGCGTAGGAAAGCGAAATAGTTGATGAAGGCAAAAGTGAAGGCGCAGTGAAGAAAGAACGCCGCCGAGTTGTTGAAGCTGTGTGCCCCCGAATCTCGAGGCAAAAGAGAAAAGACAGCAATAAGTCAAACACACCGCACTTCTTGCCACCACCCCCCGCCGGGACAAACGGGGCCTGCTAATGCTCTGGTATTCGTGATGGAAACCGTCTTGAATGAATTTGCGGATGAGAGAAGACGGCGAAAGGCGAAAAGAAATGCCAGGAATTCGTTAACTGAGCTCGATTGAATGAAAGCTCTGGAGGAGGGGGTGGGGGGAGTGAGAGGAATAAGGGAAGAAAGTTATCGGGCACCTCCAGGTTTTTAGCTCAGAATGAAGTAATAGACCACGACTTGCAGACCCCGGCGCCGTCCGTCGCCAGCAAAACGGTTAACGGTCTTTCCAGTTCGATAAACCGTTAAAGGATGTATCGACCCTGAGGAACATGTTCGCCCGTAATGGAGTAACCGAATAATACTTGTTAAAGCTGCAGATGTTTGATTTAGATGAACTTATCCGTACAGGATGGTCGGCCTACGAAAGTAGTCCATGCTTATCGTAAAGAATTCAAGCATCCTCCAGAGACCGCTCATGGTGGGATCCTTTGCTATACATCCTGACC
Source organism: Anopheles coustani (assembly GCF_943734705.1). Lineage (NCBI taxonomy): Eukaryota > Metazoa > Arthropoda > Insecta > Diptera > Culicidae > Anopheles > Anopheles coustani. Next base: position 94,628,668 of record NC_071288.1, on the reverse strand, counting down.
TTGTTCCAATCTTCTTTTCGTCTATTAAGAATACACATCGCCACATGTTTGACTCATCCTAATACCTTTGTTTTCGTTTCGCAGGGAAATCAAGACCCCAACGCGTGCACCACATGCCCAAGCAACGTTACCATCACGATGCCGGATTCGACGACACGTCTGATCCAGTGTCCGACGCGCGAACCAAAAAGCCCCAAGCACAACGAAAAGGAGAGCTATCTCTGCTGGTCCACCAAACATTGTCAACAGAGTAAGTTGCAACCGAGCCCGATCCATCCACTACTGTGAGTAGTGCGTGTACCGATGAGCAAATATTCATCCCTTTTTTCCGTTTACCTTTTCCAGAATGCCCCGCAAGCTGCCCAAAATCCTGCACAATAACGGGCGAGTGCTGCAGCCCGAGCTGTCTCGGGCAGTGCGGCGGCGTGAACGGGACGGAGTGCATGGTGTGCCGGAACTTGTACTACGTCGACTCCGACGGCCGGTCCCGGTGCGTCGACAAGTGCCCGGACGATCTGTTCATGTTCGCCGAAAGTCGGTGTCTGACCGCCGAGGAGTGTTACAACCAAAAAAAACCACTCCATCGGTTGCATGACAACACGCCGAACAACCCGTACGTGCCGATCAAGGGCGCGTGTCAGCTAGACTGCCCCGAAGGTCACTCGATGTCGAAGGACCCCGTTACCAATCGGCAGGCGTGCGTGCCCTGCAAAGGACCCTGTCGAATCGAGTGTCAGAGCATGGTGATCGAGAGCCTTTCCCAAATCAAGAACGTGGCGGGTTGTACCATCATCAAGGGATCGCTTTCGATACGAATCCGCCAGCTCGGTGGAGGTAAGTGAGCTAGAATTTCAAGAGCCGATGGGCTTTTGGCTTGGACCTAAACGTACTCACTAGACGCTCTCTCCTTCCTCCCACAGATAATGTCGTCCGCGAACTGGAGAAGTACCTCTTCTCGATCGAAGAGATCCATGGCTACCTGTCGATCGTCCGTTCGTACTCGCTGATGTCGTTGAGCTTTTTCAAAAACCTGAAAGTTATCCGTGGCAAAGAGCTGGTGAATTCAGAGTAAGTGTCAACGGGTGCCACGGGTCAACGCGGCGTCAAATCAACGGTCAACCGTCAAATCAACGGTTCACGTGATTTTGTTTTCCGTTTTCTTTGCAGCATGTCACTGAGCGTGCTGGACAATCAGAACTTGCAGGAGCTGTTCGCGCAAGATGTGCGCATCGAAAGGGGCAAAGTAATGTTCAACGACAACCCATTGCTGTGCGTCAAGTATATTAAAGCGTTGAAGAAAAACTTTAACGACGGCGTCATGATCGAAAATGAAGCGCAGCTGGAGCGTAGCAACGGTTTGCGGACCGCCTGCGAAGTGTTCACGCTGAAAACCAGCGTGACCAAAATTATCAGCGATCTGGCCATCATCAAGTGGGATTCGTTCAAGGAGTTGCCGGATAATCGCCAGCTGATCGGTTACGTCGTGTACTATAGCGTAGCTCCGGAGACGGGCGAGATTGCGATGTATGACGGGCGAGACGCCTGCAATTCGCAGAGTTGGCGTGTGGATGACGTGCGCAATCAGCTGGACGAGAACCAAACGACCCACATCTTAACGCGGTTAGACAATAACACACGGTACGCGTACTACGTCAAAACGTACACGCTCTCGCTGGAAAACGTCGGTGGTCAGACGAACATAACGTACTTCAAGACACCTCCCGGTACGCCGAAGAGTGTGCGAAATTTACGTGTCACGGAAAACCTCGAAACCAATATGGTGGTAAGTTTTTAGGCCCCGCGAACCATCAAGCAACCCTCAAACCCTCAATGCAATTCAAACCCTCATATATCATTTCATACTTTCATATTCTAAAGATCGTCTCCTGGGTTGAGCCGGCCCACATCTTTGGAAAATTGGAAGAATATAAAATCGTTGTCGAGATAAACGACGAGGATAATGAAATGATCAAGCAACGGAACTACTGTACCGATGGTAAGGAATTAAAAATAGCTATACCTTCTCCACCGTGCATCGTATAATGCGATCGTGTCGTGTCAAATTTGTTTATACATTACAGAAATCCAAAGGCCACCAAAAACAAGCATAACGCCGGATGTGACGACCCCGGCGCCTGCAAAAGATAGCAGCGCGACCGGGGTTTGCACGAAGGATGACTGCGCTTCGTTTTGCCAAGAGGCCGGTTCGTCCACGGCCGACAGTTCATCAAAGCTCGACCCAAATGAGGCTGATATGGCGATCGGATTCGAGGATTGGCTGCATAACTATGTGTATATCAAGTACGTAGAATGATTGAATGGATCAATCAAGAAGATTGGAAAAATGAGAGATCACTGCAGACCATGCAACGAGCCAGAAACCGTGGGAATAGTTTTTTAAGAGTTGCTTTGCATTCATTTTGGTTACTATCGATGAACGGCCTGTAAAGTTTTTCTGTAAAACAGAAAATTTAGTATTTTTTACTAACTGAACTAGCAATTCAGGAGTTCGGTATATGTTCTGGAGGAAGATTGCAGGCAAGGATGATCATCACGCTTAATGTTGGCAACCAACAGCATTCATTTCCCATGGCTTTGTACCGAGGACCACATTCGATTAGTCGGGATTTTATTTTACTAAAACATCCGCGAGGTGTCCTGGGTCACATAGGCAGAAAGTAGTTTTGCATCGACCTCTCGTTTTACCGATCTTGGGATAAATGCGAAACAAAAACAACACTCTAATACATCTACATTGTTTTCAAACCATAGAAATCCAAAAGCAAGTCGACGTAAACGAAGCCACGATGAAGATATGACCCAGACGAGTGGTAACCAGTCGCTCGTTTTCCCGAAACACTCCGATAGCGAAAATTTTCCCGATCAGACGACGAAGGTGGAAATTGGCAATGTGAAGGACGAGAGCGGAGAGTACTATCGCGTGCTAAGCGAATCGACAAACGCGACAAATATATCGTTCCCGTTGGACCACTTCAAGCACCACTCGCTGTATGCATTCCGTGTGGTGGCCTGCCGGGAAAAGCCGGCCCCAATCCAGAACGGCGCCCAAGTATTTGACATGGTGAACAGGTGTGGCCAGGAGCAAACCATATTCTATCGCACGCTGCCCCTACCGCACGGTAACGACATCCCGGCGGACTCGATTCAGCTGGAAGACTACTCGAATAGCACGCAACGCGTCATCAAGGTTCACTGGCGACGGCCGGAGAAACCAAACGGTCCGGTAGTGTCGTACTCAATCAAGTACCAGCGAACCGACCTGGACTCGGTGCTGGCAAACGTGCTCTGCGTGCCGGTCGATCTGCACAACCGGATGGGCTTCGCGATGCTGACCCGGCTGGACTCGGGTAACTACAGCATTCGCATCATGGCCACCTCGACCGCAGGGGATGGGTCGTACTCTTCGGAGAAGTTTCTCTTTCTAGAGAAGTACGAGACGGACGGTGTGGGCCGCTTCTGGGGGCTCTATCTGGCCATCGCGCTCTTGGTTTTCGCTGCGTGTGGTGGTGTCGTCTTCTATTACTGGAAGACGAAGTATCTGCCGGCGGCCAACAATATGCGACTGTTTGCGCAGGTCAATCCGGACTACGCCGGCGTCACGTACAAGGTAGACGAGTGGGAGGTGCCGCGGGACAACATCATCCAGCTGGAGGAGCTCGGCCAGGGCTCGTTCGGCATGGTGTACAAGGGGATCGTGGTGAAACTCGGCCCCGACACCAACATCCCGTGTGCGATCAAAACCGTCAACGAGAACGCCACCGACCGCGAGCGGGACAGTTTTCTCATCGAGGCGAACATCATGAAGTCGTTCAAGACGCACCACGTCGTGCGACTGCTCGGCATCGTCTCCATCAGCCACCCGATCCTCGTCGTGATGGAGCTGATGGCGAACGGTGACCTTAAGAGTTACCTTCGGCGGCATCGGCCCGATTACGAGAACGGAGAAGAGTCCTCACCGCAACCTCCGACGCTGAAGCAAATCTACCAGATGGCGATCGAAATTGCGGACGGTATGGCGTACCTGTCGGCCAAAAAGTTTGTACATCGCGATCTGGCCGCGCGCAACTGCATGGTGGGTGAGGATCTGACGGTGAAGATCGGTGACTTTGGCATGACGCGAGACATCTACGAGACCGACTACTATCGCAAGGGCACGAAAGGCTTCCTGCCGGTGCGGTGGATGGCCCCGGAGAGTCTGAAAGATGGCATGTTTTCAAGCGCCAGCGATGTGTTCAGCTACGGTGTGGTCCTGTGGGAAATGGCCACACTTGCCTCGCAGCCGTACCAGGTAAGAGAAAGGGGGAAACAGCCGAAGTAAATGCGTAGTGTGAAAGCAACTTTAACGTGTAAAGTAGGCTGTGCCTACAAACGTACAGCTCGTTGCTTCAAGTGGTTGATTTTAGTGACGAGACTAACGGTTCAGTGACGTGAGTCAATGCAGAGTCAGTGAGTCAATGCAGAATGAGTGAGTCAATTCTTTAATTCACTCAGAATAAAAGATTTAGCTTAGTAATAATAATTTGGTTTACTCAAGCAGACTCGCCGCGGTACAAGCATATTCGGGCGAATACATATAAATAAATAGTTTCTCGATATATCCACTCACTCTGACTCAGTTTGCACTTCACCTGTGGGTTTCCACCAAATTCATCAAGAGTGGTTTATGCTGCGTTAACTCAAGCCATCCTTCTTTCTTCTTCATCGCTCTAACGCAGGGACTGACGAACGACCAAGTGCTGCGGTACGTGATCGACGGTGGTGTTATGGAGCGGCCCGAAAACTGCCCCGACAAACTGTACGAACTGATGCGCATCTGCTGGCAGCATCGATGCAGCGCACGGCCAACGTTCATCGATATCATCTCGATGCTGCTTCCGGATGCAAACGATCAGTTTGCGTTGGTGTCCTTCTACCACTCACCGGATGCCATCGAAGCGGCCGTTGCGCCCGGCAATAGTAAGGAACACAACTTCCCCCCTGCCCCCGAACGTAGTCAGGTGATAATTTACACACTTTTTACCTCTTTTTTCCTAGTGCTAGAAGATGATGTAACGGAACCGCTGCGTGCGAATGAGGACGTAATTGACGAGGATGAAGATGATCAGTATGCGATCGAGATGGTCGAAGGTCGGTTAATGCAAAACAACGGACCCAAACCGGACATCCGGTCGCCCAACTCACCACAGAGGTGAGCATACCGTGCTCTCGTTAAATGGGTTTGGTAAGTAGTAACTCACTCACTAAACTTACTTAAGTGAAATATCTTATGTTGGTACGTTTTTTTGTTTTTTTTTTCTTCAGAAATGTTATCATAAGCCAAATGGTCTGAAGCTGTATTTATGCGACGCATACGGCTTACATTTTTGGAAGTTCGTGAAAGGTAGCCCATCACCATAGCAACCAACAATTGCAACGCATAGCAAAGACCGGTCAACATCATTTACCAACACTAGAACGGCATAATTCAAACGAATTTGTTTTTTGTTTGTCCAACACGCAAAGGCAACCTCTGTCCGCTGAAAAAATCATCATTCACATTGAAAACCATCCCAATCCAGCAAACCGACCACAAAACACATAAGCAGAAACAGTGCTAGTTTTTTCGAAATAGTTTGATTTACTGAACATTTTGACTCTCTCCCTCTCTCTCTACACACAAGTTTTTACAATCTCCAGGTTCAGAAAACGGGTCTTGTCTCGGGTCGTAATTTCAAACTTTCCTTCGGGGACAAAACGCGCTTCGGTTAGACGACCGCCTGCGATCTGTTATCGAATTGTGTCGCGCCGAAGCAGACAGAAGCAATGTATGTTTCTTTTTTTTTTCTTTGTATTTGAAATTCCCAATCATCCCATTTCCCTCCCAGTGTAGAGTTGGCAATATATGGCGAGGGTTCGATAGTTTTAATTTTTTTTTTATTTAAATTTCTCTTCGCTGTGCTCCTACCGACCTGAACTCACCGCCATCTAGATAACACACTTATAATATGCGCATTAGCAACATGAGAGAGAAAGAGAGAGTGAGAGACAGGAGGGAGGTCCGTATTCTTTTTGTTACGTTCTTTTTCTTTCGTTTCCGATATGCAACCTGAGCCTTCTTTACCGGATTTTAATTTTTTAAAGAAGCAAACACATATACAACAAGCGCGTGCGCTCGCGCATATGCAAAGGAATACAGCAAGTGAGCAATCAAAGAAAAAGGGAATTGTAAATGAAGTATCCTTTAAAATTTGCAGTTTGAAACAAACAAACAAACAAACAAAATAATTGAAGCTTACGGCAATGAGTACGAATGGTGCGGAGTAGAAGCAGGAAGAAGAAGAAGAAGGGAGGTTAGAATCGGATGTAAAATAATAGAAGAATGGCTAGGCAAGGATTTATTGTTGAGCATATAAGATAGTTTCGATACCGAGAAACAACATGTACATTTGACTGCACAGGTGTAATTGGAGAGCGATAGAGGGATAGCAAAGCAGGAAACCCGGGCGAAAGGATTTGTTGTAAATATAATTTAGTCTTTTTCAGGTGTAACAAAAACACTAAATGGCTAGTGGAAGGACTATACTAGCGCGTAACACGGTAAAGTAACTAAGTGTGATTGAACAAGAAAGACGAGTAAGAAAGGAATGGAGAAATAAAATCACACAGCTGTAGACTTGCTTATTGTGGGTGTTAATACGTGCGTGTATGCATGGATGTGCTCATGAATGAATGTGTTAAAGTGGGTGAATGGTAAAACAAACTCCAGCTAGTAGAAACACAGCACAGAAAAGCCCAATGTTGCGTTTCCTCACAAAACCACCACCATCCTTCTTCGGCCCAAGAAAGCGTTTTGTTCCATTTCGTAAAAGTAATATAGTTCCTCCTTTAGTCGAATTGCTACGGATGCGAAATGTCTGCATAGGCAGACGGAATGCACTTGACATGCAGAACAAACAATCGCACCCGGATAAAGAGAAGCAATGCAAACCGCTACATAATCCGTGGCCTGACATGACATTGTCCCTGTAAGGCTTTAATTATAGAAAAACAAAGAAAAACCCTCGTTCCGTACGGGTTAGTTTTTAGTCAAAAATTCTTTTTTGTAACGTACACACACACACGATTCCAAATAGTTTAAAAAAAATTATGTTTCAGCAACCGTTTCAGCAAACTCATTCACAAACATAACAAATAGAATATTATTTTAAAGCTACCCACGGATTATTATGAAATGATAAGCGAACGAAGGAAAGAGGGAAAGAAAGGGTAGAGATCGTAAATAAGATAAGCAAACGAAAATGTACATCAGACAAAAATAGTTCCTTAGCTAAATAGCTAAACAAACAATAGTGCCAGCGCGTACTACCAACTACTTGTGAACCTAATTTCCTGGATGTGTGTGTTTTTTTTTAGTTAAGGTACCACCAAGATAACAATCATATTTTTATCCTGCTGTACTGTATATATATATATATAGCATTTATATATAGCGTACAGCGTGGTAATATAGCGTATAATTCAAGGGCTGGTCGTTTTATTTAGCGATTCTTTTACCGAGTAGAGACGAGCGAGCTATACTTTAGTGTAGCATTACTGTTATTTATCAACATCGGACAATTCAACCGGGAACCCGCCGCCGCAACGTGGTCGTCATAGCCGAGAAGAAACCAAAACCAATTTGTACATATACGTGAAAAAGGAAGGAGCCGATAGGGGCATCGATAAAAACACGAAAAATACGTGCAACACAGCAACCACAGGATACAGGATCAAGAAGGGATGTGTGTGTGGCAAAGAACCAGAGAGTGTCACAGTCAAAATAACACACGGGGTTAATCGTTTGAATTTTAACTTAACACTGATTTAATGATGCCGTTTATGCACCAGAATTTCCTCATAGCATTCGTGCTGTTGCATTAGTTACAGTACGACATCCTAACTATTCTTTATGAAGAACCGGGCGTTGTTTGAATCTGTCCAAACATGCGCTAGAATCTGTGCTTAGCTTTGTTTCTATGTTTCTTGCGCTGTCGTTGGGTGCATTGCCTGAACCTCTCGTGTTCGATGCATCGCGTTCCGTGTTGATGCATGTTAACTTGCGATCACGATGCCGATCGTTACCGGGAGTTTAGATGTTTCGGGTTCATTTATGGCCGCGATCTACATACATACATCGGTGGCTGTTTTCTTACACCCTCTTGGTCGAACCGTCCTAACCTAACAAACAAATGCGAGATCGACCCATTCGTTCGTTATTTTCGATCTGTTGTTTGGGCATCTCTCGTTTCCGGTTATATCGTGTCCTTTCGGAAAGTTTCTTCATTTGGAACAACGATCATAGCCGGATACCGGAAATGTTACAATTTATAGGGGAATTTTTCCTTTGTTGATTCGCGATCTTTCTTGGGTTCTGGTGTTTTTACAGTACAGAGCCTTTCACAAGTTCAAATTAGATCGCCGTTTTATTGTTTTTCGAAACCTTTCTCGTTGAGCACATCGTTGGCGCAGCAACAATGTACGTGTGTATGTGTGTGTGTAAGCGCATGTGTGTGTGTTTATATAATTTATTTTTCGCCATACCAAAAAAGTTTACTCACGGTTGGCTGTAACGATGGCTACGACGGCAACGACGACCAGAACGAAACGTAGTAGGCAGCAGTGTGTTCAAAGATGCAATTCCTCGTCACTTCCTTTTCTTTGACCCCGTTTCATGTTTCATGTGTTGTACGTTGCAAATGGATTAACCAGGGGGCGATGTAATGTAATTTAAAGTGAACTTTCTCCTGAAAGTGAAAGGTTGGTTGATTAGCGATAATAGAAGTAACACTAGATGTAAACAGTAGTCTAAGGAGGATCTCCAAAGTACACCTAAGGAACAGAGTATTGAGTATATTACTCAAATCATAGTAGACCTCGAATGTGCATGAGCCAGAACAGCCGTCGGAAAAGCAAAGGAAAGCTGCCCCCACCGGGGGGAGGGATTCAGAGAGGCAAAGATGTATAGCACAGAAGAAGGCTAGAGCATAGGTCAGACAATAGAGCGTATTATACGGTGTGTAGCCTAAGTGTACATATTGAACAGGAAAAAAAAAATACACAAGTAAAACACGAAACCACACGGCTTTTGCTTCTGTTCTCGCGCAGGTTTTGGGCGTGTTGTGTGTACCCACGATGACTACGATGTTGTACAAAAACTCTAAACCCTTCTAGACAAAACATTGAAAAGAAAAAACACAAATCTAACTCGCTTCGGATGGAGAGGAAGGAAGGGAAAAGGGGGCGCTGGGGGGATAAAAGCAAACTGTTACTATTAGGGTGCTGTATACGCTTTTAATATAACGGCGCAAGGCAAGGAACGCATTTAACAAGTAAGAATTGTAAGCGACCAAAACGGAAAGGAAACGAATAAAAAAAAACCCGTGTATGTTTGTCTAAAACCATGGATGCAGCCAAGGAGGAGAACACTGCTAGTAAACGACATTTTAAAACACATAAAATTGCTGATTTTTCTTCCTCTCGAGTATATTAGTATTAGATTGTGGACATTACTTTTGTTTTTGGTAGTTATGTCATGTGAGCTGCAGCGCAATCCCTCCATTGTGAATTTCATTTCAACCGCTTATATCAGAGCTGCTGGTATATTCCCAGCCTTCTAGGATGCTCTACATATCTACATAGCTACGATGAATCCGAGACATAAACCATTACTGCTGTAAAAGACATACACCCGATCACTTTATAACATAGAAATGTTAAAAGTTTGATAAAAACTAAAATGTCTTTATTTGGTTTCTCGCAACACATTCACAGGGGGTAAAAAAGGCACAATGTGGAACAACAATAATAAAACCATGGTTCAAAAGTTGTAGTTTGCACGTTTCAGAGAAATGGGAATTTCACTCGCGCACGTGTTTGGCTGCAAATCTCTCGCTTAGAACTCCTCATTGAGCGTGGTTCGACTGTAGAAGGCGCGCGAATAGGCCGCTGGGCTGGACCGGCCGAAAAGACCAAAGCAACCGCGCCGGTACACGCACCAAATGGCCGCTGTGAAGGGAATGGCAATCAGTACACCGATGAGAAGTCCCATCAGCAGGGCCCCATCGTTCGACGGGTTGTTTCCGGCCCCATCCGGGCACCGCATGTGGAAATGTTTGTGTTCCAAGTCGACCATCGACTGGCCCGCCATCTGCTTCGGACTCGAGCATCTGCAAATGAGGGATGTGAATGCACTTAGTAGCTCGATCGACGTGTGTCGACGTCGTCGTGGTGGCCTTACTCGATATTGTTCAGGATGGCCGGCGTCGTACGCTCGATGATGGGAAGCAACGTGAGCAGCAGCCAGCGGTTGGAGCAATCGCATGCCCACGGATTGACGCGAATGTCAACCACCTCCATCGAGTCCCACTGGACAAGCAGCTGGGCGTCGAGGTAGGAGATGTTGTTGTTGTGCATGAAAAATCGCTTCACCGGCGGCCAATCGAACCGCTCCGGGTTGTCGGTGTCGTTGCGCACGAACGCCTGCCCGTGGAGGTAGCTCAGGTGCGGATTGTTGGTAATGTGGATCTCCTCCAGCGACTCGAGCCCGCGGAACGCCCCGCGTCCGATCATCTTCAGCTCGGTCATATAGGAGAGGCTTAGGTAGGTAAGGTTTTTGAGTTTTGGAAACTCGCTAAAAATATAAAAATCAAACGCGCGTATTACGCAATCCGATCGTTGACGGATGATTTTCCTCGAGGCGTTCCACTCACTTGCCCAACACGATCGCAGGAATGGGGTTCTCGTCCAAGCTGAGCCATTGGAGACCGACGGCGTAGTTAAGGGCTTCGGGAACCTCTTTCAGCAGATTGCCGGTCAGATTAAGGTACCGAAGGCTGCGCGGCGTGTGCAGTAAGTACTTCGGGATCGCCTCCAGCTCCATGTAGCTCAAGTCCAGGCTGACCAGCCCGGCGATGCCGGCAATGGCCACCTCCGACTGGTGGTCGATCACCTTGAACGTGTTCAGCTCGAGGCTGAGCTCCTGCAGTGCCGGCAGGTGCTCGAACAGGTCCGCATTGAGCGAATGCAGCTGATTGGCACCGAGCCGCAGGACGCGCAGTTTCTCCAGCGGCTCGAACGTGATGGGCGAGTAGTGCCCCTCGAAGATCTCCGGCGTGAGGGCTTCGGTCGTGAGGAGATTGTGCGACAGATCGAGAATCTCCAGCTCGGTGAGATTGATGAAGCAGCTTGCTTCGATCGTAACGATTTCGTTATGGCTCAGGTCGAGCATCGTCACGTTCATCGGCGGGAAGCTGGTCACATGCTTCAGTCCGGTCGATACCAGCAGGAGCCGTTTGGCGACGAATCCGGTCCCGTTCAGCGACTGCCAGGCTTCGGCGGAATACGTGTTCGGGCCGAGCTGCTTGCTGGTGCAATCGAACGTTCCGGTGTCAGCGTCGCACGTGCAGTTTGTGCAAAGCTTCGACGTCAGCGTCGATGGACTTCCATTTTTTGAAGCCTCCTCTACGTATGGCATCCATGCTGGAGTTGTCGTTGTCGTTGGCGTTGTGCTAGCTTCGGTCGTGTTTGTCTATAAATAAATGTAAAAAAAAGTAAACTCTATCGTTGATCGAATGTGGTAATAGCATTAACCCGTTTCAAGGCCAGATTTTAACATACCAAAATGGGTTTAGCATACCAATTATCAATCGTGTGATGAATCAGAACGAATAAAAATGAATGAATGGTGTAAAAAAGATTATCTCCTGCATCGGCCGGGAATCGAACCCGGGCCGCCCGCGTGGCAGGCGAGCATTCTACCACTGAACCACCGATGCATCTTACCACTTGGGATCTTTATACCCATCAGATTATTTTAAGCCTACTAAGATCGTGTCTAGGATGTAAGTTGTCTAATACATTTCAACTCCGATGAATGATCAGTTGTTTGACCGGTCATTCACATAGAAGTAATAATTTGTCATTCGCATCTCTGGAATTTTCTTTTATTTTCAAAGAAATACTCATCAAAATTAGGTCACTTCTTATCGTTTGCTATCAGAAGAAAATTTCCAATGCAGACTCGCATATCGATTGGCACATGGTTGAAACCAACGGAAGTGACACTCGTTCCGGGCTACATTAATTCCTGCTGACCGTATCTGCAATAAATCGATTACTAATACAAAGGCAAACACATGAGTCATTCTATATTCTCAGTACCTAAGCACTTGACAATTTGCTCCCATTAATCATCAAATTATCATCGGTAAATTGCACAACGACTGACAGCAGAGGATAATTTGCGGCTCACATCTCACAACCAATTTGAAAGTTACATGCTTCTCCCAGAGTCAGTGTCAACCGACGCAACTCAATTTCGACTAATCCTCATTTTATCTTTAAAAACCGGCAATGCCCGTTTTTCACCGCCTTATATACACTCTGCTACCGGAATTGAAATCTAATGTTTGCGCCTAAACCAACATGAACCACTTTTTCCTCGGTGGTGTTTGCCGTAGTTGGTTTGTGCTGATCACACTTAAGCCCTTCTAGCGTATGGACCTGCAGGTGACCCATAGTATTTTTTTTTTCGTTGGTTTTTTCTTCGTTATCGGATCGGTAAACGCAAGAGAGCTCGATGGATCCGCCTGTCGATAAGATAACGGCAAAACGGGACGAGCCTAGGGCACACGGCGGCAAACCATCGAAGTTCACGAAGAAATTCTATTTGCTGATACTGGCAAAATCTACGCAGCTAGGCTTAAGATCCAACGTACAGGTGGGAATTAGCTGCACAAAATTCCACGAAATTCCACCGTCTTGGTGAGATATTTTCGATGGTCTGTCACGTATTTTCGCTAGATACTTTATTTGATAAGAACAAATATTGCCTCTAGCACAGCTAAGTGCCTCTAGGCGCAGCAAAATACTGAAACATGACGAAATGTGCAGAGTTCGCTCGAAGTACTGTGACTAAGAGAAGTGCAGTGGCTAAAACACGTACTAACTTCTTACCTCGTCTGGGGATGCGTAGACAGGTTCCGGATTATGCATCTGCAGTACCACACCAATCACGAGCACCAAGGGCAAACTGGCCCAACATCTTCTTCCGACTGAATGCATCTTAACGACTAGGAATACTCAAACACCCGCGAGACCACGCGTCACACTTTTAAAGTTTGAAAGTCAAAGTAACCTTCGCTTCCAAAGAATCATGCGGCGTAGAGAACACTTTCACTTATTCTTGGCGTGATTGCACTTTCACTGCCCTCCCTTTAAGGGTCCTAAAGCTACAAAACTCCGGGACTATTCTCGCCAGTAAGTACAGTTACGGTCTGGCCAAACGCTCTGGCCCGTATGGAGTAATGTGTCACCTTACGCCAATCGTGTTGCTGGCGGAGTAAACGTATGAGTAACCGTTTGGCCGTAGATAACGCGCCCGAAACATAGTGAACACCTTTTTCCCTTAGGACACCCCTTGCCAAACACAGGGCGCGGGCTGGATGTGCGGGGTGTTTCACAGCGTTTAGGTGTTCGTTATCTTATCACTCGGCACGATACCGAAAAGACCCGCTATTTTCCTCGTTGGCGTTGGGATTCATTTTCTCCGGTGAGATGGAGCCACTGCTGGGTGATTTTCATTCTGCGTTTATCCAAACCATACTCCAAGGGTAGCTTCGATCCAAGGTGGCTCGCCTTGCTCGCGAAGTAGATGAAGGGCCATGAATGATCGGAGTGATCGAACTTCAAATCACACACACGCACACGAGTTAAGGTGTGCACAACGGCTGCCGCATTTGTCTATTGGTCAAGGACAAGCATGGTGTTTTAAAACCGCCAACACACTCGACGGGCGGGAGAAACGCATAAATGGGTACAGTTTGCGATTTTTTTTTCTTTTCCGTTCACTAGCACCACGCGCTCCAACAGATGACCTTGTAATAGTTGGCGTTGTGTTTATTATTTGTTTTCACTGCGTAGCCCATTATGTTCCAGTTCCATCGATCGATCAATTCCACCGAAGATAGACGCTCCACTAACAATTTTGCTTAGAATGCGATCATTCCTCTGCGCCGCGACTATTCGCGATCAACAAAGATCAGCAACTGACAGTGCTGGGCATCGTGATGCGCGAGGCGCCGAACATGATCGTAACGTGACTGGACTACCCAAACAATCTCGGGGAGCGGGACTTTCGGGTGGAAAGTGTGGAATTTTCTGGTACAAGTTTATAACCTTTTAGGATGATAAAGGAATACTGAGTACGGTTATTATCTTTTTTAAGGAACGAAAATAGCAATTTTGAGACACGAAAAGTAACATTCTACTCAATCCAGCTTGAGCCCAATCCGAGAATGCTGTCACTTTACTGCCAGCACTCGCTAGCTGCCAAAATTGACAGCAGATAAACAAAACACCAATTGCTAGAAAAATATAAAATATTACGCAAGTTATAACAACTTTTGCCTGTGTGTTAAACATCTATTTCGCACCCCCCTTGGTTCTGGTTGTCCGCTGTTTGCTTTAGCACCTGCACCCTACCCCGTCCAGGCCTAAGAATGATCTCGTAAAGGACCCATCTTTTAATCGGCAGGTGGCTCTGACTTCAGTGTGGATTTCACTTGCATCAGAAATGCTTTCGCGTGCGCTCGTTTGTCGTGGTTTCTTCTATGGTCAGCAACGGTCATTGGCAAAAGCTCCATGGCTTCGAGTGGCCTTTAGCAGTAAGGCTCCATCGTCAGACCATAATAAAATAGAGCGCATCTGGAGGCTACTGTTCGGGCGCTATCTCCTCGTGACCAACACCGTCAGTTCCGGGGTGCTGATGATGCTTGGAGACATTGCGGCGCAGGAGATTGAGATGCGACGGGATCATACGGCACCTTCTACCGGATACGACTGGCGGAGAGTTTGTAAGCATTTTTCACTCGAGTTTGGTAGATCGATTCATTCATGGCCATTGGGTTTTTTTTTTGCAGTTAACATGACACTCGTTGGAATTTCACAAGGCCCATTGCATCATTACCTGTACAAGTGGATGGACGTTCTGCTGCCCGGGGCAAGCGTGCGCACGGTGTTTAAGAAGATTGGCATCGATCAGTTCGTTATCTCGCCGATCTTCATCATAACCTACCTCTACAGTGCCGGCTTGCTCGAGGGCGCCTCCGTCCGCGACTGCACCGACGAACTGAGGCACAAATACTGGACGATCTACATGGCCGACTGGCTCGTGTGGCCACCGACGCAGTTCATCAACTTTTACCTTCTCAGTCCCAAGTATCGTGTGCTGTACATCAACGGCATCACCATGCTGTACAATGTGTTCCTTTGCTACATTAAGCATAACGACGATTTGGTTTCACTCATCACCGGCGGTGATGGCGGAACCGAGGGAAAGGACAAAAAGACGGCCAAAGATTCGTGATACTAAACACATACGGTAAAGAATAGTACGAGTTGATTAATTTCTTCAACGATTATTTAGTTTCCCCCAACAAACATTCTTACTCTCACGTGGATGTACTTAATATACCCTCCGTTCTCCGTATTCGTTATTGTATATCCTATTTTATCCTAGTTGTATTATTGCCTTGTTCTAAGACCTTTTGCGTCCACAGGTGATTTATCGCCGACGAAATGGACCACCGAACGATAGTAATACTTGTTTATTGCTCAGATTTTGTGCGCTGTGTCGGCATCGCCACGGGTAGGTAGTAAACCGGAGGGGGGGAAGAAATCTTGCGACAAAGTGAGTTACTAAATGTACAGTGCGGGTATAATGTACTCGGAATTAGAAAGTATGGCAAACATGTAAAATAAAATCTCCTAGGGGACGCGAAGTGTCCTTAACAGTCCTTGAGCAAATGATTGTTTTCGTTCTTGTCTTTTCTTTTTTGTCATTCTTCACACGAATTTTAACTTTCACAACCAAAGAGTAGTTAAAAAACAGTGTACGAAATTGTAGTTTGGAAATCTGTTTTTCTGGGTTTTAAATTGAGCAAAACTGTCACCGTACATTTTAAATCTAATTTAATGCGAACGGCCCATCATTTTAACGCAGTTTGATGTACCACGAACCACAACTTAGTTTAACCTTCTAGTATTAAAAATCTATCAATTTAGGATTAATTTTTTTAAACCAAATTAAGTACAGTTCAACCCACAGATCGTCTAATACTTGCATATGCTTCGGCAAGAGAAGCCCTTTTTTCCCTTACCGAATTTAATGGAAAACGTATCCGAAATTCTTCCAAAATGTTTTACTAACTAAAAATAAGACTGATAAAGCCAAATGTGATGAGATATACGTTAGAAGCTGCCTTTTAGGATATTTGCGAATTCTACTATTCGTACACCAAAATGTTTAAAATAGATGGTCAGATCACACACAAATTAGTTCTCTATGTCGTTGGCAAGCAATTTGAAAGTGTCCTGATTCGTGTTTCGTCCACTGTTTTCAAATCGAATCCGAAAGACTTTTGTTTACCTGATGGCCGATCATTCAATCACCTTCGCTCCGTACGTGTCCCACTGGGCGATGGAGGTCGCGTTCACGAAACCCCAGCGCCACTTTTGACGCGGATTGGCCCCATCGCACGGGTTCACAAACACCGCCCGGGTGGTCGGGTCCATGTCCAGGCAGCGATTGTTCTTTCCCTGCTTCAGCATCTGACTGTCCGGCTCGTACCGCCACAACTGATTGCCCTGACCGCCGTGACAGTGGTAGAGCAGAATCTTCGCATTCGGTACACTCTCCGACACATCCCAGCACATCTCGCCGAACTTGATGCGCAGATCGCGGTGCCAGGAGAGCTGGAAGAACTGGTTCGATTGCGGCTGCTTCTTGTCTTCCGCGCACGAGTACAGCCCGATCGTACCCTTCTCGCCGTTGTTGAGCGTGTCCACGCAAAGGGCCGGATGGGGCACACTCTGGATGGCACCGTTGGCGAAATCGGGCGGCTCGATCGGGGGATACTTTTCGACCAGATCGAACGCAACGTGCGTCATGAACCACTTGAACGGTTTGCACTGCAGCTTCTCCCGGATGGCCAGCTGCTTCGAGATGTCACCCACGTCCGTGTTTTCGTACTTCTTCCGATCGCGCATGTACAGATACTCCTTGTACTCGTCCATCCACACCTCGGCGACACGTTTGTAGTTTCGCGTGAGGAAGTCTTTCTTGCGCGGATTACCGAACGGTGCGTAACCTCGGTAGATGTGGCCGACGCGGGAACACGGTGCATCGTACATCCTACCGCCACACTGCCAGATCTTAAAGCTCAGCTCGTATTGCTCACCGCCCCAGATGTCCAGTCCCTCGTCGTACCCTCCGAGTTCCCAGAAAAACTTTGCGCTGATGGCAAACAACCCGCCCGCCATCACCGGACTCTCGAACGGCTCCGTGGGGTTCTGAAGATCCTTTGGCAGCAGCGGGAGTCGCTTGTAAAAGAACTTCCAATCGAAGGCCCCCCGAGCACCTTCATCCTGCGCTCGGTACTCAAAATTGTCCCAATCGATTACGTCGATGAAGGGGCAAACGCACGTACGGTAGTCCTCAGCGATCGGCTCAAGCAACGGGGGCAGCCAGTTAACGTTCGCTTCCGTGTGTGAATCAAGAAATATCAACACATCGGCCGTGGCCACCTTGGCACCCGCGAGTCTGGCAGTGATCAGCCCGGACCTTTCCGGCAACCGTACT
The DNA here is from genome assembly GCF_943734705.1 of Anopheles coustani. Lineage (NCBI taxonomy): Eukaryota > Metazoa > Arthropoda > Insecta > Diptera > Culicidae > Anopheles > Anopheles coustani. The sequence goes on along the minus strand of NC_071288.1, from coordinate 94,610,991 downwards.
ATCTTCACCTTGGGCATGTTTTCCGCCACAAACTGATCCAGCTGGTCCTTCAGAAACTCCTTCGTGCTGCAGTCATCGACGAGTATGACTTCCGCGATCAGTTCCGAGGGTGACCGGAGGAGGACACTGGCCGCCGTTCGGAGCAGCGTGCTCCAGTGTTCGTTGTAAAACGGCACCACCACGCTCACCGTCGGCAGCTCACTGAGGTACTGCTTTTTGCGGCAACCACGGTGCCGGATGTCCGGCAAAGAGCGATTGAGCGAAATCAGGTCGCTCAGCACCGCGTTGAAACCGTTCTTCTTAAACAGCTTGTCCTTCATTTCCGCCTCTTTCTCACTTAAATGGCCCGCCTTTCCCTGCTCGCCGATGCCGACCCGTTTGGCCTCCTCGTGGATGAGCTCATAGTTATGCCAATCGATCCGCTTCTGCAGGACATTTTTCGCCGGTTCGTTGAAGAACGATCCTTCTCGGGCGTGTTGTATCAAGGATTCGGCCTGACCGAACAAACCATTCAAAGATGGCTGTTTGTTGTCCACCGAGAACGAGCGTATGATGAGGGTTAGAAACAGCAGCACGCCTCCAGATACAAACACGTACTTGATCAGGGTACGCAGGTTTCGCCTCATCTTGATGCTACATCAAAGGACGCAAAAAACATCCGACATCCGGAGTAAGAATCTATTCTTGGATACTGTAAAACAGCATTAGCCTTCCTTACCTTTTCGATAATCAACCCGATGCTTAATTCCAAGCAGTACTACGACCCAAGAACAGGTACAAAACTACGATGAGCTGGCAGTTTCGATTCCAGTGACCACGATCCGTACTCCTATAACACACGCTTCACACACAGAGGACACACAGCTGCACTTCGAATTCCGGGGTGTATGCTTCAGTTCTTCGACTATTGGGTCGATTGCAGCATCCTTACTTCCAAACGACGAGCAGAGCAGCAGCACCTTTCACTTGACTGGCAAATTTCAGGACAGGTAAAAGAACACGAAATTGAAAACCGGTATAACGGGTCATCCTTCTTATGCGCCCCGCATCTTACCTTTCATCATAAGAACTTTCCCCGGGAAGAATGGAAGAGAATGGGAAGCAATTCGGCAACCTGAATTTCCAACCCCTTCACTATCCACCGCGCGCGATCTGATACGACGACGTGCCCCAATCCTAATGTAGACGTGTAGTGTTTACTGCAGCGAAGAGATAGCAGCAACAAGTGGTCCGCGTCGTGTTGTTTTGGGAACTGTTCAGTCAGCAAAGACGCGTTGTTGTTATGAACTCATGAGACAATTCATTTCATACTACCCACATGGTAGGCACACACGGTGCTTGGCACGCAGAACAATCCGTTCCCCCGTTGCGGTCGGGGCACGTTGACCAAATTTACTAGTTGATTGGATTCAATCAGATTAAGCGGCACTAGACGAATATACGCAAGCCATTACTTAGCAGCAAAAACCTGTTCACAGCACCGCATTTTTTATCCCACCCGGGAAACAAAAACACCTATGTAAATACGGCCACTGTCGGTTCGGTAGCATAACAAAAAAGTCCCATCGTCTGAAACGATTATTTGAAGCGACACCAGTTTGGTTGGCAAAGTTTGTGAAACTTGATTCTCCTACCGACCTCTCATCCACAATACCGCATTTGACAAAACCATCACATGAAGCAGATGACAGGTAAATCACTGCATGTTCTGCATCCAAGCAAACAGTTGTTAACTCTCAAACTCGGACATGTTCAGTTTCGTTGATGAAACATTCTCTCCTCGCATACTTTTATCAATTAATTACTTGAAAACGTCGACCACACACCTTGGAGACATTATAATACTCCCCATATGGGTGGATCGATTAAAGTTAACCAACAGAATTTTTTAAATTAATTATTGATTATTGTTGATTGAAGGGTTGATTATTGAAAAAAAGATAAAAGAAGGCTTATTTCCTCATTGGTTTATTTCAGTTCAAACGATTTTGCGACGGCGTGAACGACCTCTTTCGCTAAGTGTTTTATTTCGATGTAAATTGTATAACAAAATAATTCTAGCGTCGAATTTCCTAATATAAAAAGATTCTTAACAGTTACGTGTGCTGGAAAAGCTACATTTGTTCATTTGATCTGCCGTTCTGGCCCGTTACCATTTGGTAAAACGCTAGCAAATCCTTGTCATGGGCACCCGCCTCAATTTGTTCATTCCCTGCTCCTCTCAAGCGTGTTAGTTACTGTGCTCCAGGAAAAATGGTCACCTCCTGGATGCGGTCAAGTAGATTCGACTCAACTCTCAAGATGCTTAAATCCTATAAATTAGTTCAGAAACTACCAAAGTTTACTTATTGCTATGTGCTTCGCGCGTTTATGCCAAATTGTCAGACGACGAACTACAACCGACGTTTCAATACATTCCTCGAACGGGATCTGCTGCCTTTATCTTTGACAAAACTGGGACAAAACTAGGCTTATTTCACGAATGGTCTCGTGCGATCGTCTTCGTTGTTTTTAACTCACTAAACTCTGGTTGTTTTGATGTGCCGAAAAGTTCTCTGATCGTAAATTGATACAAAAACAAATTAAAAAAAAGCTCGAAAATGGCAATCATAACGCAAATTGGTATAAATAGGAAAGCTACGTCTCATTGTAAAACCATATGAAATAATACAGCACATTACGGTATTACAAATAAATTATGACAAAAAAAAACTGACGGTTGCACACTAAAGGTGTAGATTCCTGCGGCACGAATTGTATGTGATCTGAGTTCGAACATAAAAAAGTATAAATATGCAAAAGAATAATCATTAACGAAACAAGAACCCAATTAAGCGCTGATCATCTAAGCGTCCTGCCATTTAGACGAACACTATGCTATTTTTCTGTCCGGCCGCAATGTCTTTTCCTTGCTGATTGGAAGTGACTGCGGTCGTCGATGAGGAAGAAAGCAGATCGCAAATTTTATCAAATGTGTCTTCAGTCAGAATGGCAGCCGGAAGGAATGCAACTTCCTTATAACTGAAACATAAAAAAAGACATGGCACGTACAGAATTTAAATTAAGAAATTGGTTGTAGATTCACGAGAAATAATTGCTTACGTTTTCGACTTGTATTTTTCCTGTATTGCTTGCTGCTGGGTGGAAGCTGCGGCGTTGTGGGTCTTGCTTAAATCCAGTATAATGTTCTTCAAAGCCGACAGCCGATAGCCGATATTGTTTTCCAACATTTTCGACCACATCGGAAGGTCGAGCGCACGACGTGCTAAAGCCAACGCGCCGGCTGCAATTTCCGATTGGACGTACGTCAAGTAGGGATCAGCATCCAGTAGCGAAAGCTCGCAAATATACTATAAACGATCGGGAAAATAAATATAAGTGGGAGAAGATTCAACGGGCAAACCCAAATGATCTTACCATGGTCAAGAATTTAACTTTATCCGGTAGGTCGTTCATCACGCAGTAGAGATTGGTGAATACCAATGAAGTCGGTACGGTCAGGTCAAAGGAAAGGACCTTCAAAATCAACTGCTCCATGCGCAGGACTTGAGTCTTGGTGTACGTGTCGTCGGTGATGTACACGAATTCGCCTACATCTGGTGGGTAGATTTCCTCGTATTTACTGTTTTAAAGAAGAGTTAGCCATGAAAATGTGTTCAATTGTATCTATCTAGAAGTATAATGGTTAAAATCGTCTGCTTACGCTGCAATGAACAAGGCCGCAGTGCCGACCAGCTGCAACTTCGCACGAACCACCGACATGAAGCTTAAAAACCGATCGATGTAGGAAACGGCAAGGGCCAGTGTTTCGCCGTGTAGTTTGTACTCTTCCGACACCTCCACTAGCCAGTCCACCAGAATGGTGCGCATAGAGTGGGTAATATCGGTTTGCTTCTGCATATACCCCGGTTTCGGACGGTTTCGTCGCTCCGCCTCTTTCAGATACATCAAAATGTCTTGCTGATAATCTTCTACCTCGTAGAACCGTTCACGGTCATTTCTCGGGATCGGAACATCTTCGACAACGATGACACTCGACGACTTGTCTACCGACATCGGAGAGTAGCTTTCACTGACCGACATGGGTGTTTCCAGCAAATCCACATTTTTAATCTCCTGCAGCGGTCCCCTGATGGAATGAAAAATGCCATAAAAACACCAATGTTTATCATCGATACAGCAGGTAATCATCAACATTGTACTCACCGTTTCTCATGGTGAACCTCTTCTCTTTTAGCAACATTTAGGTGAGTCAAATTTTCTTTCGATTCATCGTACACCTGGAATGCTTGCAACACCTCTGAAGTGACGGTAACCACCGACTTCTGGGCAACCTTCGCCTGCAGGCCAGGCGCTTTCGGTTCGATACCATTTTCATCTCCTACCTTCGGTAACAGTACGGCTCCGGCAGCACGCTGATGTTGTAGTTTTCCCTTCGCTTCTTTGACCTGCTTGATTGAGATTAAAAACCAAGACGATTCAAACATTTAATAACCGCTGCGCATGCGCGAAGAGGGCACAATTTGAACTTACCGCCTTTTCTGCATTCGGGACGTTTCCCGGCTGAACATTGTTCAGTACGCTGAACATGGTCCGCTGCTGCTGCAGAAGTGTGCCGGTTTGCAAGGCCTGATTTTTACCGGCCTGGGCCACCACAGGATTCAGTGTTCCTAAAGGAACGGTCGCTTTCTTGCCGCCAGCGGGAGCATTGAGGCGGTTTTCCTTCTCCAAGTCTTCGTGCACTCGGAAAGTCGCCATTTTTCAAATCAAATCTTTCGTATTGTCTCTACGCACAGACTACTACGATCGCTTTCGGGCCGAAGTTAATAAAATGGATGTTGCGATGGAGGCTGCGTCAGCGCCTTGCTGTGCGTATGTGTGTTTGTGTGCGCGGAACACTCTTTTTGCGTTGCCGATGGCGTCGGCAAAAGGATGTGCTACGGGGATTTATTGGAATGCCGATATGCTTGTAGGCTCCGTCTAATTTAACGAAGAAGTTACTACTTTGGGAATCCACAAAATTTTAACACTTTTCTCCACGCCAAGAAAATGCGTGCGTGCGCGCCGTTCCGTACTGTACACCCTTGCCTGGAGAACGCGTCTCAAAAGGACATTTTCCTTTTCGGGCTTTGTGTCGTTTCTTCGAAACAGACTACACTATTCCACGTTTCCAGGTAAACGAATCACAATTTTACTTTGTTACATACATTCGGGAAACACGAAAAACGTTTCACAAAGTACAATTTTGACGAAACAAACTTATGCTTCCCTCACCAGCGGCAGCGATGATGCGATGAGATGCGCTTCCTTTTTCAAACAGATCTGCCAATCAAATGGAGGGAGTTTACAACAGCTGTCAACGGTCGAACTGGGCCGTACCTCATGGCGTGGTCTTGCAACACTTCATGACGTCATAGAAGCATTGCGACCGCGGACGGGTGTGCAAGCGAGACACATATATCTCATATTTCCGTGCGAAACGTTGGGCAGTCATTGTGATGGACATCGACTATGGTAGTATGTCCGGAATTGGAACATCAACCCATCTGGCAGATACCGATAAGTTGAATTGTTTTCAATTTTTAGTACAAGTATCTAAAGGGCTGTTTATATTATTATATTGTTAAATATGTTGATACATAATTTGCTTTTTTATCGCCTACCATTACATGCCAAATGTAATGTTAGAATTTATTGGTAGCCACCAAACCATGGGTTTCTTGCACGGTGGTACTTACAGCACACAACCGACAATCACAACTGACAGCTTCTAACCTCACTTTGCGGCTTGAACATATTGTAACAATAACAACAACAGAAAGTGTTCAACGCATAACAACGTTTTTCTCGTTGTCGGTGATGGATCTGAAAACATTCAAGTATGTTGATTTAATTTATCTTCCAGAATCGTCGTTTCATAACTTTCCCTTTACCACCCTTTTGGCAGGCTTCTTCATCCTGTAAAGTACTACAAGGATTATTTGGAAAAAGATATTCGTCCGGATGGCCGCTTGCTTGAAGAGCTCCGACCATTAGCGATCAGCTACGATGTGATCAACAGTGCCGATGGTTCTGCGATAGTCAAGATCGGCAATACGACCGTGGTTTGTGGCATTAAAGCAGAGCTGGCAGTCCCTAAAGCGCTCGAACCGAACGTGGGCTACCTGGTGCCAAACGTGGAAATATCGCCAGTATCATCGCCTGCCTACCGACCCGGGCCGCCATGTGATGAGGCTCAAGTTCACAGTCAATCACTAGCGGACATCGTGATCAATTCACGGTGTATCGACCTGCAGGACCTGTGCATTACCGCCGGAAAGCTGGTGTGGGTTTTATACTGCGATTTAGTTTGCTTAGATCACGATGGTTGTATTTTTGATGCGGCTGTCATAGCTCTTGTTGCAGCATTGCAGACGGGTCGGTAGAAAAATCTTGAACTTATATGCGAAAAAGAATTCGCAGCCTTTTAATGATGATCTTTTCCATGCACAGTAAAACTTCCCAAAGTCAAGCACAACAGCGATACGGATGAAACGGTGACCGATATGTCTTCTCTCACACCACTTACCGTGCATTCGGTTCCCGTGCCGACTTCATTCGTTGTAATAGCCGGGTATGTTTATATTACGGTGATTTCTAGTTGTGAAACATTCGAACACAACTTCTCATCTCGTTTCATCTTTTAGGCGAACTATTAGCGATCCTACGGCGGAAGAGGAAAAGCTTGCCACTACGACACTAACTGTAACGATGACCGACGAAAAAATCAGCTTCTTCAACCAGTCCGGAGGACAATCAATGGATGGTGAAATGCTCCAAACCTGCACCGCTAGTGCGATGAAACGGGAAAAGTCGGTGAAAAATATGATGAGTAGCATTTTGCAAAAGAGAAAACAAAATAAAATGAAATAATATGATGAGCAATAATGTAATCAAATACTACTCCATGCTTCAATTGTAGCTCAATTTAATTAGGATTCAGTTCATTATTCACTTTTAGTTGTAACAGAAATACACCTTCGTAATAATCGACAGACAAGTAGCGTGAGTTACCTATACGTAGTAGGAAATTTCTTACGTCTGCTTTGCCAACCTTTAACCAACCCATTCGTTATTACACACAGCGATTTAGTTCCGTTTTTTTTGCTCCGCTACAATTACATCCTTTTAAGCCCGCTTCATCATCAAATTTCAAAGCTACCCTAACGCAATTATGTATGTTTACTTTTCGTCATTCTCCCCAACGCTTTGGTGTGAACTTATATATCTGGAAGGAAGATAATCCATCTACCTTCTCTCTCTTTATGCTGCTATCAGCAGCTAGTAGTAGTCATTGCCAGTTTGAACACTTCATGTACAAGATCCTGTACATCCTACATTACATATACGACGAGCGTTGTTATTAGGTTCATTTCTTTATGACATGTGGATCATCTTAGTTTTTAATGTGCATCGCTACACTGTTTATGCGCTGTTTATGCTACCAGTCAACTGAAGATTAAAATAAAACAAAAGTCCTAATTAGTCATCTTTTAAGAAGGTTACATATCGTCTACCGCTGAATATTACATTACATGGGTAATCTATCAGGGTCGCTTAATTTTACTAAGCATGTACTGTAATAAAAACACTGGTATGTGTAAGGTTTGTTTTTAAATTGTAATGATCAAGGGATTTTTAATCAAGTAATATTTCACTCAGTTTTAAAGAAGAAAACTGCCAATTTTCAAATAATTGTCGATTATGAACCAATGCAGGAAAGACAAAAAAGGGAAGAAAAAAAAGTACAATTCATTAAATAACATAGATTTTATTTACAGAAAAAGTAAAGAAAGTCAGCTGCTTAGATTTTCGTTCTGTTTTTCTAATTAACCGCTATACACAATCCGATTCGCCAAGCTTGAGGTAAACTAAAATCAAAGTTACGCAAAAAATGACTCGACTAAAAACAACGTTAATCGCTCTGGTGGGATGTTAGTCCTCAGTGTCATCCTTCGATATGCCGAACACAGTTCTGATGCTGACGCATTTGAACGCAAAAAAAAAACAAAACGTATACTAAAATCTTTTCTGGGTATATTCGCACCAGTTATACACGCCAACTAACTTAGGCACAATGCAGCGAAGGGAAGGAGGATGAGCATTACCCAACCACGTTTCTGCCTCAACCATGCCTGCGTGTGGCTGCGAAAAACGGAAAATTGCAAGAATTTGTTACGAGAACTGTTTCTATGAGTCGTCTATCTAAACGTTATCCGCGAATTAGCGCTGAAGTTTGTTCCTGTTTGCAGCATTTGCATGCTTCGCTTTACACATAATATTACTTAAATATATTGAATTTCATTATCCGCTAATGCCTTTCAACCGTCGATTCTTCGATCTATTTTCATCATTCTTCCCATTCTCAGACAGCGTTCGGTACTAGTAATATCAACAAATTTAAATTATTATCCACAGCTTCACACCTCTTTCTTTGCAGCATTCATATGAATATGCTTGGTTACTTTTACAATTTCCGACAGCCGGTCGGTTTATTTTGTTTGTTTTTTCCATTTTTTTACAGTTCATCCCATGCAATGTAGTTAAATAGAAGCCTTTCTCTGCCCCGCTGACTATGACTTAAATTTAACGGCAAGGCAGAATTGCTGGATCTGTCTTCCAGCCAAATCTGATAAGTCGCGATGTGTGTAAAACTGCCTTTGGAGTACCATCTTTTCGTCTGCGCCTAGCGGCATTATGTTTCTTTGTTTTTCTTTTAACAACACTATTATCTCAAACCAGAAGTATTCTACTTTTGAGACACCTATAGTTTAATCGCGTAGCGGACTTGGACTACCAAACATTTTCCAATCTTCCTTAATAATGGTGCACAATATTTTCACCAGGAAAAAACTGATTTCCCCCGCCCCTCCAGGACATGGATAAACGAGGTTGTACGAAAACAACGTAAAATATACCTTCAACACGAATAATTATTCAGCCCGTTCGAACTAATCTTGCCAACATTTCCTGACTATTCGAGGGACGTCAAATGTTGGCAAAAATTAAAGCCAGTCCCGATGGTATACAATGGAAGCATTCAAAAGAGAGAGAAAAAAAAACAAGGAAAATGTCAAGACAATATAAAACTATCATTATTAGTAGCAAGCACTTTAAAATCATTCACATAAAAGAAGAACAAAACAACAACCGTGCACAATTGGGTGTTTCGGAGATTGTTTGCCCATTGCAGCATACGATGATCTCTTTTCTGACGCACCTGCTACTGAAAACGACAGGAGGTACCTTCTCAGTGGAACGCCAAATCGTACCTCTAGGGGCCTGTTCTTCTATCGTAAAGCGTCTCCGAAATGGTAACTGGTACGATCGCTTATTTTCAAAGTTTTTTCGCATTTCACGCGCAAGGCGCATTTTACAAAGCAGATGATTTGTCTTTTCACTGCTGTCCTGCTTATAGCAACCATTAACAACGTCTGCCGCAGTATCAGCAACAGTAGCTTAGTAAGAACTATGTTGCAGTGAAGCGACAGCAGCAGTTAATATGCCAATAACTAATAGCGTTAGCGGCTGCACTATCAGGGCAGCTATTTGCGTTCGGTTCTTCACTTGTTCATATCGGCAGCAGATCGTCTTCGGTGCTTGCCTGCTGCTGCCGCCGCGGCCGCTGCAATTGCGCTTATGTTTGGATGCGTTGTTTGCTGCTGCTGCTGTTGCTGTTGCTGTGCACTACCACCCGCCGTGGCAACAACAACCGGACTAGACAGGGACAGCGGTGTCATAACGGTGTTGTTGATAATGTTTATCTGTTGAGAGTTTTGATGTTGTGCTACGGTTGGCTGCTGTTGTTGTTGCTGCGGCTGCTGCTGTTGGATGTGGATTTGCGTTGTCGTCACTGGTTGTTGGCTATTGGTGGTTGTGATAATTTGTTGCTGCTGCTGTTGCGCTTGTTGTTGCTGCTGCTGCTGCTGTTGCAATTTTAGCTGTAGCTGTTTCGTAGTCATTAACAGTTGTTGATTGGATGTGGCATTCGTCGTTACGTTCAATGTATTGCTGAGTTGTCCACCATGAGGGGATGCTGGGGAAATTCGTTACATGTATGAGTCAGCGGTGCAATCACATAATTATGCGGACCAATGGCCCGCATTATGTTTCATTACTCATGCAAAACAACCGTTACTTATTCTCACTCTGTTGCTTTTTCGCGCTTACCCGTTATAGGTGATGCTATTTTCAGCGTCGAGCCTCCTACCGTTGCCATCTGCTGGCGGTGTTGAGCCACCCGAGCGGCCAGTTGCTTGGTCATGATTGGCGTAGTCCCAGCGCAGCTTACTACGGGTAGCTGGCCAGTGCGAGACCGTTGGCTTATATTCAGTAGCTGAATCTGTTGCCCTGGTTGTCCGGTACTCATCGTCAGCGGTGTACCAGCACGTATACCCTGCTGGCCCAGGCCTTTCATACCAGAGGTGACAATTTGAGCTAAAATAAAACAATATGGAGCACGATTATAATTTCTTTGCTATCTCTTTTTGCGTGGGGGTTCGATGATATCTTACCAATTGGAAGGGAGAGCAAGCTGGAACCACTCGTCTGTGGGTTCGTGAGGACGACGGTTTGGGTTGTTTGTGAGTTGCCTGAAAGTACATTACTGTTGCCACCGGCGTTGATGGTATTTACTACCTGCGTTGTATTAGTTACTGGCACCGATACGAGCAGGCTGGTCGTTTGACCAGTGTTGTTTCCGGCCGAGTTGTTCAGCACACCCGCCGTCGCTCCGGAGGGGGCGGAGGAGAGCGACAACGAGATGGGTTGAGCAAGCCCGGGAATTTGTACCTGTAAAGAAAAGCAAACACAACACTCAGTATGAAGAAATATCAGATCAATCCGAGCAGGCGACGCTTTTTTTGACGGGGTTCCGAAAGAAAAAATAAACGTGTGCGTAGACTCTTTGCTTACATCGAGAAAGGCGTCATTTTAACTCGGTAATGTTCCTTATAATGATGCTCACCTGTACATTTTGCAACCCGGGGATGGAAGTCATTGCACCATGAAGGCTAGCAAAATTCAACCCCTGCAAGTTGACCGTAGTAGGCTGTTGTTGCTGTTGTTGCTGCTGTTGAGAGATAGCCTGGGCTGCTTGGGACTGTTGTTGCTGCGGTTGTTGAGGTTGCTGTTGCACTTGCAGATGCTGCTGCTGCTGCTGTTGCTGCTGCTGAGGAAGAATGGTAACCTGCGGTGGTGGACTAGATAGCGGCGATATCGTGCTGGCGGGTGATTGGATCTGCAGATGCGTTTGAGATTGCTGAGGCGTTTTGGGCGACGGTATGGTAAACTGCAAACCGGGACTCGCCGACGGCAGGTTACCGCTATTGGTAAGGTTTATGCTACTAGATGAGTTCAGTCTTTCGATTAATGCTGGGTTAGTGTTGCTGCTACTGCACACGGTAGTACCACCGTTACTATTGTTGTTGCTGCCGCTGCTGTTGCTGCTAGAGACCGATCCGCCAATGCTCACCACCGAGACCGAGGGATTCTGCATGACCGTACCATCGACGTTAACGCTACCCCCGACGACACCAGCCGTTCCGCTATTCGCGAGCAAAGCACTTAAACCAGACATGTTGTTAAAGATTATGCTGCTGCCACTGTTGCTACTGTTGTTTCCATTCAGTCCTCCGCCACCACCATTGCTATTGCTAGCCAATGAGGCTGACGACGCGTTCGAGTGATCACTGCCGGGAGAAGCGATACTTTGTATCTGCAACTGATCCGTCACGACGGTCCGTCGCATTCCATCGTTGCCGGATGTGGAGGTGGTGACCAGCCCTGGGTTGTTCTGAGCCGCCGACAGTCCCTGAATCTGCAGCTGAATACCATCGCCAGCGTTTCCCCCACCGCCCATTGCGCTGACACGGCGAATCGAACCCCCGAAGGCGGCAGCAACGACGGCCGCAGTGGAGGTTGCAGTCCCAGCAGCGTTCGTGTTAATGTTGAGCACGCGCTGCTGCTGGTTCGCACTGTTGATGATGAGTTTACTGCCCCCGGGCGTGGCTATCCCGCTAGTGCCCGCGAACGTACCCCCACCGGCGTTGGTGCTGGAGACGGCGTTCGTACTGGACACCACCTGGCCACCGGACGATGACGCAGCGGCTGCCGCGGCCGCAGCGGCAGCAACGTTGAAGCTCTGCGGTAAATTGGAGGTTGTCAGAATCGCTGGTGGCGAAGCCAGTTGCGTAGCAAGGGCCGACATAGTAACGCGAATATTTCCCGCCGAGTGCTGAGTTACCTGCTGCTGCGGATGTTGTAGCTGCTGCTGCTGGATGCCTACTTGCGATGTCGGATGCTGTTGCTGCTGCTGCTGCTGCTGAATATCGCTTGCTTGGATGTTAATCAACTGTTGAGTGTTTGATCCGGTGCCGCTGCTGACGGTGATGAGGTTGGCGTGGTTCAGGACACGGTTCTGGCTCGCTTGCGCTTGTTGGATACTTATTTTGCGCGCTCCAACGCTGTTGAAAAGGGCCGCTGCCGCGCTGCCACTTATCGTCGTCGTCGTTGTACCACCCACACCGACAGATTGATGATGATGGATGGTATGCTGCTGGTGCTGGTGTTGCTGCTGTTGTTGCTGTTGCTGATGATGCTGTTGCACATCGGCCACTGTTTTACCAGCGGGCAACGTTAGACTACTGCTCAGCACCGGCGAATTTGTCATTGCAGCCGGTGCACTATTGAGAAGGCTCAGAATCGCTGCGTTGCTATTCGATTTGACGCTAGGTTGTTGTTGCTGCTGTTGTTGTTGCTGTTGTTGTTGTTGCTGCTGCTGTTGTTGCTGCTGTTGCTGCTGCTGCTGCTGCTGCTGCTGCTGCTGCTGCTGCTGCTGCTGCGCCTGTTGTTGCTGTTGTCGGTTAAACTGATTTGCCGAGTTCATGATACTTATTGCAATCGCTTTGATTTCCGGGTTTGTTGTGTGTATCGTATTCTGGCTCTGTTGCTGTTGTTGCTGCTGTTGCAGTTGTTGGCCAGCATTTTGTCCCTGTTGAGCTTGTATCTGCAGCTGCCCGGCGGTGGTTGGCTGCTGCTGCGCCAGTGTGGACACTAGGTTACCGGAAGCATCACGCGTTACCTTGGCGTTATCCAGGCGCACGAGCAACGGAACGGCATTTCCCATGCCACGTGCACCAGCCTGATTGATAATGGTCGCCGTTTGTCCGCCCGAGGAGAAGGTGAAACTCTGAGGCGCATTACCGACCGTTGCGTTGCCCGCCGACCCGCCACCTGCAGTTCCTGCACCACCGCCCTGCGTTGCAAGCACCTGCTGGTGGCCCGCGGCGTTGGTTGTCATCGTAAGGTTCGATATCTGCCCGGATGGTTGCAGCAAAAGCAGCGATCCGTTGCTCAAGCTGAGCGTCTGCTGCTGCTGCACACCCTGGTGGTGTTGTTGTTGTGGTGCCGCTTGTGTTTGCGATTGTAGCGTGATGGTCGTTCCATGTGGCGTTGCGACGGTCGACGATGTACCGCTGCCCACGGTGGCCACCACTCCACCAGTGGCAGTACTGGTTGTATCACAAGCACCGGCAGTGAACAGTTGCTGCTGTTGTTGCTGTTGCTGTTGCTGGTGGCCACCTGCTGCAGCTGCGGCTGCTGCTGCCGCTATCAGATGCTGTGGCTGAATGTGAATCTGCGTTTGCTGCTGTGTAGGTTGCGTCAATTGTGCCTGCGCCGTGGAGACCCCGGGTGCCGGGCTGATACTGATAATGTTTGCCCCCGAAGCGGTCGCAGCGGATATCAACTGCTGATGGGTCAGCGTTTGATGCACGTTCGTCGCCGTCGCCGTTGTCGCTGGTACCGCTGCCAGCGGTTGGGGTTGCTGGGCCTGATTGCCGGGCAGCGTGTTCGGGTTGGTGGCGTTCAGGGTGATGCTGCCGTTGGCACCGGCACCGGTCGCTGTAGCAATTTGTGACGCCAACGTGGGATTTGTCGCTTGCAGCCGGGTTAGCAATGCTTGGGTAGGGTGCGATTGCTGCTGAAGTCGTTGTTGAATTTGCGATATTTGTTGCTGCACAAGCGTTTGTTGCTGCTGCTGATGAGTTTGTTGTTGTTGTTGCTGCTGATGCTGTTGCTGCTGCTGCTGTTGTTGCTGTTGCTGCTGTTGCTGTTGTTGTTGCATTATTTGCTGTTGATGCTGTTGTGCTTGTTGTTGTTGTTGTTGCAGTTGTTGCTGCTGCTGTTGCTGAACATTTTGCTCCCGCATGCCGGCCGTATGGAGAACCTTCGGAATCTGGCCCGGAACGAGGTGAGTGATTTTGACCGACTTTCTTCCCTCCTCGGTGAAGATTTCCGTAAACTGCTGAATATACCGATGCGCATGGGCACGCGTTCCCAGCGAGAACTGGCAAGCCTCTCCGTTGCGTTCGTTCTCACGGTAGTCGCGATCGACGTATAGCTCCCCGAGGTACTCCGAGTTTGAGGGACGCTGAAAGATGGACAGCTTGATGTGGTAGACGCGCGTATCGCCCCGATTGACGACGCGGTCCGTCTCGAGAATGTACTCCTCGATTAGCTGCGGAATGCAGTCGCGGCTCTCCTTCGGTGCCTCGTACTTGCGGGCGTACTTTTCCACATTCACATCGGCGGGTGCCGCCAGTTCGGGCAACTCCAAGCTAGGCAGGTTCACTGTTGGCACCACTTCGGAGGGTTTTTTGGGCTGGGTGAAGCTCACCACACCGCGCCGGGCAACGTGCGGGCGCGGCGGACGCGCTCGATACTTGTTGATAAAGTCACTCAGCTCCAGTCCGAAGTTGTGCGTGAACTGGTCCGTTTTCCTCTTGCGATTCACGGCCACCTGGGAGAACTTTTTGGCCTGCCGCCGGATCGGCGCGGTGTTGAGCAAATGTCGACGGTGCTGCTGATTGATGACCATCATGCCGACGGCTGGGTTCGGATCGAGGCAGAGCGGTTCCGCGGTGGCCAGCACGAGTTGACTTTCCAGCGCCAGCTTGTCCTCGGCACTCCACTCACCGTCCGCCGTGAGGAGGTTCAAGTCGGCCAGTAAAGTCTTAAAGTGCGTAAATCAATTATAGCATATCAAATACAGACTCATCCCGTGTGTTGACGTGCTAGGGTTTACCTGATTGGTGGGTTTCAGCAGAACGTGGAAAGTATCACAGGTAAACATAGGAAACGATTGCCGATAGTCGCGCACCTCCGCGACCACACAACCGCAGTAGAACAGCCTGGGACACTTGCTCTCCAGAATGTCCACCAGCACGAGTGGCAACTCTTCCCGGTCGATGCAGTCCAGCAGCTCCTCCTCTTCGTATGGCCATCGCATCGTTTCCTGCAAAAGTTCGCTACTGAGATCACCACCAGCACCGGACGGTATCGAACCCTCGTACGACGCAAATGGAGGACCGACGCCGGTACCCATCGCCGAAGTGGCCGCAAGATTGGCAGCAGCTCCACTCTTTGATATCTGCAAAAAAAAAACAATGGGAAACCGATTAGGTAACTGCAGAGAATTTCCCTCCCCCTGTTTGTGTTTCGATACAAGTAATACGTACATTTCGGCCCGCGTCATTTTGCGATCCTATTCGAAATGCTAGCGAGTATCCTTTATTGCCCGGATAGAGATTGACAATAAGCGTGTTCAGCTGTTCGCGTAAGATGAGCTTTTCCAGTAGAAACGATGTACTGCGCAGGTTTAGCCGGTCACACGTCTCACCGCTGTCCTCCTCCTCCGCCAACAGCTCCAGATACAATTCCTTAAGTTTGTCATGAATGTTGAACCGTTCAACCCCCACACCCACGCTGCCGCTACCGCGGGCATTCGTCGTTCCGGATGGAGTATTTGGTGTCCCACTGACCTGCTGCTGCAGCCTCTGCCATTGGCCCGGACTAGTGATGGTACTACCATTCCCAGTAATACCGTCATCAACACCACCGCCGCCACTCCCCACGTCACCACCGCTGTTATGATGATGATGATGGTGATGATGGTGATGATGATGGTGGTGATGTTGCTGACTTGGGCTGGTGGTGTTTGTGCCGCTGGTGATGGAAGACGCCGATGGCGTGGGCGAGGAAGCCAGAAACAGGGACGAGGAAGCAGTGGAGGCCGAGAGTTTGGATTTCTTCGACGGAGAACCACTTCCGTAGCCGGACGATTCCGACGCGACCCGCTTTTCCAAATGATGATGATGGTGAAGGTGTTGGTGGTGGTGGTGGTGGTTGACTGCTGGGGACGCGGGGTTCAGTGACTTGGACGGCGTCGACGAAGTCGCGGTCGTTCGCCCGGTCGGTGAGGACGACGGTGATGGTGATGCTAGCAGGGTTGCCGGCGGGGACAGGGAGTGATGGCTGGTGGTGGTCAGTGAGGCGAACGTCGGTGATGGCGAGGCCGGATTGGGACTGTCGCCGGAGGACGATGTGTTGAACAGTGGCGTGCTGTCATTAAGTATAGGACTGGGAAGATTCGGATACTGTGGCGGAGGATCGATCAGCAGTGACGATTGCCTCGAGGGAGATTTTCTCAGCTTGCAGTAGGCATCATTTAGCATGTACTAAAACGAGAACGAATGAGGAAAGTGGATTGTTGGTGTCATACCGTACGGAGGGATAAGGTGTGTGCCTCTTACATCGGCTTCTTGACATGACGCTGGTTCCAAGCTTTGCATTGTGCTCGATGCCACCGCCGATTGTCGTCGTTTGTTGATACATTCACCTTGTGAGCGATTGTGGAAATCGCTCTATTTGAGAAACAGTGGCCCGATCCAGGGAACTCTTGCCACTTCCTACATTGAGTTAGCTTACATAAGAAACCTGCAAGAGGACACATCAGCGATTAGTACTCCCGTGCGTGCAGCGGATCGGAGAACATTTTTTTCCCGCAGAACCGATAGATATTGTAGGCCTACACCGCTACCGCACCGGTTAGCATGAGACGAGACAACCGATGCGACAGACAAACACTTTCGCCGACCGATTGAGCTGAAGGTTACGCGGACCGCAAGATTCCTAACACATCTCGTACTGTCGTCACTTCCGTGCGATGGTGAGGCACGCAAAACAACGTATGATTATTTGAAACAAAAAACAGCTCGGCGCAGCTAACAACAGTGCTATGCCCTTTACTTGCACCTCGAAGGTTTACTTTGTGCGTGATGTGTACGGCATGGTTTACACATTTCTCTTTCGTATTTTGTTCGCAAGAATTGACGCTCGCCGCCAATTCGCTACTAACTGCTGCCAGCCGATGCTGCAACTAGTGTTGGACGTGCACTTGGACCTGGTCAAGTGCCGTCATCTTCACCTCACTTCAAACGACCCGCGACGGGAAATAACATTCGTTCCAAATGCTTACTATATATTCTCACTGCGCCCAGAGTCGATTTTTCCTGCTTCGCAGTGGGCTGCGGATTCTGGCGGAGCACGGCCTGGACTGGTCGATCTCGAGTGTCACGATATCACGGTAAACCGTGCGCGAATCCCACACTCGATTCAACTTCTTTTCGCTACCAATCCGGACAATCGTACTGCATTTGGCGTTTCAAGGAAACATAATACACATCGGCTCGATGATATCCGCGAGTCGCGAAGACTGGAACAACTGTCAGCTGCAGCAGAAGAGCACAGGGACAACAGCAACAACAATGTAGGGAATCCTTGGATCCACTATTTCAGGAGCATCACTTTATCTGCGGAGTCACACTAACGTTCGACACACTTGACTCCGCCACGCAACGGTACGTTCAGTTTGCGATTATCGTGCAATGGAGCGATGGGAAGAAACTGTGAATCCTGTTTTCACAAACATTCATTTTTTCTCTACGTTTTCGCTAAAACCTCGTTGACTGCTGCTTTCCGATGCCTGCTCCTTCTTTGATAGACTGATTGTCAGCTTTTCTCGTTTTCACTCACATTACCCGATCGGTGATCTTTCTCCCTCACACTCGTAGGTAGTGTTGGCAGAATCGGGATTCGGAAGATTCTAAGATTCAATCCCTAGACGGATTCCAAAGATTCGATCTGACAGATTCTAAAGATTTGGATCCCATTTAGAAAAATTCCTAGAACCTATTTTTTACAAAGAAATACAGTAGAATGTCCATTATCGGAGTTGCTCTACCCAACCAAACCCATTTCATCAGGACCAGACCATTTTTACCAGATTCTGAATCGGATTCTGGGGATTCAAATTAGGATAAACAATTTCCAGACCGACATTGATTTGTTTACATGATGATGATGATGATGATGAGTCCCACCGCTTACCCCTACATAGGTTTGAGAGAGACGAAAGTATCTTACGATATTAAATATAAATCATCAAACGAGAGGGGGCATTGGGGCATTACTCTCCAGAACAATCGTATCCAACTCTGCTCCATTCATACAACGGTCGCCATCAATTGCACAAGGAGGTATATCTTAGATTTCCCAACTAGCAAAAGGAGACCACTTTCCGGAGTAGGGCAGGTATTTTCGTACAGTATTGGTTAACACCGCCAGCTATCAATGATTGATAGTGTGGTGAAACCCACGAGTACTACTTAAGGAACCTGATCTTGTTCCTTCCATACAACGGTCCCGAGCAATCACCTCGAAAGGTAAATCGCCGAGTCCCCCAAGGTTAACGAGGCACCACTTTCCAGAGTGTAAGAGGGCATTTCTGCTCTGTTTGTAGTTCCCACTGCCAATTACATAGTGACCCAACTAAAGCGAGATGTGTAGATACTATTAGTTCTTTTCGTACAGCCATGACCACCAATTGTCCTCATTTACGCGCGCGTGTCTCAAAACTATGTAGACTCATTCATTCTATTAATATAAATTAGATAATAAAAATAAAAAGTTCCTGTTCATTTTTTTACTCATCATCATCATAATCAAAGACCATGTTGACAAATGCAATACTACGAGCTCAAAAACTACAACATTTACTAAATACATTGCAAGCACAGCGTCAGACTACCCGCTCTCTCGATATCCTGTTGTACCAATGTACTCCTTTAAAAAACAATGAATTTCGGGACAGTTCTCGGGTAAATCAGTTAGTCTGCATATTCCCAAAAAGGACTAGGTTGTTCGTGTTGTTTGAATACAATTAGAAGAATAATGTCAACTATACTGATATTCTTATGTAAATCATTCATTGAATTAATGAATGAAAAATTGGCATTAGATGAGCGTGTATGATATGACGGATTGGGATTCGGATCCGAAGATCCGGATCTAAGAATGGATTTGAATCGAAAGATTCGAATCCCTGTAGGGATTCAGTTTCTCCATCACTACTCGCAGGTATCGCTGTCGCGGCCTGGCTGTCAAATTGTGTGCGAAAGTTATAGCGCCGGTTTGGCGGCTTGAAAGGCTAGTCGGCTTTGCCAAGGTTTCGAAACGAAGCTGATAGTAAAGTTGTTTTTCACTGCGACTGCAATATTTACCTTATGGCTAAGGTTACTTAAAAAACTTAAATAATAAAATTATTGGTTGTTAAATAATAAATTTATATAATTAAATTTGTTGTTGGCTGTCCGCGACTTCGCCAGTTAGAAAATCAACCAACGAGAGCCGAGGAGCTACCTTGCCGGCGTGGGTTCGAATCCCAACCGAGACCGGATGCTGCCCTGTACGAGAGGACTGACTATCCAAGGCTAGTAAGCCCATAATGCAGGCAGCAGGGAAGACCGAAGATGGTAGTTACTCCAAGAAGAAGAAGGAAAATTAATTTATTGCCTATGACGGTTGAGTTAAACCTGAGCCGTTGATTGGATTAAACAGTTCCAAGTATAATACTGATTGGAAGTAAACTTTTTTCTTTTGACGACTTGAGGATTATTTTCCTAACTTCCAATTAACCCTCAAGCGTTTGAAATCGTGTGACGACAATTCAAAGTTGACCACCCAAAGTGGCTGCGTGCTTTGACAGTCGGCATTCTGTTGAAAAATACATGAATACTAGTGGTGGGAAAATCCAATCCCTGCAGGGATTCGAGTCTTTTGATTCAAATCGTTTCTGAGATCCGGATCGTCGAATCCGAGTTCCAATCCGTTGTAAAGCATAAATACAATTGTCATCACGTAATTGTTTTATTCAAAGCATACTCACATATAAACTTTTTATCAGCTTTATTTTTCACATATTCCGATAGGGTTTCTTGGTTTTATTTTCCTCAAAGTTTCATGTTACATTTCACCACGCTTGTTATTTCCTTGTTCATATTATCGTGTTCAGCAGTCGCTCTGCTTTTGTGTAACTACTCTTATCTCAAGATTTGTTGGTAGTTTTGGTTGGTATCATTTGTTTTGTTTGTAGTTTTTATTTCTTTTGTTCAGTTTGTTCTGCTTCGACATTCCTGGTTTGTTCTATAATCCCATTCACTTTTATATACTTTTTGTGCGACTTTTCGTGTCCCTAGTTTTATTTAATTACTCACCTTTATTGTATGACTATTTGCCGACGGTTTTGCTCTGATCTTTCCTGTCAAACTCAGTTTGTGCTGGGTTTAAGTGTTTGTTTGTTGAAAGTATCTGCTCTTTCCTAATTCTAACCCAGTTGACCTGATCACTGCAGGCGATTGTTGTTCCGGTTTGTATTGACCCCGCGCGCACACTGCCATTATTGTTGTGTCGCCACAATACATGCGTCGTTCTCTGTTAATGTTCTTGCAGTATAAGTGAAATTTTAATAATTATTACTAGGTGATTTTTGTTTTCTTGTTTTCAGTTTCCATACATCAATCATTTAGTTTTAACTTGCTCTCATTTCTCCGCACATCCGCACTATTGTATTATCGAGCTTTCGGTACCTTCTTTTCTATACAGCTATATAAAAGAGTTATGCACTCACGCGCGCTGCCCAAAAGGATTTTGGTTTTCTTTTCTTCTACTGTTGTTTTTTGTTGCTTCGTGCAAGTTGCGATGCGCGTTTGCTTTCTGTTGATTTCTGCTTTTTACCTTCGATTTATGCCAATTTATTTTGATAGGTATTTATATACTTCTATATCAATCTGTTGCTGATGAACACGTTCTTTTTTTTTGCACATTCCGGCTTCTCACCCCCATCACACAGTTTCTCTCTTGCCCCTTGCGTGTCCTTCTGGTTAGTCTACTTTGTTCGCAGGTTTTCCTCTAAGTTAAAGAAAATGCACTAGAGATGATTTTCTACCACCCCTCGTATTGCACGTTCTCAGCGCTTATAGTGTAATCGTTTGCTAACAATTATGTGGTTTCTCGTGCGATTTATGTAATCGTCCACCATTTCTTTCCAACCCCTATATCATCAGAGCCACAGTACTGGCGGGCCAAACAGATGTTTTTTTTTTAAAAGGGACTTTGTAGTCTGTCTGAAGTCCGCATTGGCGTGTTCCGCGTGTTAACGCAATGCTTGTTCTGTCCTTTCTCTGCCAGCTGGTGGCTAGCGCCTGGGAGTACATAATTCTACGTGTTAAATGGTTGCAGAATATATTGCTTAACTGCCTAATTGCTGTGTGGCTAACAGGTCAGTAGCGATTTCTAACACTCCAGCTTGATGAAAGTACGCGTACATACACAGTAGTAGGTGCAGTGTTTCATCACTCCCAGCATTCACTTTCGGAGCCCGTGCTTGCATGCTCTCGGTTATCCGGACACAGATTGAGACAGTGGCTCAATTAATTTGCTTCACTATTTTTTTTTTCGCCTGTTCTGGTCGCGCGAAAGCTCTAGGAATGGAGAGTCAGTGACAAATTGACTAACACAGTAGAAGGAAGGTACGAAGGTGGGTGTTTTGCTACGAAATCCGTACAAGAAGAGATATCTTTACAAGGGAGCAATAACTTTAACGAAAAATAGTACATCTGTTGCATCTGCTTGTTCATCTGGTTATTTTATATACTTATATACGGATTTATACAAGTATATTCATGTGTATGTTTATGTATGTATAAACGATACATATTTTTACTGTTCAGATTTTCTAGGTTTATTTCCGTGTAAACGGGGTCTGATTTCCGTAAGATCCTCCTGCAGCTTCTGTTTCACTATCTTTATCCCAAAACCACCCTTCATGCAGGTTCTGCCAACCGTCTTTTGCGTCTCCATCGTCTTCATCTTGCGGCGACTTAGTTTGACCGTTTCTGTGCATGAGACGATTGTTTATTGTTTGCTAGGTATACGGAGTGTTTCTTTAATGTACGGTACATATTAATTATGATTTTGTCTATGATTTGTATGTGTTGCCTGTGGGGTGGTGAATGTTGCTTTACCGCACCCGGGTCCATATAGCAATAGAAATAAAATAAATAACAATAATTTTACACATCTATTCTCGCTCCTGTGGTTACCCCCTCGATTTTGTTGCACATATCTATCGAGCTAAATTTTATAATCGCTCTACAACCACCTACAGTTTATGTTCTTTAATGCTTGCTCTCTCTCTAATGTTTGATTCGATCACGTTCACAGACATATTCCAAAGCTTTCGGAACAGATGATTGCCCAGAGTATATTTTTAACCACATATTTTTTTTATGTGGAATAAAAATCTTAGGCAGAAAAAACACTGCATATTCTACGAGATGTTTCTGATTTTTTACCTTCTTTCGGTCGATGTCCATCGTTTGCTTTACGTCGTCGTTAAAAACCAAAATGCATCACTTTTAACAAATAGAGCTTGCATAAATATAAACCACCAGTAACGAAATGGGAACATCAAATATTCTCCGAATTAGGATAGTTATCAGGATGAACTTTACGTTTTCATACTTTACATTCTTTCATCAGCAAGGTGTATCAAAAGTCTTCTTTTAAATCCGAGTTGCACTATCAAGCACTATCTCAGCATGAATTTCTCGTCTTTCCAACCGAGGAACAATAGAGTCATTAATGTTCTGTATTCTTCAAATTGTAACCAAAAGACAACATAAACATAGGAAAACAAATTTTTCCTCCTCAGATTTATTCATTTAGCCCATCTTTCTTACGTAATACCGTCGTCTTCGGTTCAAGTGTGAGGTGAGTACGTGTTTGTATGTTTTCTTTAATGATAATCTATGTTGTTTTCTGGTTTTCCGTTTCAATTTTGGGATTGTGTCTCTATTCTTTGACTTTCTTTGTTCTACTCGTTACCCACTTTACTCACTAATGGTGGCGGTGAAGCAAGGGCGAAGAAATTACTATTTACATCTTTTATCATTATCTTCTCACCGTTTTCACCGAAAGATACTACGACTACTTCGTCACCTTGTCAGGTGCCTCGCGTTCAAAATACTGCGAAGGACGTTCCACAACATATTCCAACTGTCTTCTTTTGTTTATAGAGTTCTGTGTGTGTATTTGTTTGTTTTACTTATGTTGCAATGTTTATTAGCTTGTTTATCTTGTTAATTTCGGTTTTAGCTTCATTATGAATTTTTGCATGCTATTCCCCATTTGATTTTATTTTTGCAGTTTTACACTTTTACCGAAACATAAATTTGCACTTTTATATAGCGAAACAAAACTAGGAGATAACATGGAGCATGAAATGAACTTTTTGTTGTTTTGCTTTGAATTGTTCGTACCAAATTAATGAAGCATTTTTCCATCACAAGTGACGAATGTGGTGAATGAAACATTACAAAAGCGTACCATTAGACAGCGAGTCTCGAAGCCTTAACTCCTTCCTAAACTCACGTACACCTCGTGCGCCAAGAAAACTGTCTGCGTTTGGTTACGTGAGTCGATCTTTTTCCTTTTCCTGTGTTGTTCACTACTTTAACATCTATAATAAACACCATTCATTTGCTATCATTTTCGTTCAGATATTGTTTGTTTGTTTGTTTGTTTTTTTCTCTCTCTATACCATCGATAAAGCTATACAAAATTGCCATCTGATTCTGATTGGTTATGTTGGTTCGTGTAGTTTTGTTTGTTTGCAATGTGTTCAGTTAGATGGCTTTTCTAATTGCGCACCCCACACCACCAACCCGAAAATCCGGACTTTTGCCTTCTACCTCGAAACACGATGCTCACATGCCAAGCCATTACAACTGTTTATTAAAGTGACCAGTTGTATGAAGCACGGAAACTTTCATACTTAACGGTTCTTCTCAGAGCTTCATATCTGGACGACGCAAGCTTCCTAGAACGTTTTGATTAGAGATTCAACATATTTCTCAATGGAAAAATGAAATAAAAACAAAATTTTGCGTTAAAACAATAAGGTGCATTTATGATTTGCTCAACGCAGTGCTTGAGCGAGGATGGAATTTGATTTGCACAAAATCAAGTATGCAATATTTTAGATCCCGCTTTTAAGCTAACCAAAAGACATACATCGAATGCGACTTTCTTTGCAGCTCTCTCTCTTCTGTTCTGTTTATCCTTTAAAAGGATTGATTAACATCCGTATCTGTTACCAACTTCCCCTTTGCACTGCACTGGCAAACACGCTATTATGAATAGCCTAAAGAAGTGTGAACTTTTTTTTGTTTCAAAATAATTCTTTACTATTCCTTTGGCTACCGACTGGCGGCCTTTCTCATACCATTTAACTAAATATTTGCCTACGTTAAATTCCATTTAGGGAGTTTCCATCACTTTTTACTTCTTTTTACACAAAATTGGAAATAAAAAGAAAAACCTTTCCGATTGCACACGATCACGAAGCATAACAAAACAATTATGCATAAGGACCCACAACGTAACAGCTCAGTACACATAAAATAACAGCATTTCACGTTTTAAATGAAAGTAAACGAACCGATTACACGTGTTTGACACGATTCGGGGCCATCTTCATCGGCCGGGTCGGGCGCATTTCTGCCTTTGTACATCATTATCCAAACAAGCATTTTTCCCTCTATGTTTTTGCAAAACGTAACAATCAATTCATATCGCTTTTCTGCGGTCCACACGCCGGACTCTGCCGATTTGAACCGATTTAAAATGAGCTATACACAATCTGTGGTCAACGAAAATAAAACATTATTTAAAAACAAAAACAATGACATAATGCTACAACAAATTTTAAAATAATAACGATCCTACTATAATAACTTTACACACACACACACACACACATTGGCCTGCGATCTGCTGATCAGTCTCTCTAAAGCTGCGAGACCCCTTTCTTTCTTTCTAACATAAACAATAGAAATAGAGTCTTATGGCTGATGAAACAGAATTAATACAGAGTTAAGATTTTTGCTGTTTTCGTGGGAATCTTTAAAAGAACTTCGCGTATAAAAAAAATCGTTTAACATATTCATCCCAACAATACCGTTGCGATGCGAAGAACAGTTTTAAAACAGGGGGCGGTATTATAAAACAGGAAGCGAAAATACTGAAATTCTACACACTATATCATCTGCTCGACCATCGGGTTAGTATCCGAACCAGAACCTATTATAACGGATCGTGCAGCCCTCCTGTCTCTGCGTTGCGATCGATCGATAGCTGCAGCGTAAGTCGGTTGTCACTCGATGCTTACGCTCTTTAACTTTTTCTTTTCCCTACATCCGGAAGCTGGTACTGGAAGCTTGAGACACTGATTTGTATAGCTGAATTACATCCGTCTCCTTTCTCAGTAGTTTATTATTCACTGAGAGAAGAATCCTTGGCCGTTTGTTGGTTTACGATCTGTTTTGTTAGTTTACCTCAAGGATGCAGTAATTTTAGCACTACTTTGGGTAAGAGCATAAGCTTACCGCAACCTTCCACCGTCACCAACGATGCCGGTCGCAAGGATAGCGCGAGGTTTTGCGAATCGAACGAGCGATGTTCTACATGCGATGCGCGTTTCTTTCTGTGATCGTAGTAGTCTCCCATGCAACCGGGTTTTCTGCGCTTACTGCGCAAATTTGCGCGTTTTCGACGGCAGTTGTTGATTTCCTTCTTGTCATAGATTCAGCATCGTCGTGGTGATCCACTCTTTGAAGCTACATCCTTGGACAGCATTCACACACACACATACACAATTGCACAACACCACTGCCGAGGTTCACTATAGCTGAGCATGTTTACAGCCGCTTGGTGCACATTTCCCCTATTTCGTTCGTCGTCGTTGTTGTTGCTGTTGTTGTTCTCAGTGTAACGTGTGGTATTTCCCGGTTGTTTACACTTGATTCGTGTAACTTGCATACTGTGTGTACTTGTGTGTATGTTTTGGGTGAGGAGAAGGATTAACGGAGAGGGGGTGAATGTGACGTATGGTGTGTTTTTGTGTTTGCACGTTTCTTTTTTTGTTTTGATTAATTCCTAATCAAATATTTGTTTCTTTTTTTTATAAAATTAGTATAGTTTGGCTAGGTTTGATATTTTTCGCACGATAGACACAACTAAAATGAGACGACCAAGTTGCTGCTGAATCGAAATCATTAAGTATATCTAAAAGAAAAAAAAACACAAGCCGTATTAGTGTCTCATACCCCATACTTCCCAGAGACCCCTGGGTCGGTACTCTTATACACCGGCATTTTCCTACCTATAACAACTCATACTGTCGCAGATGCATCCGCTGAATGATGTCTCGGCAATCATTGAAAACTCTCTTGATGTTTTCTGTATCTACAGCGCAGGTAAAGTGTGGATAGCAGTAGTGTTTGCCATCACCACTCGCTGTCGATATACGCTGGAAGAGAGGGCAAGAAAAAAAGCAATTAAAAACTATCTGCTATCTGCCGACACGGTCTCATCGTAACTTACCAAAAACTCATCCCTTATAAAATATTTCGCCCTAATCACTTCCGGGTCTTCTCCCATCTCGCAAACAGCATCGGCTAAACGTAGGGGTATAAGAGCCACGAAGCGCGTGTTAGTGTTTGCGAAAGAGAACTCAGCAACCAAAGATTCGAGATGCCAAATACGTACCTGGTGTTTGGTAACGATTGAATTCGCCAAAGTAGTCGGAAAGTTTGCTCTTGCCGGCCTTGATCTTCTCCGCCAGTAAGTCTTGCTTGTTTAAAAACAATATGACTGAGATAGTCCGTAACCATCTGTTGTTTTGCCAAGGAAGAAAAACGTCATAGAAACCGGTTAGTACATTGCACAAGATATACAGTTTGCAGCGAGACTTGATACGGACCGATTGTTCCAAATACTTTTAAATAGATCCAACGATTCCCGTAGCCGGTTCTGGGTGGGATCTTCGCGTAGGACCATATTATAACTAGAGCACGCCGTCACGAAGATGATTGCTGTGACATCGTTGAAACATTGGATCCACTTACGTCGCTCGTCGCGCTGCCCGCCGACATCGAACATGCTGCGGAGAGCGGAGAGGATAAATGTGTATATTGATGCCCCACTCGAGATGCAACTCGTACTTGCACTAGGATACTTACTGGAAATTAACTTTATCAACCTGAAACCTAGTTTCGAAAATGCCGGACGTTAGCACACGACATCTCAGGATATCCTGCTCGGTTGGAGTATAGTTAGGCTGTTTGATTTCACTAACACGATCCAGAAAACTGCAACGAAGCGGGCAGAGAGGGAGAGAAAGGGAGGGGTCAAATGTGAGCCGGCTCGCGTGTGATCGTTTGTTTTGCTTCCGAGGGGTTAATGAAGAGTGACACTCGCCGAGTATACACTCTACCGGGGTCTCTATTACTTACTATTTAGCACAATCAATTAATTGATACTCATTCGATCGCTCGTAGGTCTGCTGGACGCCGCGATCTTTCCACAACTCTTCGGTGTGCTCGTAGAACTCCGGAGGATAATTGAAATCCGGACCTGCGGGTGGGATGGGGGAAACGAAGCAAACGAAAACATTTATTAGCTGCTACTTCAAACCTGACCAGTGCGATGCCACTACACTGCTCCCCTTACCGGACGCATAATCTTGAATGTAGTCTACTCGTGCCTGATTTTCCGGTTTCTCTAATTGAATAGGTGGCGTCAACGTGCTCATCGCTCCGGTAATTGTCTGGAATAGTGTGTGAGAACACAAACGTAGAACAATGGGAACAGTGAAACGATGCATCCAAGCGCCAACGGGATTCGATTTGGACTGGAAAAGTGGACACGGGACCGGGTTCACCGGTTCGGCGGATACTCACCAAGATAGCATCGCGAATGTTCTTCTTAATGTCCTCTATCTTCTGTTTCCGCTCGCTATCGGAAAACCCGTTCACGTGCAGTATTCTCATCTGCTTCACGATCGTGGACTTGCCAGACTCACCGGCTCCGAGTAGTAGCAGTCTATGGGTGGCTCTGTACACCTAGAAGAAGGGGAACCAAGAACAAACGGACACAAGTGTTACAACGTCGTTGGACTGCTGACTGGAACATGTTGTTTGGTGGTCCCAGTTACTTGTTTGTCTTTCTGCAGTTGCCGCGTGATGGCATCGCTGCGCCGTTTCTGGCTCTTCGTGTCCTCGGAGCTGTTCGAGTCCGACTGTTTCGATCCGGCCGAGCCGAAGCAACCCATCGCTGACCACGGGGCCCACCAGCAGGTGGCACCACCTTCCGGTGACGTATCGGGAGACTCGGCCCCCCGGGCTTCACCGTTGCGAGCCAGCGTCTAGATGGGGTGCGATGTTTCCCGGGAACCCTCCGTCTCCGTCGTTAATGGTTGGGACCGGTGTGCGTCGTTCGCTATTGGCGCGATCCGTTCGATATCCTGCCACGCTTCCTTCTTCCACCAAGCGAAGACAGAACAGCTCCCCCGGTGATGGCGATGATTCTTTCTGAGTGCGACGTATTTGTTTGTGCTACAGGACAAGATCTATCCTATGTTCATTGGGGAAGTATCCTGCGACTCCCGCCGTTCTCCCGATACACTTTTTCCTCGCAATCCACACTTCTTCCCACGGGTGTTTAGTTTAGTCGGGTTCTCAGCAAATTCAGCTTTACACTCCAGTTCACTCAATCCGGTTCCGACACTCTGAAGTCGGAGTCGTGTACTTGCCCTTAACAGGCAGGCGGGCGGGCGGGCAGAAGGCTCTGAAATGATAAGAGCCAACGAGAGAGAGAGAGAGAGAGTTAGAATTAAAATCACACACTAGCACAGCCCCAGACCCTTCGGTTCGGAAGGGTAGTATTTAAACCACGCACTCTCGGAACCCACCCCTCGCGGTTGGCTCTTCCCTTCTCCTCCGTCACGAGACACGTTCGATAGGCAACACTTGTTAATGAAATGTGTGCGACCCCCGCGTGCGAAGGAGGATCGCACGATGTCGATGTTGAGCAATTTTTTTTTTTGCTTTACTTGATGCTTTCCGCGCCTTTGATACTATACTTTCAGCCCCGCGGCCACCACACTACGCCCCGCTACTGTTGTATGGGGTGTGTGTTGTTCCGACATCAGGCAATCGGCGCATCGATTATGTGATCCGCTGGGAATAGAGCGCCCCCTCCGCAGTCCCAGCTACCTTCCCTCCCACAGGCCGATCGGAAATGCGAAAATGAAAGGTATTTTAATGAAAGGGATGAAATGGGAAGAATGGGAGCTGTGGATGGCCACTGGAGAGTGTGAGAGAGCAGTTTGATGCTATAAATAAAAATATAATCGTTTCTTCCAATTGTGCAGCGGCGTTTGATGAGAGCGGGCCCTAGGCCAACCGGACCGGGAAGAATCCGATGGAAGGGGTAGTTGGGTGAGTGGGTGACTATTGCAGTTCCATCCACGTTTTTATTTATCTCCACCCCCCCCTATAATGTGCGCTAGTAATTAATCGGTTCGCAGAATGTGTGTCAGGTAAGTGCGTATGTGAGTTTCGCCTTAGAAAACACGTCTCACTCGTTAAGATGGAGATTTCTGGGGAAGAAAAATGGCTCCGGTTGGATACATACTCGGTTGGTTGTTGTTTGCAAATGACAAATGTGTTAGATACTACATGTGGCCACAACGGGTCCACTACATTGTCTCTATATTTCCCAATAA
Source organism: Anopheles coustani (assembly GCF_943734705.1). NCBI lineage: Eukaryota > Metazoa > Arthropoda > Insecta > Diptera > Culicidae > Anopheles > Anopheles coustani. The sequence continues at coordinate 94,581,146 of NC_071288.1, read as the reverse complement.
ACGGGACGCTATATCGCGCCAGGGACCCTAAAATCCCGATCAACAAATCATGTTCGAGTACTTATGAGGGTGGTGTGTTTGTTTGTTTAAAGCACTCCATGATGCACTTCTAGCCGAGAGCCACGAGAGCCGGCCATCGAGTGTTTGAACAGCTACACACCCCCACCCAACCCCCCACCTCCAGTGCACTACTGCTCACGCGGAATTGAACTTCCTAACCCTCAGGTTTTAGTAGTGCAGCAGCCCCCCTCCCCTTTGTTTAGTGTGCCTCCCACCATTCAGCACTCCCTGCCATTTTCCAAACACTTACAGCGTTATTACTACAGGAGGAGTCGCTTTAACTGCCACTGCTGCCTGCTGCTGCTGATAATTATGCAATGTGAGAAAATTTGTTCACCATATTATCAATCGGTGGAGATGGCATGATGTGTCGATGTGTTTGTGTGTGTGTGCGTGTGTGTATGCACGCGTATCTACGATTATCTATCCAGGGTTCCAGCAGCATCCACCACGCACCTTACTTCCGCCCGCATACTCCATACTCCAGATCACGATGCCAATTGCGTTTGGGACGAGTAAAAGCCCATGGTGGTTCTGAACCAAGCCAGCTAGCCAGCTAGCCAACCAGCCAGTCTGTTGTTAAATGATGGTACTGAAAGAAGGCAAATATAACAACCAGCAAATATATATAAATATATATGTAACGCCAGGCGCCTTCTTCTTGTACCGCGTCCTCCGGACCGATCTCCGGAACGAACTATTTTCATCCGGCATTGCAAACATATCGCCACATCGGTGATGATGCAAAAGGTAGGCGCTTTTGTAGCTTCCCCGCCCGCTTCCGAACGTCAGGCGAAACAGAACGTCGATGCGACAACAACGGTAACGTCCACGAGAAGACGTTGGCGATGACGATGATGACGATGATAATGACGCGACGATGGTGGCGATATTCACGGTTAACTGCACCCGTTACAGATATGGGCACTTGCCGAGTGGGTGGTAGCCAAGTAGCCCTAAAACATTGAAGCTTGTGGTATCTCGCAGGACATAATGAGTAAGTGTGGTTTGAAAGCGTAACTAGCCTGGAGTAAGAGGTGGGAAGTTTTGCTTGTTTATCGAATGATTTTAAACCTTCAAAGATTTAAATTTGACTTCCGGATCGACACACGTAGAAGACAAAAGTTGTATGTCTAGGATGCTTTACTGGCAAATGATATTGAAATTATTGGGAGGAAATACAGGGATTTTTAGATGATATCATAACAGTAGCAGTATTTATTATAAATGCAGCACATAATATTCGAACAGCATCGTTTCGTTTTCGAGAGAAAAACCGTCAGAAATTTTTGACAGTTGGTTGAAATTTTGTTTACCTCTCACCAGCAGCCAGGAAAGTGAGGTAAAACTGCAAATTTGGTATGAACAAGGAATTGAGGCGTTCGAAATATGTTCTGGAGGAAGGCTGCGTATAAGGCAGACCAACACACTTAATTTCGGCACTCACGGCGAGCAAAAGGATCCATATCCCATGACTTCACACAGAAGAGCAGATCTCCCACAAGTATGCAAGACATTTTTGTAAACACTTTTTCAACCAACTGTCACAACAATGGCGGAGCAAAAAAATAGCTTTGACCCGACCTGTCTTTTGATTGATCTTGGCTACGATTCTGATTTCAACTGACAAAGTTATAATAAACATGATCGCGTGATAAAATCAACTGATGCTGTTGGAATATCATGTGCTGCAGTTAGAATCATCATGATATCATCTGAAAAACCCTGATGTTACATACTATTCAATTGATCTTTACCAATCCAAAATATGATGTCTAATGTCCAGTGCCAGTCGTATCTTTACTGAAAGCTCAAGCGTTTGTAATGACAACCACCTTCTTGAATCACAAGTTAAAGGTCTAACATTTAACCACTTATAGGTCGATATCTCTAATACCTTCATATCGACTCATCCGAAAATGACGCCCTGCAGGACTTTTTTTGGAATTGAATGCACGCTTGAGTATCTCGGAAGATCATGTCATTTATGAACATCTTTTCCCAAAAACCTGCTTGTAATAATGACGGTTATTTCTGATGAAACGTTTATTTCTTATGATTGGAAGTAGGACATTTTCAACAGCTTGCGGTTTAGCTGGGACATTATTCTTCCAAAAGTGGATAAGAAAAGTGACCCTCAAACCATCGTAAGACACGGAACGCTGGAAGCATCTCGCAGCAACTGTTACCGTGCGTTGTTCAACGATATTCTAATTGGCCGGCCTACCTACACACACAGACTGGGCAGAGCTCTCGGGCGCTGCCGGTGATCATTGATTTGACCTCTTTTGCTTTCGATTGACTTCAGAGCATCGAGCCAACCAGCGGACTGCGGTTCAGTCACGCAAATGCGATCCGACGGATGCCGGCGATGAATGCCAACACCATTTCCTGCGCGGATCGTACCAGACCTTTGGCATAAGAGTCGCACTTGCAGTTCTTTATATTAGACCGGGGGGCACCTCTCGATTCGATGAATTGTGATCAGATGCCGCACCTTTTTCCTGCCTCGATGCCATCGATGATTAATGTAAGTGAACGTGAGGAAGGTGGTTTAACTGAACGTAAGAAAGTAAGTGCGCTGTTTAGTTATTCTTGCATTTTGGCTTATTTGACCTTAGCTGGTGTGTTCCTGGAAAACGCTAATTGCCGTTGGTATAGTTAAGAAAATTCTATCCCCCCTCCCTCTTACTTCCTGCCACTAATAAAGCTACCATAAGCGCCCGATAGTCGCATAGGCAGTGCACGAAGTGGCGTCTAGGACACATAAATTGCCACCTTCCCAACCCCTTTTGGGACAGGTAAAACACATTCCACAGTGACCGGTGGTTACGATTCCTCCTCCCGCTACCTGCCATTCTTCCCTTCTTCACCGTTTGTGTGTGTGTTTTTATTGCGCCTTCGAAGCCGCCATTGCCTGAACCACAACAGCCGAACGGAGAGAGAAGGGCTATTAGCGGCCACATTACCGTTTCTCCCCCGCCGGCCGATCGATGGATGAGTGGGTGAGACGATTGTCAAATGCTTCACCTTCTTGATTAGCATCAATCGATGGTGGCGTCGGTTAAGCGCCCGGCCATCGGGCCACTGTTTTATTGTGTTTTTCTCTCTCGCTCGTCGAACGGGTGGAACATAATTCGGTGGCAATACATTGGCCGCGACATGGAAAGCTGCACTTGCGGTCGGTCGGTCGGGACAGCAAATTGCTTCCTTTCTAACTATGGCGAGAATAATTTCACAACAGCGCGCCATTCGAAACAGGAATGTTTCCTTTCTCCGTGTTGCGAAACAACACAGCCGCGCGGTAAATGCAGCCTGGTCTCGGAATCGGAAAGAATTTCAAAATGAAACCCACACCGAACGACGACTGGAGACAGTTTACGATTCCGAGAGCCGACCGTCTCGGTTGGGACGGACGGAAGGGAACGAGATTCATTGTAAGGCGTCGCGGGACGGTTATGTGACCGGACTGCTTAAGTTGGACCGAAAGCATGCGCGCCGCAAGGAATTACGTGTGCCGCTTGCCACGGCCCTTCCCCAGGAACGACGATGCCAAACGATCGCGAACTGCACGATCAAACTCTCGGCCACATGCAGAAGACTCGGTGGGACGATGCGATTGGCCAGTGGAGGTAATTCCGGTACACTTTCTCGTCCCCAGGGTCGCATTGCATCAACGCGTGGAAATGGGTATTTCCTTTGCAGCAAGGTCCCACACTTCCGTGTTGCAAATGATCATCATTGATAATGTTTAGAAACGAACAATAAGTGGCTTTGAAGGGTCAAAACTGGCAGAGATGCAAGAAATGATAGCACAATCTATGGTTTATTTTTGGAATTACAATAAACATTTCATATATCCATGAATAAAATCCTATTTTAAATTATTCTGACTTTCGAAGAAATTTTTCGAGTAGAGCTTACTATTCAATCGAAATGTTGTCCTATAATTTTTGGTAATTTTAAATTGCTTTAGGTTCTTTTTTATGATTTGTTCTTATTACATTCTTTAGAGACAGAGTTAATTTTTGCAAAGTTTTTTTTTATAATTTAGAATCTAGAAACAAAATGTATCCTAATACCAAATTTATGGTGCAGACTTAAAAATGGAAGGTTTATTAAAAAAAAAACATTTGCTTTATCCATTGAAATTATCAAACATTTCCGTACACTTTTCAAATCCAAATTCGAGCTCAAATCTTAATGATCCTCGAACACAACGGGTACAAAGCACCAGGCAACTCCATCTCATTTTCGTGTATCACGAAGACAAACAGGGGTTTTCCAATTTTTAGAATAAAAACTTATAACCTACATTAGTGAGGTTTCCCGATGGCTAAACTTGCTTCCCTTTGCCAATTTGGTCGTTCGTTAAACAGCTTACATTTTATTTTTCCAACGCACCGCAAAAGGTAACATTAGTATGCTGAGACATCACCCTCCGCAAACCCACCCACACGCATCCACAAATACATAGGTACAAACGCACCACTCGGCTTTCTAGGTCTCATCTTTTCGATGCGCCGCTGAGAAAGTTCCACAATGGACGCGATGGACAACGGTGCACAGTGCGATGGAGAAGCATGTGATGAATTTAAAATGTTGTCCAAACAATCGCGTCGTGGAGCAGTGGAGAGTTTACCCCCCACATGTAGGTGGGGGTGTGGGAGGGCGGGTAGCATACATGAAGACGGTGTCCGACTGAATAAAATGAAATGAAGAAGCCTGAGGCCTTCAGAAGGCAGTGTTGGATGTGGGCGAACCTTCACCATAACCCTATACTGCAACAATTGTCGCAACCCTTGCTACAGACCAACCAGGTGTAAAATCGACCACAAACCTCCTTCCGCTCTTACCCCCACTTAAGGCATCATCTTACGCCACTATTTTCACTAATTGCAGCAATCAATTAGCTTAATCCATCGTTCGTTCGGTTGCATATTTTACATTCTTTCCACACCGTTGGTGCCCGGAAAGTAAGTGACCGAACCTACCGGGTAGGTGGAAAAAAAATGGAGAAATAATTATTTCCATTAAGTTTTGTGTTTGATTGGGTTGGACGAAACCAAATTTGGTCGAAGCTCTTTCTTCTCCTTTCGGTTTCATGATAGATTTATGTATTAGCCTTAGGTTCTTGACACAACGTGCTACACCGAATTAAGGCGAATGAAGTAAAATGTGTATTAGTTTGTGTTGCGATGTTTTTGGAACAAAAAGTATCTATCAGAAAATCACTTAGATTTTTCGACCTCAAAGGTCGAAAGAACGTCAAAATATTCTTTAAAGTTGGGTAATTGGATGAATGATAAGAATTCACGTTCATTTAATAGAGCATTGAAATCGTTGGATGAAAGATTAATTGGTCCTTAACAATTAGAGTTGACAACGTTTGTTTGTTGATCACAAGATCTAGAATGAATTTTTAGAAATTCATCAACGTTGGACAAGAATAGAATGATTTGGTTTCTACACCCTTCCACAACTCAACATAATTTATAAATAACATTAGAACCATTGATAGCCTTGTTAGAAACATACGCTCGACGATCAGTTCGAGAAATGCTTGAGTCCATCCCGAGTCCATGAATTAAAAAATTAATTCAATTTTTTAAGATTTATTTCGACTCATCTGTGATTAAAATGATTCAGAAAGATTTGGCTCACAAGCAAGGATGGTGGCATCCTAATTTTTGTTAGTAGTATGATCTACGATAATTGATTCCTTCCCACATAATAAAGACTCGGATCACTGAGAGTGAGACAAATCATTCTGAGTTAATTTCAAGCATTGAGTCTCCATTCCAACTCACTCACTCTGACTGAAGTGACTCACTGTACTGATTCGTTATTCTCAACACTAGAGCCGGTTTTGGAAAAGTCCTCGTTACTGCGAAACGATCTCAAACTTATTGACAAATTTTAGAACAATTGCCTTAAAGCGGTAATGTTTGAAGCGGGAGAAGAGTCGAATCCAGCCGAGCCATACCAACAAACTGTTGCTCTCGAGAGTACTTTGGGACGCTACCGTAGGAGTAGTACCCATTCCGGTACGCTTAACTCGGGGAAAGTTTCGCTCGAAAACGGGAAAACCGGAGACCGCTGCGAAGATCGGCAAGAAATACATTACGCTTACACGCGCAAATGGAAAGAGTCGCGAGTTGCTACCAATCCATTTGCCTCCTCCCGGAGTTGATTGATCCATTCATTCATGGTGACGGTTTTTCTTTATGCCATTTTTCCGGCCCCGTTTTCCAACCGACCGCCGCCTCCTAACGTAGACAAAAACCCAAAAATAAACAGCACCCTGCCTGCAAGACAACCATCCCCCACTACCCCTCCCCCTGGCCATGTACTCTTCTCCCCACCCCCACCCCCCCTGCGCCGGGTGGTGTTTTTCTGCCGTTACGTCACCAAATTTCAGCCGATGACGACCGAACAACACGACACAACGCCCGATATGCCCGAGACACCTAGAGAGATAATTTTTATCGTCACCATACCTCTCCCTGCAAGTGGCCCCCCCGGTTCGCCTCATCTTCACCACACCCTCCCCCCACCGAAGCAGAGGATACCCTTCTTCTTCTTCTCCTCCGGGGTCCATTGCTCCTTTGACCTTCCCAGATGATGATTGCGTTCGTACGTACATTGTACGTTGCGCGTGGGTTGGTGAACCCCATCGCTTCCAGAGTTTCCACTGGATCCCTCCCTCTCTCTCTCTCTCTCTCTCCCCTCCCCCCCCCCCCCCTTCAGTGGGGGGCGGGGGTTGGAATATTTGGTTACAAAACGCAAAGGCCAGCCGCAGCAGCAGCAGCAGTGCCGGCGGCGTGTTCTGGAGTTAGTCACGCAACACCAAAGGATGGATTTTAACCTTTTCTTGCCAACAGTGTAATCCACAGTGAGTGAGCGAGAGAAAAACTGTGTGTGTGTGTGTGTGTGTGTGAGAAAGAGAGCAAGGCAAAAAGGCCAACATAGAGCCCGAGCAGATGTTGTTTCAGGGCTTATTTTATCCAACGCCGGAATCCGCAAAGCCCCCGTAATCGGAAAAACGGTGGATAAGGATCAAGGGAAGCATAGAGACATAGACACGGCCAGATAAAGAGATAGCGCGCGCTGTGTCCGCCGGAAGCGAGACGGGACGCCACCGGTGGGGGGAAAAGTATGAGGAAAAACAGCGTGGGAAAGCGCTACGCTCGATCGTGGTGGGGTTTCGGACGGTTCGGTTTTTCATTCCCGGTACCTTTTTGGCCAACATTATTTGTCAACGCTTTTGGACGTGAAACATTTATTGATGAAATTTGGCTTCATGATATGTCCGATCGTATGTATGTTGACATACAATTGTAATATTTCTCATTAGCTGAAAATGCCGCATCCACGACCCGACAAACGTTCTCTTATCGTCATCCGCAGCAGCGTGACCGTGTCCGAGCGCCACCAGGGCGAGACACGAAAAACAACCTTTGATTAGTCATCATCACATATTATATTCCACGCTGATGGCCAGCAACACCTGACTTTGAGTCTGTCTGTATGACTGTTTGTGTTCATCTGCTGGTCCGACATCCGTGTCGTTCTACAATCTGGAACGCCTGGAAAAAGGCCAGACAAAACGCTTGTTCTGCCTTATCATTCGATGCAACGACGGGGGGGCTGAGGGGAGGAGAAGTGAGCAAAAGAAGGTCATCTTGTCGCTTTCAACGACACTTTCGATTTCACAATCCGTTGATGCCGCTCTGCTTGGGTTAACAGTCGGTTTTGTTTTGCCGAATTAGAGTAATTTTTAGTTATCTTTATTCGAACACAAAGGTAATTAACAACCGCTCCAATAAACAACAAATGTACTTCCGAAACCTGTCACAAGCAGTCAGTTGCAACCGGAAATTATTTATGATCTCCGCTGCTAATTAAATTGACACGTGAATGAATCATCCGTCCACCTTCTCCCTGAGGACTCATCGCACTTAAAAACCTCGTTCGATGAATCATTACCAAATCTGTGGCTCGCTGTAAAGTGGATGGATGGTTTGCGTTTTATAACAGTCCTGCCAGGCGGGCTCGGAAGGCACCAACAAGAAAGCAGGAATTGCCACCAACCGGGCAAGTGGATGAAGAAAATCGACATAAATACTCCCTCCTGCCCGCATCGATTTTGTTTGCCGTTGAACCGGAGAAAGGATTTCTGTTACGCGTATTAAAGTGGACACAACCTCGGAAGCGCCTCCCCCCCCCCCCCCTGGCCACCATTTGTCCTCCAACCAAAAAGGGTGGCTCTCTTTGTGTGGCACCGGCCGTCCGTGGTGTGATTGCCTTTTCGAAACCCCGAGTCTATTTTTGGACAGCGTGGTAAATAAAGAATGAAGGATAAAAGAAAGCGCTGCCTCCCCCAAAGCGCACCACTTCCATTATCCAAATTTCGTTTGGTCTCGGCCTCCAAAACTCCTTCCAAGAATAAAAGGACTGTAACATTGTGAAACAATGGAGGGAGACTTTTTTAAACACCGAAACGCTTTAAAAATATATCCCACGGTGTCCTCGAACGCCAACGATGTCGATGTCGGGAATTGTAAGTTAATTTACCATCTTTAAGTGGAGCTTTTTGTTCCCCGCACTTATTTAAAGTAAAAGGAAAACAAAAATCTTCAAACGGAGAACCTATACACACGGTGGAAAATCCACACCCACGGTGGAGACTCAAGTAGTATGTCCCGATGTGCTCGTGAAAAATAGAGGCACATTTTTAAGGGAGTACACACACACACATTTCCCACTGGTCACACGCCGGAGCAGACCGGAGAGCTGACCGGACCCCCGACGGTGAGTATCTGGTTTCCCAGACAAGAAGTTGTTGCAACTTTTCTCTTACATATCTCATCGCTCACGGCTGAGGAACCCGAACCGAACACGCACTCTTCGAAGCACCTCAGCACAGGAACTTCCCTGCCAGAAGAAGAGAGCAGGTCGAGCGGGATTGTGCCCAGCATTTTCTTCGGCCTGGAGCAACAACACACAACTTAGAAACCATTCTGGCAGGTTGTTGGATGACACGGGATATTAGATGTCACTTTCAACAACGGCGCAAACATATGCACGATTGAACTGGAAACTGGAAAATGAATCGATAGTTAATACTCACAAGTGATAGTGAAGTTACCAAACCGCCAACACGTGCGATCGAATCAAACACCGGGCGCCTCCATGTGCCACAACCATGCCATAAAAAGGACGACCAATGACTTATTTGCATTTGGTTTTTACCTTTGAAGTTATGTTAGCTTTACTCTTCATTTTTTCCTTACTTGTAGAGCAACAATAATTCTTGTAGTTTAATATATTTCACAAATTATTTTACCTTTTTTACCTTTCATAATAATAGTTAAAACAATAATTTTTTTTTTAAATCGAAACCCTAGGTTTGGTAAGGTCAAATAATTTGGATTAAATTAATTACAATTGTACAAATTGTAAGTATCTCTTCAAACCAAACATAATATTAGCAGTGTTTAGTGTTTTCCACGCTCAAGCCCAAACACTAGACTAGATAGTCGCAACAGTGGACGCAATTTATCGCGTTCAACGATGGAGATGCCGTGTTTCTTATCCCACGACGAACGTACATTTGTTGCCGTGGGTGGCACATAAACACACAAACCGCTCCCAATACACACACATAGACACAGCCAAATACACTTGAATCTTAGTAAGCGTGTATTGAAATCTGGTGGTGTGTTGTGTTTGCCTATTATCGAGACAGAAGCAGCAGCAGCAGCAGGCAAGCAAAGCAAGCACTTTGGTTGTGCATTCTCGGAGGCATAAATCTTGGGCCTGTTCTTCGCTGATCTCAACGCTCCGAAACGTGAGATATCGGAACACAGCAGTACACGGAGCGTCAAGCGTCCCCCGATGGTTGCTAGAGAGCGGCAGCAGTTCAACAACTTGCCGAGAGTGAAACCAAATTCCCTCTAAATTCATATCACCGCGCAACTAATCTTGCTCACCAAACAGTGTGTTTCCATCCAATGCTTGGTTCCGGACCAAAGAATCATAGGTTCACAAATTCGATGTGAACCCTCAAAGTCTGATGTCTCGGAGGACCCACATTCTGGAGGGAGTTATCCTAGTTTCTTCGACCATCACATGCTTCTCGCGGTTGGAAAAACAGAGAAGTAGCCGATCGCTTGAACGGAAGTGGAAATGAATGCTGAAAATACTACCATTCTGAGAATGGCAAGTTTAGAACAACTCTGAGTTTTGAAAGTTAAAAGGAGCAAAAGGCAAGACCAGAGAGCGGGAGAAAGAGAGGACGAAAAGAGTAGAGAAAGAGAGTGATAATTTAGAAAAATGGAGCATACTTGTCATAGAACAACGAAATAGGGGCAATATTTTTCAACAGCAACTACCTGTCAAGCACTTGCAGGGAAATTTTCTACATGTTTTTAACTTATTCTACACTGCTGTTGGTTCCTGTTATCCTTAATGCAACATACTCCAAAGGACTCCCAAACACCAATTGATGGTCTTATCACCAGGTTTACAGTAAATTGCTGGAATATACACAGAGAGAACACGGTAATCAAGTACCATCGTGTGGAAAGTGTGAGAATCGTCAGCAAATTAAATTTACTCCATTCGAATCCAGGAGAGTTGATGGCGAGAGCCTCCTAGGATGTGGTCTACTCAGAAAAGACTCGATCTACAGGCAGTAACACATGCCCAAGCACACCAATTGCCCGGTACAGAGTACCCTAGTCTCATCAACCACATCCCGAGTAAAGGTCGAGGCGTGCCGAATATTCCCGTTTACAAGAACCAAATCGCCTTCGGCCCGCAGAAAGAATTTGGAACGAGAATTTTCCTCGCAGAGGCCACTACAACAGGAGGATTTAGAAGGTCAACGAACGAGCTGCACCCTTTTCTCTTCCTTGCTATCTTTCTCCACATGCTTTCTCTTTTTCTTCGCTTCCATTTTCTTCTCTTTCTCTAAACATTCCTTGGCTCTCACATCCTGTAAAGGATGGCAGCCCACGGGCAGCATTGGTATTCTCTGTTGGTCCTACAACCTATGTGCAGCACCCTCCAAAAGGGCGCCCTCCATCTGTCGGGCAATGCTTGGAGGCAGGTGAATGGAAAAGCAGCAATAATTTTCCCTTTTCATTGTCTAATGTTTCGTTATGTTTCGTTCGGCGAAAAGAATCACGCAATGGGGAATAAATTCGGTATTCATAATACCGGAGGGAGGAACAGCTCCGACAGAGAGTGTTTTGTAACTGAAAATCGAACGAACCGTCGATAAGGGTGGTTTTTGGTGACATTAACGTACCTACTACCTACCTATTGTGGTTTCAGGTTGCTTTGACGGTTCACCATTAAAGCTGCAACAACTGCTGGTGTAGTTTTTGGCTGATGTAGAGTTTTGTTGTTTGTGAGGTATGTATCTGCAAGCGGTGGCGGAACAATCTGGCAAACACAACGAGCAAAGCAGCAGAAGTCACACTTGTGCTACTTGGTGCTTGGTTTCGATTGGTTTTGGATAGCGCAAATTACACACGATGTCACGATTCGCCTGTTTTCTTTTCTTGCTTTCTTTATTCTTTCTCGTGATGTTAATCAAACACACTGATGAATAAAACCTTCATCGGGACACCAAATCACTAAACAGTGGTACACGACACTCACAAAAAACACAACCCGTCCGGCACAGACAGAGAGGCGACCGCTCGTTGAAAACGATGCAGATGATGATGATGATCGCCACTCCTGGTCACAAGATCGCGTCAAGAAGGTCCCCCCACTTCTCGACGAAACATACACCACACTTTTATCTTTTCCAGCCTACTTGTGAGCCAGTTTTCCACCACTTTTCACGAGGCTGGTGCTAGGCGAGCGGTCTGGTTACTGCGATCCAGCGACTTGATGTTTCCTTTGCGCTTTTCGTGATATTTCACGTCACACCAGGTCACTTGGCACACTTTTCTCTCCAGCCAGTTACTGCTGAATTGCTATTGATTTCTGCTACTGTTGCGGGTGCTTACGGGGATGATGGTTTTATGGTTTTGTATTTATTCCGGCGCCGAACCTTATAACTCTATTTTTCTTATTTTTCTTGTCGCGATTACGAAGACACCACACAGCTGAGCACGACGTTTATTTATTTTTTTTCTTTACCACACACAAAACGCACAAACACTAGAAGTGAAAAGAAAACAAAACATTAAAAAATTAACAATAAAAGAAAATTGTACATACACACACACACATACACAAGGCCGTCTCCAATAGATTCAGCAGGCCATGCGACAAAGAGGTTGTCACTAAACCCAACGACTAAAAGAAAATATGATTTGTCTGCGCCTCCATCATAACTCTGCACCCGAAATTAACGTATGAGCCATTTTTATTTCCTTCACCCCCACCCCAAACCGTTGCAATTCCACCCCCGTCGTAAGCATCAACTTCTTTTTGAAAAATTCTTTTTTACTTAATTTACTGCAATATTTATTCCCAAATACTCAGGAAGAAGGAACACTGGTTGAACGAGGAATACACCTGCTGTTCTCGGGTTGACATTTATACCACCCAATCGCTCTCTCTCTCACTCTCATTCTCTCTTTTTCATTGGTTTTTTCGCTCTCTCTCTCTCTCTCTCTCGCTTTCATCCCCCTCGGGAGACCGACAAGGCCCCCACACGCACAACACTCTGATGTGTGTGCTGATGACGGCGAGAAAAGCTGTAGATTATTACATAGCTTTATTTGCTAAAGGAAACTTTTTCTTCGATTCCGTCCGTAAATGGACGTGATGGAAACGTCCTGGAGGAACGAACCGCGGACGAACACTACACAATAGTCGGTTAGTAGTGGCTCCTTTCGCATCCTTTCGGTTGCACTGTGATTTTTCATCCACCCGCCGATGTCTCACTAACAACCCTCCACCCCCTTCGAGGTCTCCCATGTGTTGGAGTAGTTCTGTATGTGTGTGCGAGCTCTGGAGGCCCTTTTTCGCTGTTTCAAATCCTGTATTCCCGGGGAGCAGGCAGGGCACAGCAACAACCACCACCCTCCGCTTTTCACGCGAATCCCTCCCCATTTTACTCACTGACACTTGGAACCTTGTTTTTTCGGGCTCACTTTGTAATTTCCTGCTCCATCATTGCTCTCGCCCCCCGGAGCTGCGGAGGAGGTTGTGCAACGCCGATTTTTTTTTCCAATTTTATCTTCCTCCTGCCTGATTCTAGTATTCCGGGTGCACCTAGTGTACACTACTGGCGGACACACGGGCGCTGCTGCGAACTGGGGCTGCTGGCTGTCGCGATTAGACTGTATGTGGGGGGGTTGTTACTTAGCAAAATGGTTCCGAGACTCTCGCCTCTCGCGCGCGCGGACTCACGACGGAATCTCACATCCACCACTACCATGCTGACTACGGTGGAGCTGCTAGCTGCGCTTTGCTGGTCAGATCTGTATCTCTTCTCAGCTCGTATCAACCGCGTTTCTTCTTCTCCTACTCCTACTATCATGCACACACATCGGGGGTTTGGAGGACACACTTTTCGATTCTTATCGAACGCGCCGTGGCGGTAACGACGGGAACACACCGACGGTGGCAACGGCGGCAGCGGCGGGATGATATTCACCGCACACACCACACAAACCTCCCCCAGAGCCCGCCCGGCCATCGTGGTCGTCATCGTCGCCGTCGTCAATAAAGGCTCGAAGGTGAAAAAGTAAAGAGTCGCCCCAGCGCTTACGCTTTTGGATAACCATTTTCGCTACCTTCCAAAAACGAAAAAAAAGACCATTTTTTCGCCTCATCGATGTCCGCCAGACACACAGACACACACTCGCACACACGCCGCGGCACACAAGTGCACAGATGTTCACGCACGCTTCTGCTGTTGCTACCTTTCGGAAACGGGGCAGACACACGGATCACAAAGTCCGTGTTTGTCCGAAAGGTTAACGTTTCGACCGATCTCGAACGGAGCGAAGGAAAAACATTTCTGCACTTCCGTTCCACCCCGCAAGCGAGGGACTGCGGCTCCTTTTCGCCTTGCTCCCTGAACCTACCCCACCGCGAATCGAACCGAATCTGACCTTTCCGGACAGGGGCAAGTGAAAACTCAATTGAGATTAATGTACGTCTACTTTGCTGATGGAAAAAAATCAACCACGACGTCTGGTGCCTACTTCCGTGACCACTTTACTCAGAGCACAAAAAGGCTCCAATTGCATCCTCGTCGGTCGTGCGGGTCGATTCGATGGTAACAGGAACAAGAAAATATGCGCCACCTTAGGTGTGCAAACAATACACACGGGAAAGTCAGTAGCGATTTGGGCAGGCAAATGAAATTCTCCGCCGACGGATTTTTCGTTTCCACCCTTTTTCCCGTTCACAAACGTTTTGCTATCTTACTTAGTACCACCACATTGCTACTACCACGTCTACTAAGGCTACTCTCTCGCTGCTGCTGCTGCTTCACGCGAGCAAAGGACCACCGTCTGGTTCGAAGAGAGAGAGATCACGCGACACACACCGAATTCTGAACTGGCACTTCGTGAATTCTGCGAGAAAATTTTGATCGGCGTCTCGAAAGACCAAGATGATGGTCATCGATTTGCATTCCCTCTCTCTATCGCTCCCCCATCACACATACGCACCCCCCCGCGCAACCCATTTCTCTCCTGCTGCAAGCACTACATCATACAGTGATCCTCTGCCCCGCTGCAGATTTTTCTCCTCTTTCCGTCCCGGACACACGAACAACAATGGCTACTGTGCACAACGATTGTGGCCAACCTGACGATGGAGTTGAATTGACACACGGAATAAAAGCTGCGGTAACGAAAAAAACCCGTTCGTAGTGCGGATAACGCAGAAGAACGATTTTCAACAAACACACTCGACCGAATTGACGAGATTGACAATTTGTCTACTGCTGCGAAACGCTCTGTTTTGCGATGCTCACTGCGATCGGTTTACACCTCTCTCCAATGACTTTTCAAGCGTCATGCGATTGTCGCAAGTGGGGTTTTATGCGTGAACTGTGTGTGTGACTGACCAACACATACAACGCCGTGCTGTGATTGGCTCCGCCGAAACGGTAACCTTATGAAGGTTTTGTACTTTTCAAGGTCATCTAATCGGTAATCACATCGAAATCGAGGTTGCTTAATCGGTAAGTTTTTGACATTACGAACTTAACGTTTAAGTTTTGTTCCAAGATGCCTACAACTAATATTCGGGTTTTCCAAGGAAAACATTTCATTTCGTAGTCGGAAAAATCGCCGGATGTTTCGAAAGAAAGTCTAGACAATCTCCAAAACTTAATTTTAACGAAGTTACTATTGACCGTCATACTGATAAAGTTAGTAAATTTCGGATACTATTTGCTCGGAAAAATCCTCTACATTTCAAGTTTTCATTGACACCTTGCTGTCTAAATTGTTATTAGGTCAACTTATAACGAACATTCTTGTTATTCCGGGTTGTTCCGTAAGCAAACGAAATATAAAAAGGTTTGCTTCCGTCAAGTTATGTAAGTCCAATCGGATGGTTTTTTTTCTGTTTGTTTGGAGCTATAGACTAGCACTAGGTACTGGCTGCCTACTTAGAATTATCTCGATTATTGATATAAATACGTTTCTGTGCGCATCTTAATGTCCTGCAGCTGTAGCTTACGGTTTAACTTCATCTTTTTGTTCGGCTACCGGCGTCGTCGTAGTTGTTTGGGTACCATATAATCGATCGATCAGTTCTTTCTTGTTGATTTTACCCATTGCATTCCGGGGAATTTCTTCCACTACCTTGACCTCTTTCGGCACTGCTTGCTTTGGCAGCTTCTGCTCTAGCCACACGAGTAGTTTCGGAATGCTGAATTCTTCCGGCGTTACCTGCTCCCGAAGGCTTACTACTGCAACCACTCGCTGGCCCCAGGTTTCATCGGGAAGGCCCAACACGGCAACGTCACTCGTGTCCGGATGTTCATGCAGGGCTGTCTCGATTTCCAGTGCAGACAGCTTAAACCCACCTGATTTAATGATGTCCACCGACGTGCGGCCCAAAATGCGAATCGTTCCATTTTCATACTGGGCCGTATCACCCGTCCGGAACCATCCTTCGGAGTCGAATTCGGCGGCGGTTTCTTGTGGTTTACCCCAGTACTCACGGAACACTGAAGGTCCTTTGATGTACAGTTGACCTGCTACAGAGTCCTTCGGCGCATCGGATGGGGGAACATTGTCACCGGTGTCCTTGTTCCAGAAACCTTCGTTTTCCTTACCCTCCAATGTCAATTGCCGACCGGATTCTGGCTCAACAATGCGAACGCTAACGCCAGGCAAAGGCATTCCCACGCAGCCCTGCTTCCGACTGCGCTGCTCGGAGTCCTGTACGTACGGGTTTGAAATGGCCATACCAATCTCTGTCATTCCGTACCGTTCAAGTAACTTGTGACCGGTTATTTCGTGCCAGCGATCGAATATATTACCCGGAAGTGGCGCCGACCCGGACACCATCAACCGGATCTTGTTTCGGCAATGTGTCTTCACGTAGTCACGCATGCGCGCATTTGCTCCAAAAACACTGTCGTACTCGCGTATCAACAATCCGTACATCGTCGGTACTCCCATTAATATGTTCACGCGCTCTTTTGTGGTCATATTCACGTTTAGCAGGTAGCTCCACACGCTGCTACTGTCGAACTTCGGCAGCATGACGCATTTTGCACCGGCCGCCAGCGGAAGATTAAGTGCATTGATCGTTCCGTGCACGTGATTTAGGGGAAGCGCATGCAAAACCGAATCCGTGGACGTTACCTGCCATGCGTGCGATAG
Source organism: Anopheles coustani (assembly GCF_943734705.1). Taxonomy (NCBI): domain Eukaryota; kingdom Metazoa; phylum Arthropoda; class Insecta; order Diptera; family Culicidae; genus Anopheles; species Anopheles coustani. Next base: position 94,564,257 of record NC_071288.1, on the reverse strand, counting down.
GCAGCTTAGCTGGGCGTCCAAATTGGCGTAGCTAAGTACCACTCCCTTCGGTTTACCGGTCGTACCGGAGGTGTACAGTATAAGCGCGTTTGCGTCGCGGTAAAACTCCCCATTGAGGGCACTCTCCACCACGAGCAAATCGTTAAGCTGCAGCACATTTTCTCGGCTAGGATCTAAGTATGAAATGCCTCCCATCGAGGGATCTGAACCCGTATTGTTCGCTGCAGGACTGGTGATCAAATCATGGCTCACCACCAGAAAAGGCTTTTGCAGTTTTGCTGCCAGCGGCTCGGCGAGGGGCAGAAACTCTGGTGTAGTCAGCAGGAGTGATGCATCCGAATCTTTTATGTAATACTCAAGAAGGTCGGCCGGGTATTTGGCGTTCAACGGTACGGCTACAGGAAGAGAAACGCGGGAATGATAATTACACCAATCACCCACAAACCCAGAACTCATACTCACCAATCTGTCCCGAGAACCAACATGCCCACTGGCTTACAACGTATGTAATGTTGTTCGGACATAAGAATGCCACGCGGGATTGGGATGCACTTCCTGTTTAAAATACACAAAATCAGAATTAACCAATCAAAAATCGTGAGATTTTTAAATGAATTATCTAATCGCGAATTAAATCACAGCACCAAAATCCGTGCACCTCGGCATCTCACAGTAAGAAATTCGCAAGAATAAACCCAGACTAAAGTATTTCGTTTATTGCCAATTAGTGTCATGGCGTGAAAAATATAACAGCGATTTTGCAAATATCGTCACGGGTGATTCCTATGTTTTAATTTATTAGACCACCCCAAATAAGAACAGGAATAACCCAAACATAACGTCCGGTCATTTTTTGTCCTGATCTTTTCTTAAAAAACTAAAAGATTAGGTTGTGAATATTTTTCTTAGATTTTTCCTGTTTCCATATAAAAGCATAAAAACCAGTAGATCTTTTGGACAGCTTCCATAATTTGTTTCTTGTTAATGATAACAACGTAAATCACATTAGATTACGTTCTGACGGTTCACTTCCCATTGCTCGATTTGACTGGCGCCTTTCCATCTCGTTGCTTTCGCTGCTCATTAATCGGCATCAACAGCAAAACGATCGACATGCCAAACCAGTAATTTCTACTATCGTTTTAAACATAGCCGCTTCATACCACCCACACCGACCCAGGTACGGATTAGTCCTTTGAATGATTCGGTCTATTTCTGTCTCCTCTACAAAAGAGCGTCTTACTACAGTGTGTCACGAGGCAGAGCATCAGCCCTATGGTGGAGTGGCAGAATGTTATCGCTAAATCGAGGTTCAGATTGCGAGAAAATAACAAACAGTTTGCACCGGTGAACCGATCCGACTGTTTACAAACCACTTTTCGCTCCTACAATTAGAACAAACACCGACCCGAGGTGCCGATGGCCGGTACGGCGTCATTCAAGTTGTCTATACCGGGTGACATTTTTTTCCCATTTGGGACGAGTCGGAAAGCCAAATGATATTTCTGTTCCAGAACACTCATGCTTCAGCAAGTTTAGGAAGGGTTTCTACAAAAAATAACACCGAAATACGATAGCAATGAACAGGTATTATGTTTAAACCCCCTCTTGATGTGGATCTGATACGAACAAAATATCCGACAGTGTCAAGCGTTGCTGAATATTCTTTTAATTCCAGCCATTCGAAAGCAAGCTGATCAAATAAAATCAGACAAAAAGGCAATAACAAATGCAGTGATCTGCATTCAAACAAGCGCCTCAAGTGCCTACGTCCGGCATTTTTAAGGTTCAAGGATAAGGTATCGAGTTCAGAGAATGTCGGCGTTGGAAGCACGTGAAAGATACAAACAACAGAAACCCGTTAAGATCTGAGTTTTTTGCTCACTGAATTATGCGAAGACGGACATCGCGATGCTAAATTGCGTCGCAATTTTGAGATTTTTTTCTTCGTTTGAAAAAACGGTACACATATATCAGTGGGCACACTGACATATATCATTCGCTTTCTACCGGAGATGACATCTCCCCCACTCCTTCGAAGAAGAGAAAAACATGAATACGCCGGAAACTAAATTTGTGCTGCATATTATGCCGGAGACCTGTTTTTGGTGCGCTAAGCCCCTTTTACTGGCGCCAACCGAGCGACCAGTTCAATGTCGGTCGACTGCGTACCCTGACCTTGGCGCTCGGTTGGCTGTCCAACTTAAGAAAACGGAGACAAAAACAGCAACGCATTCAAGCATTTCCTTTTATGTAGCCCCCTTGGTTGCATCATGTTTTCCCAGTGATGAGTGACGACATGCCGTGCTTGTGTATAGAACTTACCACATTGTTTTGATATCTGAACGGCAAGTCGTTTGACGGCTTCGTACAGCTGTATAAAACTGAAATCGCCTACTTGATCCCGAACAGCCGCTTTTTCGCCATAAAGTAGCGCACGCTTAAATGGAGGAACGATCAATTTGCGTGCCTGCTCCTGATCGTACAATTTCGTTAGTCGCTTTAGTAGATCTGCATGGACGGCTTCCGGATCGGATGGTGGGCGGTCACCGTCGTCGAATGCTACCGGTTTGCGGTTGTCTGCCTGTGTGGAAAAGTTTTTGCTACAGATCGGCCCGCCGGTAAAGCTACTTAGCCTGGCATGTTGTGTTCTTAGCTGTAGAGAGTATTGCCTCATCCATGAAGCTCCCATACGGGGAACGATGCACGCATTCGATAAACCTATCGAGGATCCAAGGGTGCCGGCGGAGGCTAACTCCAGGCAGCTTCGGGCTAGAATGAATTTCGTCATTTGTTTCGCAGGCTTCTTTTTCTGTTTTTTCGAACTTTGCAGCCTCTGGTGCAGAGGGGCGAGTGTGAAATCGGTGTGCCCCTTGTAAGTGCACTTATTTTCGCAGCTTTTCCGAATCCGCGGACGTTCCGACGCGACGTGCGACTAACAGTTTTTCACTTTCACACCACTGTCTAGCATTAGTGAATGCCGTGTAAATCCGTTTTTGAAGCAGCTTCGAGAATTACACTACTTGTGCAGTTGTTTTTTCGGCGCACTTCTACAAACAGGAAGATTCGTTTCGTTCGCAAGTTCAGAGCTGACTAGATTGACCAACCAAAATCACAATGCAGCATACGGCAGTTTTCAACGAAAACATAACGTGACATGAGGTTGTTCTTGGACCGTTTGTTTTCGCAGCCGATTGTCAAATTCCTTGACAGATCTGTTTTGTGAATAGGTAAGGTAAATAGAATGTACTTAAACTTTACTCACCTTATGTACTATGGTACTATGCGGTCGACACATTATTCTATTTGTTGGTAGTTGGGAATTTGATTTGCCCAAAACACATTGATTTCTTTAAAATAAACGAGAATTTCTTTCCATCAATTTACAGAAATACAAGTGAAGTGTGAGTGTTCGGTTTCTTTTTCTTTGTTGCATATCCAATGCCCGTAATGCTTCGTGATGGATATTTGTCGCAATGCTTTTCAATCATTACTTGTTTGATACTAACGAATGCCGTTATCCATCGACAACGGCATTTACATCGTATTAGTATGATTCTGGTGTAGTTATGAAGGGTTTTGACGCATGGATAGAATGTACATTTGCGCAGTTATACTCCTTCTTATCAGCTCCTACTAGCGATTTCTTCCTGCGTCATGAATGTAATTTAAATTTTGAAGAAAACTATACACATAATACCTACGCGCTAACTGTCTGCCACATGTTTAGTCACATAGTTCTTTGAAAGACAACAAAAATCTTTATTTTATTATTTTACGGCCTCAAGTTGAATGGGTCAAATTAAGTTAATCGTTAAGAATCATATTTCCACTATTAAACATAAATAAACATCAGAGCTCGCTCAAATAAATAAAATAGGAATTTATGCTAACAAACGAAAGATTTAAGAAAAATAATGGCGATTGTAAATTTGTAACATAGTGGTATCTCATTTCATTTTCATTAAAGCGAATAAAAATGTGAAGCACTTCAGTTAAAACGTGTTCGATATACTAGGAGCTTCCTCTAGGCGCAGGGATGGGTATACTAAGAACAGCATGGAAATCGACATAAATAAAGTAAATTTTAATTAGAACTGTTCATAAAGTGTTGCTCTTCGCTCGGATCAATTTTGTAGCTCCTTAATACCTAATTCCTTCATTTCTTGCGTACTACTTACTATTCACGACATTCTGATCACGACTGCTGATTCTGATGTTGGTGCAATAAGTTAGTAGTCAACCGTACGAAAGATAGTGTGAATGTATGCATGTTTGTAGGTATGTTTTAAGTGATTTGTGATCCGTATTTTGAACGTACATAACTACCATCTCCACACAGCATCAGGCGTGGTTGCTCTAACGTAACCAGACCATTCTAAGTTTTGCGCGGAAAATCGAAATTTTCTGCATTTTCGTGTTTTTCTCTTCTTTCGTAATGCGCCCCGTAATTATACAATATGTAACAAATGCAGTATTAATCTGCATTGGAAATACTAAATATTGTCCTCGTTTTTTTCAGTTTCCGTCGTTTAGTTTCATTACTTCGAACCTACGGCACACTAATAGCGGTAGTTCATTTACATCGAGAACTAGGAAAAACACCGTTGGCGAGTTTTTCATTCCTGGTTTCACACACGGACAACAGCAGATCTCTTGACCACTCTTATTTTTTAAGGTTTGTAATATCTTCGTATAAGTGTAATTTGATTTCAGCATAATTTGTTCAGGCTCCTTTATCCTTTTCCATTTATCCGGTTTCCGTTTTCCTTTCCTTATTGACAATGATATTCACGAGCAAAACGACAGCAGTTGAAGTAGTTCCTCCTCTTAGCATAAGATTAGTCATGTTTTGTTTGTTCATTCGCTTTTCACTACTACATTTGGAAGCACCATATGCACCGATCTCTAACGTCATCTTAGGTCTTATTTTTCTCGTTTTTTTAACAACATTACCACCCCTTTTTCCACGTTTACCTCTTCGAGAGTCAGTATGCATGCATGTGTGTACGTCCAATTTTCAAGAGAAAATCGGTTTGCTCTACTGTAATCCTAGTTTATATGTTATATGAAAAAGCAGCGTATTCCAACATTTTTGCAAATCTTCTTTTTCGAATAGAGCATGTGTGTGTGTGTGGTTTTTTTTAAATGTATATTAGTTATGTAGTATGCAATGACAACAATTACCTCATCCACTCGAATCTGCTGCTTATCGTTGTCTCGGTGTCGATGGATTTAGGTTATAGAAACACTAGCGAATAGCTATCATGGAACAACTCGATGAACAAGAAATGGTACGGTTATGTTTAGTCTGTAAGGATTTCTCCAATCTTTTTGCGTGTAAATGTTTCGTACCCTTGAAACCATTACCATATGTGTTTTCTTCTCTAATGTTGGTAAATCTCTTCACACATAAGCAAAGATGATTTGCACACAACCGTTCCATGTTTTGGTAACAAGGATTTTGATTGATATTTTATTTATAAACGTTCAAATGAGCAGCATTTTGGGTCAATCTAGCTACGAAAGGATTTATGGAATCATCATTCCTTGCGAACAAAACCAAATAGCAAATGTGTAGTGCGTGGTTTGGTAGAGTAGAATGTAGTACACTGGGTAAAGTTTAAGGTTACTAGTATCTAAATAGCGTGGTAACGGGAAATTCACATTCCCCCCCTTATCATTCTGCATCATCTCTATCGTATCTTCCTTTGCCCAAAGAATAATACTCACTAATTTTTCTTATAACAATTCGATTGCACACGTACACACATATACATGCACACTGTGACTTTGATTTTCTATCGTTGCAGTTGCCCGTTTCCTCTTACCAACAATTGCTAAGTGTATATTTTTGTTCTTTTAATCACTCATGTTCGCCTTAATTGAAACAGTTTCCTGATTTTCGATCTCACTTTAGCCGTGAAAATGTGTAATTGGATCGCTTTGTTAAAATAAAATGTGTTCAGAAAATACCCGAAAACAAGGAAGATAAGTATAGCTAGAGATTTATTAAGAGAGAGAGAGAGAGAGATCAGTGTTAATTGCAATGCACCCCCGGGAAAACAGATACTAGCACACAAAAACGAATTTGCAACCTTCTGATTGTATGTTATGTAACGGCGGTGTTGCTGTTCCTCAAATATATTTAAGATTCAGTAGACATTTGGAAAAGAAATGCAAACAAAGTTTATGGCGCCTGACATGCATAAGTAACGATGAAACCCAACCTAAGCATCTGAACTACGACGAACCGGATGCCTGGGCGCCGAGGCTGGCCTCAAACAAAACGTTTGCCTGTTGCGTTCAAATGTAGAACGAATATTAAGCAATTTGGTGAAATATTTCAGGAAACTGGAAAGAAACCACTCGCATGTAATAGCTGCAATAACAATTCACAACCCCGTCGGTGCCTACCATTATGAGTCGTAACTGGAACTCAATCGATCGTTCGTCGGAGATGGTGGGGTCGATACCGAGCTGGAGTTGTTGCTCGCAACGCTTTGACGCGATTCGGACTGCATATCAGCGACCGACACCTAAAATAGTACAGATTCAGTACGTTACATCATGCGCATTTACGTGGTTGTAAAATTTACCTTCAGAACATCATGTAACGAGGACATACTACCCAAAGGACTAGGTGAACGTGGTAACGATGGTGGATGATCGCGTGGCCTGGCTGGAGCCGCCCGTTTAGCACCTGGTAAAGAATTGTTTGAACCTATTTTGGGATTTAATGATGCATTAAATATCCGACAGGCAATAAGGGGAAAGTGATGGGTAAGGAAAGGACGAATGTACTTACCATTAAGAGGATGAACCATCGATGGACGTGGCGGTGCACGAGGTGGCGGAGGAGCGTGACGCATAGTTGAAATCTAAACAATTGTGATAAAAAACCACCAAGTAAGATCAACTGTATATGATCTTTAATACACTTCTTTCTTACTCTTTGCTGTTGGGTGCTCTGATCGGCCGTCTCGATCGTGGTCGGTAAGTCGAGCAGCCGCTGCTTCTGGATTCCGTCGCCCGGACCCATGTGGGAGATGTGGTTGAAGTTGGTTGGGGCGGAGATGAGTTTTGAACGACGATCGGTGCTACTGTTGGTGGAAGATGTGTACACAATGTGTAACCGTTATCGTACCTTCTCAATGATTTCGAAACTCAATTATTTAATAAATTACTTACGTCCGAATGGTTCGGTTTGGCTCACGCAATGAAAATCTTTTCGTCTTGAGACGACCGTCCCTGTCACATGGTGAAAGGTTGAGCAATTCTCCTAAAAATGATACAAGGTAACAAGGTTCGATGTTGGTTAGATTCGGAAAATAATCCCTAACAACGCTGGTGATACTCACTCGTGTGCATATTCGCCAGGTAAACAACGTGTACACTATCGTTCAGATAGGTAAGCGTAAGGCTGCCATTGTTCATTAGTGGACGGGAACGTTTCAAACCAATTGACTGAACCCATTCAGCAGTTTGCGTGTTGAAGATATCCAAATGGGTTTCCGAGTAGACTAGGAGATGGCCATCGCAGTACGCTGTGGTAATGGATAAGATAGATAGCCATCGTTAGAATATTATATTTAACCTCGTAAAAATACATTTAAAGACCATATACTGATACTCACTGATATGCTTTGGTACTGCTGGGTACATTATTTCACGATCGCGGGATTTTCGACCTTGCAGATCGACGTAAATTGCAAGCGTCTGAAATACGAGTAGATATTCACCGTGCACTGTTGCGAAGGAATGAAATAAAAACTGTAAGTAACCGAGAACCTATTTATATCGTTTATAATCCGTGTGCTTTACCATTTGCTCCGTGACCTGACTGAATCTCGATAACGCGCCACGCATCAACACCGGAGAAGTTAAGGAAGTTGTTCAACTGGTTTTCCGGGTGTACAAGAGCTGTGGAAAAATACAGGATGGATGGTATTGAAGTATTCCGGCGAAAACACATTATTAAAACACTTACGCATCGCCTTGGCAGCTCCTTGCAAACAGTAAGCGGTAAAACCACTTTGATGGCCTACGGCGAGCCGCATATCCGACAGTACCTGCAGGCTCTGCACGGGATAGGCGACGGTGAACTCGCACATCTTGTGGTGCCGACTGCGGTCCCTATTCACAACATACACCACGATCTGGGAGGTGTTTTGCCGTTTCAGCGCCAACACGATGCAGAACACCGGCTGTGGGCCTCGCTCGATAATACCGGTGCAGGCGGTAATGCAGTTCTTGGACTCAGCCACCTTGATCCACTCGACATCCACCGTTTCGAGGGCTCGGATCGGTAGCAGCCTCAGATGGCGCTGCTTGCCGCACAGAATTACCAACAACTGCTCTTCGGCGATGTACCACAACTGATACACTTTCTTGCTTTCGCCGATGCGTGCGATCTGGCTACGATCCAGATCAAGACAGAACAGACCATCCTCGGTACCGAGCAGTATTCGCTCGGGGTCGATGATAAGCGCGCTCAGTGCATTGCGAATGGCTGAAACCGTACTGTCAAGCACCTCGCGCACCCGGAACATGGCCGTGTTGGGCAGATTGTTGCGCTTCAGTATGCGATGCAGTTCGCTTAACGCCACTACCCATTTGGCCTTTTCTGACTCCGTATCAGCCAGCATCAGTGTTTGCAACGAAGGACCACCGTCAAGCAGGGAAGTTGTTATCTGTAAGCAACAGAATAGAGACTCAATACCTCCATCCGAGGCGTTGGAATCGTGCTCATCTTACCCTAAATATACACGGGACATCCTTCTTCGTTGCATGGATAACATCGCTTTCGCGTACACCGGAAACTGTGAACTCTGGATCACGCATATCCAAGACCTTAAAGATGGAGAAAGTCAAATCAATGCAATTCTTATCGACTCTGTTTGCACTATTTCCGTAACATACCTGCGTTACGTGCACACTCGGTAAGGCGCTGCGGTCAGCGGAAATGTCGTACAGGAACAGCTTAAAATCACACACAACTACAAACTGCCGCACCCAGCCCCGTTTGACGCCGCCCAGCTTCGGTACCTTCACGTAGCCTTCGTAGGCCGTTCCGATGCCACGTGTCGGATCAATACCGAGTGGACGTTTTGTCTGATCCGATGGTACCGGACACTGGGTCGGCACCTTCGGGCAGCAAATCATGTGGCAGGCAAAGCCGCACAGTTCACACACAACGCCCTGACGCGTCAGGCCCACCATTAGCGACGTGCAGTGGTTGCACTTGGTCGGACTGGAGAAAGTGCGTACGAGAAACTGGTGTATCTTAGCCTTCTGCTGTCGGTGCGGATGAAGATCCTGCTGGTGTGACATCATTACGCTGTGCAAACTCTGTACGAAAGAAAACCAAGTTATAAGAAAAGTATCGAAAATCTTGCTGTTTAGTCCTTTTGCCTCTATTTTAGCGTACTTGGCTGTACAACATCTATATTCAAATCTGCAAACTTACCAACGAATGGTCACTCAAATTGCTTTTCGAGCTGGACAACGAATGGCCCCGATTGTTATCCTCCACATCGCCATCTTCGCTCTCCATCGAGTAGTTTGAATGATGCAGTGCTTGCTGTTGTTGTTGCTGCTGCTGCTGCTGTTGCTGCGCCTGCTGTTCTTGTTGCGCCTGCTGGAGCAACTGTTGCTGGTTGCTGTACGTATGATGTGCTTGCGGTATTTGCTGCGATTGCACTTGCTGCTGCTGCTGTTGTTGCTGAACCTGTTGAAGGTGTAATTGTTGTTGATGTAGTGACGAAAGGCTTTGATTATGCTGCTGATTCAGTTGATGATGTGCATTGTTGGTAGTTAGGTTGTTGGAGGAAGAGCTAGTGGATGTGTTTACGTGCTGCTGACCACTACCGCCACTACTTTTGCGATGCTGATGGTGCTGTTGTTGTTGCTGCTGCAGCTGATGCTGTTGTTGGTGTTGCGAAACTGTGCTGGAGCCGGCCGGTGGCTGCGTGCAGGAACCGGAATCAGGAAAGGGCGTGATAGTGAAAAATGCGAGTGCAAGAAGAGAAGTTTGGTTTCTCGGTAGAATTAAAAGTAGTTGTCCAAAGTGAACGGAAACCATCCCAACGGGTGTTTGGTGCTGATATTTGCAAAAGGGGGGTTGTAAATAAAACTGAAGAGAAAACAAAAACAAAGCATGCCCTACATCGAGCAAACCGCCTACTTTGGATAGGATGCGGTACTCGATCATTACTTACCATATTGATCGCTAACATGGAGTTTGTGTGCGTCGTTGAGCTGGAACCTCCACCACCGCTGCCGACACCGCTCGACTCCTTCAGGAAATGATCCAGGTAGGACATCTGCGAGGAAGGCCGTTCCAGGACTGCTTGCCGGGGATTTTCAAGTTCCCAAAAACGCATTTTTCAATTAACCACCATCACACACACACGCATCAAAAGACAAATGGTTACAAACATGAAAACGAAATGGTAAACCCATGAATGTTGGTTTGTTTTTGGAATGTTCATGGCGCAGCACAACGTTCGCACAACAAAACACAAAACAAATGGAATACATGGAACATTGTGTAACAGTTTGCGGTAGATTTAAAAAATCATTGTTGATAGATTTTGAGTTTAGTTTTTTTATCGTAGCGTTGGCAGCGGTGTTTTGTTGGTGATTCGTTTATGATTTGGAATGTGTTGAAATATTTTTTATTTGTGAAATAAAAAGAAATTATAAAAACACACACACGCGCGTATTGTACCGCGTTAGGCAAACAATTTTTATATGCGCACGCCGAATTCATGTCGATTTGATGTGATGGAAGTTGATGGTGTTTGATTTTTAGAAATTTTGTTTTACGAGCAAGGCGTTGCGGCAGCGATCAGAAGGAAGAAAAAAAGAAAAGAAAATGCACACAATTTGTTAGATGAATGCACCTTTGCTTAAGTACAGCAAAAACAAATTGTAACATCTTGCAGATGTATTGTTCTTACACCACATAAACTAACGATTTTGTTCTGCGACATTTTTTTCGTCTACTAGCTTGAATAAAGTTAGAGACATTATCCGATCGAATGACAATTTGGCGGTAAATTGGGTCGTTTCATTAGGAAGCTGGGCATTTCAGAGCAGTCGAAACAAAAAGAGACTGTTAGCACTACACGATCTATGGACTGTTACTTATTTTTAACATTTTTATACTGCACATTGTAATATACAAAATGCAAACGATTTCAGGGATACTGTTATGACTCCTTACGTTTCACTCTGGTTTACCTACCCCAACCGGAGCGGGCAGCCTTTGGCTTGGAATCCAGAACGGACAAGTTAATGAACTTACTGTTTTTTTATATAGCTGTCTTGAGACGTTAAAACACATCAATTGATCGAAGATGCTAAATCACGCGTTATTGGAATTAATATGTTCGTTATTTATATTTTATCTTTCTTTTGAATGCATTTCATTTTCATACGATTTGTGTTTCATATAATAACAATATAGGCCAAGGAATAAAATTAACTTTAACATTGCTATTTCATTTGCTCCATTGCGTATAGCTTCCTGGCCTCGACAAGAGTTCCTCCATTTTATGAAGGCAAATAACATTTAAAAAGAAGAATTCAACAAAAATATCTAACAATCATCTGACTTGCCTGCGTTCTGTTCTACATATCAAACTATTTCTTTTCCAACTTTTCGACTCATTTTATGTTGCTGTTCTGTCTATCGTTTTCCCCTTGACGATGTTTCGTCTGAAGGCTAATAAAGACAGTTTTAACTTGAATTATTATTTAATTTATGCAAACGATGGAACAACCATTCATATCTACTTGACTGAGATTCATTAGTTTTACAATGCTCTTTAGATACAAGCACGAAATACTTGTATCTGACCTAATTTGTTGCCCTTACTCTTGGGTTTTTTGTATCCTGATTTCACTTACTGTCTTGCATTTTATTTTACTTTACCATTTTTTTCTTGTTTTTACATCTTAGGTTGACTAGAAACTCTACATTACATTGCATTCATTGTATGTTCGATCGATTTTTCCTATCCTTCCTACGGTCACACATAGGCTTCTCACTTCCGGTGGCGTTCGCGACGCTTCTTGCGCTTCCGGCAGCTTCCTTTGCGTTGACTGCGCGTAAAGGAAAGGATCGCAGCGGATGCCGACTCAGATAGTGGCGGTGTGGTGGATGATGTCGCCTGTGGCGAACGAGATGACGATAGCTCCGACGATGAGTCAGATAAGTGCAGCGATGAGAGCGATTGCGAACGATTAGGGAATGCGATCGGGGTGCCATCTTCGAGGAGTCCATCGGGTTTCGAGACGTCGTCACTGATAACGATGTCCGGTTCTACTAGCACTACATTGGTCTTTGGTGTGGGTTGATCCTGAAGATGCATTTGTGTTTCTTCATCTGCACCATCTTCATTATTTTCCTCGATGGATAGAAGAGCAAACTCTTCACGTTCGGTATAAACTGATGGTTCCGTGTTTATAGTAGAAGAGGTTTGAGTCCTTCTTGAGGTATGCTTTCCGGCTTGCTGAGGTGTGGCCGGTGGTGTCAGTGGATGTATTCCATCGACCGTATCAAGCACCAACTTCTCTTGTATGGGCTCCGCAGCGCTAGCGGTTTCTTGCTCCAACGAGGGCACTACCGGTGTCCCAGACTGTCCCGTTGTCGAGATCGTCAACATCGTCGCCATGGGCGTGATGGCATGAGCGGTAATGGAGTCGAAAGGAGTAACGATGAGATCGTCCTGTGCGATTGCGCAACAGTGGTTATGGTGATGTTGGTGGTGCTGGTGCTCGGTGCCTTCGTAGTCACCGCCATTGTAACCGTCGGTCGATCGGATGGTAGTGGTGGTGGTCGTGGTGATTGTCGTCGTTACTTTTCGGTTATGGCAACTACAACACTGTTCGAGTTTATAATTGTTACAATGATCTGCAAAAAGGGAAGAAACACAACAACAACAGAAGAACAACAGATGTAGAGAGATGTTGGGTGTAGTAGAATGCGCGGGCGGAGGGCCGTCGATTGGTTTTCGTTTTTTTTTGGTTTTAGCAAAAATGTTTTTTCTTGCAGAAAAACAGCACAACCGGATGTTGATGACTACTACACGCTATGGTAGAAGATGAGGTAGCTGTTGGCTTTTAGCTTTTGTGACCGATTGTTTATGAGCTTGGATGAAAAACATCCCGATTGCGTTGCATTGGTGACTGATCGAGACATACTCGTATGATGGCTGGATGAACATGGGTGTGATCGAAATATTGATTAAATGCAAACTCCAATCGGCGGCGATGCACGCGTCATTTTCCTTTGATGCATTATTTTTGCTCATCGCAATAATTGCGTTTTTTTTTTGTTTTCGACTACGAATGGGGGATGCGAGCGAGCGAGCGATCGGCGAGCAAATGAGAGATAGCAATAGAGGAAATTCAAAGAAGATTCAAAAAGTAAGAGGTAGAAGAGCGCAAAATCATAGACCGGATGTTCATTGCACAACAAATGGAGGAAGAAAATGGTCATATGGAGATGCGATCAGATCACTAATCTAACGGCCGCCAACAACGCTCTTTTGGAAAATTGCAGTTAACGTGGAGTTGAGTTATGTGTTATCAAATTAATACAGTTCTTATTTTGTTTTTGTTTTGCTGTTGGTCAGTCAATTGAGCTGGTTTTAGCTTCGTTTTAGGATGAAACAGTAACCATTAAATCGTTTTCTAGTTCGCATGGTGTTAGGCAAGATGTTTCTTTTTTTTTGCTTTCCAAACATTATGGTGTTATCATTAAAATGTTAGTGTTATGCTTGGTTTTAGTTTAATCCATTTGCACAACACAACGCCTTCAACTAAGCAACATCGCACTACGATAGTGCTTACCTAAAAAAAATGCAAGGTGAAAGTAGATGACAAACCCACGAGTTGCATTACACGTTCTTCGTATATCGACTATACTTATCAATTTAAGCTCATTGAGTTGCAAAATCTCTCTCAACAGTCGTCCGACCCACGCGATACTTCGTTATGATTCGAATACTTTGCTTTTCAATCCACTGATCAACTGCAACATTCCAAAGTAGAGCCACTGTTTGTCGTAGGGGTCAATGAGGGGAAGATAATCGAAAACAAACGAACGTTTAATACACATGTAATGTAAACAAACAATGAATAAAACACAGCAGGACAATCAACAACATAATCTATAGAAAATCGAAAGCCAAGTAAGTAAACCAAAAATAAAAACAATAAAACACGCATTAATATTGACATGAAATGAGGAAGGAGAAGAATAAATATACAAAAAACAAAAGAGAAAAACAGTAGATACAAAGCTCACAAACAAAGCAAATTATAGACAAAACAAAAAAGCGTCTGCGCCTGCGTATGGAGCTTTTCTGCACATTAGCAATAACTCACTTATCAAACGATAAAAGAGAATAAAATGCCGTATATAAAATGCACTTTACAGAGAGGTTGTCGAACTCAAGCCAAAAAGAAACTCAAATAATATGAAAACGAAACAAAAGGAAAATATTAAACAAGTAAGCACGGGGTGCTCTCAGATAAAAACAACAGGGGATTCGTCACAAATATAAGTAAAAGGAAGTATTACGTATACGTTTTGATTAGATAGAGCAACAGGCCCCAGACGCAGGACGTGACACCGACCCACACGGAAAATTTGCGTCTCATTGCTCGATCGCGGATCGCGGCCATCGCTGCCCTTGCCATCGTATTGTTGGTGTTGCTATTGTCGTCAACAGCAGCAGATGCTACTACCGTCGATGCTGATATGATGGCAGGTGAAGACTTTGGTTGACCCATACCGGTCCCTTCTGCCTCGACGCCTTTCGGCAGGAGGTGATTGTTCTCCCGTTCGTTACCTGCCATGTTGTTATTCACGGATGTGCCCACCGAAGTAGCTGAAGGGCTTGTGATAACAATTCGCTCGGCACCGTCGTCATTAGTAGCGGAGGTGGTAGTAATTTTACAGCCAGGGAGTGACACAACACGGTTATGATCGTTAGCGTTAGCTCCTTCCGCTAATGAAACGTTAACGGTGCCATTGTGCTCGCTCTTTGCTGAATGATGCTCTATGAGTTCACTGTTGTTAGCCGCGATGCAGCTAGTAGTGGTGCGAGTGATGGCATTACTGCTACAGCTAGTGCTGGTAGTAGGCGTTGCTGCATTTTTCGTAGTAGCTTTAGCTGACATAACAACCTTCGGATGTGAAGAGACGTCGCCTGCGTGTTGCTGCTCCTGTTGGAAATCTGGTTCCGTCCCACTCACTTCCGCCGCCATATTTGAATTTTCTGCAACCAATGCGTTTCCATTTTCATCAAGCTGCATCGTCGTTGATCCTATGCTTATACTACTCTCATCGGATTTCGTCAGATTGCTTCCCACAGGCGGCAACAATGATGCCGGCTCTTCCGTCCGGTGAGGCATTTCGTTCAACTCGCGAATGTATTTGCTTAGGACGGCCCTCTCAAAATCGGTTAGCTCATTGCTGTCGTCTCCAGTAAGCGTTGCGTTTTTGTTTCTTCCTTTTGGTTGGTCCTCGCTCTCTTGTTGTTGTTGCTGCTGCTGCCGGAGCCCTTTCAGTAAGTTTTCAACTAACAACTCATCATCGCCACCTTCGATGGAAGCGCATTTATTGTTGTTGATCGGTTCAACGCCTACCAGGGACAGCGAATGCTTTCGCACAGTCTCAAGTACATCTCGCATTTCCACCTCGCGGGAGCTTCTTGGACGTCCTGTAGCTGCTGTGGCGTCGTTGATGCTATTACGAGCTCCTCGGTAGTTGAATGTTGGTACGCTCGTCAGTTGCCCGACCGGGACGGTTACTGATTGGTGGGGAATGTATCATTTTGGTTTTTCCCCCAAACGATGGAGAGAATTGGTTGTTTCCCGGTTGGTTTTAGAATGATTCAGTTTGTTTCGTTCGATCGTTGTGCGTTTTGTTTTGTATTTTGCGACAGAGAAATAATCAAACACATTTAGTTCAGTTGATAAAAAATAGCACGTTGTGGCATGAGCGCCACAAAGCTTTCATAGGAAAATATACACACAGACACACATTCGCACGCGAGCACACACACACACACGTGTAGGGAGAGATACGCTTTTCCTGTAAAGTACAAGTCGGGAAATATGACTCTATGTCTGGTTTCTAACTAGGATACATTATTTGCATCTTTACGTGGCCTCTAATAGGTCGCA
The DNA here is from genome assembly GCF_943734705.1 of Anopheles coustani. Classification (NCBI taxonomy): domain Eukaryota; kingdom Metazoa; phylum Arthropoda; class Insecta; order Diptera; family Culicidae; genus Anopheles; species Anopheles coustani. The sequence goes on along the minus strand of NC_071288.1, from coordinate 94,548,051 downwards.
TTTTGCAATCGCATTGAATTATGTGTTTAAAAAAGCCTTCTTTATTGCTACTAATTCGTTCCGCGATCGGCCCTGGTCTTAAGAGTGGATAAATGCTCTAATACAGCATGAAGCAAACACTTTGGTTTAAACGATTCCTACATTCTGCCTATTACCCGCTACTGCACATACAATAGATACACATAGATATACACTTAGGTACAGGACGGTGGTGTCGTGTTCTCAAAAATGGGACAAGGCAGTATGGGACGGACCAAACAGAGGCTTTATGACGATGGGAGTATGGATGTGTTCAGGAAAGGGGAAGCATCCAAAGCAGATCTACTTCCGAGGTTAATCAAAGGCAGCCGAGGCCTTGCGAGTTCTGCTTTATAGAGAATCTGGGAATTCACCTAAGATACTGTGAAGGAATGTTTGTTGCTTAAAGATATCTTCCAAGCAAGTGCATTACATGTTTGTATAGGTGCAGTCACGTAACAGTGAACCAACAGATTACCTAACTTCAGCTTCTGTAGCCGACCATACGACTTGCCGAATAATACAACTTTCGGGACCGTAAACATATAGCAAATATATAAATGCACATAACGGGGAGGGCTAGGTAATATAGAAAAGTATCTTTTAAAATAATCACAGACATTAAATGGGTTAGTTAACGCTAGTTTATCTCTCGTTTCTCTAATAAAATAGAAACGAAATGATATCGTTTGAGTGAAAGAGAAAATGCATACCAAAAGAAACAAAATGTTGGTTGAGTGACATTCGGCTACTTCCTATGTACGTCTGTTTTAGTAACTATCAGTGGAAGCAGTTACCCGTAAACCGTGTGCCAACGGATAAACATCAAAACGCTTAAATTAAGCTTAAATTAATTAAGCTTTTTTGTTGCTTTTAAATATTAGTCAACCATCTCCGATACTACATATTAAATTGTCCAACACCGTTTCGATTTTCCAAAGCGTTTATGAAGCGCACCAAAATATTCTACACAGTACACACGAAATTTACCTTGCCGTAGTCACTCAACGATGCAACGATAAAATTGAAGCGCTTTTAACATTAAAAGAATCTTCTTTTTCTGGGGAAGAAATCTTCCACCCAATGGAAAACTAAAAAATACACTATAGTTGTTTATGAACTATAAAAATCGCAATCAATATCTTATTCCTTTTCTATTTGTATCACCGTAATCCATTTAACGGCGATAAAACAATGCAACAATTGGTAGGAAAATCCAATGCAAGGAACGTCCAAAAATACCCGCTTTTAAATACTGTAAAAGCTTTCAAAAATCAATAGCGAGAACATGAGTTAACAAATAAAAACTAAAAACAGATCCACAAGCTAAACACCACAGATTGGTACTCACATCCTTCGTTCGACTCTAGACGCTGTTGTAGTTCTTTGATCATGCTTTCCTTGCGTTTCAGTTCGCTTCCAATCGATTCACAAATTTGTCGCGTCTCGAGAAGATCCCTTAAAAGAAGGAAAACAGGAGGATCCATCGTTAACATCGAGTATACTTCACCAATTTAGAGCAAAACTCGGTCGCTGCCAAACGGTTCGGTTACGTACTTTTGAGCCGCCACCAGATCAGTGCGGGTGCGCGTAAGCTCCTCGGAAATCACAGCCTTCGCCTGGATTTCGTTCTGCAGCGAGCTCTGCAGATTGAGCAGCTCCATCTTATCGAGCTTTTGCGAGCGTCGGTTGCGCCAGTTCTTGTTATCGCTCGCGTTGTGATTCAACGGCCCAGAGTGCTTCAGGTACTCGAGCTCTTCGGTCATTTTCGTCGCGAGAGCCTGCAGATACCCGCGAGCGTCCTTCTCATCCGACACCCACTGAATGATTTCCGCAATCTGACGTTCCCACTGACTGAATGCCTGGCGTCTATTTCTGTTTGCGAAGATGAGAGATGGTTATAAGTGTAAATTGATTGCGACCCGAACACAGTTTTCTTCTTCCAAACCTACCTTAGGTCTTCATATTCGCTTTCCATTTGCAGTCGTTCGTTGGTCAGACGGCGGTTCGACTCACTAAGTAGCTCGACATCAGTGATCAGTTTACGGTTGTCGTCAAGCAGGATCTTCTTCTCACGGTCGTGTCGCTTGCGCAGCTCCAGGATCGTCTCCTCCGAGTCCGTAAGCGACTCGAGACGGCTCGAATCCAGCTTCTCACGGGCCTGCTGCAGTTCGCGTTGCAACATCTCCCGATGGTTGTCCGCCTCGTTCAGCTGATCGCGCAGGGCCGATATTTCGATATTGTAGCGCGTCTGCTGTTGATTAATTTTCTCACTGTACTCCACTTCGAGACGATCAATCTCGAGTCGGATGGAGTCCGAAGACGATATTCCGAGTGAGTTCGACGAACCCAACTCCGACGAGCTACGACTTCGAGCCTCCACCTGCAGCTGCCGGTAACATTCTTCCGAACGTTCGCGCTGTTGTCGCTCACGGTTCAACTCCGACAGCAAATCTTGAATGCGGGCATCCTGCTCCCGGCGCAGCTTATCCGTCTTGCGCAGCTCAATGCGCAGTGTATCCACTTTCTGCATCGTGACTTCCAGCTCTTCCTCCTTGTCGCGCACCTGGCGGGAAATTTTTTGCTTCTGTTGGCGCAGGTCGGAAAGCTTGTCCGTCACCTCGGTGTACTCGGTCATGGCCAGCTTGCGCTGTTCCAGTGCGTCTTTCAGTTCTTTGTCCTGCTGCTTCAAGCGGTCGAGCGCATCCTGGTGCTCCTTCTGCAGGTCCTCCTTCTCTTGCCGCAATAAACGGATTATCTTTTCGTGCTCCTTTAACTTGGCGTCACTCTGGCCATCAACAGAATCGGACGAGGTGCCGACGGAGAGTGCCCCGACGCGTTCGAAGCTCTTAATCTGGCTCTCCAGCTCACAGTTACGCTTAGTCAGAATGTTTATCTCATCCTGCAGCTTTCGCGTGCTATCCGGACTGAGACGCTGTTTCTCCTCCGAACCGTGTTTGTCCAGCTTGAGCGGCGCTACCGACGGAACGCCACCACTACCTGCCAATTGACTAATATTGTTACCCATGGCACGCGACAATCTTCCCACGTCCGACAACGAGCTGTCCTTGGTAAAAGTGAACCCTACGAACGGCAGATGGTGTCCGGAGAAGGCCGGATTCGTCGTCGGTGGCACTGCATCCGACTGCTTGACATCCGCATCGTCCACGTCGAAGTTGGACGTATCGGTTGGACTAGAAACCTCCGGTATATACGGTGCCTGCCCGTTCCGTATCGTCTCCCAGCTGATACCCTCGAACCACGGGTGCGCCTTGAAATCGTCGATACCGTTCTGCCCGAGACGATACTCGGGCGCACAGATCAGCCCCCGGATCAGATCCTTCGCCTGTTCGCTCACGCCATACTCCTCGTCGTCGTTCGGGAAATCGAACGAGTTTTTGTGGGCCATGATCTTGCCGTACGTCTCCACGAGACTTTCCGCGTAGAAGGGCGTCTCACCGTACAGCATCTCGTACATGCACACGCCCAACGACCACCAGTCGCACTCCGGTCCATACTTGCCCTGGCCATCTTCCATCGCGCGTAGGATTTCCGGCGAGATGTAGTCCGGCGTGCCGACCGCTACGTTCGACTGGACGGTGCCCTGCGGACCGAGCCGCAAGCAGGAGCCAAAATCGGCTAACCGCACGTGCCCGCTCGCGTCCAGAACGATGTTGTCCGGCTTGATATCCCGGTGGACGTACTTTAGCTCGTGGATGCTGTGTATTGCCAGAACCATCTCGGCAATGTAGAACCGCGCCATGTCCTCTGGTAGACGGTCCTCAAATTTGCTCAGCAATGTCAACAAATCTCCACCGCAGTAGTAATCCATTATGAGGTACTAATAATAAAACCAGATATAAAAAATGTTAATGGAAATGGAATACACTTCGAGCAAAACTAGGGCATATCTTACCAAATTGATGTCGTCCTGGAAAGCGTAATGCAAGTTAGTGATCCATCGCCGATCACCAAAAACGAGCACATCGCGCTCCTCTCGAAAGCAGGCTGTCTCGGCACGCTGTGGACAAATCGTGGACCCATATTACAATTCCGAACTATATAGCTATATGTTTTTGCTTTTACACAAATCTTACCTTCAACATTTCCCATTTGTTCAGTATCTTCATTGCATAGATCTGACTAGTGTGGTGCATCCGCACGACGCACACCTCCCCGAACGCACCGCGTCCGATCACCTTCAGCACCTCGAAGTCATCCCGCGACAGGCGCAGCTGCTTGATGCTCTGCACAACCGACTTCATCAGTTCGATAAAGTCCGACACTGTCTTCTCCCGGCGCAGCGATGAGTTGCAGCACTCGTCGTACAGCACCAGCAGGCAGTCGAGCATGGTCTCGACCGATAGGAACTTCTCCGCCGAGAGACCGGCGGCCGCCACCACCCCACCGAGGATGTTGCCGAACAGGGGACTGTTGGTTGTGCCATTGGCATTGCTGCCCCCGTTGAAGTTGTTGTTCGCATTGCCGCCCGACGTTACCTGGTCGAGGATAAGATTTTCCAGCTCCTTAAGGCGCGCCGCAGGAGATTGAACTGATGGAAAGTAGAAACAAGAAAAGTTAAGTCACGCCTCACAACTTTCTCCAAGGTGTTTTTGGGCCGTAATCTTACCGGACAGTTTCGACAAGTTCAATCCCGCCAGGACGTCTTTTTGATCGGTAGCCATGGTGTTGTTTTGCTTCTCGCTCTATTTCTGTAGACCGGAGAACGAATCCAAATTTCGTTACGTATTTCGTCCCAAAATGTAGGATACACGAACGAGCACAAATTGCAGGCACCAAATTTCATTAAACAGATACAACGCTACGTCTTGTATATCCGTAGTAGATTTCTTAGTTCCTATCTAATGCACCGGAACTACTGTACTCCAAAAATTCAAAAAGTTCTTTCTACCGATGACTTCTTCCCAGTCTCCCAGGCGTTAACCAAAAAAACTACGATGGATGGCGTATTCCCTTTGTGTGTGTGCGAGTGTGATCCTGCGAAACTCCTTGCCTTTATTCTACACTCGGCTCTCCTAGGAAGGCAGTTGATCCTGTAGCAATGGCATCGGATCCAAGGAGACAGTGTTTTCTTTCCTTAGTGCATTAACCTCTCGTTTGAAGCGAAATGGAATCGAACACTACTTCTAGAAAGCTGCTACCGTCAGCAAAAATAATGGCGGTGGCGATGGCCGCCAGGCGATGGAGATTAGGACAACCGCCACCACCGTAACGGTGGTTCGCCACAGCTTCGCTGCACCATTCGATCGTCCGATGTAGTTGTTCCTTTCCAGGCAACGTATCTGAGGTAAGGAGCAACTCAACGTGCAATGCCGAACCCAGGTACACCTGCAATGAGTGAAAAATGATGTGAATAAGATTAATTAATGAATTTTAGAATCTATAAAATTTAAAGTAAACAAATCAATCGTTAATGAGTTAACGCTTTTCTTTACATAGTTTGTCAAAATACTAAAAGTAAACAAAAACTGAATCGCGTTGTTTGGTATCAGTGTTTTTTCATGTTCGATAAGTTCGCGGAAGTGTAGTTTACTACGAAGTTACTACTTACAGCATTTCCCGGCATTTTATTCCAAAGTCCCATCAAAACACTAACAAGTACCAGGTTTCATCTAATAAGTAGCGCTCCATAATGGCAACAACGCATCATCGTTGGCATGGCAACATTACCATTCTACAAAGCCACATTCAATATCTAACATGTTTCATCTCGCTGTCGATTTGCGTCCAGTAGGCGACGGAGACCGAAATCAAGGTTTGAGAGCTGTCAAACCGATAGCGAAATGAAACTTGTTAGATATTGAATGTGGCTTTGTAGAAACCTGGCACCAGGTTGTGTTTTGATGGGACTTTGGAATAAAAAGCTGGAAAATGCTGTAATTCTTACGCAAAGACGCAAAACATGCTGTTTCAAAATATATACGACTAGTAAAAAATCAATTAACGCATTTCACTTCACACCGTTTCCATTAAAAAGAAATTGTTGGTTCGTTAGTTGGATGTACGTCTTATGTTCGCCAACCTTAGCTAGATCCATTCTTCCACAAAACGAAATGCCAACAGCCACGCATGCTTTCGGTACACATGCAACATGCACGCTGGGGTCTGATAGGCGCGTACAAACGAGGACCATATAGCCACTTGAGATCACGAAACAATAGCGGACACATGATGAATTCGCACCAGACGTAGGAAAGTCCCACCCAGCCTGCAGGTTGATGCCTCCTCTGCCTGGCCAGCGTCAGAATTTGTACCTAGACACGGCTCGCACGGCTCGCAGTTGCGCTGATGCAGGACCAACTAATTGCATTCACGAACGGCGAGGTAAATCCGTGTCAAATCAAACACACGCAAAGTCCCCTTTTGTCCGCCGTTGTGGCATGTGAAGCAGGGCTATATTTGCAGCCCAAACGAACGAAGTGGTTTCACTTCCGCACCCGGTTGGTTAAAAAAAAAATGGAACACCATTCCCATTAATCCGAGCAAAGGTTGGGGATGAGCGCCCACTTGAAGGGCGCGCACTATCGCAACCACCAGAATAAGCGCACAAACAAAGCACAAACTCCCAAAACACGGAATGGCAGGCCCTTGGGGCGCCATGCACATGGGCGTAGGGAAAAGTAAAACAATTGTTAAACAAAAAAGCAAAACCCCAACGCCCGGCAGCAAGCTCAACGCGCCCGATCCACCTACTCCCAAAGGAAATTATTGGAGCGCAGAATTTTGCACATTTTTCTGGTACTATTTTTCTTATTTTGTTCCACTTTTTTTTGTGGGACGGAACCGGCGGCGCTAGACTCACATTAGTATGCGAGTGTATGTATGATTGCTAATGCTTTGATTCTGGCGTTTTTCTGGGCGCCCAACCCATTAGCTTCATCTAATTAGAAAATGGGTGTCACGTCATCTGAAAATGAGACGAATAGAAATAATGTACACAGGGCATCATACACACATTAGCGCCCATTCTGAATTCGATGTAATTTTCATACAATCTTTCTACCTTACTGTGTTGGAAGCACATTGAATACAATGGAATGGAATCCCATGAATTCTATAGCATAAAATATATGATAACTTTAGTACCGCTTAAGCAACATTATAAAGACAACAATTTCATCCCATAATTACGTTTCTCTTGCGCTTTATCGAGCTGTCAATCCAGTGATATTCTTTCTGTTTTAGCCCAAAAGGACTTTGGAACAAGGTGAAGGACTTCTCCGTCGGAAAGCTAACTGCACAAAAAAAAGGGTGGCTTGAAAGCGGTTGTTGGGTTCATCCGGATTCCTGCAGATTGCAAGTGCGACAACAACAGAGGAAGTGAGAAGCTTAAAAAAAGAGTACTTGTGATCCATTCCCGTCGCACCCCCAGACATGGGGATCTCCGCAAACCGGTCGTCTAGCAGCGCCCTATGCCCGCCGGTGGTTAGTCCACTTTCACAAAATGTTATTTATTATTCATTAAATTGACGCAATCATCTACGTCCGCTAGCGCCTTGGTCCGCTTCCCCAACGAGCCGTCGATGTCCGTCGAGTTGGTTTGAACTGGCGGACACTAGAGAACGCGAGCAAATACTAGAAGAGTGCTGCCAAGGCGAAAGGTCCGAACTCTATAAACCTCCTCCCGCACGTACATGAAGACCCGTCAGCTTTCGCTTGAGAACAAATTTGAGTGAAACTTCTCTACAACAGCTCTATCCAACTTTTGCACTGATGAAGCTGGACAGTTTTCAACAGGAAAGACAAAACTTGATGAAAACGAGGAAGTTACGGCCACGGCGAAGTTCTGTCGTCCTGTCTAGAAAAATGTCCGATTTGGAGGATGTCCAAAATTGGATGATGGCAGCATGAGAATCTATTCATCAAACCTATCAGCCGGATATGGGGCCATTGAACTCATCGGAACTCTATTAGTGATGGCGGTTCACAATACAAGTTTGGTTGCAGGTGCACATGGCTCTTACAGTTTTTAAATGCAAACTGATCCATCTTAAAGTATGTAAGCTGCACAATTTCAATAACGTTGCAACAAAGTGTCATAGTGATGGGTTTACAAAAACTGTAAATTATTCATTCTCTTATGCTTCTGCTCAGACGATAATAATTAGCAGCGATGCGCAATGGAGCGTGCCGTACCCAAAGATAATTATTCAATTACCCAATTGCGTTTTCAAGAAACCAGAAACCCGTGCAATTTACCATTTCTTTTATGCTTCATCCGTAAGTTGATTGTTTTTTTTTTGCGGCAAATGCAAAGGCCTTTTTCCTACTTTTTACGGGCTGACGGATTCGTGAGGCTGAGAGCTGCAACTCTACAAAAAGATGGGCGCATGCCCTTTTTTTGGAAAAAATATGAGTAATAAAAATAGGTTCATTATGTCATGCTGCGAGAATGAATCAGCATGTAAAAAAGCCATCTAATTTAATCTTGCTCCTGTTTACTTCCAAACTGTTAATTTCTCAGATTGTTCGATCAGATAAGTTACTTAAATCATAAAGAATTCCCGACAATCATGAAGCATAAAAAACATGTTCAGCCTTATCAAGAAAAGAAAAGAAATAAAATGTTGATTTGTCCGTTTAGTTTAAAATAAAAGAACCCATTTGGGGTCGTTCTGTTGAATTTACCACATTTCCGCGTGTTATATTCCACATTCGTGTTGGAAAGTGCATTCCATATGGTCAACGAAAACGAAAGAGGGATGGGTGGTTTTATGACCACCTTGACCCTCGGCCAACAATCCGGAACGTAGAAGCAGGGGGAAACTCTCTAGCCGTCTCGTGTAAATGCATTAGATGAGTAATACGTAAACATAACACAAATCTATAAAACTCTCCATCGCTAGTAATGCGAATTGTGCAAAACACATTCATCCCTCGCAAGGGTGTAAACTATCTCTTAAAACCTTCATATGGCAAGGGAAAAATAGTGTACACGACGTAAGCCGATAGCTTTATCAGGTTGGGGGAGAAATAGGAATCCTATTTTCGTGCAAAGGACTCCGGTGGAGGTCTACCCTGGTCTACCCCGAAAAGATTTATTCGCGGAAAATCGATGGGTTCCGCAAAGTAACGTTCAAGGGGGGTTCGAGAGTCGAAGATTGTTGAGTGAATTTCTTGATGACAACATAGTCCTCGGGTAAATTTTGGTATTGGAAGTACGTTTGCGTGTTGATGCACCCTCCTTATCCCTGTTTTCCTTCGATTATGAACTAGACGGGGGAGAACTTAAGGAGTATGAGTTTGTCGTCTCGTTCGTTCCACTCTTGCACCATACTTTCTCATGCTCCTTTAACGTTAGACATATAAATTGTCGTAGTGAATTATAACACATTGCACTTTTCCGTCCGGGGAGGTGAAAACGAAAGTTGCCCCTAACCCAAGGAGTTCCCAACCTCCCCCCTTTCGCCTATAGCAAACTGGTTTCCTTGTCCAGACCTCGTGTTATAGCTGAATGGCGCCTTCAGACGAATTAACGATCAAACCCCCCAGCCCTTCACACATACCAACTGCAAATCCACCTGGAGTCACTAGAGCCAAGGGGGAATGAATAAGAGAGGCGGAGGCGGATAAGACACTTCATCCGCCAATGACTTCCCCCCCATATTCTTGGCCATCATCCGAAATTCCCAATTCCCTCCCAAATGCCTGAAAAGGAACGAGTGGAAATGGGCCAAAAGGTTGGCAAAGGTTAAGGCCTACCGGCCATCAGCATTATATAGTTCCGAGCTCCTAGTACCTAGTACCTTTGCACCAAACCGTCGCCGACATTAGGGAGTGTAATGTCGACCGCCGGTCGGTGGAAATAAAGCTCGTAGGCAAATGATAAATAAAACCTAGAACGTGTTTCCGGATTTTCGCGCGACAACAACGACGACGACGATGGGGTATCGAATGGAACAACGTTGAAATATTCATTAGGGGGGCGGCGGCGCCATAAACACTGCACCGTGGCATGGTGTGAGTTTCGGTAAGTGACGGCCACACAACCACCTTAGGTGTGTATCCACAAACCAGTTCCACCCTCCTTCCATCACCTATAGAAGGAAAAGCACCATTCGTAAGCTGTATTGATGTTTTCATTAGTCGAGCAGTAAAAGTCAAAGTGAACCAAGAAAGCGAATAAAAATGCAAGCACCGTCTCGTACCACACTTTTCTCAACTATAAACGATTCCGGCATTTTCTTCATTCCCCCATTGGGTACAATCTATTGCTCCAATGGGCAATAAATGACAGAATATAGACCTATTTTAGATATCACACAATGGAATTCAGGAGTTCAAATTATGGAGTTTCGGAAGGAAGGTACCCTGCTGTCGACATAAACGGTTTTCGATCCATTTGGGAACAGTACTCTCTTTTGAGATATAGTTCACGGCAAAAACGGTAGAACGGTACCAAAGACTCGAGGCCTACCTGTAATGGTGATATGCGATTATCCACCCAATACGAACTAATTGGAACCACTCCTTGCCACGGAAGATAGGATGGATTACAGAACTACACACAGTCACGCAAAGTACGTATTCAGGGGATTACAGTTAACCGTTATTGCGGAGACCGCTAAGTCTTCCACAAACCTTGTAATGTCGGCGGTGGGTAATGGATTATTGCTTTTCCATCATTTCCGTGCTTAAAGCAGAATTCCGATACTGTAGGATTAAATTTTGATATAAAATAACATAATCGCATCATCATCCTTCAGCAGTCCTTTCATTCCCGCACAGTATAGCCAATAACTCCAAAGGCTATAAGCCTTCGTTTCTAAAGTGCTTCAGTATTCAAGAGACTTCCCCTCAGAGACAGCGGACGCAGCCAGGAAAGGCAAAGCGACATTGCGACAACACGGCCACACTGCGGAAGTCTAGACCAGGCGTCTGGCGCTAATAGAAGCATCATCCCTGACGAGCTGACGCCAGAGACCCGCCCCATACCACCACTTGCGGAGTTTGGGTACCCGCACCACTGGAGTGAGAATTTATCGCAGGACATATCCGCCAGACGGGGAGGCAAAAAACGGGACGAAAGGGAACGACGCCATTCCCCACATTTCGAAAGCTATATGCCGGCTCTAGCCTGGCAAGAGGGCAGACAACTGGCAAAATCAATATTTTTGCACACAATTACTCAGCTTTTTGTTGATGCTCCACACGGATGACTCTTGCAGATTGCAGATCTATCCCATGTTTGCCAGATCTTTCGAGTCCGAAATAAAAAATGATTTTTCGGATAAAATATTTTCCCTCGTTTCGTTTTCTTATTTAAAGTTATAGAGAGTAACTTCTATAGTATAAATTGATGAGATTGTTACATCATCGGTTCTCGATCAAGAAGCTTCTTTAAATTGTGCAAGCCTTCGATTGAGTTTGGAATAGTAAAGTTAACCATTAATGTCGCGGTCAATGTCAAATTAGTAATACAACGAAGTGCTCCTCAAAAGCGGTAGCATACTTCTCCTCGCTCGGTACCTTTCGGAGGAAGGTTTCGATCCTAAATTAAGCCGTGAAAAACCGTGTACATCCTTTTCCATCCTCTCTGCTCACACCAACCCTTCTCCTGCAAACCCAAATTGGGCTGTTCTTCACTGTTCCAGCGTACCCCCTCGGAACGGCAAGCATCCAAACACTCCAATTTTGGGGCGGACACATGGCGCGCGTGTAACAACACAACAGACCAAAAAAAAAACAAGGTACCTGATCGCGAGGCGCCACCACACTCACACGTGCACACCTACATCGATGTCGATCGATGCCCATTCACGCATCGTAAACTCGCGCAAAAGGTGTCTGCCGGGGCGTCGGGCTGAATGGTTTTCCCACGCGCACCGTTGGCATGACGCCAAAAAGTGCGTCAATTCCGCCGCCCATTAAGACGCTTTTTTTGCACCAATGGTTGGTTGACGAAGTTGCTCGCGGCGGACATTGACAGAGAAATCAAGTGATCAAAAACACACCGGAAAAAAAGGATCATAAATGCCACGAAAGGAACTTGATTCTTGTTTTCCGTCGCCCGGAAGTTGTCCCTTCACTTCTCAAACCACCTCCCTTTTTGCGCCAATGTGTTCAACTAGTTATGCTTTCAGCCGACATCTAGGGGAGGAGGAGGGAAGAGATTGATCACGATCAATTACAGGCGAAATGATCAAGCGGGGCGCGTTTGAATTCGGAGTGCGACATTATGAAAGATAAACAGCCTTACCTCTGATACCTTTGAAGGCAACTAGTTGGAGGTACTTTTCATTTTACAAACATCCTTTTATGCCCCGGTTTTCTTACGACAGACGGTATTTACTAATCAAATAGCTTACCTCGGAAGTTAAAGTAGAGTGCTACCTTTTCGTTTGCGTCCTCATTTGAGAACGCGTTACGTGACAAAGTGTGAATCTCGGCGTTGTACCCGACACGAGACTACAGAGTAGAGAAGGATAAAGGCGCGTCCTTTTGCCCGACGGCAATTCCGACCCGATCGATCGCAGCGTGTGCCCGTTTTCGAACTCTTCATATTTACATTGCCATTTGGCGGTGCGCCCAGTGTGTGTCCAAGGGAATTATGCGAAACTTTATGGGAGTGCGAGCGCGTTCGTTTAGGGAAACTTGGTGGCGGCGACGTTTGGACTCTGGCAATGGGTGCCCCCACGTCGTCGTCACCCCGCCCTCCAGCAGCTAGCAAACTGGGAAACAAACTGGGGAACTGATTCTACAAATTAGCCTCCTCCTTTTACGGAGAGAACGTTGGAGAACGCGCTTTATGTCACCCAAGCGGGTTGGGTGGCGCGAAGATGGACGAACGACAAGAGTTTCCACGAGCGATAATTGGCAAATTCCTATTGCTTGTCGTGTACGCCTCCTAATCGCACAAATGGCGACGGCACTCGAACTCGGGCCGTCCGCTCTTGTATGGGCCTTCCATAATAATGGCCATCTCGTCCCTTCCCCCATGAGGGCTAATTTTAAGAGCGCGCTTTAGTGTATCGTAAAACGATAGCTTGTTTTAAATTAACTAATTGAGGCACATGATACACTAGCAATCACTTCTTAAAAGGAATTATCATTGCTCATTGGTTGAATCCGGACGACAGTACGAGAATAGTGTTGATCTCTTGCAAACAACGAGCCTTTAGTTACGAATCTGAAAATTTGTAATTGGAATAAATGTTTGACTTCTTACATAGAGGAAAGCTCTTCGTGAATCAAGAGTCAAACTCCCCAAGATGGATGGGTGTTAATCGAGGTGATTTGCGTTACATCATCGATTGACCATTCTGAATAATACAATTGGCCGTACACCAGATGTTTTCCATAGTAACGACTCAATTGAGAACCGATTCTATGGTTAACCGATGAGAAATTTCCATCTCATCGATTGATGCTTTTCGGGAAAGGGAAATCTAATGACATTGATAGGAAAATTCCACACCAAAACGTGTATTTCTCGCAATTATTTGTCTTTGTGCAATGCAATTCTCATGTGTTCATCAACGATGGCGCTGTAACGCAGTAACACACTGACCCAAAAGAAAGGCCGCATTGCGATGCCGCACGTGCCGAAGAGTAATGTCATACAGCGAGCGACTCAGCGTAGAGCCTCTAGTGTGAAGAGTTGCCCGTTTAAAATTGAAAATGCTGCCACAGACCATTATATTCCGCGCATTGTGGCGCTGCGAGAGATGCTGTACGGAGGTGGATGAGCAGAAACCGCGGGAGATAATTATAAGGCCACGATTTGCGCGAATTGTTTTCTGTAATCGGTTTAAAAGGAAACCCCAGAGCATCTCCATCTCTGCAAACGGCGAGCTGAAAACGGACTGGATGAGTCATGGTGTATGTGTGATAGAGGGCACACGTACACAAACAGTGCTGCGAGTAGGCACCAAGAGGAGATGCTAGGTAGTAGAAAAATGAGCAAACTACTATCCGACACAAGTACCTAGGCGCCCGAATCAACATCATATGGTCGAAGCTCGAAGAGGCGTGAGCAAGCAAGTGCATGAGTGAATGGCAAAATAAAATCGCACCGCTTCGGGCGTCTCATTCCTGCAAACACAGCATCCATCATCGCGGCTTCGCGCAGTATGTTTGGAGGATAATTATAACTCAAACAGTCCTCTGGCCGTCGCAAAACTTCAGGAAAACAAAAATACCTCCACTGAACCAGCGCTGCACGAGAGCCGCAACGAGACTCGCACCGGGGATCCGGGGAAATTGGCACGGTTTGGGGCGAACGCGAGAAGCGAGGCGTGAAGCAAATGAGACGGATTTCATCAGATCGGTGAGGATCGTGTCTCACCCAAGCGTTCGTCGCGCGACTGAGCGGGTTAATGAGATTTGAAATGGCGATCGCGTCAGCTCGGGGGCAGATCATTGCGGAATGAATAACAAAATAAAACAAAAAACACGATCGCGTGCCTCTATGATGATTTAAACAACAAAAAAACTCCTCTTCTCGCAAGCTGAGTCGCGACATTGGATATCGAAGTACACAAGAAAAAATCGACGTTCTCCTTTTCTGTTACAGAGCAAGGCGCTAATTTTTCAGTGCTGATTACTCACCATCCACCGACCACAGGCCACCGGCCCTTCCACCGACCGATCAAACGGCCGCATATCGTGTGTTCACGAACTGCTGAAACCCAATTATCATCATTACGCAAAGCACACACGCCCTCCGAGCTATTATTATACCACCTTGTTTTCTTGTCAGTTTACTTTAATGCGATCGCTTTATGTTTTTGCTACCAAAATCCGGAGACAAATAGCGCAAAAACAAGAAGAAATAAAAACTAAATAAACAAACGAACGCAAAGTACGAAATAATCATAACACAGAACATGTGTAGACGTTTAGGCGTTTTGTTTGTGTTTTTGGCCTTTTTACTACTCCTCTCCAATCTACACAACTTTGATAAAAGCCGAAATTAGCGAAATTAAAAGCGCCCATAAACACGCCTCGTTTCTCCAACGTCGTGCTCCAACGGAAAAATAAGCGAATGGTCGCCGCGCGGACAGCGAAAAAGTAATGATGCAAACCGAAACGCGAAGCGACCGTCCTCCTCATCTGACATTTGAGATGTTTGAGCGTTTGTAAGCACGCTCCAGGTATGGACACACGATGGGGAGAGATATGTCATACCGTTTAGCACATTACAGATCATCAAATGGCTTTGGTAAATAAAGAGGAAACAAACGGTGTTGTAGGAAAAAAGATAAAAATACCGAATGTGCTGGAAGTAATGGGAATTTAACAATAACGGACACCCACCGGTGTTCGGTTTCAAAAATGTAAGGCATGCGAGAAGGTTAATTGAGGCCGTTGGTCGCGACCGTACACACGTGTGGCTGGACACCGCAACGCATTTCTTCTCAACTTGTAACAAACCAGCGTCCCTCTCGTTACCCCTCCCTCCCCAATCATCGCAACGCGGTAATGGCAAATGTTTCAAATAGTTTGTGAGGTTAATTAAAATTGCATTTAATCCGCCCGGGTTGGGCTAAGCTTTGTCGGCTTCCCATACCGACACCGGCCGGCCTCCAAAGTGAACAGATTGAATGGAATCCTCGACACCACACACCCCCTCCAACCTTTCGGAGTTTCAATGAGCGAAGGAAAAGTCTCGGCGCGTCGACAAGCGTGTCTAATGCCTTATCAACCGTTTTACCTTCCTTGTCGCGGTGCAGCTGGGAGTGGTGGCGTGCAAAGAGTATCTACCACCCTCGAGTTTTTCATTGAAAAAAAAAACAACACCACGTCAAGGTATGCCCTTCCACCGATGGATGGGTAAATGAGACGGCAAAGGAGGAGAAGGGTGGTTTTGCTGGACCGCATCCTTCCTTCTTTTCCCTTTCTTTCTGTAATTTCCCTAGCGTCAGTTTTTTTTCCTGCGGTTAGACATTCAACATTCTCTAGTTGTTTTTCATTATATACTCCTTACCAGCGAAGAGTGGACGGGATGACGGGTGCGGTCTGGGGGTGGCACAAAACGTGGCATAAATGCACCGCAGTTTGAGCCAGGAAACCCACCAGACCTGAGCCCTAAGCAAACACCATCACCAGCTAGCAATGGCAGGGCGGGCAAGCAAGCAAGCGCGCACCATTAAACCGAGCTCTCAACAGGCTTATAATCAACTGGTAGTACGCGGCGGCATCCACATCACACGTGTGCATCCGTGCGTGCGTGTGTGTGTGTGTGTGTGTGTGTGTGCATGGCACGCCACGGGGAGAACCTAAATTAATTGCATCTATTTTCAGAGTATCGTGACGACTTCATACAGGCACACACACAGCATTCCTGCGCTATGATAAATACGGCGCGTTTTGCTGCAGTGTCAATCCGCGTCAAGATGCAGCAAAACTGCACCGGCAGCAACGACGACAACACTCTTTTTCTTTCGCCGCTTCTGCTTCGTGGAACCAACCCAACAAGCGACAACACACGCGCGCCTGGTACACACAAGGTGAGAAGGCGAACGTGCCCTGAAAGTGAATTTCCAGCACTATTTAGGTCTGTGTGTTTGGTTTACTTTAGCAAAGTCGTTTCCTTTTCGAAGCCTAATTCCCCCGGGGAGAGAGAATGAAGCTGAGGAAGGTTGAACGAAAACGTTCAAGTACGCGACCTGTCGGTGAGCAAGCAAGGCAACAGATACTGGTCAAATAAGTATCATACATATGTAGTAGGAAAACAATATTTGGTATGTAGAACTAGATTGCGAACAACAAATCGTAATTAAATATGCTCGCGATTAGTTCATTCCTTATTGGGGATCCTCTGTAGTTCAGTGGTAGTGTACACGACTCACTATAGGTACGTTGTCTGTTCAAATCCCGTTGACCATCCGCACCGAAAAAAAACTTTTTCATTCATCGTTTTCCAGCAACATAATGCTGCTTTAAAGATGAACAGTACAGAGGATGTGGTTTTCAAACACGATCTACGAGCCCGGATGTGTAGCGTAATAAAAACCAAGATAGGAAAAATATCCCGACGTGTGCGCGGAAATGTTGGGGCAAGGTAAGGTGTGCATCAAGGGAAGGCAAACAAACAAAATTGTTGGCTACCACTGCATTGGCCAGCACAATATTCTGCACCAAGGCATGGTACAGAGACACATACTTTCGCCATCTCATGTTTTGCAATTTTGATGCCGATTTGTTGGTGAACTGACAAACCATCGAACCAACGACGGGAGGACACCCCGGCTCTTTCGGGTTTGTGTTTTGGCACGGGTCTGCTTTTAAAACCAAACCGAACCGAACCAACCACCAGAGTCCAAAGTACCTTTGGGGGTGTGTATGTGGGTGGGTTGTTGGATAAGCGAAACCCCCCCCAGAACCAGTTGGCTGGGATCAACAACGGGGAGGGAAACACATTTGCCAGCCCCTCGCCGGAAAATCACACACAAAATCGTTCCGTACTCGTCGTTTCGCTGGGAAAACACAGATTTTCCAACCCCCGTATCATCGACAAAATTTCGCTCTTCTAATGAACAATAAATAAACGGACAGCAACATAATGCAGACAGACTACTGCCGGTATACAGTCAGAACGGGTGACCGGACCAAAAAATAAACCACAGACTCCAAGAAGGATTTTGCTTAAAACAGAGACAAACAGAAAAACAACCTATGAGGAGAGAAAAACACATGAGGAAAACTGCGCCATTTGGCCCAGGTTGTGGTGAATGCCACAGATGTGTCAATCTTTTCCTCCCCCGGACGAAGCCATTCGCGTCCGTAAACCGGATGAAGACGAATGAACCATATCCCTGAGGTGCTTCGAAAAAATGACCAGACTTTGGGTGGTTCTAGCAGACGCCATCGTCAACACGATGAGCTGACACTGCTGAAATCGTTTATTTTGTTATATTATGTTTTGTTTTCCAACTCGATACACACCGCGCCAGTATCCGATCTTTCTAGCAGAAGTATTCGGAGAATCAACTGACCACTTCCGCAAATTCCATGGCCTCGGCGAGGTATCCAGCGGAGTTAAAAGTTCTGTTATGGAGTTTATAGGAAGGATTAAGAGCTAACAACGATAAAATAAAAGGAAAGATAGACAACGTAATCTGTGTACACGAAATAACAAGCGTTATCTAAACACTAGGATACTAACGTTTAAATATTGAAAAAATAGCAAACATGTGAGGCATAAAATCGTACACATTGTTTGGTTGCCTAACCACCGCGGGCCACCTGAACCATTACTTTGCGGACTCGACTTGCGGAAAAAGGGAATTTTCCACACAATTGACCCTTGCCACAAACCAACCAGCGCCTCATAAACTATGCATCCACAATCGACCGATCACTTCTTTTCTTGCCGGGTAGGTTTTCCTATTCGCCTTCCTCAGTAGCAGAGGACTGAATTTCTCAAACGATTGTACAGATTTGCGTTCGTTGCGTCATGCTTTTTTCCGAAAACGGAAGCGGCATGTACTTTGACGAAGAATCCACCAAACTTACATTGCAACAAATGTTAAACAAATGTTAAAAATGTTGGTTTGTTTCAGGATATAGGTGAGTTTTCGTGGCTTAAAAATTTTGCTTCAACTATATAACACCACATTGCCATCGCATTCCGGTATACAAGAGTAGTTCAACGCTCACTGTAACGAAAACGTGTGCGAAGCTCGAGGAACCCTTGGTTATGCTATGTGTTATGTTGAACCATAATGGTCGGATGATTTGTGGTATTCGTCGACGGAAATTTATAAGTAGAAAACCCACCATCTTATGTATCGATTTATAAGACGCCGCAAAAAAAACCTGACGCGGCATATCAAATAAAAACTTGTCATTCTTGTTCGAGCCTTCACAATTGAATTTGGGAGCTCTATCGACCGTTTACCATACCAAAACCAAAACGAAACACCTGCATAAGCTCTACTGAAAAGCGTAGATTGGACAGGTCTCAGCCTGGTGTAGTTCCTGTTCCTCATTCCCGTAGAGGACACCCAAACACAGTTTGTATCTTTTCCGAAAGACCCAGTAAGAAAACCACGACTTCAAGCGTGTCTAGGCGATCGAATTGCATTCGCATTTCATCAAAGTACGTGCCCCGTGCAATGTTTTCGCTTTTCTTCCTAATGGAAGGTCGAGATTTATCCATCGAGGACAATTAAAGCGTTCGGCGATACATCCGGCACGCCTTTTGCTACGTGCACTTGTGGCGCAATTCGAGTCCAGCACAACAACAAAGGCTCGTAAAAGTGTATTCTTATGTACACTTTGCATACAGCTTCGTTTTACCCATTTGCGCACAATATCCCAATGCCTTTAATGTCGGAAGATGCTCACTAACATACAAGCAGGTGTTGACAGTTGTGCAATCTCATGCAAGCACATTCTGTCATCTCGTTACTCGGGGGGTATGAATCTGCATCCTATTTTCGTGGGACATTAACTTACTCTCACTTTCTCTCCAGATCTCCAGAAGTACCACGTCGACATCACGCGCGGATCCCCGTTATCAAAAGCCGCGATTCCCGGGAGAATGAGCCGATAGATTTGTGCCTATCGAATAGACACCCCCGAGTTTCGGCACCATTCGGCACCTGATTCCGGAATAGGAAAGCACACGATTGACGTCATTCTGAGGCGTGTGCTCGCAAAATGTCGCTAACGGGCACGAGACGGGCCCGAGGAGAACGAGAGATGCATACGCAAATTGTGTTGCTAACGTTCGTAACGTGCATGCGTTTATCGCCCATGAAGCGAGATAGCGGAAACGACCGGTCGAATATGGATCGAAGTAAAAGGTAGATTGGGACGCGAAGGTCCCACCGGTGTCAGTGATAGATAAGCTTTTTCGTAATTCGTAACTTCCAAAAATATATATGTACCTTTAAAAAAAAAGTTACCGTACTTTGGTGTGCATTCCACTATTTGGACTACTACTAAAAAAACTATTTGAATACGATTATTATGGTTTCAGACAAAGTGAGGATAAGAGTGAAAAATCACTAATTTCTTTTTGCATTCAGTAAATTGTGTAACGAAAACAACAGTGGTGATGTAAAAGACACGAAAATACTTTAATTATTCGCCACCTTTCACAACAAATAGCCTTAATACGCATTGATTCGGGTCGCCAAAGATGTTTACATTCAATTGAACGTTGAAACCCAACAGACTAACTTGTGCTAAAAATAGAACAAATGAAACAAATAGAACACGTAACTAACGACAGAAAAAAAAAATCCATTATCTAAACGAGAACTCGATTGCAATAGTAACTCTACAACAAACGAGACGCAAGAAGGAAGTTCCTTCGGTATCTTGCACGCTATTAATGCAAGGTGTAATGACCTTCTCCCTCAACAGTTCCTTGCCCCAACCGCGCGTTCGCCCGGTCGATGGCAGTACAGTCGTCCTTTCGCAACGAGTACGGTACGATATCTCAAGGAAATGAGGACGGCAAAAGTGAATAGAGCCGGCGTCAAGAATGACAACGAGGTGACAATGCAACCACCACCAATGGGTGTTCGGGGTTTGGTGAAAATGGCCAGACGAAGGAATAAGATGGGAGAGGCGAGCGCACAAATCCCTGCCTGAACATGAAAATAGCTGGCAGAGCAAGGACTCCTCTCTTGTCGTTTTCCGCCCCAGGGACTTACGAAAATGTCAGATGACGGAAGGACGGGGAAAAACTCTACTCCACTCGAGAACTCACGAGCATTCGCGGTAGAGTGTAGGGCCGGTTTTGTGACATAAGAACGCCAACTAACACTTCCTCCTAACCACCGTCGTCGTCGGTGTCGTGTCGTTGGACTCTGAGTTTTTTAAAGGCCGTGTGTTCTTGGGCCGGGTTTTATTTTCCGTCCGATGCTGTTGATCGATTTCGTCACCCAGGGTGAATCAGGGGCGCCGCCATTCGACTGCATCAAGTGTCAATCGGAAAATCCCACCAGTCGTCGTTCCACAAGATAAATGAGTTCAAGTGCCGGACGATAAAACGCTGTTAGGATGTACACACGCACCTTTGACGATTGCGTCATGCCGGTGGGACAGAGTGTCGGTCCGGTGTCTTTTTTATTTTTTTGGGGAGCGACTATGTGATCCGGATCGTTTAAAAAAATCGGGTGTGTACACGTTGATGGTGTAATGTTGGCGCGTATTATCACATCACCATCAACCATCTCCGTTGAGATCACCTCAACAAAGCGGTGGACACTAGGACTGTGGGAAGCCCGCTTCCTTCTGCAAAAAGGGGCCACACTTAACAAAGTGTCATCGAGTAGCAGTCATCCATTGTTGGTGGTGGAGTTCTCTCACGCAACTCAGAAGACGTACTCCACACCTTGGAAGGGCCTACAAAATACACAATCGAAAAGTGAACCAACTCCAAGTCCAACGATATTTGCCTCCCAAACCTGGCTATTGATGGCTTCCTTCGTCCATCATCCTCCCATTTGCCAACGTTTGCAACGGGTGCCAGTTGGTTTTGTTTTACCTTCTCAACCATCCTTTTCTCGAGTGGCACACCACCGTCCTTATTAGTACACACGACGATGCTGATCATCCGCGCTGCAAACACAAAATAAAAAAAGAAACGCGGTGGATTAACCTCTCTCGGAGTGACAGCTGACTCGTTTTTTAATCCTCCGCGTACCGAGATCGAATCTTGAGTAGAGTGTGTCTCGTTGTGACGTCACGCACTGGTAAAGTGTGCTCGAAACCTCTGATCGGTTCAAGAATGAGTCACGGTTCGGGCGTCCCATGAACTTTCGTGTGGCCTCGCGCGCCTTTGGGACGCACAAGGCTACGTAAGGCTGTTCACACTCGCAAACTCAAGATCTGTTTTCCATCGCCGATGGTGAGATGTTGGTTGTTGTTGTTGTGGGAGTGGCTACGGGGGTCATCGTACAACACTGTGTAAGTGGCCGGTACGCACCCGGCGTGACCAAAACAAACTAAAAGACGCAGTGCCCGAAAGCGCCCTGGCACAAACACGGTTTGCGAAATTAGTCATCGACTTTATCCACACACGAATGGGGTATTTTTTTGCATGCGAATAAAATAGAACAATATTTACGGAACATGAAAAATCAACCAACAGAAGGGGGCACGTCGTAAAGGTCGAGGGTAAAAAAAATTAATACAGCACGTGGTCATTTCATAAATAATCATTTCAAACAAATTAAAACAAACACAACTCGGCTTCATCAGAAATCAACGACCTCATGAGCAACGTTTAGGAGACTAGAAATCATTCATTAAGATTCATGAATCCGTATTCAAACTGTGTGTAATATAAGTGAGAAGATAACAAATAAGTGAGAAGATCGATATGCGTCAGCCTTTGGAAGGAATATTACGAGTTCATAAAAATATTGACTCATCCTAGAAGCTGGACTATCCACAATTTCGCCATTGTGGTCGTGACAAATTCACGTACCGCAATCTAAATCCTATTGGAATTTGCCAAAAGATTAGCACCGAATCAAGGAAATTTGAAATCTGCAAATTTAACAGAGTCTCGATTAATCCTACATCCCGCATTTGTGCATCGAGTCAATAAATCCCGCCCCTTGCGAACCCATCCCAACCCAATCCCCGCCCTCCTTCCTATCTCTCAATGTTTTCCAGCGGATCCGGTGATGGTGCAGAACCAAATCAATCCATCTTGTGGCTGATTTTGCAAGACACTGCCGCTGGTGGGGCCAAGAGAGAAAAGAAGTAAGAATCAAACTTGCCAACCGGGTTTTGCGAGTTAAACACAAAGAAAATGTGTCCGCGAGGCCCGGCGTGGGCGGATGGACACGGACGAACAGACTTCGTCGAGGTCACACTCGCAATTTGAATAAAAATCAATTTTATTGCCCTGCCCTCTCAACACCGACCAACGCACGGGGGACGGTTCGTTCCCGAGCTCACGGGAGATTTCGTCCGGGTCCGGCGATGGTGGCAGTGTCCAGCAAACAACCTGTGCACCGGGGCCTACAAATCCTGTCAAATAAACGAACAAATGTGTGAAGTCGTCGATGGTGTATCAATAAATAAATTGTGCACAAAACGCAAAATAAAACAGTCCAACATCTGCTGAAACAAACGACCTACCACCAATCGACTGAACTGGGACGGGAGTCTTAACTGCGACCGTATTTACGAGATGGAGCATTTGCGAAAAAGAACAACAGACAATTAAGTTAATCAGAACCTTGTGTGATTTATTAAAAGGATTCACATTATACAAACCGATTCTCAACTAAACAAATGTCATCCGATGCACATTAGGCGCCAAATATTTGTTCTCCAATCCACCAGAGACTGTAGACATAGGTTTCTCAGTAGAGTTGGGTAACTCAGATTAAGATTAATGAATCCGAATGACTCTTTGGATGAATCTGGTATCTCTGCATTTGAAATTTATAAGAAACAAGATATAGAGACACAAAATTCATCCTGGAGAACTAGGAATCTTTGATCATTAATGAACTTTTTGAGATTCATCAATGTCTAGAGATCAATTTCTTTTAATCTCGGATAAAAGATTAAATCAACTCTGTTTTTCAAACTTCGCTCACGTGATCCAAGCAAAGAAACGTCCACTCCGGGAACTTAAATAGAGTCGAAGATGCACCGATCATACACAGAGAGTGAACTGGAACTAGTGGAATCTTCTCCACCTCACCTTCGTGCATCACAGCTTGGTGCAGTAGTAGCAAACACTTCCTGCACAAAGGAACGCAAATGGAATGCACCTGAGGCTACCGGGGGCATCCCCACACCCCGCACCCACCAAACCAGGGAGGGTTTCAGCCACGTGCGCCGAAAATGGAAATCGCGATTTGTGACGAGCGTGGCGAGATCTTGGCCCAACTTGTCCGGGAGGGGACTCAATCACCATTTGTACTCATTTGTCTGCGTGCGTTGCACACAATCTCGATCGCCGGATCGGGCGAGATTGCGGCGGTACCAAACCCGGGGAGAGTGGAGATCTCATTACAAAGATCTTGTCGAGGTGCGCTTGCTAATGGCCATCCGACGAACCTGTTGTGGTGGTCACCAGCGACCGGTGCAGCAGTGCAATACCGGCAAAGCCGAAGCCTTTTAACGCCGCAGGGACAAATTAGGATGCCAGATTATGCAGCGTGCACGATCGCCAATGGCAGTGGCAGCAGATAAGACGCCGATCGCGATCGAATATGGCAGATGGATGACTGTTTTAATTAATCGCCCATCGGTGCGCGATCGCTTCCGTTGCGGATGGCAGTAAAAATCCATTCAGAAGTTGGCTGATTTGAAATTCTAATTCAAAGCATACAAATCCTTCCGACGACAAGGACGTTCGGATGGGGACCGAGGCCAGGCGGTTTGAATTGCAATGGAGTGAACCATTTTATTTAGTGTTGTACCTTATGAACCATTAGGTGAGATTAGTTCATATGAATCTTTCACCTAAGATTGATTCAGATTGATTCATGAATCTTTTGGGATTCGAATCTTCAAATGTTGATGAATCTTTCGAAAACTGAATGATGAATCCTGAACCTTTCATGAATCTTTCATGATTCTTTCATTGGCATGGATCATGTGCCCAAAACAGAATGGAGTATCTACCTATTTCTTGGTCTTCAGTTTTCTGTTCTTTTTACATTAACGAAACTTTAGGATTCATGATTCTCTCTTTAAAAGATTCATGAATCTCTCATCTATTTGTCTTTTTCACCGTCATAAATAGAACGAACATCAATGTTTTGTTTTCTACGAGCTTTTCAAAACAGTTTCTTGTGTACACATCGTTTCTTAACAATTATATTTTCTCTGGCAAAACTTGCAAGGAATCGGCCTCCTCTATGATTTACACCTGAACGGTAAAATTCACATTACTCACCAAGAGCTCATATTCGTGTCACACGGGAGAGAGTTGTGGTATAACCAATGTTCTTAAACCACACACTTCAGAGTGCTAATTCGCTGTCTTCTTTCTTTCTTTTCTTTTATGCATGTGACTATCGGGAAGAAAATATTCACACCCACTCACCTGTGGGTCGATCGCCAGGAAAGACCTTCCACACGTCTTCCTTTCCTATCGACACCCCCCAACGCGGTGTTGTGGCCTCGAACACACGATCTTGGAGAGGTATAGGGTCTAAATTTGGAAACTGTTCCCCCTTCCTTGGAAAGGCAGTCGCACTTTCCTCCCCTCCCCGGGTGTTTGGTAAGGGGAGAGCTAAAAATATGTTCAAATAACTTACGGGAGAGTCGCGGGCTTAATGTGAACGTATCACGCCGGGATGGTATATTTAACAAATGGAGCACGACATTGGGAGATCACCTAACGTTTGGACTAGTCATTCTGAATCAGGATTGGGGATCCCAATGAATCTCTACACAGAGAATGAACGAATCCGAATCTTTGAGCAAAGTGTTACGCATGTCTCAAAATACATCTTTGGACGAAATATCATAATAGTTTCAATATTCACATTCGAAACCATTTATTAATCATTTTAAATGAACCCCGGGTAAAAGGTACACATTAATGAAACTCGTCGAAGAATAAACAAGACTCAAACTCGAGTTTAAACGCATGATTTGCGCAATGGCAGCAAGGTGGTGAAAGAAACGAAAATCTCCTACAATCATCTGTTCGGGAACGGTTCCTTTCGCTAGAATCCCTTTGGTGAGAGCCAACCATGTATTTTAAAGATGGGAAAGGCAGCAAAAAAAAAAACAAACCGAGAGGGAATCGGAACTCTAGACAGCAGACTGTCGAAAGTAGGTTAGTTGCATTCTATTGCGCACTCGCGAGTCGCGGCGTACTTTGAGGCTGACAGATGACTTCACTACCACCACCACCCGCGATAGGTGAGATGACCAACCAATCGCATCGTGAATCGTAGCTAGAATACACTGGAGGGTGACTCCTTCCTCGGACAGAACAAAACCATTCTAACAAATTAACTGGATTAATCAGCCATTCGTAAGCAACGGCGAACAAGCACAAAGGCACAATATTTTCTAGTTGTCCTATATCCACCTAGCACCTCAACACCTCGCTCACCTACCAGCCCTCATTCTATCATCTACATGTACGTCGCGGTTTGTAGCGATGCTCGTTACGTAGTGTCTTTGTTCGCTGTAACGTGGAGGCCGCGGTTTTGCGTAGCTCGATGTGTCCAATGGTCACACACACGCACGTTTTTGACCCTCCTCCCAACAGCCTCAGCCTCTTAGCACGAACCTGACGGCGCTTTTTTACAAGTTCCCGCGTCAAACGGTAACTGCTGGTCAATCCGCGGTGAGCAAATCGCGTCAAAGAACAACAACCCAAACGCCGTGCGACCAAACGAGATCGGTTTAGTTAAAATGTGCGCGGGTTGTTCGAACAGCAAGCGTCACGAAACCGTTCCCTTCGCAGTCTTTCTCAACCAATCAATCTACCTAGAGCGAACAATACTCGTTGCGATCTTGTTTCATGCGGTGAGAAAGGTAAAGGTAGTACCTGATGACCCCATCAACGAAAAACATTGATTTCTCGCTTTCAATCCAAGCAAAAATACCCCCAAATTTCAATAGGACAGTTCCCTAACATATTTGCTTCCCTAGAATTGTTCCAAAACCAAAATTTTTAAGGTTATTCCATTAAACAGATTAAAGTTCTTACACCATTGATCGCAATACAATATCGAAAGGATGTCAAAAATTATTCATTTGTGACTTTTCGATGCTCAAGTATATACATCCTAGAGTTGATTTTGTTTCGTAAGTAGGAAATTTCATTAGTTTGGTAACTTATATTTAAACCAGTGCATTTTTCCCCATCCAGGATTGAATAATATTCTAGTAGTTACAAGTACTGAAGAGCTCATGTAAACGCACTTTTAAATTTCTAATGGAAGCTGATCTGAAAAGACAAACGATAATAGGTATGGTCTGAATCAAAACTGACGTGAAAAAGTTAAGCAACATATCAAATCCATATAAAAATACTTCCCACTGCAATGGCTCACAAAAACTGTTAATGAACGAACGAATAAATTACCACCGCTCCCGCTATTTTTACACTTTGCGTCGTAATAATTGTTGAATTATGAACCTGCAACCACGATTAACCGTGTTTGCTTATCGACTTCTACCTTCTTCGTTCAATTGCACCACGGTTACGAAGCGCTCTTGGGTGATGTTTTAGCGGAAAGTAAGCCCACGCAACTCAAGCCATGTAAAAGGACTTACCCTTCGCACAATGGTGCGGGTGTAAACGATCAAGAAAACAGCGTTTGGTGGTTAAGATGAATGAATACATTTCTCTTCAGAAAGAGCAAAAGAAAAAACGCACCTTACAAAACCACACGCGATCTTACGGTACCGGGCATTTCTTTTCCCGTTTGATTTGTTTAGAGAAGCGCAATTGTTTTACCGACGCCACATGTGATTTAAAAGCTTTCGATAGCGCCATTTCCAATTCAATCAACGGAAAATGGTCAAACCACGTTTTGAAGACCTCAATACATCATGATTAAGAGGTGACCTTCTAGCGAAACAATAGACATGGTGTACACCTTTGGCAAAAAAATAAACGACCATCTTGTGTATGCAAATCACTGCCGATTGCAATGGCACTCAATTCTATTGCGACGAAAACCATGGAAACTGCAACGGACAAGAAATACAATTGGATAACGTATTCCATCCAACAGGCCTTTGGCTTGTTGGGAAAAGAAACCCGGCCAAAGGCATTTTAATTATTCAGCTATTGTCGAGAGCTTGCTAATGACGTTGGTAACATCTCTTGTGACATTGAGAAATCGCTGCAAATAGCTCATTTGCCGTCACATAAATTTACAAGTTATGTATAGTAATAGGGTAAGAGAACAGGAAAAAATAAAACGATTTTCATGCTTTAGTACGAACCAACGAAACTCATCGAAGTCTCCCGCAAAGATAAGGAACAAATCCATTCCATATCGATCGTCGGCATAATTGCGGATACACGCCAAGGGCTTCACGTACACAAACGTTTCCATTGCTTGTCTAAATACGTGTGGCTACCGTAGATCGAAGAAACACGCAGTGCCCTGTTTTATAAGGTTTATGGGAGTATTCTTAACTAAAGCATAGAAACATGCTTTCCAGACATAGTGGAAATTGAAAAACAAAAAAAATCCATCATGAAACATGAATGACATTTGCTACACGGCGAAGATGGCCGACGCAGGCACATACACAAACGCCAACTTGTCAAAACATGTGTCTGACGTTGTGTGCGTTTATCAGCATGCATGGGAAAAATAAAGCAAAATGTTCGCGCGTGCGGAAACATGTTTTGTATCCTTGCAAATCCTTGGTGATTATACTTTTCCCAAGTTACAGTGAGACATTTTTTAAAGACTTTTTCTTCTTACTTTTCTATCTCCATCTGACTCACCTTTTATGGCCGGCAGGCGGTGTGAGTATAGGGTGCTGCTAAAGTATCGTCCTTGCTTTCGTCCTCGCTGGCTCTTCCTGCACACACACACACATACACACGCCCACCAATAGTCTGAGAGCTTCCTTTTACGGTGATTCTCTCCCACAACCCGGGGGTTTTTCTTTATTTTTGTATAGTAAACGGAATTATTTCTCACGGTTTCGATGCTCACAACTGCTCACTTGGTTACGATACGATACTACGATCCAACACCGGGGAGCTTCTGGAGGCGAAAAAGAGTAGATCTGCGGCTCTCCCCCCTCGTCTACACCTCTCCCCCCGAGGGAGGGAAACGATGCGGCTAAATTACGGAATTTTCACTGCCATTCATCGCTGCTCATCGCGATCTACTCACTCTTCTCGGAAACGCGCTTTTGCTTCACTTCTTTACGCTATGAAACCTTAATGTTTCACACAATCACACACACTCGACACGACTGGCAAAAACAACCATTCGTGCTACTTATTGATACTGCAAAAATAATTGGATTGATTAGAAAAAATTTTGAAAAGTAAAACAAACCGCACAATCTCGCTGCGTAATCTACAAATTCTTTCGATTGGGCAAGCAACAACAAAACAAAAGTAACACGATAAGCTGTTTGAAACTGAAACCTGACAGGGCGCTGATCGAGCACTCGGGAAGGCGACCAGCCCGATTCTTCTCGACCATATCACGGCCGCTATCTGTACAAAGAACTTGTCCCACTTCACTGTACACAAACCGTGACTTGGTGAAGTTGCTGAATTGGGTTATAGCGAGATTCGTGACGATCAAAGTCGCGCGCGGTGCGTTCCATGACCGACGGGTGGACAAAAGAAATCGGCTCAAAAGAGAACGCAGGACACAACGCTCTTCACTCCTCCCACGCGCACACTGGGGGAACGAAAACAGCCCGCACACACCAATTACACTCCCACATATCCTGAGCGAAGGGTAAGCCATCATTTACCGCCGCCAAGCAGTCATGTTAGCGGAGAAGAAAAAAAAAACCTTCATCTTCGTAAACGCGAACTACCAAAGTCGTACCACCACCGTGTGCATGGCCTGCTCTTCGCTTACTCTGTCGCGTTTGTCTCACTTTTCATTCATGGACCGATTTCCCGACCCGTGCACGGTTGTGACGAAGCAAGCCGACCACGCGCCGAGCTGTCTTGCTTCTTTCGGAGAAAGATTTTTCCATCCACCGCCAGCCAGCGGTATGCAAATGCAGATTGTTGGTCCACTACGAGGTGAAATTCCTTGCGCCAATCAACACAACTACACCAGACGCCAGCAATGCGAAGACGGAGGGAACAAAAAACCGGTGCCACTTTCGCTACCGCACACTTTTGCAACCTCGCCTACCCTTCTTTCCGCAAGACACCAACAACCGGCAGCTACACCTTTTTCTATCTATCGATTTGACTTCCAGCAAAGTCGGCCCTAGGAGGCTAGGATTCAGCTTTTCCGTCGCCGTTGTTGGACCACTTTTCCTGCTGCAACAGAATCTTTTCTACTTCCACATTCACCGCTGCTTCAATTATTCTATGGAGCCATTTAATCCACGAAAGCAGCGATGGCCCACTTAGGTTCTGACAATTTTGATTCTATTTTCATTCGAACGGATGGAATGCTGCACTTTTTTTCATTACGCGCTACGAGGCGTAATGACACAACGACGGCGAAGTGTTTAGTTTAATTTGAGCTTCCTTTCTTCCCGCATTCTAATATCGACCGACTATAGGCAGATTGCGTTTCCGTTTCGTCAAACAACTGGTAGACCACAAGATAGGTATGAAAAATACATCGCTTTCTTCCATCGCACTCTCATTTTGGTAATATCCACCATCACGAACAGCCAACCAACCAGACCGAGGGGTCACGTTGGCATACAGCGTTGGACGATGTACCTACGCGCTGACACTTTTTCCCACCGCAAAATGCCAATATCACACCTTCCGAAACTGGCACACTATACGTTCATACATTTTGCTAACCGTGCAAGCCGTGCAAAAGAGTAATCGTACACAAAATGCGACATTATTTGCTTTAACTACACACAATTTACCATCCGTTTTCCAGCTGCTACGCGTCTGATCGCCATCGATACTGAGAACGAAGTGACTAGTGAACGGAGTAGTGTTGGCAGAACCGCGATTCGGAAGATTCACAGATTCGATCCCTAGACGGATTCTAAGGATTCGAATCCCATTTGAGGGATTCTAAAGATATGATTCGATTGGCATTCAAATCAGCTTGGATTTGTTTAGGATTCGCTCCAGACACGAGGTGAGTCGAATTAGTCACGTAACGAGTCGCTCTAGATGTTGGCTGAGCTTGAATAAATGAGTGTACTACACGAGGGTTCCGTTCTACCTGACGGTCAAAGGTCAACTAAAGTTCGTTTTATTCAAATGATCATGCTGTCAATCGAAGTAGTCAAATATAGTTTATATACATATTGATTGTCAGCAGCGCTGACAATTGGACGTCGATGCAAGCTCTAACACCCTTGGGCGTTGATGCAAAATCCAACACTAGAAACAATAACTCGGGGTCCACACTACAGCGCGACGTCGCCTGACAGGAGCTGAACTCCATATAAAAAAAACCTTGCGCGATGTCGCGCGAACCGCGCTAGGTTTTTTTTGCATGGATTTCAGCGCCTGTCAGGCGACGTCGCGTTACGCGACGGTGCAGTCTGGAAAGCGTGTAAGACAACAATGAGAACAGTTTACTCAAATCGAACGCGGAATAGAATGGATTGGACATGTTAAATTAAGTTTTTTGTGCTGAGATCTGAGGTGTTCTCCATTACATTGAGCACACATTTGGACATCCCAAGGAGAACCCTGCTGCACTTGCCTACCAAAGGTATCCATGCCTACCTAAAAGAACCTTGCCAAGTGTATTGTTGGTAGGCATGGACACCTCATAACCTACCAATAATTTGTTTTGGGAGGCACCGCAGTGGAAAGAGGTATAGCAGCGCTTGGATCGACCGACTCGGGGTGGTTAACCGGGGCCGGGTTAACTCGCACCAGACAGTAAGTACGTGTGTAAGAACCCACAGCAGAGAGTTCTTACTGATGATGATTTGTCCGCACTTTTCACACATTTCAGTGTCTCGACAAGGAGGAAGAAGCGGCTTGAAATAAACATGAATGCATTCTACGTGTTTTCAATGGGCATGACGGAGTGGTGCTGCACATCGTACATCGAAGGAGCCTGCTACGATCCGTGGTCGCTGTTTGCCAGCACGAACCAGAGGAGGCCTCGGACGATTTCTGAACATTTCCCCTGATTGCCTTCCGAACCGGACGATATGTATATAATATTATCGTTGTATCAAAATAATAAAACAATCAAAAATATTTTCCTGCATGAAAATAATTATTTTGGGAAAGAAAAGATATCCTGAACCCAGCTCATATAATCTACTACGAATGGGTATACGTTTTTTACGCGTATAGCCAGAAATAGGTGTTATAAACACGTTGCACAGTCACGTTGTCAAAACAGTTCTCTTTTGCGGTGTCCCGCAAGTATCAAGAGAATTGTTTTACCCTTCTTTTCAGAAGTGTTTTACATCCAAAATTGCATAGGAAATCTGCTGCAAAAGAAGGTGTAAAACACTTCTGAAAAGAAGAGCGATCAGGTCTCAAGAGAATTCTTTTACATCAAAATGACGCCAAAATTTCTCGTTGGGATCGTTTCCACACGTAAACTGATTTTCAAGATCACCAGAATTACTTACAGCGATAAACCTCACGGAAATGTGGAGTATGTTTTTATTGCAGAAAAAGCGAGTTATCAGTTCTGATTTGATTTAGATTCAGTTTAGGATAAACGATTTCCAGACCTTCATTGATTGGTTTACATCGCCTCGTAATTGTTTGATGGATTAGGATTCGGATTTGAGGATTCGTTTTACCCACCACTAGAACGAAGCTGCAGCGCGCCAAGCATCAACAAGCTTCAAAAACCTTGGTCGTGGCTGTACCTACGCCTCAACTGAGAATTACGAAACAGTCTTTGTCGTACAGAGTTATCTGTCTTCAAAAGACCTCTCGTTTGAGGGGTCTGGTGCTTAAATTGGCCAAGCCACTAAAAAGTTATTAACAAATTAGCTACTTCGGCCATTATTCCTGACCAAGGGTCATTGAAGCATTGTCAAAAGTAACCTTGGAGCAACGCTTGAGCTTGAAGGTTGAAATATTTCAGATAGTTTCAGTTTGAAAGAGGTCATGCCGACCCCTTAATGGACAATAGACCAACAAGGCCGTTACGCCAAGAAGAAAAAATGGTAAAAGAGTAAATGAGGCCCCGGCCGCCATGTTTTCGATCGTGGCTACACCTCTTGTGGACGTTTAAACTGAATGTATGCAATTGGTGATACATTAATTCGTTAAATTCAACCTACGAGTATTTGAACCGTAGTGTGTACCGTTAATTTCGGCTACGCAATCAACCTAGGGGTGCGGTATGAGGGGGGCCCACGGGCCCCCCTTATTTCTCAAAACTATAACAAACTCTCTTTTTCGGTAGACCTAGCGCAGTCCGCTCGCTGCGCTCGCTGCGGGCGCGCCGCCGTTTCCAAATCATTTCTGCGGCTTAACTCATTGTTTCATGCTGTCCATCATGTGTGGTATAGTTTAGTTACTAGTAACTTACAGTAACTTAACATGTAAAAGTATATTAACCCGCATTCAACCTCCACTGCGTGATTAGTTTAAACCGTTATGGTCTTTAAAGCGAACCGTTAGCGATCAAATATTTGAAAAGTATGCATGCGTCGCGCTTTGCATAGCTTCAGGCGCTTAATGTGAACCAGCAGGAAGAGGAGAATCTAGCCCGGGGCCTCATTTACTCTTTTACCGAAAAAATAAAATGTATCATTTTCTCTGCCTTGTTTATTCCACGATGGAAGTTTGCAATATTTCATTTTCCAACCAGGTTCGTCTATCAAAGCTTAATTTAAGCAATTAGCTTAGTCAAAGTAACCGTAGCTCGTTGACAGTTTTGTTCTAGTGGTAGGTAAACCGAATCCCCAAATCCGAGTCCCAGTCCAAGAAACAGTCGTAAAACGATGTGTAAACCAATGCCGGTCTGGAAATCATTTATCCTAATTGGAATCTCCATCAAATCACAACGATGTGAGCTTCACCGTTGCAAGTAGTTCCATTAGGCTGGTGTCATTGCTTTACCGCACGATGTTTTGTCGCACGAACGATGATAAGTGGTGTCATTGCTCGTCCGATTTGCGTCCGATGTTTTTGACAGTTCAAGGTAAACAAACAACTAAAAAAATCCGGTGTAAAATAAATAATAACAATAATAAACAAATTTTGCTGGTAAATTTGTTTGGAGTAGAAAGGTCACAGATTACGGTCTAGCCCATTTATTTTAATTAAATTTCTGCGTTCAATTTTTTTCAATTCTTTCTGCGTTATTTCCTTTTTATTCATCTTAAGTAAAAATCAGGTAAGTTTATAGTTGAGTATATACTAAAATTCAAAAGAGCTACTTAAATCTAGGTTGGATTTCATTTTGTTCATTATACACATTTGTTCACATACATTCCTTTAATTCCTTAATAAGTATTAACTTCTACCGGTTAAAATATCATAGTAAATTGTAAAACCATCTTTGCAACACCTTTTGTTCCAGTTTTCTGGTTATTCACATTTGTCGAAATTGGTTTTCTGCTCTTCTGACAGCTTTTCAATCTGGCCTATTTCCTCTGCTGCTTCGGAAGAGAAATAATTTAAATAAATTTAAAATATTTGTAGCATGGATTCGGATTCTGAGACAGAGCTTCTCCTTGGAACAAGCTTCTCTTTGCGCTATACGTTGCTAAAGAAACAGCGCAAAGACACTAACGAGATATGGAAACATCGAGAGCAAAACGGAGAATACTTCACTCTTTTTCCGAAGCTGTTGGAGCAAGAAGGCAAATTTTTTGAATATATGAGGATGTCCAAGGAAACATTCTTCTTCATATTGAAAAAGATAGAGCACCTCATCTTTAAGTTGCCAACACACACACCAGCCATTTTTCCAGAAGAACGACTGATGGTAACTCTCAGGTAATCAAGACCACTTCACTAAATTGATTTATTTGTACATACTTCCATGCTTTACTTTAAACTACTATGCTAATGCTAATAACTACACTATACTACGATTTATTAACCGCCACCCGTTAAACCATAGTTACCTACGAGAACGTTCAACCGTCCTACCCGTAATTTCTACATCTACATTCTACCCGACATCTACATGAAAACATATTTGGTGTGAAGTACAGAAAAACGAAATATCCCATACAAAATGTATGGACTACCCAGGTAGGCCTGTTGATCGATTATGGAGTAACAACCGAAAAATGCGAATATTTAAATTCCTTTGAAAACTAAAAGTTTCATGCCGATACGACAATCCATTAAAAAGTTATTTGAAAACAAAACTCCAAATCTACCCGGGTAGCCGGCTGAACGGGTGCACCCGTTAATAAGTTCATTTTATTTCATTTAACCATTCCAAAATATTGAATTTTTCTTACATACTACTATATTTACACTACTATGTTTATTACTACGAATATACTACTATACTACTAACTTACTATATTTACAACTATGAAACTATATTAGTTCGTTTTGCTTTTTTTCTCTTACAATTCTATTAGTAAATGATAAAATTTCCTCCCGTGCATCCATCTGATCTTCTTCACTTAAGCTATCCAGAAGAGGAACTAAACTTAACATGAAATAATAGTTAGCGCTCTTTTCTTGCTTATTTTTTATAATTTCGTGACGCTCTTTTTCAAGCGCCACAAGTTCTTCCAAAATTACAGCGTCACTCCTTTTTTTTTGTGTGGGGATGGTTTTATGCGGGGTTTTAATGGGTTGCGGCGCTTCCTCTTCAACTATTTCTTCAAGACTCTCGTCTAAGTACTCTATTGGATACTCTGTAGAAAAAACATAAGAAATATTTTAATTCTGAAAATACCAAAATCAAAGTAACTTGTATTAATACCTTCCACTACTTCTAAGTTTCCCGTTCTGGGCCGAGAAACGAGGTTGTCAGCTAAAAACCTCATTTGATCCTTATATTTATATCGGATCGATATTGATCCCGACCCAGATGGTTGATTTTCTTTCTCAAGATTACGTTTATATGCGTCTCGCATGTTGCGCCATTTATTCCGTGCGACGATCCCTGAAACAAAATAATTTTCTTTAAAATCACGTAATATTTTCGACTTAAATATTAAAAAGGTTTTAAATTAAATACTTAGGCTAACCTACTATGTTATTTGTTTCTATATCTTTATTTTTAGGTTCTTATCAACTGGAATAACTTTTAAGTCACTATCGTTCTCATTTTGTATGGCCCATAACACAATAAGCGCCATTGTATATGAAACTTGCGAAGCCATTTGGAACGTTTTAAACGAGGAATTTATGCCTTTTCCTACAATTTCCGCATTCAAAAAAATCGAAAAGGAATTCTTTGAGAAATGGAATTTCCCAAATTGCATTGGAGCCATTGACGGGAAACATGTTAGAATGAAAGCACCGGCAAGCTCCGGTAGTCAATATTTTAACTACAAAAAATTTCATTCTTTGCATCTGCAAGCTGTAGCAGATGCAAAATGTAAGTTCATTACGATTGATGTTGGCGAGTATGGAAGCCGTAGCGATAGTGGTGTTTTCAATTCATCAACATTGCTAAACCTGATTAGTTCAAACCGCCTGAACATCCCGGACCCAAAACCTCTTCCAGGTTTTTCACAAAACATGCCCCACGTGTTTCTGGGGGACCAGGGATACCCATTGAAAACATTTCTTCTTCGGCCCTATCCAGAGAGTGAAGATGCATCTAAAATACTATTCAACAGTTCTTTGAGTAGGGCAAGAAGGTGCGTAGAATGCGCATTCGGTTTGCTTGTGGCCAAATGGCGATGCCTGAAAACCGAGCTTCAAGTAACTCCGGAGCATGTGTCTTTAATAGTGAAGTCAGTTTGCTTATTACACAATATTTGTATTGATTTGAAAGATACAATCCCAAATCCGGAAATAGTAATAGCAAACTGCAACGCAAACTCTAATAGGGCAAACCATTCCTCGCGTCAGGCCGTAGAAATTAGGGATTTTTTTAAAAACTATTTTTCTGGTTAGATAATACAATGGTTAGGTAATGTAATGAATTCAAGATTTGATAAATGAATTATGTATAGTTTATAATTTGTAGATATAGCAGTAGAGTATTTCATTGTGTAGTTGTAATTTTTGTAAATATATTACCGTAGGTTTAGAATGAATTCATTTATACAAGTAGTCTTTACATACCTGACAGATCCCATCTTCCATATTTTGCCATTGATGTTTTTCTATCAGTTTCTTAAATTTTAATATTTTCTTTCAAATGCATCAAATTATTCATCAACCATTTATACCTTTTTTTACATATGTTATATTTTCACTTTCTGCATTCATATGAACTATGTATATACAACAAAGTTATTGTTTGGAAACCCTCTCCAAAACTAACCATCATCCCAACACCGGCCACCTTTATCTGCCACCGCACCATGTGAAATGCTTTCTTAAACGCTTTTAACATAGTTAACCAATATGAAACAACTAATGCCTTAATAAAAAATCAACCTGAATCGTCCTGGTTTAATATATCAAAAACTGTGTCCAGCTGCAGCCCCATCATCCCTACACCGACCTCCTTTATCTGCCACCAAGCGACCTGAAATACTGCATCTGCAACTGAAATGCTTTCTTAAACGCATTGAACATAATAACTTATAACAATATGAAATAACTAATGCTTCAATACAAAAAATAAACTGAATCGTCCTGGTTTAACATATAAAACAACTGTGTCCGGCTAGATCGACGGTACGGAGTAGCCTCGTTGTTGGGATCACGGTATTAGTGATGATCGAATAATACATACCATGCACTTTCAGCTCAGCTCCAATCGCGTTCCATGCTTTAGATGTCACGTATTTATTCTTATAATTAGAATCTTTGTTATCCCACAGATGCCGGCGCTCTTGCACCAATAAAATTAATTTTTCCTCATCAATGCGGACGTCCACCATGGTTGCTGCTTATTCGTTGTATACAAACAACTATTTTCTGTTGTGTGGTCGAGAAAAAAGCCGCAAATTCAAGTTTATACAACCAAGTTCAGTTTGACAGATAAAATCGCACGACAAAATCAAATGATTTTGATTTTATCGTACGATTAAATCGTGCGAAGCCTGCAGCTGTCAAATCCCATACATTTTCGTCCGACAAAACATCGTGCGGTAAAGCAATGACACCAGCCTTACACGGTAATCTAATTTGAATCGATTCAAATCTTTAGAATCCGTCAAGTTGGGATTCGAATCCTTGTAATCCGTGTAGGGATCGAGTCTTCGGATCTTCCGAATCCCGATTCTGCGATGAAAACATAGCTAATTTCTTTGAGGTGCCCCAAAAGGTTAAAAAGTATCAAATTCACCAGAATTTTCCGTTGTGTTATTATAACATGCTAAACGGCGAATGCAATCCTCACCATCTCTTCTGCGATGTCGAATCACTATGAAATTCCATCCTGGTAAGGGTGTTGTCCCATCAGTGTTGTTATTTCCCATCTTGCAGCACTTCATACAAAATGCTTTTCATCCTAGGGCCGGAAAACCGCCTACTGGCTTACATCTCGATGTAATGAAGGAGGACAAACTGATCCAAAAACTGATGATCGACGAAAAACGTTGCTATCTATTTGGACGCAATCCCCAGATGAATGATTTCTGCATAGACCATGCTTCCTGTTCGCGCGTCCATTCAGCATTTGTATATCACAAACATCTTCATATTGCTTATTTAGTTGATCTAGGCAGCAGTAAGTAGTTGGCAGCAAGCTGGGGATATCCAACTTCTACCCGAAGTGTTTCTGAGTGTTTTCGTCATATTACATTGTAGCACACGGAACATTCATTGGCTCTGTCCGACTAGAGGCCAACAAGCCAACCCAGCTACAGATCAACAGCCAGTTCAGTTTCGGCGCCTCGACACGCCACTACATTCTTCGTGAACGGCCAACTGTCGGGTCGCGAACCAACATTATGGAAGATATTCCTATGATGGACACCAGCGACGGTACATTTCTGGGACTTCCAGAAAGTCAAACCGAACTGGATGTAAGTAAAAGCCATTTTTTTCCGACCATGTACAATAACTAGCCATTGTTTTATCGTTTTAGAACCTTACTGAATATAACACAGCACACAACCGCCGTATTTCAATGTTAGGAATATCCGACGATACAAGCACTGGTGCTAGTGCAGGTGGCGGTGGTGGACCTGTCGGAAACAGCGGCAGCAACTACAAGAAAAACAAACGCAACAAGCGTAAAGGAGTTGCTTTTAATGAGGACGAAATAATCATAAATCCCGAGGACATTGATCCTTCAATCGGACGCTTCCGCAATCTTATTCAATCGACCATCGTTCCTGTGTCGGTACCAAAGCGTGCCAAAATGGAAGTACAAAACAGTATGGGCATCGTCACCTCGCCGTCCGGTGGTTTGAAAACGGCCGTCTTCCACCACATGACAGCGCACGGCCAGCACGGACAGTCGAATAGTCTTGTAGCGCAGAGTCTTTATCACGGTATCGATCCGGCGGATGGCGGTGGTGGTGGACATGGCTCGTCCACAGATGCTCGGCACTTCGGAAGCTTCGACATGGACACGACGCCAAGTGGTCTAACGACAAAGCTCGGAATATTGTTGCCCAACCCAGCGCCGGATGTAAATCCAACCCCGGTAGCTGTGCGAGACACACTAGCACCTGTTTTTGCCGTTCCGGGCTCATCAACTTCTGGCGCCGGCAAAAGTGGTACGTTGGTCTTTGCGCTCGTTTTATTTTACTTCAATCTTTAGAATTTTTCTCGATTTTCTATTTCTACAGTGAAAATAAGCGAGAAAGTGCCAGAAGCGCCGGACGAACCAAAAAAGAAAAAATACGCCAAGGAACAGTGGCCCGGACGGAAGCCGCTCGGACTGGGTAGCTTTTAAAATAAGTTTTAAACAATATTTGACGCTTTGAAATGAACTATCCTCAAGTCTCTACGTCCATCAACAAGGCGTGGCAGAAATAAATCAGTGTGTGCACAATGCAATGATAAACGTTGTGTGAGTATTAATTATTTCTCTTCATTCGACAATGAATCGTAAATCTTTTTTCAAAGCTGGACAGATAAATAATTTCAAAATAAATGGATTTATTTCCACAACTAAATATAATTGTCCGCAATAGCTATCGCCTACCCGATTGCTACCGCGGGGAAATACTTTTTATTCATTTTTGCTTTTGCTTTTTCACTAGAGTACAATCAAATATTTTTTTCACTTTTATCTACCGCCGTTCTACAATCTGTAGTCAAACATTTCGTGGAAAGTAAGTTCTATCGAACAGTCCTGTTAATGTGCATACTTTTCCAAATATCCTTTGCTGTCCTTTCCTACCACCCATAACATCATATCGGCCCTTCGGCGTTAGTTACCCCGAAAGGTTTCTTATGCTGTATCATTCCATGCTTTTAAAATATAAATATATATAATAATAGATACAAAGTTTTATAAATTTTCTCTTTCTAATTCATTCTTCAACCTGCTCGTCCTTCCGATTCCGTTCCTGTACCGATGCCATGAGCTAATTCTTTTCCTATTCGTTACTTTAAAGATGTAGACGATTACAATTGCATTTTAACGTACGAACCCCCTCCTTGCACATTATTAGTTATCATTGACCATTAAATTATCTATCAATAGAAACGCACTTAATGCCGCAGATTTGTCCACGCTAGACATACTTTAGAATACGTTCCTATGTATTAACTGTAGTGATTAAAACAAAAAACACTGAACGTCGTTTCCATCTGTCGGCTGCTTTTATAGTTCGCGTTCTAACATGTTTATGTGCACTTACAATCTATATAGTTTTGTTTTTCTTATACGTTTTCCTGTTTTGTTTACCACCTACCTGTTCTCTCGTTAGTTTCTTCCATTGCACCGTTTCTTTATAGTTTGCAACCATTGCAATAGAACAACAGATTCAGACTTTGTCCAGTCGGATTGAATAAACTCAAAAAGAATAAGGTTGATACCATCCCTCCTTTCTCTGGACACCAGTGGACACCGAAGTAGAGACGCGACGAGTGAATATTATGTATCGTTGCTTCGATTTCTTTTGCTAAATAAGTAATTGCCCTATATCTGATATCCGCGCTTAATAGTTTGTTTGCCATATGCTACAATATATGGAGAATTTCGTCATTAAACTGCTGGCCGGCTGGTTTTAAGTCAATCGGCCAAAATCCAGCCCCTGATTCGGGATACGCTTTGGCCGATTTCCGATGTTTCCGATGACACATAGAGACACACTGCCCCGCTCACTCTATTGCCACACGTCGCGCAAATTCATGTTACCGAATTGATTGCTTAGTTTGTCACTGGTCGCTGCTGGTTGCTGCTGCTGCGGGACGGGTTTGGAAAAGTTGGCAAAGGCAGCCGGTACACCAGTTACTCCGCCAAGCATCGCCGGCTGTTGCATACTAGCCATGGGCGGGAAACCCATCCCTAGCGGCGGTTGTTGCTGTTGCTGAGGGTTTTGTTGCTGCAGGAGAGGATTTGTCACGTACTGGGGTGGCATTCCGGCATACTGTGGTGGCACCATCCCGAGAGGTTGCGGAGGTTGCGATTGAGGATTGAACATGGGAGCATTGCTGTACATCATCGTATGCCCCGGAGGCACACCTGAAACGGCGCCTCCTGCCATCAGCGGGAATGCGACCGGCACTTGGCCAGCAGCACCGGTCGAAGCTCCATTCATTCCGGGGAACGTCTGGAATGCACCGAATGAATTGGCCGATGCCGGAACATTTGTAGCCGCAGGGAATGTGCTGCCAGCTTGTTGAAACCCACCGAATCCTCCACCTGCTGCGCCGAAACCGCCGCCTATAGCTGGTCCAACTGTAGCTGGGCCCGAACCATATAGTGCCATAATTTTATCTTTTGTCAACTTTCCACTCATATCCGCGCCTCCGCCGGAACCCGATTGATTGAAAAAGTCCGCTTCTGCCTTGGCAAGATCGTCCGTTTCCGTGTTTTTTCGCTCCAGCAAGTCCAGCCCGTTGTTCTGTTCCACGGTTGAAGCACTTGTTGCTTGTGGACCGTTTGGCATTTTACCACTGCTACTGCTGGTGCTACCCTCGCCAAGCGAAAGTCCCAGCAAATCAGCTCCGGCACTTGCGTTCGACCCTACTGTTGTCCCTGCACCACCGTTACTCGGGAGGTTTGGTGTGTGAGACGAAGTTCCATCCGAGGCGGGAATACTTATGCCGGAATTCCGGCTCGACTGCTTCGTGCTACTGGCCGGTGCCTTCAACTTTGGCACCGAGGCCGCACCAGCCGATGCCATCGACGAGCCCGTACCGCCCGACGAATGCGAACTCGAGGCGGTGTTCTTCTTCTCGGCAACGGCGCCGAGGGGAGATGACAGTGATAATCCCACGCCACCCGATACGCTACCAGCCGATGAACTGGACTTCTTTTTACGCTTCTGCCTTTCGATCTCCTCGTCGATCTCTCGATCCCAGTCCACTTTGGGCGGTGGCGGAGGAACCCATTCGCGCGCGAGATACTTTTTGTGCTCATACTTCGCCCGGATGAAGCTCTCGAGTGCGGAGTCAGTCTGCGGTCGACGAAACCCGTCCGGTATCATAGCCTCGTATACAGCGCGAGCTCTCGAATTACCCATCTGTTCTAGTGAGACCTACAAATGGAGCAAGGTTAAACAAATAGATAGTTAGGCATTAAAAAACAGCGTCCAATAACATATGGGTCGTTTTAACAAAAAAAATCCGACTTGGTTGAGTTTGCATGTAATTTTATGACTATGGTTTAATGGTATTTGGTTTCACAATTCCATGATACAATATGTAGCAACCATTTTCAACAAAAATCGATCGATCAAAACGAGATTTGGAAAAATTAATGTTCTTACTTAACGCGAAAAAAAAAACATTAGAAAATTAGTATGTTTCCAAACTACCCCCACCTTTCTCGTAGGGGGGGTAACGTAATTAATTAAACTATGCCGGCTTCGTATCACGACAGTATAGGTACGGCGCATGGGCACCTATTTCTCTATTTTTTTAAGGGTTTCCTTCGTTATCCTTCGACATTGACGATGATGTCACGTGTTTATACCCAAAATCGGCTCTCTCGCTCACTTTTTACGGTTCTTTTCCCTTCCGTTTGGTACGGCCGATTGACAAACTTTTGAGTACAAACCATTCCACTAATCGATCACTTACCACCTGCTCCGGAGTCCAGCTGTCCAAATTAACCGACTTCACCCGACTGATGTGTACGCCCAGATTACGGTGGATGCCGGCGCACCGGATGCACAGGAAAACGCCCAAATTCCAGGAAGCCCAGCGGGGCCCTTTGGCATCACAGTCGACGCAGTACTTGTTGTCATCGTCCCGCAGCATCTTGGTCAGCAGCATCTGACACTTTTCCTGTATCTGCTTCTGCCGCTCCGTCTCATTTTTCCTGCTCATTTTACTTCTGCCCGGTACTTCTCCTTCCCAACGTTTTTCTAACGCTTATTGTCACTAGGCCACAAGAAGCTTTAGCCGTTCGCTTTCAGTTCAGTGACGTCCGGCCTTTCCCGTTCTTATCTTCCGTTTCTTATCGTTGCGTATGAGTTCGCTCCGCTCGAGTCTGCCGTTGCGGTCAACCAACGGGCCACCGTTGATAGTAAAGAATGAAACAAAAAGAATGTCATTAGATAAATCATTACTGTACTGTTCGGAGAAAGCGCATCGAGGCGATTGATTCAATTAAAAACGACCACTTTTAAAGGCTAAGGGGCATTGGGTTTGATGAAGGTAAAAGTTAATTAATAATTCATTTTTCATTTTGCGCTATTCCCCAAATTCGCCATATCCCCCATGGCAATGCGGGCGTCTGCGTGTCACTGCACAATGTCCGCTATGGTTCTTCAGTTCGATTGAAAAAAAAAACGAATTAATTCGCACGCGTGGTGTTAATTTACTAAGATGAATGTTTGATAAGTC
This sequence comes from Anopheles coustani, assembly GCF_943734705.1. Taxonomy (NCBI): domain Eukaryota; kingdom Metazoa; phylum Arthropoda; class Insecta; order Diptera; family Culicidae; genus Anopheles; species Anopheles coustani. The sequence continues at coordinate 94,504,457 of NC_071288.1, read as the reverse complement.
GTGATTTTATAACTTTTGTTTTTACTTCAGGCATTCCTTGGCTTAGGGTAGCAGTGCACGACAGTATTACAAGCAAGTTAGATACACATGCGAAAGCTAACGATTGTTATCGGAAATCGTTACAGAAACTAACTAACAAGTGCAGCGAATCCTAACATTGCTCACTCATTGCTTATTTAGGTTTGACGAATTTGTGTTCACGTCACATCAACGTACGTAATACTTTTGCCGTTTACACAATAAATGTAGCGCAATGTAGGAACACAAGACTTCTTGTTGAGCGATGCCACCGCGAACTAGTCGATCTTCAGAGAAACTTTTCGTTATTAACATACATGGAAAGATAAACTCAATTTCATTTGCTAGGCATAATCAATGGGGCAATGGTTTAATTAATTACTCATCAATTACACTGCGTATTTGGCTAACACCGAATGCATTTCCACTATACACTCGAGGGGCGGAACACTTATCCTGGTAGCGGTTTTGTTATCAAGCCATTGCCTACGTACCTCCGGTGATGAATGCCAACTATTTACCAACAAACGCCCACCCACAAGTAGGCAGAAAACGATCAGCACTATTGGGACAATTTCCTTTAAGAAATCGCCCTGCGAAACTTTGTTTGCTCAGCAGGTGGGTTAGATGAGTTTCCTTGCTGTTCGTTGTCCAAAAAGCGCTGCTAGCAATTCGCAAACTTTTCTTTTTGCTGGTTGACATGAACAAGTCATCGATGGCACAATTGTAGCGATGGGAATGTCATTTAAACGTCACATCTACAATCAAAAATAGCTGCTATTCTACACTTCGTAGCGAATTGAACATATCAATGAAGCCTGCGTTATAATTAATTACATTGAAAAAAATTAAGTAAGCTAACTTTTTGTTGTTTAACAAATGGTTTTGTTCAATCGTTCCTTAAACAAGAACTAGTTGGAACGCTGGGTAGTTCTTTTTAAGTAGAACCGGTTCGTGGACTACTCTGATGTCAAACCGGTTACCAAGCCTTTTTCGACAGCTGTCATATCAACCGGTCTGAAACGGTTTTGTGCGGCTCACAAAAACAAAGTTCCTTCGAGCGCCATGTGCTACCTCTTACCATCTCGCTCTAGCGAATAGCTACTTGGTAAGCATGGTTCTGTTCTTTCATTTTCTAACCTCCAAAAGTAGTCGAGTTGATTGTCAACTTACCCGGGATCTCGTGTGGTCGAAGTGAAACGCGTGGTCGTCGAGGATACAAGCACTTGCTGCGCTCTGCATTCATTTTACGGATATTTCCGAATTTTATCGTATATTGCATTTTAACTTGTAGTTTCTACTCATCATGGAAGTCGGTAAGTGTGTGGAAAAATACTAATGTTGGCGGAATTGTGTGGTTTCAACTTTTAATGGTGTCGAATCAATTGTAACATTCGTGTTATATTCCAGACTTTCCTGTATCGCCTATTAAGAAGGATAAAAAGAAGAAGAAGGTCAAGCAGGAACCGGGAGCGGAAGAGATTGCAAATTTGGGCGAACTGCAGCGTACTGGCGATTTTCAGCTCAAACCTTCGGAAGCGATCGCCCGCCTGGACACTTCCAAATGGCCTTTGTTGCTGAAGAACTTTGATCGGTTGAACGTGCGGACCAATCACTACACTCCTCTTCCGTTCGGAGCATCCCCGTTAAACCGGAAGATTAAGGATTATGTTACGGGCGGCTTCATCAATCTTGATAAACCATCGAATCCTAGCTCGCACGAGGTTGTAGCGTGGATTAAGAAGATTCTGAAGGTGGACAAAACGGGCCACTCTGGCACCCTCGATCCCAAGGTAACGGGATGCCTGATCGTATGCATCGATCGTGCCACTCGACTGGTAAAGAGTCAGCAAAGCGCTGGCAAGGAGTATGTGGCGGTTTTCAAGCTTCACTCGGGTGTGGAGAAGGTGGCGAAGGTCACCCAGGGTTTGGAGAAGCTCCGCGGCGCCTTGTTCCAGCGGCCGCCGCTGATTTCGGCTGTCAAGCGTCAGCTTCGTGTGCGAACCGTATACGACTCGAAACTGCTGGATTACGACGACAAGCGCAACATGGGAGTGTTTTGGGTGAGCTGCGAAGCTGGCTCCTACATCCGTACGATGTGCGTCCATCTCGGATTGGTGCTTGGTGTGGGCGGGCAGATGTTAGAGCTTCGCCGCGTCCGCTCCGGCATACAGTCGGAGAAGGATGGTATGGTCACGATGCATGACGTCCTTGACGCGCAGTATCTGTACGAAAACCATAAGGATGAGACGATGCTACGCCGTGTGGTTAAACCCTTGGAGGGGCTGCTCGTTGGCCACAAGCGCATCATGATGAAGGACAGTTCGGTGAATGCCGTGTGCTATGGGGCAAAGATTTTACTGCCCGGCGTGCTACGCTATGAGGATGGTATCGAGCTCGATCAAGAGATCGTGATCGTAACCACCAAGGGTGAAGCTATTGCACTGGCGATCGCTCTCATGACCACGGCCACGATGGCTGGTTGCGATCATGGAGTCGTAGCCAAAATCAAGCGCGTCATCATGGAGCGCGACACTTACCCACGCAAGTGGGGTCTTGGGCCAAAGGCTTCGATGAAGAAGCAGTTGATTGCTGCCGGCAAGCTCGACAAATATGGTAAGCCGAACGAAAACACCCCGAAAGATTGGTTAACTAGCTACACGGACTTCAACCGTGGTGCGGCCAACGGAAATGGAGCTGCCTCCGAGGATGTTGGTGGTGGTAAGCGGAAGCTAAGTGTTGGCGAGACAACGATGGACACTTCTGCAGCCGTGGAAGCCGGTAATGGAGAAGAGCAAAAAAAGAAGAAAAAGAAGAAGGACAAGAAGGACTACGAAGCTGGCGCTGAGACGATGGATCAGTCGGTACCAGCGGAAGAGGGCGAAGCAGGAGCAGCGGATGAATCGAAAAAGGAGAAGAAAAAGAAGAAGAAAGTCGCTGAGTAGAGCGAGAATTAATCATTTTTGGGTGATTATACTTTTTGCCGAGTGCGAACAGATACTATCAATCATATGATTTATTTGATAGAGTACAGTGGTAACTATTGCATTACATGAATCAACCAATAACTCCTAAACCAGCGCAGTCTACAATTTCAAGTTCAGTTTAGATATAATCGATGATTCGTACTTTGTTGAAGTGTACAAACAATCTTTCCGGAACCGATTATGAGCAGTCAGGAGTCATTCAAGTTCATTAGAACTAATTAGAAATGAAGTAAGTGCGACCAGCTTCACAATTTCTTCCTTCTTTTATAATATGAAGATTAATGTTCAGATGTAACATTTACATTTTTAAGTTTCCTTTGCCTGTTACTTCAGGCAGGAACTTATGTTTAATTTCGAACTTTTATCAGGCATGATAATGAATTGCTATTTTAGTGTTAACAAATAAAAGATGAACTTTATGTAAGTACCAAAAAACAAATAGACGTGTTTTAATGATTGAAGTCCTATTTCAAATGTTTTGATTAGTTGGCTACTTTTCCCATGTTCGTACATGACGACTATCTGAACAAACAAAAGACAAAATCTTATACACTCCTAATGTAGAAGAAGACTCCTTTATTGTATTGAGCGATCTTGATCTTAACACTTTCTTGACGGGCATGTACGGGCTAGCTTGGCTTGATGGAGCCGAGGCTGATCGCGGTGATTGCAGCATGTTTTCTGCAGAAAGCACCCGTTTACAATGTTTTAAGAAACTGTATCCAAAACCGTTTATTACCGAGTCCTCACCTGACTCAACTCTCCTTCCTTATTTTGGGAAGGGTTTGAAGTGGTTGTCTGAACCAACTAACATGATCTGTTCAATCAATACTTTATTGTTTCTGGTGCATTCTCATTAGAGAAGTTACTTTAGTCATTCTAATTCTATGAGTTGCATGAGCTAAAATAGCTGGGATTCTCATAAAGTAACCTGATAGGGTATTTTTCTGGACAATGATATTGAATTTCATCCTTATGCAAAAAGCGAGGAAATATGTCTATGCTAACGGCATTTTTAAATATTACCCAAGATCGTTTCTACTAAGCTATAAGTTAGGCCACATCAAGTAACCTCATTATGCACATGTCATTGGAAATCCGAAAAATAAAACCGGTTTTAACGGTTATTGTGGGATACATTGGAAATAAACACTCGCAGAAACAAACTTGCATGGTAAAGTATTCATGTAAAAGTCAGAAAACATGGTTAAAACGTGACTTGCCGTGCATATTGCTTTCTCCATCGGTCTATTGTTGTTTTAAACGAAAGGCAAAAACTGTTCGCAAATGTCCAGCGGGTTCAGAGTTCCTTTGTTCGATGGGTAGGTGCGCACTTCCTGCGTACAGCTCCTTCCCTGAATAGAATAGCGAACCTTCTTGCATTTGATTCCACAAGTAAAACACAAATATCATTGCTAACGTCGTCGAGAAACGAAAATCTTTCTATTAGTAGAATTTCTATGTAAAATGATTGTTATTGTTTCTACGTCTCAGTTTTGGAACTGGGTGTGTCATTCCAGTACCAGGAACGGTGCGAACCTAGTTTCGCGACGAAGTGTCAGGTCCGAACGCGACGTTTAGTTCGTTAAGAGCAGCGGTCGTGGAAGGACGTTCACGCACGGCGTTGCTGAGTGTTTTTCTCTTGATGGGCTGGTCGTTCGCAACGTACAGCAGCGTTTTGTTGATTTTGGTTTATGTCAAACCATCAGTGTGAGAGAGAAAGAGAGAGGGCAAGCAGCTAAATTGTGACAGCTCGCTTTTTATGTACGGGCATTTTGAAGTGAAAAAAAGTTCATCATTTAGACATTACTAAACTGCGAAGTTAAAGAAGAACACTGTGAAAAAAACGAATAAACAACAAACGGTTCTAAGCCATCTATCCACAACACAAAGGATTTGAGTCCTGTTTAACGGAAGGAGTAGTGTGTTTTGGAAAGTTTTCTTCAACAGTGTACGTTGTGTGTATCGAAAAAGGTTAGTGATTAAGTTATACCAGAGAATTGTAGATCATGCAAATATTGACGGTATTAGTTTAGTGACACTGCAGTACGAACAACGGAAGAAAATGTTATTCCGGTTTCGTTACTTAAACAGTTGAAAAGCATGTGAATTTACTGCACTAGTACCCTCCCTTTCGGTCAACCTGGCGAGGGGGGGAACATCTTTAATTCTGATACTCTCCTTCTCTTTCCCTCTCTCGCTCTGTTTGTCGTGTTGAAAATGAGCGGCATCTGTTTCGCATTGGTGTATCAAACAAGCGAGAAGGAATGAGCGAGATGCAAAAATGAGTGCAAACTATTTTCGGTAGTGATGGGAGTTGGTGAAATGGTAGAACGGGAAAGCAGGCGAGAAAGATAGAGATAGAAAGAGCGTATCGCGTGAGAAGGGTGCATATTAGCGATGAGCGGGTCGACCTGAACCAATCGGGTCGGAGCCATCCGTAAACGATCCGGAGCGGTTCGGGTCGTAGTGGCAATTCCAATGAGTCCGGATCGACCCGTCCCTGGAACACGAACGTGGAGCTCATACAAATCATAGCAAATTCTTGCCAAATCCGCATACAAATAGTTTAAGAGATTTGCTTCCGAAAGCTGTATCAAAATCAGTAAAACTGAAAAAGAAAACCCCTGTTGGAATCCTCTCTATCTGTTCTTCCTTCTACACTCTCATGTCTCGAGCTGCCACAGCGGGTCTCGAACCGCGCCTCTGCTAATCCCAGTCTCCCCCTCTTGATTGAGAATGGCGCGCTAAAGGTATATATATGTCTTGTAGTACGCGTTTGTAGGACGGGTGCTTGTCGCTATTCCCCCCAGCGTATTGTAGGTTGCTTTGCCGCCGCAGAGCTGCTTAACCGAAGCGGGGCATTTAAGCATCTCGGTTGTCGCGGCAGCAGAAGGGGCGCGATGGGGAAAAATTTATGGCGGTGGTGGGAGTATAACATTTTTGCGTTGGTGTACAAGAGACAAGGCTATTATCATCTCGAACTAGCATATGCTTCGCTGCACCTACCAGTCGACCCGGAATCGCTTCTTCTAGGGACGAACTCGATTCCGGGTCGATCCGTGAAAAGAATCGTAAGACTCATCACTAGTGCATATATTGAATATTCTTTTTTGTGACTAAAACACCTCATCCCCCCTGTAGGCGGGGGGTTGTGCATTTAGGATGCGGCTTGCAGATTTATATCGTACGCGGCAATGTGACACGTTCCTCATCACCAAGGTGGACTTACTTGATTTCGTACCTCCGTCGTTTGTATGATTTTGTTCCGCTTTTGGCAATACATTTTCATTGCGCGCATCTTCTACGGAAAGGTTAGAGTTAGTCTCATGCTAAAAGCATAAAACCAGAGGTTCCAAAACAGAGATGGAACCTACGTTTGCACTGGCGCAGGACAGAGATGGGGCACAATTGGTGGTAAAAAAATCTGGACACATTTGGTGGAAAAAAGTGGAACCAGTCAACAGAGAGTGTACAGCATTCAGCGAGCCACATGAAAGGGGGAACAGCAGTCCACTTGCATAGTGCCGTTTCTTTTCCACGTTTTATTCCTTCGATCACTCTGGCGTGCGGACTTGTTTTGATAGCAATACATAAACGGTGGAGCATTAGCTGGCAATGCTTTATTTAGCATCCGGTTTTTTCGAATCGTCTTGCCAAATTTTGTGCAGATGGAAAAATGGGCTTGTTTGCGCATTGCGTGGCGTATTTTGCTTACCCTTGTAGTGTGCACATCATGCATCAACGGACACTTTTCCGTTACAACTGGAAATTTGAAAACGCATTCGCATTGTTTATGGATTTCTTGTGAGGACTCTTTTAAATTAACCTCTTGGGCCTGGTAGGCCCTTGCAACGTTCGACGTAAAACGTGCATTCGGTGCATCTATAAATAATGAATGTCAACGCTGAGTACAATGCGTGTGCATCAATATTCTCGATATCGACGTGGAGGGGCTAATCCCTCCTGAATCGCTTAAGCGCTTTTGGTAGGCATTAGCAGGATGATTTCTGCAATGGGTTCGAATCAAATATAATCTTTGTTAGTCTTTTCAAGGAACGAAATTATCCACAAGATTAAGTGTGGAGGGTGCCAATTGGATTTAGTGATCCTTGTATTTTCATTTTAAATAAGCTGATCGTCGGGTATAGTTGATATTTGAACATCAACGAATTAGATCACGTCTATAATAGCTCACGTGGATGACAAATGAATCTTTCTAAAATAACATGGTATTGCTTTGGGTTTTTGCAGATCAATCGTTCGGTTCGTCGATAAATTTGTCCCCCAGCCAGGACTACGATGGAAGGGCTTACAGTGGCTTCGGCGGATGACGATTCCGCTGCGGATGGTGGCGGTGGGGGAGGCGCAGCAGGGAGCGATGTAAGCAACGAAGAAACCCGAAGATGCAATGCCCATCGAGCTGCCAGACCACCCATAGGCTGTGGAGGACCCAAAACTAGCAACACGTTGACGACGGGAATGGCGGGAACAATGATGGTCGGTTGTGGTGGCGGTGGTGGAGGCGGAGGAGGAGTTCACAACCGGAAGAAAAAGCAACAACAACGACAGCAGCAGCAGCTACTGTTGTTGCATCAACACCAACAGCAGCAACAACTACAGCTGCATGGAGGAGGTAAAAAGCAGAAGAAGCAACAGAAGTGGAAAGCTAACAAGTACCGCGGGGGAAGGGGAGGCGGCCTAGATCGGAAAGCCGGTACGGCGAGAGGACGAAATGAGGATATGCCTTCGAACAATGGTATCTTGGCCAGTGAAGATGATCCAGGAGTAGCTGGCGTTGTTGGTGGAACGTTACCGGCCTCTGGTGATACCCAAAATCAACCGCAATCTGAGCAACCCGGATCTTTTCATCAACTTCATCAGGGCGTCGGCAAGAGCAATGCACAATCTACTCTGCAGTCGAGCAGCATAGCGCAACAGGGGTCCCACCCACACCAACAAACATCTTCCGTCGGTTCCCAACAGCAGCAAGGTCATGGCGGTCCACAGCCGCTAGCTGCCGTACAATCACAGAAGGGCAAACATTCAAAGCAGCAGAACCTCAGCCCGATGGGCCTGCGGAACAAGCGGCTCCAGTCCGTGTCGAAGTTTTTTCTCCCCGATAAGCGCCCGCGCAAAGACTGCATCGTACCACCGACAAAGTTCCTGCTCGGTGGCAACATCTCCGATCCGCTCAATCTCAACAGCCTCCAGAACGAGTCCGAGAATGCCGTCACACCGAAATCGTCCCCCATACCGACACCGCCGCACTATAAGGCGAAGATCGAGGTGATCATTCCGCCGAACATTAACGATCCGCTGCATTTGCTCGATCCGGTCGATTCGGTTGAGTACGAGATGCAACTGTGTTCACCAATGAAACGGAAGCAGCGACCGCGCAACAAACGTAAGCGCAAATCACGTACCGCTACGGACAGACATTTGGACGGACCGCCTCTGCTGGCAGCGGATCAGCTTCCTCCACCAACGGGCGCGGTGGTGGAAGGCAGGGAGGGTGTAGGGCAGGGACTGGAAGAGGCGGCCACCGCAGAAGAGGCGTCATTCACTGGCATCGGACAGAAGTTTGGCGAGTCCACTAGTGGTGATTCACGAAATCCGCTGGCGACGGATGGATTTCCCTTTCCGGACACGGGTGCCTCGCATCATCATCATCATCATCATCAATATCTAGCCCAGCAGCACCAGCAGAGTGGTCTTCTAGTTCAGCAAAGTAATTACACTGCTGGTCCTGGCGCTGGAGGATCTTCTTTAGCAGGGTTTGGCAGTAGTGTGCACGTTGGTGCCAGTGGAAGCACTGCGACCGGAAACGTCACACAACCGGACCAGCTGGATCGCGAGCGGGAAAAAGCGATGCGAAACCTCAAGCTCGATCTCGAAAGTGCTGGTGGGCGGAAGCGGCGCACCAGCGAGAGTACAAACAGCACCAAGAACAAGCTCCGGCGAATGGACTCGATGGACAAGATCGTGAGTCCCGTGATTCCACAGCCGGGCGGTTGGAAACGGGCGCACTGGCCAGCGAACGCAGGTGGTAGCGGAGCGGCAGGCAGTGCCGGTCGCAATCGGACACGCACCTTTTCCACTGCCTCGAACACCGAAGAGCAACATGGCGACGGGGAGGGGGGTACTGCAAACGATGCTCCACAAATTGTTCTAGACACAAATCGTCATCAATCGGTCGAAAGGTCAAACTCACTTTCGGCTAGTGGTGGGGCGGTTGGTGTTGGGCTGCCAACGGATGTTGCACGGGGCCCAGAAGAGTTGGCAACTCAGCAGGTTAAACCGGCAGGCTCGACTGATGAAGAGCACCAAGGGGGAGGGGAGCGTACCGGTGGCACGGTCAGTATCATTCCTCGTCCGCTGACGGCTCTTGCAGCCTCGAGTAGATATCACTATGGAAACTACGATCGTTACTATGGCTACCATAGCTTGAACGAGTTTATAGACGTGCGGTTGAAGGTGTTTTTGCGCAACCCGTACCTGTTTCGCGATAAGGATATCCTGGATATTGGCTGCAACGTTGGCCTGATGACAATCGCAGTAGCAAAGATGCTGCACACGAAAACAATCACCGGCATCGACGTGGATGGCAAGTTGATTGCGAAAGCACGTAAAAATCTGGCCAACTACGTGCGGCTACCGAAGAAGACCATGTCTGCAATGGCCGGACGGAGAGCGATATCAACAGCAAGTGCCACCGTCACCTCCGATAGGCAGCAAAAGCACGAGCACGAACTAAAGGATGAAGATCTACCGACACCAAACATTAGTGCGGCCACGGCACCGTTAGCGACACCCATGCACGTACCGGAACTACCAGCAGGAGACAGGATAGAGAGTTGCACTGACGACGGAGCAACAGGTGGTACCGATGAGATGCTTGAAGGGCTGATCAAGTCTTCCGATTCTGTATCGGTTGCGACCGATCCTGACGAAAGCGTTGCAAATGTTGCGAAAATCGAAACGGAGCAACCGGCTACTACCACCTTGGGGGAAGCGGCTGGGCAGGACGAACCACAGCTATTAGCCGAAGATCCGGAGCAAGCTAAACAGTTTGAGTTAAAGCATTCCGCTTTGGTGCAGCGCTTAAGGCAGAAACGTCACCGGAAGCAGTTCGGTGGGAAACATCAGAAGAAGAATCAACATCACCACCAGCATCACTTACGCCACGGTAGTAGCGCTAACCAAGCGACCGCCGGTGGCCGGGGGAAAACAGAATACGCACACTACTTTCCCATCTCGTTTCCGCTTACGATGGGAAATCTGAGCGGAAAGGAATATCAGATGGACATCGGAAGGCCGGAAAATAAATTCCCCCATAATGTTCGGTTTAAAACGGTAAGAGAATGGTACCCACGGCTTAACTTTCAACACATAAACGCGAATGAATTATGGATGTTTTTAAAGAAAATGCTTGTAGGACGTTTATGAGTTTGAAGACAGAAAGTCGTTCAATGGTTTTATGTAATAACGGCTTCAATTTCTTATCAAATGCAATCAACAGATGAACTACGTTGTCAAAGATGAGTCGTTCATCAACAACGACACCCAACAGTACGATCTGATACTGTGCCTTTCCGTGACCAAATGGATTCACCTCAACTACGGGGATGCGGGTCTCAAAATAGCTTTCAAAAGGATGTTTAACCATCTCCGGCCAGGTGGTAAACTCATCCTGGAAGCCCAAAACTGGGCCAGTTATAAGAAGAAGAAAAAACTAACGGTATGTCACCTCGGCGTGTTGGTTACAACATTTTAGATTTTATCGTTAACTATCTGCTTCCGCTCTATTCGCAGGAAACTATTTTCGAAAACTATAAGAACATTGAGTTCTTTCCTAATCGCTTCCACGATTACTTGCTCAGTCCCGAGGTTGGATTTAGTCACAGCTATCCGCTGGGGATACCGCGCCATTTAAGCAAAGGTTTTCGAAGGCCTATACAGGTAAGGGAACGAAACCTAAGCAGAGCAAATAAAGAGAATTAGTCTAATGAAATTATGTTTCCTACCCACAGCTTTACATAAAAGGTGATTTCACGCCGTCCCAGGCAAAATGGAGTGATACGTATCATCCGGGAACACCGTACGAAAACCATCGCGGTATTTACACGGACATTGTGACCGCTTCGCAAACGGCTGGCAACTGCATTTGGGGTGCAATGACCCCGTACGCACCGAGTTACAGCTATCGGCAGCCATCAACCCCCTCACACGTTGGCGGTAGTGGTGGAAGTGGTGGTGGTGGTGGTGGCGGCGGCGGTAGTGGCAGTGGTGGTGGTAGTGGGGGATTCGCCTGTACCTCTCCGTACTACAATCCGCGTCAAACGGACAGCTATCTGCCGAGTTACGATAATATTGGCAACAATCATCGCCCGGGAAGCTACTGCTTCGCGTCGCCACTCTACTACTCGACCACCTGGTCGCCTCCTTCGGAGATGATGGCAACGAGTGGTGGTGGCGGTGGATCGTATCGCCGGTCCGCTTCAAACACGCCCAACTCGGCCAGTATCAGAAGCACGGATAACGATGAACATTATTATGCCGGTGCGGCAGGAGGTGGTGGCAGCCAGCGACGTCATCACGTGTATCCACCGATCGATGTGTTTTCGCCAATGCTCGGGCACGAGCATATGCGGTCCTCGGGCAGTTTCCGCAATGGTGGTGGAGGTGCTATGACCGATTCAGACTCGGAACCCTCGTCGAATTCGGCTTCGCAAACTCCCACACGGCAGCAGCAGTTCCTGACGGACGATCAATCTAATTCGCCAAGTGGCCATTCTCAGCCTGATAAGTAAAATGTATGCCGCCGCGAGGATACATTTGCCCCTGTGATCGTTTTTTTTTTAAAACAAACTATCAAATCAGCCACATTCGAAGAAAATGAGTGCTCTGAAAACAGTAAAACAGGAGGACTTTTGTAGATTCAGGGACGAGACGTAGTCACACAAGCACAAAACACCATGGTATTTGTGCGTGCCAACGTGATAAAGATTTCAGACGACAGTGTTTCTTTAAGATTCAACAACGGAACCAAAAACAAAAGAAAAGAGAAGCGAACTTTACATCTTTATCTCGTATTTGCAACTTTGCACCAACTGACTAAAGCACAATTCTTTACTACAAATAATATGCATAGTGTCGCTTTCGAAAGTGGCAATGTTTGGCTAAGTGTTTCCAAGTTGAGTGATTGATCGAAGGTATTTTACTTATTTGTTTTTGTTAGTTTCCTTCTCCGGCCAGTTGCGAATGACGGGTGGGGCTAGGATAAGGCTTTCTCTAATTTTAATCGTTCTTTTCTGCGTAACACTAACAGCGATTTACAGGTGGACAGTTAGTACACCTGTGAGTTGACAACTGTAAATTGAAGGTTGTTTATTCGATCGTAATTTGTAATATACACAAATTAACCTGCGGTAGTCGGCGATGATAATAAATACTGTAATTTAACATTCGCACGATCTTGTGTTTAAGCTAAATTTATCCGAAAGTTTGCTGAGTGAAAGTATTATCGGGCGTCACCGCTTCAAGGAACCATCAATGTTAATTAGTTCGGTGTGGTATCAAAAGAACGGATTTCGTAGAAAATAACATTTGAACAATTCTCGCGGAAGCACGTTTACTAGCTTCGTAAACGTATAGTATGCCAACAGAGAGTCAACATGTATTAACTTGAATTAACTTGAATAGACCATTCGTTTGAGGGGCCATTAGTGGAAATCGGTTAAGAAACTAACAATTCTTATAACTTGAGTTATTTTTTAAGCGGAATTCAAATCAAGGTTGCTTTACCTTTTCGCCCGAAGGGCGAACCCATTCCCACACATGTGTTTTTCTTAAAAACAAGAAATGATGGTAACATTTTAGGTGGGACAAACTTGCGTGTATTGAAAGCCCTTTCATTTAAGGTTAAAAGAATCAAACGTTGTTAATAAATTGGCAACATTTTAACTAATTTAGTAATCGAGGTTTATGTACCTTGTTCATTCTCAAAAACTAGACAAGATGGAAAGACCTTTTGTTACACAAAGTTGCGTGCCTTGAAAAGACTTTGCATTTGGGGGGTATTTTGCCAACATAGATCCAGGTAATAAAAAGTTATTAACAAATTAACTATTTCGGCAGTATTTCAAGTTATGGCCAAGGTTTTCGAAGCATGTTGATACTTGGCGCGCTGTAGCTTCATTCTAGTGGTGGGTAAATCGAATCCCCGAATCCTAATCCTAACCCATCAAACAATTGTGAGACCCCCATCAATTCACAACCGATAACTCACTTTCTCCGAAATAAAAACATGCCATATACGTGACTAATTCGATTCACCTCGTGTCTGGAGCGAGTCCCAAAGAAATCAAATCTTTTTTAAGTCCCAATCTAATCAAATCTTTAGAATCCGTCAAATGGGATTCGAATCTTTTTGGAATCCGTCTAGGGATCGTATCTTCGAATCTTCCGAATCCCAATTTTGCCAACACTACCCAGTGGGTTGGAGTCGCTTCATTTTTTAGAGAGGTCCTGGACGCTCGTTGCTGCAAACTAGTCCCTTCGGTCGTGCTGATATGGTGTGTCCTGTTTCCGAATCCTGGCTGCCAGAGTTTCAGTGTTCGGTGCGCTGAATATGTGTGCATGTATGCCTGTGCGTAGCTAAACCAGTAAACCAATAGTTGGCAATGCAGTTAGCAGCAGCGTATTGTGCGTTGAGCCCACTTCGTCGTGTGTTGTACCGCCACAGAGCAAAGTGCTCTGTGGTGCAGGACGGGCGTGTACAAGTACAAAGACCGAGCGGAGACAGCATCGTTGAGCAGGAAAAGAAAAAAATCCCCGAGAACCCTTGATGGTGGCAACCACGGTGCTTCGACCAACTTTTGCGACGGGTGTAGGAGCATTGCTGTTGTCGCCCCACAATTTGTGCATTGTGTAGCCCTTTCGCGTACGGCACGGATTTTTCTGATTCCAAAGTTTCATTTTTTGTAGCTGTCACGCCAAAACACCCACACATACAAGACACACACACACACACACTCGATTGCATACATACACAAACACACATACACACCCACAGACACGCACACACAAACGCTGAGAGAAATGTTGGTTTAAGGAAGAAAAAAGGGTGGTGGTGAGTGTTGTTGTTGCTTTATTGTTATTTTGTGTGTCTTCCTTTGCAGAAGGTCCTGGCGTGTGGTTTTTTTTCCCATCGTTACAATGTGATGCAAAGGATGCACAGTGGTAGTGTTCATTGCAATCCGTGAAGCAACAAAAAGTACTTCCATTTTGCGTAGTGAAACCCCCGTGAAAAAAACGTAATCGGGTTGAGGTCAGGCCCCGCTCGAAACCCGTGAAAGTTTCATTTGTTGTGCGTCCGTGCTTGGAACGTCTATGCATCACTGCTGGAAGGATCACTGTTGGACCAGCATGAAGTAGGAGGCCATGCAAAAAGTGTTCCCTTGGATCGGCGCAGGAAGCAGCCCTAGCAGTGTGTCGTTTGTGTGTGTGTGTAACTGTTTGGCTGTGTGTAGGGGTCTGTGCATAGAGGTGCGATTGGGGGGTTGTCCGTGCGATAACGCGTGAGGGTTTAATTAAACAGCATACCCAGGAGGTGCCCAGGGGCAACGAGGAAGGGCCATACATTAGTGTTAAGTGATATCAACAGAAGTGCTAGCATCGGTGCCCTTCTTTTGTTAATCGTGAAGGTGTTTCGGTGACAGTTGGATTACGCCACCCCCGGGGATAGAGCGAAGGAAGGAAGGTTGGGACCGTGCGTGAGGATCTTCCCGTGCATGTGCTGCTGAACCCCGTCCCCCTGGACCTGCTGTTGTTCCGAAACGCAACTGAATGTAACGCTCCCCATGTACGTCTTCGTCCCGGAAACGGAAAACCGCAGCAGGAAACCTGTGTTGCCTGCTTGCAGGATCGCATCTCAGACGGCAACGATCGCCCCAAACGGTGGATATTGGTGCGGTGTGGGTGTGTGTGGTGAGGGAGGGCCACCACCGAGGAGTGGGGCAGCAGTGTGAAGCAAACGGAAGCTGCTAACGCAAAGTGACAACTTGCGCAGCTACATCCTCCAGCATCGTTGCCGCCGCCGCCGCCGTCGCCGCCGCCACTGTCGTCGTCGTCGTCGTCGTCGATCGTCGTCGCTCGGTTTGGAGCCCATGTGCAGTTACAAAAATGGTGAAAACAGTGTTGAGACCGCAAAATATTAGTATATTCGAGATTTCTAACCATGACCGAGGCATATGAAGAGTAAGTGTCTGTCGCCCAACGCCCCCAACCACCTGCTTTCGGCAGGCCATAAGCATACTTTAGTAGATACAACCTTCTAGCCCTTTTGCCAAATGATTGTTTTCTCTAGTTTCCATGGTAGATATAGACGTCCATTTTCCCCAAGCCGTGGTGAACAACGAAACTGAAAGTTTGTTGGTTCCCAGTGGTAACTGCCCATCGTTTTAATTTTTCTGTTTTTGGAAACTTCTACTTAATGTCATCGTTGTTACCCTCTCTGTTACATCCTTTTAGCTCGCTCTCTTGTTATCCTGAAACGCCTGGCGTTTTATCGCACTCCGAAAGCGGAGTGTTTATCTCTTCCTCGATCTACACTCCCACATTCTCTCCCTGTTTGCCATTCGCTTCCTTTCTCTCTCACTCTCTCTCTCGTCGTGTTGCACAAAAGTGGGATATCCTTTTTTGAGACTCACCGAAAATAAAGAAATATGGTCACCAACATCCATCCACCCATACAGAGAGCTGTAGCTTATCTGAGGTGAAGCAATAGCATAGAAACAATGGCATATGAACGTTACTAGATGGATGAATTATTGCAGCTAAAACAGCTTAGTACAAACACATTAGAAAAACGTGCTACATCTTTACTGAAATACAAAGCGATAAATCATTGTAAGAACGGTGTATTTCCGACCACCATTTACCAGCCCCACCTAGTCCCTCACGAAGGGTTGCATGTTTGCTGTACATTTAACCGAACAGAGTGAGAATGTGCACAGAAGGTGGCCTTAACTAGTGAGGATCGATTACTTCTCGGGGCTTACGAAATGAATGGAAAGTCAAGCATCAACGGGCAAAAGTGGAACAAAGTAGTCCTTGATTCCATTGAGCAACGGAAAAGGACTACCTACCACTACCACCACCATCATCACCGCGGCCCAACGACAGATCAATGGAACCAATGGTGGTGTATGTGTTTCTCAGCCTTCTAGCCGGGTTGGCCACCAACACACACTAACCACTAGATTCAAGAGCTACCCAGAGCATGATGTTGTTGGCAACTACAACATAGCGCCACCATCAATGCGAGCTCCACAATCGAGGAATCCTTGCTGTGCATGTCTGATAGGGGAGACAGAGAGACCAGGAGCGAACGGTAGCGACGAGAGACCAGGAGCGAAAGAGAACTTGGAAAACTAAAGGGCCATTTTCCGAGAGAACGGAAAAATCATTCATCGTTTCGTGCATTGGGTGCCGTGTTTATTCACGGTGCGTGATTCACAAACAGCGATATATTTATTGGTTCCCTTGGTGTGCTTCAACGGGGATGTGGGATTGTTTGTGCGTGTATGTGGGTGCACGCGCGCGCGCGCCCGTCGGACGCAACTCGGAACGTCGGACGCCCTAAAACACCTGACCCCGTGTGTTGTCACAATGATGCTCGACCATCATGCTTGGTATGCATGTTTTATAACGTTCCTAGGAGATCATCAAAACCCTTTTCAGCATAAAATATGTCCTCTAGCATTGTTTACAATCGTTGCTAATATTATAATCACCATTGGAAGTTAGTGGGAGCGTGTTGTACAAGCGTGTACAAGAATCCTATATTGTGTTACGTACAGAAGAGCAGATGAATTTTATACTGAAATTTACTGTAAAACAGCGTTCTAAATTCCTAAGAAAAAACCTGACCCAGTTTCAGACTTTCAGTTTTCCCACCAATCAAGGTGGCTGGAAAATGTATGCGTTGAAGTGGGTTGATCAGTTTCTGGAAAGTTTTCACGACACGATCAGTTAAGGGAAAACTAGGCGCAGAGTCACCATGCGTTTCACCTGAGTTCATAAGGACCTTATGGTGGTGGTGTGGGAGGGACCAAAAGTCCTTACTAGCAATCCCTGACCCTGAGAGCAACAGAAGCAGGAGCAAAAGAGCGAAAGAGACGGTTCGCACTGTGGTGATCCGTCCGGCGGACGAAAATGTATGCTCGCGGACGATGTGAATTTCTCTAGCATTTCTCTGGCTTTCCGAGCGAGCAACCAACATAACGATGCCACACCATCGCGCTGGCAGAACCAGATCTGGGTGGAAGTGTGCGTGACTTGATTCGTTTTTTTATGAATGAGCGCAAACGGCCGCAAATTGTCGCTGGATTTCATTGAGTAAAATATACAACGGTTGTCGGTGGGTCCTTTGACTGGTCGTTTCTTGCTCAACCTGCTGCTGTAATTGTTCGCCATCAATATCGCCATCATCAGCATCACCGTTATGATCATTATTATCGTGTCGATCATGAGGTTCTGGTTTTCAGAGATCCCGTTTATCAAATTGAAATCAATCTAACATATTTTCTAATGGCATGCCGAATCTTGCCATTTTATTGGTTTTTTTTATTAAATACTAGATCGAATAAATCTGGCGAATTTCCGAGTATATGACCTCGCACAATTCTTCCTATCGATACATTTTCATGGGTTTTACTTGCTTTAAATTTGGTTTTATAATATCTGCTCAACGACACCATGGATGGATGAAACTCCTCGTGTCTGTTTGTGAAAAATGTTGTTGTACATGCGCTACGCATGCCAAAAGGAATAAAAGGAAGAAGCGAAATGGAGATAGTTTCAAGGATACACGAAGCTGCACGAATCCATCGCCATAATTCGCACGAATGCGCCCACCTCAACATGTGAGACCGAAACTGGGTGCAGTTTGGTGAATAAGAATGACGAAACGAAGAGAAAAAAAAGATCCCTCCTCAGTCCGTTCCGTGGCGTGAATCCTTTCAATGGCAGGACAAATACAGCACACCTCACCGCGTCGCGCCGTGCCACGCCGCGCTCAGCACCGTACGTGTCATTCACTTGATCCCGCGAAGGGTTTTCCCCGGAGACGGGATGATGGCACACCTGCAGAGCGCGGGGACGACGAAGTTCAGTCATTGAGAGAAAATGCTGGCCTCCCATGTTCGCCTCTCTGCGCTAGGCTCCTCGTGTACACCGACACGTTCGCGTGGGCCAGTGGGCACGGAGTAAAGAATGAAAAGCACTGAACTGAACTGGTCGCCAGCCGCCCGCCACGAAACTAGGCCAACAGGAGTCGGAGGAGGCTTTTTCCGCGACCAACAGTGTCATGGCGGCGGCCCACAGAGCAGTGTTTAGGAAGCGGGCAGAGGCAACGCTTTACTGTTGCTAGTCGTCGCCGTGCTGCAGCTTGCTCCATGTGCTCCTACATGTGCATCATGTACATCATCATTATTATCATTACCATCGTCATGATCAGTGCCGTGGGAATAATCAATGGACAATGTTTCTGAACTATTATTTGTTTTTGTTAATTTTAAGAATTTTTCGCGTTTCCACATCCAGATTAGGAGTTGTGGCTCGTCTCAATGAATCTTCAGAGTTTCGAATCTCTAGACATTCACGATTTTCTGACATTCCATAAATCTTTATGATTCGGCAAAGTCACATGAATCTCCAGGTCTGGCGTATCGATCTGGCGAGAACAAAGAATCAGCAAAAAGTCATGGCCAACTCGTTCAATCAGTTAGATTAATTAATTTAATGCAATGCGTTCAGATTCTATATATCTGAACTTGTCTTAGCCATTTGTTACTGAGATCCTTTTTCCAAAAATGTTAAAAACTGATATCGCGTCGTTGATTTCGACATTCGATGTTTTCTTTCACTTTTTTACTTCGTTCTTTCTTTTCGTTAGACTTTATGAACTGTACAGTTTCAATTTCTATTTTTTTGAAAACTTCTCAATTGCATGTTGGTACGTTTGCTGTCTTTTCGTATGTTTCAATGTGAAAGGTTATGTCTTGTACGATTCATGTGTTTTAAACGGGGGACAAAACAATGCAATTTTTATTGACGATTCCTGAGGGCCGACGATTTTCGTTGCTGATCTTATCCAATCGCCATCAAGTCATCGCCTCACGCGGTTTGACGTCAATTGGTGTTATTGATACGGAGGGGAAGATATTTTAATCGCTTCCTTTTTACTTTCGTTAAAGTAAAGTACCTCCTCACACAGGGAGCAGAGGATGAAAATGGGATTGGGATCGGTCATAAAGTTAAATACCAAGCTTAAATATAGTTGGCAAATGTGCTTGATCTTGATTGCAAGGACGCGCGCGGGCGTGATTCATTGGCGCGCTAAGAAGAAGGGACGCCCAGGGAAGGGATACGAAGGGAATGGTTTTCCCTTTCCCGCCCTGATGTGCAAGCTTTCTTCCGTAGTCCGACCAAGTCCCGCGTCTGCGTGTGCCTGACTGCGGTCACTGGATTGTCTTTGGCGGGGCAGGATCGTGTTTAAACGATCCCCAGACGCACGTCTATGCGCGCACGTGGCCTTACGCGGCGGATGACGCCGAGCGGACGCAAATGTCAGTCGGGCTCGTACACCCTCGCCGCCAGAACTCGTGAACCAACCATTCGCGATGCGATGAGAATGAGCTCAGGAAATGGTGATCATTAATAATATCTCGCGAACGCGCGTCGCCCGGATCTTGCCTCTTTCGGTTCCCACTTGACCATCGGACACTGAATCGGATGTAGTAGGCGACGTGGATGTGTGTGTGAAAAATCATGCTCTCTTACGGTGCGGCCCTTTGCTGACCCAACTCATCGCCTTCTACCCACTGCGGTCAGAGACCGATCTTTGCGATCTTTTATGAATGAACGCGTTCGTCGTCGTGGGCATGGAGTACCGGTCGAAACACCGGACATGATGATGGCTAAAGGCAGCTCCGTCACGATCACTTGCTGACGTGTAGCGAAGTGTGACCGTGTACATCTCCTCGCTGTCGTCGGAATCCCTGCAACGTCTTCCCGCTTGGCGCCGTCACGTTCGACGTTGGCGAAAAGAAAAGGCCACTGAATGGACGGTTTGTTCCATATGTGTATGGTATTACATGCAGTTGATAAAAATCAAATTACTTTTATATTTTCATGCTTGAACTTGAACATTGGCCAGCATTTTTTCTTTATATTTTTCGTAACAAATAGTACGAGAATCTTACAGAGTTTTACATCTCACCTAGCAACCCCGGCAGTGTACGTAAAACATCAAACAATGCTAGCCTACTGCTAGATCCTAGAAAGCGACGAATTGTCTATTTACCCGTACACTGCCGGGGTTGCTAGGTGAGATATAAAACGCTGTGTTGACGTGCGTTGTTTGATGTTCGAATACTCCTTTTTGGGGCCGGAAGTTACGACATTCATCTGTGGTTCCCTTTCCACAAGGTCGTAGTATTCTATCCTTTCTATTTCTCTGTTCTGTATGGGAAGCTTGAAGAACATGGTAGGTTCTCTCAATGTGTGATTTTGTTTCTGCAAGTTTTACCAGTATCTTTCCTCCCGGTATAAAGATTTGCTGGTTTCAGCTATCATCCTGGCCGTCCATTCTATAATATAAAACACATGGAAAGATGATGATCCAACACACCCTCCGGTTCGGTGGCCAACAGCCGTTCGCCAAGCCGTTTTCGTTTGTTTTCCTTCGAATCGATTCACGACATGGGATGGTTCTCCTCCTCCTCCTTCCGCTTCTAGGGAGGGACACGGTGGACAGTTAGGTTTTCGTGAATGTAAGTGAATGTTTATGGGGATGGTTTGGGGGGCAATCCGCGAAGGAAACCGATGGAAACCCCCCGCGAGCATGTCATCTCCCCAGAAGAGAGAAAAACCCAGAGCGCGAGTGCGCATACCCACATACACATACACACACACACACACACACACACACACACACACATAAAGAGAGAGAAAGGAACCACGGAGCACGGAAGCACGCATATCAATGAAAATTAGAGAAAAAGAATGAATGGGATTATTTTCGGAATGTTTTTGCGCGATGCGTCGTGCGCGCTCGAAAATGTGTCCCTTCTCTCCCATCGCGTCTGTACTGTTTTTCACAGTGGTTTTCCCTTCTGGCCTTCGCTTCGCGCACCAGAAGGAAGAAGGCCACCGTCAACGGGAAGGGCAGGGAGGGGAGGAGGTTAGTTGGCCGTTTGGATGATGATGTTGATGACGCTGACGATGATGGTAATTTCACTGTCCTTTGGGGCAATGGACAGAGCACGGAAGCGCACATTCGAGCCAGAGCCAGAGACGGACGGGTGGCCACGTTGAACAAGGACGACCAATGAAGGTTGAAGGGGGAAGAAGAGCGGATTTCAAGGCACGGTGGGGAGGAATCGCTGTTGGTCCGAGAGCATAAGTGCATTCGGGAAATGTGACCTCAGGGTAGGAGGGTAAACATTTAACTGAAAGGATGTTTATTTCTCATTAGTTGGTAATGGTTGTTGAGGGGGAGTCCGGGATAGGAGACGCGCAACCTGTGAACCCTTTCATTGATGACGATGGAACGTCATCGGAAGCAAATGTGATGCAAGCACCACCGTTTAAGAATACGTTGCAAATGCAACAGGGAATTACTGAGGGAATAAAATATTTCTTATGTATCAAACATTCAATGTTGTTAGATTCATTCAATGATAGTTTTTGGACCTGTTACTGCAAATGGACTAACCGTTTCCATGCGTCTTTTCCCATTTTATTTCACAGTGATTTCTTAGTTAGAGTACGCGCACAAGTGATGGCCAGAGATGAAAGCACGGAAGGTTGGTTACCACTGCAAGGCGGTGGCCTGGCGAACGTTTCCATCCGCAAACGCGCCCGACTGCCACCGGACGGTGGCGGTCACGAGTACATCATCTACGGACAAAGAATATCTGACCAAACCGTAAGTACCCCTGCTTCCCCCATCGCATCGTTAACCCGTTTTTCCAGAACTTTTCGATGAACTAATGAATGTTTCCCTTCTTTTTTTTTTTTGCTCCACCGGAACCCCACACGGTTTCCACTGGCTGTTTGTCTAATTTTAGGTTATACTAAGTTGTGTTATAAATAGAGACTTGCAGTACTTCAAAGTCATGCCTACCTTCCACCACTGGCGCGCTGGAAAGCAACGGAACGGGCTCACCTTTCAGACGGCCGCCGATGCGAGGGCTTTCGACAAGGGAATCATCCGTGCCTACGATGACCTCATTGATGGTGAGCATTATGAGACTGCGTGACAACGACGACGACATACGACATCCTATTCCCACCAATCATCGGCAGCGAAACGAGACAAACAAAACAACAGGATACCGAACAGGGAGGACGAAGCAGCCGTATTGGGAGACCCTTCTCTAGGCTCATAGCCTGGTTGATTTTGTCCTCACCTGTGCCTTCATCAAGGGGACAGTGGGGGGAAATAGGAATGGGAACTTTGGGAGTACGAGAATGCAAAACTAGCGAATCGATGGTTTCCTTTCGGCGCCAGCCAAATCCTGATTTCAACTCTCGATAATTTCGCAATGCTGCCTCAGAATGTCCAATAACATTTTAAACATCAAGGTTCATGTGTCCTTTTTGTTTGGCTCACCTTGTCTTTCTCTCTTTCTTTCACATCCTTGCGTTGGATACGTGCGCAATTTAAATACCTTATCGAACCCCCGACGGAAATGTTTTATCATCGCCACCGATTATGCTTCCAATCTGCTTTACACTATGTCGATGACACTAATCATGACACTGATCGCACCTGGTAAGTTCACGAGGAATTATTGCTGCCTAAAATGGAGCGTCCTATTTTCTGTTTGTATCGTTGCCCTTTCAATATGTGTTTGCTTCAGTTTTTTGCTGGGTTTAATGTAGAGTTTGTTTCGTTTGTCCGTTGTTCCAAAATATTGCATAGTTGGCCCTGTCCTTTGCCCTTGTGTACTAAATTTAGTTTTAATTATATGCTTAAATGTTTAATTACAAATATATAACACTCCGGCCCACCATACCACACAGCAAGATGTAAAACGTGTTCGCTTTACTGACTCGCTTCTGGCCGGAGCATAAAGTGGATTAAATACCTGGTACCATAATTGGCCTCCCCGGAGTCGCACTGGGTCCCTTTCGGTAACGGTCAACTGGAGATTTAACCATTCCTTCAGGGGTCAGTCCGGAAAGAAACTCTAGGGGAAACGGTCCTGCATAACCACGCAACTGTCACGCAAATTAAACTGTGTCCCGGTGACGTTAATTTTGGGAAGACTATCCCCCTTAGCTCACGTTACGTAAGATTGAGTAGGAAACCTTCGTATTTTCCCCCTCCCAGGATCCTCTTGGCCAAAACACATTTCGTCTGCCCTTGGAAGGCTTCCTCCCGGGTTTTCCACCAACCCCCATCCTCTCCGGTAGACTCGTACCAGGCTACCTACAAGGAATGTCCTACGTGAAATAAGACTTTCCAACATGTTATGTTCTGTATGAGTAAACTTTAAGTTGACATTGAGTAATAGTTTATAGTTATTCGTTTTCTTTCGTTCGTTCATGTACTTTGCTTATCGTGTCCAAAAATGGGGTTACCAAAGTCAATCTTATTAATGCTTCACTTGTTTGCTTCCGTTATCTAAACGTTTGTAGGTATGGATGATACAACGACACCAAATGTTACTACTACTTTTCCTACTACGGCTGTTTCCGCCACTGCCTACACCATGTATCATCCCATCGATGCGATGTCCTCTTTACGCTTGCTTACTCCCGATGGTGCCGGGGATCATGCAAACCACGACGACGACGATGACGACGAAACAGTTGGTGAAGACGACGTGTTCATGGTAGGTGTTGTAACCAACAATCCTTCCCCATGGGGGGAAAGGAATGGCTAACCGATCGCGATACTCTCGGGAGGGTAGGACACGCATTGGCTTTGCCTTCCGTAGACCCGATGCGGGCTAGCCTAGCGGTGCCATTCCGCTTTAGTCGGCGATACTGAACGGAAGCAGGTGTTGCTGCTTTAGCAAAGCCCGTAAAAAAGGCTAAAGTCAGTCCGGTCGTACCAGTTAGGGCGAACGAGAGTAGAGCATATAATCCACTGTACCATCGGTTCATTTTAACTTACACTATTTCTGTTTGGTCCGGTTTCTACACTTTCTCGCCCGGCCGCATCAACATCCTCCAACCAGACGCTGGACTTACCGATTGAACCTTCGGAATCACGATCCAACTCGGAAGGCAGTGGAAGTCATCGTAAGTCACCCAGTTTTGCCCAATGAACCCCCTTCGGGGCCAATGGTCCCAACGTATTGGGTGCACATCAGTGCACCTTTCAATCACATGTGGTTATGATTAAACTGATGTTGTGTCTCTTTGTCCCCCTTTTTAGATAGCGTCGATAAACAATCACAGCAGCAGCAATCCAGTATTCAATACATATCGGGCGATAAACCATCACCGTTGATCAGCAGCAGTAAGCCTGGTGATGAAAAAGTGACTCCTCTAGTACCTGGTGATAACTATTCGTACGTTCAGATTACCGACGTGAGTATCCAGTTGGTTCCTACACCGGAACTTTATAGGTGGTTTATTCCGTCTATCGCTTGTTTTCAAGTTGCTTTTACAAAAAAAACCAACGACAGATAGAGACAGGCCAGATTAAAAGACAGCTACATACATACCAAATGTATAGGATATATTTGAGATCATCTAGTGTGCGCCGCGTTTAGTAGAGTGCAAGTTCTAAGATGCAGTAGAGTAAGCAAGCACTCCAATGTAGATGAATAGAGGTAGGCTGGGAACTAGAACGTATGTAAACTCTACATATCTCAAACGTGTACGATGGGTTCCTCGGAAAGTTTGCTGTACTCACTAGCCTGCTATCGATTGTAATATCTATATACAGAAGCTTTTCAGAGTCTTGCTATGTATTATAGTTAGGAATATGGAAATTATCTAATCGTCGCGATTTGTATAAAGGTCAGTGAACATGGCCTTCTCAGGGTAGCGTATTGCCGTAGTGTTTCGTTGGTTTATGGACAAAAGAGGTAGAAGCAATAGGTCACGCTTAATTTGCCATTCGACTGAGAAAAGGCGTTCGCTCTATAATTCGTTTTTCTCTTTTTCTTCGTGCATGCATACGTCCTTCTACCCTCGAAACAAATAACAAACAAAACACGATTTGTTGATTGAAAATGATGTTGAATGGTTGACACAATCGACCGTTAATTGCGGCATGCGCTGTGCTGCTCCGCACCGCACCGTGCCATCATCCGCAACCTCAAAACTTCCTTCCGTTGACATGCACAATGTTGGTCCGCCGTGCAGCCGTGCGACATCAAGCTAAAGTATAATTTCTATCACTTGAAGGTGCACGACTATAACTATCCGGTCATCGAAGAACCACCGATCAGCGGATCACTCATCGGTGGGCGGCGCGACTCGACTTCCAGTCTCAAGAAACGGAACGCCCTGGACGCTGCGGCTAGTATTGGAGCCACCTCTGTACCGCCGATCATGAAGGAAGGGACGCTAATCAAAACACGGCTTCGGTGCAGGTAATGTTTGATACACACTACTTGAGTTAAGTACTTTGAAACTACGACAAACCAACGTTTATTTTTCTCTGCATTTCACAGATACTGTCAGGAGTTCTACAACGACGAGTGGAACCACAAAGGTTCGTGCGATTACGCACCGGACTGCTTCCGGACGGCGATCGAAAATGTATCCGGGATGCCGTGTGCCCGCTGTATGCTTTATCATTGCATGAAGGACTCGGAGGGCGAAACTGCAGCTCATCCGTGCCTTTGCACCGGAGAATCGGGGTGCACGAAGCGGTGAGACATTTACGCGAAACTGTGGACCGTACCACAGTTCTCACACGGATACCTTTTTTTGTGTTTTCCCAGGTGGATCGGTTTGGCATTGCTTTCCCTGCTGGTGCCATGCCTTTGGTGCTACCCGCCGTTACGCGCTTGCCACTGGATCGGTGTCTCGTGTCGGTTGTGCGGAGGCAAGCACAAACCGCAAATTTGACATCCAATCAAGATCATCAACCTAACAAGTATTAACCGGCTGGATTGGTAGGTTTTTTTTTTTGAGGTCAAATGCCGAAAATTTCATGTTAATGTCCATTTGCTCCGTGCTCGTTATAGATAGCCGCCGCAGTGCAGCTCTTCACCGTAAATAAACCATTACGCCACAAGGGAGAGACAGTAGCAGCAGCAACAGAAATAACAACACAAGAAAAAAAAAGGCATTTACTGATGCAAAATTTCCAAAAATGTCCATCATACTTCGGCACACACAAACACCCAGGAGTAGCATTTGCAGTTTGATAAAACAAATCACCACCTTCTCCGTGGTGGTCACTCGTATCGTAGTGGTGATAATGACATGAATCTTGAAGCTTAAGCCTCCCACAACCCACTTGTTGTCGAGTTTTTCTCTCCCCCATTCCAATTGTGGTGCGAAAAGTGCTGAACCGACGATAGGACGACAGCAGTCAAAGATAACCAGAGTACACAAATGAATAGCAAAGAAACACAAGAAATCTCGGAAAAGGATAAATTATAGGTATTCGCGCGAAATGCAGGATTAAGACGGACGGGGACATGAAGTGAAGCAGAAGACAACACCAATCCTAAAAAAAAGTGTGTCGTAGCCCGGCACCCGCTAATTAACCAAAGTTTAAACGAGCGCCATCGCTGCGCCATGCAAGTCTACCGATGTCGTGTGCGGTACACGCGGGGGCTATAGAAGGGGGAGACGATGATGTTCGTCGGAAGGCCATGTTTGCGGAACCAAGGAGATCAAAATGAACGAAGATGTCATGCATAGTTCGGACGCGTTGCCTAATTGTTTCCCAGTAGGTTTAAGCGAGTGGATTAACGAGTGAGAAAGAAAATTTTGATGACAAAGTACGGATGGAAGTGGATGGAATGAAAGAGAAACGAAACTCCGATACAAGGAGGAAATACATTTACAAATGAAAATGGAAATGGAAAAGCAAACAATAGCAGAACGAAACCCACATTTTGTTGGGTAAAAGAAGAGCTGTGTTTCCCTTCTTACAGACAGCCGCATGCCTGCAAACGTTCCGGAGCAGCAGTAAAAGCTAAAAGTCGAGTGAAGCTAATAAAAATCCGCAAGGAAATACAAATAAAACTGAAAACAAGTAGAAAACAAGATATAGCGTGGAATGCGCTGACTACCAGTGTCCATGTTTCGTAATATCATTATAAAAGGACAAATGTGGTTGGGTATTTCCTGCACCGCTGACACCCCTCCAGCATCGATTGTTGCCAGAAGCACAGCAGATGAAAGTAAAAATACAAAGAAAAAGAAATTCAACTCTCAATACATAACTTCATAAACCACTTTGCTACAGAAAAACTACTTAGAATGACAATGAAACTTGGTAGAAAATAGCGCCGCGCGATAATGATCCGCAATTTATAGTGGCTAACGTGTGCGAAAAAATTACACCCCCTTTCTAGAACGAGAAATGATGTGTGGATTAAAATGGTCGTCGTGTTGTTTGTGAGGCAGGATTATGGTTGAGAAAATACGAGAAAGTGGTTCTCCTAGAGCAGAAAAAAACACCCTAATCACACACGAATCAACGAAGATGAAAATAGCCATTAATCCATTTGCAGGTAATTTCGGGACATAAGTTGTGGATCGGCTTGGAGAGCACTGTTGGCTGTAATAAACATAGAATTTCTCCCTGGTATGTATGCACAGTCATAAAATTTATGATTGTCGTGGCTTTAAGATGAGAACAGCGAATGAAGGGCGCGGTTTGGGTGCGTGTAAGCGATAAAAGGATCGAAATGAAATCTCTCGTAATTTAGATTACTTTAAGGCCATCTCTGTTTCATCCGGTGAGACGTTTCGCTTTGGCACCAATCCTTAACTTAAACGTTCGTAAAACTATGATTTCATTCCTGGTGCCCATTGGACCTTTAGAACAGCGCTGCGGTATGGAATTAATCAAAGAAAGAGAACTAGCAAACAAATACTGGAAAGTGTGTCATGTGAAGAAAAGAAAAGAATACAATTATGTGATTGTTTTGTTTGTTTTTTACTTAGTACTATAAGGAGAAAGAGTGCGGCTAGTAGCGACGAATAAGTTGTACGCAAAGTACACGGGTTTTCTATAATACAATTAGGTTTTTTCTTTCTTTTCGAAAACCGATGGCGTCGGATTCGGGAACAAGAGCAGAGATGTATAACTGGTTGTTATCCAAAAACCCACATCGATATCGGTGCGGTTATTACTGTTTTATTATATATATATATGTATAAAAATAGTGTACAACATGTATCAATTTCTACGCCAATAGGAACGCCAAAAGTTCTGGTGGCAACCAGAGATAGATGTTGTTGAAAATATCTTCGTTTCTGTTATGACGCGGATATGTAATTCCGCTTATACGTTACACTGAGTCGCTCCTACTGAAAGATCTACATGTTATTTCGTTAATGAAAAGCGATATTAGGGGTTCCGCCGACACTCGAACCGGCGACTGCCGATGGGTTCGTCATCCCTCCGGTTAGTGTCGATTGAAAAATAAAATTAATGAAACCAACGGGAAAGCAACACAGCATTTCCGCGGATCTGATCTGATTGCCATTCGGGAGTGTTCGTATGTTTTATTGCGAGCTGGAAAACTCTTAAGCTACAGTAAGAGATGTTCCAGAGAGGAACTAGTTTGTTTTTTAGAATTACGAAACCAAAAAACCAACCATGGCTTATTTTTAAATGGAAAGCAGCTCAAATGCTTGAATTTCTTCTTTGATGGAATCAAAATAAGCACGTGTTAGTTTTTTCATATTCCGTTTCCGTTGTGCTTGTGGTACGGTTGCGCAGGGGGCAAGACTTGGTTCTATTATACCTTACATTGTACATCACGCACTATCCCAGCCATAGTGTATGGACAAGCATATAAGATGCAGGTAAACGGTAGGCAATTCTTAGAGAAACTTGCTATTTGGAAGAGGAAACAACGCTGGCAAAGGATCTGGTCGGACTGTTGTAAGGGCTCAATAATGGTCCGATTGATCCTTTGAAATGGATTGAATACTGAATGCATAACTCGGTCCTGTGCTCGCCATCGCTATTATATCATGAATCAAACCAAGGACAAGGTAAAACCAACCGAAATGGTGACAGGAAGTCGGTATGATTGTGTTATCGTTTAGATATATATTATATATATACATATATGAATATATATAATATTACTAAGAATAATTATACTCATACACACGTACACCCCGTAATCTGGGTACAAAAGGTAAAATGAATCATACACAGCATAAAACACCGGCGTCAAGAGGAAGATGACCGAGATGAAAAAATAACCGTTGAAACCCAGATGAAATAGACGGAACAGGAACAACCAATATGTAATGCACAAAAAGTGCAAAAAAACGTTGGTTGGAGGCTGAGCTGGACGGCAATGGACGCATAAAGTATGTATTCTAATTCAAATATTCATGTTGTACTGTTGTCGAGAAATGTCGCAAAACTTTCCGTAAAAAAGAGGTATTAGAGTCTAATGTGAGTGCATAGTCGCTGAAAGATATAATAAATTAAATGAAAATCATTATTTTTCCAACAAATTTGTGTCGATCGCTCACTGAATAGTGAAGATGAAAACCAAAAAAAAAAACATGTTTCGATGGTACGTTGAACCAGGTTAGAACGTTTAGAATAGAATCGCGGGAAAGTGCGACTAAAGTACCATCGAATTATAAATGCTGTATACTTCATTAGTCATGCAGCTACTTAATCATCTACGAAAAAAAAACAAAAACAAAGAAGCTTATTACCTAGCATAGAACGAATGGAAATGTAATGAAATCTTAAACATTATTCACTCGGACGGTGGCAGCCGACGAAGAGTTCGTTGTGCGAATAGAGATGAATTGGAATGAGAGGATTTTTTTCAATTGATTTCTTTCTCTACAATGAATATGCCACTCGTAAATCGATCGGAATGATCGCAACGGATAAAAGTAAACGTCGTATTCAGCGAGAAGGATAAGCTAGCAGCGCTACCGTATTCAGCGAAAAGGATAAGCTAGCAGAAATAAATGGAGTGGTGTGTAAGACCGACAGCGAGATAGAGAGAATGGACCGTGGATAAGTGAATAAAAGAAAATGAAGAGATATTTGTAAAAAGCAAATATTTATAATTCTAATAAACTAAAGAAAAATGAAAATAAGGACATATGAAATGAATTACTATAAATTGCTTGTCTATACTGTTCTCAGTCTTGATATTGATTGAACTCATGCGATTTAGCACCGGTGCATTCATTATTTATTGATCTTCCTCTTTTTTTCTTCAGTGGGCTCAGATTTGATATACGTAATAGTATCGTTAAGATCAAATCTAATTTTCCTTTTTTTACCATGCGGCGTTTCATTACTAACTGACTTCTCAGCATCAACCAAATCAGATGTCTCTAACGTAACACCGTTTCTGGTTT
This sequence comes from Anopheles coustani, assembly GCF_943734705.1. Taxonomy (NCBI): domain Eukaryota; kingdom Metazoa; phylum Arthropoda; class Insecta; order Diptera; family Culicidae; genus Anopheles; species Anopheles coustani. Next base: position 94,473,876 of record NC_071288.1, on the reverse strand, counting down.
GCTCCTTTCTGGAGTTGGACTCCTTTTTAGATTTATTCTTCTGTTTTTTGCTGGCTGATGGTTCTTCATCCAGATTTCCAAACATATCATCAAAGAGGGACTGAATGAGTTCGTCCTTATCAGGCTCTGGCGAACGATGGTCTCCATTTTTCGGTGCATCATCTTCAACAACAGTTGAGTTGTTGGTCTCCTCCGACTCATTTTGCTTTCTTTTGCTCTTTTTCGACTTTTTCTCAGAACCTTCAATTTTCACCTTAGTCGTATCGTAGGGCAGATGACCTTCCTCAATCATAGGATCTTGTTCAACGTGTCCGTTTTCTGCAGAGCTGCTGGTGTCACAGTTTACCGCATCCTTGGTCCGTTTGGATTTTTTAGGTTTTCCTTCTTGTTTCACCTCAATCATTCCGTTGTGCAGATCGCCCTTATCGGTCGTATTATCTGGTTCGGAATCTTCATTGGCATCATCACTTGCCGTTGATGGCTCCTCCTTGATACGTACAGCTGGGGCCGATACGGTATGAACGAGCTCTCCGTCGATGATGGGAATTTCACTCTTCATGTCACACGCATTGATTATGAAAGAAATTTCGCTTCCTTTAATTATTGTACCATGCTTTTTGGAATACCCGTTCAATTTTACAGTAACGTTGAACACCTGGTAAATCATGGCACTAACGAACTCTTTCGAGACGTAGTTCACCGTACCACGCAGCGTTGAGCCTATCCGGGGCTGGAACACGAAGTAATCGATGGTCGCCCGCACATGTAGGAACGGACTATCCGTGCGAAATGCGGACAGTGTATTCTCGACGCGGATCTTTGCATATCCGAGCACGATACCATGCACCTTCGAATGGTACCGGCCAACTTTGTCCATCACGCAGCGCCGCACACCTTTCACGATGTGCTCGCAGTCACGTGGCCGTAAGCTGAGGATTTCATTCGATTGCACCTCAGTCACACACGATACACCATCGTTTGCAGACTGTTTCAGCTCGTCAGCAGAGAATTTTGTTACTTTTGCGATGGTTGTTCTATGCATGGTTCTCGGTTTACTGCTGGTCCGAAAGCGTGGTTTTATTTATGTTTTCTTGCGGCTGACAGCTCTTTAAACTTCAAAACTGGCAGCAATAGAAACGTCAATTGAAATATTTCATTCTGTGAAATTATACACAACATGACAGCGTGACAAACTATTTGTAAACAAACCCTTTTTGTTTAGTGCAGTAAATTGCCCGAAAACTGAACTTGGAGGAATAAGTGCCCCACAAAACATGGAGAAAATAAACCTCAACCTTTCTACTCGTCCTAAAGCGAGTATTTTAGATAAGCCATTAAGTCGTGGTAAAGGTGAAGTTTCATTGAGTTGTTACGCCCTTCTGTTTTCCGAGCTTGTGCAGTATGCGCAGAGCCGTGCCAGTACAATTCCGGATTTACAAAACAAGTAAGTTTTCGCTATGACTCAAATATTTTCAACATACGGCACTAATCGGACCTACATGTTTCTGCTAGACTGCACGATATGGGCAAGGATGTAGGAAGTCGTATTATTGATCTATATTTCGTCCGTGAGCGAAACTCGAAGCGGGAAACGAAGCTGATTAATATGCTGTTGTTTATCAAAACCACCCTCTGGAAGGTATGCAAAGACACAAGACGCACTATCAGATTGAACATTGTATCAACCTCTCCTTCGCATTTTAGACTTTATTCGGCAAGGAAGCTGATAAACTGGAGCATGCCACCGACGATGAATGTACGTACTACATCATAGAAAAAGAACCATTGGTCAATAAGTTTATTAGTGTTCCCAAGGATAAGGGGTCTCTAAACTGTGGTACATTTGTCGCTGGCATTGTACAAGGTGTACTATCCAATTGTGGTTTTGTAAGTATAGATCGTTTATCCTGCGGAAACTATTTCAACTATGATACATTTGTTGTCTATTAATCTTTTTATCTTAGACTTGCAACGTCACTGCTCATTGGCATAAAGGAACTACATACATGGTCAAGTTCGAGGAGCATGTTATTAGCAGAGATAAACAATTAGAAGAAAAATGAACATCGATAATGTTGCCGAAGCAGGATATTAACGATATTTACTTGATACCTATAAACAGTTTCCTTTTCCTAGTATATCATTTGAAATATAAGTTAGATGGAGTTATATGATAAGAAAATTGATACACCGTATTGTTTCCATTTCATTCAGTTTCCATTCATTCAAGACACATGTAAATGTGCAACATTCAGCTAAAATTGTTAATCAACTTTAGGTAAAGTTGGGAGCATTCTTCTACTTAAATGTTTCTTCAAGTAAATTGTAAAACTTTTTCACGTTTTTATTTATACATACGCTTAATACACGCTGATCTGCCTACTTTACGCGTAGATTTGAAACCGACATAAACTCCTTATCCCTCCCTTTATCCAATTCGCCTGACCCTTCGTCTCAAAGAAGCAACGAATCCTTCTGATCCTGTTCTTTGCTTACCTCCTTTATCGTTTTTCGTTTTCCCTTCGGTTATGCTTTTGTCATTGTTCCTAAGGAAAAAGGGACAGAGATGCAGAGGGCTCAAACCAGCTGATTTGTACCTAACAAATATATAAACGTTTCTTTATCCTTTACGAGCCGTATAATGCGGTCCGGACTGGTTTTTGCGCGGAGTCTTGAAGAAATCAGCACCTATGCTTCCAGTAGTCGTCTTATGTGATTGAAACCCAGCCGTTATTTATGTTACCCACTTCCGTACGGCACACGGCAGGAAACAGAGGGAACGATGTAAGATAAGATCGTAGTCGGGATTTCCCTCCAAATTCAACCGCCAGCTGCCTTTGTCACTATTGTATTTTTGTATTTTTTATTATTTTGGCTCGACAACATTTTAAACTTAATTTTTGCTGATTGCGTATCCCCTCAGACTTTATTATGTTCGTTTGATAAAAAATTATAAGAAAAAGTCTATAAGGCGACCAGAATCAATAAACAGACATCACACAACAGACCATTTCAACACCTACATTCGTGAAAATGTTTTACTTAACTGTTTCGAGTCATAATTTGTGGCTCTGCATGCTGTTTTAAAATCAAAACGGTTTTTGGATTCGCGCCGAAAGTAATCTTAAAATAATAATAATACTAAGAAGAGAAAACGTCCCCTCGCAAAAAGGTTAAAAACTTTAAAGGGGGAGATTTCTTAGCACACGCGCCAAGAAAAAGGTGTCGTCGGGATTCTTTTCTTTCGTATCAAAAAGCCCTTTGCCGATCTTGTTGTATACAACCAGTTATCCTTCCTGGGCCCATACCTGTGTGTTGTATATAATGGATCGTGCCTGAAAAGAAGTGTAGTGGTAGTCGTGAGCACAGCATAATGCTCGTTCAGGACCCCTGCGAATAATGTTGCCCTAACGGACGCCTTGCCATTCGGAACGGAACCGTTGTCAAGAACGCAGTGCTGCGCAGCAGTGTTTATTAGGGACGAGCTTAACGTTAACGGTTAGGGGAAGAAGTCCGCGCGCGGATGAAAGAAACTAAAAATTTTATAAAATCATATCAATGAGTGAAAACTTCCAAAGAAATTTTTTAATCTGTTCCACAGTTAGTTACTTCACAAACATTAACAAATGAAACGGAAAGGGTTGTACTCATACAATATATTTAAAATCCTCGGAAATCGATAGTGTGTTGCACGTTCAGAAATTATTCTATTCGCTAGTGGTCTTAAATCGAAATAGTTGGTCGAACAATGAAAGTGATCGTAGCAGATCGGATAATTAAGATTCCTTCGAACTGAACACCAAATGAAAACCAACCGATCGTCGCCTAAATCTGTGCAAAAGTTAATCGTGGCATAATTTTCTCGCTGTTAAGTTTGCTCCCCATTGGAAGTTTTGTTGTTTAACAAAAACTATCCCCAAACGTTGGATTTGTGAATGTTTTTAAGTTTTGCTTTTGTTCGTTAAAACGGTTTCTTCTGTTGAATTGCGTTTCGCCTCTTTTATTTTTACCTTAATCTGTCCCAAAAATCTATATAAATGTTGAAGATGTCGTTTTCAAAGGCGAAGTTGAAGAGATTTAACGATGTGCCAGGTAAGTCTACTCTATTTGGATAAAAGTTCCTTTCGTGATCGCTATAAGGGAAACAGTAAAAGTACGCACCAGCATTTAGTTATTTTCCTCCCAATCATACTGCCTATAGGGGTTGAATCGTACCGATATTTCCTGCGCGTCACGCTTGCTGGTTGTGTGAGAAAAAGAGTATGCGTCCCCTTGGTAACGGACCTTTCGATGAGGATCTTTTTCCCCCTCATCATAGCGTAAACGCAACAGCTCCGGTTGATTACGTCCGCTTTGCTTTTCTAGATGGTGCAATTGTCCTTTCTAAGGCGGCTAGAGTTCAGCTGCATGAGCGTGAGAACGTCGGCAGAACGATTTTCCCGCCGAAATCGCTCGCAGAAACACATTGTAATGCTAATGCGCACAGGAATGCTACGTGTTTGAATAACACCCTGGGCTGGGAAGCAAGTTGGATGCTTCGATATTACGTAATTTCAAAATTAAGGAGAATTAACAATTTTTCAAAATTATTTTTTTAAAAAGCAGATGGGGAAAATTTCGAGCAACGTGGGATTAAATGACCACTGATTAAAACAAAAGGAAATCCTTGCAGGTGCTCATTGCTTCTAATTTATTCCTCCATGCGTGTCGCGTGGCATTTGTACACGCGTCGCGTTGCCGCTTGCATTTTTGAAGCACGCGATATGTGTTGACCGCTGTAGGCTTATCTGCCTAAGATCTCGTCCTTCGCTTCTAGAGCAACCGAAATAGCCCCAAACAACAAGAAAAAACCGTTAAAAAAGAAAGCAACCGATCGAGTCACGTGCACACGATCGTTGAACATAATTATAAGTGCTGCCATAGACAGCGTACTTCCGGCAGGCGTTCATTTGAAAAACATATAGCTTTTTTTTAAAGATGATTCGGTTGGAACTATTTTTCGAGCTTTCGGGTCATTTTTTCTTTGCGCCAAGAATGGATTCGGGCGTCACGCTAAGGTTCCTTCGAGCGTATGATTAATGGTTCGTCTGGAGAACTGGTGTTTTTGTATAAACTGCACAGGAAAGGAGTGTCACATTTTGTTGAACCCGTAAGCACCATGTGGAACCCCTAGCATTATTTGGGTGTGAGACGTGAAGAATCGCTTCATTCTTGTCGTCTTAAATAGCTGACTGTCGTATCCATTTTTAATTGGTCTATGGTACGTCTTTCCTAAGGAATCAGGAAAGCGATGAACAGAAGAAACAAAAAAAAACAAAAGAAAGAAGTACCATCGGGTACACAACTTTCTGGAGGAAATATTATAAACCTTTACTTTGCCGCCAGTTGTTTTATTATGGGGAGCGGGCAGTTGGCCCGCCGCACCCGGTACACAGTGGGAAGTCATAAACTGAAGTGTCGAAAAGTGGCACGGCTTGCACTGAAGCGTGTCCTTGTAACATCTGCCCAAACATCGGGTAGCACCCGGCCTGAAGATAACGCCAACGTCGTCGTGAGGACGACCAAGGCAAAGGCATACACAATACAGGGGTCACCCAAGGAGTTGGAAGGGTCGCAAGACATGGCACGTGCCCGCACGCACACAGCGGGAATTCGACGAAAAGACGACACTGCACTGAACAATTGCATTTGGTAACACATTTTTCCATCTTTTTCGTTTGTCTCCTCAGCAGCCGTTTCTTCTCCTTCGGCGTTCGCGGAACCGAAAGAGAAAGATGTGCCTAAGAAATTGAAAAAGGAAGATAAAATCAAGGTCGGTGGAAGTATGGACGCTGAGTCGATTAAAACGACCCGAAGTGCCCTAAGTCTGTTCCGGACACCTTCGTTGCCTCGTCGGCTCAAATTTAAGCACATCTCCGACCTGACACCCAAAAAAGCGTCCGGTAAGGAGGAAAAAGCCAATCGCCTTGCCGCAGAGGACCCGCTGAAGCCGTCCGGTGCGTCTGGTGAGAAGAGCATGGAAAGTGGCATCAGCAAGCTGCCCCCGATCGTACAACTGTACAACAAGATCGACGTCAATAAGGAGGCACTCGGAAAGGCACGCGAAGAAAACGAGGAGCTGAAGGGTAAGATTCGGGAGCTGCGTGCCGAGCAGTATCGGGCGGAAGTGGAGCGGCTGAACCTGCTGGCCGAAAAGGACCACCAGATCGAGCTGCTGGAGCGCGAGCTGACGAGCATCACGAAGGCGGATGAGCTGTTGCAGAACATTGCGGAGGGATGTCTGGAGAAGGTGAAGGAGTACGAGCGGGAAATTCAAGGACTGCATCAGAGCTACGAGAAGCAACTGTGCGAGATGCACGATGCCAAGGTGGAGCTGGAGATCCGGTACGATGAGCTGCTGGAGTCGCACCGGCTGCTCCGGGAGGACCACGATGTCATGGAAGGGGAGAATCTCTTCCTGAACGAGGAAACGGGCGCACTTCGCGAAATTCTCGAAGCAACGGATATGGAACTGCAACGCAAGGGCGACGAGGTGCAGGCGATGCAGGACAGTTTGGATGAGTTGATTGTAGAGGGGCGTGAGCTGAAGGAACAGGTGCGATACCTCAAAGCCCAGGCCGAGGAGGACATGATGCGATACGTCGAGGAAGGTCGAAACACGATCCGTGAGATCGATCAGCTGAAGCAGGACAATGCCCGGCTGCTGGCGTCCCTGTCCGAGCGTGACGCCATCGTTGCGGGTATGCAGGAGGAACTGAACGAGCGCCAGTTCGAGATGGACGATTTGCGTGCCGACATCCGGAACGAGTTCAGTCAGGAGTTGGCTGCAACGGTCAAGAAGTACGAGCAGCAGATTGCCACCATAACCGAGCTGAACGAGATGAAGATCCGCGAGTGTGAATCGATCTTTGTGCTGGAGAAGTCGAAGCTAATCAAGGAACACTCCGACCGGATAAAGCAGCTGGAGAAGGACCAGCTGCGTGAAATCGAGCGAATCGGTGAGCAGGCGGAGGAGAAGATTCGCATCGCGGACATCCAGAACGAGGAGCGCGTAAAGGCGCTGGAACTATCGATCCAGGGATCAATCTCGGCGGCGCTCGCTAGCGAGAAGCAACACTGGCAGAAGGAGTTGGACAAGTGTCAGAAAATTGCCGAAACGGAAATCATGCAGTGCGAGTTTGAGAAGCGTGACTTGCGCACCCTCTGGGAGGCTTCCAACGAGGTAATCAAGGACAACGAGTGCAAGATAGCGGAGCTGGAGCGCCGCCTGCAGCTGGAATTGCAGGTACCGGGTGGAAAATCTCGTGACGAGCTAGAGGCGGAGCTGCGTGAGTTGGCATTGGAATGTTCCCGGGTGAAAACGGAGAAGTACAACTACCAGCTGACGCTCAACAACACGCGTTCCACCGTGAACATCTTGATGGAGCGACTGAAAAAATCGGACAGCGATGTAGAGCTGCTAAAGGCCGAACTGGAGCAGGTCCTGCGCAACAAGACCGAAATGGAGACGGATAACAACAAGCTGCGCGAGGAGATCACCGAGTACCAGCGGGTTCTTGGAGCGCTGCGTGCCTCCTCCAGCCTGCTCGAGAAGGAGATGCGCGAGAAAGAGGTTGTGTTCGAAAAGTTGATGAATTCCGAGGAGGACGCCATCCTGACGGTTTCCCAGATCGGAAAGCTGTTCAGCGATCGGATGGAAGCCGGCATGGGACGCTACTTAGAGATGTACGAGGACCTCAAGAAGAAGCACGACGCCAGGGAAGCGTACATTCAGGACCTGAAGGCACTGCTGGATGAGTTTGCAAACGGCATCGAGCTGGCGCGGATCGAGTTGGACACGAAGGACAAGAAAATTTTCGATCTAGAGAATGAAAACAAAAATATCAAGCTCGAAAACATGACGTTCCGGTTTAAATGTGAACAGTTTGAGAAGTACAATAACCAGAACGAAAATCAAAATCCACAGCCCCCGTCCGAGGTTCAGTCGGAAGATGACGAGCGGCTGGTGCCCAATTTCTTGATTGAAAATATCATCAACCAGCTCGAACAGGAAGGTGTATGCGCAAACGTTACCGATAATTCTGCCCTGGAAACTATCCATGAATTGATGGTCGACGGAAATGGGATTCTGCCAGTCGATCCGAGCTGCAAATCGGTTATGAATGATAAGGTATGATCATTACAGGATACTCTGTTTCATGTGATTAGTGAGACTTTTTACTAATATTTCATCGTTCTTCTTTTTCTGTTCTTACTATAGATTAAGCAGCCTCAGCAGACGCTATGCATAGCTGAAGACATTGGAAAAGAAAACCAAAATAACCGCCAAAATGTGAAAAATGTCGAATCCAGCAAGGACCAACAGCAACTTAAAGCAGTACGTTTTAAATTTCGTTTCTCTGTTCCTTTATGTCCAACTCCAACTTTAATCTACTGATTTCTTTACCAACAGAAAATTGCCAAGCTACAAGAGTTGAACAGAAAGCAGGAGAGCACGATTATCAACTTGCAGCAGCAACTTTCTTCGTTCGACTCTCCACAGAAGTTGAATACTTCGTCCAAGTTTCTATCAGCTACCGCCAGCCCAAAGACACCGAAAAAGATGATCGTCTCGCCGTTCCCGGGCAAGGAAAATCGGTCGCCGGCCCAGGTCGGTGTGTACAGTCCACGGACGAACGTACTACGGGCACGAAACAACTGATTGTGATCGAATCACCGTCCGGTGGCTGCTTTTTGACGATACCGATGTTTAAATGTCGCGATTCATCAAGAAGTGTGTAATCCCGCAAAGTATTTATTCATCCATTTGGGAAGCAATGTGCATTATTCCCGAAGAAATTATACTCATAGTGAATATGAGGAATAAACCAGAAAATTTATTAGAATATTGCGACTTTAATATATAAGCTGGGCGAAAGAAATTATACACGTGGTTATTTTCATTCTGCAAAAAAATCGTTTTCATGATTCGAATCAATACGTTATTGGTCTCTGACTAGTCAACACAACGTGTTAAGCGCTTTAGCTACGTTGCTATTATTCGACGTCAAGTATTCATTTATGGATCGCTGCATCAGTTTCACATTTAAATCCTTATTCTTCTTCTTCTTCTTGGCGTAACGACCTCTTGGTCATGCCTGCCCGTTAAGGGCTTACGAGACTTGTTTCCCTGTTGCACGTGGGTAGTCAGTCCTCTCGTGCAGGGGGGGTCCGGTCTCGGTTGGGATTCGAACCCACGCCGTCGAGGTGGTGAGCCCCGGCGCTCATGGGCCGATTTTCTAACCGGCGCTACCGCTCGGCTGTCGCGGACCCCAATATATAATAAATCCTTATTATTCTTTTCAAATTTGAAACGATAAAGTGAACTCGAATCTTAAATCAATCGTCACGGAATTGTTTTAAGATGTATTTAAAAATATATAACGGTCGGAAACCGCCAAATGTTTGAAATCTTTCAAATATCTACAACGTACCCGGTCTCTGTATCCTCTTGAAGAGAGCTCGCTGTAAGGAAAAACCCTAAAGTATTCAACATTATGTAAAGATAATTTTGTTGATCAAGTTAATAAACTAAACCTAATGTTTAAAACGTCAATTATAGCCCAAAGAATAAAGATAAGAAGAGGTTTATAAAATTTTAAATAAATTACGTTACCTACTTTATCAAGTTCTTGGTGTCGTAGAAAGCGACGCACATGTTGGCAATTGTCAAAAAGGTAAACAAAAGCCAAATTAACCCGGCATATTTACGCTGTATCTACGTTGCGTTAACGTTTCAAAGGTTTACAGAAAATTGTACGTCCTGTTTCGTGATGGAATTACTTTCCGATCAGGGACTTCGATTAGACGGACGCCGAGCTAACGAACTACGCCATATACAGTGTAAGTTAGGTGTGTTTAGTCAACCAGATGGCAGTGCGTACATTGAACAAGGCAACACGAAAGTACTGGCCGCCGTCTATGGTCCACATCAAGCTTCGTCCAAGAAAGGCAGCCACGAAGAAGTGACCGTGAACTGCCAGTACAGTATGGCAACATTCTCTACCGGAGAAAGAAAGAAGAGGCCACGGGGTGATAGGAAATCACAAGAAATGACCATCCATTTGAAGCAAGCCCTGAGCGCATCTATCAAGACGGAACTATACCCACGATCGCAGATCGATGTTTACATCGAGGTGCTGCAGGCGGACGGAGGAAACTACTGTGCTTCGGTGAATGCGGCCACACTAGCCCTAATTGATGCCGGCATTTGTCTCAAGGAATACGTCTGCGCTTGCACCGCTTCGCTAGCGAATGGAAACGTTCCTTTAATGGATGTTTCACATCTGGAGGAAACAAGTGGAGGTCCCACACTCACCGTTGCATCCCTCCCAAGTAGCGGTAAAATTGCATTCATGGAAATGTCCCAACGGTTTCATCTCGACCATTTACCGAAAGTTTTAGAAACGGCACTTAGCGGTTGCCGCGAGATACAGAATGTTATAGATCGAGCTGTTCGAGAGCACGTAACGCAACTGGGTCAAGCTGGAGGATGGGGAAGCGTCAATAAATAGCCGGTTTTCTTTGAATCAGTAAAATAAGTATATTTATGTAACAGACTACTTCCGAATACAGCTAACCGCATATTAAGATTCTCGCTGAATTATATCCATAAGTTGTTTACGTCTTTGCGCACGCCGGAGCTTTTCAATCATTGAATCTAGTTCTTCGCCACCTTCAAGAAAACCTTTCAAATTGTGAACGGTACCTCCCTCTACCCGATGGTCGGTAATGCGGTCCTGGTTAAAGTTGTACGTGCGGATCTTTTCGTTGCGTAAACTTTGTCCAACTTGTGACTTCTTAAGCGCCTGAGTGCTGCTAAACCTGGCCTCAAGTTCGAGCTGCGTTAGTTTAGCAACCAGCTTTTGTTTAGCGATTTCACGATTTTTCACCTGCGATCGTTCGGTTTGGCACTCTACCGCAATACCTGTTGGTAGGTGCACGATACGAACTGCACTGTCCGTAGTGTTAACATGTTGGCCGCCTGCACCACTGGCGCGCTTTGTTTCAATCTTAAGGTCCTTCTCCTTAAGGTCAACCTCGAAGTCATCCGGCCGCGGAATGACGGATACCGTCACGGTGCTGGTATGTATTCGTCCCGATTTTTCTGTTGCCGGAATTCGTTGCACTCGATGGACGCCACCTTCGTACTTCAAGTAACGGTAAGCTTCCGGGCTACTGATAATAGTTGTCGCATGGCGCGTTCCACCAATATCTGTATCCTCGCAATCCAGCATTTCGACATCCCAGCCTTTGTAGTCAACGTAGCCACAGTACATATCGAACAATTCTCTAGCAAATAGCATCGCCTCCTGACCGCCGACACCCGCCGTTACTTCCATGATCAGCGATCCATAGTCTTCCTCGTCGTCCATTGAAAGTATGCCGTTCATGATTTCGCTATCCAACCTCACCAGGATACTACCATATGCCTCACGTTCCTCTTTGAGCAGCTGTTGCATATCATCATCCTTATCTTCCTTCAGCTCTTTGAGAGAGGTTAAATTTTCCACAATGATTTTGCGCTGCTCGAACATTTCCACAACGTTTGATAACAGTAGCATTCGTTGAATACTCTGCTTCGTACGCTGCTCCTGTACCTTCAGCGAATAATATTCAAGTCGAAGGCGTTCCAAATACTTTTGTATTCTATCGTCAGAAATATTGAGCGCATCATTGTTGGCCTGCGAAGTAAAGCAACTTCTTCTACCAGCTATGAGCATCCACGGGTTATTGCCGGTTGTTCGCAATTCCTTCCGAAGAGATTGGAAATAACGGCTGGTATTTACTACGCGCAACATATTTCTGAAGATCATTTTTACATCAGACACTTCTTTTGAACAAATATGCACAATTTAAACTCGATGATTGCGAAAATGGGTGAATTACCGGCGCTATGATTGAATGTTTACTTCGCCAGCTGATTTTGACAATGCGATGTTGGTTGCCGAACTGCCAAGCAAAACAAAGATACCTTACTTTAGTGATCATTTACAAACATCTAATTCTGTGAACAGTGCGATCGTGTGCGATTAAAAACGCTTCGATTAAATGGCCCTAGATTAACTTCTGCAAACATGGAATTAGCCATTTGTCGCCTTTGTCTCCAGGCAGATAGCAATGCTGTGGAGCTTTCCAGCACGAAAAACAATTCAAACAGCTGTATGTTAATTCAACGATACATTGAATTCGAGGTAACAAGTTTTCTGTCCGAATTACAGTCGTAACAATTGGATAACAATTGCTGTTCTTGTTTCACAGATACTCTCCGACGCTCTTTTACTTGATATCATGCTATGCGAAGACTGCCAAAACGTACTTGAATCTTGGCACAAATTTCAAAAAGCGTGCATCGAAAATGATAAAAAATTTCGTGAATTATTTTCTAATGTTTTGAGTAGTGCTAGTATCAAAGCAGAACCACCCATCGGTGATCAACACGCACCCGGATCCCTAAATGGTAATGAAGCTGCAATCTCGGTAGAAGTCTCCGAAGCGGATGATGACCAGGCTAGTGTGGAATTGGAGGATGTTAAATTTGAACATCCTGCGCAGGATAGTGTGGTGATCGAAACCAAGCCAAAAAAACAATCTCGTCAACCAAAGATTCATAGGAAGAACAAGCAGGACATGCGTGCCGGAGTTTGCACTGTTTGTGGCGAAGTTAGGAAAAATATGTACGAACACATGAAAACGCATAGTACTAATCGCCCCTACACTTGCCCTTATTGCCCGCTGGCTTTTCGAAACGCATCAAACTGCAAAAGTCACGTCAATATACACACCAGGGAGAAATTGTACCAATGCAACATATGCGACAAAGAGTTCGCATTGCGGAATGGCCTAAAACAGCATTTGGCGACGCACACAAGAAATCAAGTTTTTCTTTGCCATTGTGGAAAGTCTTTCTATCAAAGAACGGCGTACGCTCGGCATGCACGGAAACATGTAGAGAAACCGGCGATTAAGTGCAGCGAGTGTAAAATGTTATTCTTTTCAAAGTAAGTCTCACCATTGTAGAAATTGTTTTCTCCAATTTTAGAAAAAAATCTTATCTGTATTCGCTTATCAACTTCCAGTGCGGAGCTACGATATCATTTCCAGAAACATACCGGAGCAGTATTTAATTGCGGGGTTTGTGGACGAGGTTTTTACAGAAAATCGAATCTTAAGAAGCACACAGCAATACACGATCGCAAGCACAATCAAACCCAGGAGACAACATCTAGCAATTGAATGTTATAGTCTGCCCAAACGGATGGAGCAGTTCAATCCTGAGATAATTGATGATATTGTTGTATGATTTCTTACTTAAGTAGTTTGTTCATTTGGAGGACTGTTGAGGATTTCAAAAAGCGTTGACAAATTACTATTGTAACTGCAAAAAGCGCACAAAAGTGTGAAGCCGACTTTGACGCTTTCCGAATGTAGTCGAATTTTACAATGCACATATTGGTGGGCATGCAGTAATAGTTCACGGCAGAAAAAATCAATTTAACGAAATAAAATGAAATTCTGGCGGGGTTCGCGACAGCCAAGCGGTTACGCCGGTTTTAGAAAATCGGCCCACAAGCGTTTTTTTTAGGAATACCGCGCATTGACAGAAGCTTATGAAACTTTCTAATCTATCTAGACTCTGGTCATGCATTTTGACAAATTGTCTCGAGAAAACAGAGCAGCCCCTGTTTGTAAACAGATGTCGATAGTAAACAGAACACTGCCATATTTGCGGTGCTAAGGATTGTGTACGGATATATGGCCTTAGCAGCCGGTCCTTTAACATTAATAGAGGTCTATGTCACCAGATTAGCTTGCGAACGCCCAGGAAGCTGGATTCAATAGCCCTACTGGTGTAAATCCTCGACGAAGAAGAAGAAGAAGAAGAAGATTGTGTACGATATTTGCAGAAATAAATTAGTGCTGCTGAATATTGAGAGGCTGACATTGTAGAAACATGAAAGGTAAAACGAATCAACAAAGTGTGCCAGAGTCGGGTTTGGGTGATGTTGAAAATAGCGAACTGATTGAACACGAAAACGAGAGTAGTGGCCTAGAAGACAACAGTGAAGATGAAGGTTCTGGTAATCGTTTCATTGATTACAAAAGAAAATATAAGGATTTAAAGCGAAAAGTTAAAGTTCTTGTTTATGTAAGTATTCCCGTGGTGCGATTGCTTCCAAACTTTGCTTCTATAGATATTCCTCTTGTATTCTTAGGAAAATGTTTACTTTCAAAACAATCTGCAGAGCAGTCAGCGGCGCCTGCTTAAAGTAACGCGAGACTGCTCATTTCTTCTCGATCGCTTGCTGGTTTACGAACGGCCAGAGCTTTCGTCATCCGATAACGACCTGACCGATTCTTCGGATGATTCATCTAAACTAGAACCAACTTCAAAACGGCGTAAAACCGAATCAACCTCAACGCAAGGTGGTGCGCCAGTGAAAATTCCTGGTGCTCAAATTAGAAGAAGCAAAAAAGGAGCTAAGAAACAACAGGCGCCACTTCCCCAAGAAAGGCAACATCCTAACGCTTCCTATCGCTCACATCTGCCAGGAAGTTCGTTAATAAAACCGACAAATCTGCAGATATCGTCTGCTGCTAGCACAGGTCAGCTCAGATCCGCACAGTGCTACACCACGTCGCAAGAAAGTTCTCTTACGAAAGAAGAAATAGAGAGACACCTGGAGTCGCGTCAAAAACTGCCCGAGGTAGTTCCAGAGGGTGAACTACCAACAGACATGTTCAACAATAGTCCCGCGAGCGATTCCAACGACCATATGGATGATACATCGCCTAGCAATCTTGCGGAAGATTGCCTCTCCGTGTACAGCCAATAAATAAAATGTTTCGAGGCGACATCTAAAAATTCTATTTTTATTTTTCATGGCTTTCATGCTCTATCCGTTTATTATCAGCAGTTAAACTCTACGATTCGAATATGTCCTAGAAATAGAAGAAAAATTATACGTAATTTATTGACTTCGATCCAACTTTTAAACGCTTGAGGCATCTATCAGTTGATCGGAATGATCTTTTTTATAGTGAATAGATAAGAGGCTTTTGTAACTATAGGATTTTTCACACATGGTGCACTTAAATCGAACTCCGTCGTGCGTTGTCTGATGGATTTTTCTAGCATATGAACTCTTGAAACGCTTGGGACACCGCTCACATGCATAAGGTTTATCGGAAGAATGCACACGCTGGTGCTTTTTCAAATCGACTCTGAAATCCAAGAGGAATATTACTAATCAAGACATGGTGGATTGGTCTAAATAGTTTACCTTGCTTTGAATTTCATGCCACAAGTCAAACAAGCAAATTCTCTTACTCTCTTGTGCCATGTATTCACATGCGAATTGTACGTCGAATAGTATTTAAATTGCTTATTGCAGATCTCGCATTCATACGTTTTGCCAATTCCATGACGCGACATCTAAAAGTAAAGAAAAGGAAAATTCTTTCAATGTTTGCTGCTAAAAATATATTATGCGATAAACATATAAAAACGTACCATGTGAGATAAGTAAGTGTTCTTATGGGTAAATCCAATAGCACATACTTCGCAATTAATTATTATTTTCTTTTCATGCACCGTATCTATGTGCCTTTTCAAATTGGTTTCATTGCTCATTTTAACTGGGCATTGTGGACAACTGTACCTTTTCTCCTTGTCATGATTTCTAGAATGTGCAGTTAAATTCACAATAAATTTGCCACATACACCACACAATTGTGGTTTGTGTCTGAATATTTTCTTCTTTTTCGTTGGAACATTTGCTACAGTGGCATTTGTTTCACTTTCTCTTCCATCGATTGGTTTTGGGATTTCTTCTGTGTTTTTGTTATCTTCATCTTCATCTGAGATCGTTACCAATTCGTCAATTTCTCCCTTGATCAATACAGTTTCGATCGAGTTCTTTGGATCTTCCAAGAATTCAATGGACTGTTCGGAACTGTTGTCTTCCATTAGGTTCCATTTGTTTTCGCTACTAAACAGCTCTTTGAAGAAGATGTCGTATTTCAAGCAATTGGTTCGGAAAGTCACTGAGTTTTTCACAACTGCGGTACATTGATCACAAATTGCAGACAACCGTTTTGCCTCTGGCGAAAGCTGGAAAACGGTAATGGTTTAGAAAGTGTACTGCAGAAGTAGGAAATCACCAACTTACTTGAATGCCAGTAAAATGTTCTACATCCTGGATAGTGAACGAAGCCTTTGCTAATTTCGATAAGGGCGTCAAATTATCCAGGTTCAAACAAAACCTACAGATTTCGACAGGTTTTCGTGTTCCAGCGGCCATGATGGGGTATTGTTACGATTGTTTGGAATTTAGCTAAACAATAACAACATAACAGACAGTCTATTACATTGGGTACCTTTAAACGGGAATTTGCGTTCGCCATGTTATTTACCCACGCTTATGTCGCAACGAGTACCTTACTGTCAAAAATCGTTTACAGCAAGTGGCTCGGTACTAGATTACCAATCACTGACCAATTTCAACCCATTTAATTCGAAAAATTGGTCCGAAAGTTAAGTTGGGGAATATTATGCTATCGTTTGCTTGCGTGTGTCCTGGACAAGATGTCCTATGTTATGTAGAAATGGTCAACTGTCTAGAAGATTTTATTGTTATAATTTAACATTTGTATCTGGGTGGACACTTTTATAGTGAGATGCGAGCAGGTTTTTGTATCCAAATGATTTATCACACATTGTGCAAGGAAATCGAATTCCACTGTGGGTCAACCGATGAATATTTCTGCCATAAGCACTCCTGAAGCGCTTTGGACATAAGTCACAAGGATATGGTCGGTCAGTGGTATGCACAAGCTGATGTGTTTGAAGAGTTTTTCTGGGAATTAAAAGGAAATTTTTAATGTGGATCACTGAGGTTAAGGGTATCGAAATCTTACTTCAAATAAAATATCCGGTTACAAATTTTACACGGTAACTCTTTGGGTTTATCAACGCCATGTTTTATCATTACATGACTTCTGTAGCTTGATGGGTACTTGAAAGTTTTTGCGCAGATCTTGCACTCGTATGTTTGGCCGATTCCGTGGTGCGCGGTCTATACAAAAGAAGAAGAATGTTTCTTTTAAAAGTCCACTTAAATAATCATTCCATCAATACTTGCCTTGTGTACTTTTAAAATGTTTATATGTGTAAATCCTTTTCCACACAGTTCGCATCGTACGACTATTTTCTTTTCATGCACCGTTTCTATGTGCCTTTTCAAATTTGTTTCATTATTCATTTTGATTGGACATTGCGGACAACTGTACCTTTTCTCCTTGTTATGGTTTCTTATATGTCCGTAAAGATTGATCACTAGTCGGCCACATAAGACACACAGCTTCTTTTCATGTCTCATGCTTTTCTTTCGCTTAGCTGGATCCTTTACTTCCGTAGTTTTTGTTTCCAATTCTTCTCTATCAATCAAATCTGAACTTTCATCATCTTCAGAAAACCATACTTCATGATTCGATGTTGGTAAAACGGGTTCGGTTTCGTAGTTTCCGCCTTCCAGCGATTCACTTTCGTCCAGAACATAATTGTCCGAATCTTCTATGGATAGTTTCAAATTATCGTTTCGAATGTGAAAGAGTTTTTTGAAAACATTGTCGTTGTTCAAGCAGGTAGCACGGAAAGCCACTGAGTTTTGCATAACTGTAATGCATTGATCACATATTGCAGAAAGCAATTGTTCCTCTGGCGAAATCTGAAAACCAATAGTTGAATGAAAAACTGCATACCATGCAATGGAATTAGACCAACTTACCTGAAGGCCAGTGTAGTGTTCTATATCCTGTATAGTGAACGAGGCGTTTTCTAATTTACATAAAGGAGTCAGATTGTTCAGACCCAAGCAAAGCCTACAGATATCGAAATCATCTTGCGTTTCAAAGGCCATGGTGATCAGTCCAAGAATATTGTTTTCCTACTACCTTTGCGTGCTGAAAGAAATGTCAAATCCCGGCTCTGATCACCAAGAACACGCGATATTAGGTAAGTTAAGTGATTTTTTCTTAATTTTACTGTAATACGGTGGGGTTTTAGTTTTCATTTGAACTGAACACATATTCAGAAAAACATCTAGAAATATTAAAATTTAAGTTTTAATACACAATACCTTACTGTGTCAAACTTAAAATCACTTTAATTTTCTTCTTGTAACAACCTACTTTTTAGCTCCTTTGAGAATCAATTCTGTCGTCTGGCATCTTGTTATCGGTCCTTGGGTAGTCTGTTGTTGGCAAACAAATAAGAATTTGTTTATAATATTTAGAGAAAAACATTGAAAAGTAAACACAAAACATGGCTCCCTATTGTAGATTATGTGGAGATACGAATAGAAAGCTTTCAAGTGTAGCTATACATGCGCTATATTCCACAGAAAAAGAAGCGTCTTTTTCACTCGTCCAAATCATTCAGGATTATTTGGCCATAACCGTACGTTGTTTGCATTACTGTGATATCGTTCGTAGATGTATTGTTTTTAAAATTTGTTCTTTTTTAGATTGATGAACCCCCCATCGGGGCACTAATATGCATAGATTGTTTGAAGACTATCAGAGAATGGCACTTTTTTCGGGAAAAATGTTTAGAAAACGAGCGTCTTTGCCTGAAGCGTGAGATAAAATATGAAGTATTGTTCACGTCCGATGTCCCCGGCATTGCTCAGAATACTGTGTGCACTACATTGAATGTAATTCCGCAGCAGCAAACCAATCTCGATGAAATACCCATCATTGAATGTAAGGATACAGAGGAAAAGGAGGATTACAACTCTGAATCTGCAGCTACAGAGATAGAAACAAGGCCATTAGCTAAGAAGGAATGTTTTACAAACAAACGTTCTGATTCGAGAAATTCAAACAGGAAGAGTGGAAAGAAAATTTCTTCTCGCCAGCGCATTGCTGCTGAATCTACCCATGGATTGGAGATTAAGAAGAGACAAGGACGTTCAAAGTTACGCAACAATAAAAGTGATGGGCAGACGAGTAATCCGATAAGTCCGAAGAGTGAAAAGCAACGGATTGTGCCCAAAATTTGTGCGGTTTGCGGTATGGCACGCACCGATATGGCAGCTCACATGCGGTGGCACAACAACGAACGACCGTACCAGTGCCCGCACTGTCCAAGAGCTTTTAGTAATTGCTCAAATCTAAAAAATCACATAAACTTACACACTCGTGAGAAAATGTACAAATGTGACCTTTGCGATAAAGAATTTCCTAGCTCGACGGCGAGAGGGAAACATCGGGAAACGCATGCAACAATCAATGCACATCAATGTGCCATTTGCGGAAAAACATTCAAGTACACAGCATCATGGGCAAGGCATAAAATTATTCATACAGCAGAGCCAAAAGTTAAATGCACGTTTTGCGAAATGGTGTTTCTAACAAAGTAAGTATCAAATTCTGGACCAATCAATTCCAATTTCAATTTCCACTTGAATGTTTTTATCTTCTTCGTTTCAGGACCAGGCTTAGGAAACATTTGCTCGTTCATACAGACTCGAAGCCATTCGTTTGCGGAATATGCAATCGCCCTTTCAATAGAAAAGACAATCTCAAAGTTCACATGAAAACGCACCTTAAAACTAGTGGATCGAACACAAAGAAAGACCAGCAGGAAAACAGTCTTGTGGAAGTAGGAAGTAAAGAATGCAGTAATGCAGACACAAAGGAGCAATTTATATCTAATTCGCCGTCCATCAAGAGATAAGCTAGAGACTACTAGCTTGAAGCTGTTCGATGTGAATAAGAATGGTTTATTCGATAATTGCTCTTTTCTAGTATAGCGATCATCTACGGAGCTTGTGATAATGTAGGTGCGCCAAATATAATGCTTATCTTTGAGCAGGATAAGAATAATGCTGATATTCAGCTAAAAAATTATGTGCGGTATTCTTGTAAAACTCTAGTACTGCTTTTTAATTTGTTATGATGATTTAAATATACATTTATCAATATGCTTTTACGCTATCCTTTGATCTTCTAGGTTGATCCTACAGAAGAGGTACGATCTCTGTACATCGGGCCAGTCTCATAGGACTTTACGAGCTGGGTCGGCCAGAATATTTTACAGATCTGTTCAGTTTCAGATTGTATTTTCAGTTTAATTTTTCAAAAGCACACTTGGTGTGCACATCAATCGGTACTGGTCGAATTTATGCAATTCCAAGGTTACTAAATATAAGCTGTGTCTGGTAGGAATGTCATTCGATTTGTTTACTAACAAACTTCCTTGCAACGATGGTTCTACCATCTCGTAAAGGAAAAACGAAAGCATTTTAATCACTGCTTCAGTGTTGCATCGAATAAAAAAAGGCATGCAATGGAGGCAAATAGTGAGAATAAGAAACAAATCTTAGTGAAGCTTGAAATAGAACCTGTGGAAGAGTTACGTGTGGAAAAGAAATTGGATAGTGTCTTATTTCTACGGAAGGTGCAGTTCCTCGACGACAAGGATAATGAAATACATTCTACGGACGATGGAATTTTATTCGAACCTACTGATGAAGCGTGGTACAGTGATCTGCTACCAAAGAAAAGTGGCAGATTCCAAGCACAAAGAAAATATACATTTTGTGACTTGTGCAACAAATTTGTACGCACTATAACCGAGCATCGGCGAATGCACTTGAATATACGATCACAGCAATGTCCTTATTGCCAGAAGTCGTTTGTGCATCGCTCAAATTTCCTCATGCACCTTAACATTCACACCCGGGAACGGGTTTACAAATGTACCGTGTGCAACAGTGAGTTTAATAGTCCTCAAGGTTTGAATCAACACCTCGAAACACACATGGTCGCAAAACACGAGTGCCCTCAGTGTGGCCATCGGTTCGGTCGCAAGTCATACCTTCGCATCCACCAGCAAAGAGTACATGAGCCTAAAATAAAGTACAAGTGCCTCGTTTGTGATAAACAATTTCCCAACGTGTAAGATGCCTTTAGCAAAAGCGTCGTGTTTTGTTGAAATAACTCACTTTATATTCTACTTACAGCGAACAGATGGATAAACATATGATAGTACACAACAATCAAACTTTGTTTCCGTGCGAAGTCTGCCGACGACCTTATAAAGCGAAAAAAAATCTTCTCCGGCACATGCGAATGGCACATCCAGAATGTGAAAATACCTAGTAGAAAAACATACTTTTTATACATACGTTTTACGAGAATTTGAGCTCAATCAATGAACTTTGTGCAGTATGTTTTATATGAACTGAAAGCAATTTGCTAAATTAGGAAATACAATTGAAATGAGAATACAATCTCTTGTTATATTTAATGTATATTTATTGACATTTAGCACAGCACATTCAGCCAAAAATTATGAATGGACACGGTTCATCACTATTGTTATAAATGTATCAAAATTGTGTAGTATACCCAAATGCGTTCCAAAACTAATATGAATCTAACTGCTACCACGACACACCAATAGAAGCGCAACGAGAACTCTCCATCTTATATTCTGTTTTTACAAGCCCATTTCTGTGCTGTGAAGGGCTCTTTGTTCATCATGATTATTTATTCAATACTAAAGATACTTCAATATTACTTCAAAACACATTTGACTGAATGCCCTATGACACGGATACTGAACATCGATCCTGAGTGCTTGGTATGTGTTTTGCTAGTGGATGTTGCAGGGACTGAGGTAACTGCTTGATGTTCAAAAGCTGAATGCCTTCAATTTATTTTTTTTTGTTTTTAGTGCATTTAAACGAAACTTAGGCTTTTCTTGCTCATTAAGCATCTTAATTTTGCATCAGCATGTAGCGTTCGAATGCCAAGTGTAAGTAAAATAAACGTAACACCCTCGTGATAAGTAAACCTGCAAATGTAGATATACGTACCTACATTTGTTTCAATACTCATTAAATATATCCATCTTTTTAGATTCCTCCTTTCTGATTTTGTCCCTTTTTTTGTTGTCTGCCCTAGGCAAATAGTAGATCTTTGCTATAATCATCATAAGTCAACACCATTCTCAACTCCAACAATCCTTGTACAACAATATGTATACTCCTTAAATCTGCAAAGAGAAACGAGAAGCAGTTTTAATTAAATTATCTATACAGATGCTATACGCGTGATCAATGGACAGAATGTTGGCTAACAAACAACCGTCATGCGATAAACGGCCCACAACACCTGCGGATAACAGAGATTACTACTTCTTTCCGGTGACATGAAAATTGAATTTTCTGCGCCATCTGTCCCATCTGGGTTCCGGTTTTAAATAGGCAGAAGAGCACCTGCGTTAGGGTGGCAAACACTCGTACAACATTGATAAAAGTATATGAATCATTTGTTTGTATGTCGCAAAAGGCTGGTTTTCAGTCACCAACTTCTCAACCGATTGCATTCAAAACTGTTGATCATTCGGTACCTTACACATTTTGTTAGAAAGATAACATACCGTTCACATTCCCGAAAGCATCGAAGAACTCATCAAGATAATAAACACTAATTCAATAGTGGTATTTTTCCTAGGCATTAGCATGTGTTGAAATTTCTGTCACATATTCACCCAAGTAAATGCCAATCGTCTAGCCATTAATGAGTTCATAATTGAAATAAGGTTCACCAAAAGAAAAAAATGTAAAAATCTGAAATGTGCCACATGACGTGAGACACTACATTTGGAACGAATAATTCGTTAAACGTGAGCCTAAGGCAGGGCCGCACTCTAAATTATGAGTCATTTCGCCACGGTGCGAAATGTTTACTTTAGAACACACGCATACACGTTAGGTTGACCATTGCAGCTGTCCCTCGGTACTGATAAGGGTTGGGATTTGAGTGTTATCTGAACAGTGAAGAAACTCGTTTATGGTCCGGCGCATTGTCTGGCATGGGAATTATACTGGTCGAATCCACTACTGGCGGTATGATCAAGGGCATGATAACGGCTGATATCAAGCGCCATATACTGACTGTACGGTCAATCACAGTTAGATAATTGAGTTGTCGATGTGATTGATAGAATAATGGAATTGGTTCACAGCTTACCTGCTTATAATATCAGCTTTACGAGTCCAAGCCACGCGCCTTACGCTTAATCCTAGCGTAGGGTCCTATGGTGGGGTCGGTGATAAAATCATATAGTACGCGTGTCCAGGATGTATGCTGCGGGATGTTGTCGTAAAACTCTGGCGCGATGCGCTTCACTTCGGGTAATAATCGCCCGGGGACGGCCGGGAAATCGTGATGCTCGTTGTGATATCCCACGTTAAAGGTGATCCAGTTCAGTGGACCATAGTAGGAGTATGTTTCGAAGCCTTTGGCAAACATGTAGTGCTCGGAAATGAAATGCCCGGCAACGGGATGCAGTCCCATCGCTAGTAGCGACCCGACGATCAGATAAACCATCACTTTCCAGCCAAAGTAGTACACAACTATCGTGTTGAACACCAGCTGGATGACACCGTTGACCAGCTCCAATTTCTGAGGTGGCTTAGGATTCACGACGAGCGGACGAAAGATGTAAAACATCGGCTGCAAGAACACCCAGAAGAATTTGCCAAGCGTTGTGCAGAACAGCTTCGCTTCCAAGTATGTGGGAAGATCCGTGTCGATCACTTCGTCGCCCTGATAACGGTGGTGCTCCAGATGGTACTTTTTGAACGATACCGACATCGGTAACCCGATCGGAAGGTTACAAAAGAAGCCAAACAATCGATTCGCCATCGGTCGCGCGTGTCCAAACGCCAGATTGTGTGCTATCTCGTGGCATGCTAACATAAGCGAATGATTGATCACTCCACCCAAGCAGTAGGCCAGGAGAAAAATAATTTTCCACGATTGGTCTTTCACGACGAACAGCATAGCGAATTGTGTCAGGACCATTGCGCTCGCTACCCACTTGAACTGGGGATCGTAACCGAACAGCTTTTTGATCTGCGGGTACTTTTCTAGAATCATTTTACGCCGGCTTGCGTGCGGCTCCTCCGTGTACGTCCACTCGAAGTCCGTCCTGGAGACATGCTGGCCCATTCTGTATGGTGTAACCGATTTCACTCACAAATCCACAGCCGATCAAATCTTCGTTAATCCTGTCCGAGAAGAGAAATTTCACAATGGTGCATCCACCCTTTTCGGCGAATTAATTTCACTATCTCCAAAAGCAGCGATGACAGCAGAGACGTCGGTCACCGGGTTGCTACTCACCAGCTGAGAAGAAAGCAGGAAAACAACACCCTCGCCGCTGCTCAGCTGCAATGCGAATGTCACGTTCGACGAAATACAGTAGGTCCCCGCAGTACGCTAATGTTTGGGACCGAACACCATCGCGTATATCGAGTTTTAGCCTCTGCCATATCGTTTATACCTCATATTGAAGAGTTTACACTCAGAGGGAACCGCTTATTTAACATATTTGCTATCCTAATCACTAATAAGTGTTCCATTTTTTCTATTGTCTCATTATATCTCTGTTAAAAAGTGTCATGTGTCAAAAAAAGCTCAATCAACGCTATAAGCTGTCAGTTGTAAAAAATCGCGTAATTGCGAATTCGCGTATCTCGAGTATAGCGTACTGTGGGGACCTACTGTATTCCGTTTTCAAACAAGGTTACCAAAGCTTCAACCACCGCTCGGTGTTGTTGACATAACTGACATTGCGTCCAAATGGTCCGCGAGTCGTGGCATTTGTATCAAAATATCAAAACATCAAGTTACGTGCATTTCGTAGCTCCAAACCGATCGAAACACAGAAGTTTGGATCATTTTGATGCGAACCCAACCTAAGTTCAAGGTATGGTATTATCGTTTTCAGCCCTCCGTTTTCTTGGGGTATTTTTAAGTAAGTTTGATTTAGTACTAGATCAATTTTCGGCGACGCACTAAATGGACATCAATCTCAACATCCTAGCCCGACGAGTTGTCGGCATAAAACTTTTTTCTGTACCGCTGTTGTTTTGCTAGGTAGGGACATGAATTGATTATTAACAAAATTGCAGTTACCCACTAGCACGCAATCACTAGCAAGAAGTAGTAATGCAAGTTTCATAAGTAATTCAGTATTCCTGGTTAATTTGGTTTCATCACCAAACAATTCTATTTGCAGTTCATAGCGGTATCGAAGGCTGCAACGTTGTGTTCCGTCCATCCCGAGCACCATGAGTAAATCGATCGAAAATGAGGAAATCGTACAGGCCATTTTGATAGCCGATTCATACAATGACAATTTTCTCCCATTTACGAGCGCGTCGCCGTTGGCGCTGCTGCCGATTGTAAATGTGCCACTGATCGAGTACACCCTCGAAGTGCTGAATCGGCATGGCGTGGAGGAGGTGATCATATTTTGCAGCAACCACAGCAATGAAGTGAAACGATTCATCCATCAACGACAGGCGGAAAAGTGCACCTGGTCGATGAACATGACGATCACGATCATCAGCTCGGAGTCGTGCCGGTGCTTGGGAGAGGCACTCCGCGATCTTGAAGCGCGCCACATCATCCGGGGTAATTTTATTCTGCTTGGGGTGGACAGTGTCACCAACGCTAACCTGACAACGCTGCTCGAGGAGCACAAGCGTCTGTTAAAGATGGATCGAGGTGCGGCGATGACGGTCGTATACAAGGATACCGTGCAGCGGTTGCGCACCGGCAACGAGGTGATGATCGTGATGGATACCTCGACGCGCCGATTGCTTCACCATCAGCGGTTAACGCAGCAGCAGCAGCAAAAAGAGCGTAATTTCGAGCTTCCGCTGGAACTGTTCGTGTCGAACCGGAACGTTACGGTGTACCATGGGTTGCTCGATCCACAGATCGCAATCTGTAGCCATGCCGCATTGCCCCTGTTCGCGGATAACTTTGACTTCCTGACGCGCGATGATTTTGTGAACGGAGTTTTGATTAACGAGGAAATTCTCAACAGCCGCATCTACGTGGCTAAGCTGGGCCGGGAGGAGTACGCGCAGCGCGTGTGCAACTGGCAGACGTACCATATGGTTTCGCTGGACATCATGAACCGCTGGGTGTATCCGCTTGTGCCGGACATGGCCATTAGTCAGGTGTGCCCGTACTATAAGTACTATCGCAACAACATCTATCGCCATCGAAACGTGCACTTGAGCCGGTCTTGCGAACTGGACGGTGATCTGGCGGTTGCCGAGAACAGTAAAATCGAGGAGGACACCTTCATTCGCCAGTCCGTGATCGGGCGTGGCTGCAAGATTGGGCGCAAGTGTCGTATTCGGAACAGTTTCCTCTTCGACGGCGCTATCGTTGGTGACAATTGTGTGCTCGACCATTGCATCATCGCCAGTGGTGCCTCGGTGGGCACCGGATGTCATATCAGTGACGGAGCGGTGCTCGGGGAGCGTGTAGAGTTACCGAGTGGAATGACGGTTAAGAAGGTTCTGGTGCAAGCGGACAAACCAGACGACGAGTGGGGAGAGGGGTCGCAAAAGCTGGCCGAGCGAGCGTACACCGTACCAGAGGAACAGCCAGACGAATCCGACGACTCGGACGATGACGTAGAGGTGCGAGAATTGTTTAATCAGCCAGCTTTGGTTGCTCCGTTGCGTTCGATTTACTCCCCGTCCATCTACCAGCTGTCGGACGATGAAGGGGCCAGTGGTGTGCCCAGCCCGGTGCAAGAGGATTCTAGCATCTTTCTTTCGGAGGTGGTGGAATCACTCAAGCGCGGTCTAGCTGAGCAGACCAATGCCGAGTATCTAATATTGGAGATCAACTCGTCGCGCTATGCGTACAACATGTCGCTCGGTGAGGTGAATTTTTACGTGGTGAAAGCAATCTTGCAGATTCTGGTCGTTCAGGAGGGTGTGGCGACGAACACAGTCGGCATGCTGCGCAAGCTGCTCGCATATTTCGGCATCGTCTTCAAGAACTACATCCGCGACAAGGACGCTATGCTCGACTGCTTGAAGGCGTTCGAGGAGATGTCCCAGTCGTACGAAATTATTCGTGCAAAACTCGTACAACTGATGCACTTTCTTTACGAGGGCGATCTGGTAAGCGAGGAGGTTATCATCCGCTGGTACGATGGAGTCGAGGATGAATCGCTCAGAAGCGCATTCGCTAAATTTGTGGAATGGCTTAATGAGTCTAGTGACGATGAGGACGACGACGAGGATTAGGGTGGAGTACATATGTGACTGACGCAATATGAACCTTGAAAAAGTTAATAAAAATCCCATCGTTGTCGTAAAACTTTCGTATTCGTAGTTCTTTAAATTTATTGCATAATTCCGTTATCCTATCGTTTCGAATGTAGCAGCGTGACCAGTGCTGCCAGGAATACTCAATAAAGATGGGCCGGAAATGACAGTTTTGACAACGAATGGATTACAAATAAATAATCGTTTTCCCAACAATGCAACGCAATGTGTCGCTAAAACTAAAATAGAACCATGCATGTTGCATTATTTAATTATTATTTCATAGTTTGCTTCTATACGGTAGGCGTTTTTGTGGCAACGTATCTGTTAAACGTGTTGTACAATGTGTCCAGCTTTAGCAACCGCCATGTGTTGCCAAGCAAATCAATGTATGATTATATCATCGTTGGTTCTGGAACAGCCGGATCGGTGATCGCCTCCCACATTCCTGCAACCAATGTACTGGTCCTGGAGGCCGGTTCTATGAGGAACATGTTCATGGATGTTCCGCTGTTTATGCCTCTTATCCAAGGATCGGAGTATGATTGGCAGTATGAAACGGAATCACAGGTCGAGTCCTGCTGGGCAATGCAGGAAAACAAAAGTTTCTGGCCAATGGGTAAGTTAAACGCAATATGTTAACACTGATCGACTAAGGCATGTTTTTCTTTTTAGGAAAAGTTGTTGGTGGAACACACATGCTTAATAATATGGTGCACTATATAGCTGGGCCGAAAGATTTTGCTACCTGGTTCGAAGAACCCTATGATTTAGAACGTTTTATGCAATTCTTTGAACAAACTTCTTGGTCCAAAGCACATTCCGTCGAAGCAGGAGGGTTCCATACCAAACTTGGAGAAGTTTTCATGAATTCCGCCCGAGAAATGGGTTTTAATCAACATGCATTTTTCCAGCCGTTACTAACGACAAACAATGGAAGACGTTGGTCTACGAGCCACAGCTATGAGGTACTTCACAGACCCGGTCATGAGCTTGTGACAAACTGTTTGGTGGAGAAAGTTATCGTCCATGATGGCGTTGCGAAGGGCTTGCGTGCCTCGAAGGCCGGCCAAACTATCGACGTGTATGCAAGAAAAGGAGTAATTCTAACGGCTGGTACGGTGGGGTCCGCCAAAATACTACTGCACAGTGGGATCGGCCCGAAATCTGAGTTAGAAACGCATGGGATTGAATCGGTTGCAGATCTCCCGCTCGTAGGGAAAAACTTGCAAGACCACATAGGCACAGGGTCAGAGTTAATGCTTTCCGGGTCAACGTTAAACTTATCGCCACTCAACTTAATACATCCGCAAAACTTATGGCGCTATTTTTCGCAAAATCCACATCACTCATCACTTGCTTTCGGTGGCTGTGAAGCAGTGGGTTTCATTTCTCTTGGGAGTAACTACAGCAGTGATCTTCAATTTATGGTACTACCGGCAGGCATTAGTTCCGACGGAGGTGTTCACTTGCGAAAGCTGGTCAATTTTCGGGAGAGTGTGTGGAAAGATTATTTTGAGCCATTGTTAAGAGCTGGCCAGTCGATGGTCACCGTTTTGCCTATTTTACTGCACCCAGAAAGCACAGGAGAAATAATCCTGCGAAGTGCAGACGTGTGGGATGCACCAATTATTAATCCCAAATACTTAACCGCCAGGAAAGATGTAGATGTTTTACTTAAAGGTATTCGTATATTGCAACAACTAACCGAACAGCAATCGGCACGTGAGATGAAGCTGGAATTTAACCCAAAACCATTTCCCGGTTGTACGAACTATCGCTACGACAGCGATGACTATTGGGAATGCTATATCCGTTCCGTTACCCACACAATCTATCATCCGGTGGGAACATGCCGAATGGGCAGTAGCAGTGAAGGTTCGGTTGTTTCTTCAACTAATCTGCAAGTTCACGGCATACAAAATTTGTATGTTGCGGATGCGTCGGTTATGGTGAATGCTCCCAGCGGTAATCCTAATTCGGTGGTGATGGCCATAGCAGACTATTTTGTACAGTCTAATTTTAAAAACATGGAACACTAATTCATAACAGATACATGCTGCTTGTTGCAACATAGTAAATGTTCTCATAAACAGATAATAGAGGAAATAAATATTTTGCATTCCATACATATAAAGCTTTGTCAGCGCGATTTATTTCCAATGGATAAGTTTATAGATTCCATGAATGAATTTTGTTAAGCTTAAAAAGCAGCAACGTCTTGAGAGCATTCTTTCTTTTTATGAACGATGACATGTCTTAGCCGTTTTACTGAGTTGGAGCGAGCCCCAACAGAGTAAAACGTACTTCAGTGGGATCAACCTCGATGAATTTCTTGCAAACTTGCACTGCGTCTTTCAATAGCGTTTCCGGCGACGTGCTGCCGTGCTCAACCGGGAAATTCTTCCTTCCATCTAGCTCGTATAACTTTCCATCAACATGCACAAATGCCACGAAATGATGATAAACCGCGTCGTTGATATCTGGCGTTGCGGTTTGCCCCTCCTGTGCGTTTGACTCGTGCTTTTCCATAAATTCCTTGCTATTGTTCAGGAGTTTCCCGCGCTCTTCGGGAGTAAGATTTTTGGCATCGTCGAAGTATTTCTTAAGGACACTGCCATCTTCAACCTCGATGTCTGGGTTGTTCAGTATGGCGTGGATCAGGGCAATGGTTCCGCACGCGTTGTGAATGTACTGACGGGTGAAGAAAAGTTTCTCAGGATGTACGATATTTTTACTCTTCAATTCTTCGTCTTCCTTTGCCCGTCTTTCCTCATGCTGCAATGATGGAAACAATTTTACAAGTTCATGCAAAGAAAACACATTCATGCATCATCATCTTACCGCCTTCGAGCAAGGGAACAGGAAAATGAGCGATTTCAGTGGCTTAGGCACCATATCTAACAGCTCGTCGTCCATTCCATATATATCGACGATGCTCCAAAGCGGAGACACGCCTAGGTCAGTCATGTACTTGGACAATACCTAAGAAGAAAATATTCATAATATTCATGCTCCCTTCTATTAGTTACACAGAACATTGTACTTACATCTGGGTTGGACTCCAATGGTAGCCAGCAATCCATCTTTGCGACTAGTTTCCTTTGAGGTAAATGGCAAAATAAGTTCAAATGCTGGTTGCAAAATCACACTAGTGTGGTGATTCACTCTAATCCAATTTTCCCACTATGCAATCCAATTTACCGAATTGCAAGCCGGCAACTGCAAGGAACAAAACAAGTATGTAGATATGGTCAAGGTAAGTACAATAAATCGCGTTGATGTCATTAGAAAAATTATGGAAATTTTTGACAATCGCTTACGAACAATTTTCATGTTTTCGGTATGCTAGTTGATATTTTAAATCGTGAGGAACGTATTAACAAAGTTAAATCCATTCAATTAAATCAATATGTTATGTGTAACAGAACATGTATGTGGAAGTTCAATTTACCAGGGACACTGCATTTTGAAAGACGCTAAAAATAGTTAGTGCGTTGCTAGAGGATGGAGAACATGCTCCAACGGACGAATACATCAGTACATCGACAGAACACGCTAGACTTTTCCTAAACGGTCTAGTGGGATATAACATAGTAAATTGCGTGCCTGGCAAATTTTGAGAATCATCAAATGTTTGTTATTCAAAGATTGTGCCGAGAGGATGTCAATTGCAGGAAATTGTTTTTCAGCTGCTCGAAACTATATTTATCTTGGTTGACTACCAATTTGAGTACCCGGTTGACAGAAATTGACATTGTTGCTGGTACTATGTAGTTCCAGCAAGAGTCCCAGCAATCTGCCATGGAAAAACTTGCTGGTACTACATGACAGCTGCAAAAAATTTGAATTTTTGTCAACCGGGTAGTTATTTTTCAAACTGCACGTTTTCTAAAATTTTACTACAGATTATTCCCCCACGCCTCCCCAACTGAATAATGAAGAATAGTATAAGCTTGCTTATTAATTTCACTGATTTATTCCAAGAGACTTGTAGATAGCCAATTCAACAAACCCATGAAGCAAAGATGTAATGAAAGAGTGCACGAGTGAATGAAATTCCCAAAACGTTCGTATTCGCCGAAATAATGGAAGCAACCAAGGGGAAATGGTCTCACTGCCTAATCTATCCGAACAATTCAACCCCACATCTTTATCATAGTCGTAGATAACGTGTGGTTCAATAATCACTCAGCGTGGGTTTGAATGCCGTCCGAGCATTCGTTATCTATTGGGACTCTTTTTTTTCTTATCAGGTGTGAATTATTTATTACAAAACGGTAAAGATGTTACGTGCATTCACATGAGTTGCTTTTTGATTGTACTAGCCTATCTTTTCTTCTGATCCACGTCGTGCTTCCATGAATCATGTACCAGGTTGATCGTTTCCATAGGTTTCGCTTTCGGTTTATCGAGACTCTTCCGTTTAATTCTAGCATATGGTCCCACTGCAGGATCGGTGATGAAGTCATATAGAACCCGCGTCCAGGAAGTGTGTTGCGGCATAGTTTCGTAATATTCAGGGGCTATTTTCTTCAATTCGGGCAACCGGCTACCAGGGATGGCCGGAAAGTCATGATGCTCGTTATGATATCCAACGTTGAATGTGATCCAGTTGAGCGGTCCATAGTAGGAATACGTTTCAAACCCTTTCGCAAACATATAATGCTCAGCGATAAAATGACCGGCAACGGGATGTAATCCCATGGCCAGTACGGAACCGATGAGCAGGTACGCCATCATCCGCCATCCGAAAACAAGCACAACTAGCGTATTGAACGTAAGCTGGACAACGGTATTGATGATTTCCAGCTTCGTCACAGGCAGTGGGTTCACAAAAAGTGGGCGCAATCCGTAGAAAAAGGGCTGCAGACACACCCAGATAAACTTGCCGAACGTGGTGCAGAAGAGTTTGGCCTCCAATACGGTCGGTACGTCCGGATCGAGGTCGTCATCGGCCAGATGGCGGTGGTGCAGGTTGTGGTATTTTTTAAATGAAACCGACATTGGTACACCAATGGGAAGATTGCACCACATTCCAAAGTACCGGTTGGCTAGGGGACGCGCATACCCAAAAGCCATGTTGTGGGAAATTTCGTGGTTAGCAAGCATCAGCGAATGATTGATAACGCCACCGAAACAGTAAGCCACCAATACGATCATTGGCCAGGACTGGTTTTGCATCACATACAGCATGAAGATTTGCGTCAACACCATCGCGGATACCACGTACTTAAATTGTGGATCTGGTCCGAATAGCTTTTTTATCTGCGGATACTTTTTCACCATTTCCTGCCGGCGACGGGTGTGCGGCTGATCATCGTACACCCACTCAAAGTCCGTTCGAGAAACACGCTGCCCCATTGTGGTACCTGGATCGTGTGCGGTTCACAAGAGGATTTAAAATACGGATACTTAAATGGAGGCCTCCAGATCGATGATGCGATCGCACCATTAGCTGAACTAGCACTAACCACTAAAGGCACATCAAATCGGTTGATAGATATAAGCTAGCTTTCCATTTCGATAACGGTTATTTGGTAGTGTGGCTTATCTTTGAACGTATCTGTGTTTGCGTTCGATAAAAAATATCCCTTTCTGATACTGATAAGAGTTTCTGAACAAAAAAAAAGGAAACAAAATCTACATTCAATTTTCCTCCTAATGCAGATTGCGATCACTAACATATTTTCAATTTCAAACAGTTATTTGTTCAGTATCTACGGTTTGCGCCGGTTCTACAGAAGAATGTTGTTTTTTACAGTGATTTCTGAGTAAATTTTTGTACTTGTACGATTTAGTGCATAACGTGCAGGAGTATCGAATACCACTGTGTGTAAGCTGGTGCGTATTTCTGGAATAACGAGTTTTGAATCGTTTCGAACATTCGTCACAGCCAAAGGGTTTCGATGCAGAATGTACTTTGCGATGTGTTTTTAGACTGATTCTAAAATAAAATTGAGACAAACTTTATCAAAATTAAAAGGCCAAATCTACTACGGAAATGAAATGAGGATAGACGTACCTATCTTTGAATAACTTTCCACAAACTCGGCATTTGTAGTCCAGCTTAACATGATGAAGTCGGTTGAAGTGATCCTTATAGTTTGAGGGATGTTTGAATGATTTGAGACATATTTTACATTCATAAGTTTTGCCGATTCCGTGCTGCGATTGCTGAAAGTTAACAATGAAGTGAATTGTGAATATTTCTTCTAATCTCTCTTTTGAACTGCTCGTACCATGTGCGATATGTACGAATTGGATGAAGTAAATCCTTTGTCGCATAGCTCGCAAGTTTTGAGAACCTTCTTTGCATGTACCGCTTGAACGTGTCTAAACAGATTGGAGCGATCAGCCATTTTAGCATTGCAAAGTGAGCAAGAGAGTAGTTTTTCTTTGCTATGAATTCGAATGTGATTTTTTAAATCGTAAACCATGGCTCCACAAACACCACACAGCTTTTTGCTTTTGCCTAACACATTACTCGATTTCTTTTCCTTGGAAGGTTTGCTTAGGTTCTTTGGTTTGCTTTTCCGAACTGCTTCAATAGAGCCGCGGGTTTCGGCAGCTTTTGATGGTGATACAAGTTCATCGATTGCTGCAAGGTTTGGTTCGACCAAACTCCACTCGTCAACACTGCCAAATGATTGTTGGTCAAAATCACCCTCATCATTTGAGAGATACTCTACAGTGTTGTTAATGACTTGGTCATCTGGTACAAGAATTTCTATCTCCAGCGTAGCAACTTTAGCATGATCACTGTCGTCTGTAGAATTGGATTCCTCGACGTTATGCCTATCGTTAGATTCAGAAAACAGCTGGTTGAAAAGAATATTACTCTTCAAGCACAGGAAACGGAAGGACACTGATGTTGCTAAACTGTGGGAACAAGTTTCACAAATCGCATAAATGCATGTTTCCTCCTCCGGGATCTGTAAAACAAGCAAGTAACATTAATTGCGGCTGTATGTTAAAAGTGTGCTACTAACCTACCCGAACGCCAGTACAGTATTCTATATCTCCTATGGTGAATTTCGTATCGATCAGCTTTTCTAAAGAAACCAAAAAATTCACATCTTGGCACAAACAAAACCTACAAATGTTTGAAATTTCTAGTGAAACGGCAGTCATGATAAAATGATGTTGTTTTTGAGATTCCAAAATACAAAAACCTAGCGTTGTTGAATGTCAAATACTGCCAGCAAACGGTAAAAAGAAGAAGAAAGAACAAAGCAAAGAGACTGACAGCATATAGGAACCAATTTAAAAAATTCGTTTATTGCAGTAAAGCATAACGAGAAAAGTTACCATGACGATATGTTCAATCTAGTATTCTTCTGTCTTCATTAAACACATCCATATATCAGTTAAACATACTATTTAAAAGATTCTATTCCAGGTTGCTTTATTGAAATTGAACTCATTTTACATTCATTTCCAAAATCGCAAAGTCTACATGCAAATCGAGCCCATGCGTTAGTTAACTCGTGAATTCCAGTGCTTTGAACATGTTTTACATGGACAAGGTTAATTTAAAAAAAAGCGTTACTGCAAGTCGTGCACGTGTACTCTTTATGAGTAACATGCCATACACTCAAGTGGTGCCTATACGTTCGCTGATTAAACGGAGATTTTCTAACGACCCGATTAAACTTAAACAAATGCGAATTAAGTAAAAGCAACATCTAGGGAAACTAATCTCAAACGTCTAAGAAAGCCGTTAGGAGAACATCGGCCATTATTATGAAGCTGACTTAGGATCTACGTTTGTGAACTTTATTTAATACACATAATCAAAACTTACACATTTTGGCTAAGATTATTTTGTTCCGCAGTAATTTTTACATTATGATGATCTTTTCTGTAGTGCATGGTTAGTAGAGTTTTATACCGATATGATCGTTTGCAGAGATCGCAGGAAAATCGAATTCCTGTGTGCGTTAATTCATGTGTTTTTCTCGCATAAGGACTTTTAAAACGCTTTGGACAAGTTTTGCATGCGTAAGGTTGCTCATCAGAATGCACCCGTTGGTGAATGTTTAGTTTTGATCTGAAAATATAAAAGACATAATTTGTACTGAGCACTCGCACCATAGCTTCAACTGAACGTACTTTTGATTGAAAGTTATGTTACAAATTGTGCATGTATAATCTTTTTGGACTGTGTGCCATCTGATGATGTGTCTTTTATAATAGGCTCTCTGCTGGAATGTCATTGAGCATTCCTTACATTCGTATGTTTTACCTATACCATGTTCAGTCATCTGGGAAAAGAAAATAAAACATATTAGTAGTGCTTATGCACTAATAGCTGCATATAATTCATACGTACCATGTGAGTCTTGAAGGTATGTGGATGAATAAACCCTTTTCCGCATAGTTCACAAGTTTTACTTATTTTCTTTTCATGCACTAACGTGATGTGCTTTTTCATATTCCATGAGCTAGTCATTTTTTTAGGACAATAGATACAGTCATAAAGTTTTGCTTTCGTATGTTGCTCATTGTTATGATAACTGATGTGGGCTACGAACTTGCCACAAATAGAACATAGATGTCTTTTTTTGGAACCCGCTCTTTTCGTACGCAACTTGTTTGATATTTTTGTTCGATTTAGATTTTTCAATTTCGTTTTTTCGGTACATCTTTGAACTGTTGAGCTATCCATAATTTGGTCAGTGTATTCGGGGTTTTTCCCACTTGATGGCCATTCATCAATAAGTGAGTCTTCTATTTTAAATTGATCTTCACTTGAAATATGTAAAGATTCGTCTTTTACATCGGCACCTACACTTTCGACGAGTATAGAAAAGAGCTGCTTGAATATCACATCATTATTGGTACATGTTCTGCGGAAGGAAGTCGAGTTTTCCAACGTTTTGCAGCAATTTTCACACATTGCGAACGATAGCTGTTTCTCATCGGAGATCTACAAAACAAACCCAATGATGTAGTTTCACCAAGGCAAAGGTTTCTGAGGCAATGCAGCTTACCTGAATGCCAGTGAAGTGTTCTACATCTTCGATGGTGAAAAGGGAAGCGGTAGCTTTCGAAATAGGTATTAATCCATCTTGAGACAGACAAAACCGGCAAATATTGGAAATTTCACTCACTGATTCCCCCATGGTATTTAGAAAGTATAATTGTTTACCAACATAAAGGCCCTGAAGTATGAAACGACCAAAGGGTATAGGAAAATTGAAGGTTCGTTACATGTCCAGTGATGCGATTCAAGCGTTTTTCAGTATATTTCTTTAAAGATTTTAACCAATTATTTGAGAATACTGAGTATCGGGTGTTCCACAATTTTTAAATATACGTATTTGGTAATCTTCATCTCAAAGAAAACATGTTTTCTCATATGTCCCCTATTGAACGTTCGTCACACGGTCAGTTTGTGATCTAAGCGTTT
Source organism: Anopheles coustani (assembly GCF_943734705.1). Lineage (NCBI taxonomy): Eukaryota > Metazoa > Arthropoda > Insecta > Diptera > Culicidae > Anopheles > Anopheles coustani. The sequence continues at coordinate 94,437,258 of NC_071288.1, read as the reverse complement.
TTTCATCACGTGCCCTATAGATGCTTCCGCGTATAAAATTAACGTGAAATGTTTAATCAAAAATTCAAATAACTATAAATGTGCCATAGTTGGCACAGATTCCTTTATTTTAACAAATTTTGCAAATTTTAATCATTTCCGTTTTGGCTTTGGAAAGTAAATTGGATGGTGAATGAGTGGCTATTTCGTATTAAGTAAAGTTAAAGAACTGAAAATCAAAATTAACTATAAAAGAATGCCGATTATCGGGGGTCATCGATACTTGTCGATTGGGGAATAATCAAACCTTCAAATTTATATATTGCACAATATACGGTAATAATTTGGTCACAATATCACGTCAAATTTGGTAAAACAATTTTTTTTTATTTGTGTAGAATTCACGTTTATGAGCTTTATTCCATTCAAAACAATAACTTCACCTATCGTCACCATGATTGCTGCTTTCTGAAGGTATCGCGCCATTATGATCCTTTTTATAGTGCATATTAAGAAGACCTTTATACCTGTACGATTTATCACAGAGTTCACATGAAAATCGAATTCCAGTGTGCGTTAATTCGTGTGCTCTCCTAGCACTAGTACTTTTAAAACGCTTCGGGCAGGTTCTGCATACGTAAGGCTGCTCGTTGGAATGCACGCGTTGATGGCCATTGAGTGTTACTCTGCAACAAAGAAGGTATTACTTATATTGTACATATAATGATGCTTGGAAGAAGTACTTACTTTAGATTGAAAGTCATGTTGCAAATATTACAAGCATAATTTTTTAATGGCTTGTGCCATCTGTTGACATGTCTTCTATAAGAAACTACCTGTTGGAACGTTTTCGAGCATTCCTTGCATTCGTATGTTTTACCAATACTATGTTCTGCCATCTGAAAAAGCAAAATGAAACACAATAGTGACAATGATTCGTAACAGTTAGTTAATTTTTTTTACATACCATGTGAGACAAGTATGTTGCTCTGTGGACAAACCCCTTTCCACATACTTCACAAGTTTTAGTTATTTTCTTTTCATGCACTAACGCTATGTGCTTTTTCATGTTTCCAGAGCTTGTCATTTTTATAGGGCAATATGGACAATCATAAAGTTTTTCTTTTGTATGTTGTTCTCGATAGTGACTAAAGATGTTGGTCACAAATTTTCCACAAAAAGTACAGAGGTTCTTTTCATGTACTCTTCTTCTTCCTCTTTTTCTCTTCTGAATTTTATCGTTCTCACCGAATGCTGAAATCTTTGTTGGATTTAGCTCTGGCGACTTGGTGCGTTTATCGCCAGATATTTCCTTTTTCACTGTTCCTTTCGAATGTTGAGCGTACTTTTCGTTTGTTGGACATGCCATCATTCCGTTTGAATCTTCTGATTCATTCGTGCTTGATGACAATTCATCAATAAGAGATTCTTCTATTTTAATTTGAACTTCACTTCCAACTGTTAAACGTTCATCTTTTTCTTCGCCTAACACACTCTCAAAGGATATAGAAGAGAGCTGTTTGAATATCACATCGTTATTAATGCAGGTACTGCGAAAAGTAACCGAGTTTTCCAACGTTTTGCAGCAATTTTCACACATTGCGAACGATAGCTGTTCTTCATCGGCGATCTGCAAAACAAAACCAATGCTGTAGTTTCGCAAAGCATTTCGTCGAGTTGAAAGAACTTACCTGAATGCCAGTGAAGTGTTCCATATCTTGAATGGTGAAAAGGGAAGTGGTAGCTTTCGAAATAGGTATTAATCCATCTTGAGACAAACAAAACCGGCAAATATTAGCGATTTCACCCATTGATTCCGCCATAACCATAGCAGGATGGTATAATTGTTTACCAACACTTTCTTCAAAACGTCAAATCGCCTAGCGGGTAGTAGAATATTGGAGGTGCAACAAAGTGCCGTGATTTAAGCGTTTATTCATCCTCCGACCCATGCTTCGGTTCGGCGTTGTTTCCTTATGTCCAATGCATTCCAATTGGATGATTGTGAAGAAAAAAGATTGTGGTTTCAACATACATAATTATTTCACGTCGAAAAGTTTGAATGAAAATTATTTAATGCTTCTTAAGAACCAGGTTTTCATTGTGCTGTACCTTCTGTAGCTGATGAGGTTATACGTTTGATGATTTTTATTTCATCCATATTAGCAGAATTTTACATATTTTCAGTATGATTGTTTTGTTCTGATGGTAGCTCATCGTCATGATCTTTTCTGTAGTGCATGGCTAATAGACTTTTGTATCGATAGGATCGTTTACATAATTCACAGGAAAATCTTATTCCTGTATGAACTATTTCGTGAGTTCTTCTCGCACAAGAACTTTTAAATCGCTTTGGACAGGATCTGCATGCGAAAGGTTGCTCGTCTGAATGCACACGTTGATGGTTTTTCAGAGACTTGCTTGATTGTTCAGAGAAATTGAAGAGAATTAGGTGTTTACAAGTATCAACATAATTTCCTAGTTAAAGAACACTTACCTTGATGGCAATATCTTCTTGCATATATTGCATGTGTATTCTTTTGCTGGTCTGTGCCATTTATTCATATGCCTATTATGGTTGGCAAACTGGTTGAATGTTATCATGCATATCTTACATTCGTATGTTTTACCAATTCCATGTTGTGCCATCTAGGAAGATAAAAAAGGTGTCGTAAAATCCCTCATTAAATTTAATATTTCATTACAATTTCAATTTTTTTACGTACGATATGAGCCTTGTACGTATTATGGTGAACGAATCCTTCCCCACAAGTTTCGCAGGTTTTAATAATCTTCTTGTCGTGCACTGTGGCTACGTGTCTTAGCAAATTCGAGCGATTTATCATTTTTACAGAACAATGTGGGCAATCATAATACACCTTTTTCGAATGTCGTGCATTATCGTGGTTAACTATGTCTATAACTAATTTTCCACATATGGGACAAAGTATTTTAGGCCGGGTTCTCTTCACCGTCTTCCTGTTTTTGCTACTGCACATTGCAACCATTGTTGTATTTGGATCTTGTGAATTTGCCCTGTTATTATACGATATGTTCTTCTGCATTGTTCGTTCAGTGTCTTCGTTATCATTCGCACTTGATGAACAGTCATCAATGATGGATTTTTCTGTATCGATTTGATCATCGCTTTCAAATGATATAGACTGATCTTTCATATCCATGATGGATTCCGGTACATCGTCTACCACACTCTCGACGAGTATTGAAAAGAGCTGTTTGAATATAATATCATTTTTGATACAGGCACTGCGGAAAGCAACTGAGTTTTCCAATATTTTGCAGCAGCTTTCACACATCACGAACGATAGCTGTTCCACATCGTTGATCTGCAAAACAAAACCAATGCTGTAGTCTTGCAAAGCATTTCGGCGAGTTGAAAGAACTTACCTGAATGCCAGTGAAGTGTTCCACATCTTGGATGGTGAAAAGTGAAGCGGTAGGCTTCGAAATAGGTATTAATTCATGTTGAGACAAACAAAACCGGCAAATATTGGCGATTTCACCCATTGATTCTGCCATGGTTAGTGGAAACACAATTGTTTACTAACATCTATCTTTTGTCAAACAGCCAAGGGTAGTAGGATATTGAAGGTGCGTTGTTGCAAAGTGCAATGATTTTAAGCGTTTTTTTATGGTGTGTCGAATGGTTCGGATCGACGATGTCTACCAATTTCATTGAATTTAAATTGGATGGATGTTGAAAAACACGGTTTTGGTTTCTGCATACCTGATTATTTCACGTCGAAAAGCTTGGAGGAAAATTATTTAAAGGTTCTCGAGAACCGGATTTTCATTGTGCTGTACATTCTGAAGCCATACGGTATACGTATGATGATTTTTATTGCATGCAGATTAGCAGAATTTTACACATTTTCAGTATGATTGTTTTGTTCTGATGGTAGCTCATCGTCATGATCTTTTCTGTAGTGCATGGCTAATAAACTTTTGTACTTATAGGATCGTTGACATAGTTCGCAGGAAAATCTTATTCCAGTGTGAGCCAATTCGTGCGTTCTTCGCGCATAAGAACTTTTAAACCGCTTTGGACAGGATCTGCATGCGAAAGGTTGCTCGTCTGAATGCACACGTTGGTGGATTCTCAAAGATTGGCTTTGTTGTTTTCCACATTAAATAGAATAAGGAATTAAATAGAATGCTTATTAGTACCAACATAATTTGCTGCTTAAAGTCATAAGCTCTCATAGAGAAAACTTACCTTGATTTAAAAACCATGCTACAAACTTTGCATGTGTGCTCCTTTTCTGGCCTGTGCCATTTATTCATATGCCTGTTATGGCTGGCAAACTGGTTGAACGTTATCATGCATACCTTACATTCGTATGTTTTACCAATTCCATGTTGTGCCATCTGGGAAGATGAAAAGTGTTATAAATACTTCAATAAAATTTCTTGAAGAATTTTTACGTACGATATGAGACTTGTACGTGGAATGGTGAACAAATCCTTCACCACATGTATCACAGATTCTAATAATCTTCTTTTCGTGTACTGTTTCTATGTGTCTTTTCATATTGGAGTGATTTACCATTTTTAGAGGACAATGTGGACAGTTATAATACACCTTTTTCGTATGTTTTTCATTATCATGAGTAATGATGTTTGTAACTAATTTCCCACATATGGAACATAGTACTTTAGTGTAGTGTCGCTTCACCGCCTTCCTTTTTTTTCTACTGCACATTGCAGCCATTGTTGTATTTGGATCTTGTGAATTTGTCCTGTTATTATACGATATGTTCTTCTGCATTGTTCGTTCAGTGTCTTCGTTATCATTCGCACTTGATGAACAGTCATCAATGATGGATTTTTCTGTATCGATTTGATCATCGCTTTCAAATGATATAGACTCATCTTTCATATCCATGATAGATTCTGGTACATCGTCTACCATACTCTCGACGAGTATTGAAAAGAGCTGTTTGAATATAATATCATTTTTGATACAGGCACTGCGGAAAGCAACTGAGTTTTCCAATATTTTGCAGCAGCTTTCACACATCACGAACGATAGCTGTTCCACATTGTTGATCTGCAAAACAAAACCAATGCTGTAGTATTGCAAAGCATTTCGTCGAGTTGAAAGAACTTACCTGAATGCCAGTGAAGTGTTCCACATCTTGAATGGTGAAAAGTGAAGCGGTAGGCTTCGAAATAGGTATTAATTCATGCTGAGACAAACAAAACCGGCAAATATTGGCGATTTCACCCATTGATTCTGCCATGGTTAGTGGAAACACAATTGTTTACCAACATCATCTATCTTTTGTCAAACAGCCAAGGGTAGTAGAATATTGAAGGTGCGTTGTTGCAAAGTGCAATGATTTTAAGCGTTTTTTTTTTGTGGCGTGTCGAATGGTTCGGATCGACGATGTCTACCAATTTCATTGAATTTAAATTGGATAGTTGTTGAAAAAAATGGTTTTGATTTCAGCATACATAATTATTTCACGTCGAAAAGCTTGGAGGAAAATTATTTAAAGGTTCTTGAGAACCGGATTTTCATAGTGCTGTACATTCTGAAGCCATACGATATACGTATGATGATTTTTATTTCATCCCTATTAGCAGAATTTTACACATTTTCAGTATGATTGTTATGCTCTGATGGTAGCTCATCGTCATGATCTTTTCTGTAGTGCATGGCTAATAATTTTTTGTACCGATAGGATCGTTGACAAAGTTCGCAGGAAAATCTTATTCCAGTGTGAGCCAATTCGTGCGCGTTTCTCGCGCAAGAACTTTTAAACCGCTTTGGGCAGGATCTGCATGCGAAAGGTTGCTCGTCTGAATGCACACGTTGGTGGATTCTCAAAGATTGGCTTTGTTGTTTTCCGCATTAAATAGAAAAAGGAATTAAATAGAATGCTTATTAGTACCAACATAATTTGCTGCTTAAAGTCATAAGCTCTCATAGAGAAAACTTACCTTGATTTAAAAACCATGCTACAAACTTTGCATGTGTGCTCCTTTTCTGGCCTGTGCCATTTATTCATATGCCTGTTATGGCTGGCAAACTGGTTGAACGTTATCATGCATACCTTACATTCGTATGTTTTACCAATTCCATGTTGTGCCATCTAGGAAGATAAAAAGTGTTATAAATACTTCATTAAATTTTCTTGATGATTTTTTACGTACGGTATGAGACTTGTACGTATTATGGTGAACGAATCCTTCTCCGCATGTTTCGCAGATTTTAATAATCTTCTTTTCGTGTACTGTTTCTATGTGTCTTTTCATATTGGAATGATTTACCATTTTTAGAGGACAATGTGGGCAGTTATGATACACCTTTTTCGTATGTTTTTCATTATCATGAGTAATGATGTTTTTAACGAATTTCCCACATATGGGACATAGTGCTTTAGGGCTGGTTCTCTTCGCCATCTTCCTCTTTTTTCTACTGCACTTTGCAACCATTGCTGTATTTGGATCTTGCAAATTTGCCCTGTTATTATACGATATGTTCCTCTGCATTGTTCGTTCAGTGTCTTCGTGATCATTCGCACTTGATGAACAGTCATCAATGATGGATTTTTCTGTATCGATTTGATCATCGCTTTCAAATGAGATAGACTCATCTTTCATATCCATGATGGATTCCGGTACATCGTCTGCCACACTCTCGACGAGTATTGAAAAGAGTTGTTTGAATATAATATCATTTTTGATACAAGCACTGCGGAAAGCAACTGAGTTTTCCAATATTTTGCAGCAGCTTTCACACATCACGAACGATAGCTGTTCCACATTGTTGATCTGCAAAACAAAACCAATGCTGTAGTATTGCAAAGCATTTCGTCGAGTTGAAAGAACTTACCTGAATGCCAGTGAAGTGTTCCATATCTTGAATGGTGAAAAGGGAAGTGGTAGCTTTCGAAATAGGTATTAATCCATCTTGAGACAAACAAAACCGGCAAATATTAGCGATTTCACCCATTGATTCCGCCATGGTTAGGGGGAAACACAATTGTTTACTAACATCTTTCTTTTGTCAAACAGCCAAGGGGAGTAGAATATTGAAGGTGCGATGGATGGGAAACCATTGCGTTTCAAGCGTTTCTTCGTCATGCTTTGATGATTTTCGAAAAATTGAGTCGATATTAATTGTAATCTCAATACATACAATACACTGTCTTAAACCAGTTATAAAATAGCTGTTTTAAATTATAATTTACATTATACGCTCGGTGGGGGCTGAAATTTTGAATTTTCAACTTAGCAATTGAATTGATTTACTTATTCGTTAACTATAGAATGTACAACATTATTTCCAGTTCCTGACGGTCTATACTGCATTTATTTGCCTTAACACATTTTATCTTAACTGTTCACCGGTGCGGAAACACAGCATCATGATGCTTTCTATTGTGTAGAGACAATTGACTTTTATAACGGTAGGATTTATCGCATAATTCACATGAAAATCGAATTCCAGTGTGCGTCAATTCGTGCGTTTGTTTTGCATAAGAACTTTTAAAACGCTTGAAGCAGATATTGCAGCCGTAAGGTTGCTCTTTGGAATGCACGCGTTGATGAATGTTGAGCCTTTTCCTGTGGAAGGAAAAAAATGTCACATGGATGAAGTAAACATTGTAGGTTTATCATACTTTCGATGAAACACCATATTGCAAATTTTACACGTGTACTCTATCGCAGGCGTGTGACACCTATTGACATGCTTGTTGTATGCGGCAGGCTGCTTGAACGTTTTTTCACATAACTTGCATTCGTATGTTTTGCCAATACCATGTGCTGACATCTTCAAAAGAAAACAAAACAATCAGTACTTTCTTTTAAACATTAACTGTTTTACGTTTTTGCTTACCATGTGAGAAGAAAAGGTGGATAAGTGTACAAACCCACCACCGCATAGGTCACACGTTTTCGTTATTTTCTTTTCATGTACCGTCGCTATGTGTCTTCTCATGTTCGTTCTATTCGTCATTTTCATCGGACATTGCGGACAGTCATAGATTTTTTCTTTAGAGTGCTGCTCGTTATCATGCAGGTAGATATTACTCACTAATTTGCCACATGTAACACAAAGTATCTTTCTACGCTGCTGCTTTGCATTCTGTTTCGTATCAGTGAACGATTCGCTATGGTTTTGATCAGCTGTAAAGTCTTCGTTCGTTGTTTCCTGTTCTATTTCATCTTGCGAATACTGTTTAGTATGCATGTTATGTGAACCAGTGATCGTTCGCTCGACTAATGCGGGATCATTTGCTCTACATAGGTTGTATCTAGTCAATGTTTTTTCTGTTTTCATTCGGCTAACACCTTCGAAGTTCAATAACTCATCTTGTGGGTGTACCGTATGCGCTGGAACATCGTCTTTCACAATATCCTCGGGAATGGAAAACAACTGTCTGAACACCATATCCTGGGCTAAGCAACTGGTGCGGAACTTAACTGAGTTCTCCAACGTTTTTCGGCAGCTCTCGCATATTACGAACAACGGTAGGTTCATATTATTAATCTGTAAAACCAAACCAATGTCAATGACCAAATGGTTTTTCGTAGAACATAGAGCTTACCTGAATACCAGTAAACAGTTCTATATCTTGGATAGTAAGTCGGGGAGCTGTTGCTTTCGAAACTGGAATCAAACCGTGTTTGGCCAAACAAAATCGGCAAATACTGGAAATGTTGCGAGTTGTATTCGGCATTGTGGTGAATTGGGCATTTGTGGCATTGTTTACCGATAGGTAAACCTGCTCCGGAATTCCTCAATGACATTTTAACGAAAGAAGCTTAAGGTCCTGACACACGTTCGAACGTTATTCGATAAGCGTATTTTAGGAATAACAGAAACATAAGCGCACGTTCTGGTTTGAAATGTATATTTATCGTTTTTTTTATTTTTATGTACTGCACATGATTTTTGAAATTTAATCCATGTTTAATGGAATACTGTTTGGGTCGGGTTTAATCCCGACATTTGAAACAACTTTATTCGTCTTCACCATCATCATAAATATCTGAAGATTTCGCTCCGTTGTGCTCCTTTCTATAGTGCATATTAAGAAGACTTTTGTACCGATACGACTTATCACATAGCTCACATGAAAATCGAATTCCTGTGTGGGTTAACTCGTGCGTTCTTCTAGCATACGAACTTTTAAAACGCTTCGTACACTTACTACAGGCGTAAGGTTGAACGTCAGAATGCACACGTTGATGGACTACGTAGTTTCTTCTGGAAAAAATATCTCATATTATTCTAGAATCATTAAAAAGAAATAGAAATGTTACTTACCTGTTATTGAATATCATATTACATTTTGTACACAAAAATTCTTTGGGAGGCTTGTGGCATTTGTTTACATGAGTTCTGTACTGAGCTTCCAGTTTATATGTCGTTGAACATATTGTGCAATCGTAAGTTCTACCAATTCCGTGCACTGACATCTTGAAAATAAAAAAAAATATCCCGCCCCCATGAATTAATAACTGAATGCCAAGCTTAAGATCCCCAAAGCTTACCATGTGTCGTACGAACATTTTTTGGTGTATAAATCCTTGACGGCATTCTTCACAAAATTTAACAATTCTTTTTAGGTGCACGGCATCTATGTGCCTTTTCATATTCTCTCTATGAGTCATTTTCACGTTACAATGTGGGCAAGCATATTGCTTTTCCTTCGCATGCAGGGCAACGTGCGGCAGCATATTGATTATCAATTTTCCACAAATAGGGCACAGTTTTTTCTTATTAGAAAATGTTTGTATCAGGTGCGTTTTTGTTGCATAAGATTGTAGTTTATCGGGTTTGTTTTGGCTTCCTGAATTTCTGCTGATTTGACCATTTTTAACTTCTGCATTGGTTTCATCTGTGTCTCCAAGAGCACTTGTATTCGATTCAAAAGCTTGAATTACATTTTGATTTTGAAGATTTGACCCTGAACTCATTTGGTCTGTGTCTCCAAGATCGCTCGCAATCGATTCAATATCGATTCGTGTAGCGTCTGTATCAACCTGTTCCCGAATTTCAATCATTGTACAATCCAACTTTGTATTTGCATAGTCGGTAATAGTATTCGACTCGTCTTTCACGCTCTCGATGAGCACTGAGAAAAGTTCTTTGAATAGTAAATCATTATTCAAACAATTGATGCGAAATGTGACTGAATTTTCCAAGATTTTTTGGCAACTCTCGCACATCGCAAAAGCTAATAATTCATCGGCTGTGATCTGCAATACAAAACAATGTCACATAATAACCAAGAACTTTTATCATCAGAACGAACTTACCTGGATGCCAGTAAAGTGTTCTATATCACGAACAGTAAAGATTGAATCAATTGCTTTAGATATAGGAAGTAAATCATCCTGGCAGAGACAAAACCTACAAATATTGGAAATTTCACGCGTGGTGGACGCCATCGGTAGGCTGTACAGATTGTTTATAAACAATTTGCTAGAACTGATGTTGATGTCAAGATCCACAGATGGTTAGATCTGAAGGTGCAGATACACGGTCGCTACAAAAATAAAGTTGCAGGTAGCATCTCTAAACTAGAGTAAATTAATTGAGGGTATTTTAATTGGGAGCGCGGAAACGATACGAACTGTCAGATTTCTCGTCGCGGTCCCATACAAAAGGTAAACAACACCTTTGAAAAAAGCGAAAAAATGGCTAGCCGCGTCGTTTCGTTTCCGCGCATCGTCTCGACACGTAGGTGGCGTCGTTTTGGATCGTCGAGACGGCCAGCCATTTTTTCGCTTTTTTCAAAGTGTTGTTTACCTTTTGTATGGGGCAGTGTCGAGAAGTGTATCGTTTCCGCGCTCCCAATTGTAATACCCTCAAATGTTTTAACAAATCAATATTAACTTCTTCTTCTTGGCGTAACGACCGTCTTTGTTCTTACAAGATTTTTTCCCTTTGTGTACGTGGATAGTCAGTCCTCTCGTACAGGGTCCGTAGAGGGTCCGGTCTCGGTTGGGATTCGAACCCACGCCGTCGAGGTGGAGAGCCCCAGCGCTCATTATTAACTTACCTGTTTTAAATTGTTTAATATTAATATAACAACATCCTTTGTTTAAGTTCATCAGTGTTCTATGAGTCACAGAAGCTAATTTGTAAAGCAAACTAATATCCTTATGGCAAATTGGGTTTTTAAAGTTAAGAACGATTTAGTAACGATTTGATGAAAATGATTTTATTCGTGAACTGTTACCGGCATTGGATTAAAGCGAGAGGTGTCTAATAAAAAAACTCGTTAACATCGCTAACGTAGCGATTTTAAACTCGTTCTAGGCTTTTCAAAGAAAAAACTATTAGTAAAATAAATTGCAAAAGATTTAGTTTCTATGTTTGAATCCTTACTTTTTCCTTATTTCATTAGGCTAATTTTATTAATTGTCTTTAGAACTCGACACTGACTCGAACTCGGCTATATTCGAGTCATTGTTCATTTTTGAAGGTATCATGCCTTCGTGATCCTTTCTATAGTGCATGTTTAGAAGACATTTATATCGATATGACTTTGTACAAAGTTCACAGCTGAATCGAAAACCAGAGTGCGCTATCTCATGATTTTTTTTTGCAGTACCACTCTTGAAACGTTTCGGACAAATGCTGCAAGCGAAAGGATGTTCATCGGAATGCACCTTTTGGTGGTTGGTTAGTTGTGTTCTGCAAAAAAAAAACGTACCCTTATTAGTTATTGCGCTAAGTAAAACAGATACATACAGTAGTAGTACGTAGGTCATTTGAAGTTAACGATGAAGAACTAACCTTAGCTTGAATGTACTGCTACAAGTTGTGCATTTGAACTCTTTTTGATTTAGATGCCAACTTCTCATATGCTGCTTACAGGATGATAGTAGACTGAATGATTTTGAGCATATCTGGCACTTGTATCTTTCGCCAGTTCCATGAATTGATGTCTGTAAAATAGAGAAATTAGTCACTTTCAATTGTTTTACGAGAATGTTCGATTTAGTTTGTACATACCATGTGACTCAAGTAGCTGTTTTTATTGCAAAAACCTCTGCCGCATTGTTCGCATGTTTTAATAATTTTTTTCTTGTGGACCTCATTTATGTGCCTTGATAAATTACCTTTAAGTGCCATTGCTAACGGACAGTGAGGACACGAATATTTCTTTACCTTGTCATGTATGCTGGAAATGTGAAGACCTACGTTAGTTACCATTTTGCCACAAATAGGGCAAAGTTGTTTTATATGCCGCTTGTATTCCCATTCCGAATCATCATCCGATTGTGAGAAGTTTGTTTTTTGACTGGTGTTTGCTGATATAAGGTTTCTTGAAGGAAACTGTGAAATATTATCATCAGTTAACTGAACTGTTATTAGGCTGGTTTCATGAGGTTCAATCATCGGTCCTTCTTCTACAACTTCATCTCCATATGTAACGTCCCAAGTATAATCTTTTACTTGTAACACACTCTCGACGAGTACCGAAAAGAGCTCTCGGAATTCATGATCATTTTTCAGACAACTTGCTCGGAATCTAGCTGCTTTTTTTATTGCTCCGCAACACGTTTCGCACGTGGCGAATGATCGCTGTTCCTCCTCGGTGATCTGTAAAACAAAACATTCTGTTCAAGTTCATTAGATCCTAGAGATTGCTAAAATGAGGAAAGTCCACCTGTATGCCGGTGAAGTATTCGATTTCCTCGATAGTCAATAGTGAAGAAGCCACATTTGAAACGGGAAGTAAATCGTTCTCGCACAAACAGAACCGACAAATATTAGAAATCTCACGCGTGGTGTTCTCCATTCTCCAATCTTGGAACTGTTGTTTGTTTATAAACATTCATCGTCATTGGCGTTAATGTCAAACAATCAGACGTGACTTGAGCTGACAGCAGAGGATTTCGCGCTCAAAGCCAGCATTTAAATGCCATGTTGGTAATTGCATGGCGTCTCCCAAGTAAATCAGTTGTTAAAACTTATCTTAATTCAAGAACAACGTGCCTTTATGATAAGTCGTAACTTATTTTTCATAATCGTTTTCACAATTGGATAAAAGCACTATTCGAAGCAATTTAACAAAGTAGAGCCCGCTCAGATTGATTCGCTAAAAACGATTTTTGTTGTTTTAAATGGTTTTTTTTAAAATATATCTGAACTTCTCAATGCTCTTAGCATTACGTTCTAGTCCATGCATCAGTATTATTTGATATGCAAGCTTGACGTTATAAAACCGTTTTATAACCGAGGTTATGCGAAATTCCGCCAACACCTCTTCCTTCGCTTTCCTGCTAATGTACATATAATTTCCATACGCCATAGATTTGTGATAGAAAATCGATCCGTGTCCGATAATATATTGTTTATCATATCAATTGCGTAATGTGCAAAACATTTATTTTACCTGTATATTGAAGATACATAGTTTTCTGTAGTTTACATGAAATACGCAGATCGGAAATAAACTAGATTTATGTTCGATTATTGTCGCTATCAACAGATGGTTCAGCTCCATGATCGTACCGGTAATGCCTATTAAGAAGATTTTTATACTTATATGATCGTTGGCATAGAGTGCATGAAAATCGGATTCCGGTGTGGGTTATTTCATGCGTTCTTTTCGCTTCCTTACTCTTGAAACGTTTTGGACATATTCTGCATGCATAAGGTTGATCGTTGGAATGCACGCTTTGATGTATTTTGAGTCTTTGGCTAAAAGGTAATAGATAATTGTTTAATCTTCAGCTATGCACGTTCATTAATGTTTTTTTTACTGTCCTTACCTCCCATTGAAAACCTTGTCGCATATCGTGCACTTGTGTTCCTTTCTAGTTTTATGCCATTTGTTCATGTGATGTCTGTATCTGTCTACTTGCTTGAATGTTTTCGAACAAATCTTACATTCGTACGTTCCGCCGATGCCATGCTTGATTGTCTGAAAGAGTTATTAGTAGTGTTATCCATATTATTAGTAGAGACAAGATTCGCTCCGAAAGATTCTTTCCGTTTCCACTACTAACCATGTGACGTACGAAAGTAGACATGTGAATGAATCCTTCACCGCATAATTCGCAAGATTTAGCTATTTTCTTTTCATGCACAGCCTCTATATGCTTTTTCATATTCGTTCCATTTGACATTTTTAACGGACAGTGTGGGCAGCTATACCTCCTTTCCTTGTTATGATGTATCATGTGGTTTGGTAGGTTTGTAACAAGTTTGCCACAGGTATAACAAACTGTTTTTTCTTTTTCAATTTTATGTTCGGTAGAAGTGTTTGGTTTTTCGTCAGCCTTGCCCTTGGCTTTCGCACTCGCAAGTCCTTTCGTTATTGGCCTTGCTACGGGAGCTGAGTGCACATCTTCAGCGTCACTGGCACTAGAATAACTGGCATCAAATGATGGTCCTTCTGCCCCAATTTGATCATCGCTTTCAAAGTTCGAGGAGTCATCTTGTATTTGTGTCGAATCTTCATTTTCCTCTTCCTTTATACTCTCTATTACCACAGAAAACAACTGTTTAAATACCACATCATTGTTGAGGCAGATGTTTCGGAAAGCAACCGAGTTTTCTAACACTTTGCAGCAGTTTTTGCAAATGGCAAAAGATAGCTGTTCTTCATCGGTGATCTGCAAAACAAAACAACGTTACACCCACGAAAAAGGGAAAACATTTGAGCTCACCTGTATCCCAGTGAAGTTTTCTATGTCTTGAACTGTTACCATTGAAGCAACAGCTTGCGTGATAGGAATTAAATCATCATGAAGCAAGCAAAACCGGCAGATATCCAAAATTTTACAAACTGCGTTCGCCATGGTGTGCCGTTTTCACCATGGAGGATTTGTTTACAAACAAGGTACCAGAAATGTCACCGATAAGTTGATTGAATTGTTTGTGCTTAGGGTGTGGTTATACGATCGTGAATATGCTCGGCTAGAGAATACTTTGATGTATGTAATGTAAATGCTTTGATAACTAAAAATGCGCACTGATCTGTATTTAATGAATGATTTTTATCGTGAAGCAATATCCTGTGATGATGGAATTAATATGGTATTTGGAACAGCTAATCGTGTTGAAATCGGCAACCTTAAAAGGTGGGAGAAAATCAAATACATATTGATTCGACAAAAATGAAAATGTTGGGAAAGCACAAATGATTGATGAATTGATTTTTATTTTATTATTTTTTCTAATAATTTTATGTGTCGCTATCATCTTAGTTATTTTCTGCGGGTGGTGTACCTTCATGATGTTTTCTGTAGTGCATAGTAAGTAAGGTTTTGTACCGATACGATTTTTCACAAAGGCTGCATGAAAATCGTATGCCGCTGTGTGTAAGTTCATGGTTTTTTCTAGCTTCCCGTTTTTTGAAACGTTTTGGACACAAGCTGCATCCATAAGGTTTCTCGTCTGAATGTACCGATTGATGATCTCGTAGATTATCTCTAAATGAGGAAAAAAGGAAACAGACAGATCATCATTAATCATTCTTGAATGTCGGAAAGGAAATAAGCGAACAAATCTTACTTTGATTTAAAAACCAGGGAGCACTTCGTACATGGAAACTCTTCGTTACCGTGCACGCTTCTGTAATGTTGAGTATAGTGAGAGGACCGATAGTAGGTTTTCGAACAAATCTGACACTCGTACTTTTTGCCAATACCGTGTTTCGATATCTGCGAACAAAAATGATGTGTGGTTTGTAATATAATCAAAACAAGATCGGCGAAGGAGATCCCTCCACCGGCCTTGTTTGTTAACATTAAACTAAATTATTTACCATGTGACTACTGTAGGTGTTGCGATGAATAAAGTCCGTACCACATATTTCACAGGATTTGAAGATTTTCTTTTCATGAAATGTTTGTACATGGAGCTTCCGATAATGTGTCATTGAAAATTGTTTCGGGCAATAGGGGCATGAATATTTTTTCTCTTTGGTATGTGTAAAACTATGAGTTTTGTAAGAAAATACCAGTCTTCCACATATATTGCAGAGTTCTCTGGGCTTGTTCAATTTGTTTTCTGCAGATTGTTCACTCTTTTCAACGAAGTTGTCTTGTTCTTTATAAATTTCTTCACTGGAATATGCATCATCGCTTTCAACTAGATTCGAAGAGGAAGGTTCATCTATAGCTTCCGAATGCGGTTCTTGACTGTTCATATCATCTTCGATTAGATTTGTTTCAACGGAATCGTGGTGCGAATAAGTCGTGAACAATGTTTGATCTGCTCCAATCGATATGGGATCGCCTTTAAATCTCTCGATATGTGCCGTAAAGAGCAGTTTGAACGTGGATTCATTTTGTAACGCCGTGGTTCGTAAAGCGACGAATTTTTCCAAAACTTGGCAGCATTTGTCGCAGATTGGAGCGTATAATTGCTCGTCGTCTGTAAGCTAAAGTAACAACATATCACGTAAAATGATATTACTGCAGTAGAGGACTGGATAACATACCTCAATACCAGTGTAATAGACTACATCTTGGATTGATGACTCGTTATTCCAAGCTTTTACTAAAGGAATGAGATCGTGGTCACTTAAACAAAATCGACAATTGCCGAACAATACAACCATTTCGTTCGCCATATCGTGCACAATGTATTTATTTACTTACAAATGCAATCGATTCGAATGTTTTCTACTGACAGTTTATTGACATTGTAAATTGTAGACGATCAAGGATAGGTGATAAAGTAGGTTAAAATGTATAAAAAATAACCTTATAGATACCTTGGTGTACATATTTGATAGACGTTGGTAAAATGTTAACTCAATAGATGACCGTCGAATCCATGAGCAAGCAATCGCATAATTATTATTCTAAAATAAAATGAACCACGAGGTTTTGCTTGATGAATTTGAATTTTCACTACTTTTACTCAACATAGTTATCACATCTAAATGTCAAAGCTCTTGGCGACAGTAGCCTCACAATCGTCACTCATCTTGGCTGGGATGAAGGAGACACCCGGTTTGGTTCTTGAAAATCACTTTTTTGACATTAACAAAGTTGAACGGTTGTTTGGGGTGCGAAGAACAAGCGACGTAAGCTGTACGCGCGGTGGGTAACAGGAGCGTCACCGACTGGTGGAGTGCTTGGTTAAACTTTCTTTTTGTTTCACTTTACATGGCTGCCCGCTGTTTCTTTACAACGCCATTGCAATGTCCAACGGAGAAGATTGCACCAGTGGCGAAGTGACCGCATCTCTTGGCCTCCAGCGCAAGAATCAGAAGTTGGTGTGAACAATACTCTTCCGGATTGGCGTAAAGTGTTGCAGTCTCAAAACAGTTGTGAAAAGCAAGTCCTACGAGCTGAGTAGAACCTGTACAGGGATATTTGGTTGTTTGCTGCTGTAGCACAATTTCCTTGCATCACGGAGTGTTCGAGTTTGCTGCTACGCGAGGGAAAAGTGTCCACTTGAACCGCGGCCTTGTAGTTACAGTTGAGAAGGTAAGACCGTGGCTGACGAAACGGTTGACCTGCCCGAAGACGCTGGCGAAATACGGGAAGAGACGGATCAAGGGGAAAGTGAATCGCTCATCGCAGCCGAGAAAACACCATCGGTGCCGGAGAGTTCAACATCAGGAATAGTAGAAGGTACATCACCGAGTCGGGCGAAGGAACCGTCGAAGGATATTGGAACAATAAACTACCCAGCTGATTTACGAAACGACGACAGTACTATCAGTCGTAACGAAACAACTAAGCCTGCGTTAGGTTCAACGACACAAAAGCCACCGAAGCAGCACTCCGTATTGGAGTCAACTGTCGAAAAGGAGGAGAAAGAGATCAATTGTCATACCGGTGTCGATAGGTTGCGCCATCGCAATTCGAATAGAGAGTCGTCTGAACACAAGAAGCATACAGTACAGCCGCAAACTGAGGTTCAGGTAAGCTTAAATCCTTTAAGACCGCCATCGTTGACTGGCGAATGACTTTCCGTCATTGATTCACAATTTGTATCATGTCGTACAGGCAATGCCATCGGCAGTTAGTGGCGGCGGAGGTCACGGAGGTGGAGGTGGTGGTGGCGGAGGAAACATGAACCCACAAACAAACGAAGAGTGTGGCATTCGGGATGTATGGCGACATAATCTGGACGAAGAGTTCCGCACAATACGCCACGTAGTGCAGAAGTATCATTACGTCGCGATGGACACTGAGTTCCCGGGCGTGGTCGCCCGTCCGGTCGGCGATTTCCGGTCTCCGGCGGACTACCAGTACCAGTGTTTGCGGTGTAACGTGGATCTGCTGCGCATTATCCAACTCGGGCTAACCTTCATGGACGACGACGGGCGCACGCCGGCCGGCTTTTCGACATGGCAGTTCAACTTCAAGTTCAATCTCAGCGAGGATATGTACGCACAGGACTCGATTGACTTGCTACTCAACTCGGGTATACAGTTCAAGAAGCACGAGGAGGACGGCATCGATCCGTTGGACTTCGCCGAGCTGCTGATCACGTCGGGTATCGTGCTGATGGATAACATCAAGTGGCTTAGCTTCCACTCGGGATACGATTTTGCCTACCTGCTGAAGCTGCTCACCGACCAGAACCTGCCGGTGGAGGAGGGCGACTTTTTCGAGCTGCTGCGAATCTACTTCCCAACCATCTATGACGTGAAGTATCTAATGAAGTCGTGCAAAAACCTGAAGGGCGGTCTGCAGGAGGTCGCCGACCAGCTGGAATTGCGACGCGTCGGTCCGCAGCATCAGGCCGGCTCGGACTCGCTGCTTACGGGAATGGCTTTCTTCAAAATGCGTGAGGTACATACGAAGGGATGTTATGCAACTGGTACAATCGACGACTGCTCGCGGGCTCTCGATGGTCAGCAGCCGCACTCGCTGGGCAGCCCGAATCAGAGCCGCAACAGCAGCGGTATCGGCAGCTTCGAGTGTCACTGTGCCGAGCGTATCGAGCGGTCATTGCTTCAGGCATTGAACCACATCGATACCCGCCTGAAGCGACACGGGAAACCGGAGGAGTAGCATATTCTTGCCTCATGTCATTACATACATTACTGCCAGATGAATTTGCACATCGTGACGGCATCGCGTACTGGCAGTCCATTCATTTAGCTGTCTTTTCCACAAGAAAAACCGATACTCTACCAAAGGAGAGAGGGTCGTTTAAAAATGTGATATATCTATACAATTAGTACAAAACCGTAGTGGAAACGCGTAATTCCGAGGGATTTTACACCTATTTAAAATAACGTTTTGCGCAATTATTCCATCGTAGATTTATTTGAATTTTGGAACGGTAGAATAGAATTATTATCAGCTGAAAAGCGAAGAAGCATATGCAAACAGTGTTTTTCCTGCCTCACCCTAAATCCATCTACTGACCAAAGAACGATACACGCATCGAATGTTCGTGAAAACAACACGAGTGACAACTGTCGAGATTATCGGAGCCGTCTCTAATTACTTGATCGCGTTCATTCTGATTCTGATTTTTCTCTTTCTTTCTTGTGCCCCATCACCGTGTGCCGCGCTCGGTTGTACGCCCTAGATGTTCTTTGAGGATAATATCGATAATGCGAAATATTCTGGTCACCTGTACGGTCTCGGCACGCCGTTCGTTGCGAACGGTAACAGCACGAACACGGGTAGCAGTGGCGGAGGTGGTGGCAGCGGGGGTACCGGTGGTGGCAACAGTGCAACTGGCGGCAGTGGCGTAGGCGGCGGCTCCTCCGGTGCCGGTACGGGCAACACCAGCAGCAACACGACCACGGGTAGCAGCGCGAATAACAGCAACAGTACGAATTTACATTCTCTCCTCACTTAACGATCACGTTTCGCAACCAATTCCATGGGAAGCGTGTGCGATTTTGTGGTTGCCCTTTGCTCTTTCCATCTTTCCATCGAATGGGTTTGTGAACTTGAGGTTTAGATCACACTATTTCTTGCAGGTAAACCGGAACGATAAACGACATGATGGATGGATAGAAGGACGGATGGACGGACCGGATGAATGGGACCCGGAAGGCGATACGCGTATAAACGGCGGCGTACACTGTACCCCCTTTTTCTCGTTTGCGTGGTGGCAGCAGTTGGATGTCTGAGTTGGTGTGGTGGCAGTCCCTGGGATATGCCTTCATCAAGAAACCATCTACACCGCATCACCGGCTGGTTGTATTCGGGAATACAGAATGTACAGAGTGTTTTCCGTCGTGTCGTTGGTTTGAAGATGGGAAACCATTGCAGCTGGTGAGCTGGTGGTTTCGCGGCGGTGTGGGAGAAAGTAGAATTAGGTTTAAAGCGTTTATTTCAATGACTCGTGAAAAGTGATGTGACGTGTGAGGGGCGAAAAATATAAAATAAAATTGTCAACAATTAGTCGAAACATGGTTGTATAACAAAGAGAAATAATTTTGTTTTATATCCCAAACATTTTTGCATGATACCACAGTTATGTTGATATCATCGTAAATATTTTGCTAGTCGGGTATAGCTTTACCGTACCATACACCTTTACCATATAATAGTCATGCTAGATTGTTATTATTCCACGTAGGCATTCCCGAGGATCCACGCGAGTGGGAGATACAAGTAAGCCCTATCGACGGTACCTCGTGTATTTGTAATGCACTTTCAGTTGTGCATAACGGAACTCGACAACTAACCATTTCGCTAATGGCTTTCCTGTGTCGATCAGTAACTTCGTTTTGAGCTGAAACATTTCACTCTAAATTGAATTTTTATCACTTTGTATCTATTTGTCATCCGTTTCCAAAAGCTGATAATTTCAACATCCTGGTTGTATGGTTGGTTTAAATAGTCTCCTTAACCTTACTTTGTTCCTGTAAAACCCTTCTAGTGTCCCTTCTCCAACTTCCGACTGTAATTAAATTTGGTTGCTGCTCCTACTAGCATATTAAAAGTTAAAGAGAAAACGATAGTGTTTAGAAGGATGATATGGTCGTGGTTGAAACGAAAGAAACACTTTCCAGGGAAGGAAAACAGTTGGATGAATGGATTGATGAGTGAGCCATTCTCTAGAGAATGGTTTTTAAAGACGATGACGACCATACCATTTGGAACGTAAATTATTTGGGACATTGTTCTACCGTGTGTTGCCATTTAACTCCCTACCGAACACCAGGCGTCTCCATTATTTTTTGTTCTTTGGGAAATAGTTGTTGGGAAATAGCAGTGAAAGCTCTGAAAATTCTCTGTCCATATTGTTTACCAGAAGTAGCACAACTTCCCATAGCTGGTTCGATCGGACCATGAAATTGGAAATCGGTGCTACCAGACCCCTGTCTCTATTAACTAACTTTCGGTCACTATATAGTATATCTTCGATTGAATATTGATGGTCACTTCTTAATGCCCTTCGATTGGTCATTTGTCAAATAATGTTCATGTGATCGTTTGAAGAACGCATTGTAAGCGAAGGCTTAAATCCACCTTCGAGGTGAAAAGTTGTGCAAATATTTGCGTAACTTGTTCAGCAGCCAAATCATTCCTGCGCCACTTGTGGTTTTTCTTTCCCACACGAATGGAGCAGGGTGCCGAACGGAAAACTTTTCTCTTTAATCTTCAATCCCGGTGGAGCTCTTACGGTACTCCACAAGCGGCACCGCATATTGGCTGCTTTGGTGGGCTTTTTAGTCTTCCGCCAAGAACGGTGGGGAGAGGGAGGCTCGCAGTGAAAGGTGACTCCCCCGTTGTCTTGGCGTCGGAAAGGTTCTAGCTCTTTTTCAATTTCCGGTCCCAGTCGTTTCCTTCGGCAGGGCGTGAGGTGTCAAATCGTGACATACATTGCGTGAGTTGCCAAGTTCGGTTACAAGAAACATCCGCCTTTCTCTGCCCAACCCCTGCGTTGGGAGGGTCTGGGTTGCCCTTAGTGGCGGCATTAGATATTCCGCTCGTCAATCGAACAGGAAGCAATTATAGCGGGAGTAGTGTAGAGACATGGCTCGGTGTCGGCCAACTTTGGGATGGGTGCAATAATGTTGATAAAGCAACGGGAAGGATCAATCACACTCAAATTTGTGGCTTCGCGGCGTCAATTCCTCGCCATGCCGAGGGTTATGTTTAAAGCTGATGGGACTATGCTTTGGGAGAACATTTTTCCTACTTCCACATTAAAGTTCCCACTCGTTTATGTGAGGTGTAACATAAGAACAACGCACCGAGGAGAATCTTCATTTTTCAATATTTATGATCACACTGCGTGATAACGGTGCCGCAGTGCGGTGATTGATTGCTGATTTCGAGATTCATCGACCTTCGCCTGGTGGTGTTGGATTCGACTCAAGTGATTAATTTTAAGCATCTGAAGCCCGTTTTCCCGCATGGCAGTTTGGCGTTCGAGTTTCGGTGGAAGATGGTGGTGTTAGGTGCGAAGTTGGGTTACTTCTTTGGCGATGATTGGCAATGCATGGCTTGTTGTCTATTTTTAGAAATAACATTGAAAAAAGTTTAAAATTGGATGTACAATCGAGTACTAATTGGTTGTCATGTAGTGTAAGAATGATTAGCATGTTTCTATCAATGATAATTGATGGATGAGTTATAAATTTTCTGTATCGATTTCATGTACAATTTTCTGCTATACTCTTGTAATACCCGGCATTTGTCCAAAAAAGTAAAGGGGAGCTGAAGGAAACATCGAATTTCCTTTTCGCAAGCTTTTGATGTTTAAAAATACGAGTCACCAGAAACATTCAGCACAGAATCTTTTATGTGTGTTAAAATAGATTCGACCAGATCTTTCGTTGTCAAACAAAATTGTCGTTTTTTTGTTGAATGAACTTTCCAACCCTGTTTGACGCATTTCATGCCATAAGAAAAAAGATCGTTTAAGTTGGAAGGAGATGAATCGCATTCAAAGGCAAAGTTTCCGCATATGTTGACGAAGCGAATAAATGATTAAAATTCATCCTGTGCACGAATCATGCCGGCAGAACAGATGTGCTCCAGAGGTGAAACAGGCGGAAAAGTAAATTTTCTTCCACCTCTTATTTCCTTGCTTCTTCAATCTGGTGTGTTGTTGTTTGGCGGCGGTTGTTGAAGATTTTATTGGAGATTGGATTTTGATTGAAACAGACAGTGCTGATGTTAGAGTGCTTTAAAGCTGAAGAAACCCAAGCTGCAACAAGGGAGATAAAAGCGGGAAGTTTGGCAAAATATGGGAGATGAGTAAAATTAAAAAAAAAAAAAGTAAAATGGCACATTCAGCATAAAAAGTGTGCTCATGGTTCGTTCGAAGACGTTTGAGCATGGAATAGGTCAAAGGTGAAATGCCATTATTAATTTATGGTTTAGTTATACAGTAGGAGGGGCTAAAATAAATCAGTAGATTTTTATCTTTTAGTAGAACTGGACCGTAGAGTTTTGAATATGGCTATATGATAAACCAAACAATTTTCAATGTATCAGGCTTTAATTTTCCGTTGCTTCCAATTTAATTTAGTTGCCCTTTCAATTGAGTAGTTATTTAAATTTTTTTCTAATTAATTATCTTGAAAGTGTAGTTTCATATGAGTTCTTTCATTATTTAAAACAGTTTCTGATTCGACGGTAACATGATTTAGTTAATCATGAACAATGAAATTAAATTCGCCAGACTATGTGTTCATGCCGAGTACACATTTGTGTAGCTTTCTTGGATTCGTGTTTCGATGCAGTCGCCAGTGCCTTTGTTGCACCTGCATCGATAGGACGCCAATGGGCACAGTTTTATCGTTCGTGTGCGTGTTTCGTTGCCGCCAAAAAGCGACTGGAAACGGAAGCAATCCGCAATCAATAGAGTTGTGGTGCAATCGAACCGGGTCCATGGGCGATGCTAACGGCAATAAATGGTACGCAATTTGTCTTCATTAGTTCGTTAGCGGAGTGCCGGAAGGAATGCAGCATGGGAAGCTGGAGCCACCCGTCGGCCTCCAAAGGTGTGTGCAATGGAAAAGTTTCCATTCGATGCCTCAGGGCGACCGACGTCGTGCGATTCCGGTTCGTGAAGCTGTTTTCCGGGTTGCCACAGCCAACACAATGCTCACGAAAAACTGGTGCCAAACTGGTCGTTATTTGATTTGTTTGTCGGGTGAAGTAGATCTGATCAGATTAACAGCTCAAATTCAGTTTTCCCAGCAAGACAGACAGATAGCGTCTGGAGTTCCGATTGCTAATGGCGGTGGTTTTTTGTTTGCAATGATAGTTTTACCACTTTGATTGGTAACCATTTAATTTATCTACTCAAAAAGAGACAAATTTTGAATAAAACTTTGTGGCACTCCTGAACAATGTCGTTTCCCGACGTTGTGAACACAATCTTTATTATAGCCAAGCCCGATGGACAAACACGTTGTTTCGCTTAGTGAAGCGAAACCGCATTGCATGAAGGGAAGGTCGTGAAGACACACAAAGGCTGACCGCGAAAGTTATGCAACAACCTTGGGCATTGTAATTGCCAGTGAAAACAACGACAGTGACTTTCTCCCGACCTGACGAAGCCATACAGGCAGTCAGTGCGGAAGTAAGGCATAGACATACCTTCCGCTAGACGTACCAAGCACTGGATGCGTGGTATCTATTTCAGATCGATGACTAAGGTCCTTGAAAAATCATGAATCGATGAACGATGATGAACAACACGTTTGTTACATTGAATTCTGCACATGCTTGATATTTTAAAATCTCTCACAAGGTTATTAATATTATAGTTATGAAGAATTCCATCTGAGAACGTGAAGTGATTTGTTTTCATTATCAAAATTTAATACACTTTAAAAATCTACTTTACTCAACTACAACAAACCGTCTTGCGCCTAACAACTAATTAAATTCTTCGAATTTCAGAGATTGAGGAGTTTTTCCTATTGGGTGAATGCTAAGAAGAAACGCAAATCGGCGCACCTTGCCGTGTATTTCAATAGCGAATGTAAAGCTTGTAATCCTCCTACAAACCCCCCCCCCCCCCCCCTTTCTGGTGTCTCCTTTAAACAGAATTCCCGTGTAAAACCGTAAGATATTTGCCAAGCAAATCGGATCTCTAGTGGTGTTTCTTCCGAGAACGTTGGATTTGAAATCGTCCTGGTGCCATTATCGCAAGTGTCATAAGCAGGGGAATAATTTGCCACACACCAGCGGGGGATGGCGCAAAATGCCCATAAATCTATAATCCCCCCACCCCTCCTGGACTGCTGTGGAATCCACCGGCGATGGGATGGGATGAGCAGGGTTGTTTGAAAGAAATTGTAGACTGTATCCTGGGCCAACGATTACGGTCCAACGTGGAGTGCTCGAGTTGATTCAAATTATTCCAACCGGTGCACACACGATCAACGGGCGCCGTGTTCTTTGAGTCGGAGGTTGGAGTTTAGCGAACCGGTTGTAATGTGCTGCCTGCCGGGAAAATGGTTCGTAACCTTTTTCGCTGTGAACGGAATCGAACACACGCGAAGATGCAGGTGCTGCTCGGCGGAACTTGGATCGCTAATTTATTCGTTTCATAATGTGCGGTTGATGAACTTTGGCGTTGCGGTACCACCTGTTACCATGAAGGAGGAACGCTACCTGAAGTTTTCCCGGTGCGTCATACATGCTTCGAGGGAAAGTGTTCTTGTAAGCAATAGCAGTTTTCACAATTTATTTTCAAAAGCATATAACACAAAAGAAGATGATTAAATCTTTTTATTGCTAATCTCGAAATATTGAATCTAAAACATCGAATTTTTGTTATTTGAACAGTTTTCAATTGTGGTTACCGTGAATGACATAAACATAGTGGGAAGCTATCGTCATCGGGGTAGCAGATGAGCTGCTGAAAAATCGATAGTTGTATCGATTTTCTTTCGGTTTTTGTGTGGTCTATGTACTACCATTGATAATTGAATTAGGATATGAAGTATCGTCGGCAACAGACGCTCCCAGTGTTCCGATGACATACAAAACGAACCAGGAAAGAGTTCAATGTTACTGGTTGCAAGTCGGTTAGGTAGGTTTGAGGTTAGGAGTGGATGATGACGGTGAAAACGGGAAGAGTCCTGTAATGGTTGATTTTGAAATATCCCGAAAACGTTTTTCTGGACTCAACGATGAATTGGTCGATTCTCATTCGGTGTTTTCTATTCTCTAGTTCAGACTTTGGTACTTTGTAAGGGGTAGTAGCAGCTCCCTGAACACGTGAGCGAGTGTTGACTTACTAGTCGCATAGGACATTGAAGGACGCGCCCAACAGTTTGCTCGTGATCCGTTGGGATTTTCGGTGTGAAGGTTACCGGATGGGATCATCATAGTTCCAGACAATTTGTCGCCGTAGAGTGGATAGTTGGTTTAAGGGTAGTCCATCCATATTTACAGTACACTAGAACTGGTCACGGTTTACCTAATTATACAATCAAATCGTACTGTGACAAAACCAGGTGGTTTAGGAAGCTGTTCTTATCGGATTCTCGCTATGCCACAGCTCAGCTGTCGACTGACCGGTAACATCAGTCTCAACGTTCCATCCTTCCATTGTGCACTTGTCATGTCATGTTTTGATTAGGGACTCTCAAATCATTCTCACGTTGGTTTGAGAGTCTTCGATCAGCTATGTTTTACATCATGTCAGATGACTATGCCGTGCGTTGTTTTAAACTGAATTGGGCTCTTGGCATTCAACAGGCGTCAACATAATGGAATTTTACTGTTTTCTTCAACATCTGTTCATATCATATTTTCAACAATTAATCATGTTGAATGGCATTGACAAAATATTGTTATTCTGAGTAATTTGTATTCAAAAAGTAAAGCCAATCAAAGAAACTCTACGATTTACCCCAGCGCAAAAGCTCTGTATAAAGAATATTTTAAACCGCTTTTAACTTCGCACTTGTAATGTTATCGTTTCATCTTAACTGGCCGGAAGTAAATAATCGAGGTACGGTTGAAACTTTTCCACTTCTTATCCGCTTTAAAGTTTTCCTTAGTTTCCTTCACTATAGCGACCGTTTTCGGGGGGTGAAAGAAAAAGAAGTTCTTATCGCGTCCCGGAGGAAGCATGTTTGATGGTATCGCAGTGCCCGGAATATAGCACAACTTTTCTTGCTTCGCGTTCCACGGTTGATGCGGCGAACCTTGGTGTGGACTCCTTGCCGTGGCGAAATGGGCAATGAGAAACAATAGACGAAACGATAACGTGACAAATTGAGATAACTTCTAAAGTGGACTTTTACTAGCAAGGACCGGTGCAGACTCTAGGGGCGGCGAGATCCGTGGGAAGTAACAGTAAACATCGATGTGTTACGCTTCCCGGTTCGTGTTTGACCTCGTCGAGCTCCTTAGGGATGAAGCAAAAGTTCAGATCAACACAAATCCCGAGGATGACGGGGGACGCACTAATGTTGCCGGCGGCTGAGCGAGTTCTGCTTTCCTGCACGGTTGGGATGTGAACCATGATTAGTGACAAAGATTCGCAAGGTCACGGTGAGATGGAAATCCATCCGATCCATCGATTTTCAGACCTTTAGAGTGTCTTTCCCTCCCACCAGACTCCAGGGAAGAAGTGTGCTTGCCTCTTAATCGCTTGACGTTGACAAATGCTCCATGAACTCCCCCGGAACGGTCTGCATCTCGATGCTTTCCTTCGCTCGGGGCGCACACTACAATTTCTACGCACTCACGTGAAGTAGTTCACTTTGGATGCGTGTGCCTTTTTTTCGTTTTCTGTTTTACTCCTACAATGCGGGCTCATTCAATGGGTAGAAAATTAATCGTCCCATGTTTTCTTTATCTCGCCGCCAACCTTTTGTTTGTTCCTTCTTTCTCCGCCACGTCCTTGACGGATGATAAATTAGATGGTTTGCGGGGCGCGTTGGGCCCGCAGGGATAACCAGCCAGATCCTCTACCGATTGATCCCCCGATATGTATGATGGAAAGCAACGAGAAAACCGTTCTCATTCTCTCAGTCATCGGTTGTTCTTCCTTTGTATTATATTATTGGATTTTTTTTTCGACAAACTTTTAATAACAACTCTTTGTTCCAGCTTGCTTATTGTTATAAGGCAATCAACATTAATGAAGAGTTTATTAGTTTATCGGTGTGAACTATTGTTTTTGTTCAACTAATGATTAATATACTTCCATTATCGCACTATATTTTATTGCACATTTTTTGTTAATTTGTGGAAAATCGGATTCCATTGTATTGGTATTGATACAATAAAGTATAGCAATCTACTTTTGAGGAGATTTTTGAAACTTGAATTAAGGAATGCAACGATGCACTGAAATATTTTTATTCGTTTTTTTTTGAATTATCATTTATAATACTAGAGGACACTTGTTTCTAGGATGTGTCTTTTCAAGGACGTTGGATTTCAAGAAGCAAACTGGTGTTTACAAATGTTTATTTAAATATTTTTTATCTTTTTATTTTGAATCAACCATCTTTCTATATTCAATCAGTCTCCATCCTATTTAATGTTATACAGTTTTGGGAAATGTATAAAGCTTTAGTATAAATACTGTTTTGGGCAGATAACATGCTATAAAGGAAGCTTCGAGTTATTGCAATTCTCCTAAAATAATCTAAAATACTTTTAACAGTAGCGTGCGGGGACAAGCAACCGCTTTACGTGGTTGTAGAGTAAAACAGGCTGTTTGCAGAAAAGCTCGATGTCGGCCCTCGGATTAACCACCTCAAAGCTGTCATTTTACCCTTTAAACATCATATTTGTGTGTTTGCAAGGCAAACCTGAAGATCGTGTGGCGCCAAAAAGGACCTCTTTGTAGGTGGTGTTTGCAATGCGTACCCCCTTTTGTGTGTGTGTGTGTGGTGGAGTAGTGCGCACCTTCAAAGCTGTCGGGCATCATTACAAAGTAGAGTTTTAGCAATTTCCTTCCTCCGCCGAATGGCTGAGACGGCGAGTGTAAACGAAGGTTTGGTTAAGTAAACAATTTATCTTCCATCCCCAGCGGCGACGACAACACGATGGAAACGGATGGAAAAGGCGTCGAAATGACGAACAAACTCGACGAGTGTGAGTGCAAACATGTGACGGAGCACGCGGCTACGTGGGGTTCCGGTGGAAAGTTGGTGAAAATAAAGTAGTTTCGCAAGCATAAGGACAAAGGTGGCTCATGAATACATAGAGTATCCTTCCGGTACATGAAGAAGAGGGGCTGATCATCGCTCGCAAGGGAAGGTGTAACTGGAAACGCGTGCACGCACACGTGTTGTTGGCGTGCAGCGAAAGGAAATTAAACCTTTAAACCGGTGGTTTCGACGCCAATTATAAGAAAAAGACTCTCGAAGGGCATTATTTGAATCGATAAAAAATAATTCGAAGAACATAAATATCCCACCAGTACCGTAATGTGAAATGACACAATTGAATTTCTACCCCTGGTAAAAGCAACTTTTAATTAATTTTATATCCGAAAGGGCCGTACTTTGTGTTTATGAAACTTTTGCAAAAGTGACTCAATCAATGTTCGGTTCTTTCCGGCATAAACCCTTCCTCAGCATCAATCAAGTGCTGATAGAACCGAGTCTATTTTTCAACTTTCCAAGCGTTAAAAACCAACCCAATCAAGCACGACGAAAGTTGTCTACTTCCCTTAGTTGAAGTAGTTCCCGTACCGGTGACAATCTGTCATTCGCCCTCACCATGGAAGTAGAAAGTTTTACGAAGCACAGCCAACCGTGAGTTCATTCCTGTGGTTGGCATCGGTAGTGAACGAATTTTCCACACTTCCTTGGCGATCGTCGAGGTAACAAACGTTTGTTGAATAAGACACTTTGCTTAGGTTTCTTCCGTTGCGAGATGTTTTTCAGTTTGAACTGCTCTCTTTCTCACTTGCTCGTAACGTGCAACGTTCTTACGATGCTGTGGAAACACGGTGAACTGTCTGAAGGATTCTTTCCCGGAGCAGATACCGATTTCGCTCTCGACGTTTTCGCGAATCACTCGCTTCTAGAACACAACGGGGTTGGTTCGAGGGTTTGCTGGTTGGTTGCGTCGGCGCGTCCCATATGATATTTGTTTTGACTGTACCGTTGACCGCCTTGTGCGAGGCCCGAGTCGGTTCGGTGTTCGTGTCGGTCGTGAGTCGGTCGACGTCATCAGTTCCGTTCCGCCGGGAGACTCCCGGAAGACGGCACCGTGCAAACGGCGATGAGTTTTTCAAAACCGTGCCGTCAGTCAGCATCGGGCGGTCGTTGCGAGCGCGTGCAGCGTTTTGGTTCAGATCCCAACGTTCATCTATCGGGACCGCGAGAGAGCGACCACTCGCCGTCGTTGCATCGCGTTGCCGTCGACGTTGTTGCTGTGAGATCCGGTCAGTTGGCGACCAGAGTGTTCCGTGTTCGGGTGCGTTTTTTCCGGTGGATCCTCGTATGAATTATAGAGTGAAGGGTTTTTGATGAAGCGTTCGACGTTCTGACCGCGGCACGCAAGGGCCGACGTAGTGTAAGGATAAAGTCACGAACGTACAACTATGATGAACAAACATTATGTCGGTAGTTTGTTGAAATTCAATTCGATACGGCCGAGTAGTGGTGGTGAATAAATTGAATTTTTCCAAACGTGATCGGTGAAAGTTACCTTCGTCGAATGAGTCACACTCGTTCGGTTCTGCATCAGTGTCTGACTTTCTTATTACGTTGCAGTGCATGTCGAATGTGCAATTTGAACTTTACAACTTCAACCCCTCTCTCTTTCGGTTCGTGCTTTTGAGAATGATTTTCATTTTTAATTTAATGTTTTTTTTCCACGGTATCGTTTTTAAATTGCCACGACAAACAACATACTCCACACAAGTAAAAGGTGAAACTATTGTTTATGGCGAGCAAAAGAGTTATTCCAACGGTGATCTCCATGAAGCACTTTGTGGTCAGCTTTGCGGTTATGTGCTGCGGTTCGAACAGAGGATGAAATGATGGATGGTGAAAGTTGGTCGAGATTATTACTAAAATACATGTTGAAAGAAATGTTATCTTCACAGTGAAGAGGTAAGTCGATTGGATGTTCTCTATATTCGAGTATGTTTGTTTTCTTTCTGTTCGACAAATTGATGAAAAAGTGTTACAATAATTGCCGTTATAAAGTGTGGAACATTCCAATTAAAAGTACAACTTTATTTTAGTTGTTTCTTCATTTTCAATTTTAATAAATACTATCGCATAGAAAAAGAAGTTAAAGAAAATGTGGATTATTTACCTATCAGATCATCAAACTAGCCCCTAGCGTGGATTCAATCTCCATCTTGCTTACAATTTTAATACCACTCCGATAAGAATACGCCTTCGGCTTACATTCTGTTTCACTGGGGCGAGTGATATAATCTTCCCTTGTGTTGTTTGTCAATACGAGACGATGCTAAACGAAGCAAGAGACCAGATTCGCACTAGCGCCATCACGATTCCCGTCACGTGCAGAAATGACACTTTCGTTCCGTCGTGTCTCCTCTATGGTGGATGGTGTTACTGTTTCGTTACGAAAGGAGGAGGGCCGCTTAGGAGATACGTTGCCTTTATCCTCTCGCCAGGGATTAGGAAGCAATTATTTGCCCTATCTTCTTGATGCATGGCCGCAATCCCCGAGACCTAACGCAGACGGAAGGTTTCTTACTACTGAGTGCCTTTCGGGTTCTTCTCCCATGACAAAATTCTGATTAAGCTAAATCCCTAGAATTGGGGCCAAATCTACCAACCGAAACTTCAACCCGCACCTGTTCCCACCGAAAGGTCGATAAATTTCGAAATATTTACCATCGCTCGGTTAGGCCGGGAAGGTAAATGGCGGACTTTCCATCGCCCACCTACAGGAACGCTATGTTTTTCCTTCTACGCGATCACCGCATCGTCGGCTATTTCCAGAAAAATGCCGGATGAAATGTAGCACTCGTTTATGCTCGCGGCATTTGTTACTCTTGTTCGCTGCCATTTTTCCTTTACACACTGTGTTAAAACTCTTTTTTTTTAAATGGAAAGTGGTTAACAAACGAAAATAAATATCGTCGTGTTTCTCATCGTCGGGGGGATAAATTTTTCGTTCGATTTTACTTCAGCTCACCTCGTCGATAAATTGTAGATCAACCGTGCGAGGAACGGAATCGGATTTCTTAAGTGTTTGTTTATTTAACATTCCTTTTTTTCCCTGCGCACCGGAAGTACGCGGCCCCGCCAAGGTGTGGTTTCGGGAATGGTGCAAAATGAAATGTTGAGGAAGAAAAACGGGAAAACCTATGTAGGGTAAATAGATCGGAGTGGTTTTTCTTTCATCAACCCAAGTGCAGTCACTTTACTTGAGGCTGGGTGGTCTGTAAATATTTTCCAGAGAATATCGGTCAGGTAAACTCCCGCCTTTGGATGGAAGTGGTTTTCATTTCATCAACTTGTAAAAATATCAACCCAGGAGATGGTTTCAATGATTATTTATCGATTCGGCTAGTCCCGTTGGCTAACTGTTTGAATTATCGTTCAACAGCGAAACGTTTCGATCTTTGGCACAACGGGGTCGATGACCACTCTTTTCTTCCTTAATCCATCTTTTCTCTCGGCCTAGAATGTGTCACCTAATTGTCTCCGCTGTCTGGGTCGGCTCGACAAATTGGTTGTTGGCCCAAATAAAAGTTCTCCTCAGTTTTGCATGTTGGCTTTAGGAACTTAGTTCCAAAGTGGATTTTCTGATTGTGCCAATAAAATTCGAACCAACGGCGAGTTGATGCAAGAGAATCTGGGTTTTCGAGCGCAGAGACAGATAAATCATTTTAAGATTGGCTCATTTTGAGAAAGTTGGCCATGTGAAATTGGTATAGGTGGGTGAACTGTGTTTGTATTCAAAATTTGATACCTAAATGGTCTTGAAATGTTAAATGAATATAAAATTTGACTGTTGAGTACAATTTCTGTTCCGAACGGGATAACAATTGACTAGTTTTCAATATATTTTTAGCTTCTATGAAAAGGGTCGAGTTGATAAAACGTCACTCTTTTCAAAGAAAAATAATTGTACCTGGCTCCGTTAACCCGATAGCTCCAAACGAGAGCACATCATCAATCTTTCAGCAACGCTTCGGAGCGTTCGAAATTGTTGTCACGTGTCAGCGTGCTCATTTGAATGCATCCGATGACAGTTCCTATTTCAACTTTTGGCACCGTGTCGCAACGAAAAAAAAGGGAACAAACGCCGCATTTTTCACTAAATGACCGCTTCCCACGTGCTGTTGCTTAATGCCCGGTTCCACAAATAGTGCGTTCGGAATGTCAACGCGGGATCGAAATTAGGGGTTGTTTGGAATGAATTGGATTGGATTCGTTTACGCGCGCACTACCTTATTGCACCACTCAACCGGCTGCCGCCAAACAACAACGAAACATATGGAAAAGCAGTCCCGGGAGGGTCGGAGGGCGTCGGTCCGTTTGGTTTATTGATTCAATTAAGTGTCAGTTTAAATCAATTTGCTGCAGCCAGCTTGTTAGTGGCCGTTTGTTGATGTGATTCTATTCCGGGGTGTTTGTTTAGCTGTCGCGTGTTTGGATCATTCTGCGTAGAGTTGTTTTGATAGCGCTCTAATTCCCTTTTTACACGCAAACTAATGGAAAACAAATTTCAGATAACAATTATTTTGTTGGTTCGTTTACTTTCCAAAGCTATGAGTCATCAAATTGAAAGATAATGTTTGTTCCGTTTACGATACGGGTTCATTATTTGTAGTCAAACATAAATTTCACAGTCACAGTTTATTTAATCACAGTGACTAAGTCGTTCGATAAGCATATTTGATGAATCAGTTTATTTATGTTATGACGTATCCGTAACAGTTTTATTTATCTATGATTTCTTTATGTCTTATTTTTTTGTTATGATTCTCTCTTCTCTTAGCTTAAAGCGACCTTTTTGGGGAAAAACGCTCTGCAGCATTTGAAGCACTTTCGCGTTGGAATTTCTTATTTCCACCCTGTAATAATAGCAATGTAATGGTGAAAATGGTGAAATGCTGCTCATTGCATTTCGAAAATTTGCTCACTTCTATTTACGCTCCCGGAACGCGTCGCGATGCAATGACTTTCGTTGGCGCCCGCGGTAAAAGTGAAACATTTGAACAAACAGCTTCACGTCGTAATTCGATTTTGCCGGAATGCACTTTGCCATCGTTTTCCTTCCGTTTGCAATCCCGTCGGGTACTGCATTCTGGTGCTTTCAAGTGACGACAGTTTGCAGCACACTAGAACCCATCGGTGGCGAGTGGCAACTAGAGTCAGCATCCGCTGTTTCTCTTTCCAATCACTCCTCGCAACGGCAACTCTGAAATGGAACTCAAAAGGAGCGAAGGGAAAAAAACATCCACGCTAGGAAAAGGGAAAAAATTCATAACATTCACGCGAGAAGCGTAAAGTAGGTCCCCTAGAGGGCCCCGACGGAGTGGGTGAGAAACAAATCGTTTAACAGTTTGATCGTGAAAATCCGGTTACGGTCCGACAATAAACAATCCGTCGTTGGCGCGCAGCGGCTGTAAAGTAAATGTAAAGTGAGTTTGGAACGAAAGCAAGCACCTTGGCCGTTTCGCAGTGCAATTGCCGTGCCGTGCTCGCCATCCTCCCACTCCCTCCCTCACTCACCACACCCAGCCCGGGGAGTGTACCGAGAAGGAAAATATTCCGCCACCGTACGTTGTTTTCAACCACGCCAAGACGTCGGGCCGCTCGGGCGCTTCAAGTTCAATTTGTCCGAAATGATGGCTCCTATTTATAGGTGCAGTAAATATAGAAATAAAGTAAAAGTCCTCAGCTGTTTAAGGTTGTACGGGGCCCGAGTTAGCGCCCGAGTGGATAAACGCATCAATCTTCGGTTGAATGATTTTCTAATAGACGATGTTATTTATTTGAAAAATATCGTTTTACCCATTTTGTAATTGAGACAACAATTTATAGTTTTCGTGTAACAGGATGGAAGGTTAAATTAAAAATATGAACACAAGTGGTAATTATTTACAACGTTTGTGAAAATGTGTGACAATCTAATGGAGACGCCTGGTGCCTCACTAAATGTTTCTGAACGTTCCTTTTAATACGCATTAGTGTGTTTCAGCATCTTTGGATACGCGTTTCGCAAAAAAAAGCGGTTGGCCGCCGGCCAAAGGTGCAAAATGTGCAGTCAATCGCGACATCGCCCGTCCAGACTTGTCAGACAGACGGAGCGAGCGTCACACGCTCTTCGCTTCTGAGGGGTGCGATTTTATAACGGACAGCGTGACCGTGTCGTTGAACCATACCGCATGGCCAGCCCTTCAGGGCGGCAGCATCTTCCCAACGGGTAGGAAAATGAGCGCGCATATGAGTGTGTGTTAGTTGCGAATTTCCCCAGAGGCGATGGCAACCCGTGGTGCACGTGGGAATAGCAATGGCGCGCCAGCACACGGTCACGGTATGTTGACTGTGACCACCAGTTTCTGGTGGTCTCCAACCCAGGTCGGCTTTGTCGGTCGTTGTAGTCGTGGCCGGTGCACTCGAAGGGTGTTTTCCATCGTCTTCTTCTCATTTTCATACCGACTTTTTCCCCCACTCACGGACCGTGCCGCGTGAATCCGGCAAGGTGTGACAAACTGAGCTCTTCATTTAAAATAGGAACATAAAATTCACGCCACGGGAGACGCCCCGTGCGATGCGTGGTTGCCGGCGCACCACCGGCTTTCCCAACCGTTTAATGGCGCTCGGGAAATGAAATGCAAACGGCGAAGCCGCCACCGTTTGTGTGCAGCATTATTTATGCGTCTCTTATGATCTCAATTAATCCAATTTAATTAATGGCTGGGAGTGCACTTGCTTGTCGTTTGTCTGCGTCCCAGTGGAGTTTACTCGGTCATTTGCCTCCTGCTTCCCATTGCGTTCCAATTTGCAAACCGATGCAGTGCGTTTTGCGTACTCGTTCGCGCTTGAACTTTTGCTTCGGAACCGCAAACCATGGCAACTTGATGAATCAATGCACCATACCTCGATGAAAACTTTCGCTGCACTCAGATGCACTCCATTTATTCTGCCCAGCTCGCTGACGACGAAGGGAGATTTTTTTGATGAGCGAAAAAAAAGAGGGAAGTAATGCTTCCGGGAAATACTTCAGCTTTCATTCGGATTTCAAACGAAACGAAATTTGCAAGTCAAATGTGAAGGAAGATTTATTCCCAGCATCCGGTGGAGGTTCGTGATCTAGGTGGGACGAAGGACAAAGTGGAAACCATGACGGGGGTGAAAGACGCGGTGGAATACTTAATGGATCAGCATATTACGTCTGCGACGACCGGAAGAGAATGGGTTTCTTCTTCCGAACGGTTCGATAAAGTCGCGCAAATCTTCTTATCATGTTGATGGGAATTGGTTCGCATCCCTTATTCTTTGTTTCGTAAAAGTAAGAATATTATATTCATCTTTAAAAGCGTCCGTAAAAGGCGGTTCTAAAAAGAAAAACGTTAGCAAACAGAAGGGAAAACATTTAGTAGCCACCAGTACGGAACACTTCGTCCGCAAACGATCCACGCACGCACGGGGAAACCGCCATAAATCATTTCGTAGGATTTGTCGTCTTGTCCTTACGGGGAAAAACCTTGTGGTGTGCTTATGCTGTGCTAGAGAGACCGGTCTAATTTCTTTTTTCTCTCCATCGCTTTCTCTGCATTCCGTTCCGTTTTGTCGCAGTGACGGCACGGAAAAGAACACGATACGATGCGGGCACAATTTTTGCACGCCTGCCCTCTGTTCGTCGCTTTTCCACGCAACCGACTACGTCACGTATGTAAATCTTTCCCGAGCCCAAGGCCCAGGACCGATTCATGAATGGGTTCTCTGCTAAGCGAAGGAGCGAACGACTGCGTCCTTTGCCTTTCCACTACGGGGGAGGTCTACTTTTATGAGATTGTTTTCTTGCACTTTTCACGGGTTTTCCCTGTTCCATTGTGCTTCACTCAGCACGTTTGGCGTTTTTTGGCGTGTGAGACGAAATACAAACAAATGGCGTAGAATGAATGTTAAACGGATTTATAAACCCGCGCGCTCTTTTCGATGGGTCGGAGTCGGTAACCGCCTTTTCTAAATGCTGTTTATGGTCAGTTCCGGGGGTCGGAAAATGACCTCAGCAATATTATTTTATGCGCCCCATTTTCTGGAATGTCAGTGAAGTATTGTCCCCTGGCGACTTTCAAAGTTTCCCCAGAAATGTGCCACACATATATGGGATTCACATACGCGTCGCTGGCATAAACAACTCGGCCTGGTTCGGAGAGAAATTCTTCCGGAAAGGCTTAACCTTTCGAACCATGCACAACCGTGGGCTGACGGTATTCCGGTGACATTGGAAGGCATGCATTCGCGTGGGCTTTCGGGTATGTGGGCTGTTCGTAGTTAGTACGTAAAATCTGATTCCCAGGGATTCGTTCCGCAGATTAAACAGGATTCTTCTGGTTCTATACGCTCGATGGTGGTATTATCTAATTTTAGATTTTTTTCTTTCACTTTCTTCCTTCGCAGGATTAATGAGGAAACCTAGAAAACCCGATGCGGAAAACTGGATATCGATTCCGCGCGTATCGGACGGAAAAGGTCGTAATCGATGAGTCATCGTAGAGGGGTGCAAATTTAATTAAAACCTTACCGAAGACAAACAACAGGTGTGGTGACCGGGTGGGAAACGAATACAACAACTAAAAATTTACTAAATCGAACGGTGCTAAACTGAACCAACGCCGAGCATTATGTTGGCTGTAACATAAATGAAAGTGAGTGATGGAGTCACCGAAAATGGAATTATTTCTTCAACAAAATGGTTTAATTTCAGTAAAGTGCAGTGTAATGCGCAAAGCATGCGTTGGTGTCGAGTGGAAGTGCTGATGAAAAGTGCACAATTCGGAAGAGGCGACAAGTGATGATAATTGAAATTTCATCCACCATTGAAACCCGACGCTTGGGGTTGAGTAGTGCAAGTGGTTAATAAAATCGCCTGGTAACGCAATCATCACCACGGAGGTTGGTGATGTTTTAGTGAGCTCCTCATACCTTCTTAAACCTTCACCGCGTTTTTAGCAGAGAATGGATTGAGCGGAGAAGAGAGTGGAATCAAGCGAAATCAGGAAAGAATAAAAACGCGTCTGTGCAAAAAGTGCAACGGAATCAGCGGCGCGGAAGGGGGTAGGAAAAATTCAATTCAGAAAGAGTTTCCCACCATGCTTCGCAACTGTGGGTGTTTCCAGCGTGCGAGACGCAGCTCCAGCTTCGAGGATTCGTCCTCCTGCCGATCGTCGGAGATCGAGCGGGGTGGCGAGATGACGCCGCACAGCGGAAGCCTGCTGAAGCTGTTCACCTCGAAGGGCTGGTGCAGGCAGTGGAGGAAGAGTGGCCGCGGCATGAGCATGACCAAAATAGAGCGAAGTAAGTAGAGCCAGACACATCCTCCATTTTTGCAGTTAATCGTCCAACACTAAAATACATTGCTTTGGAAACTTGCCCGAATGCTTTTTAGGAGGTCATTTTGACCCCTATTTTGAAATCGCTACAACTTTACTATTTTTTAAGACTTTTCAAACCCGTAATCTATTACGTTTTAGTAAAGTTATTGACTATCTTTTGGTGTTTTTATTTTTTTGATGTACCACTTCATCATTCCGCTAGCTCGGTTTATAGCAAAAAAAATCGATATGAGTCGAATTTTAATCCTTTTCAACTATTATTCTTTCAAAAGGTATCATTTAAATTCATAAAAAAGTGTGCGCTATAATGTTTATATATAAGGCCACATTTGAAAAATAATTTCATATTTTAAAATTAACAAATAACGCCTCAAGTTGATCTTGAAGATGTGGATTTTAACATTTTCCATAGGTAGTTTCCGTACGCGAGCGTTACGAAGCGTTATGGGCGATGCGTTACTTTGGGAATTGGCGTTATTTTCGATCTTTGAGTTCAATTTAATATGATTTTATTTTTGAAAGGTTGCTCAACATACTAACTTTCTAGCGCACACTTTTGTTTTCTTGATTTACATTATAGATTATGAATGCGGAATGATGAAGAAATGCATCGAAAAACCAAAAACGTCAAAAGATAGTCAACAAATATACTAAACAGTAACAGTTGATGCATTTGAAAATTTTTCAAAAATAGTGAAGTTCTATAGTTTTACAAGTAGGGGTCAAAATGACCCCTAAAAAGCATTGTAGGGATAGTTAAGTTGGTTCACGGAACTGATCGAACAGAAAAATTTGAAATTTTTTTGGTAAAAATATTCAGCCGTTCAGCGCAGGTCAAAATAACCCCAATTTAGATTCTAGTGTTAACGCGGGTTGGTGGGATCTCCAGCGGTTCCATGGTTTCCATGGCTCAGCTCCATCATTACTTTACCCAAGGTAATCACCTCACGAAGGGCGTTGGAATTCATCTGGAAGACTCTTTTTTATGATTTCCTTCCGTCGTATAATCCCGTTTTGGTATCTGTTTATTATCTCCCAGTTCCACCGTTACGTTCATTTCGGTTTCGGAACTGAGATTCCACGATACAACCAACCAACCAACCAACTATTGCAACATTGTTATCGTTGCCTTTGTTCTTCGCCGCGTGCCATGCGGAAAGGGAAAATTGTTTCATTATCGTTAACTTCAGTTGAGTTCCGCCGTCTCTGCGGCCCGAAGCGAAGCCCAGACCTCCACGGTAAGCCACCAAACGTACCCACCACATCGCCCGGTAACTGTGGGACGATTCTCATATGGCGCGACGTTTGTTTTACGCCTCGAAGCTAACCTTCAATTACATGTTTGTCGTTCCGAGTTCCACGGCTTGGGTCTTCCGAGGACGGCCGGGAATACCGATGGTAGGCGGCTGGGCGATGCAACGAAATTGAATTGTTGGTTTTATAGCTCCATCGATGCGTGGTGGGAGTTGCGTTCGCTCAGCTAGGTTGAGAAATGGATCCCCAATGAGCTGGTACTGATTCCAATGCTGAAGTGCATTATGGTTAAGGAAGCTAGCTCGGTCCCCATACCGATGTCGTAAAAATGTCGTGTCCGGAAGTATCCAGAATGGGAGTGGCGTTCTGTCGGACAGTGACCAGAACACATCGATGTGATTTGCTGGCGAGAAGTGTTTGGCCGTGTTGTAAAATCACTCGAAGGTAATGTGATAATGCATCGAATTCGCAAAGGAATGCGACTAGGTATTACTTTATTCCTCTTCAGTAGATACAATGTTGTTGTAATCAAGAAAAGGTCCAACCTAAGGACACGCGCGAGCACTTTACGCCAATTGAGTTTTTCGTAGGAAACATCAGGCGTTGGAAAATACTGCAATCACGAATGCCACCTTGACTGTCACGCGCTAGAATTTGTGACGCTGTGGGAAAAGTTAACTAAATTCATTTGAAAAAGCTCCCAACCACGTCGGAGAAACAATATAAACGCAATCAGCCACCCGACCGAAATCCTCCCTTTTTCGCTCACCGAGGTCAAATGAAGCGGAGCGGAATATGTTCTCCACGAGACTTCTGTATTCTCGAGGCACCGTGCTATCCAAAAAGAGGAACACGTTTTCTGAGGAAAAACCAGACGTAACCAAATTTTCCCCATGTCTATCAAAGCTCGTGCCAAACATTCGCCCAACCGAGGGGACGACAAAGTTTTGCGCTTCAAAAGGTTGCAGGAGATGATGGAAGAAAAAAACGGAGAGTCTAGAATGTCGTAAAAGGAAGCGAGACAGAAGTGACCTTCACGATGCAGTTTCTTTTTTATTTAGCTTGCTCATAAAAACAGGAGAAAACCGAAAAACGAACCACACACAGCAAGCCATTAGCTCGCCCTGTGTTACTTTGTTTGTTCAGCTTGGTTGCGACGACTGGTTCGGGGGGTTTGCGAAACATTTTCGCGCGGTCCGTCGTGGAAATGGTGATGAGCAAAAGTGCAGGCTGACGTCGTCAGATTATTATAATTTGTTGTGTGTTTTTGTGTGGTTTTACTTCGTTTTCCCTTTTTTCATTCCGACCGTCATTGTTTGGCGGTGAAAAATTCAGTGCAGAAACTCATTCGTCTTCGGACAAGTGACCGCCCGGGTGTTGTGGAAAATAATGGTCAAAACATGAAAATAACATATCCATCACCGTCGCTTCGTGCTGACGGAAGGAAAGTTAGGCTGCGAACCTTTGGGATCGCGGAGCTTTCGCTTACTTCGACTCCGCTTGGGGCGGTGTGTGACTGATGGAAAACTCCCTGACCAACCGTTCCGTCTTCCTCTCGGGCTGCGAAAAGGACTTTCGTGGCATTAAAAGAGGAAACTCATTTTCACGTAAAACTCGCCCGATGTTGGCTGTTTGCGGAAAGTAAACAGGCCGGTGCCAAGTGAACCGAGGTCCGAGGGAAAAGCGGACTGTTTTCGCCGTTTACGAGTTTTGTGCAGGAAGAGGAAATAACAACGGACCACACTCACACCCATACGCGTAGTATGCGTAAGGATAAATATAGAACAGCAGTCCATCAGAAATAGGTCGCAGTGAGGCAGAACGGGGAAAAGGACAAGTCAGAGGCTTGGCGTTCATTCATAAAAATTTGCGCTCATTTACTGCTAATGGAAAGTGATGGAATAGCCGCATTCGTTGCGTTAGCCACAAAAGAGGACCCACACAAGCAGGAAGCGTCTTTTGTGTTTGAATAAAAATAGAACCGAAAACGGGCTTGTGTTTTTCGGTGGAAAAACACCCTGCGTAAGCGGATGGTTCTTAGGAAAAACGGGAGAAACCCCGGTCCCTATCGATAGGTCCGAAAGTTTCACATCATTTTGACGGTGGTTGAATGTGATAGGAGAAAAAGAAAAAATTGTATCATTCTTCATCGATCGGAGCAACTATTTAGGTTGGATCTCTTCATCATCCTTTGTAGCTCAACGGAGATTAAAATGAAAAGAATATAAGATTTTGCCATACTTGAGACTGTTAAAAAGTGGGCAGATTTTATCAAACGGATTTCCTCCACCTGACGGACTGGTTTCCGTGGAAATCGGCTTCCCGGGGCGGCATTTGATTATTCATTTTTCATATCATGACAACATCCCCAAAGCAACGGACAAAGCCATGCCTATGGTGAGGCTAAAAATTCCGTGAAAAAGGTACTATGAAGTCATGAAATTTTCATCGAATTAAGCCGAGTCCACGGGTCGACGGAAAACCTCTGACCAGCGCGTAGCAAAAGTGAAGCGAAAATTAATTCCAATTTTGTCTCGGTCGATTCGAGAGGAACACGACCAGTACGGCGTTTGGCAGCGCGAGCCGTCGACGGGAAAATTAAAACCGTCAGAAAAATGTTTCCCTAATGGGCTGTTGTTTATGTTTGTCATTACACGGAGTGGCATTTTGGAATAATAATTTGGACTGTGCAAATAGAAGCGGGGCTGCGGAAAGAAATCTGTTTTGATATTACACATTGTTCCGAAAATGTCAAAGGTAATCATAAAAATACTGGCTATAAAACCGAAATGAAAATTAATAAGAATTTCACCATAAACGGGAAAACGCTGTTTACTTTTTGTAGAATTGAAAAAAACAACAAATCTGGCAGTATTTTAAAGAAATAAATCTTGTCGGAAGCTACTTTCCGAAACTGATTATTTCATTAGGCGGATGGCCTTCCCTTCGCC
Source organism: Anopheles coustani (assembly GCF_943734705.1). Taxonomy (NCBI): domain Eukaryota; kingdom Metazoa; phylum Arthropoda; class Insecta; order Diptera; family Culicidae; genus Anopheles; species Anopheles coustani. The sequence goes on along the minus strand of NC_071288.1, from coordinate 94,394,685 downwards.
GCGAGGTGACCTTTTTCCTACATCCTTCTGCAAAATTCCACGATAACTTGATTATATTTTACTCTCGATTTTCTCAGGACTTACCCTTTTTTCCAACCCAGCCCCATTTGACGGTTGGAATCAAGCGGGGCGCAAAATAAATCTAGGGAAAACTCAATTTCCTCCAACTGTCGCGGTGAGTTTGTTTAATTCTTTCCGACAAGCCCCCCCGGGAGGGTTGGGGCGAGATGTTTAGAGCTTTTTACGGTTGGCCTACGTGGCCTGCCAGAGTGTTTGCCCTGTGTGAAAATTCGCTTCAACCAAAGCGCCACTGCGAAAGCGGCCGATTTTCCGATGGAGCGGACGATCTTCCCTTTTTGCAAAAGCGAAAGCGTCGAATAATAATGTCATCATGTTGCGTTCTTTTTTTTCTCTCTCTTGCTCCTCCCATCTCTGCTTCGGTGTGGCAACATTTTTGAGTATCCTTGTTTTGGCGCCAGCCTGCCAAGGCCTTGTGGCCCGCCGCAGCAAGACGTTCGGATCCGCAGCTTGGACGGATATTCCGTTTCGATACCACACGGTGCCATTCCCACGTTTGGCGCGGAATAAAACTGTCGTTTCACAAATTTATGGTTACATAAACTACCGGAAGGCGGCCGAACATCGAAACGCTTTGCGGGTCGGGCACGTCGGTAGATAACGCAAACGTAGGCAGAAGGCGGGCGACGGTACCGAAAACATGCAAACACTTTGTGGACGAGTGGAAATTATCGTCCCTCCTGCCAAGCTCCGACGCCATTTAAAGCAATCATTACACGGATGCTGTCGGCTGGCAGATGGGATCGTTCCTTTTTTGCTTAACCATCATTTGGTGTAATGTGTGTGTGTGTGGGAAGCCATATTTCTTTCGACATCAAGTCGGTTTCGGGGCGATTACCAAGAACCAGAACAGAAAGCTTAGAACGTGATAGTTTGAGTTAATAAATGTTTGGCACTTTGGTGGAAACACGATCTTGAAGAAAACATAAACCTAACGTCTTCAATAGAACGAAAGAACCTTTTCACATTTATTTAATGAATTTACAACTTTAAACAGAAGGTGCATGAATCAAACAAAGAAGAGATCAAGGAATGCTCACGGAATGTTTAAGGGCTTAGGTCGCTCTCGGATCTAATGAAATGAACCATAAACCTTCCTTCCTTCTATCCGCGTCTTCTCAAACGACGTCACTTTTTCTTACGTTTCCGCCGGTTCGAACCGACAAAACGTGGTACCACCACGTGGTTTGCATTAAATTATACTCGTTTTACGAGCAAATTAAGGGGAGTGCTGTGTTTTGTTGGTTTTGCACATTTGATGGTACGACGGGAGCTTAATGGATTTGCTGATGCTTCGGTTGGAATGTGAAAAACGCGTCGGTGGGGTCGCTTTTATGTTCGTTTGTTTTTCCTTCGCGGGAAAGGAAATTGTAATCGCTGTAAACCGGCTGGCAGGGAAGAGTTGAAAACGATGAACTTCGATGAAATGATAGTCCTGCGTGTAGTACATCTTGTCACTTCGTTTAGTACAACTTGTTCCAGTTGGATGTTAATCGACGTAATTAATCAAAACGTTGCTTCCGAGCGCGAATAAAACACAAACCAAATGAGTTTGATAGCATCAAAACGCTGAACGGCATCAATTGCCGAGCATTGTCTATTAACTGCCATCGTCAATCTTTCGGTCCTTTCGGTATTGCCGCAGCAAAAAGCTAAACAAACTCGACGAGAACTTACGCTACGACTTAAGTGAATGGTGGAAAATGGAAGCCATCCGGAATTGCCCCCCGGCACGCAAACGAGAAACGAAGAAAACTAGGTAAAGGATCAAGTGAATCACGGCACGCTGGCGTTGGCCCGAATTTGTTTTTCCGCATCGCTTGGCGTCCGTTCGTCATTGAAACAGATTCGCGCGCGCGCTCGATTGGATTCGCACCGAGCAGGTTTCATTTTATCGTCCCCATTTCCACGAAGCGTCCGTTACAATATTTGCTTGGCTTTTGTTCAAGGAAGTTGGCGGCAGCAAAGGTTGGTTAATACCGCACGCCGAACGGTGCGTACCAATTAAGGACGATTTCCTAAATCTTCCTGCCTCGGCGAAGGCGAATTGATTTTATCGTTCCGTTGCGTTGCGAGCGCTTGTGAAGCGTAGTATTTTTCACAAAGTTGGTACGAGATTAAATTTTGCCCCATTGGTTGGAGTTGATAGAGAATCGGTCGGTCGGTTGATTCACCTAGTGATGTGCGCACTGAGTAAGAATGAATGATTGAGTTGAAACTTACTAGTAAATGATTGATTTAAATCCTAATAAATAGTTTTTGTTACCTTCTTTTTGATTTGTATCCTTAACAGGGATTCGAATCCCAAAAGAGTGAATGAGATAGTAAAAGAGTTGCTAGTCGCCAGAGAGATTCTAATCTCAAACTGGGACTTAATATACGAACTATTTATGAATATACATACAATTTGTAATTCAAATCCCAAATTGAGATTCGACTCTTTATAGCGACTTGTAACTCACTCTTGGGATTCGAATCCTAATTTGGGATTCGAATCCTAATTTGTGATTTGAATCTCTACTTGCGATTTGAATCTCTATGACAACTAGCAACTCTTTTACTCACTCAGAGAGATTCTAATCTCAAACTGGGACTTAATATACGAACTATTTATGAGTATACATACAATTTGTGATTCAAATCCCAAATTGAGATTCGACTCTTTATAGCGACTTGTAACTCACTCTTGGGATTCGAATCCTAATTTGGGATTTGAATCCTAATTTGTGATTTGAATCTCTACTTGGGATTTGAATCTCTATGACAACTAGCAACTCTTTTACTCACTCATTCACTCTTTTGGGATTCGAATCACTGGTAAGGTTTCAAATCTCCTCGACGACTAAAAAAATCATTTTACACGTTTTTAATCACAAAAGAGTGACTTAAAGATTCCAACCATCGTGATGATTGTTCACTGTGATTCAAATCTTTTAAAAGAGCGGTTATTCTCATCACTAGATTCACCGAACAAAACTCCGATGGAGGCGCCTGGTGTTTCACGAAATGGGCGCGCTCGAAGGGATGAGATTTATTGGTCTTTATGCTTCGGATGTTTTATAGGACCGGTGAATCCGAGAACCAATTTGTTACTTTTTAAAGAAGTACTTGTTTAAGCTGATTAAGTTTTACAGCTGAAATATAAAATAGATTACTTGTACTTGTACAGAAATAAAATACCTACCCTTTTTTATCGAAACACGACGAATCCCACATTCTTCCTGCGCTTTACATGTTTATACTAGCGATTCTTACATACCCTTTGCAAGCTTACATTTGCATAATCCAGAGCATCGTGTAAAAAGGCTTCCATCGAGTAAATGATGATTAGAGAAAGCAGTTTATCGGTTGGCGTTCTTCCGCACTCTTTTTATGCGTAATGAATGTTTCTTTTTACCCGAAGCAGATCCTTTCCTTTCTTGTTGGATCACGTACCAGATATTCGTAGGTTCCTGGATTTAACTACACGCATTAAGCAACCGTTGGACCCTCCCTTGATTACGTCCCAGGAGCCGAGAGAATTAACGTTTCGATGCGGCACGCCAACGTTCCGAAGCAAACCCTATTATTCGTGCTCGTCGTCCCGCTTGGTGCCGGCTTCCTACGCCGCTTGTCGGTCAGGCGTGTGCATCGTAATGGCCCGTTATTAGCATAATTTGGAATTCATCGGATGGTACGGTGGGGGGGAGAGTGGAACGTATTCCCCAGCGGGGCGGGAGATAATCTGGCACCACACCGCTGTGTTTATGCTAAAATTTGCATCGAGCGGGAAACCACCACCACATACCACCGGTACATTTTTGCGTGCAGATTCGCGCTGAGTGTGTGTGCGTCGATGGTAATGGGTCGGGAAAGTAAATGAAAAGTGCCCACGAGCATGACGCACCCCGTTTCTGCAGTTCGGTTTGTGGTTGGAGCGTTCAGGAAAAACAAAAACTTACAGGACCAGTCTCTCACTCATTGAAACGAGAAAAACCCCAAACAGGCCGAAAAGAACGCAAGTGATGGAGGGTGAGGTATTGGGCTGCATTAGTGGTGAAGGCGTTTGATATTTTCCACCCATCCCATACGTTCCACCATGGTCAGCTTGACGAGGCCATCGAGGGTTGCGGTTTCCCGCCACGCTTCGACATACTTTCTGTGGCTTCCAGCGGGAGCTTATAGCGGTACAGGCATAAATTAGATTTAATTCGCTGCTGTCAAGCCGCTAAGCTTTTCGACGAGGGAAACCACCGCTGAGAACCATTCCATCCCCAAAACGTTGCCATTGCCCATCGGTTCTAGGCGTGGAAATCCTTCCCTTCCTGAACGATGAACTTTGCTAAATGATTCCTGTGGTTGAGTCATTGGATTGAAAAAGTTTCATCTTTCAAATCACCTTGTGATCAAATACGTCCCGTTAAACACTCTTCGTTAGGCAAAGAGAAGTTTTCCCCTGAAAAGGCAATATGTCTTGATGAAATGACAAAAAGAAAGGATAATAACAGTAGAAAATCCGTCCCACGACTTCGGACTTCGTTTCAAAGCGAGCGGAGAACATTTTTGCTGTGATTAATCTAGCTAGAAAACAACTTTCATAAAAGCTACTTACTGTTTTTCCTCGCGATAGGAAAAAAAAACAAAAAGTAAGTCAACATCAAAGAGCTGAAGGAAGACGAAAAGGTGTAAAGTTTTTCCACGCGCAAAAGAAAGCTGAAAAAAAACCGTTTCAATCACTGTCCGGAGCTAATGAACGTCGCCTAATTAAACCTTGTTGACCTTTTGCCGTTCCCCTTTCGGGCTCGGGAAATGATGCGCCACACCGAGGATGACCCCGTGTTGGTGATAGATCGATATCACCCCGAGAGCAATTGATTTAATTAAAATCGAATGCTCCGGTTGACTGGGTTTTCTTGGTATATTTTTTTCGTGCATTCTCTTATCGTTGCACATTTTCCAATCCTCCCCCTTTTTCCCCCATTGGAGGACAGTTGGTTGGGAGGAAATTTATTAGCATCAAGGTGGGTTCGATGGGTTTGGTGCAAAGATAAATAAAGTCGGATGAAGTGTTCTCACGGTACGACGGGTGCCTCCATTTAAGGTGCATTTTAATCTTCTTTGCCTTATCTCTCCACCAAGGGAGTATTTAATATCGCATCGAGGTCGCCGAAGATGGCGACTACCGACTACCTGATCGGCTTATGTTCCAATCAATGCTGAATTTATTCCCAGCACCAGGGCAGTGAAGTGGGTAGACATTTTCTGAGAAGGATTTATGGTGTCCTCTATGAGTTGGATCGTACGGGAACTCGGACTGCTTCCTTCCTAGGGGTTGTTCAGGTTCAAATTCCTTCCTTTTGATCCGCCATAACGGAGGCAAGTTCATTTATCATAGCAGGATGGTGTGGACGTAATCCATCAGCATGAAATTGACTCCTCTTCGTTCGATTCCACCGAGTGGCAAGTGTCTTGGGAAGCAGTTTTGACATCCCACAAAGGAGTAATTGGCTTTAGTGAAGATGTCTTCCACACTCGAACTCACTGGATCAGATAATAGTAAGACATAAAATGGTGAATAATAGCACAGGAATGTAATAAAATATCTAATGTACAAGGGCAAGGGTGTACAGTTTCTTAGGAGATGTCTCAACCAACTTCAACCTTTTCAATAATGATGCAACTTGATGAAGAGGTTATGTCTAAAAAAGGTAGAAAACTTATTCCTCCACCTGCATGACCGAGCTCATTAGCCAATAAGACGTGGACGGTGTGCCCCACTTGTCTTTGTCGTGTCTTTTGCAGTGGAAAAGAAAAGAAAACGTTGCGCCCTGGACATGGAAAAATGGCCTCCCACCAACGCAGCGTCAGGTGTAATTATTTCCACACGCAGTAGCTCAACAACAAATGGCAACCGGTTGCGTCTGCTGCGGCATCTCCTGCGGCCAACCGTCTTCGGCACGAATGGCACGAAAATCGTGGAGACAGATGACTTTCCCCGCCCGCCGCCTGGTTTCTTTGCGTAGGTTCAATTAATGCGCCTACGAACGAGCGAAACGGACGGACGAACGTCGGCCAAGTGCCGGCGCACGATGGCAATGAACTTAATGATAACGATAATGGGCGATACCCGTCCCTCCCGCGTGTAACGCTGCTGACGAGCGTATGCTGTAAGTAAGAGCGATGGGTCCGTTCCTTATCGCCGGGCGCTACAATTAAAGATCCGCGCACGCTTCCCTTCATGTTTGGTGTAAAAACCGCCCAAAACCCACGTCGGACCGACGTTCGGCGAAGGTCGGAGGTTTTTTGGGTCGCCCTGGTGTTTAATGAGTTTTTAATTGGAATAAATTTGACTGGCTACAAAGACAATAAATCGTGGCCGGTTCAACGCCACCGAAGCCATTTGTCGATTTTCCGGGTCGCAGTGCAAATCCCGGGAAGCGCAATTGGCGCTGGCGTGCTTTTCACAACAACATAAATTAGGAAATATTCATGCTATCATTTACGGGACACCGAGTGGAGGGAAGGATGGGCCAGATGGAGCTCTGTTGTTTGGTGTTGGTGTGGAGTATTTTTACCATCACTGAAGCTTCTAATTTGGTCCAATATTCGATGGGATGAGGATTTTAAATGGAGGACCCTTCGAGGATGGGGCAAGAAACGCTTGTAATCAGCGGAAATATATGCACAATGGATCAATAATTATGATTCATTTATGTTCGTCTTATCTTTGTTCATTAATCACCCACGACACGGTAAGAGTTTCGGGCGTGTCGTTCCTAGAATAGCCGGGAAACAAACTTTCCTGGAAAGAAATTACCGCACATTGGGTTTTTCCCTTTTTTGTTTTTTGCGACGACACAAAAGTTTAATGAATTCAATAAATTATGTCGACGTGCCTCGAAAAAGTTACCTAAAGTATTCTCCCTTTTTTTTTGCTTTTGTTTTTCGCCGAGAAACCACCGTCGCATTCCGTTTCAGATCTTCAGCAGAACTTGGGACACGTTATGTGGGAAGCAAGTGAAAAAAAAGGACAAACACTGAAGGAATTCCTCGGAAACCCGTGTAGGGTTTACGGCTCTACGGGAAGCTGCCGGTCACCCTTATCGCAAACGTCCCATCCATCTGATACAAGTTTTTTGTTCTGCTCTTTATTCCTTGCTTTTGCCCGCATTGCAGCCATGAAGGCGGCCATCCTCATACAGCGCTGGTATCGCCGGTTTGTGGCGCGGATCGAAATCCGTCGGCGCTATACATGGACCATCTTCCAGAGCATAGAGTATGCCGGCGAGCAGGACCAGGTTCGGGTAAGTAGTGCTCGTTTCCGAGAAAGGGAGAATACATTTATTTCACATTCCTGTTTAGAGGCTTTCGTTTAGTTTGTTTAAGGCGCACACGGTAGAGCTCGTCTATTTATGAAAATTTTCATGAACCATGTTTTTGATACTCGGTTGCTGCCTCGTTTGGCGGCTAACTCGTTGGCAATAACTCGATTGGTTGTCTGAGCACGGTTTTAAGCTGATCGGATCAAATATTTACAATCGTTTCAGCAACCGAAGGCCTTCGGAATCGTTTGCAATGTTGGATATCGGAGTGTTGATATTGATTTTGAATTTGAGGAGCGGTTTGAAGAGTAAATATTACCATTCAATGGCAGCGTGCAGCACGTTTGCGTTGCGTTGGTATGCATCATGCTGCACACTACAATATTTTCTGGTTGAGTAAAGCGACGAAAACGATAATGTTATTACACCACAGCGTGTGATGAAGGCAAACAATTGATTAATTGCAATTTTCCCATTCCTCCGGTCTAAAGACTAATCAACTAGAGTTGTGTAAATTTGATTCCGATTCATGAATCTGAATGAATCTCTGCCTTATAAGGGATTCATGAATTTTTTGTCGAGAGATTCATGAATGGAAGACACACCAACTGATGAAAAGTCATCAGCCAAAAATGGGTTGAGGGACCCCTTTTTTCGCATTATCCACACCGGGGAGATTCGTGACAGATCCATGAAAGATTCATGAAGATTCATTAAAGTTTCGAAAGATTCATTAAGCTTTGAAGATTCGAATCCGCAAAGATTCGCGAATCCATCTGAATGAATCTTTGGTGAAAGATTCATTAAGCACAACACTATAATCAACCACCTTCCCGTTGTTGTGCTACTTTCAGCTGTACAACTTCTTCAACGCACTGTTAACGCACATTCCAGAGACCGCCGGACGTCTGGCCGATTCGCAAAACACATCCCGCTCTTCGTCCGCAGGTAAGGCCCCGTCGCCAGAAGGTTCTTTTCCGCCCGCGCGTGAGTGTGAGATTTCCCGTTTTGTTTGCGATGCTTCCGAAAAGAATGAAAACAACAAAAAAAAAAACAAGCAGAAAGCAATCCACTATAATTCAAATGCTACACTTCGGCCAGCATCACGCCTTCGCCAGCATTAACGCAAGTGCGTGCAGCAGCAAAACCTGAAATGAACGAAAATTGCAGCGAACGCAAAGCAAGAGCAAGCCAAGCAAACCAAAAAAGAAACAGGTCAATAAAATCTCACCCGATCAAGCCAAATCTAGTCATTTTTCGATTATCATTAACCTGACATTTTGTTCGGTCTGGTGTTATTTTTATTCTTTTTCTCTTTCTCTCTCTCTCTTTCTCTTTTTCTTACTACTTCACTCTTTCTACTTACTCTCGTTTTGACTTAATCTGGTTCTTTTTGAAAACTCTCACATTGCACTTAACGATTTTGCATCTTCTTTTACTCACATTTTTGTCAACTTGTTTTTTTCTTTGCTACTACAATTTTTACCGTTCAAAACTTCCGCCGGGGGTTTTCCCTTTTCTGGTGTAATTGTTTCGTTTCAATTTTTATACCCCGTTTACACCTGGCTTCATTTCTTATCGCCACCAACGCCCTCTCTCTCTCCTTCTATCGGTTAACCCCCGAAATGGCCATAAAATCATTTCACGCTCATAAACTCTGCCCCGTAAACAAACACGAAATAAATTACCACGGCTTTGCCACGCGGCTACCAAACCAAACCGCCCTGTACACCTTTCCACACCATCACCACCACTCTGCTCATCATCACCACCACCATCAACACTACAGAGGCACTGAATATGAAATTTTCCGACGAATCGGACGATCTAGCCGACGAGGGTATCGCCGGGCCGGAGCGCGGCTATCAGGGGCCGGAGATCAAATTTCCGCTCGACAAGAAGGAGCTGGAAGTCATCATCGATCTGTTCCGGAAGAAGAAGAACCGGCTGCACGCCAAGTACGTGGCCGGCATACTGCGCGAGGCGACCTCCAAGCTGAAGCGGCTGCCGAATCTCAACCAGGCGTCGACCGCCATCTCCAAGCAGGTCACGATTTGCGGCGATCTGCACGGCAAGCTGGACGATCTGCTGGTCGTGTTCCACAAGGTAGGTCAGAACGCTGCCCGCTCCGTTTCGTCCCGTCCCTGGCAGGACATCATTCTCACATCAGTCAATCGGCTGTCGAACATGAAAGTAGGAAACATCCTCGACGTTTGCACGTAGCCTCAATTTTCGTTGTTGCATGCGGTTGCCATTCGATCCCGAAATCCGAACTTAATACATGTCCGCAATCTCGTTCGGGATGTTTACATTTACTCAGCCTTAATTTAGACTTCCTGTTATGATTGTTTTGGTTCTCTGGTTGTGGCATTATGTTTGCAAGTCTCGCAAATACGACGAAACGTGTGTATAAGTCTGAAGAACGATTCGGAACGGAGCAAGGTTATACTGGCTATACCCACAGGGAAATCCAATACTGTGCTATTTATTCGGAAGTGCAATGAAATCCATGTAGGGAAGCAAGATTTCGAAAGAGTGAGACCGATGACGCACTGAGGAATATATAATGGAGGTTGCATTCGAAATCAGAATTTGCTTACCACAACTATTTGCTATTCCCCATCCTTCCTTTGACAACTTCCAGAATGGGCTGCCGTCGCCGGAGAACCCGTACGTGTTCAACGGTGATTTCGTGGACCGCGGCAAGAAGGGGCTGGAGGTGCTGCTGCTGCTTCTCTGTACATTTCTGGTGTTTCCCGGCGGCGTGTTCCTCAACCGGGGCAACCACGAGGACACGGTCATGAACGCCCGGTACGGCTTCATCCGGGAGGTGCACCAGAAGTACAAACACAACGCCGAAAGACTGCTGAAGCTCATCGACGAGGTGTACCGGTGGCTTCCGTTAGGGACGATAGTTAACAACCGCGTGCTGGTGGTGCACGGTGGCATTTCCGATTCCACCGATCTGGATCTCATCCGCAGCCTGGACCGGGGCAAGGTAAGTTTCGGCGCTTTCCGGATCCCACCAGAAGGTTCTCCAATCTGCGCGGGGGAGGAATACCTCGAGAAATTGAAGAACAACTCCCGCCATTACAAGTGTTTCTTTTGTTCTGTTTCCGGACCGTCAACGACATGGTTTTTGGAATTAACCTCGATCCGAAAAACCGACCGTTAGTACATATCGCTGTTGCGTCCACCGATCACCGAAAGTACCGCTCCCGGAGCCGAGATAATCGACAAGGTGGAATGGAAGCAGGTAATTGATTATCCCATTAGTAGCGTTCGTCATTACTTTCCCGGCGATGATATACCTGTCTAATGTCACCTTGGAGCTGGTCGCTGACGGACATAATCCATCTTCCGAGAATTGGATGTCAAGTTGTTAGCCGACACGAAGCAATTGTATCATTCGTTATCCAGTAAGAAGGCATCTAGAGGTAACGGCCTACGCCTATAGGAACGGGCCAGAAGAATGTGACTCACAAGACCTATTCTCAACCCTTGTGCCGTCGGAATCGATTCTCGGAAATCCTTCGAAAACACGAGAGCAGCGACGCTCTTGCCATAGGCAAGGAGCAGATGTTAAACCCATTTCCTCACGCTATCCGTGTGCCAGCTATATCCTTGATCTATTTTCTTGGAACACTTCCAAACGGGCTTCACGGCATTGTCCGGAAGTGGTGCTTTCTCGAACGTTTGGTCAAGATGACAATGGGAAATGTTGCTGCATGTAAGAAGATTATAGAGACGGCGGCGAGTAGTTTACTTTCCATGACACTTTAGGGGTGGAGAAAGGTGGTAAGATCATCCGGAGTATTACGATATTAGTCTAGCCGACAGCCGGATGGCTTTGAGTGACTATTAGGGGAAATGGATCGGCGTTTGAATGGATTATTACAATATAATCCATGAAGGATAAAATACGAACTTGTGTTCGGTAAACTGAATTTTTATGAGTTATGCAGTTTGGATGATAGTATGATACAAACTCTAGTTTTGTCCTCAAGTCATGAAAAGTTAAAATACCGAGTAGTCTGTAATTTAGTTTGGATGAAAGCTGAAAAATCATAGTCCAAAAAGTTGAACTTCCAGTGCGTGCATCAAATATCCCCCCGAGCGTTCCGAGATTGCGTTGACCATCTTCCGTCAGTTGCGAACGTTCCCAAAAACCAGGCGGACATTGTTTCTGTCACGAAAACATCTCGCTAGATGTCGTCCCCTTTTTCGACGCCAAACACGAGGTCGAGTTGCTGCTCCACGTAGTAAACCGAATAGGGTTTCGCCCGGCAGCGAGTGTATGGAAAAGTTTTAATTGTGTTCACCATCCTCTAGCGCTGTTTGCTGCGAGATTAGAGAGGTTAGCAGCCTTTGAATTGAGTTCTCGCTCCCAAACAGTGGCCCTTCGCCAGGCACCAGAGCCGCTCGTCACTAGATGGTAGTTAAGGCAAATAAAGGGCAAAAGTTCATGCCAGTGCAGTGATAGGTGTCCCGAATATGTGTGACAAACGTTACCGAACCCTTTCGGGCTTTGGTCCGAGTTATCTAGCGTTTTAATTGAATCATCCTTCCGGTCGCTCGCAGAGGCGACCGAAGAGTTGCATAAAATACTATTAGGTGGTTTCGTGTTGATTGCCTAGGCTTCGCTTGCACTCGAACAGTGTGTGGGATGTTGGATTATGTGGTAAACTGTTTACATGCCCTCCCATTGAAAAGGTTAAAATCTAGCACGGACGGGTTATTTGTCTTGACGGCCACTGATTTGATGCGAGTGTAGAACCGTACTTAAGACCATAAACGATAACCATAAATGTAAAGCTAACCTTGGGCGAGGGAACAATCAATATTTGTGTCATAATCTGTGTTACGATCAACAAATCCTTTACCACCAATCTCGAAGGGTAAACCCTACCAAGCCGACATATCCCTACCAAAGCTTGAAATTGTACATATTCGCATACAAGCTCAACGTTAACCTCAATTTTTCTTTTTTAATCCATTGAGTTTGACGTTTTACGATCATTTTAATGGTTTTGGTTTAAATTTAATGTCTTTCCTTTGTCCTTTCACATTGTACCCGTTTTCGATGTGTTTCATTTCATAAAAATGAAACAAAATAAACCTTCACAATGACACAAGGAATGCTAGGGTTTCCACACTGGGTGTATGCATATAAAATGTAATTAATATTGAGTTGCTCCTTTGTCACGATACCCACCGTGTGTGTGATTTCGTTGAAACCTCGCATTAAAAATGAACCAACCGAGTGGAATGGAGCGGTATTGTTTTCAAAAGATTTTTTCGTCCTATCGTTCCCCACCGGAAAACACACACCGGGATGTAGTGAAACACCGGAAGCGTGACATTGATAAGCACAGTTTATGGGAGGTGTCGGTGAAGTACTGAAACTGATACGGCACTAGAAAGGCCCTGGTGTCCGGATGCATAAGCGTAACAAAATGGCACACGATGCAAAAACAACCATTTGCAATACTTGCCTCAAGGTAGAAGGTTTAGCATGTTACCGGCATTTTCGTACGTTATCCTCGGTGAATATATGGGACATTCGCTGGTTTGTGGAGCCTTTTGAAGTATTGCAACATGCACACGTTCTACTGGCACGATCTTGCAAAGAAAAGAAGGAGAGGGAATGGGCCAGCAACTTGGCATGTTTAGACCTCATGGTTCCATTAGCAGCGAACACCGACCGGTACGCTATTAAGCCCGCATCACCTTCTCGCCAGCGAATTGTGCTTATTTGCATATTTATTGCACCGCATCGCGTCAGTTGGCCACTCAGGCGTGATGTGTCCGATTAGCGAAGGCATATACACCAAGCGGACGACGTCATGCCTCGGTGGGCAAGCACTTTTTTGATCCGTACCAACAAACCTGGTTGATGGTTGGTCAGCTTCCGACTCGCTTAACTTTCGGATAGCCGGTAAGAGAGGTAATGGGAGAGGAGGGTTTCGTGATTATGAGTGTTCAATCGAGCACGGGCCGGTTGCTGATTCATCGTTCGATTACCGCTCGGTAGAAGGATTACGGAAATGACGGTGTAAACCCGAGGCGAGGCCACTTCCCTTTTCTAATCTTACACTTCCTTTTTGCATATCACGTTCGCGGGTCCGAAGGTGTTCGACATCTTGTGGAGTGATCCGCAGCACACCGAGGGCTGCCGGCCGAACTCACTGCGAGGTGCCGGGACGTACTTCGGACCGGATGTGACCAACAAGTTCCTACAGCGCTACAAGCTCCAGTATCTTGTTCGATCGCACGAATGCAAACCGGACGGGTACGAGATCATGCACGGCGGCAAGGTGAGGAGGGGCCTCAAGCCTCGGCGAGGAGATTTGATTGACTTTCGTTTCGAACACCTTTCTCCCTAACCTCCCCCGTAGGTCATCACCATCTTCTCCGCCTCGAACTACTACGAGATTGGCTCGAACAAGGGCGCCTATCTGAAGCTCGACCCGCAGCTGGATACGCACTTCGTCATGTACACGGCGGCGGCCTCGAAGACCCGCAAATTGACATTCCGACAGCGCGTGGGATTGGTGGAGAGCTCGGCCATCCGGGAGCTGGCGGCGAAGCTGCGCGAACGGCGGATAGAGCTCGAGCGGGAGTTCAAGTCACGGGACGTCGAAAATACGGGTGAGTGTTTGATATAACAAAGTAATCCGGCGTGTAAGAGAGCCCCTCATCCCAAAATGTGCCAGAACGGATAAGGAGCTCCATACTCTCTTTAACATGACACGCATTGTCGCATTAACGTGTAATACCATAAGTTTATGGCAGTCTCTGGGCTGTATGTTGTCTTGTTTTTTTCCTTCCTTTTGCCAATCCCGTCACGTCCAGGGACAAGTATCCCATTTCCGGTGGCCCTTTTCGGGCAGTAAAAAACCGTCAATTTACGAGTGGCTTCAGCACAATGGAACCAGGTCAGTGAGGCATCGCATCTATGGAATCTGGCGGATGCGGATCGCCGGGCTGCTCCAGGAATGCCATTTTGTTAGCAATTCTCTAATCTCGATGTGAGTGGCCATGTGAGTGAGTGGCATTGACAGGCAGGCAGGCGGGAGCAAAACTCCACGGATGACCGAACGGACCTTGAGGAGGAGTTGAGGAAAAGATTACCTAAACGGCATGCCGTGACATGCTGAAGACAGCCTGGGGAAGATTTATCGCACCGAGGTTTTTTCTCCGGGATGTAGTGGAGGGCTTTGCGGCTGTATCTCGCGTTCGGATCGACGCCGACCGGCGACCGGGTCAATGAAGTGACGGGACGGGAGATTCGCTGATTCTGGGGAGGGGGTTCGAAAATTGATGATGGCTTCCAGACGTTCGGAAGCGCGGGCGGTATCAAAAGGTTTTTGGATTCGCCGCCCCACGCCGAGTCGATACCCTCTTCCCGTCGATACCCTCAATAGAAAGGAAAGGCGGGAGAGGGAAAGTGTGTACGAAAGCGATTTCGATACGAAGATTGGTTTAGGAGTTTATATAGCACGGGGCTAACACGGCAATTTATGATGGTCGATAAAAAATGGTTTCCAGCGGAGTGGCAACTCTTGAGTGCCGGCGACGGAGGGCTCTCCCGGTTTGGAAAAGCCTAAACGCAAGGCCGACTGCGAGGAGTGGAATGGAAATCAGATTGACGTGAAACGTTACACAAAAATTCGCTATTCGTCATCTGTTTGGCTCGGACGCTCTAAATCCGGGCAAGCCTTCTTGGATCTCCCCACCTCAAGTTGGAATGAAATATGGATCACGGAATAAAGCATAATCCCTCCCGAGAGGGCCACGGGTCATTGGACACTTCATTCGATTCAGCAATCTACACCTGCTCGTTTGTCTTTGCCCTTTCTTCTGCCGAAGGCAACCTGAGGCGGTGACGTTAGGCAATACTTGGAAGAATGAAACCGAAAGAACATCCTTTTTCCAACGTCCCCCCGGGAGAGCGCTCGCCTCCGGGTGTTGGACTTAATTCGGTAGAAATTTTTATGACTTTCACCGGAAATTGCCAGTGCCACATTGAAGCTCTTCAAATTTCTGTATCCTGTTGTCGGTATCGGGGCGAGCTAAGATTCGCCCAGAAGGGACGATTCTACCGAGTCATTATTAACGTTTTACGCTGTTCCTTTTTCGGTTTCCCTTTCCGCTCCAGTTCGGTGTGGAGTTTATTTTTGAACGTGGGTGGAAAAGTTAGTTAAGAAACGGGAGAAGGAAAAAAAAGCGCAAACTGAGCAAAAATGACACAGTCGACGGGAGGGTCGATCCTGTCGATTTCCAGGCGGAGGCGGACAAAGTCGCCCCGAAGAGCTCAACCGTGTACCAGCAGGGTCATAAAATTTCCATCATCACGTAACTTTTCAACCGAAAACGAAACAAGATTCACTCGGGCGCGGGAGTTGGGAAAGGATTCGGACATGTTTTCCTTTTTTTCAGTTCCAAAAAAAAATGCTCCAAAAGCATTGCTCGTAAAATCTTTAAAAGAGAAACAGCTTCCCTTGACGATACGACGTTTGTGGACGCTTGAAATTTGCGCTTGTTTGTAGTGGTTTGAGGCACTGTTTATTGCCCTTCCCACGGGTCCTATCAGTCCGTCCGAGACAGGATGGAAATGATGGAAAGGATAAGCATCGTGTTTCACTGTCTGAGAGGAAAGTATTTCCTCCGGAAAGTTGCACTTGTCCTATTGTACAAAGAAACATTCATTCTGTCCCTCATTATATTGGCCATTTTGGTGCGATAAAGTGCTAAAGAATTGCTTGCGGCGAGATGACAGCAACTCATGCTTCCAGCAAGTCATCTATAAGACTAGGTTCTGGAAGGTATTGAATCCTTTTTTCTGATAACGCTGGTGGGAGACAAAACGACGAAGATTTATTTTTATATCTCAATAACGAGCGCATTTTGATTCGTCAACCAAACAGTGTTGCGCACCAACTGTGACGTTTATCTCTAACTGGCCTTACCCGTTCCATTAATGATATCATTAGACAGGTCTAGAGGTAGACAGCGGGTTAGCTTCTTCTTCTTCTTCGGCGTCTCCCCGGGAAACCATTCATCTTTAACGATTGACGTCTGACCTTCTGCCTTTGTTGCATTTTCTTTCTCGGAACTCGGCACACAGGTGTACTGACGCTCGCCAAGTGGTGCGAGGCGCTGGAGAGCGCCACCAACCTCGGTCTGCCCTGGCGGATGCT
This sequence comes from Anopheles coustani, assembly GCF_943734705.1. Lineage (NCBI taxonomy): Eukaryota > Metazoa > Arthropoda > Insecta > Diptera > Culicidae > Anopheles > Anopheles coustani. The sequence goes on along the minus strand of NC_071288.1, from coordinate 94,378,103 downwards.
GAAGGAGAAGCTAGCGCCGACCGACAATCCCACTGCCAGCAGCGTCGCGACGATAACGGAAGTCAACTACCGCAAGACGCTGCACCTGCTCGACACGGACTCCTTCGTAAGTATCGCGGTGAGGTGAAGGGGCCGGTTCTCGGCATACCTGTAGGACTATCAGTACAAGTAGAAGAAAGAAGTCTCCAGAAGACGGAAATTCATGGTGTGGGCTAGCGAACTACTTGGATGGCAACAGGAGATTAAAAGTGATGTTGCTTTGATTCAGACGTTCAACTTCTCATCGTCATGTTCCCAGAATGTTTTAAAGATCATAATTTAAAGGATGACGTCAAGCGAACAAAATAATTTGATGGAGGGAGTTTGATGGAGTAATTGGATCTATTTGGAGATACCCCTCACAACCAAACGTGGTGTTTCAGAATGCGTTTTGGAAAAATGTGTACGTTCTAAGTTTGTCTTTATGTTAGTCTAATTACTAAGATCCACTTACGGAGACACAAATTAATTTTAACTTCAATTAGTTTTCGTTTCGATCCAGTCGTTCGCTTCGCTCCGATCGCTAGTGTTTTGTTCTCTCGGTGTAAACTCCTGAAAATTGAATTTCGATTAGTTACACAACCTTCTAAGAGCTTTCCCGAAGCGATCTCTTCATCCGGCGTCCTGATTTGCATTTATTTTCCACCGCATCGGAAATTGATTACTATTGACAAAGGCGTCTCCCTGTGTGGGTGGGTGCGGGATTATTTTTTTCGTACAACAAACGAACGATAGATTATGCCATTATTTGCCCACTCTTGTGTGGGGCTTGCTTGGGGATCGAATTTCAAATTATTTTCCCGACAGAAAAGAGAAACAAGCTGACGGGACACCAGAGTGACGGTGGTTGTAAATGCCATCCTGTGTGAAAGGTACATGCTCGAGCAAAGTTGTGTAGCCATCGAAACCTGCTGTCGAAGGCATTTCATTAAAGTACCGCCGGTGAGTCGGGGAGAGAGTTTACTTTGTTATCGCCGGAGCTCATCGCGCTCGGGGAAAAGTGCTCCGTGACAAGATAATCTGCACGAAGTAAACAAGCCGTGTTCGGCGTGCTGGTAAATGTCACCCAAGAGAAGTAGGTTGGTTTGTGGGGGGAATAATTGTACTTTGGTAAATAGGGTAGGCAAACACAGTGACGGGGATAGTTCCGTTACATCGTCGTGGAGGGGGGAATAATAATCTCCATTTCGTTTCATTGCCTCCCCGGTACAGAAATCGGCACAAAATGGTACGCCGACGGTGGCGGAGTCGCTGTACAAGAACAAGAGCAGCCTGGAGGCCATCTTCCGCATCCTGGACAAGGACAACTCGGGCCAGATCTCGCTGGAGGAGTTCGGCGAGGCGTGCGAGCTGCTGCGGCGCCACTTCCCGCACAACACGCACGAGCAGCTGCTCGACATGTGCCGCATGATGGACATCAACAAGGACGGCCAGGTCGATCTGAACGAGTTCCTCGAGACGTTCCGGCTGTGCGAGAACGCCAAGGAGCAGCTGCTGACCAGCCTGGAGCAGCAGGCGATCACGGCCGAGACCAACGGTAACGCCGGAACTGGGGAGAAGGCCCTCCCAGCCGGAGAACTTCCGGATCGCAATGGAAACTGTACCACGACGAAGCCCTCGCAGGAGAAGGGCGGCGAGAACATGCGGCGGCGAAGCAAGAAGCGGTCCAGCAGCAAGCGTAGCCTCGGTGGGAAGCCAAACGGAGACGCCGAGGCGGACGACGACTCGGACGACTACGACGACTACGAGACGAACGAGGAAACGGCGGACGAAAGCGGCAAAGACAAGAAGACATCGTCGTCGATGACAAGCGCGGTGAACGGTACGGTTTTGAGTTCCTCCAACACTGCCGCAGTCGCTAACAGCACCACCACTACCACCACCACCACCACCACCACCAACACCAACATCGTCACAAACACCGCCACCATCAACGGTGGCACGCACAAGGACACCTGCAAGTCCTAAAGTGCTTCCAAGTGCGTCTGTTTTGTGATTCCGATCTCGTGTTTCTCGAACAGTACCTCCCTTTTTTCCTATCGCTCTCTCTCTCTCTCTCTCTTGCTCTCTCTATCTGTCTCTCTATCAAATCTCCATCCTTTCCACCATATCTTAAGAGCCGGCAAGTGGCTTGTAAAGCATCGATCATCCGTGAACCCGGGCGCACCGGAAGGAGAAGTCGTACACGTTTGTAAAATGTGAATTTTTCTCTTCCCCTCCTATCCCTGTGCACACCTTCTACACCTTCCCATTTCCCCCCTGTCGGTCTGTTGAGGCAGCAACACTTGCAAAATGGTCGTGCTTTACACCTTTTCCGCCTACTGAATAATAGTCCCACGTTTAGCTGACGGCATGGATTTACATTCCTGCACATTCTTCACGCTCAAGAGCGCTCTGCTCACGTTTTCTTCTCTTCAAAATGGGTTTAAATTGGAATGTTCCTTTGGTATTCGATGTGGGAGTGCGCTATAGGATCCTCTTTTCTAGACAAAAACGTTACCAAACACCGTTGCGTGCATTTTAATGGAACTGGCATGTCCGAAATGGGCCACACGCAACAGGGGTTTTTCCGGGGTGAATTTGGTGTCGCTATGGAATGAGGCTTGAAGCTGAGTGTGACATTTCCGGTTGGAAACTTTCTACCCGCGTCGGAACGGTGAATCCTCGTGGGTGGGGCCGGAGTTTTCCTGGGTGCTGCATAATGATCTCACATGAATATTCGCCTTCGGAAAATGGAATGAAGAATGGCGTTGTCCAAGTTAGGGAGATGTCTCGCACGAATACAATTCGATTTCCTTCCACTCCGAAAAAGGGTGAAACCCGGTGGATCTGTTCCACTGAGCACACACTGAGGTGCTAAAGTGCTGTCAATCACTGTCTATCCCTGCGTTGGTTTTTTGGAATTTCCACGTGCACCATTGGTAGGCCTGTTTTTGAATATTTTCAATCCAATTGAAACCGTTTTGGAATTTACTGCATTGCAATGTTTCTTAAGGAAGCAGCCTTGACATTGATGTTTCAATTTTTTCCACCACCAACGGCGTCCAAATCTCCAACAAAGCAGAAAAGAACTTCACTCCATCTTGAGCGACAAACAATTAAACATATCCTGACGTGCTTCCATTACGTGCGGCGTAATTAACCCGCGCCAAAGTGTGGAGCCGAATGGAGCCATCCGTCAGTGCGAGACACGAATAATTGCGATTATCCAACGAGCTCGAGCTGCCGCTCGCAAAGTACAATTACTTCCGACCCGGGCGTTTGGAAGTTTTTCCTTCATTTCCCATCCGGTAATCAACTGGATAAATGGCACCCTTTACGAAGCGGAAGCGAGGCGCAGGAAAGGTTCGGGCTTTCGCTTTCGGGCGTAGGTGAGCGTAATACATCACCGTCGAGTGTGTGAAGGTGGTTTTTTTTAAATTCCTTTGCTTCAGTGAGCAGCTTTTGTTGTTCGGTTATGTTTTCCACCGACCACTGAATAGAATGAAACTCTCCGGCGAAAAACGTGGCCCTGCTTGAGCTAGATGGGAGCTGATTAGCGAATGATAGACAGGTAAACATGAAAGCATAACAAAGGACTTAACTGGCACGTTCTTGTATGCTCACACGCATGCACTTCTGCCGATCGGTTGTTGAGTGTGGGAACCCATTTTGTGTGTAGCTCCTGTTTTATACTCCTTTTCCGAGTCGTGTTGTAAATTGCTCCAATTATCGCCCGTTCCTAGTTGGCGCACCATGTACTTGTACGCTTGGGGTAAGCAGTTTTCCATCGAATATTTAATTCGACAACCGACACGATGGTCTTTTCCACGATAAGAAGCGCGTTAATGTTGTAATGATAGGTCTCCGTTTTCTTAATGCGCACGACACCCCGGCTTCGAGACGCCATTTTACCATTCCCAAGCTTCGAGGCAGAATCCTATTTTACAGCACAACTTCGCCTTTCTTCCCTAATGTGCACTTTAGCTCATTCGAGCACCTTGCTTCATCATGCCCACCTCTGCTTCCACCAGTTTTCTTAATGCTATTAACTCCAGTAACGCGCTCCGTCGCTTTTCCGGTGGATCGCTCCAGAGGAGTGGGAGAGTTTTAGCTGACAGCATCATTACGGAAAACTCAATAGCTGTCATCGACGATGTCGCCGACATGTTCCGCAGTCGAGATTGTTCTCGCAGCAATCTCAGAGCCGATTGTACTGTTCGCCAATTTAGCCCATCTTTTCAAATTTCCCCATTTTCTCGCCCTCCGGTCTTATAAGCGGCCCATTCATCAAATTTCTGACACCCTGGTCTCGTGCAAAGTGCTTTTCTTTCATCTTGGACGCGAAATGATCGTTCCTCCGGAGGGTGCTTCAGCGGGCACCGGCTCAACGCAACATTACGCTTCATTAGACAGTGCGAGAGTTCTTCGCACACACGTGCCATTCATTTGTGTTTCGAGCCCTTCAAAGCTCAAGTGATGGATGTTACTCGTAAATGTAATTATTCGTTTTGTTAGATTTCATTTGATTATGCTCATAACAGGTGCTTTTCGGTTGTATTCGAAGTTAGAAAAAATTAACGTTACTTAATGTTCGAAGGGCGGATAAATGAAATAAGATTCTTAACCGGCACCAGGCGTCTCCATTAAACGATGGCTTTTTCCCTTATTTGGTTGCATTTAAAGTTCCATTTTTATATGATTATAAGAACATGATGTCACAGTTCGAAATTATGCTTGAGCGCGAAACGCTTATTACATTAGTCATCAACACACCTCGTGCCAATCCAATAGACAGGAAAGATCAATGTTCCGTGGCTTCAAAGTGTACCTGAAAAGGTGGGAACTTGATGGAGCAACTTTTCAATCGTATCGCTCCCGAGTGGTTGTGTTCTTGACAATTCCGTGGAATCGTCCCGAACTGAAGCGCGCGAGTCTAGAAACTCTCAACAAGTGAATTTACTCGTGGAACAATTTGATTTAGTCCACGGAACACCGCGGAGGATGAAAATCATGTGGTGAATTTAAAAGTATGATCGGAACAAATTTACCAAGAGAAAATTGTGCGCGGAGGACGGTTTTCAGGTTTCTTTACCTTTGAAAAAACGTTATGAGGGTGGGAAGGTGGGGAGGGTTTCAAGCTCGAATCTCTTTTATTTGCATAAAATATGCGACGCGATCCGGCTTTTGCGGATCATTCGTTTCTCACCTCGAGATTACGTTAAAATCGTTGTGAAAAGAACGGAAAATCCGTAGAGTTGATCTTTTTAATATTCTTTTTCACTTCCATCTGCATTTCTTCTTAATGTCTCTCAGTGCTTGAGCTTTTTCTACCAATCAAAATTCACATGCTACTCTCAATTTATTTGGCTCTTCATTTTATTTTGATTGCTAGATTTTTACTTACGATTAGATTCTTCGTCAAGACAATCGGGACACTGGAGAGAATTTACATAATTCCCATGGCTTTAAAGATTTGAAGAAGAATTCAGCATCTTTTTCATTTGTTTGGCGTTTCTGCTAGAAATGGAAAGAATTACATCTTGGAAGAAAAAGGCGAGGGATTTGGAATGTAACATGGATTATGTTTTCAATTGGAACAAACTGTTTCGAATAATCTTGCTTGTGTTTATTTTTGGTCAATATTGTGTTCATTTGTTTATTTATAGAGGTACTATTTTCGTTATCTCATTTCATTTTTACTTTTTTAATACATTTTCTTCACATCTTTGTCGGTGGAATCTTTATGTTTGATGTTCACGCTTCATTAAAACTTATTTCACATTGTATCAGCTTTGTGCGCGGAAGAAAAGCGAATAAAACCGGGTAAATACAACATGATGTCCTTGCCTCGGGGATGTCAAACACCGTTCCAATCCGCTTATGCAACCGCTCGTCTCCAATGCTTGCCTTGCACCGGTTGCCCGTTCTTCCAAGACACGTGTTTCTCTGACTTGACGCTTATTTTGTACGCATCTTTTAGCATTATGCAAACTATCGACGTGGCTGTCGAAGTAACGGGACCCAAAGCTGGCGTGAACATTGATACAAACACACGTCACATTGCTTCTTTCGGTAAGCTACTTGCAAACGAACTGATTTTTATTCAACTTACCTGAGTTTTCCTCCCTTCCCACGAGTGTGCCAACCACCCGAACCATCACCCGTTTGCTTGACGAGAGGGTTGAACTTTTCTTCGCCGAGAAAAGCAATGAAAAACGTTGCTTTGATGCGAGAAGTTCTCGGGGTTTGGGCCGGGTGGTATACTGATTTCCGTTTGTTTGATTCCTTTTCCTCCTCGTCATCGTCTGGACCGATCCGATGTTTTGCAGTGAATTCTCCCAAAGGTCAACGCTGGGCGGATGAGGTAAGACCACGACCAAGGATTGCATTTGCGTAGTTGTGCAAGGTGTGCAAGGTGTGCACGGGCAGGAAAGAGAAGCTTCAACCTCTCAAACCAGATTAAAAAAGAAGAAGCATAACTGATGTGAAAGGAACTACTTTCAATAGAATTAAGTACAGAAATGACAGAAAACGAATCCGTGGGAACAATGTTACACCGACTTTTGCAACTTTTCAATCCTATACACTGAATGTTACCTTCAATCCATCTCGTGGCAGTTGCCAAACATGTCTAAATACGGCCAGCAGCATTAATGTAAGCATAACCGAAAGATTTCAAACTCAAAACATAGTCAAACGATTTAACACGAAGGAAAAGTAGTGCGAAAATAGCGTAGAAAGATAGCAGGAACTTGGGGAAAAGTGGTGGATGAAAAATCAAACATTTGTTACCGCAGAAATAAGCAACAATGTCATGACAGAAATGATAAAATAGATGTTAACGAAACGGTTTTATGCAACAGCAAACAGTTAAAGCAACCCAATCATCCCGGAACACGACGGTTTCCTGTGGTAGGCAAGGCGAAAATGCTTGCAACAACATTTGAATGGTTTTGAAGATGCCAAGAATAACATTTTACGATACATAATGAAAGATAAAAACCATTGCACTGAACAATGCAGCTACCAGTAAAATAAAACATAACTAAAACTATTGACGGTACGCACTCTCAACCTCTGCACGACACCTTTTTCCAGGGTTTTTTCATATTCATGGTAGATTGTTTAGCTTTTCGCCGACGGGTCACACTGGAGCGTAAATTCCGCGTACTATACATTTACCTAGTTGTTATATACATAAGTATTTAAAAAAAAAAACAATTTAGCTAAAACCGCCATTGCTGTATTTGCGATTGATAAAAGAAAAAAAGACGAATATAACTGTTTTATATCGAATTGAAAAAATATATCGAAACATTAAAATTACTACCGTAGCTAAATGGAAGCAAATCTTAAACAAGAAAAGTTAAGCAGTAAAGAAAGATGATAACGAACATGAATGAATGAATTAATGGAAAAATATCCTCAAAAATGCCAAAGATGTTACCAACTTTTCTAGCACGAATGATAAAATCATCATCTCTAAGCTTTACCAAACATAACGAACGGCAAAAAAATGAAGGAATAGCAAAACCAAATCAGTTTGACTGACTTTTGCGTGCGTTTTTGATTCAGTTTCGGTTTCGGATGCTGCGCTTGTCGTTTGCGCACGGCTCGACCAACGATAGTTTTTAAGCGATGCACCGTTCCGTTTGCGAATGTTTTCCGTTTGACAATTCTTCACACATTCTTTTGAAGGAAACCAACTGCTGTGTTAACTGTGGAGACTTGGTCGCGCTGCGATGCGGATTTCGGGAGAAAAGACTCATTTCATGTCGGAATACGTCAACGTGTAGTGAAATAAAGTGGATAATTTTTGTTTCGCTCTCGGTTTAATGGTTTCTTGTAAATAGTTTTACCTTCGTGTCGAAAGAAATTCCCTTCGTCCTTAGCTTGCTGGTTTAGTTGAGGCCGCTTTATTTCGAACTCGATACTCGACTTATCCTAAAAAGGCTGCAGGAATAGAGGCACGGCACTGCGAGCTTAGCTTAGCACTTGACGTTCTGAACCCAATCGCAAGTCTTGCGAACATCGTCGAATGCGGTTCCGGACGGGCAGGTGGTGTAGCGGAGTGTGTTGGAGCCGATGCAGTTGACGAACTCACGGCAGTTGGTCGGATTGCGGACCTTCGTGCCGACCGGCTTTCCACGGCAGAGCATCTGCAGACTGTTCAGGTCGGAGTTGGGCGGGATGGGTGCGACCGGGGGCACGATCGGGAGGGCCGGGGGCACGATTGGGAGGGTCGGTGGCACGATTGGGAGGGACGGTGGCTGTATGGGAATGGTTGGGGGGTTCGGCTGAGCCACCGTTCCGCATATGGCATCGTTACGTTCGACGCAGAGCTTCTGCTGAGTATCGAACAGCGTTCCGAGCGGACACTCGAAGCCGATGGAGCCCGTGACCGAGCACTGGTAGAAGCGGGAGCAGTCGGTCGGGTTGGGGAGGAGCGTGGAGATCGGGCGGTTGATGCACGCCGTGACGGTGTGCTCGATCTGGGCCGGCGCCGCCTTGAGAGCGGACGTCAGGACGTTGTTGGGCAGGGAGCCGAACTCGCAGCGGACCTTGTTGGTGGAATCGCAGGCCAGGGTGCGCGGGTTGAAGAGGGTGTTCGCCGGGCAGGAGAACAGGATCACACGGCCCGTGCGGCACATAAAGAACTCCTGGCAGTTGATCGGGTTCGGCACCAGCTCTCCGGGGCCTTTGCATAGCTAAACACCGTAACAAGAAAGAACTCTTCAGATCAGATCACTTTATCCAAAACCCTTCTGCGGGGTTCCTACCTGAGCGCTAGCAATGGCGATCAGAGTCGCCAGAATGATAAAACGTTGCATTGCTGTGGTTCTCAGGGTACGAATCGCTTTCAAATTGCACTTCACCGTAACGTATGTAACCCTTTTCTGGCTGGTTCTAAATATTTATACCTCAACTGGAGGGCCTCCAGTCCGTCCGACCAACTACAACCGAGCATATCACGCTGATAACCTATCTCCAAACGCGTAACAAGGCTTCCTGGCATCCACCGTACTGGCGTCAGTGAGGTGTACAAGCTCCTATCTCTGGGTTGTCCATCAACACCGCCGCGTTGCCAACGATGTCAGATTTGTCACAAAGCATTCCGAGGCGCATCGTATTAGATATGTTCCGTCAGCTTCCACCGGGTCGTAAACAAGACAGCATCGTTCGCCAGCGACTCCACAAAGTTTGGCGCATGATTGATTCGCTGATATCCAGCGATGAAGGGCGTGACACACGGTGACAGCTGCTCGCGAGATAGCCCCGTTTTACACGGGATTTCCAGAACAAATTATTCTGTTGTGTTTGAATGTAGGACATACTAAATGACTATGATAGAATCAGCATGTAAATCGATTGAAATTTGACCGGCTTCGTTGGAGGGTAAGCTTGTTTATTTTATTTTGGAAGACTGTAAACAAAACGACAGTTCCTCTTCGATGACGTTCCATATATCATTGAGTGTTCAATGTAATAACAAGTGTAAGCATTTATTTGTTTACAAGTTTTCTTATCTGTCCGATAAACTAACAAAAGTTCGTTGATCCACTGAGTTCGACAGCCCTGTCCCATAAATTCGAATGTGTACGTTTATGGCAACGCTTCTAGTGTCGGTCCAATAGATGGCACTGTTCAGACAGCCGAGACACAAACCACTACTTTAATTTTTCTTTTCTATCTTCTCTCGGAAAAGGCAATGAATTTCGAACATGGTCAGAAAAAAGTGAGCCTTTGGACTTCCGCAAGGATCCTGTTTGAGCTCGTTATTATAAAAATTGTTCAAACTAAGACAACCCAGATACAACTAAGAGCATCGTGAGACTACAAAGCCCCTTTTCAAACATGGGCTGACAACTTAGGTTTTGAGTTTTCCACACAAAAAACTGAGATGCTAGTGTTTTTCTTTTGTTATAATACTGCGGAACATAGGAAAAACAATCTTGTAAACCCTAAATTTGACGTTCATATTTATGGTACAAATATTATTATTACCACCATGATTAAATACCTAAGAGAATCTATTTCCTTTTGTTCTTGTTCATTTTCAGTGTTTTAATAATTTTTCATTTAACTTGAAGGGAAGTTATGTAACATTTAACAATTTGATTTATTTACAATCTTTTTCAAACTTGAAGTTAATCAAATGTAATTAATTTCACTTATTGAACGAAGAAAGGTAAACCGAAACACCTGAAAAAAGGACGCCGGGGTCAAAGTGTGACATTTACCAAATGCGCGCAGCATTTCTCCAGGTGACGACGAACTTGCGATGAGGGTTCAATTTCTTCGAAGTGTCAACTGACACCCGGTCAAGTTTTCCTCACTTTGAAAGAAATCGTTAAAAAAGCAACGGTTAACTGAAAAAAAACGACCACACTTCATCTTCACACGCAAATTCTTTCCCTCCCCCCCTCCACCGCTCCGGTTGTCCATCTTCGTTGGGCTGAATTTTCTGCAGAATAACGATCTTCCGTTCCCCGTTCCCTTCCCCCCACATGCGTGTCGTCGTCTTTGGCGGGCGATGATGCGTTGACCTGAACCTGATGGCCGATTTCGAATGCGAGCTGACACGCTGAAAGCTGAGCCGGGCTCCGGAGGTGTGAAGGATTGATTCTTACAAGTTTAATTTTATTAAACACCAAACGGTCAATCAGAGCACCCGTACACACCGTTCCTCCCGATATTCCCCCCACCAACCATCATCGATACTCTCGGTCATCGTTACGGATCATTGAAGGTGAGTTATTTTACTCGCGTCGAGTTTGATCGCTCGGAGGCCACACCCCGGGGTTGGGGACGGTATTTTGCGTATAGTGACATAACTTTTTTTCCCCACGACTCGCCATCCATAATCAGCGTCTTTCCTCTTGCACCGGCCCGTACCGGGTTTCTCTATCCCTTTTTTTATTTCATTAATTACTCCGCTTTTCCATCGAACGTTCCACGACGCACGTGTCTCGTGCGATATTCTTACGTCCTGGCGGCCGCAGATATTTGTAGCTAATTGAATTATCGATTCATGGTGGTCTGATCAGCACAGATGGGCGATTGGTTTCGGAAGTGTGAGAGATGGAAATAATTATGCGGCGCTTCGCAAGCGAGCGAAGGAACTGCGAATGCGTTCCAGTGGAACATACCTTGAAATGGGCCACAATAAAAAACGAATTTGTCCATTGGCTACGGCGGTTCGGTCGTCAACGGACTTTATTAACGGAAATCTTCACCATTCCTAATAGTACCACACACACACAAACGAGTACGGGCGCGAGCGAACATCTCTCTAGAGGAGGTAGCAGTTGAATGGGAAACCCTCTTTGTCAGCGTTTTTCAACCAAAAAGCTTCCGTGACGCTCGAAATTACAATTGGTAGGTATCATTGGGCTTATTATTACTTTGTTTGGCTCCGAGCATATCCGCTATCCGTTCGATTCGGTAGTGGGTTTCCTTCGATAATTGCGTGAACTTTCTCGAACTGGAGTTTTTCGGTTTTTTTTTGTTTTGTACTGGAGAAACCCACAGGATGCTAGGTTTACTACAGACAGAAAAAAAAATCTGTAAACATGCAAATAAAACCTATCGGTTAATGACAAACCGAGCGAAGAAAATTCCAACCCAATAATTAACGATCGGTGGTCAATGTTACCTTTCGCATGCACGCTTGTGGGATAATTTGTTCGACATTTAGGTACCCACGAGTCTGCTTGGGGGCCAAACGTTTTCTGGAGAGCTTTTGGAGCGTTTCGACGAGTCACGGAATATTTTAAAAACTGATTTTTTTCTTCTTGCGAAGGATTTTTGTTGAACGGTTTATGCTCTGAATTTAGTTTAAGGTGGGACTTACTTTTCTTAAAAAATGACATACACAAGCAGAAACCAACCAAGTGCAGGATGGATGAAATAAAGAAACTTCGATATGATTTGGTGTAATTCTTTTTATATTGTTTATCAAATGAAATAAATCACTCGTGAAAAAAGTAGAGAATCAGTTGAAAGAAACAATAAAGCTTTATTACGATTGAAGAAACATAAACACAGCAATACAAAGGTAAAATCAAACATATACCCACTGGAAAATGCTCAATGAATACTCTTTGCAAACCCTGCAATCTAGAACCATGTAATTTCAACGAGTAGAACATTGGTGAATGACATTTTTCCGGTCATCTTTCATTCACTATTCCATTCTGCTAGAGTGGGTGGAAATCACCACTCGAAGCTTTGAGTTTCTATTCAACGTTTGGTTGATATAAATATCTAGCAAAAGGCAACCCCGCCTTCACATCCGGTACAACGTTTTGTTCGAAGAGAAAATGATTACCCAGAGTTGACGATGCATCGTATGCAGGGGAAGTGGTCATCATGGTGAGCGGATTTGTGTGCGTTCAGTTGAAATTGCAGCGGACTGTAATTAGTGGCGTTTGTCATTCGAACCATTTCTGCAACTGTCACTGCGCACTCGTCAAAGGGCACCTTCGTCGCATCTTAATGTCAACGTTCCGGCGCAATCGTGGCCGCTCGAAGCTGTCGAGAAATGCACACTGTGTCGACTGTCTACAGTTTTCCACCTCTTCAAAGACTGCACTGCTCGATTGTACGAGTGAAATGGGTTTGAACTTTTAAACTACAAAAATATACACCAACTTTGGGAGCGATATATTGATCCAACGCGACGCTGTTTGCCAGCTCCGTTTGTTTCCGTTTCTATTTATGCAAGGCCAGTGCTGGCAAACATAAACCGTTCCATTCGTCGCCAGGCTTAACCTTGAGCGCTTGTTCGGGTGCATCGCGGTTCTTCCGCGAGTTTGTTGCCTTTTCTACCCCCCCCCCCCGGTATGTTGTTTTCCCTGCAACGGGGTTCTGGGCGCCAATCGACAATCGGGTGTCATTGTTTGCGCGAAGGAGGACGACAACCGGGCGCTTTACATCGACGTGCGCACCCCGTTTTTAACATAACACACTCAACTTCGTCTCATTTCGCTCGACGGGGGTGAAGAAATGGGGTGGAAAAGTGGGAGAGGGTTGTGAGTAAACCGGATGACGAAACGAACTGCGAACGCGCCATGGCGAGGGAAAATGGCGGGCAATGGGCGCTCGCTGCGGTTTTGCTTAACCACGGCGCAGCCACCGATGATTGGGTGCAGTTGCGTCGATTATGGAGTTGTCTTGTCGCTCGAAACGGGAAGCCCTTTTGTAGGAGCCCGGCTTCGGGTGGAGAATGGTGTTTGTGACGGGAAGGAATATAACAAACTCCGTACAAAGAAGTCTTGTAGTAAGATTATGAAGAGGATCAATGCAGTTGATGAGCTGATGAAGACAGTAAAACCATAGTAAACATAGGTTATGATATTATGTTACGAGTTACAGAAACAATACCAAAAATAACATTGAGTACAGACGTTGGCATTCCCCTATAGATTCACAATAAACTAAATTTTTATTCAAAATAAAATAAATCGTTTTGGACGTGCTTTTAAGCAACAAAGTAAAACATCGCTAGAAAACATTCAAATCATGATCACAATAAGTTACAGAAAATGTCACAGCATATAGGAAACATCTCTCATAAACACAACAAACGATTGATCTTACGGCACCGCGATCGACGGTATTTATCCTTGTTCAATTAGTTGTTTAGTATTATGCTTAGATGTTTTTGTACAAATAGGAAATTAAGGTAGCTAGTAGATACGTAAGATTTTCTGTATTAGTTCTTCTCTGGATACTTTCTATAATATACAACATTTTCTTCTACTCTCTGAATTCAACCCCATTCTTTTTTTATATCCTACTCCTTTTTATATCTTCTATATCCTACTTCAATGTTAACTCGATTGCTATGCGGGTAGGTTAATTTTATCAAATTATGTATACGAGAAGTATAAGTCTTCCGGGGTGGAAGAAATGTCGGAAAAGGCTGTGGGAGTTGGGCGAAAAGCAAACAAGTAGACAAAACAATCAAGTAAGTACTTCAATCATTGAAGTAAGAAGAGTAGGATATAAAAAGGAGTGAAGAAAAGTAGCAAGTGAGGTTGAATTCAGAGAGTAGAAGGAAAAGGTTGTATATCATAGAAAGTATCCAGAGAAGAACTAATACAGAAAACCTTACAGATATAACTCAAAAATGATAGTCAGAGGGTGTTTTTTCCACCTTTTACCCTGTATCAAACATTCACGGCCATTGTATAGAGTTGTGGTATAAACAGAAACCTATGTAAATCTTATGTAAATCTAATGTAATAACACTCCAATGTTGTCCACGATAAGAAATAAACAAACTAACCGAGAAAGCCCGGGATAAGGCCCAATTGTAGGGAGGAAATGCCCTAAGAACAAAAAAGTCAGTTAGAGCAAGTTGGCTCTGACAATACGGCAACGTCCGTCATACCTTAATAAAAAAAAACAAACTGTAAAACTGTATGATCACAATAAGCATAGTTAGGGGCATTCCTTTAGTTGAAATAAAGTGATCGCTATGGAAAACGCGACCGAATGCGTTACCTGCCAACCCGCCCGAGGGCGTTAGCTTCCGCTCGGGTTCGTAAGTCGGGCTACTTGACGTTGATCTAGGAACCAACCAAAGCCGGCACTCCATCTCCTTTCCATTTTCATCCCGGGCGCTACCGTGAGCGGCTTAAGAACCTTCACCAACACACACACCTCGTGCGAACGTAGCGTGAAATTCGATATTCCAATCCGCGCTTGTTTGGGGCGCGACCCGTTTTCCTCGATCTTCGCCTGGCGATGACGCCCTACCAGGAGGCCCTTACCATTTATTTGCCTCCAACCCCCGCGCGCGCGGTTCGATACCCGGTCGAGGCCGAATTCGGGGAAATAGATTAAATTAAACACCCGTCGGAACGCAGCGTGAGGCACTAAACAACGAACCTTCACTGATCTTCAGACACAAGCTTGTCACCTTTGATTATTAAGCGGGAGTCGGACGAAATTCATCGAAAACATTCCTGATTCATTTCCCAACGACGTTAGTGTAGGGCTTGAACGTTTCACTTGAGAAGTGTGGAGGTAAATGAAATAATTTGGCAGAAGTTATTTGAGCTTTCAATAGTTTTTGTCCACGTCTAACTTACTTCTTGTTATCTTCGTGCACAAAAGTGTGACTCTCGCCGTCTTCCCGTTGGACTTATGCAAAATGTTTGTCGCGCACAAAAACATGCGCCCAACATTTCGTGTGTCCTTTAGCCGTACTGAAAACAACCTTCAACACGATCCTCAACGCCGTTGCATGTCAGCTCGGCGCTCCGTTAGATAATTATCCATCGCCTGATGACGGACGGACCCGCTGTTCGACGCTCGATGTGTATGCACTTTTGTTGCACGCCTTTCCCGGGCGCTTTACGTGATGCAAATCATGCACGCATGCTGATCCGTACCCTAAAAAAACCCGAAGAAAACTTCCCCCCTTCCTAGGGCTTGTTTCGACCAATGACCCTGTACCCATCCCCCTTCGTTTCCCCCCCGGGGGGGAAGGGCAGGATTACGCGGTCGAGATTCGAGGGTGAAGTTCTCTGAACCTTTGGTTTTTTGGTTTTTTGTTATTGTTATATCGGCTCGGTCCTGGGTTCCTCGGTCCAGCAGTTATGTAACAATTTGCCAAACATGTTTTTCCTGAGAAGCTTTTCCCAAGGGCCCGCATCGCGGCAGAAGGGCAGAAGGTGCCCTCATTAAACATCTGTTATTAGCCAGCGGCATGAAAGAACGTATTGTGTTGAGAAAGGATTGATCTTTTAACGATTTTGTTTTCTTGCTACCGAATACTTTCCAAAGACCAGGTAGGTAATTTTCCTTTTGTTAATGTTGTTTAGCTTCAGGAAATAATTTCTTGCATTTACTTTCTTTTACATTCGTGTTTTTGCTTAACTGATTCTTTCTTCGAGACTGGAGGATATGAACATGAAAACATTTAGCCAATGTATTTATTTCTTGGCAAATACATAGACCCAATGCTCACAGAAGAACCTCTTCAAAATACTTTCCATCTTATTGTTCTGCTCCTGAACAAAGTATTTAAACAAAAGCCAACTTCTTTTCCTTGCAGCTTGCAATCCCAACATCGTTTCGTGCCACGAAGGACACACTCGGCGACCCTTATCAATCAAAACAGGTGAAAAATGTTCCGTTTAATTTCCGCTTTCCAATTTCCTCGATTGGGTGTCTCTTGCTGGTTGTAGACCGAAGCTAGGAAACCAGGCTTCCCCGGTAGCATCCGCCCCGGGCTCCTTGATCCTCGTATCGGGACTTCGGGACCGGGGTGTTGTGTTTCAATTATCGTAATTTCCTTTATTTTAACGGCCCTGGAAGCCCCTAAGAGGACCCCGTGTACCGACCGTTTCCTTTTCTAATAAACAAAAATATGGCCCAGATAAGGCGAGGTGGCGAACGCCACAAGAGTAAAGAAACGTAGCGGGGGATCGTGGTAATTGCCGGCAGGGGAAGGAGATAAAAATCGATCTACAACAAACCTCCTACCTTTTTTGTGCTCCTAGATCGCTCCGTGATGCCCCGGAGGATATGGACAATGTTGGGTTAATCGATTCGATGATCTAGCAGAAAGAAGCAGCAGCAGGTAGCGGTTCTGCTGGATATCCTTGTCAGATCAGGGTGTCAGGGTGAGCTCGGGATGCGAGGGAGCGCAGGTAGCTCTCAAGGATATCGTGAAAGAAGTCAAGCTTATATGTTGGTTGGGAACATTATGAGTGACTTCTCGCACTGAAGTTTCCTTTTGTTCGCTGTGACTTCAATGAAATGATGTCCTCCAGGCTTTCAACCAGGTCCGAAATCGCATAAGCCACATCTCGCGATCGGGAATGAAAAATGGCACGCAATTTAATCGTAACCATCCCCGTCAAAGATCACTTGACCTTCCCCTCGGTAGTGGGTAGCAGTTGCAGGCAGTCGACTACCGTCCCCGACACTTCTGGAGCGCTGTTTGTCAGTGGGAAAGTATGCGATGGCCAGCTGGAGGACCATATCTTACAACGGGTCGGTCATAATTTATGGGAACACGAACGAAACCGAAGCCCTGAAGCTTCCTCCAACGAAGGAAGGTTTGCGTTCCGAACTGACCAAAAGTGATTCCGAGCTGAAGCGAGTTGGCTCGTAAATCAACTTTCCGCCATCGCAGATTGACGTCCCGTGCACGAAGCAGTGCAGCGGCAACTTCTGTATGTGCTTCCGTGCTCGGATAATCCTTTTTCGGATGGATTTCTATCGCATCGATGCGGGATGTGAGGCACCCGAGGGTTGGATTTATCGCACACTTGGAATCGGAGTTAAACGACCGTTGCTTTACATTTCGGCAGCCCGGGACGCCGATGGCGGCTTAACTGATTGGAAATTAGGACTGATTTTCCGTCGTCCCCGTTCTCACCGACGATCAGGTGTTCCACAAGGTACTCGTAAGCTACCAAAAGCCAAAAAGAAGACCTTCTAGGCTCCGATTACATGGGAGGAGAACGAAAATTACCATCGAATGTCCTTTGGCGACAAAGGCACGGTTTTGGAGCTCATTTAAATAATATCGCCCGCGATAAGTGTGGCATGGGAAATTTCAGTAAATCACGAAAGTTTCCCTCCACCGCGGGCTGTTAGGTGGAAAATTAATCAAAGCGGCCAGGATGAAGGTGAAATTATTTTCTTTAAAGAGGTTTCATGGAAGAATGTTTTGTTGGTCACAAGTAAAACCACAATTGCTTATGGTTTGTTATAGAATAACCCTTGAAGATATCGTTTTAATATTTTATTAAAGCTAATATTTTCTTTCCACTTCGTACGTTTCCTTCACGTAATTGAGAGTTTCCGAGTGAGCTGATTTAAACATTCCAGATGATCGTATGGCTGTAATTTGAGGAAACAATAATTCATTCTACGATCACAAGACAGTTTAATCGAAAGTACAACCCAAAGTTGTACAGAATGCAGCGGAAAAGCATACCGAAAACCAGTTTTATCGATTCCATCGAACACTTATTGATCGTTGTGCGATATTTGGTCTTGGAGAAATAAATCATGGACGCCTTATGGTGTTGTTTTTTGCAGCACGCAAATAATTGCCCCGATAAGTTTAAGTGAGAGCTCCAGCTCGGGGAAGGGTTGCGCGTCGGTTCCGTACCGATCAATATTTACAGTAGGCTGAAGTTTTCGCGAAAGTACCGGACTCCGATGCGGATCTAACGCCAGCCAGAGGTGGAATTAAGCCTTTATAATTGCTATAATTACAACTCACCGCGCACAGTGCAGTGCAGGTGAAATATATGTATACATATACCGAGTGGTGCAACAACATTTCAAAATTTAATCAACAGTTGCACGGGACAGGTTTCAACGCGGTGGAGAGGCGAAAGGAGTCAGCAAAACATGTTGACTGGAGGAGGAAAAAGAGCCTCCTGGACGGCGCCAGCTGGCCGTTACGTGGTTTCCTAGAAAAATCCCTCGCCTTGCTTGTATTTCAACGCTAAAATCAATTATCCGTCGGATGCGGAACAACCCCCCTGACGCAAGGTTGGCTGCTGGGCGAGAATGGAACACCTCACGACAAGGTATCGAATGTTTCAATCAGTGTAAACAAACTCATAACTTACGTGCTTCGATTGTGGGTTTCGTGGTTTTGGCAGTTGGCCCGGTGGATGGAAGGGATGATGAATGCTGCACGCCCCGGATGGCGATTTTGGAGCTCCAGCTCCTGCTCCAGAGGGTGATTATCTGGAGCACTCGGGGAACGTCTTAATCGCTTAGCTAGACGGGATCGATTTTTCAAGCGTGATCGACTGCGCGTTAACCGTGATCTTGGTCCCGGAAGTTGATTTATCTAGCTGCAAATTAAGCGTGTGGCAGTTGCAGTTTGCCTGAAAGTAGTAGTAGAAGTATGGTTTTATTGAGTAGAACAAATGTTACAATAATTAAATAAATATGTAAGAATCTAATGGCTTCGATCACAATTTTTCTACATTTCAGTTGAAACTGCTTGGCATCTCCAATTTTTGTTCAACTCCACTATGAATTTATTAATTTATTTATACAGTAGGTCCCCGCAGTGCGCTATACTCGATATAGGCGATTTTTTACAACTGATAGCTCATAGCGTTGCTTGAGTTCTGATTAGTCAATTTTGGTTTGTTTTGGTAGAATGAAGTTTTTAATAGGCACTTTTAAATAGAGATATATTGATACAAGAGAAGAATTGGAACGCTTATTAGTGATTTGGTTAGAAGATATGTTAAATAAGCGGTTCCCTCTCAGTGTCAACTCTTCAATATGAGGTATAACGATATGCCAGAGGAAATCCGCAATACACTAAAACTCGATATACGCTATTGCGTTCGGTCCCATCCGGTTACACGCATAGATGTAATGGCTCCGTATTAGTTTACATCCGATCACATCATTTTGGTGTGCTGTCAACGCTGTCCCCTGACCCGCACCACAGACTACTGGATGTAAACAAATATCAAATGGAAAGTAAACAAATTTCACAGGTCGTGTTGCTGTTCGTACGTAAATTCGAATAAAGATTGATAAACAATGATCAAACAGGGCGGCCAGGTACGGAGCAACTAGTGCAAACGCGCCGGTCGTAAAGCGTTGCGACACCGTGAATTGTGCGGACGTCAATGTGTTAACTGAAACGAATACAAAAGAGGATTACAGCGAACAAAGTTTTGGTTGCTTCACAAGTTTGTAAAAGTTCATCGCCTCTTCGCGAAAACCAACGTAAATGAATGTCTATTTACGGTTGAGTACTTAAGGTAGCTTTAGAGGTCTGCAGTGAGTCTTGCGTTAGGTTTAACATTATTTGACCGCTCCGAAACGTCACCGAACGAAAGGTCAACTGTTGTAACCACGAAGTTGACACGTTCATTTCGTTGCCGAGTGCGGCTTCGCTGGCGGCCGTTTCCCAACCATCGAAGCTTTTTGACATGAACCAACTCAGTGACGCTTCCGTTGCGCAACTCTGGACCAATTTCTGCTGCTGCGCGCGTGTGCGCACGCGCATTCAGCGCATTCAAGTCCCCGGACCGTAGCTTCCGTTTCGCGCATGCTTGCTCTCGAAATAGGTATCCTGCTTCAAACGACCACCCCGTCCGTCCGTCCGAGAGAGCGAAGTGGAGCTGTCCCCCGGAGGGACAACCGATTTATGCCAGCGCGCCTGAAACCCGCCCGTGGCAGCTAAGCGAGACGGAGCTAAGATGAGGCGGCGGGTTTCGGGTAAGGGGTCTCACTCCCCAAAAGCCAGCGCGTCCGCCAGGCAAAGGCATTGAAAGCCCGAGCGACCGATTCATCAGCGTCCGAGCCACGCGGACTTGCGCGGACTAAGCAAAATAATTTGAAATTTTAAATCGTCCATCAATTAGTGCAACAATTAAGTTTTCTCCCCGATTCCCCGCCAGTGCAAGAGCCTCCACGCCAGCGTGATCCGCGGCCGGGCTGGAGTTGGTTAATTATAAGGTCGTTTTGAGCGTCCTTTTGCCGAGTGCCCTCGGTGGAAAAAGTGGTTTCGCGCTCGCGGGCTGGATGACGATTTTGACGTTTGTGTCTTGGGCTGCGGGGAAGGAAAAGATGCGACGAAGGGTGATGGTACCGTCGTGTTACGTAGCTGGTGACATGACATCAACAAGGCAATTTGTTTGACCAGCTCGCCTCCGTGTACGGTATCTCGGGTGTCGCATCTAACGATGGGTGATTCACCGGGCCCCGGACCCCGGTCTTCGAGGCGAAATGACACGAAACCGATCGGACGATCTGACAAACCGGCGCGGCGGTAGCGACGATAAGAGAAGATGTAGATAATTACAGCTGATTATTATGTCACTTGTGTGCGGCTCGATGTTTCTCCCTTCGTCAGCCGCGTGCCACGGTATACAGTACCTCTGTTGATGTCCTCATGGGGAGCACGATGATTGGTTAGCGATACTTTCCTACTATGGGAAGAACTGTTTCGATCAGAGTGTCATCATTTCCGCACGAGTGATATTAGGAGCAATCTATGTTAACATGTCCAATCAGACATCGATACAAATCAAATGAAGGAACTCACACCAGAATTACTCTCAGAGTGGGATCTCCCAGCGGGTTTGGAGGAATCGACCTGATTCCCACGGATTCAGGAATGTTCCATCTTTTACCGGCGACTTTAGCCTACCATTAGTCATTGGCTTTCAATAATCGACTCCCGAGGATGTACTCCTCTCCCCGGTAAACATTGGGAAACTCATCTCATTTGATACCCGCACACTGTACCCTACATTCCAGCATTGGAATGTACAACCTTTGTGGGCAGCCAGCAGGCAAACAATTGGGTAGATATCGTGTCAACATTGTTCCTTCACGCCTCTAAAATAGCGACGAGCGTCTGCTACAGCCGAAAACACCTCCCGGCTGGCAGCTGTTCTCGCGGTTGAAATGTGTTTGCTGCCAGCAGGTTATCATTTTTTGTTTTGATGAACGACGCCATGACGTGACGCATCACAAATCTGGAGCACCGAAACTCGCTCGCTCGACGGAAGGTGCGTGCGTGCGTCCTGGAGCGGACTAAACGGGAAGACGGGAACACTGGTAGCGACTTCAGCGTGGAATCGAGCTCCGATCGCCTGGACCCCCGTTGGCGATCAGGAGTGCCTTCTATCGGCCCAGCCGTGCATGAATATGCTCCGTTAGGATTTACGACCTGTGCCGCCGAGTAACTGCTTTCTCATTTCGCACCACACCAACTCTGGGTCGGGTTCCGGGGGGGAGGGGATGGAAGCACGGAACCGAGTGTTCCAGCGTCTTCAGCGTGCCGGAACTTTCTTCGCCGATTAGAGGCGAGAGGTGCGTCACGAAGCGCAGGGCTATTAGCGGCCCAGAACCGGCTCGTTCCCGGCTGTCACGAACACGTCCTTTCCTCGGGTAAATCGATCATTCCGTCCGCTCGCTGGTCCGCGCCGAAGAAAACCCACATCATTGTTCATTGTGTATCGTTATTGGATCGTGAAGCAGCGTCAAGTCCCGAGCGGGCAACTCCGGCGATCCGGGAGTCGTGGAGTTCCATTCCACTTTGGACCCCGTTCAGGAAAATGAGGACAAACTTGTCGAACTTCTCGTGGTTGGTCCATTGCACCGTGACAACTCCGTTTACTGTTGAGCGCAGACCCGGAGCAGTCGTGGATGGATTCGGTTCGCGGAGCGTGCAGTGACGGGTTGAGGTCGTGCTGAGTCCTCGGGGGCAGCAGCACGGTAGCAGATGCCGGTGAAGTAGTCCCGACCGACCTCTCGGGAGTTCTTCTTCGACTCCCCAGCGGGAGGTCCATACACCCGCTTCAGCCGGCGTCTCTTCGACATAGAGGCCCTTCGATCGAATCCTGCAGGATGGAACTTTAATTAAAATTTCCCTATACTTGACTACCTCCTTAAACGGTTTGAAGCTGCGGAACCACCCGGTGTGCCCGGGAGTAGTCAGTCGATGGTTGCCTCATCTGCGCCGAGGAGCAAGAGCAGGAGAGTTGCGATTCCAGAAGCTAGGATCGAATTAACATATTGACTGGCTAGTTTACCGGTACGGACGGTTCCGTTGACGGGAGCTACTCTTCAGGAACCGGCACCGCGGGAGTCTTTCGGGAGGGCGAATTTCGACATCTCTCTGGCGTTCTCACGTCGAAATGGGAATTCCTGGAATTCTTCGATTACTTCTCCCCCCTCTTCATTGTGTGGAGAGGACTGCTGACTCAAAGTGTGATCAGAACCTCGAACAAACTCGATACTTTACAACTTATAATGTTGTTCTCGCTTGTCCTGTACGGTGTCAAGTTTAATTGATTTCAAAACAGTCCCCCCCTTACGTCGAGGTGACCATTGAACCTAGGAAACATTCTACCCCCTAAGAAGCATTCATTTCATGGGAATATATTTCGCAGGTATACGTGGTTCTTTGTCCTGGTCGAGTCACACGCTTCAAATATTTTGTAGTACTTAGTTGCCTACTTTGTTCATTTTGAACTCCCAACGGACGCTCGCGTTTGGCCTGTGGTCGAAAATTTATGGTCAACATTCAAGATCGAACAATCTCAATCTGCCATTGATTGAATATTGTAACCATAAACATGCGGCAGCGGGCTGAGTGGCTTCCAATGGTTTTAATTTTGTGTACCTTATTCGACTTTGTTCGATCTTTTATGAGATTGGCGTCACTTTGGGGCGAGTTACAAATGCAACAAAGCAGGGTGGCGCTTGTTCGTCCTGTACAGTCCATACACGAATATCCAGAAGGAATGCTCGATCGTTGGACGGTTTGAACAGCTAGGGAGGAAAAAGAAACACTTCCAGAATCCACTCCCAGCTTAATGTTGAGTTTTAGTGCCCATAAGTCATACTTGATGTGTGCTTCGAAGTTTTGAAGTGCCAATATGGTGGGCTTTATTTCAGCGACCTCCTCGTACTTCCACCCATTCCTCCTCCAAGTTGTGTTGTAAGCAAAAGGCGAGCAATCGTATTCGCGCAAGCACCCAGCTCCAGCCCACATTAGGCTTTTATGAGCTCCTCGGGCTCCCTCGGCGATGATTCGAGCGAAAGCCAACAAATAAATTACGGCTTATTGGCCCCACGTTTTTATGGTCCCAAACGAGGTTCGGATGAAGTATTGACGGCTTCTCTGCCAGTGGCACACCGAGGAAAGAGTTTGTTTGTTCGACGGGCGAGCGACTCCAACAGGTATCAGGTGCACTATGGGTCTCCCCGTTCTCCGATGATAAGTTACCGTTGATCAGCTGAAGAAATAAAAGTGTTACTAAACGGAATGCACACACAACGATGCTGGACTTCGACAGTTTCAACCTAAGACCATTCCCTTCCAGCACGGCTTTAAACCCCGAACTTGTCATCGTTCGAACCATAGTGAGGAACTCGTGAGGTTTCGTTTTATGGCGCGGATATGCGAACAATAATGTGCGCAAACCTTTAGCCGAAATGTTCCATCCCGAAACGCCGTAAAATCAATATTTATTAACTTATGGCTGATTAGCTCAAGCAGCGTGTGGTAGATGATCTTTTCGGACCAAAAGAACCCTCGTTGCCGGTGTCTTTCTGTTTAGCTACTTTGAAACATTGTTGAGGATTGAGATTTGCATTTGCTGTAAGGTTTTGAAAACCACATTCTGCATCGGTTCTTTCGTGTGGAGAATGCGGTGCAGCTAATGAACCTGGATTTGACCGAAAGTGTCTTGGTTTAAAAAATCAAACTCAGCTTCACAGTGACCGAAGCAAACCAGGGTACGAAAATGACGCGAAGCGCAAAGGTGGCAAATAAAATAAAAACCCTCCCGACTTTTGCGACACAGCATCCACAACAACGGCACGGTTTTGCCGCTCGCTTCGGCCGTTCGCTCGGTTCGCTGATATTTCACAACGTCTTATTAGCATAATTATTCGCTTCCAATTGCACCGATAATTGACCGCTGCCAATTACGCGCTGTACCACTGTGTCGCTCGTGAGCTCTCGTGCTCTGCCCGGATCTCCCCGGACTGTGCGTCATGCGCAATGGTTCCGTGCATGCGCACCAGTTATGCGTACTCACCCAAGAGGGTCAGGGTTGGCCTTTTTTGAGGGCATTGCAGTGTACTCACTCGAGTTGCGTGGGTCTTTTTTTTCGGGAGTTTATTTGTTTCACCCTCGAGTTCCCTCCCACCGCCAAAGGGAGTTCCTACCAATCAGACACGCCATCCGCGCGGCAGTATAAAGAATTCCCTCACGACACTCGAACGATGTGTTTCCAGTTGCGCTGGATTGTTTTCGTTTTGTTTGGGAGGGTAAAGGCCTTCGTTTAAATTGTAGCCTCCCTTATCGGGGCGCACGAGAAGCTCGGAAATATGTCAGAGAGGCAAACACAGTATTGACAGTGCGCAACCACGAGCAGCTCGTCATTTCGGGAGTTTCGGGGCGCAAGTTCGGCGTAAAATGCCGGAATCGACACGTTTCGAGCCGCTAAGGGGCGCGCAGATTGTTCGAAACGCACGATCCCTTGCGATGGAGTTGACCTTCTTTCTGCGCCACCCCGGCATCGATATCGGGCCCTCGGGGCCGAATGCGTTCCCACAGACGCAAAATTGACTCACCAAACGCCACGGAGTCAGGGCTCCGTCAGGGACGTCCCGAATCGCAGGGCAAGATAAAAATCGCGGGCGGGGTGTGCGGACCCTCGTGTGTGTATGTCGTGATGAAAGTGAACCGGAGCTTGCGTGATGTTGGAGAAATTTACTCAGAAATGGTTGCGGCCACGCGGTTGTGCTCGGAAGGCAGAATTCTGGATCGATGGTTACAGCGATTGCCCTCAGCGTTCGAATGCTGATTCCGTCGAACCCTTTCCCGAGATTGATGCCCAGAGCACCCCCGGAGTAGGCTCGGGGCGAGCTCCATGCAGCTCGGAAGCTGTTGATTGGTTCGCTGAAGTTCATCAGCGGTGATCGAAGGATGCAGCCACTCCTAACAGTAGCCGGTTTGCTGCGGTCACGTAATGCAGCGGCCTACTCTGACCGCATCCCGACCACTGCAGGCTAACCGACATGCGAACGACCATCGGACGTGCCTCAAACGGTAGCAAATTGCAATTATCTGCATGTTTTCTCGGCGCGGGAGATCGCCAGGATCGCAAATGCGGAGTGCGGGTGCCAGTGGCTCCATGCCTCCTTTGCCGGCCTGGGCGAAGCAGAACGAAAATTATAGCTTACCGCTTTACCGGTGCATATGCGTGATGCAAGGTCTTTGCACAAGGGACGGCCCAGCAAACACACACACACACACATTTTCCCTACAATATGGCGCCGACCGGAGACGCCGGAAATCGGATCGCATGCCTGATTGATTGATCCTCGGCGATTGAGAGCGGAGGGAACGGAGGGCAACATTTTGGTCCCACGATCCCAATTCCATTCCGATGTTGGCGCTCGACGAACCCTTTTTCCAGCGAATGGCAGAAACCTCCGGCGGTAGTAGCCGATCCAGAAAATGGCTACCGAATTCCGTTCGTGATCGATAATGTTCGAATGTCGACAATGAACCTATACTCGTCCCGTGAACCCTCCCTTTTTGAGCTTCTGGGAAGGAACACTTTCATTTTCGGGCGGCGCGATCTAACGAACTCTTGCTGGTGTGGTCCTGACATAATTAGTTCAAATTAGATCTATTAGATCTAATTCAATCGGACAACATTTGACATTCCTGGAAGAACCTCCAAACAGTTACCAAATTGCTCCAAACAGTGGCACAATACCTGGGTTCCTACAGACATTCCAGACATTGCTTGTAATTGATCTATTGATTTGGTATTTGGTGTCACGTCGGGGCCTTACATCGGGGCCATCAGTATCTTGTGAGTTGTTAACATGTCGGTCGGAAGTTGGCGATAGCTGGTAGATAACGTGGTTCACATTCCTCACTCGATATCTACGACTGACCGAACCCTCGCCGTCTTCAGTTTTCTGCAGCTACTGAAACAGGCTGGATCGAAGATGAAGCAATTTCTGCTAGTTCTTGCCTTTGTTGGCATTTCGCAAGTGAATGGTGCACAGGTGAGATCATTTCCAGTACATTGGATTGAGAGTTTGAAACTAATCCCAGTTTTTTTCTTCATTTGCCTGCGAATAGTTATGTGAGCGTAAAGGACTCGGTGCTTTCGAGGCGAATCCGTTGAACTGTCAAGAGTTCTTCATGTGTCGTAAGGGACGTCCCGTGCAGTTCACTTGTCCGCAGAGCATGTTCTTCGATGTGGCGTCCGGAACCTGCGGATATCGGGCACTTTGTGCCGAGAAAACTCCATCGCTGGGAGGTGACGACGATTGGTCGGAAGCGATCGGTCCGGAGTACACTCCGATCGAGGCCAATCCGTCCCGTTTGATGGCGTCCAGCCCGGTCTGCCAGGGAGCAGCGATCGGTGCGATCCGCGTCGATACGCGAGGCTGCAAAACCTTCTTCCAGTGCAGCAAGGATGGGCCGGTGAGGTTCGAATGTCCCTCCGGAACACTGTTCGACAGCAATCGCAAGTACTGTGAGGCGGCCGACATTGCTTCCTGTTCGTTTGGTCAGAACACTCCCGCTCCGAGCACGGGATCGAGCAACCTGAAGGAAGTACTCTGTACCGGCAAGAAGGTCGGTGCCAAGTTCGCCTATCCGACCGACTGCCATAAGTACTTCGTGTGCGATGGACGCAACTCGGGCCAGATTCTCACCTGTCCGCGTGGCACGGCCTACAACCGGGACCGCAACGTTTGCGACTTTGCCCACAACGTACACTGCTAGGAAAGGACACTTGGCCGTGCATGGTTGACTTCCCATTTCCCGATCCGATTTCCCGAGCGCGTGCTCACCTCATTACACCTGGCTGATGGTTTTGGTTTGGACTGTGACAGTCGTACTTATTACGGTATTCGGTGTTCCCCCGGTGTTCCGACAACTTCTGGCGATGGGAGCGTTGGTTTATTTTAATTGGATTTAAGCACAAGCACAAACGGCAAAACACGAACAAACCCGGGCCCAAGTGGACGATGGACGTTGGTCACCATCCTATTAGCAGGAGTGGATAAAACAGAAACAGGGTAAACCCCGGTGCGGTCTCGAAAGAAAAAAAAACATGAAACGCCGTCAATTCGATCATCGATTGCCTTTCCCCTGCGTGCCGTTTCCGGAAGCAACCCTTGGGCCGGTGCGCTTTTGCAGCTGCTCACAGGGGGGGGGGGGGGGGGGGGGGGGGGGGGAAGGGGGGGGGGGGGGGGTAAGAAAGCTTGCTTCCGATGATCGCATCAACGAAGGGATATCACAAGATGTTGGTAAAGTAAAAACAAAAAACCCCAGACAGGAGACAACGCACGAAAAGCACAAAGGCACACAAAAACGAAAAAAAGGCAGGAACGCAGAAACAGAAGTACAAAATATGAATAGTCAATGAAGGGCGATAAATTTCACAAACGCGCGCGGTCTCTCTTCCCGGTGGCAACTGGCCCCGATGACACGAAAGTCTCGCGTTTGTTCACTTGGTCGGTTTTGTTTGTTTGTGAACCTGTTAACGATAGCTCTAATTAATACGTGCTAATTTGCTAAGTATGGTGGAGGTAAATGGTGAATTGAATAAATATGAATAATTCAAGCGCTGCGAGTCGAGGTAGATAAATTACCTCGCAGGACATTCTTCGCACCGAGAGGGGAGAGGGCATCATTTAAACAGGAAAAAGGGTAGTCGACGATGACAAATCAACACGATTCGGTGAAAGGTAAGTTCACGAAAGCATTCGGTATCAAAGTACATTTTAAATACCTTAAATGGTGCACATTTTTCATCCGTTCCTTAAAGACGCGTTTTCCAGTGTGAAACTGTCATAAATTCAATGATGACCTAATCCTAGCTTCTCAGCCTTTGATCCACCAAGATTGATCGCACGCAATTTGGGAAAACACCCTAAAGAGCGCGATAAAACTATTTTAAAGCGAACCAGAGTGTCCAAAACCTGGAACGATCAGGACCGAAATGTCCCGTGAAATGTTGAATAAAAAGCGAATGCCGGTGTCCAGAAAACTCGTCATCATCGGAATCTGTTCGCTCGGCCATCCATTTGCCGGACGGTAACAAATTGCGATCGATTAATAATGGTTTTTCATCCCACCCGCAGTAGGTCCGTGACGTTGGAGAGGTCATGTTTGCAGAGGTGGACAGGATAGGACCTAGAGAAGAGAAGAATGTACGAGGGAAAGAAATGTTAAACACACCTAACCGGGGTTTGGAAAGTAAAACGAGCATCATCTTCCCGGAGAACAATTTAATTTCGTTCGCTCGGCAAAGAACGAATAAACGAAACGTAACTCCACAGAGCGTAAAAGAAAACCATCAACATGTATACGGATAAACTAACTTTCAAACAAACACGAAAATATCAACGCCGGCTTTGGAAGTGCCAAACATCTCGGGTTCGCTAATTAAGTCCAATTTGCCAAACGAGCGAAGATTTATGGCCCGGGCGAGCGCTAACCGGCGTGAGTTCATCAAGTCTTGGTCCATGGGTTTTCGCATGAAGATGTTGTCGCATGTCCCACCTCCGTAACCTCAGCCTTTCCACGGCCCCATGCCCATTAGTACGATGGGTCGTAGGATTCATGGTTGATCACTTAATTTTATTCTAATCGCAGCAAAGGAACTTAAAGGAAGGGTTGGCAAGCAGGGATGCGCCGACAAAACCCCTAAGCCCGGGCGAAAGGTGACATGTTCGTAAATTAAAACCAGAAATAGCTTCCTTATCGCACCGGCCCGGTCTCTCACGACCGGTCGGGCCTTTTTTATTTGTCCTTTCCTTTGACCCTTTTTTCCCGAGCAAACTCCCCGCGCGAGATGAGCGTGAAGATCGGTGGCGAGAAATTCTTCGGCTTCTGCTGCTGGGTTCACATGTCGGTTTATTCCAGCGAATCGACGCTAGACCGTCCCATTCCGAGGAAGATGACCCTTCGCGCGGCTGGTCTTGTTTGCTTTACTCATTTCCTCAACACACACGCACACGTTTAGGTCTTCTTTACCCAAAAACGGAACGATATTAGTTCTGTCGGACATTAATTTTGTCTCGTCGCGTCGGAAGGTGAAGAAAGGCAACAAAACTACCGACGAGATACCGGAGTCCCGGAGTCCGGGGAAGGTGTCGATGGGAAGCAACACCTTTCCCGACTCTGACAGGAAGCTGTGGCGGGGGACGCACCCGGGTAGTGAAGTGTCAAAAGTTAGGTTTTATCTTTACGATGACCAAGATAACAGCCATCGACGGAGACGACGAAGGTTTTGGAATGAAACCCGCGAGGACGTCACCAACTGCTCGGTTTGGAAACAGATGAGTAATGATAAGGTGCTTCTGAGAAGCTGAACCGTGGGACGACGACCGGCGGGAAGGAATAAAATTGATTAACCTTATTGAACAGTGATCGCAATAAAGATTCTAATGGAGTCTTAATGTGCCACTAGCTTCAGAGGCTAGATGAGACCATTCATCCCCAATCCGTCACATGCATCATCGTACGACAAATCCTTCCAGGCAAAAGATTAATGTGCCGGGATCAAGCGACGGCGTAAGGGCAACCCGGTCCGATATCGTGGCGAGGAAAGAAAAATTGCCTTCCCCGTTTCGGAATCGTGTCCTTTCCATCGGAGCAGGTACCGACGACATCCCTCGGTTTCGATCGACTTTACCAGCACACCAACGGTTCCATCGAAGAATTCCAGAAAGAAGAAATCGATCCAGCACCGCCACGATAAGCTTCCTCACGTAACTTCACTTTATTCAACCTCACCTTGCGCACTCGGGTGCCATATCGATCGGCCCCCCCTCTTCCTCGTCCTCCTTTTTCCCGAGCGATTAAAGTGAATCCTCCGAAGGCGAAGAACAAAGGCGAATCGAATGGCGGGACGAGGATGATGCACTTATATCCGTCGCCGATGCGTTCGTCCCCGCGCGCTCCGAAGGTGAGTTATTGAGTGCTATTAATTTCTTGTCTCACTTCACACAGGTTCACCGATTTGGCCCGCGGGTCGCGTTGACTTCTTTATAACACCGGAGCCTTGTTTACCTTGTTTTTTCCCGCTTCCATCAACGTCCGGATGGTTGTTTTTCTTTTTTGCGTCAATAATGGAATGATTAAGGACCGTGTCGGGTGTCTCCCGGTGAAGGAAGATGTTTCAATTTATGAATCAATTCCGCTTATCATTGACCAGGCCGTTCATTAGCTCGAGTTTGGGCTTTCACGGTTCATGGGCTGATGTTTTGCATTGTCGGCATTATGATGATTTTTTTTTGTTTCGAGGGATTTGGTGGTTGGATACCGTAATTGCAGCTCATTTATATTTTCTTCCACTGCCGAATGGTGATGGGTTCTCGGAACCGCACCCACCGCCTGGAACCGCTTCCGAGCATCTTTAAACCGGCTCCGATTTCGGCTTAGTAAAAGCCACGGTTCCGTCCGGAGCCTGGAGCTGCCGACTAGCGGCTCCGGACGGTTCCGGACGGCTCCGGACGGCTCTGGACGGCTCTGGACGGTTCCGGACGGCTCCGACTGCTCCGGCTGCCGACTAACGGCTCCTGACGGTTCCGGACGGCTCCGACAGCTCCGACGGGTCCGGACGGCTCTGACGGCTCCGACGGGTCCGGCAGCCGACTAGCGGCTCCGAGCGGTTCCGGACGGCTCCGACGACTCTGACGGGTCCGGACGGCTCCTACGGCTCCGACGGGTCTGCCGAATAGCGGCTCCGGACGGTTCCGGATGATTCCGGACGGCTCCGGCTACCGACTAGCGACTCCGGACGGTTTCGGACGGCTCCGACAACTCCGGACGGCTCCGATGGCTCCGACTGCTCCAACGGATCCGGCTGCCGACTAGCGACTCCGGACGGTTCCGAGCTCGGAATATTGCACCTACCTTGCGGAGCAGCTTCCGATATTGATGCAGTCATTAGGAAGCGGTTCCGGTTTTTTGTTGAATTTACCCATCACTACTGCCGATGCGTTTTCTCTTTGTTGGAAAGTGATCGAAAACATACCGTTTCATGATAACACGATTAATTGTACCACAATCTTGGGAGATTCTAGCGAACGATGTTTTGAACGATTTATACCATATTTTAAATGCTTGATGTTTACTATCGAAACGTTCGTAAAACAAGGTACGCTGATGCTCAAAGTAACAAGTAGCCTATTAGTATGGTAATCGTTGTCTTCCATAGGTTACGCTCATGGGTTTGTGGTGCTATCAAGATCCCACACCAAACAAACACACACACGCCAGGCCGTTTCGGTCCCGGAATCGATTCGAATCGGAGCGGCAAGATTTATGCATACATAATTTGCGTTGGCATAAATCGTCTCCGTGCTGCCGACCCCGTTCCGGAGCGCCGGCTTTCGGGGGGGATGTTAGTACAATATTTGCATAAAATCGAATCAAAAGCTATATTTTTGCGCTGGCCATAGACCACTGCCCGCCCGGTCTCCTTTTTCCCTTCGGAAGGGAACGGTTTCGGTGCGGAAATGCTAATTGCACTTCGAAGCTTCCGCCCGAACCGCAGTATTGGATTTGACTCAGCTGCATCCTGGCAAGTCTAGGCGCTGGACGAACCGATTCGGGCTCACCGTTCCGCGACCGGGTTCGGGTTCTAGGTGCACTTAAGCGCAGATTGATTGCATTCCGGAGTGGAATTTTCGTTGAACCGGTGCATCGTGCCTCGCTTCGAGTGCAGCAGCGATGGCCACCGGTAGCGCTGGGCAGCGCGTCCGGTCGTTGCTTGAGCGTTATTATAGGGCTTCTAATAATTTTCTCGGAACCCGGTCCCACTGGTCTCGCCTAGGCCGGGGGAAAACCTCGCCCGGTGGCAGGTCCCGGTCATTTGTCAGCCTTTAGCAAAGTCGTGATTAACCTGGCATGCCGACGAAAGAACCCTGCCATGGAAGGTCCCACTGCATGGACTCTGTCCGTGGAGTCCGAGTCGCGTCATGTGTCCACCCCGTGTGTGTGTGTGTGTGGGTCACGATGGGTCACGATGCGCGGGAAAGCTACTTTTCCAAATTGCAGCTTCGTGCAGCGCCGATTGCACCCACGACTTGGTCTGCCTGTAACTGCACCACGTCAAACCACGACTTCCGGGGTTTCTGCTCCTTGAGCGAGATCCTTTTACCTTTCCGAACTTTCCGAAATAGGTCCTTCACTGGGAAACACTCGGGATGGGTTGGCGAACGGTAGAAGATTTATTTTTATTCGGTTAAAGCAGAGAATTATCCACGATTACCCGCTCGATGCGACTCGAACCATAAGCGAAGACTTCAAAGCAAGCTTGCACACTTTAAGCGAAGCTCTAAGGCTTGGTCTGACGAACCCTTTCTATATCAGGAGCTTTACAAAAGATATCAAATGATATGTACACTAATACCTCACTTTTGCGCCCTCCTCCAAAAAAGAATACTGCTACCCAAGGTCCTCTGTATGGTTTCTACTTTTGGCTCGTAATTTTCGAGTAGCCATTTTTATGCAAATAAATACTAATTCAGTTCAAAGCTGACACACTTCGTAAAGTAGCAGGTGCCATGCCAGTGTCACCAGTTATGACCCAAGCGCCAAAGTGAAATTGAACATTGAAAAGACTTGGCGAAGGCAACTTACATCTGATTACAATCAGACCCCTTTGCCGGGAGTCACTGTGTTGTTTTGTTCCGTTTCCAAATCACCGAATCTTGTTTCGGTGCTAAAAAGCCCGTAGAAAAAAACACACAACTTTTCACTTCACGACCACCCAAAACGCCATTTTGCTTCCCCCCCACCCCCAAAAAACAACTCCCTCGACACGCTGCGGTGTGCAGGTTCATTAGCATACGAAATTATGAAAGCAACATTCGTTCCTAATTCATACGATCGCGGTGAAAACCGGAGGTCCCACTACTTTGTAGTGTTATTTTTCATGGTGATTATGCTTCGCGGTGGCCAGGGTGGAATTTTCTCCACCAAGAGCGAAAGTTTCACTGCACTCCATCATCGTTTCTGTCATCGTCACGATTTTGGAAAAGGAGCCGTATTTTTGGGGGGGAAAACTAAAAGGGAGTAAGAACTAAAGCGATGCTCAACACAAGAAGCCAATTAGAAGCAACCAGAGTTCGTTCACCGGAAAGTTGTCTTGTTTGGTAATGTGAAGTACAGCAAACGAAGCAATCGAGATCAAACGGAAGGTATTCGGAAATAATGAACCAAGACCAAAACGTCTAACTCCTTGGCTCATAATAAACAACACGAAATAAAGCTCAAAACAAGAAAAACCTTCCCACAGAGGTTGACTACCGCTAAAAGGGATCGCGAATGTTTACCGCTCCGATCACGACGAGAAATGTTTTCGAGTAACAAACACACGCACGGCACGCAGACTCCAAGGTAGAGAAATAACCTTCACCGGTCTTCAGCTACCGAAGACAAAAAGATTACGGCGGTTCTCGTCAATTTTGACTAATTTTCGGAAGCAAGTGAACTGATTACGCTTTCCGCACGCAATGACTGAGGCCGTCCGAAGGTGTCCTGGATAAGGCTTTTTCCTTTCTACCAGCTCGTAGCCGAAGGGTTTTTGTGCAGGCCCGAAACTACCGGAGCGTGAAATCCATGTGCAGCATGCAATTATTCAACCTTACCTAAGAGTGAGTGCAGAAAGAGGCCAAATGAAGCCACTTTTCTGTGCCGAGTGCGTTGAACTTAGAAGGGAAGGACCTTCTAATCGCCGAGGTGCAGTTAAAGTATGCGCTTCAACACACTTTAGGATGCGTGCGTGCAAGTTGTTGAAAAGGATCGTTTTTTCTCCGAGCAACAAATCATGGTAATTTACAAAAATGGAAGCCAGTCAACGGTTCTTTTCGTGTAATACAAAATTACTTTTGATCCAATGAGGTGTTTTCTTCCCAATTTTCAAAAATATTTCATCACTAGCTTGACGCCCCGGCGTTGCTCGGTGACGAAAGGATTGAGAAAAGAACTATGGTTTTAACTAATACTTGAAAGACATGTTTGAATTTAATAGTTACAATAACGAAATATTTAAAATGTTTGATATTTCATCCATTTCTCCATAATGTATAAACCTTAGGGTAACTATGTTGGATACACCTTGACATTTGTTTACATGCTTGTTTTGTTTATGTTAGTAAAACTGAGTTAAAATTGTAAAATTTAGATAATTTTATAAAATAAAATAGTGATTAAACAAACCTTGAACAACATCTGCAGTGCTTAAACTATATGTGTGAAAAATGTCAGCTTTGACAGTTCAATATTTTTCGAGTTTTTAGTGCACACAGAACTCCACACATAAAACAGCTAAAATATGTAGCAGATAAAAATATCGAAAGATATTGAAATCCAAGTTCCGATTGGTCCCAATGACTCCTTCGTTTGAAATCGTTAAAATATTCCTACATATTCCTACCTTCGCCACTCGCGCACGTCCTCGGAATAGCAAATCACATTACGAAACCGTTTGATGGACGCTTTGTGGACAAATTGTTTCTTCGCCATTCGAAACACTTGCGACAACCATTGGCCACCAGTCAGTTACTTGGAAACGTGGTCTCAAACATAAGCATACCGGATTCGGTGACCCGTGCTTTCCAAGGGAGTGTTGTTTAGGTTTCTGTTCCTTCCCTTCCAAGGGAAAAACCAATCAAGCCGTTTGCCCACGAAGCGTCGTTGGTGCCGTACTGGTGGGGGGGGGGGGGGGCAAAGGATGGTGGAATTTTGTCACATAAATCTGACCCCTCCTCCTCCTCCTCCAATAAGGTTCCCAGGCGAATAGCCCCAGGTGGTCGCACATGAAAAGAAATTCCACAGTAATAAGTATAGTGTGCAGTCGATGGCTGACTTTACGCTGTGGGGTGAGTTTGGTGGGTGGGGAGTTCGGCTAAAGCAGTGGAAAAAAGAACCAACCCCACACGTAAACTCACACCAACACATGGCAGACATGTTTATTAAGTACGCAGTTGTGACACGCCGAGTGCAAAACGGCTGATTACAGGCAACCTCGACGCAAAAGGGATACTCGGACTCGTCGCATCGATGGGAAGTCGAAGCTGTCACCAGCACGTGCGGCACGTTTGTTGAATAATTTAGCCAGCCGTCCCGAGGGGCGAGGCAACAAACGACGCGCTGGTCAAACTTGCGCAACTTGGTGTAGCTGAAAAGATTGGAAAGATTATTTAAACAGCCAGCAATACAATCATTACCTGGCTGGGATGAGCTTGTTTTCGGTGGAATGGTTATGTCCTCCAAACACGTCTCTTTCGTTTGATGCTAATTCAACGTTGCAAGTTACCGATTAGTTGTATTTAAATGTGCACTAGATGTGCCCGAGGGCAAGTGGAAACTGCGCACCGTAGCTGTTTTCCTTGACAAGGCGGCATATTGAACTATTTCGTTGTCAGTAGCAACGATGAAGCTTCAGAAAACTATATGCCAACAAATAAACAATCATAGGGAACCCAAAAATAAAAATTCAAAATAAGTGTGAGGTCCTTTATAGATATTAAGCTACTTTCTTTGTTTAGTAACATTAAATCATTTTCATACCGTATTCTCTATAGTAATTTGCTTCATTTGAACACTAAGACACTAATATGAAATCACTTTTAACTTTTTTTTTTAATTATAGGAGCAACCTACTCGGAAGAAATATAAGCTTTTTTCGTGTATTTTTAATTGTTTACGGTGAAAATAGATGCCGAGAAAAGCCGTGTTTCGGTACAAATATGTAAAATATTGTGTTTTTAACATTTATAAATTACTTCATATTGTTAGTTACATTACTACATTATTACCATTACCATATTGAAACGGTTATAATGTTGTATTGAAAAACCATTCCATTTAAATGTGTTATTTTGTGTTCACGGCTTCTAATTTGAGGTTCAACAAGCATCTAATAAAAGATGCTTTAATTAAAAAGGAGTTTCTTGTTGAATGAATTATTTATGTTCACTTTTTACATTTTGTGAAATAAACAAAACACTTTCACGATGTTATCTACTTTGGTGTTCGATTGCAATTAGTTGCTTCTGAGTTTTTCCACCATCATTCGACTTAAAACATGGTTTACATTTAAAGTGGAGTGCATGAATTCGGGTTTTTTTTAGTTTCTAACCAACTTCTGGTAGAAAGAAAATAATCTATTGTACGTAGATCACCAAAGTAGTAAGCTAATGGGGGGTAACGGTGGGGCTCCCTTAAACAAAGGGAAAATACAATCCATCCCCCTCCTCCAAAACCCCACCGGATGGGAAGTATGTTTTTCCAGCCACCGCAGCCGGCTCAGGGACATAACTTTCCTCGTCCACTTTATGGGGTCGATTTTAATAAAACTTTTGTTCTTGTCCAATTGTTCCGCACATGAATTATTGGGCCGGAAATGCAACGAACCCAGCGAACCGGTGCTAAGCACGGCTGGTCACGGGTTCGCACTGCAACTGCGCTGCACCGCTTTTACCGCTGGAAAATCTTCCGCACGGTCGGCGACGGGGCATGTTGGGAGATGCATTTTCCGGGGCTGAATGAGGTGACCTTTTTGTTGCACGCCGGTGAGCTGAAAGTTCCAAACGATATCTGCATATGCAGATTAGCTTTGGGAGGTTAAATCGGCAAAGAATGGCGTTACGGTGTGTTGGGCAAGTGGAGCTGGCTCTCGAACGGGTGATTTTGATTTGGGTTTTGTGGAAAGTTCATCCAGTTGAAGTTTTATAGGAAGAAGCTTCATTGTGGCGAGCTGAGGGAATTGCTGTTATTATTAAACTCCCTTCTGATGCTATATCTCCCAACCTCGAATCGATCAACAATCTGTCGTTCTTATTATTCCCGCATCACGGAGCAGAGTTGCATTCGGGAGCGAAGCCTATAATCACTAATTTCAACAAAACATCAGGCAAACGTCACTAGCCATAAATTTTACGGACTTCTGTTTTTCGCCAACTTCTACCGACAACCCTGCTATTTTTCCCCCACCTTCACCTTCTTACGCACGGCAAACCCCGTTTTCCGCCCCACCAGGCCGGAAACGAGGGGTTGCTTATCTAAATCAGCAAACAATACGCCCGCCCGTTGCTTATCTGTTTCCTGAATTTTATAAGAAATTTCTGGTCCGAATAAAGAAAATTTAATGTCCGCCAAACGGTAACTGGAGCTGCACCTTGAAGCGTAATGCGCCGTGGCCCCCTGTGGTGTCCCACCCGCATTCCCTTCCCATCATGGTGCGGAAGGGAATACAAAATGGCGCGAAGAAAAGCTACACCCTCCCCCCCTTAGCAAACCGACCCGCACCTACAATCCAACTACGGAAGAGTGTGTGCGCCCTTTTTGCATTGCACATTTGCAAGCCCGTTTTGCTTGCGTTTCCGCAGGTTCGGTGGCCATAATTCATTCCCCGACACACACACACACATGCTGCATCGGGGCGCCTTTTTTGTGGTGTTTCGGTGCCAGTTACACTCCCTCTTAACCCTTTTTACAAATTTCTTTAGGGCTTGCGACAAGCGTCGGTCCGATCGGAAGCCACACACACACACACACACAAAATGGTGTTGGTTGGCCAATGCCAACCCCGGGTGCGCCATGTGCTCCCATTTTTCCGTTGAGCCGCCGTTAAATTATGCCGTTTGGTGTACGTGTTCCAGCGAGGGAAACGTTCCGGCGGACGATTACTATCGCAAAAACACCGCATCGGCCCTTTTGGGGAAGCGACCGTGGGGGAGGGGTTGGTTGCGGACTGAAAATAAACTTTCAGCATTACACCAATTTAAAAATCGTTAATCCACCACCGCTACACCGCCAAGCTGGCCAGCATGCGGGCCATCGGGCGAACGACGGAACAATACAATGCACCAACGAAAGAGTTGGAGTTTGGCTCCTGATTGACTGCTCCGCTCGAGTTGCATGTTTAAGCAGCATTGCACAAAGCCTTGATATCGGTGGTCAAACAATGGGCGGGATAATGCAAATCTGTTGCCCTCGGAAAGTATCGCCCAACCGGTACGGAACGTTCGTGCACGCGTTCGAAGCGCTGGAAAATGGTGGATGAATAATAAATGGTTCCAATTTTGTGTTTCCCAATCGATGAAACGCTTCGTTGAAAAGTTTAAAATTGTTGTATAAAACTGAAAGTAAATGTTAAAAATGTATAACCCTAGAAAAGTGAGTAATAAGCAGGTGATTTTCCAAGAAAGATGCACAAGCAGTTGTAAAAAACAGTTGAGTTATGCTGCGTCCAATTTTTCCATTTATTTTACGTTATTATTATTGATTGGCATCCTTTCGTCTTGTCATCGACGTTCAAAAAACAAAGGGCCCGAAATCGAAACGAAGGCCAATGCAACAAAACGAAACACCAAACCCATCCACCGGACAGAAACACTTGCTTAAGCTGTAAGCAACTGATTAGTGTCAACTTAGTGACAAGACTTTGCTGATATCTTCCCTTCGCATCTTGCCATCGGAGCCGAAAGGGCCGGAAAACGCCGATCGCGCCCTGTATGAACACGATTGATGGGCGGTTGAAGGTGATCAATTTTAGTTATCGTTTTGAACGACACAAATGGTGTTCGTTTTTTTTTTTTCTTTCAACGTCCCCGTACACTGATAAACACCTGACTAAAGTCTGGTCGTTCGTTTCAGAGGTTAGTTGTTGTTGTTATTTTGACTGTGAACTTTATTTTCGTTGTCAATTTATTTGCCTACGAGTACGAGAAGCGAGTAACCTCGTTGAAGGACGTGAGTAAGTCCTATGGAAAATCTATTTGCTCAGTCTATTTACTTCATCGTTTTTAGTCTAGACATGGTTACGTTAAAATCCTGAAACTATTGTTATTTTTCTCTACGACTTGAACGTGGCCTTCAGAGTGGATTAAACGTGGTTTGATGTATTAAATTCATATTAAACCCTTGCTTAAAGTCTACAAAAATGACCGAAATCATGTCTTGTTATCTGATTGCAACGTTAAGTCATACTATAGATCAGTTATTCATGTTGTTTTGCGTTATTATCAATATCATGTTGATCATTATAATCATACAAATGTTGTTGATGTAGTTTTCAGTTTTATCCAGTCAGTGGCGCTAAGCCACTTCTGTTTTGTTGTATCTTTTTGATGTTGTTCGCAATATGTTTTGCGTGCGAATGACGTAAACTCAATTTACAATACTCTCTTTTGACATGAGTTTGATAAAAAAAACGTGTTTAAACACCGTTGAGCGAATGCAGATGATAAACTTTTAGATTTCTTCTAGAAGCTTGTAGATACGAGTTTGAAACAAACATAATAATTTAGGGTTTATATATTTACATTTCGTGGAATGGGTTCGTTTGAATAAAAATAAACAGTGGAAAGTCTCTGTTCCGATGTTTCTAGAGTAGTTTTTCCCAGGTTATACGTGGTCAAACAAAAACAAAAGCCCTTCTGGTTCGAACATGTTGTTGAGCGCCGCTGAAAGGTTCGAATTGTAGCCCAAATCCAGGTAGGCAACAGTGGACCCCTTTTTGGAGCCAGACGCCCAACATTGGCTCAGCCGGCTACGGTCGCCGTAACCCGGTTGGGAGGGTAAATATTTTGACGGAAAGTCCAGGTTTCCCGGGTGTTTGCCGAGGCTGTGGAGCGCCTACTTCACTGACGCCAGGCGAAGCGCATGCGCAACATTTGCCGGCGCAACGAATTTGCGCCAGCGTTCGCTCGATCGTCCGAGGTTTTTTTCCGGGTGAGACGAGTGAAGGAGGAGGAGGGGGGAGGGTTTTGGGAGCGTGCCTCTTCAAACTCGACCAAAACCTCCCCATTGTGGCCAACTGTGTAAACGGTGCGCCTCAAGCGGATACAACGTGGAGAATTCATTCAGGATGTTTTGAACGTTCTGGAAGATTCCAGTGTGTTTGTCGGGACTTGGGACAAATGTGCTATGGCACAGTTACGTCATCCCAAACGTAAAGGTGTTGTTGTTTTTTTGGAATTTTCTGAACATTTCGGCCTCAATTTGTGCGATGAGATTTTTCAATGGAACCGTTTTTTTTCAAACTTCAACTTTCGTTTCGAAGTGCGGAACTAAACTTTTCTTCTCAGCTCGTTATTTAGTCCCCACAACATCTAAATCCAGTGTACAAAAAGGGTGACAGAATGGACTGTGCCAACTATCGAGCCATCACAGTCTTCAATGCCGTCTACAAAATTCTATCCCAGGTACTCTTCTGCAGACTCGCGCTCCTCGCTACAGATTTCGTCGGAAGCTACCAAGCTGAGTTTGTTGCAGGCAAATCCACCACCGACCAGATCTTCACTCTACGGCAGAACCTCCAGAAATGCCGAGTGCACCAGGTCCCGACGCACCACCTCTTCATCGACTTCAAGGCGGCCTACGATACCATAGACAGGAAGGAGCTATGAAAGACCATGCAGCAGTACAGCTTCCCCGAGAAGCTGGCCCGTTCGAATCCCACTGGGGTCTGAGGCAAGGTGATGGACTCCCTTGCCTTCTATTCAACATCGCTCTTGAAGGTGTCATGAGGAGCGCGGGCTTCGACATCCGTGGCACGATTTTCACCCGCTCTCTCCAATTCCTCGGCTTCGCAGTTGACATTGACATCATCGGGCGGAACACTAGGCCGGTGTTTGCAGGCGTACACCCGACTGAAAACCGAGGCCGCAAGGATTGGATTGATGATCAATGCGGCGAAAACATAGTACCTGCACGTCGGAGGCTCTGACAGTGACAGAGCCAGGCTGGGGAGCAGTGTATCAGTGGACGGCGACGAACTTGAGGTAGTAGAAGAGTTTTGCTACCTCGGCACTGTCGTAACTCCCGACAACAACGTAAGCTGCGAAATCCGGAGCCGCATTGTTCAGGGGAATCGTCCCTACTATAGACTCCACAAACTCCTGAGGCCCAGATGGCTTCTCCCACGCACTAAGTGTGCCATATACCGCACGCTCATAAGACCGGTCGTTCTCTATGGGCATGAATCCTGGACTCTGCTCACGGAGGACGCCAACGCCCTGGCAGTCTTCGAGAGGCGCGTGCTCTGGTTTATCTTTGGCGGTGTGTATGAGCAGGGCGTGTGGAGGACAAGGATGAGTTAGCTGAGCTGTATGGCGAGCCGGACATCCTGACGAGGAGCTCAGCGAGCTCAGAGGATGGACCAAGTGGAGTAGAACCTGCGAGACATCGGATGCGACCGGAGTTGGAGGACAGCAGCCATGAATCAAGCTACCTGGAGTACTATTGGTGACCAGGCCATGTCAGCACGACGTGCTTAACTGTAAGCGGGCCAGAAAAGAAGAAGAAGAAGAACAATCGACTTCGTTTAAACAATTCCCATCGATCCTAGGGCTTCCGGGATCACTTACCGAAAAAAAAACTCAGCGACAGGCTCGCCTAATGATAACTGCCGATAATTGTGGGTTTGCCTAGCGCTGACTCCTGCCCAGCCTAATGCTGCCTAGGGTAAGCACCAAAAAGCAGTCATAATTACAGGATAGTTGTAACACACCAAGCCTCACCCCAACGCACTCAAAACCCACTTCTTCCCAAGGGGCCGAGGGTGCTAAAGGAAAAAAAAAGACAACGAAACAGAATCTCGTGCACCAAAACCACCATGCAATTGTCGCCGCCCGGTCGTTAAACTGTAAAGCCACGACCGCTTGAGAACGATGGCGCGCGGTGCGTGTCACGAAATGGCGTTACGCCTGAACGAACCAGCGAACATTTGCGCAGCTCGAACTTCTTCCGTGCGCACAAAGGAGGGGGATCTGTGGTGCGGGGAACGAGGGGCCATCGTAACGAAATTAAATCAAATGGAAAAGCCCGAAAGCCTGAACCCCCGCGGCGAGTGAGTTCCACGAAAACGGAAAGCCTCCAAAACTGTGTCTTTTACCTTTCTTTATTTACCCAATCCCACGGAAAACGTAGTGTTGGTGTATAGTGTGTTCGGAAATCGACAAACAAGCGATCGCCGAGGCTTCGTGCTGTGGGGAAATTCGTTGGAACAACAAAAAAACCCAGGGAAAGGGGGAAGGAAAACAGAAACAAATCGAAACGTTACCCTAACCGATGGGCTTTCTCGGGCGACGGAAATTCGATACCTTCGATTTGTTTGACAAACGCCTGACGGACGGACGGGGGGGCAACTTTGGGAAAATTCATAGGAAACCCTCGGTGGTGGAAACAAAAAAAAAATGGCCGCCCAGCACGGGGTTGGGACAGGGGTGCACTGTTAGAAAATGGTTTCTGTTTTCGGATGGTAAACATGGAGTCGCCTTAAAAAAAATCGTGTAAGACCCGGCTCGAAGCGTATGGAAACTAGGTGCTACATGTGTTTTCCCATTATCGACCTGTGCCCATGTTCCATCTGCATGCAGAGAGAACCTTTTTTGTGTGTGTGTGTGTGTGTGTGTGTGCTTGTGGCCTCCATTGTGTGGCATTACTTACAACATCGACGTCGACAAACACGGCCAAACACTGCAGTCGGTGAATAATTTATGTAGAAAAATCTTGATACACTTTGCGGCTCCCAGGATTCAACTGAGGCTTAGACCAGGGATGTCAAATCTGCGGCCCGCAAGAACGTTGTATGCGGTCCGCGACCCCGTTGAAACAATACGTGAAGAGTTTTAAACCTTGTGTATTGGCTTTTGTTTGAATTGCAAAAATTGGTAGTGAACGAACTGTAAATTTCATCCGAGCAAGAAGGCTAAAACACGGTCAATTTAAACGATTTTTATAAGAATGAGCAAGGGTTTTATACAGATTTTTCGATACAAGTGAATAAATCTGATAAACTAGAAGAGTTTTCTTAATTAAAATACAGATTTGTAGCAGATTGTAGAATTTCAAACGAAGCAACTGTGTGAACTGTGTTAACGTGTCAAAGACATATATTGCCGAGATCAAGGGGAATATTTTATGAATTGTCCAAACTTGACAATTACTTGAAATTTACCTGAATTAAGGAAAATAAAGACCACGTTTTATAAAACGTAATGGGCAAGTGATACCAAATAAAAGTTCGCGTTTTTAATATTTTATCTTAGGTCGATACCACAAATATGATCGTTACTTTTAATTTATGTAAAAAAAAGTTGCTCAGGATAAAAAAGCTGTTTCTCAAAAATTTATCAAATGTTTGTGTATAATTTAATTAAATTTTGAATAACTCGGAATAAGTATAAAATGCACTTCAACTAGCTTATGTAAACTACTCCTTATGGTTTGGTTTTAGAAAGCATTTTCATTCATTGAAAACGGTAAAGTTTATTTAAACATATTTTGCAAGTCAACACTATTGTGCTTTTTGTTAGAAAGTTAAGTTAAGTTAAGATTGCTGAACATGAACACTATTTATTTGCTTGTCTCTAATAATCTATGTACAAACCTAGCTCATGAATAATTACTAGGTTAAAAATTAATCCAACCAATGATACGTTTTACCCCGCAAACCTATTTTGGGACGAAATACGGCGCGCGAGGTCAAATGGGTTTGACATCACTGGCTTAGGACGGTTACACAATGGTTGCGTTTTCGGTAGCGTCCACCTGCTGCGAAAAATAGAAGGAAAAACAAACCCCTGCGAAATGGCTGCAGCGAAAGCTAGCAACGCGCAACGCGATAGGGTAACATTAATTAAACGATAATTAAAAAACCTCGAGAAATCGCCATCACCGCCATTTCCCGGCGCTTTTTTTTTGCCGCGTTCGGACGATGAAACAACACTTTTCCACCTCGGTCCGTGCCGGTGTTGTTGAGCTAAAGGCTGACACAAACTAAGCCACCACA
This sequence comes from Anopheles coustani, assembly GCF_943734705.1. Lineage (NCBI taxonomy): Eukaryota > Metazoa > Arthropoda > Insecta > Diptera > Culicidae > Anopheles > Anopheles coustani. The sequence goes on along the minus strand of NC_071288.1, from coordinate 94,333,752 downwards.
ATCCGTCTCGATATCACCAGCGCCAAACTCGATTGCTGGATGGATGGCGAAGGGCGAAAAAATATGATTAACAATTAATTTGCATATAATAACCGTAATTATGGAGGCTGATTTATTCACAAACACATTTCGCCCGACCTGCAAAAGCGGGGCTTAGGTGTGTATGTGTGTGTGTGATCCTCCTGCCTCCGCGCGTGTCAAATCCTGACAAATAAATGAGGAAGCTGGCGGACGCTTTCCACCCGGGCGCTTTTTTTCTGTGCCCAATTTTGTCCAAACGATTTGAATGTGTAATGGGCTCTGGGCACCGTTATGATGGATGAGTGTGCATTGTTTCGATTCAACGGCGTAAATTGATGTCGCTGCTGGGCGGGCATTCGTTCTCTCCCTCTCTCCGAAGTGGGAAAAGAAAATTCACTCGGGCCCCGAGTTTTTCCCCCGCCCCATTCTTCTCGACGGAAGGGCGAACCTGAACCTGCTGGGCGGAAAATTAATGGCTGACGATCGTCACCGCCACCCCGCGTGAGCCTTGGGAATGTTTGTTGGTGCACCAAACGCGCGGCGATCAGCTCGTAAAGATAACATTCAAGATGGTGGACTGGTTTAGATCTCTAAGTTCAAACGCTGCACTTCCCCCATTTTCTCAGGCACGGGAAAGTCACAGGAAAAACACCTGGTTTGGTCGCCTCGTAATGTTAGGCTTTGCCGGTCGTCGGTTGCACGATGGAAACATAATTTCTCCTTTTTGATTTGTTTGCAGCGTGCTATCTTCATCGCTTCAAGCATGTTGATGTCTTTCTTCTTATTTTTTTAAAGAACAAGTTAGTTTTTAAGTGTTCTTTAAGTGTGTATCTATCATTCGTTTTTAATACAGTCTTTCTTGATTCATCAAACATTTTTTTTATCTTATTTAACATTTTTTTATCTAATTTCTATACTTTAAATATGTTATAAACAATTGTTCTCATCACTTTGACGTTTTCTTAGGAATCCTAATCTCTGCTGGGCGGCATTGTATGTATTTCCTTTCACGTTATACCTGTCATATAAGTCAAGCTTTTTAATTGGCCCCTTCATACTCTTGAAAGGCAGGGGGGGTTCAGGGAGAGGCGGGGAAATAGAAACCTAACACAACACACCGACTAGCTGACCCACGTACACATCATTATCAGCATAATTAATATGCATAATTTATGGTCCGCAGGGTGTTGCGTTCGCGCCACGCGAATGTAACGGCTTCCTCCAACCATTGTTTTCCACAACAAACGGTTTTCCTCGAGGAGCCACACGGTGTTTCCTTTTTTTCTCTCCTTTTTGCCTCAGGTGTTGTTCTTATGTGGCCTTTCTCCGATGCGATCGATTTCGTTCATAAGTAGCAGGCGTTGCCTTCGATCATCCTTTCGGTTACAAGTGGAATAAAAAACAACACGAGGAAAAACCCTCAACAAACATCAGGTTTTTGACGCTCGGGTGATAACATCATCGGATCGTGTGGACGCTTTGGAACTTTGTTGAGGACCACCTTGGGAGGTGCCTTGTCCGTTTCGAGCGAAATAGAACGCTTGAAAAGCTTGTAAAAGGCGGCCGCCGATCGTCATCCGTCAACCCTTTTTTTTTTTTTTGAAGGACCCGGCCTGGTCCCGGTGCCATCATGCGTGTAATTACAATTTCTCTAATCCTTCCTCCTTTTTACCCGCACCTCCGACTGCCCTTCGGTGGCCATTTACATTTTCATTCGGTTACATTCTATTTCCACTCGGGCCCGCGGTGTCGATGTCGAGCTCGAGTCTACCACGGATAGTGTCATCCCGAGCGTTTGCGGCTAAGGAAGTTATGAAGAACACACACACATGTACCTAGCGAACGTCTCGGTCAAGCGATTCTTCTCGCGTCGAGTGAAAGAACACCGAAAACAAGTCTCATTCTCAACGGTATCAATCACCGGTCGGTTTTGGGTAACGATTTGATAATTTATTATTCCACGCTACACCTGTCCGTCTCGCTTAGGGTCCGCTTCGGTAGCATTCAGGCCATTCTCCTTTTCGGATGGTGAAGACGATGGTGCGAGGAAGAAGCGTTCAAGAAGGGCCGACCGACTTAGACGCGTTTTTCTTACGCAGCACGACGCAGGCGGCGCATGAATTACCAATCAGCAGTTGTTTAGTTAAACGTGACACCACAGTCGGTCGATGAATAAAACAATGATACCGATGCTGAAGGATGGTGTACCCCACCCTTTTTTAAGGCCACAGCCACAAGAAGGAATGTGTGTCCTTGGTGCTTTTGAATGTAAAATGACAAGTTAGATGTAATATTTCATCATTTTTATTCCATTCTTAGCATCGATCCAAGTGGTTCTTTTTTAATATAAGGGAATGTTAGGAGGAATTCTTGGCAGCTGAAGATTCATTTCAAGTCTGCGTTAGTCGAATTCATAACGGACGAGACTTTGGATGGCGTAGCAGATTTTTGTTGGCCAATGTCGTTCTGATTCTATATTTAATACCGTCAATTGAATGTTATAAGCGATTGATTTAAGATAAAATAGGGACATAGAAAAGGCTAGCGAATGGAAGACTTGATAATGAAAGATATAAAACCATAAATACAATAGATCTGTTGTTCCTTAAGCGTTGATAAACGTTCTGTTTAACAAAAGCGTATACTTAATAATTTAATTTATCCTTTTCGATCCCACATTGTTCTTCTAATACCTGTAAAAGTCTTCCGTAAAGCGGAAAAGCTTTTATTTGTGGCACGACATTAATAACCCAATTTCGGTTATAAGATGTAAACAAAAGGGATGCATCAAAACGCTTCCACGGGTAGCCCGTACGTGGTAAGTTTTTCAAGCTGGACTCACTTCATTCTCCTTGAAGAAATTCTTCATGGAAAGACCACCTGCAAAAGAACGAAAAACGTTTTCCGACCACAGACAGATGTGGATCGGAACCCTTTCCTACTGTTTTGATGTTGAATGCGATATCAAAACCGCAACCTCCGCGTCAGCTGGACTGAAATGTTCGAAGGCGTGAAGGCAGGATGAAAAGATAGTAATCATCCGGCACAGCATTTACGTGACCGATTCAAGGAATGACGCGACAATACAAATCTGAGCAGATGACGATAGCTTCGGAGCGGGACAATCGTTGCTAGGTTCTTCAAAAGAAAAACGTTTAGTGGATCAAAACATTAATTTAAGTAAACAATAAAAACGATTTAAATCAATTTGAGATAAATGCAGGCTCAATTAGGAACATTTGAAATTGTTCCCAAATGTTCAAAACCCAGAAAAACGTAGGCAATCCTTTTCAAAATCCAAACCTGACCCCGCGGTTCTTAGCTGGTGTGAACAAAAACACACGAGCAGAATCCATCATTAATTCAGCCCACGCTCATCAGGACTCTGAATGTTTTATCGGCCAGGTCCGCAATTACGGGTTCGCCCGGTAACAAATCCGAAAAACCGGAAGCGTGTAGGTAGCGTGACCATTTTGAGCGCAAACACCTCGAGAGAAGGAGCAGCGACACAATTTGTCACCTTAATGGTGAGAAAGGGGGGGGATGAAAAAAGCAACGAAAACTACAAACAAATCCGGAGGAATGGAGTGTTGCTCGATATTCACGCTTAATTTCTGATCTCTTTCCCATTTCCCATCGAGCAGCGGCCGTTTATTCGTTTCGGTTTCCTCGGCCATGTCGGAGGGAGGCTCGTCGCGAAAAAGCGCGAACAGTGGCAAGCTTTTAGCGCACGGAAGTGCCACTTTTTGGAGTCATTTGGAGTGTGTGGAAAAGAAAGAGAGAGAAAGAGACAGGGTAGCAGAAAACTGGAAAGATACTTGAGAAAAGAAGAAGCCTTTCCATCTTTTCTAGTTTTTAAGAAATTCGGAGGCTCCTCCTGCTATCACCGGTGAGGGTTTCTGTAACTCACGTTTCGCTCAGCCAATCGCCGAACAGCACGCCCTCCGTGAGTCCCATGGACCGCAGTTCCAGCGAAAAAAAATGAGTTACCCTCGCATCGAGCGTAATTTATGAGGCGTTTCTCTCGTGATGTACATTTTTCTCACTCTGACTCACGGGCAGGAAATGGCGGTAGTGTTACAAATGAATTACCATCTCACCACGCCGCTTCAAGCTGGGTTGATTATCAACCGCAAGGTGAGGTGGTGTGTGCGAGTACCAGCACGTTATGGTATGCGCTCTTCAGCAAACCTCCTTTTCGTCCTTGGGAAAATACCACTCGCCTCTTGCTCGCCTCTTATCCGGAACAACAAAACTGCATCGAATTGTGCAGCGGCAAACGGCAGAAGCACTTCGGCAATTGATTTGTGTCCATCCCCTCACCTTCTCCCCTTTCCTCCACCCTCAAACGACACAGACACATTCTCACGACGCAACCTGCCACCGCGAAATCGGTCGGACTGGCTTCCTCCTCCTCACCGCCTTTTTGTGGTGCATAAATAAACTTTTTACACCGTAAAACTTTAATGCTGTGCAACTCGGATGCAGAACCCCGGTGTGTGCAGCGATATTTGCGTTTTATGTCGGGCCGGGGTTATTTTTTCTTGCTGTTTGTTTTTCTGTTTGACTTGTTTTCCATCGGCGTTGCACTTCTCCCGCTCCCTTCCGCCGAGTCCACTGGAGCAATGTTCTGCCTCTTTTGTTTGTGGCTCCTTCGGCCTTGTTTTGTTTTTGTCCTGTTTTCAAATCCGTGACGCTTCCTGTCGCATGTTTGTGGTTTTTTTTTTGTTTTCGTGAAGTGCTAGTGTTTTTCAAGGTGATTTGCGTGAAAAATACTAGCTCTACTTTATGTAGTTTTTCTCACATTTGAGTTAAGAAATTCTAAAACGCTTTTTGTCATTCACTTTTGTGCCGTTCAAGAACATGTTATTCCTCAGAAAAACTAGGCTCCTTGAAAATAATACAGTCGGTCAAACCGTACGTTACGTCGGCTGGCTCTTGCACAATAAATGAACTGACATCAAACATTCCACTTGATGTTCTTCTAACCCAATGTTTATCCGGTGGCCTTTTTCCCAAAGGAAGCCGGGAAGGGGGGGAAATTGGAACGGTGATTGTGCACCTTGCCCAATGACAGGGTGAGCCTGATGTTGAGTTTTGCAATGACGACTTGGAGCGAATGTTTTCCTGGATTGGAATGCTGCTTGAAGGTGACTATGAAACAGAATATTTGATGTAAATCACTGCTTACTACGATATTTCTGTATGACTGTTGTTAGGCGGAAATCAAATGGTAAAGCGTCTGATGCCCGTTCAGGGAAAAGCGATCGTTGCGCTTCCTCGTTGACGGTTGGCTTTGACCTAGCTTTTCTTTCCACGGAAAACGGTCCCTTCTGTCTTTTTGTTGGAAAAATCGATTGTTTACCTCCTTCCGTGTGGTGTCTACAAAATCACGAGCTCATAATTTCAATTGACTGCAATAGAGTGGTTCAACAACTCGGATTAATCGTATGATTATCCCACTCCGGGGAGAAAAAAAAAACAAAACCGCTCTTCTCCATTATCCCTTTCACGTTTTCCGCCATGTTTCCGATCCTCCAAGTGATTCCCGTACCCATCACCAAGATTAAAGCGGAAACAGGTTTTATGATCTTTCCCGCGCGCGATTATATTAAGAAGCGCGGTTGATATTTAATTTATATTTTAATGCATTTCCCATGCCACGGAGCATTAATTCGTCCGGTAACGGGCAGGACGGGGAGGGGAGAGGAAGTGAATGTAACAATTTAGCCACTGTTGCTCCCGTCTCGAGTGGATATGGATGCAGTTTTTATGACCCGTCCGAAACGATGGAGCTCCGACAAGTAGCAAACACTTTTATGATGTTCCATCTTCCATTTAGCAACTTGTTTTAGTTTTACAAGGAAATTTTGTTTTCGTAAAATATAAAATACTGTCTTTAGTTTCCTCATTTCATTTGGTTATAAAATTTACATTGTCAATAACATTTTCTTAAACATTGTTTCATGTTCACTGGTCCTTCTTTTAATGGATGGAGCAAAATTCCTTGGATCGATCAGGTTCGCAAATGTGATTAGATCTCTTAATGGTGAGAAAATCGATCCTCTACCCTCCCCAACCTCATCACCAGTAAGAAGTCAACCAAGGATTGTGTCTGCGCGGGCAAATGTTCGTTGCTGCATGTTTTCTTCCACCAGTTTGCAGCCCCATTTCCATTCCATTCTCGTCGAGTCTGTCGATTGGCGTCCTGCTCGGGGGATTGGTCCTTTTGGCCACCATTAGTCCGGCCGATGCCTCCGGGTTTTGCAAAATGTCGCCGTTCAGGCGCGCAAGAGGTGTGGAAAGCTGCGGTTTGGAAAACAAGAAGATTCCTCGGCGACAGCGAACCCCCCTTTGGCCGAAGATTAATTTTCTGGAGGAGTTTCCGAGTTGAGAAACGGGCTCGAGCAATCCGATCGGTGGGCAGTGGCAAAGCCTGCCTGCATTAGTCTGCTCGCCTTATGTGCTGCATGTTTGCACTTCATGTTGTTATTTCCATTTCCACTCGATCGACGCCGGCTGCTCGCCACCTTCGCCTCACTTCCCAGAAATGAAAACTCCTCGTCGAAACTCGCTCCTCTCGGACCGCGTGCCCGAAAGTTGCTGCAAACCGGTGAGTTGCTCGCCTTTTTCCCGCGACGGTGGAACCCGCAAATGGACTGACATGACATCGACATTCGGTGTGAAGCGATAAGGGTTAAAATTATTGATCGTTGCTGTTCAGCTTTTATTGCATGGACTTGCGTCGCTGCTCGATTTAAAATTACCTCCGCCCAATACACACACACACACACACATCGTAAGGGTCGAGGGTCTGGGAGCATGCAAAGTAAAGCATGGAAATCGAAAAAAAGCAATCGTTTGAAAGTAGACAGGATAAGCGAAGAATACTTCTGGTGTTTTCCTCTTTAAGTATAATTAATTACTCCGGAGCAATCTACAGCTTCTTCGGGCGCAAAAGGAAGCGTCGTGTTTGCTATCGAACCTGCATGATGTATTTCTTTTTTCGAATATTAGATTGATTTATGATGACAAAATCAATGAGAGCACAAATCAATGGAACAAAGGGAAGCGGCCATGAAACAAAGCAAATTAAAGGAAATACTTTGTGTAAGGAATTAGATGGAGAGTTAATTATGAAACGGAAATGAAAAAAATAGATGTAACAAAAACAACTCGGTCAAGAAAAGGAAGTGATATGCAAAGTGTAGTAAATAAATGGTTCAAAACGAAACGAAAATGTTGAAAAGAAAATAATTTAACAATTAGATAAATTCTTTTAACGGAGAAGAATATATCAATAGGCTCCGAAACATATTCAATAAGAGCTAATTGAATAAGTATCCAACTTTCCTCTCTCTCGCTACCACCTCGATATTCTGCAACAAAGTTAAAACAACTTCAACACCTCTTCGGAACGGTAGAAACACCAGGGCATCGAACACTTCATCGGGTTCGAGTCAAATCGAATTGAATGAACGAATAATGCAATCATCGTGCGTAGGTGCGTCCTTTGCCGGAGCCCAGCTTTTATGCAGAAGTTGCAGCGTGCGGATCTTTATGGGCGCGGTGACCATCGACTTAACGATTACTGTCGCACCGGAACGGGCCGGACGCCTGCATCGGAACGGTCGGGCATTACTATTAAAACCCATTTCCCAAGGGGGGGGGGGTTGCGAAAAATTTACACAATCAACCCGACGACAAATGGACGGCGTCGTTTCCCAGGCCGTGGCGGAATTTTACACCCAGTGCCGCCCGATGTCGCTTGGGTTAAATAAAGCCATTTAGTGCTCTATCGTATGTCAGCGGCAATTGCGACGAGGAGGAGGAGGAGAAGGAGAAAGAGGAGGTTGAAGAAGGATCGAGTCGGTGGGAACAAGATGGTGGCAGATCCGATCATTCCGCAGTACTTTACGGTCGCTTTTCGTGGCGCAATGCGTTCTCGCCGTTCTGGATAATAAAAATAAAAATTAATCAGCAATTCTCGCTTCTAGAAGATAATGGTACCGACGTCATGAACCTCAAGCATTTGCAGCATACAAAACCCCCCTAGGAGTCTTTGGAATGTTTAACAGTTCGTATAAGAAGATGGAGGAAATTTGAGGATTAAATTGTTAACCACAGTTAGAGAAGAGCGCAAAAAGGTTTTCGCATGTGGAATGTTTCAAAATTTAGAACTAGTAGTTCAATACGTAATTATTTATTCAAAATTTTAAGCTAAATTAGTAAACCACGCAATGAAAAAGTTCACTTAGACCAGGGATGTCAAACATGCGGCCCGCGGTCCCTTAGAAACCATACACCGAAAGTTTGGATCCTAGAGTATTGGCTTTCGTTTGAACAGCAACATTGTTTTTGGAATGGTTTCACGAACTACGAATTGCAAGAGAACTAAACGAATGTCAATTTAAGCAATAAGAAAGTGATATACAACTTTGATCCACATCACGCCGATACATAGAGGTTGACAAGAGCAAAGGTTTTACACAGATTTTTCGAGACAATCTAATAAATAGTGTTCATAGAAAACAAACGTTATGAACCACAAGAGCATTCTAAATAAAATAACAGATGTGGAGCAGTAAATCGTACTAAAGTAAAATAGTTGTAAATTCTTTACCAAAATACACAAGAGTGTAGTGTTGAACTGCAACGTAAATTGAAATAAACTGGATTTGAAATCGTTATAATTTGGAAAACGATCGGTCAAGAAACCTTCTCTTTTACTCGAAATTGTAATTTTTTTAAGAAGCAATATAATATAGAAAGATGTGAAAGTGTTAAACATGATTGACTGTTAAGATAAAACTACACTGATAAGAACATATTTTCATCAATCCAATCAATTATACCCTTTGGCCCGCGAACCTATTTCGGGTGAAAATGCGGCCCGCGAGGTCAAACGAGTTTGACATCACTGACTTTGACTGTCACCATTCCGCCAAGCAATTAGAGTAATAACAATATCCATTTTTGCAGCTTTCGAGCGGCTTCGGGGGATCTGGGATATATTTTATCGCTCACAATAGTCCCTTTCATCGGCGCTTCGGAAGAAAGGCTCGCCACACTTGGCGCACACACAGTCGGAAACCGAACGCGACCGGGCCACGATTAAGCCGTCCCTTGCCTCGGCTGAAGGTGTGGCTGATGATGACTTCAATCGATGAATTATGTAAATGAGACGCCGTTGGTAACGCGATACTACGTGCGCTGGGCGACTGCACAGTGAAGGACACGGAAAGCGCCGCTAGTACTACTTGACCTTACGCTTGTGTCGGTGTTTGCTGCAATGCAGAAGGTACGATGCCTTTTTTTATATCCTCCTTTGCCGTTCTCGGGCACTGCACTGTGCGTGTGCTTGTGTTTATATCGACTACGTTGGCCACTTGGTCGGGGGATACTTGCAGGGGATGTAATAAAATAATCATCACCATATGACCATCTTTTTTCCGGAGCCCATTTTCCCATTCACGATGCGTCAATTAATTATCAGTAATTGGCCATGTTCGATTGCGATACGTGGACACCGAGAAAGAGTGGCTAAGTGCGGTGCATAAATTTGAAGCAGGACGATTCTGCGGACAACTGGCTGCGGCTAGTTCGACGCCCTTGCCGAACCTGGGGGCACCCAGAGCACAATGGGGATGAGTTTTCACACCCCGGTGCCTAATGGTGGCACCGATAAATATTCCTCCATTTTGTCCCCCCCCCCCGAAACACCGATGCCTTTTGTTCGCTGGTGCGAAAAGTATGCGGACAGCTAACGAATGCTGCAAATGTGTGTTGTTGCCTTGTGCTGAGGTAATAATTAATTTTGCTACCATCTGACAGTTTAAATGGTTCGGCTATAGCTTTTTCCACGTTCCTGTTTTTTCCCTCCGGGTCGTTTCTTTTGTTCGGTTCCCGTAAACCACCGGAAGCATTCTAAGCCACAAAGAAAATGACCAGCTACGGGTGATTATACATACCCTGGGATGTTTCTTTTGGTGTGACATATTTTTCTACACTTCTTTTCCGTGCGGTAAAGTTACACATCAGTACATTAATAATTGAAGGAGAAGACTGGGGTAATGAAAGAGTAGCCAACGTTGAACCGAATGGTGGATGTCAAGCACGATTAGGACGATGAGTTCATCAAAGGGAGTTTCCTGCAAAAAGAAGCAACAGAGAAAGAACATAAAGGATTAAAGAAGGTATTTTCTCATTTGATAGGTGTAGGGATTGAGCCGAGCTAGATGAATATTTAGAAAAATAGTAATAATGAACGTATTGATCGAAATTATAAACGAATGAAATTCGAATGCCAGGCAAAGACAAATTAAAAGTGAAATCATTCGCTAGATAGTTGGCAACGAAAATTGGAAGAGCGAAGGCCTACTACGCGATGGATCAGCATATTGAAAAAGATGAACAAAGTAGACATTGAAAAACGAAAAGGATTGAACCCTCAGTCTTGTGATTGAATTTGAATTTGAGAGTGGATAGTGAAAATGGAACAAGTAGTTGAATTTGGAAGTTGAAATATATTGAAATAGAGAATTAATCCGAGAGATCACAATAGGAACAACAATTCATGTTCCAACTCAGGTTGAAAGTGCTAGTAATTTTGATAAAATCCCTCAACTTATTTACATACAAAGTCTCCAATGTTGCCTCGAAGGTCCGGATTCCTTCGTATCCGTTCTGCGCGTCTTTGCTGATTTAACGCCCGCGGAGATCACGCCAATTAAAACCTAGCCTCCGACCAAAGTCCCTTCCCTCGTGGTAATGAGAACCGTTGAAACCTATGATCATGATTAACAGCGACGGTGTCGATCCGGATGTGGCGCAAAGGTAACCCTTTCCGGATGACGTCGAGACCCTAACTTGAGCTACAACTTGGCAATAATGAGCAATAATTATTCGGGTAATGAATTTAATTGCCATTTGCTCTTTTTTAAACTTCCCTTTCCTGTAGAACCATCGCGTCGATGGCGACGATGGTGCACATGGGGACTGTTGAGAGATCGAATCGTTCGGAAAACCAATAATAAAACACCCATTAATGGTTAGTTGGTGCAGTTGTTTACACGTTCCGCTTCCCAGCGCAGGTTCAGACGAAGATTTGTAGTGAATAAAAGTGTCAATTGCACTCGACGCTGTTGGGAAGCTTTCAACATGAATGGACAATGTTAAATTACAATTTTAATTTATATAGATGCTGTAGATCTATATGGTACTTACGAGAAAGTAATGCATATGACCTAAACATATTGTCTATCATAAGTTTCTCCTGCGTATCTCACCCTTCAAAAAACAAAACGAAAAACATTTATTTTACACCCGTTTTTGAAAAACACACTGTAACGAATTAACTGAAACTGAACCTAACAATAAATGAAACTCCAATTTGTGGCGGCACTAAACATTAACAAATTACCCAAATGACCGTTGGGCTGCAGCTTTCGGTAGTGCGCTTCGCATTCCCTGCGGCGAAGAATGAAGTGTACAGTTCCAGAGGTTGAACTGACAAAAGTTTCCAAAGAGTAAATCAATCTCTTCCCTTCACTTCCCTGGAAACACCCCCGCCGAGAGGCTATTAGCGGTTCCCCCGGTGAAGGTGAAGTCCCGCTCCTGGAAGACATTTTTCTTCCGTCTCGCATTTGATGAAGCGGTCGGATTTGTGTGTTTGCTTAGCCGCGACCGACAAGGATCTAATGTATCTCTCTCTTTCCCGTCGGTATGGTTCGCGGTTGTTAGCACCTCTTTTTTCGTCCGGTTTCTTGGCCTAAAGAGCGTCATTTTTGTCAGCATTTATCGGTAACACCTTCCGTATCAGTCATTTGTTTGTTTTCCATCCATTCTAGTCGGACAGTCGGGCCTTTTTTTTCACCCTTTGCAACGGGTTTTATTGTTACATTTTTCATCACACAAGCGTTTAGGAAAACGCCGCAGCCGCTCACCGAAGAGGATGGACGCTTCCAAAGAAGTTAAAATCACACCTAACCACCAGACAGAGCACCATTTCTATTTCTCCATAAGGATAATCATGGTACGTTTGCTACTTGCTCGGGGAGCAGCTCTGCTTTCAGGGTAGAAGGATTAGAGGAAGCGAGAGAGAGTATAATTAACTTCCCCCCACAAAAGGTCCACACCTCGTCGTGCCGGAATGACTACACACACACACACACACACACATGAGTGTACGTTTCTGTGGTGTTTTTCTTCTTTGTCTCGTGTAGGTGGACTTTAATCTTGGGGGAAGGACGGAGATGGGGTGGTGAAGATGCTCTACAAGACATTTATATCGGTCCGACTATCGGATTGACCACAACGACCACGGTTCACTCGCGGCAGCTTTTCTTAAAGTGATCCATTAGGTGTGATGATGAGTAGGATTATTTAAAAGTCACTTTTTGGAACTGGTTTTAGAAATTTAATATGTGTTGTATTTAAAAAATATAGATTGAGTTGTTTAATCAAAAGTGTGATATATTTATAGTCATTTAATCATTGTCAATAAATAAGTTTTTGGAAAATGGTACCAATTCATAATCACATGAAACATTCGTACTCATGAATCATATAACACCGGTTTGAAGTAATTTCAATGACGACGACTGGAAAAACAAATTGTAGGTAACTGTTGAGTTCACCCTCAGATCCGGAGTGCCGCAGGAAGCGGGCTGCCGTCCGAAACCCATTCCATGGCGGTGTGATTTTCTGCTCAAAGATGATAGTGTTGATAGGAAGCAACTGCGCAACCGAACTCATTCCGAGCCATTCCCGCCAGTTCGACCGGGCGTTATCCGTTTTCGCTGCAAAAGTGGCATCCCCATATCTTGCCATAGGGTCGGGGAAAGGGAATGGGGGTCAGTCACGGTCGAGGTCGGCTACTCCCTCGGCTGCCGTGAGGATGAATGGGGGAAGAGCAGGGCAGCAATAAGACGACGAACGCATGCCCTGTGACGTCCCGCATGTTGGTTGGCGGATTGAAAGACGCAACGGGGGAGGGCGAAGGAAACCAAGCGGAAACGAGCTCGAAGAGAGCGCACAAAACGAACGAAAAACAGATTCCGCACAGCCACGAATGGTGTTCGGGATCCGGAGAATGGGGCATAATAATTCATAATATAAGTGTAAGTAGCAATAAATGAGCAAGCGTTATATATTAATCGATGGTTGGCAGCTTCCAGCTCGTGGAGGAGGCCCTTGTGGGTGTGTGCGCACGTACGTATGGCTGTGTGAATGTGTTTTAAAAGCCATTATTGAAAGACACGACAAAGCTGCCCCGCGGAATGGAAGCAATATTGGTAACTCGAGCAACATGTGAAGAATGGAATAGAGTTCGTATGGAAAGAGGTTGAGATTGTTGACTGACTTGATGGGGGAGGGAGGTGTGAGGGATGGCGCATGATGAGTGCTAAGTAAGCAGCAGTGATGGCGGACGGTAGCCATTCGGTTTAAAAAAACTAAACTAAATAAACCTAGAATTTGTTCGTTCTACAACTTGGAAAAATTTTACTTTGATCTTATCATTCAACCCTAAAGAAGACCTAGAAAAGAAGAGAGTTTAATGTTACTTTTATTCTTTTCTGTTTTGATACTCGATGGTTGTTTTTGAAATTGCACTTTTCACCCCGAACTCGGATTGATTCTTCGCTACGATAAAACAAAGGTAGCAATTTTCCGACGGTTAAAACATTTCCATTCTTCTTAATCTCGATTGCCTTCGCCCGACGGCAAACTCGAACCCGATACGGGGACACGATCATCCCCTTTTCGCGCCGGTGAACAACGACCCTATTTCTCCCTTTTTGACTCCGCTGGAGTATGTATCACGTGCCCTCGGGGCCCTTGGCACAACCACTACTACAGAGCCCTTCGCGATGGGCAGCTTAAAGAGCACGTAAAGTTAGCCTGGTGTGACCAACAATTTGCCCCGAAACCCGCGGGAACCCCGTGTGTGTTTGGTCGATCGCTGCCATCTTGCTCACACTCACCCGACGCTGGCCGCGGTCCAATCGAAAGCATTTCTTTCTCACGCCCTCACGCCTCCTTTTGCCCGGTCCAAATGCGGTGCACTCAACCGAATGTCGGATGGGAAAATGAGTTCGAAACCCGTCAAACTTTTGCCGGGTCAAAATGTTGGACCAGTGTTGTGGGAGAAAATTTGTCAAACTGTTCGTCAAACCGTGAATCGAAGCATTACGTGCGGTAGTGCCTTGTGTAGTTGTGTGCGTGTGCGAGCAGAAATTCGAGTGCATCGAATGCAAGCTGCAATGCATCGACCTGCAAGAAGGCGGAGCGAGTTCAAGTTGAGTTCCGATGAAAAAGCACCGTCCACTTCTCTCGCTCAACCTCACTGGCTCACCGAGCGTCTCGCTCCTTCTCACTTGTCACATCCCACGTCCCGTAAGCTTGCGAGCAGAAGCTCTCGCGTCGTCGCGTGCTCACGGGTGCTTGATTTTGTTCAAACCTTTGGTGCTGCTCGTTTCCTGCTTAGCTTCAGTCTCGTTCCGATACCAGCGCCGTCCGCATCCTACGCTTTTCTCGCTCGCTGCTGCTGCTGGTCCGGTCCGGTCGTTCATCTGTTGTGCGTACGCGATCACCCGTTTTTTTCTCCCCGTGCGTGTGCTTGCGAGGTTCTGGTGTTCTTTTGTGGATGGTTGGTTTTCATTTGTTTCTCAAATTTGGTTGATTGTGAAGGTTTTTTTTTATTGTTGGGGGCTCGTCAAACCATTGTTTCTATCGAAATGAACCAATTTCAGTGACTTGATGCAAAGTTTAATCTTGTGTGTGGTATATCAGAGGTAATGGGAAAAAATTAAAAAGAACGTATTAATTTATGAAAGACAAACAACAACATTGAAACAAACTTGGCAAGTGTAAAAACGAAAAGAAAAACGACTTAAAAAGTGCGTTTGAAGTAAAAAGAACAACTACACAAAGTTGCGAACAAGAAAAACAAGCCACAACTATTTAGCCTACCGTAAAACATTCCTGTTCAGTGTAACTACCACCCAAGGTGACGTTTGCGAGTGCCTTAACTTACGCCGTCGGACGTGTGGAGTAACGATAAACAGAATCGTTAACCTACATCGTGCGCTGATAGCGAAACCTATCACCATCAGTAGGCAAACGGATTTCCAACCGCCGTGGGCCATGGATTCCAGGACCGCCATTTGATAGTGTTCCCTTGGGACAGTTTTATGCCACCTGCCATGACAGCTAGTTCGATGGAGATTTTTCTTTTCGAGGGAAAAAGGCTGTCGGACATTTGAGTGAAGGTGTGAAGGAGGGGGTGGCACATGCCTAAAACCAGAGCTGTTCCGGCAATGGCATGCTGTATCAAATCCAATCAGTCCGCAAACCGACCGGGCCTCCCTCACCCTCCTTCATTGGCCTTCCATCAAATAGTAACGCGAAAATCTAATTAACTAATTAATTATAGCTTCGCGTATCAAAACGCATACAACGCACCTTGTTCGTTGGCGATCCAAAGACACCTTCACGATCGGTCCCGTGGGAGTGGGTGCTCGCGGGAAACGAAAGGTGCCCCTTTGACCAATTAAGTCTACCGGGGCATGCCAACATTCCGGAATAGCCCGTTTGCAAGTGTCAGCAACTCTTCGCTGGGCTGGGCAGGGATCCTTAAGGGTGGGATGGAAAAGTAGTTCATCCGATCGGCAAAGAGATCGCCTTTTTTTCCCCCATTTGCGATGAGTTGCTTCATTTCCGTGCTGCTCTATTTTACCAATGCGGGTTTGTATATTATACTTTTCTGTTGCTTTTGGTGCAGGTGTTTGACGTTGCGTCTGCAGAGAGGAACCCATCTCATAATGGTGCCGGAACAGACTTGCCCACGTGTCAGATGACGAACTTTTATGGAATGAAATTTCCCGTGCACAAGTGTGTGTGTGTGTGTTGTGTCGTTGAAGTGTTGTGTTGAGTGCAGTGTTTCCAAGAAGTGAAAGATAACGAAAAAACCACCCGCACCAGGGAAGCGCAATTGAGTATGAAGCACCGTGTGTTGAACAGATAGGAAAACACAGTGCAGTGCCAGAGCGTTTGCCACTGGGAAAACTCGCCGGAAAAGTCGCTGTAGAACGCAGGTAGAAACAATTGCAACTAGTTGCACTCGTCGGCGGTGCCAATACAGAGTGCCTCTCGACGCAGGTATAATGTTGATTGGATCGGCGATCGGTAGTGAGTTTGCCCAATTACCGAGTGCCCCGTGGAGCATGGAACCTCCCAGGGCTCCACTGCCCGGACAAGGATCGCTTCCACACCCGCCACCCTCGCTGCAGCTCTCACCGACCGGTAAGTCCGCAGACAAATGCTCTAAGAAAAGCCGTCGGGAAAAGTAAAAATGGTTCCTAAATGCAATTTAAAGGTTAAATTGTGCTCAAATTGGTCCCCACATAACAAACACATTGGAAGCAAATTGATATCGCTTAGACCTTGTGGCATGCAAGTGCACACCAACCAATCGTCCCAGGGAGTGTACATGAACAAACATAACAAAACACACCCCACCCCCCAGGGAAGCATGTCGGAGGGGCTCGTGGTCTGCTCATGTTCAATTCACCTGGTATCGGCAAAGGGGAACATGCAACAGAAATACTTGGGCCCGTTCGTGGCCGGACTGTCGATGGCCTCTGGGGGGAGCCCGCAGCTATGTACTGCACACACGTCCACAGGAAATGCATCGAAAGCGCAGAAAAATTAGCCACCGTACGCAGGAAACATGCAAGAGGAATGAGCCCCTACAAGCGACGCGGAGGGAAAGTTTAGAGTTCTTCGCTTCAGGTGGAAACGAGGGGAGGGTGTAGAAAAAAGGGGGGGGGAAGGTACCTTAAAAATTGATGCTCAATTGCATTGGATTGCACGAACGTTTACCATTCTTTCTGTGCACTTTCTCGAGATAGGAAAGTATGTTTACGTTGTAGGTTGGGCTCTGAATAGTTTTATTTAAACGTTTTCATTTACTTCTTTTGTAAGAACTTTGATAGTTAAATACTTACCACTTCGCTTCCAACTGTGAAATGAACTTCCCTCCTTCAATTACCATAAGCATTCCATGTCAAACAACAGGGGAACAAAACCTGTAAAATCAGATTGTTCCGTGTCGGGCAACGCCATACGTCAAATGCAATTCGTCTCAAGCAAACTAGTTGAAGAAATGGGGAGCGGGGGAAAAAAACAACCCTGCAGCTTCACAGCTCTGCTCGTGGTGGAAATCAATCATTTACCCTCCGAGTGACCACTTTTCGAGCGCAAACACGAACGCACATCTTGCAAAAGGAGGAAAGAGGAGATGAACACAGAAAAAGAAGTCAGCAAACGGCTCGAGAGAAGATCGATTAAAATTCAGCACGAAATTGATTTCCGGCACCGACCGGCTGGCTTCTTGGACTGCCGGGGCGACCACCGGAGCTGTTGACAGCCGCCCAGCGGGAGGGAGTCACCCTTTTCGAAAAACGGTGCATTTTCACATGCACTCGATGTGTCGATCAGATCCGACCAGGGTCTTCCAGATGCTCCGCGTGGTCGTCGACATTTCGGGAGCTCGTCGGTGGCATCGAAAAAGTCAATCGATTGTGTCAACCCCGGGCAACAACTTGTTAAACTGGCCGTTGGGCAGGTTGCAAAAACCAACTGAAAGTACAACTGACCGGGAGTCTAGCGAAGTTGACGAATTATGCGCCTTTGCGCGACAAGTGCGTAACTCATGCACGTCATGTTGCACCGTTGCAATTGGGAAAATAAAACCAAGCCGGCCGAAAACGGTGGACAGAAACATTCGAACATTTCTCTCTCTCTCTCCCCTTCTGTGTCCCTCTTTTTTTTTAGCCGTCACTCAGACACGCGATGTCCGTTGCGCCGTGTTTCCCAATGTGTGAACGACAAATTGATCATAAATATTGCACCGAGGCAGCGGAGCGAGCGGATGCGTGGTTGCTTACGATGCGCGTACGCTTTTCACGCAGGTTTTCCACTTTCTTTCGCGCGCATCGTGATCGTCGTCTGCCGTTTTTGTCCCCCCTCCCCACCCAATCATTCGCACATGTTCAAGAAGCTGCCCCGGGTTGTGGAATTGAATTTTGGGAAAGCGCTTTCGGTCCATGTCTACCCCATTTTCGCGCCACCCCTTCGTCCATCTTCCCGACATGGCAGGGTTGGTATTAATTCGATGTGAAATTGCGCTGGCGCATAATGTCTCCCTATCCCAGTGTGTTTTGTGCGCTTTCCAGTACGATTTCTCCGTGACATTCTTCTGCCCAAAGCCGAGTTCCAAAGCGGTCGGGAAATTTTAATGAATTAATATTAATTTATTCGCACACAAAATCTACCCGGTCCCCCCGAAAGGCGTCTCCGTGGGACTGGAGTAAGTCGTCGGGCAGTTTATGGAGCCGTTTGGTGGGTAATTGTTCGATCGTGTTACCTACTTGTAGGGACACTTTCCGCTTCAGCTTTTTCCTTTTAGAGGCTCAACTATTTTCAACGGTTTCTATTGCGTTTCAACTCTCTTCTGGTTATTTAAGAATTTTACCATTCCGGAGTATAATTAAAAAGCATGTTTATTCAATTTCTAAGGGACCACGGAAAGGCGCCCTTGGATGATTTCAAAACATTCATTCAAAACTTGTCGAACGAAATGTGAGAAATGTTTATCAAAAAATTTGCAACAAAACATGTGCATAAAGAATGGATGCAGTATTAAGCGATGCCTTTTTGCAACGTTTTGAGGAAGTTTGTCATTCCTTCGGCACAAGGATCCTTAACAACGCACGGTCGTTCTTGTGGTGGGCTTGGGGCAATTTTAAAATTCACAGCATCGCTCATAACCATGCCATGCCATGGGAGCACCAAATACCGGTGTGTGAAGTGTTCACCCCCCGGGTGCTCGCCACTCCACACCGAAGGAAGTGTTAATGGCCTGACAACCACAATCGATGACGATGACGACTCGGAGACCTCGGGACCGATCATATAATTGAATTTCACGTCACTTATGCGCCCAACGCAGACGCATCCAACTCGTCGAATTTCATCGGAATCGAACTCGAACACGAAGCGAACATTGAGAGATGGAAAAAAAACACCCATCCATCGAACTGCAACAGCAGGGCAACTCGCCCTCGGAGGGAGTTGTGAAAAATTTTAATTTCAAATTAATTTTAATTCGCCCGCATTCCCCCCTCGCGGGGCCTCTGACGATCGAGTGAGAAAATTGGCGAACGCGATCAGCGAGCGCGAAAACGGGTTAATGAATTTAATGTGTCACCCATTGTGGGTCGCAGCCGTCGACCGGAAAGGGCCTTCCTGGCGGGCGTGAAACTCACCGGAGCCCTCCGAACGGAAAACCGCCCTGGCTCCAAGTGCTAATAATAACGGCAACATTCGATGGGAAAGCTCGTCCGTTCGTTCCCATATCGGTGCCGGTTCGGGTGTTGTCCGACTAGTCGAACGTCGGGACTACAAGTTTTGATTTTTGCCATTCCAGACCAAACAAACGGCGCACACATTCCTTCGCATACTGGAGATGCGAGACACACACACAAAAAAACTAATGGCCAAAATGTGGTCGATAAAGCGCGTCCGGTGCCACCAAGCAGACGTCGTTCGGAATGCGCCAAATGTTGAGCATTAAAACCGAGGCACCCGGTTTCTTGAAGTGCAGTCTGCCAAAGTCTTATGATTTATGACATCGGACGCGCTTATTACGGTATGCCCAAAACAAACAAGGGTGCACTCTTTGGCAGGAACGGAACTTCATCGGGTTGCAGTTGTTCTGCTTCACATTGTGCTTTCATCTTCTGAAGAGTTTGACCCGTTTTTTATACAGATTTCTGTTTCAAATCTCCCATTAATTTAAAAACACATATAGAGCTACATTTCACGCGTAGAAATTCCCCCACAACCGTGTTCTTTTCGTTAACACTAGAGTATATTGCTTTGGAAACTTGCCCGAATGCTTTTTAGGGGTCTTTTTGACCCCAGTTTTGAAAACGCTATAACTTCACTATTTTTGAAGGTTTTTCAAATTCGTTAACTGTAACGTTTTAGTATATTTGTTGACTATCTTTTGGCGTTTTAAATTTTTTTTATGTACCACTTCACCATAGCAATTACACACATCACTCGGTGTAAACCAAAAAAGATCGATGTGAATCGAATTTCAATCCTTCGTTACTATGGGAATTGGCGTTATTTTCGATCTTTGAGGCCAATTTATGGCGTCATTTGTAATGGCAAAAAAATGATTTTATTTTTGAAATGTCCCTCAACATACAATTTTTCTAGCGTACACTTTTTTTCTGCACTTACATTACCGATTTTGAATAAGTAAAAGCTGTAAAAACTCAATTTCTCACCGTTTTTGCTTTACACCGAGCTAGCGAAATCATGAAAAAGATAGTCAACAAATATAATAAGAAGTAACAGTTTACGTATTTGAAACATTTTCAAAAATAGTGAAGTTATATTGTTTTACAAGTAGGGGTCAAAATGAACCCTAAAAAGCATTCTAGGGCTAGTGAAGTTGGTTGGCGGAACAGAAAAATCTCGAACAGAAAAATCTGAAATTTTTGTTTTAGATGTAGTTTTGGATTTTAAGAAAGGCCTTATTTTTTTTGTAAAAATATTCATCCGTTTTCGAGATAATAAAATCGAAAACTTTGTTGGGGTCAAAATGACCCCAAATTGGATTCTAGTGTTAAGGTTTGCAGTAAACTGCGAGCATGTCGACGTTCCCATGCCAATTTAGTCTGCTTTTGCACATCGAAACACCTACGTCAATACAATCGATCACTTCCATCATGGAAAAGCCCTTGATAAGTGCCCCTTTAAATTAGTGAACAGCACGTCAATTCAACTCCAGTGGTATACATCAACCGGGCCACCGGGAACTCTATGGGAAATGGGAAGAAACCATGCCGTGGGGCGTCCTTTTGTTTCTCCGGCTAATTTGTGCTTCCGTTCCGACATTTGTTCCACCATTGTTGGGACCCCTCGCGGAGTGAAGCTTCGTGTCAATCAAGCGCGGTCCTACTCCTCCTCCTCCCGGGGGGGCAGGAAATGTGGTGTGCGTTTTTTAACACCAAAAGTCGCACAGAGCTAACCCGCCTTGAGCTTGAGAAATGCCACCAGTTGGAGGCTCGATGATTGATTTACGTCGTTCCACACGATTCCAAATTACGGTATACGTTTCGGTAAAGCACCGGTGGGGGGGTAGAAGGGGAAGACGTGGTGGGGACAAATTAATTACACCCACCAGCATCGGGAAGGGGGAGGGTTTTTCTTCGGTGGGAAATTCGCAGTCGTGTTATTCCGAAACGAGTAATTTCCAATCGACTCGACTAATAATTACCATCGATCCAACCGTGCTGGCGTCGTGCTGGTGGTGGTGGTGGTGGTGATGGTGGTGGTGCTGGCGAAAGGTTATAGATATCATCATTGGGGTGGCCAACAAAATGGCGCTCATCGCCATGCTTCCGCGCGCAATTATGAATCGCCTATCGCGGGACTAGTTTCATTCCTCTCCCCCTGCGGGCGACATTTCGGAACGGGTGGAGAAAAGGGGACGAGTGAAAAAAGAAAAACGGAAAAACGACCTGGAAATTTTCTCGCTGGTGGTCTTTGCACGAAAGAGAGAAACGCACGAAAAAGAAAATAATATTTGCCCCTCACGATGGGCTTCAGGTGAGATGGTTTTTCTTCCTCTCATCAGCTATCTTACTCTTGCCTCATATCGATTTGCGAGCGAGAAAAACTGGAGCATGACCGATTAGAAACACACCTGGCCGGGTGGGAAACATCAACTTTTTGATAGTTGTACGCCGTGTGGTCTTCTGTTTCGTGATACGAAATGAAATGCATGTCCTTTAGCTTCTCAACCTAAATACTTCATTTGGATTGTTGTTAGCCTACTTTTCTTGATCCAGAACTCACACCTATCGAACCAACAATACCAATTGTGGTCTAGCACGAGCCGACGAAACACAATACCGAGTGTGATTTGAATATTTAGATCTCTTCGGGGTGAGTTCTTATTTTGGTGGTGCCCTTTTTGTGAATTTTCACACTTCCACTCCGGTCAGCACGTAACGCCTTTTTCAAAGTGAAAGATTTTCATAGTTCTAGACCCTGTTTTCCTTATTTTATTCCCCTTTTCTATCTTTTTCCAACTCTGCATGACGGCTTCAAGCTTGTGATCAATTTCATTGCCTTCTGCCTGGACTCTCGCTTGCTCCGTTGGCTCTAATTTAGCTGCCTTAATCTGATTATTGCGACTTTATCGCTGGCTGAAGTGAGGATTTACGGGATTTCGCAGTATAATCATCACCACGTACACATACACACACAGCTCGACGTAGGTGATAGTCATCCGGGTGCGATTTTGGTACGCTTTTCCGAACTGCCAGCGCTTCTAGCAGCGGCAAAATCGGTAATAGAAAACGCTCATTAGTGGGACGTTTAATCCAATAAAACAAACACCCGAGGCGGAACCCGCGCGCAATCCGACCGACCGAAGAGGTTTCGAATGGTGCGAATTCGGAAACCTGACACCGGGTGCGCGTCCCGATTGAGGTATTCCGAGAATCGTACCGACACTGTTTGCCTTAAAGACGAGAACTATAACTATATATGCATGGTAGTGTAAAAAGAGCTATTTAATAAGAAAGATTTTCAGAGCATCTTCTGCGAGAACGTTCGGATGACGCCATCTTTAAGGGAACAGCGATTACAGCGCAACCACATCCACCAAGCCTGGCTCTGTGGCTCTGGGGGGGAAAACATTCACAATCGTAGCCCACTTTGTCACGCATCGTGTTACATTTCATGCGCATGTTCACACGTTCCAGTGACTTATTAGCGGCCGAACCGGTACGGAACCCTCTCCCGCGGCACTAAATGGGCGGTTTGCATCCCCCTTCCCCCGAAGGAGGAGCAGGAACGGGAAGCCCTGGGAAATGGAAAATATGGAATTTCATAATTGAAGAGTAAGCCATCATAACCGCCGCGTCAATGTCGGTCGAGCGTCCTGCAATGGATTGCACGCCAGTTTGCGCCACCGTGCGCGGGACGTGCTTCTATTTTTTCGGGGTGTCGGGGATGCTGTGAGGGGAGGTGGGTACAGAACAACGTGTGTCCGTGACTCGGTTGTCATGTTCTCCCGTCGGTGATTGATTCGCGCGCCGTTGTTTGTTTTATTCCCGCGATCCGGCCCGGAGATAGCTCTCTCGCTGAGGCGTGAGGTGCTTTAAACACGATTACATCGACATCGGCGTGAAAAAGCGCCACGTCCGAAAGGCGCTTCGGGCGCAATTTGCACCGAGAAACAGCAACCGGCAGCTCATTCCGGCGCATATTCACCGGTCTCCGGTGATCATTTGCTTGCAAGCGAAACAAAAGACTTCAACGGGGCGGGTAAGTGACGAACCGGCCCGGTGTGTGTTTCGGAAGGATTCCTTTCCGATCGATCGTCGAAGGAGGTAAAATAAAAAAGCCGGCGAGGTAGAAAATCATCGACCAGAACGCCATCCGAGCGTCTGATATTCTGATTGATATAATGACGCGACATGATTGTTGTTGATGCGAGGAAGTTGATAACGCGTGAACCACACACATACGCATACACGTACGGGGCGGTACGTGACGGTTGTGCTTGTTGGTCTCCATTTAACAATCCGACGCCACCGGCCGACCACCAGCAGCGGTGTGTGCGTGCGTGTGTGTGTGCGTCTGCTTCTGTTTTTTTGTTGCCTTCCGTTCCTTTTGCTTGCGCGAACATTCAAGCGCACCGCGATCGATTCGATGAACATTCAGGATCGGATTCCGGCAGTCCCGCGCCCACACTTCCCCACCTCTGCGCTGCCTTCCACAATGTGCGGCGCACAAGAGCCACCGTTTTTGGCCACCGTTGGAGACATTCCGTCCGTCTGCGCCACACCAGAAGAGGAGAAGGACGAGGGGGAAGTTGCACCGCGAAGAGATGGGTTTTGCGATTTCGCGATAGCCAAGTTTCGTCCTCGTCAAACCCGATGTTCCTGGGAACGTTTTTATAAAAAAACGATCTAACAAATTAATGATGCTCCCGGACCGAACCGATCTTCCGCGATGCGAACAATCGATGCACATTCCTGCCGCTTGCCCGAACACTCTTGCAATCGAATGTTTATTCACTGCAGATTTTTCCCGTTCGGTAACCGGTGTAAAAAGAGACATCTGCTGGGTTGGCTCTTTCGTGTCTCGACTCCCGGCGCAACAATCAATGTCACTAAATGGGGCCTGCCCAAAAAAGGATATCCAGCGCGGGGCCAGGAAAAGTTGACGCGAGCGGACACACATTTGCTTCCAAAATGTAATTAAACAGGTTCATTACAATAAAACTTTATCGTATTTAAATTAATCAGGAGCTGGGTTTTTGGGGGGCTGTTTCTCGAAAAGTTGGCAACGTTTAACTGGAAGCATGCGTTTTGCAAGGAGAGAATTTTTATTTTCTCAACAATGCACACAAAAAGAAACACAAATACACGCACACATGAGAGCTGATGCCTTCCTTCCACGTGGGGGGAAAGGGCCGTCAATGCAAATGCAACGGGAAAAACATGACTTTATCGGAGTTGTCGTACATGGCATTTGGACCCTGCACAAGCGGGATTTTATATTATCATAAATTATTCAACACTTGACGATAACGATCTTTATGATGTAATTTACAGCAAATTAGTCACATTACCCGCCGGTGGTGAGTACCGGGCGAACGCCATCCGTCAACCCCCATGCGGGAAAAAGGTAACCCAAAGAGATCGAAGAGGATGATAACAAGTGGGAAAGAAGGAAAAAAACACCCCGTCTGGAAGATTCCGTTTTTGTCATATCGCGTTCTCAGCTTGTTGTTCAAGTGAAGCGTGAACAGAATCCGCTCCTTCGATCGGTCCGGGGTGCCTTTTCCGGCGCTCCGGGAACAACATTCTCCCACACGGAGGGGGGTGCGAAGGAAAAAATGAGATGATAATCGGGTGATTTTGAAACCGTATACTTTCGAGCCGAGCCGAGATGCCCCCCGAATGAAGCCGTCGCGCTGTTGTCCATCGTCCACTCCGTTTATCTTCATTTTGTGGCCCCGTCGTGAGTGTTTGCCTCAATGAAGCCCGCGACCCAAATGGCGATCGAATCGATTAGCGTCTTATCAAAACGAATGTCCACCGGCTTCGCAGCTTCTCCCAGCTTCGTCGAGGAGTTACCGGAGGAAGGGACTCCGAAAATTATGACTAATTATCGCCCGGTAGGACATCCAATCAGTGACACCGCGGGCGTCTAAGCGACAAACCTGACGAGCCGCCCACTTTCGCGCGAGCATGAAATAATTTAATATTTTCCAAGCCCGTGATAAAAAGCACCCCAGAATGAAGTGATGATAAGGTGTCACCACGGTGCCGTCCCCTTTCTTTTCCGCGTGTTGAGCATAAATTTCCCAAACCGGGCCGGGTTCGGGAAAGACTCTCCATTGACACCTGCGGCGACCATCGCGGTGTCGACATTTATCTAAGCGCTGTAAACAACGCAACTTATGGTCGCACTCCCAGTGAGCATCGAGTGGCACCGTTTGATTGTTGAGGCCCCGTTGTCGGAACACGACCAACACGTTCCTCAAGAAAATATTCCAATTCCAAACGGTGGAACCCAACCGCGAACGCTCGGAATCAATCTCCCCGGCCAGGAATGTTTGCTAATCGAATTCATAGACGAAGTAGATTCAGTCGTTGTGTTTGTATTTGCATAAAATATCATTTAAGGAAAGTCTTACCCAAAAAAATGTGTTGTTTTCGAGTTCGAATTTGTTACGAACAATCCCTTGGGAGATGCTCTCTCGGAGGCTCTAGTGAAGTAATTAACGATATTCCAGGAATGAGCGTAGGAACATTTCATTCCTACAAACCGCTCTACCCTGGGAAGCGGAAAAATGCAACATTACCGAAACCCTCCCTGGGGGGAGCGCAAGAGCCGAGCCGGAACTCCCCGGAGGCTCATTCCTGAAGCCGATGCCTCGCCGATTGCCTCGCATTCGCACTTTACCCGCGCTTGCTCATGAGCAACGATTTCAGTTGCGTGCGCAACATAAATTATTCTCAATCTTCACGTCGCGGCCCCGACATTTCAAACACTTCCCCCCCGAGGGGCTCAGGAGCCTGAGGGGGTAGTGGTGTTGGTGGTGCGGCGCTTGGAGAATGGTTTCCTTAAGGAAAAACTGAGCTAAACAAGGAAACTAGTGTGGCTTTAGATGATGGGCTTCATTGGTTCGATTTGTTCGAAACGTCCCGCTCGCGTTTCCCGTGATTCGAACATTTGGTCGGAAGGGGTGGGGTGGGAGTGTTGTGGGAGCGACCGATCCGGTCGCTGGGAAAAAGGGCAACTTTCCGATCCTCGACGGTTGGCGTCCAGTTTTTTTTTCGAGGCCAGCTTCTCCGGTTTCGGTTCGAAAATTCCTGGAAATTTCCATAATGGGTAGATTACTCCAGGTAGAAGTCACCCTGGCACTGGTTTGGTCCCCCGCGTCCCATCGCGTCTAGTGATGGGTTCTCGGAACCGAACCCATCACCCAGAACCGCTTCCGAGCATCTTTAAATCGGCTACGATTCCGGCTTAGTAAAACCGGAGCCGTCCGGAGTCGTCCGGAACCGTCTTGAACTGTCCGGAGCCGTCTTGAACGTCCGGAGCCGTCGGGAGCTGTCTTGAACTGTCCGGAGCCGGCCGGAGTCGTCCGGAACCGTCCGGAGCCGTCCGTAGCCGTCCGGAACCGTCTTGAACTGTCCGGAGCCGTCTGGAGCCGTCCAGAGCCGTCCGGAGTCGTCTGGAATTGTCCGGAGCCGTCCGGAGCCGTCCGGAGCCGTCCGGAGCCGTCCGGAGTCGTCCGGAGTCGTTTGGAACCGTCCGGAGCCGTCCGGGACTGTCTGGAGCCGTCCGGAACCGTCCGGAGTCGTCCGGAGTTGTCCGGAACCGTCCGGAGCTGTCCAGAGCCGTCCGGAGCTGGTAGACGGCAGCCGGAGCCGGCACCGGACAGTTCCGAGCTCAAAGTGCTGCACTTGCCTTACGGAGCTGCTTCCGATATTGGTGGAGTCATTCGGAAGCGGTTCCGGTTTTTTGTCGAATTTACCCATCACTAGACGCGTCCTCCAGCCCTTTTCCCCTTCCTCCTTTGGCGAACGTCTTCAAATGGCTAGGCTCGGGTGTATGTTTTTCGGCGTCCCTTGGGGGATGCATGTTATTATTCGAAGCGTACCCCCGGTATGCGGGACGCCAAGGGGAAGGGGTGGGCACGCAAAACGAGGGCACTAATTTCGCCGACGTGCACTCGACCTGCGCACCCGGTTGCGCTTAATATGAAGTTAATCATTGTCCAATGGCAAACTGTAGGCGCGCTTTCAATTTCTTTCCACCACCATCGTCTGCTTTTTTTCCTTCTCTCTCCACCTCTCGAGAGAGAGAAACGGAACGTGCGTTCCGATGGGGTCTAATCGGGTTCCCCCCGACAACCCCTTTCCCCAAGCCTCGTTGGTCAGCATATTTGAAAGTGACTGTTCGCGTCGCAAAAAAAGGCTCGCAATTCATCAGCGGCCACAACTCCGCCGCACACATCATTAAGCATGATGCAATTGCGCACACTCGTACAACTCTTTCGAGGAACGGAGCGACGGAAGAATGCATTGCAAATGCATTAAAAATGTAGCTTGTGCGTCAACCCCGCATTTGTGCATTTTCTTCGTCGCCTGCTTCTTCGATGGGGGTTCGTGTTTTGCGTATGCACTTTTTGATCGAATCTTTTCCCTTTTTGTCTCCCTCTCTCTCTCTTTCTCGTTCGGGTATTTAAATCCACCATCCCTCCATCTGTTTATCAACCCTTAAATTTTCTTCTACATTCCCTCGGAAAGTAATGCAGCGAAACAGAGAGCGAGGACGAAAAATAAACCACCAGGAAATGTGAGCACAAATTATGCGCTGCCCTTCTTATGACGACTCGCTGCTTCGCCCACCCAAAGACCCAACCGGGGGGAGGGGGATGCTTTTGTTTTTGTGTGTGCGGCCGCGACCGCGAGCAGGAGGAAATGCCAGCGCATGGCGTGATGTTGCATCGCCGGCGCAGTCATCATAATTATTATAAATAAATTAAAATACGATTAACCTAACGTTGCGCACGTTTATTTGCGAGCCGGGCGTTCGGGTCCGATTATTGCAAAGTGCACGGGAATCCAGACGGGACGTAAGGCGAATGAAGCGAATGGGTTTCGAAATGGGATCACAATCACTGCAAAAAGCGAGGTTGAGCGATCACGTCTCGAGGACGGAAACGGTCCGTTGCGCATACGGAACGTTCTCACAAGGTTGACGAGTCGATTGGAGCGCTTGCAGGAAGCCTCCAAACCTTCCTTAAAACACACGATTTTCTCCCTTTTTTTTTAAACGTAAAAGAAAATTGGACGTTCTACTTTGTTGCCAGAATCAGGAAGAGCGAACGATTAGAGCAACCCCGTATTTTGCCCACTGTTTCCGCGCTAAACGGGTTCGAGCTTCAAATTAAACACGCGCTGTGTGCATTCGGTTTTCGATGTAATCCTATTTGATGTCCGACGACAACCGCGCTTTTCTTCTTCCTAGAAAAGTCGTAAACACCTTCCCACACCTTCCCAAGGGTGGGATTTCTTGGAAATGTGGTGCGAACGAACGGAAAAACTCGATGCAACCATTAGGCAAAGTAGGCTCGGAAGGGAAAATCTAGTTAGTAAATTGCGGCAACGGTGGTTGTGTTTATTTTCGTAAAGGAAAATCGAAAGTAAAGGTGCAGATAAATGACAGCAACTTTCATGCAGCAGAAACTTTCGGTCGTCTTCATTTCAGTGGAAAGTTTCTGAACGGGTTCACGCGTTTACACGACTCACTTCCGTAACGCTAACTGTCAACCGGCAATGATGAGTCAGTAAACAAACTGTGTAGAATTGTAAATGAGCTGTATTATGTCATCTCTAAAATTACTAATAATACCCATTTAGCGTTGTGAATCATGCAAGTGATCTTAAATCGTATAAAACGACTTTGTTTATTTCGTTTAACGATCATTTCAAATGGTTTTATACTGTTGACGCCTTCTAAAGCTGTCAGTTGCACGGGCTGTCAAGCAAATGTCATTGCTGTGTACGTTAAGTAAATTTTAGTTGCGCAACTCAAATTGTTCGCGTATTTCACGTTTAGTCTCATTCACTTGAATGAAATAAGTGTTTGACAGTTGTTGTTAAGTGAAAGTTGCAATCGTTTAAAACGCCTTTAACGTCGAAGGAAGGGCAAGAGAAGAGTCAACGAGGAAAATTAGAGTGTCCATAAACAATGCAAGGGTAATCTTGTATGCTATATTAAAATATTTAATATTTCCCATCGAATAAAAACCCCTTTATAAAATCGTGATAAATCATGCGCGCTGCGAAAATTGCTTTCGATTGTGCTCGTTTACCATCAATCATTCAACGAGTAGTAAATTCCGGGTGCTACATAGAAAACATGGCCGATGCTCTTACATATTGCATGCTCATTTAGTGCTCGCCCTATCGGCGTTGCAAGGACGCGCCTGCTCGTGCGGTAAAATGTCGATTAGACGAATGAAAATTAAAGAACTGAACCGAACCATCGCGTACCATCATCAATCATGCTGTGTTGGGTAACCCTGGCCTCAGCCCACATTTTTCCAGCCATATTGAAAAAGGCCCCGGACCCCGTCGATTCCGAATGTGTAAACGATAGTTTACCATTTTATCGCAAATAAGCCGCGAAGGAAAAGCGGCGCACAGAAAAGCGTTACCGGCTGACTCGGTCGGGAAATCCCAACAGTGCTACCGATGAGTATGTGTATGTGTATGTGTGTGTGTGTGTGTGTGTGTTTGGGTTGCCCCGGGGGAAGCCAATATCGGTCGACGTTTGGTTGAGCGCTCCACGTGAGGTGTGAAAATCATTTAATCGATAACGATTTAGGAGAAGAACTGTGAAGCGAAAAGAAAATCGGGCGGGAAATCCCCAACACTTCCGACGGCTGAGGTGCGACCGAAGGTGGGGGGTAACGGACGTGGGCTTAAAGAATATGGGCGAAACAACCGACTGAAAGCCGCACGAATCGGAAGCATCGGTGAACGATGATTCCATTTACGAAAGTAAGTTATCATCATCGACGAAAAGGAAACCATTTTTAAATAGAGCTGTTTTGAAACATCTTTCTCATGCATGCCCTCACAAAGTTTAATATTTCACCCAATTCGTGTTAGTTTTCCCCTGAATCGATCATATTGGGTTGCTTATGCTTTGATTCGCTCTGTTGTTGGTTCCTTCTTTGAATTTTTTCGTTCCAAAAATAAACCACACAAACCACAGCGCCGATGTGTGTAGCCTTTTCAACCCCCCTCCTCCTCCTTTTTGTGCGACACAAAGGGCAACAGTTGTAAGGATGTTTCTCGGAATTGTGTCTCGTGACATGGTGCACCCTTTTGCGTTCACTTTACGACCGGATGACCGAAGACAACTTCGCAAAGTTTGACCTAGAAACGTGAGCTTAAGCCACGAGTGACACAACCCTTTCGATGTAGAGTAATAAAGAGATCAATAACGGCTTGTTGTTCTTGTTGTTTGCAAAATAAATATTCTTTTCCTCTCTAAATCATAAAAGTATTTGAAATAATCGAATTCAATCCGGGAGCCATTTTCGATCTCATTATTTTCGCCCCGGAGTTTTTAATGATACGAAAAATTAGAACTTCCTGTCGCCGCACGCAAACCGGATGCAAATGTGCGCCTTTCCGCGGTGATCAATTATGCGCTTTTTACCCCGCTTTTCCATTACCTTCACAGGGGAAGCGCATGTGCAGCGCGAGTGCAATGCAAGCAATGCAGAAAAAAGTGCATTATCTCGTTTGATCTCGTCCGACGACGAATCCGCGATCCGGCAAAGCAAGCTGTTTGCAGCAAGGTTTCCAACCGGCGATGATTTACAATTCAAAACATCGCGTCCACTCCACCGACCCCCTCCTGCTGCCTCCTCTACGATCTCGTTAAGGGTGCTTCCTGTGTTCGCCCAATTGCCCAAAAGCGTTTTCTCGGCAATTTCGTAATGAAGATGTCCGCACGCAGCGTTCCTTCGGCGACAGCGGCTTGACACTGAGGGTTTTTTTTTATAGGCAACGGATACGCGACGAAGTACCTCACCGTGCCCGGTTTCCTACCCCTTCCGTGTGGAAAGAAGACCGATCATCGATCGTCTTCTAATAAATATAAATAATCTCCATTTCGTCCCTGCGTCCCGGTTCGGATGGCGTCGACTAAATGGTCGATTCTTTGAAGACAACAGTAATCCCTGCTCCCCTTGAGCGTCCTACGGGCAGCCAAACGGTAGCCCAAAGAAGGACTGCCCGCCACCGAGCCATGATTGTTCATTCAGTTGTCAATAAATTTAATAAAAATATTATACAAATATAAATATTAAAACAATTGTACTCGATCAATCCTGCTCGATCCCCACGGGCCGCGGTGGTATCGGTGGGAATCGAAATGCCGCCCCGAACGAGGAAAGTCGGCAGGAACCACATTTCACCCCCCGCATCCCCCCCTCATCCCAGGGTTTCCTCGGTTCATCCGGTAGCAACGAGTTTATTTGCTCCCGGATTGCGTTTCCCGTTTGCCTCGATTATGGATTGCCCCATCGATGCGGAGCGTATTTTATTGGTCAGCGCCAGGGAAAACGGTCCATTGATGTGTGCGAGAATCCCCTCGCAAGCCGCTCTTTATGCCCTTCCATCCGCTAGCTTATGTTGGAACCAGAGAGGAAGCATAAATTCTGCACGGTTCCGTTTTAGGTTGGAAGTTTGCCTTCGCTTCCCGGCCGAGATTCATTCATGCTCGCTTCTCGCAAATGTCTCTGTTTCGGGCAAAGGGCCCCTCGCGAACTCGAGCTCGGACAACTTAGGCACTTGTTTTGGGGTATAGAAATGCGAAAGGCAACGTGAAAAGGGAAGGTATGTTAGCAAAAAACCCAACTTGCGGAGGACTTTTGCCCTTGGTTGTAATAAATTTTTGACATTGCCCAGTCGAGCGGACTTCTGTGTTTGAGCTTGCACTTTTCACCCTCCTCCCGAGGACCCTTCTTACTCGCTTCGGTTGACAAAGAAGTTGTTCTGTCTGCCAAGAAGTTGTCGGGACACGTCTTCATCCAGTGGAAAAGGAGCGGGGTTGGAGTGCGGGAACTGTGGTTTGTTATTCAGTTTATAAAATTCAAACGATGCGTCTTCGACCCCCTACCTCAACCCTTCCTAGTTCCACCAGATTCCTCCCAAGGCGACGTTTGTTCAAAACCAATCCAAAGTTGTTCATTTTTACACGTCCCTTTGGCGCGGCGGCGGCTTCGGTTGCCTCTTTGCTACCGGCAAGGATATATACGATTCTATTGTTTTCAACAGCCCCATGCCGCCTTCTTGTGGGTAGGAAAACCCCGTCCTTTTTTTTGTAACGCACCGGAGTGGAATCGTTCGTTTGCTGAAGCGGCGCCATACGGTGACACTTGGCAAAGGTGTTCGATTTCGTGCCGACGGTCATGTCATTCGCGTAAAAAGTGCCCACCACTTTGTGTCAAATGTGGTGAGGGGAGGGGGGTGAAAGGCGGGTGCATTTTAAGCCCTGCACTGTATTTATGAAGCATTTTGTGTGTGTGTGTGTGTTTTTCCTCGTGTTTGATGGTTGTTCGACGAAAGAAACAGTTGTTCAAAGTTACGACCCTGCGTGTGATAAAAAGGGCAGCTTGTCGTTGCTTCGGAATCCGTTTTCCAACGTTCTAATACATATTCAACTGATGATTGATCGGTCGTATCAAATATAGTTTAAAAATTGAACAATAGCGCGTGTCGACCGATTCGCAGAAGTCACTCCATAATGAAGTTAAATTATCATTATAATACAGAGAAACGTTGTTTCGGAACACGGAACATTTCAAGTTGTATCCTTTGTCGATTGCGTTGTTGTATTACAGGGTTTCGATCCATATAATGGAATGTTTCAATAGGTAGAGAGAACATTTTAAAAGCATAGGGGATATTTTCAACCAGTTTAGAGAACTTTGCAATCATATAGAGGAATGTGTCAGACAGCTAGGGGAATAGTGCAAACTTACCGGGGAGCTTTTCAACCGGTTAGGGGAGCAAGACGTCAACCTCACGGAAGAAAAGTAAATGAATTACTGTGTATTTTTACTCGTCTATTAATTTTATTAAAATTTTTATTTTCGATTTTTGCATCAACTATTTTACAATCGTTTGTCAAGCAACGAGTTTGGTACGATAAACGTGGAGAACCTCAATAAATTGACTTGTCACTTTACGTTTACCTCAGCGGATCGATTGTTTGACCAAACCGTTCGTAAGAAGTCGAGAAAAAGCTGAAAAATCGGGGAATATTATTGTTGTATTTTAGTTGAAAACAACTTATACGATTTTGAAATATTTAATTATCCAAAGTTACACCATCCCTTGGCATAATAACGATTAGTTTTGTAAAGTTAGCAGCTCGCTCCCCTAACCGGTTGCAAAGCTCCCTGGTAGATTTGCACGATTCCCCAGGCTGTCTGACACATTCCCCTATATGATTGCAACGTTCTCTCAACCGATTGATAATATTCCCTATGCATTTGAATTGTTCTCTCTACCTATTGAAACATTCCATTATATGGTTCGAAACCCTGTATTGTATTGTTTCCTGTCGAATTGCCGAAGCAAACACGTTTCATTAATTTGTATTTAAAACAGTTTTGTTCTCCAAGACAAAAAATTTAATTACTCTAATTGTGACAATTACGTTAAATACCATTTCGAGACTCGGCTTGTTAATGATTTGCATTTTTTTGTTTGTTTTCGCTCTCTCCTTTCAGTGGGCCTCTCTCCCAACCTGCCCTCGCCCGGCTCCGTGCAGCCCACCACCAATCTGTTCGGGGCGGCGGCAGCAGCTGCAGCGGCCGGGGCGGCCGGGACGGCGAATGCGCACGCCCTGGCCGGCCTGGTGTCCCAGCATCGACTCCTGGAGCTGTCCCGGTTCGGCCTGCGAGGCTACGACCTAGCGCAGCATATGCTCACCCAGCAGGGTGCCGTCTCCAAGCTCCTAGGTGAGTGTTCTTCACGATCAACGCAGTCAGACTCAATTGACACATTCGTCCACCCAACCGCCGTGTTGTAAACGTCACGAAACATCGTCGGGATGTTGTTCGCGTTTCGGTTCGTCCGCATGCAGCTTCAGTTTTTTTTCTCGAAAAATATTTATTTAAAAAAAGCCCATACTCGATAATAACTCTTCATTATCGTCATAAGTCTTTCGAAAGGCCCTCAAAAATACGGGCAAAGGGGGGAAGCATCCTTTCCAACCTGAGTGGAGAGCTGAAAAGGATCGGTAATGCAGAACGGCTCAAATTATAGTGTTTAAAGTGAACGGCCCATTTCGGGCGGTCAGTTGGGTTTTCCTCCACCACCGGTGTGGTACTTTCTTTCCAATTCTTTTCTTTTCTTCCCACTTTCATCCCGCGTGTGCCGACAATCTTCAAACGAAACTTATTCGCCCTTCGTGCACTCTTGATATCTAAGTAAATAGAAATATTTTATTGTGAGACGTTGGCGTTAGGCAAAGCAACAACGCCTAGGCAGGAGGGGGGAAAGGGGGTCAAAAAACGGGTGGGAAGAGCAGAAGCATTGTGACCGAATAAAACCCATCATTACCCGGTCCATCCTACCGTCGCAACCATCGAAAGCCGAAACGGAAACATCCCCCACAGTTCCAATATTCGGGAGTGTGACTTTTATGAGGCTTCCCCTCCCCGGGAAAGGAGGGGAAGCGGGGGGGGGGGGGGGGGGGTGGATGGAAACAGTCTGATGTATGAATAGTTTACCCGACGGGGTTTTTTTTTTCCACGACCAACCCGGTTGCGTTGCCGGTTTTTGGGCTCCGTTATTAATTTATTACGGTAATAATGTTATTTGCCAGACGGTTTTGGGAAACCGGAGACCGGAATTTCGGCTGGACAACTGACTTCCCGGTCGAGCGCCGGGAGGAAAATTTCGGCAATGCTCGTTGAACCGAGAACCCCATTTGGAAAGAGTTACCGATAGCGACCGAAAGAAAGGAACGAAAATGTTGTATATGAGACCCGGCATTTGCGATTTGCATAATTTCCACCCCGAAATCCATTACCGGACCGAATTTCCTTTTCCGCGCTTCGAAAGCTCACCCGAGGTTTCCTGCTCTCGTTGGACTCCGCACTTGACTTTTGCTAATTTTATTACGTGTTTGGATTTATGTACACTTTGCCATTGAATTAGAATACCAAATTTTGGATTCGGATCGCAAAGAAATGGTCCAACTTCTCCGATTGACGAAGTGGAAAACGTTCGTTTGAGAGTGGCCATCAACTGCGCAACCCAATGTTTATGCTAATCCAAATGGTGTGAAATTAGTTTTCCAATGTTTATAATTAAATGACTAATAACGGGGTATGAGAGCGACATTAAGAACAAACACTGCTTTGCGTTGGTAATTATTGAAAGCATCAATAATTATTGTGCAGGACTCATCCGACAACTGTTCCATTTCCTGCCGGAGATCACGCCGCCGGTGTTTATCTGGCGCAATAAATCTTATCGCGATTACACGATCTCGATGGCAGCTTGTTCTGCTCCACAATGCTGCAGCATTAATATGGCTCATCATACATTTCACTGCAATTAGGAACGACACGCCTCAACCTTTCAATCCGGAAAAGCTCCTGTGAGGTGTGTATGTGCATTCGTGCCAGCCGTGAAAATGTATGCATAAGTAAATATTTACGTACAACATTAATTTCCTAAATTAAACACACTTATGCAGCGGCCACGCACCAACCACATACATACATATTTGCCACGTGGTGCGAGAACTGAGAACGAAAGACTTCCGAGGGTGAAGAGGGCAGGAACCCTTTGTTCAAATGGTGCACACACGCCACGCCAGTGTCTTGGGAGGGAGTGGGAGGGGGGCAAGGGAAGTGGAGGGTTAACCGTTTTGTACTGTCGATTTGTAGACAACTGGTAAACATGCACTTCTTCTTCATATGCAATGCAGTGTTCGCGGATTGTGCGGAGGTCTTAAGGAACGAAGCGAGGGTGCAGCGTGCTTGGGGACGGGGTTCTGGATGGCCAAGGGTGTGCATTTCCGATTCAATTCCTCAAACAAAGACCCCCAAACGTCCACTCTCTTCCACCCCGCTTTCCTTCACGGGGTTGCTTTTCGATGAATGAACGCGAACGATGACGTTGGGTTCCCATAGTCCAAGCACCGAGTTGGACCCGTCATGCTCGGCTGAATGAAGTGCAACTGCAGCTTGCAACAACCGGACTGCAATCGGGAGCATGGGTACCTCGAGTTTCCCTCCCCCCCCTCCCCGTCGCACGGCCAGAGCGTGCAACATAGTTGATGTTTTATGCATGAACCGAATGGAATTGTTTCTGCACCGGTTTGCTAAAGTCACACTTAACACAACACACACACACACACACACACACGCAATGGTTGGTTAAATCGGTGGTCAAACAATTGACCCCAAACAAATAGCCAGAGCTGGTTGCGTGCCTTGCTTAACGGAGGAAAGGAAAATTAAGGAGAAATTGCTTCTCGTGACAAACATTTCGGTGCAAATGAGCTTCGGAACCGAATCGGAAGGAATTATTAGAAGGCGACAAATAAGAGGGGTGTGTGTGTGTGTGCGCTCTTGCTCCCAAATGGATGCATTTTTCGTAGCATTCGAATGACATTGCGCCGCAGTAGGTCAGCGTGTGTGTTTTGCATAAACCGGAGACCCATCAAAGGTCGCCCGTTGTGAACGCTGGAAGATAATCTAAAATTTATGCAAAAGCAGTTTTCAAACCAAGGCGTTATCCAATTTCCGCGCCTTCTGTGGGGTGGCGTTTTAGTTGCCGGTTTTGTTAATTGTTTTCCACGGTGAGCTTAGGGTTTTCACAGCGATTTCCACCACCCCTTGGGAGTTCCTCCCGGTTTCTCCCGTGACGGATTTGATCGTCACCACGCTCGCTGTGTGTCGCTCGGTGATCGTAATCGATTTTAAATTACTTACAATTGTTGTGCTCGAGGTTGGCGGATGATGTGTTTGTTTTTCAGCAAGTTTAACGAACGTTTTTTGCATTGCCATAATGTTGATCGAAACACGATGATAAGCAGGAAGGTGGATGCTGGATGTGTGATTTGTGGTAGCGCGAGACGATAAACATTAATCCACTGTAGAAAACCTTGCCCGGAGGTTGTTAAAGTTGTGTTTTTCATATCTACTTTCGTTACGAAATGGTTTATGCAAATCAGTTTCAACCTCTTTAGCGGGTTATTTGCTCTCCGGGTTATATTTATGCAGCAACAACACATGTGAACACGATTTATGACTGCTGAATGAATATAGTCGCGGTCGGGTTGTAAAAGGAACCGATTGGGCGAAAATCGACTGT
Source organism: Anopheles coustani (assembly GCF_943734705.1). Classification (NCBI taxonomy): domain Eukaryota; kingdom Metazoa; phylum Arthropoda; class Insecta; order Diptera; family Culicidae; genus Anopheles; species Anopheles coustani. The sequence continues at coordinate 94,296,190 of NC_071288.1, read as the reverse complement.
TCGGCACGGGGGAAAACTAACATCACTATCATTAACGAGCGCACGGTGCGCTATTTAATGACACGTTGTAAACACTTGATGCTGGCTCCGATCGTCATTTCACCTTGCTCTTCCGATATAGGGTAATAAACAACACAAAAAAAACGCCAAAACAAACGTAAACTCGACGGCTGCCGCGAGCGGATCGAAGCATTTTTGGGAAATTATAACTGTCGGCTAGAAAGAAAAAAAAGCCACCACCAGGCACGAGGTCGCCGGAAAATAACCATCATTTTCGGACAGCTCCATCCCCGTTTTCTCGCTAATCCACCGTGCGGATCAGGGGGGTTTCGAGGGTTGTCCCGATTGCCTTCGGCTAGACCGTGGAGTCACTGTTTTTCTCCGGCTTACGCTGGCGCAAACGCTAATTTGCATCGCGATCGCGCGAAACGCTTCCCGGCCAATTCGAAATCGATACCCTAATGGTTGGATTTATTTGGTTTGTTTTACAACGCGTCGGGACGCTCGGTTTCGGGGATAATTAACAGCCTGCACCGCTCGATCCAGTGGAGCGCCTTTACTTCCAACAACGCAAACAAACAAACAGAAGGATGAAAGGTTAACCAAATTTCTGCACTTTGTCTACGGACGGTAGGCAGGGCACACGTTTGTTTGTTTTGCATGATAACCGTTTTCGGCAACCGGTCGACGATCAGATCAACGTGTTGCGATAAGTGTAGCCTAAGACAGAGAGAAAAAAACCGACACTAATTAGCATATCGAAGAGCGGTTCGTTTGCGGATCCTTAAGGAGTTCGATTCGGGGTCTTAAACACCGTGTCTCGATGTGCCAAACCCCCCCCTGTCCAGATGTTCAGGAAGAGTTTTGCGAAAGCGCTGAAAGCAAGGAGGGAAATATGTGTAACAAGCAATTCGGATGTCCTGGCCTTACAGATCCAGCTGCCTTGTTCCCTTCCCTTTTCCAACGCGAATTGCGATCGACGCGTATGATTGGTTTCCTTCGAAGTCGATGCCGCCGTCATAATTTGCTTCCATTCTGCCCCACTGGTCGGCGAGTTCGGCGTGTCCATCATTCCCGGCGCGTCTATCTTCCCGGAAGGATCCACGGTGGAGCTCCATTTGATGCCAGATGGTACCACACTCACTAGAGGGGCTGATAAATAAACCTGTTCCGTGTTGACCGGTGTGCTACTTTGTCGACCGAAAACTGTCACTTTTACCTCGCCTCATTAGCATCGTTTATGGCACGTCGCTATCGACCGGTGGCCCTCGGGGTCCTTTCGGTCATTGTCTCCATCGTTTGGGTTCGGGTTCGTCGCTTAGCGGATAGTAAATGGTTCAACTCACTCGATGGAATTAGGTTTTCGAGCATCGAACGCTACGATCAATTTACAGGGTTTTTTAGATGATATCATATCTGTAGCAGTATTTATTCCAACTGCAGCACATGATATTCCAACAGCACCAGTTGATTTTATAACGCGATCATATTTATTACACTGGGTCAGTTGAAATCAGAATCGTAGCAGTTGATTTGAAAGTTGGTATGGCAGGTCGAGCGATGTACGTAACTAGCAAATATAAACGAATATCGCACGAATGAGACTCCAAGGTAGTTCAACATATCAGGTGAGTTCATCTCGCATGAATCGCTTTAATTTCATTAGAAAACGAAAGGAATTTTCAAACAAGCAGTGCTGATTAATTTTCATGTGAACTGCATGTCTTTTTTTAATTTATTTTTGTGAGCAGTTCGTTTCAATGAAATCGAAGATCCTTCATTCATTATGAACCCACCTGATATGTAGATCAATCTTGGGCTGTCATTCGTGCGATACACGTTTACACTCGCCAGTTGCGTATTTCGCTCAAGCTGCTGTACCAGGATGATTATAATATCAACTGCTACGACTCTGATTTCAACTGACACAGTTATAATAAACATGATCGCTTTATAAAATCAACTGATGCTATTGGAATATCGTGTGCTGCAGTTGGAATAAATGCTGCTACTGTTATGATACCATTTGAAAATCCCTGTAAGTTGAAAGCTTAAGAGTATGAAACGTTTTCCCCCGAAGCACAAGACCACCCCCAAAAACCAGGAGGAGTCCAAGTAATTGTACACTTCAATTGAAAAATTATAACACAATTAATTAGATGGCAATCGATACATTTTCGGCTCGTTACGTTACATTCGGCTCGAAGGGATATCTGATGCCCGAAAAGAACGAAGCAACAGATCGAACGAACGAAATGGCACAACAAAAAGGGAAGTGCGAAAGCCACCTGACCGGGAAAGGCGGGGGCAAAATGTGAGAATAATGCCTTCAAGTACCCGATTGTTAATGGTAATTTATTCACACCTTACGTCCATTTAGCTTTCGTCGGCGTTCGGAGGGGCGATGGTTTCGTCTGTTTTCTGCGGTTTTGGAAGGTTTTTTTTATTGTTTCCATCTCCATCTTTTTCTTCACCTCGGTTTGGTTGGTTGGTACTCGATATCTGGCCATCTTGTTTGGCGTTCCGGTCCGCCGGGCAAAGTGCGGAGAATAATTTGTTCGAAATGTAGCCGAGAATTTTAATTGAATTATACATTGCGCTCGATATCGTACGCGATCGATCGGAGGAGTTGGTTTGGTTTGGAAATAATTTTCCCTTCTGTGTCATGTAAGTCATGTTTTCTGCGACTTTCCACTTGGGACTCACAGATGTCCTGGGCGTCACCTGCCCTACCGGAAGGACTGCCCGGGATATCGGTGACAATCGGTGGTCAAGGTGGGAGTTTTCTCCTCGATGGATCAGCTCGGAGTAATTGAAAGTTGACGCAGGTGGACTAATTGGAGTTATGAGGCATAACGAGGGCTTGCTACCGGAACAAGCGTCGCGTTGGGAAGTTGTAATTTACCTTCGGTGACATTCATCCCATCGATCGGGCATCGTTGACATCTTCATTAACAACCCTCGGCTTCGGGTCAGTAGCTGAAATGAGTGTTCTCGGCCGGCATTATGCTGCTGACAAGCGCTAGTTCCACCTGTCCATCAAGTCGGGAAACTCCGGAGGGAAAAATAAAACGAATCGTGGTTCTGCCCGATGCACATTGTATGCAAATCCCGTGGGCAAATCACGGGGGGTTCGTCACTTCCGTCCCGGCCCTTCTCCGGGTGCGAGCTGTCGAAATGCAACACCACAACTTCATCGGTGATCGGTGGCACCGGCGGGACCGTCGTCATCGTCGTCGATTGGCGGTTGCGGAGTCCGCAACCGTAAATCAAACCGGAACGCGGGTGACATCGGATCCGCCCCGGGAGTGACAGGGCTCTAATAAATATTCATAGGCCACTTGTGTGATAACCGATATGTAATTCGGACATCACGACCGACTTTGCGGCCTCGGCTCGTGCCTTAGGCCTTTCTCGACGGACGATCGATGGATGGACCACCGTCGACGAAGCCGATGTCCCACCATCCATCACTTCTTGGGACTATTTGGGATTCGGTTCGTGCTTTCGGAGAGATGTTAATGTGTGGTTTTATCTGACGAAACCGCACTCGATCGTAATTGAGTACATTCCGTGCCGTTGTTCGGCATGCATTACGAAACCGTCCGTTCTGTTTCGTTCCCAATGACACATCCACCGGTCCACATCCGGCCCAAGAGGAGGCATCCGCTTCAATGGATCAATCCCAAAACACGAGTCAAATTATTTCCTCCTCCCGGAGCTGAAGCACAAACAAACGAACTTCTCTACTCGTCGATCTATTCATGACGGAAAATTGAAGCCTACGGTTGACTACCGACGTGCTCAAAGAGTTGGACACGCGATCATTTTGATTTACGTCCGTGTTTGCCTAAAGCCACCGCACGAACTGTGTGTTATTAACATTTGAATAGGAAAGATGGAACGAATGGGTCAAATGTAGCCTTTTGATTTTACTGTGAACCCCGTTTAATTGACTTTGTTGATAATTATAGTCCGGAGATTGGGGAGTACACCGTTGAACTTACCAGAGGACCTTTACCTTGAGGCGTTAACTGAAATCAAACTCTATTTTTGTCTAATTTCTCCGAACTAGGTTCTTTTGAAGATGTCTTTCGTGAGTATTGTTCATTAATCTCAAGTCCCGTTCCATTGAGTCATCCACTGGAAGTTGGAGTAGGAACATCAAAGAGATTCCCGATCGAGCTGGAAGTAGTTAGAATTAGATTTTTGGCACTCATCCCGAGACGGGACTTCCTGCATTGTGACGCCAATAAATCCCGCCCCAAAGAGCTCTGGCTGTGGCGAATCTGCGGCCACAAACCGGAAGCTCCAGCTGCCGACAACCCGTTCCATGTCGCAGTCGGTAGCGCACCTCCCGCCGAGTTAACAACCTGCGTTCGAGCCGAAGTGTGAGCGCGCGCGAACTAGTCTGCGGCATTTCCCATTCGATCGGGCTCTGATTTGTGGAAGTACCGCATCGCCGGGGAAAAAAAACAACCCATTCCATGCCGGCCATCGCAATCGACCGATCGATTACTGAACTCGTTGATTTGCGCCCCGGTGCGTTCCGGGGCAATTTGTTCATTCGCTTCGGACCGCGGCGCAAAACGGATCGTTGTGATGCTGGGTGGTCCCGGGCTCCGGCACACGATTCGGGCGCGAGCCTGTTCACCATTTCAACGACCTCTGGCTCGCCGGGAGCCTTCTTAACCGGTCGGCTCCTCCCCGCTGATTCCGGGCTGTCGATAGGCCTGATCGGGCTGTGTTGGCAAGTGTTAAAACTCCAAATGGACCTCCGGTTGGGAGTTCCGCCCTCCTGCTGCGTTGTACTCCATTGCGACTTCAGGCAATTCATTTAAGCAACCCCAAAGCTAGCTCAATGCCTCGTTTTTCTTAACTTCGGAGTGTTTCTTAAAAGGTACCTTAACTCTGGAGGTTCACCACAAATAAAACGGCTGTTCCCCCTATGTTCGAGACAAAACGCACCGACGACTGACAAACTCCTCCGGGACATTAAAATGCTATAAATCATCATTTTGTACGAGTTCCTGGTCTTCCTATGCGTACCACCTTTTTCTCTTATGCGACCAAGTAGTCAATTAATTAGATTAAACATTGGAATCGTTCGTCGGGCGATGAGAGAAGAGAACATAAGGGAAGGGAGAAGATGTGCACTGTTGTGTTGGGTTTGTTGCGGGAACGGGCGCAACATATTTTGCCAGGCTTATAAATATGTAAGCTCATGTTTTTGCCTGTGGGAAAACGGTTGTCCGCCAAGCGGTAGTGGTTCCATGCCGTAGTTGTCGTGCTGGAGCACGGAAAAGGAGAGAACAACCGGTAGCTGACGCCAAACCCGCTCGGAGTCCCCCCCGCTAGATCAAGGGCTCGGAGATGCGAACGAGATTCGAACCATCAATCGAACCCGTTTACGATCGAAGCTCATCAGGAAGATCGGACGCGATTACCTTGGGAAGACGATTCGCAATAAAACAGTGCGCGTAGAACAAGCGAAACGCATGTTATCTAATGACGCGGATCGCCGCGTCAGTCTAGGGGATGACCGTGCAGGACGTAATGTAGACTTCTGCAGTCTGTGCCGACGTCTTCGGTGCCACCGTCATGCTCTTCAGTACTGATCCACCGCGCCATCAAACGCCGCTGGACCTTTGCTTCCGAGCTCGCCGGTGGGTCGGCAGATGGGAAGGAACAGACCGCACAGACATCCCGAACGTCTGCAGGAACCAGCCAAGAATGAATACAGGAAGCCGGAAGGCATATATTTTGAGTCTCCACGCTTTGCCGTTCGTTCGCTCTAGGAAGGGAAGCTCAGTCGTCTGGTCGGATCGAACGATCATGCGAACCCTGGCCCCCTCGTTTTTTTGCCAGAGATCGGTTGAGGATGATAAAAATTTACGCCATGACCACCCGGGAACGGAACACTTGCCGTGGCGGTGGTGCTTCCGATGCACTCGGGATCCTCCCTTCGGACGGGGAGCTCTATTTATTGCACACATCAGCACATCTGGCCACCCGCAAGGCTCTGCTGAAATTATATGTCATCGGAAGCGATCGGGGCCGCCCCAAAATTTGCTACCCCGCGATGCCAAACTCCGACACGGCAACGCCCCGTTTTGAAGAAGCTCCACACAGGGTGAAGTCAGTTATCCGCTCCTATATGCTTCCTTCCTCGGAAGATGTCATTCTCTGATCCTCCTGAGTGGCTTCCTGGAGCGCAATGTTTCATCCGTATCCCCGGGGAAGCGCAACGGAGCTGGCGTTCGGTAATTAATTAGGACTCATTCGCGCAATCGCTGGGTGGAGTTGAGCTTATGTTTTCGCAAAACGCCCTCCTCGGCGCGGTGTGTCATAACGGAAGGCTCCGGGATCGCTTGGGGCGCTGTTGTGTCCTGGAATTACGGTTGCCTCTCACATTTCATCGACCCAAAATACGCTGATTTAAAATCAATGCTTACCTCCCGAGGGTTTCCGGTGGAGAATAGTAGAATCGGATAAGGAAGGAGATTGTGACGGGAGTAAGAATAAGCTCGGTTGGAAGGTAAAGGTTTGGTTCAGAATACTCCAGAATAGCTCCAGAAGATGAACATGAGTTTGGGTTTTGTTGGAAAATATATCTAGAGCGTATGCATTCCTAAAATAACACACTTCAAGGCCTCTTCTGAACGACAACATTACACTCTATCACTTTCCTACGTAACCGCATATGCAAATTATGTTCTTTCAATGATCCCATCACATGCCTTCCAACCTTATCCACCGTTGCTCAGCAGTTTCATTTTCCGTTTTTCCCTCCTTTTCCCCCCGTTTCGCGCAGGTACTTTACGACCGCCGGGTCTGATCGGGGGCTCCAAGCCGAAGGTGGCCACGCCGGCCGTCGTCTCCAAGATCGAGCAGTACAAACGTGAAAACCCGACCATCTTCGCGTGGGAAATCCGAGAGCGCCTCATCTCCGAAGGTAAGTCGGTGTCGATTCTCCCCCGGGTTCGGAGTACGTGGAATCAATTGAGTCAATTTAGTGTCGTCGGCAAGGTTCGTCAAAATCCCGGCTGCGTATGTGTGTGGGCAGCAACTCTGACGAGTGAAAAGCTTCGGTCCGAGACCGCGGGTGTTCCCGCAGGACAATACATTGTACCCGCGCAAACGGATGACTTCCGGAAGGCAGGAAAATTTGATCCTATCCGATTGGTGGTTCTGGTTCTAATCTCGCTCAATCAATCTGCTGCTGCGCGGGCTCATTGGGGGCCAATAAATATGCAACCTCCTTTGGCGTTCGAAAGGAGCTCCAGTCCAGGAGGGTTTATTGTTGCAAACCAGCGGCGGGGAGAAGTTTAATCATCCTTCAATCAAAAGCCAACCTAACCCAGCGCGACAGACGAGATCGGCTTTCCCTTGTTTGCGGCTTCGTTGATCGTCTGGCCGGTGTCTGGTCGCATGATGATGCGAAAAGAAAAGCTTGAGTAGTTGGTCCGCACTCCAGGATGATATGCAAATCGAACCGGGCACGCACGCCGGAATAAGCTGCACGTCCGCAAGGGGAACTCTGGAAGCCTCCTGGAAGTTGATGTTGATGACGCTTAATGATCCGGGATGTGAGCGCACTGTTTTGGGTCGGAATTGCAGTCTTCTCGCGCTTCAAACTCCAACCCTGCAAACTCAGACCGGACCCCTCTTAATCCTGCAAGCGAGTGGAAGAGTGATTGTGATCATCCCATCCCATTCGGCGGAACGCTAACCACAGCTAACTCTGCTGCTCCGGTATCGGGGTTTCACAAAAAAGGGGGAAAGCCTACAAGATGTTAAGCCCGCCGGGGAGGCTGGCGATCGAAGGCAAATGATAAACGATTGATTTATTGAATGAATACGGGTTTGATTTAACACATTTTCCTCGGACCGGGACTCGGTGTTTTGCGGTGTTTCTTCTCGCCGCCACCGCCGCGTTGTTGTGATTAGTCCTCCACAATAAAAAAAATGCACGGTGGAAGATCCAGGCTGTGTGATAGGGGTAGTAGCCTCAAGAAAGCTGCTGGCTTTCATGTGCGAAAAGTAATTACGGCTCAAAGGATCAGGGAAAAACGAACCGGCCACCAGGGTTGTGAATTGCGGAGCATGATGTGGTTATTCAACGCTCTGACTAGGAAGTGATTGGTCAAGCATTAAAGCACCGGTAATGGTTGATTGAAGCGCAGGTAATTTGTCTTGAGAGAGGGAGAGAAACCGCAGTCATCAATAAGATTCCGCTCATGATGCCAAAACATTTGCCACATTCAATAAATGATTTATGGCATTGCAATGAGCATTACTTTATTATGCTTTATGAGAAGATAATAATCAAATACGTTGCAACTTTACTACAAATCATTTAATTTTGGATTCAAACATCATTCACTTATCAGAACGTATAAGAACTATGTTCTGTGAAAACTAGAGTTGTGTAAATCTGATTCAGATTCATGAATCTGAGTTAATTTCTGCCTTATAAGGGATTCATGAATCTTTCGTCGAGAGATTCATGAATTCTGAATACACACCAACTGATGAAAAGTCACCAGCCAAAAATGGGTTGAGGAACCCCTGTTTGTTTTTGTTTTGGTCGCAGTCTCTACGACTATGAAAGAATCGGGGAGATTCGTGACAGATCCATGAAAGATTAATGAAGATTCATTTAGGTTTCGAAAGATTCATTAAGCTTTTAAGATTCGAATCCGCAAAGATTCATGAATCCATCTGAATGAATCTTAGGTGAAAGATTCATATAAATGAATCTCTCTAAAAGATTCATTAAGCACAACACTAGTGAAAACCTGTTGCAACAAAGTTCTTATCGTGCCTTGAGCAATCATTTCTTCCCCATATAGCACCAAGCAGGTTGCATAAAATAGAAATACATTCCTTCGCTGATGAGGATGATGCATGATTTTGGAACATTCCGTGTGGTGTACATTGTCTGATTACGGTACAATCATAAATAATTCCTACCGACAGCTTCACCTTGAAGGCGACCCAAAGGCGAAAAATTAGTTCCTGACTGGCTTGGAAGTGTGTTAATAAAATGTAAGCAAAAAAGAAAACCTCTAACCAAACGAAACGGCACAAAGACGAAAAAGGGTAATCTTATCCAGCGTAACCATGTTCAACATTCGAATCGGGACCAGAATCGGCCTCTAGCGAGGCAGCGAGTGGCGCCGTTGTAGGGACATTAATTTATTCTTTCCGTTCACCATTCATCTCCGCCAATGCGGGGTTCCGATTCAAGTGCACGGCGTGATTGGCGAGAAAAGAAGAGAGGCTTGAGGAGCGAAGAGGCGAGCCTGTTGGGTCATGGTGGAAGGAAGTTTGTTGATTCCCACCTGAATGCCACATGAATGATCTATTTTTCGAGCTTCAAGGAGCTAGTTAGGCACGGCAAGGAAAGCTCACTGGGATGAAGCGTTGAAGTTGGATAAATACCTCCGTAAGAGGTGCGCAGTTGACCTGATCCACTTGATCGCGCCCGAGTGGAGCTGAGTGCGCACTTCAGCCTCGAATCCAGTGCACTGGAACGGGTCCAACGGGGTGGACCTGGGTAACGCAAAGTAGCTCGCAGAGGAGTTGGAAATGCTGATCAATGCTCTCTCACCCTCGAGTGCTCGCTGAGCTGATCTGACTTCCTTACGGTTTTGTGAAAACAGTTTCGAACAGTCCCATGACGCTGGAGGGATATATCAAAATATCATTCAATCCGTCAATGGACTGCTGATGCCCGCGAGAAGCCACTTACCCACCCAGGTGCTTCTAAAGCGACACATCCCAAATCTCCACAGGTCGTGGTTCACTTTCTCATCGCTTTTTAACAAACCTATCACTGATGGGGTCCTGGTTGTTTATACAACATCCCCAAAATAGACCCGGAAAATGGACTGCCTGTACTTTGCCAAACTGTGCTTTCCCTAAAGCAAGCCCACACTCGTGTGTTGGATCGATCGAACGGACCGAGCTTGCAACCGCGAAATAATTACGCACACGACGAGTCCAAAGGAGAAGCTCGATTGATTTGATCGACGGCTCCATCTTCAAACCGATCATCACCATCGTCATCATCACCATCACGGTCCGGCTCTCCGGTTTGGTGATCGATTATTGTTTGCCTTCCGAAAATATGCTGCCGTTGCGGTGGTGGTGGGCGCAGGCACGACCGTGTTCGAGCCACGAAGTCTCAAGAGGCCTCCGTCAGCTTCTCGAAGCGTCCAAAAGCAAACAGGCCGGAGGCGTTGACTGGTCGTGCGCAATTCACGCCATTCCGGATCGTTGTGCTGTGCGCGATCACTTCCGTGAACTACTATTTAATCTCCCCGGCGGGGGGAGGTTGGGGAGTGCGAGGGAGTGGCAATTGATCTTAATTCGGAATCATTTTCGATACTGGTATTATGTAAATAGTTTCCATCAACATCTCTGCTCTGGTGGCTTGTTATTAGGGAGCAGGCGGCCGCCGGGATTTCCGATTCGTTCGTGTTGAGGCGTGCTTTTTCTGACAGTGCACACCTTAGTAGGCGATGAAATGGTTTACAGTCAAACCGGCGGGTTTTGCAAGTAAATACTGATGAAAGGAAGCTTAAGAAATGGATAAGGATTCACGAACTTTTCAAATTAATGCCAAAGAAAGGATCACTGATATCGATTTCAAAGCAAAAAGGAAATCTTAAGAAAGAAATCACATCAATTGGCGTATCTCCTACGGCACAGATATTGACCTCACTGCATTTCTGCGACTTATATTATCTGTACGTTGCTCCATCGTCGTCGTGAGCAACATTCCAGCAAGTTAATTAAGAGGAGAAATACTGAAGAGAAAAAGTGGGGACATATCTTGATCCGGTAACATGTTCCGGAGGACGTAAGATGTGTCTGCACAGACTATCTATCGTATCGTGACTTCGAAGATCGTCTGCTTACCATTTGCCGATGAGAGATTTCTATATCCGCATCGATGAGAAAAGGTCTCAAGGAAACAAATAGAAAGAATAACGTACACACTTACTTCAACACTAGTAAAATTAAGTGAAGAATCAAAGACTTAAGTTTCATTCTTCAAATTCTTCTTCTTCTGTAGTTAAAACGATCCTTTTCCTATCCGCCAAATAGGGTAGAGATGAAAATTGCACCTAAATGGAAATCTGGTTCAGGTTCTTTGCTCTTCAACTCTTTTAACATGCCAGAATGAACGAGCGCACGATGGAAACATCAATCTGCGTACCACGTTCCTTCGTGGTGGATTATCCAACCGTTTGAATGCAAGACGTGTGGAAGGAGAACAGCTTGTTCCTTCCTCTACCACCAAATTTCCCTACCACTTACCCCCGCAAACACCCGCGATTAAAGGTGTAAAAACCGATACCGCAAAGCGGCGAACCGCGCTCGTCTTAATCTGATAGCTAAATCTTCCCAGACCGCCGTGGCTTACTCACATGACAGTCACGTTTCACCACACGACCACATTGCCACCTTCCTCTCCCCCCATTTTCGAAGTCCTCGGTGTTCAGGCCACGAACAAGATTTTCAACGCGACAGCTTCATCCATCCATCCGCAGGCTCTCTTTGTCTCTCTCCCTCACGGTGGATATGCACGTGCACACATCATCCTCCCCTCCTCCTTCCCTTCCCCTTGGGGACATATGCGCGCGTATGTGTGCGATTGGAAGGTGCCCGATGTCTAAACAGACCGTTTATTATAATGAGATTTAATTCTCACATTTGTCACAATTTTACATGCATTAGCGAAGGAGCGTTCCGGAGCGAGGAGGAAAAGCGGTTCGTGGTTGGGAAAAATCTCCGCTCGGATCCCACGAACTTTGCGCGCCAGGCCAGAGTCGGAGGTAGCGACCGATTGTAACGCAATCTGCACCTCCATCGTGGACTCGAGCACCCGAGGCGACAATGAGAGATAAACCGGGGAAATAAAGCTGCAAAATACGGAACGGTCGCCCCGGCCGGAAAAGGCCGGCAGAATGTTTTTCCCAGGCCCAGACGGGGCCTTGTTTTTCCTACTGCAGCCGCGTTTATCGAACGCCGATTATCTTGGCTTCGGGGGTGCCATATTTCTTGAGCGAGAAAAATTGACTTCCACCACCGAACGGTGCATTTCTAGTTTTTCGATACTCAGGTGCCTTAACGTGGTGGCTTCAAAGCAGCAGCCGGTTTCATTTATCCTCTTTCCACCGGATGGATGGGAGCCTTTTCCCTCGCGGGCACTGGTAGCCGTTTTTCCACCCGGGACCGATTTATGACTTATCGCGTAAATTCGCACGGTGATTTATGCGTACCGAAAAAGTGAAGGCATTGGTAAGCACCAGATTGGCAGATGAGGCTTAATGTGTGCCCTCCCATACGCACCGGCACTTGCTTCGGTCGGCTCTGATCCGTTTGATATGATGCTCCTTGGCAAAGGTGAGTTATGATGGGCAGGTTGAGTGATTGACGCACGAAAGGAAGCACGTTGCTGGTGAATGATTTTCCTTGCGTGCCTCGGAGAGAATGCCTCTGTTCTGCTCGGACGAAAATTTGGCGATAATATCGAATTCTGCAACGGATGCGTGTCGTTTTGAGGATGATATATTTGAAGCTCACCCTAATGACTCGGCCCCCCGAAACGACACCCGGGGACGTGTCAATGTTCATTGCTGTTGCCGGTGAAATAAATTACCCTACACCGGCACATCAATCGTTCGCTTTGTTCGGCACTCTCCCGATCGATCTGACCCAGGCAGCGCGAACAATTTCCCATTTCCGTAATCAATATTAATCATTGTCATAACACCGACAGCTCGGTTCTGGTGTATAAAAATAACTCACCTAACCCGGCCGTTTGAAGCCGGGCTCGTAATCTTTGACCGAACTCCAAAGATCATTACTCACCCAAAGGGTCAACACTGTGCACAAGTGCCCCCCCACCGGAGGGGGTCGTGAGGTGTGGAAAATGGGGTATAATTGAAATGCTTCCACCGGTCAAAAGTCGACCAAAAAAGCGCAGTTACAACCATCGGTCAGGAGTTTAACCGACGCGACATGAGGTGATGGTTCCAATCGGACAAGCAACACCGTGCTCCGAACAAATGTCGATCTGTTCCAATGTCGATATAATTGAATTCCGAAGCACTCGGAAGTGTGCCTTCCGACAAAAGGCTCCCGCCGGTTCGGGGCTGAAACATGAACGCCGGGGTGGTTTAATTTTATTAACCCGAAAAGCCCGCTCCAATCCCGCAACATTTGCTAGGTGCTTCGATCCCTTTCGGTAGTTCGGACCACTCGTGGGGGTCCATAATTTGAGGGTAATCATAGCCAAGACTCCCCGAGGAGAGAAAACCGTTTCGCCTCTTCGTGTACACAAACATCCAACGGATCGAAGCGTAGCAATAATCAAATTAATGAAACCCCTCCAATCAAGCTTTAAATTAAAGCATCCACCAGCGGGAGCGTCCGCGGTGCTTCCATTAAATATTTTTTTGTCTTATCAAATAGTCCACTTTGTTAATTTTCCCAAAATTAAATTCACGCAACAGCAGAAACAACGCGGGTTTCGGAAACGCCCCCGGGGACCAGCGTAATTGTGCATGATTTCATCGATATCTGGCGGTACGATCAGAGTACCCAGTTCTTGGCTGGAGTTTAGAAAACCTAGGCTTCTAGAACGACTTCTAGAAAGGGCCCGACAGGCCGCTCTGACAGGCGACCCACAGGTGCGCACGCAATAACTCTCCTCCATCAAACGGTTATGGCAATTTTGATTTTCAAACCCAACCAGCGGCGAATAAAAAGTCGTTCCATCAGATCGCGGAATGGATTAAGTCCACTCGGCACTCGGTGAAACGGCATCCTGCAAGCGCACCTGTACTTGGTTATCTATCGAGAGGTCCGAGACGGGCCTGTCCTCCAAAGCCGAGGGTCCATTTGCAGCCCGGCGTGTTACCAAACCGGCGGTTTCGCAGTGGGCGCAGATGGAGTGGATTTAAATTTCAAATTTCCCCTCACCGGGACACACACGACATTAATGAGCGCCGTGGTAACAGGTAATATCAATTAAAGCAAATCACAAATGGTGCCCCCGGAGCGCGCGAGTGCACGAGGGTGTGTGTGTGTGGGCCGCGATGCAGTACGCCGGGGCTTCTGTGAGCTGGTTTTGTCGGAATTAAGATTTTACTGCGATGTAAATCATAACTCCAGGTTGGGTAAGTTAATTATAGGTTCCTTTATACGTGTGCAAGCAAAGTCAATCACTGGGACTGACTTTTGAAGGCGATCCCTGAGTCTTAAGAGTTTTAGAGGATTAAGCTAGAAAACAAGTTCTGAATTATTGGTAATATTAACAACCATATGAAATAATGACGCCTTGTTTGGAATTGATTTCAACTTATACTTAGACTTGAACTTATACTCAGATGTCAAACTCAGATTTCCATTTGTTGAGGAGATAGCTCAGAAGATGTTGCAAATTAAAGGATTTAATTTCATAATCTGAATTAAGATTTTACTGCGGTGTAAATCGTAACTCCAGGTTGAGTAATTTAATAATGGGTTCCTTTGTACGGGCGCAAGCTATGGGACTGAATTTTAAAGGCGATCCCTGGGTTAAGAAATAGATAATTAAGCTAGAAAACAAGTTCTGGATCATTGGTAATATTAACACCCATATGAAATAATGATGCCTTGTTTGGAAATTGATTTCAACACCTTCTTGAACTTATACTCAGATTTCAAACCCAGATTTCCATTTCTTGCGGAGATAGCTCAGACGATGTTTTCAAATTAAAGGATTTAATTTCATAATCTGAATTAGCATTCCCACGACCACCATTAACGTTAGGCGGCAGCTCAGCAAACGGTCCGACGTTCATTCGCTTTTCGTTTGCAAAACGGCCGCCGCCATATGGATGGGGAAACTTAAGGAAATCAATCAATTCCAAATTGACCATCAAATTAACCCGAAGCTGCTGAAGGAACTCGGGCAAGAGCAGAAAATGTCACCCAATCAATGCGCCCCGGATACTTCGGGATACACGAACGGAGCCGTTCCGCCCGTTTGCTTCACAAATGGCGCTGATAGAGTGAGCCATTAAAATCCAAAGTGTCCCTATCGATATCGTGACATCGGAGGTAAGCGGCTGAAGACAAAACATTTAGAAAAAAAAAATGGCCGATTGGGAAAGCCGAGCGATTCGGACGTGCTCCCACGAGGAAGGTGACAATATTCATAAGGAAAGGCGGTGAATCGGATAGTTCTCTAATTAGTGGCCTACCCCTTATCCCACAGGATGGCCATTGCTTGGGAAAACTCATTATACGTCACAGAGGGCGCTTGGTCGCGATGGCGCAGATTTTTTTTTTATCGAATCTAAGTCGTTCCATCATCTCGTGCTCGTTTCGGAAAGTGTGCGAAAAGACAAAGCCCAAACGGACCCCCGTAATCTACTTCGCCCGGCTAATATCCACGATTCATCTAGTCGCGCGGGCCTGCCAGAAGGTTCCAATCTCTTTGGCTATAAAGATCGCTTATCGCTTTACGGTCGCCGCTAGACCACTGTCGCCGGACTTCGAAATGGTCGTCACCGAGAGTCGGCTAGAGATTTATTGCCTCACCACGCTCGCTTTGCTGCTCCGGAACGGAATGTGCTCCTCCGCGCAGGACATGTTCGGTCTAGTGTTGTGTCGTGGAGGCTGCAATTGCACTTTCTTCTACCGCACGCGTAAAGATCGTGAGGGAAACGTTAGACACGGAAACGGTCACGATCGGAATGAGAAGGGAAGGAAAAGGAAACCATCCTCCACAACCAGCTGCATCGAAGATTGGAACGCATGAGTTCCCGGTGACTTTTGGGAGCGGCTAGAAAAATATATTTCGAAATGATTCGATTATTTCTCCACACACACAGAGTGATTCGATTTGGAGATCGTAAAAAAGCCACTGCTTGCCCCAGCTTTTTTATACAATCATCATCTGATAATGGAGTTTAGTGGTCGTAAAAAAGGTGAGTGTCAAAAATCGAACTCGCTCATCGCGACCGAATCGAGCTCACTCCGGGGCGTCTTGGTTGTCGGTAATGTCCACGGGATGCGGGAATTTTCGATTCGAATGACAATATTTCTGAGCCGATCGGTTTGGGTCGTAAAAATTTGATAGCACATTCCTTCGCGGTTGATACGAAGCGACTCGACCGTTTGGAAGTGTATACAAAACGTAGTCTTTTGCAATGTCCTAAAGTGCTTTTTAAATAACGCTCGGAAGTTCATCATGTGTAGATTATGCCTAAAGGATTGTCTCTCAATTAGAAGGACACCGACTTTCAATGAAGCTTATAAGCTTGATAAGAAATAATAGTGTTTAAAATAGAGAGCTCAAACGAGCGATGTCATCACCTTGAATATGGTTCTCGATCTTCACGCCACACTTACTAATCCCGCGTGCCGGAGCTTGACCGGTTTTCTTGTTCAAGTTTGTGTCAATCGATTAAAACACAAAAGCGGACCAGAAAAGAAATAACATCGATTTTGGCATCCGTCTCCACCGCACCGTGCTCCGCCCTTCTTCTGCCAGCAAACAACAACAAACTCAATAATAGCAACGAGAAGGAGGAAAAACAAGGCTGGAGGAATATCGATCGCGAGCCGATCGTAAAAGTTTCAATTTTTACGACCACTAGATCCATAAAATCTCTAATAAAGCACTGAATTAATTACGGTGAGCCGAAGGTAAGGGAGATATTGTTAACTCCAGCTCGAGACCAAAGGGGAAAGAAACGAAGATCTACTTAACCGGTTGTTTGTGGTCCTCCGACCGCTCGGGATTCCACACACACACACACCCCTTCGAATCTACCAGGAATCCCCTAGCCTTTGGCACCAAATCGTCGTCCGGGAAATTGATTAAACGCTCAAACCGTGGCAACTCGGGCACATGTTTTCTTCGCAAAGCATGAAAACAACTGGCAACACTGTCGTCCGGCGAGCGCTGGAATGCGCCTACACAGCCAGGCAAGGCGGAGGGCAAATGGGGGACATAAATTAATTAACAAATGACTTTATTGCACCGAGCGGACATGAGTGGTCTCGTGTGGAATCCTTCCTCCACCTAGTTGTGCGTTCTTCGAACCCGGTGCGAGGTGTTTTCAGGCCGATTTCAGGTGCAGCATTAGTTGGTATAGTTTACATCTCATAGCCTCCTACTTACCCTGCTGGGTTGTTGTTTGGGAGCCTAATATTCGCAACAAAGTTGCACTTTATAATCCAACAAACAGGGAGATTTTATTTCAAGGACTTTCAATTGTTTGTATCTCTGATCCCTTGCTATTTGTGTTCGAGGTTCACATAGCCAAACATCTATTTCCGGTGAAATTCCCCGCGAGGGATAATGCGCGTCATTGCCACCGTTATTTCTCTCTCTCTCTCTGTTCAGGATAATTATCTATTTCCTGCCAACCGTTCTGTCCACGCGGATATTCATCGAATCTAATCAAAATGAAACCGCACTCACAAGAAAAAAAGAATCCCGAATCATGACGCTTCCATAGAAGCGCTCACCTTTTGGGGTATTCCAATCATGAAAAAAAAACGGGACAAAGGGAAGGCAAACCCAACGAACGCACGAACGAACGGCCGAACGAACGTGAAGATTTGAAAAGTCGGTGAAATTCAGCTGTCAGTTATCATCATTTGCCGTGCCGTCGTAGATGGAATCTCTCAAACAGACCGACGTCTCCGCGATCGGCGATTTTTGATTTCGAGAATTATTATTCCTCCTCCTCCCTCTCACGCACACCACCCCCGCAGGCGGGGTTTCGGGTACGATTATTTGGAATGGATTAATTACACATTGGGGTTGGATAAACGGATTCCCGACTTCCAGAGCTTTTCCCGCCACAGTGAGGCAGCTACCAGCAGCGCGTCAACCATTACGGGGCGATTACGGCCCGGGCGCACTTCCTAACGCGCTCGGGGTTGGTTGTGGATGAGGAACGGGCCGAGCGTACGGCTCACAGGGGTTCGAATTCAATAACTACAATGGCCGGACAGGCGTCCGAAGAAAAGGGAGAACCTCGCTTTTCATCGATCTCCTCCCGAGCCGCACAAGAAAGGGGTACAGAAAAGGGGCACCCAAATGAGTTGCTCCTTGGCAAAGCGGGTCGTGTTCGTGTGGAGTGTATGTGGATCAATGCCCGAGGATGGGCAACGAGAGCGGGGGGAAAAACTTAATCAATAACACAACAATAACAATATTTTGATGATAATACTTCCACTTCAGAGCGATAAACTATTATTACGCGATCGCTCAAGCATCTCCCGGCGCGAACTGCGATCGAAAGGCGAAGGAAGGGCCCGGTACGCCTTCCCGAAAGTGAGGTTGTGTTTTCCCCTCGGGTCCGGTCCAGACAGACTGTCGGTGCCCGCGGGTGCGGATCGGATGATTGATGGTTAAATGTTACCTTTCGGTGTTGGTGTTCCGAAAAATTCAACGAATATCTTTCACCTCGAGCTCGCGCGAAGGGAAAGGATGGGCTGAGTCCGCAAAGGTATGCGCCTCACATCGAAAGGCGTCAATTGCTCATCGAACGTTTGTGGCTTCTGAGCGTTTTTTCGATAGACCGGCGGTGGTGAGTTCGAACAACTACGCGCTAGAGGTCTAGGGGCCTCCTTCGAAGACTGGAAGAGCCTACCGTGACTCAGCAATGGAGGCGGTAAAGAAGCTACGGCGCGCACCGAATGGTTGCGATCGCAAGCTAGAGACCTAGGATCATGACTAAACGTGCCCGGTTGTCGATGGTATCGCAGGCACACGGGAACACGGGAACTCCGGCCGGTGAACATGTTAGACAACAATCGCAAATCATCACCCCGGTAACTGATCCCTGATGGTTGGGAGTTCTAGGACTGGCGCACCACGCAGAGGCCAAAGCACAGCGGGCTCTGTCGTTCCCGATCGGGTGTTAATTGGACGATGGAATGGGCCAGATAACGCTGATCATTAACTTCAGTCCCGAATTTGCACCCAAAAAGAACCGAAGCTCGATCGGTCCATCAGCGCTGAGGACACAAACCATCCTACCTTAGCTCCAAAAAGTAAGCTTCCGAAAATGGGTCCCGTGGATTCCGACCGATCAAGTGACAGATCGTCC
Organism: Anopheles coustani; assembly: GCF_943734705.1. NCBI lineage: Eukaryota > Metazoa > Arthropoda > Insecta > Diptera > Culicidae > Anopheles > Anopheles coustani. Next base: position 94,277,054 of record NC_071288.1, on the reverse strand, counting down.
CGTATAGGCACAAATCACTTCGCACGCAACAAGCCCACTCGAATATCTTCATCGACCACGGAGTCGTTGGTCACGGAATTTATGCTGCGTCTACTTGCTCCGGAATTAATTAGTCCCCGGGTACGAATGGTGCCTCCACCAAAAACTAAAGCCTCCCCTTCGATGGAACCTTCGAAGACAGTCTCCTGAATAGCGAACCATAAGCGACCGGTCGCGTGTTGAAACCAGTCTGCTTCCACGACGACCGTATCCGAAGGAATTAACGAGGGTTCGCGGGATTCTGTGGAGGAGTGTGTGAGTGAGGGGCGAAATTACCATACCTTCGCTCAGTCAGTATCGCGGGTTGCTCGGATCGATGGTGGTGAATGTACTGTCGGATGTACCCTTTCGCACATTCCGATGACTCAGCGTTGCACTGAAAGCGTTACAGTGCAATTCGCATGCTTGTCCACAACACCAGAGAAACAAATCAGTTTCCAGAACATTCTGGAGCAACTGTTGTTTTGAATGAACGTTGTTGGTTGCTCAAATATTACGCAATACACGTTGTGAATCCGATGGGAACCATGTGATAACCTTGAGACACGTCGATCACAGACTTCACAAAAAAACTAATCTGCACACAACTGTTCAAACAAAACACACACATGACTAGCACACAAGTCTATCCGTGAATAAAGCCATGTGCTTCCGTGCGAAATCGGTGGTAAAGACTCCAATCGAATCGAGGTTCCCCAATCTCTCGATGGTTTCGGATCACTTCGTTGGTTCGGTGAAAAAGTCTTCACCGGGATGTTGAGCTCCTTGTAGGGTTTTTTTTATCCCTTCTTTACCCTTCTTCAACCCTACGTGGAGCCTACACACAGGCGAGTCAACCACAAAACCACGACGTACGGAAGTTTGCGGCCAACGAAGAATATGAAGTCCAAAACGGGCGAAATGAAAGAATGTGTTAAAAGTGCCATATTATAATCACGTGCCCACTGATTCGGATAATACTTAGAAAAATATCTTAATACCCGGAGCCCACGGTTGGCTCGGTTACCCAAAAGAACAGCCCAACTGCTCGGTGGTGAGGAACGCAGAACACGCCAATCTTAGGTTATCCCCCGTGTGTATCCCGTTTTCTCTTTTTTTTGTTGTGTTTGCTTAATTAAAGGATGGTGTTCTAAAGATACCTATGCCAGTTCTCTTCGGGCATTTGCACACAGCTGCTCCAGGCTTTTAAGATGTGTATTTTCGTCGATCGTCGACTACCGGTTTGGAGCAAGGTTCAGGTGCTCTTTAGGGTTCAGTACTTCCCGAATTAGTTCTACGGGCAATTCTCAGAAAATGTGGACGCTATCGGCCGAGTCAGACGCGTTCCGGAGACGATTGAATCCTAATTTGATGTGTAAAATTCCGTGTTTACATTCAGATATACTCGAGCCTTTCCTTCCTTTCATCTGCTCCTTCGTCGATGTCGGGGTGTTTTTCTTTTTTTTTTGTCGCTTACGCCCAACGAGACCTGCCTTTCCTTTTTGGTTCCTTTCAAACTCGAGCGAACCGAACGCACACCCTCTGTTCGTCCGCTCATCGTTGACGGTTTTCTAATTGAAGGGCATTTAAGTTGATCTCCCATGGGGCTCGAGAGCATCGGCAGGGCTTCCTGCGGTGCAGTAGCAACCGGGATCACCATGGGACGCACTCGAAACCAACCGGAAAGGCACGGGAGAGAGTTCCTCCGAGAGCGATTTTGGGGGATTTAATTTTCCTGCCTCTGCGTTTCGATAATCGCCTGTTTGGGTCGGTCAGGTCCGGTGTGGTTGGACCACCGGTTGGGCCAGTCAGCTCGTTTGATTGGATTGTTGCGTCCCGTTTTGGATGGTTATGATACCAAACTGTCACGGGGCGCGGGATGAAGTCTTCACCCGGTTGAAAGGTTTCCAGCGAGGTTGGACACTTGAAGAGTGGAATAAATCTCCAATCCGGCGTGGAACGACACGGCGCATGGTGGCAAACCAGCCGTTTCGCGTGGCCATTGGCCATGTGAAATCGATCTCCAGGCATACCGGCCACAGCACTGCGGGAGATAAATTCTTAAGCTCTAGTTCTCGGTAATTCTCGATTGAAAATTGAAATCTCAACGGCCACCTGACAGGCTTCGCTTATGGGAGGAGAACGGGAGGATGGTCCTCCAAAAGCGTCACGCCGGTCAATCCATCCGACGAGTGCGGAATGTTAACGCACTGTAGCTGTGACCAACCATGACTGGTTTTTTGTTAGACTCTCCTTCCCCCGAAAAGCCCGAATCTGACAGCCTCGAGAGCCAATTGTGACAGCGGGTTTTGACTTCCGTCGAAAGGACTCTGATCGGCCGTTTAAAGGATTAAAGTTCCAGCACGATGAAGACATCAGGGATGAAGTCTTTCTAGTCTAATTTTCGTGTTGCTTCTCTTCGGTTTTTCTAGGTGTCTGCACGAATGCTACCGCCCCTTCAGTGTCGTCCATCAACCGAATCCTGCGCAATCGAGCCGCGGAACGGGCGGCTGCCGAGTTTGCCCGAGCCGCCGGCTATGGTCTCTACCCACCACCACCGTACGGTGGGTTTCCGTGGCCTACACCGACGCATCTGTGGTCACCGGGGCAGGGTCTACCGAACATGTCGCAGCCGGGAGGCAGCACCACCCCAGGGACGATCGGATCTCCCGGTTCCGGCTCCCATGAGACTCTTGGATCTCCCGATGGTAATCGATTAATCGGTGGGTATTTCTATGTTCCAAAAATTTGCCAGACTTATACCCTTATAGAACTTGACGAAGAATGTGTCTAACGTTGTTTGTGATGTGCTTTATAAACCTTTATGTGCGACAGACATCGAAGGCGAAGACTCCAACAGTTTGGACGGTGATCAACCAAAGTTTAGACGTAATCGCACCACCTTCAGCCCGGAGCAGCTCGAGGAGCTCGAGAAGGAGTTCGACAAGTCGCACTATCCGTGTGTCAGTACCCGCGAACGACTTGCGTCCCGTACCTCCCTCAGCGAAGCGCGCGTTCAGGTAACTATCGTAGGACCAGGATAGAAAAGTTTCCTTCACCTCTTTCGGAGTTCGTTGTTTGCGTGCGGAGTGCTCCATTTGCCGTGGAGGAGTTTGCGATTGAGTCGTCATTCGTTGCGATTTGCATTCCGGCTTCAGTTCACCCTCGTTTTTGTCTAACATTACCTGGAAGTCATACCGTGACGCCCGGTGACAGCTCTATCGCGCTCCCTCAGCACCCCCGCACGCGTCCGAATGAAATGGGGAAAACTTTTCGCGCTTAGCTATAAGTGTTTGAGCCTAATATACTTATAACTTGAACTACTAGGTTTGGTTTTCCAACAGACGGGCGAAATGGCGACGTCATCAAAGAATGAATCTTTTAAAAAGGTCCAGTTCGCCGACCACCCGAGCGGCTGCGGCGGCGGGAACGGCGGCAAGTTCCGCTTTCACCCCTGGCTCCCCGCCGCCGCCGCCGCTGCAGCAGCCGCCGCAGCCGCCAACCGGATCGCAGCCGCCAACGGCCACTTCCCAGCAGCCGCCGGCGGCGGCCCCAGTGCCTTCATCCGGTTCACCGGGAGTTCCCCACCCCGCTCACCATCTTCCCCCGCATCCGGGGCCACCGCACCACCACCACCACCACCACCTGTCGCACCTGCACCACCCTCCGCACCACCATGCGCACCCGTTCCATCCGCACCACCATGCGCTCTCTCATCCGCACTCTCACCAGCCGCCTCCACCGCCGCCGCCGGCGCCGGGCTCCTCCGATCACCACCATCACGCGGCGGCCCACCTGCACCCCAATCCCTCCACCTCGCCGGCGTCGGCAGCGGCGGCGGCGGCCGCACTGGGAGCCCAGGCAGCGGCGGCAGTGGCGGCGGCCCAAGCGGCGTCATTAGTCACAGCATCAACTCCATTATTAATGGGCGGTGAGCACAGTGCGTTCCGGTCGCTCGTGCCCACCTCGGCCGCCGCCCTCTTCGCCGGCCTTTCGCGCTCCTACGCCGCGCCCTCGGCGGCCTCCTCCAACCCGGACTCCGTCAGCCCCGCTCCGACCGACGACTCGGACGAGGAGATCAACGTACACGACGACGACTCGAACGACGAGTATGAACCGACCGGCGGCAACCACCGCACCAACGGCGACGACCGGCGGCGCCGTCGGCGTCGCTCAAGCTCGGCCACCGGTGGCAGCGTGTCGGCCACGTCCTCTTCCGGCCCGGCCCCACTCCAACTAACCAAACACGAACGCACGCAACAGTAGGGAAACCCTTCAACGGACGCAGCCATGATTGCGCCTCACGCTGCGGCAAAATGGCACCCGGCGCCCACTCACACACTAACACCCTCGAAGGATTCGGGTGGTGGAGGAGGAAGAGGAGGTGTCGATTTCAATCACCCTCGCTCGTGTGTGTGTGTGCGATGGAAAATGGCGTAATACGGGGTAGTACAAGGGCACGACAACAAAATGGGAAGCCCCTTATAATTGAACCCGTCGGTGGTACGTTGTTCGGAAGGACGTCTGGGCGAGGCCTGTGCAGGAAACGAACAGGGAAAATCGAGCGCACAAATGAGGGCAAGCGAAATGTTCAACACGTGCGTACGCAAGCGATCGCAATCGAATCTCTCCCCCTTCCTTCGAAGTGAGAAAGAGTGGTTGTTTTGGTCCCCCCGCGCGCGCGGGTCGATTACCGTCCACTCTGACCGTCCCCATTGGCGGCGGCCATTACGGCGCGTGCAACGGCCGCTCCGGCTGTCCCGCTTGTGCAAATGCAAATTAATCAATGTCGCGAGGCGAGGACAAGGCGAGCACGCAACGAGCCGGTGACAACGACGAAATGACGAATGGCAGGGCGACACCGAGGCGTAATACGATAATCAATTTTCCTCACACACTCTCTCTTGAGCCCCCCCCCCCCCCCCCCCCCCCCCGCGGTCCTGGTCGTGGTCGTTTGATGTGAATCTCTCGTTCCCGGTTTTATTTTTCCCTTCTCCCCCATTTCATTATTGAATTATCGAGGCTTATGGAAAGCGAGGTTTCAACGAATCGAAGGGACATTCAACAGGGGTTTAGTGTTCCCATATTAGGTGGCTAATGTACTCCGAACGTTCACTAGGATGTTCAAATGAGAAATGAGAGCAAACTGAAATGAACAACTCTATCAATTCAATCAAATTAAAACCACAAAACATTAGGTCGAACTTATCGTCAGTATATCGCACCGCTAGAATAATTGTGCGCACCATTTTCTTTGACTGATTCTTGAACGCAATTTTCCGGGGGGTTGAACGATGGTAGGACAAAGAGGAGGAGTGAACTCACGGAGAGGCAAACAAACAAAATACCTGTTATGTGATTAAGTAAGCATGTGAAGTGTATGTACATAGAGCAACGGTTGGAAGGATTCAATCCCGTCGAATATTACAAAGTAATTTAAATCAATTCTATCCTTATCCCTATCTCGCCTTTCCTTCAGCATCTGATATGTAACTACTAACTCAACTTCAACGCAACCTTTATCTCCTTACTAGTGGTAATGTTAGAGATAGTGAATAATGAAAGCTAGACTAATTCCGACTGCCCAGTGCAAATAATCGACGGTCTTAAGGCACGTGCTAATTTATGAATAGTTTTAAAATGCGTCGCTAGATAATGTTCCGCGGAAAGGCAATTTATTTTGATTGAAATATAATGAAAATGAAATGAAAACAAAAAAAACGGTTCGGTGTCTATCAATTACTTTGGACGATGACTATGAATTATTTGTTTCAGGCTGCAAATGGTCAAGTATGAAAAAGCAACAAGAAACAGTTGGTTGCGAAATATAAAGAACACATCACGAATCGGTGAGGTCGTCTCCTGCTGGTGTTGGTAATAGCCTTAATCAAATGTACAATAAAACCCCGTAACAAATGGGGCCAAATTAGTGGCGTGCAGTTCGCGATCGGTGGCGGACTAGTTTGACCGGTGGCAAAAATGGCGCAATCAAACGGCAAGGCCAACCAAAGTCATGGCTTTATCACGAGTGTTTCAAACGATAAAAAATAAAAACAGACACTTCAGCAATGTGTGCACCAAAGACCTTCTCGTAGCCATACTTTCGAAGAGAGATTTGCATAATATTCATGCGTTACTTCAAACCACGGACAATGATTGCAATCGTCAGCAAAGAGTGCATTTTGTTTGACTATCGAATCGGAGTCAAAACCTTTCGCCAGGCCAGTTCTTTTAACACCTTAATTTTCGCTCTCCCCCCGGTAATGATCGTGTTTGGCGATCAACACCTTCGGGAGGGACAAAGAGATAACGGCTCGCACTTTAATTTCCCCCGAAACACTGCACGAAGTAAACCCAGCCAAATTCTCACTCAATCGGGACACGAATAGTCTGAAAGATTTGGTTGGAAATTGCCGAGGCAAAACCGAAGTTGCCACGACAAAAACGAAAAATGGAGGCCCCTTTCGGGGCCCTCCCTCTTTTTTTCTTCTCTTCCTTCTACACATTTTCATGTCTCGAGCTGTTACGCGGAATTGAACCGCGTTGTTTCCACTCCGGTCTCTGCGCACCCACCGCAAGACCGTCGCTCTTTGTTGAGAACGGTGCGCTAAAGGCCCAATATATATCTAGTGTGTAGTCGTTTGTATGGACTGTATGGGAATGCATCGGTATACGCTCAACCCGCTCTAGCCATTTAAACCTCTCGCGGAGCGAATTCATATGGCCACCGCGAGAGGCTTTTGCTCTTCATTTAGCGATCGCTTGCGCTGCGTACGTATGAATGAATGACCGCTCGCGCTGGGTATACCCGTACGGGTAACCGTACGTCCGTATTCGACCGCGCTGGGCATTCGACTGGTCAACGATGGCTCGCGCTGGGTTTTCGATCGCTCGCGCTGGGTCTTGGAAGACCCGATCGCGCAGGGCATTTAAACTTCGTATCGTATTGCATTGCGCATGCGCACTTTGATGCACAAACCTCGATTTTTAGGGGTGTGCACACGTCGTCTGCGCGTTCTTCGGGCGCGGCTAACGCGCAGACGAGGTGTGCGGATTAGCTTCGGCAAAATCCGAAAAAAACTACTGCAGCGAGAGTGAGCAGCAATATACTGCTTTCCTTTGCAACCGTACAGGAGGCAAGGTAAATTTGGAATATTTACGCATACTACCTTATAAGTAACGTACATCCCTAGATGCACATCTTTGGTTTTTCTTTAATTGTTTGACCATGAAGGAAATTTAATCATTTTGGTTGCTGTTTTCTCATGAAGAACTACAATGTCGGACACAAGTTGTACACCACATCCATTTCTCATTTTTGAGCCTCTGTATTTCCCATTGCACGGCTTATCGTGCATATTTCATTAAATTTCGTCAAAGCCGCTTAGCAAAAGGTAAAGGTAAAGGTCCTACACTCTAACCCGTAAAGCAGTCCTAGATCATGATATACAAACTGTGCCGACGGGTAGCTCAAATCGTAGGTCATATAGCTTGTTCCGGAGCTGTCTCACATATGCCATACCTTGAGTTCATCACTGAACAGCACATTTCGCTAATGGACTACACCTTAGTGAGCAAATTCAAGCCGAGCCTGGCAATGCTGCACGCTGAGCTTCGACTGTTGCTAGAAGGAAGCTGCTTGATCCGGTAACCTCTGACCGATGTTCTCAGTGACGGACAACTGCAGTTCTATTATGACTCGCGCAGCTGAGGAATATGGTTCCATTCTATGATCAATGCTGTCTTCTGAGTATTATAAGCAACACTACGTTGGGATTCAAGAAATACAAATTTTATGTCATGTAAATCTTTTGTCTAAAACTGTTGCAGTCTCAAGAACAAACGTTTTATAGCTAGGACATTTTAAAGAGCTAACGAAAATAGGCGCTCTTATAAACTCATAGCAGCAAAATAATAGCCGCGGTGCTATAACACAACGGTTCCAACACATCACGTGCCAACTGCAAAGTCGCACTTCGAATTAAGACCCCTTGGGGTACGAAAGACCGACTACGGTATCTTTTTAACAAACTTTCTAAGAAAGGGACATACTAGGAGACCCATAATTTAGCGACATATCATGAGAAACAATTATAATACTCTTTCCTTTCCTGCTCCTCCAACAGTAACAGAAAAAAACTGGCAGCAGCGGAAATGGGAGCTCCGAAAACCCGAACATTTTCTTATCCTGTCGCTCTTCTGGTAGGCAATGAATAACACGAAGGTTGCCGAAACCGGCGCGAAAGGTTCCGAGCAATTTATTTCACTACCACTGCTTTGATTTGTGTACGTACACGAAATGCCGAAATCGTTACTTCTCTCTTTATCCAATGGCAATTTTTGTTCTTCCATCTTCCTCCGATGTATGTTCGGCACATGCAAAAAGAACGAAGTACTGAGAAAAATGCCGATGAAACAGTTTCGAGAGAGAAGGAAGAACAAAAATGATTATATGAAAAAGGGGGACGCAATGAGTTCGGTGTTTCGTGTACCTACACAAATCAAAGCAGTGGTAGTGAAAAAAATTGTTCGGAACCTTTCGGGCCGGTTTCGGTAACCTTCGTGTTTTCCATTGGTTACCAGAAGAGCGACAGGATAAGAAAATGTTCGGGTTTTCTGAACTCTCACTTCCGCTGCAGGCAAGATTTTCTGTTACTGTTGGAGGACCCGGAAAGGAATGAGTATTACAATTGTTTCTTTTTTGGCGCTAAAGTTGCTAGTTGCTGGTGTAATCTGACGGTGTATGCAAACTTTTGAATGGCCTCTCGTACTCCCGTGGGTCTCAAGTTGCAAGTCTGCCCTATTTTGACATGACCTTCAGAGGACTTTTTGTATGAGTACGAAACGGCTCACACCAAACTAGACTAACGCTAGAGTAAAATGCCTCAATTTTGTATCAGCCGCAAGGTCATACAGAACGATATAATTGGTAAAAATAGCGCTATCTTGCGATGTAGGATAACCAAAACAAACATTCGTAATAAACTTATAAATTCCGTTTATTAACGAGAAAACAATAGAACCAGGGAATAAAACACATTTATATTGATTTACAGTTACCGACCATACGATTCCTGTATCGGAAAACCTGTTTGATTGGAATTCTAATGAATACTTTTATCTGTGTATCTATATCAACTTCAAAATTTATTCATTTTTGTACCCACTATCATCTAAGTAATATACATGAAAAGCTGAGGCGATCCAACTTGTAGTTCCAGTAATGTAGGTCAGCCGTTTCGGGCTCATACAAAAAGTCCGCTGAAAGTGATATGAAAACAGGGCATTTGAGAAGATTGGTTGCACGAATGTCTGAAGGGCTCAACCTCTCGGTATTGTCCTCCAACCATAATGTCATGAGCCCAATTATTTTTATTTTACTGCAATGAACTCATGACAGTGCTTATGTTTTTCGATAACGCTTTCAAATGCCCTTTTCTTAAAATGTTTTTCATTGGTCTGTTGGCTCTACAAGAAATAACAGCTACCAAAATAATTAAAATTTCTCCATGGCTAACCCACTAGAGAAAACCCAAAGCTGCGCATCTAGGGATGTAAGGCGTTTTTAAGATTGTGTGCGTAAACATCCTAAAATCTGGAGTGCAGCTCAGATTTTAAGTTGCTTCCTGTACGGTTGCAAAGGTAAGCAGTATAGTGCTGCTCACTCTCGCTGCAGGAGTTTTTTTCGGGGAGGAGTTTCGCTAACCCGCACACTTCGTCTGCGCGTTCTTCGGACCCGAAGAACGCGCACACGTCGTCTGCATCCCCGGTTTCAGTTCGGATCGGCTGCCGCGGCAACAGATGGGCGCGGTAAGGAGAGATTTCTGGCAGTGGCGGGACGGGGGAATTTCTGCGTTGGTGTAAAAGAGACAAGAATATCACCATCTCGCTCTTGCCCATTGAATTCCCTATCTCGACCCGAAGCTTGCGTTTGTAGGGTTGGTGGTTTACCGCGTACGTCGTCGTGGCTTTGGAAGCATAAAATCAAACCCGAAAGGAATCGTCTGGGAGAGTGCGAACGATCAAACCGATCGGAAACGAAACTAATAGCCCGTCGGACACCACTCAAACACTTCGGGGAGCTTAACAGTGTGTAAATTTCCACCGAAAAGAAATAATAAAAACCTATCTCGTGGATCCATTTTTCGCACGTTCGCGCACTCGAGACAAATCCTACCATCAAATGGGGATCAATTTTCGCCCCAACTTGCCGAGCCGGAGCGGTTTGTTAGGAGAAGGACTTCATCTGATCTCTTTCCCCCACCCCCCTCCCTCTTCACATGTGTGTGTGCTTAAGTGCTCGTAATTTTCGTCAATTTATGACATCAATTAGACCGTGTCCGAAATGAGGTGACAAACGGCGAGCTGAAGGAGCTGGAAATTGCTCCCGAAATGGCGCAATCGGAACCCGACCGACTACCGCTCGCTTTTACCGCAAGGAAGTGGTTAAGTAGCGATGCTTAAGGCGTGAAAACCGACGGCTGGAAGGTTTGAAATCGCTTTGATCTCGCGAGGGTACAACACTGTTGGGCTGTTTAAATATTTCTTTTGGCCATTTGGTCAACCCCGACGTTTCGAAAAGTCCGTGCTAGGGGCATTCGTAACATTACTCTTTCGGTCGCAAGAAAATTCGTATCGAATGGGCAACGATTATTTCTGCCCAGAAACAAAAACCCCCAATGGTTCGGGTGAGACGTTAAGTCTTAAAAACGGTGTCATTAATTAATGGATGAGTCTACCGAGGGGGCTCTGGGCTTTTGCACCCGAGTATGTTGTTATCGGTTTTTGGCGCCTTCTAATAGTTTCGAACTCGAAAGCCCAACTGAACCGAGAACGTGCGGAACATCGGGCGGCATCATGCAAGTTTTTGAATAAACTCTTAATTTTATTAATTGGATTATCGAAGTTTGTTGTTTCCAGGTTGGTAATTTTCATTTAACAATTAACGAAGCACATTTGAGACGAAAAGCTCAAGAAATGGCGGATTATTTTTACCCCGAGCTAAGTTCATGAATGCGAATGAACACACAACTTTGTTCGAAGGTTTCTACATAGGGTTTAATATACTTTTAATGGAGTCCTGGTCAATATTCGTAATTGAATCCACCTGTTGGGGATAATTTGCCATACATATGCAGGAAAAACCGATGTACGAAAACCGCTTCGATAACTATAAACATTTTCTTGTCGTACTTCCTTTTTTGCCCTAAGACACGAAAATCGTTGTTCTAAAGTTTTCAAAAGCGAAAAAGAGTACTGAAACGGTAAGGGAAGGCTTTCTTCATCGATCAAACCCGTTGCCACATTTTGCTGAGCATTTGCTGCCCGGAAGCGAAGCCGATGAAGATTATGCTAATGCCGCCGTCGAAGCATTATGCTTAGATGCCGGAAGCTTCGCACGAAAACACGCGTGGCACGGAGCGGATGTCGAGATCTAAAACCAGATAAGCCGCGGTTTGAGCGACTTATGGCACGAGCCGGACATAATCTTAGCGGGCAGATGCGGGTTTGCAAATGGAAGAGGAGCAAGAAAAAACGAATCCTTATGTCGGTCACTGTACGATAAATGGTTTTCCTGCTCTGCTGCTTCCAACCGCGGGGTAAATTTATCTGAATAAAAATCAATATCGATGCAGTGAAAATTATAAAAAAAGGCTTCTGCAACAACAAACCGATAGTGTTGTAGAGAAAAAAAAGAAAACGGTTCTAAATACTTGCCCATGAACATCCAATTCTGGCCAAAAGTGAGGCGAAAACGATAGACTCTCCGATCGACAGGTGACTCGATCAAAACTTTGGATGACTCGCACATAAACATCGTCATAATCATTCGACTCATGATCACAATGTCATCGGCCGATGTTGTTCTTTGTTTTTTTTTACATCCATGCCCATCCTTGATCATCTTCACCCCGTCTTGCTGCCCCGGCTGAGCATTAGATAGCACGTCAGACGAAAACGAAAATGTTAAAAGAAATAAAAAAAACCGAAAAAGCTTGTATTCGTATTCGACCTCGCGATGCTCGAATGTCCCCGAATGCTTACTCACGCTCACCAAACTTTGGGTTTTGTTTGATTTTTTTCGTTCGCAGACCGGGGCTTCAACCTGCCAAACACAACGGGCAGGCGCGCCCGATAACAAAATATGCCATAAATACATTTGGAGCAGCTCCGAACAACGGGACGGAAAATATGAGCAGCCACCGAAACGGAGCAGAAAGAAGCCGTCCGCTTGGCCCAGAAAAGAATAAAATAACCATAAATTTCCCAAAAATCTGACAGTTGCCTCAAACCGCTCCAGCCTACGGAACCTTACGCTCTTCGGCTTCGATGTCCGGTGCCTTTGCAGGATCTTCCCGACCGGTACGGAAGTTTGGCTCGTAGATGTTCTGTCACTTTCGATTGTCCCACAAACCGGAGTGAGTCCGCTCGGGTAGTTAGAACGACTTCTTCTGGCTTCGAAAGGCGCGAACAAACCTATAACATCTTTGCGAGCTCATGTAAAGAATGAAAAATTAATGCGCACATCCTCGCACCCGCAGCCTTCCTTTACGTTCTTTACGTGGTCTAAAAGGCACAGCGAATCGAGAGGAAGTAAAATAAAAAAACACCTCGGAATGCCCCTGTTAGACGACGTCCAGTCCGCGGGCACAGATAATTTACGATGTATTTTTCCACCTTCACGTAATTAAATTAGGATTACGCTCGATTTCGCGCAGACTGTAGCGCACACGTTTTTAATGCTGACCGGCGGTGGGTGGGTAGTTGGGTGGCGGAGCAAACCGGTCCCTCTTTCCCGGGGATCGAGGGGAGAGAGAGAGGGAAGAAGGGCCTGTCGGGCCTAATTTGGGCAGGTTACACACTATGGGCCGGTTCTGTTGGGAGACGACTTCTGTTATAAGCCTGACCGAAAATGGGGCCTCCGGACAACTTGTTTCCAGCCACTTTGAACAAACACTTTTTCGGGCCCCCATTTTGCACCCCGAAAGTGAGGTGTGGGGTTTTCACGATCATCCCCGCGTGTTCTCGCGCGTGTAAGTGGCTGATGGTGCCAACACTTTTTCAAATAGCTCCCGACACCTCGAACGCGGCAGAAGTGGCCGATTATTGGGACGTTTGCCTTCCCCGAGGCACGACGTGAGTAGTGATGGGTAAATTCGACAAGAACCGGAACCGATTCTGAATGACTCCACCAATATCGGAAGCGGTTCCGTAAGGTAGGTGCGTCAAGAGTCGTTCGGAGCCGTCCGGAGCCGTCCGGAACCGTCCGGAGTCGTTCGGAACCGTCCGGAGCGATCCGGAGCCATTTGGAGTCGTCTGGATCCGTCCGGAGCCATCGTGAGCCGTCCGGAGTCATCAAGAGCCGTCCGGAGACGTCTGGAGTCGTCGGGAGCCGTCCGGAGTCATGAAGAGTCGTCCGGAGACGTCTGGAGCCGTCCGGAGCCGTCCGGAGCCGTCTGCAGTCGGCCGGAGTCGTCTGAAGTCGTCCGGAGCCGTCCAGAGCCGTCCGGAGTCCTTCGGAACCGTCCGGAGCCATCCGGAGCCGTTTGAAGCCGTCTGGAGCCGTCCGGAGTCGTCCGGAACCGTTCGGAGACGTCCGGAATCGTCCGAAGCCGTTCGGAGACGCCCGAAGCCGTCCAGAGTCGTTTGGAGCTGTTCCGAGCCGTCCGGAGCCGTCCGGAATCGTCCACCGACTAGCGGCTCCAGACGGCTCCAGATGGAATCGTGGGTTTTACTAAACCGAAATCGGAGCCGGTTTAAACATCCTCGGAAGCAGATCCGGGCGGTGGGTGCGATTCCGAGAACCCATCACTAGACGCGAGGCGGCGAGAAATTCGGTGAGCCAAAATCGATCAACTCCAATTTGGTTGATGATTCGAAATGGACACCCGGTTCTTTTGCTTTTGCCTCTTCGCTCCTGCTTGCCGCTTGACCGGAGAAGTGATTTGTAATAATACCATTATGAGCTATTATTCAACGTGCGATCCTGCTCCTCTGCTGGCAGCGGGCAAATGCAAAACTATCCAAACAAAACCTTCAGAACAGTGCCTTTTGGGTGTTAAGGTTAACGGTTGACGGCAATTTAACAATCAAGACAATCAACCCATTACGCAATATCAACGCGTCTATGATGCTTCACAATCAAAGTTGTTTCGAGGACCAATTATTCAGTTAGAAAAAGGCAAATATTGGCGTTCGATTTGACAAGATTGCCCATTTATCATTAATTTAGAAAATGGATTAACTCTCTCCTCCAAACAGTTACGTCTCAACGGGCGAAAATCATCGTTGAGTGAAACGATAAGTGGTGCGATTATGTTTCGGAGGAGTTCGAACCGAATCCAAATCTTCCCATAGTTACAGCAAATCAATGTAATTCTCTCTTCCAAAATCAATCAACAAATCGGGTCACGCGACTTACCCTGGGCGACGATAGACACATCCGAAAACCGCGGGATCTGTCGCTCGCCGTTGACAGCTTATCGTTAACAGAATCACGCTTGATTAGGGCTGAAAAATGGCGGCATTCGTCGCACCGTTTAGCTGTCCAGCGCAAACGACGACAACGGCGAGGGAAAAACAGGGTGAAATAAAAATAACAAAATAAAACAAAATAGCATAGACAAGCGAAGCGGCCAAGGTGGAACGCTCCTGAACGGGCGACTAATTAATATTGATCACCCATCGTCGAGCTGCTCCGGGGCTGCTGCTTCCCGGGTTTCCCATGAACCGGCAAGATGAACCCACGGGCCGCGGTGCCAAATGGGCCGTTTTTACGCCCTGCCACTTTGCATTGTGGGCCACGATCGGATCGATTGAAAGGCGAGCGCTCGAGAGCGAACTACGAACCGTTCCGTTTTTTCCTCTTCGCTCCGGCGAACACAAACCCGACGCCTGTGACACGACGAAATGCGCTGTGACCGGACCGAAGGGTGGTTGGTTGGTGTGAAATTGCCATCACCTCCCTCCCCCCAGTGGCTTGTTTTCCACCTTCTGGCCACCGGAGTCAACCAGCATCCTCCCGAATGAGTCGTGCAAATCAATTTTGCTCTGTTCTTTCAGTTTTAATTAGTATGCCTCGTTTCGGATTACCTTCCACCGGGGAAAAGGATGGAAAATTCTCTTCATTCTATTCTCACGAGCCCGTGGGCTCGCTCGCGATGGAAAGATGAATTCAATTTGCGTGAAGTGATGAATCGGAACGGAATAACAGTGGGAGAAGGAGAAAAAACGACCAAAGCATCGGAAAATTGAATTAAACGCAGGGCTACGCGCGCCTCGAGAGGAAAATCGATTTGTTCGCGAACGGGTCACACCCGTCACATTGTGCCCGGGAAAAAGCCCCCCCCCCTCTTTTACCGCTAAAGTTTTGCTCCGATTCCAATCGAGAAGAGAGCGGAGAAAAAGAGTTCCAAAGATTATCGTTTCGTATTTCACAGTTTTACTACCCGATAAGCTCCATTTTCCACCCATTTCGACCAGCGGACTTTTCATCGGTGGCCAGTGTAATAAAATTTGAAATCAATTCCACACCGTTCCAAACCGTAATGTCCTTCGCGAGGCGGTCAAAACGAAAGGAGCGAGAAGCCTTTGACTGCAGTTTCTGCTTATCTGCGCGGTTTCGATCGTAAAAATACATGAACGTTAAAGATGTCGGCGAGCGGGAAGGAATGTGTCCCCTATTCTACAAACCTTTCCCGCGGTACGTAAACGGACTAAAACAACGCCAACCAAGGGTTGTGGTTATTAGTGTGCAGAATGCGTCGTAAAAGGAAGGAAGAAGCCGTCCGTATCTGCGCCGTAGCTCGATTATTCTAATTTATTTAAATTAGAATGAGGGGAAGGGAAAGGAAAAGGGTTCCCGCGGCCGAATGGTGCATTATCGATCGTTCCGATCGTTCGGAATCCGATCCGGTACTGATCCGCGATCGCCAGCTTCCAAAATCAAACACCGCGCACAATAGGAGAGAAAAGACAAAGCTGGCGATAAAACCGAACCTGCCCGATTATGTTGTCCCCGAGAAACGAACGCGTATGGGAAAAGGAAGCCTCGAGCGGCGGGGGAGGGAGCGAGTCAGCGAGAGCGCCTAATTTGTTAATAAATTTTGAATTAAATAGTTTCTCGAAGTGGCAAATGGCACCGGGGCAGCCCGGAACGATCCGCTGCGGTGCCTTTAAGTGGTGTTATAAACGATCTCCGGCTTCTTCTTCCCTACCCCCAACCTCCTCCACCCTCCCCGGGACCAGGACGAACAATTTTCGGATAAATCTCTCAATCAGAGCAGCGATTTTATGTTTATGCTCGTGCGGGAACGACAACTTTCGGGGTCCGGCCTCGTCCTCTACAATTTCCCGTTTGCTTTTAAATCTTCCACAGCCTCATCAAAAAGTGGCACCGGCGTGCGGCTTCCAATCCTTAGATGGTCCCCGTTTCGAGGGTTTCTTGGGGTCTGCTGGAATCTATTAAGAGATCAGTTGCCGAGAGTGACTCCTAATGGGCTCCGGGAGCATTGGAAGCTCTCCGGTCTTTTCCCTGCCCCACCACGCAAACACAACCAAGAGACGAACCTCGGCGCGCGTAATTTATGGCACCTGGACATTCTTTCACCCTCATCCACCGGGGCCCGGTGACATATTAAACCGGGGATCCGGGGACCGGGTTGGTCCAGTTTTGCTCCGATGTTTTCTCCCGACCCGTTGATTATTTGATTAAGCTTTTGTTTATGTTCGGCCATAAAACACAAAAATTGTCTAGCGCGACATGCGTCATGGGTGGAAGATCTTGTCCCTGGGTGTATGTGTGTGTGTGTTTGTGTGTTTAGTAGGGATGAATATTTAAATTCGTTGGTGAAACATGCTTCAGAACCATTGCATCTTAATTTATTAGAGAGAAACTTCACGTCAACCAAGTGCCGTAGTAGGTTTGGTTTTTTGAACAACAAATTCATCAAACGATGGATATAATAAATTTCCTGGAAGAAGTAGAACAATTTTAAGAAAACCTAAAAGGATTAAATTTAGAACTTGTATTTCAACCAAAACATTGATTAACCAAAGTAAAGCATCATTTAAATAAAACGAAAACCGAAATTCTTCTGCTTCTGCGATCGATGGGCACGTGGAATTAATTTTTGATTTTATTTCTCTTAATCAACCAATCTGAACTCTTTTTAACCCTCTCTTGGTGGAATGGGCAGCCTTTACCTTTCTTGCTTTGCTGTTCTTTGCCCGTTCGAAAGGTCGTTAAATTTCGAACCGAAAAACCCATTCGCACCATGAACCGCATGACGTTCTCGGAGCGATCAGAAATTCCACATTTCTGGAACAACGAAGGGGATCAGCCGGGAAACGGGTGCGTTTGTAGATGTCGGGAGGGTTTTGAAAACAAAAACACACAAAATTACTGATGATCGTGAGCTTGTCGGGCGATTGGAAAATAAACGAACCACCAGACCAGAAGCTGACACTCGCCGAAACGATGGGATGAAGGCTATTAGGCTTCTGCCATTTCACTGGATCGAATGTTTCAATTGTTGTTTTTAATTTCAGAAATTTGTTAACTTTTGGCTCAGGAAAACTGTCATCATATTTGAAAAAGATACTTTTAAAAGTTGAACAATTAAATGATCATTCCACTTGAAACGAAATGTCATTGCTTCGATCGTTTAAAAATATGCCCACTTCTTTAATCCATGTGATGCTTGCAGAATCTCTCACCGAAGAGCTGAACCGCCATGGAACGGCGACAAAAGAACGGCAGCGACGGCTACTAATCGGTGTGCGAGTAAAAGATTGCGACATTGCATGCAGCGATGCATTTTCGTCACCTCTCACTGGCCCCGTGAAGCGCATTCTGCGGCCGACGGG
The DNA here is from genome assembly GCF_943734705.1 of Anopheles coustani. Taxonomy (NCBI): domain Eukaryota; kingdom Metazoa; phylum Arthropoda; class Insecta; order Diptera; family Culicidae; genus Anopheles; species Anopheles coustani. Next base: position 94,259,168 of record NC_071288.1, on the reverse strand, counting down.
GAACGCCGGGATTTAAATAAGCAACTTATTCAAATTTATTCGCTGTCGAACAATCTTATTAAAATGTTAAACAATTTATCCTTTCTCGCGGGCGCAACGCCGCCAACGGGAAAAACGGTGCCCCTGCTGCGAGGCTCTCGGAGGTGTTAATTCGATTATCCACCCCGGGGCGGACACTTTTTTCCAAGGTCCGGTTCCGCGCGTGAAGGATTGCGGTGATTTCGGAGCAGAGATTAAGGGAACAAATTTTTACCGAAAACGAGCCGAACGTTTACGAAAACAAATACCTCAAAAGGCAGGGTTATTTGGGTCACGGCGCGAGAGATTCTCCGCCGAAGTACGGCGGAGTTATTGCCGGTTCGGACATAAATCATCGCCAATGGAGTTCAAAATGGAGCATGAAATAGACGACCGAACGAATGTCACCGCAACTGTCTTCGGTTCATTTGCCAAGCGGAATCAAGGTTAGCCAGCAAGCAAGTCCTAATGGAAATGGCCACATTTTACGCTTCAAAATTAAGACATCATCGTGTGGCTTGTGCAAGTTTTAGTCATTTCTCCGCGACCCTGGTGCGTGCTGGACTGGAACCAAACATTTAGTGCACGTGCGCTGCTTTAGAACGGTCCATAAAACGGGGGCCCGTTAAGTTCCACGAAGCGCGAAGATTAATTCGGTGTAGCTTCGGGGACGACTTTGGCAGCAGAGAGAAAAAACAAAACGCGCCCGTTTCCTATCAGAGCATCACTTTTATGATGAGACTAATTCCTCCGGTTTACGGTGAGGCGCTGAACTAGCGGCGATAAACGGAAAGCTACTAAAAGACTTGTGCAGCGCAAACGACGAACCGACCGAGTGAAAAGCTCCTGTCGTCACTTCTTCCCAAACGCCAGTTCTGGGTATTTGTTTTTGGTTTTTTATCTCAGCGCCGCTTCCCCCTTCTTTTCCACTTTACGGCACCTTTCCACGTCGTCAGCTTGGACAAAGTAAAACAAATTAATCCATTAGTGTTTTATTCCTCCTTTAATAATCGCGCTCGCGAGTGGATGCGATGTGTAGGACAATCATTTACACACATTCATCGCTGGCGTTTGGGATGACTGTTTTTTTTCTTACTTGTTTGAATTCTTTCTCTTTCCTTCTCCTACTTTTCATCCGTGAAAAGGAACCAAACTTTAGTCCTTTGCCTACGGTTTCGATGGTTCGTTGGAAAAGCAAACACTTTTGAAACTGTCCATGTTTTATCGGACCACGATTTTGTCCTCCTTCTGCGTCCGATCCTTGTTGTGTTGGCTTCGTTATTGGGTATTTTATAACTGGAAGGCTTAGGTCGCCGATTTCTGGTACTTTTTGACTCATACGAAAATATTGTAATGGAAAATTTTCAAATCTTAAAAGCAAATTAAAGCCAATTGAACATCACCAATTTTCATAAGACAAGCTAAAGATTTTCGACTTTTATCCAACGGGTCACCAATGCTTGTTCAATCATTCCTTTTTCCCCCAAAAACACACAGTGAACGATGATTGCTCGATTGGAGTAGACGGATCATTCGATCTCGTCCCCGGTGATGTTTCTCCGTTTTACGACACTCGAACCATAAAATCATCACAACCGGCCGGTTGTCTCTCTCTCGATTCGGACACTCCTCGCTACTTGATCGCCAGCGAGCATTGACGAAAGGATGGAAAAGTACCAAAATCAGCGCCTCGAAGGGCGATAAAACGGAACGAAACTCAGTTTGCAGCCTCCCTCTCTCCCGGGGGGGTTGGTAAACAAATTAAACTGATGCGTACGACGATGCTTATCAAACACCGCAAACTGGGAAACATTATAATTTGGCCATATTAAGTTATAAAAATGCTCGTAAACGGGCAGCAGCGTCGTAAAGTGACCCGAAGTACGCGTTCGTCGTCTGCACGCGCATTGAAGTTCATTATTTCATCCGTGTCCGCGATTCAATTGAGCTTGCGGTTTCGGGGGTTGAAAAATGTAGCCCCATTTTTCCTTCGCTCGCACTATCATTTGAGTGGTTTTCAAAACACACACACGCACACGCACACTACTCCGAAAGACCAATTTATTAACCGAATGATCGCTTCCCAATCAGATATCGGTGTCATTAGTATATCAGCCGACTTTCATCGCCTGCTTTGTCACTGGCTTTCGCGAAGATAGGAAAGCATCATCGAAGCCGTCACTGATCTAGCACCCTTCGCATCATCCCACAGTTTACACACTTTCCGAAGGCATTTTCGCACACTCTTTCCCACTCCTTTCTTCGTCGTCGCTCGACGCTACTTATGGGTCTTTTCGGGCCCGCGGTCAAGGATTTGTTGGCTGTTTGGAGAGTTAATCGACTTCTTTAATAATCGTTTTGTTGGCCCCACACACTCTCTCTCTCCCTCCTCCCCCTCCGCCCAACAAACAAAGGGACAACCTACTGTCAGCACCAAATCATCGCCTTACCTCAACCGAAACGCCGAAGTCGAACAAATGAACGCTTGTAATCGTTTTACAGTACATAACTACAGACCCCGGGACGGTCGAACGATGTGGGCCGGGTGCAATGATCGAGCAGAAAATGGCCCCGGCCCGGCTTGGAGGAATTATCAAAATCGGCCCCGCGCACACCAACACACGCGCGCGCGCGCCCGCCCGAAAACGGAGGGAGTCCTTCTCCGGGGTTGCGCTTTGGTAGCGAATCGGTAACAATAATATCATGGAAATATTGATGCTTCCACCTGGAGGAAAGCTGCCGAATCATTGATTAATCATAATTCATCGGTGTAAATCGATAAATATCGTATCGTATCGCGGGTCGAAGCGTTCCTTCTCGTTCCATTTCGTGTTTCGCCTCTGTAGGCCTGTGAAAAACGTGTGATGTGTCTAATGATCGGCCCGTATCGAGATAGCGGTACATATTAGAGGGCGCTGCTAGATCCGAAAGTCATTTAATCGATAAGAATCGGTTTCATAAATTACATTCTCCAGCCAAAGCTTAAAAAAAGGAAAAATCTTCTTCTGTAAAACATTGCCAAAATCAAATCACGCAAATGGGTTTTAGTTCGAATCCGGTTAGAACCACCGGTACACACACCTACCAAGTCAATTAACAAGCCTGTTCAATGGCAACAAGGTACTTCTAGTTCCCACCTTCGGATGTCTCCAGCTCCGCAGTCGCAGTAAACTTTTGAACTCACGACCAATCGCTCGTCAATTAGTGCAGACCGGTGCATTAAACGTCCGCACCGTGGCGTAAAGTGTGCGATTATAGCTATTCGCTTAATTCGATGTTCATTGGATCGGACAGAAGGGGGAGGGTGAGTCCAGCCCGGCTGAAGGAACATAAAGCCGGCAACAAGTGGATGCGAAATGTGTTTTTAATGCCACCTAGCTAGGTTATGTTTTCTGATGTCGTCTAGGACGGGGTACAGGCTGCAGGTGCAACTATCGCTTTCGTAGTAAAAAATACGTTAACCATGGTTATCATCTTTCCACCGGTGACGTGTCTCTCGCGCCTTCAGGGATGCAGTAAAAAAGTTGGAAGCGACTACCGATTAGTGGCTTATAAAATACAATCTTCTTCGGTTCGGTTGGTCGAATCGAAATGCATTTAGAAATTAAAAATGCAGTCGAAAAGAAAAACGAGTATCGAACCCACGTTACTCGCTTTGATCAAGCAAATGGTTCTAAAACTGAGTTACCCAGAAGAGAGACAAAAACTGGGCAACGGCAAATTATCTTCCACCGGTAACGCCTTTGGCTCGGATCAGAACGGTTCTGATCGGCTTGAGTGGATTTGCTCGACCGTACGACGATGACTAACACGTTTTCGACGATCCAAAGGGAAAACGAACGAATGAACGTAACGGGGAAGCAAAAAGAAGAAAAAAACATGGCACCCAATTTACGTTCTAAATAGTGTGAAATTTTTATTTAGAAAAATTACCTATTTAACAGAATGAATGATGATGAAGAAACGCCCTTCTGCACACTCCACCCTTCCACCACCACTACCACTTTCTCCCATGCTCTTCCAGCGAGGAAACACAGGGAGCGAGAGAAAGCGCGCGAAGAAAGGCCAGCGTTGGTAAGAAACAATAGATTTCAATGCGTGATTAAGCAACGAACCCCGGGTGTGTTTTGTGGCGCGGGGGCGGCGCGCGGCGCGGGGCCGTTCGATTTGAATCTTCTCGGTTTTTTCGCCACTCCCCTGTCCCTCCTTCCTCCCCTCCCCACGACACGGACCGATTCGATTCGTCTTGTTTCGGGCGATCGCGAGCGATTACGGGAAAATCAGATGAACGAGCACGATGAGTTTACAGAATTAAAAAAAAAAAAAGGAATCATTCGAACATCTCTCATGCCTTTTTTTTCGGGGGTCTGGAGGGTAGTTGGGCCTACGAACTGGTAGCAATTTACCACCGGTTGACGAGGCATTAATAGGGTGTAGTTCTTTTCTAGCCGCTTGTTTGTCCGTTTCGGTTCTTTTTTTGCCTTGAGAGAGTGATATCCATCCCGGCGAGGGACGCAACCGAATAAATCGAAAACTAATAACAACAAACATCGGCCGTGGAGATGCGCTGGTAGGAGATAACGACGGTCACGATCGCGCAACTGTGGACAGTCGGGTGTCGAGATTCGATCGATCGATAGGTAGATCAAGTCAAGCATTCAAGGTGGCTGAGGTGGGGAACGATGGCGAACTCATTACGTGCCCATTGGCGGGGATAATTAATTGGATTTTATCGCCAGTCAGGATGGTCAAAGAATTGATCCTGCCGAAATGCTAGAATAATATCTTGAAGCTGTGCTGAACTGGAATCATGTGTTGATTAACGAAAAATATTTTACTTTTGACATAAATTTTAACAACATCTTTTGAGGGCTTTTATGTTTTCTACAGTTCCTTTTCTGGCCACAGTTCATCGTTGTACAGTAAATTAAATAAAAAAGAGACTAACGAGATCGAAACGTGTTGCAACACCATTAAGTTCACACTTTTTCCTGCGAATCCGCACCTCAACACCTGCGGGGATTTAACTGTTTTCGTTGTTTCAACCAACAGCGAACAAGAAGCTGTCTTAAGACCCCGACCAAACAGGCTCGCTGTTGAGTTCGTTACGCCACAAGCAACAAGGGTGCGAGACAGAGAGGAAACGAAAAATTACGGGAAAACTATTGGCCTTAATTGATTAGAATGTGAACCTCGCGGGAGAATTAATTAATTGAGTTAGCGAGAAATTAACATAAAAATGTAATGAAACTGTCCACCGGGACTTGATCGCGCGCCCGGACCGCGGTGTGAAGCGCATTCCTCGTTGCTAGATAATCTCTGCCGGCCCTCCTCCTCCCCGTCTCCATCGGTCAGCTTCCCTTTCCCAGGAATGGACACACGATAACCAAAAACCGTGCGGCGACGAACGCTTTAGAGCAACTTTATTTGTTCCAAGTGAATTATTGCCCTACGAAATGAAGGAACTCGGGTCGGCTCCTCTCTCTCGCTGTAACTGGCCCGATTAGTCGCTTCCCATCAGTGGGGGCATTCCGAGCCGGGGTGTTTGTGTGTGTGTTTTTGTTGGGTTCGTGTCTAATAGAGCACGCAAATCTTTCCAGCAGCAGAAGCAAGTTCAAGCATAAGATCGCCTCACACCTTTACCTTGGAACGTTCCAAGGGAGGGTAAAAGGGGGAACAACGAAAGATAAGAACGGTTGAGCATTCAGTAACTGCGCTACAGCACGCTTGCATCCTGAAGCACCCAACACCAATCCCATCTTCTCTTATTCCTTAGGGATCTGGAACAAGCAACAACGACGACGACGACGGCGACGACGACTGGTCGGACTGATTATGGCTGTTTTATTTCTTAATTTGTTGATTTGGTTTGTCTTCTGCTGCTGCTGAGTCGGAGTCTGAGCCTCCTTAGGCTCTTCAACCCAACTTCGGTCTGACTCGATATCGGGAACAGAGCCTATTTGTCTCTCTTCTTCACCGTTGTCGTGCTTCTCCGTCTCCGATTCCCGCTTCACGAGCTTCACGGGGTCGTTTTATGTTCTCAGTTCTCTTTCCCTCCACACCCCGCCCCATCCCTCGAGACCTTATAAATTTGAAATAAATAATTAAGAAGTTAAATTTCAACACCTTTATAATATCGTTGCCCAAATGGGGCTCGTTGCGCGCTCGCCAACTTTGCACGAGCACGACGAAGTGTACGGGGTTGGTAGTGAGGTTTGTTTTTCCACCGAAAACCCCGAAACCTTCCCCCCCCCCCCCCCCCTTTCCATGGGCTAATTTGAACATCGGGCCTAAATTAAGGCTCCATTCCGGCTCCGGAGATCGTTTTCTGGAAGGCGCATAAAATCAAACCACGGGTGTTTGGCATTGTCCCGTCGGACGGGAAGCGAACATGTATCGGGAATCACTTAATCGTCGGTGGTTAAATTTCGAGAAAGACGCGCGGGGGAGGACGAGGCGAAACAAAAATAAAACACGATCATCATAAAACTATGCCAAACAGGCTAAATTAGCAGTCGGTCGGAGCGAGCAGCTTCGCTTTGCGACACTTTGTATTTACCAAACACGCCCCGAGTAAAGGGATTGAGGCCTCAAAAGGCTAAAGAAAAAGGTGCTTAAAAACCGTGAATCATTCCAACCTGCGCTTAAATTAGCTTCCCTCGGAACGCGGTTGAAAAAGTCCGAAAAGATCGGAGAGAAGCCGAGTGTAGAAGATGACACCGTGGGCTCTCGCTTTAGCTCACTTAAAGATCCAGTTCTTTCCCGGACTGTTTGTTTTAAAAACGACACCTTTCTGGTCGGTCGCTCAAACCCTTCCTTGCGTCTTTTCCGCCGAACCTCGGTTCCCTTTAGCCCCCTTTTCGTTCGGACGGTGTGTTTTTATATTTATTTAGATGCTGATAACGATTGCTGTTCAACATGTGGCATGTAACCATGGTGGAAACGGATTGAATATGGTCACTTTTTACGACTCTCTCTCTCTCTCTCTCTCTCTCTCTCTCTCTCTCTCTCTCTCTCTCTCTTTTCACCCTTTGCTGTGTCGTTTTGGAGCGGCCACAACATAGTGCACGCACAGTGCGATCCGATTGGCCATCGTTGATCCGAAAGTGGTTGAGCAGAACAAGATCGCACAGTAGGAGCCAACAGTGGATCGAACATCCGACAGAATAAACAAACAAATTTTCCTTTCATTTATGCTCTATATAAGTTTTGTTTTTTAAATCCTAATATTTTCAAGAGTTAATGTAGCCCAAATAATTGAATTCGGAGATTAGTTAAAAGATTAAATATTCATCGAGAAAATAGTGCTGTAAACATCCTACTTGAGCCTTGACTTGAATTATTTAAAATAATCAAAGTGAGTGAGTTGGAATAGAGAATCAATTCTATAATTCACTCAGTATGAATTGACACAGTGAGAATGATATGGCTCAGTGAGAAATGTATTAATTCAGTGAGAATCTATCAATTCAGTGAGAATACATCAATTCAGTGAGAATTAATCAATTCAGTGAGAATATATTGGCTCAGTGACAAATGTATTAATTCAGTGAGAATGTATCAATTCAGTGAGAAATGTATCAATTCAGTGAGAATGTATCAATTCAACAATGTATTGGGTCAGTGAGAATGTATCAATTCAGTGGGAATGTATCAATTCACTGAGTGAGTTGGATGATTTTGAAATCATCAAATTTACTTTAAAGTGATGAGATAAATATTATAATTGTGTGATTTATATTTTATTCATCGGACTACGGGTTTGTTATTTTCATTAATTTTTGCAATTTAATTAATCAATACATTCTCACCGAGCCGAATCATTAATGAGCCGAAATAAATCATCTTGGTGAATTGAATCAATTCACTCATTACGATGAATTGGCTCACTCACTCACTCTGACTCAGTTTGCTCATCACTAGTATGATTTATCTAGTTCCAAAAATAAGTTTAATTTTTTTGACCCATAGATTCCCACCGTGCACCAAATGGAGGCGCCCCATTTGGTCACCGTCAGGCTTTCAGAAGCGACAGTGCTACCAAGCCTCCATCCCAACCACCTCCTTTCCCCCTCCCTCCCTCCTTTGGCTCGCGTGACCCCGCGTAAGAAATCCTCCGAGAAGGAGAGAACTATTAAAAATTAAGAAATAAAATTAAAACCCGAACCTAAGGCCGAGTGGAGGCCATTTCGGCGCGGGTCCTTTCCGTGTCTCGCTTTCGCGCGCTCGACTTGATTCCGTTTTGCTTTGGGCTTTGGTGTGTGTGTGTTTTATTTTTATTGCGCTCGCTCCACTCCCGAGCGCATTTGGATTTGGATTTGTTTCGTTCTATGTTGTCACTGTGTGTTGTGGCGATTGCGCTTCGGTTCACCCACTCAGCTCAGAGGGAAGGAAATGGAATAAAATCGCGCCCGTTTCTTAGTACCGAAAGGCATAAATTCTCGCACTCATCAGCATCAGCAGGCTCAGCGCCTAAGGACCGTTACTGAAATTTAGCTTTCTAGTGAGTAAACATTTTATCTCATCACCCGACCTGACGCCCATTCGTCCCGTTAATGAGTTCATAAAAATTCTATTAGTGGTTAATAATCTTAAATCGTGTTCGGGAAAAGTGTGTTTGTATGTGTGTGTGTGTTTGTTGTCGTATCTGGTGCCTTTGCATCTCGTTCCTCGCGAGAATGATCTTTTCCCTTTTTGGAAGCAGTTGAGTTGAAAGGTTGCTTCTCCTGCGACTCGGTGGTTAATCTTCCGAAACGGTTCCACGGCCACAAAGGGTACCTTCTTGATAAAAAAAAAACATACACAGCTCTGTCAAAGCCCCCGGGCGCTTCTTTCCTTGGGCTAGATTGTTTTACGGGTGAGACGATTGCGCGAGAAAGGCGCTGCTTCAACAACGATCCATCCCGAGGTGTGTTATATGGTACGACCTTTTGGTTTTCTTTTCCCACCGTGTCGAGAGGGTCGGGGAATTTAAACATTTATTGACTCCGCTCGGACCCCCGACCCGCTCGTGTTTGCAAATTTGTGCACAATCATTAAAGAAAACGCTGCTCGATTAACTTCTTCTGCCTTCGTGAGGTTTGGTTTGAAGGAACGGAAGTTTTACGATCATATCCCTCGGTTGACTGCCTTCTCAGGGGTCTCTTGCGAACGAGGGCAGTTTCTCACAGCTCCTTTGGGGATACAGTTTCAAAGGAAACGGACCTTTTTACTTGAGCAGCGTCTTTTCTTAATCCTAGAATAGCTAAAGATTAGTCAAAAATAGCAAAGAAGGATCAAATTTCTAACGAATCTAGGAGATTCTACATTGGATTTAATGTATTCTCTGTCTGGTCAAAACATTTCCATAATCTTTTTATGCTTGGTTATACTTTTCTATTTTATATTCGTTATAGTATGTCAATTCAATTAAATTTTATCCAAGATCAATATAAAATATTACTTTTAATCCGACCTTGTTTTAGTTCAAGCTTTGTAATATTAAGTCCCTACAACGGGTGGTAAATAACCACTGTTCTGTAATGGAGTATCCTATTTATCCATCAGGTAGGCCTAGAAATAGAAAAGGTCCCACCAGAACTCCGCCATACTTGTTTAAAATGAACTTGAACTTGAAACGCTTTCCTGGAACTGAAAACCAGTTCGATCAAGTGACATCCCAAAAAGCATTGGGTTTGTGTGTGTGTGTATGCCTGTGTACATCGAGGTTCCTTTCCCTTTACGATCCAGGATATTCGGTAACCGACTGTCGGCTACCTTCCCTCCCTTGGACTGAGGCCTCCCCGTTCGGTGATTAATTAATGTCAGCTTTAACATGTGCTTGCGCAACGCTCGCTAATTTTGGCACTTTTGAAGGAGGAGAACTTCTGGCCTGGAAATACGTACATACACGTATACATTGGACAATGAAGCCCATCAAAGGCGACCCTGGAGAGAGGGGTTGATCCTTGCGTGCATCAAATGATTCCGTACGTCAGGCGGATGAACGACGACGAGGACAAGTACGAGGTGGAGGAAAGATGCTGAGTTCAAATTACATCGTGAGTCTGCTCCGGATTGATCACTTCGGTCCCACTGGCCTTCCCCAGAGCTCCCCTCCCCCCCCACTTTATTTTGGTCGCCTTTCTCGTCTCGAGCACAACCGCACGAAACTCGTTGAGCTTAACATCTTTAACACCCTTTTCGGTCCGTTTCGATGAAAATCTGACGCCTGTTTTGATTTATGAAACCGACTGCTGCAATGCACCTACCCCGGAGCTTCTTCTGGGCGTATGTGTGTGTGTGTTTTTGCACCACCGATCCGAATGCAGTTCGAACGCAGAGTGTGAGTCGCATATCCGTGCGAAATCGTGTAACCAGAGACAGAACCATTGGAGCCGGGTCGTTCCAGACAACGTGTGACGTTTGCTTTTGGAGTTGATCGAAAAGCTGTTTTTGGCAGGGGTGATCCGTTTCGAATTATGCTGGGTGTTAAAACCGGCGTGCCCATAACCAAATGAGCAACCAAGCGCAGCTAAGACACGGTTCTCCGTTCCAAAGGAGGTAAAGTTTTGTGGCACGAACCAAACGAAATGATGATCGACGCCGTTGTTGATGAGTGTGGAATGACAGTGCAAACTATGGGCATCGTTTGGGTGTTGATTTAGATTTGTATAAAATATTCCCCCGCTGCCATTGCACGAAATAAGCCTATGTTTTAGCGATCGTATGGTTTCAATAGTCCATTTAATAACACACAAACGCGAAGGCTTAAACTGTTCGAGTGCGCATGCTCATAACTCCGGTCGCAGCCTCCATAGGCGTCGCCGGACACGCCATGACCACGACAATCAACATTCCTTTCGCGCAAATTCCCGCAACACGCTACCGAACGGCATCATCAACGTCATTCCTCCCACGGAGGCCCGCATTGTTCCTACGCGCTCTCAGAAAAGCTCCTTCACGAGATTCGCTTGCGTTTCTTTCCTTTTTGCTATCCCGGGATCGGTTTACCGGTTTTCTCGCAGTCCGTCTCTCTGTCCGTTTTTTCCCCTTGCCCGGCGCTCGGATGAGTTGGCAACATTTCACTAAATCTGTGTAATCATATCAAATCGGAATCAGGAGAAATATTTTTCAACACATCTCATATCGATTAGTCGCGGCGCTTTTGTTCCACGTCGTCTTGGCGTGAGTCCACGCGCTAAACGGGAATGCTAAGTTTTGCTTCGTCTTTCACTTCAGTTTTCTGATGTTGAAAGATCATCTTCAGTTTAATCTTTTTACGTTTACTCTTTTGGTTGAAGAAGAATATTTAATCCTTTACTACAGACACGTTTAACATTTGATTGTGAAAAATTATTAACTTTAAATTGAAGTCGTAATAATGTTCTTAGGTCAGATTGAAAAAGATGTTGAAACAAAACAAACAAATTCTTTCTCTTTATCAAATAAAAACTACTCATGCCCAATTGTTTACAAACGTAACCGATTTGGATTTTACGACGAAAAATTATTAATCTATTGAGTTTAACCCAAGACATGATCATTTTTACACGTTAACATTTTAAAAGAAGTTGTTAAGAAAATGTTTTTTATTCGCTTTAAAATCAAACACAATCATACTAAATTATGAGAGATTTCTACCAATCACACTTTACCTAAACGTAATTGATTTACAATGAATTGAGAAAAATGAATATTTTTCAATTTATGACCTGATGATTTTCATAAGTCGGTGCTCGAAAAGAAGTTGATAAAAATCACCTCCATCTCGATTTTCAACACTCGTTCACACTCGTTCTACATTATGGTGGATTTGCACCGATCATACTTTAGTAAAACGCACCAAACGTGAACAACAAAACAACCGCCATAAGTTAGTAGATCGATCCCCGCTGCTTATCCTAAAGTTTACTCAATAGATAAGCATTAGCCTCGGGGCTCCGACAGTATGGGCTCACACATAAATATACACATTTTCCACAAGGCCCCCACTTCCCCCCCGTCCTTTCGGAAGTGTTTGCGTTTGCGGCCTACCGAAAATCAGAAAACCCAACCCCGAGGCACCCAAAACAAGCCGTTTGTTGTGTCCCTTCTCGACGCTGTGTTTGTTTTATCTGAATTCTTTTCTTTCCTTTTTTATATTCTTCTTGTTTTTCTCGCTCCTTTCCTAGCGGTCCCGATGGCGGAAAGGTACCCAAAGCCGCGCCTAATTAAATTGATAACGTTTTTCAACCCGGCCGAACGAAAGCCAACAAAACACAACCCCGGTGACATTTAATGTGTCATAAATTACGAGATTTCTCATGCATATTCACACCCATTTCCCTTCATCTCGGGCCGGTAGGTCGGGTAAGCGGGCTGAAAAAAGAGAGGAAAAACGAACACGGCCAGGTTAGATGGCGGCCTTTTTTTTTGCTTCTCCTCCCCGGCCGAAGTCAATGCTCATAGACCGTTTTCCAAAACGAGCTCACAAATCGTGTCGCCAGTTGTTGGCGCGCGATCCAGATGAAGGCGTAGGCGACCGTCCATCGATCGAGCATCGAACGGTGGATTCGGATTTTCGGCACCAGGCTTTACCTAAAAGGTCTTCCCGATAACGGCTCAATGATGGTCCTCGGCTCGGACATCGGTCGGAATCGAACGTTTGCGTGTCGCGCAATGGAAATAGAGTCATCAACCGTTAAAACGTTCACTCCGGTCGCGCGATAATTGTCACCGGTTCCGTTGATAAAGGTGTGGACACACCGGGGTTCCCGGTTGGAAGCCCGGTCAGTTGTGACACACATTTCTCACCCCGCTCTTCCTGTTTCCTTTTCGGCTTTAAGGTGGGGGAGAAAAATTTATCGCAAAGTAGCTAAGAACGATGGACGTCGCTGTCGATGGCTCAATCAACGCTGGCGCTAGAGAACATGGACGCAATCGCGGCTTTCGGGGGTGATAATACAGGCGTTGTCAGTCAATTTTGCCTCGAAAGCGGGTGATTTTATCTCTAACGCACTTTATTTTGAAATAACTCATCAATTGTTGTTTCTTACTCATCTCATTTTGTATCTAACTCATCTGATTTTGTCTCTAACGCATCTGGGTTGTCTCAAGCCGGAAACAGGGAATAAACAAAATAATTCTGGTTAGGATACGCAGTAGAACTCCAAGAGCAATAAACATTTTTATTTTTTTATTCTTTAACGCTATTTTTATGTATTTTTAACAATTTTGAGTATGTTTTTCACTAAGAAGGCTGCATTGTGGTGTTTAACCCAGTGGCATAAACGCACTACCTTAGAAGTCAAGTGACATACACTGATCCAAGCAAGTACGTTTATGCCACCGAGGTAAACACCACACAATCCCTCCTTCTTAGTTGATATACGTACGCAGGCACGTAAAAAAATTAAACTCAAAATTGTTTAAAAATACATAAGAATAGCTTTAAAGCATACAAAAATAATATTTTTATTGTTCTTGGAGTTTTACAACGTATCATAACTACAATTACTTTGTTTATTCCGTAGTTTTCGGCTTTGAGACAAACCCAGATGCGTTAGAGACAAAGTCAGACGAGTTAGAGACAACAGTTGATGAGCTACTTCAATCATCGGTGTGTTAAAGCTGAACATAGGTGGCAAACCCTGTAAATCAAGCGGGTAAGAAGCGATAAGCGGCGTCTTTACCATAAACTACACCTCGGTCAATCATTCGGCTGCTCCTTCTATCCATTCCGGATATGTTTTTCTTTCGGGTCAACACACATCAGCCATCTTTTTCGACAAAAAAAACCGTCTTCCCGTTTGAAACTATCATAAATTATGAATTTACCGATTGAATTCCGCCGCTTCGGAAACACATTCCAACAAACGCGTCAAATGCTTGTCCAATCGCACGGTCAAGCTTAGCCGAGAAAAGCGATCGATTTGTATGGGGTGTCAACGAGCTGTGACGGAACCACTCTCCTTTACCGCGACGGAAGCGGATGATCGTCGGATCCAAAATCACAGACGGCGTCGCCAGCGATCCGACGATGATCCGACGGCGACACACATTAGCTCACCTGATAGCAGAATCGGGTCGAAGACTTTTCGCCCGCGAGAGAAAATTCGCAAACCGACCACAAACAAATGTTCCCTAATTTCAGAATAAATTTCCGGCTAATGTGCGACGCTCGAGGCCGGGAGACTTCAACAGGCGTGCAAGCGACGAACGTGACAATTTTTTTTTCGCACACAGTTTCGATGCTTCCTTCTCCTCCTCGGCGGCCACAGATCGGATCGGAGACTGCTACCTGCCACGGCTACGGAGACATTTGCATAATTCGCCCGTTCGGGACGACGTTTCCCCGGAGGCGGATGCCGATCGCGGGGCGTAAGTATCGCTGTTTGCGTTCACGATAAAAGCGGCCGCCATTTTTACTCATCATCCGAGGGAGCAAAAAAACAACCATGCACCCAGATCAAATCCCATAAGTGTCTGCATTCGCTAAACCATCTGGAAGATCATCGTTATGAGGGGCAGATGGAAGCGCTCCGGATAATCTCCCGAATGAGATGGAATCGGATTAGTGATTTCGGACACTTTTCACGCTTCCTCACACCGATCGATCCGATCGGAGAACGCGAGATGATTTCGCGTGATGATGAAGATGATTGCGGTGCGTTTTTATTCCACCGGTTGGAGATTCCAACGAAAGCCTTTTATCCTCTCGATGCAGCTCAATGACGAGATCGAAGCAACCAGTTTTGTTCCCGCTGTTGAAGGAAAAACTATCCACGATCGTATATTGTCCCCGCGGCAAGAGAAAAAAGGTAAAAACACCACTTGTCTTGTCGAAAACGGGACTAGGAAAAGGTTCCAAATTTATTAATGGTCACAGATAATCAAACGGTGACCATTAATGGCTGTTCGTGCGCCGATAAATTTCCCCCCCGGTCCCGAGGGGGATTTTTCGATACCGTCCCGTTTCCACCCGGGGGTGTTTGGAGATGGAGCTCCCCCCCTCTTTTTGGAGAAAAGAAAAGACCGAAATCGCTGTCCAATAGTCACTGATTGTGCAGCCACAATAGAACACACGGTGCCCGCAAGAGGCACATAAATTTCTCGTTGCTTCTTAATCAAGTTTATCTTCACCGACACGGAAACCGAAACCGAAACCGAACCGAACCGGTCAACGGCATAAATAAGCTGCCGTGGATTAGAGACGAGTTATTGGGTCGATGTTCAAAAAACGTCGCGAAATTTAAACGAAACGGTCACATAAATCGGAGGCTTTAGTCTATACGCGTGGATAGAAATTTTGGTTTGCGTGTTGAGGGAAAACACTGTTTTTCCTGCATCGCATCGACCCACCAGATAAGACAAAACATTTGCTGCGATCTGTCACCTGGAAACCCCGGTGCTACTAAATAGGCTCGGAAAAATGGCGATCGATCGTGGAAAAAAGGAGACATTCCCCGTGAAGAAGGTGCGAAATGCCGTAACGCAGCATGTAATGAGCATAATTTATACACAAAGGCGCTGTAATTTATTCACGCCTGTCGCCAGCCGTAATCCGCTTCCTGCTCGTCCCTTTCCTTCCCCCACACGTCTGATTCGAAACAAACAAGAGCTACTCAAACACGGCCACCTTATCGGCCGCCGGACATCTCAATAATCAGTGCGCTCCCGCGCGCTATCTCATCGCTTCCATTAATTCATAAAACATAATTTATTTCCAACTGCGACATGATCACCTCCCCCGGAGCTCTCCGCCCGGTGGCCCTTCTTCGGGGGAATCAAATTCCAATAATAAGACGTTCCCTTCGGCGGCCTTCGGAAGGTGTTAAAATTAGTACCAACACGTTGTCGCCCGCTTAGAGGGAGGGAAAACTGGGAAGGAAAAGCGATGCTCGCGTTCTTTTACCGTGGTTTCACCGGTTTGGCATTATACGCGCTCGCGACTCGCTCATCAACTCCCCGGTTCTAGCTGTGTGTTTGTGCACCTTGTGTGTGTGTGTGTTTTTTTACCCTCTTAGCACTGTATGTGCGAACCCGTAAACTCGTGTCTTGTAATGTCATTTTTTATCTAGATTTATGAGCGTACGATTACGGACGCACGCGCAAAAAGGTTTCGGGAAAAAGGGATCGGATGGCCAACGGAAAGGGAGTCGAAAGGAGCTCTCTCACTGTTCGGGAATCCGTTCCAAAATGCATATTGAAACATTGCCGAGGCAAATCATCACCACCACCACCATTGGGGGAAAAGAACATAATCTTTCACACACAAACTATCGCTTCGCACCGGGAACAGGACACGGAAGGAGGAAAAGGAAAAACACAGCATGGAGTCTGCTTCTGAGTGAGCTCCTGGTGCTTTTTTCTCTCGTTTTTTTTAATTTGTGAAGCCACAAACACCTCACCGTCGATCGGTTTGTTGGTTTTTGTTGGCCGTTGTTTGGAAGCTTAACGAATTCCGGGAGCTGCTCGCGGATCCTTGCCCAAAAAAAAAGGCATCAGAGAAGGAGGGAGGTGCCCTGTACTTAGTGATGATTTAGTAATACCATCATTTACACGCAACAAAAACCACGAAACTTTACGCCTTCCTTGTCTCGTTTTTTTTAGCAAACGAAAATCCTTCCTAACGCCTGCCGCGTAAGCTGATCACGCCGCTCATGATGTGTTAATTTGGTTCCTTTGGTGCGTTCATTGCGAGCGAACGAAAAGCTCCCGCTGGAACACTCATTATTACAAATCATTGGCCTCCTCCTACCCGCCACCCACCCAACACCATGCCTCCGTTCCTAATTTAATTTATTTCGGCCCGACGCATCCTTACGATGCCTGGGACTGGTTTAGCACTTCCGTGCGCGACAAATTTGACGATGAACGAGCATGATTCTCCACTACACCCCCTCCCCCTTGCCCCTCTGGTGGTTACTTTTCCGGACTCGGCTTAAATTGCTCCCTTAGCTTGCCCGCTAATGAGAAGGAATTTACGACATTGTTGCCCAGCCCGAATGTCCGACCATGAGGCGTGGGTGGATGGTTTTGGACAGTTGACTTTGGGTTTGATGTTCGCGTCAGGGGTTAATTAAGGACCGGTTGCATGCAAGCTTGGTTCTAGTCATCGTCTCCGTGGTTTCTAAAACCAAAATATAGTTGGAAATATATTTGCACCAATGCAAACATTTTTTGTTGCGACCAATGTTTTGTTCCTTCAAAATATTTGCTTTTTGAATGGATTATTTTGTTTAGGTTCTTTTCCAATGTGGTTTGATTAATCTATTCATCCTCCTTATCCTTATTATCCTTCTTATGATATAAAAAATGGTATATATTTAAATTGTTGGCATCACTTTCGCCAACAATTTTTTTTCCTCAAACAATGACTACCAAAAAGAGATACCAGAAGAAGAGACAAGTTTTAACTCAAGAAAATGCATAAATGTGCTTTTTTAATCCAGGTTCTAAGTTTTTGTTTTTAATGCGAGGTACCACCGAATAATATGATACAGCATTGCATTTTAAATTACATTGTATGATAAAAAAGCTAGCATTACACATTCTGCATGTCCTTTTTGGATCAGCAACCATTTCCTTAGGTGAATTCGTTCCCGAAGGTATTGTCTGTCTTATCATAGTAGTTCAAAACTGTTTCATCTTTTATTTCTGATGAACTCTGAGTCTTTCTTACTCGTACAATATTATAAAAGTACAGTTATTGAATCGAAACAATGCCCAGCTTAATAACAATAGCATCAAACTTAATTTACTACATGCAAATATTTATCAAATAAAATATGTGAATTTACTACTTACCGTAGATGTACCATATTTGGCGCAGTTAAGGAAATTCTGCATAAAAAATTTAATAACAAAATCAATGTACGGTCAAATCATACCATTTTTTGCACAGTGCTAGCCTGACTATCATAGAATATAAGAAAAATAAGTAAGAAACTCTTAAATTAATATTTCTTCAAGTTTCAGAAACTCTTTGTGTGGCACATTATGTTCCAAACTTGGCGCATGGTTTTTGCAATGTTCCTTATTTGGCGCGATGTGTTCCTAACTTGGCGCACTCAAAACAAATTGGATATAATTCATGAAATTCAACAGGTTTATTCAAAATTCAACTTAAAACAATAGAAACACTTTTCAACAGCAATTTAAAAAACAATTTAGCTTTTTTTGCCGCGGACTTTGGCTTCTCTCGTAAAAATAAAACTATCTCATCGCTAACTTTTATAATCTCATTCATCAAAGCCTTCTATGATTCAAAAGTATCTAGCAGTACGAACAGTCATATTCTCCGAGGTGAATAATTAGGAACACTGTGAGCCAAACTTGGCGCAAAATATTTTTGCTTTAAAATTGGTATAAAACCTCAAAAAGTGCCGAATCTAACCACGATTCATTGAAAATACTTACGTTTTAACAGTTTCTGATAAAAAAAAATCCCTAATAATTTTTCCTTTGCGGATAAATGATTGGAAACAGTTTCACCATCTCCTTAGCAGCGTTGCTAACGCGGGTAAAAAATGGCGCACTTGAGGGATGGAATTTTTCATTTAATTACCGTAGATGTACCATATTTGGCGCGGTTAAGGAAATTCTGCATAAAAAGTTGAATAACAAAAAAAATGTTCGGTCAAATCATACCATTTTTTGCACAGTGCTAGCCTAACTACCATAGAATATAAGAAAAATAAGTGAGAAACTCTTAAATTGTTATTTCTTCAAGTTTCAGAAACTCTTTGTGTGGCACTTTATGTTCCTAACTTGGCGCATGGTTTTTGCAATGTTCCTTACTTGGCGCGATGTGTTCCTAATTTGGCGCACTTAAAACAAAATGGATGTAGTTCATTGAATTCAACAGCTATATTCAAAAGTCAACTTAAAACAATAGAAACACTTTTCAACAGCAATTTAAAAAACAATTTAGCTTTTTTTACAGCGGACTTTGGCTTCTCTCGTGAAAATAAAACTATCTCTTCGCTAACTTTTAAATCTCATTCATCAAATCCTTCCTTGATTCAAAAATATCTAGCAGCGCAAACAGTCATATTCTCCACGGTGAATAATTAGGAACACTGTGAGCCAAACTTGGCGCAAAATATTTTCGCTTAAAAATTAGCATAAAAATCTCAAAAAACGCCGAATCTAACCACGATTCATTGAAAATACTTACGTTTGAACAGTTTCTGATAAAAAAAAATCCCTAATAATTTTTCCTTTGTGTATAAATTATTGGAAACAGTTGAACCCACTCCTTAGCAGCGTTGCTAACGCGGGTGAAAAATGGCGCACTTGTGAGATAGAATTTTTCATTTAATTATATATACATTCAATAACTAAAAACCAATAGCATGTTTTGATGCGGATGTGTTGTACAAACATAAACAAATATTTAACTCCATATTTTAGGCTGAAATTATTTGGAAATAGTCTAATATCGAAGAAAATATTAGAAAGTGCGCCAAGTTTGGACCCGCGCCAAGTATGGTGCTTCTACGGTAAATATACATTCAATAACCAAAAACCAATAACATGTTTTAATGCGGATGTATTGACAAACATAAATAAATATTTGACTACATATTTTAGGCTGAAATGTTTTGGAAATAGTCTAATATCGAAGAAAATATTAGAAAGTGCGCCAAGTTTGGACCCGCGCCAAGTATGGTGCTTCTACGGTACCTTCCTTTTAATTTGTTTGTTGAAACATGCCCTTTTCGTTAGTATCTCAGAGGTAACTTGATGTTTTTTCTTGAATTGCTTTTTAAATGTCCCACCAACGAGTTTGATCAACGCGAGGTTTATTGCCGGTGCCATTTAAAAACGCGACATGTATAATTGAAATCGAAACGATCAAACCGTGATCAGGGTAAGATTTTGTGCAACATGCAACGCGACGTTTTTGATGCCTCAATTCGACATCCTTGCGTGTAGTACTTTCCGAATCTGTCTCGATCGGCGATTCCGCGTAATTAGCTGAGCCTTTGTTTTGACCACAAGCGTCTGGCGAGTGCGTTTCACGACTCTGTTGAGCTGTTTTCGATCCGAAGGAGGGGACACGAGAACGCAACCATCAAAATTTGACACCCCGCGGTCCGTGGGAGCTGACACGTCGTTGACGGTTGGTGGCGCAACTTTAACGGCCAATAAACGGAACCGTGGGGAGATGCAAAATGTGTGTGTGTGTTCGACACGACACACCGATGATCGCCCGGCGGCTGCGAGTGCATCGATTGCACATTCGTGCAGCCAATAAAATGCGAAATTTACAGCTTTATATGCAATCTTTCATTTTGATTGATTTTAATGGACCATCACTGGCAGCGGCCAGACAAGCGAGTTCTTCCCGCGGGGTTCTCCGTTCGATCGTTCGTTGGGGATGCGATTGATTGCAATTGATCGCAGACGCGGTCGATCGTACATGGGCGCGATTGATTAAATTGTTAAACGGGCAGTTTAAGACGGCCGTCGAAATGGTCGCTGTTTGCGCACGCTGTGTCGAAATGGCGCACTGCAATGATGCACTCCCAAGGGATGCGGTTTTCGGTCCACGCTGGAAATAGTGATTAAAGGACGATGTTCACGATTAGAGTTTCATGAAGAGTAGAAAGAGATGTAGTATGTAAAATGTAAATATACTGGTCTTTTCAAATCATTTATTAGTTTTTAACATTTTTGTAACTTGACGAACACATCATTGAACTTAAAGCTTATCATCGTCATTTTTTTATCATTATCATCACAGAGTGCAGTTGCTATATGTTCATCTAATGAGTATGCACATTTTCTCGATTTGGCAAATTCGCTTCTTTTGCACTTCGTTGACTGTTACGGACATACATATGGAAATGAGTTCATAGGAAGTAATGTTCACAATTTAAGTCATTTGGTAGACGACGTAAAACGCTTTGGCATATTGTCTAATTTTAGTGCATATCCTTTCGAAAGTAAATTGTATCAGATTAAACATTTAATTCGATCTGGATATAAACCGTTGGCACAAATAGCTTTTAGCGCATCAACTAAATCTATGAATTCGGTGAACAAAAATTCCCTACACAATCTTCAAATCCACAATTGAAACAGCCAATTGTGAAAAAAAGTAATATCGCTGGCAATTCAACTGATATTAATATCGCCAAATATGCATGCGTCGAGTTTGAGGATTATTGTTTGAAAAATGATAGCAAAAATAAGTGGTTCTTAACTAAAGAAAATGAAATAGTAGAAATGAAATATGGTTTAGAGTCCATTGATACTATTTCGATTCACGGAATCAGAGGTTATTTCGAAGAAAAACCAATAAGATCCTCCTGTTTAAACATTTATGTTTCATCTTTGACACAAAATTTGCAAAATGCTCGAAATTCGTGTTGATTTCATTTAAACATTTACAAATTTTAATTCCGCAAGCATTTTAGAACTGTTCAACGGACACATTAAACGGAGGCCTGTGATTGGTCGGCCCGAACCGGTCGAAATAACCGGTTCATAACCGGTTCTCCAAAACGGTTCTTCAAGGTCATAAATCGACCACCAGATGACGCCAGTGAGGCCACCAGATGGCGCCAGGAGTATTTACGGCATAACCGGTTCGCTGGACCAGACCCCGGTGATTTACGATTTGTGACCTTTTATGACCTTGAAGAACCGTTTTGCGGGATCTGTTCCCAGCGAACCGGTTATGCCGTAAATACTCCTGGCGCCATCTGGTGGCTTCACTAGCGTCATCTGGCGCCGCTGATGACTTAAAGCTTTTAAAGCTTAAAGGTCATTTAAACGGTAATTTTACCGGTTCGCTCAACCGCTTTTTACCGGTTCGCGTCTGTACACGGATGCGGTTGTGTTGGTGCAACAATTCTATGCAAATTGTGTTCGTGACTCTCTTCGCTCACCGACTGTTAGTAGAAAAACCTGTAAATATGGTCAAAATGTAAAATGTTTTCTTCTACAAAATTGTGCGTCTTAAAAAGACCTTTCGTTTGAGGGGTCATTTGTGGAAATCGGTTGAGAAACTAAAAAGTTATGCGAAAATTGGCATTTTGGAGCGCTTGTGACATTTAGGCTTTCCAAGCAAATGATTCCTCTGACGTTTGAAAGGTAGTCTCGTTCCGCCCGTCGATGCGCTCGGATGTCTTTCTCTGTCGCAGCGCGAAGCGTGTCAGACGTGTGTGTTCGTTCGTTTGTTTGTAAGCTACACACCTTTTTCTTCACAAAAGGCAGGTATTCAACGCGCGATGAGATAGGGGTTATCTGGTTGTTTTGTTCTTTCTTTGCGAAGGGGGAAACAAAAGTGTGTCGTGCACGAGGTGGTGCAGGAAAGGAAACAACGGAAAGTGCCAACTTCATTTCAGAATTCTGTTTCCAGGGCTACCAAAAGGATTGTGCTTGCGAAGAAAGGGTTTCAATGGTGATCGGTGCGAAATGTGCGAAGAATAAAGCAGGCAGAATGGTTGACAACTGGCAGTGAAAAGAAGAGATTTCAGGTGTTCTGTTCTGTGTACGCCAAGCGAAAGAATTGGTACCTGGCGTTGATAAAAGTTGCGTTTAACCGGGGAACCGGTTTCCGAAACGACGCTTTCCAGCATCCAGCAACGACGCGAAAAAAAAAAATAAGTGCACCAACGGGGTTTGCGAGAGTTGCACAAATACAACGTGCGTGCAACAGTTTTTGAGCGGGCTCTTGTGTGAGAGAAAAGTGAATTTCCCCCGGCGAGAAAACGTGTGGGCACGTGATTTTCCGTTCCTTTAATGCTTCACCAGGTCATGCGAAGTGATGTGAATGGAAAGCGAAAAGCAGAGTCCCGAAAGCAAAGTGTTACGTCTCCTCGAGCAGGATCCGCGATCCTTGCGTCCTATTCCCGCGCGAGTAGGCCAAAGTGTATTGTGAAGTGAGCCGGGGAAGCCTCAAATCGACAACAATGTGCGACAGTGGTGGTGGTGAGGTGCAGGGGGCGACGCCGGCCTCCGCCTCGTCGAACGGCATCGTGGAAGCCATCAACCCGGCGGTGCAGCTGGCAAGTTCACTGTCAACGCACTCGATGCACCAGCAACAGCAACCGATGGTCCCGATGGCCCCGGAGCAACCAGGGGGAGGGGGGGAATTCGTGTCGGCGCAGGAACTGGAGCTGGAAAACCAGTGGCTGCGGGAAAAGCTGAAGGAGGTGACGGTCGACCGGGATCGGTTGCTGTGCGAGGTGGCCAACTTGCGCCTCGAGCTGGACATGGCCGAACTGAAGCGACTTCCGGAACACAGGTAAAGAAAAATGTCATGTTGTGCAAATCGATGCCTACTTCAATCACTCCCGAGAAAATTTGTTCCAATAACTTAATCGGCTCGTGTTGTTGGTGCCAATTAAACCTTTCAACAGATTGACTTCCAAAAGGCCATTTTTATGTAGTGTAGGTGGAAGAAGATTTAATCGTCCGGACAGAAAAAAGCGCTCTCGGGCTATAAAATACTTAGAGACCTTTATTGCCTTCCCCCAAGTGAAGCGGTTTGGCGTCGGAAATTCGATAGCACTTCAATCAGTTTCGTATCGGATCCGCTCAACCTAAACACCTACCCATAATTCTAGCCTCGCCAGCCAAATTCGTCACCGTTGTCTTGCCCGGTCGGGGATAAAATGTATTTAACCCCCAGGGGATCGAAGTTTATTTCGAACACCGTGATGCAACCGTGCCCTTATTTCTTCGTCCCCATAAACAACACCCGTTGGTTGGTTTGTGGGAAGGCCGTTGGTGTGGAAGTATTTCTGGCCCAAAATCGATCGGTATGCATTTGTTGGAAGCAATTACATCAACCGAATGCAAAAGCAATCGATGCTCCAAGGATAAATCGGACATTTTGCCAACCTCCTTGGAAAGATGACTGAACCATCAGAATCCCTTTTCGGTCAGTAACAGACAAATGGGGTGATCCGCATGTATATAAATATCTTCCCAGACCAAACGAATGATTATGCCAATATATAGCCCTTGCTCCAGTTGCACGAAGGGAATGAATTGTCATAAAGCGATTCAAATGCACAGTGGGTTTGGTTGTAGAGTTTGACGGGTTTCAGGTGGAAGCGAATACCCTTCCAAATAATTTTGTAAGCTCCTCTTTCATATTATAGGGTAAGTGCACCCATAGTGGAGCTAGTACCAATAGTGGTTGTAGTGGAATAAAATCCTAGCTCTACGCCGATATATATACAATGAAGTTATTTGTTCTTCTATGAAATGTTCTTTGATCTTCTGCGGAGTGTTCGAAAGATGAACCATGTCATTCCGTAATATAGAAGCTCCAAAATTCATATTTTCTAAACAGGTTGTCCCAACATGCTGCATTCCTTAAGAATCTATAACGAATATCATGATTTCCTTAAGGCTAGAAACCACTACAAAATCATTAAACCCATATGATTTCGCTACTTACATACTCCAATATAATTGATTTATACGAACTTAGTGCATTTTAGTATAATTTTATTATATTTTTATAGTTTTTACTATAGTGCCACTATAGGCACGAAAATCCAAGTTGTTCCTATAGTAGCCATAGATTTTTTCACAAGTATATTTTAGTTTTATTCCGGTTTTGGCCAATATAATCAGGTAAATTTGGTGATTTTATTCAGTTTCTACAAAATAAACAAAGCGGAACTGGAGAGAAGGCTCAGCAGAAGAAGCAGAGGAAAGAAAAAAGAAAGCGGGCGAAGGATACGCTATAATGCATATACTATAGTTTAAGCTGTAATATTCAGAGCATTTTTTATGAATTAAAATTGGACATATGTCGGTAAAACAATACAGTCTTTTCAATGACAACGCATTGGTCAAGGAGTATTTTACCATTCTTTTCGAAATATGCTTCAAAAATAGGTTATAGTCAAAATATATTAAAGTTTTTCGTACTACCACCACTATAGGAACACGATAGCACAACTATAGGAACCATACCACCATAATAGGAGCAACCGATTAGGTAGAAAAATACGCTTTTTTTCGTGTTTTTTGTATGGTTTACGGTGAAAATAGATATTTTTCGGCAGAAAAGTCGTGTTTCGATCATAATTGATTCACATATGTAGAATATTGCGTTCTTAACACTCATAAATTACACCTATTTGGTATTTACAGTACTAAGTGCACCACTATTGGTACAGTTACCCTATATATATTTATTCTGTAGTGATTGTCGGATTTATTGATCATTGTAGTTTCAAAATATTCAGTTAGAGTTTTCAGAGTTCAGTAGACAATTTTCAATAAGTAGAAATTTATTATGTATAGTATGGTAAATTACATTTAATTTAAAGTAAGTTGAAATTTGATTTCACTTGCATACTGTTTTGCATATTTTTCTATCAAATATATCGCTGCATGGTATACTTAACAGATTTAATGTGATACATAAGCAGAAAAATGTCAAAAAATATTGCTAAATCAGATCCTTTTTTCCAAGTACGACAGATCGAACTAACACATTTTATAGAGATCGTTATTGTTCTTTATGATTCAATACTTTAAATGAAATTTGTAGTATGATATCATTGCTAAGCCAAATGTCCAAATTCACTGAACAAAAACAAATATCTGTCTTGTCTAAAGAAACATCTTCATTATAGGAACACTCGCAATTTTCTGCCTTAAAGTAGTATCGTCATTATGTTATTTGATTGCGAATCAACTTGTCTTGTTGCAATTATAGTATTGTCTAAATGGTTGTTGATACGATTATCACCAATAGAGATTCAACACCATTTTCAAAAGCATCTCCGTGCTGATTTGAAGTTCCGTTTTGAATCCGCTCATTATTTTATCATTGTTTTGTTTTTCAATTTGAGTTTTGATTTCTGTTGGCCCTATGATTGTATTGGCGATGTGATGGCGATGTTTTCCATTGGGTTTTATTTAAATTTGAATTTAAACGAATTTATACAACGTTAGCAGTCCCGCATTCTCTTATACTATGCCAAGTGAATGTTGTGGTAAGGTGCAAAACAAAATTGGACAGCCCTTCCAACTAAAAATCAATTGTATAAGTTGTCCATCATCACGCCCACTGTGCAATGCTCTTAATTGCATCTCTATGTCTCCGACCTTATTAGATGTTCGTAAATAAAAATCAACTTATTGCTGGTCGACCTAGAACTAGGACCGAGAAGAAATTGACCATGGGGTTGTCCAGAGGGAGAGCGATGATCCTGGATCACCAGCTTGGCCTGGACGTTGTCGTCGGATAATCTCGTTTGTTTCCCATCATCTTCATCACCATCGAGAAGAGAGGATCCATTTCCTCCTCCGTCCATCGTCGTATGTGTCGGTTAACTTATGATAAACTGCATTTGCCATTTCCGCTCAGTACTTCCGACCCTGTGGAGCATCTTGCTCCTGGATCTGATGGATTTTTCCTCTTCGCACAAACGGTGCGCTGATTGTCGAGATTTATTTTCCCGTCAACTCCCTCGTCGGCCTCGGAGTTTAGTGCGGGCTTTTTTTTCTCCCTCCATCGGCCCATCGTTTAACAGGTCACCACCGACAGCGCGCCGGTTCTATGCGTTCCGGTCTTC
The DNA here is from genome assembly GCF_943734705.1 of Anopheles coustani. Classification (NCBI taxonomy): domain Eukaryota; kingdom Metazoa; phylum Arthropoda; class Insecta; order Diptera; family Culicidae; genus Anopheles; species Anopheles coustani. Next base: position 94,232,625 of record NC_071288.1, on the reverse strand, counting down.
GAACCGACCCGTTTCCGGTACCGTATAGCAGCGCGCCCTCCAACCGGCGTTAACTTGTTGGGCCGCCCGTTAGCTTCTTCTTATGTCACTCTGGGTCGGGTCCGCTGTTTTCTTTCCCACCTTCTTGTTCCCTGGCCTAGTTTCCTTCGGCTTTGGGGTAGCTAATGATCGCTGAGTTGAGGAGATTTTGTTTTACGATTCCCTCACGGGTGGCTGGTCAACAACCATCCGACGACTAAGCTTGCTTCGTTGGTGCAGTTAGCCTCTTAGATGTTTTTCCTAGGTTCCGGTTTGTTTTTTTGTTTTCGGTGGCGAGCGGGCGTGATTCTCGTCGTCGGCGCAATTCGCACAATGTTCACATTGCGTACTCACCGTTTGTTTTGTTTCCGCTGGTGGTGTGTTTATGCCTGTTTTTTACCCTATTTGCCCTGCAAACAGACGGGGTTTTACATTTAATTACAGCCAAGTAAGCACCAAGTCGGGTGCGGGTTTTCTTCCGCGACGACAACGCCAACGACGACGTGATAAGTAATTAACGGGGAAAATAGCGAAAACGGTTTGTGCGCAGACACAGGTGTCTTGCTTATGGTGCGTTGCTCGTTACGGTAGTTTCCACCGGTGCCGGAGGGAGGTTAAAATTGGTCACTTCAAGGTAACTGTGCGTGTCTGTCAGTCAGCTGATCCGAATCTAGCCGAGGAAGGCTGAAGGTCAATAACTTTGTTATCTATGTTTTTCCACGTTTCATTATAATTAATGTCTTGCTCTTCCTTCTCATCCATCTCAAGATAGAGTAGAGCAAAAAGTAATGACAATCGCTTGGCACAACAGTACACAGAAGAGAATGATATCCTCAATTTGTTGCTCACCCGGCACTGGACCATCTGGAGAAAAAACGGAGACGAGACCATCAACACTTTCTTTGGTCATAAAAACGACACATCCACACATGTGTTCCTTAACCCCGGCGCGGTCGATGTCTTCGATCTTCGAAGATACCGACGCTGGGGGCGAGCGAATGCACGCGCGCGCTAGAACTCGTAAAAATAGAAGTCATGCCCGTCCGATTATCTTCGAGGAGGTCACGAGCGATCTGAAGAAGATCAACGGCCCAAATGTGAACGGCGGAGGCAAGATTAATTTCGTGTGCCCTCTCCGTTCGCTCGCGCTTGCAAGTGTAAGCAGTTGACACGATTATCCTTTGGGGCAAAGCAGACGAACCGAGACTCTTGCCCAGTAGCCAGGACAGTTCGGGGTGCTTCGGGTCGAAAATGGGCTACGGTTTAATTATGCTACCGCATGGAACTAAATATATCCCGTCAAGATCATCACACGACGACCAGAAGAGAGACCACATGTGCGTCTTCCCTTTTCGCCACCGAAATTCATGTTTGTCCCTCGAACCGAATTCGAAACCCTCTCTTACTCTTTGTGGTTGCAAGAAAGGAAATATTAAATTTGAATTTTCTTCACCCCGAACAAACGCGCACACAAAGGAAAAAACGGGCAACGTAACGTGCGGAATGTTTACTTCCGTGCATAAAAAATGAGGTTCCTCTTCCTCGGCCATATGGTGCGGGCAAGACCCGGTCTTGAAGTTCTCGCGTTCTCTCACAAAAAGGGTGTCCATTATTTGTTCGGTTTTCCATCGTTACGGCGTTGTTGCCACCGGTGCGGTCTTCAAAGGCAGCAAAACCCTTTTCGGCGGTCGATGGGCTTCTGTTTGAAGTTTTTCAACTGGATGTGGTCGGTGGTGGGAAAACACACAGTTAAGAACATTTTAGATTGTTCCAGTTGTGTTACCTCGGGTTTGTAGTTGTAAAATTTTTGGCGATAATTAGAACTTCATTAGTTTGCCAGGGTTTTGGTTGCTCAATCACTGATGCATGTGAACAATTAAACCTCTTTTACCGGTCGGCTTGTTGTTTTGGAAAGAAAAATAATCCCAGCTTTCATGGCGGGAAATTTAATCCGAACGCGTAATGAGCCGTTTCGTACAAGATTGAACCAATTCGTCGAGTTAATTCAAAAAGGGGGTAATAAAAAGGTGTTGTAAAGTGACATTGAGTCGGATAGCTGACATACTTAACATCGACGACTCCCCAAACACGCCTCGTCTCGATGCGTACGTTATCTTGTTAACATATTTGTTGATGAAGCAATTAATTTACTGTTGTTTCCTTATGTTTTTCCCCTTTTTTTCCACCACAGCACTTTCACTGCTAACAAGCTTTCCATTTGTCCGGCTATTAGTAAGCCGCTGTTGTTGATTGGAATTGGGTTTGAAAATCAGCGCACGCGGTCTGCTGATTAAGTGAGCTTGCCTTCGGGTTCGGTCACCTGCGTGCGCCTGCTTGGATAGGAAAGGGACCGTAAAAAAGGGTTCGCTTTTTGATCGATATATGCACGATCGGATCGTCCATGTTTGGTGTTTTTCTTAAAGGGCAGGAATTGGGCCTCTCGTAAACCTAAATCGGGAAAAGCACAACCCGCCCGGAAAACACGATTTGATTGAATGCAACACGAAAGAGGGTGGTCGCTGTCTTTTTGTCGGCTGATGAACCACTTACAGGGTTTCGATCCTGGAATGTTTCGAAACGTAGAGAGAACATTTTAAAAGCATAGGGGATATTTTCAACCGGTTGAGAGATCTTTGCAATCATATAGGGGAATGTGTCAGATAGGTAGGGGCATAGTGCAAACTCATTGGGGAGCTTTGCAACCGAGAGCAAGTTGTCAACCTCACAACCCTGTACGTTTACGCAAAAAAAGTAAATTAATTACTGTGTATTTTTACACGCGTATTAATTTATTTAAAATTTGTATCTTCGATTTTTGCATCCACTAGTTTACACCCGTTTGTCAGGGAACGAATTTGGTACGATAAACGTGGAACACTTCACATCGAATATCACACATTGACTTGTCACTTTGTGTTTACCTCAGCGGATCGATTGCTTGACCGAATCGTTCGTAATTCGGCGGCAAATTGCTGGAAAATCGGAGAATATTGTTTTATTTTAGTGGAAAATAACTTACACGATTTTCAAATATTTAATTCTCCAAAGTTATACCATCCCTTGGCATAAAAACGATAAGTTTTGTGAAGGTAGGAGCTCGCTCCCGAAAGCGATTGCACAGTTCCCCTAGCTGCCTGAAACATTCCCCCTATATGATTGCAAAATTCTCTCAACCGTTTGATAATATCCCCTATGCTTTTAAAATATTCTCTCTACCTATTGAAACATTCCATTACATAGATCGAAACCCTGTAACTGTGTTACATCCAAATCTGTTTTGATTCGCCTCAAGGGGGAGACAGGCGCTTGGAAGGCTAAATGGTAAATGAAGTTCGCGTTTTTAATGGCGTTGCGCCGTAAAAAACACCCCGACAATCGAGCGATTTCAATTTAAGTCTATTTTCTAATCAAACACACAAACACTTTTCTCGCCGCGGCTGAATTGATTCGAGCTCCCGCTTAAATACTTTGGCTTGAATGGCGTGATCGTCTTCCAACACCCCCCCCAACCCCATCCCAATCTTTAACCGGGCGTGAAGACATGCGCATTTTATGTTCGGATGCTCCTACGAACGGTTTAAAAAACCCCCAAGGAGTTGGAAGAGAAATGGAGTGATTATTTCTCGCGTTCACTTTTTCGCGCCCCGTCGATCATTTGATACCCGAGTTCGAGTTAGGAGATGGGAGAAAAATGCAACCCTTTTGCAGTTCCAATACCGTCGAGTTGGTGGCCTCAAGTTCCGATATGGAGTTTGAGGAACGATCGTTCCAGTGTTTCCATTTAGCGAACGGGATTTCGATGTTGTGTTTTCCCTTCGCCTCGGATGATGCGGTTGTCCAGCGCAATCGGGTGACCATCTTCGCTCGAGGGCGGTTTGAGATTGATTTATTTATGCCCATCATCGTTCGGTTCGGTGCTCTTCTTCGGAAGAAGAGAATCTCATCCACCGGCTGAGGGCCTGATAGGCTCGCGGAAAGCGAAAGTTTGGGCCAACGATGGGAAGGAGAGGAAGCCGACGGCCAGAACTAATCGGTGGCACGAAAATTTCAATCACCCATCGTTCAACCCGAGGGGTGGGTTGATTCACTTTCTACGAAATGGGGGTTTTTCGATTTTCATCAAGCGAAGTCGTCGCGGTTTGTAAAGATTCCACCGGGACGGGGAACTCAACTCAATCAAAATGTAATCTATTTCCAAATGAAAACAGACGAAAGGAGCCTTTAAAGCCACTGTTGAGTGGGGGAATTTTCCTTCGCGTTTTGATAACCATACATTTTTTAGATTTCTGTTTATGGTAGGATTGGGCTTTCTTTTGTTATCATTTTTGATAGCCAGCTGTCATTAGTTCTAAAAAGTTTTTGTCCCATAAATAAATGAAAATGCAACATAAAAATTATAGTAATATTAAATATTGATTCTTTGGAAAGCTAAGTCTTTGCTTAGCCTTCAAAAACCGTTCGTTTAATACATTATACAAACAAATTTAATAAAAAAAGAGTGCTAAAAAGTGTGCTAAAAACGCTTGACTGCCAACGTGTTAAAAGTAAATCAATTTTCAATCATTTTTAGAATAAAATCTTAGGAAAGATTGTTGATCAGTAAGGTAATTTTCTCGTTTGGGTATCATAGGCTTCAACATTGAAGAGTGCGCTAAGTATTTGAATCGTAAATCTCAACAACAAGAAGTCTTACAATTAACCTCTTGACTGTGAATTATCCTTTTTGCTTTAACCTAACTCTTTACATCCAATGCACTTATGCATGCATCCTGTTTTTATTGCTTTTTAAGGGCTTGATTCCCCTTCTCAATGAAAACTATCCTTTTTTCTTTCTTCTTACTAGGTTCCATTTTTCGTTTCTGAGAACCACTTCCTCGTGGTTTGTTCTGGATCTTTTTGTGCCAGATTTTTCCCAAGACACACGATCCCCATAAATCTTCCGGTAGGAATCCGAGCGGCCGCAAGTGAAGTTGCACGAGGAAATGCATCCAGCCGCAGCGTCTGATTTTCGTCTGGATTGGTGGATGCGGTGAAGGGATTGCGGCGTCCCTTAAAATAAACCTACATCCGATTGCCCTTACTGGCACAGTTTTCCGACGTCCGAGAAAAGGGGTTTCCACGCTGCTTCCGACTGAGGAGTGCGCTGAGGGGGGAAACGGGTGGACTACAACATTAAATCAGCCGTGCGTCGGTAGCACGCACGAAGGAAAAACACCGCCTCACACACGATCCCTCCTGCATACATTGAGATATGTATATCCGACGTTCGGTTTCGGGGTGGGTGTGTGCTGAGGTGGAACATCTTCCAGACTCGACTTGTCGAATTGGAACGAATTAAATCGCGCTTCCCCGAGTCACCCCGAGTTTCCTGGGATCCTCCCAAACTCCTCCAGCGCGCGAGGAAGGAGTCTGCGCGCGCTGTTGGAGTTTATTTTTGGAGAAGCCAAAACCAACGCGTTTCAAACGTGAGTGCCGCTTTGGAGCCGCTGTATGGAACATCGCGCCCCGCTGCCACACTCTCGATCGTGTGCAATTTATGAAACGTCAAGACTAATGATCTGCAGAACGCGACATGCGTGTCTGTGTGTGTGTGTGCTGAACGCCAAATTCGTCTCCAAACCGGCCGACCGGCTCCCGGATCTGGTGCGTATGATCGCGAGCTAAGAGGAGGTCTATTCCCTGTCCGCTGTTTGTTTGTGCGCTGCCGAGATTCGGTTGGTGTTTGGTGATTTGTGTACCACCTAGATCAACAATGTCTTGAGCCCCGGGTTTTGGGATGTTGCTTTTCTTTCGTTTCGCTGCGTTGTACGGCAGCCACTTCTCCTTTGACAGCGTGTGTCGATCGGATGAGACCTCACGCTGTGGTCTGTAGGACCCTTTGCCTCTAGCGCTAGAGAGATGTCTTATATGGTTCACAAGCACACGCCGAGCGAGGTCGTCTCGCGAGCAGATCGAATGTGTTTGTCCGGGCAATGATTTCAGCATACAAGTATTTCCGGTCGGTCGCTCGGAATGGTTGGGCAAATTTTTTGGCTCTACGAAGGTCTAGTCCTAAGCTGTGTGTCAAGGTCGAAAGGTGTGCGAAGGTCGGAAGGTGTGTTGGCCGGGTGGTTTTATTTTATTTTCAACCAGCATTTAAATGAGATGTTTTGGAAGATGGATGGAATTTCCGGAGTTGGCCTTTCGCAGAGGTTTTGGAACGAAGAATGTCGGTTATGTCATTGGCAACGTAATCAAAAACTTGCTTTACTTAACTCTTTATATAGCAAATGTGCTACAAGGACAAGGACAAAAATTAGATTATGCCTTGCCAATATTTAAAAAAAAAACGAGTACCAAATGGAAAGGCTGTCATCATCCATCATACAAATTTCAAATGTACTCATTCCTATTTATAATGATTACAAACAAAACCGAACCGTACACAAACACACACACATTCTGCGCGTAAAAATGAACGTGTTGAAACGTAAAATGGGGTTTAATTTGCACACATTCCCCGCTACATCTTGTCTTCCTCCTAGTTGGCCACCTACTTTGAAGACTCTTATCTCTCGCTACCCACCGCCTCGTTTTCTCAACCTTGAAAGGAGGAAGAGAGTGTATTTCGTGACGAAGCTATATTGTCTTTGGACCTTATCGCTCGAGAACCTCCTTTGCCATATTGGGATAATGTCATGCATGGATTATGATTTGTGTCGATTCGGAAAAAAACTCTTGGAAGAGCTCGAGGTATACTATTCGCAATAAATTCGCTCACGTTTTTTGGAAGACGGAAAAGCCTCACAAACACCTGTTCGGCCGCTTTCCAATTAGCTTAATTTTGGCAACGTTTTATATTGGTTATATTTGAGTAGAGTGTGCAATAAAGTTTTTGGCTGCTCAGGAAGTTTTACGATCATCAATTCGCCGAAGGGGTCGAATGGACGAAAACGAGAACTGTCCTAACGCCTACCATGCGACTTGGAACCATCTTGAGTGTTAATCCCTCCGGCGCTAGAAAGAAATGTCCGTAAAGCACACGGGGCTGGCGTTAGAGCCGCTTATAAAACACGCTTATAAGTTTTCGATTTCGATCCGAGAGAGTTGAAGGTCCGAACGAAACGAAACAGCGTGTGGGACGAATGTGCGGAGTGAGTTCCGATGGCGGGAATTCTGGTCCGCGTCACCTGTCGTCCGATATACGTCAGTCAAGAGTCGTCCACCATAAGAGCGTTCTCCGAACAACGGTTGCCCGTTCTCAATGCGGATGTTTTGCGCCTTTCGAGAGCTCTAGAGAGATCTGCATCTCGCATCCATCCATCGGGTTTCGCTGAAGGAGGAGGGGGACGGCGGACGGAAATTGCACGTTGACACAACACCCAGAGCTGTCATCAGAATGCTGCGTTGGGATATAATTTATCCTCGGCTGATTGGTTCGCGGCGACATACATAGGAAGCTGACGCCGTGGAACGTGGCGCTTTCAGGTGGTCCGTGGCGTCACGGATCTCTGTCAGACGTATTCAGATGAGGAGATGTTTGCCGCCGCATGATGCAACCCCTCCTGCACGCGCCCATGGACTGGCATTTAATTAATCCTAAGGCAGCACCGGTGACCATATGGTGTGTTTCGTTTCTGAAATTTAGATCCCCCAATCCGCCGGGAGGCCTCTCCACCGTGTCAACTGCAGGCAACGATCGGCGGAAATAGATTAGGACTAATGCTATCTAATATGCATTAAATCTAAAGCGTAATGTGTCGACCCCAGAGCACCTAAGGGTTTGGGAGATTAATGAATCTAGCCGACACTCGCCTGGAACGCGTAACAATCGGTAGCAATGTCATGATCTTGACAGACCAACGTCCATCAGGCGCAGAGGCCAAGTCCCCCAGAGGAGGAGGTTCCTAGTGAGGTTAACCTTGCTGCGCTGACTCTAAACGTCGCCTCCAAACTCAACAATGCAATGATTAATGAGACACACTGGTTTGCGGGGCACTTGCGGGAAACCTCATTAAATGGCGGTGCTGCAATTGTGGCGTACGTCACGTCACTTTGCCGCGAGTCTCTTTGCAAGTTCAAGTGAAGGAAAAGAGCATCCGGCGTTCCGCAGCCGGTGCGAGATTAAATTGTCGATACAAGTGGATTATCGCGTGTGTGTTCCTCCTTCTACGGCGCACATGTGTCCGTTTTGTTCAACATTGTTTGCGTAGCAGTCGTCGTCGCCGTTGGTTGGTGCGTCTGCCAGTGGTGTGGCGTCTGTCCTCCTCCCCGTTTGTGTGAAGATGATGTTGCCGATCGCGTAAATCCCGTCGATTCGCTTTTTCGAATTGTGCTCCGAAGCTGTCGCGTCGCGGGATCGATTAGCGTACGAAAACGGCAACCCCCACACCGCCAATGTCTTCTTGGCGAAGGAGATGCGTAGCCTCATTTGCATTCCATTTTGGCACTCAACTCAACTCTTCTCCTCTTTCTTCCTCCCGCCAGTTTTTAATCCCTCCGATTCGTTGACATTGAACGTATTACGGCGGACGTGAGAATGTGAAAAATGGACATGCAGATTTATAATCAATTTCAATTTCGTCCTAAGAAGAGAGGGTATGCTGGGGCCTATCTTTTGGATAGGAAGCGTGAATGATGAATGAGACACTTGGAAGCTCTTGGAGCGGCTGAAGATGCCAAACGATTGTCGGTTCGGCGTGAAGGGTTTCGGTTTCCTTTTGGGAAGACCTTTTTCGATGACGAGTTGCGTGGGATGTGCGCCCTAATGTTGATCGCTGAAGCGTGTAAAAATCCCTTTCGTGGGATGTTTAATCCTGCTTTAGTGACGGAAGTATTTATTACCAGTTCCATTTATTAAGTAGGTGATTAGGTAAAATATTTAATAGGCATGTTTCAAAGGCGTGATGAAATTAAAAGTTGACGTTCTAGAAACTTTTTGAACAGTCGATAACAAGCTTTTTCTATTATTTTTTACAGGTACTTGACACTCTTCATATGGCTTTCGGGATAAACATGGGTAATGTCGGCAGGAGTGAGTACTTGTTTCATTTTAAGATTAAATTTTCGCTTTCTCCTTACGTGTACTTCCAAAACGTGATCAGGAATTAAGGTTTCCGATAAGAATGTTTTCCACTCTCTCAAATTTCCCCAAACAGGAAATGTTTGTTTTCCTTTCGCTTTTGCCTCACCTTTTTCCATATTAGATAAGAAGGGGCATAGGCATTTGATATTCTACAGCTCCCGACATGTCCTCACGCTCTTCAGCAAGTTCTACCTCCATAACCTCGTAACACATAATTGAATGTACGCGCCTGCAGATATTTGCTTATGGTGCCAGAAAGATAGGGAAATGTGTGTGAAAATGTTCATCCTTACCTTTCCCCGTTCGGGCCATAACTTTCTAAGGATTGCCAAAGACACGGAGGGAAGGCTTCCGGTAGGCTTTAGAACACAGAGTGTGTGTTGGTGATATTTTTTTTTGTAGCCAGGAAAACTGGTGGAATCGTTGTGAAACACATTCGTAGTCACAAGGAAGCTTTCAACGAGTTGCGATAGGGGAAGAGAAGTGGCACGATGGGCACAGGATGGAGCGATGATAATACTTTGCCTCCGGCGACGGTTGTCATCTTCCTTCCTGTCATGCTCGGTGTGTCTCTTGTCCGTTCGTTGGCCCCAGCGCGTTGGTGAAAAGCCGTCCCGTGTTGTTGTTGTACCCGTAGACGCACCGGTACAAGTTTCTGGTGTACTTGAACAAGCCGACTCCCACCAGCACAGTGTCTTTCCGCATCGGACTCGAATGTTGGTCAGGCGGGCTTCATCTCGCCCGGGGCTTCATCTAGAAGGATCTACGGTGTGTTTCATTTGGAAAAATCTTTTCATCAGCAACAATGCGACATCAACTCGGCCTCGGAGAAGGCTGCGCCTTGAGAGATTGCAGAGGAGGCTGCGCTGCCACGGGAAGGCTTAAAAGATAAATTCACGTTTACGCCTACGGGAGTTCCCCATCCGAACGGGGCTGGACGTCGCATAGAGTTGAGCAGAATGGAGCGTGGCGTACATTATTTGTCTATCCGTTACCTTCCCGCCCGGTGGGGAAGCGCTAGTTGGGCGCGCGTGGATGGAAGATTCATGTTTTCTGTCCCTTCCATGTCTTGTTCCTGGACGCGACGGTACGACAGGGCCCTTGGCGTGTGGAGCCAATCCGTTTGGAGTACGCGAGAATGAATGGAGGTTCTTCTCTTGTCGACGCCGAGACTTGCTGGAGATAAGAGAACGCAGAAGAGCATGGCTGCGGCTAAAAGCATTTCCAACGGTATCGAAGTCGAAGGTGACGCGGTCTATTCATCCGTGGCCCGGGAATGGAAATTACCAGACATAACACCCGGATGGTGCTGGATGAGAAATGCACGCCGGAATGGTTCTTTCACTACAGTAAACTGACATTCTTCGTGTGAAGTCAAACTAGTCAAACTTTCACCTTGGGTTGCTTATTAGAATCTCCATTCTCCAAAGGGTGAGTGCCTTAGACACCACTGGAAGTCCCGACTTCTATGTGTAGCCATGTTAGCCGCTATGTCTGGAGGGAACTAATCCTTCTATTCTGTTTAGACAACCCTTCCAAAATTTATCACGTTGTTTGGAAAGTGAAGATTAAAATATAGCTAGGCACGTTCCCCGAATTCTGAATGGCGGTGTTCCCACAGTACAACGACCTTTCAATTAATCCTTAACTGTTGCACACCGAACGCGGTTCTTCTCGAGGGATGGTGGCCAGAAATGGCAATGCCAACGTAGTAAGACATCTTCGCCGGGCACACTTCATGTCAGGCTAGTCGACAAACTGTCGTGTGTGCTGTCGCGTCTGACGCACATCAGGACAAACAGACCTCAGCACGCACTATCATCCCCTCTCCCGTCCGTCCGCCAATGTGGAAGTACAATGCGTATCATTTTTATACGCGACCGCAAACAACAACCATCGTTCCGGTGATGTAGCGGTGTTTCTCCGAGGGCTGTGCAGGTCGTTAGTGGGATCATTAAATTTGTCATCCACCACCCTGATACTGGGTGGAAAATTTGTGGTCGCCCGCGGCTACGCAATCCCTAGCGGCTGGAAAAACGAGACCGAATCAGTCCGGAGTCGTAAAAAAGAGGCACCCCCCCTCGTCAAACGTTGTTATTTTTATATCCACACGTCGCAACCGAACATCGTTAGGAGACGCACAAAACACGGTCAAACCGCCGCCGCGGTCCAGTCCAGTCGCTTCTTGTGCGGCATGCCAACCAAATGGTCTTCTCCTCGGTCATCATTTGTGGGATTGCGATCGAATTTCAATTTCTTTTCCGAGGCGGGAGAAAAAAAAGACGGGAAAATATGGAAAATCCCTTCTCTCTCCGGTCCGGTCTTTCGTTTGCATCGAAATTTAATCTCGTCCGTGGCCCCGGAGATCCCTATCAGCAAAAGCAGCAGCAGCAGCAGCATGTTTATCGGCGACCAGATCCCCAGATCCGAACTCCCACGCTTAACTGCTTCCAACCAATCATTTATTGTGGCTCGTGGGTTGGCCTGGGGGGTGGGAAGGGGAGTGGAGTGGGTCATTTCGCGTCCGTATTTTTATGATTCTTTTTATGTTGGTCAGTTAAACCACCGTTGGCCGCCGAGCGGGGAGACGATTTGGTCGGTGGTTTGGTCGAGGTTTTTCCTCATCGCGCCTGACTGGATGGAAATAAATGTCATACGAGAGTGGCTGTATTGACCTATTTGCCGTCCCTCAATTAGCCAGAGTTTTCCATTTCAATTTGTCAAATCAGTTTGTTTTCCTGCATTTGCCTCATGTGTTGGAATTTATATCACTCTATTGAATTGGGTACTAGCTATCGTTCTATAACTTTTTTAACACTCTTTCTATCGATTATCGGGTACTTTCCACTCGATTTATTCCTTTTTTATGCCTCACTGGCGTTGGTGAATGTTTTATCCAACGGTTCGCATCACTTACCGATCATGTTTTTCATTTAGATTAAAATGAATAGTTGATACTGATAATGAACGACGCATCTTTTTTTTCCTCCCCTAAGAGGACTAGATGCATGGTTTATCACCTCATCTCACCAGTTCCATTCCACGAGGCAATGATCGCTGAAGAGCGATTATGTCCACGTGCGCCGTGATGTACATACGTCACACATTCCGACACTCGAACATCGTATGAGGTGAAAACCCGAGGGATGGACAAGACACCAGCGAAGGGGAAGAAGTTCGTTAGACACAACTAGAGCATAGGAGTTTTTCCTTTTGCTTTCAAAAGCCAGTGGATTGCTTTTATCTCCACCTCTTCCCCCGGGCTCCTAAGAGGGTCTGAGAGGACGTGCCGAGTGGATGCAAAAGGACAGGTTGGTGTCTGTGTATGTGCCCCATGCCATGGGGATGCATCTTCATCGGACAAAAGGTAGCTGCCCGCGAGAAGTAGGCTCCTCCGAGAAGCGTGCTACTGCATTTGCAAGTGGGCATTTTTCTCGCTTCCGTGTATTTTGTTTTCTTCCTCCCAACTCGAGGTATAAACCTGGTTGTTTGTTCGTCGTTCGTCGTGTTGTTCTTGTCTGCGTTCCTTTCAGAAACGGTTCTTTAGGAGAAGGGCCCATGAGGCACTGTCGCTTAGAGCTTCCAGCGGGAACAAACCTCCCGATGAATCCGTTGTGGAGAGGAAACGATTGTAGGATGAAGCTTTTGTAATTAATTTTTACATCCCCACCCTTTCCATGGGACGCGGGCGGACGTTGGAAAGTTCTTTCGAATGAAAATATGAATCCGCTTGAGGAAGGAAAAGAGGGACGGATCGGAGTTCTTCTTTGAGTTTGCTTTTAGAATACAACTTTGGCGCACAGAAAAGTCCTCCAAAAAAAGGAGAAAAAATGCACAATAAGGTAGACTTTTGTTGTTCTTTGGAGAATATAAAACAACCTCGGGGGAAAAAGCAGACCAGATGAATTCGAAACCTATCCACAGACTGGACAAATTCCACCCAGTTTAAGTGTAGGCGCTCTTTGGAAGGCAAGTAGAAAGTTCAATCGAAAACGATATCTTCCAATTAATCTTTCAACAACTTGCGCAAAGTTCAATCGTAGCGCGTAACGGTAAACATTTGCTTCAGGAGATGTGACGAAGAAGCGTCGCAAACCCGATACAATCTGTCAACGTGACTTCTGCCCGAGTCACGATGGGGTTTCGGATGGACGACGACGTGTTAACGAAAGCTCACTCCAAGTTCCCCATTGTGGGCGGAAAAAGGTGATGGTGGTCGTGCACTACGTAGCAAATGCTCAGTTGGACGGGGCGAGCATAACCATTGCCAAGTTCATTGGCCAAAACGTGCACCAACCAACATAGATAGAAGTCGTTAGACAGGGCGTCGCGATTGTTTTATGGATTCTACTGTTTCCCCTCGGCACACTCGGCGGAATTTGCATTTTTGCGAGCGCATAATTAGTATGTGGAATGGCTAAACAAGTGCTGTTTTAACAGCCATGTTTATTCAAATGTGATGCCCTCCGCGTTGGTGGGGGCAGAATGACTCCCGATGGGTTGATGTTTGCCCGGAGTTCCGAACCGAAAAAGAAGTTGTGAACCATTCGCACGCTCTTCGCGGGTGAAGCATCGACAGGGCCCCGGGAGATGGCATCAATATGGATTTCATTAAGCCCGGCAACAATGTGTGTCACTTGCCGGCGCTCAAATGTTGCCATTCTTTACGCCGATTCCTCTGCGAAGTAGTTTACACTTATCCGAATGGTTTGGAGCGCAACATTTTTCCACGTTTCGTAGGGGGAAATGATCTTCACATTTTTCCCATAAAATTACTGACGGAAAGAGGGACTTTGAGTTGAGTCGTCCCCCCCGGAACATATGCTAATGATGTTTAAACTAGTTTCCATATGCGAGTACGCCCGGTTGCCCGGTTGACAGCGGGAAAAGCAGAGACTGCAAAAAGTGTTTTGCTGTATTGTTTTCATTGGTCTCCAAAATGGAAATGTGTCCACGAAGTTGCCTCTTTTGCGTGCAAATCAACTGATTTATTCATGTTTAACCCTCAACAGAATGCATCAACAATCATTGATGTATTCATGCGATCGTCCAATGTTCGGGAGGTTACTAAACGACTCGACGAACGTTGTCAAAAGCGGGATGCTGGATGAACTGGTTGCCATAATTTACGGCAGCTGCCACTCGTGGAGGCAAGCTGCCGAATCTAGTGCTTCCGAAGGTATTAATTTCCCAGCGTTACTTAAATAATAATCGATCATTTATGTCCACCGTGTGGAGTTAAGGTGCAGCCGTCACGCAAAAACCAAAATAAAGCGAACTCCTGATGGGTTTGTTTTCAATATCTCAGGGCACAGAGTTGCGCATTAATGTCGTCGCGGGTACCGTCGGCATAAACGATGTCAGCTGAACCTAAGATGATGTGCCCGGTGCTGGTCCGACACTTCCGACTTTCTCGCGTAATTCGCAGAACCTGTTTTAAGGTTGTCCTCCTCGGTGTGGTAGCACCTGCCGTTTCGAAAGGTGCTGGTATCATTTCATTACTCCGCGAAGCCCGCTCATGACTCCAAGCTATAGTCACTTACGTCACGTACGCCATCGCTTCAGAACTGGAAGCTTTTGGAATTACGACTTGCATATTTTAAATGAATTGATAGTCCAATATCTTTCAATTAACCTCAACAGTTGCCTCACTTCCCCATCCTTGACAAGTCGATGGCACGCGTGGGACGATGGTTAATTTTCCGATTATACCGAAAATCAAACGTTGCCGAAATTAGCGATCACATTTGTGAAATAATAATCTTGTCAACGTTGTGGTTTCCTACTGCAGCGGCATCAGCTTTGGGTCACTAAAGAAATATTCAAATGCAGTCCGATTTCGACGCCCGGAGAGAAACCTGTTCCGAAGGAAAGACGACTTTTTCAAACATATTCCGGCTCCGATGCCGGGTGGGTTGGTTAGATGGATGGCCGAATGCGCTCGTAGGAGTATCCTAAACTCGATATTTTTAACTGCAGTCAATTTACGGGTTTTCGTCCTCCGAATTTCTGCATCCTTTCCTGCTCCTCCGATTAGGTTTAAACTTCTTGAGCTTAAGGCAACGAGGGAGGGTTGGAGGGCTAGTCGTTTGTGTGGGATGGCGTCTGGCTTCAGGCAGGCCTGAAATCGCGTTGCTGCACCGGACAGTGGCACTTGTCCTTCACCACCGACTCCATGGGGTTTTGAGTTTCATGATCTGCCTCCGCACTCGAATGTCGAAGCCCTTCTGAAGCTCTTCAGTTGGGAACACCAACACCACATACAGACACAGGTCCAAACTAGTGATGAGAATAACGATTAAGTAACGTGATTCAATTCAGAGTGAGTGAGTTAGAATAGAGAGTCAATTCTTTGATTCACTCAGTATGAATTGACAAAGTGAGAATGATTCAGCTCAGTGAGAATGTATTGGCTCAGTGATAATGATTCGGCTCTGGGAGAGTGAATTGGCTTTGAGAGAGTGAAGTAGCTCAGGAAGAGTGAATTGGCTCAGGAAGAGTGAATTGACTCAGGGAGAGTGAATTGACTATTTCACGAGCTGAAATTACGCAGTGAACTGATGAACTGCACTGCTGGTAATCACTGATTATCCATCGAAAAAAAAGTGCAGTTTTGACCTCGCAAAATTGTCAAAAGTCTTTCTGAGGGAGCCAATTCACTCTTCCTGAGTCAATTCACTCTTCCTGAGCTAATTCACTCGCCCTGAGTCAATTCACTCTTTCTGAGCTAATTCACTTTCACTAATACATTCTCACTGAGCCGAATCATTAATGAGCCAAAATTTATTTTAATCATCTTGGTAAATTGAATCAATTTATTCATTGCGATGAATTGGCTCACTCACTCATTCTGACTCAGTTTGCACATCACTAGTCCAAACCATTTCACAGCACAGCGTGTCCGAAAGTCAGTCATGAAGAAAAATGGGATATACTTAATTAACAAATCAAACAAATCCTACGCTCGGTTCGGGTCACACTCTTCACCTCCGCGGGTCGAGATCGAGGATTGGAGGTTGTCCTTCGTTCTGGGAGAAGGCACCAAGGCGGAACGTCCTCATCAGAGTTCACTCCGAATGCGATTCCGCTTGGTCGTTCCTGAATTCGTGAGGTAAACACCAATTGTTATGAGGTTCAGTTTTGGGTCAGTTTTCCGTCCGCACGTAGGTGGAAATATTTGCGCACAACCAGGTCACGGTCGCCGCCATCTCGTCCGGGGCGTACTGGTATTCGTTTCGAGATGATCGCTTTCATTGTTCACCAAAACCGAGGTCCCCCCGCGCTTGGGTCCAACTCCAAAGATGATGCCTTTTGGCGATGGCGTGGTTAATGATGCAGCAACGCGTGGCGAAAACGTTGGCGCCTCGTCCATTGCTGCACCGGAATCGAGCGGCCGAACCATAATTTAATAAATTAAACATAGACACCCATCTCTGGCCCGGCGGATACTTTCCCCTTCGCTCGGAGTTCATTAGAGCGTTCGTTTTCGTTCGTGGGTTTCACCCGGCGGAGGAAAGGCGAAGAAGATGCAAATTGAATTAAATGTGAGCCGTTTGCGGTTCATTTCTGTGTCCCCTCAGGGTAAACGAGCTGTATTATTGGGGTTTTCAAGTTCACCGAATCATCTTATTGAACCATTTTCGGCAGGTTTTACTCTCGGGTGGGTAACTTTATGAAGTCCGATTTATATAAGTGGTACTTTTTAAGGCACTTGTAATGTGTTTTCGAGACGATTATGCACATTGTTTTCCCGTTTTTTTTCCTATCCCGCAAGCTTACTCACCCTCCAGCATCGGTCCTTCGAACAGATGGCGGCGAGCGTTAGAGATTGATTATCGAAATGCGCACAAATATTTATTTTTGCATTGACGCGCGGGGCGGGTAAAATCAAACACTCCGGAGAGCGAGATTTGTTTGCCCATCGGTTTGTGCTTGTTTCTATTTTTCCTTTTGGTTTTGCTGACCAAATCAGACATCTCGCACTGGGGGCCGGGCCGCCTTTCGGGGGAAAGCGAAAATGGACCGGACACGTTTTCTTTTTGCAGCGATTTGCAGAAATCATCGCAAAATAGACAACGATCCACGGCGTGGAGCTACCAACATTTCGCTTCGCTTGGTTTTTGTGCTGCAAAACGGAAACCGAACGATTTGCGTTACGCAAACTATTTATTGAAAAGCGCGGGGCCGGCCCTCCCATCGATTCCGTTCCACCCCCCTCCTCCTCCGGAGAGTTGGAGTCGGATTGTTTACTTTCAGTTAAATCCATGAGCTCATACGTTCCGCCTTGGAATGCACGTTGAAGAAAGTGCGCAAAATCTTTGTAAAGCCTAAATGGAAGAAAATAAAATAATCCGGTCTCGGTGTGAAAAATCGCTAAAAGGAACAGTCAAAGAACCAAGAGACACAAGAGTGCTAAAAATGTAAAATTTGCGATGATGCTTCGTGTAAACAAAACGTTCCGACCTTTCGACTCCAATGGAATTATTCTTGCTTTCGAGGAAATGGCAGGTGCAATAAAAACCAAATTAGAAGCGACCTCCCTCCGCTCGAGTCTTATCGAAAAATCGCGTCGTCTTCAAGTCGCGGATGATCCAAGTGGTAAGCACCCGGATTCGTCGTTCGCGATGAAGCTGTCAAGCCTCCATCAAAGTAGTCGAAAACTGAGTGACGGAAGTTTTGCCGTGGCATTTGTCAAGTCTGTTTGGCCAACTTTTTTTTGTCCCTCTCATTCGCGGGACGTAAAGTGCTGTGCCAGCTGTTGAGCTTATTTATTTTTCGCAGCGTTGCCACTGTCAACATTTCAGGTTCTGTTCCCAGGAGTTTGGCGTCACCGGAGATAGACATACGTTCGTGATTAATTCCGCTTAAAGCTTAAAGAGTACAACATCTATCGACCCTTGAGGAACGACATTAAATCCAACTCGCTTTACCACAAAATCGAGCTCGACTTTCCCCAACTACGGAAGCTGTAAATTTACCATATTTGATCTTCAATTAGGTGTCGTTTATGTCGACTGGTGCGTGTTGATTGTTTTCGGTTGGACTTGGGCAACATTTCGGCGGCGGTCGCCTTTGAGTTCATTAGTTGAGCCCAATTTGCTGCTAACGGCTAGATTGAACAAAGAAGGCGACAAGCTTTAATTTTCCTACCTCGAACTCGCGTGTGCTGGAAATTTGTTGTAGGTCATTCTTTGGTTTGCCTTGAATTGGAATTGATGGAAATAAAAATGTTAGCGGGATAGAAGAAATATGAAAATATAATGTCATGTGTAAGAAGCCAATTCAACTGGCAAGCAACACATGACACTTCATTACCTCTGGAAGGTGGTGAAACTGTCATGCTTATGTGCTACTAGAGCTGTACAGCACAAACCTAGAGCGAGTCATTTTTAGAGCTCTCCTTACATATCGAAGTCTCGCAACTCTCGGTGCCGTACGCCGTAGTTTTTCCGCTACATGAAGCAATTAAAATTAATTGAAAACTCCAATTTGTGCGTTACCCGTGAGACGGCTTTCCATCGCAACATGCCGCCGCCGTCGTTACGCCCGAATATGGCGTTCGCCATTAGTGGTGGTCGGAGAAGGAGGTCTTTGATTTCGTCGAAACAGCCGAGGAACTCTCCAGCGAAGGTTCGGTTGCGACATCTCCTAACTCCAAGACGAAGGTGTTCTTCGAAGGCTTTTTACGTTGTTTCTCAATAAAGCCTACAGCATCTTAACTTACCGTGCTACTTGGTTTCACGTATGTAAGTGTTTTTTGGAGGAATCCCCGTTGGGTAAGACACAACATTCCACCGAACATTGGAACGTCGCTTTCGACAATGCACTAATGGGTCTCCCAAAACCCGAGCCATATCCAACTTTCAAGCAATCGCCCGGAGTGTGACTTTGCGAGCAAAACTTCACCTATCTAACCTCAACTCGACGCCCCTTTTTTGGGCGGCCTGCAATCGCTAGAAATGGAGCGCAAAAAGAAATGGACTATCTCCGAAGTGTGAGGCTTTTCTCCGCGCGAAGTCTCTCTTGCAAAAAAAGGGCAGCGCGTTGCTAATCGGGTTTGAACTTAAATGGGCGTACATTAGCTAAACCGTTGTTCGAGTCTTATGTGAGATAGCGCCCTTGTTTTGCAAGAAGTATCATATCATTTAAAATGGTAATCACCGGAGTGTGATCGGGTCTTGTGCCAGCGTTTTGCTCGTGTGCTGTGGACCCTATGCCCTCAAGATCGCATACTTCTTTTGCCATCGAGAAGGGAAAAAACATAGCACATACTTTCGCAAGGATCGCCTGAACTGAACCACGGCTGACGAATAAGGGCATGTGCGTACGAATACTGGTTTTTCGGTGTAGCGCGCACCTTTCAGGCGTCGTCGTCGTCGAGGTTGCACCGTAGCATAATTTACGGGCCTTATGCTGTTGAAAGAAAGCCAAACGAATCCGATGAAAGGAGTCCGCAAAACCACCGTCACACGAAGGGTGGCAAAGGGGACGAGGCGAGGGCAGTTATGCTGCATGCGAGTACCAGTTGCTCGGCAGCTGGTCATATGAGACCCAACAGTCGAATGAAGTGTCCACGGCTTCATTCCTGCGCGTGTGTGTTGTAGTGTTGAAGTGGACCCGAGATGCAACGACGATGCACTTCACCGCAAACCCAGCATCGACGGCAGCTGGCCCTTAATGAAGGTGTTGCGGTTCGTTGCGTGCAAAGAGTGACTGACGAAGATGAAGACGAAGGGGATCTACTCATTTTATTTATGAACCATTTTGCTGAAATCTTCAGAGCATCATGCTTTTGAGAGTGGTTCATCGGTCCATTTATGGAAGTTGCGTTTATGCTTTTGCCAAATTTGTCCTTTTTTTGATTCGTTTTCATCAAGAACTTTCATAGTCGATTTATATTCAGTTCAAAATAAATTTTACCATTTCACAATGGCCATTTGCCGGGATAAAAGTCAGAAATCCAACTTACGTATAAAGTTTACCAACCATTTTTGCTTCAAACTACAAGATCAAACTAAGAACTAGCCAAAAAATGGATCCTATGCGTTTTGCCAGTTCTGAGATTCAAAAGGTCAAAGTCCGAAGAAGCGAAAAAAAACCGACCGAAATTTAAAAAAAATCAACCATCTTTGCATATTTATTACTTTGGCAATTTTGATCCTTTTTTTACAAATATGACTATTTTGGAAAGGTATTTTATTTGTTTTTAAAGAAAAAGTATAGGATTTTATGTGAAACTTGTATTTTTCAAAATATTATACAAAACGTATCAAATTACAGATGAATATGAAACAATTTGAAGTTTGACATCTTGCCAAACAAAAAGTGCGCGGAGTTGCGTAAGTTCAAAGGCATGGTATTATAGCCTGATATGTATTCTTTTAAGCCATGAAGAGCTTACCTGCGGAAAGTAGCAGAAGTTATTCAAGTTTTTATTTTGGACCTCCATGAGATGGGCACTGGACGCCTCCATCGTAACGCGTACTGTTGTACGGGTACACAGGTTGAAGGAGTCAAACCGTAATAGGCAAAGACTATAAACAAAAACCTACAAATAAATCTAAAACTTTAAATCAAATTCAGAAATAGAAATAAAGAGATTCTCAAAAAGGATATACTGGATTCTGACTCAACAAAACAGTTTTAAAATACAATTCGCAATATGAAACAATTGAAAAAATAATTATCCCGGTATTTACTCGAAAGTGACCATTGTGCATTTGTATTTTATTTTATTTCCCTCCAGCCGAAAAGGAAAAAAACGTGTTTATAATTTAAATCGGTAAACCATCATCTCTCGAGCAAACGGTACATTCTTCTCCAGCCGAACAATAAAGCATTTGATTAACTTCATTCAATCAGTCATCAGTCGTACTTGCTTGCTGCTGCGACCTCGAGGTTTCGGTTTCACGACTCGCTTTTCAATTGCGCAAGGTATTGAAATGGTGTGGAAATAACTTATCCGTTATTTTCTGCGCTTTTGCCGTACGCTTCTAGAAGACAGACTGTGACAGGGCTTGTTGAGGTTGAGGTTATAACCAAGGCGTCAAAAGGTACAAAGGACTTCCTTCCTCGAACGTTCCTCCCGGAGAAGGATAAACTGGATCCGAAACGAATAAATTGAATGTGGCAAATGAAATAAACAAACATAATGCCGCAAAAGTTTTCTGCTGCAAATGAATGCAAAAGAAGAACTAAAATTCAATAAAATTACACCATGCCATTTCTTTTGTCAACTTTACGCTATTGTTTTATGATTGTGTACGGAATATCGGGTGGGTTGATTAAGGCAAACATCTCAACGCGTTGGAGATTGTGCCAATGGTAAGATTGCTGTGTAAATAAATCTTTATGTGCTTCTACAGTCTCATCGTGACAAACTTGTTTTCCCACAATGTCTTTGTTACGTGTTCATTAGATTTCCCTGGGCGAGAATTTGCAAAGTTCAGTGAGTGTTTAAAAGTAATTTATCTATTTTTGCAGTGCAAAAATGTCTTCATTCTCAGTATCATCGTATCATGGTTTGGTTTGGTTGATACCATTTATCTAAATTTTCTTCATTGAGCTTGTGTTTTTCCCGACCCAAGTTTCTATTGTCTTAGGATTTGGTTTTTTAGTGATTCTATTACTTGAAACAACGCCTGGAAAGTTGTGGAGTTTCCTTTCATATCAATGTTCACACCTTCGAAAGGCGTTCTCTCACCATGTGCATGTGTTTATTTGGGATAGCAAAGAAAACGTGTTTCCGTCTACGGAGGGCCTTCCCTTCGCAAAGGTGGTCGCCCATGGAACCGGGCGTAGGAAATATTAATTTACGAACCCGAGTCTATATTTGTCCGGAGTTAGGTCTGCCCTATCGATGGTGGTGGCCCTTACACAAAAAGCGACGTCCGGACGACGAGTGAAGTTTGTTGGCAGCAAGAAGCTAATAACTTTTCGTAATTTTACGGCACCGGGAGTTGGTGGAAAGTTGTAGGCTAATTTGGTTTCTCCAAGGCTTTGTCGTCTAAGGTTACAAGTGTGGTAAGAGTTCTTGTACTCTTGTGTGAACTTTTGGAAGATTTTTTATAGGAGCAGAGGTGTTTTGTTGTTTGTTATTTTACTCTCAACTTAATTCGTGAGAAAAGCAGTAAATTCCAAGTACTATTCCAATACTTTAAATAACGTTCAAAAACCACCCTCCGATCCTTATCTCGCGATTGAAACTCGTTCATTTCTGCCCTTGACATACGTTTACAAGCTACAAATCAAACGATCGGGGCACAATTATCTTTGATATCGTATCTAATCAATGTATTTGATGGAGTGGTTTTGCCGGCAGTACCTCAACCTCCTACCCAATGTCTGAGGTTCAGCCAACAACATGTATACGTGTTGACGTTCCGGAACTGCAACAACACGCTTTTCAAAATGTCCTCACACCGCACACATCAATCATGATTCGGTCGAAATGGTTTATGATATCTGCTCAATGAGTTTGGTTGATTTCCGAAATTAGACTGTTGGGAGAGTTACTCCAACATTGGTGGGAGCTATTCTTCGTTGACCCTAAGCTATCCATAATGTAAAAAGCGAGGTGGAGTGTTGGGAAGTCTGCAATTCCAGGAAGGGCAGTGAGGCTCAAAGAGCGAGAAGTTGTAATTTCATATAAATTATCATCCAAATCATCCATAAATTGCCGACTTATGATTGAAACACATAAATTTCAGTCAATCGGTCGTAAAGCCTGGTCGACACAATAACATAAAAAAGCGATTTGCTGCAAACCACGTGGCGTGGCGTGGCGTGGCGTTGTTCTGCCGATGAAGGATGGCGCTTATTGGTGCGCTTGGCATTCCGACACGAACCGGCGGCGGCCGCGGAAAAGATTGTGCATCGGGGCGGTCGTTTGAGAGTTTTGAGCCGCCTTTTCACGCCTTTTCTGCACGGAATGGTGTCGATTGGGGGGGTGGCGTGCACTCTATGCGCTTTTCATGCTAAGTATGGCTGTGGATGGCCGATCGTTTGGTGGCTGGACTCTCAACACCCCCCATCCCAGCAGCCACCCACTTTCTGTCGCTTCAGTTGGATGACCATAAAGCATGAGGTATCAGCAGCAGACACCCAGCCGGCGTTAGGATGAGCTTCGCGTGGAAATATGGCTGTGTGAAATATTACGGTTGATCTCTGCTTCGTGGTCTCCGGTCGTTTGGGATGAAGCATGAAACGGACGATTGTGTTGGAAAAAGACGCAAAGAAGTCCAGTCCCGTTGTGGCCGAGTATCCGTTTCCGTTCTCGTTTTTCCTATATTTCTATAAACTGCTGGTTCGTAGTCGATATGAAAATGTTTCTTTTCCATTAGAAAACTTCCATCGGCATGCACTACTGTTAAATGTACTCGATTGAAATTGTATTCGATTGCGTAATACTCCTTGCAATGGATTCAAAATAGACGTTCCCTTTTCGGATCATCCACTTTAAGCCCGCGGGTGCAGTTTTTCTAATATCATTCGATCCCTGTACGATTTTTTGCTTCCACCATTCCACACTAAACGCTCAGTGTGGGATCACTCAGACGACATGGAAAATTGTTCGGTCTGCGATAACAGCACCGTTTACCGATGCGCTCTTTCGCCCTGGACCGTTCCAGTGCCACTCGATGGATGGTTCTATTTGTATCCGTATTGGATTTCGCAATGCATGTGTTTTTTTTTTATTTTTGCTATGGCCCTTTGCCATCGTTGTCGACCCCGGGAAATGTATCTGCAGGTTGAAAAGAAGCAACTCGAACGGCATGGAGCGACACGAGCTGGCGAATGTGCCTCGGGAGTTCTTATCCTTGAGCTGATCCTAATGGTTTGGGGGCCCGCACACTGTTATTGGAATCATACCACGAACACCGGTAGCAGGATGTTGGAAAAACGTTATTCGATTGAATTTGTATCGATCTGTGGAATCGTTTTATATACGGCTGGTATTTTTTCATAACAGTGTACAGGGAGAGGATATTGGAGGAAAAAATTTCATTCTCGAACGAGGACGATGCATCCGTTGAAATTGTCGGATCGTCTTGTAAACGCAAGGAGCGATGGCGCGATGTCGGTAAAAGAGCATCGTAAAAATAATCCCCAAGAGGATTAAGTCTTGAAAAGGGAATCTTGGCGATGAATTACACCGGCGGGCCACAATTTGTAGCTAAAAAATATTATGTTTAAGGTAATTGAAACCAAGCAGAAGAAGGTTCTTTTTTTGTTGGAGGAACCAAAACCATTAGTCAATCTTTTCCATAACAGTGACCAAAAAGTACAACTCGCAGTCGTCGAGTTCGAGGGTTCCTTATCTGGGTCAATGCAGGTTGCAGTAAGGCAATAAATTCCCAATAATATGCGCTAAAGCATATCATTGTGCGGGCAAAATAGTAAACGTACTATGGGAAGCTCGAAAGCGTTGGCAATGTTCGCAATAGAAATCACATTCGTTGGTATAAACCCCCTTTTTTCCCTTGTCACTCTTTGGCCATTCCACGTCGTATTTGTTTTTGTCCCTTCAATCGTAATAAGTGCTCAATTTGTGAAGTGCAATTTGTGTGTCTGAACTTTTTTGCTTCTACTGCGAGGTTTCAAAATTTTGAACGACACAGAGTAATGAGCGTAATTTTAACCAATTTTTCCTTTCGATGTGTATCCACTTTTGGGGTATGCTTTTATTTTTCTTCCGCAGGTGAGCGAATCTGCCAGCTTTCAATGTTGTAGGTGGTATTGTTGGTGTCAGGTTAGCGGCCGTGCCGAAATTTGAACGCACCCAACCGGCAGCAGATAATCGGTTCGGCCTTAATTTGTGAGTAATTTATTTCGTTGCTATGCAATCATTTTATTCCATTCGGCAAAGTGTGAAGTAATGCTACGTGCCAGGAGATAATATGGCGGTTGTCTATGTTTTGGGAGTCCTAGAAAATTATGCAACTTTTATCTCTCCCGAAATATATTATAACAAGTATTTTCTAGTTTCATCGTTGTCTTCAATGTTCTTTTGGAGATTAAGAACAGTAATAGAAACAAACAGTTTGTTTGTCGAATGAAAGTAATTATTGAAAATTATTGCATACTTTACATAATCAGATGATCGTTTTGTTAATTTTGTGTTCGAGCAACAAAGACCTAATGTGGGACATTGCTGCATGCATTACTCCATCGTCTATTACCGAGCATTGTGTGCAGGTTTAATAAATTTCAGATATGACATTAATGCATCACGTGACCCCGGGCTAGTAACTTGTCTACTTTGCCTCCATTTATGTTGGAAAGAGTGACGACGGTCATTGTCAGTCGGAGGAAGCCGACGGATGAAAGCTTTTGCTAGGTTACAATTCCGTACTTAGACTGTCCGAGACCTTTGGGCTGACCGTGGCCGCACGCTGGTTTCCTTCTCTCCACCATTATCTGCATCATCTGGTTTATGTTGCTTCCCATGCGGGAATACACCGGGGTTCGCCGGTTCCCCATGTTTGTTTCCAGTACATTGTTGTAGGGCTTCCCTCCTCGCCGTATTATATTATTGTCTGCGGTCTTTTGGGTGGGGTTTACATTTGTGGTCTGGGGTTACTCCCGGACCATTAGACACACAAAGTTCGAGCCCTCGGGTGGGGAGGAAGAAGTGTCGGCTGTTCCCCCTTTTAGAAACACAACGCCAGTGACCTTTTGGCGAAATGTTCACCGGTGGAAAAAAAACGATACTTTTATAGTTTGTTCTGGCTTTACAAACCCCGTTTGCGAGAGGTTAGAATTTTTTTAAAAAATACTCCCAAACGCAAAGTAGCTCGTGGTTGATACGCGTTTTGCAGTACAAACGTATATATCGATGGCGTCAGATTTTCCAGCTGGCTGCTATCAACAAACATTACATAATTCAACATTCATATGAGAGAGAAATAAATAAAGCAGGGAGGTTTACAGGTTTACTTTCTCTTTTGAATTACCATGGGAATAAATATGATGTTCAAGAACAAGCTTATGCCTTTTCTTATAAGTTTATTTGATACTTTTCTTACTTTAGTAAACGATTGGCGCAACGTTTACTGTCCAAATTAAGACTAACAATCACTTTCTTCCCTCTAAGGTGCCACGTGAAATATAAAATTAAATGGTCGTCGAATAAGAAAACTTCGAGAACACCCACGTGTATTGATTTTCCAACCACGCACCGTTATCGTTGCGGTTTTACGAGGTGAGGACAATTTTTCATACCGCAAACCCCTCCCTCCCTCCGTACGCCGTTGTCCAGTCCGTGCAAATTTTGCATCGCTTTGCGGCGTTAGGGTAAGGGTTTGGAACGAATGAAAGTTCATTCTAAAGCGATTCGATCAACTCTCCCGTGTGGGTTGAGGGAAGTCGTTTTCTTTGGAGAGCAATTCATATCCTCCTCCTACGCGCTGGGCTCATTAGAGTAGTATGGACTCTCATTTTTTCTCCAGAAAACAAGATTTTCCCCGCCAGGCAGAAAGCAACAGGCTGTAGCATCCGTTTTCATAGCAAGCTTCCATATCTGAACCATGCCTCAGATGAAGATAAAGATAAGAAAAGCAAAAGAAAGTATGAGTTGGTTTTATCATAAAAGTTTGTTTTTGCTTGTTGTTAATGTTGTGTTGACATTTAGTTTGTTTAGATACATTTTTAATCGATCTTTGTTTTCTTTCGATTTGTCTTTTTATTAAACTTTTCTTCTATCAATCGTGCATCATCAGAGCGTCATCGATCTCTTGATATGTTTGTTTATTTGAACGACTCTCTCGTCCGAGTTTGCCGGACCGGTTTCCTCGCTGTTTTCATTAGAGCCGGGCCTGGAACCGCTCGATGCTTCAGGTTCAGTTCGCCGATGAACTCGAACTCGAACTCGTGTTTGTGCCGCATCCTATTGCGCAGAAGCGCTCATTTCCACAAACCGGATGCACGCCTCACGGGACACACGGGCGAGAGAAAATGCCGGCCCAGCCGGCCGGAGATGGAAAACAGTGCCGGGACAGGTCGTAATTTCCCCCGTTTTTCGGTCACTATCCTTGCGCTACCGGCAAACTAGCAAATTTTCCCTTTGCGAACGAAGGAGAAAGTGAGCAATGGAAGCTGGGTTGTTATACAACTGCACCCTCATTTCACCCACAGTCGGTGAAAATATCCATCGAAAAATGACCCTTTTTCGATGCCATCGCACCCGACAGTAGCCGACAGTGGCGTGTGGGAGTTGATGAAAAGGACACTTTTATTATTATTTTTTCCTTGTGTGTGGGTGCCCGGTTTTTCACTCCTGCATCGCCCAAGGTACATTGAGTCATCGAGGAAAAACGAGGGGGTTTTATCATTTTATATTAAAAACCCGTCCGATATGACCTTTTGCACACTTTACCGCACACGACCTTTCTGCAGAAGTTGATGGGAAAAGGTACACGTTCCTCGGGGGTGCTTTATTATCATTTGCAACTGAGGCACATCGAAGGGATTATTTTTAATTTGGGTCTCTTATGTTATGTCTACAAATTGAATGGACTCGCTTGGGTGATAATAATAATATTGATAAAATAGATAACAAAAAAGTCAATTCAAGAAAAGAAAAATTTAATTAAACATGTTAACATAAAGAGTCAACGAGCTTTTGTAAACGATTCTTCAAATGTCTCGGCATTAATGGTTTGTTTCAATCCTGTCTAGTGTCGTGTCATGTAGCTCTTTTCAGTGAGCAGAGCAAAGTGTTGCTACTGAGCTTGCTCACTTACTGAGCTTGCTCACCTACTGAGGTGGCTCACTCACTGAGGGGGCTCACCTATTGAGGTGGCTCACCTACTGAGCTTGCTCACCTACTGAGGTGGCTCACCTACTGAGCTTGCCCTCCTACTGAGGTGGCTCACCTACTGAGGTGGCTCATCTACTGAGCTTGCTCACCTACTGAGGTGGCTCAGCAAACTCAGTTGTGCGGTGGCTCATCAAACTCAATTGTACCGGTGGCTCAGTAAACACAGTATGTTTTATCTCCATGAACCGACAGTTGAGTAACATGAGTTTAGGTTGTAAAATTGATAAGTTAGATGGTCAAAGTTGTTCGTTTAATGCGTTTGGTAATTTAGCCACCTCAGTAGGTGAGCAAGCTCAGTAGATGAGCCACCTCAGTTTTTTTTTTCACGGAGGTACAGCTCTCTGCTCAGTGAGGTGAGCAGAGTGGATCACGTAGCTCATCTGCTCACTACACAACACTAATCCTGTACTTCTTCATCGAACAACGATTCATAGCGTCTTCGAAAGAAAGTTATTCCAGCGAGTAAAAGCTACCGGCGGCAAGTGTAATCGGAAACGATTACAAGTTGTCGTCTGGAAGTGACGGAAGTCAATTCAGACACTTTTTTGTGACTGTGTCCTCCTGTGTAAGTTCAACGGGAAAATATGTAATGGGCGGATCTCGCTGTTTCGAGCAGGAGTGGTGAAATTCTTCCGGAGTCGTCTGGCAACATAGACGTTCAGACTGTGTGTGTGTGTGTCTGGGTATTGGATGTCAAGCGAACGAGGCCGATTTGAATAGAGACCGACTGGATGGGAAGAAGAGGTGGTGCAAGTGCAACGTAAAAAGCCGGAAAAAATCTCCAACCCAACAACTTTTGGGCCCAAATTTGGCGGCACATAGAGCAAGTTTCGCAATAAAGCACCAAGTTACGTCAATCCGGGAGGGAGCGATGAGGGGGTTCCGGAGGGGCCAAACAGAGTTTAACTAGATTTCTAGGACAAAGAACTAGGTTTTGGCAGTCAAAATTGTTCGAAAGTTACACAAACGGAGGGTGGAAAAGTGTCGCCAAACGAAGTTTGCCCCGTTAAGCTTAACACCCAAGAACCCGGTTGATCCCTGTTTGTTTAACTCGATAATCTTTCCGGAAGTTTTCTTTTGATTGCCAAGTGTAATAAATGCTTCCGTGCGCCTTTCGGTATTATATTGCACAAAGATTGTTCGGGCCTTTGTATTTGTTGCAAAAGGTCCCTCGTACCTAACTCTTTGGACACATGTTCAGCCCACCACCACCCGTCGACAATGGAAGCCAAAGTGATACACTAGGTATCTAGGTTAGGTTCGACAACTATCCTACAGAGTCGAAGCGTAAATCGTCGGATATGCCGTAGACAATCGGTCGTTCGTCGTCGGAAAGGGTTAAGTAAACACCGGAGTTGGTCGTACACAGGCACATACACACACACACACACACACACACGGGTGCCTAGGCCCTCCAGCCAAAGTAGATCGATGCAATCGACCTCCGCTGTGAGCCGAGTTTTATTCGTTAGTTTTTCTTTCCTGTCCACGTCCAGGAAGTGACATAGTTAGAGTTCGTGAGCCTACTGCGGATCCGTTGGTTGGACGGTTGGGTTCTATTGCCCTCTGTCATTGCTTCTGCAGCAGCTGCCGTTGATCCCCGTTGGTCGCCAGTTGTGCCAAATTGTGTGATGAGAGAAATGAGAGCTTGCGAAATATGGCGCACGACTTCGAGAGAAATATCGGAGGAGGGCCTCTAGGCCGTTGGGATATTGTTGTAGTGGCCAGCTATAAGCATATAGTTTGCCTTCGCGTTTGCTCGTAAAGGAAACTCAAAAATGGAACAGTGAAAAGAAAACAACAACAAAATTTGCAAAAGGCCACCATTTGGTGGTTGGCAGTTTGTGGCCAGCGACGTCAGCTGTCGCCAGTAGTAAGCAAGTGTTCGGCCGTTCTGAGTCGGTGACGGTAGAGCGTATTGGAAATTGAAAACCAACAGTACATTCGGCTCGGTAGTTTACCAACTCTATCACCATAAGAGGCCAGGTTTATGGAGCATTCAAGTGTCTTTGCCGGACAGGAAAAGACTTCTAAAACTGGTGACAGTTCTTTTACGTCACAAGTGTTCCACGTCCACTTCATCCCACGTGCAAACGGCAAAACATCTACGAAATCCATGATCGAACCGATGACCATTCGGTCTCAATTTCCCCCACACCTTGCATAGAATCAATTAGACAAACTTTTTCTCCACGGGCTTGAGGATTGTTTACCTGTGGATGGCTAAACGAAAAATGGTCGTGTGTTGTTGACCCAATCAAGCGGTACAAACCCGCCGGGGTCTGGTGAAGTGAAACCCACGAGCCGACCGGAGATGAAACTAGTCATTGCCAATCCCGTGGATCCGGTGGCCCGGGGTGGAAAGTAAAAAGAAACAACAAACTCTAACCGCTTACACCGTTTCCGACGAAGCTGAAGCGACGAAGTCACCAACAACTCCACCCTCATGAGGTTCGGCCAGCCGGTGAATAGCTCTATACGCCCTCGCCGATGGAGATTTGTCAGCTTTGGTCAGCCGTGTGATGTTTTGTACGTGTCATGTGAGGTGAAGCGGGTTGTACCGATTTGGTGGACAGCCGATGATGAGGTTCCTCTCAACGAGGTATTAAAAAGTAATGAAACAAAATCGATATCTCGCTGCACCAGAAGAGCCCTTTCGGAGTCTGCCAACTGCTCGACGTCGACGTAAAGGACACGCGTTGTGGTGTGGTTCCCATATTGTACACGTTAGCCATTTCCGTAGTGCAGATGCTTAGTCCAAGCACAAAAGCAACAGAGAGAGAGAAGAGAGTGCATTACGTGTAAGTCAACATCAACCGGGGCAAGCCCACGAGTGAAGCTGGCGTGTGTCTATGCGCGCTGGATTAACACAAGCTTGAAGTGACACTCCAAAACCCACCCCCACCCCCCTGTCTGAGGTCCTCCTCTGCCGAGATGTTGCCGGAACGACGCCGGTGTCACTTCAGGTAGGTTGTGTGGAGATGATGTTAAACGTATTGAAATATTGCGAAGCTAACCTTCATGGTCTGTTGGGTGGCCATTAAAGTGCCGTTCCGTTAGAAACTCGAGGTTTCATCGAGGGCTCTACGCCGGGTTTAGGAGCGAGACTGGTGGTTACGTCTTGCGGCAGGAAGATCAATATAAATCAACTGTGCGAATAGTTTATTATTCGACGATTCATAGCGGAGTCTTTGTTCACGTTATGAGTGTTTTCGTTTTGCATAACTAACATGGGAATTATTCAACTTTTGACAAATGTGTCCAAAATTATGTCTTTTTAGATAAAAGGTTGTTAACTATAAGCATGTTGCTATAAAGAACATTTGTTTCATTTTGCATTTCTCTCTATTGTCCGAGTGATAATTGTATCATTAATGAAAGATAGTGAGTTCTTCTTCCTTCCATTGGTCTATAATTCATATTTTCATCATAACTATGCTGCTGTGTTATGTTGCTCATTCGTTTCCATGTAACTAGTTTTTATTCTTTAACGACCAGAATAAATTCCTTTCCGCATGCATTTTTTTTTTTTTGCTACTCAAAGAGTGAATCTTCTCTTCAGGAGGGTGGATCTGTTTTCAGGGGTAAAGACTAAAGAGTTGTTTTTCATCATAGACTTTTTTTCCTTTGGTTGTGCAATTTGTAAGCCATTTCAATCGTAACGATACTTGCGCAGAAACGTGCCCTTTCCCAAGATATGCTCACGTTCAGAACTCCCTAAGGATGAAAAACAACGGCGACTTCTATTCAAATGCAATATTTTCTTAACATTTCCAACACATTGCCTCCGGTTTAAATAACGCCAACCGTTGCTGAAGGTCGGTTTGTGAGGCTGTTGAGTTGTGTTTGCTAAACCACTTGTGAAGACTCCTGGGAAAATTAGTGAAAATTAATGCTGCTCTGAAGCCCTTCCGAAGTATCTCACGTGTCTAGACGCATACTCGCTTTCTCTCGTAATGGCAGCTTCGGACTTGACGTCGCGCTAGTTGGGACGTCTTTGCAAACTTCAATGCAAAAGCGAAAGAAAAGGAAACCAGAACAAGAAGCTACTCAGCCCGCTCGTCTGTTTTTGTTTGCCTGCTACGCCTTCATCCACGTTCACATTTCTTTCAAATCGTTGGGCGCACTTGAGAGTACGTACGGCATTGACAGAGTGTTTTAAATGAGAAATTATACGTAATTATTTTGCACCCGACGAAAGTGGCAAATCTTAGGAAGGAAACCCAAATGGGTGCTTCATCAAAGCGCCATCGCTATGTGACTTTAGAATTTGTGAGCGAGTTACGTTAGAAGGGAAGGAAAGATGCATGGGACTTACTTTAGTATCTTTATGAATGAGAAGGTTTGTTTTAGTAATGAATCATTTACACTTTCCGTCGACGCTTGGAACTTCTTGTTGTTTCGTGTTGGAAGAAATGGAAGATCCTTTCATTTGACTTTCGTGGTGTGTAAGAAATTTTGTAATTCTAGACTTTCTCACAACCCTTAAAAACTCCCGATAAGCTCCCTCAATTAATTGTGTGTCTCAAAATGTCAACGCTTAACGGCGGCACTTTGTAATGGAATGAAGGCTCTTTATAATCAATTTAGCTCGCTTTTTATGGCTTGCAACATCAACGATGCGAAAATTAAGTAAATGAAAGATTGTTCTAGTAGCTTCATGATGAGCTTTAGCAAGTTAATATAAACTGGTTACGAAGAAAGTGATAGGTTCCGATACCTTATTAACCAATTTTAATGTTTAATGGAAACAAGGTACTTCGAAAGCAGCACTCCAGAAAATTACTAATGAGATAAGCATGCCTATTATCAACATTCCTTTGGGGGTCTTCTTCGATAGTATTTGTACACGAGGTGTTATCACGATGCATCCTCAGAGTAATGAGAGGTTTTACACCAAACAAACTTAGTTCCACAAATTGCGAAACATGAGAGATGTTTTATTCGTTTAGAGATTGTTAAATGGTTTTACTATGTATAAATTGAAAAAGAAACATAATTTTCCCTTCGTTCAAATCCTCTTCAGCTTAAGAACATTATAAACGGTGACAAGCCCGATGCAGCTAATAAGCTAGCTCTAGCGGAAGACCTTCGTTCCTGCAGCTCACGCCTTGCTAACGTTATCTCTGAAACTAACAGAATATTGTATATTTAGGCAGCTCAATTAACTCTCTCTTTGCCATGGTTAGCCGCTGCAGGGTTAACTGGACGATAACGAACCCGTCAAAGCTGCAGATAAGATGGGGAAATTAGTTCGAAACGAGAGCAGAAAGAAGAGGAAAAGATATGGCATCTTATCGGGAACATTCAACTCGATTAAATAATGACAGCCTATCTTTTCCCCGTTAGAGGAAGCGCATAATCGTGTCGCCTTTCGGGCGGTGCATTATCGCTCGTGTCCCGTGACATTGCAGTTGGGTTTTTGGAGGTTCGTAAACAGCAGACTTTGACAGCATCGTAAACCCACACCAACTCCTTTGTATTGGTTGAACTGTTGACCGAGGGCATTGGGGTTCTTTTGTGTCCGGTTTCACGAGACCACTCTTAGGAAATCTCGTTCTCGACTCCGCAAATCTGAAAATAAAGCGAATCGCTTCACCGATGTTAAATTCATGCAAATTTCAGGAAGTCGTCGTCGAGCGGGAAAAAAGCTGTCGGGCAGAAGAGAAAGAAGTACCTTCATCTTGTTAAGGAAACTTCTCGGCCTTTGGTTACAGTACAGGCTCAACATAAACACACACACACACCCCTCGTTCCCTACTGCTCGACTACAATTTGTTTACGGATACAATTTCATCAGCACAAGAACCAACCATTTGCCAGCGAACCGCGCGTTTTCAAGCGTCTCCCCTGCAATGTTGGGATTATTGGCAAGTGTGTGTTGTTGGCGAGCCCTTCTAAACAGCTTCAACAAGTGGCGGAAGTCTTGTTTACGCAAGAAGAGCACGATTGGAGACTCGCGCCCCTTTTTTTCTTGGCGTACTCTTTTATGTAAGTCCGTCATAACAACATCAATCTTGATCAAGGCGCAAAGTATTTTGCACAACGCAAGCAGTCCATTTCGAGGAGGGCTTCCCGTGGTAAGACTATTGGGCTTTCTGTTTCCAATTGTGTTTTTCCTTTTCACCCGCTTTGTAAGTGCACAGCATCTTCTTATCTAATGTGAAGTAGTAGGAGATAAAATATCAGTGCGCATGTTAACGACTGCAAAGTCGCATGAACTTATTCGAAATGGTGTAAAGCAGTAAAACTTTCGTTGTTGCCGTTGTTGAGTCTTGGGTTGTGTGTGAATGATTGCACAATTGAATGCGATTGCTTTTGAACATTGTCAGCATAAATCCTCTGCGCGATGATGAGAAACTGGAACTCTTTGTGTTTTGTGTGGAATTGCATTGAATCTCGTTCAAATGTTGAGTACTTTATTTGTCGAAAGTGTTTTTTCAATGTTTAGTTGTTGTTTTCAACTGGAACCAACATATTTCTAGTAATACTTTGCCTGTTTATAGTGATGTGAGCGAAATGAGTAAGAATGAATGATTGAGTTGATTCTTACTAATAAATGATTGATTTAAATCCTAACGGACAATTTTTGTTACTCCCTTTTGATTCGAATCCTGAACTGGGATTCGAATCCCTAAAGAGTGAACGAGTGGGTAAAAGAGTTGCTAGTCGTCATAGAGATTTGAGTCCCAAGTAGTGATTCGAATCCCATGTAGTGATTTGAATCCCATGCAGTGATTCGAATCCCAAATTCCCAAATCCCAAATTGGGATTCAAATCCCAAGAGTGAGTAAAAGGGTTGCTGGTCGCCATAGAGATTCGAATCCCAATGTGGGATTGGAAAATTAGGATTCGAATCCCAACCTGGGACTTAATATTCGAACTATATACTACTGTGTCCAAAAAGTAAGGTGCATTTGGTGCTCAAACTGGGCGCGTCAATGGTATTGGTGGATTGTTATTTTTTTATTGTTGCTATATGCGTTTTTGACTTCTTCAAAAAATTTCACGTTAAAATATTAATCCGGATAGGAGATACGATTTTTTTGTGGCCTATTACACGTATGATCTTCGTTTTTCTAGGTTTTTGGTCCTGACAAATTCCTGGCACGGTATTTATTCGATTGATTGATTGTTTTACAGTCTGAAGCATAGTTACAAGTCTCGTCTACAGTAATAATGCATTTCGTCTTGTCAATTTAGTCGGATAGCGCTGTTTCACCCACTTCAACGCAACGCCTTTTTTCAAAAAAATTCAACATTTTGGTACCAGTTGAGTTCCAGGCCCAAAACCTCCTCTAAAATGTTATTTACTGATACTTTAGATATTTCAATATTATCGGTGAAGTCTCCAATCAATCGACGATTATTTAACATTGATTCATTAAAATTTTGAACGTGAGCTTCGTCGAATGAGGAATCGTTGAGGATGATGTGTCTCATGACGCCATTTTGGCCATTGTGGCCATGGCGGCCATTTTGGAATTCACTAAACCCTTCGCAAAAAATTTTTTTTTACTTTTACTGCATCACCAAAAGCTATTTCAACGAATCCGCAGTTAAACATTAGTTACGCATTAAAAATTTTAAGCAAATTCTTTGCTCCCCAATAGTCGCTAGGGACGAAAAGCGAGGGTCATACGTGTAGTAGGCCACAAAAAAAAATCGTATCTCCTATCCGGATTAATTTTTTAACATGAAATTTTCTGAAGAAGTCAAAAACACATGTATTAACAATAAAAAAATAACAATCCACCAATACCCTTGACGCGCCCAGTTAGAGCACCAAATGCACCTTACTTTTTGGACACAGTAGTATGAATACACGTACAATTTGTGATTCGAATCTCAACCAGGGATTCGACTCTCTATGGCGACTAGCAACTCTTTTACTCACTCTTGGGATTCGATTCTCTATTTGGGATTCGAATCTCTCTGGCGACTAGCAACTCTTTTACTCACTCATTCACTTGTTTGGGATTCGAAGCCCGTTATGAATTCAAATCTCCTCGAAGATTAATAAAACATTTTACACGTTTTAAATCACAAAAGAGTGACTTAAAGATTCGAATCATCGTGATGATTGTTCACTCTGATTCAAATCTTTAAAAAGAGTTGTTTTTCTCATCACTACCTGTTTATCATGGCAACAACAACGCCTCTTGGTGGATTTTAAGAAGCCCGCTGAAGATCACGCCTGTCAATTAAGTAATTGAATCTTGCGAAATCTCGTTCTGGGAAGCAAAAACCGAACCGCACGCTCGACCTGGTACGCCGTGTTTGCTTGTTTCCCGGGAGAGCAGTGTTTTCCGAGTGCTCCAATCCAAATGAAACCGAATCTTGAAGCTGAAGTGGCTTAATTAAATCTCACTCACTTCGCACTCACGGCTGCTGCAGTGGTTGTGCATTTTGCGCTTCGCCGACCATGAGACGGAGCCGCCCGGGCGAAGGTTAGGCTGCCTGTCGATGCCCGAGAGGACGTGCCTGCACTTTCGTGGTTGTTTGGGTGCCGATCGTGATGCAGTGTAGCATAAACAGCCCGGTCAAATTCAGTGGCGAGCGAGCGTTGCGTAGGCGTTTGGGAGTAGCCAGAACCTAACCAAGCGTGACGGTCATCGGGCCAACTCGACAGCTTATGTTTGGCTTTCATTACCGTCGAACCGAGCAGCGGTCGGTAACAGGCTTCTTCGTATGGCTGCAAAAAGATAATCTCTGGAACAAGAAACTCCCACGAGAAAAGCTAGAATCTTGCGACGAAGCATGTTATAAGGGCGTCGTGTTTGGTATGACTGAATACATCGATTTTCACTTAATAATCTTTTCAGATTCCCTTCTATGGATTTCATATTTATAATCATAATTAAGGAGTACCAGAACTTACATTCTGCTACGCCTTTCTCAGCAATAAAGAAGCCTTAGAGGTACTAGACATATTTCTTCATCTGTATTTAAATCCTCAACAAGAAGCATCGTCAGATTGTGACTTCTCTTCTGTTCTCTTCGTGAACGTGAATCCAGAATTATCTCTCTTCTAATTGTTTGGCCTTTACTGGGAGGGTAATTAAAGATAATCTGAAATACTTCAACACATACCAGACAACGAAAAACAGAAGGAAGAAAGAGAACGCCGCGTGCATGACGAATGTTGGTGTTTTTAATGTAATTAACATATCGTGCGGGGTCTCAGACAGACCGACAGACATAAGCGCACATCAGGGGTGTGTCTCATTACATCCCCCCATCCTACTCCATTAGGTTTATTTATTTCCCCGTTGATGGCATCCAACGAGGCCAGTGTCGCCCCAAAAAAACACACACACCATCTCGTGCACGCGGTTGCTAAATGCATTAAAATGTTGCCCATTTTTGAACGTCTCCGTTTCTGAGGGGGGAATTATGGCGACGCTCTCGGGAGACGAATTAATAGATCAAGAGATGTGATTTATTCCTTTCCTCGGCTCCCTCGTGGGATCGTAGGTTTGTCGCGTGGGCGTTGTGCCCTCAGCCCGTTTTCCCACCCGAACACACCAGAGCCACATACATAAACTGGTAGAATAGAAACCCTGGGTCAGTAAGTCAAACACTTGGGTTGGAAGAGATGAATTCAAATATTTGAAAATGTCTCTCTTGTGGCCGGGCGTTGACCGCCGCCACATACGAGATGATGATGGCACACGATAGCTCTAGAAGTGCGAAGCTCTATCCGTTTGATCCAATAAAGATCTTCCGACGCCGGCGAGCGCCAAATGGGATATCCGTGTTCGCTGTGGCCTTCTCGAATGTGAAGGTTGGTAGATAAATTCCTGAGAAATGAAAACAAACTTATCTTATGTGCTATGACTTTCTTTGAAGCGGTAAAGTTCAAAGCGTTATAATTTTTCATGTTATTGGCTCGTGGGTTGTAAAATTCGAAAAACATTTATGAGTCCCTGTTTAGGTTTCTAGTAATTTTTTCTTGTTTTCAGTAAAGTTTAGCAAGAGTGTTAATCAAATGCCTTTTGTTGTGTTGACAAACAAAACTAATCTAAAACTTTATTTCTTTGCTCATCCATCGGTAACGAAAATCTCGTTCGTCAGAATATTGATTGAATTTCGATCTCCTTCCCTTCCTTTCCCATCGGCAATTCAATTGATTCATGTCGTTGGACGCAGTTCAATTTATTCATAATAGTCGTTTCGCTTTGTCGACGTTTATCATTGCCATTCGAATCTACTAGCAGACATTGAAAACGGAATGCACAGAATTCAATCAACTCTTCCGGACGTGCTGGCGGAAATTTGTCTACTACAGGTTGCGTTTTTCAATTTAACTGTTGGTTATACTCTAGTGAATGAGTGAGTCACTCTTGTAGCAGCTCATACACCGTCCAGACAAAAGGTTTATTTTCCGTTCACTCCGTTAATGAGGCGCCGTTGTGTCGCATACTTTCCATATTCGAATTTCCACCCCTATATTCGGCTAGGAAAATGTTAAAAGATCCAAAGTCAGCTACTTCATGATTCAGCACGTTCGGCTAGGGAAAACTTTTTGGTTCGAGCGAAGAAGACTAAGGGTTTGGAAGGATATATCCGCGTCGCTAGAGATAGGTAAGACCTGACCTGCAATATTCATTAGAAAATCCCCCGAAAAATCCCTTCCGACGCCAATGCGCCAAAGTGGGAACTTTGTTTTACGTCTCCTATATTTTGCGATGCGAGGGGTTGCACCGCTTCTCAACTGAAGCGCATAATTTTCGGGGGTTTGACTTTCGGTCTAGCGTTT
The DNA here is from genome assembly GCF_943734705.1 of Anopheles coustani. Lineage (NCBI taxonomy): Eukaryota > Metazoa > Arthropoda > Insecta > Diptera > Culicidae > Anopheles > Anopheles coustani. The sequence goes on along the minus strand of NC_071288.1, from coordinate 94,193,961 downwards.
CTTTTTTCAAGGATTCGGTAGCTGACGGATGCATCGTCGTGTTGGTTACTTCCTTTAAATCAAAATACAGTTCGTTATGGGAGTGTGCTCCCTTTTTCTCCTCGATGTGCTTCAACACCATATGCCACCCCAGAATGTGATTTGTGCAAAAATTTTGTTTCGTTTTATTTTACGAACAATTTGAATGTTTTCTTCACAGAATATGGGAAGGATTATAAACCCTCCGGTTGGATACTTGAATGTCCTTGTTTGATAAGTTTTTTGGTAGGGTGTTCCTTGTTCCGTCCTCTGTTTTATTTTCCTTTTTCACCTTGAGTTTTCACTTCCTGCTTGTTGATGTGTTTGCATGATAACCTCACAAACTCATATCAACTGCATCGCAGTCTCGTAAAGTACAATATAATGACAACAGCTCCCAACCCCCCACGATGGTGGTACTCCCACTGGATTGTGAATCATGGTGTGCATCGTTACTTAACGAACCAGAACGGCGCTTCCTAATGAAGGGAAAATAACAGGACCTTCTGGACGGTTTTGCGTGGCGTTTCCTTTTCCTTTCTTTTTTTTGTTATATGAATTGGGTCGTAAATTTTACCCTCGGCGATGTGTGTGTGTATGCGTGTGTTAACCCCTAAAAATGTCCTTTCCGTTTGGGGGGAACAACCAAATATTCCATCGTCAGCCGGAGTGGCGTTCCCTCGGGCGAATCAGAATATACGACAAGGATCTGAAATGATGCAATCGACGATGGTGTTCGGCCCTGGAATCGATCGTAATAGCGAATGCCACGCACGCCTAGACGTCGTCCGCATTAAGTTGTCTCCGTAGTAGAAAGTGGCAGGAGCATTGAACTTGAACTCTCGTGGGCGATATCGATTTGTACCTTTTTTTCTGTGTGCTGGCCATGACATTCAAAGGTGGGTAGACTAATCTTGGTCTATAATGGTTCTTTTATACATTGCCTGGTAGCTGCATTTGGGGTGGAGTTTTGTTATGTCTCGTTATAATTCCTTTGGTGTAACTGGCGGCTGTAATCAGTTGGTAGACGTTGGAAACACTCCGCTCATTATATTGTAGCCTAAGGGATACAAGAGCGATGACTCATGTTTGTGTTTTTCGATGTGGTCGAAGAACGTTTCGTTGACTTTTCTTCATATTTTCTCCCAGTAACATTTTCTTTCGACTTCTTGGACTGATTTGTTGGGGTAAACATACAAATTTTGATTGTCAGATTTTTCTCTCACATTATGAGAACTGCAATTCTCACTTCAAATGGAAAGTTTTATCGTTTATCCATTTCATTATTTCACAAAGTATTCCATTCTATGGAAACCGTTACTATGCTTCTCAATAAAGAAAATAACTGCGCCCAATAAAGGTATTCAATTGGAGTACTTTTTCATTTAAACGGTAATTGGAAAACGGTTAATCGACGATGCGCTGGCGATGAGCGAAAAAAGCAGTTGCAGAAACAAAACTGCAGCATGCGCTTCGGTGCATTATTGGCAAAAGTGGGGCAAAGCGGTACGCCGTGCCTCGCGTACCAACCTATATTTTTTCGAATCGTTGTGCAACTGCAAGCACAAACAACACTTTCCCGTCGCCATAGCATTTTGTACTCGGGGCCCACAAGCGCATCGGGGTTTCTCCTCCGGGGAAAAAAAGACATGCCCAGTTCCTATTTCCTATTTATGCAGTTATGCGTTACGGTTCACATCAAAGTGCGGTGCCGACGGTGGAGCTTTCAAGCAGGGTGGTTCCGCGATTTCCATACGGATTGATAGGGGAAAAAACAGGGTGGAATGTTGTTCTGTTTTCACGAGCATTAAAGCACAATCAACTCGCAACAACAACAACATACTTGTCCCGAGGAGCAGCGGTTTTTATTGTCGATTCGAAATCACATCGAAATGCCAGGAATTATTGGACGCCGTCGAGGTACGAATTGATATCTAATTTCTTTCGATGGATCTCTCGAAAGGCAAGGGTGTGGACCATCTCTCAACTATGACGAAGAAGGGCACCGGACTAATGCTTCTAGCTGCGTCTATTTGATGTGTCATTTCTTCCGCGATAAGACGTATCCAGGGAGGAATAGGAAGGACGAACAACCCGCTTAGAGGGACGAGCCTTTATGGATTACCGTGAGACAACTGCATAAATTATGCTTCTCTCATCCAGTGTCATGCCTCAAACCAACATCAAAGGACTAACGGTAAAAGTGGCTCTGAAGACGTGGAAATGGATAACGTATAAGGTTTTCTTAAATCAGAAAATAGAATAAGCTTAAAGGAAACATAAATATTGCTAGTGTGCTAAAAACGCTTGGGTGACATGGTAGTCAACGTGTTAAAGGTCAACGTAAAACATAAAAATCATAGTAGTATTTATTATCAATTCTTTTGGAAGCTAAGGTTTTACTAAGCCTTCAAAAATCGTTGGTTTAATAAATGTTATAAATAAATTTTATTAAACAAGATTATACTAAAAAGTGTGCTAAAAACGCTTGGGTGACATGGCAGTCAACGTGTTAAAGGAAACATAAATATTCTTTCGCACATCTTTCATCAATGTATTTAAACTTTAACCCAAGCATAGCTGACAAATTGAGATAAATCTTGCTCGTTTTACATTGTGATTGATTTGACAGTTTGACAAGACCCACAACAAGATTTTTGGCAGCCCGGCGTTCCTTTTCTTTGCCATCCATTTTAATGCAAGGTTCAAAACTAACACACACCCACCAAACGCCACTAGCCATTGGTTCTAGAATAAATCGCTGCCAAGCGAAACTATCGATGATTTATTAATAGTTCGATATCAGTCCATTTTTGCCATCCATTTTTTACAGTCCATCGCCTCTTGGCGGGCGGCCAACCACTTCATCAGACTCCGTGGGCTGCTATCGGCTTCGAACGATCCGTCTTGTATCTCTTAAAACCCTCTTTCTCCCGCAAAACATTTTGGTGGGTCGGAGAAATAAAAATAGTGGACGGTGGTGCCCTCGATATAGCCAGAAGCCGGTTTGATTGTTGATATTGAACTTCGGGTTCGGGCATGATGAGATATGGTCCTTGACATTTTGGGATGGATTATGTTTCTCTCCAGCGAAACGCCCGAGGCAAAAGATAGATAAGTGGCCTTTAAAACACCAGTTGGTGTTAATTATTGGAAGAGATGCTAAACGAAGGCTTAAGTGTGGGGGTTGGTTGGTTTGTTTTTCATCTGATATTACGTGCTGATAGTTTTGGACGACACATTATATGAAATATCCGAATAATCTATAAACGACATGCCTCAAATATTCGTACACAACCTAGCTTTTAGTAACATTTGGAAACAAAATCAAACTGATCATTTGTAAATACCGAGTAAAAACTCATACACTCTGTTGAATAATGAACGTGAGTCAAGACGTCATGGAAACAAAACAAAGAACCCATTTGTCCATCGTTTGCAACATTGTGCAAAATGTATAGTTTGCACAGCAGTGTACATAGTCCAACCCATCACGAGAATCATTCATGCAGTCGATGCATCAATAATGCCTTCATTTATGGGATTTTCCTTCACGGACCTCGACATGTGGAGTAGATCAACACAACCAAGTTCGCCATAAGTAGTTGAGGGATACATTTGAATTACTTATTATCTTCCAACAGTACACACGATCTTGAAGGTGTCGGCTGGTTTGATGACGTTCTGTGGTGTTGGTTCAAAGTATAACTTCCAGGGATTGGTTCTGATCTTAGTTTACGATTTCTAAGAGCCTCATGCTTCCTTACTTACAATTCTATGTAGCTTAACTTACAACACGTAGCGCTAAAGCTTAAAGCTAATTTTATGCAAATTTGTGTTCTGCTTCTAGACCTAAACGCGAAGCCTTCGGCGCCTTCGAGGTATTTATCGTCGGCAGTTTAAAAGAGATCACAGTTGCGTGATGTACTCTCCACTCCATTAGGCACCTTTTGCCTTTACCTCCTCAGGTTGCGCTTGGAGTGCCGACACTGGTGCGCTGGCTACCTGGCCGTCGATAAGAAGATAATTGCCCACCTGTAAACCGGTTCTCCTATGACCTCATGCGTTGAGGCGATGTTCTCCCTCCCGCCTCCCGTGTGCATTCCAACTTTGCCAACTTTGCCTTTGGCTTGGTCCACAAAGAAATAATTGTCACCCACTTTACGCGGCAGCGCCTGCTAACGAGTTGTCAATTGTGTAGCTTTCACTTTTCACAAACACTCACCCTCCTCTTAAACGACTAGATCTCTCGTCCACATCGAGGTGTGGTGCATTTTCCGGTACGGTTTTGATTAACGCAGCGCGCAAACAGCTCCGGCCACGGAGTTTTCCGGTTCAGAGACCTCCCAGCCGAGATGTACCGATTAACGATCACGCACGCAATCTGCTGTTGACATCGATTTTTCCTCACTTTACTCGTGTGTGCATATCGTACAAAGTTGGAGCGAGTTCGCTTTGCTGATGAACTTATGGAGATCAAAAGTTTCCACGTGATGTCCCAAGGTTCAAATGAGTGCATTGCATTGCTAAACTCCATTGGAGTACAAATACTTTACTTCAGTTTATACCGGTTTATGTTTTGGAGTGAAAAGCATAATATAAAATTGATATGTCGGTTGATAAAATATTGTCAACGCCTTTGATTGATTTGAAGGTATTAAACTTCTAACCTGTTATAATTATAAATCAAAATAATTTGATACAGAATTGGTATTGAACACTTTTTCTTACGTCATATCGTTATTTTCTTTAGTCTGGTATTTAGACACTCTTTTCATAATCTCTCAGGATTGAAAGACTCTTCCTACATCAATTGCATTTTGCAGGTGTTTAAAAGTACCTCGCTTTGGTATGAAGATCTCCTATAATTTTCTGCGTGACTGCACGGCTAAGCCTCGTCTGGATTACTGTAAGCCTTCGGTTAAACCCATCTCCGGACCGAGTCAGGTGTGGGAGAACCCATTTGAACTCGCCTGAGTAAGACGACCAGTTAATTTAGTCCGGGCTTCTTTTACCACGCTTGTGTTTGGAAGTGCTTCCCTTTCGCACCCAACGTTCGTTATCAGACGTGTGCCCTCTTTTCCTCGCCTCTCCCGTAATGTATGCTTCCGATTTGAAAACACGCGCCCAAGCGCGACCGTTGTCCAACAACGCCCCGGGCGTGTGCTGTGCTGGCCTCCGGTCGGTGAAGTGTGCGCCACGGTAGTTGCGCAAATTGGTCCGCTGGTGCGCGTCGTCCCCAACAGGCGTCACCTGGCCCACCTCGCCCTGCTTTGCTTCCCCCCTCGTTGATCGGAAAAACGGTGAACTTGTGCTCTCGAGCGCGTACATAATTTATGCACAACAAAAGCCCCGCGCACCGTACGTAAAAAATAATCGGTATCGTTCCGGGTGGATGAGTTCCCAAACTGATCGAGTGAAGCGCAAAGAGCCGCCTCATGGTGAGGTTGGGAGGAAAAAAAGAAATGGACATTTTGCCGAGGGGTTTTTGCTCTCCTAATGTTTGATGTTTTGCGTTTAGTTTTCGGTAGGGCGTGGTATGTACAAAGCCTTTTATACCAAAATGATACCCTTTTGTCAGATAAAAAAGGGTTGAAGAATTGGAAGAGTGTGCGTGTGTAAGTGAGCGAACGTTACCGATTTTGGCACATTCCTTTAGGGTCAGGTGTTTTGATTCAACCGATGAGGAAAAGATAGGCAATCTATTTCACGATAAGATAATGCACATAAAACTGTACCAACAGCCTGAGGAATTCGCCAACGAGACCAGTTTCTTAAAGTAAAATCACAGAATGGCAAATCATTTTTGACTTCCACGTCATTTGAGTTCTTAATTCAGAATGTCATGTTCACCATTTGTTGAGATAATTGAGCTTAGAGTATTGTGTTTGTTGTGCCTCAACATCGATGCGGATGGGAGCATTATCGCGAAATTCAGCCATGCTTGCATTTGACCTTTTCACTTATAAATCATAAACCTCTCCTACTCCTTGGCGTTTCTCCCAACCCATCCTTCCCGTTAAGCCATCAAGAACCATCTGCGATCAAAAATCCGAAACCTTTCCGTGGAAGAAGGTGGGCTGCCATCGAATGTTAAAATGTGCCGGCGAATAGCTGTGCTCCATTCATACATCATTCATCGCGTTATAGAACGATGTTTGTAGCAATGTCGCGTACCAGACATATGTTGGTAGCGTCCCTAGGGGGGGGGAGGTGCTGCGGTTGAACGAGGGACAAACTCTGTGCGAACGGCATGAAACGAGCCACCCATGAGTGGAATGTGTAATCAGCCAGCCACCAACCAACCGCGCACTCTTTTGCAGGGGGTGGATCTTGAATATTCCGCAACCAAACCAAACCAAACCAGAGAGAGGGGGAACATGGCCAGGAGGGGTTTCTGTTGAGAAATGTGGCCAATTTCAAACGATTCAAACAAACAAACGGATCGATTCAAATGAGATCGATAGGCTCGATTTCGTGGGCTCCTCGCTCCTCGTCATCGAGTTTTGACTAGTGATGGGTAAATTCGACGGATAAAACCGGAACCGCTTCCGAATGACTCCACCAATATCGGAAGCGGCTCCGTAAGGTAGATCCGGACGGTTCCGGACGGGTCCGGCTGCCGAGCTCAGGACGGCTCCGGACGGCTCCGGACGGCTCTGGACAGCTCCAGACGGCTCCGGACGGCTCAGGACGGCTCCGAACGGCTCCGGACGGCTCCGGACAGCTCCGGACAGCTCCGGACAGCTCCGGACAGCTCCGGACAGCTCCGGACAGCTCCGGACAGCTCCGGACGGCTCCGGACGGCTCCGGACGGCTCCGGACGGCTTCGGACGGCTCCGGACAGCTCCGGACGGCTCTGGACAGTTCCGGACGGCTCCAGACGGCTCCGGACGGCTCCGGACGGCTCCGAACGGCTCCGAACGGCTCCGAACGGCTCCGGACGGCTCCGGACGACTCCGGACGGCTCCGAACGGCTCCGAACGGCTCCGGACGGCTCCGGACGACTCCGGACGGCTGCACCCGGAATCGTTGGTTTTACTAAGCCGGCATCGCAGCCGGTTTAAAGATGCTTGGAAGCGGTTCCGGGCGGTGGGTGCGGTTCCGAGAACCCATCACTAGCTCTGACACTAAGGGACTGCACTGCAAGTGGGCTGCAAAAAGGGTTGTCTTATCTCCACCGCTTCATCGTCGTCGACTCGAGCCCACTTTGCATTCAACATTAACGTGTTCCTTCTCTCTTTCTCTCGTTACAGGTGAGCGAATAGAAGAACGAGTTCTTGTTCAATGCACGGGCAACATCTCGATAGAAAATTCATATTTCGAAGTAAGCACTCAGAGACCTCTTCTAATTGAATTCCCCAATATCGGCTCGTTCATCGTGGCAAAAGGTTTGTTGTGCGTGTGGTAAGAATTGCTTCACTTTCCGTGCGGCAGATGATAAGACACACGCCCCGGGTCGGTCACGGTCACCGTGTGTTATGTGTTGCTTCAGCGTAAACCTACCGGCTTTCCTCGCCCTCCTTCGGTAGACGCCGGTTAGGAATACATGATGAGCAAAGAAGCATTCGTTATCGCCTTCTCAACCTCTCAACCTCCAACGAACGGCGTTATGTGTGCCTTTTTGAAGCGGGGGCCCGTTTTCCTTCCCAAACCGATACGGAATCGTCTCCGGAGTTGATCTCTGATCCTGACGACGTGGCTTCTGTCGCCTCTGCCTCCAGCGCCCTACGAGTGCTGTTCCGTTTGATTCAATCAATAACTGCCAGCAGGCGCCAAAGAGATACCGACGCTCTGGTTCGCGCCTCAAGGGGACCACCAAGCGATTGTGTATTCCGTCGGTGGCATCCAATATAAATAAAGCGTATATTTAAATTAAGTGAGCACCCAACAGTTGGCCCTCAGTTGGACCGTTTGTAGCCACCGACTGATGTTTATGCTGGTTAGTTCTTTAGAGTGGGGAGAACCTGCACATCGCAAATCAATCGCTCGGCAGTTACCGGAATTGATAAAAATTATCTTACATTTATCTCGAGCGGATCAGTTTCCCAAAATAGCCCATTGCATTCCACGTTTAACGCTTGTTGGCTCGAGCCCGCCAAGCATCTCCGGCATATTTTGCAAGCAACAAAAGGCAAAGGAACAAACAAGAAAACTAAACTGCCAAATTGGTCGATTCCGATAATTTCAGCTACGATCCTGCCCCAATCTCTCTTTCCCTTGTGTTCGTGTTGCTTTTGCGGTCTTGGTCTCGACAACCCAAACCTCGGCTTCTGGGAAGGGGAATAAAATTAAATTTTTACAGATTTTCTTCGCCAAACCTAGCGCAGATTCTTTGGGCGTTTTTGCCCATCCGGAAGCATCCTACCTGAAGGCATAAAAAAACCGAAGGTCTTCAGTTTGTTTGGCCCGGTCTTCTGCTGTGCGCTGTTGATGGTAAAATATTTAGAAACAATTTTAAAAAGCGAAACAAGCAAAAAACCTACCCCAAAGGCATTAAATGCGGGGCTGCTCGATACACACATACAGCATTGAATAAAATAACTAAACCAAACCAATAAACGTTGATGAAATCAGCTCGGTTGTGGAAAGGTGGTCCGAGAGGTGCGCTAGGAAAATCACTACGGCATGCAAAGAATAGCATCGACAGAACAGAAAAGAAGAACCACAAACAATTTATGGTGGCATAAGAAATTTACTAATGAAAACAGCACATAACGAGAAAAGGAAGGGCAGTATCGTAAATTGTGCCGTTTGGAACGACTCGTGGACACGAGGAGGGGAGGTGAGATGGAAATCAAGTCACGAATGTAGTGGACCCTGTACCTCTCACGGTGTTGGAAAGGGAGAATGAAAGTGAAATTAGGCGGACACCTTCGTTCGCAGCCGGGGAATAAGGCCCATCCTTTGAGTTTATTAGAATAAGTAATGATAATTTCATTTTTCAATTTCATTTGAAAGGGCGTTTTCACCTCGTGTTCCAAGTTCTCGAATTTTCCTCCGCAAGCTCCAAACCTACACACGTGATGTAACATCGGAGCTAACAATAGCTTGTTATTGATTCGCACATATTTGCTGCAGTATTCTTGCGTGTCTTGGGGCACTTTGGTGGAAAGGTTATTTTTTCGCTATCTTTTCTATAACATGATGGTCCATTTTGTGAGGATGGGCAAAACTGATCTCTATTAGCACGTGCCGCCTTTTAAATGATTAATTTGATTTGAATTTGGTAAAAAACCCTCATCAAGTTCTCGTTGCATAAAGCTCCCGATGTAAGGAGGAATATTGGCCTAATTGAAGTTCAAAATCATTTCAACTAATTTTCACTCAACCACCTCCAGGACGACACCCCCCGTGGAAAGCGGGGCAAAGTTTTCTGATAATTTGTTCCGACAGTGTAGGTTGAGAATGGGAGCGCACTTTGTGTGCAGTTAGAAGGAACGTGCTTGGAATACTTCAAATGCTTCGTGTGCGCCTCACAAGAACGTTCTCCGTCCGTCCTCATGTTGCGATTGGAACCACCGAGTACGTTGTTAGAAAAAGGTCCAAGAGCTGGACCGTGAGCGCGCGTGCTGGTGGGAAATGTTTCAAGAATTAATTTGTCCACACCGCGAGCCTGCAACTGGTCGATTCGCGGCGTCCCCAACTCCCCAACTCCGATCACAATCGGAGGAAAAAGAGCACTCAAAGTCGTTGATGAGGGAGTTTTCCTCCTGATTCGACGAAACTGTGCCGGTTCCATTTACGAAGCCGGCCTTTAGCATAATCGACAGTCAATTAAAGTGTCGTTCGCGTTCTTCTCCGTTCGCGCTCTTCCGTTTCCTAGTGAATATCGCTTCGAGGCTATTATGCTAATATCGACGCCATTTAGACGATGGATTCTCTGGTTCGTCTAAGAACAGTCCAATATAAACATCACCTTAGTGAAGTGTGTTTTTGTTCCGCTTCTTTCGGGTGCTTTCGAGAGGGCATATCTCCTGAGAAATAGCTGATCTTTACCATTTTCTACAAGCCTGACAAAGTGCCTTGCCCTTCCATAAAAACGCACTTCAGAACACAGTTGGAGAACGAAAGTGAGTTTATTTATGGAAAAACCTAAAACAACCAAATACACGAAAAGAAATGCTTCTTCTGGGTGCTCGAAAAAAGAGAGGCAACTCCTGTTCCCGTTAACCGGTAGCATTAGATCAGCTGATAGATAGAGGTTGGCCTCATTTTCCCTGTGCACAAGAAGAACCACGTGCCCCCCAGCGGAGAGTCAAACTCGTCATCAAACAACATCTTGATGGAATGGAACGCGCAGATAGACGGTGGAGTCAACGACGTTAGGGGTCGCTTTCCTTCTTCCAACTACTTTGTATGATTAATCAATCGTGACGAGAGCTTTAATTTGTCTGTCTGCGATGGAGAAACCTACACCGAACTCGAACGATAGGGTCTTCTGACTCACACGGGGCTCTTATCTTGTGTTAGATACGTAGTTATGTTTGTGATTATTAGACGCATAGCTTCGTCGTCGACACGAGACTCCCAAGGATCTGATAACAAACTTGGGTGTCATTTATTGTACAAGAGATTATTCATCATGTTAGTTTCGGCTACTGTTTGGTTTAGACCACCATTAAAATGTCTGAAGGACTTCTGGAAGAATCTATTATGTACGATATTTTAATACTTATTTTGTGGAAGATTAATTGAGTTTATGTGTTCAACATTTCGTTTACAAATGCCCTGTCATACGGTTTGCAACCTTTCGCCAGGGATTTCGCCTGGAAGTCCCATCCCAAGATAATTGCAACGATACAGACAAATTTCCCTGCCAAAGCCGCGAGTAACAAATGAGTCGATCGCAGTCGGCGAGAAAAATAATCACGAATTCACAGCCATCGTATTAATCTTGCCTGTTCTTCTTGGGTTGGGTTGGGCGCAGAGATTCGGGAATACGCTTTCTTAGAAAAAAAGGAATCCACCATGGTGAAGCGTCCACAACATGTGTGTTTTTATTCGATTTTGTCTAAAGTGAACCCCGTGTCGCGAGAGGTCGGGCGACATGCAAACCATTTGCTGCCGGTTGTTTGGGACAGACTATAACCAAACGCCCACACTCCAAATCGCCGAGGGAAGACAGTTAAATCGACGCGACGCGTTCTGTTTTTGGTCTCGAAAAAGAAAACGATGCAACAAAAACATCATCCCTGGGGGGGAGATCATTGACACGCGGGTTGCATCCCCATTTTTCGTTCGGTCGTGCGTCTGATGACCGCATTGTAGGGAATGATGGTGAGAATATCGGGGATGCTCCTACTGTCCTAAATTTCTTCGATCTTCTTTATGTCAAGGCGTTTCGGGTTTTTCAGCGGTTTTTATCGCAAGAGGGGAGGGACTCCGAGTCGAACGGAAAACCACAGTTGGACGTTTTATGGTTGGCAACTATTTGTGTGTGTGTGCTTACTAAACTGTATTGTCATCGAGATCACTGGCGTAAAGTGCACAGTTTTATCGCTCCTAAAAGACAAACAAATGCAATGGTTCACGGATTAACGCCATTTACTTGTAAGCAGCTCTATCCCGTTTGATGTTCCTTCGAACGATCGTACGGACTTTGACCACATGTTCGTCAAGACGAACGGATCGTAAAAATATGAATAATAAAATAAAACCAGGATCCGGGTCCTTAACATTGTTGCACGATGGAAAGAGAAACGTGGTACTGGAAGAAATTGTAGAAAATGAAATGCTGTTTGTTGTTACATTTCATTTTTCCACAATTGCTAAACCCACGCAGGTGTGTTTTATTTGATATGATGTTGTTATATCAGTTTGAAACCTATTTTTTGAAAAATAGGGTTGGAAATGAACGATTGAGGTCTTTGAAATTGGTTTTTGAGGTCCTAAAAATTGTTTTTGAATTCGAAAAAGTTTAAAAAGGTGGGCTTAAGTACCTTGTGATCATTGTCTTACAAATCTTGGGAGAATTGTATCTTCATTGTTGTTGATCTTGGCAACTCAAGACAGCTTTATTGTAGACACCTTGAACTCGTTGACAGGTCTCACTAGCGCCACCTAGCGGATAACAGATCAACTTGTTAAAGCTAGCGTTTGAAGCGACATCTAGCGAGTTAAACAGAAGGTGCGGTTGATGGTATTTTGAATTGACGGTTGGAAGCGCATGGAATCATTTTCAAGTTCAAGCTTGCTTGCAAGGGAAAACATTTGTTGTTGGCAGTTTTAAATATGGAACAATCTATTTTCATTACAAGACGCTTAAAAGTTTGTAGCGAACTTGTGATTTTACTGCCTGGCATTTTTGTTTATTTAAATGTAGGTCATGTAGGAATCTCAGACACGGTTTAAATAAACAAACGTCCTAAACTATCGACAGCTTCCCAGCCCAATCAGCCTACCGACCTTGCCCGACCATATGGGTTGAAATACGAACCGCTATAAACGCGCAATCAACTTTTCTGCAGCTTATATGGTAACTTGTCCTGCCGCCTGCCTCGATCGTGGTTACGTGCACGAGTTCAAATGGTCAGATCCACAAATCATTGGCCTCGTTGGCAAAAGCGGATCAACATAATCCAACGCAGCACGCATTCAGTGTCCGTTTCTGTAATCGGATCTTCACGAAGAAGATCCCTTCAATGCCGATCGCAATCGTCACTCATCAAACACTACTCTTTCAGCGAATCGTGTCTCTTCGCCGGTCAGGTGCGTTTCGGCGTGCCCTTTAACGATCGTTTACCCTCGGGGGCCTTCACGGTTCCTTTCAACGGAGGGTCTGTCGTTTGTCCATCAGCAGCAGGCCAATCAAGCTCACGTCTGCCGATGTTGTACGATTCAATTCACTTTAGCGGAGCGACCTCGCTGCACCAACGAAATTAATCAAAACGGCCGAATCAAACCCTCCCCGTGGGGGGAAGTCGGCAGGTCCATAATGTCTCGCGAACCCCCCCGTCAAGCGATTCGCGATGCGTCGAAAATTGTGTCGCTGGAATTGGGTCCATCATGATGATGACGATGCGTGTGTGTTGCATCACGAACCGCTCGGACGAGAGCGCTCCGTTGCGTTTCTGGTGGAAATTGATTTACTTACCGCTGAAAGTAATCCCGTGCAATGAAAGTGACTCTCCATTCACCTGTTGCTGGTGATTGAAGGACAAAAGTCGATGAAGTAACGCGCAGGATGTCGTTACCACATATCGCGCTGTTCTTGAGTATCGATTTTTGCACTTTCGTATACATATTTCAACTAGTGATGTGCAAACTGAGTCATAGTGAGTGAGTGAGCCAATTCATCGCAATGAATGAATTGATTCCATTCACCAAGATGATTTATTTCGGCTCATTAGTGATTCAGCTCATTGAGAATGTATTGGCTCAGTGAGAGTGAATTTGCTCAGTGAGAGTGAATTTGCTCAATGAGAGTGAATTAGTTCAGGGAGAGTGTATTGGCTCAGTGAGAGTGAATTGGCTGCCTCAGAATGATTTGACTATTTCGTGAGCTCTAAACTGTGGATCAATCTAATCTCATTCACTCTCAAATGGATAATCAGTGGTTACCAGATCAGTTCAGTTGATCAGTAATTATCCATCGAAAAACTGCGCAATTTCTCAGCTCGCGAAGTATTCACCCTCCCTGGGCCAATACACTCTCCCTGAGCCGATCCACTCTCTGTGAGTCAATTCACTCTTCCTGAGCCAATTCACTCTCATTGAGTCAATTCATTCGCACTGAGTCAATACATTCTCACTGAGCCAAATCATTCTCACTGTGTCAACTCATACTGAGTGAATTAAAGAATGGACTCTCTATTCCAACTCACTCACTCTGGATTGAATCAAGTTACTGAATCGTTATTCTCACCACTAATTTCAACTCGTTTCGATCAACAAAGTTGTGGTTAGAATTACCACGGGTTAAAGGCCCAATGAGCAACAGGTTGGTGCGTCTCGAGGCATTGTATAGACACCGATAGACAACATCCCACATGCAAAAACCAGCCCCGGCACAACCGCGAGACCTTCGTATCGTTATCTGCAAAAAAGTACAATCAATCGAAACCACGGCCTGCATGTCTCGATCGCGCGCGCGTGTTCTTGTAAGGCGTTCCATAATTGCTCAACTTCCACACCACACATGAGTTGAGCGACGTCGGGTGACGATTTATTTCGAGCAGCTAATAATTAGCCACCATGCAACGTTTTATTCACCTTGCTGCAGGAGGAGTGCCTTTTTTCCCACACACGACGCGACTTGCCATATCTGTAGCCTCGCGACGGGGTTAGCTATTCGAAGGGTCATTCTGATTAAAAAATAAACAAACACACACACGCGTGCGCCTCGGTAGAGCAACCTGACCTGAGGCCATTTATGTAGCCAGCATAAGGTAAGGTTTCGCTAGCGCAACCGCCTCAATTCCTTAGGCCATCGAATGCACCTGAAACGAGGTCTCTCCATCGACGACGTTGGATAACATGATTAACTACACTTGTGCACTCTGTGACCGGGAGGCTTAAGAGTCGATTAAACCATCGTATAAAGTTCCAAAACCGGCCGGAGCTGGCCCCGACATTTCCGATCACACGTTTCCATTATTTCATTATCAGCTCCGGCGGTCCTTCGATGAGGTGTGAGAACTGTCGCAGAAACCTCCGAGTGATTGCGTTTTCCTTCCCCAAAACGGGACAATCTAAAGTGCAGCCTATCTTAACATCGTCTAAAAGCAGGTGAATGTTACTAAAAGCTTATGCAAGGTTGCTCAACACCTCTTTTTTTGTGAAGTGTTCCAATTTTCTTTTCAAACAAATACCAAAGACTCAGTTTCATTTACCTTTAGTAATATAACGTCCCAAATAAGTCTCTTTATCCAAGATTTCACTGGAGATTGAGTTACCACGGTTACCAAATACATAATTTAACCACACTTTCGCCCCGGTGACAAAAGCAGTTGGGATGAATTAGCTCCACCAGGAGGGTTTTGCAGATTGAATCGTGGAGTGACTCGCGCCTCGATTGCGTATTGAGCGCACACTAATTTAGTTTATTGTACCTCACCCCCAAAAAAAAAAAAGCTTGTTCAATGTCTTCGGCGATCCGTTACGTAAATGTCGATCTTGGAGTTGAAGTTGTCAACTTCACTTTTTTGGTTGGGGTAACTATTTTTTTATTCTGTCTTTCTGGAAATTAGACCATTGACCGCGAAGTATTGGGTCGCGATGTGGGAACAAGCGCAACGCCACCGTCTTTCATAACGCATAATGAGTTTGCTATTAATCCTCCCCATTAAGCGAAAGATGACACAAATAAGGTAATGATAAATGAGTGACTGGGAGTAATTTGGAAGTAATTGAATTAAATTGAATTTGCTAAACTCACTGGATGATAATTTAGCTGAGCAAAACCAAATTCTCATGCATTTCGTTACAAACCATTCGATTGAAAGCATTTACAACGGGATGTTATGAGATCTCGAAAGTGACATAAAAGAGAAAGTCTTCATTATTATCTTCGTACGTTGTGGATGCAAATAAACTTGTTTGCTCGCATTTAATGATTTTTCCATCTCGAACGAAATCTCGGTAGAGCAGACACCTGCTTAGCGTTCATAAATATCTCGGTTAATCTGATCCATTTTCAATCCTCGCTTGTTCCGGTTCACAACTCAATCGGAACTGCAACGATTCAGCTAATGACATTTTGTGTCTGTCATTCGGGTGAATAATCCCACAGGAACATCGCATAACGATGCAGTTTGTTGTGATGCAGTCTTTCCCACGTGGAAAGCTCATTTCCGGCATTGGTCGACGAAAGGAACTGTCATGTTTCGCTCGCTCGCGTCACTCCTTCGCCCTCCGATACTTTCTTTTTTGTCATTTCAATAACAATCACCGATCGCAAACAATCGAACCCAGTTGACGATCGGTGTATGACGAGCTTATACTCCACAATGAAATGTGGCGATCGATGGAGTGTGGAACAAATTGTTCCCGCGGAGAAAGCGTGGTTTCATGCCGACCTTTTGGTAATGATACGTGAACGACAGGTTTTCAAACGAGCTTATGCTCCTCTGCTATTCTTCTTCTTCTTCTTCTTCTTGGCGTAACGACCTCTTGGTCATGCCTGCCCGTTAAGGGCTTACGAGACTTGTTTCCCTGTTGTACGTGGATAGTCAGTCCTCTCGTACAGGGGAGGGTCCGGTCTCGGTTGGGATTCGAACCCACGCCGTCGAGGTGGTGAGCCCCGGCGCTCATGGGTCGATTTTCTAACCGGCGCTACCGCTCGGCTGTCGCGGACCCCCAATCCCTCTGCTATTCATAATGGACTAATAAGTGTAGCGAACTGAAGACAACGACGTACTAATCATCAAACAATCGAACCAAATCGAAAACCGACCAAATTTCACGTTTCCAGAGTGGAGGGTTTTTGATTTTCCTCAAAATAGAAAATGCGACACACGCATGACATCGAAGAAGGAGGAATAAACGGAACGTGATTATATGTTGCGGGAAGTGGAAGAAAGTATACCCCTTGCTTGTGTTCCTGTCTTCTCCCTCGACATGTCACTTTCGCGGTCGGTGGCATCAACATTCCAGCATACCGAACCATAATCATTACCCCATCGTTGTCATCGTTTTCTAAGTCGAGGAGGAAGCGAACGCCAAATTATCTCGCTCTGTTAATCGAAATAATCGCGCTCAAATATAGCGGGAACTCATTAGCGAACCTGTGCCAAAGAACGATTTTTGGGGAACTGTTTCTTTCAACTTTGTTGTTGAATTATTACCGTCGATCCTAGTTGATCTTTGGTGGACTTTGAACGTGAAACCGAAATGAAAGTAAGAGCGATATTTTTCTAACCACAAACGAAGGTCCCGAAAACCTATGCCAGTGTTAAATAGAGCTACTTGTAGCTTGATCTCTCTGTTATTAGTATGTATACCCAGTATAGTAGTGTGGCTTCTGTGGGGTGCGGTGTTGTAATTGATGCCTTTCCGTTGCATTTGCATTTAGATCCCCATCGTCGAGCAAACGGTAATTGCACAAGATCAATCCCCGACGTCGCCCGTGCTCTCGTGCTTGTGGCGATGACTGGAGATTAACCTGACCTCTGCGCGCCTTCGAGAAGGAAGCCTTCTAAGAGGCTGAGGTGCCGCGCAACCGCGAAAGTGATCTAATCGCTTTAGCTCTAGCAATTGCTCCATATGGACCCCCAATGTTACTTTTTAAAACTCTTCTGAGCCCGAGTTCGATCGATAAATTTCAAACGTCCGCAGGCAGCCACGACGGAGCGGGGTGTGGATACACTTCCACACTTCGGTGGCCCTAGGACGCCCTCCGGGAGCCTCGGAGAGATTTTGCTCAAGATCCCGCGCCTCGGCCTCACGATTGCCAATAATGCCGAAACCCTTTCTACGAGGTGGCTGGAAGCAGATTTATTGCAAGATCGTGCCAACGCCTCATAATGGGGGTTCGCATGTAGGAAATACTCCATTTGCGCTCGATCGATGTCGGGGTGCATGACAAATTTACTGCTGAATACTTTTACCGAATGTTTCGATTTAAAAAGGGGCGAAAAGAGGAAGCTGGTTAGCTTTCTACTCGCAAATCAACAATCGATGTTTTTGTAGTAGAGAACCTTACAGGGTTTCGATCCACACAATGGAAGGTTTCAATAGGTAGGGAGAACGTTTTAAAAGTATAGTGGATATTTTTAACCGGTTGAGAGAATTTTGCAGTCATATAGGGGAATGTGTCAGACAGCTAGGGGAATAGTGCAAACTCATCGGGGAGCTTTGCAACTGGTTAGGGGAGCAAGCTGTCAACCTCACAAAACTCATCGTTTGTATGCCAAAGAGTGATATAACCTTGGATAACTAAATATTTGAAAAACGTATTAGTTGTTTTCAACTAAAATACAAAAATATTCTTCGACTTTTTATTTTTTTTCGACTTTTTACGAACAGTCAAACAATCGATCCGCTGAGCTAAACGCAAAATGACAAGTCAATGTTTGATATTCGATGTGAGGTTCTCTACGTTTATCGTACTAAATTCGTTACTTAACGAATGTAAACTAGTGGATGCAAAAATCGAAGACACAAATTTTAATAAAATTAATAGACTAGTGAAAATACACAGTAATTCATTTACTTTTCTTGCGTAAACGTACAGGGTTGGATCAAAGTAAACAAACAAATTACAACAAACTTGTGTCTTGTGACTTGTGTGAGGTTGACAACTTGCTCCCCTAACCGGTTGCAAAATTCCCCGGTGGGTTTGCACGATTCCCCTAGCTGTCTTAAACATTCCTCTATATGATTGCAAAGTTCTCTCAACTGTTTGAAAATATCCCCTGCTATGCTTTTAAAATGTTCTCTTCATCTTTTGAAACATTCCATTATATGGATCGAAACCCTGTACTTCTCGCCATTCGAAAAACGATTTCAACGCTGATAGGCTAGAATTAGTGCGAGTCAAAGGTTTCAAATGAGTAATTACAGCTCGCTTCTGGTGAGACAACTTGATTACAATGGATTATTCTGTATCGCACGTTCGATGGGGAACTATACTCGAACCGGATCTTAGTTGAACACCCCGATGTGATATATCCCGTACCAACAATTTACTCCGAAGGGTGACAAGGAAATTTTAGAAATCACCACCCGACTAACTTTTCTCCGTTGGTTGGAAAATTTCACTCTCGATTTCGAACAACACTCTCGGCCAACCAATCAAATCTGTATCAAGTTAAAGCGGGAGGAACCGCGAACTAAAGCGAAACAGCGAACCCCGACTAACCCTAACGTTTCCCTTCCGTAGTAAATTGGGCCCGAAAAGCCCGACGTTGTGTGCCCCCTTTGGGATCAAGATAGTGAAGCAGAAAACAACATACTCTGGTGCAGATTAAAAGTGAAAATTAATTAACCAACCCGACGGAGCACAAGAGCGAGTACGAGCTGCTTTCGGTACGAATTTCGCGTTTACTTTTCAACTGCGCGTCTTTGGTTTGCTCGGTGGCGGAGAAAATTTCCCTTAAAACAGAGCCCACCACCACAGCACAACAATAGAATTGCCTCCGGGAATGGCAGCCGCCGACCCGCCCCTCGTGAGCTTTTCCCTTTCGAGAGGGTTTCGAAACCGAGATGAGGTGGAGGCCAGAGACAGCTTTCCTGATCTGGTTCGGTTCGGGGGGCCCCGGAGGACGGCATAAATGGTTTGTTTCAACAAACCATGAAAATGCTTAACGCCAGTAGAATTATTGTGCACTTTTCGGAGATATTTCTGCTGCTGCTGGTGGTGGTTTGGGGGTTTTTACTCGTTTTCGTCATGGAAAATTGGCCCACGGTCGCCGTGGTTGCGGTTGGCGAAAGTACCTTTTTCGGGCGGGCGCCCGAAGTAAATTAGATTTCTTCCCTTTCCATCTCGGTTTTCTGGTGCGACGAGGGAGTTTTCTCTCAATCTATTTTCGACTGACCAGCAAAACTCCAAACCGGTGGACGCCGAATTTGTGACGCTCGGTTGTGATGCTTTCTGTGGCTAAATTCGCCAAAGCTGCTTAGCTGTTTTGTTGAACTAATTTGGTTAAATACCATCGCACACTTGCTGCACTCCGCCTTTTCCAATCGGTATTGAAGGTGCATCGAATCAATCGATGGGGAATGCACTGGTTAACAAGAGACCTCAACAAATGAGATCGTAGTGGAACACGAACCTGCTATACATTTTTCCAAAACCCTTCAAAGAGTGTACTGTCTTTGAAAAATATAAATGGAAACGGGGACAGAAGGCTAACACACGTTTTAATTGTCGCAAACATAACCTACTTCCGCTCAGAGAACTGTACGAAAAAAGTTCCCATAATTCTTCAACTCCTTCATTGTTTAAGTACCGTACCTCATTTTCTACAATTGCCCTCTAATTTCCGTTCTTAATGCATCTGTTCTAAGGTGAAGCCCGCCATTATCGGAAGACCACAGTAAGCCACGGAAAGGTTCGTCGCTTGCTGGCGCGTTTAAATCTTTCGTTCATCATTCGTTCTCTCGCTGACAATTGCTTGCCGTCAAACCGTTTTTTGTTCCCTTCCTCTTTCTTTCGCGCTGTTTGCACTCACTCTTTCAGCCGATTATGAACGTACGTTGTCTTGACACCGTTTTAATGCAATTTCCGTTTTCAAACGCGTCAAACGGCGCGAGGGCCGGATGGCGTCGATGTCGTCAAGCGGTGGCGTTATACACCTCTGTGCTACATCGAATCGAAAGATTCGTCGCCGTCCGTCAAGCCCCCCTCCCCCACCCCTCCCCCTTACCGCGTTTCCTTCACCATCATGGTTGACCAATTTTCGACAACAAAGTCAAGGGAAGGTTTGCTGTCCGAAGGTTATTTTCCCTTTGGAGGTTCGGAGGTTCCGTTCCGTTTTGATTCATGCAAAATCGCAACAAAACAGCGTCACGAAATCGTGGCCAACAATAAAAACCGCACAGCATAAACTCGAAGAAATCGAAACCTCCTTCCAAGGGTCCTTGCGAAGGAACGATCCATTGGTAGCTTAATCGTTACAATCGTAGGCGCAAAACAAAGGGCACGGTTTGGTACCGGTACTTAAAACTTCAATTGAATTATGCATGTGCTCTGGTGTTTTCGAGTTGTCTGCTTTTGGAAGCCGAAGAAACCGAAACATAATCCTCCAAAAGCGTCTCGAGTCGATTGCTTGCGATCGTGGTGGGCGAAGAAAATTGCCCCCACGGTAGCCACCGGGAGAAGTAGACTAATAAATGTTTTGTTTGATGGAAACGGCTATGCTTTCAATTTCATGCTTCGTCGCCTAGCGGTGCAATCTGGTTGTTGGGTGTTTTATTTTACACCGACATCCGTACAACGCCAAACCCCCTCGACGAACATCATCTTCATCGTCGTGTTTCATGCGAGATCATGTGGCAGGGAAATCAACCTGCAATCGTTGAACATCTCTCATCATCATCATCATCATCATCATCATATTTCTCTCCCATAGAAAGGGAATTTATTAGAGGCAACACCGGAGAGATGCTCAGTTTTTTTTTCGGCTCCCGCGAGCTTAAAGGTGGTCAAGTTTATCTTTCACATGAACTTCGGACGGTGGAAAAACAGATGGCGGAGGCGTACCCTAGGAGAGACGCAGGGAAATGCATTATTATTCATTATGCGGTGGGAAAATCGGGCTCGATCGGTTGAGATACACATTAACCAGTCGAGTGTCGAATAAATGTTCAACAATTTAGTGGTTGGAATTTATACGTGCGCATTTATCGGCGCTTTTTGATCGAAACTCGTTCCAAGTGGATGCATTTGTCCTCCCCTCTCTCGGTCTCCCCCTCTCCACACCCCTACCATTGCCATTTTACAATTCGCTTACCGTAAATAAACTTCAACCTCAATCAATCAAAAACAAACCATAAAGCCCCCATTGCATCGATCGACGACGATTTGGTGTTGGTGAGAAACTTATTACATTTTCGAACGTTGCTTGCAATGCGTTATGCCAAACCACGCGTGAAAATGACACTTTACAAAACACACGCACCGCAACCAATGGTAACGTTCAAAACGGGTTATGAAAGTATAATACGGGTGAAAACGTGATAAATATAAATTGCTATCTCAACACGTGCCGGGGTTGGAAACCGCGTGCCATTATTTTCCTTTAAATTTCAACCATTCGTTTTTTTTTGGTGCGACAGATTTATTTAAAAATTCAACGCACATCACTTCCCCGTTGGAAGCGAAAAATAAATTTAAAAAAAAATAAGCGATAGCGATATGGAAACGGTCGTAACGGGCTCCGTCGTGTTCGGTGGTCGGTTGGAGGATGGAGGACAGTTATGGACACTCTCGGGAGGGATTGGCAACCCGTTTAGCGCACATAATCGAGCGGATCGGGGCGATGTCGTCTGGGTCATTCGATGTCGGTCGACTTCCTGGTTGCGAAAAGCTCGAAAAAGCGGCACGCAATGGATCGATTGATAAAGAAGGTTGGCATAACCAGAAACGCACAAATACAACCCGACCGGTGGTCGGCAAAAAAAAACGGAGATTGATGGCTTCTGGTTTTGGGAGTCGTGTTTTCGATCGTTTCAACCTGGATTCGATCCCTTACTCACGCACTCTCGCGGTTTTCGTTCGTTTGCGCAATCCTGGCTCGGGACACGTTTTCGTGGAATCATTATTATGCAGCAGATCCCGAGGACCGACCGGGTCGGCGACATCCCGTAATAAAGGGCACCGGAACGTCCGCTCCCCAAAACGTCTAGTTGATATGTTTCTTATGCTTGAAAAAGACTACTCAACACCACCGGGGCGAGAAAAAGTATGGCAACTTTTACTTTCCGGTTTTTATGTACCCACATCCATCGTATCCCATGTGTGTGTGTGTGTGTGAGGGCGATGCTTTTCAAGCTCATGTTGTCTGTCGGTCGGGCGGTCGGTCGGGATCGTGAAGGTTATACATAAAACTCGTGAAACGTTATGTGACGAGTATTCAGTTATGCGACAATCGGTACAGTCTTGTGAAAGGAAACACTCTCGAAGAAAGCATAACAACATGCCCAAGAAAGGAGAGAGAGAGTGGGAAAGAGTTTAGGCCGTTAAATATTTTATGTTTTAATTACGAAATTATTATTGATTATCGATTTGTGAAAAGAAAACGAGCCAGCCCTCCTCTCTCACTCAGTCGGTATCTTTGAAATCTGCCGCGATAAAAATGCGCAAAGGACCACCTTGATCAGCAAGGTGAGTTGTTATATTGTGTGAGAGAAACTCAATCCTTTTTAGACCGGTTGTTTATGGGTTTGAAGCGTTTTGTGGGAATATTCATATCTGATTCCGAAAATGGTTTTTTGAAGGTTTTTAAAATTTCCTGTGATTATCATTTTAATTTGACTTACCATTCTTTTCTTTTTACTTTTGCAGGTATGTGGATGATCCTAATGGAATAATGTTACTTGGTCTATAAGTGTGCTGCAAACGAAATGCTCTGCTTAACGTAAGTAATTGAGCATAATTGCTCTTACCTGACGGGCAATCATAACGGCTCGTTATGACACTGTAACCAATTGACTTAATTAGAACACGAGCCTCTGCTATTAATTGTAGGTTACTTTTACTGCACCAGCGACGAGTTCCAGTAACCTCGGAACGCCCAAAGTGTGGCCCCTTCGATAAGGAAATGTGGGCTTTCCGGGACATGCAAACGCCGCCGCTTTAGTAGAGCCAGCCCGCGTGTGTGGTAGAATCGAAATTGGGCCGACGCTTTGCGAGGATGATGGTGGTGGCGAGTGCGATAATCACGGAACGGAACGGACCATCGCCTTGGGCACGTAACAACCCGAGTGCTTAGAGTGCACTTTTCAGGTGCGATCGTTTGAATTGTGCCGCCTGCAAAATTTGCACAATACCTTCGGCCCGACTTCGGGGTGCCATCCACCACCGATGCGTTTCAGTTTGCTGCAAATAGAGACCGGCGAACGCGAGGCGCACGTTGTGTGCCTCTGCTGTTGTCACCGCAAAACGCTGGCGGAAACCACCTGAGCGTCACAAAATCACGAGCTGGACTCCG
This sequence comes from Anopheles coustani, assembly GCF_943734705.1. NCBI lineage: Eukaryota > Metazoa > Arthropoda > Insecta > Diptera > Culicidae > Anopheles > Anopheles coustani. Next base: position 94,170,349 of record NC_071288.1, on the reverse strand, counting down.
CAGCAGTATTTGGACGGCCCGAATTCCGCGTGACATAATCAAAACAGGTGCACACGATAGTCGAGCGGCGAGGACGTGAAGGAACGGTCAAGGGGAGAGGTAGGGTTAACGTTGAGCTTACGCGATAGAGGCTCGAAATATGCCTTCGCCCCTTTCCGAACGAGATAGATTTGACGTTTGTTTGCTCAATAATCCCATAACTCCCCCGGGGGCTCCGGCCAGAAGCCAAAGGGTCAATCGGCGCTTAAGACGGACACGACAACACTTCGTGATGATCTTGACATGATCCCGCTCTGCTCCGTGGTTGGTCTGATGGACTGCTCATGGCTCCCACCGATCCACCTATCAGACCCCAAGAGCCCGAGCTTCGATGTTGCTGCCATTCATTCATTTGCAATCGAGTCAGCAATTCGAAACCTTTTATGGACTTCATGGCAAACTCCGGTTTCCACCAAACCGGGCGCAAACCAATGCCGCGCGCACCGCCAGCAAAGTCGACACTTTGACTTTCGAACAAAGGCATCAGTTGTGGCTTTAGGTGGGTCTCTCACCATTCGTCGTGTTTTATGTATTCCAAATTAGCGCGCAATGGCTGAGGGAAAGATGTCGGCCGGTGTTGGGGTCAGTTATCCAAAATAAATAACCCCGCCACCTCGGTGCCTCTTTGCACCTCGTCCAAGTGTTATGTGTGTCCCACCCAAAGTAGTTTGGTAACATCAAAATGGAAGATTTTGCAACCTTTCGCGCGTGTTACTTTTGAGGTTTGCTTTCGGGGATCCAGCTGCACCTTGAAGGGTGATGAAATTTGACAATCAATACATGCGAAATAGTCAAGGATACTTGGCTCCCCGATAGCAGGGAGTCAGTAATGTTACCAGGGCCAAGCAAAACATCAGTAGAGTAAAGTTTTAAAGCTCCCCAAACACCGCACAATTCTTTTCGTGTTTGCCGTTCGGGAGCCTGGAATAAATAACGATTACGTCACGCAACAATTGGCGTGCTTGGGCGTTCAACCCCTTTTCTGGATGGAGTCGCGGTTGTCAACACTTCATACAATGAAGAGGCTATCTCGGGAGACGTTGTTTGGACCGAGCGGGAACAAAAAGTATTTCTTTCGATTGTGTCAACCTCCAGGCAACAGTCTGGATCGATGTAGATGTTAGTTTGCTGATTTGTTTAGCTGAAGTAGGAGCTCGTGTTTGCTTTGCCATTGACACGCCGTTATAAGATTTGTACCGTCCAACCTGTGCTCGAGTTGCGATGAGTCGAGACTACAAGCCCGTTCGGAATACCTCTACAATTAAGAACTATTGTTAATGTCAGGAATTTAACCAATAATTTCCTAACCTCACATCTTGTTGGGAAGCGATAGATTAAAGAGGTTTAAGAACAGTAGAATAACTCGATAATAACAAGTCTTCATCATTCTCTACGATGGTAGTACATCCAGTGGGTGTGGTGTTGAAACCCAACGCACCTTATGTTCATCAGGTTGCTTCGAAACGTGCTTTAAGTGGCGAAACACTGTCTTGCTCGACAGCTTCTTTGCTTTTGGTTTTCCTTTTCTTCCGCAAGCTCTCTCGAGTACCGACTTCCTACTTCTGTGTGTGAATGTTTATTTGTTCTTTCGCTAAACTCACACTGCAAACGTGACCCTGCGAACGGCGAAGAACGCTCGCGAGGGATGGCTGCAAGCTAAGCATTACTGCATGCAGTCTAGTATCATTTCATCATTCGTTCGCGTTTTGTTTCAAACTGTATTGTGTACAACGAAACATCATCTAGCTTGGAGTGGATGTTTTCCGCGCATCGCAGAGCCGCCGACTCGTCATAAAACTCCACTGAGAGTCGTTGGAGTTTCCACCTTCCACACGCGATCAATTGTTAAAGGGTTGCGAAGGGTAAGGGCGGTTGTGCCGATGACAAAGAGCGTGATGGAAGTTTGTTGTTTTTCATTGTTAATCATAGAGTTCGATTAAATTTCCTGCTTCCTCAAGCAACTGAAGTCAAATGCTTTCTGCGGAACGAAAGATTAATGACAACAATCGGGCTACAGCAGCGTGTCTGTGTTCCGAAGACAGTTCAATCCGATGAATGGTTGCACACCAAACAGAATGGTGCAATACTGCACCACGGCAAACATAGACCAGACGGACGGATAAACAAGCTCTAAGCACCTCGGCGAGCGGCGGCATGTCTTTTGAACTGAACGATAACAATTTTCCTCTATCCGGTTCGTTGTTGACTAAGTTTTTCTTTGCTCGTGTGTTTGTTTGGCGCTTCTTTCGCTCGGACATCCTTCGACATCGCCGTATAAGACTATTTACGCGCCTGTTCAAATCTTCATCAAACGAGTTAATGTATTAAATGACAAACATGATGGTTTCGGTTTTTTTCATTTTGCAAAAATTCATTAACCTGGTTTTTTGTACCTCAACTGCAATGTATCTGAACATGGATGCGAACGTAGACACTCTGGAGCTAAAAGGGTCACCGATCGATGGTGTGAACCGGTACCGATAATCAAGAGCACAACAAATTGCAACAGAAAGAAAAAGACGACGAGGATTAAGTGATTGAGCAAAAACAAAAAGGTTCGTGTTCTCATCGTCGTTGAAGTCTTTCGTTTCGTTCGTTCGATTAAATGTTGTTTCTTCACGGTTTCCTGTACATGATACTGAACTTCAGCAAAACCAACAATTTTTAAGCACCATATGGTCACACTTTCGCCAATTTGCGACTCTTCGTAAAGAAAGGTGTCGCTGAAGTGTAAAGTTCTTGCAAGAATAAGAGTCAATGGGGGTTGGAGGGCTGCGGTGTTGCCCATTTCCGGACCGCTTCGTCAACGTCGGTTTGTCGTTTCGCCGTGCGTCGAGCAGCAATGTTCTTCATAAATTTTCATCACATCCCGTAGGAAGAAGGAGGAAGGAAAAAAAGCCAACCTCTGAAATACAATACCGGAATTGCCGAAGCGGAATCGAACGAGCGGTTGTGCCGGGGAAAGGAAATGAATCATGTCGTGTAGAGAAGCTTTTTCCGTCTCTCAAGCGGAGTGAGTGTTTGGTCTGTCGAGAGGAAAACCCTCCACGATCGACGCAAGATCACGTTAAAACTCTCCCAAGATCAAATTGAGAGAGCAGGCGAAAGGGAGACTCTCTCGCGCAAATCAGCTGGCGCGTAAAAAGACGAAGCGTTATGCTCTCTTAGCGTTCGCCTGGACCTGGGGGGTAACGTTTCGCATGGTAACGCAGTCGACTTTAGTTCAACTTCACGTACGACTCCGTACAGACCCACAAACGACGATCCGTGGAGCCGCGTTCGTCCGCGCGCGCACACGGTTTTCATTTAAATTTTTCTTCACGCAAACGCTACCCGGATTACGAACAAATGGTGAATTTTCTTTCGGTACGACATCTTGGGGTCCCTTTGACGAGGGTTGATTAAGTTCGGACTGTCAATTGGATGAGTGTGTTCCCTTTTTTCCCGTCGATTTTGCCACTAGCGCGGTTAGTGTTTGTTTTTCGGTCAGTGGTTTTATCGGAACGACACATTTTTGTCAGTGAAAATAGTGCATCGTGTTTGCGTGCCTGTTCCACCGGATGCCTGTGGTGGTCAAGTTTTCACGGGCAAACGACGAATTTTCTCCTCGATTATCGTTCGTGCGACAAATCCCCCGGAAGGTTGTTGTGCGTTGATTATAATCGAAATCGAAACGACATACATACACAAAGCAGCCGCAAACCCGAGGGGTTGAGAAATCATCCTCCCAAAGGGGAGGAGGGAGGGAGCTCGACATTGAAAACGCCCCGAAAGCAAAAAGGGTTGTCGAATAAATTGAGCGATACATCATCGAAAGTTGATAATTGAAGCGTTTTTCGAGGCGTGTGCTTTTTGGCGCCCTTGCATGCGTGTGTGTCTTGTGTGTGTGTGTGTGTGTGTGCTGTGAGTGTTTTTTTTTGTTTTCTTTAACACGTTCCACTCGCTTTTCCCGTCTCGTGCTATCACCAGACGACGCAGATGATTGGCATCACGCGAAAGCGCGTGGAAAATTAGTGCACGAAGGTACGTGAAGAGGAGGCTGCCTTTGGGCCAGAGTTTATATTAATCTTCCCCTCGAGGCTAGTTGTGGGTATCGGCTTGTGGTAGTATGTGTGTGTGTGTATGTGGAATATTCAACCGTAATGCATCAGAGAAGTTGTAAACTGTTGTTTGGGCGAAAAGTACTACTTTTGGGTGAAATAATGTGAGTGCGTGTGCGTTTTCCGACCCCATCCTTTGGCGAAGTACAACGAAACAACACCGTTTGCCTCACACAACAGTTAAATTACCACCAGAAGAAGCTGCTGCCGCACCAACTCCAAACCATTGCAGCTGCAAAATTAAGCTATTGCAGCCGTTCGAATGTGTACACTTTTGTGAAGAAGGAAAAAAAAGAGTAACCACAAAATGATGCCATACCAAACACACACACTATCGAGTCCGCCCACAAGTCCGAGCCCACCTTGCCACCGGTGGGGTGTTTGAATAATCAGTGTGTGCTACCGCGTGTGCAACTTGTGCATCGCAATGCAAAATGCAACTTGCGTTCGTCGCAGTGATCTTGTGCTAGTTTTTTCTCATATTTGCATCAAACTAGTGTGTGTGTGTGTATGTATGTGTACATCCGTTCGAATGAAAAAAAAGGCAGGTGAAGGCAGCTTACCGGATCGGAAAAGCCAACGCAAATGGAACGAACGTGTAGCGAACAGCATCAGCATCATCTCGAATCAGCAAATCAGACAAAAATGACAACTGAAACAGTAAACCAGAGCAGAAGGAGAAAAAAAAACCGCTAAACAGGGAACATTTCAAACACCACCCAGCCCGGGAAAAAAATGCCCGTTCCGTTCGATCGCCGCCCGGAACGAAAACCCACCGGGAAGGAGGTGGGCTGGGAAAAGAGAAAAGCGCGTGTGCCGTTTTTCCGAGCGAGAAACGCGGAAAAAGGGAGCCTTTTTGACAGATTTTCTCGTGTAACTAATTCTGGTAGCGATTTTTCTTGACTTCCCAAACGGAAACGGATCCTCCTTTTCCGTTTGTTGACAGTGAGAAAAGGGCCATGGCAATCTCGTACTTGTCATCGTCTGAAGAGTGAGAGAGAAAGAGGTTTTCCTCCGTTAATTTGCTTCACATTTACCCAACGCTGAAAGGCGGTTGAAGTGCACATTTTGCATAAATACATGCAAGACAAGCTGTCGACATTTAGGACAAAGGTATAAATCTGCCCAAATGTAACCGCGAACGAACGGACTGGTGAGAAGCCAAAAGGAAACAAAACGCCGCCATCACACATTCACACTCCATGTTGAGACTCACATGGCCGGGGTTTGCTGCTGCTGCTGCCAACATTAGCACATTTATTCGGATTGTACCGTTCGTTTTATGGGGTTGGTTGTTTGGCTTAAAAGTTGGAAAAGTTTTCGCGTGTACCTGTCCGCGTGGTTTTCCCTTCGGTTCGCGAAACTGTACTCCGGTGGCAGCGAGTGAATGCGAAAACAAATGCGTGTGTTGGTTCAGTTTATTTTTCATGTCAACCTTTTTAGAGCAGCTTGTCGTAGAAAATAAGACACCTGTGTTGTTTTTTCGAGGTTCAGCAGTTCGTTGTACAGAAAAGGTGTGCTTGACCTTATTTTTCTAAACTTACTGAAGTTAAGTACTAAGTGTGAGCCAAAATGTCAAAGTTGTAAATGTTTGAGTTATTTCTATCTTGGTAAACTCCTTGACATAAGCCTCAGCATGTTTTTAATGCCCTGCTTTCAAGAAGAGTAATATTCTAGTCATTGAGAATGCAAAATTCCTTAAATTACTTCTTCCGTCAGGTGTAATACAGGCATTGCCAGCCAACTTTGCCCCAAAAGCGGGTGATTTTGTCTCTAACGCACTTTATTTTGAAATTGTTCATCAACTGTTGTCGCTAACTCATCTCATTTGGTCTCTAACTCATCTGACTTTATCTCTAACGCATCTGGGTTGTCTCTAAAACAGGGAATAAACAAAGTAATTGTAGTTAGGATACGCTGTAGAACTGCAAGAACAATAAACATTATTATTTTTGTACGCCATAAACATTATTATTTTGTTTTTGTTGTAAGTTATTCTTTTGTATTTCTTATGTATCATAACCACAATAACTTCGTTTATTCCTTAGTTTTCAGCTTGAGTCAAATACAGATGCGTTAGAGACAAAGTCAGATGAGTTAGAGACAAAAACAGATCAGTTAGATGAGTTGATGAGCTATTTCAATTATTGGTGGGTTAGAGTCTAACATAGGTGGCAAACCCTGTACTGAATATTCCAAAGTACATTTCTTTTATTGACAATGTTACGTTAATTTATTTACATCTCAGAATAGTCAAAGGAAAGTGAAGATTTGTTTTGGTGTGGCTACGAACGATGATTTATCTCACTTCGTCTGCTTTCTATCTCCATCTCGACTTGAGTTAAACCGGCTTCTTCGGCATGTGCGTCCTTTCGTTTCTTAGTCACACTCGCGCTCCCAAACCTTACTGATGATTCATGGACGCCTCCAGGAATCGAACTGAACCTCCCCCACATTCTCGTCTCGTTTCCCTTCGGTTTCGCGGGAAAAACAACACTCCGGGACCGGTTTTTCAGCGCTTGCCAGCTTTAGCCATAAATCTGCCTTAGCGGAAACCGACCGGGGCTTGTAGTTAAAGGATTTGCGGCACCTTCCTACAATGTGTGCCGCGGCGTTTTGGCGAGTCCCCCAGATTGTCCCCGTTTTGGTCCTGTATTTTTCGAAAGCCACCCAAACACCTACTTTATAGTTGTTTTGGGTACATCGGTCCACGAAAACAAGCGGCGAACGCGTTGGCCGCAAGTCGACGTAACCTTAATCGAGCACTCGAGAACACACAACAATCTTCGGTGGGAGGCTGTTCACCTTCGAAGGTGATCGGACACGGATTGACTTTCAAACATCTCGTGCACTTGGCGCCTGTTGTCGAAGTTGGCACCCCGGAACAGGTCTTTGAACTGGCGAGAGAGCTCTAGAACTCGGAGCTCTCTTGGAGTGTTGCTTTTTTGCTTCGATTCCCTTCGAATGCAATTATCATTGCTGCCTTTGCGTCCAGTTCACTTGTCCCTTCAGTTTTTGTTACCCGAGAAGAAGGTCCGCCGGGATTTCCCAACGAGTCTCTGAATGTGTGTCACGTGTGTTCCGCGGGACTCATCTGACCTTATCCGGACGGCGTCGTCGTCGTCGTCGTCGTTACAAGCCCGAGGTAGAAGTTTGTGGAAGGAAAAATATGACGTAAACCGAATGGAAGCCGCGGAGTAAATGTGGTCAGTTGTCGCTGTTTGCCAAGTTTGTGCGTTGTTTGGTCGCGACCGGCTTGTTTACTTGCTTTCTATCATCCCCTCTTGCTCGGGATGTATGTACTTATTAGCAACGATGACTAACGTTTTTAGTTGCCAGCGTTGGATCATCATCGGATACTTTGTGGAAAATTATTATTCAAATATTCTAAACCACAACAACTACTCAGTCGAACGCTCGCAATCCAATAAACCAATAAACAGTTAGCAAATTATCGAAAAATTATCAAACGATAAATATTGTAAAAACTGTTGCAAATGAATTGCAAATCCAAACGGGCACGGATCATTAACCGGCCATGAAAAAAAAACACTGACTTCGACTTTGCCGACAAACAAAGCCTCCATCGAACGTGATCGGAATGCAATCATCGGATCGCTTCTTTGCGAACGAACATCACACGATCGGCAAAGACATTTATTTCGCGCAAGACCTTAATTACAGTGGTTCCATCGTGGCCATCGGACGTCGCCGGACTTGACGGTTCTTCCGGTTTATGTGTTTTGCTGCACAGTTAGTGGGGATGTACCTTGGACGTTCCACGTCTAAACCTGCCTAAAACATCGTCACCATCGAAGCCGAAATCATCCATCGTGTCACGTTCGACTTTCGGCGATCGCAGATTGTTTTATTGGGAAGTGCGTTCGTGGAAAATGCGAGCGGATGGGTTGGTTGGTTTATGGCAAGCGGAAAAAGCCACACACCAAGGCACACCAGCGAAGAAGAAGCTCTTGATTTGATTCACCAAATTATAGTTGACGACTGTTAAGCCTCGTTTGGTTGGTAGCGTTAATTAAGTTTGGATTAGTACCAGCTACCAAACCCTGTTTCGTTTGAGTGGATTTGTTCTCCATTTTTATTCGGTTGTTCACTCGTTCGTATGTGTTTTTCTGGATGTCTTAGAAAATGAGAACCTGCTGACAGGTTTTTTTACGTGAGCTGTAAAAGTTTGAGACTCGTTCAAAATCAGTTAGATTTTATCGCAAATTTATATCAATTTATATTGTTGTTTTATTGCCATGCATTTTTAGTTTGGAGTAATTTTAACTTTCCTTTTCGATTAAGCATTACAACCGGATATACCAATTTAATCTCAGAAAAGGAACATTACGGATCCAACTTGATGTTTCGAAAAGTAAAAATATCGTTTTTGGTGAAAGGCGATAGAGTAAGAAAACAAATTAACATGAATTTGTCCACTCTCTTAGTCAGTGATCTTGACACTTTCTGCATCCGGTTCGGTGATATATGTTGCGCTAAATGCGGTTTTGTTGTTGTTTCTTCGCTGTGTGTTTTTTTTTACCACCCGAACAACAAGCAAGAGGACAAATAATGAAGTTCAGGGAAAGCAATCTTGTCTGTTTTTCTCCTTCATTGCATTTTTGGACCAACCAATTTCGTTAACTGATCGTGCCCGAGCTCTCATAAGGGCCCAATGTACAGCCATTTCGGCTTCCTCTTCGTTTTCTCTCGTCATTTTTCTCACTTTTACTGTTCCTCCCGGATCGGGCACAAGTGTAATCGTCGGCAGTCGGTAAAAGTAGCATAATTTTTCATCATTCTCATTCGCCGAGAAGAAGTGGGAGATGTGTAGTTTAAGTCAGTCTTCAGCACTCTTCGGTTCCCCAAAAATCATTTCCCTTTCTTCATTAAGTTGACGGTGCAAAACACCATTTTCAATTAATCTATCAAATCTCGAAACGCGATGATGATGATGATGCAGCAGTACATGTTCGTCTCGTGGCCTCCGAAGGGCGAAAGTGAGTGTCATAGTTTTTCACTTTTTTTTCCACTGTCGACAAATAGACTCCCCGATAAATCCATCTTGGTGGAATGTCTCCAACACCGAGGGTTGACGACCCAGATTGTCCAGTTCCCTTTTAAATTTTTAAACGCGGCGTGAAACGACGGGTGACCACCAATTAATATTTTATTTCGAATCGGAAGCGTCTGGCTGGTTTGTGGAGTTATTAACAATGTCAAACGTTTGCCGAGGGTAATTAATAAACAGCTCGACACAACACCAGTCTGGTTGGTTTGCTTATGAATAGTTGATGATTTTCGATAATCTGGCTGGCAACATCAAACGTGCTGTCGGTTTTTCATGGTAGAGGTTTCCATGCGAGATATGGTCCTAGATTAAATTCACCCCTTGTAGTCGATGGAATGATATACCACTTCTATAAAGCTTCGTCAAAGTGAACGCTCCAGTTTAAGTCCTGAATTCGATGTGATCGTGAGAGTAATTCCTTAATGAACTTCCAATCGTCAACTCGCGTCACTTGCATTTGAATGGCCGTTTTTGAGCAACAGAACGTCGGAGGAAGAGGAGACACAAATCGGGGTAACCTATTTCCAGTCCGGGAACTCTCTCGTTCCCGGTCCAATTCCGATCCGATTCCGCGACTCTCCGCAGTCAAACTGGCTGGAAACCGGCGAAAGTGGACTCAACCAAGCCATTCAGCTATCGGAAGGGAATGCGTCGTGGCCTTGATGATATGATGCACGACTCGCCGGCTCAGTCCAAATGCACATGCCGCGTTGATGCACCCACCCGCGAAACAGATGTACACTGCGCTGTGAACTAGAACCAGATTCTCCAGGTTCCCCCGCCGCGAACCGGTGGCGACTGGTCGAGAGTGGGACGTCCTACTTTCGGATGGTGGCGATGCCGCGCGCGTGATTGAACCACTAAGCAGGATCGGTCTCCCAATACCCGCGAATAGACAGATGGAGGGGGAGAACCTGTTTGATGGCCAATAGTGCCGCCGAGTCCCAGATCGAAAGGGAATCGGTGAGAGTTGAGGCCAGGCCCCGGCTACGGGCTATAGGCGCTATAGCCGGGCGTCGCTGTACAACCAAACTGCGCACCAGCTCGATCCTCATACATTGTGACTCACAATTGGTTCGAGTTGATGGATGATTGTTTTCAATTAGCTTAATCGAAACCATTTCCACGCTTGTTTTCACGACCGACCGGTGTTGACGCAACCTTGCAACCGCCACCATATGTCATCGGTACCCGGACGGTGGTAGTTCCGCCCGGGGTTCCCCTCATCCCGTTTGTTCCGGGGCGTTTACGGCTGTCTATTACATCCACTCAATCTCACCGAGCGAGATTGACTCTAGCGGCTCAATACCTGCTCCTTGGTACACTGTGTACAAATGCACTATTGCGGCATCAGCTTTCCTAGACCCAACTCCAAAATCATTGCCCTCAGGATTTGCGCCATTTAAAAATAAAACGCTACCATTTCTTTCTTTCCCTTTCCCGTGGGGTAATTTAACTCTTCAACACTTTCCATTAGGTTGCGTGCATCGGGTCTTTGTGCCAATCTCTCGGTGGAGACCTGCAATGATTGGACATTTTTCGCGCTTTCTGGTGATCAAGTTAAATTGGCGGAATCGGAACAAAAAGGCACCCATCTGCGATTGAGACGTTGGGTGAGAAAAACGGAAGCAGAAAGATAGATTCGAAGCGAAATGGATTACAGTTGGTTATGGCTATGATTCATGAATGCATCTGGTTTTTAAGCTATTTAAAAACAAGTGTAAAAGATGGTAATAACCTTAGACTCATTTGATATACTCATTTTAAAGAGTTAGAGTTGAGAGTCTTGCAAAGTCTTGGTTCTCTAAACTATGGCAAACGGCTTAAGCTGATAACGAACGGATGGTTGAATTATGTTTTATTACCCACTTCGTCATAAACCTCGCCCTAGGTCGTAAAAACTGCGCATTAAATGACAGAGTGCTTTCATATCAGGTCTTACGGCGCATGCTGTAATTTCTTCTGGCCTATCATTTGGTTGAACCTTTGGTATTCTCTAAAAAAAGAACATTCCGATGACAAATTTGCTGGTTGGTTCTTTTACCACGAAAAAGAATGCATGGGTTTTCCCTGAGTTCCCCCCGTATTCCCGAAGCGCCTACTCAATTATCTTCGAATGCGTTGGTTTGCCGGCAGTTCTTTCGACAGTTCTCTTTGGGATAAGGCGGTTTGATGTTTTCGTTCAGCACACGTCGATGATTCATGCAGCTCAGAAAAACAAACCCGACGGCGTTGAAGGGTGCCACACACTTCCGCTTCCAGCACACTGACTATTCTTGCGTATGGCGTGTGTTCCTGCCCGGACAAAAGGGAATCGAAAACGACGTGAAGCAAGCACGACGACTTCTCAGCTCGAAGAAACTGCGATCCGATACACCCTATCCGGCGCGTATTTATCTTAGCCGCTGCTGGACATGGTTGGCTAGCCGGAACAGTCGGAGATCCCGTTGCCTGCGAACCCGGAAGATCGTTGGCGGACGACGACGCGCTGGTCCGAGCGGGAGCAGGCAGAACCGTTCCGGCGATAGACACGGCGTCGTAATCCGCGTAGGAGCACACGCTTGGGCGATTCGAGGTACGAGTGTTTTATTCGTCGCTTCCTGGGGTGCGACTCCGGAGTCTAAAACTCTAGAGCGTCGACCATCTGCGCCTAGCTTCCTTGGGGCCAGTTCCGTTCTTCGGGTGCCGTATGCTTGTTTAGCGTTCAATCCATGTTTGTTTCTTCGGGTCAGCCATAATCCGGACGCGATCACGCGCTCTTTCCCCACCCCAGTATGGCGTTAACGCGACTTAATTGCGACCCGTCCGACGTTTATGTGCCGCCTTCGAACGCTCGTTAGACTCGTTCGAGTCGAATTGGAAAACGTTGCGATGAGATGTGTGTTGTACCGGTTAGCGCCCCGGAGTGCATTATGAACTCCGCTCCATTTCAGCGGCTCGGTACGGTAATTAAATGTGATGGGAATTTAATCTGCTTGTTTATGTGTCCCGCTCGGGAGCCATTTATTGCGGAGGGCATATGAGGGTGCCCTCAAAAATCCACTCGCATCTCGGGAGCGGTTTTGTTTCTTCGCACTTCTCCCCGGGCTTTTTAAACAACTCTATAATACCTTTTTCAGTTGGTGTTGGCATCGGTGTGTTCTAAATTTGGACACTATTCTCCACTCTTTCCACCACCGAAAATGGAAGACGGTTGCTTTTACGTTAAAATCAGCAGCGGATTGGAAACACGATCGCCATTTCGACACCGACTTTGGTAGTCTTACCGCCTCGATGTTGTGTAATATTTCATCGGTTTCCTACGACATGCAGATGATACAACCGAAAATGGTCATTCATCGGGCGATTGATGGAATTATTATGTCGCTTCTTTTCATCGCCTGGTTGAGTCTGCATATGATGTCTTTACACGACACTGATACACTCTTCCATGCATCCGTCCGTTAAGAGTAGTGATGCGAATAACGATTCAGCAACGTGATTCAATTCAGAGTGAGTGAGTTGAAATAGAGAGTCAATTCTTTAATTCACTCAGTATGAATTGACACAGTGAGAATGTATTTTCTCGGTGAGAATGTATTGACTCAGTGAGAATGAATTGGCTCTGAGAGAGTGAAGTAGCTCAGGAAGAGTGAATTGGCTCAGAAAGAGAGAATTGACTCAGGGAGAGTGAATTGACTATTTCGTGAGCTGAAATTACGCAGTTTTTCGATGGATAATTACTGATGAACTGCACTGCCCTGGTAATCACTGATTGTCCATATAAAAATGTGCAGTTTTGACGTAAAATAGTCAAATCACTCTGAGGGAGCCAACTCACTCTTCCTGAGCCAATTCACCCTCACTGAGTCAATACATTCACGCTGAGCCAGTACATTCTCACTGAGCCGAATCATTCTTCTTCTTCTTGGCGTAACGACCTCTTGGTCATGCCTGCCCGTTAAGGGCTTACGAGACTTGTTTCCCTGTTGTACGTGGATAGTCAGTCCTCTCGTACAGGGGAGGGTCCGGTCTCGGTTGGGATTCGAACCCACGCCGTCGAGGTGGTGAGCCCCGGCTCTCATGGGTCGATTTTCTAACCGGCGCTACCGCTCGGCTGTCGCGGACCCCCCGAATCATTAATGAGCCAAAATAAATCATCTTGGTGAATTGAATCAATTCATTCATTGCGATGAATTGTCTCACTCTGACTCAGTTTGCACATCAGTAGTTAGGAGCCAGTGCTGATGAGATGGTTTCACGTAAGCAAAACCTTCTGTGCAATGTTAATTCGAATATAATCACCGCTGGACATTTAAGAAAACTTTTACAACTGAATGCAAAACAAAGCACTTTTGAAGTTGAGTTTGACAAGCAAATTGATGGTTTCAGTCAGCAAAGTGATGCGTGTGCTGCAGCAGAAAAATAAAAATGGATTAAAAGGTTGTTGGTTGCCTGTTTTCCGTCTTGTTGCGGGTTTTATTGATTGGTTTCCGTGTTTGTGTGTGTTATGTGCGCGTTATGCTCACGTGATCAAATGGGCCAGCGTGCGTCCACTTATGTTGGCCATTGTCAGTAGGGCAATCGATCAATCTTTGCAACCCACAAACATCCATAGCTGGGCTTTGATTGATAGTAAACGAAGGTGCATATCAGTATCACATTTTTGATGCACTATTTCACCGTCTCGAGGGTGTATTCTACCTTAACTTTCTCAAAAGTCAACGCTGCTCAAATGAAACTTATCTCCAACTGCATCTGAAGCTCAATGTTGATGAAGGAGTATACTTTACGCAGTCATTGCCCCCAGTTGCCCGCCCTTAAACAATTTCATTGCACTGTGGCATTTGTTGGCGGACACAAACACACACACATACACACACCATGCGAGTGTAGCTTCTGAATTCGTGTTTTACAGGCAAAAACCAACGTACGTGTCCGGACTAGTTCACCTTCGAGCGAACGTTAATGAAACGGCACGAATTTAATTTACATTTATGCGGTCGTTTGCCAATGCTGGTGTTTTGATGACTTCATCTGTGTCTAAGTCGAAAGCTGCTACACCTGGGAGGCAGGTGTTTCAATAAATCTTAAAGGTGCATACCAAACGCAACCCACCTCCGGCTTCATAAACCCTCCCCCGTAACACGCAGGTTGGCGTGCGGAAGAAGATTTTTGCCCGATAATTAGCCCTCGTGCTGCAGCAAACCCGGAGTTATGATTTACTTCGACGTCTGCGATGAACTGCGTTGCAACAGCATTGAAAAGGTTCATTTATCTCAACCTCCGAGTGAAAATATTAAAGCTTTCAGTACAAAATAATCCAGAAAAAAAGTGAAGTTTAATCTTTTCTTACTCAGTCTTTTTTCTGGTCATAAATATGTATCTTTGAGTGTCTCAATCTCAAATCATTTGACCTAATTCGTCTCCTTGAGATGGTCCGCGCTATCGAATTTTCCCCCCAAACTATTACACAATTTCTCCATGAAACAATGAAACAATTGTGGACCAAACTGTCCTCATAATGTGCCGGTGGAAAAAAAAAGTTCGAGCGCAACATTGATGCAAAACTGCACAACATGACGCAAACATGCGCCTCGGACTCGTCCAACTTCCGCTTCTATTTGGGCTGTTTTTTTATCACTACACAATAGATGTAGCATGGCCGAGCGCACATAAATACATACGTTCATCGGTCGGTCAGTATGCCACCACCCCAAAAAATATGCTCTCTGGTGGGAGGATTGCGTCAAACCCCCCGATACGCGGAAAACAAAGAAACATTAAGCTTTGGATGGAGCGAGCGTAAGTGTAAGGGAGAAAGCAGTAAAAAGTACCAAATGACACCATCACTTGTTGTTTTGTGCTAGTGGTTAGCATCATAATTTGTTCAGCGAAGGGAAACGGGAGGTCATCCACGGTGCATACAAATGCATCCAACGTTGTACGCACGTGTGGGCGCAACCGGGACGGAAAGTTGACATCCGGAATGTTCCGCTGTCACGCGGCCCCGGCTCCGTCAACTCTTTTCCTGCCTTAATGGATGGTTTGTTCCGTGACGCTTCCGTTGTGCTGCACGTGCTTGCTGTGTGTGTGTGCGTGTGTGGGCGACAATATATCCGACTAAGCGACGCCAAGCACACGCGGGTGATCACAGAAAGATGATCAGAAAACAGTGTTTGATCGTTTATGTTGCGCAAAGATAAAGTGGACAACCACTTCAAAAACAACCTCTTTATTGGTTAGTGGATAATTTTTCATTCGACCGAAGTGAGTAGGTCGAGTCGAGGAAACGTTTAGAGGCAATTCATTCACATTGGAGAACGTTTCCCCTAAAACCCCCATCAAAGCAACAATTGTGCGTTGTTGTTAGAGCTTACCACATTAGCATGCAAGCTTTCTTCCTGTCGAGCGCGCTTCATACGTAACCGCCTTTGATTGTGTGTAGGCATGATCATTGTTGTTTGCTTGCAATCGCAACGAAAAAAACTTGAGGCTTTCGCTAGTTCCTCATTTGCAAACGCGCTGGAGACTTTCCGCGAGCACCGCATTTTTGTCCGAAGAGTGTGTGCGTGTTGAAGAATACTTTCTTCCTCTTCCGGTTGGTGGTTTTATCGAAGCGAAACCCTCCTTAAAACTTTGTTCCTATCCCGTTCGGGGTGTTATCAAACCCAATATCGATTTCACGTAGAACTCCCCGCATTCGGTTTCACTTTTAAGCGGAAAATCCCACGCTCTATTGATAGGAAAGTGTGAACGGTGTTGCGTGTTGTGATTACACACAGCATCATCAAATTACACGTTTTGTCGCGAACGCTTCGGGAAGGCACTCAAGACACGGGCTTTCGTCATCCTTGGTGGCAGCCCTTCATTATCATTAACGGCGGAGCTTCTTCAGCGTTTGTGTGATCATAGTGATCGTGTCACCATTATCACCACCTAAGGCTAAGCATTATGCAAAATAATCACTATCTTAAAGCCAACCCGAGCGATGCTTCTTCTTTCTTCGAGGTGAGCCGAGAGTGTCACTTATCAATCGATCGCTGTCGTGTGTCATCATTTCCGTTAATTAACACACGCGACCAACGGGAGGAACCCCTCCCACAAAGGGATGGATCTTCGATCGGTGACTAAGAGAAAATTTTCCTGATCAAACGGAATCCTCCACCACCATGCGTCAGCTCCGGTGGCCTCGATTGGATCCGGAGCGTCCCCAGAGCTGTGCGATCGTATCGTGCACGCTTCAACAAACAGGCAAAAGAGCGAACGTGTCTTTTCTTCCCACCCTTGGAAAAGTCACCTCCCCGGTGGCGCCGACGACGGACGGGCTGATTGTGTGGCATTCCTCGGCAAGATCGATCGGCACGTTAAAACCCATCGGCGAATGCACACGGGGGGCGATATGTTTATGCACCGCTCTCGAACCAAATGCGCCGAGCCACGTGTTGTGCAGCTGCTACCAGCGTGTTACGAAAGTCACGTTCCAGGCGATAATTAAAACGTTGTAAACGTTGGCCGGGAAGCTACCGAGCGTAACCAAGCCTGCGGAAGGGTCGACAATATGGCAGTGTGTCATACTGTCCGACAGATGACTTTCCCATTTTACTCCGCTTTTTTAAAACGAATTGCTAAAACGAAAGACTTCAAGCGACGAACCCGATTTACATACAATCTCAAATTTATTTAAAATTTTATTTTCCAAAACCTAACCCTTAACAACTTGGATCTTTATAATTTAACCCAAAATAGTAAGTTGTTAACACACACACACACAGATTTAATAATACCTAAGCGCCCCTAGACGCCTCGTGATTTGTTCCCCGTTGGTAAAAATTACCGTTTTAGTGTCCCATTGTTTTGTGTTAATTCTTGTTAACGTGGGGTTGCCCCCTGTTGCCCTATTTTCGTGGGCCCTAACCCTTTTCAGACTAACAACCCCCCATGTTTTTGTTGTCCAGCAGCAGCAACCGACGCAAGGGTGTTGATGCTAATATTTCGTTTAATTGTCCCATTCCGCTGAAAAGGTGTGTGTCCAGTGGTCGTAAAGTTTACCTTACTACAAACGGAAGCTTTGACAACCTCTTACCGATGTTTTGTTTATAAATCAAGCCACCAACCTCATAAACCCAATCTTAGTTAAGATAAATTTGAATAAAAGATAGCGTTTTATGAAGCAGTTCCGAGATAACTTGGAAATGCAATGGAAATTAAACCGAGAAGACATACACGCTTTTTACGTGTTTGTTCCTTTTACTAAGACATAAAAAACACTATCCCTTTGGGTCAATTTACATCTGGTAGAATATTTCTAGCGGAAAACAGACGCAACTGGAGCGTAAAGATTCGGGTTTCGGACAAAATGTGTCCCTCCCTGCAGCACGTGATCAGGAAAGCGCCATATACCCGAATCGGTTTCCCTTCGGTGGAAACGAACGATTCGAATTTGATATGTACTGCGTTTCGAGCGTGGAGAAGAAATTTGTACTCATAACAACAAGCCGACGACTTTCTTTCCGCGCGCAGGGGAATGACTTTCGTTCCGACAGGGCGCCCCCTCCGTCCCATATATCGTTTGTGCCGGAAGTGATCTCCGACGCTGACGCTGGCGAGTCGCGGAAAACCTGGCAACCAGCGATAACGAATCGGTTGTCTCCAGTCCGCGGCAACGACTCGTTAAATTGTCATCCATCAAGTCTCGGGCTTCAAGTGTTTCCAGTTCGGTCGATCGGAAATTAGTTTCCAATGTCCCTGTCCTCATATTTCACTTCCCGGATGGGAGTTAGTGGAGGTGAAAATGATTTCAAATTTTCGCACTAGGAACTGGTTGGAGAACTTGTTGTTTGACGAATGCCATGAGAAACTTGTTGAATCGTATTTCGGTGTGTTGTATCCATATGTTTGTTGCGAAATGTAACATTCAAAGCTTCAAAGAGAAAGAAAGTATAGAGATAAGGGGGACTGATCTAAATTTGCTAAATGTGGATGTAGTCCTAAACTTTTGAAGTCAAAACTCTAATCAGGAATTTACACAAGCGTTGTCAAGAACTCGTTTACCTTTTTAAACCCGAAACAAAAACATTTTCTAACTCGTTTCTTGGTTTCAACACTCATATAGTTTTCAAAACGACTGAAAAAGAAAATGGTTTGAAAAACTTGTCACTCTGCTTCGTCGGTGCAACCGTGTGGATCGAACGGAACGGCTTTTTTTCGTGGCCTTCAAACAGGTATGTCCGACGAGGCTGCTTGGATATAAGGCGCGTCGT
Source organism: Anopheles coustani (assembly GCF_943734705.1). Lineage (NCBI taxonomy): Eukaryota > Metazoa > Arthropoda > Insecta > Diptera > Culicidae > Anopheles > Anopheles coustani. Next base: position 94,151,897 of record NC_071288.1, on the reverse strand, counting down.
GTCCACCGAAGGAAAACGAAGGCGGCAGCAGCATCACCAAACAACAAACACACGGTCGACCGCTGCGAACAGATTAGAATAATATCCCGAAACGCTAAAACAGCAATAGAATTGCTAAATTATGATGCACACGTATCGCGAGGGTTATTATGCTTTTGTGTTGGTGTGGCCGCGGGTGTAGAACTCGTTGATGGGATGCGGCAGAAATTCTTTGTTTTCCCAGGCGGAGGACGAGCTATCAATTAGTATTCGATGGCATAAATTTTGAATGCACCGTAGCCTATAACTCTCCAGAGGAAGCGAGGCGTTTTGTAGGCGTTGATATGTGTGAAGACTTGTGGCTGTTTCGCGAGATGGTTTTCTGAAGAAACAAAGCGATATTCAGATCGAAAAAAACCGTTCCTTCGCATTTGTGTGCTTGCGTCATTTTCCGAAAAAAAGAGTTTGCCTCGCCAGTTTTAATTCTCACGCAATGAAAAATGATTTCCTGCGGAAAGCGAACGTCTCGTTGTTGAAAATGAGTGACGAGTCGAGTTTCTCACGACAAATCACTTCGAGCTCACTCGAAGCCGGCGAAAATCTGCATAATAATAGTGTGTTCCTTTGACCGACGACTTTCCCTTTTCACGACGTCGCCCAACGAACTCCTCACGATGTTGTGAACAACAAAAAAAAAAACAAGAGGTAGCTTTTCGTTAAAGTATGGCACGACGAATGGCCACCGAGGGGCAACCTTTTCCACTCGAACTCTGATCCCGATGACCACTCCGTGTGAATTCCCGGTTTTTCGAACCGAAGTATTTTCTCCCGTTTCGCCAAATGGGACTGCTTTTTTTTTATTCCAACTATCTCTCACCGATGGCGGGGTTTTTACAATTTTCGCCAAAAAAGGTGAAACAATGCCGCACTTTTATGCTTTCCTCTTTTTGTGCGCCGGCACAGGATGCAAAAAGGAGGGCATCGGAACAGAGGGAGATGGGGAGAGGTGAAGCATAAGAAATCAATTACTGCTTCCTCCACGCTCACCAATCACTTCCGGTAGATGGCGGTTGGTCACATGGCGCTCGCTGTCACTATTTCCTATCGCCAAAAATCGCCGAAACATTGAACGGTTTCCTCCGAGCGCCTTTTGTTTTTTGTTTTAAAAACCTCCAAAATCACAACTTTTCTAAACCAACTCGAAACTAAAAAAAACGTAACTCAACCTTGCAAAAACATTGAAAATAGTAGCGCAAGATGGTGCCGTTTCGGGGTTCGTTCTCGTTCGTTTTGTGGCGCAAATTAATCAACCGCAGCTAACGAACGATTCGGCGGAAAGACGAATTGTGGTGGCTTGCGTTGGAATGCAACACAGGTTGGGGGGGAAAAATTGGTCAATTATAAGTAATTGGCAGAGGAGCGAAAAGTATACGCGAAAAACAAACTTTTTGAAGAAACTCCCAAAAAGTTCACCGCAACGCGGTATCATTTCGAAAAATTGCACGAAAAAGCGAAGTCCTCGATGCAACCAAGTTGATGCACAAAATGATGCTTGACGAGTTGTTTACAATGCCTCGCAGTTTGTTCAGTCTTTTAAAACCAACTTTGCTCAGAAAAGGATTTCCCGCAACGCTTTTCTGCGGTTAATTGCAATGAGCAAAAGGTAATTCCTGTGAATTATGCTTCACGCAGGATCTCATATTGCTTGCCGGGAGAAGACAGCTGAGAACGCAATTGAACTCCTCGACCATGTTGCCATATGGAACGTGGGGAAAGGAAATGGCCGTTTTGTGGTTTTAAAGCGGATGCACTTTACAGTGTTCAGTTTGAATAGCTGAAATGTGATATCCCAGACTGGGGACGAAACGTTTTCTTTCATCTGGGAAAGGAAGCTCTTTTTCCGGCGAACGAACGTGTTGTTGCGATTACACATTTGGAGTGACTCATCACACGCGGCTTCCAAAATGATGGACAAAGTGTTAATGCTATTCTGATTAGCACCTGTGACAAAACATCTTAAAGTTATAAACCTGTTTTCTCTATTATATAATTGAATGATATTTTGTGATGTTTCACTACGTTCATTTATTGCACGGTGAATGTTGCCACAAGCTCAGGTCTATGGCTTTGGAACGCCCCAAATATTTTGTAAATTTAGGTTGCCACCGCATACAGGTATTTGTGGCTACATTTATGCTACAAATTACCCGCCGGGTGGTTAACATTCTTGTTCCCTTCTTTCTAATATTATGTCGGTCAGTGGTTGGAGTGAACCATTCGAATTTCGCTGTCGAATGCACCACAACAATGGCGTTCAATTGGCGTCACGATTTCTCCCCTTGGTGGTTTCCACCCACCAAGCACACGGCCAAAGGGCGGGCGGTTCGTGCGGACATAAACCTCAAAAGCCTACCGCCGCTGCTGAAGCGCATGGGAAACGGCAACCTGCCTCGAACACACCCTGATGGCGAACAGAGTTGAGGTCGTTTCGTGCACCCGAGAGGAGGCATACTTTTCGCGGAAATAGATGGTTTATGCACGCATTCACTTGTGAACGATGGAAAGTATATAGTTTAAGTGAAGAAACTCCTTGGGGTGGTAAAATTAAACTGGTTACATATTTAAATAGTTCACCAACCGTACAACTTAACGAAGCAATTTTAATCTGCCATTCTACCGAGAGGAGAAGTAAAGGAACTCACCCACACACCTGCTTCCGAGGAACCAGTTCTATCGCGGTCGCCATCTCCCGTATGAATGTCGTACGAAGGCGTATTCCAAACCCCTGGGACCGCATACCTCATGTGTGACCACTTTGAAAAAGTCCGAACACAAATCCGTTACTCCAAGAGCCTTTAAATGGCAAAAGGGGGGGCGAAAGAAGCTTTACCGAAAAAATATACACCCCGTTTTGTTGTGCTATCATCGGCTTTCGGGATCAGGTTTGGAATAATTCACGAGTGTTTTAAGGTAAACCAACGCGCTCTTTAGAAAGGGGTCCGATGGAAATCAGCAGGTTCGTGTGAAAGTCCACCTTTTGAAGCAGAACCGTTCTAGCGCATGATGAGCTCTAATTGGAGACCTTAAGAGGAAGCGAGGGAAGAAATATCACAAATCCCACACGAAAATATTAAAAAGAGCTATAAAATGGCCTTTCTTGTAACACTCCGCGCGCGTAGGCGTCTTTGATTGGGAGCGAACGAATCTCTCATAAACGAAACCCTTTTCCGTGGCGCTCAACACCGAGGTTTGGTGAAGGTGAGTCCATTTTTCAATGCAGCACGCCTTAAACTTAATTTTATCGTCCTTTGATCGATGGGGGAGTACACCCTGTTCGAGGTTCGATAGGGAAGCATAAAATTACATCCAATAAACGGTGCGGCTCCCACGCGAACTAATTTCGGAACCCGGGCATCCGGGAATGGGATTTGTCGGTGCCGGTTGAATGACTCTCATCGAGTGCCGTTCGCATCGAACGGTGGTGGTGACGAACTTCCAAGAAGCTTTAAACGCCCACGCGTCCCAAGGGTCGGTTGCTTCACGCGGTGAATGTGTTCATCCCCCTTAATTGCATCCTTTCCAGCTGCTTTTGATTGCCAACTGAGGTTGTGCAACCGCCAATAAGAGAGAGACATTGCTATGTTACAGGGATTTTCAGTTGATATCATAACAGTAGCAGCATTTATTCTAACTGCAGCACATGATATTCCAACAGTAGCAGTTGATTTTATAACGCAATCATGTTTATTATAACTGTGTCAGTTGAAATCAGAATCGTAGCAGTTGATATTATAAAGTTGGTATGGTAGGTCGAGCGATGTACGTACCTAGCAAGTATAAACGTATATCGCACGAATGAAACTCCAATGTAGTTCAACATATTAGGTGAGCTCATCTCGCATGAATCACTTTAATTTCATTAGAAAATGAAAGGAATGTTTAAACAAGCAGTGCTGATTAATTTTCATGTTAACTACATGTCATTTTGTTACTTATTTTTGTGAGCAGTTTCGTTCCAATAAAATCAGAGAGCTACATTCGTTAGGAACCCACCTGCTACGTAGATCAATCTTGGGCTGTCATTCGTGCGATATTCGTTTACACTCGCTAGTTGATTCGATTCGACGATTCTGATTTCAACTGACACAGTTTTAATAAACATGATCGCGTTATAAAATCAACTGAGGCTGTTGGAATATCACGTGCTGCAGTTGGAATAAATGCTGCTACTGTTATGATATCATCTGAAAATCCCTGTAAATCGTTTCGTTTAGTTCTGCATTGAACGCTAGCATATTAAACCATTCGAGGAATGTAAAGTAAATACTTTCGATTTGTTTTCGAATGGCCAATGATTTACTGTTGGAGTGTATCACTCAATTGATGAGCAATTGTTCAGTTCGGAAGCGAACTTTCTGGCCACTTTCACCGTCTTTTCGGGCCCTTTACGCAGGTCGCTCCCTTAAAACACCACTTTGGAGTAGAAAACCAGTATCCAGCATTGTCGTTTGAAACTTTCCATTGCCTTATTTCCAACATGTGTCGGTTAAAGGAAACTACCACTCAACAACAACAACACCGTCTTTTTGAGGTGCTTTCGTGCGCTTCCTGCGTTGTGCTTTTTTTTGGGGAGTTACCCATTTTCATAACCACTCGCCCTCGAAGTGTCAACGACAAAGGGCAATTAAAATATGGCCCGAACCACACCACAGCACGAGAAACATGTCTTCGAAAACACGGCGTAAAAGCGGCGCGATCGAAAGTGGCCAACAACGAGCAGCAACAGCAGCTTAAGCCCTTTCCTGTTTTCGCTCCCCCCTTAGCTCGAGGGGAAGAGCTGTTGTTTACTTAACCGGGCTTCAAAGGGCTCGCTGGGTGAAAATTGAGCCAACTGATGGCGGTGGATTTTCTCCTCCAGGGGGAAACATTCCACCAAACCACGCAAATGCCCGTCGGGCATATTGACAGTTGCATTGTTGCCTTAAGTGTTTTTTCCGCGCCAGAAGTCGCTTCCAGCGTGAGCTCTGGGCATTAGATTTTTGTCACACTTTCTCCTGTTTACACTTCCATCTTGCGTACGCACACGGCGGTCAGCGAAGGTTTCTTCGTTTGATATGTCATTTAATTAGCCAAGCAAAACATAATTTGCCGTACGAAACACCAATAGGTTACAGCAGATCATCAGCCGGTATACAAGAAATAATCATCCATTAATCAATCAGTCATAATGAAGGCATTAGGACTTTCAACTGAATTGGTTACCTTCGCTACCATCGTTCGAGTGGATTTTTTAAAAATAAATTTGTGATTGAAAAATCATTAAATAATCACCCCGATCGTGTTCGGTTCATTCGAAATTGATTGGTAAATTAACCGTTGGGCACTGGAAGAAACCTGTCACTGATCATCTTGAAGCTATCGGAGAGCCAATCACTTTCGATTTCTTCTCAGCGGAGTTGGGAACTTCAAAACATTCAATGGTTCGACTTCGGTAAGGAGACGATTGAGTCACTCCGTCGATTCAGGCTTATTCTGGGCAACTTCCATTCCACGAAGTGGCTCAATCCGGCGGCGTAGGAGTCTCGGATCTTCGAATGTCTAGATCAAAGATCATGGAGTCGTTGTAGGTTTCAACAGACTTGTAGATGTCCAACCAACTGGTCCCATTAGCTTGATCCAAAACACCCCGAACCCCGATGGAGGGCAAACCTGTACGCCGAAAATATTCATAATCCGTTAGTTGCTTCGACGAGGAGGAGGCATTTATTTGGATTGTTTTTTGGGAAGGCGCCTACGGTTTCGTCCATCGTAACCCATTAGTCGCACTTCACGCAGCTACTCTATAACTTATTTCCACTCCGAGTGACATATTCATAAGCAGCTTGGCATCGAAACGTGCCGCAAGTTTTTATTATCTACCTTATTTCCTTGTCTCCGAAAATGTCGCCAGTCAAGGTTTTGCGTGACCACCAAAGCTTCCACCAAATTAACGTGCTTGACCAGTCTGAGGTTGTGCAATTATTTAAATAAAAACGAATATGTAGGCAGAGATGTAAACAAATGCAGAAACAAACATTAAAACATACCATCTTTTGTTAGAAAATAATTGTGCGGTGATATGATGTTTGATAAAATAAAGGAATGAGCAAAAACCCCTTGACATCCGGTTAATGAAAGCATCGTAAAAACAAAACTACCTGCACTGCACTCGAAGTTAGCAATTTCAGCTCGCGAGTGTGAGAAAACATCATCTACAGATGTGGTCGGACGGATGCAGTCGGCATCTTAATGTGTCCCCTTGAACTACAAGACATTCCATTAAATTTGTCCATCATCGCGGGTTGAAAGGTTCATCGTGGATGGAAAGGGTGACTTTTCTTTAATGGGTTGCTGCCCCGGCGTTGCATAACACCGATGGTTTATTACACCGGATAGTCCGAACAGGGAATTTTACGAAAGCGACCTATCCGTGGGTGTCCTTCGCTGACGATCAGAAGGGAGAAGTCACCAATCGTTGTGTGTCAACATCATCTCACGATTGAATAATTAAGCGCAATCGATGTCGCGACAATAAATATTGTTTTAAGTGTTTTTGAAGACTCATTACTTCGGACTTCGGACGTCAGATGGATAATTGAACGATTAAAAACAATGAATATCACTGCACAAAACTAACAAAACCGCTAATCCATCCGACAACAAGGCTGGATAGCGGTTATTTACTTACTTACTTATGTGGCGCTACAACCGCTGAGCGGTCTTGGCCTGACGAAGCTCCATCCGAAACCGCTCACGGTCGCTCGCCACGCTGGTCCAATTCCGTATCCCGGCTTTATTGGCGGCTTCGTCTACGCCATCCTTCCATCTCAATTTAGGCCTACCACGCCTCCTCTGTCCTTGGGGACAGCCTAAAAGGACTTTACGGGCTGGGTCGTCCGGTGCCATTCTCATGACATGACCAGCCCACCGGAGCCTGGCGAGTCTAATTCGCTGTACGACAGTAAGGTCACCGTACAGCTCGTAGAGCTCGTCGTTATAGCGGCTCCTCCATTGGTTATTTATCTTTCTCTAATTGTGCGCACACGCCATTTCTTTCCACTTCGATGGAATCCAATAATCCAGGGTGGTACAAATTAAATAAGGCAAACGGTGTAGGAAGCTACCCTTAAGCCCCGAGGAACATGTCTTGCCGACAGCATTTAAGAGTTGTTTGTGCTTGCGCAACACCACAGGCAAAGCCGCACGATGCAGTTAATCCCTTCGCGCCGCTCCAGAACCATTCCTCCCAACGTGGTGAAAGATGGTGAGAAGCGAATGCAATCGCATTTTTGCATCGGAGTGTTCATGCACTGATTACTATCGTTCGCCGTTATGAGTTGGAGTTGGAGTGGTGGGGAAATTAAACCGCATACACGTTCGCAGCCACGCGCATTCTAATTGGAGTAGAACGCCTTCTGCACGTTTCCAACCCGGCGTACGCAAATGAACAAGAACCGACCGTTAGAACCACCATATACTTTACGTCCAGTTTATATTGCACTGAGCCTAATGTGACTTTGCTAATGCAAAGCGTGTGGACCTTAACAATGTAAGGAGAGCCTGATCTCCGCCTTACGCAGGCAGGCAGCTTTCAAATTCTGAAGTTGCCCAGAGCTTCGTCATCTTGCGTCAATCGCATCCTACACTCGCGGAGAATTTACACATTCCACATTCCGCGTCAAAGACGTATTTTTAGTGCCACCCACCCGGCGAAGTAACGTTTGCCGGAAAGTCCGATGTCCGGGGAGTGGTTACGCAGAATTTTAGCAACTTTAATTCCGTGTTTTGGTTTCTTCCTTTTCACTCCTGTGATTTGCAAGTTTGTTCAACTCCCACCGAAAAGCAAATTATTTCAATACTTGAATGTGATGAACCCATCAAACATGGCGGAGATTTGTCACAAACTGTTCTGTCTAATTGTCGTTTCACAAACTCGTTTTTATTTCTTTCCGCCTTCGACCGATGAGCTCATATGAGAGTTTTCATGTATCATTCTTACTGTTTTCAAAGAATATTAAGTGGCCTAAAGTGTTTAAGACATTGATTTAAGTGAAAGGACAGTTTTTCGAACGATCTCACGTACATACACACCACAACTTCTGGCATTAAAACATACTTTAAATAACTTATGTGTGGTGAAATTAACGTCATCCTTCTTTCAGTGTTTTCCCAAATCAAAAAGTATTTGCTGACGAAAATAAAATCAACGTAAAACGAGTGAAATTTGTACGAAATTTTAACCGCGAACAGTTTACCGAACACAATCAAACGATGATTTGGAAAAGTTAGTTGCCGAAACGTACGAATCTTAGGTGAAACCTGTGTTCCATGTACGTAAAATAAAGAATCTCGAACAACGAAAACCAACTTGGTGAACTTGTGAGTGAAAGTAAAAACGACCACCTTCCGCTTGGTTGCGGGAGCTATGAGTCCCTTCGTTGGTGGTCATCATCGCCGTGGTTTAGATTGTTTCGGTTGTGCATAGTGTGTGCATCGGAAAAGTGAACAGTTGTGCTCCCCCGAGCAGAGAGGAGGTCTTTAAAAACCCCCGCAGCGGGGTTGGTTAGCATTGGTTCATTAGTGACGCTTCGTTCGACTTCCGGCCCCGAATTCGGCGGTCTTTTCGAAAATGCTCGACTCCGAGCTGTACCCACGCGGCGGGGACACTCATCATGGGCAGCACGGACATCATCACCATCACCACCACCATCATCATTACAAATCGCCGCACCACCGCCACTACCACTCGCCCTCGCCCCATCACCACCATGGAGGTGAGCGGGAACGGGAGAGGGAGCGGGAGCGTGAACGGAAGTCACGGTCCTCCCCGCGTCACCACCATCTCCAGCACAGCGATGGTGAGCGGCTCAAGTATCAGAATGCGTTCAGCAGCTCGGTTGGGAATGTGGCCAACGGCGGGGCGGCGTCCTCGTCGTCGGAGAAGTCGTCCTACTACAAACTCTACCCGCACCAGCAGCATATCCTGACCGGCTCCGGTTCCGGTGGTGGCGGAGGATACTTCGATCTGAGCGACAAGCTGGACAGCCTACATCTGGGCGGAAGCAGAGGGTCGGAGAAGGGCAGCAGTCTGATCAGTGGGAGTGGCGGGAGTGGCATAAGCGCTGGTGGTGATAGCAACAACAACAAGCATCACCACCTCCACAACACGTCCGGAGGGAGTCCGGGAAGTGTCCTGAGTGACGCAACGACGGCCGCCGGAAGTGGAAGCAATGCGAGCGGGGCGAGCAGTAAGAAGCGCACGATAGTGCTGGTGGGGGACGGCAGGAGCCGGGTGAGGCGGGTGGTGCGAACACAGACGAGGCAGATCACGGTCGTGAGCTATTCGGGACGCAAGAAGGAAACGGAAACACATACCAGCCATCATGCGACGATAGTCAGGTGAGATTTTGGAGGATTTTGGAGAATTTTGGAGAATTTTGGAGGATTTTGGAGAGCACTACCTTTTCGCAGAGCATTTAGCAGCATAGACCAAGAAGTTATTCTATTTCCTGACAATTTCATCTCGATGACAACCTTTGCTATACTTTACTAACAACATCCTTTATCTATTATTTCAGGTAAAGACGAAATGTTTCAACGATGAAGTGGAGATGCTCAGTTACAGTTGACCAATGGTCGTGAGTACATACCCCAAAATTAACCTTACATTTCGCGTCGCTTAGTGGGATTCAATTATATCTAATTAGCCGAAAAGGCTCTAAATGAGCCATTTGAACTCCCTTATAATTATTTCAACTCAGATGAGGCACCTGATTGAAAAAGGCGAAAGTTATAATTGTTTCTAAAGCCTATTGCATATCTGATGTGGTTGATCTTAATCTTCTTCGTGCTACAAATGATTTTACATCATCTACGATTTTGAAGACCAAAATGAACGATTAAACTGTTCTCAACATTGCCACCGCTCGAACAATGGGTGACAAGTTTTGTTTGTCTTTAGCGCGGTGAAAAGTAAAGCAAATGGAATGCGCCACCACCGTGCGCTTTTCACGGAAGGGTGGTGGAAAAACTTCACGTAATCTAATGCAGTGAGAGACCAGGCTCGAGAAAACAAAGAGGAAAAAGGGTAAAATACCGTTGAATTCGTGAGAAAATGAATGCAAAGCTGGTCTCGGGGCGCACGACACTCGCGGATCGCGTAACAATAAACAGCCGACAGTGCAAAACCGTTCTTTGTTTGAAACAATAAACTACTCTGCACCGGGTTTGCAAGTGGAGAAGAAAAAAACACTTAATAAAGTTAAACAAATGAACTAGGAACACTAAATACCGCAACCCTTGTTTACATACACGTTGAGCGAGACATTTGCTTCTGGGTTTTCGGTGGGAAAGGGAGCACCATTTAGAGGTGTTAGTTATGAATGGAAAAAGGTAGAAGGAAGCTGTTCAGATTCATGATAAATGTGAGTAGCTCCACTTTTTTCGGTCATCTTCCATCGAAGATTGCGCCGTTTCGCGGTGTCGATTACGTAAATTAATCCGCTCGCAATAAACACACAACACTTAGCCAATGATCGTGGCTAAAACGATGGTCGAAGCCACGATAGGGGTAAAGTGCAGACCTGTTAAGCATCTGCAATACCGAAACACAAACGATTTGAGATGAATTAGCTCGAGCAACTTTCTGGCTTCTGGAAGGCAGGGTCAGATGCGATGAAGATTAGTTTACCACTCTTTTGAAACCATTGGTATAATGGTGAGCGAATTTGCTTTGGGTCAGCTGTGGTCAGGGCTTAGTGAGGCAACAGATGGTAGGTGTCTAAAGTTCATTAGCGTGAGAGATCGATTCAAAATGATTTGAGTTAGGATCATGTTGAGCTGAAGTTAAATCTTTCAAAGAAGTGTTTGGGATCTCGATAAAGGTTACAAAAACGTCCTTCGCCACTGTTGTTTGAGTATTCAAGGAGTTCTGAACAAAAAAGTGCATCATTCAGTAATGAACGTCTATAGACAAGGAGAATCTTATTAGAAAAGAACAAAATAAGGATTAGATGCTTTTTTCCCAAATCTGTCTATTCCGAGGACGGTTCTCAGGGTTTTCTGACATCATGGGAATGTTTCACGGGATCACTATCGATCATCGACTTGTCGATCGTGTAAGACGTGTGGAGAACATCTCTCATATAGTCACTCCAAGCTTTAATTAATCGATCGCGAATCTTACGAAGATGAATGTATGATGAAAACCCGCGACATGCATGATATTCTGTGAAAATGAATTTCGCAACAACTGGCCCGTCTGCAAACCTGCTGCTGCGAAGCTGCAAAAGGCCACCGGCGACAAATCCTACCACCTGTGGCTTTGCTACCGTCGATCGGCAGCTAGCAGCAGCTCCTAGCGAGTAGCAGAATGGCGCTGTGTGTTGCAATAAAACTTGCTCACCGTGCATGGAAGCTGGTTGTGTCCGGTGCTGCTGCTACCTTTCGAAAAGCGGTTATCCCATCTCGAGAACAACTCAGGTGTTGGACCGTTCTCGGCCTAAGGGGTGGTGTCGCGTGAGTGAGTCGCGCTCCGTTGGATACCCTGCCTATGCTGCTTTTAAAACCCCCCCGGCTCGAGTAATGCAATCAACAAACCAACCTCACTTCTTCCATCCACTCGACGTGCGCGGTGTCGAGAGAGAGGAGACGCTAGGTCTGGCTCCCGGACACTAAAAATAGCCGGTCTTAAAATCGCACAATTCTCACGATCTACCTCGTGATCACCTTGATAGGGTGAATATGGTTCTACCGGGCCCTAACCGCTTGCTTCGTTGCGAAGGGATACGGAGTGGTTTGATTGAAAATGACTTCCAAGAGAACAAACACGTTTGAACGCAGAGTCACAACACTGGCTGAGGACTTAGCTGAAGTTCTCATAGGGTAAATTACCTCCGCTACTACTTTGAACTGTGAAAAAATCAATCTCCACCTGGTGTGGTTTGCAGCAGATAATAATTGTTTGCGTGTGTCTAACGATAACAACGTGCGCATGATAGTCTCACGAGGCAGAAACAATTAGAATGAGGTTGTTTCACTTCATCACGAATATCAGAATTCTGTCTTCCAGAACATCAGGCGTCTTGTTTCACTAGATCCAGCTTCATTCACAGCTTCACTTCGTTGCGTTTGATTCATCCACTTTACCGGCAGCTTTGTAACCAATAGCCGAGCCGTCACGAACTTGGGAAGGTAACGCTAAAGGTCACACCGGAGACAACCATGTACACCCGGATACTTTTTACTTTTCGATCTCATCTGATCGCCTATGTGGACTATAGCACGATCAAGAATTATTAATTATTCTTCTCCGAAGCCGCAGGAGACGAAGGACACGTCACCGCCCTAGAAATCGCTTCGACAGGTAACTCCACATCGACATGGCGTTTGTTCCATGCCTGCAAGAGCAGAACTCTGCCTCTGCCTATGGCACAAACCGATGGCGGGAAGTGACGTATCGTGAGTGGGTTGCGAGTGTGGGTAGACACGATGCAGTGTTGGAACATGTTTCCTTCGGTATCTTGTCGTGGAGTAGATCAGAGTCGTTGTTTCCTCGAGCGTTCGCTCAGCTGTCATGTCGCCTTTTTGTCGGGGGTGGTGTAAAATGGTTTGTTTACACAGATTCCGGCGCTGATCGCGAAGGTGCACTATAGAATGACACTCCTCCAAAATACATCAAAATCTGTTTTGACTGTTAGGTACTTTGCCCAAGTTGCGGTCTGGTACCTCCTATAGATCAAACACTCAGATGTAAGTGAACGAACTCGAGCCAACCCTCATTCGGGGGCGAGTTTCACTTTTCTTTATTAATTGGACTATAAATTGCAATGTCAGTCTTAAATTGCAAGCCCAATCAAAGCAAGGACTCCTTCGTCGAGCATCGAAAAGACCCCCTACCCATTGTCCATCGGTGTATGTCACGCGGGGGCTGCACGTCAATAATTCGCGGATCGGGCCTTATGCTTCCAAAACCCGGTTGGAGTAAACGGTTTCTCTTCTGGCACGCGAAAATTATCACATCTTGTAAATCGGTAAAAACTGGACAACCACAACGGTTAAATGTGAACGTGACATTGACATTCGCGCCTTTTATCACGGGCTGATCCATCCTTCTCGCTTTTGTACACGCTACGGTAAAGAACCTGGAGTCGTGAGCAGTTTATTTGAACGGTGTCGTGAAAGGCGTGAAGAGAGAGAGCCTGGCGACAAGCAAACTTCTTATTGTGCGAAGTAGTACGTTTGTCCCTGTTAATGTACTTTTATTGTGCCGACCTTCAGCGTTGTGGCCACTAAATGGGAAACCGAAGGGACTGAGCGATTTCTGCAGCCTTGTGCAAATGGCTGAAGGACGTCTGGTTAAGATATTGCCCGCCCCTTAGAGTCCCGCATGTTGATTATTTGTGTTGACCAAGTAAAAGGAACGGTTGGCTAGCCTCTTTCACAACTGCATGTTATCTCATTAAAAGCACCATCGTACCTAAGTATTGTCCGCGAGGGTTAAAAAGTCCTAGACGTAGATTGCGCGATGTTTTGCTACTCCCTTGGGTAAATTAATTACTTTTTTTCTCGATCTACGAGATGTTGTAAAGATTTTTTGCAATTCTGTCTTTCTCTCATTACATTATTTTCGTCCACACACAACCTGCTTTGTGGGTTAGTTAAACTAATCGCGTCACTAACGTCCTTCCCTTCGCTCTGGAAATGGGCAAGAAAATAACGACTCCGGAGGAGGTCAAGTTTAGAAGTCATTTAAGCGACGGACCCCTCCATTCCTCCGACCGGATGCTGGAGATTACGCAAAAACCGAGCAAAAAACCCCCCGAATTCGTTGCGGCACATTGCGCCATCCTTGCCATGTCGAAAATATGAAAGCCCTCGGTTGAAATGAAGCGAAACAAAAACCGATTGATGCTGTGTGGCAAATTCAATTAAATCGACACCCATAAAGACAAGGGCGTCTGGGACTAGGACGAAACACTCTGGGAGAGGACATCCAAAGCATTTGCGAACGGTTAGGCGATTTGCTTACCTTGAGGTAATCTACTGGTCGTCATAGCGAGTCAAACCATTAAGACTAGAGATAGTCACTTCCTTCTTTGGAGTAAATTCGCTGCATGAACGTTCACATCGTACGGATGGAGATCATTCGAGTGACTCATCAGTTGTGTGTACAAACACCGAGCTCGAGGTTTGGCCCCGGTTTGCGTGATTATTTGCCTTGAGAGGCGAGACCCCCTCCCTCAGGCCCTCCGGTACCAAAGATGCTGAACGTGTCGACATAAGTCAAGCATACACGATCAACCGCAAAAAAGGACGGTGAAGATGAGCAAAGGAGGGGGCAAAGAAGAAGGCATAACCTACCAGACCGTAGTACTCAACAGCTACATGTGGCACACACGACACGTTGTCGACCACAACAAAGCAGTGACGACAACGACGATGTTCGTACTGACCGCAAAGATGTACAAACCTGTAATGAGTTCACGTTGGCCCTTTTTTTAATGTTCGAGCTAACTTTGCATCAACTTCAAACGAAGATCGCTATCGAGAAAAAGGTCGAATGCTAGACTTAAAGTTTAAAAGCAATCTCAACACAATCTAGGAGAAGATCTTCTTCAGCATTTAATTTGAAAACGAGAATGTTGTGAAAAATCGAAAACCTTGAAATCTCTATTTTTCCGCAATAGAGTTCGGGTGACGGTGTAGATTTTTGCCAGCCCAGTTATTGAGACATTTGTCACGCTTCCATCACCCGGATCTTCACGTAGATGTAGCTAAAACGCTCGCTAGAACAGACAAAACGCCATGAGTTGCAAGTTCTTTTGCGATAGTGCTGACCAATCTCAAAACATTTGGCCAACGGTTTCAATTACAATTCATTCTTTGGTGTTGCTTCGTGGAAAGCTTCTCTCGTATAGATTTCGGTAAATAACTGTTCATTAGACTTATCCCTCGCCATTCGGGGGTTTCTGGAGTTCCTCAAGCGCAACGTTCACAAATATATCAACTCGCTTACTTAAGGTCAGTATGGTTCCTTATTTTCCTTGATGGGTGATAAAAACCACCAGATGCCCTTCCATAAAACACGCTCCACGTCACTTCCAATCCGCCCATAGTGCGCGCCCCTAGGTTGTTTCCCTACAAAGTCCTTGGGGTGTAACAACGCGCGAAAGGAGGTTAGGGCTTCCCAAGTGTGACCATCAAAACCTTGCTCGCTTTAAGGAAAACATAAACACGTTAAAGTCGCTGCATGGAGCTTCTCTGCTCCAGAAAACCAACGGGTGGAAAAGCTTCGCTCATCATCGTTCGCTTCCGTCTGGAGTTTTTGCGATGAAATTATGCAGGATCTTGTTGAAACGAAAGGCAGCTGTTGAAGTGTTGTGCAGACACAACCACCTCTTCAGGATATACTGCTCAAGGTTTCAACTTACCCTCGCTTGTTGTAATCGGTTGGAAAGCCTTTATTGAAAAAAAGAAACAATTAGTGATAATCGCAACGCAATTATAACCCCGCGTGCGTTCGACTTCCTGCACCGGCTTCGATATAGAAATAATTGGAAAAGGGGTAGAAGTCAAAAATTAAACATTAATTACGGCGTTGTTGAAAGCTTTGAAGAAGCTTCCCGGTTCTTCCGCCACCGAACCGATTCTTTAAGTGTAAGGTAAAGCTAGTAAACGTGCATTCCTGCTTGCACCGCCGTTTACGTCTAATTGGACAATCGCGCAAAATTTGCAATCGCGTTGGACGTGGAACGAACGTTCATCATCTAGGCGCGGCTGTCCACGCCAACACATCGTTTTGATGCATGTTCCGTTGCATCCACTGCAGTACCTCGCCCTTTTTTCGCTTAGGAACGTGCGCTTGATGATCATTGCACGGCATGGTGTTGGTGATGATGATGGTGATTATGTTGAGATTATGAATGCAGTGATGAATTGAATCGTACATTCAAACGAGCGAGAGAGAGAGCGGTTCGTCGTTCGTCGTTGAAGTCTTTCGTCCGAAGTTTGCAAAAAAGCCCACGGAGAGCCACCGACGAGAGAAGGCGAGAAGCTTCATTTGCATACGTGATGCTGATGAAGGTGGGCATCATCCAACCACTCAAACCGTCTTGGCCTCGTGCCGGATTCCTTCTCGCCCTTCTTCCCCTGGATCGTGAAGCTCGTTTTCACCGCTTGCCTGATGATAGGAATTTATGCTTAAGCGCGGATGTAGGTTCCTTCCGTCCCTACGAGATAAAGGCGCGCTGAGGCGATAATTCACAGAAAGTGCCGAAGAATGAAGCAAAGAAATTCCAGCTAAGAGATCCATCAGTAGCTGTGTGATAATCAGGAGGCAGTCTCATAAAAAAGCAATTGCCACCCATGGCACGCCGGGGACGATGCTAATTGTATGCATGGCCTGGATCGGGTCTTGTGCTATGGTAAGTGGATGGTAGTGCTTTGAAGGTTATGCTGTTGGTGCGAAAAATTAGTAACCATTAGAAGAAACCGCTGAAGCGTCCCCGAGCGGTCGCGCTGGTGTTAATTGTGGAAGAGAAAATTTGCCGGCAAACAACTTCCCCCCCAAAAAAAAAGAAGGTGTCATTGGTGTTGTTTATTTTCCCGTTCTAGACTAAACCGGCTTTCCCTTTTTCCTCCAAGGCGGTTAAGAAATCATTTTCTTCACCTCTTTTCAGTGTCCACAATGGTGCCATTAGCTTGGACGCTGGTAAACAGTAGTTTTTAGTCAAATTTCGATCACATTGAAATGCACGATTTTACATTCAAATTTTGACCTACTCTGGAAAATATATTCTGTTATCTAAAAGCCCGCAGAAAATTCCTCTTTTGCGTGACAGCTTTTTCAGGTGAAGCATATCTCAAAACGCGCACCGGCTTTTGCTTTCGTTTAGCATAATCACGAGAGCGCAGTTTTCGGTAAAGAGTATGGTTTGATTATCCCAAAAACCATCGCGCTGAAAGTTTCACTTTCGCCGCGCGCATCGTTTTATTTTTCCTTTGCCCCGCGAGATGATGATGCGCAACATGCGGCACGCGTTGAACGTTAGGGAAATGGGAGGGAAAGAAGCATAATAATAAACGGGTGCTCCCCACTGGGGGGAGGTTTTTCTTTCAATCAAAGTTCGATGCCGATCCGATATTTCGACTGCCGAAGCAAACACGTCGTATCGAAAAGAGTAGAAAATCGCAACATTTTTCCACGCTTCCGCTGCGTCGGTTCGGGGTTTGTTTTCTGTTCCGTTAGAAAACCCGATTGCGGTGCGCTTAAGCCACCACCGAAAGCGAAACCGACGAAATTTCGAAGAAGATGGTTATGAAAGGAGGGAGGGATAGGAGGAGGAAGTCGTGAAGATTATGTTGAAAATGAAAACTCGTCTGCTACAACCTTCTCTCGCCAATGAACCGAAACCTAAATGTAGCCAATAACACTGGCTTCGGCCTCAGCTACTTCTTCTCCCTGTTTGCTCGAATGGATTTCGTGTTTTCAAAATCATAAACCACTCGGATGGCACCCAGCAGGGAGCGAGTGAGGTGGGGGGATACCGGGGGGAAAGTAAAGCAAAAACTAAAAGCCCCCGAAACCTGTTTTTCGTTTATTCGATCGTGCCAAAACCGACCGATGACTTCAATGACGGGCTAACGATGAACCTTCAACAAACCCGGGGGGCCCGTTTGTTTTTGCTCCTCTTTCGCTCATTACTACAAACCCAGTGAAAACGGATGGTCCTACTGCCCGAATGTTTCGGCACCCTCCTCCACTCCTAAGGAAAAACGGAGAGTTTTTCCGAGGGCGCAGAGGCAGTAGCAGCAAAGATTCGCGCGAACGGAAGGCCACTTTCGATCGTTCACCGCTTGCGCTTGAACCTGTCAAACACACCAGCCTTTGGAACCGACTCGACGGTGAGGGGTCAAGAAAGGCATGTGCAAAAATTAAGGTCAAAGATGATCTCCACCTCATTCGCGGGATCTCGTTTGAACGAAGAGAGGGAGCCCAATTAGTGGGATTGATTTTACAGCCGAGCCGATTAATTTCGCAGACCTTTAACATTTATTGTTTTCCACCGTTTTTACTGCCCGCATCCCTATTATTACTGGGCAAAATGTTAGGAAAGCCAGCATCACGATCATTATCATCGTGACGAAGCAAGGAAGGAAGTTCGTTTTCGTTTAAAGATTGATTTGACTTTTTCAAAATATGTCGATGTGGGAAGTCTTTCGATGAATGATTTTGATGTTAATGATTCAACAGCAATCAAACATTTTGAAGGAGGGTTTATTGGATGGCATTGGAGTCGAAAAATGATCTAGGAAGTAGGATTGGAAGAGTAAAGCCCTTTCCGATGAGGATGGGAAATAATTATTGGCAATCGATTGGCTTTGATCCGATCTTTAACGGATTGGTTTATGTTTTTAAACATTTATGTTATTTGGTAGCCACCATGACACTGCTAAACACTTTCCTGTAATTATAGACTATGGTTCGAACTAGCGATGAGAATAACTATTCAGTAACGTGGTTCAAATCAGAGTGAGTGAGTTGGAATAGAGAGTCAATTCTTTAATTCACTCAGTATGAATTGACACAGTGAGAAGGATTCGGTTCAGTGAGAATGTATTGACTCAGTGAGAATGAATTGGATCATGGAGAGTGGCTCATGGAGAGTGAATTGGCTCAGGAAGAGTAAATTGGCTCAGGAAGAGTCGAATTGACTCAGGAAGAGTGAATTGACTCAGGACGAGCGAATTGACTCATGGAGAGTGAACTGACTATTTCGCGAGCTGAAAATTTTCGATGGATAATTACTGATCAACTGAAAGGATCTGGTGACCACTGATTATACATCGAATAAATGTGCAGTTTTGAGCTCGCGAAATAGTCAAATCATTCTTAAGGAGCCAATTCACTCTTCCTGAGCCAATTCGACTCTCCCTGAACCAATTTACTCTTCCTGAGTCAATACACTCTTCATTAGCCAATTGATTCTTCCTTAGCCAATTCATTGATGCCTATCGCGAACGAAGTAGGTTTCACCAATCGATCGATGCATTTTTATCGGTCCATAAAGTTATCTACTCGAATTTTGCATCGCATACGCTTTTTCTGTATCCGTCGATATAAATCTATCGGTCGATAAGGCAACCAGTTTTCTGGCTGCCAAATAGCCACTTTTCTATGGAAGTAAAAATCGCATGGACGACAATCGTCATCCAGCTGGATCCAAGTATCCTTTTTTTCTGCTCAAGTGATACATTTGGTAAACAGACGAAAATAATTGAAAAGAAATATCAATAAAATCAGTGAATTTGGTGGAAATAACGAATTGTGTTGCTCACTGGAGTTAGTTATTGTGGATTCGTGTCGATTTTTTAGTGTACCACCATCAAAAATGAACTTTTAACTCGCTATCGACTGGTCCCTAGCAGTGGATAGTATATCGATTAGAGATGCGCAAGACGATTCATTTCCACGAACTGAGCGATCCTACATCGATCCCTATGGGGATCCGCGATCCGTTGGCGATTCGCGGATCGTGAGAAAAAGAAAAAATACATTCTCAACACGCTAAAATACCGCCAAGTGAGATAGATTTCTCTAACCTCTCAAACTCTTTCTTGCTGGTGTCCCATGGCAGTTCAAAGAGCCACGGTAGTTTTACTCACCAAGCAACTTACTCACCAAACTCCAAAGGGAGAGAATGTATGGGCGTACGGACGGATCGTGGACGGATCGTGAATGAATCGCCCAAGGTCCCCCAGGAATACATGCCGGATCCGTACGGATCGTGGACGGACAGGTTCCCCTTCCAAAGTTAGTGAGAGTAGTACCAAACGTCCCACAGGCATAGACTTCTCCAGATTTTTGAATGTATGGGCGATCCGACGGATCTTGGACGGATCTTGGACGGATCGTGGACGGATCGTGGACGGATCGTGGACAAATCGTCGAGCCAAGGGAGACTTTTATTCACTGAGAAAGAGACTTAACGCCCCGCTAGGAAGGGGCCCAGGCTTTTATTGAATGAGACCGTGATTATGAGAATGGAAATCGTCGACTTGTCTCCCTTTGGAGTTTGGTGAGTAAGTTACTTGGTGAGTAAAACTACCGTTACTCTTCTCTGATCTGTCATGGGACACTGATACCAGGAAGAAAGAGTTTGTAAGGTCAGAGTGAGAGAAAACTATCTCATGCAAGATTTTGGCTTGAACGGACGATCCGTCGGATCCGCCAGATCGCTGCTTTGTGAATCGGGATCCGTCGATCGCGCCTAGGATGGGATCGATCCGTATAGTTCCCGCTCTTTGGGCTCATCTCTAATATCGATCGATATGGTTCATCTTCTAGCGTTCGCGATAGCAATATCTATCGATATAGCAACTGCTCGACAAATTTGTTCGCGTTTGACAGCCGTTTTAACCCCTGATGTATCGATAGATAACTTTCAACGTTCGCGATTGCTAAGTGAACCAAGTATCCCGAAAATGAACACTTGTTGGTCGATATACTATATCGATCGATAGAGCAAAACGTATCCGATAGCTCCCATTATTCGTGAGTCAATTCACTCTTCCTGAGCTAATTCACTCTCACTGAGCCGAATCACTAATTAGTGTTGTGTCAAGCAGCTCTTTTCAGTGAGTAGAGCAGATCCTGGTCGCTCAATTAGATGAGCAGAGCGTGTCACCTATCTCAGCAAAGTGTTGCTACTGAGCTTGCTCATCTACTGAGGTGGCTCACCTACTGAGGTGGCTCAGCAAACTCAGTTGTGCTGGCAGACAAATCATCCTGGTGAATGGAATCAATTCATTCATTGCGATGAATTAGCTCACTCACTCACTCTGATTCAGTTTGCACATCACTAGTTCGAACACACGGAAGAACTCTTGTTGTTTCCTTACTTTTGTACTAAAACTCTGTTCAATTGAAACGTAACCGCGTTTAATTATTCTTTTACCTAACTCGCTACACATTTTTAACCGGATTGGTTGCATTGTTTGCAAAAATTGCCCCAAATACCCGGCATCGTTTTGTTTTGCTCGCAATTGCTGAAGGCAACGTAATCATGCCGCTGGTTTGACTCTTGCTTTTGCCAACATTACGCAACTAAACACACGCCGGTCACAACAACTGCCCGCCGGCGGCCATCTCTTTCTCGAAGCGAGGAACAGAGAATAATTGTTTGACCCAGTCCGACAGACGACGGTTTGTGGAGGTGGGTTGTGGCTCTTCCACCCACACACCCACTTGAAATTATATGCAAATGATAGGAGAAACATAAGCAGACGTACGTTGTGCCGCCATTATCCATCGCGTTCTCTTTCGTCTGCCACGGTTTGTGCACCCCCCTTTGTGCATCAACCGATGCCAATTTCCTATCGCATAAGATCGACCATCGATGCCACAATCATCCAGGTGGAAAACGGTACGTGAATAATCGGTCGGTCGGTAGCAGAAGTGTGCCGTTTATGATATCATCAGCAAAGGAAAGCAATTTGTTCGCCCATCTCTCTCCTCATCAACGGTTGCCATTTGTGCGGAAGGGTTCGGGTTGCGAAGAAGGCGTCATCCTATTTGCATATGGTGGTGATGCACCGCCGCTGCATCATCATCCCCGTCGCAGTGTGTCACTTTCACGAGTGTGTTAGTGGGGTGGTTTGCTCACTTCCAGCACAATGTTAAACTCTACTGACACAAATGTGCAGCCTTCTGTTGTTTATTACTTCATCTCGCAACGGGTCTCGCTTTTTCCCTTCTCCCGAACAAAACTTCGTCGTGAATAACAAACAGCTTGGATCCGGTTTTTTCTTTCTGCAACGTCTCTTTCCGGATCACCTTCAAATTCTGTCGTGAAAGTCAACCCGAATCTCGTTTGAGAAAAGCTGTTCGAAGGGAATCCCAAAGCTGGAGTCGAGTGTTCAGCTTTCGGCTTAAAAGCTCCCTGGTTGAACTTCGTTACGTTGAAAGCTTTCGAAGGTGCTCGCTTTTCGAGATGCTTAAACCAAAAGCTCACTACCCAAGGTACATAGATCCAATATGGCTGCCGGGAAAACGAAACTTTCAACCAACATGTTTGAAGAAATGCATCCGATGCATTCGTGGATGCATTTTTCACCCGTCTTCGGGTTCTGTGGTGTTATTTTGAGTGATTGTTCTCCGCTTTCAACGCACCTGTCCTCGTCAACAATTGGTGCATCCCACGAAGGGCACACTTATTACTCACCCCCAGCATTTGAAAACAGCTCACCTGCTTTTCAATTTCCGCCTCTCTCCGGCGTTGCGTCCGCTACTTTGGACGTCATCATTAAACATAATTTGCAAAATTTTCCCGCTTTTGTTTTGTTACCTTCGTTGCTATATAGCGTGGAGCTTTGACGACGTGTGACACATGGTAAATTGCACACTGGGACTTGGACAGCCGTTTACCGTTTCGTCGGGCCACTAACGCTTCATTTGCATAATCGAACGAGAGAGGGTGCCATCCACACACGCAACAAGGTGATGGTGTTTTAGTGTCAATTAACGGTTTTCGTGCGTACGTTTTGTTTCTATTCTACGCTTGTTTGGGTTTTAGATAAAGTGGAGGCAAATTTTAGTTTATTAATTTTTGTTTTATTAATTTCACACAACCTTATTTCTCACTGCGTTGAAGGACAGTTTGCATCTCAATTTAATGCTTCTTAGGTTTTTATTTTTCGGAATTCATAATCTCAACCAGGTCCAGCCGAAACAAAGCAAGACACACACTGCACTGCAAGACGACGGTGCAACAGGAAAGTTGTAAAAAAGGACCATAAACTGTCGATTGTCCTAGCACCTGGCGTTTGTTTTCCTTCGTCTTCAGCTTCCAACAAGTTTGCTATCGTGTTCCTACGGCCAAGGCTCGTGTGGAGGAATGCTTTCAAACGAGCCCGTTTCCTTGTCCTTCGTAAAGTAGATGCGATCATCCCAAAGATCAGTTGAACTGACGGAATTTAGCCGAACCCCTCTTGCCTGTTTGTGTCCGTGTTTTTGGGCAGCTTTTCTGTTCCTTTCCCTCTCGACAGGTTTATCCCGAAACGAATGAGTAATCTTCTTCGCTTTCCACCAAAAAAACTGCCGGCTCGGTGTGTCTCGGGTTTCTCGGGGAGTAACAGCTGCAGCTGTCGTGTTTTCGTGTTCGTTCCTTCGTCGTCTTTCCTTCCTTAGGAGCCGCCGGGCTGCACGGTGGGTTGTCCTTGGTCCTTCGCGCGCAGGGAGGGCACCCACACGCTTGAAACCACTTTTCAAACTCATGGTCCATTGTATCAAACTTTTTCTACATCCTCCCACCGGGCGCGGAAAGGAAGCGGGTAGATTTGATTGCTCGCTTTTCGTGCGTGTGAGATGCAATTAAATAAAAAAAATTAATCTTTTTTGACGCCGTCCACGGGAACGGTCGCCAGCTGCTTCTACTCCACAGGGAAAAAAGCCCACAGCCCTTCGGCTTTGATTCCGAAGAACTTTTAAAACCACTCCACCGACCGCTCAACGAGCGAACGTTTTTAATCGTGTGTAAATTAATTTGAAAAAGCTGCTGCCGCACCGGAAAGAACATCCACCGCTACCGGAATCTAGCCAACACAATGGTGGCACATCCGATACGCAGTTAGTTTTGATCTCCCTCTCTCAATGCGTCCGGAAATCCGTTGGAAATATGGAACGGCCCCGAAGCGAACTCCGACGACTCGCGGCGCGTGTAAATAGTTTGTGATCAATTAGTCACAGTCTGGAGCAACATTTTCTAACTGGAGCAGCATAATGAATGTCAGCGTTTGTGTGTTAGATGGTATTTATTTCGGTCACCCGGTTGATATGCAAATGGTGGCTTTTAAAGTGTCACCTGTTATGGCATTCGATCCAATTGTGGGAGATTGGTGTTTAAAAAGCGGTAAGCGTTAAAAGGTTGAACTTAACACATTTTTGTGCTATTTTTGTTGATTAAGATTTTTTTTTAATTAGAATTATTACTTGAACAAATTTTTCTACTTTTATTTTTGTCACGGTTCTTACATTAAAATAAAGAGTTCTTTTAAACATCTTTGCTTTAGTGGTTGGTTTCACAAGCAAGAAAAGGGTCCCTAAACGCCAGCTGTAAACTTGCCCAGCTGTTGTTTTTTTAATATTTATTAAATCCTTCCACGTTTATTTGCATATCTCCACCACACCTTTCCCCCTTTCTTCCGTCGATGTTGAAACAAATGAAACAAAACAAGACAAGAACGAAAAATGATCCCCCATCAATAGCCCGGATCCTGCTTAAGCGGGCAAAGTTTGTTGTTCTTCGTTCGCTTCG
Source organism: Anopheles coustani (assembly GCF_943734705.1). Classification (NCBI taxonomy): domain Eukaryota; kingdom Metazoa; phylum Arthropoda; class Insecta; order Diptera; family Culicidae; genus Anopheles; species Anopheles coustani. Next base: position 94,127,565 of record NC_071288.1, on the reverse strand, counting down.
CTGGACACGATCGTCACCTGGCGCTCGTGGAAAGGCGTGCTGCCATTGGACCGTAATCCCTTAAAAATCCCTCCAAGTTAATCGTGGCTCGGAATCGGATTACGCGCTCCCTTTCGGAAACTCTTTCACCATCTTGAAAATGTTTGCAAGGCAAGCACCTTGTGCCGCCCCGAACCAATCTCGAGGCACAAATTAAGATCGGAAAAAGGTACAAATTATCTTTTCCCGCTAAAAAGCGACGAATGTTTGGCAAAAAACTAAACCGGTTCAGGTTCAGAGAAAACTGATCTTTCAATTTGTTTCGCCGCTTTTGCGGGGAATAAAGGAGCTGATGAACATCTGCCCGTCTGGGGTGCGTCCACTCAACGTCGATCGACATCGGCGGGTTTCGAAAGGCTCGATATCGCTTACATAATTATCATTTTTTTTAGCATGCATTAAAACATGCGTCCTCCGCGGAATCCTTCCTGGATGGTCAGTTTGATGCACTTTCCACGGTGCCTTCCAAGTTACTTTTGATTTCTTTCCTACCCGGTACGAGGGGGGGAGGGTTTCATCATCATCGCCAGGTGTTGCACGAAGTGCGCATCGCATTATTATGAGGTGCACACGATCGTAAAGGATTTGCTTCCACGAACATCTTGTTTCACATTTCACTTCCCCCATTTCGGGGGACATTCGAACCGCGCTCCGTAAAAGGCGAAGTGAACGAGCTTGCTTGGGTTGAAACAATCCCCGGTTTTCAGTTGTGTCGATTGCATTTATGTGCCTTTTTTGCAAGCTTTCAACTTGCATTTCAAAGTATAACTTTCGAACTAAAATCGTGCTGGAATGGAGGAAAAAACCATTCCTACAAATCCCCAATTCAATACCGTAAAACAAAGCCACCCTTTGAAGGGGATGAAGTTCTTTTTTGATGTCCGGTGTTCAGGTTCACTGCTTTACTGTTGAACCGGTGTGACTCCATTTAGAGATCGAACTCCTTCTCGGGCAGCAGGTGCTACAGTTTGAGAGCGTTTCGGTTTCAAGCGGTGAAGTTTCTTCGCATGTTTGCTTTCGGTTTACGATTGGCGGAGATTTTTCCTACGTTGCTCATGAAAGCAGGTGCACTTTGAAGATGAGGAAAAGAAAATATAATAACACTGAAAAGGTCAGATTTGGCATAAAAGAGTGACAAAAATAACAAATTATGAAGACAAATTTGTAGCAACACAAAAACAGAAAAAAATATTTATAATTCAAACAGAATATGTCATTTGCCTATTCGAGTAAATGAAAAATTTATCTTTGCTTCACAGAGTCGTAATCCATGCAAAGTAATCTCTTATGCATCCCATCCTCTGGAGGATTAGTTATGCAAATGTTCTTTTTTTAAACTCGCCGCGAACCCCTATTGAATTCTTTCTTTTGCAATCCGCGCATTACTGTCGAATGGTAATCCAAAGGATAAAACCATCCCCCCTCTTCTACCATCCACCCACTCCGTTTGCCTCGCACTTTGCATGCAACTGAAAGCCGATTTTGCAACAGCTTTTCCCCGTTTACTTACGTTCCATTTGCTTGCCTGCACTTGCATTGTTTGACTGCAGCTTTTTATGCAATATGCACCGACCGGTAGGCGGAATTTCCCGGGCGGGGAAAATGGCTCAGAAGCTCAGAAAATCGCATATTACCGTTATGCACCGTTGAGAATGTACAAACATTTTGCTCGATAGTGAATGGGTCTTTTTTTTCCTCAAAGGGATTCGTCTTCCCGGAAGACGAGCATTTGAAAGCATACGATGCACCGTGTTGCATGTTGCATTAGTTGCACTTTCTCTCTCCGTTCGACATGCGTTTATGTAACTGAGTGCAGATATTAATATATGTATTTTCTTTCATTTTTTCCCTGCAAATAGAACTGTTTCTCTACTTAACTATTTCTTAACATTTTGCTTATATTTTTGAAGAAAATGATTCTGTTCAAAACTGCAGTTTTTCACTCACGTTAAGAACGTCCCTTCGTCGATGTTAAGCATTGCCTGAGGACAAACGACCCGAACGAAGGATGGTCGTATGGAAGAAGCAACAGATGATCTGAACGGCAGCTGCCACCACCTTTTTTTTGTACCTCGGTTTTATTTTTTCAGCTTCCTTGCTTCATCTCTTGTTTCTTCTTTGATCTTGAGGACCAAAGCACTGCTTCTTCGCTTCAACTACTCGGATTAACGCTTGTTTTGATTTCAAGCTCTCGAAACTTCACAGACAACAGACAAACCATGTGGAGATGCAAGTTAAATTTTACCAGAATACGTGATATAAAACTTGCTTAAAAATACAAGCCACGCGACGAGACGGTCCTGTTCAAATATTGATCCTCGCATGTGAGCCAAGCGTATTCAAATAAATGTGCGTGCGACGCGAGAGAAATTTCGTTTGCGGCACAAGTGCGTTTGAAATGTGAGAATGATTGGTGTGAAGCGTGTAACTACATCGATAATGGACACAGTGCGGCGCATTTCACCCATTTGGTTTGATCTTTAATTACGTTTCCCACTGTGGAAATCCGACTCCCGCGCTTTGGATGCGCTTTTTAATCTCTTTAGTTCTGATAGTTCTTTTAACCAACGATCCCACGCACTCATTCGTCAAGGAAGGTTTGGTTTAATTTCAATCAATTTAAATAAATGTTATTTGAGAAAAATGTCGATTTAAATGAAAACAACGTGTTTGGTTGAAATGTAAAGACAGTCTACCTGTAAACTGTGTGAGTATTTTGCCAATCTTCACAGTTATTTATTTCAAATCCCCTTTTCTGAGTCTGTGGCCAGAAAATAGGAAAAAAGCAGGCTTTAACGATAATACAGGACACGGCTTCGTGACACGGTAACGTCCTGCGTCCCATATCTCAATCATATTTCAAAGGAATCGTTCCACATAAAAGCATAAAATTTCTATCCTCAACTACACCTAGTTTCGGTTTTGCTTAAAAACATTCAGAAGAGAGGAAAAAAAGGATCAACCCAAGGAAAAACCCACCAGATTTTTTTCTTTTCTTTAGCTCCCGATGCAATCAACCTTCCGTTTTGCTTCCAACCTCAATAGGAGAGTTTTGCTGTTGGCCCAAAGATTGGGCAGGGTTTTTGCCGAAGGCTGTAGGAAGACGACACGAGAATACATGCTTTGCTGGCGAATGCATTTTTACGCCCGATTGGATCTGCTAAGCAGCACGACGCGGAGTTTGAGGGAGTTTGAAAAGGCCTGTGTCCTTCTTTTATTCGGTTAGTTTCACCAACGAGTGGAACATCGAAAGAGATCCTTTCTAAGCTAACTCCAAAAGAAAGGTAGTTTGGTAGAGTGATAGGAAAACCGGACAGGAGCTCCGTTTCCTTGTGATGATTCGTCAAATATTTGATCTAATCGAGTACTCCTTTCCCAGTGCCGTTGGGCTGTGTTATTTGCTTGCAGTGGAGGAGATCGATTTTACTTTTCTGCCATACTCTTTTTTCCCCATCGTCACGCTACGCTCCATCGATGGTAAGCTGTGGAATTTTCTTTGGTTCGTTCGCCATTGACAAATTTCCGCTATAAATAGTACCGAGTGCTTCCTACAAACACCCTCCGGTTGGTAGTTGTCATGGCTGGCTGTCAATAGTGTAGTGTGGGCTGAACGTAACCATACGGATGGAGATCCCTAGACGGAGAATACAGTAAAAAAAAACACTGGAAAAAATACCCCGGATGGAAAACACAGCCCGAGTAAAGCAAACTCGAGCAAATCGAACGGCGCAAAAATACCAAAACATTGCGTTGAATGTACTCCACCGTACGGATGTCATTGTCCTGTTGCTTGTTGGGGGGCGTTTATGTAGAGCCTCATCGTACCCATGGGCGACTCATCGAGCCGATACATCGCAGTTTATTGAAATGCTAATATTGACTTTCACTGAAACCGATCGCGCTTGCATGCGTTAGAAATGAAAGTAACATACAGGGTTTCGATCCACATAATGGAATGTTTCAATAGGTAGAGAGAATAATTCAAAAGCATAAGGGATATTTTCAATCGGTTGAGAGAACTTTGCAATCATATGGGGGAATGTGTCAGACAGGTAGTGGAATCGTGCATATCCACCGGGGGTTTTGCAACCCCTTTCGGGAGTGAGCTGCTAATTTCACAAAACTCATCGTTTGTATGCCAAAGAGTGATATAACTTTGGATAATTAAATATTTGAAAAACGTATAAGTTGTTTTCTACTAAACTACAACAATATTCTCCGATTTTTCTGCAATTTTTCCACTTTTTACGAGCGGTTCGGTCAATCAATCGATCCGCTGAGGATCGGTGTGATAACCGATGTGAGGTGCTCAACGTTTATCGTTCCAAATTCGTTGCTTGACACACGGGTATAAACTAGTGGATGCAAAAATCGAAAACACAAATTTCAATAAAATTAATAGACGACTAAAAATACATTGTGTAACTAATTTACTTTTCTTGCGTAAACGTACAGGGGTGGATTCCCTATACTATTGTTACAAAGTTCTCTCAACCGTTTGAAAATATCCACTGTGCGTTTAAAATGTTCTCCCTACCTATTGAAACATTCCATTATATGGATCGAAACTCTGTAAAGCATTCGTGTTCGTTGTCTGATTCCATGCTGGTTGTGGGTGTATAAGCTCATAAGTCACACCCACTCAGCGGTGTCTTATATAAGCTGATAACAGTTCTCTTCAGGAAAATTGGAAAACTTTTCTTTAAGCATTAAATTAATAAAACGGAATTAACGTACTTTTCTTGGTGCATTACTTTTCTTGAGTATCCATCCATCACGTTGTTGGAGTCTTTCGAGCAATCCTTTCATATTTCATCCACCAACGAAAAAGGATGGTCGTTGAATGAAGTAAAAAAGGTACTGCGAATGTGATACGATTTACCTTGTTGTTTTCCCGGTGCAAGGATTGCTTCGTCCTGAGGAAGAGCTCACCACCACGCACGGACGTGGGAAGGGACAAAGGCACCGAAACGCACATAAATTGCGATCGTAATAATTTATAAGATTTTACTGTCGGATCCTTTGATTTCGGATGTGATCCTTTTTTTTATTTTTCGTCTGCGTCCGCTTCCTTGTCCCTTTCGTTCGCTCGGACCAAGGATATGTGGGGCTATTTAGTGTGCGTACGTGAGTCGTGAGTCCTGTTTCAGTGGTCGTTTGCTGGCGAAAGTAGTGTGTGGTAGCCTCCGGACGTCCCTGAGGTACAATCTTGAACGAGTCTTGAGAATGTCCTTTCTGCAGCCTTTCCTTTCTGCCTGGGAACGGGTTCAGTTTCGGGGGGCGTGGAGCTGGTTATTTCGTTATCTTCGAAATCATGTGTCTTGAAAAAGGGCACATCGTAGTGACAGACGGGAGTCGCCGTGATTTCCAACCTCTTCAGCCAAGGATATTCCCAAAGGCAGCCAGCAGCGACCCAATCAAGCAGATACAATTAATTAGAAAATTTTATTGTTTTTCCCTAGACTTTCATCTCGGGTACGGACATCGATTTCCACCGATAAAACCGTTTTTTCCCACTCGCTGAACACATGTTTTCGTTACACTTTGCTCTCGTTCACATCGCCTCCGAAGGGTTTGCCTTTCAATTTTCTCGATTTTTCCTTCCCGGCCCGTTGTCGCAGCAGGTTTCGCTTTTTCCCGCTGTGGCCACTGAAGGAGACTGCGCATCAGGAAGCGTCGTGTTTCCGCCCCATACACCGGACATGCAGTGACATTTTAATGGCCAAGGGATGAGGCGGATCAAATTGCTCTCGAATTCTTTCGAAGATGCTTCCACACGGCGACGCCCTCGATGCAACTTTTCGGATGCAATTTTAAGCCACCACCACTACCGCAGGGAAACTTCCGAAAGAATATTCGGTCCCTCGGGTGGAACGAAGGACCGAATTTCGTATGCAGAGATCGAAACAAAAACCCTTCCCCCATTCCGGACTGAGTTCCTCCCCCGTTGTGCCGTAGGGAAGATGGAAAAAAGGATCCGTAAGGATTTAGGTGGTCACTTCTGTCTCGAACTTCCGAGTCGAGACGACTTGCCCCCCCGGTCGGGTGGAGAGATGGGTTTGGCATCGGTTGCATCCGGTCTCTGACCATGACGTTCGAGCGGAGCAAAAAGGGCACATGATTAATTGTTGTTTTGTGCTGCACGAGACATGCACTTGTAGAAAGCCACATTGACAAAAAAAACCGTCCGAAACGTAAACAACATAAAATACACATAAAATATTGCGACGATGCTTACGATGGAAAATTGATCACGTCTAAGGTTGAGTAGATTCCGTACTTTAGAACATTGAAGCTGTTAAGCCGTAGCTATTTCTTGAATAAAAATTCTTTTCGCAAATTAAATCAGTGACTGATGTACATATGGATCTACTATTCAATCATTCTTGTTATCTAAATATGGAACACCTAACCATATATCAAGAAAGTTCCTATAGCAATATGTAAAAGCTTAACCATCAGATACTTTCAGCTCCTCAATAACAAACTGGAGCCATTATCCTTTAAGACAGCATAATAGAAAAGGAATCTATCGAACTCCCAATAAGTGGAAGGATGGTTCATTAATCCTTGTTTTCTCCCAAAGTCCTCCCGCATTCAATCATTCATCCCCCTGTCAAGTATAAAAAGGTGGAGAATGGAAGGAAAAATCGTCGCTAGAATGAAATCGTACGAAATCTGATATATTGGCTTTTGATACCGAACAATCAAAGTCAGTTAATTTCGGGAGCATCCGACGCCTTCCGTAGAAGAATTAGTGTGGACGCTTGTAGATAAGAAAACTAGGAAGGACTGGGCATGTCTCATGTACCGTCCGCTCACCGATACCGGGTAATTATCTTGTTTCGGTTCCACTCGCCAACCATAACTCAAGTCGTTCGGAGTTATTTTGGGTTTGGTTTCGTTCGGAGAAAAGGGCAGAATCGCGCGGCGACGAATATCGGGAACCGATGCGACGACGCGGGACGCAAGCAGCAAACCGCAGCGCGCCAGAGAGTTCATAGTAATCTTCCCAGCATCATCATCTTCATCATCATTAACATCGGCAGCGTCGCGCGCTGCTACATCGATTCCCGGGACTTATTCGACCGAATACCCGGAGACCACCCAGATCGCGCTGGAAATTCGTCCTGCTGTGAAACCAACCATTTACCATTCCACAAATTTTGTGCTCTTTGAGGAATTCAGAATGCCTGAAGAAGATGTTTCCCGTCTTTGCCTTTTGTTTCAGCTGAATATGAATCGACTTGGTGCTTGAATCGGTCCAAACATTCCCGCTCCGAGGGCTTCGACTACTTGAACCTTGCAGCCGTCTCTAATGTCTTCGCAGTGATCCCGAAATGATTGTCCGAAAACAACCATCACAAGTGCCGGCAGAAGACTGCTGCACTCGGAGTGAAAATGCAAATCCCGGCATGTCGTGGCGGACCCGGAGCTCTGGCGACGATTGCGTTATGAAAATGTCAAGTGCTCCAGGGTCTCCGGCCATTGTCGGGCGCAGGGGCGGTTTTTGTGTCGGCAAAACTACAAATATTTGGACCTGTTAGCCTATAATTTATGCCTACGACCTACGCCCCGCTTGGGCGCCCTCAGCCCGTGTGTGTGGGCATCGAGAGCGTTCGGTCCGTCTGTCTCGATGTGCGGACTCGTCTGGGATTGGACCTTCTGCAATTAGCCAGACTCCGCAGGACACACCGTCCTTCACCGTCAGGGAGGCAATTTGTAGATCCTAGCCGTATTTCGTTTGCGCTTCAAATTTGCGACGCCTAACAAGCTTGCACGGAAGTTCCAGTGCGTGTCCAAATGTGTACCACTCCCTTACATCTACCGGATGTGCAACATCTTCGACAACTGACTTTTGCAGCACCAATTAGTGCTGCTCTTCGTCGATTCAGGGATAAAGATCCTCAAGAACTCATCGAAAAACGGGTGATAGAAGCGTTCAATTAAGTTCAAAACTATGTTTCTATGGGGTATTGGAACCGAACCGTGCACCGTTGGTTAATGTACCATTTCCGTTGACCTCAAGAGCCGTGAAGAGATAAAAAGTAGAGAACATGACCATCCCGGGATGCTTTTAGTCAGCGAAGGTTTCAAACGTTGAAAGACTGATATCTTTTCCGTCGCAACACTTAAAGTGTGACCCATTATTTGGAATTCATTGGTTTCTGTTCTATCTGTTCGACCTTCTGAAGAAGCAACCATTTTAATGTGTCTCTTTTTAACTCTTTTTCAGGTATATATCACCATCCAGAGCTGACGAAACAGATGTCCTTACAGTTCAGACTAGTCCAGAATGGAATTGGTAACAGTACACCTTCTTATCTGTTGTTTGAGACAACTCCAATATTTATTCTGAAAGTGAGATAGTTTTATACATTAGAAGTTAATCAATTGAAGTAAGAAATTTGGTCAATTACAGTACTTTCTTGCAAAGTTTTGCTTCGCTTACATTCTCTCTCGGTTTATGAAATCCTCTTCTGCTACAGTTTAGCCATGGATCCGGCGAAGTTGTTTCTCCTAATGACAGTCGCAATTAAAAGTTCGAAGAACACAGAATTCTCGAAAGTCGAAGTTGGCTTGAAGACGGTCCTCATTAATGTTTCGTAACGGTCATCGTATCGATCCGCATCATTGTGGTCAACTTTTAATCGTTTCTTGAAATTGTTTTATGTGGTTAGGCCTTTAATTTATGTAAAAATCATTTTTTAAACCTTTTGGTGTAGAAGTTCTTCGTTTTTTCCCTCGGAAGACAAAATTGAATTTGTTTTTGAGCTTACCAGATACATATTGCGACCAGCTCTAGTAACGACGACTAGCGATAAGTGAACCAGTTGAGAAGTTACTCCCCTTTTGCTGCGAATGACGCAAGCAAAAGTACGAGGGGGAACCTTTTGCGCTGCGTTGGAGAAAAGCTGGAAAACTTTCCATGTTATTCAAACAAAACCCAGGCCGTCGTTTCCCAAACACCCCGACACTCGGAAGCCTCGGAAAGGAGGAAGTCAGGCGGATTGTTACATAAAAATAACTTTAAACCATAAAAACAATTCCTGACTGATGTCGGACCCCGGTTTGGGATTGGGAACATTCCTTGCTTTCGCTTATCGCTCCTTTGGGGGTGTTCGTTTAATGCGGATGGAAACGGACTCTTCTCTCTTGGTACTTGCTCCCCCCTTCAATCCTGTTGCCAAAAAGGAAACCTGAAAGCAAAAGTGTGGTTGCTTTCTATTATAAGGGACGCATTTGCGGGGGATGAAATTCAGATATGAAAGATGGGCACGTTTTCGGTCTTCTGCCGAGGGGTTAAGTTTTCTTTTCCACATAATGAAGGTGTCTTCTTAGGCTGAGCAAACAGATGTACTTGCCACGCACACTCTTGGTTCCCTTTTCCACCCGTTTTTCAGACAGGATGATGTACTCCTGGCAAAGGAAAGGCTTCCTATTGGTATCCGCCACAAGAAACAAATCGACATCGGACCAGATTTTGATGAAAAAGCAGGCAGCTTGTGGCTTTTCCCCGGCCGATGTCTTCGATCCAGCTCCAAGTCGTAAAAATCCGCCCCGTTTCTGCCCGGAAGGAAGCCTAACGCCGCCCTACGGCAAACGGAAGTGCCACCCTTATTTATTACTTTCCATATCGAAAAACGACAAATTAAAGCCTCTATTGACGCAGGCTTGTCGATACGCGATGTTGTCGATCCAAAACCCGGCCGAGGGGGGGGCGAATGTTTGCGACAAACATAAGGAGCAGCCACCTTCCGCCCACCCCCGGGGCGAGAAAGGTCTTTGACTTCCCGCCCGCTCAAATGGTTTCTTGATGTATTTTCACTTCATCGAATCAATAATACGGCAGGCAGGCAACCGAAGTTCTATGTCTCTCTGCTGTAGGATTTTCTTGGCCCGCTGTTTGCTTTTACGACTACGCGACTCGTCGTTGCCGAAAGGTTACGATTTTCTTATTGATTTTACGCTTTTCTTTACTCTGTTTACCATCTGAAGCCGCTTCGGTGGAAGCTTTCCCTTAGAAACACTGATATTATTTTGCCTTTCGGTCGCGATTGATAACGTGACTTTTCGCTCGCATAACACCGTATCGTTTGCAGATGCGGGAAAAGGAGTTAGGGTGAAATGAGTATTTCGAATGGAAAATCATTACAATTTACGTCAACGCAAGCAACGCTTTGGGTAATTAATATTTTACTCGAAATCTTGAGAGACTAGTTTTACGAGTTTTAAAGAACGGAAACAATTTCAGTTTTTCTCAATATTGTGAAACATTTTGTCAATCATTATAGGGTTTAATAGCGAGAAAATAGTATGAAGAGTGAATTAAGAGGTTCAATAAAAGATGAGAGCGTTATATCTGGCACATTTCCTTCTTCCCGACTTTTGCACACGACAGGTCGTTTATATTTTCGCATAATTTACTTCATCTTTCAATTCAATTTTCTTTCCCTTTTGTTGGCTATTATTATTAGCTAGGATTCTTAACGTCGTGTACTTTCTTCCTACCGAATACCAACTCCATTCTAGCATGTCGTTACGGTGCTCTACGAAGCAACCCTCATGTTTCTTAGACGATTATGACATAGAATAAAATAGGTGCTGCTTCGGAAGGCCAAGGAAATATCCTTAATGTGTCTAGGTATTACTTGCTTCATCGAATTGGCAGGGACGTTAGGTCTTTAACTTTTAGAGACCTATCCGGGGTAAAAATATCCTCTTGTGGAAAGGTTTGATAGGAATTGTTCTTGTTGAAGTTCATTTCTATTTGGAAAGGTAGCCCTAGTTTCCCCCTTTTGCCATCACACCGAAACGCTCGAAGATTCCATGTTTGAGTTGAAACGTGTAAGATATTTTCCACTGTTAAATAACACCACACCCCGCTCTCTTCTCATGTAGTGTGGGGTAAAATGGGAAAATTACAACGAACCCAATTGGGGCACGAAAAGTGCCAGAACACCATCTTCTCGCCGATCCCCATTTAGCTCCGCTCCGGTTTTCCTTACCTGTGGATGCAGCGCTAAAGTGCGGTCTGCTAAAGGGGTTGAATGTCTGCGATTCACTTGCAAGCGAGATTTACCCGCCCAATGGGCCATGTGGCTCCTCGGCGTCCGACCCTCACGTACCCACTCCTGAAAGGGTTGTATTATTTTACATTTTAAATAAGAACTACATTTTCGCAGTCTTTTTCGCATGACAGCATTCTCCCGAGCATTGTCATAGAGACAATCCGGCTTCCAGACGGTGGAAAATAGAAAATTTCCTTCGTCCTGGTGTAAGTCGTCTCCTTTGTGCCACTGGGGGGTTTGTCTCCCAATTTTCTGCAGCTTCTCCAACGTCGTCTCCCGGTCGTCTGCGGATTTTATATTTGTGCGCATTAAAGTCTTGCCTCGGAAGGTTTTTTGCTAAGAATGTGTGAGGCGCCCGATTCTGACATGTTTTATGGTCGATCGTCGGTCGCGAAAAGCGGTCGCTTGCTGCACCTTAAGGGAGATAGGGGGAGCCGATGCAGTTGCTGGGAATTAAGCTGCTGAGAACGAGACGAGACATACGTCGCGGTCGGTAGATGGATAGCTAATCTCGAAATTGAATGCATTCTGTGTGCGGGGGATATATCTCGGCCATTTATTTAGCGTTCCATTTTTATGAACCACTCGAACTCCCTCCCCACGGAACGCCGGAAAGCGGTTTTTTTTGCTTGGGGGAGGAACCATTTTTCTTCTACGTGATCCTTACGTCCATTACGAGGCAATCACCTCGTGCACACACAGACTCATTTGCAAGTGTAATGATCCGTCCGGCAGGGTCATAACCATCGGAACTAATCCAACTAAGAGCCACCCAAGTCCCCTCCACCCACCCCTCGGGGTTTCTTTTTTTTCTTGGTGGAAGCTCATCGGAAAAGTGCAAAGAAACGACGGCTTTCGACGTATCGCGTAACTTCACTTACGCTCGCTCGCCAACCGGGCTGCAATGCATTAAGACCCCGCTAAATGCCTCCCTAATGCCTCCGAACAAGTGTTTCGTCGAGCCCTTATGGGTACACATTTCCCGCTTGTTTTTTTTTCTTCTTCCTTTTGGTTCGTTCCAGACAGCGAGCGTTACGCAACACGCGGAAAAAAAACACTGGTACAGTTCCGTGGTTCTGCTCGGAGAAAGTGTTCTCGAGCGGTATTTGCTTCCCGTTTCGTGTTTTTTCCCTTTTTTTTGTGGTTGTGAAAGCCACACACATTAAGGCAATTATAGGGCAACTGCTTTTCGTGACATAATTGTGCAGCGAAGTGGATTGATGATGGAAATGTAACGCCAATGCGTTACAACCCCCCCGTTCATGTGGAATTAAAACTCGAAATGAGTTGATTCTTGGCAACGAAAAAGAATTCTGGATCTACGATTTTTCCAACGTCGAGTAAAATCTCACCTCTTAGGGGGGAGGAAAATTTGGTCGACGACATTCGAAACACTTCACGTGTACGCCTTCCCAAGCGTGACGTTGGCCGTTGCCATGGATTACCCATCGCCGTCGGGGATAGTCGGGACGTGCGTGTGTGTGTGAGTCGCTTTTCCAGCGACGATTTTCTTTGTCTGGTGCAGTGCTCCCCGGGTCACTTTTCCCCCCTGATGCCGGGTGCCGCCACCGCCGCTCCTGTTGATCTGTTTTCTTTCCCACTCGTTCTGGAGCGTTTCTCTCTCCCGTTCCAACTCCACACGTTTCCGACGACGTTGAAGACGGAGATGGTTTGTGACGCGCATCCACTGGCCATTTTTCGACCTTTTCACCATCTCCATCTTTGCCTCGCTCTACCTTTGTTTCTCCGTTCGCCGTGTGTTCATTTTCCTGTGTTGGATTCTGAAACATCCCTTTCGAAAAACTGTCGTTTTGTACAAGAAAAAAAAACCCTCCATCATGGTCTCTCCTCGACGGGAGTTTTCTCTCTTCCTTCGTGTTCTCTCTCTCCCGACATGTTTCCTTTTTTTTTGTCCAACCGTCGTTTCGTCCTTCGTTCGGTTGGCGGTTTGTGTGCGGTTATGTTTTCCCTTGGCTTGGCGTACGCTACGGGGTTTTCCAAGCAAGCCACGCGACCAACCGACCGAAAAGGATACCCTACCTTTCACGCACACACACACAGGCGGAGAAATCCTTTTTGGACGGAAAACACACACACCAACGAAGGGATGGCATATTGACACGAACCGTTCGTTCTATTCCCTGCTTCGGTTGGACGAGTTCGAGTCGAGAGCAGCATGTCTTTTTCTCTCCCTCTCTCGCTGGCGAAGACAGGCACTTCTGCTGCTGCTGCTGCTGCGTTCAACTTCTTGGTCGGGGTTAGTTGTAATTCGGACGGACGCAAGTCAAGACGCGTGTCAAGACAATCGGCGCACGAGAACCTCTTCTCTTTTCTTGTAAATCGCGTAATTTTGGGTCGAACAAAGCAAAACCGGGCGGGGAAGGAAAGTGTGCCTCTCGTGCCCCGAAAGGGTTTTAGGCGAAAGGAGGCCCCCATCCCACCTTCCATTTCTCCCACAGTGCGTGAGTAGTACACAAGGTGGTAGTAGTATTAAGTAGTGACGGTGAAGCGAATCGCAAGGACGTCGCGTGGCAACGGGGGGAAAATTGTAACGATTAAATTGCCCGATAAGTTCTAGAGCACCGTGGGATTGTTGTCGGGTTTTTCCTTGCGTCTCCTAATAATAGTAGAAGCTATCGATCACCGGGTGCTAAAGAGAGTAAAAGAAAAATAGAGTGAGAGTGAGTGAGAGTGGTTGACTTTCGCAGTCCGAAGGTTGGCGTGTTTAATTTGCATAAAATAGTAATGAGTTATGTGGGGCGGTGTGTAGAATAAAACAAAGAGCTTTTCGTCCGATCCTCCGAAAGCCATCCCCGGAAAGCTTCCGTAGTGGAAAGTGTTGTGTAATGTTGTGGTGATAAGCGCAATAGAAGAAGAAGAGTTCAAACACGGCAAGTGGAGTAAAAGTATTGTGTGATAAACATTGGGAAAGAATAAAACATTTTTATTCAAACGTCATAAGGCTATAAGGCGAGGCGTCGGCCTTATCCTTGTCCGAAGGAATTATTGGTGTGCTCCTGTGCGTCACTGTTGACGAGGGGAAGTTTTGTCCCCCCCTGGGAGTGTTAAAAAGGATACCGTCACACCACACGCCGGTCAGGAGGAAAACACCCACACGAGATGGGAGCGAGAAGATAAATCGGTGAAGTGGAAAGCGAAAGCACTGATAACACACGGACGGACTAGCCGTCGAAAGCAAACACACGCACAAACGAACACTTACACACACAAACACACACCAAGCATCGAGTGGGAGGCAGGCGCGTCAGTCCGTCCGCCACCCCCTCCCCATACCAGCCAGCATCATCGCGTACCCACGAGACAACCGTCAACAACGGGCAGCGGCCGCCAACGGCATCGGCACCAACACCACCACCGAGGAGATGTTGCTATTTCAGATACTAAAGTATTGATTTTCATCTCCCCCTCGTACTTTTCATTTAGTTTTGCTAAAAACCTCCCTTCATGCGACGAAAAAAGAAAAACCGTATAAAGTCTCATACACACGCACACTTGCCTATTAGGTTCGTCCTCGCCACCCAACTCCTCGCACCCATACAACCGCATAACGGGCAGCATCAGTAGCATAGATGTACGCACATAATACACCCCCAGAGGTGTGCGCACATGCGAAGACTCCATTTGCACAAAACGCCGACTGTTTGTTATCCTTTTGCCCCAAAAGCGACTCTTTTTTTGTTCGGTTGCTGCTGCTGCAAATGTGTCTGTGACTATCGCATTTAAGGATGAAAAATATTGCGTGTGTGTGTGTTTTTTTTTAATTTTGTGACGTTACTTCAATATTTAGCGTTTGTGTGTGTTTGCTTTCATGTTAGTTTCATGTTTTTTTTTTTACTATGTTGCAATCTTTGTAATTGTGTGTTTTGTTTTTGCGTAGATTTGCTTTTACGATTTTTGTTTTGCTGCAAAGAACATTTGAACTTTGGTTTTGTATCTCAACCGTGTGCTTATGTTTATTAATTACGTTATTTTTTACAGCTTCAGCAACATTACCTTTGTTTTTGCCAAGTATACCCCGTGTTAGTGTGTGTTTTAGAGCAATAGAGCGGAAAGAATCACTATTAACAGACTTCATTCGCAATGGAAGGTTAATTAGACAATTCTTCCGAACAGTGCTTTGGTTTAGTTGTTCTGTTTTCCGTGTGTGTGTTTGTGTTTTGTTTACGTTTTGTGTGTTTAAAAATTCACCCAACAGCACCATGATCATTTGTATCTCCGGATTCATTATCGGTGGAAGGTAGTTTTCTTTTATTTTTTTGCTATTGTTTTTATTTCTTTTTACACGCCACATTTATTTTACAGCATTTTATACTTCTTTCTTCGATATTGCCGTCCCCTCGAGAGAATGTTCTTGGCGTTTTTTATTTAATGGTTGACTTCATTCTGTTAATTTGCCCCCCCTCGTTCCTTAATTCAGCGACCCAATGGCACACATTAACACTTTACACTTGCGTGGACGGCCATTGCTCGCATTAGCTGCTTTCCACCTGAGAGCTTTCCATGAAAAAGTTCTTCACCAAAGTACGTAAAAGTACGGACCGTGAGACTGAATATGGTGCAGAGGGTTTGCCGTATTTTCTCGCCTTTTTTCAGTTCGACGCACAACCCAGCTGGATTAAAAACACTTCATGAGGGCACGCGTGTTCGTGTGGAAGAGCTTCACGGGTTTATGATGGTTTTTTTAAGTCCTTTAAGGGACGCTCCTTTCCTGTCGAATTAAATGAAGAGCATTAAAAAAAAGGCCGACCTCACTGAACTCGTGCGTATTAACATATTTTAAAACAAACTTTCAACGTGCGCACAACGTATGAGAGTGGAAAACTGAATATACACACACAGAAGAAAAAAAAACTTTATGGGAAACAATAACTCGTGCGCTTCGGGGCAAATAAATGTAGTTTCCCTTTTTCCACCTTTGCCCCCGTCGGGTTCTTATACCATTTGGGATTCTCCTGCCTGCGGGCAACATGATCACCCTATCTAGGGAAACTCAATTTTCATAATTTTCATCCCACCCCTCCTCGCTTCACCTAGTTTCACCTGAAATGCTTCACCAAGGAAACGTTCGTTCTCGGGATTGTCCAAAAGTAAATCTGCCCAGTCACGCTAATAAGCGATCCGCCCGAAGCGGAGTATGTTTTCTCCCGTGGTGTTTGTGTGTGTGTGTGCGTCCATCATTTTCCGGAGTACCGGAAACGGATTTTCGGGGCCCCTAGAAATTCGCTCGTTCCCTCCGCCGCATCGTTATTTCCGTTTCAATTTCTGCGCTCTCTACCCCTTGGCATGTAAATTCCTCCATTCTGTTATGCAATTCCTGGCCCTTGGAAAGGGGGACTAAAAACCCTAGGAAACATTCCAAGAAAGCCTGCCAACGACAGTGAGTCGGGACGAAGGATAGGGAGTGCCTCCGCGGTGTATAAAAAGGTGACATTTGTGACAAGGGGACGCCTTTGGTGAC
This sequence comes from Anopheles coustani, assembly GCF_943734705.1. NCBI lineage: Eukaryota > Metazoa > Arthropoda > Insecta > Diptera > Culicidae > Anopheles > Anopheles coustani. The sequence goes on along the minus strand of NC_071288.1, from coordinate 94,110,975 downwards.
ACGATGTAATGGGGACATGATTTTCGGCAAACATAGAGAGGGCGTCCAGTAGGAGGATTGGGTTTCGGAAATGTAACTACAATGTTGAAAAAACAAGCTGACCTTTAGTCTGCTGATAGGAAAAAAGTATTGTTGTCTCATGATGAACGTCTCGTGACGTCTGGTGGGTGTCCACGACTCTCTATCACCATCCGAGCTCTGAAACACAGACGCAGCAAGGACTTGACCACTCGAAACACGCGCGTTTGTCCCATAAAATACGCCCCCTTGACTACACCCTTATGGCGCGTGTAATGTCCCCGAACGTCGAATGTCCAGACTGCAACAAAGCTCTCGGAAAAGGGAAAAACGAAATCATTCACTATGACGCGCTAGGGGCGTAAAGCAACCGATGAGGGACGAAAAAAAAGAACGCTGGTAAAATTATGACTGGCTTTTCCGTCGCGCCAGCGTTTGTGAACGTCGAATGTGTGGAGGCATCGCCGACATAACGCCCAGACAGTTGGAACCGGGAGCCAGTCCTCCTTCCATAACTAACGAGGGCTACGGCATGAACGCGCAAAACGCTCGTAAAATGGCAATGTAAAAGCATTAGCGAGTGGTCGCCCTGTTTTCCATCCCGTGGGGGGAAAAAGGGTTTTTCCACGGTGTGTTGTGGTTGTGTTGGTTTAATTTCCGTTTGACTGCATTTTTGCAAACTGACCAAATGAATTATCGCACCAAAAATCCTCCAGATTGTGTTAAATTGGATATACTGCTGGTTCTTTCCTTCGGCTTGAGTGTATTTTTAAAACGTTCAACTCATGACGCTCTTGCACCTGGTGCGGGTTTCCACCGAGTCGATGACCTGATGATTTCTTAACCAGCGGGTGGAAACATTTTTCATCGCTTCTTTCAACCGTTTGTGAACATCAGCTAAAGAACCTCATTGCATAAATTTTTTCTTTTCACATATGTCTTCCTCGGCGAGCCTGAAACATGATACACTTCTTCGTTTTCCACCCGGCGAAGAGGAAAAAAGCGGCGGCAGCGAAAGGGAAAATTATTTATTAATTCAAGCTTGGTTGATCAACTGGAAATATGGGATTGTTACTCTCCCTCGACGGGGTTTCGTCTCAATTGAGACGCCACCCAGTAAATCCATATTTAGTTCTACTTTGAACTTTTGATGATGATGGTTATCTCTCTCGGAATCAAAAGGAAAAACACACCCCGGGGTGCATTTCCCTCGCTTGGATCGGATTGAAATTTCTTCTTTTGAACCTTCGGAACCAGCTCCCTTTTATGGAATGTGTTTGTATAAAATGCTTGCATCATTACCTAGTTTTCGGTATGGACTTTGGCATAAGGAGCTATTTTTAGGAGTCCCTACCACACGGTGCATTTTCCTCCCGATTATGCCCTTAATTGCATTGCATGGTGTGGGGGAAGCAGCCGAGGGAAGTGATTCTTGTGAGGCGCAAGGGCATTTTATAACACATCAGAACATGTGTTTAGTGTTTTCATTAGCCTCTTTTTGGGCGCTTTTCTTGCCCAACCGTCTGTGCGCCCGCCCTAAAGTGCAGCGAGGCGTGTGGCGTCTTGAAGAACGAAGAAAAACGACCCGAACCGGAGATGAATGCGCCCGCTGTTGCTCATCCCATCGTGGTCCCATTTTTTTGAGACGGAACATTGCACTCGGAAGGGAACGTTGGAACAGTCTCTATCTGGAACGGTTTAGGGAACGTAAACAAATGTGCGACCGGCGAGCGTGAAGGAAAAACTCGCTTAGTTTCCACTTAATTTTGACGCGACGACGCGAAGCGGAGTTTTCGGGGAAGCGGCAGACGACGTCCATCTCAAATGTCTGTGAGCAGTCTGGCGAGGCGAGGATCGCGTCTTGCTTCCTCGGTTTTCCCGGCGGCTGTCTCGTGCAATAACCGCCTGTGGTGTGGTGCAGCTGCTTCTGTTCCCTGATATTTACAGTCCCATCCTCTGACCTCGTGTGGCATATGGTCAACGGCGAGACTCGGAGGGCAACGGCGCAGCAGGTAGTCCATCTGAATAAAAGAAAGGCAGCCACATACCACCACCACAGCAGCTGAGATTCATCTTCTTTGCCTTCCGCTGTCCATCTTTTCCTATACGAGGTTGGTTTTTCCTGGAAGGATTCGTTTCGTCGCGCGTATGGCGCGTGGCGTCGAGAGTAGCCTCTGGAGTCTGCCTGGATTAATATCGGGTTCCTCCGATCCGTGCTACCAACACTCGACTCGAGTTCGACTCTTTCCACTGAACGTCAACGTTGGGTGAAAGATTGCTTCTACTTCAACTTCCCGGCGAAAAATGGCTCGACTATCGATCGGCGAAAATCCCTACGTGCGTCATTCCAAACGAGCTTTTCCACCCCCGCAGAACACCCATCTCCGGAAGTGTGAAGAAAATTTCATTTAACCAACTTTTTCCACCCCACCCAACTCTCTCCCCCTAAGGGGACGAGGCGCAGAAAAGGGCACGCCGGAAAGATGGCCATCCATCGGAGGCAAAGATTAAGTTTTTCTCAACACTGCAGACAACGATCAACCAACCGGCCCTTTCGCTAAGGGAACGTGCTGAAATAGAAGCTGCTTGAATCCGACGAAAAAAGGAAGGAAAAACCTCTCGGAGAGAAAGAATGGTCAAAGATTTATCCCCGTCCGGTGGAGGAAAGTTTTCCAACTGCTTTTTCCAACTGCAAAATCGCTAGACAAAATGTAGTGTGAGCCGACACCAATACGCACCGGGAGTTGAAAACCATACGAACAAGAAGTACCATTGCTTTTCCTTCGATAAGTGCGCAAACATTCGTTTGGATGCATGAGTGTGTCCGTGTGGAAATAGTTTCGATTGAAGACGGCGAAGAAAACGAGAGCCTTGCGAAGCGGAAAACTTTCCTTAGGCAGGCCCATCTTCTGGGAAAACTTACCGCAAACTTTGCCTCATTGCGCTCCAGCTTTTCTCCCATTTTCCGACAGAAACGGTTCGAGGTGTGAACACACGTTATATGTCCCACGTGAGGCAAAGTGTTTCGGAAGGGCGACTTATCTTAGTTTTGTTTTGACACTTATGAAATGTTTTTCCACGCGCGTTCAAATAACATTCATGAGATTCCTTTCGAACCCTTCCGAAAGCTGTTCGGTTTGAGGTTTGTTCCGAAACAGGGAAAATATCAATCCTTTCCATTTCCGAACAAAACTCTCGTCATACATGATGCTCGCTTTAGGAGAACATTTATTTGCAATACACAGCTGATTTCTTGATTTTGCTTGCTTTTGCTTTTTCCAGACGCTATTTTCCGACGCGCTCAAGGATTATCTAGTATTACAACGTGTTACACTGTTTTCCAATTTAGAATAAATATTATAATCGTAGCCATTCTCTCCATAGATTGTGTGTTTTTCCCCCACGCCAGTCCCCTTTTTCTTGTCATGTCCTTGTCCTTCTAACGATGCAAACGCTTAGAGTGAAAAACTCGTTCTCCATACATTTATATTCCTTGTCTCGAGACGTTCCTTTGAGCGTTTGCGTCCGTCTGTCGCCTAGCGAAAACCAACCTATCCCTATCAGGCGTCACGGTTTGCATGCTTCGTCCGCATTATGTTCGCATTGTCACTTATAAAGCAGTCACGCAACTCAAAAATCATCCCCAGTCTTTCACAATCCCTCCGAGGGGCGAAGATTGCTTTCCTTTTACGCTTTCCTTTCTGCTAAATGGCAAAATCAATTCGCCTTCTTCGGAGAGTATGCTTTCAGCAAAAATCCTTCCGAACCGTTTTCCTTCACCTTTTCTTACACTTCCATTGTCCAGATGTCCTTTTTCCACTTCATTTGCTGACGGTGTCCGTTCTGTTGCCAACAACCTGGTGGTATCCTCACGGTTCCCTCCCCGGGGACAGATACGGCACATCGTCATGAAAGTCTGATTTAATTACATTGCATTTGTTCCTTCATGGACTGCTTTTCGGATCCCATTTCCCTTGCGCTCGTTTCTTTTGCCACTGCAGATATTTGAATTACCTGTCCTATCCTATCCCTTCCCGAAGGAAGTACCTCTGGCAAGATTGGACCGATGGGAAAGGATCCCTATTCCCGATTTTGCCCTTTTTCTTCTCCCGTGTGCAAAACAAAACATCTGCCCGATTTTCGTCCTCCTTTGCTTACACACCATCATTTCCCAGTTTGCCATTTTTCATGTTCACCTTTTCGTCTTGTGGTTCCACCATTTTAATCACCTTTTTCTCTCTCTCTTTTTATCTCTTTTTATCTCTCTTTTTTACGTTTTTATTTTTCGTTTTCATGTTGTGTGTTTGGTCCCGCGTTTTGTTTTCTTCTGTCACTGGACGCGATCACATCCCCTCCCACCGTGCATGATGATGGGTTCTCGAGTAGTTTCCCACAAAAAATCGATCGCCCGGCGCAGATCTACTCCACACACCATCACCATCCGAGCGGTGGCAGTGTTGCCAGCGCCAGTGGCAACAATGGCTTGTGCGGCTCGGTCGGTGGCAGCGGCGGCTCGTCCGCCGCCAGCTACGTGTACGTGCACCAGCAGCCCCAGCACCCGCACCAGCAGCAGCAGCTTTCCGCATCAGCACACCAGCAGCACTACGTGTCGCCGCAGCAGCTCACCTACCATCTGCACTCGGCCACCGGCGGCACCGGCAACAACGGCTACCACCATCACGGCTCGCACCAGAACATCGCGACACCGACGCTGCACAAGAAGGGCTCCATCCGCAGCAATGGCGATGTGCTGAAGCGGACACGTGTGCAAAATGCGTAAGTACCCCCCAACACCAACCAACCAACACACTGCGGGATCAACGGGACTCATTAGGAGGGTAAATTAAGATAAAAGCAACTGTTAATGAGCTCGAAACCACGAAGCGCTCGAACGTGTTCCCTCTCACTAGCTACTCATTCTCTTGTTTGGATGCCCCGGCCGATTAAGATCTGACCGGTTGATTGGCGTCCACACACCACGACGACTTTATTAAATTAAACACCCAGGTAAAAGGTGCGAGCTTTCGCCTTTTAGTGCGTTCTTCAACGAGGGCGTTTATAGTGGTTGCCAAAATTGCTCAACTTATGTTGGATTATGTCATAACACGACGCCGCTAATCGATAGAATCCAACGTTACGTGCTCTGAGGTGTTATGTAAAAGGTTCGGGAATGTGTGTTTGCCTCCGGTTCCGGTCGATTGAGCATCCTCGAAGAGCGGAAATGTCATCGAAGTACGTTGCCAAAAGTGTTACGTAATCGCATGGCCATCGTGGCGCCTGGAGCTATAGACACGGTACGGCCTTCTGCCTTCCCTACATAGACGTGACAAAAAGCTATCAGATTTGGAATGGTGGTTCACTAAAGTGTTAGCTATGGGAACCTTCCTTCGATGCGATCGTTATCTTTTGTGAATTACACGCTTTAGCTTTCAGAGGAAATGGCGCCTCAAAAGGCGATCAAACATTGTCCCGGTTGGTCTGACTTCCTGCATTTACTTTCCTTTTTTTTCCACCCCACACTAACACAATCGAAAGTGTCTCGTCGGTGGCGCCCAATGCAACAATGGATACTAATTACACCGTCTCTCGGGCCTTAGGAGAGGGGAGTGTTCTCTTCTCAGCGCTCGCAGCGGGCTGTAATTTATCACCCAGGCTCCGGGAGTGACAGACGACACTTTTGCGAAATCGTTGTCAACGTCGGGAGGCAACGACCTCGCACAAAACACAACCCCACACAACAGATACGGCCCAAAATGACAGACAATGCATTGCGGACACCATTGGTTCCTACCTCAATCCGTAGGTAAACGCTTTGTTCTATTGTTTTCCGGACAACTAGAAAGAGGACATTCATTCAACACTCTCCCGCGCGTAGAGCGACATCTGCCGGAGTGGTAGGGCAACTCGGGTGTTTGGCATTCTCCGCCGGAAGTAGTGGCTGTCGCCATGTTCCGTGGGCTTGCTTTAATTAAACTTCTCATGCACTGCTGGCTGTCCCGAGGAGGATGAGGAGGAGTGTTTTTGTCCAGTGAGTGTGATCCTCATTCGGGGAACTTAAGGGAAACCTAAGTGACACCGATGTTTGGTCGTTTGATGGCTGCCCGCCCTTTATTGGTGTCAGACTGGCGACGTCACCGTAGGCGTTCCAGTTCGTTCCAGCACAATCTGCACGACGAACCAACCTGACAACCCTCGCGAGGCGTCACCACCAACCAACCAGCACGCTGTCGTCAGCCAGTGTGAGTAAACACAAGTGCTGCTCTGGTGATAATGAAATGTTTTTGTTTTTCCTCCATCAAAATACGGAGAAGCACACAGTGGCCACAACAACAACAACAACAAAAAAAACCCCGTGTTCACGGAGACCCGTGAATCTGTTTTTTACAACACTATCTCTTTTCGGCACCCAACTCGTTTGAGTACCACGTACGCAAAATGTGTGGCCACTTCGGCGCTTCGGGTTGAATGATTTTTGTTAGCAACAACATCAAACCCGAAGTGTCCGCCGGAGATAAGTGAGGGATTCCTATTAGTGGCAGAGGACCGAACGCGGGGTTTTGGGGCGTCGTTGTTCAATAGCACATATTCTAACGAATGTGTTCAACACGCCACTCCAATCTGCGGAACACAACATGGCTGTGATAACACACGCGAACTCGCCGGTTCGGAGACCAATCTCCGAGTGTGTGTGTGTGTGTCTGTTTGCGTATCTCGGCCAGAACACACCGAACAGAGTGTGTTCACAAAATCTCTGCCCGTCGGCATCGCCATCACCATCACCGGGACACAACGGAGGCCCGAGTCCTCGAGTCCGTGGTGAAGGTGCTAAACGCTGGTCCGATGGTCGGCCTTTAACCGACCGGTAGGAGGAAGCTGCTGGGTACACCAGCTCACAATCTCTGTAGCCGTGGTGCCGGTCGGTGGCGGCGTCCTTCACGGAGTTCAGATTATTCGCGAGTGGTGGCTGCTCCAGATTTTTGCTGTCCAGTGTGTGTCGAATCGAATCTCTTTTCAGCACAACCTTCGATTTCTCCCGACAGTGGAATGTTTTTTTACAACAAAACCGTTTGATGCCTACGTGGCTATCAGTGTCGCGAGGGTTCTAGAGCTCTAGAGTGGGACACTTGTTTGTTTGTATCCTCTGTTTAACGTGATGAGTGCAAAACGATGTCGAAACAGGAATATCAGCTCTTAACATCGGCCACACGAAAGGTGGTGATCTCCTCGAAGTGAAGCAATTAAAAGTGTTGCACATATACGGTTTTGTTGTCCAATTGCGTTGTTTTCGCGTTGCCGCCTCAGACAACCACTCGACAGCGTTGTTCCAATTACCTTACCAAACGACGACCAAACGAGACGTCGAGTCAACGGAGCAAGAAGAAGTCATGCACAAACCCCCCACCGACGTCAGCCGATTAAAGGTAATTAAGTGTAGCTCTATCTAAAGTAAACTTAACGTCCAGCAGAAGTTGGTTGTGTGTGTTGGCTTAGAGCGGGACTAAGTGGCGGTACTGAGGTCTCTATCTCAGCAGGTCATGTGTAGGTAGTCTGGAGCAATATTGGCACAATTAACACCGCCGAGCATCTTCAAGGCCGACGTTTGTTATTCTTGCGTTAGTTCCGAGTTCTTGAGAAAAAGAAAGAGTATCTGAGGGGGGGGTCATTCGTTCTCTAGGGCGATGTTAGGAAATGGGACGAGTTGTGACAGATGACCGAATTCAGTGTGCCAATTTTGACAAAGATGGATGACCAAGGTTCCCAACTCGGGGGAGGTCACGTGCCTCTCCACTGTCAACACCTTCTGAGTGAGCAACCCTTCGGTGTCCGAATGATTTGTGTGTCAGACCAACCTTCTATCAACGGACAACGGGCTCTAGAGTTCGCACACCGAGACCGTCGATATATTGCCGCACATAAATCGTCCTGGAGAGTGGAAGATAGTAGCAGCACCAGCGAATGACATTCATTTTCTTTTATGGTCCGCCATTATGGTGTGGAAGGTCGTCGAAAATTGAAAATCCCCATTCCGTAAGAACGCAGTATGCTGTGAGGATGAACAATGAGGAGAAACTTTTCCACACACACACACACATACACTTACAAACACATTGTGGAAAGTGTATCCTGTCGACGTCGCCGTAACAACCCGTGCTGTAAAACGGAGGTCGTATATTAAAGTGGCAACTAATGAAATTCGATTCATTAGAGAAGAAGTCATGAAAAATTAATCGCACTTTAACAACCCCCACTTCCTGCGCGCGAATGTCACGACACATGGTGTGTGTTTGTGCGAGGAGAAAATTCCAAGTAACGCACCCCTCCCGGGTGGCGGGGGGGTTGTTGCCCACCGGAGGCGACAGTGTGAAGGTCGCACATGGCGCCGCGCCAACGACGGAGCTGTTTTTCTCCTCTTTTCTCGCGTGAATCTCCTTCGACACCTCGCACGGTGAGAAGGCTGTAAACAGCTGTGGCAGTGTCGGAGGAGGGCGAAAGCAGTGAACTTCATTTTTTCTGGAGGTCATAAAATGCGACAAATTTAGACCCGCCCGTGTTTTCCCCCTCGCCTTTTCCATGCTGGTGTATCTTTGTCCCCTCCCATCGGGAGAAAGAAAATGCCGCAAGGAAAAAAATATGGCGGCACGAAACACAAGACACTACCGGTCTGTGACTGAAACAAAGTCAAGAGTCAATAATGTCTCACAGTGGTGGCGTTTCAGAATCGTTCGTTTTTTCGTCGCTGTTGCGCTCTTTCACCGTGAGTTTTTATTGGAAGAAATTAACATCCATTAGGGTTGGAGGCAGGTTTGTTTTCTTCCCCCTTTTCTTCCCTCATTCTATTTTCGGTTCCCACACACGGTGAAGATGTGAAGAAAGTGTCGTTCCGATGGGGGGATGTGGGTGTTTGCATATTCCTGGCTCTTCATCAAAGCAACCATTTTTTCATATGCATGACGCCAAAAATGTCGCCGACTTCCTTTCTAAAAAGATCGATCGCCAACCCACACGGAAACAGTATTGGTTCCGTTTTATTGGCCCTCAGTTTGACACCCGGGCTTTGGAAAATTTAAATAAACCCGCTTTTCGATAGCTTTAACAACGGACACCATGTGTGTTAATTTGTTGTTCGGGAATTAGTTGTGTCTCACTCTCTCTCACCCGCAACATCCAATTTTGGTAGTGAAAGAAACTATTTGCTGCCGTCCATCACCTTTTCCGGGCTGCTTTGTTTTCCTATTTAATTAACTCCTGTCACTTCCTAAGGGTGGTGCACTCTCATATTTATGGAAGCATAATTTTTCCTCACCTGTCATTCGCTTTTGTTCATCGGAGGTCAGCCTTCAATCAACCCGCACGGACGTGTGTGTGCCCCTGGATGTGTCCACCGTGCTGTAGGAAGGATTGCCACAAATGTGTGTGTGTGTGGTTAGTTTTCAATTTAAATCAACATTCCCTTGGGGATGAGTTTTCCCTTCCATTGCGACGACATTCCACTTCTAATGGCTTTGTGAATGCATCTACTCGCAAGATGTCCTTGCCAGGTGAGAGAAGATGAGAAAATCTAATGCCATCATCAACGGATGAACGTTTCTAACGCACCATCCATCTTGTTGGCCGCATTCACTCTCGGTGAACACTGCACCGGGACGGCGTACTCATTTTTATTGAGTGATCTTCCGACCCCTTTCGGGCACGCATACCTTCAACCACTTCGTTCGAAAACCCTCCATCCACACGGGTTTTGTTTATACAGCAAGAGGTTTGAGAATGATGAGAATAAACGTTCCCTTTTCCCTCCCCGTGATTGTGTTCTAATGAACTCTTAAGAACGCGAGCCCAAAAGCGTGAGAATTGATCGACAATAACAAAATAAAACCCTTCCGAAATTATGATCCAATAAATAAATCTGGAAGCGAGGCTGCAATGTAGGTAGGAGTAGGAAAATCTGAATACCATTCCCTAAAACGATTTATGAGCTGGAACAAAACGCGTGTTGGTAGAAGCGTAGGGTGTGGGGGCTTAAGACAAACATTAGGATTTCTCACTTACTTACACTTCAGTCGGACGATGAAGGGAAAGCTAAAGAGGAAGGGAAAAACGGTGCGCCTATGTGTATGAGCGCAAGGTTTGGTGCATCTTCTTTACCGCCACAATTATTACCATCGAATCTTTTCACTCGACGCGGGGTGTAGCTATTAGTACACCTACCTTCCTTACCCTCTGGTAGTAGATAGACACCACCACCCCAAAAAAAACAACTCACCCACCCTCAAACACACACACGTACGTGTGTACGTGTGACCGAACGGTAGGAGGGAGGGGGAGAGGAGGGAGGGTGGTGATGTGAGATGCGCGCGGCCAACTTAGTAGTTCGCGGTTGCGCTTCAGTTCTTGTCGAACGGTCCGAACGTTCACTGTATCGTCACTCGCCAACGGACGGACGGACGGTTTGTTTTTTGGGCTCGGCTCAGTATTCGCGAATCGGTCCCGTTGTGTACTCGTGTATGTGTGTGTGCGTGTGTGTGTGCGCTAACGGAAGCCCGCATATCTTCCGGTCCGATCAGCGATCCCCGGCATGAGCGAGGGTGCATGTTGTACCCCGGAGTTGTTGTTCAGTTCGTTGCATTCCGGCGTTCCGACGTGTGCGCGTCCATAGCTTCCCCCCTCAGGCTACCCACATATTCACGCACGCACGGTCACGGTCCAGTTCAATTCCGCGAGCGGGTACACCTTGATTGGCGGGCATTAATCGAGGTGGCTCCCGAGGTGGCCCCGTGTTGTTGCCTTAAACACGTTTCTTATCGAAAATGCATCCAACAGTGTGTGCTTTATAACGGTGTCAAGGTGTTCTATAAACCGTGTTCACTTGGGTTTTAAAAATGTGTTAAATTTGTGAAACCAAAATCTCATAAACCCGAGGGTCGAAGAAGAGAGTCCCTCTTTCTTTATTAAAATAAATCATTTGAAGGTCGAAAACGTGCCAAACAGTGGCGAATTCTTCCCTTCTTCTTGTGGTTCGTCGGCATTTCGTTTTCTTTTGTACCTCGAACCCCCTGTTGAAGACCAAACGAGAGAGAGGAACCAACCAAAACCTGTCCTTTTTAGAGCAGTTTTACTACATCCGGTTGCACAAACGTCCGATCCGATATTTATCCTTTGTTCCTTCATTGAACCACTGCGCTGAGAAAAGCGGATCGAAACGAGAGTAAAAGACACACGAAAAACGGAAGTGAAATTTGAAAGGGAACAGAACATACACGGCAGGCAAGCAAAAAAAAAACAGCGGAAACGGAAATCTTCCACGGGAAGAAGGATACGCGACGACGTGCCTGTGGTGTGAAGTGATGCGAGTGTTTCGATCGGCCATAAAAGAAGGGAAACGAAAGGAAAACAAAATTGGAGTAAAAAGAGGCGCGAACGGTCGCGATGATGGAAAGCGCAGCTTCGTCAGCCGGTTTAAAAAGACCACAAATGTTCCGGGAGATGTATCGGGCGATAGAAAATGGGGAAAATCTTCCCAAAATCCGGCCGATGGTGGGATGATAAACAAACAATTTGTTTCGTTTGTGAAATCGTACGTCTTCGTACAAGTAGAAGAGTAGAGAGGGGGAAAAAAGATCGGAACGTTGCCCAAAAAGGCAACCACAGCGTGAAGGCAATGTCCGTCCGGTCTGTAAACATACACTCCGGTGGAAGGAGGAAGACGTTCCGAATTTTTATGTCGAAGAATGAAACCAACCAAACGGTTCGATGAGGAAAAAACCATCTCGCATCCGATAGAAAAAAAAAACACGTACGGACAACAGCTGCATTTGGCGATCTGATTTCATTTCGGCGCAGTTAACGATGTTTTTCCTTGGATGATAAAACAACAACCGCACTTGTTGTCGGATGTGTTGCAGTCTCTTTTGGAGGGAGAAGAACGCGACGTTATGATTTATATTGGTTAAGAAAAAAAACCCAGAAAGATTCCCCGTTTCGTAACGTCACTTGCTTCCAACTTCAAGTAGCTGGAATTCTCATGCAAAGAATATCAGATGAACTGGTTCTATGGACGTGCTTCTGTGGAGGGGCATCATCTCATGATGAGAACATAATTAAAAGTGCAATTAAAATGACGCTGATTTGATTTAATTTACGCCCTCAGCCTCCTCCAGCTCGGGTCGGCCGGTCGGCCTGGATTCTGGTGCGAATTCTTGCCAACCAAACCATAAACCACAGCAGCAGCTCTCGGCTACAGTGTGCCAATGGAATTGAGACTGGTTATTACACCTTCCAACAAACACGTACACCATACACCGTTTCATTCGGCTCGATCGAATGAGTCAACCATCAGTGACGACACCCGAAGGCCTGGGAAATTGCTCTGAATGCGAATTTTATATGGCTTTATATGATTGCATTCGGTGTTCAACTGATGGGAGATTCTGCGAGCTCCCGCCCCGTGTCGTGTACGTGTGTTGAAACAAACGGTGGTTGATGATGATGTATTCCATTGGTTGTGAGAACGTTTTATATTCCGAACAGTCAGAAAGCGACACAAGCTGCGGCTGGTTACCAAAGGAAAGGGAAAGGGCATTATTATGTAAATATATGTTTGCATAGAAGCGAGATTAGATGATCTCTTAATAGGTCATACGCATACTTACATTAGAAAAGGGGACGGAACGGTACGCAAACAGTCTTATTACCCTATCGCGTAAGATAATCCTCAAGTGATGTTGGGAAATCTGTTTACTCTCAGGGAGATAACAAAACCAGTCTTCATACTTGTCCATCCTCTGTTGTTAAAGGTTTGCCACCCGACGACTTTGCTAGTATTCGCACACCAACCAACTGTGTGTATCTTATCAACCGAACCTCAACCAACGTGAGCTTTCGATAAAGCCCTAAAACCTCTTCCCATTCCTTGGTCACGCGGAATTCCACCAGTACCTAAGTGCTATCAGGAACCTGCGTCCACGTTCCTTCCATCGTGTGTTTGTTTTTCAATGCCACGAGTTGTGGATATATTCGCCGCTTCTCTCGGTACGATAAAGAAAAACACTTGCGAATCGATAAAAAAGATACCGAAAAAACAACGCCATTGTGACTCACCAAAGTAAACCAACTGTGTTGAGGAGTGTTGTGGTTCAGGTTCAGGCCTCCTTATCACACCTGAGTGAGATAGTAGCGCCTGCCAGAAAATTCCAAACCGTCCGCTTATCGATCGCGTGTGCAATTTGTGTTTGCCTCGAACGCGATAAACGCGGAATCTCTGAGTCGGACATTCGACCCGTCGAAGGGTTTACTTCCAGTTCCAAGCCAAAGGCTAGCCCTCCAAGAGCAACCTGCTGCTTTCAGTCAGAAGAGGGCCTACCCTAATTCGGACACTGCGGACGGATTCCGGATGGACAGGTTGCCGTGGTAGACTTACCTGTTCCCATTTCCCAGTGATCTGAACGTGATCAAAACAAAAAGGAAACAGTCTCCGAGTTTGGGTCGCGCGACGTCACGCCGACGTGCCTAGGTGCAGGGTGACACAGATTGAATGGCGAACCGGGTGTAGAGAACGTGGAGTTCCTGCAGTCTGGATCTTGTCGACATTCGATCGCGGGTTCTCCGGAAGCGAAGTCCTCAACCTAACGCTCGCAGTTCACCGGAAACAACTTCCACCGCGTGCGTAGGGATTCTTGTGCTTAGGACCTAGTCCTAAGTCCTAAATCAACCTCTCGCGAGCGAGGAAGCGCACCCTCCAAAGTACGCTATCTCGATCGGAATCAGTTTACATCGACACCCGTATGTAAAAGAAGTGGCGTGGTGTCTTGTGTGTCGTATATGCGGGACGCATTGCCGTCCGCCATTGGTCTGGAGTTAGAGTGTCTGTGTTGTTGTCTCTTGCCTCGTCGCGGGGTTCAGGCAAGTTCGGTGTCGCCCACGAGCCATCATTAACCGTGTGTCTCTCGACAGTGTCGCACGCCCTCCGCTTCCGTGTTAGAGTGTTGTGAATTGTTACTATCAGAAACTCTCCTCCTCCGTGAAATCAGTGCGGACCCAATGTTGTGCGGTGTTGTGGTGGCGTTCCCCCGGTGAAACTCTCTCACGCAGCCAAGCCAAGTGCCATTTTTCACCCCCGGTTGGAACAATGCGTCCGGTTCGAAATCGAAAGTCATCATCCAGCGAGCAACGGAAACAATTTAAGTCCCCTGCGTCACCGATTGGCAAGCGGCAACAATGGCTCCGAACGACGAGGAGTCAACCGGACTGCTAGCCGATGGCGAGGTGTCACTCTCCGGAGGGGACAGTGGGATCGGGGGGGACACGGCCGGGGAGCCGGTTTCGGGCAGCGATGACGTGAGCGATGGGAATGAGGAGAGTTTTTCGTGCGACTGCGTGTGCTCCTGCTGCTGCAAGTGTCGGGAAAATGTGCCCACCTCCCCGGTCGTTGCCTTCCTCTCGCAGCAGTACTCCCGACTGCCTTCCCTCCATCCACCGACACCCCCAACGGTGACCTCCCAACGACATCCCCTCGATGGAACCGTACGATCGGTGGCCACGATCGAAACCGGAAGTGGCGATGGCACTGGGTCGCAATATTGGGCACGATCGACGTCCCGGTTGGACGAGGTGTCCACCGCCGCCGTCAAGCGGAACACCGACAATACGATGGCGGCCGTGGTGAGGCGTCGACGGAGGCTCAAACGACGTGCCAGATCCGGTGACTTTCAATCGCTTCAGCAGCTCAACACTCTGGACGCAGACGGTTCCCGCAGCAACAACGAGGATGGCGCAGAATCCAAACCGGTGGAACAAGCGTCCACCACGAGGAGTACCTCGGCTGCGACCGTGCGCAAGTTGGAGATCAAATTCGTATGGTAATTAAATTGGGGTTTGAATAAAGCTCACCGTCAAAGACAAATGGCAAGAGAGAGAAACGAAGAAAAAAAAAGGTGTGATGCCACAAATCATTGGAGTGTGTGGTGTGTTTGTGTATCGCGTAAATTGCTCAACGCCGCTCGAGCGCGTCCTAGACTAGATCTTAGATCTTCTGATTGGCGGCGAGATGGGTTGGTTCCTTAATGTCCCGCGATCGTTTGAGTGAGACCCAACCCGGGGACAGGAATTATTATTATTACAGACGTGTGTTCTGGTGTCGAAACAGGGCCATCTAAGAGTGCCGCGCCGTGCCATATCTTCCACCAGAGATTGCGCACACTATTTGGCCTCGGTGGCGTCTCGCATTCGTAATGTGGATCAAACTGAGGGGTCAACGAAACGCCATGCAGTACTACTTGTTATCTCCCTCGCTCCCTCGTACCGCGTTGTGCGTTGTGCTATTAAATTACTTCAGCTCTTAGGCGCTGCGTACACACACATGCGTGCACTCCCCGGTGTGTCATCTATTTATGAATATCTGCCCGACTTCTAGTGCGCCTCGAGGGACTAATTTGGAACAAGGGACAGATGACACGGTGCCCACCGTTTTTCCGGGGGTTTCTAGAGTTCCCTCCGGCTTACCGAGTATCTGAAGACTCCATCGACCGTAACTCAGATTACGCGAGATACAAAACGCTTATTGCTAAGCCTACTTCGTACCGTGCCCTAGAGGCTTCCTTAGAGTTTGTAGGAAACTTTCGGGGTTTCTAAAGTGGATATCCACACGGTTGGTCGGATAATATCTCTCGTAGCTTGTGGACGTGGTGTAGTTCTTTTGAGGTGGTTAGGCTACGGCTTCCGCGGGAAATCCATACACTGAGGGTGATTGCGTTGTGTTTTGAAATAATATACACACGACAGCTCGCGACCTTCTAATCATCGTGCTCGAACTCGAGAATCATCTTGTAGGGGAAGAGAAGCCTACTATGACAAAGTTCAGACAAGTACTATTTCATAAACACGCATTCAGGCCAAATTCGTGGTGATCTACTCCGAATCAAATAGACTCCAAACTAATTGGAAAATATTTGTGGAATTATTGTTTAAAACCGTTGAAATAATAGCATATGACAGTTAGGCAACTTTCTCTCTTCTTCCATATAAGTTATTAATATTAACATAGACATTCCCGGTAATGGACTTGGCCGATATCCATTTTCTAACCGCCCTTTGGCCTTTAAACAAGAATTGGTAACTAAAAGATGGCACATTTGCAAAAAAGTAATCATGGTCCGTTAGTTGAACCCATTTGGAAACACACTCTCTTGTTTCTTGTTTCTTGAATGAATTCTCTTGACGTGTTTGAATTACTAATGGTCTCTACTGCGAATTACAGTTTTGTACTAACACTTTCATTCTTCTTCTTCTTTTCCTTTCCACGCTTCTGTAATCCGCATGTTTTCGGGTGGAAAATTGCACGCCCAATTGATATTACCGGCTTCATCCATCAAAAATGTTGCCCATCGTTCTTGAGGGAAGCATTTGTGTTTTTCTTTTCCAACCTAAAATTTATGATTCTCACATGAATGGATTGGGAACAGTTAGCAAAAACGAAGAAAAAAAAAATGGGGAGCAAATCCGAACCGAAGTACTCACGTTTTGTTCTACTTCTTCCCCGGAAAGGGGGGGGGGAGGCGGGAAACCATCGCCCTTGGGAAAGGTCGCTGGAAAAACGGATTTCGCTGACTTTAGCTAAACTATAATAAAGTGCGGGGTGCTAAACTCGTAAAATTTAACAGCACATCCCCCTTGTGGTCCGTTATTTATAGTGCGGATTCACAGTCCGTTAGGCACGCAAATACCTCAGACACATACACACATGAGCGACACCTGCAAGCGGTCGTTGGAGGCAAAATTAAAAAATTCGCTTTTCCCATCGTCAGTTCATTTTCATTGGTTTTTCCCTCCACCGAATTCCGGGGGTTGCGCCGCTTATTGAAGCATTTCTCTTTTTTCCATTGGCAGCCAAAAAAAAAAATCGTTGAGGCGAATCGGAAGAGTGTGTTAATTAAATTTTCGGAAACTCCGCGTTTGGCAGAAGATGGGAAGCTGGGAGGGGAGGGGGAAAGTCGGTTAATGATGGACGACGTCCGAACGGTGGCTAATAAATGTCCCTTGTGCGTTCGATGGTGGGGTCTCCAGGAAATGGATGGTGTGTCCAAAGTGAAACCGACAGTCTTCATCTTCAACTTCATCCCGGTTGATCTCATTCTGCGACGGAGGAGGATCGGGTACACCTCCCCCCCATTACTTATAATATTCCATAGATGACAGGTGATCCCACTTTTCCCCATATAGAGAAGGGTTCTTGAAGAGGATGCCAACCGATGGTGTAGCGGTAGCATTTCGGTCGGTCACTTTTGCCCCCCGTCGTTTGGACGAGGAGTTGGAACGGTTTAGCTCTAAATTTAGATACCCTTTCCAATGCAAGTGTTTGTCCACCGAGAGGGAGGAGGGAAAAAAAGGGTAGCGACATGATGAGATATGGCTTTTCCCCCCAACGCGAGCACTGGTTTTTCCCGAGCATTTCGGCTTAATTAATACGCAGTTCGCCGTCGGTAGTTGTCGCATAACCTCCGAACCGGGAATAGGTTTCTTGTGTGAGGGATCTACCCCGATATCGAGCTTTGTTGATATTCATTTCTCTCTCTCTCTCGCTTCTCTCGCCTTCAGGTATGAACTGTCGCAGGATCTGTTGGACAAGCAGATCGAACTGTTGGAGCGCAAGTACGGCGGAGTGAAGGCACGAAACGCGGCCCTTACGATTCAGCGCGCCTTCCGCCACTACACGATGGTGAAGAAGTTTGCCTCGATCACGGCGATGGCTAAGGCGGAGAAACGCATGAGCCGTAGGGTGCAGCAACAACAGCAGCAGCAGCAGCAGCAGCAAGGCGGTGAGCTGGACATGATCCATCACTCGCACCATCAGCTGGAGGATGGTCAGATCTATGCTACCGAGGACGGTACCATGGTTGGCCAGCAACGTGTCTGTGCGACGTAAGTTTTTCCGCTTCAGAAGTAACCACCACACACCGGGTGCTAATTCCTTTTCATTTCATTGTAGAATTTCTGCGACACCTCCCGGAACGTTGCATCATCGGGTAACGCCCGTTCGTTCGATGTCGCTACGGGAACGCCGTATGGATTCGAGCCCGATTCCACGCAGCCAATCCGGAACGGCCTCACCCGCACCGGCTCCCATCACCTCGTGGAGTCAGAGCCCAACCCAAATGGTCACGGGAACCGCATCCCAGCAACAACAGCAACAACAGCAACAGTACTCTCATCCACATGTCAACATCCTCCATCAACAGCAGGCGCAACTGCAGGCCGCACAACAAGCACAACTTGCCGCCGGTTACGGCTATGCACCGGTGGGTGTGTCCCCGTCGCCCCAGGCCTCGTTACAGCATGCGGCCGCCCTGCATCACCATCAGCAGCAGCAGCACCAGTACCAAAGTCAGTACGGATCGCAAGATTTGAACGTGAGCGGAGCGAGCAGTAGCTCCCAGCTGGACTCGACCGTGTCGTCGATGAACCTGTCGTGGAACTCGCAGACGGCCAGCACGCACCAAAGCCCGTACACGCCGCACTACACGGCCGCCCAGATCTACATGCGCCCGCGCGGTATCGGAATCGGCAGCTCGGGTGGCAGCAGCGGAAGCACGTCGAGCGCCAGTGGACGCAAAGTGCCGCCGGAGGTGCCGAAGCGCACGAGCAGCATCACGGGACCGGGAGGAGCGGGTCAGCACACACCCAGTCGTTCGCTGCGTCCGAACGGATTGTGCAAGACGGCGGAGAACGGAAGTCTCAGCTCGGTGCAGTCTTCCGGCAGCGATTCGTCGGCGTCGGCGGAACGTGGTCTCGCGGGGGTTAGCATTGGGCCGGAGATCGGCTCGGATCGGTCGAGTTCACCGCAGTGGAAGCGCAAGGGCCCCGGCAGCAGCCAGAGTGGAAGCATCCCGATGCTGCCGGCCCAATCGCCCGATCATATGCTGATGAGTGCAAGCAGCACGGAGGTGGCGCAGGTGGTGGTCGCTGGCAGATCCCTCTCGAGCACCTCGGTCACGACGGCCGGCGGTGTAACGGCGTCGACGGGTGGAGGCGTAAGTGCCAACGCCACCATCGCCAGCATCGAAAGTGAATGCCTCAGCTCGCACACGAGCGCCGCCCAGTACTCGATGGAACAGCACGATCAGATCGTCCACACGCCGACCAGCTACAAGGTGTCGGAGACAATCCGCAAGCGGCAGTACCGCGTCGGGCTGAACTTGTTCAACAAGAAACCGGAGCGCGGAATCACCTATCTCATCCGGAAGGGCTTCCTCGAGAACACACCGCAGGGCGTCGCCCGCTTCCTGATCTCGCGCAAGGGTCTCTCGCGGCAGATGATCGGCGAGTACCTGGGCAACCTGCAGAATCCGTTCAATATGGCGGTGCTGGACTGCTTCGCCGGCGAACTGGACCTGTCCGGCATGCAGGTCGATGTGGCGCTGCGCAAGTTCCAGGGCTACTTCCGGATGCCGGGTGAGGCGCAAAAGATCGAACGGTTGATGGAGGTGTTCTCGGCCCGCTACTGCCAGTGCAACAGTGACATCGTGTCGCGGCTACGCTCGCACGACACCGTGTTTGTGCTGGCGTTTGCCATCATCATGCTCAACACGGATCTGCACACGCCGAACCTGAAGCCGGAGCGGCGAATGCGGTGCGACGACTTCATCAAGAACCTGCGTGGCATCGACGATTGTCACGACATCGATCGGGACATGCTGAACGGCATCTATGAGCGGGTCAAGGCGAACGAGTTCAAACCCGGCTCCGATCACGTGACGCAGGTCATGAAGGTGCAGGCAACGATCGTAGGCAAGAAGCCGAACCTGGCGTTGCCCCACCGGCGGCTCGTGTGCTACTGTCGCCTGTACGAGATTCCGGACATCAACAAGAAGGAACGGCCGGGCGTACACCAGAGGGAGGTGTTCCTGTTCAACGATCTGCTCGTCATCACGAAGATCTTCAGCAAGAAGAAGTCCTCCGTCACGTACACGTTCCGCAACAGCTATACGCTTTGTGGAATGGTCGTTACACTGCTCGATGTTCCAAGTAAGTAAAGGCAAACTATCAGGAGTGTCAGGAAGAGGAACTAATCCCGTTTTCTCTTCGTCCACTTTTAGACTATCAGTTCTGCATCCGCCTGTCGCAGAAGGTCGACGGCAAGGTGCTGGTAACGTTCAACGCTCGCAACGAGCACGACCGGTGCAAGTTCGCCGAGGATCTGCGCGAGTCGATCAGCGAGATGGACGAAATGGAGACGCTTCGCATCGAAGCCGAACTCGAGCGGCAGAAGTCGGCCCGCGGAACCCGTGCCAACAACAGCGAGAACCGCGACAGTGGCGTCGCCGACGTGGAGGTGTGCGCCGGCCAGTACCCGCCCGGCAGTGGTACGCTCGGTGCGCTGACCGGTGTCGGCGGGGTCTCGCCGAACGAGTGTGGACTCGCGCACACCCACAGCGAGGCGCAGCTGAAGCGCAGCGCCCTCAGCAACTCGCTCCTCGATATGCACGAACAATGTAAGTCATTCTGAACGGGCGGCGGGCGCGCGCGCTGGGAGGAGTTGTTAAGTACCTCGAAGAACTTCCGTCACGTTGCTACCTACCAAACACCACCACCAAACCAACCAGTACCTTGTACCACTACTGCTACCACCTACTACTTCACCTACGAACTCCATCCATACCCCCCGAACTTCTCCATCCTTGCATCCGTTCACTTCCGCAACCCACCACGGGAAGGAACAACAACCTGCACAGTTTCGTTACATTTCGGTTACTTCCGTTTGCTTTTACAACGAGGGAGCGAGAGAGAGGTAGTGCGTACCGACGTGTTTTTAGGTTATGTTTTTTTTGTTACTTTGCGCCAACACGTTTGCCCACGCTTTTTTCCTAGCAGGCTTAGACAAACCATTCTCTCTCCCTGCAGTTGTTGATTGTTCTCGTTATTCGTTTGTGCTGCGTAACGCTTCTCTGTCATAAAGAGCTTCCGCAAAGTTAGTTCGTGCTGCACAAGCAAAACAAAAAGGCACACGGAATGAGTTTATCAAATCATTTCAAAATCCCCCAGAACTAGACACTACTATCATCAGTTTCTCATTGTTGTGTTTGCTTACACTCATTTGCTTGCACTTGGAGGAACAACCCCCAAACGAAAATGAAATACAAGGATTCGTTGAAATACATCGTTTTTTACAAAAGGCAAAACAAGGGTTTGATGAAGGAACGTAGGGATGTTGCATCGTTCATCGAATAAAGTTAGGTTTACGGAAACGGTTTCAACAAGCGCGTAGAATGAAGGTCCATGGTGCACAGCAATTTTGTGATAAATATCTATTCCCTACTTAAGTAGTACATAACCTATACTAAGTAAGGATAATTCCGTTCCAACAAGGTGCCAAAAAGCAAGAAAACTTTCCTCCATCCTTCTGTAATGTAGGACTGGCAGAGATGTTTGTGAACGTAGTTACCATTGGAAAGATGGCGGTCTTATAAGTAATACCGTATTTGGGAGAGATTATTCCAAGTGAAAAGGTCCTGCTATAGCAATGGCTTTTCAAAAAAGCGAACTACGACGATCGAGCGATCATCGTGAAATTGTGATATCAACCAATAGTGAGGTAAGAAGGAAAGCGTAGCCTAAACCAGGAAATGAAGAACGAATCCCCTACTTGGTTCCGACTTTAGTAAGTCCCTCCTCGGAATGAACAACCTCTACAACATTCCTGTCTTTTGGGTCGATGGGTTTTTGTGTTGTACTATGTTTTCTTTTATAAAATTTGCTAACATAACTGTGCATACTCCTTTAACCAACCAACTGTGAGGCAAGACTTAACAAAAGCCCCCATTCCCCCCGCTCGTGTACCATTTCTTCTCTGTCCTTTCCCCCCCCGTCCTTCGCCACGGCTTTTTCGCCAGTTCCATTTTCATCCTTCATCCTAAAAACGATAAAATAATATACTCACCTACTACTGACGACTCGCGCCGCAAGTCATTTTTATGCATTCATCATTCATCATCATTGGGCAAGCATCATTTCACCACAGCGCTGTTTTTTCTTCTTTTCTTTTCGTTTCGTTTCTCTCTTTTTTCTCTCGTGACCGTTCTTGTGAAAACCTTTCTTGTGTGTCTTGTGTCTTGAAAAAAAAAACTCTACCGCAAATCGCCGCGCAAAATTTGCATCCATCGTTTAGTTGGCAATGAAAAACCGCAACGCCGTGGTAGCGTCGGCTCGTTAGATAGTGGAATGTCGATATCATTTCAATCCACCTCCGCAAGCACTGGCTCACGTAGCGATATCAAAGTACGAATGCTCCCGCATAGCAACACCTCCGGTCAGATAATCATGCATGCCGGGCAGCATCCCGCTGCCCTCATGGGTGCCATCTATCATCAGCAAATCCATCACCATCAACAGCACCAGCAGTCGCAGCAGGCGTCGCAGCACCATCATCATCTGCATCCGGCGGTGGCCCCTTCCACCGGAGTGATCGTTTCGGTGGGTCCATCGGTGTCCTCTCAGCAGGCAGCGGCAGCACCACCGGCTACTACCAACCTGCACCATCCGCATACTGCTGGTCCTGGTCCTATGATGTCGCAGCATCCGCATCAGCATCCGCACCCGCACCAGCTCCTGAACAACGGCAACATCACCGGGGCCGCAGTGACCACTACCACCATCATCCCGAGCAACAGCAGCAGCAACAGCAACAGCAGTGGAGCTATACGGCGCGAGCGGAAACCCTCCCGTACCGAAGATGCCGCTACGGTAGCAGCTCTAACAGCCAGTGCGGGAGTCTCTAGCGGCACCTCGGCCCCGGGGGCCCCTCCCAGCGGCGCTGGTGCGCCCTCGACCGGCGGCAACTATGGTCGCTCGACGGAAGTCTAAGCGAAGCGCAACTGAAGCAGCAACAGCCTGAGCAGATCGTTGCCATGGAGTCGTTCTCCACCACCGTCTCAACGGCCACCTTGATCGATATACGTTAAGCTGCTAAGGAATGCGACTCGCATCAACAGGAGTACTTTAAATTTCACCTTCCTCCAGAGCCTCCTTTGGAGCAGCTGTATTTTATATTTGTTGTATCATTTTATGTGTACGATTGTTTGATTGTTTTTCCTTTTTTTGTAAATACTAGTTCGTAGAGCGAAGAACGTGTTTCGATTAAGAGAATCTCTTCGGAAGGTGCCCGAAGTGTGTGAGAAGAAGAAATGTTTGTTCTATTTCTCAAAAACAAATCCCTCCAAAGGAAATGATTCGAATGAGGAAATGAAATTTGAAGCTCCCTGTTGATCGCAAAACGGGAAACGTTAGCCTTAGAAGTAAAAAAATCGATCAACGGTGACAAGAAGTGGCCGTGGTGTGGGTTGCGAATGGGTTTGCCCCTCTTCTACAGAACCTTTCGTTTACAACATCCTGCCATTTACCAACATCCTTCGTTTCTTAAGGATAACACAACAAAAATAAGAGAAAAAACACACGTATCCGTTCGGAAACCATCTAGATGTAGCCAATGATTTGTGAAGAGCGTTGGATTATTTGTTTCAGTTCCCTTTCTCTCGTTTAGAGCCTAGAATAGAAAAGGAATGCCAGTAGAGTACTTTTGTTTGAAATTTTTCTTCGTTTGTCACACTGGTCACCCGCAACCAACAAACCACCAATCTTTGTGCATGGGGGTTTTCTCCTTCACTCAGTTCTAGTTCCTTTAGTTGGTAACAGCAAAAAAATACAATACAGCGTGTTTAAGTGAATGGAGGAAATAGAATCGGTAGAATTACATGCGATGATGCAAAATCATACAAAAAAATACTTGCAAGTAATATGCGACGGACTTCACTTGCAAACCATAAGAAGGCCGTTCACTTCCCCCGCGATGAAAAAACGATAGAAATTATCTTCCCCGTGCCCATCTTTACTCTACCCACAATCACCACAATCATTCCTTCCGTTCAATCGTGTAAATATAGTCGAACTATAGTCGCGCGCCCCATCATTTACCGCTGAAAAACTAGCTAAACATGTTACTACCGCTAAACGGAATATTACTACTACCACCACTACTACTATTTCTACTACTGTTACTACCACAAACTGCTGCTACTACTAGCGTGCCATCTTTTTAAAAAAGCAAAAGCCAAACATCATCTCGCTTCTGGTTCAACATTTCATCAAAATTATGTTATTTCAACAATCGGCTTGTAATTGCTCCGGGGATCGAATGGTGGCAGTTGGAGGAGCATGTCCTTCTATGTGTGTGTGTGTGTATGTTTGTATGAGTGTATGTCCCATACTCACCCTCTTCTTCCGCCGGGGGGAGAGACCTCGGGCTCCATTTACCTAATGCTTTGCATCTGGGTCTGCAAACCTTACATCACGCTACAACCGAAAAAGAACAACGGGACAAACACCCCGGACCAAGTGGAAAACGTGGAAGGGGGGAGGGAAACAAATCGTCAACATTCATCGAAGTCCGTTTTCTTGTCTTGAAAGTCTTGAATACACAATACAATAAGCACACTAGGGAATGTGGAAGGAACTTGAGGAAATGATAACGGAGGAGTTGATTAAAACTATACTAAGAAACGGAATGCCCTGTATAATTTGTGTACCATATTTAAACACACCAGCGTCCGACGGATATGGTCCGACGTGTGGTTGTCTAGTATTTTTACGTTTCTAAGAAGCATCTTCCCTCTCGGTGTGCGTGTGCATGTGTGTGTGTGCGTGTGAGTTTGTGAATTTATGGGAAGGAGGAAGAAGAACAAGTGCCCCGCGAAAGGATGGGGAACAGGTGTCCTCGAACGGGGGGATCGCGAATCGAATTGATTGACCAAAAAAAAACAGTAAACCAAGGAGAGAGAAATTAAGAAGTTGGACACAAAAGGTATGAGGATGTGTAGAGGACGATTCCATTGCACGATACACGATGGAAGTGAGAGAAGGGGGTCGTAGGGTGGGTTTGGGTGTGGTTCATCACAAAATATGGAATGGGGGGGGGGGGAAAGGATAAGGAACAAAAAAAACACACACAGAACGGTGTAGACGAGTACACGGATGACGGAAATACAAGTAATCTAGTCCTGTTCAAACATATAAACGTAAAACAATAATGAAGGTAAATACTAAGATGGAAGTGGGGTTACGAACTTAAAGAATAAACGAAAAATAATGAAAAATAAAAGTACACCTCTCTCACACACACCCCCCGCAGCAAAACACACAAATATACATAAAAGAAAAAAAAACATCACCGTAAATAATTCTAGTGTACTACAAAACAGCAAACAACCACCCACAACAAAAAAAACCAAGGTTAATGTTCGTAAGTGTATTCAAACAAAGTCTAGTGATAAATCAAACACAAACCTAAATTTCGAAGTGTCTAAGGCCCCAAGGCAAGGAGTCGCCTGGTCCGCGAAGATTCCCTTGAACAATAATTGGATCGACCGGAGGAACGGTGACGGAGGAATGGAATTTAAGCTCGTATTAATGATGTTCATGATGATTCTGCAGACTGCGAGAAAATAAAAACCATAACAAAAACCAACTTCCCACTAGTTTGTGTTGATTATTTCATTGTACAACTAGCGAAAGAAATTAATGGAATCTAATATATAAAAGTCAACGTTGTCTATATTTATACTTATCATTTGTTTATACAGGCGGATGTCGACACCCCAACGAGGAATTTTGGCGTTATTTTGGGGCCGTAAAAGAATTCGCTTCACAACTGCCCGCTCTTCTTTTCAGGATTCTTTTACCCCTTCTTTTGCAGCAGATTTCCTATGCAATCTAGGCGTAAACCGACTTCTGAAAAGAAGTGTAAAACAATTCTGTTTACACTCGCGGCTTTTAAACAATCGGAAAAAATTGCGTGTCCTTTTCATGCAAGTTTGTAAAGAAAACTGCAGATTTTTGTTTAAAATTTTGAAAAACCTAGCATGCAAGTGATTAAAAAATTGGAAAAAATGCATGCCACTTGCATGCAACTTGCATGCAAGTTTTTCCGAATGTTTTTTTCTGGAGCACTTCCGGGAAAACTTGCATGCAAGCCCTAAGAAAGTGGACAAAAGTTGCATGCAAGTTGCATTAATTTTTTACGAAAATTACACGTCAAAAAACACGAATGCAATAAAATAAATGAATGCATAAAATACGGTAAGTATTTTTCTCGAGCTGCAGGTTAATAAGCGATTGATTGCATTCAATTATCAAAAAACCAATTTAAATGTGATCCCAATACCATTCCACAGTCATGACGATAAGATTCGTAAGGTTTTGCGCAACCTCCGCTACGCATCTGCGATCCTGGTATGAAAAAGGTCCCGAAATCGAAATCGCGAGCACGGAAAACGATCCAAAAACGAACCAGTTCGGTCGGCTGGATACCAGGGTCGCAGGAACAGCAAGAGCATGGCAAAGGTTTATACAACCTTCTTCTCAAGGTGGGATTCCGTCGTCTCACAAAAGGTCCCGCAATCGCACGGAAAACGAACCAGCTCGGTCGCTTTTGTAACAAGGAAGTAGCCCAATCTGCAAGGTCTGGCTTAAAAGACCGATTGACTCAATTTACAATACAGGGTTGAGGAGTTTGAATGGTTTTTACTGCACTTGGCTTCTGCTTGTGTCCGTGTAGTTACATACTGTCAAGCGGGATTTAAGTGCATTTCGTGTAAATTTCAATCTGGTTTAGGAGGTTCTTATTTTTCTTCCTTGCATTGTATTTCTGTCAAAGCGAAACAGGCACGATGAGAATCGTAAATATTTGGTTGTTTATTTCATGCAGCTGACTATCGTAGCATCACAGATCAGTGTATTTTAAAGCATCCAATCGATACAATGAGCGAAGAGGGTGAAAAAATTAATCACAGTGAAGAAAACAACAACTTGCAAGAAGGTTCGGCAACAGCAGACGACACAGCTGAGGCAGAGGTAATGTTCGTATCATCGTTCGGAAGATTAACTCAACGCAGTGATCCCGCTTTCATCTTCAGCCATAATTGTTTGTATAACAATCAGTGTTTTTTTGTTTAACATCAAGGGAATCTTCGAAAGATCGAAAGAAGAGGTTTAAGCCAGTGGTTGGGGCATGGCTCATTGAAGAGTATTGACGCCCAAAGCCGCCTGGCTCTCGCAAAGCTCTTGCGCTAGAAAGCTCCTGTCTGAACGCATCAGCTGGCACCTACAGGACAACCTACCTCCGGTTAGCGGCCCGACGTCGAGGCCTCCGAGACGGCCGCTTCCTTCGCCGCCGTCAGAGGACTGCGGCTAGTCTCGTCGACTGTCACCTCCCGTACAGCGTCACAGCTCCTACTTCTGGAACGGCTGGTGGTGCAGTAGCCCGCCTCCTTGTTCCTCGGTTGCCTGCTGCTTCAGAGACGTGGGTGTTCGAAAAAAGGAGGGACAATTTTTTATTTCGAATTTTCGAAATCCCCACGTTTTGACATATGCGGTCTTTTAACCGTGTTATTTAGACGTCTTTTAACGGTCTTTTAATCTATTAAAAGACCACTAAAAGACGTCTTTTAAAGTGACGTTTGCAGCTTGGGGGAGTGATAGGAGCATACATTTCTTCTCCAGATGAGATTTGTCGAGCTGGTCTCGAAAAAGGTCCCGACATCACAAGGAAAACGAACCAGTTCGGTCACTCTCGTACCAGGGTAGCAGGATCAGCAGGAGCATGTTTAAGGTTCATACAATCAACTGTTGAAGGTGGGAGTTTGGGTGTTATATTTATCTTGCCGATTTTTTTAAATCATAAAATACAAACTCGTTTGTGCAAGTGTGAATCTTACTGTTATGGTTTGTTGGTTTACATAAAATGATTAAAACTTTATTACTAATTACGTACAAAGTTACAAGTTAAAATTATAACGCGCGTGTGTGTATCCGGTGTATTGCGGCCAGCGCTGCCGTACGTCCGTGCCGGTGCGCGGTTGGGAAGCGAGAGAGCTCGGGGCCGATCTTCTCGAGCGCTCCACGGCAAGGACTCTCCACATCGAAAACCCAGTCAACAAGGACAGGGTTGAGCGGAAGCGTTACGCGCGCGCCCAAGGTGCCTACACAACACCTCCCCCTTTTAAGTCAGCCGATACGCGGTGAACCTACGAGGCAGTCTTCTATTCCTAGAAGAACGTCGTGGTAGTAGCGGCTGCTGGTAGTTGTCGTTCGCTGTGACAGGAGGCGGACGTCGCGCCTGTTGCTGCGGTGGCGCTGCTAGCGATGCTGATGATTCGACCTCCGGTTGGGATGAAACCGAGGGCTCCGATGCTCCAGGTTGGTGGGATGTCTGTCGTATCCCGGGCAAGTTCCACGCGTCCAGCAATACGTGAAGTGGAAGTTGATCCCAATCCTGCTCCGCATGATTCGAAGAAGCCGTAGTGCGTCGACGGAGTTGATCCACGTGCCGACGGAGCTTCCTCTGGTTTTCGGTGATGACCTCGAACATAACACGTCCGATGCTGCGGACGATTCTCCCAGCGATCCAACTCCAAGAGTTCCTCCGGTACACCTTGGCATAAACTGGATCGCCCGGATGCCATTTAAGAGAACCGTTCTCTGCCGTAGACTCTGATGATGCTGAAGGGCGCAGCAAATGATGAATGGTCCTGATCTCCCGGCCCAACATTACCTCCGCTGGAGTGCGCTGTTCCAGGACTGCATTCGGTGTGGATCTGTAAGTATGAAGGAATAGATCCAAAGCCTCTTCGAGTGATGTGGCTCCCACTCGAATCTTCTTTAAGGCACGCTTTAGAGTATCCACAAACCGCTCGGCTTGGCCATTCGATTGTGGGTGGAATGGCGCGGTTGTGATATGTTTTATACCGTTGCTGCTACAGAACTCCTTGAAAGCTCCGCTAACAAACTGCGTGCCATTGTCGCTGACCAGTGTAACCGGTGGTCCGAATCTTGAAAATATTCCTCGCAAAATACTTATCGTTGACGACGCTGTGATGCTTCCAGTTTTTATGATTTCGGGCCACTTGGAGAATGCATCGATTACGACCAGGAAATATGCTCCATCGACTGGTCCCGCGTAATCGATGTGAACCCTGTCCCAAGGTCCAGATGGTTTGGGCCAACGCGATGATGTCTCTACCGGTGGAGATTTAGCTGCGTCTTGGCACGCCTCGCATGCAGCGACGCGATCGGCAATGTCCCCGTCCAATGATGGCCAGTATACAAAACTGCGTGCGATTGCCTCCATCCTCTGGATGCCCGGATGTCCTCGATGTAGTTGAGTAAGGCATCTTTTCTGTAGCGATGTAGGGATCACCACCCTCTCCCCAAAAAGGATGCAGCCATCCACGGTTGTAAGTGCTTCCTTCCTGTTGTAGAATCGAGCCAAATCTGCGCCATATGTGATATTATTTGGCCAGCCATTCGTGATGTAGCGATAAACCTCACGCAACAGGGTATCGTTTCCCGTAGCCGTTGTGACTTCTCTAAAATTGATTGGGAAGGCGTTTAATGAATGTACGACTACGGAACTAATGGCTTCCTCGAGCTTTATACTCGCAATCATGTACTCAGGCTCCGGCTTCGCGTGCTTGCTGATAAGTCGCGACTTTGTCAAAGTATGCGTATTGGACGAAATTTTAGCGCAAAATGTATCCATCGGAACGGAGCCAAGTGCAAACAAGTCTACTAAATCAGCTCCCAATAAAAGTAGACCGACCTGGGCCACGCGGATGATCGCTGGCTTCGTAGTATTGCATATTGTGACTTCCGCTTTGAATTCACCCAATAATTCGAGTTGCTCGTTTGATGCTGTTTTTGCACACACTGTAGATCTAATCAATGGCGGCTTTCCTAAAATCGCCCATGCAGTATGGCTGATGATGGTAATGTCCGATGCCGTATCCAATTGCAACCGTATGCTTCTTCCATTGATGATAGCTTCGACAAACTTGCTGTTGGTTTGTACACTGCACACCCTAACGGTTTTAGTAGAAAGTTGCGATCGGCAATGTCCCCGTCCAATGATGGCCAGTATACAAAACTGCGTGCGATTGCCTCCATCCTCTGGATGCCCGGATGTCCTCGATGTAGTTGAGTAAGGCATCTTTTCTGTAGCGATGTAGGGATCACCACCCTCTCCCCAAAAAGGATGCAGCCATCCACGGTTGTAAGTGCTTCCTTCCTGTTGTAGAATCGAGCCAAATCTGCGCCATATGTGATATTATTTGGCCAGCCATTCGTGATGTAGCGATAAACCTCACGCAACAGGGTATCCCATCCTCGTCGCCACTGTTATGGTTTGTTGGTTTACATAAAATGATTAAAACTTTATTACTAATTACGTACAAAGTTACAAGTTAAAATTATAACGCGCGTGTGTGTATCCGGTGTATTGCGGCCAGCGCTGCCGTACGTCCGTGCCGGTGCGCGGTTGGGAAGCGAGAGAGCTCGGGGCCGATCTTCTCGAGCGCTCCACGGCAAGGACTCTCCACATCGAAAACCCAGTCAACAAGGACAGGGTTGAGCGGAAGCGTTACGCGCGCGCCCAAGGTGCCTACACAACACTTACAAAGACCTTTCAACTGAGAGGTGAATTATTAAAATCGGTTGAAAATCCAAAAAGTTATTCACAAATTGGTATTTTCGCAAGGTTTTGACCAAAAGGTAAATGTTTTGTTTTACCACTAATGTCAACTTTGACAACTCCAACAGCTGATGCAATGTTTACTGTTTTCCTACGAAGATAAAAGGCAGAGTTCACTTCGAACGCCGGCAAAAG
Source organism: Anopheles coustani (assembly GCF_943734705.1). Taxonomy (NCBI): domain Eukaryota; kingdom Metazoa; phylum Arthropoda; class Insecta; order Diptera; family Culicidae; genus Anopheles; species Anopheles coustani. Next base: position 94,080,260 of record NC_071288.1, on the reverse strand, counting down.
GATAATTTTTTGCAAATAAGCCAGCGATAGTAAGTATCGACGCCCTATGTATCGTTTTATTTGGGCGCACAGATGCGCATTAAAATATTTTTCCAGTCAGCAAAAGAAAACACATCGAAATGCTGCTCCGAAGCTCCATTGTTGCCGGCACATTCATCAGACTCCCGGTGCGACCACAATGTGGACTACAGCTGCGCCATCAATCCGTTTCAACGCACAAACCTCTCACACTTCAACCACTGGCCGACCGATCGTTCATACGAGTGCACGGAACCGACTCCGCCAGCTTCCTACAGGGTCTTATGACGAACGATATGCGGCATTTCGAGCACGGCGGTGCGATATACTCGATGTTTCTCAAAGCCAACGGGCGAGTGTTCTGTGACGCACTGATCTACAAACGGCCAAAAGGCGAGCAGCATGATTATCTGCTCGAGTGTGATAGCAGCGTGGCGGGTCGGTTGGAAAAGCACCTGCGACTGTATCGGTTGAAGAAGAAGGTTGATGTAATAGCAGACGACACGTTCCGTTTGTGGGTTGCATTCCGAGATGGAGTTACACACGAGGAAGCCCCGTCGACTGAAGAAACAGCCTCCGATAAAAACCTTCCCGTGGCCGCAGACCAGCTGCATCCGTTCAAAGATCCCCGTCTCACACGGCTCGGTTATCGTGTGCTTTCCTCCAACGCAAATGAAAACGAAGCAATGGAACAGCTGCACAAAATGTTCCCGGGTTCATCGATGGCCCCGACGAACGGTACCGACCCTCTGCCGTACACAGCATTTCGTTATGCGCTCGGTGTTGGGGAGGGTGGCGAAAATCTTCCGGATGGCAAGTGTTTCCCACTCGAGTGTAACTGTGATTACCTGCACGGTGTCAGCTTTCACAAGGGATGCTACATCGGGCAGGAACTGACCGCACGAACGTATCACACGGGTGTCATCCGGAAGCGCCTCATGCCGCTCGAATTCAAGGAACCCCCACCGGTGAAAGACGTTCCATCGGAAGCACTCCAGGATGCGGAAATTAAAAACAAAGACGGGGCGGTTGTGGGAAAGTTACGCGGTTTAGCCGGTAGCATGGGGCTCGGATTGTTGCGCATCGAAAAGGTGCTCCCCGATGGACAACTGTCGGTGAATGTTGCAGGCGTTAGCGATCCAATTGCCTGCCGCACCAGGAAACCGTTCTGGTGGCCCAAAGAAACGAATACACGACACTAATAGGAAAATACTTCGATAAACGAGCTTAGTTTGATTTCCATTCTTCCTTGCATTCTCCGATTCGCTTGACAGATGATGACAGCAAAGCCTTCTTCGACGGAAGAAAAAATCCAAGACAAACAAACGGGCGCCCCGGAAACGCCGGCCATCCCATCGATCGCTTTCCGGTGCGAGCTGTGCGGACTGAACGAGTCCTGCGACTATCGGGGCCGTCGGCCACCGTTTGCGGCGAAGATCGAGCTGCCGGAGGATTGTTACGTAATGCGGGATCCGTTCGCACCACCGCCGAGTGCCGTACCGGACAAACCGGCCAGCGAACACTATCTCATCCTGGGCGCAGACTGCAACCTTTGCCGGCGGACCGTGTGCAAGGCGACCGAGTGTAGTTTCTTCTATGGGGCCACATTCTGCCGGCGGTGCAGCATGGAGCGGGTGGTGGAGTTTCCGCTCGAGGTCCGGAGTAAAATAAAGAAACAGTTCGCGTAACAGTAACACAACTGCCTATCTGCTGTTTGCTTTTTCTTCCTAACTGAAACAACATTTATTATCTGCATTCAACCTACATAGACTGGATCAATCAGTCCACGGAGCACACACGCACACACACGCTTTCACACGGCAAAGAAAAATACTAAAAATTAACCAAACACTATAAGTGGCTTTGCTACGGTTTCCCTCGCTGACGAAGGGAAATTCTCGTGCAAGATAACAAACGCAATCCTTCTACTACACTCATTTCCTCTCAGCTGCGTCCCTTTTCGCTTGCTACCGATTCGACTGGTGTCCGTCTCGTTGATCTACGTCGGGTTCAGCCCTTGTTGGAATGTCAGTTGCTGCTGCTTTTTTACCTCGTCCTGCATCTCCAGGGCCATCTTTTTGTAAATTTCAGCCTTCTTTTCGTCGCGTGGCGTTCCGTCACCTTTCGCGTACATCTGGCTGAGGTTGGCACAGGCGTACATGTTCCGCAGTTCGCAAGCCTTGTACGCAAAACCGAACGCTTTCTCCATGTCGCGTTCCACCACGTACGCACCCGGAGGTCGTGTCGGTTCGATGGACGATTTGTGTCCGGCCGCCGTTTGCTCACCCGTCTGCGCGTCCTTCTTCGCCTGGCTGTACTCGTCCTTGAGCACGCCGGAAATGTACATACCGGACAGGTAGAAACAGGCGCCCGAGTTGTTCATCTCGCAGCTTTTCTTTAGCAGCTCGAATCCCTTCGGTACGTCGCGGGTGATCTCTTTCGGCATTACCTTCGACACCAGCAGCAGACCGCTGTGCAGGCAGGCGTCCGGATCGTTCAGTGTGCAGCCCTTCTCGTAGTAGCTATAAGCCTTTGCCGGATCGCCCTTGTCGGAGGCGCGGCCCTTGCCGAGGAAGCTGTAGTTGCCATACTTCAGGCAGCTCTTGCCGTAGTTGTAGTCGTCGCAGTTCGATCGGTACACTTTGGCCGCCTTCTCAAAATCTTTCCGGATGCCCTCCAGGTAATCGCCAAGCAGGTGACAAACTGGACAATGAACGATGGGAATAGAGAAACCAATTTAAAACGTGTTCCGAGCGGGAAGATTCGTTTCCCATACCTACCTTCCGGTTTTTTCTCCGAGTAGCAACCAAACCGGTATTCCACGCCCAGCTTTTCAATGTATTCCTTTACTTCCGACTCATTCTTTAAATCAAACGAAGACATCACGGCACTGTCGATCGTTCGACTCGGACACTACGGTAAGGTGTTGTACTTTTCGTGAAAAAAAATGTATCAAACCAGCGAGATTTCGCTACGAAACTTCGCAACTTCACGTAACTTTTGAGAAATACAAAATATTTGCTTTTTTTCTTTGTTTTGACAGCTGCCCATGTTTGGCAGCAGAGCGCTGTCAAATCCCGTTTTGCTGTCAAAGTGATCTCACAGCATTATGCTGTGTTCACACCTGTACGGCTAGCAGTCGGATGAACGCATTTTTTAAAACTATTTATTCAATAACTGCAACATTATTTATAAACTAATTCAATATATTGGCGCTAGGCAACGAATATCAAACGGCACTAATATTTCTTATCCTTTTTTATAGAAAACATTTCGAGAAATTTCGCAAAGAGTCGTATTCTGGAAGTTTTGAGAAATTTTCCTTCTCAGTAGGATCTTAAAAATTTTCAAGATTTTGAACATTTTGTAGTAAGGAACAGTCCTGTGGTTGCGGTGCACTATGTAAAATCAACGAATAACGATTGCAAGAATACCTATTACAAACCTTCGTTGCTTCGACGCCAACATTCAACGATGAATCATGTTTTAGAAACCGTTTTTGTCCATTCTGCTAACACGCAATCCCATCAACCCTTCCGCCAACTCCACCTATTGCCGCGGTACGAAGTGTCGGCTAATACACGATGGCGCGATCCGTTTATTCGGTTAAATGCAATCAAACAATCAGCTGCTGCATGCCGCCAACGTCCCGCTAGTGGTCAATCCAACATCGCCCACGAACAGCCACGTTGACCGACCGGTGGTCGGCACACGGAGAGATCAATTGAATGTGAAAAATTTTCATTTCCGTAGATGTCTAGCGTGGTCGGCACAGGCCGGCTGATGTTGGCTAAACCAAATGGACAGGAGGCACGGGGGACACGGAGCGCGAAAGGTGGATGGTGGAAAGAATAAACTCGGCTTGTCGCATGCGACCGCGTGCACAGTGTCAACGTGTAAAACGAGTTGGTTTTATTGGATTGACTATGCTTTCAATTACAATCTAATTAACGGACGTTGAGAGAAAAAAAAAGGCTTCGCTTACACTAACAATGGTGAGGCACGGCGAAGCGTCCAGCAACAAAAGAATCGGAAAGAAACTGGCAAGATGGACCGCGAGAATCATGCTTCATCCGGTTGGTGTAGCGTGGATTTTCCCTCGATTGGCGGGAGTATGTCGCCTTACTACAGCTGTTCTTTATTGAGGTCATAGTACGCCGGCAGCGATGCGTCAATATGTGGTTTAATTTTTGTTTGGCACAGCGATGGGAAATAAGGCAACTTGTTGGTAGGAAACTTATCAACGCAATGGGGATAAACGATGCTTCCATCCTCATTTCGTTTTACTGGATTTTAGCTGGAATAAGCACACAGACCACATCCTTGTCACCCGACTTTAGCTCCCATTTTACTTCCACGGAAACCTAAAAAAGATGAAGTAAATTTAAATTACACCACGTGTTGCAATGAAACAGAACAAAAACCCAACCATCAACAATAGAGTCTATAAAGTATACACACGAAGGGAAAAAATGAAATCATATTTGTTTTGTAACGCTTCGCTGAACAAACAAATAATTCCACGAAAAACACGTTATTCTTTCTACGCATCATTCCAAACGCAAAATTGCAATGTATAAGCAAAGATTGATATAATGATAATGATGCGGGTTCACGTCAAAGCTCATCAGTAATCAACAATAATTTCAGTTTACAACCTTTTTGGGGTTATAAAAAAAATGGAAAAAAAATAAAATTCAAGTCAGACTGTGGAAATTTCACTTACCTTCGGGTATTGCTTCAAAACGGGTAGCGTAGTAGAGTAACGGTACGACGTATCCTTAGTCAATGGGCAGTTTAGTCCACTGTCATTGCAACCATCAGCGTTCGGAAGGGGGAATGGTACCTCCATGCCAAGAATAATTCCATGCACTACGGCCTTCAGTTCCGAAAGATCCTCGTCTAAACCATGGGAAGAAACAGAAAGCGGTAAGTGGTTCTCGTCGTACAATAGGTCTATGGATGTGTCTATGTCTTACAATTTAAATGTAAAATTGTGACACACTTTTGCTTGCGTTGGTTAATTGCCTTCAATGTCGATTAAACCGATAGAAACTGTCGCAAAGGAATAGAATAATGACCGCACATCTTTCATACAAGCAATTAGTGTACCATTAGCGGGACCTTGAGCTTGGTCCACAACTAGTAGCATTCTACTATCCTTCCGTTCTAGGTCACGGAAACCTTCAAAGTGCACACTCCATGCTTCATAAGGGGCGTGTACTAGCGAAGAAAGTATTCTCTCTTTCGCAACAGAAAATCCATGGTCAAGGACGAAGTATGTAAATCGGGGGCCATTTACGCTTTACGAAACTATACTTACTGCTGGTGAAGGTGATGGAGATGGTAGCATTAGAATTGCGTTTTAATACACACGACGCCTGGTCATCACCACAGTTCGACACTTCCACCTTGCTGAACTCTCCGATGGCCGTTTCGTTTGCTGTTGAAATATGAAGGGTTTAATATTATTCGAAGAATGGAAACAAAAATCCCCAACCGGATGCGGCGCATCGATCTTAGGACAAGCGCTTATCATCTTGTATTGGCCGTTTCGTGGAAAAAATAGGTCGTCAACCTACCGCAATTTGCAAAATCAGCTGCCCTGGACGATGACACCAGCACGAGGAACACGGTTGCCAAGATTAGCGCTGCCTTTTGGAAGCTCATGATGTTTAAATAGTTGAGCGTGTACTGTTTTTGGACGAAAGATCACACACCGATCACTTTTACTGATAATGCACCGATAGTTTCACCAAACTGAAGCACGTTCTTGCTCTGGCCGGAATGTTATCACAAAACAACCAAAAACCCGTATTCTCTTACGTTTGGGAAGATCGTAGCAGGCGGTATTATCAAAGTAGGCGATAAGCGGACTGCTTCAGGCGTGTTTTTCTCTCGTCCAATCTGTTGGAGCTCCAGCAACAAACTGAACGGACAAAATCGGCCCGATCACTTCACGACCTCCGGGCCGATCAATTCAGAACGAACCTACACACGAAGCTTGCATTCAGCAGAAGCTTTCACTTTCAAGCACCTGTTTAAAATGTGTAAGAGCTTTCTAACGACTTGGAGCCACGGCGAACACTATTTTTTTTCGGATTTGTACACGAAAAGGATAATTTAATAAAACTGTACACCAGTTAGTACGCTTTCAACTTTGCACTTCGCTGCATTTCTTCATATTTAAACATCCGCGTTGCACTTCGCCCTGCTACATGCATCTCTTTTTTTCTGTTTTGATGGTATTACTTACTAAAAATGTTCTCATAAGTGCCTTTTGTGTTATGCCTTCGGGCCTCTGACTGGGATTACCAACGCTGCGTTTGTTTTCATCTCTGCCGTATCTTTGTTGTATTTACTTAATATTTTTTAACACGTTGTTTGTAACACCCGGTGTTATATACAGGTTTCCATTTTTTGTTGCTTGCTAAGCGAACATTCATCATCCATTTTTGACCTTCCGAAACATTCGTTTTGCATTGCCGCAAGTCATATTATCCTCCTGGTGGTACCATTCTCTGTCCAACCGGCTTTCTTTCGCTCGTTTTCATACACTTCGCTCGTGTTTTATGTCTTATTAATTGGGTTTGTTTATTTGCATTTTTTAAACGCACATGTTTGAACAGGCATTTGCAACAATGTTATAATGTTTTCTTGACCCCGCACTACGGCTTACATCTGAGTGTGTTCTGTTCACGGTGCGTTTAGTTTTTCTTGCGACACTTCTTTCCTTTTTGTTTCTGAATAAATGTTAAATTCTCGTTCCCATTTTTTTTAACGCATCATTTTCATCTCAACGAACGTGTGCTTGGATGTGTACATTTGATTTCTTTTCTACATTTGTGTGTGAGTGTGTAGTGTTTATTTTTTCAGATGTTTGCATGATGTCAACATTTAATTGTGTTCTTTATAGACTACACAGTTAAATTAACACGTACAATTCACAGGAGAAGAGAGTTGTCTCTTAACGTACACTAGCAATCACTAGATTTAGATAATTTGTTGTGGAATTTTATGTTTTCCACAGTTGTTTTCCTTTTTTCTTTTTTTGGCAAAAGTCAATGATGTTCTCCATCGATTGAACCTTTATTTTTGGGTAATTATTTTAAAAATTCCTACTCACCTTCTGCGTTTCGTCGATTCCAACACCTGCTTCCTCTTTGTACGCACTATTCATGCGCGGTCACGTTATGCTACACACACCGAGTACATTTCTTTGATAGAAAATATTTTTTCAGTTATGCCAAACCGGTGATGGCAGGCAAACATTTAAACATAAACGCTTGCACATTTGTTTGACTTGTTTTATAATGTTTGCGCTAAATCCATTATTTCAAACATGTTAGTATATGCTTGGCTGTGTGTGAATGTGTACCGCATGCCACTCAAAGCTCCCTACAACGATAATAACCCTTGCTGTTGGTTCATATCTGTAGCAGCATTGAAAATGTTTTTCCCTACGAACTTTCCCGTCATGAAAACATGTATAATTGTATCTCTATATGGGGTTTTTCTGCTGCTGTATTGAGTTGTTTCAATGCTTTCTTCTACAATACTATATGCTGTTTATGTTCAATCAGTGTAAGCTTTATGAGTCCATCGAACTCGTTTCGCTTGATGGCCGAGCCATCCTTTTTCTTGGTTTCTTCTGTATTATTTAGAGCTATCGGAATCCGTTTTATGCAACAATCGTTTATTACAGTTTCGAACAAAATTCAGCGAAAATCGATGGACACAGACTGGAAATTATATATCGCCTACGATCACAAACACCTGACGGCATCATCACGTACACACTAAACACGCAATGGGATTATTTACCGATTATACTAGTATGTACAGCAAATGCCCTTGCGAGCCTTACATATGTTGCACTGCCGAGTAGTGCCGGGAACTCGAGGCAACCACCAAAAGTTGTATTCCACAGTGAGGCTCGAGTAGAGTTCTTCATCGGCCTATTGCCAGCGTCCACGGTCTAGTTTTACGTACTGCATCATTTTATGATTATCAACATTGCACCGACCGTACGGAGGAGTTCCTGATCCAAAGCTAGTTATTTTATTTGTAGAATTGTTCCACTTTTTTGTAAAAGAAATGATTTGCTTTAAGACCAACGCTTCAGTTACACGCATATGTTTCCAAAGTTCATGAACATGAACAAGAACAGATTGTGATTGATTTGTTAGAATCTGTTTTCTCTCACTGTTTTGAAACATGTGTTTTAGTGGTCCTGCTAATACTGTGCGTCTCGTTATATTTTAATCGTTCTCCAGAATTTATTTTCTTATTTTTTAAAGAATTTTAATTTTGTAATAATTATATGATAGCTTCAAAATGAATGCCACAAAAAAAAGTATTGCGCAAAACCATAAAGAATACAAACGGGGTTTTTAAGAAACAAGATTGGGAACATGCGAAAAAACAAAACCGTTAATCTATTACTAATTATTCTATTCAAGATCGTGTTTGTTTCGTTTTTGTTAAGTGTGCTTTTGCGATTTTTAATTGTGAACTTCTGAACTAGTGTGTTGGTGGGGTTTCCATTTGTTCTCTGCGTGTATGTAGCGTGTATGTTTTAATAGTTATACATATTTGACTGAAGGGCTTCCATTTACACATTTCTTTTTTGGTTTGCATGATCGAATTATCTTGTTCTTTTTTTTCTTTTACTGTTAGATATAATTAAAGATTAAACGTTATATGCACTGTGTTTCGGTTGTCTCACATTTTCGACGCGCGATAATTATATCGTGAACGATGAAAGAACGAAATCAAATCATCTACTCTAAAGTCTTGGTGTTGCATAACAGTGAGCTGCTGAATTTATATAATAATTACTTATTTTTGTTGTTTTTTTCCTTCCATTCATTTTTTTGCTTCGCCTAGCCATCTTTGGGATTACTTTGCCTTTGGCTTCGTCCGCCGCAGCGCATTTCAAACCCATACGAACAACTTTAGCTAACTATAGGTCCAGTCATTTCAGCTACTAAATGTAGAGATATAATTAATGAATTAATTAATATCGTGGCACACACACACACATACAACTACACACACACAATTACGTTCGTGCCGCTGCTGGCCGTTGCCAAAGCTGTAGCATTACTTTCGGTTTAGCATTACTCCGGTACGCTATTGCCACATTTAAGAGTTTTGTCAAAACTTGGATACATATGGTATTTCTTCTACAATTGCATCTATAGACAGAGCCACCTCAGCTGATCTTCGAATGATTGCTCGCTCGCGGTATTTCCAACTTAAACAGGAAGTTCCTTACACCCAGCCTACTAAGCGCACGTGCATTGGTGGTTTTGCTCGTATCGTTTCGCACTGGCTGTCAAACTGATCGTTTCACTTTCGCGTTTACTTCGATCGTTCCCTAAGTAGTGTGTTATAAAAAAAATAAGTATTGAGGATTGTTCGTGCGCGTTTTTGCTATAGCAGTCCCTACAGTGTATCCCTAAAGGATTTCTCCTATGTGTTCTGATAGGAGAGAGGCCATTGCGTAGTCGCGTCAAATGCTGAGGAATCTACAAGTTGATTACCATTGACCATAGTTGATGTGACATTGCTTACTGTTTAGAGAAGTTATGTTATTTTATTTTAATTTTAATTTAAACATTCTGCTGGCGCCCCATCGCTACAGATGCTGCTGCACTATTGTCATTGATTGTGTCTGATCTGTGGGAGTTTGGTAACGAAAACCATCAATAGGAACACCGGAAAGCTGCCTTCAGTGTTACAGATTTTCTACTTTAAATAGCAATTTATAGAGCGCGGGATGTTGGGGAGACTGTGTTACGAGTCGAAAAATAACTAGCAAATGTCGTACATACATCATTGTGGAAGAGACGGCCGATTCCTATATAAAATTACAGCTTTTTATTTGGTGAAAGTACACTCAGATCGGTGTGTTCTTCCGGCACGTTCTACATAATCGCCGAACCGAACCAGTTTGATCTACAATTGGAAACTATTGTTGATGGAAGAGTGCCGGATTGATTGCTCTCCACAGCGACGCAAAAAGTCCGCTGTTGTAATGCTGCTACTAGAAGTGTTTCTCTTAATGTTTGCGCTTCTCATTTTTCATGCACGTTTTGTTTGTTACCCCATTTGTCGCCCGTTGTATAAACGATGTTGTATCGTAATGTTACGTTAATATAGTTCTAATAACATCTGCTCAATGTGCTTCTTTTGTTTTTAAATTGTTTGTGTAGTCTTGTCCCTGCGCCAACCCACTACTCGATTATCACTTCGTAATACAATACTAAATTGACACATTCATTATTCTAAATATTTGTGTATGCTCCTTTCACTATTAATATTTTTGTTTGTTGGTAAGGTTTTCCTTTTATTTTGTTTTGTATGACGGTTTTGTCAGTGCTATCACTAGGGCTGATTTTGTTACTTTATAATTAAATTATATATATATACCCCGGTGGCATTGGCGGTGTTTTTTTTTTTTTGCTTTTACCCGATTAGCTATTTCCGCAGCCAATGAGGAGAAAATGGAGCAGGAAACCACCACTGCTCGTAATGTAATTCCATTACATATGCAGTCGTACAAGCGGGTGGAGCTTGCGCACCGGTGAACGTGTTAAGCCACGCAAGGCGCGGGGGTTTTGTTTGATATCATTCCTCAAATATCACTGTTGTATCTTTTCGGCAGCAAATATCAAAACCGTTTTGCTGCATCAACATCGGACGCACAGCAAAGGTACACAATGTTAGCCAACACCATTCTCGACCCTTGTAACGTTTCGATAACGAGAAGAGGAGACAAAAACAAAGCCAATCACCCACGCACACGAACACACGTACGTACACATGAATGAGCTGTTTCACATTACCTGTGTCCTGTGCATCAATGCTGTTTTCCTTCTGCTGGCCCTGCTGGAGGCGGCTCTGTAAGTGGCCACTGACAGTTTTTTAAATGTAAAAGTCTAATATTAACTCGCCCGTTTACGCCCCAGTCTCGCCTAAACTCACCTTAATTTTTTTTTCCTAATAGAAAAAACCCGTTTTGCAACTCGGAGTCATGAAATTGGTAATACTTTGCAAAAAACAACTTTGCATTCGCTCGACGATATGCTGTGCCTTGCATGGAGCACACTGGAATCCGTATGCCGGTCGCGGATCGGTCTACCGGATGCGCGTGCTTTGTGGTTTTGTGTTTATGTGTAAGTGTGCGTTGCGTGCGTGACGATGATGATGACACAATGGCAACCTAGCATTTAGGTGTCCTTGCACTTCATCTTCAGCAGTGGTTCCTTCAGACGATTCGGTTCTATGAAACAGGACCGAGATCGCAACAGTAACCGCTAGTTGGAGCCTCCGTTCGCATTCTTCTGGCCACTGCCGGCGAGCACCCCACCGGCACCACCGGAACCCGCGATCACCATGCCACCAGCACCCCCGGCTCCGGCACCACCCATCTGTCGGCCGTCTGTCGTACCTCGTTGGCCCTCGGTGCCGTAAATTTTCCCTGCCTTCTTCGCCATCGAACCGAGCAGCTCCTGACTTTCCTTGTGCGCTGCCCGTAACGAAAGTGCCCATTCCTTGAGTCCAATTTCATCCTACAAGAGCAAAACCGTAAACGTGTTCAATCAGTGGTATCTTTCAGGCTTGCGGGTCTAGTATTTACCGAATTCGTCAGAATCAGCTTGCCATCGCGAATGCCATCGCGAAACCGGACCTGGACGCACTGTTCGTTCTTAAACTGCACAAAGTCGGGCGATACCTCCTCGATTTGATCCATGAACACCAGCTCCGGTTTGGTGCTGCCACTTTCGGTATGCAGTTCCAGCCTAGAATAAGCAAAACAAGGACGCCGTGAGATGGTTTCTTCGACAGTGACAAACGATCTGGCACTCACCTGTTGGGATAGAGTTTGGCGTAGCGCGTCTGCCAAACGGACGCGAACGAGCCGCCATACTTTTTAATGTACCCGTGTAGTATGCAGTCCGAGTCCTTCTCGTCCGCGTCGAAGCGCGTCTTCTGTTTGGCTTTGCGTTTTTGCTCCACCTTGTCCGCCTCGGTGTTGACCGTTTCGAACACCGTTTCTGCCACCTCTTGTTGCCACCTGTGGAAGAAACAGTAAAGCAGAGTGTAATACAACTTCTTCCCTTCATTAGCAAAAACCGTTCAGAAGTTACATTACCGTTCGGAGATGGTGAGCGGGAAGTACCGGTACAGCTCCTGGTCCTGCTCCGTCAGCTTGATGCCCTTGGTATCCTCCTCGTCGAACGATCCGATATCGAACGCATCGGCGGCGTTGACCTCACCGCGCGGTGGTATTAGTGGTGGTGTGTACTTCTGGTAGTACACCTGGTTCCAGTCGATGCCGGTGAAGAATGGGTGGGATTTAACCTCGTCCGCACTGCGAAAGTGTGATGTCGGTTAATTTTTTCTACCGCTCCATGCTCCTCACCAACCGCGCACCGTCCGGAGACTTACCCGCCGCCCTTACAGCCTAATCGCTTGTCGATGTCTCGCTGCAGCAGGCCCTCCAGCAGGTCCCTCAGTTCTTTGCTGAACGATTCCGGCAGCTCTACGTTCTGCAAGAACGAAGGTTGCTTTTTAAAATAGCTATTTAATATTCATACACAACTTCGGTTCGATCGATGAGAGTATATTTAGGGTATTATGTTTGTTTTGTGAGATGTATTAGTACGAAGCACGTTTCAAATCAATCTAATAGACTAATGAATTACACAACAAAGGATCGAAGAAATAGGTTAATTGATTATAGTTTGAAATTATTATTTACTGATCGATAAACAGTGATTTCAATACGGTATAAGTTAACTACATTGATTTATGGATTTAGTTAAGTAGTGATTATTCAGGTTTAACAATGAGTAATAATTTTTTTTGGTTAATTTACGACGAAACAAAAATCAAAAAGATTAGTTAAGCAAGAGCTACATCAAATTCAAAAACATATCAACCTACCATTGTTAGTGTCATCCGATCGATCTCGTGCTTGTCCTTGGTTTTGTGTTGCCGGAACGGTGAGTGGCCCTTGAGCAGTTTATACAGCATGCAGCCGAAGCTGAACCAGTCGGCGCTCGAGTCGTACGGTGTGCCCTTCGACAGGACCTCCGGCGCCATATAGCCGTGGGTGCCAACCGATGCGTGAGGCTTCTTTTTGCTAAAATCACAGGCCAACCCGAGATCGGAGATGCGTACGTGGCCATTCTCGTCCAGCAGTATGTTGGCAGGCTTCAGGTCCCGGTACACGATGAACCGTTTGTGCATGTGCTCTAAGCCGAGGATTACCTTAAAAGGAAAGGAAGTAAGGAACCAATAAATTATTTCATAAGTTAGTTTCGCAAACTATACATCTTTTTCCCAAGTTCAATCGCTATTCACTTCGCTAAAATTTGTGTTTGTATCACAATGAAAATTTCGTTTAAATAACATCAAAGTTAAATCATTTCAATTGCCATGGTTGGAGTGTGGAAAGTAGAAAAGTTTAATGTTGGAAAAAATCCATTTAGCAGATAAAGGTCTCTCCCTCTCGAAGCCGTTCCTGCTTACTTATTGGAAGTAAAATTGAATTAAATCTCTTCGATTTTTGTGCCAACATGTTTCGATCTACTGAATTTATGGATGAATTTTCAATCATATTTCATTACAGCGTTATGGCATCGGCCTGTTCGGTTGTATGACGTAGTTATCCCTATGAAAATTAATTATTTTCCCTGAGTACTACTCCTTCCATTTTATCTGTTTTCAAACTTAATTACTACCTCGTCCATAGGGATTGCTTTCTTTAGCATAAAGTATCGATTGCTTCAAAAAGTGTGCAGACAATTTGCCCCACGCCACTGCTACAGCTCAAGTGAGACTACGGGGAATAAACCTCAACCAGGTAGCTCCACTTTCTAATGGTTGGTTCGACGGATGAAATCCTCAACTTTTGTTTGCGCTTGCTAGCAGCAGAAGATTTGCGCTATCCAACAATTCCGACGAAAGTTAGAAATGAAATCGTAGCTTACAACTCAACCGTAAGACACGAGCCGCCGCCTCGCCTGGACAAGTAATTAGGAAATTTTTGCGCAACAAAAAAAAGGCTCGATTGAAAGACTGAAAGTTTTCACCTAATTCGGTTACTTTGTCTCGCACGGGCGAACCGAGAAGGAATGTGAATTTGAGATTCCAGCAATGTTCTTCAACTTCGTTCATTTATGCTCCTCCCCTGTCATTATGATTAGACCGTCTATTCTTTTACTTTTCCTAGAAAAACATGCAAAAGTGTAAAGGCGGATGAAGCTTTAATGTAATATTTTACGAAAAAATGCTTGTGTGGAAAACCAAAAAATAAAACAGGAGCTCAGTACGAACTGCATTAGTGTCTAGAATGATCAGAACTCTCAGTTGTACATAAATCATTGCTCAAAAACACAATTCATATTGGCCAGGCGCACCAGAGGCTTGTGCCGGTTCAGTTCAGAGTAATCGCAATGGATTTGGAATGGAATGTTGCCAGTATTTGCCTTGGCGGGACAACCACTGATGCAGAAAGGCCTACAGAATCCTTCTTCTACCCCCTTGTTTGGCACGAATGTAATGTTTCCGGATTTACTGATAAAAACAGAGAGGCCCCTGGTGGAGGCAAAAAATTGCCGTACCAAACTCCAACCCAAAGTCCCATGTAATAAATCGACCGTTAAAACTTCAATAAAGCCCGTAATCATGGCGTAATGCCGGACCGACTAGTGGCCGTGCCGGTCGACGCGCACTGAGCGCTCGTTAATCATCATCTAACGGACTGCGAATGGCAGTTCCGGTTCCGTGCCGCCCATGGTCACCCTCCGTATCTCCCTTCCCCCACCACCTCTCGAGCGAGAAGCAATATGATGTGGTTTGCTGCGGAAGATAGTTTGGATTAACGGCCAATCCGTGCGCTCCGTGGCGCACACATCCTGGCGCTCCAGGTGTACGTGCAAAAACTTGCCCAACGCCAAACGAGCCACGGGAGACAGATGGTGGCGTAATTAAATGCCCTACTTTGCTAGCTTCCATCGACATCATTCCAACGCGTTTCGGTCGCCCAGCGTATCCTTTCTCTACAAAAATATGAACAGATTAATCCAGTTTTAAGCCACGGCTCTCTCGAACATCCCTGGTAAGGTCGCTCGGTTCCCTCCGTATCGAATTGCCACCTTCCTCGTGCATGCAAACCCGACCGACAACGGGGTTGGGGGGTAAATCACTCACCTCTGCCGCGTAGAACTTCATGTCCGACTCGTTGAAGACACCGTGCTGGGACAGATGATAGTGCAGGTCGCCACCGTTCATGAGGTCCAGGATGAAGCACAGCTTGTCCGGCGTGTGAAAGGCGTACGTCATGCACACGATGAATGGGCAATCGACCTGAAAGTTGATGACCGGGAATGCCAACGACGACGACGACGACGACGATGATGATGATGATGCCACAGTTCCGTGAGCAGGAAGGAACACGTTCCCGGAAAGAAAAGAAAAAGAGAAAAGCAGGAAAAACATTATGAGATGGTACGTGTGTATGTGTGGATATCACTGTGTGTGTGTGGGTACGATAAGAAAACGGAAGTTCGTTAGATGGATGCTTCAACTGTTGAGCAGCTTCCAGTGCATGATTCCGGATCTCCCTCTCCACAACGTTCGGGCGAGTTAAATCATAGCCAAGGGAAGACCATTCCTACCCGCTCTCCACGATGTCTATCCCAACGAAGGTTTAGTGGGAAAGTTTTGGCGAGAAACTTTTCATATCAAGTGCACAAAAACTGTTACCAAAAGGCAAAGTAATTGATGGACGTTAAATGACGCTAGTGTGTGGAGTGGACTTTGTCGGAACTTTCGTGCCATTTTGCCGTGGAAGTAGCAGGCATTCTTTGAGCTTTCTGGAAAGGGGAATATACCAAAGGAGATACACTTAGGCGAAGGAAGTCTTTTCAAAGAAGGCCCCTCCAGCCAAAACAATCCACTGGTGGATGTGCTCATCTTAATCTTCTCTCTCTCCCCGCTGAGCCGTCATAAACGGTTCGTCCATCCGCATAATGAACCGCGCCCTTGTGTGCGCCTCTACCGTTTCACCCTTCCGTTCGCAACTGCCGGACTTCCGGGACACCTTTCGTTGGGTTTCGGTGACGGTGAAAGGTGGCTTGACATTGGCCGGAAGTGAAGGCTTTTCCTCGACACATGCGACGCTCTTTGTCTCTTGGCGTTCACCGTTGACAGTTTTCCAACTAATGGGGATAAATAAACGGAATAGAAAAACACAAAAAACACACACACACACACACACACACACACAAATAGAGACGACAAAATGGCCAGGTTTTACGACGACAAAGTTGGCAGCCGTCACCGTCAACCGATTGCTCGTTGGGGTGAAGGATTTCAAGCAGTGAATTTCACATAATCCAGCCGGATTTATGACGCCACGCTTGCGTTGCGGAAGCATGAAGAGTCGTGTTTTATGGCACCGTTGGCCAGTTGGACATATGTGGAACTAATAGAAAAGGTATGTCGCTATGCACTGATGGGGTTCTCTTTATCTCGAGTGCGCAACATTGTCTTCACTCGGTGGTGGAAGCATTTGCACTGAAATAAACTACTACTGGGAGCTAGTTTCTTTATCTTCAGCCAACGTTCACTTTTTGTTTTGTGCGTTGTAAGGGAGCTTTTCTAGAATTAAACTGAACTCTTTCTAATTTTTTAAAACTCAAACACATGAAGCAAGTAGCTCCCACAGTATGATTACGTAACGTGTTATTCCTTCTTCTTCGTTGCAGAGCCACGTGTACTTACCCCCGTACTGACCAACGACAGCATCGTCCGCTCGTTCAGCGCCAGCGTTTCGCCCTGCTTCATCTTGATACGCTTCTTGTCCAAGCACTTCATTGCGTACATCTTGCCGGTGTCCGCCTTGCGGCACCCGTACACCTCGCCGAAGCCACCCCGCCCGATGATCCGGTGTACGCTGAAGTCGTTCATCGTCAGCTGGAAAAGCGGATGCGAGAAAGCGGTGGTATGATTAAATTAAATTTGCAAACAATACGGTTCATGATTTTCACGCTCCAACGTGCGGGACACACATTTCCCATCGATCCACGATGGAGACGCACGGTCGCTCACGTGTTGCCGGGTGGCGTACCGTGGCAATAAAGTTGTGTAAATTGGTGCAACCGTACATCGGTGGCAGAGTCATGTGTAATATAATTTAGTTTAAAGAATAACAATGAGGAACGTGATATTAAAGAGAACACACCTCTTACATATTTAAACAATTTTGTGTAAAATGTTCTTTCAGGGAGAAAAGGTTTCCTGGTTTTTGATATTTGAGTCAATGAAACATTTAAAAAGAAGTACTTATATTTAACCACATCCCTACTTTGACTTTGAAAATTAAAAAGGCGCACAGCAGTTCATAAAATACATGATAACAAACTTTCAAACAAATGTTCCTAACATAAATTGAAATCTCAATTAAACATCCATCGAGTTTAAAGCGAATGACAGTGCGGAGTACTTTAAAAGCAGGGTGTCGTTGTTGGAAGCTATAAAAGTGCTTTCTTATTCGAAGCCATTTTATGACCGGCCGTAAAACATGGCACATCGCAAGCCTGAAACCGGAGAAAATGCGGGATCAATCACCACTCTCCCCTCCCCGTTTGTAGACATTTTCCAGGATCGTTACCGTTAGACGACCGTCAAAAAACCCGGGAGAGGATCGTTAGAATTGCGCGCCTTAATTGGACGAGCCGTGTCTTTATCGCCTGCCGTACGTACGTTCACCCCGAACCACAAGCCTGGAAGAGATGCTAAACACCACGCCAATCAAACACTCCTAATGAAGCACATTACCATCTTCCCGGATTGCTGCCACGCGATGGATCATCCATCTCGTTACCCGAGAGCCCGAGAGAGAGAGTGGTCTTTTGCTAATCCGCATCGATTGCAAAGAAGAACACCTTCAGGGACAATACAAAAACAGAGCATCTCACCCTCTTTCTCTCTTTCGAGCTGGCGAGGAATGAATAAAATGTATAGTAAAATCATAGCTAAGGCCAACGACGGTTCGGTGATCAGGTTTTACTTGCAGCAAAATGGCAGAGATATAACTTGCGACTGTATTCCTTAACCAGGGCACTCGATGGATATCGATCGGGGGAAATTTTAAAAGCCCACCTCCCCCCGGCACCACCAACCCGACGAGCACGTTTTTGCATGCAACCTGCTTCGTGTGGTTTACGATAAGATAATTCGATTAATTAACAACCACACACCGACTCTGCCGTTGGATTCCGCAAGAAGCGCTTTCTTGGGAGTGCAAATTGCTCTATCCTGCCAAGCAATTCGTGCCAATACTCGTGGGCAGACACGTCCTCGGGGGCCCCGGGGAGGTAGGCAGAACAAACGGAAACACGCCCACAATAAAATAGATAAAATCGTCTTCCTTTCTTGCTCGTTGTGGTCATGAGCCCTTGAGGCTGCCTTCAGGTGAAAAGACCGAGTCGCGGTTGACGTTGGTAATCAAAAAAAAGGGATGGCAAGGACGGTGAGCTAGTCGAAGGTGGCAAGGTAATAGGAGTTAATTTCAGTTTGATGTATCCTAATGCCCACGCGTTACGCCCAGGATCGTTCATCTCCGTTGCCTGGTCGCTTCTAGGCACCGATTGTGAAACGACTTTGCTGAACTTTATCGCTTTTCATTACGACACACGATACTCCATGTTCCACTTAGCCATAAAAGAAAGTGCATTCAATTAGTTTATAATTGAATTGATCTTTTCTCCTAATCTGGGTTGAAATATTTGGTTGTGTCGTAATTCCTTTAGAAGAGACCAAAATTAAAACCATTTTAAGCGCCTGAAAACCCTCTCCGACGGTTTTGATTGGAAACGATTGAAAAAGGTTTGAATATTTTCATCGCTCACCGAATTTATCTTAAAGAAAATAATACGTTATCTTTCAAGTAACGGCTGGCAAAGTGAAAAAGGACTCTCGACCCCGAGAAAGTAGCACGACGGAATTCGTTGGGTGCCAGAAGTCACAGATCACGAACGTTCACTAATTGAATTCCTCGATATCAATCCACGTCCGGTGCAGTCGTCTTTTTTCTCATCTTATCACACATAAGTCAACCCACCAAAAGCCTTAGAAAAAGCACACGGCTAGCCTAGAACCGGTGGCGGAGAACTTCCGTGAGGGAATAACTTTTAAGAAGTAGAAAAGACGGAAGCCAAGCTTCGCCGACAAAAACAGGAAGCCGAGTAAGCTGATGGAATTCAAAAAAGAGGAAGAAGGTAAATCTGTAAAAAGAAAGTGACGATGAAAAACTTACGGTAAACCAAATGAAGCCCCCAAGTGTGCTCAAGAAGAGGGAAATGTTCGAAGGAAAATAAAGTTGCCAGAACGTGTGGCAATCTGCGGACCAAAATTGTCATCCACAGGGACTGCTCACAGTGGCTCAGAGCGTGGATATTTTGCCATGTAGTGTGATGAATTCTTCAACAACTGTTTCCTTAAAAAAGATAGTTCAACTCAATTCCTCGCATCCAAAATTTTTAATTTTTATGGACAAGAGTAAAAATTTTATAAAAGATACATGTTGTTACTTACTAGCAATTAAAAACATTGTGAAGTGAGTGAACAATTGAGAAAATGACTGAAACAACCAAGTAAATTGCATTTCCACAGCAATCGAAATGTATTATCACAGTTATTTGATTTTAATCGTGGAAAGAATCATCCCAAATGATGTGAAATGAAACCGGTGGAACCACTGTGCGCCTATCGTACATCGTTTCATCTTCACCTCAGCTGATTAAGTTCCACTTTTTTTTTCTACCGTCGCCGACACCTTTTGCGAGGCTCTTCCTCAATTTGGCAATCTATCAACTTTTCCTCCCGGCTCCGATTCGCCAGCAACACCAGCATGGTGCGGCTAAGTTGACAGACTCGTTTACACCGGCCGACTGGATGATTGAATTTCGAGCACACTCAGAGCAGCCGGCCCAGGCCGAGAGTGGCAACGCACCCACTTCAATCGATCGAAGCGGTTTGGCGGAGAAATTCAATTTCCAATCTAACGACGATTGCGAACGTCAGCGTAGTCCCGTTCGCTGGATCCTTGTGTTGGCTGGAGATTGTCAAATAAACGCCTCACTGTCACAGGCAGAGAAGAGACATTTGGCCCGTATCACTAATTACCCAGCAGTGATCGTTTATTGCCGTTTTCTGTCTTTTGCGGCGGTACGCTCTGTCACCCTCTTCCCGAATATATCTCCGATTCTCGTTCGCTCGAAATGGGAGGGGGAAGAACAGCTCCCAGGACATCGGGACAGAGAGCAAACCACTTTCACCACCGACACAGCATCATCGTGGGCACGACGGACGGTGAAATGGAGGCGCCCAGTTTTCCACGAATAAATATCACGTAGCTGTCATTATCGTTATTTTTTACGACTTTAAGCGCGTGTGAGTTATCGCGGGGAAATGGATCCGTTAACAGCGCGACGGGCGGATAATAAGTGGTTGCGACTCTCGCACACGCCACTCTTCTTCGAACCTTTGCCTCACTTTCTTCTCGGGTTTGCGGGGGAAAATTTGTATTCCCACCAACGTCAACGCTTCTCCAATCGTTTTGACAATGCCACCAGCCAAGTGCCGTTTCTCTGGTAGACGTTTGTGTATGCATGTGTGTGTGTGTGTCTTTATATGTCAACATCACGACATACGGCTGCGACATCGTTCGTCCCCGGCCAGGACGCGTGGAGTCAGTAGCTCGCCCATTTCCGAAAGCCAGAGCCCCCAAAGCTACCAATTTACGACATAACCTAACGATGTTAAGCGGAATGATTGATAGAGAGGGGGGGAAGAGAAGGAAGAACACCCAGAAAAAAAAACAACAACCAAAATGGCCCACGAACGGCTCCGAAACCGGGAAGGAAACGTAGGTGGTAATGAAAGAAATGGGGAATGAAATCAAGTCATTTCATTCCTCGCCGTTGGAGCGAAAAAATGAAACCACTCATCCGGTTAAGCTTCCCCTTTTCACCAGGCAAGGCTTGGCTACAAAAACACGCACAAGCGTATACACAAACAAATACACACGTCTCCAGGCTCACCATGCAGCAGACAGCGCCATCCGCCAGAACGTTAGAGCCAGTGAGAGAAAGAGTGAGCGTTAAAACGATGGTCCACTTTTGGTAGGTAGATAACAGCGTGCCTCGACACGCATGAACTGCCCAACGCCGGATGTGTGTCTGTGTGGATGTGTTTGTGTGAGACCGACCGCATATGGCACGCAGTGGACATTCGTCCTGGGTAAAGGACACACACACACACACATACACGACGATGGCGCCACCGGAAGGTGAAGTTGAATCTCTCTTCACCTGATTTAACTGTCATTTCAAAACACCGCATCCTACGATCGTCGAACGGAGCCGGCGGAGGGTTCAAATTAAATGCTAAAGGTAGAGGCGCCCAATATGCGCCTTTTATCCTTCGTGAAAACACAAAAAAAAGGACAAATTTCCGAGAAAAACCAACGTAGCACACGGTTGACGGATTTTCCGCCAGCAGGGATCAATGGAACGAAAGCAAGGTAGGAACCCGGTGGGGCGCGCGAACACAGGTGCTCCCTCCTGTTTTCGACTCAAGCCGTCTCTTTCTCTTGCGAGGGAAGAAACATAGGCGCGACACACAGAAGACGGAGGTTGGAGAAAGTTGGTTTTCCAGTTGAGTTCTCGCATAGGTCGTTTAATTAATGAAAATTCTTCAGCCATCCGCGGAAAATAACTGCCGAAAAGAGAAGCTTGAAGCGGAAATGCTAGAGACAGAGGAAGCCATTTTTGGAAATATAAATGGATAAGCGGTGTTTTGTGTATGCAGACGGTCTGTTGCTATGCTGTTGCTAGGCGTTCTATAAGCGTATCTTTAATGCTTCAAACAATGTTGGAAAATCACTAAGCTGCACCTGTTGCCACGTTAAAATGAAATGAATGATATCTGCTGCTCGATAAATGTTTTTACTCCATGCAATATGATACGAAAATTCGTTTTTCTCTGAATTTCGCACTTATATTCATTTCCCTTACCCAATCCTACGCGGTTGTTGCTCCAAAAGCATGGGCGAAATTTTCCATCGGCAAAAAAGCGTTAACACAAACGGTTTTACTTTCATTGCATCGCTTCGATGTATGTATTGACGCTGTTCCAGGTAAATCTCATTCGACTGCGGAATGTTTCCAGTAAACGCTAAACCAATTTAATCTTTTCAGTTTCCAAGAAATTTGAGCCAAACAAAAATGAAACATTGCTCAAAATCTGATCTGTTGGAAAAGGAAATCCGCAAATAAATCATTCTGCGAATCGTGAAAGGAAAACCTCTCGCTGAAGCATAAAAAAAAACATCCAGCTGCAACGAGTATTATTTTTTTAACGTAAATAAAACAAAAATAATAACGTCGGTAATTTTTTACTTCATTCCGAAGCGAAGAATATCATGTTGCCATCATAGAGATAAAACAATCCCAACTCGAGCATAAAATTTTCCGAACGCGAAGGGGGAAAATTATGAAACCGTACAGCAAAGGAACCCGCACCGTTTAGCTGTAATTTTTTATTATTGTCATTATTAGCCGAGCACACCGATATTGCGGGCAAAAGTTTCACCTATCACCAGGCATAAAACACCATAAAAACTAATCTAATCAAATCGAGAGTTTGAACATCAAGCCGGTTTTATATGGAAACCTTTTTTCTTTCATTTCCTCGTATTATTATTTAACACCACACGAAGCTCGGGACAAGGACCTAACTTTCAGTCCCGTGCATCCCCGCACCACCGGCTTGGGCTTATTATTCTACCCCGTCTGCTCTTCGACTGCTGCCTGAAAAAAAGGGATAGAGCCGACCGGAAAACACTCACACAAACGCACGCACGGACACTGCCTCTCCCACACGGGGATCTCGTCCGATGGGATCGGTAGACTTTGAGACTTTTGGCCATTAACATAGTGCAAAGGGAATGGGCGCGCGAGGCTAATGGTAAACGTTGACCCAAATCGCCACGGACAAGTCAGGGCCACTGGCTAAAGGGTGGGTGGGGAGGGGGTGGACCATTGCCGGACGGCAGGAAAAGCACAAGGCCCGGTCGGTTCGTCGGCAAGCGCGCAGTTTCCTCATTTTCATTTTGGAATTTCCGTGCAATAATTGCAGAAACAAAGTGTCGGGACCATTTTAACGGCGAGCAGGAGTTGAAGAGCCGACGATTATTTTTCGTGATCCCTAACACAATCACCCACAGGTTGCTTGGGCGACGATTGTTGGTGATAATGGTGTGTGAGTGTGCAATGTTTATAAATAACGAATGGTAACATAATGGCATTAAAGAAAATCAATAATTCAAAAGTATGATATTTGTGGTGGGATCTCCTTGAAGAAAGGAAACCACTTTGTTCAATCATGGTATACATTAAGTAGGAGGAATTTCAAATGAAACCTAACAATAAAAACTTATAGCATTAAGGATGAAGTGCAAAAAACAGGGTTCATATCAAAACGTGCCTTAGTTTTTACCATTTTAAGAAAACATGACGAATATAAAATTGTCTAACCAACCTCACAACTTTGCCTACGCAAACACACGCTCCAAACATAATCAAGCCATCACAAAAATTACAACTCCGACCCGTTTTGCAAATGCCACTAGAAAAAGGATTCTAGCCTCTTTCCTTGCCTTCCCCGGGGCGTACACATGGGACGATGAACATATTCCGGTGGGCGGTGGATGGAAGATTAGTCGGTGTCGGAGCCTGTCATTTGCTATTCATCAACTAGCGCGTATAGTCAGCTAGATGTTGAACCCTTCGGGCACTGTCCTGCGGATGTGTGTCTACATGCGCCCCCCCAACGTTTCTCACTCGCTCCAACAAGTGGCCGTACAGGGTACCATGATCAAAGTGAACGATAAGGACGTGCGAGGGACCGGAATCGCCCGGTCCGGATTCGAAAGTAGCAGCCGGACTTGAAAGTTAATGATGTTCTCTCACTTTGCTTCCGGCCGAAAGCCGCATTCTTCGGCCCGGCGTGTATATGGCGTGTGCGAGTTTGTTTTCTTGCCCGTACAGCCCGAGCACATTCTTTTTACCGCACACATCTGCATCCGTTTGTGTCGTGTGCATGTGTTGAGCCACTTTGAGAAAGGGAAAAGTTTACCATCAGCCCGAGGCAAATGGTTGAGTGCGGAATAGTTGGCGCAGAGAAATATCAACCAGTGTTGCGTTCCCTCATGCGGCTTTCAACATTTTTAACGAGTGTACTGCTTTTCTATTTTTCTTATGTACACTCTCGCCCATTTTGAGCAACGTTCATTACGCTTCTCTCGATACCGCAAAGCCTCGAGCAGTTGAAGCGACACACAGTTTCCACAGATGTCATCGATACTGTACAGCATGGAGATGCCGTGAAAAGTTACTCCTTTGGGAGTAGACGACCGGGAGCGATGTGTCACTGTCAATGTGTGAAGTTTATCTTATGCAAAGGAATAACTCAGGCCCTACAAACGATGCAAGAAAAAAGAAAGTGGAGGCATTAGTTGAAATTGATATTTTCATGTGGAAAGGTTGAAAAAGTATGATAAGGGAAGGAACAAGTCTTCCCTTCGCCTTCGAGGCAGGCTGTTGCCGAGTGATGAATCTTCATATTTTGCTTTGTTTATGAAAGCTGTGTTTTGGCACTTCTTCACGTCCTATGTAGCGTGATAAAGCTTATCTCCGATAGTAAGCTAGCACCGCAAGCCAAACGACTCCGGCTCCTGCCGGCAGCGATTTTCTAATCAGATTTCAACACCTTTTTTGCGTTCTTCCAACGCACGGACGTTATGCGCCGTCACGCACACAAGAAGCCGAGCTCCATGGAGACGCCTGGTGGCTCGTAAAAACTGCCCGCCTAACTCGCGGTAAAAATATTGTGCTGACTCTTGGGAAACGACCCCATGGATATTCGAAGAACAGGATAAAGGGTCGTGTGCCGAAAGGCAGCACATACTACGCACCCGATTTCGATGCGAGACCAAAATTTTACGCACCTCGAGTAGGACGATGCTTCGTACCGGATAGGATTCCGTTGGTGAAGTTTTATTCCGTTAGCAAAGAACCCTTCTTCAACCATGGCCGACTTTTCTAGCAAATTGTCACTTGACCAGCGACTTTAAAAGTAAACTTTAATATGGAAAAGATCTTTAAGGCAGATTTATTTTTTCCGCCACATCCCATTTCCTGTTGAGGCCGTCGTTTGTGATAAGACTTTGGGCCCATGAAGTGTACTCAAACCTATTATTCAATTTCCGCTTGTTCGTTTAACAACTGGTCAACTGTTGGATGTGTAAGTTTCCATATTACGTGATGAAAATAACCCAAATGAAGGAATTTAAATGTATCTTGTTCTAACAATTCAACTTCGTACTGAAACTTTAATCAGGATTCGCTTTGGCACCTAATCGAAACCCTTCATTCAACGACGATGGGAACCCGTAGCAATAATCGATTAACTAAGCACGAACGAAATAACACGGTGTTTGTAACTTCCTCCTCGGTTCATCTGAATTCACAGTACGAGAAAATTGATATCAAATGCAACCGATTCTACGAAATTCCCAGAATATTTCCCCCGCCGACAGGATGCCCACGGCGGTACGGTCGGCTGGATTGCTGCCACGGTGTCGGATTCTGTGGCCTTTTGAAGGGAAATGAAGTATGCGACGAGAGCGACGAAGCCCCTTTGGGAGATGGCTGTGAGATGTCGGGGCGATAGAATTTCGATCCACCTTACGCTTGCAAAATGATACACCTGCTGCTACTTCTGCTACTGCTGATGGTAGTAGTGGTGCGTTCCGGACGGACGGATATCGGCCGGAGGACAACGACTGGGCTAAAAATAGAATCTCTACAGGATCGGGTGCGCCGCATGATCGCCGGGATCTCGCCCCCGTTTCCATCGGCAGACCCCGGAGAGTTCGCCAACCTATCGCTTCATTCCATCGCACCAAGCGTTGGGTACCGAGCAAGGCCATCTATAAATAGCTGAATCAATCTTCCCGTTTCCAGCCGTTGAAAATTCCGTTTCGTTTTATTTCGTTCAAACTTGCGCGCAAATCACCAGCACGAAACGAAGCGCATTTTGCGAGGGAAATTGAGGCGCTGATGGTTTTGGCGCGGTGAATTATCCAATTTCCACTCGACATCCGCACACTTTAGCGCCCGGCAAACGTTTCGGCTTGATGTGGACAGGCGGCCGGCACTCACCTGTATGTTGAGTTCCAAATTTTTCCATTGGCAGAAGCGGGTGTATTTGTCACTTTCGAGGAACTTTCGAAACGGTTCGCCGCGCAAATGGTGAAAAATTTCTTCGATGTACGGCTCGAACAGATTCACTGGTACCTGGTTTTTCATCAGATACTTCTGGACGTGTGCCACCGCTTCCTTGGAATATTCCTGGCAAAAGAGAAAAGGCATTTCACAATTAAACTGCTCATTTTGAGATAGTGGCGTTTGAGAGCTTTCTGTACTACTTACGTGAGTGTGTGATAACATCTCTTTCATGATGTAATTATCGTAAATATCTCGCGCCTGCTTCCGCCTCTCATCATGGCACTCTGTCTTTTCGTAGGCTTTGATCTGCAATGAAAGAAAACATTTTTTATTAGACAAAGATTGCTTAATTTACACTAGATTTAAAATCGTTTATCGTTTAGCAAAAAAGGGCTCCAACTTTCAACAATACGAGGTTTTTCCAACCTTAATATGTTATTCAATCAAACCTACGCGCTAAACAATTTGAGTAGTGGCAAAACCATTGCAAACGCCTACTGGGATACTAAAAACGTCCTCCACTTTCCCACTCAATTATGCTAATTCAGAAAACAAGCGTGTTATCAACTTTGGTGACACTTTGGTCA
Organism: Anopheles coustani; assembly: GCF_943734705.1. Taxonomy (NCBI): domain Eukaryota; kingdom Metazoa; phylum Arthropoda; class Insecta; order Diptera; family Culicidae; genus Anopheles; species Anopheles coustani. The sequence goes on along the minus strand of NC_071288.1, from coordinate 94,053,280 downwards.
GTGAATTCCTTTTCGCAACCACGTTTCAACGCCTCATCTTGATCGGGGAAAACCCCGAGTGGGCGTCTCGAAACTACCATTTTCTGTTTGCCTTGTCGACAAACATCCTAAATCAACACGCGTACCTTTTATGTCGCTGTATAACCGCAAATGCTTCGAACAAAAAAAAAAAGGTGACCAGAATTTTGAATTGCTTCTTTTTGTAATTTTTAAAGTTTTAACATGATCTGGTCAAACAGAGGACAATTTAAATTAAACCAGTTTAAGCAATTACAATTTTCAATCGTAGTCTCTCTTTGGTGCAGCAATTATCTTCGGCCACATCTGCTTTGACTTTTTTTTGTTATTTTACAGAAATATGTTTGATTCATTGTTTGCAAACATGCTTCAAGTTCGGGTGAATGCGTTCAATTGTGTTGTGATTGAAGTGAAAATCTGTGTAAGTCAATCTCACTTGCCTTAGCATTCAAAAACAAACACTAACGAATGCGAAACAAATGAATACATCACCGTGCGGCAGATTTATAGAACTTTTTCTCTTCTCATTCGATGGTCTACAAGCTCCACACGGTTGTGTCATTTGCTTCGCGGAAAAGGAACGCATTTTTTCACTCGCATCGTTCGTGCTTCTATTCACACCACGTCCAATTTGCATCCAGTCTCGGTACGTACGAATGTGCGTATTTCCTCAGTTTTTGCAATGGAAGGAAATCAACAAAAAAATGTGTTCCTGCCACCATTTCCACCAGAATCCCATTTTTTAGATATTGTACGATTTGCAGCTCTATTTACTGCAGAAACGAACGTCGACCGTATTTTGCGGGAGTGGAAAAAAACAGTGTTTCCCTCCTGCTGTGGCTTCGGGCCGCTACAGCCGCGAGGATTTGCGTCGTTCCGCTTGTTTGTTTCCTAGTGGTGCTTTATTTTTGTTTATAACTGTGTTTATCTTTGGCGCTGCGAATGCTGTAAGTTTGTGCGCCCAGGCAAGTGGGGGAGAATGCAAATTGGAAAATGAAAAAAAGTTATGCTTGGGCGAGAGACTAACCGGGAAACATTCGCCGAAGGCGATGAAAAGCTGCCAACGGTGATGTCTGCAAACGACGTTTCATTTTCCGTCGAGTGGTTTTAAACCCTCTTACCATCAAAACACGACGTAATTAAATAGCTTACACCAATCAGTTATACAATTTTTTAAAATTCTTTCCAATGCAATATCTAACCGAGCGGTGAAAGGAGCGTTTCACTTAAATCTTATCATAGCAAAAGTGTTTCAAACGCACCGGAACTAGACCGACACTCAAGGGTTTATTGTTTACGGCTTCCAGATGCCTCCGGCGCTCGTTGCAATCGATGTGAGAAGTGGAGCGAGAAAGTGAAAAAATATGCGTTCAAGCTGTGAAGCACTCGTATTCAACAGTACGGTCTCCAATAGAAATCTTTCTTTTTTCACCTATTTGCAAAACCAAACATTCCTAGAGGGTTACATTTGTAGTTGCCAGTACCACCGATGTGTGCGCACTACAGAAGAGCAGAACCAGACCGCAATCTAATGTAAACGCACTCTCGCACCGCCTGGTGGAAGATAAGAAATAATGTTTTTAACTTTTCCTAATTGTGTTTACAATTCCACAGCAGTTTGCATACACAAACCATCTGCTGGAGCCGCTGGTGCTGTAGCGGTGAAAAATCGCAAGCCCTTGCACACCGGTTACAACACAAACTATTCGATTTCTACAAACACGGGCATTACAAGCCCACATCGTTCGCCTACAAAGTTGGCTGCAACAAAGTGGGCGTTGAAAGTAGTCGACGCTTTCGAAACACTTATCGATATTTGATTCTTCGACAGGTTTCGGAGGTTTCCAAAAAGATGGTATGTAATATCAGCTCTGTATGATGGGATAATATATCAGCCATTTTTGTTTAAAGTTGCTTTCGTGTTCCTTTCACAATCGTTTTGTAACACACACATGATATCTATCGATTCGTTCCGAGAGTTTTCTACCATCGAATGTGTGAGAAAACCATGGTCTCCTACGTCGTGAAATTCAATCAAACCTCGAACTGTTGCTGGCACGGTGTTTGAACGGGAATGGTTTGTTTATTTGTTTGAGGTTTTATTTACGCTGCGCAAGCAGAAATCCGAATGCGAACCGCAAACCACGGAATGTGAATCCTTCGTCCGGATAATACGTGCCTTCGCTTCGTTATGAATGAGTATGAGCAAATCAATTATCTAAATTTATTCTGATTGAAGAAAATGATAACATCTTTTTGCTAACTTTAACAAAAGCAGTTTACTAACAATAAAGCGCTGCGAAAAGGCGCTAACTGTTAAAGCGAATCATTATTCAATTTTCATTTCCCATCATTCGCTGTGATGATACTGAAGGATGCACGGAAAAGCTGATTACGATGAGTGATTCCTCACGGACGGAAAAGCCTCCGGTATTCAACTATCCGCCGAGTGGAAAGCCAGCTCACGCTAAGCCGTGCAAATGAGATTCGGAACCGTTCTCGTAGCGCCCGGGAAAACTAATCAAACTCGACCGAATTCGACCAAACCCATGTCATTCCGATTCAAATCGAATCGTTTTCCTCGTTAGTGGACCCTTTATGCTTCCCACATCCCCGCACTTTCGCCCAAAATCGACGCGATATCGTGGACTTCGGTCGATCGGAAACGCTTCGACAAAGTCCGCAACTAAAATGGTGCGCCTAAAGCGGGCTCCGCGCGCGGGGTCGAGCATTGCGATGTGGTCGATTTTTGTTCCGACTCCCTCACAATTTCCAGCCAAAACCAAAAGCCAACAACAAACTCTCGATCGACCGGAATCGACGCACCATTTCCGTTTTCCTGCCGGCGGACTCCGGTGAGGAGGTGACGAACGCGCGCGTGTAGCGGGTTTTCGGTGTTTTGGCTGCTGGTAAATAAAATGTTTCCATTTGTTTCCGACCATTTCGAATTTAATGGTCTATGAAACGACGGTATCGACTGTTGCCTAAATTTAATCTGCTTTCGAAAACGGGCCTTTTCTTCTCGCTTTCGCTTTGATGTGCACGCCCAGAAGGACATTGCTTTTAATATCATAATTAAATCGATGATTCATGATCCCAATTAGAATTGGAACTTTTTTTTAAGCGAGTAAATTTTCCCTTAAATGGTACCTTGAAAAAAAAAATAATTCAAATGAATAATAAAATTTACCATATTTTTTACAATTCATAAAAACACACAGGTTCGAATTACGATGCATCCTTTCGAATGGGTTTCTCCAATTGCTTTTATCGTGCACCCTTTTGGCCTTCAAACAAAATCCTCCCATCGCAATCACAACTTTTCGTCCGGAAAAAGCTAATCTGATCGGCAAGCGAAACGTTCGCGAAGGATGTTGGAGCATAACAGACACGGCTGTTTCGTTTGATACAAACTGAGGTGCTTTTCCTTTTGATGATCTTCTTACAAATATGTAAATGTTTGCCCTCGATGCCCCACAATTGCCTTGTGTTTTATGTATCGATCCCGTGGTATCGGTTAGATCCGCTATGAAACCTGGCAAAGACGTGAGCTCATCTCGAGACGGTAAGACTTTTCCGACGATCAAACGAATCAATGATATATTTCATGTCATGGATGGGAAAACTTTTGTGCTTGATGGGCAAATTGTTTTACGCCACACCAATCGCGCGAGCGCGGGATAAAAAGCTTGAGCTTCTTTGTTCCCGCGTTCCTTTCGGGGCGGCCATTGATTTTTCCATCAGCGTGTCCCGGTCAATCGTTTCTGGAAGCGAACGTTTTTCGAAAGAATTTCTCACAAGACCCGCCACTTTTGCGTCTCTCGATAATCCCGACCACTTCGGTCGATGAGGCGCGCATGAAGATAAAGTTGTGTCGGTGAACTTGAGAAACGCTTGATCGTAAGCTGCGAGAGAAAGAGCGCCTTTATCACTATTGCTGATGATGGTAGTTTGATTTATTTCTAGCTCTTCATGAGTCAGCAACACAACGAAGTGGAAATGCTGCTATTGTGTCAAGGAGTTGAGAGACAGTCAGTGATGAACACTACGATATCGTATAAAATTCACTGCCAGTTGAATGAACTTTAAACATGATATCGATGAGGTCATGCAAAACGAAGCAAGGACCACAACTGGCAACAGGTTACACTGGAAAAAAGAACAATAAGAAACACTACAAAAACCAGAAGCATCTGTCAGACACGTTCCGAAGGCGCAATATTGCGAATCGATGAAACTGATGGCTAATCGATGAGGCGCTCGAACACTCAAACACCCCGACTGTTGAACGCACATAAACCATCAACTGTTGCTCCCCAAGGACAGGGAGAAGAGTATAAAAAAGACTGAAACACACAGACGAAAAACCCCCTTATGCTGGGAAGTATGGGAAGGCGGCAGCTTTTCCACCAACAACCGCCACGGACGTCGGCATGATTCGAGGCTTCCGGGTGAAACATAACACTCCCGTCCCATCAACACCCCGTTAAAACCCCGTGTCCTACTTTTCCGTATCGATCCGCAAACGAAACCAGATAGTTTCGAAGTGGAATATTTCCAAACCACCGACGAAGACTCGTGCGAGTGTGCCTTTCTTGTCTAATTTGGGACGATCATTTCCAGGATACCGAATGATAATCATACATCAGCGAAACGGCAGGGAAACGTATTCATATACGGTTGTGTAATTCATGCGTCTTGTTTATTAACAAAGCGTTACTTTAATAATGCCTGAACAAAAATCAAAAGATAATATCGATGAGGTAAACAGAAAAATTGTGTAATGATGGGGCATTGTTGGAGAGTTGAAAACATGTATAAGCATGGGTTCCAACAAACAAACAAGAGCATGAGAAAATTGCCCACCTGCCTGGACATGCTTTAGAGCTTTTCATACCGAGCTGACCTTGTTATGCTCTATTTTTAGGCAGCTTCTAAATTATGTAAAAATTGGATTCACGCACAATTTTTCCCCTTTCATAATATAAAGTATAAATCAACGGCTTTCGCTACCACGTAGATGTTTTCCCATATTTTAGGAAAACTGCCAAATACAGATACTTCATATTTTGCAATGATAAAAAGGCTGTGAAGTATTTCAATTTACTAATATACTAACTAAAATTTATATTTTGTGCGTGTAAAGATAAAAATTACAACAGTTGTTACAAAAAAAAGATTATTACTTCTGTAAAATTTACTAAAAACCACCAGAAGCAGCCGAACACATTTGATCACATTTCGGAAGGAAACACGAAACTGTTTGTTTCTGTTTTATCCAAAACAAAGAGTGTGCTTTTACATCACACATTACCATTTCCTGTGATATTTGGTAAGCTTGTTGCTGTGTTTTCTGCGGTTTCTTTCACTTTCAACCATTTTCAATCGTTAGAAAACGATGCTCGCGCCCGTGGTGTACACGTTGTTGAAGAGTAAACCAACAACGGTAAACAGAAATATGATAACCCAAAGAAACGAACGAAAAAAAAAATCAATAAACAACGGACGTCGAAAGGCACGTCTTCTACACGCCGAGCGCCGAAAAAGCCGATGGAAAAAGTTTTTCCTTCACAGCGCACAGTGGAAGTATTTTTTTCCCCCGGTTTTCCTATGAACGTGGAAATTTTCATACTTCAACTTCGACCGAAATGCTAAAGCACGCGGAGTGTGAGAGCTGTAGCACACTTGAGAGCAGAGAAGCATCACAGGGAGAACCACGAAAAGGAAGAAAAGGAAAGAAGGAAATATGATATTCAGCCCCGGCCTGGTGTGGAAAAGTGGGCGCATCGAAAGTCGATAGATTGAACGATTTTTCGCGCTTGAAACGCACCCAATTTTCCACTTCAACGAGCGATGGCTTGGCGATGGGACGATTTTCTAAGCTGCTGCACTAGATTTGGCCGACGCGACAACATTAATTTACGACAGCAGATAGATTTGATTAAATTTGGTTAAACCCGGCGGAGGAGGAAAAACTATCAGGTGCGTCGATTGTGAAACGGTTCACAATTTCCTGCTCGACGTCCTCTATCCAACCCGGAAAAAAACATTTCATCACAGTAAAAGCTTTTCGATTATCTTTCCCTCCGCTTGTTAGCTCGTCCTAGTGGTGTTTGTGTTGCGTATAATACCTTTAAAAAAGTGGGTCGATGAAGGACGGGTGGAAAAAGGAATGGAAAATAAGAAAGCACAATTGCCAGCTCCATGCGATTCCGGCACGCAACTACTAACACTCATCAGAGGCAAAAGCGAATGCTCAAGGGGCGAAAGAAAAACAAAGCTAAGGGCATGGGCGGTCCGAAAATGAGGTCCTTTTTCAATCCCCCCTCAAGCGAACCTGTGCGCCTGTGAAAGTGTTAATCCGTACTAGACGCCCCCGAGAGGGATTACTAACACGCAAACAGGAACTTCGCTCCCTAAAGCAGGACGACACACAAAGGACGATTACGACACAAAGCAAAGCGAGCAGCGGAATAGGAATAGTGTGTGCCAAACGTGGACGGGTTTGAAAGGTGCTAAAATATTTATAATCACGAAAACCGACGTTCATGCGTGGCGGAAAAGGAGTGCGAAAGGGAAAGCGACGATGGGAGTTAATAACGCATGACGGACGCCATCCAGGGAGAAGGCTCGATTTGTTGCAGCAACAATGGGCTTTACAGGCACTCGAGATTTTCTTCCGAGACAAAACGATACGTTGCGGACGTGATGGGGAAGGGAAATTTTCCTCTATGGTGTGTTAATTTGATCATTGTTCGGGCGAGGAAATTCAAGAGGGTGGATAATTTAGTGGCTAATAGTTTTAATTTTAAACATCATTATAATTCTAATACCTAATTAATAATAATTATTTCTTCCATTGATTGTCGTTAGATACTAACTACCAATGCAATGTTATAAATTACATGTTCAGATGCACGAACATAAATTCTAATGTTCTAAGTTATAGTACATCTTGCATTTGCTCGATCTTTTCGCTTCAAATAATAAATCTTCCATTGGAAAGAATGCATATGATAAGACGCAATTTAACCTCGCGCACTTTGAGTATGCACTCAAACCAAAACTAACGTATTCGATCCGTGCTAGGATCAACTGAAGGATGCAAAAAGGTACAATTTGTGGCCCACGATAAATGTCTTCGATAAATCACACAGCAGGACCGGAAGACGGGGAAAAATTCTGCGACAATTCTTATGCATCATCGCCATTATCACAACCCCCATTTCCTACGCCAACCCCACCACCCCTAGGGGGAAGAGAAGCATCATCACCGAGATGAGGGTCCTTCTGGGTCGGACACGTTTCGCGTGGGAAAAATCGAACCTGCCGTAAACGTTTTCCCACGACGCACGGTGATGAAGACTGATGATAGGAAGCCGCCCCCTCCGGAAGGGTGGCGAATGCTCACGCCTGCACAATAAATCCCATTTTGCACCGTGTTCCGCAATACCGGAGGCAGTGTGTGTTGCTTTTCACACACAACCGGCCATGTTCCAGGCGGCACTCGAGAACTATTCATTTCCCGGCGAAGATTAATAGTTGTACGCTATCCTTCACTCTCTACATCTCCGGACGGGGTTTTTTTATCCGACACGAGAATCTTGAATGTGCTGACCTCTTTTGCAACCCCTTCCTTATCACTGATCGATTTTTGTCTGGGCCGGCCGATAAACAGATATATTTTCTAAGCCAATAAAGACGTTGTTGTCACTCGATGCATGCCTGATAGCCGCCACAGACCCCTTTTTGTCTAACCTTGTAAAGACGGTCGGGCTTATCGGTGCACTTGCAAACGACCTATCGATCGATGATATCGAGACATGAAGTGAACAAAGCAAGTAGCCGGGTTTAATTATCTTCTCCGGTCATTGGACTATTTTGAGAGCATAACATGGACACATTCTGGACACACGTTGTTCTATTTTTTGTCACTCTAAATTAACATACCAGATAATATACCATGATGATGTAAATCAGTGAAGGGGTCCTTATAACAAGATGTTAAATCGATGAAGGCGCCTGGTAGTAGATTTACCGTATTCATGAAAATGTGCTAAACGAACTTTATCGGAAAAGAAAATGTTAGAAATTCCTATTCAAACCGGAAAAAACGAAAATCAATGACAATTTTTATTTCTCATGAGAAATAAACTACCCAACAATAAGCCAAATAAATCGTTACCAGTTTTCACATTTTTTATATATGTAAATACTAGCTTGACACGCCAGCGGTACTCGGTTAAGAAAGGTTTGGTTATGGTTTTAACTCTTAAGAAAAGAGAAAAGAGTTATGGTTTTAACTATTTACTTGAGAGTTATGTTTTAATGTAATAGTTACAATAACGTCATATCTAAAATGGCTCATATTTCATCGATTTCAAGTTGTATAAACCCTAACAATACGGCCAAGCCGTCTTTTCTGAAAAATAAAAAATAAATAAGTTGTATAAACCCTGTTGTATAACTTTAGTAAACCTTGACATATGTGTGCATGTGTTAGTAAAACTGAGAATCAATTGTAAAATTTGGATGATTTTATAAAAAAATAGTGATCAAACAAACCTTCAACAAGTGCATTACAGTGCTTAAACTTTGTGATTGGCCGAGTTTTTAGTGTACACAAAACTAAATACATAAAAAAAGCTAAAATAGATAATAGAAGGTGTCGAAAGGAATAAATTCAACATAATAAATCTTACAGCACCTGCCCGATACTATAGTCGAGTGCGATTTCTTGCAATTTGATACAAAAACATCCATCAGCGAATATTACAACAGCGTGGAAAAGCAATCAGTTTGCGTTGGCACATTTGCCATTCCGCTTCGAGCGCATCAACCGACTAGAGCATTGGTATGCACACCACTGCACGCCAAATGCGATGCTTAGCGACCAACAGAGCGACAGGATCCAGTCACCATGGTTTCATCATTTCGCTCCAGCATTGGTTTTATTTCCCATCACCCCCGGCGGCAAATGTGTTCCTTCATTCAGCGCGTACCAAAAGGGTAGGGAAATTGCAGCAAACACAAAAAACGGAACTTCCTTCCGGCGAACCAACTGCGGGGGTATCTCCCACTCATGCATACCAAGTATTCATTCTTTTTTTTCAGCCCCAAATGAATACTTCCTCTGTCCGTGTTTTCTACTGCGTTAACCAAGCGCAATTTTCCTCCGTGCGAAGCTGTTTAGTAAACATCATTCATTCATCACCTTGAGCGCTCGGTCGACCATTCTCTCCGGAGATGGCATCATTTTCCATTTGAAGCAGGGATTCTAACCCCCAACCTCCCCCCTTTGCCCACCCCCTAGGCACCGTCGCACCGTTTGCTGGACAAACAGGATGATGATTTTCCTGGTTTTTACCTTCGCTCGAGCAGAAAATAACACTGAATCATCCGTCGGAGTGCAGTCGGGTTGTAAAGTTAACCACAACCATCCAACCCTAACGGCTTCAGGAGTTGGTTAGACCAACCGGTGGTAATAGTAAAGGTCCATTTTTGTAACGCAATGCTTTAGTATCTGCGATGCGTTTTTCTTGTCCCATTTTTCAAGCATTTTGTTGAAGATTTGTATCTGGTTTAGTTTGTGTATGTTATCCAACGAGTTGTAAATAGAGGGGAAAATTACAGTAAACCGCGCTTCCGCCCTTCATTTTAAAATTGTTTCAAAACACAATTTCAACATGAAAAGTATTTTGCTAATCCAAGTATCCTTACACTTTCCCAAATCAAGCTGGTTGCTATAGCAATCGATGCTATGTAATGGGAACAGCTGTTCGGTACTTTATGTCAAAAGTAAATACGTTTAGCTATTTTTGTTCATGTTCCATATTTGTGGACAAACTGAAAATATTAAACATCCGTGGCAAGTTAGTGACTTTAAATCGAAAACAAAGCGCATCAGGATCGATCAATGAAGACGCTAATTCAGTTCTTCTGTTGCGGGACTGTTGGTTGGGATTTTTTTTGTCTAATTCAGCAGCAGATTACCGATTGCATAGAAAACTTGCATGCAAATTGGTTGGGATACAATCTTACACCTTACAAGTTGCCAAATTTTATATATTATAGATATAGATAGATATAGAAGAAGATAGATTTCCCATTCCCGGGGCGGAAAAAGGTGATGGTGGATTTATAAAAAATGTTCCTGTTTCGATTGCGCGTCCGCCTGACGCTTTTCCGAATGCCAGCGAACACTCATGTAAGTCCATGTGTCCCATGAATTCCCCGTTCAGTGCAGCTGGTGGGGCGAGATATGCACTTAAAATGTAACAAGATTGTCATGTAGTACCACACCCTCCCCTTCCGAGGATTCGATGCAGGAAAATGAAACTCCCTCGGCGGTGAAGCCGGGATTTACACAATGCAAACATGCGCTTCCGACGTTCCTCGAGAACTCCCTCCGAAGGGACCAGCTGTCGCGTTCTGGCCGTTAACAGGAGTGACGGTGTCGGTTGGAGGTAGCCGACAAGACGAGCGGAATTGTTTATCTGCACCCTCCCCACGCAGAACTAAACTACCGAATTTCAAGCTGTTTCCCCCGCGCACGGAAAGAAAAAGGAACCGGAGGAAAGGTTGACTACGGGGGAAGGCTGCTAAAACTGATTCCCCGTTCTGGAGCGATTGTCCTGGGCAGATGCAATCGTAGTTCTAACCTTTCCGGCTCCAGCAGTTGTTGCCGCGTGCTTTTCCCATGGGTTCCCCCGCGTGGATGAATGCACACGCAAACGAACGGTATTGCGGTATGGTGGTTCGTTCGAAACGGGACCACGCCAAAGGAGACCCTCCATACGAGAAGGACGAGCCAAAGGATAACATTTGCATCGAAAGCCAACGAAGTGGTGCTACACGCAAGGGGTAGAGCTTGCGATACGAACACAAGCGGCGAGTACAATGGCAAAACGTTGTTATCGTTGCTTCCTCTTCCATCCAGCGTCATTCTCTTTTGGAGTTACCTTAGTTACACAGCATCAGAATCCTCTCAGGCAACCCTTGCCTCTAGCACCGAACTCTTTTGTGCATGGGAATCGTTTCTAGTGATAATGTAGGATATCTTTTAAAGGAGCCGAGCGTTTGTGCCGGTCGGTTCTTCCGTAATGGGCGGTACTAGTTCGCTGAAATCCCAGCACGCACGGTGGAGCATAGGAAACCCTCAAAAGCAGTGCCCCGTGTCGATCATCCTCAGAGTCTTTAAGTCAACGCCAGCGTACCGATGTGGGCTGAAACACATCTCTTTGTCCGTCTTTGGCGAAATTTCCCCAACATTTTCTACTTCACAAAAACCGATCAAATACCCAAATTCTCCAAAGCACTCGTACCTAACACCCCCGATAGTCACTCCTCCGTCCGTCCTTCGACCAAAGCAAGAAGCCACGGAATCCCAACCGAGGCGTCTGACGCCGGGTTTGGAACTGCCGTAGCCGTCTTCGCGGAAGGACTTCTTTCGCACTGCTCTCGCCGGGCATCATGTTGGAATGCCACTGGCATCTGACCCAGCGTGGGGTAGCATTTTTTTAAAGCGCTGCCAGCGAAGCCCAGATCCACTGCTTGTAGAGGTTTCCGGCAAAACACTTGTACCGACACCGTCATCCACTGCTTACTTCCGATCCGATCGGTAAGAGATTCGAACCCTATCCGGTATCGAACCGGAATTCGGGTTTGGTGGGTGGAAAATTGGAAGCAAATATCCAATTTCTGTATGCAGATGGTACCATTAATTTTTACAGCATTCCCTTCACAAGAGCAGGGGACGTGAACGAAAAGGGGGTTTGTTTTGTCAAGGGAATTTAAGTAGCGTAGAAACTAAGACCTTATCTTTAGAAACGGTAGAATCCAATGTATAAAGCTTATTTTCAATTTGTAAAACAAAATGAGTGAATACTTTCAAATAAACCAGGTTCGCCTCGCAAAAACGAACAGCTAAACTGTAGACTAAAGCTCTTTGTTTCATAGCATATCCTTTCAATTCGTGTGGCATGCAATCATTCCAACAACACGTTTCTTCACGCTAAAATTTACTCTTGAAATCATCAAGCATGGTCCGGAAAAGTTGTCCCAGTTTAATTACGTTTCAAGAACTGTCTTAATTATGAGTTTTAGCAAGCAAAATAAAATACGGGTACGATCCTGCACGGAACAAACCATGCTAGAGGAGGGCGCGACAAGGAAAAAGTACACGACTCTAAAATAAAACAAACACGTATTGCAAAACTTTCTTCCCCTTCGCGACCCCTCTCTCAACCTGGTGCAAAGTTCGAGTTCGTTCGTGGAGTGGAAAACTTTAGAATTTTTTCTCTAGTCCAGCCATGCGAGCTTTACATCCACTGAGAAAACTGCTGGCGCCTTCCAGTTGTACCTGTCGAAAACTTTCAATTTGTCTTTTCATAAGAGCACACACGAAATACAGGGTTTCGTGCAGTTTTCTCAGTTTCGTTACGTGACGTTCTCTCTTTTTTGTCGCCCCATTCCAGAGTTGGTTGCGCTTTTCCACGGCATATGGAACATGCTATACACCAGACACCATTTGACTGCATCGCAACGGCACCAGCGAACGTTAAAATGTACAACAACGGAACAAGCTAACATTAATTGAAGTATAAATAATCTAACGGCTGGTTTTTAAGATACGATCTGTTTCTTCCCCAAAACAAAATTAAAATTAGCTTTTAAAATGCAAATGGGTTATTTCCTGTTGTGTTCGACTTCTTAAAAAACATTGACATAAATATTTTGTTTATTAGTCAGCAAAGAAAAATCAAATTCTATTACTTCGACTTCACCTGTTAGTGCGAATTTAAAAACAAAACTACTAACCGTATGGAAACTAAAGCCATTATTTTCAAAACCCCTAGAACGTTAAATCTATTCCATCGTTCAATTTATTGTATAGCAACATCAAGAATCCTTCAAAGTTTGTTGTATGTTTCAGCGGGCATTTTATCTCCAAGCTGGGAATTGTTCCTTAGAGATGGTTTTTCTTCAGAATGATCCCTCATTTAAGACAAACTTTTCTTTGTCGATCTGGGGGGTAATGGTTGATGTTGATGATGAAATCATTCAAGCGTTTTACATCGATGTATAAAGTTTTATATTGTTGTCAGTCTACCTTCTAGGGTTTCTACAAAAGTTACATTTGCCAACACTTGTAGGTTTCTACAAATCAAACTGTAGTTTATGTTCACCTTAGTAAACGCATCATCAACGAAGAAACTCAGCTTCATTTCTTCAAAGTGTTACACTTAATAAGGCTGAGCGACTCTTTTGCGACGAAAACATGATGAGCTTTGTCACCCTTAGGAAAGAAAGGCCACTCGATGAATTGATGCTCGTGGTGTCAAAGGAAGTGCCCACTAGAAACTATGCAGTATAGGTTGATTGAGGTGGTGGTGACCAGGCGCGAACCATGCCAGAACGGCTCAGTACGAGAGGATATTGAAGTGCCAACGAACACTTAATACGATGACAATTCTAAGTGGATGTTGATGTCTCAAATGCAGTATTTGGCGTGTACTTCATTCTCGCAATCCCTGTTCGTGCTTTTATGCCATTAAGAACGATAAGGTGCTACTTTTTTACACGAAACAACTTTGTTACACAACTTAAAGTTTTGAACAAGTTATCGTTTTGCCTGTTTTTGCAATCTAAAAACATAAATGCCCATTTTTTATCCAGTTTGACTTGTGTTATTCTATTTATCTTATTTTAATATTAAGTAAGCTAACATTACCAAGGAATGAAGATAATTGAATGAACCCTCCGCCTACTTTACAATCCTCATTCTCGGAAGCAGCAAAACTCATTGAAATAATTACGCTCCTCGACAGCGGCTTCGGAACTACTTAACCTCTTTCGCTCGTGCAGTTATTGTGAGTTCCTAATGGTGCGCGGATGGTGCAAATCGAAGGAACCCCCGGTGGGCGGATGAAAAATAAGATAAAATGGTGGATGGGTTGCGGCGCCGGTTGGACTCATCCCGCGAGATTAACTTTTTAGCCCCCAAATTAAACCTTTCAGGTGGTAACAAGACGACCCGGAATCACCGGTGTACGGACTAATAGTTGGTAACTTTCAGCCCGGAGGCGGCCGTTCAGTTCTTCTTCAGTTTCGAACATTCAGACAGGTCAGTGCGCCGGCCGCTTTACAGGATAGCTCCTTACTGGGAATGGCAGGACCTGTCGGTTCTGAGACTAATAGAGTTGTAATTAAAACTTTCATTCGATTTCACCTCCGGAAAAAGCTTGCGAAACCTGAGGTAGCTTCGCGGTGGAGGCTCTATTCCATCAAATCTCTTGTACATTTCAAGAAGAATCATATATTATATTATTTTAATTCATAATCTAAATAAAAATATTAAATATTAAACGATAAACAACGACCCACTTGCCATTCTGAAACGTGGAAAAGTTTAGAAAAGTCCATGCCAGAAATAATCCTACGATAGAAGCGAAAGTTTATATGGCACCAGAATGGTTGCAGCATTCGTCCATGCTAAGTTCCGCTATACATTCACTGGTGGGATTGTTTTTTCAGGTCACCAACGCAAATAATTTTGATCTGCTCTTTTTTGCATGTTTTTCTAGGACACCAGTAAAACATTTTTCCGTCAGACTGCGTAGGATGCGAAGCACGGATAGGTTGTAATAAATTGCGAAAAATTTCCTCGGATGGAAAGAAATATGGTTCAACTTTGAGGATTAAACGGCGAAAAGAAACCGATACGATGGAACAAGAAGGAACATACAAATAAAAACTTTAAACTATTTGCTTGGCACGAAGTTTACTGGTCTTTTTTCACATTGAAGAGAAAAAAAGGGAAAAAATATTTCGCAACCTGATTTGCAACACCAAACAAATAAAATATACCAACGGAGCGGAAAATATCGAAAGCAGAACACAAACTGAAATTGAACGTTCCTTTAGGTCAAATGATTTTCAGCAAGGGAAACAACACACATTTCTATGAAAATTAATAATCACAACAACAAATTTGGAAAGCACGACAACAGATTGGAAAATAAAATGTACAACAATCTTTTAATTTAAAAAATAAAGAAAAAAGAAAACCGTCCAATGGCTGAAATGGTTGGAAAAGCAATCAACATAATTTTCTAAGACCAACACGCTTTCAAACTCGCCCACACAGGTGGAAGATAAAGTTCGGTCTCAGGAAATGCACGTGAAATGGCCGAAGAAGGCAGTTTCTTGTTCCGTAGCTACCGTAGGTACACCTCGACTACAGTTTTGTATGAGAAAGGAAACAGGAAGTTTGCTCCTTGCTCTTGGCGGAGAAACAATCGAGCGATGTACGGGAAGCCGATGGAATAGTTCGGATTCGCAGCCGATGGCAACGAAACGGTAAGAACGCTAATAAAATGGACACTGGAACATAAAACGTGCCCCGGAAAGCGTGTACCACCCTTGGCAAGTTTGTGTGGAAGTCGTAACTATTTCTCGATTTTTCTTCGTACATAGTTGCTATGGTAGCGGCACTGAAGTACGCACCACCATGCAGCAACAGACTTAAAGCGGAAGCCGTAACAATTGAAGAAGTATAGAGGGCTAGAGGAAATAACCACTAAACTTACATCGATAAGCAGACTACGTCGAGTTGTGGCGAAACAACACTTTAAAAATCACTATCATAAGTAAACAACATAGTATAAATATTAGAAATGCTCTTATTGGACTTCAGATGGCAAACACTATTAACATTTGATGCAGACTATTAATTTTTTAAATACTTCATATTATTTCTGTAATAGTTAACAAATCACAAGAATCACAAATCAACAACAAATCAAGAAACTTGTGCGACTTGTATTTCTAAATGTTGCAAGTTAAAAAAATTAAAAGTCTAAGTAAAATTGTGAACTTCTAAAAAAAGCGTTGGACTTTCGTTACGAACATTAACATTGAGTACATTACACGAAACTCTAGAGGAGAACGAAATCGGACGAAGTTTTTACAAATCTAAACTAATCGAAACATAGAAAGAATAAAATTGTTTTCTTTTAGGATTATCCTGAGTGTCCTTTTTCAGTTATACACAGTTTCTTGCTTTTCTTTCTTTTTTTCCTATATCGATTACCTTTGTCCACGGAGGAACTTTACCCCCGAGGATATCACTTTCCATTCCCAACGAGAGTTCTGTTTTTTCGTTCTTCCAATCACCAAATGTTCTATACATCTGAGACTGTTTCACCACGATACCATGTAAGTTTTAAGAGGATCTGTACATGGTTCGAGAACCAAAACCACTTCTGGTAAAATAGAATCTCTAAACAAAAAAATCGAACCAAGAACAAAAATAATCGATACCAAATCGACAAAGCAGCATAACAATTTCATATATTGACTTTTTTCGTTCGAGAATACAATTTCTTGGGTAGCTTAAGGCTGCTCGTGTATTGATATTCACTCGCCAAATTGTTAGTATTGAAAATTTAACAATGAAGCTGAGCGTAGGACGATTCCGATGTAGCTTATTAAATGCTTTCAACTTCTAACTTTTTCAATATCAAACAATCTCAATTTAAAACAAACTTCATCTATTCCAGGGGAAAAAATTATACTACGTAAGTAATTGAATGTTGTTCTTCTATCAACGCGAATTAAAAACGAATTCGTTCAATCGGACCTCGTACCAAACCACTTTAGACTAATTAATGGCTGGTTCCAAGCATCGCTTTTTTTTCAACGGGCGCATGGCGATCATCATCATTTGCTCAAAACGAGGAACGTAGTTTATGATGCGCGGGTTGTGTCCGTTTGACCATGGACCAACGGTGCTCCGATGGAGCAGCTGTCACTAAAGGGTGTATAAAAATAATCGTCTCCAACATCCCCATTTTTCCCGGACGACC
Organism: Anopheles coustani; assembly: GCF_943734705.1. Classification (NCBI taxonomy): domain Eukaryota; kingdom Metazoa; phylum Arthropoda; class Insecta; order Diptera; family Culicidae; genus Anopheles; species Anopheles coustani. The sequence goes on along the minus strand of NC_071288.1, from coordinate 94,036,394 downwards.
AATAAACCAGTTGGAGATTTTGAAAATATGAACAGAAACTTGTTTGAAGAGTAGGAATGGGGTTGGCTTCTCCCTTTTTTCGACAAACGGCAAGGGCAAGGTCGATCGTGCGTGATAGATTGACATCATTTATTTATGTTTTTCTTAATCGGTTTAATGCTTCACGATCACGAAGTCCCAACCAAAAAATATCCATACTTTGTGGTCAACAACATTAATCATCAAATGTTTCGGTGTTCCTCTCAACGCTCGTCGAGAGGCTGACATCATAAAGTCAAACGGAAGAAATCACATGTAGAGATATTTACGTAACGTTGCAAACACGCTCGGTGTGCTTGTTATTTACTTGTAACAATGAAACGACCGACCAAATTTACATCATTTTCGAAACGAAATCAAAACCCATCATATTGAAAATCGAAATGCTTTTTGATGTTCGTTCCTTGCTTTCATCCGTCACGTTTATTGAGCGCGCTTTACAAGGCCCATTTGCTTTCGGTATCAATTTTGCGCCCTGAAAACACGCCTGATCGAAACTTTGTTATCCCTCTCTGACGTGCCGGGCCGATATTGTAAAGCCAAATACAACAGGGCGTACCGGTGAACCGCGACGTTGAAGTCAAACCGCTGCCATCGCCAGCCCATAACTCAACCGCGGCATCCGCCATTTATCAAACACTTGTCAAGCGACCCCAACCGAAGGGGCGGTGGTAGTGGTGGCGAACGGGGAAAACAATTCACACCGCAAATGAGATGCAGGCGGAAGAAGAAAAAAAAAAGACGGGGTCTCGACGCACTTCAAGCGATCCGGAAAGCGAAAAGGAAAAACAAAATTCCCCGAGGTTAAAAGAAAGTCAAACCGGAGTTTACCTCTTGACGGCGCGTGGACCGGGAAAGCAGGAAAGGGGGGACGGGGACGCGGGAATGTTTCATATTGCCACTGTTGCCGAAGATGGCCTGCAAGGCGTTGACAAGCCTGACCCGCTGTCCAGTGCTGCCAAACTCGTCAAGCTCACCTCTACCTCAAACAAGCTTCCATCAACTAATTTGCATTTAAATGAGAAATTTTACATCTTCAAACAGAGCGCAGCTTTACTCTTTTCGTTTTTCGCGATCGCTTTCCGTCTTCCTTCCTGTGTACTGTCACTTTCCCTCTTTACCAGTCAGTTACTTATTGTTTGCTTGGATCCTCTCCACCTTTTCTCGAGACGACCCTTTCGGGGGCTTCAGCAGACGATGGATGGCCCTTTGCAAGGTGGACAGGATATCCTGAGAGGTATTGGATCAAAACAAGCTCGGAAAAAGATTTGTCAACGTAAAGCCGTCACACCGGACGTTATCAATTACTTTGTTTTGCATACAGACATATTCATTAGCTTCAAACTAATGTACATTTCATAACATCAATTCACGTTTTCTAGAAAATAACTCACTTTGTTGTCGTTGTAGGATAATTGTGGGCAAACATTTAACTTTTTCTGATTTTAGGATTTAATTATAACAAACTCCCGTTGGGCGTTCGCAATTACCACGCAAATTCAACGAAAACTCCTCCACAGTTATACTTTTTCTTTTCAGGAGCTTCCGAACGGTGTTTTGGTTTTTTTTACAAAGATTTATTTTATTCCTTGCCCAGCAACACGAACCTTCGGTCGTCGGATTATCATGCTTCAGCGAAATAGACAAAGTATGTTTTGTTTTTATTTCTAGAGTTGCTTGAAATTAATTCACCCGACCGCTTCGCAAAATTCATCAAAGAAATTTGTTTTATTTTTCGAAACAAGCTCGAAATGCTGAGCTGTGTTCTTATAACGAAATACAATGTTGCGCTTTACCTCAGACGACATTTGAAAAAGGTTTTCTTGATCTATGCTTCCAGCTTTAACGGGATTGAACGGTATGATTAAACGAGCCCGCAGAATGTTGGAGCAAGATGTTTTCTTCTCTTAGTACGGAAATCATTTTTCGAAAGTTTTTCTTTTTCTAATTTAAGATTGATGCATGACGACTATTAGCTTTTAGTCTCTGAAATTTTGGATCTGGATGTCGGACCAACCAAGACTTGCATGAACAAACAATATGCACAATAAAGGAAATTTAATACTTGCACCGTTTTCTTCATCGGTTTTGAGCATTTGAAAAACAAATTAAAAAGAAAGAAACTCCATAAGCTCCTTGCATATTTACCTCCTCGTAGAATTTCAAATGTGGCACTGGTTCTTCCGATACGTTGTCGCAGAAGTCTCTGAATAATAAATATCCTGTAAAAAAAAACCCCCGTAGAAATTAGTAAAGCGCAATGTTAAAACGATTTTATCAAAACGTTTATTCACAGCATAAGGAATGAATAAATTTCGATTGATAGTATACAATTGAAAAAACACCAAGAACAAATTTATAAGAAGAAAAACTGAACAAGAATAACGTTCTAGTGAATTGATTTAATATCATCCACTTATCATGCAAATTACTAGATGTTGATAATCTAGAGATGGTAGAGGGATACTCGACCGGCTTCTTCATTTTCCTTTGCTTTATGTCACAAACTAGCAAATTGTTTCAAGGACGATAGGATATCTTTCGCACTCCTGTCCACCCAGTCGGTTTATTTTTCCTTACAAGAACTTCATTAGGGATAGTTTTACCACTGGATGTTTTTTTTTGTTCAATCTGACACTGAACGGGAATAAATTACTTCTGACCCGATTCTTAGTCCAAAATGTCCTCGCTGAGTTTTATGATCGATGACAGCTGTGGGAGAAACGTATTTTGGCCAGTGACGTTGAATAATGAACCTCGCGAAAGTGCATTCTTCGAATATTTGTTCCACTAAGGAACTCAGCAAAACGTTACTTTGTATGCAGTTGACAGTTGATAGGAAAATAATTGAGTAATAAATGCAGTCCAAACAGTGGAAAATAGATCCATTAAATTCTTCAGTGATTATATGATCGTGGAAGTTGCAAAAAATGAAAAAACTTTATCAACTGTTAAAGAATGAAAATACGATTGGAAATTTTAAAACATCAAAAACCTACTCACCTAGTACTTGGTTGAAAATTTTGTCGAAGTTGACCTCATTTTCCTTCTCGAGGTATTTGTGCATCACACTGCGAACACTGCAAAGAAGAGAAGAAAAGGGTATAAGAAAGGGCAATTGATCAATCAAAACGATTTATAAATAATTCAATAAATTTTCAACTCAACAAGAGAACGGTCTTATTACATCTAATTTTATTACGGTTGTGATAGCGAAAGCTGAACAGTACAAACATTTTTTCCAATGCTGCCAATGAAAACATAACACGAGCGATAAGACGGCCGAAACCGGACGCAGTGTCGTTCGAAAAGCGTTCTGTGGAAAATGCAATCCCAAAGATTCCACGCGGACAAAGTTGGTGTTACATATTCATGGAATATCTTACGGCTACGCCCGAGAGCCGGCAAATCTGGGAAAGCGGAGGCAGTGGCCCCGTTACAAAACCGGGCGGATGGGATTGGTCCCCTGTTTTTTGAATTGTAAATTTTTCCCGCTTTTAACCCGCGGAGAAGTTGGCGGAGGCCACACGGATAGGCGCGGCGGCAGGGTGGCTTCTAGGGCAAGACACATTAGGACGCTGGCGACAGCGATGAAGACCATTCATAATTAATTAAACTCAAAAGTCCAACGCACCCACGGCGGCCCTCTTCTGGTTCAGCGAGCGAGGATTTTCACAGAGGGAAAGTTCGGCAAGTGGGCTCTTAAGGAGGGGGGAAAATGGGACACAGACAGAGTCGAGCCCAAGTTGGCTTGTCACAAAACCTTTCATTAGCGCAAGCTTCCCCAGCTTGGGGAATCCCAAACTCGTCTGAAACATTTTCCATTTCCGTCTCTTTTTATCACCTCTTGCAACTCCTTATCACCTTTTCGGTCAATCTTTCCTCACGATAGTCCTCTCGTAAGGGCCCGAAACTGCTCGCTCATCCTGACACCGTAAAAGATGTCCCCGAATGACAGTAGTTTAGAGTTGCAAGTGTCCAAAAGTCGAAAGGTTTTCCTTTTCCCTGGTCTTCCCCGCCTGCCTTTCTACTTCTGTCAGCTTCTCTTCATTCCTTCTGGCCGCGAGATTGCTCGACGGAACGGTGAGGGATAATTAATTACTCAATCTTGATCAGGCGGCACATCGGTTTTTAGAAACAGGCCTTTGCTTGCCAACAGACCTACTACTCTACTAGAGATGGCTTTGGAAGGAAGATACCTCAATAAAACCCTATGCGTCCTCCGGGAGCTTGCCCTTTGCGATAAGTTATGCTGGGACGCTTTTTTCTCTTGTCCTTAAGCCTTGATGAAAACAAGTTGATGAACGATCCGTGGTTCGGCCTGCAAGCAACAACAGCATCTTATTGAATGTTCGGTTCTTTCGCTTGAAGGCGATCCTTAACCTGTCCTGTACCGGCTCTTCATCTTAGTTCATTATAAATTCCATTAATAAGTCAAACTGTGCCAGCGTGGAAATGTGGCTGCGTTCGGAAACACGATCGTCGATTAATTTTTCAAATGGGATCATTTTTCCACCCCTCAAACAACCGGCCCGCCCGGTGGATTAATCCTGATTCCCTTGTAGACCGAATGGGAAAGGGGGGGGCAGGAACTCTATTTAGCACGGAGTTTTCGGTATCCTCAACTCGAACGGGGGAGCAATTTGTTCGCTAATACTGATTATCCATGATAAACGGGCTCACAATGGGGCGAAACCACAATGTTTCTATCGAGCCAAAGCGACCTGGCGTGCGACAATTTATCATTTTCTAGTTCATATCGGAAGCTACGGAAAGTTTTCCATTGTTTTTTATTATATTAATTATGGCAAATTTGTTAATTGTCGACACATTATTAACTTCCTATCGGTAGAAGAACTACCGCCATCTAATAAAAAAAAGTATTGAACAACGATACGACTCTTCCTGAAAATTCCACCTCAAAATTAATTGAAAACTTTCTCCAGACATATCTTGTAAGTTAATTATTGGTTTATTTTAGCTATTCCGATTAGGCATGACTCATGGTTTGAATGTTCCAACAAAGCATGGAACAAACAAACTTGAAGCAACAGCGCGATGCGATTTAACCTTTGCCATTTTGCGGCGGTCTGAACTGACTGGTTTCATATGATCCGAGGCATCCGCAAACTGATTCGCCGAAAGCGAATCGTTTCGTTTGAAACTTAATCAAACACACTTTATGTTCGATGTGTGGGATGCTCCCGATGAAACACGCGTCGTAAGGTCGAGTAACGCGGGGGGGGGGGGGGGTGGGGGGGGGGGGGATCAAATTTTACACGTAATAAAAAACATACACAACCTACTTGTGCAAAGTCAAATAAACTTTGACGCGCTTTGAAGTGGAGCGAAAGAAAAATAAAAGCGCACAAAACGGGTTTGGTTTGGTCTTTTCTTTTTTCTTGGGTTTGCCGTATTGCGTTCCATCCATGAATCATCCCGAACCACGCTAGGAAAGCTCAGCAACGCGTACTTTGCACCTTCGCCAAAGTAATCGGCAAAGGAAACTTTCACCAAAGTTACGCCCCCTTGCAAAAAAAACCCGAGGCCAGATGTTTGTGGGGTTGTGTAAGTGTTTGTCTGGGCGTAGGTGTAGGTTAAGGTTAGCCCCGCACGCGCTTACCTCATTAATTCCGATCGTCCCGGGGAAGGGACGGGTGCGGTGCGGGACATGTTGTCGATGTGTGTCGATTCCAAACACTGTTAACTTAAGACGCGCTGGAATTTTCAATCCACGCAAACCGAAAGCATGATCCAATCACGGATCAAATCAAATCGAGCTCTTGCGGTTGAAAGGAATAATGTTTTCTTTGCTAGCTTTTGTAAATTGGACATGGCGTCGTCAAATCGAAAGCTTTTCGAGTGATTTTACATTTTTAACAACCAACCAAAGTCAAAATCAAACAGAAAAATGAGTTCAGTTCACATCAGAGGAGTTGTTTAAAATCGAATAATTCCGTGGACGCTGCACCTTGACCGGAACATAAACGAATACCCGAGTATCCTGACGAGACCTCCTCCGAGCCTCATTCACTCAAAAGTGGTCACGATCGCTTGACGAAGGCATGTAAAATTTACAAAGTTATGAACGACACTCGTCTTTGGGAAAGAGAACAGACAATGTATGAGAAAGTTGGACTTGTATACACAAGCCATGTGCGGGCACTACACGTTGATTAAATTACAATTTCTGCAATCGTTCAACTTTGGTATACGAACTTTTTCAAGCCGTTTTGGGGGGAAAGCTAATTGATTGAATCATTTACTACCCACACCGGTGATGATGAACCACGTTTATTTGGCCTGGTTTGTGGCAAATTTGAATTGCCTTCTCGGAACACAGGAAAGTTCACCGAAGAGCAATAAAAATATGCATCGATGCATGTTCTAGGAATATTGATCAAACAACATGTAAATATGGCGCAGGCATCCTTCCGAGAACGAGCTCATGGAAATTGGAATTTCCCAATAAGCATCTCTATACAGCAATAATGATAAAAAAAGTCACTCAAAACTACACCGGGTCAGGAAAATTTGCCCAAAACTTGATGGTGTTGTCGGAAAAGGGACTCGAAAAGTGCTCGAAAAGGTGGTTTAATATAGCATCATCAGCATCGATCCTCGAAGGAGGCCATGACAAAGAAACTTTTGCCTGTTCCGATTGGCTTACACATTCCACCGGCAATCTGCACACTCATCCGTATTTTAACGAACCCCGTAGAGGCTATGTCCCCATAATGGGTGCCTCTTTTGGTAAGTATAAAAATAGCTTTAATATTATTTATAAAAATATTTTGAAGGTTTTAAAATATGATTTAACGATTGTGCAAATTTATTACAACTAAAACACAGCTACTAACAATTTCGACTAACAAGGAAAAACAGACAGAGTGGTCGTTCATCTTTTCGTATAATGAGCGGCAAGGAATATTGAAGTGGTCTTGATGTAAAGAGCATAAAGGAAAAAGGGGACCTACTACAAGGTAGAAAGAGGAAAATGGGCGGGAATTACTCTACCCAAGCCACTGTGCCACTGTGCACGGTGGTTTGCCCCTGCTAATGGGGTCAAAAAACGGTTACTTCTAGGCAAATGGGTAACGTCCTTTACCCTTCCGGCAAGAGCCAGTAACGATGGTGGTGCGTTTGCTTCTTAAAATAAAAAGAAACTGCAAAAACACCCAACATCCATACTGCCATAAAGGACTGCTCCGCAACGGACACTTAAAGTACACTCGAATTTTACTTGCCGGTTGTGGGTATGAAGTTTTGCGGAATAGCCCAGAACCACTAACCAGGGTAAGGATATTGTGAGAGAAGCCGGTAGAAAGATATGTCCCGTAGCTGTGTTCTAGCACGTAACGGCGACGTACGAGCGATAAGGGATTTTTCTTCGAAACTTGATGGCCAAAAACTAAACGGACTTTAAAAGAGTTTTATTTGCCATTTCCTCACACTGTTATCGCAGAACACCTGGTATACTGGCGACGTAAAACTCAACTCGATTAGTTTTTAAAGACAGGTCTGCAAGGAATAGTTCCGCGAAGTTTACATAACATCATTTACACTAGGACAATATTCGAGTTAACAGAGATGCCGTGTTTTTGGGTGAGAGACTTCAACAAATTAGATTCTAAATAATACAGGACAGTTGTTCAACTAGGATATATACGGCCAAGCGTTTTTAGCATACTTTTTTAGTACAACCATGTTTGATAAAACTTGTTTATAAAATTTGCTAAACCGAGGGTTTTTGAAAAACAAGTGAAGACTTAGCTTCCCATAGAATTAGTTTTATTAATAGCTTTAGCTTTGATGTTATATTTTTATCTACTTATGGAGCAACAAATATTTCAAATAATATGCTTCGTTTTCTTGCATTTTTTAATATTATCGTACTCTACTTTAACCTAACTTTTCCTACTCTAACCCCCAAAAGCAAATCTTCCCCAAACCACACACATTTGTCATTACATAATTGACGAATCCGTCCGACACTAATACAGCGAAAGTGGCGACAAGGACGCGGAATACCTTTGCGGAAAAGCTCCGTCACAAATTATCGTTACTACGTTCCCGCTGGGATGAAGCACGTTGCCGTCTCGAAAGTGTGCCTTAAACCGTTAGGAAAATGGGGAAAAAACCTAAAAAAGAAGGTATTCACGTTTGTAACCGGCCGGGCGCTCGAAGGAAAAAAAGAACCAGGTATAAAAGCCATAAAAATATATCATGGCTCCAGAGACAGCTCTCCCGCGCGCGCACCAAGGACCCGGGGATATTATTTTATGTTGTGCAAATCCAACCTGCACGGACCAGAGAGAGAGAGGGAGGGAAAGATAAGTCTATCGGTGGACACTGAACCATAAAACCCGGAACCGGAACAGACATGACGAACGGAACCGAATGGACGGAGCACCCACGAGAACGAGAATTGAAATGTTTACTTCCCAAGCCAAATGGCTTCCGGTAGGTGAACGGGATAGTTGTGAGGGAGTGATGGGGAGGGGGGGGGGGGGGGGGGAGGAGTAATACAAGGATACCGGTGCGGATGCGGATCGACATTACCACATCCTGGTGGAGCATATCCCCAACGGTCTGCGGAGGTCGAACCACAGCTCAAATGTCCTTCCATACTAAATCCGTTCCGAGTGGGAGAAAGAGGGAGAGTGAGAAAGGGGGAAGCAGCGGCGAAGGGACTACATAATTTCGCCTTCCTCCCAATCGGAACCCGAACCATTTCCCGGGAGAAAACTGTCCTTCCCTTCACCAGCCAACGGTGGTGGACGTTGGACCATTTATTGTGCAGTTCGTTTGCAGTTAAAAAGTGCATTTCCTAACGAACTCCAACTGGCGTCGCCTTGCACTCCCTTTCCCCTCCCTTTTTCCCGATCCATCCGGCCACAAGTGTACCTTTTGCGACTGGGTCCGTTAGGTCCGTCTGTCTGTCGTCTCTATACCGATTGCCTTGGGAGCTTTATTTTTCCGTTCGTTTGGGTAGCAACAGCAGTTACTCACCACACCAGACCAGAGTCCGCTTTTCCACAATCATCCCTCGGCGTGAGGGACTGCCCCCAGTATTGTTCGCAAACAACCGTAGTAACTTCGTGCGGGGGCGTAGTATTGCAATGGAGACTCCTACTTTCCCAGTGGCAAGGAAAACAGGTTGCAAAACCATCATTGCTACATACACAGCTCGGTGTCCACCTTCCTTTGTGCACGGTCTGCTTTAGTTTTCTTTGATTAGCAATCAAATATCACTGATAATGCTATCAACTCAATCTCCTCTGGTGGTTCGTATTACATTTCTCTGCGATAGTAATGAAAGAAAGTGACGGCTGGACACTGCAATTTCAAACGACAAATAAGATTGGAGCAGCAGTGACTGATTAATTGTACATTTAACGGGAAGTACAGGGATTTTCAGATGATATCATTACAGTAGCAGCAATTATTCCAACTGCAGCATATGATATTCCAACAACATCAGTTGATTTTATAACGCGATCATGTTTATTATAACTGTGTCAGTTGAAAACAGAATCGTAGCAGTTGGTATTATAATCCTCCTAGTACAGCAGCTTGAGCGAAGTACGCAACTAGCGAGTGTAAACGTATATTGCACGAATAACAGCCCAAGGTTGATCTACGTAGCAGGTAGGTTAATAACGGATGAAGCTCTTCGATTTCATTGGAACGAAACTGCTCCCAAAAATAAGTAAATAAATGACATGCAGTCAACATGAAAATTAATCAGCACTGCTTGTTTAAACATTCCTTTTGTTTTCTAATGAAATTAAAGCGATTCATGCGAGATGAACTCACCTGCTATGTAAATCAACCTTGAAGTTTCATTCAACTCTATAATATCAACTGCTACGATTCTGATTTCAACTGACACAGTTATCATAAACATGATCGCATTATGAAATCAACTGATACTGTTGTAATGTCATGTGCTGCAGTTAGAATATTACATGTAACAAGCCAAATCATTTATAGTTAAATAAATAAACAAATTAACAAAGTTTTATTCAAAAACAAACCAGATAGTGTACAATGTTTGATAATTCGATACCTTCAATGGTTCTCTGGAATAAAAAACTTCTACATTCGACCTAATTCCGACATCGGAAACCATAGGAATGTGAAAGGAGCAGTTTAAAATCACTCCTTAAAAAAAAAATTGCTACTAAAAATTCCTCTTTTCCATTTTGCTTGCAGCAAGCGCCATATCCCCGGGGGTGACCTATTTCGAGGCGAGGGATTTTGCACGTTGCAACCGCAACGGTTCGGTGTCGCACTCCGCCAGCAACTTGCGATCAGTGGGTCAAGCACACCACACCCACTTGCAGAATGGAATCAGTTTCACCCAGCGGACTTGACTAGAACGTTAAAAAAATACATTTCCTAAGAGCCAGCATTTCCACCACTCTGCGTTCGTTTCCGGGACACCACATTTCTAAGTGAAAACGATACCGTTGCCGCCAGAACAGGAGGGCAGAGAAAACACATGCAGAACCCACACACTTTTTACACTATGCTGGTACTGGCGAGGCGAGGGTTAAATCATATTTTATTCAACGCTCCCCGCAAGCCTCCACTTTGTTATACCACAACGCCAGGAAATGGAAAATCAGAAGTTCCATTGCTTTCCACGCTCACTAAAAAGCTGCGTAAACTAAAGCTTGCAGAACCCAGTGTCGGAAGGAAAGAAGAAAACAGCGGGCAGTAAAGAAAAAGGAGGGGAATGATCTTAACAGTTGAGGTTTTTGTTATATTTTCTTATCGATAGTTGTTGAAGATATCGAAAATGAGTTGAAAAAATGGAAAAATCCAAATACAATCTGCGGGTTTTAATGAAAAATAGACGAACGAAATAAATATAATGTACGGAACTTTAAAAAAATTCGAAAGAGTTCCCTTGCCAAGTGTAATGAAAGAAACATTTTGGGTCGATGCTTTCACTCTCCGGCTGGTATTTCACTTCGCACTTTTGCTCGCATCTTTCTTTTTCCTGCTCCTAAAACCATTTCAACATTTTCCTCGCAATGTTCGTGAACACATTAAAAAAAATCCATCCAACAGACCTTTTCTTTTCAACCGAACCGAGTCCATGAAGAACGAAACCTTCGTTCTTGTCAGTGCTGTGTGTTTGTGTGACGGAGCGAGAGTTGCCAGCGGAAAACGGAAAACCCACCGGGGCGTAGGGCGAAAGCGCGGTGTGAATTCCACCGAATGCCACCTGATAAATGGCGATGCCCTATTTTTTGCACCCACCCAAGAACGGCACAACGGCAGCGAAACTTTTCAACGGTGGACAGCAGGCTTTTAAAAGAAAATACCGAAAGAAAAATACGCTGACGGGACCACCCATTCTATGGAAGATCGTACGTCTTCCCTGTGCGCCATCTTGTCACCGTTTTGGGTGAGCAATACTTTTGGAACGGTTTTTTTGTTTTCCGTTTTTTTAAGTCTCCTTTTCAAACTTTGGTTCAAAGGAAGCTTTTGAATGGACTCTCTATACGTCGGCGCAACCGGCATGTGAAGTAAATTTCGCACAACCGACCAGCGGGAGGGATCGTCGCTCAAACACAGATGGCACGCGGATAGACATGGCCATAGAAATGAACTTACACCAAGTTAACGGATGAATAGAACGGATGCCTCAATCTTTTCCGGTTTTTCGGTGATGCCCTTTTGGGAACCACAAACCGCGCATTTTCTCACGATCATTATTGGTACCAAAAATGATGAAACGGGACAACTTGATGGAGCAGAATGAACAGAAGAAAAAAACACAGAAGTTGCGCTCTCGCCGCGGGAAAAGAAGGTCCTCGGTCGGAACGTGATGGATAAGAGAACATCCTCCAAAAGCAGCATGTTTTCGTAATGAAGAAGGCAGGAAACAGCTTTTATATTCCGGACGAATTTCACAACAATCAACAAACTTGTCGTTCCGAAATACGTTTCTGTTTTTCTATTTCTTCATCATGTTTATTGCAGTGAACGATACTTAAAGTGGTTTAAATCCACAAAACATAAACAATTACAACCAACACCTCATACGCCACTTAGTACATTTGATGTACAGTGAAGTGAAGTTCTCTTTTGTATCATCCCGTAACGAGAGATAATGACAGTTGACAGTTTTGAGAAAGCTCATATCATGGAAACACGCTAATGAGCTTCTCCTTACAGAACCGGACTGGTACAATGTGAGTCCATGCATATCACATCAATACATGCCAATCGGTGCTCCGACTGCTGACACTACCCTGACAGCTTTCCCGCGAGGAAGCGTGTTGTTTTCCCCCAGCGCACCGGAAGTTTCCTACTATGAACACGTCTTTCAGGCCAGGTTAAGTGAACTTACTGTACCGGCTTTCAAACCAACTATTTGACAGCTTCCGCTGGCGGTTTTCTACTGACAGCTTGCGTCGGAAATGGAAATACCCTACGCGACTATGAACAATATGATAACTGTAAAAGGGAGTCGAAATGTGGCAAGAAATAGTTTGCGTGCTTTTTTTCAGAATGTTCACAATCTCCCTTTTAATTTTATAACCTTAACCCGCCGGATTTGTCATACACAATGCTTGTGTAACGGATTGTAACTGACAAGGGACGATCTTACGACCGTAAAAAAAACAAACTCTCAACGAGACATGACCGAGTTAAGAAGGTACTTTCACAGAAAATTAAAAACCTTGAACAAATAAAACTGATCTTTATTTTCTCTCCCACTTTACTTTCACTTCATTTCGAGCAAACGCCGGCTAACCCTCGTCAAACCTTCGATCCGAACATCCGTGGCGAGTCAAGTTGTCGCACCGACCCCGATCACGATGCGGATTCGGATTCCACTATTCGTTCCCGTTCCGTCCCCACCGTCCCGAGCGTCGCTCGACCACGATCACGATTGAACTAATCCAAATTGGAGTTTGAAGGTTTTGGGATGAAGATGCGTGAAAAAACACCAGCATCTAAGAAAAAACCCTCGCGCACACACCCGAGCAAATTCAATTCGAAGGGAGCTTTTTAAGTCGCCAAATCCGCCATCCTTATGCTCATCCACCCATCGTGAGGTGGTTCCTTTCCGTGCGACGTTTTATTGATACTACAGTTTGTTTTCGGTTCATCTCGAAAACGTGCAATTTTTCAGTCTCGAGAAGCTTTCCGTCCGTTTATGTTTACCTCGGTTGTCTCCTTCCTAGTAAGTGAGCCTTTTTTGAGTTTTATCCTATCATCGCTTGATATTGACTAACCTATTCTAGTCACGTATTTTGGGCGGTTTTTTTTACTCATTTTGTACAGGTTGCTGTTTTACAGTTTTTCCTCGCGATTTCAGCTGCGGTTTTCCAACGAAGCTGCTTTAACCGGAAACATACAAAATTCTCTTGTTGTCTACATTATAAACGCTGGTTGTTTAATGTTAACATCAAATGAACTGAAGAACGACTTCCAATTATTCCCTGAGACGGTAGAAAAGTAAAATTTTACCATTCTAGAGATACCATCTAGCTTATATTTATTTCCGTTAAGGAAATATATATAACAATAATTTTTGGAATGTTTTTTGGAATGTTGTTTTTTTGTTTCTAAAAAATCCTACAACCTCGAACCTTATTTAAACCAGTTGTTCCTTCAACCTGTCCGAGACCCGGGTCCAATTTTATCGCACACACCAATGCACGCACGACGATCACGAACCGGGTCGAGAATTCAATATGATCGTCACGTGCCACCGTTTGCGAAATGGGCGGAAAGGAGGACCGAGGAGGCATTAGGTATGCGATGGAGAGGTTGACAGACAATGCTGGCACGCTGGAAAAGGTATATAAAACCTGTGCACAAACAGCGTCTTGCTGGTGCGTTTGCTTTCCTCTTCGCTCCGAAAGCGGGCATTGCCGTTAGGCCGAGGGTGCTGTAACGAAATCACGTTCCGTAGGCACATATCCACTATCCTTCCATCCCTTGGTTCATTCGTGCCCGCCCCCGTGTTCCTTCCACCCAACTCCTACCTCGATCACGGTCCAAGGTTGTGTAATCGGAAACCGGTGCACGTCAAAATTAAGGTGGATAATTTGCTACGAAATTGTCAACATATGAGAAGTAAGCGTAGCTCCAGCAGGGTTGTGCCGGTTCACACACACACGAAGGATGGTTGTTGCGTGGGAGGTGGAATCGACTGTGTGTAGATCGATGACTCCTCCGTCCGCTTGTCGTCCTATCCTTCGGTCCCTTTAACCACCCACGCCCCGGAACGTGCTTTACGCCTCCACTGGGTTATCTTACTGAAAATGAACGGCGCCATACAATCTGTCAGATAATTTTGACATCGTATCGGATTTAGGGGCTTATGGTAAATCTTACACCTTATACCATGAAGCTTCACCCATGTTTTGTCTCCTCTTTTTCGCAACCTTTGGTGAGTCGATGTGGAACGAAGGAGCGTTTGGTTTGGTTTGAGTGGGACGCATGTTTCCGGAGCGTAAAACAGACAGCTTCCGATGACGGTCGGGACGATAAGCTGCCTCGAAATCAATTCGATGGTGTTTGATTTTGGAATTCCACTGAACATCCTGCATCCTTCCTCCGTTGAGATTGACTTCAGGGGGTTTTGTTTCTCTCATGTTCTCTTCTTGGCCAACATAAATTTTCCACAATCGATGTCAATTGTTCATGCTTAGCATTCTCTATGTAACGATCGATGTCGCTTACCTGAAAAGGGAAAAGAAAGAAATAAAATCAGCCATTTGTTTGGAATGGAATAAAGTGCTTTAAATATAATGTTTTGCAATAAAATTTAAAGCTGTCTAAGGGTGTACTCCTTTATTTCTATCGAAACGTTCTACTTTATGAACGAATTTTGTTGTCCCAAGTTCTTCTGTATTCGATGCCAAATGATTTTCCTTACACCACCAAAAAGGATCGGGTTTTTTTCTTCGAGTTGAAACCTTTTGGAATAGAACGCAATCAATAGACACACGCCAACCGAAATCGCCTCGACCAGAACGTCCCATGTAACACTCGTTATCCTTATCAAATCCCTATCCTTTAGTTTATCTGTCGCCAAAACATAGCTCAGTGCACAGATTTCCATGCTGACCCAGACGAAGCTGGGAGCTTCCTTGTTATAGTCTTTGCTATTTATGCGATCCCTCTGGCTTTTTTACTTGGCTCCAGTTTTCACCCTTCTTTCTCGCCCTCAACCAGGGAACCATATCTGCGGGTCGATTTTCGATCGTGTCACCTTCACCGAGACATGTGCAACACAGACGCCCAACTGCGGCTTGTGGAGCTTCCGAAAAGGAAATTGATTTTCGATTTTCTCTTCCGTAACAAACAAAGCCCACTTCCTTTTGCCAACGAACAAATGTCAAACCAACCCATCCCCCATTGCTTCCTTCTCAGGGTGGTTTTATCTTTCTGTTGCTTCCTCTTCTCGCCGTTGTGTTTTGTTTTTTATTTTCGATTTCAGGGGACACACTTTATCATTATCGCTCAAAACCACACCGAACCGCAGAACATCCAAAGATTGGGTATTTTCCGCATGTCCGACCCGAGCACTAGGAGCCGATTTGGGTCCGTACAATATTGAGATTAACAAATATCGATTGAGGAGGGGCGAAAAACGCGCTGTTTAGACAACGGATCCTTGGCGCAGCTAATGCTGACCTCCTGTCCGCTGAGGGTCGTGTCCATTATTTCCACCGGACCGAACGTGCTGGCGAACGCCACACGTGCCAGGGACGGAGAGCGAGCAGAATTGAATTTTTGCCATTTTCCGAACGATCAATCTTCCAAACGCTGGGGAGCCCGGGGGATACGGAATGGAAGCCTAAAAGGACATGTGTGTTTGCGTGGGAGAGGAAGAAGAGAAAATGGTCGTTAACAACACGAACAGTTTGAAAAAGAACTTCCCCGAAAGAACTCCGAGCTCGCAAAACGTGACAAGAAATTTATGATAAATTATCCTTTTTTGGTGTCGAAAGTTTAGTTTTCTATTTTAAAAAGGGGATAACAATCTTTCCGTCAAAACTTCTTGTAAATTTGAGGGATTCTAATTTACATCAATAATGGAAGAACTACTATAAAGCGGTAACAAATAAACATTCTCATGGCTCACATGGCTTAAAAAACCATGAAATTATCGTAACGACCTAGAGCTCCAGGGGAAACCTAATTTAATTTGTTAACAGATGATACCAATGCGAACCCCTTACTTCTTCCTAGACCTCCCAATTTTTAGTTCCATTTCGACCCTTTTGTTGCCCAGTAGATGATAGCGAAACGAGATAACCGTAAACCCCCCCGTGCAACAGAGATGCAGCATGTAAACGCACTGCACTGCAATTGCAGCTTCCTCCCCATGTTCCGGTGGTCGTACACGAACACGTCTGGGGATATAATTGGATTATTGGAACAAATCCAAATTCAATCTTACTGAACCGCGGGCGACGCGGGAATTGAATTAAGCACGGTCCCGCTGCCCGGTTGGAAAGAGATTTTACGATACCTAGTAGAGCTTGTTCGCTTGATTGCAGTTGTAAGCCAGGCGCATTTTGACAGCGGACACACATTGCATTAGACATTCGCCAAAGCAGATACAAATTAAAGTTAATAAAATGTTACGCGTAGCATTAGAGTAATTACAATCCATACTTTTCGAACAGTTTTAGACAACAGTTATTTCAACAAAAAACATTGGACTATCATTGAGACGAAAAGTGTCACATGTCAAGCGATATATAACATGAAGGAAAGAAACACACTATATAATTTGGTAAATGAAATTCAGAAACAAAGTAATGCCTTTACTTTTTACGATAAAAAAAAATAATAAGAAGTGAAAGCAAGAAAGCAACACAATCATCGAATGTTTTAGTTGGACCATGATGAAGTGAATGTTTGTTACTTTATTGTTTTGTATTGTGCTGCAAACGAAAATTGCGATTAGCACCTTCCATGACATGCTATGATTAATTTATTTTACAACATTCAAATATCTCCCTTGACACCCCACTGCTACCCGGCGGGCATAGAAACCGTAGGACAAAGGCGTGGCAAGTGTGGAGCTGTCAGATGCAGTGACAGCTGTCATCAGCACCAGCAGTCTGTCGACGCTTTGCCATTCGCGAGACCTCCCTGCGAGGGAACGCTTCCAAAGCACCGAAACACAACCAAATGGCGATGAAACCGCTTCCGAACCGTCCCACCAGTGTTGTCAGATATGTTGTTTGCTAGAAATATTTTTTGATTTCACAGCAAATTTGCACAACGTTGCACTCCACCAACTTGCAAACACCGAACGCGTTTACAGTTTTGATTTGGTTTTTGATAAATAAAAGTGTGCCAAAAACGCCAACCGGGATGCCAAGCACGCATCAGACCACCGGCAGCACTGGCAGCACCCGACCCCCGTGCCCTAACTGCCAAAACATGCCATCGATTGAGGGCAATTCTAATTTAGTCGGGTAAATATTTACATGCCGTTGCGGCCACATGCCAAACACGCGCAAATCCTGCCAGACGGATCAGTCCGCCCTCCGCCGTGGCGTCATCCGGCGGGGTCTGGCTCAATTCTTCTCCCACACCACCACCACCACCATTTGATAGCTGCGAAAAACCAGGACCAATCGACGACGGTGGAATGAAATGTTTACCCGCTCGAATGTGTTCTTTCTTCGGACGCCAGAGATGAAGGAAACTCAACTGCAGCGAGGCAAAATATATTTACAAATTCATATAAAATTAATTTTCTACCTTGCCCTGTTCGAGTGCCTTACGAAATGTGAACTCAAAGCCTCAACCCCATTGAGAACCAAAATCCCCAACGGAGGCAGTTGCAGTTCCGGGTGGAATCGGCTAGGGAAATTGAATTTTCAATCATCCCGCAAAGGACTCGTACTATGTGTTACACTGCCGCCGCCGGCTCGCAGCTACCTTTCGCTAGAAATATATTAACTTTATCCTCGCCCCAGGCCCAACGAGGAGCAGGGGAAGGGTACGAAAGAAAATATTCTGCACCCGTCGAGGCAAGCCATCCGTCCGGTGGCCCCAAGATTATGCAAACGTTCAACGTTCGTTTCCGCCACGTGACTCGCGTGAACTGGAAAGTGTGAGGTGAGACGTTCAGCACGAGAAACTGTGTTCATAACCCGATGGCTGGTTGCGTCCATGCTCCCACCGGCATCCTCATAACCTGCGGAACTTTACTTTTGTTACTGCATGTGGTTTAAAGGTGCTTGTTTGGTTTACTGTCTGTGATTTTTTCAAATACAATTATTCTTAATTAATATTTTTCACATGCTTCTTTAGTTTTTGCTTATAATTACCCCGCAAACAATACAAGTCGTTTTATTTAACAATTTTTATGTCAAACTTGTTTTTCGAACTGTTCTACAAAATTATATGTAACTAGCTTTTTATAGTTCGGTTAAACGATTTTGGAAAAGTTGTCACAACTGTTAAAAATATTTGGTTTTTAACTACACGTTTTGATTGTTTGTTGTATAAGTGCCGTGCTCTATAAATATATAAAGTTCATAGATACCAAAACTAAACAAATTTGTTCTTATTAACGACAAAAAAACATAGATTATTTTTCTTGTTATTGAAAAGAAACGATTTGTTCGAAATCAACTCAGCACGCTCTGTGAAAAGGCACCCGGTTGTAACCGTTTATACTTGCGAGTTGAGATTACACTTCGTATGTCATTACTGAATGTAAACAAACAGATTAATGTATGACGATAGAAAATCGTAATTAATTAAAAAAGTATACAGTTTTCAGACGTGAGATAGTTAAAAACCTATTCTCATACCTAAGAAACATGTGTGCAAATTTTCGTTAAACATGGTTCAACCGTTTAGGAGGGGTTTAACCACTAACACCGTGACACAAGAATTTTATATATATAGATGATGATGTCATTTTTTACACATTTTTAATAAGAAAAAAGCTTAATTCCCGACTGTAATGATTAATTAATTATTGGCGTGTGGATTAATTTAGAAACTATTAACCACTCTTTCGTTTGTTTCTCCATGGTACGAATAAAACGTAACCAAATTACAGCCTTTATATTACTTAGCGCTTCTTGTAAATTATACTGAAGAGATTACATATTTTTTCTCGTCCTTTTTGTGACCGGTTTTTTTTTGTCTTAATTGCGGTAAAGCACCACGTTTTGATGTCACAGAATTTGCCTTGCATCATCAGGCTTAGCGGCATCGCAACGGCGATCATTGTCCTCTCGGCGGGAGTAAACTGCCGACCCGATTAGGTCACAATTTTCCCTCCTTCTGCCCACGTCGCCACATGTCTCTCCTTTTCACTTCTGTGCTACCCAGATGACGTCCATCCGGGCGCGCTGGTGTATCATTACACCGACTGCACACTACCTTCCCTAACCGAGCCCAAGAAAAAGGCCCCGGCTGCATATTGCATTACGATGATTATCTTTCATTGCTCCCACAACCACCCGCATCCCGCCGACCACCCGCCGAGCCACGTCAATCGTTTCGAAAAATGATGATGACATTCTCCGCCGCGCATCGCTATCGCTTTACCACAACCCGCGGGGGTGGGTTTCGAAGTAGGACGCCTCGCTGCAAAAGCAACTCCCAGCAGCAGATGGGTTCGAAGCGAACGAACTTTGTTACATTTCCTCGCTCAATCTCTCTTGCTTTCCCTTCTGCAACGGAACGGTATTAGTTTCGCTACATTTGATCAAAGCATTGCTGCGCTCGACAACGCATTCGGAAGCGCACTACTGGGAGTTCCGGGGAAAGCGAAGGGAAATCGCTCGTTTTAGCGATGCATCTGGGAGCAGGAGGACGACGACGCCCGAGCGATGGGTGGTTTATTGATCTGCCAAATCGCAATAATCTCTTCTATCGCGATCTCATCCCTCGGTGGTAGTTTGAGCGCTTCTCCACTTACTACTGCTGCTGTATTTGTGATCCACGAATCAAATTGCTATTTTAATCGATCCACTAGAAGGGTTCCCCTGCGATTAAAGACCATCGAACGTAACATACTCTTAGTTTTTTTTTTGTTTTTAATTTTTGATAACACTTCTCGTCAATTATGTTTCATTTGAAAGTAAAATAACGAGTTTTTTTTTGTAAAAAAACACATCATTACCTCTTAGAAGAGTTAGTTAACAACTAAACAAGCCAGTTGGTTTTATCAATTCGTCACCTTTAGTTATCCACTGATGATATTTGTTGGAATGAAAATATCGATTTGAAATATAGAACATGAACGATATCAGTTATACTGCATAATAGCCAAAAAAAACCTTTTAATTTTGCCATGTCAAATTGGATTTTAGGCGAATCTGGAAATCTGAAAACGATTGCCCTACTTCGCTGGCAAGATTTAGAATCATTCGCTGTCGTTCGCCATAATCATAGCAAAGTCAACCAATAAAACCTGCACTTTACAATAACGTCCTTCCATGTCAATGAGCAGCAAATTCCCATTTTTCGACGAACGTCGGGCAATCGCGAGAGCGCCAAGGATTTGTGCGATGCAAGTCGACCGTAAGCCGAACCAAGGTGGATAGAAGCCCCCCCCCCCCCCCCCCCCTTCCTCCGGCAAGAAGCGCGGGAAACTCCATGCTTTTTTTTTGTTTTTCACCAGAAGCAAATCGCAAATCGAGCGCTCGACGAAGAGGACAAGCGCACCGCTCGACCGAAAGCAATCAATCTCCGCTTCACAACCTTCCCCCCCCCCCTTCCCCTCCGGAACCATGGCAATTGTGTGTGGCGTCTTTATTCGTCTTTTGCTTGCCCGGACCGAAGCCGACGGATGGATGGATGTTGGTAGTATCACTTTGGCGTGCTTGAAGATTGATTCCTGCCTGGCGTCGTGGAATGATCCACCACAGAATCCATTTCCATTGCTCTACCACCCCATTGGGTTGGTTCCGTTTGTTTTCGTCTCCGTGTTTTTTTTCTTTTCTCTAACTTCCATTTCATTTCCCCATTGCTGCCTTTCCGCGTTCACGGATCGCTGGGTTTCATTCTAATGATGATGATCCACCACTCGCGGAGTGTGTTCGACGAGTTTATCTAAACGAGCTCTTTCCCGCTCACCAACTTTTTCCCTCCCCCGCTACCGGGGAGACCGGGAAAGTGGTTTACGATTTTCAAATTTATTCCGTGACCAGGCCTTCGAGCGGGAGCTACTAGCTGGCCGGAAAACGAATTGAGACGGATCCCATCTGGAGTGAATCACTTTCCCCTTCCCCTCGGATAGCTCTCGGCCAATGGGTTTTCGTTGTTTTTTTTAACTCCCCACAAACTGTATTAATATATCTTCGTTAGCTCGAAAGCAGAAGAACTACAACCGACTACAAAACATGTTTCAACAATTTTATCATCGAGATAGTTCCGTCTAACGCAAAACCAAACCGACGAAATCAAGCAGCCATTGGTTTTTCTTTTTTGGGAAAAGCGAAAAGTTTCGGTTGTGCAGTGTTGCGGCTTGTTGTGTTTGGGAGCAAGTTTTCCTCAGTCATGTCTAAGATCGCCGATCCGTGTCCGGGGCCAACCCGGTGCCGGTGGTTGGCTGGCTGGCGTCAAGCGAAAGTTTGCAGTTAACATTTGAGAAATGCAAAGCTAAACCGAAACAGCCAAAAAAACCCCCCCAACATGCCCAATTCTTCCAACTCGCTGAACGATGAAATCAGATACAGCTCTCAGAAGGGACAAAACTTTTCGTACCGCACACACACTTGCACACGGAACACGCACTCAGGAGGGATGAAGCCAAACTGAGCGAGAGGGTAGTTTTTGACCAAACTTGTCGGGAGTTTCCTCGGAGTGATCGCATTTAGTGAAAAGTCAAAACTAAAACGGCGACCAACAAATCTGAAACCAAACACGAACGGCGAATCGCCACTGTTTTTTCGGTGGAGGAAAGCGAAGGGAAGCCAAAGTTTTTCCAGCTCACCTAAATCACGACAATTGGATGGTCGTCGTCCTTTCTCCCGGGGCTCCTCGTGGCAAACGTTTGTCGGTAACCGCTGGCGTGTATTCTGTCGGGGACATACGACATCGGAGACACGTTTATCCGCCGCTCCGGACGAACTTTATCGCCCCAGTTTCGAAAAGAACCGTCTTGGAAACCTTATGTCACTCGAATGTATAATCCTTTTCGGTCAGTGCGTTTGTTATTTTTCCCCATCAGTCTGAATGTCATGGTTTTTGTGTTCGAGCTGAAGATATTCGATCAGACAAAAAGCCCTTTCATATCTTTGTTTATAAAACAAGAAGGATGTTTTTATTCTCAAGAATAAACTGCACCATATGTTTCTGTTTTGTGAACTTTTCCAAAGATCGACGAGAACGAAATCAAATAAGAAAATCAAAAAAGTTTTAATCAACAAAAGTGCGGTTTTTAAATGGTAATACAAATAACATAAATTGTATTAGCGACAAAAAAAACCGACTGACGTACAGTGCATAATAAAAACATTATTCATCGTCACAAGATGTATCGTAGTTGCGTATCGGCATTACAAACCACCATGCGCCTCCACCGGTGATACGCGTACGCGGTTTTTCCCTATCGCTCTTTCCCGTTTTCAGGACGCTTCCGATAATTAATGAACTCTGAAGCTTACGCGTTCGACTTTGGTTTATTTTTCCTTTGCAAAAACACCAATTTGCTGTTGGGCGCAAATTCCCGGAAAATTTGTCATACTGCCTCAGCTTTTATCTGATCAGTTGACGCCTAGTTTGAGCAGGACAGGAACAACCAAGGGAAGTTTATAAATGGGGGGAAAAAACAAACAAAAAACAGGCAATGAACGCGATATGAACATAAAGGATCCTGAAAACTTCTAGCAGAGGGGAAAAACGATAAACCAGCGAAAACGGAGACTAAGTTTCAAATGACAACTATTTATCAACGTGTCAACATTTTTTGAAAATACTTTCATTATTTTTCAAGATGATTTGATCATGGAATATAAGTACAAAAACATGGATAGAGATGAAAGCATCGAAAGACGAGAGTTCCTAGATATTACGCCTAACAGAACTGATAAGATGATCCAACATCTTGCAAACATTTGAAGAAAAGAACACCCGCAAATCAATGTCCACAAACAGAAGTAAAATAAACCGATTTCAAATTGAATCCACAATAACACATATTTTCTGACAGGCGAACATGTTACGCAACACAAGACGTTTGCAAGCAATTCTTCTTCTATTTTTTTCGCACACGTTTTGTCAGAAAACAATGGAAGCAACAACATAAATCAAACTGCCAATCACCATAATCAGATTCGAATCCGATGTGCAAACTTTATCGTGAGTTCGACTCTACTCGAAACCGATACGTAAGAACAACAGTGGCCCGCTGTTTGGTTGCCAGATGAAGGAAGAAAATAATCGAAACTAAATCATACCAAAAAAACGATGGAACAAACTGTGTTGGACATTGGTTGCAATAAACTTTCGACTTTCGATAAGACGCTCCACGATTTGCAAAGCGCCCAAAACGACCAGACCCATACAGTGTCCCTCCGTTCGGTCCAGAGGTGATGAATAAAACAAGAAACAAATAAACATCTAAAGCGAATGGAAGTGGAAGCAAAAGAAGCGCAGATGCCAAACAGAACACAGCCAACTAAGCACACATCTCCTTCCTGACGCACCGGCTGTACGTGACTTTGGGTGGAAACGTTTTCGGAAAATTAAGTTCAACAGCCCAACACCAACGACTGTTGGCTCCTCCGATCAACCTTTACGACGATCGGTATCTCGCTCTCTCTAATTAGTTCCTTATTGTATTTATTACCGTCAATCACGGGTTCGTTTGGTTGGTGTGAGTTTTTCGGGTATACACCATGGCAGTGGTTCTCAAGTTATGTTGCAGGAATGCCTTCATATTTATTTTGGATAACATTTAAAATAGAAACAAAGTTTTAGTCAAGCATTTGGATTGATAAATCGTACAAAGTAAGTAAAGTGCACTTTTTTGTACCTTCGAAATAGTATCTCACCAAATGAAAGATTTCACTTCAGTTCCATATAGTTAATAATATAAGATGCATGTAGATTTAGAAAACAGATTTTTTCAATTGCTTTAAATAAAATGGGTTGAGAAGTTCTGTCCTAAGATGTCGCTCCCCAGAGCGTGGATGTGTCACCATATCTTGTATTGCTTTTACGATACTTTAGTTGTAGCTTCCATATTATTTTCTTCCCCACCGAAAACTTCTATCTTCAACACGCAAAACGTTCAGCTCGAATGAAAAGCCGAACGTTGGAGCCGAAACTGGAAGATGCAAGATGCCATAAAAAGTAGATAAAACTAGCAACGAGGGGGGATCGCCCAAGCAATCGATAACAAATTCCAAATGAGTTCGAGTCGTGCCTTGCCGCCAAAAAAAAAAAAGAAAGATAAAAGAAAGACGACGCGAGCAAGAAAACGAATAAGGCGGACAAATAAATTCCATTCTCGTTAATAAATAAATCCCATTCCAGTGTGACCGCGCCGCCCTTTTGGGCAAGTCAGACACGCACACCTCGCCCCCCCCCCCCCCCCCCTCCCTTTTGCACTGCTATCAATCAGTCCAGCCCTTCCCTCCTGCACCCTCCGTCTAACAACATTTCCACAGGACCAAGGAGTATTGTAACTGCCGAGCGACAAAAAAAAAGAAAACAAAGCTCGATCCTTGCAGACCAGGAACGAGGGGATGGAAGGGAGCGCCGATGTATTTTGTCCTGTGCCACCCACCCAGATCTCTGACCGTAAATACACCAAAACTATCTCGGCGACAGAGGCAAAAGTTTTCGCCAGCCAAAAAAGATCCACCGACGACGACGTTCACGCTCGACTTCACCGGAAGAAGTAACGAAGGGCGCGAACGGGTGGCGATCGGGACGAGACCATGGCACCACGGCTCTCGAAAAGATAATAATCGTTTGTCTCCCTCGGCGACGGCGGAAAACCTCATGCGTAAGACGGCTAACGCACCGAGCGCGAAGAAAACCCAAACCGAGGGCACGGGAGAGAGGCCCGACCGTCGCCAGGGATGAAAGTCACATAATAATAAAGCGCGCCCTTAATCAGCGTGGTTCCTTTTCCTTTCGGACCTCATCTTACCTCCCTCCCGCAAAAGGTTTTCAGCCCCTCTTATACCCAACCGAAATGCCACCAGGACCACGATGATGATTTCAACTTCATTAGCAAAGGATAAAGAAGGTTTTGACAATCCTAGCCAAAAGCCAGAAAGCAAGCCACTGTCTCCCGATGGAAAGTAGAGTGTAATTGTACCAGGAATTCGCAATACTGTAGGTATGAACATTACTTTACCCACTGTCACAAAACTGCGAAAATATGAATATTTTGGGGTTCCACAAACTTATAGTTTTCTAGGATTTAAAAACACATGATTCAATCTCCCAAGGGATTTTGAAAGACATGCGAATACTCCAATAATTATCAAGAACATCAAGGTGGAAAACATACGTTCAGTTCAATTTCATTCACTTTTCATCTGACAATTCGACACGAAAACGAATCGATATAGTTCCATAGGAAGCAACAATACCGAAGCAAAGGATAATTGAAGTGAAGATGAAAGCATCCAAACGTCGTGCGTGGGGTGCCGTAATCTCCTGGGGACACACTCACACCGATTTTATTCCTTTCCACCGTGTGTCGTTGAATTAACGAGAACGAACGTTTTCCCCCCTTCTTTTTGTGTGGAGGAAAACCCGGTCCATCACAGATTCGCACACGCAGAATCCACGTCGGTTACGCTCAGCTAATGCTGGTAGTAGTTCAACCATGCGAAATGAATAACAATCATCATGTCAAAGCGTTTATTATCGACGTTGTTTTATGCGTGCTGCTCCTGACACTAACTGCTCGTTAAATTTTATTGCAGGTTGATTTTATCACATTCTCCCTCTCTGATTGTGAGTTTGCGAAACTATTGAGGGAGGTGTTTCGAATAAAGTGATTGTGGTACGAATTAACTAGAAAGGTATGGATTTTAATAGCAAAATAGAAAGCGAATAAATAAAATAAAGGTATATTTAAAATTTATCTTAAGTTTATACATGAAACACGCAATGCTTAAAAACAAGATGAAAATAAAACAGAACTTTCGGAAACGACTTGGAAAAGAAAGATCAAAAGAAAAAAATATGTAAAGTAATAACTTATACTTTAACGCTTTTGATCGTTGCCAGACAACATTGAAACGCACAAACCATGTCGACGATATCGTCTGGACTATGTTTATTGTGTTTTTAATATTTTGTACGGCTGGCTATACTCAATGGTTTCAAGAGAAAATATGATGCGCAATAAAATACACCAATTTTGCTTGAGTGTGCTTGAGCCAAACTCCTGAATTCAGAAAATCAAAATAAAACGAAGCAACTTGCCAAGCAGGATGTTTTCCTATTTAACGAACAAAACATAGCGAAAGAGGTCAGGGCAAAAAAAAGCTAAACCAACAAACTTGTCTACTATAAGCTAACCAAACTTAGAGAAGGCCGATTAATTTGCCCTCTTCAGCTCAGAGAGAGCAGGACAATTCAAGCTAAATATTATTTCCTATATTATACTTTCTCCTCGTTTCCGGCAGCTTTTCTAAGATTAAGCCCAGTCTTAGGCACTTATTATGGAACCACTCTTTTTAATCTCTTCCGAGTGGTCTGTTTCGGTTTGCTGTCGCTAATAATTTGCGTTTCCGTTCGAGATTGCGTTTTGTGAAACTTTGCTGTCCTGTCCGCACGGAAGAAAGAGATCAAGCCGTAGCTTAGCGCAAAGACAGGTGAACAAAAAAGCTTAGAAATCGGATGAATAATCGGGAAGGTATTCGTTGCTGTGCAGTTTAAATTGTTCGGTCTTTACATTAACTTAAGCGGTACCGTACGGTCGGGCACTAAACTTTGATTTTTGAACCCCTTAAGATCCTCAGCAAAGCTTCAAGAGCTTTCGTTCGTTTTTATTTCACCCACCAAACAACTTGCCAGAAATTACGAAAGCACTCGAAAACTCGGCGGGACTAAGATGACAGCTTCTTACCCCCCTTAAACATTTCGCTAGCGGCGAGTCAGTTTTGTTTTTCTTTTACTGAGCCTTTTTTTTTGAAACGCTTCATCGAACTTTTACTTTCGCTACGCATCGCTGCAGGAGAGAAGGGTTGCACTCTTTGCCAGTGTTACGTAAATTTAAATAACAAACGTACATATTTTACGGCACACTACCATTGAGGCTATTTTTGATGGAATGGAAAGCAGAAATGAATATTCGAAAAGGTGTTGAACCAATAGAATAATAATAACATAATATGGATCAACCTTCAATAAGGGGCTTAAGTATTTAAGGCTATAAGACGAAACCATTGCAAACAATGTATTGCGGAAAATGTAGTAAGAAAGAATGACCGAACTTCACCTGAACACTGGTCGAAAAGGAAAAAAACCGATGTGTATTATTTATCAAACGATTTCTGTGAATATAAATTCCCCCTTTTTTCAACTAAGATAACCAAAACGGTAGCAATAAAAATCCATCACCGGCAGAAAGACATCAAGAGATTCGCAATCGTTTCCTTTCGCGGCAGCAATTCCGGGGAGGACGACGTGGCGTGGGTTTTCCTTTCCGTGGGGCAGCAGCATCAGTTTCCCCCGCAATGGCTTCGGTTTACCTTTTCGGCTCGCTGAGCAGTTATGAAAAATGTGGCGACGCAGAAGGAAACTGTCAAAATACACACTCACACAAACCACTCGAACAAAACACAAATTGCTATGATGCGATTGTTCCAGAGCGAAATTGGAAAGGTTTTTCCTGGGCTACCTACGGTTTTTCATCGGGGAAGCCCTTCGCACACACCCCGTTCGGTTTGAAGTGATCTATTTTTGGACACCTCTTGCCACCCGCCGCTTGCGTTGAATAACCTTCTCGGAACAAAACGGAAGGAATGTTATGGCATCGAACATGGATGCACGAACCGACTACGGTACTGTTTTCATGCCGTAGACGGGAAAACCGGGACAAAGTGCGCTAGCCTTTTGCTTGCTTACCCCACCCCTCCGGATGGTAGAGCGTGGGAAAATGCGTACTGTGTCCTTTGAACCTTTTTCCTCCGACGGGTCATATTTTGAACGTCGTCATTTTCGTTGGAAATCAGTATAAAATTAGCCTCCGGAAAACCAACCCGAAGGGACGAAATGTTTTTCATTCAGGTAAAACTGAATGGTTTCTTCCACGGTTCAATATATTTTTTTATAGGTTTATTAGAAGGCGATAGCCGAAAACAGATGAAAAACTGGACTTGTAGTTATTGCTTTGATGTCAGAAAATGGACATTTTAAGATAGGAAAAAGATTAAAATAATGGCAATTAAAATATGTGAGCAAAAGTGCATAAAAAGTGCTCATGTTTGCCTTGCAATGTGCTAAACTTGTCTCTATATTGCTCGAGATCAAAATATAGATACAGCCAACGAACACTCAACAGTTTCATAGTGAGAAAAGAGACCTTTTCTACAATTTTCGCTCAAAGATGTTTTTTTTAACAAACACCTTCATCTTCAAGCTGCAAATTATGAACTCGCGCATTGCCTTTTGGCCTCTTTCAAGCAAGAACCTTGCTGTCGTCTTTTGCGGTCAAGGATGTGCAAAGAAAAGAAGAAGCTTGTCCACCCAGTTGTTGCGGTTTTCGAACCTGTTCAGTATAATAATCATGCATTGAGGGGAAAAAATGGCATTGTTGACTTAATCCTCATCATGCTCTGGCAAATTGTTGGAGTTCACCAACCATTCCACACGCGATGTCACAGGAACGACAAAAAAAGTTTGAAGTATGTGTTGAAACATACACCTCCAATGAAATAATGACCCAGTGAAAAAGAATTCACCAACGACCAGGGCTCGAATAAAACAAAACCGAATCAGAAAAAAAGTATGTCCGATTCGCCGGTCCAGGTCAGGTTTCCCAACGCACGGCAAAACCACACGAGAGACAAGAAAAAAAAACTACCAACAACCCACGGCCAAATCCACCCATTACACACCATTAATAATAAGTCGAGGGACAAGCATTAAGCGAACGCCGTCCGGTGTTGGCCTCGCAGACACCGGTCGCGGACACAGCATCGGAGGAGAGAATCGTAAAACGCAAAAATAAAATAGAGAAAAAGATGAACCGAACGGGAAGGATAGGAACCGAGAAACAATCAAGCGAATTGCAGAAGAGGAAATACAGCAGGAGAAAAAAAAACGATCTGTATATCCATCGGATGATGAAAAGTAATAATAAAAAAACACGAAAGATGCCCCCGGGGGAAAGCAGGTCACAAAAGCAGGGACAAAAATCAAATAAAAAGCTACAAAAACCGGTCTAACTTAAAGCAAGAAACAGAAAACATGATCACCATTAAGGTCAGTATGGCAAGTGACGCTTTGCATACTGCAAGTAATACAAAAAAACATTATACAAAACGACCTATGCATTCACAGGTATTTATAGTGTGTATTGTACTTTTATCTGTCGAAAATAATTATTTTCGTTTGTTCGTTTAGAATTAATTTGTTTGCTTGTTTTACTCTTGATGCATGATGCAAGCTGAGCCATTATTTCACCCACACATTTTTTCCAACTGACATTTTCGAATCGTTTTTATTCTTGCTTGAATATCGTGTGCAATGTTTGCTTTTGTCCTTTACCGGTGTTGATCGATGTTTGTGATGGTCTGTAACCTGCTCCGACGGCGTCCGCTCACAACAAAAATACGTTAGCATGTTTGTTTTAAAAAGCAAACCCACAAAAATGCCAACTCGGCTGGGTGCACAGACTCCCCCCGTCAACAGTTGATGCGACAAGTAAAACATACAAAAATAAAATAAACAAATAATCCAATCCAAGCCGGAATGACGGAAAAACTGAATAAAATGGCCCGGCCGAGGTGTTTCCGATGGCCATCGAGAGCGCATCGGGTCAATTATTTACGTTACCGCCCTGTGACCGGTCACTCCGTTGTGAGGCGCGATGGCCCTCTGACGGCGGCGGTCGATTGTTGGTTTAATTTTAATCCCTTGTTTTGATTTCACCACTTCCGCGCGCAAAAAAAGCCCACATCGCGTACGAAAGGGGAAAACATTAAAAAATGTACGAGAATTACAAGGGAGCAAAATATTGGACATAAAATGAAACTGGAAAAAAGGTATAAAACGAAATAACAATGCTGGAGAACAGGTTAACCGAAGTATCCCGTTTTTTTTTATACTGGCCTTTATCCCTTTAGTCGTCCAATTCGTTCGTACCTTTTTTTCCTCCCATAAATATAATGACCTCTTTTACTTTATCCATCAAATCCCCTCAATTGGTTTATCTTTTTTTCTGTTTTGTGCATGTGTTGCATCAACATTAAATGAAATTGCACAATGCACTTTTCATGCAGCGACGCTCTATCACACAATCATTCAACATTGGTTTGAGTGATGAAAATTGAGTTTTCAAAGTGAAGTTTAAATGAATTATTACGACAAGTTTTTTGGTACATTGTACCAATTATACTGTTTATAGTTTACTTCTAGCTCGTTTCGGATTTTGTTAACAATTTGAAAATGTTTCAAACGAAGCATTCAATCTCAACAAATAATCCTCAGTGAGAGATATTTTGCTACTTTAAGGGAAAGTTCGTTGCCCGCTGTGAAACGGAAAGATCGCCGCTCGTACCACGTTGATCATAATTTATGTCAATTACAACATATGCTTCAGTTCCCTTACCGTACCGGGAAGTCGCCTTTTCCCCGTGTGTGTTCTAATAAAAACGAATGTGACTTTTACCCCGCCGCTCGCACAGCAACCCAAATCTAATTTATTCTTCCGCGAGAGGATCCTTCGCGTGACATCGCTACCCGGCGGAGGCACAGGCACGGAGGCCGCCTTAAAGGAAAAGTGCAGTCAAAGTTCTCGCCGTAAAATCCCATTAGCCTCCCCGATCGGCTCACGTCGTCTCCGAAAGTATGTTTCATACTTAAATGCCTCGATATCTGAGAGCTTTCCGTTGCGCAGTAGTGAGCGCTCCGTCGGATCATTTGCACGGGAAAGGTTCCGGCCGATGGAACCGATCGATATCCAGCCGATTGGAGGCGGAGTGCTATACTGCATGATGACTAACCTCATCTGGCCATTAATTTAGCCTGATGATGGGGAACGTGGTTCTCATCCTCGAACCCGACGGCAGCAAGCACTTTCGTCGCAAGAGTCACCCGTGTTTCTTTCCTTTCCTGAAAGATCAAAATTAATGCAAATCGTATCCCTGCTCGTACGAGTCCCAGCTGGAGGTAGCAGCTTTTTTATTGTTCACATTCATTCTACATATAATGTAACATGATGTTCGCCATATTATCGTCTCTTTATGATGCAAAGGAAGGACATTAAGAAGCGATTCGTTCTCATTTCTTTGCTAAATCCCAAATGAGTATAAACATCGTGCATTAGGCAGCTTATTCTAATCAAACTTGTTTGCCATTAATATAATGACACAAAGATAAATAAACAAATAAATTAACGCTTATTCGAGGTAAAAAACACTTGTCTCACAAACACCGATGGCCTTGAGCTATCAACCTCAAATGACACCCAATTAAACAATTTCTCCACTTCGTCATCGTCAAGCCAGGCGAAGTTTAAACTGTCAACTTCATTCACGCTCATGCCAACCGGCAGAATCCAGCGAAGAAACGACCTTCGAGAGAGCATCGGAAAAGAATCACGAAGAAGATAATAGCGCCTCCCATATTTTGGATGACTTCCAAACTCCCGAGGAGCGAATTACTTGCCGCGCAGAAACGGGAAGAATATTGAAGAACCATTTTTCATTTTAAGCTCATATTTTTGCACACCCCCGCCGCCTTTCCCTTAGCGATGGCGGTCGGCAATTTCCCTCCGCAACGGCGCTACTTATCGAAGCGGATTAGTTGGCAGATTTTATGCCGCCTCCACCGACCAGCAAACAAAACGAGGCCTTTTGAAAAAAACTGTCTTGCTGCAAGTTGTAGAAAACGGAAACGGAAAAATAAAATAAATGAAAGCGCGCGCACAAACAAGATTGATAGTGAAATGATGTTGGCAAAAATTCGTTGAAGAGGGTGGTCCCGGGCTCGTTCGGTGTTCCTGTGGGCTCCGAATTTCATCACTGTCATCGTAGATTGTGGTGGAAATTTTTGGGGAAAACATTATAATTGAATTACGCCCACCAATCAATACATCGGACGATGGACCTTGGGCTAGAATAAATATGCAACGGTTTCGACAGATGATGACCGTCGGTTGGGGTAAATAAAAGGATTAATGCTTTCAACAGAATGTCTACTACAACGTGTGAAATTGAAAGGAACTATTTTGTGGCAAAAGTATAAATAGAAAATCTGGGACACATTATGTATTAATGATTAGAAACGACCGGAACAAAACATCAATTGGAAATGACAATGAATAATAATCAAGAAACACTCAGGGCAGTGACGTAAACACAGAATCCAGTTTAATCACAACACATTTCAAATCATGCTCCCACCTCTAGGACCTAATCATCAAGAACTCTACCTCTTTCTAATAATTTTAAACAGAATCACAGTCATTGGCATCTACATATGAATATGGGAACCCTTTCCTATTCGTCAGCCGACAAAAATATGCTGATGCCAGATGCAAAAACATGCAAAAAACGAGATGGTTTTATAGCCCATACATGAAAACACGTACATATCTGGGGCGGGTGCGAGTAGAAAGCGGCCCGGAAACGATGTGGCGACAAGCCTGATGGTAGACGTTAAGAGGAAATTCTAATTCCATGTACCCAAAGGCATTTCTAATTTCCCCCCTTTTTCGCTCGAACGGAGCTTTCGGGAACACTACAGAAGCCAAGTGGGATAGTGGCAAAGCGTTGGCGGGATCACAGGTCGACAAGTAGTAGTGCTAGCGTGTAATATTGTACCACAACGAACGACACACGAACGCAATCCGAGGGGGGCGGGGGAGAAAAGTTTTCCATACTGGATAAAATTTCCATCACTCACCATCATACGGCCTGGACTGACAGACCGAGTTCGAGAAGAGACGAAACAAAAGGAAAATCATCATCGCACTGATTGTTTCGTTGATGGGACAGTTAATCAAAAACACTCGCTCCGAATCACAGCAACTTCTCGGCTCTATTTGATCATCGTTTAGAATAGAGAGCTTATGGGTGGCATTTGCATTATTAACCCAACTTTTAAGAGCTCTTTCTAACGTAAAAGCGCATGGAAAACAATTGCTTTATCGTCTAACTGATCATCATCTCAAGTCAATTTGAGCCTATTCAATATTCTATTCCGTACCACGTCACCCAAAAGTGGGTGACGGCAGCAACTAGTTCTAAAAAGTTTGTGACCCATAAATAAATGAAAATGAAACATAAAAATTATAGTATATTAAAAGTAAGTTTTTTAAGAAGCTAAGTTTTTGCTTGGCCTTCAAAGACCATCGGTTTAACAAATATTATAAACAAATTTTAATTAAAAAGATTGTACCAAAAATTGTGCTAAAAACGCTTGGTACTCAACGTGTTTACATGTTGACTGCCACAACGACAGCAGTACACTAATAATGCAATGCACTTATAAAGTGTAGCCTATAGTGACTAAAAAACAGTCAAAACGATTGTACTAAAATAGTGTGACAATTTATATTTAAACACGTTGAGTGCCAAGTGGGTGACAATAGAATCTTTTTCTAAAAAGTGTAACCCATAAATAAATGAAAATGCAACGTAAAAACTATAGTAATATTAAAAATAAGTTATTTGAGAAGGTAAGGTTTTGCTTGGCCTTCGAAACTCATTGGTTTAATAAATATTATAAACAATTTTTTTTTTTTTTAAAGATTGTAGTTAAAAATTGTGCTAAAAACGCTTGACAGTCAACGTGTTAAACTATTCAGTAAATGCCCTTATAAAGAAATTTCAATCAATTTTCGAAGAATCCTAAGCTTTACTCCACTTTATCCTTAATGGAAAACCGAACGCCAATTGAAAGCATGGCCACGCGCCACAGCTCCCAAAACATTAGGTAAGCATAAATCTGTCCCATATTTCCGGCCCCCCGACGCAACTACCATCAATTAGTAGCCCCCGTGCGTTAATTCTTATCGTCGGCAATCGTATTGGGGGATTTTCACGTAAGCCCGTCCCTCTTATACCTCCTATACCGGGAAGGCTTTCGCTTTCCTTTATCTTCCCGACAAGCGAGAAAAAAAAACAACAGACACAAATAGTGTTCTCCATTCTCTCCAACCAACACCTTTAGCTTTTTTGTTTGCGATCACAATCTTATCGATGGTGCGCCGCCGCCGCGTATTGCGTGATTAAAGGCATCCAATTTTCCGACATCCGACGAGAGTTTGCCCAAGCACAAGCTCCGGCCGCTACCCGGAAAAGCCCTTTTTCCACTGTAACAAATGAATTGCTCCGCTCGCATTCCGCTTTTTTTTCTATTCCCTCCACCAACCCCTAATGGGGTTTTATCGATGCGTTGTCGTTCGGGTGTGTGATTAATTAGTGAAATGTTTGACCATTTCGACCTTCGTCTCGCGAGCCGCACATTTTCCGGAGTGCGTTCCTTTCTTTTCGGTCTTTGCATTTTGTTTTTCGCTCTTTGCACCGGTCTTTGGTCCCGGTTGGTGGTGCTTTCTTTCACTTTTTGTTTTCCCCTTTCGTTAGGGAAAATTTTGTTTGCTTCCTTATAGATTATTGTGTCAGAGTCATTCATCATTCTGGGGGAATTCTTTCTCATTTCATTTCTTTTTTTCGCCGTTTTTGCTCGATTTTTCGATTTTCCTTGACACGTTGACATTGAACCAAATCTTTTAGTTTAATTTATACCTTGAAAAAAGTACTTTTTGTAATAGGATTTTCGGCCATCTCAGTTATTTTCTCAACAGTTATCCTCAACTAAAATTCATTCGCAGAAAAAATTGTATTAATTGTCACCGCAGCGGATAACGAAAGTACTTATCATAATGTCATAGAAAACAGGGCACCGTGGAAAATTATACTCGCCATCGAGTGCCCTTTTTTCATTCGATAGTGGATCCTCCTTTTTTCCCATGTGTTGTGTCATCGATGTTGACATTAAATTTAATTCCGCTTCAGCACACGCCCGACCTGCTTATCGTGTTCTCCTCCCTAGGTTGCCTATCACCGGAAAAGCTAGTGCTCGAAACTCTAGGTGCGTATATGTCTGTTTTTGCTGCCATTATTCATTTTTTAGCTGCCATTTTAAAACGACAGGCTCGATCAAACCCGGCTTTTGACTACTCACAGCTACGCTCCCGTACCTAACGATTTCCGGTAAAATCGATGGCTTGGAAAATAAAACCGTAACCCGTTGTAAACTTTTTAGACGTTCCTTCGCCGAGACCACGCTGCCAAACATTTCCGGTGGAAAAGCGAGCAAATAATGCTTGTCAACATTATTGTACCGTTTGGTGGCGTCACCGTTGGAAGGGAAACGCCCATTATGGCTTCCGGTAGACGCACGTAAAGATCTTGCCGCAAGATATGAGGAACATTTAGAGTTAAAGCTCCGTTCTAACACGTCTAAGAACCATCCCGTGCTTTAAACTATCCATTACATTTTCGTACAGTCAAAATTCAATTCGAACAAAACAATTCTCCTATATTTTATTCGATTTAATTCATCGTCAATTCCAAAAGGAAAACATACAACCAACATCGATCGAATATTGCTGATAAGGAGAAAGGGGATGTTAAAAGCTCATCGATACTTTTGTGGTTTACATTGTACCTGTTCCTTTAATGTCGGCTTTTTTCACAGACCTTACTTAAAGTGACTTTAAGAGGAACGCTGTTTTCAAATAACTACACGCACTGCTTTCGGTTTTAAATATTCAAATGAACACTAAACTGCCTCACCCTTCCAAGTTCGTACTCGATTTGATTTGGATCCATAAAAAAATTACAAACCCAATAACACGATTGGCGGTACGATAGGCAACCGGTCGGTCGTGCATTTGGATATATATGGTCGCCTATTTTACGACCACCAGGCAACGGGAATATGCCGGGATATTGCGTTCCGAAAACAATGCAAACGCAAGGCAAAACACTCAAACCCACATAACACCTATCCGTGGCGGGGGGAGTGGAGGGGGACTCGTGCATTGGTAATCTAGAAGATGGCGCTCTTGAAAAAGGGCCATAAAGATGGAAAATAAAAGTTCACCAGCCGGCGACACTTTTTGCTGGAGCTCGAACTCGAAGGACGAAAACAGTTCCCCGACCATAAAACGATGCTGTTTGGGGCTTTTTTATTTTTATTTTCACTTTATCCTGTGCTCCGATGGCATAAATAATGGTGAATCTAGGGAAAAATCCGCCATTACCGGTTCATGCGACAGCGGTTGATGAGTTTCGCGCCGGGGAATAACATGGGAATAACTCATAAAAGCAAATTCTCCTACTGCATCGAGGCTTTGGTGGCCGGAAGGAAAACCCGAACCCGAACCGTATGAGTGTGTAAGTGTTTCCGAAAATGATTGTTCGAAGAAAAATCACATGGAACCGGGCCGAAGCAAAGATTTATCTGTGGTCAAACGGCGGCGCAAAAACTGATCAAACACTCATGATAAGGTCGTTTCCCAGTTTTCTATAAATAAAAATCGATGAAATTCTGTTACTTTCTTTCGCGCCCGTTCCGAATTGTCGTCACGCAATATCGATGTATGCCATCGGGCTTATCGTATATAGTTTTTCCTTTTTTTATCTATTTTTAACGATACGTTGTTATCAGGTTATTTTTTTCCGCCATAGTGATTCTATCGGTACTATAACAAGATAAACAGGAACGCCCGCTTACGACGCTGGAACGATGGAGCGTAACGAAATTTCACATTCCTAAACGCCACGGGGAGGCAAAAAGCATTCGCCACACCCAAAAATAACCACTACCGACTCCTAAAGCGCTACCGCGCGCATACCCCGCGTACTCCATCGAAATGTAAAGCTAAAAGCAGCTGAACCATCTACAAGTTGTGTGTTTGCGTTTCCGTAAAGACGCTGGAGACGCAGGCAGGCAGAAAAAAAGACACGAGAAAAAAAACACACGGAATTGAAATTAAGCAACGAAGTTTTGCTCGAGCCACTGTGGAACGCATCAAACCCCCTTGCAAGTTCCACCACTGTCACTCCCCCCTCTAAACTACTTCTCATCTCCTCCTCCCCGTTGTTAATCGATCTAGCAAATATTGATCCGAACATTTACGTCAACGCATTCGTCGAATGGTTTCTTCCTGTTAAAATATATTCATTCGCCTTTTTTCCCGTTCCCTTCACCTTTACCATAGCATCGTGTCTGATAAAACACGATCTTCTGCAATACGGTCGTGATTGTATAATGGTTTCGGTTGTTCCCCGCGGACTGTTTGGCTTGTAAATTTGTGCAACGCAGTTTTTGGGTATGTTTGCTTTACTTTTCAGATTTTTTGCAGAGTGTTCACTTTCAAGTATTTTTTTTATATTTAGTCAGGAATCAATGAAGTCCTAATTAATAACTTTTAAAATTTCATTCATGTTTTCATTTATGTTTTGCTTCCAAATCCCAGCATATAAATCACTACTGAAAGCCCTCTAAGGAAAAGCTTAAGGAAAACTCTTCTGAAGCATAAGCCAGCCTGTTCTATAAGACAGTTCTCCGAGTTTGACGAAGTTTAACAATGAATCTTTTAAAGATTGCTTCGGCGATGGATTAAAAAACATGTCAACCGCGCCCATTTATGTAAAAAGTAAATATGCATATGTCTTTACGAAACACTTTATATGTAGGTTGTTGTCGTAATGTTTGGCAAACAGTTACTCACGCGGTTGATGTTGTAAAATATAGGCTCGTAACGTAGGGAATTACAGTAAGCTCGAACTTACGCGACAGGGTTCGGAGCGTCACTCGATTGCCTTGAGAAGGAATAAAAAAAGGGTATGAAAAAAACGGCGACGATTGGTCTCGGTGTCTCCTTCGCGTCTTGTGAGGTGTGAGCACATGCACACACACACAGACAAGAGAACATGAGGTAAATCTACTGTTCGGTACAAAACCAATCCCCCCAACACAATGCTTGGGCAAACGCGACATCGGTCGGCCGACAATTGGCATTGAAGCACCGACCAGGTTGGCGGAAAAAGGGGGGGAGGCTGGCTGGGGAAGGTTGTTGCAAAAACGAGTCGTAAAAACTTCTAATCTTCGAAGCCAACAGTGTGTGGCAAAAGGGCCCGCGGTCCGCGAATGCCGCCGATTATGCCGATGGCGACAATGGTAGTGTGCGTCGGATGGTATTTCTTATTTACAGGAACGTGTTCCAATACGCACCACCAACTCCATCGGACTAATTTAGCAAAAATTTACACTTAAAAAACATATAAATTGATGCATTCACCATCAATTACTCAGTCAAATGATTAATGATTTACGTAAAATTTAAAGATTGATTCTGCAGCCATATTACTCATCCCCGTGAATTTATTACAAGTTACAAATACAAGTTAAAATTTTGTGCATGTAAAAGTTGATAGGGTTTTTTCATACAAACAGTAATTGATTGCATACATATTGTTTTGGCATTTTTTGTAAATATAAAATAATGCAAACAAATGGACTAGATTTGTTTAATGTTGCTCATGAAGAAGAATTTGTGTTTTCACCTAAGTGGCTGATATGGGAGCAATTTACCTTATTTTTTTTCACAACGACATCTTTTAAATGCACAGTAGCGGATTGATTTTTCGTGTTCCTTTTTTTCCCGCACATTCGTATGGCTCCTTCATAATCCGTTTCAACATAAAAAAAAACAACAAGCTAAATTAAATATCAGCACTACGATACGACATCTGTAAGAAAATGCGCACACGCACACCAAAAAGTGGTTCAATTTAATCGTCGCCCGAACGACGCGCACGCGCGAGCGGAAACACGTTCTGCGCCGGGCGGATGGCGGCTTTGACTTATTCCCTCATCCACTTCAAAGACCATTCTGCCGCCATCTTGCATTTCATTTCTTCCTTTCGCTGCCCCGCAAAACCACCGTTTATCAATTCATCCCCCGCCCGGATCGTTTCTCCCCCGGCCACTTTTGCACACGAAAAAGCGAAACTCCCGGGTTCGAACGCGATCGTGGAGTGTTTTTGCACGGCGATCGCGAGTCGCGGGCAACGAATGTCCACGTTTTCTCTGGCACCGACGTTTGTTTGTTTTACTAAATAGGCGCAACTTGTTTCGCGGCAAACTGGTGCACGGGAGAAGTAAAAGGCCAGCGAAAAAAGGTTCAATTACACTTCCAGTCGGTGGCCGTTTTGCTTTCTGTAATCGTATCGCTGTCGATTTAATTTTAATGAACTGAAACATTGATTGAATCGATTACAGTAATATACATTTAATTTATCGCATCGTTCACTGCTGTTTCTAACCAATGCACTTGATATAGATGTTGCAAAACGAATCGCATGAAAAAGAAACGGAAATCTTTGAAAAATTGGCTGCTACTTTCAGAAATGATTAAGCAGATTACTTTCGAGTGTTTTGCAATCCTTGGTATAAAAACGCACTCTCTAAATTGTTGTTCTTTTCGACTCCACACTAACAAGGCAGAAATTTAACACGTTGACACACGTTAGCACACTTTTTTAGTACAATATTTTTTTATAAAATTTGTTATAACATTCAATAAACCGACAGTTTTTGATGGATAAACAAAAAGTTAGCTTCTTT
Source organism: Anopheles coustani (assembly GCF_943734705.1). Taxonomy (NCBI): domain Eukaryota; kingdom Metazoa; phylum Arthropoda; class Insecta; order Diptera; family Culicidae; genus Anopheles; species Anopheles coustani. Next base: position 93,996,542 of record NC_071288.1, on the reverse strand, counting down.
GGGAATTGATATTAAATATTCCTATAATTATTAAGTTACATTTTCATTTATTTATGGGACAAAAAGTTTTTAGAACTAATTACAGCTGGCTATCAAAAATGGCAGTCAACGTGTAAAAGCACGTTTTAAATGAAGTGAAGTACATTGCTTTCACTAGACTATTAATGTCATTTTTTTCATTTAATCTGTTTAGAATAAAATTGCGTCAATTCGGCCCATTCTATACTTTTCTCCAGTTGTCTAAATCCACTGCCATTGAGGATGACTAGGTATTACGGGCAATTAAAGATTGGGAAATGAATCATTCATCCAAGTAATATCATACTACCATTATTCATTAAGCAAACGGAAATAGTCGGAATTTTGATGGACTATTCTCATACAAACACTTAGTAGAAGCTAACTTCCCATCCGCAGGGGAAAACCCTGTACTAACCACTCATTATGCATGAGTATTGAAATGAATTGGCCAACTTGCACGAAATTCGCTGAAATAATCACCCCTGACGCACGAATTATTGAGTAGCCATTTATGTGCTTGGGAAGCCGCTTACTGTTCCACCTTGGACGCTTCTTAGCCCAACGCAAAGACTTCTGCAGCAGAAGTCAACAAGGGCACTTCGATCTTTACGTTGTGGCGAATCGCCCACAATCGTCCCTTTCCCACGGGGACGACGGCAAAAGGAAAATGATTTTAGTGACATTCAGCCACAAAGTACCACACACTTCTAATATCCTCCAGCCAAATGAATCATTCACTAAAACCTTCGTCAAGAGCAGCAACGTTTGAGCACGTGGTCGTTAGCACTCGTCGCGAGCTTGAAGATGCCGGACGGAGAAGAAAAAGCTTTTTCCATGTCAGCTTTTCTTTGGCGGTCGCTGTCACGTGCGTGTGTGTGAGCGAAGGCGAGAATCACGTGGTGTTCGGGTGGAAAATAAAACTTTCTTACCAAAAGGGGATTTATTGAATATTACAATTTCCATAAACAGTATCTTTTTTTTACTAGCAAACAAGGATCGGAACAAATAATAACAGAGAAAACAGATACAAAAAAAAACGGAAGGATGACGAAGTTAAACGATAAAATAAATAAGTGAACAACAAATAACAAAAAATAAAAGATAACAACCGCCGTTCGCAGTGAACCAGAAACGATCCTCATCCGGTAATAGGCAAACATTTCAACGACAGCATGGTAGCGCAGTAAAGCATCGCTGCACACAAAAAGGAGTGTAAGGGGAACGGGATTTTGGTGTCTTCATCTCATCGACCGTAAGATCAGCATATTCTATGAGCCAGCCAGTCGAACGCCAGAACAAGTTCCCTGGAAAAACATATGACCCACCCACCGCACCCCGCACAGCCACGTGTTGTTCTGTGCTCTCGTTCCGTTGGCGGGACACCATTCACAGCCCACATCGTTATCCTGCACAACATAGCACCAGCAACTTCGCTGCGATGGCGACCGCCGGTCTTTGTTCACGTCTTTGAGCACGTCCGTTTTACACGAAGTATATGACACAACCAACCGACGAAACCCGTCGTCGACCAACCAATCTTTCCTTCCTCTCTGTCCCATGCGAAGAGGAGGAGGGAGAGGGAACGTGTGGTGAGGACACACTTATGTTACATCTCAAGCGGACGCTGCTGCTGTGCAAAAGTCAACATGGGAAAATATTACTGTTTGTGACATGAATTTCACTTCCAGACACAATGCGCCCACCCAGTCCAACGACATCGTCGAATGCCGGCGTGCGGACAAACGACGCACAAAACACACACACACACGCACCCATGGAATGGCTCAGCAGGCTCGGAAAATTCCCTTCTCCAGCGAAAGTTTAGTGGGGAAGTTCTCTTCAAAAAGGTTATGTTTTCCTATTTATTCGTGTATTTTCTTTTTCTTGGTGTTGTGTGTGTGTGTGAGATTACCATCCTTCTTGACGAGATAGAACAACACAAACCAAAAAAAAAAAAAAGAAAAGAGCAGTACACACAAGCAGCAAGACACACTTCGCTTTATTTCCTACCCAAAGCTGCTCGATGATCATCGATTCGGCTCGATTCGGTGTGCAATTAACGTAATGATTGTGGTGGTGTAGCATCGGGCAATAATTCTATTTTCCTCACATTTCTGCTTTTATGGCTTCATAAATGGAAAAACTAGTCGCCACTCGAACGAATCAATCAGATCGTTTCGTGCGGGGTTTTATTGCCTTTCATTGATGAGAAGGTTCGAGAGTCCTGCCTTCCATTTCAAAGAAGTATGTTTTCCATTCCCCCAATCCCCATGTTATTGATTCCAAAGGTTGATAAATATTTCTTTTATAAATAAAAAAACAGGTACAATAAATTATCATGAACGCTTCACTGGTGCTTGTGCTAAAAGGCGTCCAAAGGAAAGCCACCGGTTGGAGACTTCACTCGGCTATGATTTATATATTTTTTCCAACCCACACGCACGTGGACGTGTGAAGAAGTACGTGTGGCACGCTGCTTATCCCAACGGAACGGAGCCACGGACTATGGAGAGTGTGTTATTGCCGCTTGAGGGCAAGCACTTAGAACAAACTGAAGCAGTCCAGTACCAGCTACTACAACGCCTAGAAGAGCTCTTGCTTTATGATTTATATCGTCGGAATGGGCTGAAAATGGATTTTTTTCGTTACGAAACCAGTTGTGTGTTTCGCTGGATAATTGAATTCTTCTCCTTTTGCCTCCGAGAGGGGCCACGTGAGTCACATTGAAAAACACGTAGAACTACTTTGTGAGTAACCTTCCAGAATGATTTTCACAGTGGTAAAGTATCCATGTGAACTCATTTCAAATGTGTTTTTGGTGATAAACTATTTATACTATTTAATTTACCGAGATCCTAATCTAAACGAAACTTTTTATCGTTGGTATCGTAACTCATACTGTTATTTTTCAAAAATCATATGTTGTATTTGTGAACAAAATTTTGCATTATCAAATATAAAAGGCACATGAACATTAATCTGGCAGAAAATTTTGTGTATTTTCATAGACCTTACAAAGGGCATGATGAAAAGCGAATCCAAATCCCGTTTTCAATAAGCTGTGATGTAAAAGTCAAGCATAATTCTGCTTCATGTAATAAAATGTGCATGAACCGCTTCCGGATGGTAAAGCATTTCAGTGCAATGAGAATAATCTGCCTTCACTATGTTGCAATTAATTGAGCAAATTCTTACTACCACGAAGCTGGTACTACACTTCCGCCGTCTAACCACGGGCCAGGAACGAGATGAGCAAATGTGGGGTAGAAGCATCCAGCACACGCTCAGCAGCATCCAGCCAGCCAGGCAGCCAGCCGGTTAAAGAGTTAATTATCTATGCAAATGTTTAATTAATTGGCCCCTTCAGCGAACCCGCAGACGCAGGTAATTGTTGGGGTGTAGGTGAGAGCGAGCATGATTTGCTGTGCCTACACGCAGTAATGAGTCCCCCCACCAACCCAAAATGGTCGAGGGTCAAGCGAATTGATAAAGCGCTTCAGGAAGCGTCGACTTTTAACAGCTTTATTTGTGAGAGGGCGCCTCTCGCCCGCCGAAAAGTGCCAATTGAGGCGCAGCTTCCCCCCGGCCAGCCTTCCTATATTATTTATCACCCTCAACAGTAGTACCAACAGGAACGGCATCATCATCGAGGTGGAAAATTATTACCGCATGGGGCCATTTTTTGCGTCCGAATGACGCACACGCACGTACCACCCCGAGCCTATCGCATACAGTTACTAGCTCCGTGAGGGGGTGAGAAGGGTTCGGATGGGGTGGGGTGAGGATAAGTACAAATTATCAAGCACATTTATAAGCACTGTCGAACACTTCCCAACCCCAACCCCTTCATGACGAATGAAAATTACCCCCGAGGGAACGGTCCGTACGGAAACCACCAACCAATTCTACTTGCTTTCGCTCGTCCCAACGCCCTGCCCTTTTTTCAGGTTAATTAATAAATAAATGACGGAGGGCCAGTATGGAAATGTTATTGCGAATCGATCCGCGGACCGGAGAAATGGTTTCAAACGGGCGAAAATTAAGGTCACATGTTGCTGGGGACAATTTAAAAAAAAAGCCACACAAACACATCAACGCCACCCCTTTCACACGTGGAAGGACCCTTCATTCGAAAAGTAATTAAAATTTAAACACACAACACACAACCAACACAAAACCCGTTCTGATTGGAGTTCACTTGATTGAAAGGGCGTCTAAAAGGTAATGCTCGATCGATGCAGTTTTCAACGGAATTAATTGCACCCGCCATATTGGGTGTAAATGGAAGTAACGATGTAAACCAAAAATGTACCAAAAAATAAACAAGCCATCATCGGCCAACAACTCATTACCAATTTTTGCAACAGTTGTATTTTCTCCGAAACCATAGTTCAGATAGATTTCTTACTCATGTTGATCCTCTGCTCACCTTTCTGTCCAATTCCGTATAAAACACACAAAAATGGAATGTTTTCGGTGGGATAATCGATATTAAATGATTGAATAACGGCATTCGACGCAAATAATTCAATCGAATCGTGGATGATTATGTTTGGCGGGCCAAGGAATTTACTTGGAATGTAAATTGAATTCAATTTGTTGTTTTACAGACTTTATATGTAAAACGATCATCACGGTTCGTACGGTATTTTAACATGTTTCTATTTAAATTTTACAGAATATAAACATTGCAGCAACCTTTTTTGAACGGTAACGATGGTAACGGAAATCGTTTGTCTACCTAGTGGCAAAAGTTCGCAATGTTAAGTGATGCTGTATTCACTAGGGTAGAAGGTAGTGAGGCAGATTTATGTTCTCGAGACGAATAAAAACAACTAGCACCTAATCCATCGCCAGCACCGATAGCAATAAAATACCACGTGCATAAATATTCAAGCATCTAAAAATGTTAAGCACCGTATTTGTTTTCTAAAACCCCGGTCTTTCACTTCTAGTAGATGTAGTAAGTATCAGGTTTCGAATAATGCATAATATTTGAAGCGCACTCTTGTAGGAGATGCTTGCCGCTAGCAGAAGAATACCAAATGGAGACGCCTGGTGTTAGACACCTTGGAAAGGCGCGGTTGAAGAAAAACATCTCCCACTGACTGGCCGATTGTTTATTTTATCCAACAAGGGTAGTCGCAGCGCAGCTACGAACCGTGTATGTTTTCTTATTCCCTCGCTCCTTAAAAACCCATTTCTGCGAAAACAGAAATGTACACACATCGATGGGAAGGAAAACTAACCGCACAATGCAAACGTTCGGAGGAGATCCGAACACATCCGTAACTTACCTTGGATCGGGTAGAACGATTTTCTTGCTCGCCCGGGCTGCTGGCATGCATTTGGATTTCTCCATCGCCATCAGGTAGCTGACGTCGGCCAGCACTGCCTCCAGATCCGCCATCTTGCGCGCTTGGCTTTGGCTTGCAACGGATGATGGTTTTTTTTACCCTTTTTTGGTGAGTTTTCTTAGTTCTACAACAACCACAACCACACACACACACGCGCACTTTTCACCGTTTGGGGTTTTTCCTTCTTTTTTAAAAGGTTCACTTTCTACTTCCACCCGTTTGTGCACTCTTCCCGCTGGCGGTTTGGAATTTTTCCCTTTTTTTGTGGGGGATCCCGATACACTTTCCACCCAATCTCACGCCCGTTCACTTACACACGTACATGCACCATACGCTCAAACACTATTCCGAGGATACACACGGGATCCAAATTAGTGCGCAACTCGCCCGGGTTGGCACCGAAAAGACGTGATGGAGAAATATCAATCGTAATCTGGATCGCTGAAACAAAAACGCATACGCACGGGACGGAAAAATAATTTAAACCAACGAACAACAAGAAGCTATTTCACTTTATGCTTTCTGGCATTCCATTTAGATGCTCGTTTTCTAACACTCCACCAAAGCCTACTCCTACTTCTGGTCTCTACTAATCGATCTAACAAGTTTGAAACAAAGAACGAAATGGGGGCTAATGCCATTTAAAACACACACACCAACGCTGCGCTGCTGCCACCTGTCGTTACGGATTAGTGTATTTTTTTTAATGTCCCCGCCAACCAGTTGAAGTCGCGCATGTAAACGCACGCGACCGTACGCTCGATCGCGACCCCGCGTACAAATTGGTGACCTCTGTCGATCGTCACATGCCTCTCGCGGAGTGTGAACAGGTGCATGGGGGAGGGGGGAAGGGGTGATGACGACGGTTGGAACCACAACGGTTGCCGCTACCCTTCAACTCGCCTGTCAATGGCGACGACCGCGAAACACGCTGACCTACTACTCCGTCTGCTAATGGAGGCGTTTAGTTTATTTTATTCTATTTTACTGTTTCGTTCACGGCAATGGTTTGTAATTGAAAACGTGAAACATCATCACGTCGCACGAAACGGGGCACGGGTTTTTTTTTTGCGGGAAACACCGTGACACTTTTGTTTGGCTGAACCATTTGAATTACGACATTTGTCGTCTTAATTTTATGGCGTTTAATTTTGGATGAAGATTCCATCTAGCACACAGTTCAAAGAGACACCGATGGCCACGAGATAAGCATGGGCCACAAGATAAGCGCAGAGGCATCCGGAGACGTTCTTTCGTTTTTACTTTCCATTTCCCAGCAAACAAAAACAAAACCGTATGCAAACATCCGCAGAAAATATGGAGCATCTGCGTTTTGTAAACACACCAACACTTGCCGCCTCATTCCTTCCTTTCCTGCCGCCCCGGGCACACAGGCCATTGTGCGGAGCTAATGGTAGCACCGACAGCGTGCTAGATGTTTGGAATGTTTCACACGAACTCGGATGCTGCTGCTCCAGAAGCCCGGGAAACCTCCAAAGTGAGGTTTGCAGTGTATTTGATACGCGTTTTCATCAATCGATCCACCCCGATGTTGAACGATGCTCAGCTGAGAAGAGAAAAAAAAACAACCAGCAGATGGCGAGATCTCAGACCTCACGTCTCATCTCAAAGTGAGCAAATTTAAATACCTCCTTTGGATACTTTCAAATTGGGGAACACGAATGAAGGGTTTAAATTCCAACATTTGAAAACTTAGCCTAAGCCTGACCATTTTAGTTTCAACATTGATTCAAAAACTGCCGGGATAGGAGGTTAAAATGAAATCCACTTCACTTCAAACTCATCCCACGCAGCTCACCATCAGGTCTCGCTCTCACCAATGCTCTCTCAAAATCTTGCTGTCGTATTTTCTCGTTTTCTTTTATTTTTAAGAAATAGAGGAGCCCTAGAGGAATAAACCATTTTACAACCAAACAAAACTGATGTTTTGTTTTTGTTTCAGTTTTTTTCTCGTTGTAGTAAACTGTAATTTTCCAAGAGATTTTCCCACTGAAACCGTATAGTTTGTTTTTGTAAGAAAACCTCACAAATTCCACCTCAAAGTGCCCACCGGCTTTAGCATCTTTTTTGTTTTCTTTCTGAAAGTACCACCGCCCCCTCCCTGCCTTCGCACTTTTCCTCCTCCACAACACAAAACAACGATCACGACAACGAGTGAACAGCACTTCACGATTTGTCAAACACACACTTCTGCCTATTTGTTTCCTTTCTCTCGCGCGGATGAAATGATTTCCAGAACTCGCAATTTTCGCGTACCGCGCAGCAGCAGCAGCAACACCATCACTTTTTCTTGTTACGCTAATCGCATCGACGGCAGCCAACATGTACACAATTCACCACTAGTATAAAAGTGTGCGCACGACGCAACACGGTGGACTGGTTGTTCACACTAAACTTTTTTGGATGCGATTTTATGACGATCTCGCGAAAACCGGAACAAATCGATGGGGCGAACTTTAGGCGGACGCCGAAGATTTGTCGTACAAACGCAAGGTTTGTTCTTCCGTAGCGCACACACTTCCCTTGCATCACAAGATTTTGCCCGTGTCGTTTCGATTCACATCGCGGTTTGAATTTCGATTTCAATCAACGAAATCGCTGATAATATGCCGACGATCCGGGCATGCAGCAGAGATAGCAGCGGAATGGGTGTGCTCCTTCTGTCTTGGAGGGATTGTCGGGCTTGCTGTCGCAATTCGTCGCTGTTTGGCGATAAAGAAATCCACCTTTCCCCTGAGACGGCGGCCACTGTGATGACGCACTGGACTGGTACGTTTTGCGATAGCCGTCCGGTTCTCTTCGACCAACACACGACCCCCTTCAGCAATATCCGATTTCCTTGCAGCGAATTTGTGAACAAACAATAATAATAACAACAACCTCGACACCTCGAAGGCGGGATCCACTCGAACGAGCTTTGGAGCTGCTTCTCGATAGCGCGACTTGTTCGCACGATTTCGCACGACGACGAGGCGACTCCACCAGAAAAGGTGCACACAGCAACAGTATGCAGCAGTGAACAATGGGGCTTCTGCTGTTGTTGCTGCTGGTGGCACAAAAAAACGCACTGAATACTGCCTTCCTCCTGTGGTGCGAAACGCGAAACAAGCGAAGTAAGCACACCTTAACGCATCGAACGCTAAACACTCACTGCTCGCCAAGTGAGTCCACACAGTCCACTAGTGCAAGACTCATCGAGTGAGTAAAGGCGAAAATTTGATAATTTGTCAATAACTTTTGATTCTTTCAACCGATTTGCACAATTGACCCCTCAAATGAAAGGTGTTTTCAAGACGCGCAACTTTGTTGAAGGTAGCTTTTACCGTTGTTTCTTGTTTTTGATAAAAACACAGTTTGGAACGTGTTCGCCCGAAGGGGCGAAAAGGGGCGAAATGGTAAAGCAGATTGGTTTTGCAATTCAGGTAAAAAAGCCAATTCTCGTATAACTTTTTAGTTCCTAGATCGATTTCTACAAATAACCCCTCAAACGAAAGATCTTTTCAAAACGCGTAACTTTGTCTCAAGCAAAATATTACATTTCGACCATCTTTTTCAGTTTTTCTACTACTTCTCGCGTAGAGAAGAGAGGACAATTTCCTCTCCGCGAGAACGAACCGGGTCACGAACACATCTGCATTCTGCGCACCAACACATTTGCGGTGCGTGTACAGACAAGTTGCCTTCCCGGTTCGATTTACCGGTTCAGCGAGCCAAGGTCATTGCGCTCTAACAGACTACCGGAGTTCAAGGTCACCGTCCGGTAAAGAGAATATTTCGCCCGAATTTTGGGAGAGAATTCGCCTTTTCGCCCCAAACCCGAGCGGCGAAAAGAGTGAGCTAGTGGTGGGTCATTTAATCCTGAACCTGTGAATAAAACCGCTCTCATGGGGTATTGGCTCGTTAAATCTAGGAATTGAATGTATCAAATACTATTTATCTAGCTTCTAGATCCGGATCTCCAAATGAATTTGAATCGAGAGATTGACATCCCAACCGGGAATCGATTTTCCCAAAACTACTCTGGTTGTCCACTAGTGTTGGCAGACTGGTGATTCGATCCCTAGACGGATTCTAAGGATATGGATCTCATTTGACGGATTCAAGATTTGATTCAATTGGGATTCGAGATTTCCCACGAGCCCCCCTTATTTTATAAAAATATAACAAACTTCCTCGGTACACCTAGCGCAGCCCCCTGCGAGCGCGCCGCCGTTTCCAATTTATTTCTTAGGCTAACTAATTGGGTTTAGTTAGTTTCGTAGAACGGTAAGCGTACCAACCACAAACGGAAGGACTATAACAAAAATCGTTCTCATTTTCAAATAAAACCACCACCAAGATTCCGACTTATATTTTTTAAACTGTTCGACATTTCAGTTTTGTATTTATTACACAGTTCAATGATTAGTTTTTGTTTTTTCTTCAAATCAGAATTTTTCATTTTCTTCCAAAGTTTTTCCATATTTTCTATGCCATCCCGAAATTGTGCTTATCCCTAGCATAGTAGTTAGTTAATTTTTTTTTCTTTTTTTCCCTCGATTTGGTTCGTAATTTTGACACCCTCTGTGGTTTACCTTTTCGTATGTGCGGTTCGAACACATCCCCTATAATTTTGGCTCGTTATAATGTACTAATTAAATTTGCTCACATATTTCCAACCGACGCTTGTCTACCAGTGGTGAGATCTTGCATTTTTGTGCGGTTTCTAAGTAAAAGGATACTTTCTCAGTACTTTCAAAACTATAATTCTGTCGTACAGTGGTAAAAGCGCGAACATCCGACATGGCCGGTGATAACAACAAAATTTGTGCTAGAAAAAAAAATCGGTTTCACACCCAAGAGCGCGATCATTAGCATCGGATAGACGTATTTTCATAGAAGTCTCAAACATTTCAGAAAACAACAGAAACCGAATGAAAACGAAGAAACACTTTCAGAAGAAATATTTAGCTAGCAGATGTTTACCTACAACATTCGGAGAAAATCTAAAATAAAATCAAACCACAAACAAATACCCATTAACTGAAAAATACAAATGATCATTTTAAATGCAACGTTTAAATGAAACAGACAAACTCAAAAAGGTAATTTGAAACAAGTTTCTCATCTTTATCATTTCTCCATTATGCATTTTTTCTTCTCTTCTAAGTTATCGCGATTTCCCTTCAATTTGCGTCTTAACAACACTTACACAACTAACTATATGCGCATGCCTTTTCCTTACTTTCCTCGCAAGGGGGGGGGGGGGTACACATTAGTTTCGCACCCCATTTTATCATCCCACTATGGGAGATCCTTCATTATCGAACCTTTTCCTAGCCGAGTATTGGCACTAAGATAATTCTCCATCACTAAACTCACGTCCCCGCCCGCCATCGACAGATTAGGAGAGATTAATGAAGAAAGCCTTTTCCATAATTTTACACGATCGTTCTATACATGTTTATTTTCCCTCCTTCCTCCTGATGATGATTTCCTAACGCTGGGTGGTGTGGTGGTGATCTATGCCTTTCACAATACCTAATCTTCCTATTCCGACCGGTTTACACACATCGTCTAGTAATACTCACGTTTTTTCCCTGTTTCGCTTTCTTTTTAGTGTTCGTTCAACCACGATTATTTCTTTTGCCTTTGCCTGATATTAAAACTACCGGTGGCGCTTAAAAAACTAAAAGTACATTTACAGTAGGTATAATAATAATAATAATAATAAGGGACCATTATTTGAGCTGCACGTTCTAACATAACGAAACGAATCAAATACGACACGCGGTGGCAGTCATTTGGGGGGAAGGAGGGGGAGAACATTGGTAGGGAAAGGAGCATTCATCTAACCGATATGGAAACGAAAAAGACACAAAAGATACAACAGTGTACAGATGATAATAAAATTAAAGGTGATGCTCTCTTATACCGTTAGACAAATAAATGGCTATTATTGAACGAAAATGGACTAACGAAAATGCACAACTGTGCTTACAAAAAAAAAAAGAAGTACAAAACTATATACTCAAAGCTTTGGAGTGCAGGCAGACAGATTACGAATTAAAAACAAAGGCCAAATTTAAACGGGTCGCTTAAATCAAGTGCTATTAGAAACTGTTCCCTCTAAATCCAACCGGTGATCGTTACAATTTATAGATTGAATAATTGATGCGCTTCTTGCGTACATCCCTTGGACTCTCACTCAACAAGGACTATGGAAAGGCCCACGAAATAAAGTGTGAGCTTTGTTTTATACCGCGGTCTTGGAGCAAGAGAAGCAATAGTTGACGACGATGATCAAATACATCAAATATGGAAACTATGGCCATGTTGGTTGTTGGTCTCTCTATCTTACACAAGCATGACGCGATGCCAACGGATGCCACCACTGTTGATACTGTCAGTCACTCATCGTTCCCGGTACCAACGGCCCCGAGGTTTACGTAGCTTTCGCGGACTGTACTTCGTTGGCGAAGTGTTACTGCTATTTGCCGTGGCGGCGGTATTGGTAAGGTTTGTGCTCGTACCGGACGACCTTGGCGCTACTGTGGGCGACGTTACTACCGCTGAAGAGGTGCCTGCTACGGATGGTGTTGCTTTCCCAGCTGGCAACCGCTGTTCCATATCAACGCCATGCAGCTCAAACTCCAAATTGTCGCTTGCGTGTTGGTGATGGCCATCCTCAGTACTGTCCACATCGTCTTCTTCTTCTTCTTCTTCTTCCTCTTCCAGCTCCTCCAGATCTTCCTCCAGCTCTTCCACCTCGACAAACTCCGATTCCTCCATCATGGACCGCTGATGACGATGATTACCATAGTCGTGGTCCAACATCATCAGCTTTCGCTGCTCCTCCTCTTCGTCGTGGTTGTCGTGATGTCGAGCAGGATACTCATCATCATGATCCGCTTCGTCGCCTGTTAGGAACGCTTCTTCTTGCTCCTCTTTCTCCATCTCCTCCTCGTGATCGTCCTCCCCACTATCATCCCCTGCTTGCTCGTGTTGACGATTCAATTCTTCTTCATCAACCTCCATCAGTTCGAGCATTTCAATATGTTCTTCCTCTTCTTCAACGATACCGTGGTGGTGTTCCAGTTCCTCCTCCTCCTCCTCTTCCTCTTGCGCTTCATCAACATCCTGCTCGTGTTGCTCGCTATAATCGTGATGATCCTCTTCATGCTCGTCTTCTTCGACTTCCCCTTCTTCTTCTATCAAATGTTCCTCCATCAGCTCGACCTGTGTATCCTTTTCCTCTTGTTCAGGATCCTCGTCCAGACTATGGATACTTCCACCCAGCATTGCCAATGGATCCAAATTCGCACCTTCATGATGTTGCTCTTCGTCTTCGTCATTCTCGAAAGTGACACTGCTGACACTTTTGAAGTGGCCGCTACCGTGATTGAACACCTTTATCTTTAGCTCCTGTTTACGTGGCGCCTTCGGTGTTACCGCGACATGATGGATCGAGACAACGGTGGAAGAACCTTTGCGCTTCTTTTTGCCGCCATCTTCGATCGCCTCTTCCACGTTGTTCCCATCTGACAGATCGATGTTCTTCGATTGCTTCGATGGTTGCTTAGGTTTCCTAGCGATCATGGCATGCTTCACTTTCGATACTTTGACCGAAGCTTTGGACTTTCGTTTCGTTGGCACTTTGGGCACTAGCGAGGCATCCGACTCAGCGGCCTTCCGTCTCCGTTTCCGCTTGCTGGAGCTCATAATCGTCGGCGATGGAGCGGGTGATGGAACGACGGAAATCTCCTGCTGCTGTTCGTTGACATCCACCGGGTCTCCTCCTTTGGGCAGAAAGCTCGTTCTTACCAGGGCAACGTAAGGATACTTCACGGGCGTGACCACTTTCGCTCTCCCATAGGTTCGCTTCGCAGGCGACCGACCGAACGTGGATGAGCGAGTTTTTATCTTCGATGGAATCAGCAGGGAGGTGTTGTTGATAGGGGGAAGTTGTTCATCTTCGACCGCAGGCCGTGTGCTTGAACCGTGGTGATCGTCGTGATCATCATCCGCCTCATCGTCGTGCTTACATTCGGCCACCACCATCGGAGACATCGGTTTATCATCCACACCGCACGACGATGAGGATGACGAGGACGTGGAAGTGGTTAGCGGTGGGGACAGGGGCATCATCGTTGGGGGTGGAAACTGTGACTGCGTTGGGGCCGGTGGTGCTAGCACCGATGATGATGATCTACGCCGGGAGTGACTATTCGATTTCGCCGTTTCCTGCAGTGATGGTTTCTCAATCGTGTCAACTTTTTCGCGAGAGACCTTATTGGCATTTCTACTTCGTTTCTGGACCATCTTGTTCCGGATTCTCTCGCTTGGCGTGCGAGGCGTTTTGCTTTTAACTGTACTTGTTGCTATCGCCTCGTGCGGTGCCGTATCATTCCGAACGATTTCGTCATGTTCGGAACTTTCCCCACAATCATTTGGTTGGGAGATGATACATTTCTTCACATCACCTCCTCCAGAAGAGCTGGAAGGAGTTGTGGGTTCTAACTGAGGAGGAAGACCACCGCCATCATCCGGCGCGTTGAGCACGGTTGAAGAAGAAGTTGTATCACAGTCATCACTCACGAAGATGCTTCGGGAACTGATGGAATCGCACTCCTTGTCGTCATCCTCAGTCGCGCACGTCGATTGCGCGTGGTTCGTGGTGCCCGCCGAAACCGATGTTGTTCCGACACCTCCCGCCAATGATCGAGGAGGACGGTTTGTACGGTTAGCGGCCGAATTTCCTTCCACACTCGACCACTCGCCCAACCGTGCCACATCGACAACACCTATTTCGGCTCGTTCGCGTGACTTTCGTCCTCCGGAAGGTTTGCCACCAGTCGCCGCCACTGAACTGATTCCACTGTTCGCTCCTCCGTCGTAGTCGACGCGCGTCATGGTGGTGGTTGTTTTGGTCACGTACTTACAGCAACTACTACCTACTACGCTGGGCTGTCCCGTGGATGTTGGACATAGACTGCTGCAACCCGAGGATATACGGCACGATGAAGTGACGACAGCCGCTGGTCCTCCTCTAACGATGGCGGTGGTATCTTCCGGTGGCGCATCAACAACCGGTCCCGAAGACATCTTTGGTGGTGCCAGTATAGCCGCCGCTAGCAACGGGGACGACGAAGAGGAGGGTACGCTCAGATGTCGCTGTAACTGACTGTTGTCCCGCATCAGAGCCGCCCTTAGCGTCGGCATAGAATCAAGTATCCGTTTAGATTCTTCCTTTTTCTTACGCTCTTTCGTCATGGGGACTTTGCCATCGCTTTCGTCGTTTTCGTTCGATTCCCGGGGAGGAGCCGCTGCCTCCTCTTCTTCGTCGTCCTTGCAGACGAGTTTAGTTGAATCTTCACTCTTTGAGGAAATACACCTTCTTCTACCTCGCCCAGCAGCTTCTTCCGGTGGGCAGGTGTTTGGTTTCTCAGTCGTCCCGTGTTCTTCCTCTAGCGCCTCACAATGTTCCTCTTCACGCGTAGACTTCCTTCGTCGTTCAGTCTTTTCATGGCTGGGTTCTTTTTTCTTCCTTCTGGAGGGATGATGATGCTTAGATTTGTTGGCTACTTCCACCACAGTCCCGCTATCATCGTCCCCTTCTTCCTCATCTTCTTCTACGTCATCTTCGTCATCGTCGTCGTCTTCGTCGTCGGGATCACGCGTCTTCCGCCGTGGAGCTTTCCGATGCCCACGCCTTCGTCGTTCGTGACTATCATCATCCGTCTTTACCTCATCCTCCTCTTCTTCCTCCTCATCATCATCATCATCTTCTTCTTCCTCATCATCCTCTTCACCGTCATCGTCCTCCTCCTCCTCAATGCCACCACCATCTACTTCTTCGGTTGGCTCTTTTTTAATCGACTCGCTTGAAACCGACTTCAGTAGGACACCAGTTGATTTTCCTCCCTTTCCACTGGCACCACCACCTCGGCCGGGACCGGAGGAGGAGTTGGACGAGCGCACCATAAACCTCGCCTGAAGCCGCGTCCGCGTACCGATCTTGCGTTTGTTCGTTGGCCAGCCGGTGCGATTTATGCGCTTCTTAAGGAACGAACCGCCCGACCCAGGACCACCAGCGCCGCTACCGGCACAGGCCGCCAGCATTGAGCCACTATCGAACAGCTGCAATCCGATCGGGGTTGACGAAATGGATGATATGCCCAGCCCGCCGGCACCGGCCCCGCTTGAAAGCATCGGACGCGTTTTACGATCGTACTGGACGATCTTTTTCACCACCGACTCGCAGCGCTGTACCAGCTTCAGGCTGAGCGGAGGCTCCGAGCCGACCGTCTGCAGAACATCCAGCAGATCGCGCTTGCTCACCGGTAGATTGTCACGCTCGATTGCAATGCCTTCGTGAGCGACCGATGGCGGTAGGAGAATCGGTTCGTCGTCGGAAATTTCCTCCAGGAGTTGGTCAACTTCTTTCTGTTTTTCGTCCTCCTGCTGCTGCTGAAGATCCTCGCGGAGCCTTACTTCCTCCGGTTCTTCCTTCTTAACGGCAGAGGTTGTCGACGAGGTCCTTCGTTCACCGGCAACACGATTCAGTTCTTCTGTCAGGAACGCATCCATCTCTTGGCACAGGGTGCGGCTATTGACGTAGCCACTGTCGGGGAACAGGGGTCGCTCGAACTTAATACCACCACCGCCGGAGGACGCACCCCGTTCACTTGCGCGTGACGAAGAACGACGCGACAATTCGTCACCAATGTCTCCGTCTTGCGCCGTGAACTGGTGATGATCCAGGAACGCCGATGTTTGCGTAGCCGTAGCAGTTGTGGCCTTCTTTGGGCTGGTGAGAATCTTAATGGCGGCTGCTCGCTTCCGGTGCTGCTGCTGCTGGAGCAAACTGAGAATGGCCAGTGTCGACGCGTGTTCACGGGGCGATTTTCGGGGTCTTTCGTTAACCCCCGCAATAAGCCTCGATATTCGACTACCGTGTGAACTTCGCTCGCTTGACCCTTCCCCAGCATCACCGGATGTTCCAGCACCACTTCCAGCGCTACTTGCAGCCGCTGCATCTTGTTGTAGCAAAAGCTTCCGCTTCTTCAACGGTAACGATGATGATGATGACGATGAAGGTGATGATTTCTTTGCCTCGGTATCTCCGGTTGACGCTGTGCTCGTCGTGCCGGGATGGTGGTGTTGTGCCGTGTCCGCAGAGCTTGGCCGCGAACCACTGGTTCGTTTCCCCGGCGAAGGTGGCTCCATCGAGGACGACGAACAGGATTGTAGTGAAGCGGTGCGATTCGACTTTCGGCATGCGACCACCTTGTAGTTTAGTATGCAACAGTTTTGCCCCAGCGCCGGTAGGGGACCCATTTCGTACGGTAGTTTCCGGTAGCCTAGAAGTAAAGCATGAGCACGAGCAAAGTTAAAATTAACTCTTTCCTAATGTCAATTTAAAGAAACATTAACAAAACACGTTCACTTTGCAATATCGGCGTTCTGCGGAATTGTCAACGAAATAGATTTGCCAGCGAGGGCGGTAACAAGAGAACCGCGGATCACTTACACGGAACACTACTCTGAATTTCCTGGGTCACAACTGGATCCAGCATTTTCGATTACCTATTTCGGCCAAGAGATTGTTGCGAAGGCAGAATGGTGTAGCAGAAAAAACTGACATTACTTTTTATCGATCTTGGTATGCTCTGACCTATCTCTTTTTACCGACCTTGTTTTGAATGATGAAGTCGGTTGCTTAGATCGGAAAACGTAGAACAATACCACAAGAGAATGGATGGAGAATGGTTGGTTGGAAAGTACCTTTTTAATCTGGCAGAAAAACCATATTGCAGAGTGTACTTTAAAAACGTGAACTGCTACTGCTACTCGAAACTTACCAGTGCTACCGAAGTATTCGTAAACCTTCTCCGTGCCATCGTCTTGGCGCTGGAACGTTTCGTACCACGGCTCTAGCGATGGTACGCGTTCGAATGCAAACCGATACGGTTCGATCTCTTCGCAGCGCTTGCGAAAGTTGATCCACTTGAATACTGCCCCCATCCCATCCTCCTTGCCCTTGCCGACGGCGCAGCTGCTGGCTGTGCTGGCGTAGCTGCTGCTGCTACTGCTCACGATGTCACACGTTGATGCTGACGATGCTGAAGATGACGGGGACTGTTCACGCCTGGCTGCTGGTGGGGTCGTTTTGGTTTTCGACGCCCGCGAGGAGCCCGCTCCTTTTCGGCGACCAGGAGTCGTCGTGGGCTGGTAGGAGGAAGATGTAGAAGAAGAGGATCCATCGTCTTCGCTGTTCCGACGCCAACCGCCAGCAGCATCGATCGTTCCGGATGGTGGAGGCATACGCGTCGCATCGAGCAGTTGGCAGCGACAGACGCCACCGGCCGATGCAAGCTTTCGACCGCGTCCACCGCGATACGATACTGCACCACGGCCTCGGCCTCGCCCACGCCGTCCGGCACCACGACCCCTCCGCGTAACTCCGCACGAGCAACTGCTACAAGCCGACGTCGGTTTCGCTGTCGTACTGGAGATGGTACGTTCCTGGTCCACTTTTTTCCATCGACCGCGTCCTCGACCTGGCTTTCTTACCTGCTTAATTTCTACTTCCTTCTCCACTTCCTCTTCCACCTCGTCGACATCGTCATCTTCACGAGTTTCCTCGCGTTCGTGTTCATCTGCAGCTACCGCCGACCGCTCATCGTCATCTTCCGGCACCGCGACTGCAACCGATGGACTGCGGCGTCGCCGTGTCCGTTGGTGCTCTTTAGCAGATGACAATGCTGCTGCTGCTACTGGGCCTGGCTGGATGGGGGCCTCTGGAAATCGCGGCCTGCTCCCGGCCGGCTCTTGACACTTGTCATAATCGGCGGTGGACGACGTTGTTTGCGATCCGC
Organism: Anopheles coustani; assembly: GCF_943734705.1. Classification (NCBI taxonomy): domain Eukaryota; kingdom Metazoa; phylum Arthropoda; class Insecta; order Diptera; family Culicidae; genus Anopheles; species Anopheles coustani. The sequence continues at coordinate 93,978,283 of NC_071288.1, read as the reverse complement.
CTTTCCGCCGGGAGGCCGGGGGTTTGTCCTCGTCCAGTTTTTGACGCTTAGCTGTGGGGGGTGCTATTGTAGGCGATCCGGGAACCGACGACGATGACGGTTCACTTTCCATCGAGCATTCACGACCATGTTTGACAGATTGACCTTTTTTCCTCTTTCGACCACCACCACTAACCGGCGTATCTTCCTCCTCCTCCTCTTTCTCTACCTCGGCTTCTTCCACTTTCGCTCGCTCTCCTTCGCTACTGCTCGGTAGATCGATCGAATAGTTATTGCCTGCGATACCATCACCGAGACCGCCACAAACCGCCGCCCTATATCCCTCCGACGACGTCTGGCGATCGTCGTCCGTATCCACCTCCGAGCTACTGTCGTCCTTTCGGGGGAACATAAAGTTCTCTGCCTCATCGTTTAACAGACTAAGCTCCGACTGTCGGACTCGCCGAATCTTTACGATAAGACCGTTCTTCTTCGGGGACGCACCCTTGCCAGACTTCGATGACCTTCGTTGGCTGGTGATGCTGTTGTTTGGACACTGTAAATCGGCGGCAGTGGTTGACGTGTTGCTGACGGTTGCGTTGGCAACCGAGACAGACGACTTTTTATTAGTAACCGCAATTCGGGAGGAGTTGGCTTCCGGAGCTGGCGTGGCTGGTGATTGTTCAATCACTTTGTACAGCAGGGGAGACTTTACCGGTGGCCGTGTTGTTGGACTCGGTGCTCTCCATCGTATACCGCGCACCTTTATGTCTTCCAGGGCTGCGGCGGATGCGCTTTTCTTCCCCCCAACAGCCGGCCGGCTTCTTGCCTTACTACCAGCACCCGGTGAGTTGTCCACTTTCCGTTGGTGGTTCGTTTTCCCTAACCGTTCGTTTGCTTCCGCCAGCTCTAGCTCAACATCATCCGACTCCTTCTCCTCTTCACAGCCACTATTCGTATGATGGAGCCGTCGTTCCACGTCACCACCTTTGCTACCTCCTTCTTCCTTGACCGGGGATTTCCCAACTCCGCCGTGCTGTTTTTGCCGTACCCGGGATTGAGCTTTCCGCGCTGACGTACCACCACCAGTCGCACCACCGGTGGTGGCCGCCATCGTTGACGCCATTTTCGATCGCTCGAGCGTTTCGTCTAGTAGGCTGGTAAAGTCTTCGTTCAGGTTCGCTCGCTTCGGATTCTGCCGTAGTCCCAAGCTGATACGCTTCGTGTTCTTCGGGTCCAACCCTTCGCATTCGAGCAAATGGTGATGATGATGGACCTCGGCTGTAGTATGGCGCGTTTTTGTACCAACCACCAGTCCGGCCCCTACACCACCATCATCGTCGTTTGGATGATGCAAATGATGATGATGATGATGATGGTGATGGTGTTTATTCATAGCCGTGGTGGACGTTTTCTGACCCATCGCAAGAAGCTCGTTCCCTTCGGTATCCAATTCCGTCGTCGTCGTCGTCGTCGTCGATGTGGCCAAACCACGACGTTTCCTTCGCTTGTTTGCCACGGCAGCCGTCGTTGGCGTTGCCGTCTCTTCCTCTTTCCTTAGACCGTCGACACCACCGGTGGTCAACTTTGGCGGTGACACTACGAGTGCCGATTTGTCCGCAACAAGCTCTTCTTGCTCCGTGCGAAAATTGGTGATCACTTTCATCCCGACTGCATGATGATAATCATCATCGATGAGGTTTCTTCTGCTGTCGGAGCTGGTATCGGTACCCGGTTTGTCTTGATTCTTTTCCTCCTCTTCCTCCTCGTCCTCCCTCGTTAAGGGTTGCTCCTTCTTTTCCACCTGCTCCTGCTGCAGCTCCCTTTCCCGCTGCTGCTTGAGCAATAGTGCGCTGAGGGTCGATTTGTGCTTCTGATGGTTATGATGGTTCAGTTGATTATGCGGATGATGATGAATTGCTGACCGTCGCCCAAACATTCCCTTGCGCTCCTCCTGCTTCTGCTCCGTCTGCAGTAGTGATGGCTTTACGTTATCGTTCCCTTCCTCTGCTTCTTCTTCAACAGCCGTTGTTGAAGACGCTAGTGCTGCTCCTGCTGCTGCCGATGACCGACTAACACGTCCAATCACCCTGATAATGTCCCCAGCAATACCTTCGCTTCGTTTTCCGAATGGTCGACCACGTTTCCTTGTTTTCTCCTCCACAACAACAGCACTGACTTCTTGCGGAAGGATTTCACTATCACCACCCACCAAACTACTGTTAATGCGTTTGCTATCGCTGTCCTCTACCACCGTTCTGCTACGTTTAGAGTCCTTCTTTCCACCGGTCGATGTCCGTTCACTTTTTCCCCGGTCACTGCTGCCACTTTCAAAGTATGCCACTGTCGATGCCAGGGCAAGCTTGATCAGCTCTTGAGTATCGTTGAGATTGACACCATCCCCACCCTCCTTCTTCTTCCCCTTTTCGCCCTCACTCACTTTCTGTTCATCAGCAAAGGTTTGGTTTATCGTAGAGTTTTCCCCTTTCACTTGTTGCTGCTCCTTCGCCTTATCTTTCACATCCACCTCTCCTTCGTTCAGCTGCTGCTGCTGCTGGCGTTGTGTTGTTGTTTGTCCGATCGATTTTTCCTTTCGTTCGATCAGTTGTTCGTCGTCAGCGGCGGCCGTCGTCGTCGTCGTCACCGTCACCGTCACCGTTTTTGATGATGTTTGCTTTTTCCCACCAGCTTTGGGGGATTTTCCTTCGCCCGGAAACGTTCCAAAGTTCCCAAAGCTCGGTGCCACTCCTGCAGCAGCTCCAACAGCACCACCACCTTCGTCGTTTTTTTCGTCGAACAGCCCGCCACCAAAAGCACCGCCACCGGAACCAATCGAACCGAACAAACGATCGAGCGACAGAAAATTATCGTCGTTCTCCACGAACGCTCGGTGACTTTCGGACTGAACGTGCACCGCCAGCGAATCGTACTCGATCCGGCAGATCTCGCAATAACCGCAATCCCGAGGGGGCTGCTGCTGCTGGGTCTGCGGCGGCGGTGGCACTGCTTTCTCCGACTTTTGCCTTTGCTTTACCACTCCACCTTGGTCGCCACCCTCGTTGCCCAACGGTGTCGTCGTTGCAGTTGTGTTGGATAGTAACTTCCTCGTCATTCTACCACAACCGGTCGCCGGATCGTCTTCCTCCACAGCGGTGGTGTTTTGCGTCGCAGCGTTGATGGTGGCTGTCTTTTTGCCACCACCATTACCTCCAACCCCCACCGTCGTTTCTTTAGCCTGTCCCGGGGGTTGATTTGCGTCCGCAAATGGGGCTTTCTTGAGGGAATAGTCCTCGGCGGCGGTAAGTAAAATGGGCCACTGTTTGAACTCCTGGTAGATCGGTCGAAAATTGTCCGGATTGGACAGACACTCGATTTTTATAAACTGTCCCCGGAGATGGTGGACGTGCTGGTGCGGAACGTGATTGTGTCGCCGGTGGTGATGACCCCGATGATGATGATGCAGACGTCCTCCACCACCGTCTAGCAGTCCACTTTTGTTGCCTCTATTCCCTTCAGCCGTGCGAGCCAACGAAGTCGAACGGTTGCGGTTTTCGTTCTGTACCGAGTCGAGCACCTTTCGGAGAAACTTGAGCGCCTGCTCCGCACTCCACACAGGTATTCCCCAGGATCGGGCAAGCTGGACGGGACTGTTTTGTCGTGGCTGTTTCGGTTGCCGAGAAGGGCCAACCGATCCACCACCGGCCGGACTGTAACAAGGACTCGCCGGATTCGGTGGCTTATGGTGGGAGGACGAGTGGAACGACGGTGGCGTTCCTAGCGGTGTTTCGCTTTTTGTTGGCGTTCCGTGTACGTACACCGGTGGATTTAGTGGCGACGAGTGTAACAAGTGGTGGGGTGTTGCTGATTGATACTGCTGTTGTTGGTGGTGCTGTTGGCGGACACGCTGTAGCATAGCATCCGCACGGTTGCGCGGCAACACTTGTGCGGTGCTGGTATTAGCGGGTTGAGTTGATTTACCCTTGGAAAAAAAAGAAAATCATCTCATTATGCTACTCATTCTTTGCCTCACTTTTTCCTTACCTTCCCATCCAATCCTGCTGTCACTGGCGATACCGGTGCAGTGCTGCTGAAGGTGGCCACTTCTCCGGTAGCCACCGTCTGCTGCACGCTTCTGACCGCACCGGAACTGCATACCGCCGATGATGATGCTGTGGATGTTGTTGTTATTGTCGGTGTTGGGCATGGTGACGATGTACGACTGGTCGCCGGACCGTAATCATTTACATATTGACCGTAGGGGTTTTGCTGGTGCGTCGGATGAAGTGAATGGTGCCTCGCACGGACCGACTGCTGCTGTAGTTGTTGCCGATTCCGCGTGCCAAGGATTGGCGTGTCCGGCGAGTTTACTGCCGCCGGTGAAGCGGGGCCAAATCGGCGTGCTAAGCTACTGACTCCGGACGGTGATGGATGGTGTTCGTCGTACCGCTCGCCAGTCCCGGCAGCAGCTGATGTAGTGATCGGAAGCGACCCACTCGCTTGCTGGTGCTTATCGGTGATGAAGTGGGTTATATCCTTGTTGAGGAAAAACTCGATCGACTGATGGGGGAAAAAAAAACTTTCGATTAGATCGATTTAAAAACAAAACTCGACAATACCCCCCGTTTGGATAAGTTATTGACAGATGATGGATATTTAAAAAAAAAACTGCTGAACTGATGAGACTAAGTAAACATAAAATGTAACCCAGGTTCGTTATAACGTTAGCTTTGAGTTGTTGTAAACTCGAGTTGTCTTAGACATCTCTATTTACGATTCTTAGTTTATCATAAACATAAAAATACTGTTTCATTGGCAGAAAACAAAACACTATTAGGCCTGTGTGCGTGTGAAAAGAATCCCATAAAATCAGCCGGGAAAACAAAACCCACACACCTAAAACATCGATGCTCTCCGAAAGTTTATCGTCTGAAATTTATCTCAATTTTTCCATCCGCACACGAGAGCAACATATTTTCAGAAATACTCATTTTTACCGCTCCGTACGAATAAAAAAGAGAATACGAAGATTCCCGGTATCACAACACAAAAACGGTACATAAGAATCGGATGGGATTTTTTTATTTTTCTTCATTTCAGTCAGTGGCCTCCCCGTATGGTGGGCATAATTGTTTCTCTTTTTTTTACATGTTATATTTCCCCCATTTTAGCCAGTGCAAGAAAGTCCAGCATCGAGAGAAATCGATCGATTTGTTCGAAGTTCTCTTAAGCATATACGTAGGTGTACCGTGCGAAGGAAAATGCTTATCAAATCTGATGTAAATCAGGATAAATCTGGCAACTGTTTCTTTAGATCTTCACATTTATGCTTTTCTCCACATACACGATGTACACATTTCTAATTGGTAAAGTATAAAGGTTTTTCATGGTACATGCATCGTAGTAGGTGTTGTTAGAATTGTATTACGATGTAAAATTGAAAAGAGAACACAGCGTTTAGTAAATAACTACACGTGACAACAATGGCTTCGTTTCACAGCACTATTCAACGACCCACGGAACTAGACACTTTTTCCATCCGTACAAATGGCAAAAGGCACAACTTCGCCCATCGCAACATGTCCGAAATGTGCTGCTTTCTGGTCGCGATTTCTGCTGTACCTGCGTTGTGCTGGGTTTCAGGGCCCGGCCCCTGCGAATGATGTTGAGCATCGAGCTCGGGAAAGATCTTTACTTTGAGCGTGTGTTGGCATTTAGCATGTTTTGCTCTCCTTCATTCTACACGAACCATGGAACTCTAGAGTAATATTGTGTAGGTGTGTATTCTTTATGGTTTTTGCTGTTAGTTGATAAATTATAAAAATATAACAACAGCAAACATATTCGACGAAGTTAATATCTCTAAATGTGTATTTTTATCGTATTGACACTAATTAATTTGCCATTGTTGCAATCATTTAAAGAGATTGATAAACAAAAACTTATGCTCTATGTATAACCAACACCAATACTACATGAGTCTGGCAAACGCTATGTTACAGAATCATAATCAGTGTGTGTATGTCTTTTTTTTAATACTTAAACACTTTTATGTTTGTTTTCCTCGTGGGAGAGCAACAACATTTAGAAAAAGGCAAAATATTTTAAAAGAGCGTGAAAATTACGAACGAGCGGCAATAGGTGGGAGAGAGAGAAAAGCATCAAAATGAGACACAAACTTGATATAAAATATGTAGACTTCCGCAGAGAAATTGTCTGGTATTACATATGGAAAACTAATATTATAAAATCGATATTTGTTCGGGGGGCTTCAATTTCCAATTAAATTCTCTATCTCCATCTTTTTTTAATATATTTAAATATCAACAATCCTAATAGTGTATGTGAGTTTTGGAGGAGAGTAAGAGACTGAGAGAATATTTCCTCTAAATGAAAATTCTCACAGATTACCTGAGCTCTCACTCTCTTTTATGTGACTGCTATTGAAGCTTGCATCATGTTCGTTCCGCCGAAACATACACATTCATTGCGCTTCATCTCGCCAACGCGGCCGCCACGTTCGTCGCGCGTTTCTTCGCGTTCGCTTGCCGTGTCGTCTGTACTTGCCCAGCCCAGCAACGCCGTATACCCGATCGACCCGACGACGGAGCTTGTTTCGTACAAAATGGAGTTGGATAAAATGAGTTTTCTACTCCGTCCGTTCGAATAGGCGCAGAGCAGCCATATTGAATTCCACTTGCGCGCCCGTGCATTCCGCTGGCCACCGTTTTGTTCTCTTTGCTCGCGGCTGCCCGCTGAATAGCTGTACAAATCTGCGATTTTTAGCTGCCGTCATCGCCACAATCAGTGATGGCACAGCAGTTGCTGTGGTAAACGCTTATATCTGGACATTCGTTCGATGATAGGTTCTTTAAATTATCTACACCAGCTGAGTTGACAGTAGCAAGGAAATGAAAACTTTAACTGAATAAAAGTGACTAACTACATGTAGCTTTATCTATGTTTTAAACGGATGATGTAAGATATATGTAATCAATGAATTTAATTTATCTTGGTCAACCAAAAGATATTGAAAAAGTAAAAAAAAAAAACAAAAAAGATACACCGTACTGCGGCAACAGCAACGGCAGATAGGATAGTAGGATGAGCGAGAAACGTAAACAAATCAACTCCGTACATCGCATTCACTCTAAGTGGTTTCGTTTGACGTTTGTAACAACAACGTCATGTCAGTGGTTCCTCGATAGTATAGTGGTAAGAATCCCCGCCCGCCGCTTGTCACGTTGTTGCTTCTAGCTTGAAACATGAAATAGCAATTTGATGGAGAAACCTTCGCTCGTCGCGGGTCTCCATGGTCACAAATCGAGGTGGCCGAGTTTGAGGTAAGGCTACGTGCACAATTTTTACGTACAGTCGCATGAAGGTAGCGGTTGATTCATACGATTGTAGGCTACCGCTGTATCCAATATGACGACAGTCGCAATTATAGCACAAACAGCAACCATTTTCTTCGTTCGTATGGCACAGACCGTTGCTTTACAGAGTATCCACACTTCCACAAGGAAAGCAACAATTCTGTCGCTTCTTCTTCTGCCATATAAACACATAGCAAGAACACAATCCCCCAACTCTAACGGCTCTCTGCTTGCCTTTTCAGTTAATAACCTATGGGTAGCTTCTGTGATCCCGTGACGACGTGTCTGGTTTTCTACCATCACTGTGCGTGCTCCGGATGAATTTCATTTTTACGTCAGGACGCAAACATTCGTTTCCACTGCAGCTCATCGGCATGAAGAAACGAAGCAAGCAAGCGAGCTAAGAAGCGCTTCAAGAGTCTGAACCTTCAGATCGATCCAGGGCAACCGAGAGAACGAACGCTTCTTGGTGATGTGTCTACCGCCCCATGAGCTGTACGTCGCTGCTGCAAATGCAAAAGAACAAACAAAACATGCGTGTAAGAAAATCGACCGACGCGTTGGAGGACCAACCTCGTGAACCAATGAGACCAACGGAATGCACACCGCCGTGGGGGATGGAGCAGTTGGCAGCGGGAGTAAAAGAAACCCCAAATGGTACATAAGGACTGTCCACGCGGGTGTGCATAAAAGACGCAGCACATATGGGCTGCTGCACCTTTTCGAACTCTGAAATGCAGCGGACACTGCATAACATTGTATATACCCTTCTAGTCTGTTGCCATGAACGTCTGTGTCTTTCTTTGCGCTTGGTTTCCATGGCGTTTCCGCCGCCTGCTACCCCTACAGCTGGTTTCCCTGCTTCGCTTGCACTGCAACGAAACGTTTCGCTTAAAAGGGAGTCCCCATACGGAGACGGACGATTCATTAACGATGCGCAACTTACTCCGCTACTGTCATCGTCTCGCTGGGGGTCCTCTCCAGTTGCCATGGATTGGTTGGGTTGCCTTTCTTGATCGCTGTTTCGGATCTACCTCGAGAGTACAGCTCTTGGCACATGCATCAGTACTTCACGAATACATCGACAACGCAGCTTCTATGCTTTACTTTCCTTTTAATTTCCGTTTTCTGCAGCAGAAATCATCCGATTTCGAAGTCTTCAAACGACAACAAATAAAGGAAACTTTCAGTTGATGGTCCTGTAAACTGGAAGACACTGTCAACAAATCTACTGAGATGCAATTAAACTCACTCCAACAAGATGCAATTGCACTCCATTTAGACTTTCCAATACCACAGGTTTTTTATGTTAAACTCCATCATGGCCAGGACAGTTCAATTTCAAGCTTGTGTATGCGTGGTCGACCATTTTGCAGCCAAACCTCCACATATATTTGCAAAACTACCCCCAACGTTTTATTATTTCTTTCTTATGGTGTTTTTTTTTATAACCCGTAGTGAGGAAAACGAAACACCGAACGACGGCAAGATATGGCCACCAGCCCCGGGCCTTAATTTAACTTTTCGCTGTTGCGGCTCGTCGTTTCACGAAAATCTTCATGCTAGCTGGATAAAACAAGGTTTTACTACGGATCTTACGATCACCTATCCCTTTTTCTCGCTCACAGCACAAAGCTCACAGCTCAAAGGAAGCAGAACCCTCACAAAACGTCAGTTCAACACACGCAGAAGAAATACAATCTGACGGTTGTGCGAGTTGGATGCAACATGAAAAAAATAACATGACGGTGCCGCGCCAACATGCTGCCCTGTGTCTCTAGAGCAGGGATGTCAAACATGCGGCCCGCGGGCCACATGCGGCCCGCAAGAACATTGGGTGCGGCCCGCGACCCCTTTGAAACATTATGCTGAGTCTACACGAAGCGCAAAGCAACCTTTGCAAACGGTAAAATGCTGTGAGTTGGCGGTAAAATGCTGTCAGATGGGCAGTCAACTGTCAGAATGTGCGCAAATGTGTTTTTCGGTCGGCGATTGAAAAATAGCTTTGCAAAAATTTGCGCACCAGGTATAGAGTGCCGGTGGATGGAAAATAGTTGTTTGTGATGATGTACAGTTGTTGTTGATAAGATTTCGGTGTGTACAATACCTCTGTGCTGTTTTTTTTTTTTTTTTTTTTTTTTACAGTTAAACAATCAAATCAACATTGAATGCGCTTACATCTGCATCGGCTCACGAATAGTAACGTCTACACGAAGCGAAAAAAAGTGGCAGCAAAATCGACATTTGCGCGTGTATTTTACAGAGTTTTGCGCCTCGTGTAAACTAAGCATTACATCGAAAGTTTGGATCCTTGAGTATTGGCTTATAAGCAAATACCAAAATATTTAATGTACATTTTTTCACGAACTGCGAATTGCAAGAGGCACTGAACGAATGTCAATTTAAACAATTTCAATAAGAAAGTGATATGCAACTTTGCAGCAAAGGTTTTACACAGATTTTTCTAGACAAGTGGATAAATAGTGTTTATAGAAAACAAACGTGATGAATTACAAGACCATTCCAAACAAAATAACAAATGCGGAGCAATAAGTTAGCTATTGTAATTATATACCTTTACTTTTCTAAAAACATTAACAAAATACACAATAGTGTTGAACTGCAACATATATTTCAATAAACTTGATTTGAATTCGTTAAAATTAGGAAAACGATTGAGCAACAAACCCTCTCTTTTACTCAAAATTTGTAAATTTTATTAGAAGTAATATAATGTGAAATAGGGGTCCGCGACAGCCGAGCGGTAGCGCCAGTTAGAAAATCGACCCATGAGCGCCGGGGCTCACCACCTCGACGGCGTGGGTTCGAATCCCAACCGAGACCGGACCTTCCCCTGTACGAGAGGACTGACTATCCACGTACAACAGGGAAACAAGTCTCGTAAGCCCTTAACGAGCAGGCATGACCAACAAGGTCGTTACGCCAAGAAGAACAATAATGTGAAAAAATGTGAAAATGTAAATCATGATTGACTGTTAAGATAAAACCACATTGATAAGAACATATTTTCATCACTCCAATCAATTATATGGTTTGGCCCGCGAGCCTATTTTGGGAGAAAATGCGGCCCGCGAACCTATTTTTGGAGGAAATGCGGCCCGCAAGGTGAAACGAGTTTGACATCACTGCTCTAGAGCTTGTTCATCCGGTCGCCGTACCCGGTTGAATTTTGACGAGTGTTTTTCGTTGCCTTCGTCGCTTGTTCCAATCGTGTGCTGCTCTACCGGCGTCCATTCGCTTTCCCTGGCACATCATCCCCGTACCAATGCGATATTTAGAGAACGTATAAACGACGACGACGAACCGCGGCAGTCCGTCGATTCCTCGGCTGGTGTGTTTTTGCTGGCCAGCTCTTCGTAACACCGTTGCCTTTTTGGGGGCACATTTCGAGCTGTTTCAACCAAGAGCAACGTTTCGTTCGAACATCTCGTTGGAGAACACATTCGTTTATATCTTTGCCTTATTCTGCTTTCGAGCGAACCTTCTTTCAACCGTTTCACCATCGGTGTCGGTGGAAAAAATAAAGAATCTTTCCGTAACGACATTCAACCCCTTTTCCATATCGATTGGATTCTTAGTTTCGAAAAGTTCGGCAACTACAAGTAAAGAAAAACATATCTTTCTTATTCTTAGCAAAAAAGAGCTACTCTATACCACAAAAATATTATTCTACTATACGATATAACGTTGCATAAAAATGGTGTGTTCCATGAAACACAAGAAAGAAACAAATTAAGTTGACGCGGCATATCAAAACCTGCTGAACAAAATAATAACAAAAGTTTGTAAACAACCCACCGCCACACACATATCACCACTACAGTTATACAACGCGAGGTGTTACACGGAAGCTGTCAACATATTTTTCTCGTTTTTTCTTCTCCTCCTCCCCCCAAAGTGACACAAAAACAACCGCCAGTAGAATGGTTCAATGAAGTCGGGGTGTTTACGGGAAGTTAAAATACCATTTAAAGGTGTGCATTTAAAAAAAAAAATTCGTATTCTTTCTTCATGGGGAAAAGAATATTGCTGTATTACAAATTAAACAGTGCGATGAGAAAAACGACACGCGAATGGAACGAGGCCTATCTTGAGTACTTTTTTCTTCTCCCCCTTTGGCCGACGATACAATGAAGAGGGTATGCAACACACGTACGTAGGCTGGGGTATACACGGGGCTGAATGGTTACAAAGTTTTTTCCCTCGTACCTTTGGTCGGCGGGAGAAGAAGGCCGAGTCAGGCCCGCCACGCCACCACACCGAATCGAACCACCGACACACAACGTGCTTGCTGCGCTGATGGTGCGGGTTTTTTTCCTTCAACCTATGTTGAATATTGCATTGCGACACTACGAACCAGAGGGAGAAAACGCGAGATACCGCTGAAAAATGGTGAAGAATAAAGCGGGAAAGGAATAGGCGTTCCATGAACCCCATGTTTATCTCCTGATTGTGTGTCCCTCCAGCAGCAACGAGCGTACGATGGAACAAAGGGAGCATATATACAGGGAACTGAAGGTTCTTGGCGTTTGCTTAAGGCGTACGTCAGTTTTGTAAATGATAGAAGCGTATACGAGAGTGAAAAAGATGTCCAAAACTTGGTAAAAATATTAACAGACATGCCATATTTCGTTTAGCATCATGCAACAAGATGTATCAACAACTAAGTTTACATTACGGAAGATGATAAGTGAAAAGAGAAAAAAAAACATACACATTGCACCAACACAACTTTTCCGTTTCACAATACACCACCAATTACTCGCGTTTCTTGGAAGGAAAAGAGTGTGTGAGAGGGAGAGGACAAAATTTACCATCAGCCTCTCATGAGAAAATGTTACCAAACCACCTCCTTCTCGCCGTCTCGACTACTGAGTTTTTCTTATTGCTTGAAATTTCTTGGGCCACATCACTTGCGCAAGGCAAAACAAGTGAACTAATTTGGCTGCAAAAGCGATACTATACTAGTATACGGCTCTAGCTCACGCTAAGCGGCGTAATTGAAAAAGAAGCACAATTTAAACACTTAATCCACCATCGAGAGGTGGAAAACCCGCGAGCAACAAATTGACCTATTTAAGTATCGATTTTTATCGTCCCTTTTTGCCATCCCATTGCAAAACTGTTTTCCCGAGGGCTCTTCGTGGGGGATATTCCGATTGCTCTCGATGTCCTTGTGTTTCTTCCCGTTAGTTCCCATATTACCACGTAGTGTATTTTTTCCCTCCTCCCCGATGAAAAGGGCAACGCATTGCGCGCGAGCATAAACTCATTCCCGGAATTGGCACACAAACAAAACCACACAGCGAAGGTTTCATCGACCTGCATACATAACATGCACAAACACACCGGAACAGCGATTTCTTCTCACCAACACTCACGTACAGCAGCACCGTCGACCCACCATTCATGTTTATCGACTCTTTTCCGCGCTTGCAAACCTCATCTCACTTTCTCCTTCTCGTGCTCGCTTCCTTCAATCCTATGCTGTAACAGTCCATTCCGTATATTGATTATATTGTGAGCGCTCTTCCCGCTTTTCCCTTTTCTTTTGCGATCGCCCAGAAACCACTTTCTGCTACTGCTGCCGCTTCGTAAACGTTTCGAAACGAGAAAAAGTAAACTGAAAGGTACAGCACAGACACAGGCACAGGCACAGGGTGGCAGTGTACAGGCGGTGTGGTGCTCCCTGCTATCCTACCCATCAGCACTCCCGTTCCGCCCGGCGCTAAGGCAACGCAAACAAGAAAACAAACCATCAGCAGCGCTCCAGCGAAGAAAACGCCCTTCACTGAAACATTTCTTGGGTTTGAAATTGTTTAAACCACACGTTCGTTCCTCCCTTCGGCAAACGTCGTCATATACGCGAACGTTTGTGCTGGTTGGTGTTTTGTGTTTTGCTGATTCAAACCTAGCCCAGCCTGCTGGGGTTTTTTTTTGGTTTGAAATGCCTTCAAAAGTTTCACACTTTTTTACTTCATCAGATATCTTTCGATTGCCCAGCAAATGTGAATTCATTTTTCTTCCGTGGGTTGTTTTGTATATCGCATAAGCAATGAAAAATTATCCGTCGCACCCCACCTCCTCCTCCTCCTAAAGGTAGGCGAAAACTGATGGGAAATTCCGAGTATGGACTACCCACAAATGAGGGACGGCAGCAAAAAGGAGGACGCTGACGCACTCCTCCGCCGTACCCCGCGCATATCATTCCGCTACACCCAGTTTTGTTCATCACCGCAAATGCGAACGGTCGTACAGTCGAGAAAATGGCGAGTATCAAGACTTCTTCCTGCTCTTGTGTGAACGGACGGTCGTCGGACGGCTGGTTTTACTTGCTCTGACGCGCAGTGAACGACCGAACCGACCGCATCGGTGAGGTTGGCTCCCCGTTTGGTAGCAGCAAAGTTGAAAGCAAACGCATACTCGCGATTCGAGCGAACGTCCATATCATCCGAACCAAAAACCCCTGGGCAACCAAGCAACAAAACGCACTACACGCGAGTGAGGGGTTGTGGAGAAGCATCGTCGTCGTCGTCGTCGTTCACCACATAGCATAGCATAACACACACTGTCAGGCGCACACAGCACACAACATACACGCACACATACACACATACACGCTTGTGCGCACGCGATGAACCATCGATTGCAACCGGGCGAATGGTTGTGGCATCATTCGTTCCTTCTTCTCACCAACAAACGAACGGACGCACTTGGACGCGAACTACGCGCACAGAACGTAGTAGAATAGCAAGAAGAAGGAAAGCACACCACACGGCCACCAACAACAACAACACGGCAGGGTCACGAGAAGAGAAGAGCGCGGTGCGCAGATGGAAGAAAAAACAAACCCACAGCCGCCTATGACACGCACACACAAACCTAACTAACCGTGTAAGGTGCCGCCGACGCCTACTGCTACTTTTGCCGCATCGGCACACCGCTGTATGTTTTACTTTTCACCAATGTCGCCCTGCTTGCTTGATCGGCGCTTTTCTCGTTTTTCCACCTTGCTCGCATACGCAAAGACACACACACATTCTACATAAACCGATAAAATGCCACGGGGACGCCGCGCAGACACCGACGGCGGGCCCGATGAACGTGGGGTGCGCACGTTCGATAAAATGACACGTCCGAACGGCTCGGCAGCAGAACTAACAATGATCCCAAAATTCGTGTGAAACGCCAACCCGCTCCGCTTTCTCCGGCGAGGTAAAAATGTGCCGCGCAATCTCCGAGAAAATGTGATGGTTTTACGCTCGCAGATACATTTTTCTTTGATAAATCTCCCTCTCTCTCTCCGCAAGATGAATGAGAAAAGAAGCGCGCGTCAGATTGTGTGAATGAGCAACGCGAGCTCATTCGCAAAAAAATAATCCTCCATCTTTCTTCCTCTCCCATGACACATATTTTAAAACAGAGGAAATGTTTTAAGTTCTACCGATTTCTTTTTAATATATGCACTTGTACTATTTTAAGTAGTGTGCACTTTGTAAGTTCTTAAGTCGTCCTTTAAGGAATGTATTTCAATGAAAAGATTAAGTTACGCGAATGTCTACATCAAAAACTAATCCTCTTTTAGTTAAGAAATACTCATCGAGAGAGTGAGAGAGAGGAAGAGAGAGATCGAAACATGTTTTTCTTTTTGCTGCTAATTCGATGCTTCTGCGAGGCCAAAAGCCGGTCGCTGTACTTTCCTTCCATTTGACTATTGCAACAGAAATCGATTTTCCCCGCATCTAGTCCGAACACGAATTTTCATCAAGAAAAGGTACAGTTACTTACACCGCCAAGTTCTTTGATGGTAGTTTCGATCTTCGTCGCCACCTGATGCCGCTCGATATCCAAGTAGAACCGATGGTAAATCAACGGTTTGGGTCCTTTCACCAGTTTCACTTTGTTGGTGTCTAGAAAGAAAATCAAACATTCCGTCATTCGCGATTGGTGATCCATTTGGTGTTAACAAAATTACAGATAGTTTTTTCTTCTCCAGTTGCAAATACTTTCTCAACCACGACCTCATATGTTTCCACAACCAGTGTTTGTTTTTTGAATTTTATCGTGCGAGTCCATGTTTTGATCCCGTTGTCATAGTTGCAGATTTTTTTCCTTTACAGTATTTACCATAGTTGTATGGCATAGCATCAATATGTTTCGAAACATCATAACGTGTTATTTGCATTTACCCAGTACATAAATTCAAAGATATAATGGTCATTTAATTCTAGCTTGTAGCTATGTGACGTACGTGCATCTAAATTTGAATATGTAATACAATTTTTTTTAAACATAATGGCATTCCTACATCTATGATAAATGCTATGACGAAAAGTTCACATACTTTTCTAGGAAAAGTTTGCAAAGGCAACCAACCTTTGGAGCCGTCAGACCCCCGTTATAAACACCGTACAATAGACAGCTGCGCTGTCAATATTAGCAACGGTACTTTTACGACACTTTTATCAGCTTTCCTCTTTTGTTTTATAAATAACATGACCGGTTTGGTTTCGCAACGCACGACTCCGCGGAACAGAATACATTAACGCACACGTATCGTATCCCTGCTGGCAAAAAAGCGGGATTACGACGAAGCGTTCTAAGAAACAAACAAATAATGCCGAATTTATTCAGAACCATCCCGAAACGATTCTGACCGGAATGTTAATGTTACGTAGCATAACCTCATCCGCTTTGGGGTAGATTTTCTGCAAATGAAACTAGAGGACTCCGCGAAACGAGAGAAAGCCAAATCGTAGGACTCCGCAATTTGCTAACCGCCATGTTACATTGTATTTCAGAAAAGCTTCGAAGAACTTACTCGATGAGTTGGCCGATTTTCGATGCGATGATTGCGGTGTCGGCTGTTCCTGTTGCTGCTGCTGCTGCTGCTGTTGACTGGCGTTTTTGGAAAGCTTGGATTTCGAAGGTGATACCATTCCTCCACCGTTACCAGCGAAAAACGCGCTGAAAGTTGACGACAAGGCCGGCTTTGCCGACGGCGTCAGCAAACGCGCAATTCACCGGTCTTCGTAGCCTATCTGGCAAACCTAGTCATTCTAGACCACCGACCAATCAAACACTTTGCGCTTCTCGCTAATTTTCTTCTTTCTTGTACCAGATTCATTGCGACGACGAAAATGATCCGCGAAATTTCATAACCACCTCGCTCGCATTGTTTACTTGTTGATGTAACTCACTTCACTATGCTGATTTGTTACCCCAAATTACGCGCTAAGAAAAATGATACACACAACACTATTCGGCCGCAATTCGGACATTAGAATACTTCGACCGAAACTCTGCTAGATTCCTGTTTCGTATATTCAACTTTTGATTTGCTTTACAAAACAACGGCGCGCATTTTCGGGCTTAGTTATTACGTTTGTTCTTGCTACCCATGTTCGTATCGTCTCGCTGCTTATTGAACGAATAAGACCGAATTCCGCGTCATTTTTGTTTTCCTTCTCTTTCTCTCCTCTCACTTGAAATGCCACTTTTGTGACTCACAAACGAATCGTTGCGAGCGTCACAGAAAAGAGCATTTTTAGAACCGATTCGTTGACTTTCAAATTCAAAATCGTCCCGAAAAACGTTTTCAAACCGATTCGATGTTTTACTGCAACAAAATACTCGAAGAATGCAGGTATTAATCTTAATACTGTTCGATGTTAGTTCTATTCGCTATGGGTTTGAATAGCATTAGCGCTTAGTTAAACAGGCACTAACAAAAACATTAGGAAAGTATTATGAAACAATTCAAATTCGAATCGAATGAAAGATTCGTATGAATTGGTCATATCTCTCGTACATAAAAGTTTACATGATCTTTTGCGTACCAATTAATTATTTCTTTCAAGACCATACCGTGGAGGTAAACGCTTTTTATTTAGAGCAAAAAAATGCAACGGTTATTCATTTTTATAATTTTCTATTGCGTGCATCAGCTTTTTCCTTCTTCTCTTGTACGTTTGTCATATACTTATGGTACACTTGTTATTACAAAATGTATCTCATAAAATGTGGATGTTTAGTATTATGAAAATGGATGTTTCAGCAGTAGAGAGTGATAATGTCGTGTGGTAGAACAGCAGAAGGATATTGTTGTTGCTTTACTCGTACTATAGTGTTGAATCAACTGACTAATTTTCGTTTACGCTAAAGCAGTCTTAACACGATTGGGGATAGCACGATTTCGAATAGACCATTCGTAGGGCCGGAAGGGTTTTTTTATGGGGGGGGGGAAGCAGCATCAGCAAGCATTAGCCTGCGTGACGACTTTTCTGGGTGGTAAAGTTTCCATTTTAACCTATGGCTATTCCTAATGTATGCGATTCGTTTTATAAATGTTTTTTTCCCTTGACTCCGAGACTGGCGACACAGCTTGTGGTCCACCGATGGCCACTTTGTCTTATGAGATCTTAGATTAGCTTAGTTCCACCGGAGTGCAGTAGTTACGTATATCAGACTGTTGCGGATATGGAAACGTGCCGCGCGTAGGTCCGCGCGCAGTTCCTCCGATTTAGTTCAATATCCGTAAAAAGTCTTTCATGGGGACACGTATGCGACGGGCATTTCCGTATGTTGTTGGAAGATAAAAGTATACTTCCTCCAGTGAAACGAGGAGCTAAAGAGGATTTGTTGTGTGGTCAGATCTACCTTGTATTGCTTCCCCCTTTTCATATTACAGAGTATTCTGATGAGGTTTCCTCGCGGAGAATGGGACAGAGCAGATGGATGTCTCAAGAATAAAAGTATGTTACCGTAAACCTAAGAGTCGTTCAAAAATTGTCTACTATTTGTAAAACATGCGCGGGGATTCGAAAAAAGTTGAACCGGGCTGGCAACGAGCACCTAGCAAAGATCGTCCAATTTTGTTTAAATCGTATTATCTGTATTGTGTTTGAGCATGTTTAATTCGTTATTTCGACTGGTATCCGCCCGGAGCTGGGCCAGCCAGTACTAACTAAACGGTACAAATAGGCAGTCTTATTATTGGTTTTCTTCTTTGTATCCCTTTTTTACAGATGAAATGATTTTGCGAGCAGAATGTTCTTACATTTTCGCCTAATCTCGGTCTATTACGATTTAATTCGTATGAAAATTTGGCTATTTACTTTATTCTTTTAGTACATGAAGCTTATTGGTACGCGGGTTGGTTCCCGTTTATTTGTTTTCGACTGCCCTCCCTTGATGAGTCTGGATTGCCAAAAAAGGTTGTTATTAGTGTATTCGTTTTTAAGTGAAACTTTGTTTTACGTTTTTGTTTGAGTTCTTTTCTTAGCTGCCCATCGTTAGTGAGAAGTGTGTGTGTCTGGGGGTGGAAACACGATTGTTTCGATTGACATCTCGTAACTTATGGATGACAAACATCGCTAACTTATGCTACCCACAGCATTTTTTTTTCTTGCCTTCCCCATCACATGCGTGTCATGATCTCCTGGACCTTTTCTTTTGTGTTGCTACTTCCGTCTACCCAAATGTACTTTATATTTTATCACGCAAGTCCTACCTTGCATTTTATTTTACGTGTCCGTGTGAAACGAGGAAATATGCACACTAGATCCACATTGTTTACTTACAGCTAGCAGCACACATATAAACACTCAATTATACACGCTTACAAACATATTTTTTGCGCAATAAATTATATACAACAAGTAAGGAGCGTTTGCGGAAGGAAAAACGAGTTAAAACAGTTGTAAATTAAAACGTGATCCTTCTTGCTCCTTCAACATGTAAGTTAGTTACACTTTTAAAGTGTAAATCAACCTTACAATACGATCCCCAAGGGGGGGGTGTACATTTTGCAAACCACCAATTATTTTAATATATCCCCTTGCTGTTTGCTTCTCCGACTATGTCGCTGAGGAATTGTGTTTTTGCGAAAAATTAATCTAAACCATTGTGGCTAAATCATAAACATAAATCAGGGATACCGAAACTAGAATAAATTATAAAGATTTCGCTAAATTATAGTAAAAAAAAAATGACCTAACGATTGGAATATAATATCACGATTGGTCTGTCTCGGGTCCGCTCTCCGTAAATGAAGCCCGGAAGGAGAAGCTGAAGAGACCGGGAAGGAACAAACGACGAGGCGCTCCGCCACGTGTGTTCTAATCTCATTGTAAACCTAAACCAAAAGGGGGGTCCTACTTTAGATCGATCGCAACGGTGCCGGAATTTGTTGGTAGCGGCGGCGGGGGTAGGTCCTTTGGCCGATCGCGACTACTCGGTTTCGAGTCACGTGGAGGTAGAGCCGGTATCGGTTCCGTCGCCTGTGATTGACTGTTAGTGCGGGGCGGTGGCACTATCGGTGGCTGCTGCTGCTGCTGCTGTTGTTGATAGGGCGAGGATTGTATCACATGGTTGGCGGCTGAGCTGGAAGAGGACGAGTGTTGGGGGTACTGCCCTTGCAATTGCTGCTGCTGCTGCTGTTCGGCCGCCTGGCGCATCATACGTTTCTGGTATTCTTGCTGTTGCTTGATGAACAAACTGAGCCGACTGAGAAGGAACTGCTTGTCATGTCCCTCTAGTACGAGCTGTTGCTTTAGAACCTGCACCATGTGCCGGTTGGCAGTCGACACGGCGTAGTAGTAGTAGATGAAGAACGTCAGCACCACAAAGCACGGTATGGCGAAGCTGGCCGTACCGAAGAAGAACAGCACGTTGCGGAAGAACAGCGGCAGCTTCATGAACGCCGCAATTGCCCGATCCCAGACGGACGGGAGCCCACGGAATGGGCCGCACGAGCGTGAGGGTACGAGCTCGGCCAACGCGTACACAACCGGCACCAGGGCAACCGTGAACGAGATCAGCAGTGTCGACATGAACAGCGAGTTCGAGCGGGACGCCCGATACAGCATGGCCGAGGGGTTCGAGTTGACCAAGCAGGCAAACTTCTTGATGTAGAACATCAGGAACGTCAGAACGGCTGCGATCGCCGGCAAAAACGGCGTATAGAACGTTCCGAGCCAGCAGAGCGTCTGCGAGTAGATTACGTCGAGCACGTGTTTCGATAGCTCGAACTCCTGCTCTCCGATGAACTTGGCCACACGGGAGCTCGAGTGTCGTGCGAACAGGGCCCTCGGGAAGTTCACAAAGAACGTCACCAGAAAGTGCGTCGCAAAGTCGACGATGAACAGTTTGTAGAACTGCTGACCGACGAACGTTTCCCAGCACTGTGGAGCACCGTTTTTCTCGTCGTAGCACTGAGGGGCTGGAAGAGACGGTTGTTCCTGCCCGTCCGGCTGCTGCTCGGACTGCTGCTGTAGTAGTGTCCCGATTAGCGACATCGTTGTCGCGGTTAGGTTCGCCACAAAAGCGCCAGTTGTGTCATTCATCTCACCGGAGCTCACCAGAACGGAGGATGGTGGCGGTGTCAGAGGCACCGACTGTGTCGCATTTACCGTGGCGACCGTTTGACCCTGATCCCCGGTCGAACTGTTCATAAGCAGCATCTTCTGGGTGTCGTTCATGGGCGTGATGAGAAAGTAGAACCGACTGAGCAGCACCGCCAGTGAAGAAAGCCGCAGAAACACCGTCCGGAAGAGGCTTATTTTGATCACGAACAGTGGCGAGTACTTCTCGTATTTGACCAGATAGCTGAAGATAAGTGGAACGACCAAATTCATACACACGATCGCCAGGTAGGGCAGAAACTCGTAGAACAGCACCCGTAGTTTCTCTTCCAACGAAAACTGAGGCTGGTCGAGCGTTGCCCCCGAGTCGGTGAAGTTGTTGGTTCCGTCCGCTCCACCGGACGTTCCGTCATCGGCGAACCCGGTTTGTAGCAACGGTTGGATCGTGCTGGACAGCGAACCCGCTCCCGAGCGAGGTGAAGTCGAGAAAAACGTCGACCAGCTCAGTATGATGCTGCGGTTGCCGGAACTCGAAGGATTGTAGTTCGGTTCGAGTTTGGCCAGCGACTCGTTAAACAGCACGTATATGGTGATGGCAGCCAGCAGCAGGATTACGAAGACAATCAAGTTGATCACGATGCGTTTTGCGATTAGTTTGAGCATAAACTCGCGCGATCGGTTGTTTCGCTCGTGCTCGAACCGCTTCTGGTACAGCAGCGATTTTATTTCGTTGAACAACGCTTTATGCTTGATGTCGGCCGACTTCTGATTGTGGATACAAAAGTCCCACCCACCAAACACCAGGTTGCAGTACTGATAGAACAGACCCTCACCCTCGGCGATGCGATCCTTGAACTGGCGCACGACGGCACGCATGATCGCGACGAGTGTGATCGCGTAGTATATCGCAATGATGATCACGTACACCAGCGGTAGGTCGTAGTAAAGGATAGTGGTCGGTTCCGGATGATCCGGTACGGTGCCATCGTCCTCCATCAGCCGACTCTGGCCTGCTGCTATGGCACTCGATCCGTTGGCCGCTGCGGCCACCGCTGTCGCACTCATCTGCCGAGCCGTCTGGTACGCCCGATCCTCCATCGGGCTGTACCCGTAGATCTGGTTCGTGTACATGCCGTAAAACAGTAGCGTACCCTCCACGAATCCCGTCCCCTGGATCAGATCGAGTACGGAGAACTGTGCCGTACGGGTTACATTCTCGTAGCCTTCCGAGCAGCACTGCACGGACGTGGCGTCCGTCTCAGCGTCACACGGTAGATCGGCCGGTTCGCGCAGCACCAGATGCGGCAGGACAACAAACGCGAAGATCAGCAGAAATAGCAACAGATTGAGAAAGACGAGCCAGCGCAGGAAGAGGAAGTACGCGACCACACCCGTCCCAAAGTTACCCTCGATCGTCTTCAACGACATGCGCCACAACTCCAGCTTCGTCTGGTATTCGCCCCACTTGGAGCGAAAGCTCTGCCACGCTTTC
Organism: Anopheles coustani; assembly: GCF_943734705.1. Classification (NCBI taxonomy): domain Eukaryota; kingdom Metazoa; phylum Arthropoda; class Insecta; order Diptera; family Culicidae; genus Anopheles; species Anopheles coustani. The sequence continues at coordinate 93,956,054 of NC_071288.1, read as the reverse complement.
CGCCGTCGCCACTTGATCTGCTCGAATCCTTGCAGTCGGAGTTTTGTGGCGTTCTAAAATAAAACGAAACGGAATTAACTTTTGTGTAACTCCCATACTTTGACAACCCCTAGGCTAACTTACCTGCAGTTGTGCCTTCATTTCCCGCTTCTGTGCCATCGGCACCGGCATAGATTTGATCTCCCGTATTTCCTCCCATGTTCGCTCCTCGTTGATAAGGTTCTCTGTAGGTGTGAAGGAAAAAAATACAACATTGATCATTGGACGGCATCGGATAGATGATGTTTGGAAATGCACGTGGCATGTCGGGAACTTTAGCTGCAATCGGAAACAAAGAGGCCGGCTGTCAGTTCGTTTTGTGAGCACTCCATCACTGTGATGTTCGCCAACCTTGTACACCGTACACCGATAGGTCACCGCTTACTTCCACCATTCCCGACATTCCCAGTGACACCTCGCAAAGGTTTCTATTGTGTGTGTTTTTGCCTTTCGCCTCCTACATGGGGAGGCATCTACAATCGCCTCGCTTAATTGCAGCTTGACAAAAAAGTGCATTCGATTGAGAGACAACCAGCGACCGTGACCCTCACACACCAGTGCCGGATTGTTTCGGCCCTTTGCGCGATCCGACGAACATCAATCAATTGGTTAACAGATGAACCGAGAACCTGCCGCCGGTTTCCGGACGAAACTGGCTAATTGCTACCGAACCCTTATCGCATTCGCTTTGCGCCGGGAGTCAAGTAATTTATTAAAATAGATTTGAATTCCCTAGAGTCATGTTCGTGGGATTGATATTGAGCGAATTTGAACATTAAATACTGAATTTAAAATGATTATAACGGGCTTCCGTGGTCATCTTTTACATAGTGGTGGTAATCATAAAACTCTTTCTCACGCAACATGTAGTCATACAAACGAAAAAAAAAATATCTCCATTCAACACAGACCAACTGTAAACTATCATTTTATCTATCACGTTCACAGTGTCATGTCTGTTTGTGTTTGCATCTATCTAGTGCAGAATAACCTCGAAATTGCCCAACTGTTTCGCTCAAACCTTCTCAGCGATATCGTGCTGAGACATGGTCACAAAAAAAAGAGTCCACACTGTTTATGTGACTAAGCCATGATCAGCTTCTTGGTAAGGCTTCACGAGCCAAATCCATCTGTCGGCCATTTGTAGCAGAAACAACGATGTGTCGGTGGAAGAGAAGAAAACATTGGCGAGTCAGGATCGTGTGGACCTTGTCACAAGAAGAAACATACTGCCACGGTCGTTAGCGGTTTAAGATTGGCACCTTGTTCAAAGCAGTTTACCTTCGAAGAACCTTTCGTATGTTTCTTTTCTACAATATATGGTGTTCCGGTTTCAAAATGGCATCACCTCTTTGAAGAAAGTAGAACCCTTTGTATCTTTTTAAGAGCATGAAATGTTCTAAGAAACTTCAATATGGAATGAACATTTGTATTTTAACAAACCGAAAGTACAAAGTCAGTTCATTTTAAAATGGATAAAATGATTTTGAACCGTGCTTGAACGTTTGCTCGAGTACTGTGAATTAAAAACGAACATGTTTTTGTCAATTAGTAAACATCAGACTAATTTAATTGCCATAAGGGACCCCATTTTTTATCAATCATAAAAGCGGCGCATAGAAAAAAGAAATGATGCACACTATCCGAAGACACACACACGCATCAAACGTTCCCCTTCTATCAAACCCCATGAATCATGAAGCTGTCTATCTAACGAACTCCATAAAATATATCCCCATCTGCAGCGTTGCCAATCCGCTCGTCGCCATCACACCTACGGCCGGGTTGAGATCACATGAGGTTTGAAGTCACCATATATTCGTGACACCCTCCGCCGGTCCGCTGCCCCTTTACGACAACTTTACGAGACTCACGAGACAGGAAGGGCAAGTCGGTCTCTCGTCGGGCGCGCGAATATTCTTCGATGATAATTTACAGCGCGTCGTCTATAATGAACGCATCCGCGCGGCGACTTCGTCTGGAACCTTTGCCGCACCGCCGTCTACTGGCCGTGTCTTTCGCATATGGTCGCCAGCGGTTCGTACGTTGAACTGTCGCTCTGCGAAGTTAAGTAAGCGAGCAGCGACCGGTTTTGAACTCGCGCGATGGACGATCGGAATCATGCAGAACTGTCGTGGGACAATTTTACGCACCACCACCGGCGCTGGTGCCATGACTAACGTCGCGCTCTGTCGCTTTATCTGACGAGTGGACTTTTCCTTTTTTGTCCCCCCACCTCCCATTTGCAACTTTCGAACCCCCCACTCGTCTGGGAGGTACATCATTAGCATTGAATTCAATGGTACGAGTTTTTGCTCTTTCAAAAATCACCAAACGAGCTGATAGTTCGTTGGGCCAATTTTTGACCTGTTACAAAGCTGCCGACCAAATGGCGGCGCCTAAATGCGTGCGAAGATACAATTAGTTCGCGTTGCTCCACCGCACAAATCGCCACAACAATCGGTGTGTACCGTTAGGCCACGTCCACGTTTGAATTATCACATCGGCGTCTGGCGTGAAGGTTGTGATGGTTTCGAAAAAACAGTTTTTCGCACTTCCGTTTTGGAGTTTTCCGTTCGAGGGCACGTGACGGTTTCGACGACACTCACCGGACAGGTCGGGCAGGGTGGCCACCTGCATCTCGTGGTACTGCGAACCTCGCCGGGCCACCGTCGTCGAAAAGCTCGCCCTTCGCCGGGTGCCTCCCTTGGTGTCCTGGCCTTGCGACGGCCGGACGCGTCTTGTCGTTGCTAAAACGGGAGAAATGAAGAACGGAAATATAACATTCAACATGCTTGAAGTGAAACCTCTTCCTCACGCCTGATACTTACCATTTCGCGTTTGCTTCGATGGTAGCAGGGTGGCAATCTTGGACGGATCGCGCTGCATACCCTCCAGATCGGCCGGATAGCTCTCCTGGTAGAACTCGCCGCCCGCCTCCTCCCATCCTTGCGTTTTGCTCGCCCTCGATCGGCGATCCTTACCGCCGGACATTCCGTTCACTTCGCGCCGCCAGGCACAAGACGACTTCCTCTACGGTTTAGTTCTAAATATGTCCGCTGACTGACACAAAACGGTCACTTCCCGCCTGACGGTAGTATTCTCCAGCGTCCCTAGTTGCTGGTGTGTTGCTCCAGATTCCAAAGCTCAACGACGTTTAGTTTTCTACATGAAAAAATGGAGGACGATAGAAACTGATGTCAGCCAGGTGGACACTCGATCACAATTGATTGTCGTTCGCTGGTGGGGGAGGTCTGTAACCGATGCTACTACGTGCAATCTGTCTCTTCCTCTAGTGGTAGGTAGATAAAACATTCGTGTGACGCATTCTTGAGTGGATAGCGGGTATTCGTCACCTGGGCTTCTCCCAGTTCCATTCCCCCACAACGGCGCACATAACACTCGAACGTGTCGAGCATTATCTATGAAGACGCTCTTCGAATGCATTTCCCTCTAAAGGACGAGCAGCAGCCCCAAATGGTTCTAATGTCTCGCTAATTGCCGCTTCATCACAATCAAGTATTCTACCCTTCGCTTCTTCCTAGGGGACATCGGAAGCCCCGACACATTCAAAAAGAGTGCCGTAGATAAGAACGCGGAACGACGCGACTCGAAGGCCCCCGCCCCGATTCCGGACCGTTTGCAAACGGGTTTGATGAGGTGTAAATAACTTCAATTACCAATTGACTGTCCCGTTCACAGACATGTCTGTGATAAGATAATCATCGCGGGGGCCGCTCTGATTGAAGGATTTTCCCCGTCCGAGTGGATGTTTTTCCCAACCCCCACACCGCGCCAACCTGACCAACTTTCACTTCATTGGACCGCAGCCGGCAATTTACTTGTTATCTTATCGGCCGGCATTGATCGGCACTTGGGTACGACCCGGGTGTCGAGTGCCACAATTAACCCTTAAGAGCGTCAAGCCCACGACGAAACTTGACACGAGGGGAGTGTGTAGAGGATAATTAAAAATTTCAGAGTTCAAAAGCCCATTTGATGCTCGAAAATCTCTGTCGTAGGCCACCAATAAACGTTCGGTTATCTTCAAATGAACATGCAGAAGTGCACCTTTTGCGATGACACACCACCCTTGAGAAATCATTGAACGATGATTAGTTTATTGCCTTCCAAGCTTACCCTTGATGGTGTAAATGTTTGTTGAAATGCAATGATTAATTTAACTTTATGTTTTATGTATTTTACTTTGAAGTTACTCATCGGTTTGGGTCCTATACATATACACGAAATGTGAACGCACTTGTAGAAAAATAATTATTAAAGAAATTGCATGGACATAAAAAAAAAGAAAAATATGTTTTAAACAACTTTAGACGATTAAAATGCTTACGATAAAAACCTTCGAATGTAACAGAATGAATTATTGCAATAGTACGCATATCAAGCGAGTTTTTGCTGCATTTACACAATAAAATGTAGATTATGGCTAGTTTTCAAAAATAACAAAGTCATTTGTTTACTCATAAATGTTGAAACAGAGAAGAAAGCTTAGAAAAAAAAGAAATTGAAAGAATAATGGATAAAAGTATATACAGTACGGCCAAATCACTGTAGGGATTGTGCCGAGCTAGATGAATATATAGAATAATAACACTAATGAACAATTTGATCAAAATTATAAACGAAAGAATTGCGAATACGAGGCAACGAAAAATTAAAAATGAAAACATTAGCTTATCATAGTTGGCAATGAAAACTGGAAGAGCGATGGCCCACTACTGAATCGAGATGGATCTGCATATTGGAAAAGATAGAACAAAGTAGACATTGAACAATGAAAAGGATTGAACTATGAGTCTTGTGATTGATTTTGACGAGAGTGGATAGTGAAAGTGAAGCTAATAGTTGAATTTGGAAGTTGAAAGTTGATATATTGAAATAGAGAAATGATTCGTGAAATCACGACAATCGCTTCAACACATTCTGGGCAGACCAAATCAGGAAATTGTTTTTGGGTAGTTTCGAAGGAACAACGACCTTCTCTAGTCCAATAAGACGCACTACGCCTTTACTTTCCTTCCCGACCATGGACCCAATTGCAATGGACAGGCCGTGCACGAAACGAAATTAACCTGTCGGGTGTGGACATGTGTTTCAAAAATACTTTCGTTACGGAATGGACAAGACGAAAGCCACTGTAACTAGTCAGCACAACTGACATGCGGTAAATGCTGATTTTAAAAATACTGCCCCTCTTCAACGGCGATGATAAAAGCAGTGTGTCAAGCGTTCGTCGTCGCCGTCGTCGACTCGGTGTCAAAACGCATTCGACCTTCACCCGTGCGAGGTGCGTAGAAATTCCCTTGCCTTTACTCAAGTCAAACACCCCAATTCGCTTGCCGGCATGTTACGTTCGGTATGTCTCGAAGAAGTACATTTCGCTTTCGTTCTCGCCTTTGCAGCACATGTTCCCAAAATAAATGCAAACAGGCGTGGCGTCTCGGTGGGTTCTGCACTTTGTCCCCGCCGGGTACCATGACGCCGGGCTCGTGTAAAATCTTTGACGTGGCAAGATGCACCGAGCGCCGAAGAAGGTGTTGGTGTTCACGGCCCCGAAGATCGCATGTGGGTAACTTCACCGCTTGACGGCTCCTTGTGTCTAGGGTGGGAAAATCAATAAAAATAAAACCCACCATCCATCACGCAGATCGTCGATCATCGGCCGATCATCCGGTGGAAACGATTGATCATCGGTTTCGTCTTTGGGTTTGTTAGGAGGTAAAAATTGACGTAAGCCTTTTCCTGCGCGAAGGTCGATTCCATTCAATCTCGGTTGGGTGGATTCGCACGATCTGCTTCTTGTGGGGATGCGTGGTTTCATGGTCGATGTTTTATTACGTCAAAAAAATAGAAATTGCAATGTGACCTAATCGTAGCTGAACGAAGAGCATGTTAAGCATGTGTTTCTTCTGTTTTGACATAGCTGGTAAAGGTTGTTTTATAAAATCTCTATTAGTGATACAATAAGATCCTCCTATCGACATGAAAATATCACGACTATGTAAAAAAGTATCTTAATCAACCACACAAGCAAGTTGCAAGCCACAAACCGCAACCCACAACCAGAGCCATGTTCTGGCAAAAGCTGACGTCGCATGGGAAACGTTTACGAGAATGTTTTTTTTTTTTGTTTGTTTATCGCCCAATCTCTGTGCACGTGAGGATGCTCGATGTGGGGTCGGGTCCGTGCATCGAGCACGCGTTTGTTTTTCCGATAGAAACGGAAGCAGTCTGTCGTTTCCGCTGGCTAAAAGATAAGAAATATATACAACACCACAACACGATTGTTGTTTATCAGTTGTCTGTTGCGCCGTTGACGACTGTTTAAAAATTATCTACATTCTTTCAAATAACAGAAGCTCATATTAAGAATTTTGTTATCAGACCGTTTGCCAGTAGTAAAATAGTAAAAAATATTTATACAATTACCTTCTACAACTAACTGGTCGTTTTGTAACAAGATAAGGAAAATATGCTGCCATTTTAAATTTGTTTCTGTTCCAAAAATTGATGAAATAAAAAATATCCATACCAACAAAATGCGTAACTTAATGAAACTTCGAATATGTTCGAAATAACTTTTACTCTCAAAGTGAAATGAATTGTGTGTAAGTAAATTATTATCGTTACTATGACTAATAACTTTCCTTTTTCAAGTATTTTCAAAAACCAAACCTCGTTTTTGAATGCAAGACACTTCCGAAATGTTTCCTACATTGTAAATAGTGAAAATAAAAAACCGCGAACCAATCCCAAATAACAAAACCACATGGGATTCGTTTGGAGCCGTAACTCAAAGAAATAAAGGTAACGCAGCTTCAGTTCGGCGCCTCAGAAAAGCAAACAAAAAAAAAACCTAACTGACCCGTGTTCGTCCGCGTGTTCGGGCGACCGTTAATGGAGCCATTAGCAACATACATTCGTACTCACATGCTGCTCTCCATCGGGGAGTTTGCGCTTCATTTATTTATTCGAAACAGAAGGCGCTGGCAATAAACTAAAACGCGAAACGCCGCCGATGGTGCAAGTGCGCGCAAACCCTTTTTTTCTTCTTCTTGCTGTAACACAAATCAATCGATGGCCGAAGTGCTGCACATTATTTGCGAATGTTTGTTTGGGCAAGAGGTAAAGGTATTAATGGAAAGGTGTTTGCTAAATGAGCAACATATTGAGCGCGAAGGGAAACATGGGATTACACATCGCAATTCAATAAACCGGATAACGCTGTTGATGCAACTATTAGCTGCACGGAGAAAAGTATGTGGTTTATTGGGCCTTGATTAGTTCATAACACAACAAATGAATGGTCTAGAGATTGATTGAAAAGTACCCAACAGATGATGGGTTGTTTCTTTCAACACATACATATATTGATCTGTGACGTAAAATCAATGCTTCGATTCTATTTTCTGACCTACTGGGATGCGGGGAGGCATCAATTGAGCTTCACATAGAGTTCTTCAATTCGACGAGTGCAATTTATTACCACTCAGTAGCCATGGTGACCTATCTATCCGTCATTCGTTGGTCGTAACGGTTTGTGTTGAAAATAATAACTAATTTCAAGGGGTCAAGCATATTTGCTTCGAGATGCACTTTAATAAAATTAATATAAATGGGCCCTTCAGGAAATAAGAAATGATATGATTTGCTTTCGCCAGTTTACAATCTCCAAGGGAGACGTACAATTTTCCTCATGAAAAAATCATCGCTTTTACAGAGCTCCTTTTACGTAACAGTAACTTGATTGCCGGCTCGTGAACCTTTTGCCCCATACTTTCACAGCCTACCGGTTTGGGGTTTTGTGTAGTACTTCCGGCCGCTCGTAAGGAAGTGGTAGAGCATGGCATGACGTCGGAAATTACCATCCAGCCCCGCAAGCAGCGCGGAACAGTAAAATTATAGATTACGACCAAGCACCAAAACTACGGCTACCAAGCGATACCGTGGCCTAAAGTTGGATTTTTTTCTCTCTCCCGCTAGATAATTAATGGATAGTCCATTGAAGGAAAAACGATGGCATGCCTGCATGCGCCTCCGGAGACAAGGCTGTGAAGATAGGTGGCCACAAATAAAAAAAACGCGAACCTCTTGTGGAACGCTCGATCGGTTTTGTGTTGTGAATTGTGCAATACGTTTGGGGATTTGTTTCTTATTTTTCTCCCCTGTCCGTCCGATGGGGGGTTTGCGTCGCGGTGGCCGGTTTGGTGAGGAAATCAGTGGACCATTGAAACCGTTAGCCACCGGCTGGCTGGCGGCTCCGACCAACGTGTGGACCAACGATGGGAAGGAAAGACCGGCTTGGCCGGGGGACGGTCTGAGACTCGCGAACTCGGACCGTACCTTCGAAGCGAAAGTGAACTATTTGCGGCATGTCGTTGACTTCGCCACCGGGCAGCATCGCAATGTTGAGGCGGTGTGATTGTCGAAATCATGTTAAAATCCGACCGTTGTTCGCACATAAAACACGATCGTAGTTGAACGTTGAAATGAAAAAGTTAAATTTATTAGCCACAACAATAGTACCTTCACGATTTTCGGAAACTATTGTCTTACAAATCACAGGATTTTGCTTTACAAAATTCACACATAAACCTTATGTATGTGTTGTTTACTACTTACAAAACTACAACGATTTTCGAAAAACTTACAGCTGAATTCTAAACTATAGAAAGATAAAACAAAGAAGCTTAACAATTTTTGAATCAAACGTTTCAAGTATATTTTTAAATATTAATTTTATGTTTTTGCTACTTTTAAAACCTTCGAAAGATACACTTGTACGGACTCATGACCCCACCCGCCCTTTGTTTGGTGCTTTGGGAAGTTTTTCCTTGCGAAACTTTCACCTCAATTTCCATGATGGCGCCCCAAATGGGACGGATTTTACGACAAAAAATCATACCAGTGATTTTTTTTTCTGTTATTGGAGTGAACAATGTCGACTTGTGAGGCCTTTTGCTGTGCCACGGGTTTTTTTTATGGTGTGTTTACCATTAATGACTCAGTTGCGGTCAATCCGGCACGCAATGTTTCTCTTCATGTTTATAACTCACTGTGTAACTTACAAACGTACGTCGGTCGGGACAATGTAGAACGTTGAAAATCTCTGAAGAAAAACCATTCACCTTCAACCTTGAGAAAGTATCAAACAAAATTTCATCGCCAGCATAATAGTGCCCAGAAGGAACACATTAGAGGCATCCCAAAATAGCTTCACAAAAGTGCGCGATTGTCGTCACAATTGTGTCTTCTATCTTTCACCCCTTAATATGCCACCCTTTTTTCAAATTGTGCGATGAGTGTTGCTTTTTTAAATCGCACTTGCAAACGACTGTTATTTGCTTCGATCGCACGATTCTTGCAAAAGAAACCCTTTTCTTGTCGCCATCGTTCGTGTTTGCTTACGTTGGCGGTAGTTCCCCTTCGGCCTAAGGTTTGTGCCAATTAAGATTTTCATTATTATGAGTTTTGTCTTTCACTTGCGCATCACTTGTGCCATTAATCTCGCGCCCGGCGGCGATCGGACCTACACTCGTGGTTTATGTTTTCTTCTCGTTTTCTCGTTTTGGTTTTGCAATGTCCACTTGGCGCCCTTTTACCGCGTAGTTTTGTGTATGTGTACGCGATGATATCGTGTAGGGGCTAAAAATATAGCGACACCTTTCGACGAATCCTCCTCCTGGGGTCGTCCGATCGTTGGTGATCTTTCCAATTAGAATGATTCTAATTGCACGATACATATTCCCCCCGGCTATCGAAAGTTTTCTTCCGGCAATGAGTGCTCCGGAAATGTGAGAAAAAAAACGAAGCATCCAGCTAAAGGTACGAATTGACATCTCACGGCCAGCAGCATTTTTGCATCACACGAATCACGCCGCTTGAGGGGCATCGGGGTTACTTTGGGAGGTGACATGTTGGGGGTCGGTGAAACAGATTACACGTTTGTTTTTTTTTTCTGTGGCAAATCATTCGTCACCGACCATTTCGGTGGAGTTTAGTCAGTTGCCAACGTGATCCTCGATGACAGAAAAGGGTGGAGTGGGTCCGGATCGTGACACGAATGGCGAACTATGTAAATGTCACGCCGATTTGAGAGCGGATGATGTGGAAGGTTTCTTTATGCCCGAGAGTATTTATTTATTTCAGCTGATAACAGTAACCGTTCGATTTATTCTTGAATATTCTTCAGCTTTTTAGTTCAAGCTTGCCTCAACAGACTGGAAAGCACAGATTAAAAATGGGTAGACAAAATAAAGGAAAACCCCAGCTTGTTGACGGCGATTTTTTTTAATGATTTTACATTTTGTTACGCTTAATCAAAAAGTGTTCAAATATTGTAAGCTGACTTCTAAAACATGAAATAATATGATATTTTTTAAGTAGCTTGTTTTTAGTACTTATACAACAAAACTACACCAATCAATAGTGTTTCAATCCCCAAATACTTTAGCTTTGGATACGAAATTTAGCTAATACGAGGGTTGCCTTTTAAGTTTCGGGATTTGGAAAAACTGGTGATGCAATCTGTTAATTAACAATTTTATCGTAAAGTTTGACGTTTTTGAAGTTATCCGTTCTCAGAACGTTTTGACATACGAACGCTATTTGTGTTGTTAAAAAAATGTTTAAAGTTTCAATCGACACGAGTATTTTTTGAGAGATCTTCGCTTCTTCAGGTATTGAAAAACGTTGAAATCTCAGTTTATTTTTTACGTACGGGAATTAAAAGAAGTCATTTGGTACTAGATCTACGACTATATGGCGGATGACTCATCAAATCGATGTTTTGAGTACTCAAAATTGCAGTTGTTTGAGCCGATGTGTGAGAGCTCGCATCGTCGTGGTGACGGGTGATCCGTAGAAAGCGGTTGAATTTCCTGATTTCTTCGAAGACAACTGGCAAACAAATTGTTGTGTACCACTCAGAATAGACTGTTCTGCGTTGTTCTAGAGGTTTGGTTGCGATATATCCAGTTTTTCCGAAAAAACATGCGACCATTTGCTTGGAAGTGCTTCGTGCGTGAACAACTTTGGTTGGATTCGGCTCATCTTGAAACACCCATACAGTCGATTGCAGTTAATTTACGGGCTCATTCGCGTAAATCCACGACTCACCACCTGTCACGATATTAAAGACGAGTTTTGAAGCACCGCAATTGTATTTTTCGAGCATTTCTTACGACCAATCGACACGAGTCTTTTTTTGAGAGATTGGCAAATTGTGTGGAATCCAACACCAGCAAATTTTTTTGACAGTAAAATGTTCATGCAATATTAAGTATATGCTGGTCCCAGTAATACCTAAGGTTGTCTCTATCTCACAAAAAGTCACATGATGATCTTGCAATATCAGTTCACGCACAGCATCAATTGTTTTCGGAACGATAACTGATTTTGGACGACCTTCACGAAATTAATCTTGGAGTGAACTCCGACCACGATTTAATTCTCAAAACCATCGAGAAATACTGACCATTGATGGAGCTTCATCACCAAAAGTTGAATTAAGTTCATTCATGCACTACTGCTGTGTCAATTAGCGTCGAAAGTTGCAAAAAATAATCGAACGAAAATGTCCACGACCAAATTCTACAATTTCGCGGATATTGAAACTTTAAACTTTTTTTTAACAACACAAATAGCGTTCGTATGTCAAAATGTTCTGAGTACGTATAACCTCAAAAACGTCAAACTTTAAGATAAAAATGTTAATTAACAGATTGCATCACCAGTTTTTCCAAATCCCGAAACTTAAAAGGCAACCCTCGTATTATAAATACTACTTTGAAGCTTAAAGGTTTATGATTTCTCAATAAATTATCCTCGTTTGTTCTCAATTTCATCTTTTCATAAAAAACGGGCCCACTTGTTTGGTTTCACTTGTTTGGTTTTTCCCCGTCGTCATTGAACTTATGGCCCAAAATGCATTTGCTCTTCTCTATGCCTTCCATGGTTTGTTTTGTTGGTCGTTCGCCTGAATGTGTGTTTGTTTTTTTTCGGGAAAGGAAACTCCAAAGAAAGGAAACCATCAACACGGAACGTGACGGTACAAGCCGGAAGAAGAACCTGCAGAGACTCATCCCAATCAAGAGAGATTGGCGTTGATTCAGCTACGTTCGAAAGGCACCAGGCCTAGGTGAAAGGAATACCAAGAGAAGCCTCGGCGGAAGTTTGATAGCAAAAGTGGGGATCAGTGTTTCAGTGAAAGGAAGAAACGCAGAAACACCGAACGCGCACAGCCAGCGAGAAGTGGAAAAGTGAAACAACATAATTAGACGCATTATTCATGTGCTCGAATTCAAGTTGGGCGCGGAAAAGATGTGATGAAAACGTATTCGTTAAATAGCCGGCCGGCCGGTATGCTGCGGCGTGACCTTGTCGAAAACCCGGTATGGTTTGTTTAAGTAATTCGTAAACTTTCAACCTTGGTACGGTTATAAATAAAAATAACGTATGTTGGAGAAAAGCATTAAAACAATAATAAATAAACATCGTAAAACTTTCAAGTATCGAAGGAACATAAAAATTGCGTACCACAAAACGAACACACTCATGGAAACGACGGTCAAGCCTATGCACGCGAAGGCAGCAGAATTGAGATCATCATCATTCATGGGCATTAATTTTACTCGAGTGATAGTCTCATTTAATTTTCCAGAGGAAAGCATAAAAAAAAGACCAGACGACCATCACTTCCATCGGGCGGAATTGCAAAGGGCCGAGACCGCCGTACGGGTTTGCATATTTTATTCCTCCAACGCCGCCGGGGGGAGGAAACGCCGTAAATCCGCCGATCGGTGCAGTAATACAGGAAACGGTCATTTTAGACTCATCATGGCCGGGCGCGTCGAGGTGAGACTATTTTAAGCGGACCGTCTCATCCAAAGCCGCCTGCAACTTCGCTGGGATAAGTGTGACGCCTGGTGTGTCGGTTCGGTCACACTGGCGGACTTTGCGGAGGAAACGATGGCATTTCGACATGCAGGATTGCTTTTGTTTTTCCTCTTCTTGCCAGCCAGGAATCCGCACGGGGACGGTAGTACCGACTCGAAGGGAAGTGGGCAGAGGCGGGAAGAATTTGATCCCATCATTCCCCAGTCAGCAGGGGGATTCGTAAGATCAACTTAGAGAGCGTTCCAACTTCAGCAAAGGTGACAACAAAAGAAGAACGTGATAGGGTTAAAATTAAATCTACGAGATAATAAGGATAAATTTATACAACATTCTAAGATAAACAGGGGTTGCTTAGGACAGGGGTTGCCAACATTCGGTTTCTAAAGAGTTTGCAGAAGAATGTCCGCAGTAAAATATTGTTAAAAACCAATTACTTAAAAGAAAACAATTACGGTAGCTCTTAAAATTTAATGTACTTTTTTTTTTTTTTTTTTTTTTATGTGGCACGACATCCCCTAGTGGGACAAGGCCTCTCTCCGAAGAGAGTTTGTGTGACCGAAAGTCGGTATATTATAGATCGGTGGTCAGCCGTTCGTAATACCGGGGGGTGCCAGACTCGAGATTCGATCCCACACCTGTGGTGTGGTGTTTCCTCGCGCTACCGCTGCGCCATGGGCACCCCCAATGTACTTTTCTATTTTCCGAAATTCCCTCGGAGGTCGGTGTGTACCGATCCCTGGTTTATTTATAGCTGTTGTAGCTTCGTTATCAAATAGATGGGCATTGTTATGCTATTGCCATCTACTGTTTAACCATCAAAAGTATTATTATGATGGTTTTAATGTTCACGATGAAAGACATAGATTCAGAAACTGAGAAGAATTATGAAACTTAGTTCAAGAATAGTATGAAATATAAAAAATATAGTTGTACTGTATTCATAACCGTATGCAAATGTAATAACATAAAATAAGCTAAATAGGATAAACCGTGGCTCAAAGGCCCAACAAGATTCCTCTAGAACCAATTTATTAGGAGAAAATGGCGGTCACGATCGTTACTTAAAACGCGTCCCAGCTGACATCTCTCACAATGTGGTTCAATTTACCGGCTGATTACACTCATTACATTCTACCGATGCTGAAACGGATGGCATTGTGTCCACCGCTAGACAAAACAGTGCCAAGTGTAGTGCCACGACAGCCGACAGCCCCAACCACGCGGGGGGGGAGTGGACGGCGAGTAATCTCAAGTGATAAGTACTTCTTTATTGGTCCAGCACGAGCTTAAGGAGCAAGCTGCAAACAAACAATGCGGCTATGAATCTTGCAAGTCTTCTCAAACCTAAAAATGAAGTTGTATGCTGAATTGCACCTCATACCACTGCGCTTTTGTTGGTTTCTCTTACGATTTTCGATTTCAATTGTAACAACTGCTGACCATGCATGTCAAGTACGGAGTCAGAATGCAGTACGCCACATGGTGCTCGTATGTTTCCGACGTCGTGTTGTTCTTTGAGGCCGTCTGCCTCTACGTGGCCTTTGCTTCAATGTGTAGGAACTCAACAGGATCAAAGTCCATTTGCGATTACTTGCCGTGTTCGATTCGCAAAGTGGAAATTGAATAAGAACGTGTCAAAATACCTATGGAGTATTTCATTTACAATATAGAACATATGGAGGAACCATTTTTTATTAATTTAAAAGAACTGATAGCGTAATGTCCAGGTCATCAGCTTGTCCAAACACTCATCGCATTGCTTGATACGTTATCGGACTCGGAGCAGACGAAACCCAAAAACCAGCTTATCCCCTTTTCTAACGTTCTGTTTGATAATGAACGCTATTTACCTACTGAATACATGTACCGCAATTGGAGCAGAGCGTTTCCTTAGTGCCACTTCCATGTTTCAGGTCACCCGATCTAAAACAATCCCCCATGGGGAGGGATCGTTGTGCTCTTGGCAAGATGTAACGATATTCCTCCGGTGTGTGTGCTGGGAGCTTCGTTTCTTTTTACCACCCCGACGACACAGTGTGCCACTTTTCCCGGGGAGTAGTAGAAAATAGGAAAAAACTACCAGAAAAACAGCACGACACACGACGAGGGCATGTAATTACTATCCGACGATCCGGCGCTTCCGCGTTAGGAGCGTAATTGTCCCATGCGACGACGACCCGCTTCCCGGCGACCGGTTTTCAACCCTTAACGGGGTGGAGATTATTTCTTGATAATTACAATGATTTCCATTTTGAACTGATGAAACAAGGGAAGGATAGCTCTCAACATATCTCTTGGAAAATTATAGAAATATGTTTTATCTTCTACGTTTAACAAATGCATGGAGATGGTTATCTATGTTTGGGTTCAAACATGATTCGAATGAACTTAAATAAGCTAAATGTGCATAGGTCTAAGCAAGCGTCATCGTCATGTCAACCATCAAGGCCTCCCACACCTAAAAAAGCAATATACAAAGAATAGAAACTGATTTCCTACAAAACCACTAGCGAACCAATAGCACAAGCAGGATCAACTTACCGATCGAGGATTATTAATTCGCTTGCACAAGGGAAACCTTATTGTTGTTCCCACTTGTGGTGTTGCTACTAGAACTAGTAGCACTCCTCTGGCCTCTGCGGTTACCACGATGCTGGGAAGTGGTAAAACTGCATGGCCAACACCTCCACGGGACCGGAATGTGGTCCAGCAGCCCGTTTCCGTTTCTTGTTGGGCGTGTTGCACCACCTCACCGGGACCAGTTTTCCCTTGGCTTCGGGACCTTGGATTGGACAGGGTGCTGGCTCGCCTGAAACACACCCGGCTCCACTCCGGAAGCTGATTGATTGGAGCCTAGATGTAAACCTCCTCCTTCTAGCGGGAATAACTTCCAAATACACTATTCCGCCTTCCTTGCACCACCCAATCCACACACACACACCTTTTCTAATGACTGTCCGTTGACAACATTAGCTTCTCATGAACCGGATTACTTTACCTTTCACTCACGCAAACGCTCCCCACCTGCCTGCTCGTTTCATTCTTCTAAACTTTCCGATCCGCGAGGCGAAAAACTGCATTCGCCTACTGCAATCTCGGCGCTGACAGCAGCCTGCAGCAGGAACAACACTGCTGCACCATAATGCATATGCAATTTGTGCACATTTCTTATTCTCTTATTTCTTCTCAACTATGCACCTTGTTTTTTTCACACTCTGCAATACCGGCGGGGTAGGTTAATCGATTATGGTCGGGCACAGTACGGACACACAACAACGCCCAGGAAGCGCTTGAGAGGCCGGTCTGCAGATGGGCACCAGGCGGGGGTAACAAATGCAGCATCGAGGAGCATATTTCATTATTTTGCAGTAGGTCACGGCAAAATCACGGCTCGCTGGCTTTCACAACACTTTGCAGCCGCACGCTTTGCTTTCATCACTTTTGCGTAAATCAGGATGCGCGTTGTGGTTGGATATTTCCACCAAAAAGGTAATTTTCCACTGGCACAGCATCCAGCCACTTCCGTCAGGATACAACACGGGGGGGACGAAAGTGGGTGGTGAGTTTTCCAGCTTTTCCTTGCTATGCTTGTTGATTTTCCGCACTCTCGAGTAGTGGTGAACTAACGCAAGGCTTTGGTATTTGGAGACCACGAGAAAACACGCGAACTTCACTTCCTTCAGGCGAGATGCGATGGGCTCGGCGAGTTGCTGGAGGTACAGGAAACAATTTTCCTTCAGCTAGCAGAAGATGGCAGCAGCATCAGCCTTCTTGAAGCCCGTCGCACGCACAAACGCACACCTACATTAAAATCGGGGAGCCGATGGACGCTTCCTGCACACCTCCATCGACACGTAGACACATGCGCACGGGCGGCACAACAGCAGAGGAGATTCGGTGTGGTGAAAATTTTATGTACGGTGAAGCACTAGCCTCCGGATGCACTGTGCTGCTTTGTTTTCAAATTTTTATATCAAACAGCTTGTCCACGGGGATTCACAGCATCCGGGAATTTCGCGAAACTCGTGACGACGAGATGAGGAACGGAAAATTATCGACGAACGCAACTGGACCGGGGCACACACAATAGATCCCGGCGCGATGCCTTTCGCCTGCCAGGTTCACCTTTTCTGTGTGGAGAAAGCAAAGCTGCACACCCGCGGACACGGCAACTCGTCGTACGTCGAACTCCGAGAACGTCCGCTTCGAACGCAGGTTCAAACGCGACTGAAAGACAGAGACAACGGAAGCTGTCGTTTGCAGTACAAAATTGAGGTTATTATGATTGGAAGGACCGAAACGACCCCAACTGTCAGTTTTCTAGTCGCTGTCTCATACAAAAGGTAATCAACACAAAAAACTAAGACTGGCTGACCGTCTCAACGATCCAAAACGACGCAACCTACGTGTCGAGACGATGCGTGGAAACGAAACGACACAGCTAACCATTTTTTGCAGATTTCCAGAATCGTTGATTACTTTTTGTATAGAACAGCGACGAGAAAACTGACAGATTGCGTCGTTTCGGTCTTTCTATTCATAATATCCTAAAATATTTACCTTATGACCAAGGTTTCTTCAACAAAGGACCAAACACCAAGTGTCACAAGTTGAAATGGTGGTTAAACAGCCAGTTTGTTAATAATTTTCTAATCTCCAGTCTAAATTTTAAGTTTAACCAGTCAAATGAAATGTCTATTCAAAAGAAACATATTAGAAGGAAGTAAGATTTCTCTAACTTCCTAGGATTTTAGATAATTAATTTGATTACCGATCAAAATACGGATTCAATGACCTATCCCACGATTTTGATCAATGCATTTTAGGTAGTATTTTATGGTAAAAAGAAATTATTCGCAATTGTGTTAAAAATCGTTGGATAGTTCTTCTATCCTACCATGGGATTGTTAGGAATGCAAAATTGCTTGAAGCTACTGGATAGTGTATAGCAGGAAATAGCGATTAAACACTTCCACAAAGTAACTTTGTTGAAAAATAGTATTGATTGTTTGGAAAATTCTCCGTAGTGTTGAACAAGTTAATGTTTTTATGTATAATACGTTTTATTATTCGATATTACAAGAGTAAATGTAAACAATATAGCAAAGAAAAAGAAAGAACATCGTGTTCATCGTTTCCCGAAACTGGAAACCGTTTTGCGATTGTTCCGAAGGATCTTCTTTTTTGTGGCATAATTGATTGTTTCAAACATCTTTTTATAAGAAAAAAAAACTTTCGTCCACCAACATTATGTTTTGCTAAATTAAATTGCCGGTGCAATACTAAAACTAACTAACTGAACTACTTGTTGAACATTTTATTCCTATGCACTACAGTCGAAAGGATGTAATTTTTTTTAATATGAATTTTTTAAATTCTGTTTTATTATAAAAACGAATCAAGTGATGTCCGTAGCATAGGTAGAAAAGGGATTGAGGGAATTTTTAATGTAATGAAGATGCAACATCAGTTGAATAGGTTGAGTAGAGAATGAGAGACATCAACGAGGAAATGGAATACGAACGACGATTATTTATACTGAACACACTTATTCAATGAAGGAAAAAAGTGATTGTTTGGGCATAGTTTTCGGCACAAAACACGATCATCGGCACTTGCGATAATCGAGCACGTCTTCTCGCATCATACGCCATCAGGAATGTGTAATAGTTTAACTAGCTGTGAATAGTGTTTGTAAATATTCTGTTACATGTAGTTATATACGCGCGTTTTTTTTTGTAATGTATAAATAGGTCCGCAGACAATACTGAGCTTTAGCAACGGAAAATGTCCAACGTAGGACAAGCGGTGTGTAAAAAGCTACAAAAAGTGAATCACAAGAACGGGAAACACCGTCCTTTTATTTTCTGTAGGCGATACCGTGCGCCTTTCTGCTTGGGTGTGATTTTCCTTCAACGATGCTCTGTCTTTCAATTCGTTTTTAATTTTTAAATATTACTTTTGCCACGGAGGCTCACATGAAACCACGATTTTGTGCGCCACGTTTGAAAACGGTTGGCTTTCCGTCCGGCAATATTCCTTATGATCATTAATATAACTTGAGGAGATCGCAGTCCTGGCCCTACATATTGGTTCAAGCTTACACAAGAACAAACTATGAAAAATACATGCACAGTTTCATATTCCAACGTGCTCATGGTGTCATATAAAAATATACTCCTTCAACATTTTCGATGCAAGTTACACGCTCTATCGTTCTTTTATAGTTTTCTTTTGTGCGTTTCTGCTTCTGCTTCTGTTCTGTTATACTATTTCAGCTTCTTTTTCCTTACATTATCACACTGGAATGTACTATCGCTTTAGAGGTATGAATGCTGGGATTTCTTTTGCGGGTTTTCTACTAAGATTCTATATCTTTTGTCATGAGCTTCTGTAAAAGTACTATTTCCATTGTCAAGATGAAGGTCCGGGTTAATCTACAAGTGCGCAGTTGTTCTATTACCAAATTGTACCACGAACACAAAAAAGTGTGTGGTTTTGTTTCCTGAATCGATATGTTTGAATGAGCTTTTACCTTGCTAATTTTGCTACCTCTTTCTGCAGTTGCATTGAATCCAACAATAATTACAATTCATTTTCCCTGCCCAACACTTCCGTTTGTGCATCGTCTAGAAACACTATTTTTTCTTATCCGCTTCCGGTTGGTTTTGTGCAAAAAACATGTTTGATGCTTATTGTTATCTCGTCAGACTTATTGATTTGTTTCTCCACCTTCAAGAAAAAACAACGATCGCGAGTTGTCTCCACCGTGCGATAGTAATGTTTCGTTCGTTTGTTTGAGTCGTTTATCGTTGTGTCGTTAAGGTAAATGCTATATAGGGTCGTTCTATTGGGTTCCAGGAGTATCTATACTGGGCAAACATACTACGTGAGCTTGTGTTTAAATTGGCTGCAAAAGAAGAACCGAAAGGGCTGAAGGCTCTAAGTAAAGAAAGCGGCGTAAGAGTGCACGTACATTCGACATGACGCAGCTCGGAGCTGCGTTTGGACGGAATGGAGCATAACGTAACGTGGTGCGAAACACAACCACAACCGGTTGGTTGAAATAAGTTATTCTGGTTTCCTTTGGAAGGATGATGAAACTAGAAGGTAACTCCCTACACCTAAGTGTACGTTTGTCAACATCGCTGTATTGCTGATTGTTTAAACTCAACCGAGGCGCGATCGAACGCATGTAGAACGTGTTCCTAACTACTGTACTGTAAATTTCGTGACAAAGAAAATAAAGGGGTAGTAAGGATGCTCACAGTGGTGGAGCAAATTTAAACGTAAGCTGCTCGTAAAGCGGATGATGTGGCCGCCTTGCCGGGAGGCCGGATCCACCCTCAGGTGCTGTGCTCAATGTAGATCTCCTGGGCCGTATCCTAGAACCGATCCTTCGACGCGGCACTGTACTCCATCTCGGTCAGATTTTGGATCTCCTGCAGCTCCTGGAACTTCTCGTGGTCCCGGATGTGGGCGTAGTTGGCCGCCAGACACATCAGATAGTGCACGAAGCTGAGTATGATGAGCAAACAGGAGACGGTCGCGAGGATAAACATGATTTCGCACTTTTCCACACCGTCCTTGCAGAACGCTTTCACCTTAGCCGGCTCGCAGATCTTCATGTCCTCCTGCCTGACACCATCCGGGAACATAAAGTCTAAAAGAGATTGGAAATGGTTATTTTATTTGCCAAAGGATTTACGTATAAAAACAAAAGGACACTTACAGAATTGCGTTAAATCGATGCAATCTCGATGCGTCTGGACGTTCGGGTTGGCGCACATGTTCCAAAACACGGTGAAAACGAACGTCACGATCGCGAGGAAGCACAGGATCAGTATCCAGGCAATGTTGAGCACGTACGAGATGGCCATGAAGACGGCGCACGAAATGCGTCCACCGACACGTGAACCCCAAGCCCGGTACACCTTATGCCGGGTGGCACCGGTGGCAAGGAAGCCGACGAACAGTATCATCAACCCGAGGGCTGCCATCGAGGCACCGATCACGACGAAGATGATCTGGACGGCTTCGATCCAGGGCAGACGCAGATGGAACACCTGGTCGAGCATAATGATGGCCAACGAGGTGCCACGGAACATCGTGCCGCAAAACACGGCCACTCCGATAAGGCACATGACCGTCGCGATCAGCGTCGCGTACGGTATCCTCGTGATGCACGATTTACAGCAACCTCCTGAAATTGTTGTGAAAAAGAAAGTATAATAAGGAGTTAGTTAAAGTTAAAATAAATATTTTGAAGTCGAGACCGTTGTAGGTGCTTAAGTAAATAAGCCAGACGAAAGAACACAAGGACAAGAAACAAAAAAAAGCATTTTTATGGACTAACATGGAAGAACATACACATTTTAAAACGTGGATTGTGGATCATCTGTTATTTTATAGATCTTTGTGACGATGATTGACGATGTTCTAGCACACAACCCGTTGGCGCCATTGGGAAACGGCAAACATTTATGTGATACGGTCTCATTAGCAAGGGTCCGTTAATTCGTTGAGCAAATGTAGCTTTTTTAAGGCTTCCGAATGTTTTTTTTGAAAGAACCCGGCTTGAACGACAGTTAACCATATTGTAGGCATACCGAAAGGTTTTGTTAGAAGCACGTAACAAAGAACAGGAACACGTTTGCAAAAACAGTTTCAAACGGATTTACATAACGATGCGAATTGTAATCCCATGAACTACTGCGGCAAATACACGAAGGTTAAGAGGACATAATGAATGTGTAACATAAACAAAATTGAACAACCCAACAAGCACGTGATAAGCATCTTATCACATCAATAATGATGTGATGGGTTTGGGTTCGCAAGTTTGTGAAAAACAATAATGAAAGTTTTCGTATTTTTACCATAAACCGATTCATCTGATGTTTTTTTCTGGTTTGGAAACATTAACATACAAATGATCAGAGAAAAGATAGTGAAAATTTGGTGAAACGAATGTCGAATCCCTCGTGATGGGATGATTAGCATGAAAAAGCAGACACGTGTGAAAGTATGGTGGACGGTAACGGGTTGAAACCGGATATGGTTAATGTTAATGTAATGTTGGATGACGATCAAAATTCAATACGATATAGCATAAAGCCGATACATATGGAGTCTGTAACCCTTAAAGGGATAATGTTGTGTAAATGGTATAGTAGAAACAATAATCAAAGGTTTTTTCATCGAAGATGCTTTTTTCTCTCAAACTATACAATACATAAAACTATTCGAAACGGTCCGGAAGCCACTAATGAGCCCTGCGATAGGAGAGATTTTTCCCAGAAAGTGGCTTAACCGACCGTGACGTCCCCAATGTTGTGGCGGCACACAGGTGACACACGGACACAGATGACAGAGAAATGAAGGGTGGTGCGTGAATCATGGGGCAATGTAAATTGGCGCTTGCCGGTGTTACTACGGCAAAAACAAGACACAATTTGCGCGGTGCATGGTCGGTTGTGCGTGCCGAACCTATTCCCCCGGGCCCCTAACGAGTACCTCTCCGTGACGGTTTGCCGTGCAGGGTCGTGTCCGAGTAGCGATCGATCGATACGTTCGAGCGATAAGGAACGCTACGCCGCTGTAACCCATTACTGCTGGCCGCTTGCTGCTGCTGTGGGAGTGTGTTGTAGGCCCGTGTGAGGGCACCGTCGTCATCGAAGTTGGTCTCCAGTAGAAAATCGTCACGTATCTGACCGGTCGGTGTCCGATTGCGGTTGGCCATGGTTGTATGCACCGGCGGTGCTAATGCTTCTAGCTGCCTGTCCTCTCTTCTGTCGGAAGCGTGCTGTCCTACCGCCGGGTGATCTCGTTTCCTTCGTCTACCTGACGACGGTGTCGACGATGATAACCGGCCACTTATCGTTTGTACTAGTGTTGATGACGATGAGTCAGCCGTGGTGTTCCGCGGTACACGTGCGCGGTTACGATGTTGAGATCACGAATCGTCACGGAACATAGACGGGAAGGTGAACGGTTCCTTTATGATCAGTATGGGATCGCGGGAGGATGAAAAAGGTAGAGCAGAATCGCTCAAAATGAAATCGGTTCGAACGGTAAACTATTCATATCTTTCTTCTTCGCCTACTGCGACCTACTTATCGACCCGTGCCTCGCGGAAGGTCAATAACGAGTCTGTTACGTGGCCACCTAGATCGCTTTGTATTTCACCAAAACGGCAGATGGGTGGTTTTATTTGTTGACCGAATATTTCACTGTATTCCAATGGACAACTGCAACCGGGCGGTCATCAGTCTAGAGGGCAACAGGCTAATTGCTAAACAGGCCGACGTTAATTACGTCCATTACACTCGCACAACAAAAACTCGCAATCCGGTGGTCCCGGTCACGGACATAACTTCACTGAGCCGAGAAGACACACGACACACGCTACGCGACGATCAGCGTAGCTGTACATGGACAAACCCGTTCGCCGTTGAATGGGAAACTAACGTAACCATTAAAATACCCGCCGCCGTATCCCATCCAGCAACGATGCGATGTGTAGCGAATGAATGAATAAGCGCTACGGGGCTTTTGCTTCGGCCGTATGCCACAACGGTCAACAAGTGGGGTGTTCGATCCACCCAGGACAACACAAACAGTTGAATTAAACGAGCTACTGCACTCTAAACTAAATGAATTAAAGTTGCGCAATAAAATGCAGTTATTAAATCTGTCCACCGCAGAATATTTTCTGCTCATACACGATGCTAACTTTCCTATCGGAAACAACGAAAGATACTGAACTAGAGCCCCACCTTGGGGCGCTGTTACAACTTACACCTGTGTTGGTTATGGCTCAATTCTTTGTGGGCTATCTTGAGCTATCTTATCTTTCACCAGCAATTTCACGAAACTGCCTTATCTACGGCATCGATAAGGCGTCGTTCGCTGTGCCAAAATGTAAATAAACGCACTTATCCTTCATACCTACCCATTGTTGGATGTTTGGATCCTTCGGAATGCAGAATCCCTCCAAGTGCAGAATCAAACAAAAAGGGGTGTCGCTTTTACGAAGTACGCCTTTCACTCCCACGTATTGCCTCAAGGGGTGGGGTAAATTTTCAGCATTCGATTTGGAGCACGGAACTTTTACACTTTGCTACAACTTTGCCACTACACGATAGATATTGGGGTCGAGTGAAAGTTTAACAAAATTTTCATTCATTAAACTATCGATAAATAACGCAAAATGAAGCTAAAATTCACGTAAACAAAACGTTGAACATGGCTGCCAGACGGTTTCGTCAGTTTGACGTTTGGAACTGGCAGCCATTATTTAGAACATCGTTGGGCGTTTCAGTATTGTACTAAACATTTAGTTATGTTTCTATTTTTGCTTTAAAATATGTGAGACAAGTTTATTAACACTTGCATTAATATTACCCTTCTTTAATTTTACTAAATCAAAATTAAAAACTTGAAAAAAATCTGTTGTTCGAAAAACTAAAACCGGAGCTTTTTTCACGCACAGCTCATTTGACATTTTAGCATCACTCGAATTCAATTCGAAAACGCAAACGGCTATCTTTGTTTTCATAACAATTGTTTAGATTCAGCGATTTTTCGGTTGTTTTGTGCGTCGGGTCTGCGAATTTTTGATATGAATCCCCAGGAATTTGATAGCATAGCTAGAAATGTGTACAAAAATTTGGATCAGATAAATAGCATCTTGAACAAGGCAAAGTTCATCTCGAAATTTCACACGAACACCGGCAGTACCGATCTTCCCGGTGAGTTGTTGGCACTGACAAAGGAAGAAGAGGTTTGCTCAAACAAATCTGCAAATGATTCCGATTCTCTGGAGCGCCCGTGTGTGGAAGATATCGACACACTGTTCGACACGATCCGGTCTCATACAGCTTCCGCTAGCAAAGCGCCACAACGGCAGGGGTCGTTCAAGAAAACCACAGGAATACCACTGCAGCAGTCAAGAATACTGAACGAAACCAACCTGTTGGCGAACGGGACGATGATGACCGGTTCCAGTTCGGATTTGACCAGCATTAGCACCAAGTCAATGATACACACCAAGCATCCACCCGTGGATGTCGAGGCGTTGGTCAGTCGGTTTCGCGAAACGATCGGTTCGCTAACAATGATTGAAAAT
This sequence comes from Anopheles coustani, assembly GCF_943734705.1. Classification (NCBI taxonomy): domain Eukaryota; kingdom Metazoa; phylum Arthropoda; class Insecta; order Diptera; family Culicidae; genus Anopheles; species Anopheles coustani. Next base: position 93,930,967 of record NC_071288.1, on the reverse strand, counting down.
CGGAACATCGAGCGGATTGATTTGGCCCAGAACCGTCAACGTTTTCTTAACGAATGGGCCAGCATCGAGAAGAATTGTCGAAACGTTCAAGCTCTGCTGGATGATTGCAAGTTGCAGTTGGATAGCCAGGGGAAAGGGGCGGTAAAACAGGAGCCGCTCATAAGTAACGATTTCATAAAATCGATGAAACAACTACAATCGGTAGGTGACTAACAATGCGGGTTTACATGTTACTCATTTTCTAACGAAGCTTTCGTTTATTCATTCTAGATACTGCACTATATGGTATACATTAAGAAAACTGAAAACCTCCCTGACTTGAGCAAGACGCTCAGCAAGGAAGTATTCCCACTTTCCGAGTGCCTTGATGCCGTCGAAGAAACAATCAGACAGAAACAATTGTAAACCGTACGATAGAAACAAAGTCAAACAAATCGTGAGCATAATTAATGTAAATATATATATTTTTCCTTTCGAATACAAACATTAAAGAATGATACATGATTAGAAAAGATATCTTTAGAATGACTGATTTTATACACGTTTGGTTGGTTCGACGATGAATATAATCCGTTTTCTCAGCAGGCCCCTTTTTCGGTCATTCTCTGTTTCGCGCTTTTTTTTATACATTTTTGATATTGATCCCTTTGGTATATGGTAAAATATTAAATATTTCGTTAAAGAGCACTTTCTTTTATGTACATTAACATGTGCAAGCTCTGAAGTACTGACGAAATAGCGAAGCTGCCTCTACTCTAAGCAATGTTAGGGGATTAGTGTCCCAAAATCCTACTTAACGTGTGTGGTCCTAAGATTGCTGTTTGGTTCCTTACATCTATTTATTTTTTCCTTGGTAGCACACTGCGTTCTCATATGTTCAATATGTGGACTGGGGTTTTCCTGCCCGGTGAAAGGTCAATCATCATTGCACGTGATAGTGTTGGTCGGAGAGGACGATGGCGCGGTGCCATTGCCGGAATCGGTCGGTGAGGGCGTTTCCAGCTTGCGACGATTGTTGCGCCGCCCGATCAGAATCACCACCTCGCCCGCCTTGATCCCCTTGAACACGTTGATCGCCTCCTGGTGCGAGAGGCCCTGGAATGCTGTCCCGTTGACCGACAGTATCTCGTCACCGGCATGCAGTGACCCCTTCTCGGCCGCCTGCCCATTCGGGTAGATCGTCTTCACGTAGATACCCATCGAGCCCCTGGGCGAATCCTTACCGCCGACAATGGAAAATCCGAGCACTTTTGCTCCGTTTCCTTTCGAAAAGCGAGCCTAAAATGAAACAATGGGAAAACGTAAGACACAGATCCATCCAGCGAACGTTCGTTTGGCGCTCTTTTCTTACCTGTCGGATGGTAAATGCGTTCGGTCCGTGGCGGGGAAGGGTGCAGAATTTACTCTCCTCGATGCTGTCCTCGTCATCTTCTGCCTCGTCCTCCTCGGGCGGGTTTATCAAGCACAATTTGCCGCTGGTGTCCGCAAAGGTGATACTGCCGTTCGATTTGGTATGTCCATTGCTCAAGGATGAATCGGAAATCTGTGGGGAAAAAAAAGAAAGTATCCGTTTAGAAAGATGACATCTTTTTTAAACTTTCTTGCAAACGGCTTTTACTTTTAATTGATATATGTTTTTATTTTTTCCCTTCAATAGAAAAACATCTGTTAAGATTCATTAGATACAGAGGGGATGCTTTAAAAATGGATAGCTGTTTAATTCAAAATCATTTCCCCCATCCAACTCGGTCCCACAAAGGCGATCGTACGCGGGAATCGATTCCATTTCACGATCGTTATGTTCGCAGTCAATTTCCAATTTAATTATTCATGCCACATCTCATCCATTTTTATTTCAGATGAGGTTGAAGATCATTCAAGCGTCGTAGAAGATGATCGCTGACCTACATGCGCGTTTGCTGGAGACTGGATGCGTTGAACAGTGGTGGTGAATGAAGTCACCAACTTGCGGGGTTGACCCTATTAATTGGGATTAAAATCCAACTCACTAACTCCTCCACAGCAGTTAACATTGCTGAGAAAAAAAAATAAGCCACGTGTGAGCTCTACATTACATCGCTCCCTCACTTCGCACATTTGGCAATTCCTGTTCATTCGCCACCCCGCGGGAACGAATGATTTTGGACGGCGGGATAAATATTTCCCGCTATTATCTTCAAAGAATCGATCACGCTATAGCCGCGGACCGGGTCGTAAAATGCATAACAGCCAAGCGACAATGATCGGCAGCGATCGATCGAAAAAGACTTTTTTGATCGACTCACTGTGGGACACAAAAGCTGGACTATTGTTTTTTGGACCGCCCAGTCTTTCAATAAAACGTCACGCGGAACGGTTTTATTGGACTATTTAAGGCGAGAGGCCAATTGGAAAGGTAGAAAATTCCTACGCCCCACAAGCGTGGCGAAGTGCGGGAGAGCGTAAATGGGGGGAGAACATTATATGACACAAAATTAGATAGCCCATAAATTTCCTTCGGCCTTTCTAACGTTTGAATTCTCGCTGTGCAAGGGCCCGGTTCTGTTGCGTACCCGATGGCTGCTAAATTTTAACTCCACCATGAGCATTATGAGTGAGGTGGCACTTTGGATGCTCGAAGGCTTTAAATTGCACAACTTAGCTACGCGGAACGGCGGGGACAGCCTTTTTCCCAAAATGGATTCCCCGGTCCGAGCCAAGAACACGCTACAATGGCGGAGAACTATTAGGCGTTCCGTTAGTCTTTTGGGTTCTCGAACCGGGACCTGTAGCTATATGAATGGATGGCCTGCTAGGCATACTGATGTGGTGCTATGATGCGTCATACCTTTTAGTTTGGACTGTGGACATACTGGAAGGGTCCTAATGGATTTTAGCCTAAGATGGAACCAGCTGTTCTGTTACGTTCTGAGAGAATACCGTTGGTACAATAGCATGTTTGTACATGTTCTAACTAGGTTCTTCAACATGATCGTTTAAGTAATTCGAATCAAGAAGGAATGACCCACTCCAAACAACCTGCATATTGTTTTTGCACGACTTTTCCTTCCCGGTGACCCGGTGATCGCAATTTTAAAACCAACATTTCTTCTGCCGTCGTTTTTCCGCGCTCGGCAGTGGAAGAATTCCGCCCACGAATGACGACAGAGAGGCAAATGGCATAGAAAAATCGCATCCTGTTGAGCGATGAGAAATCGAGTGAAACCGTATCGATTCGTTTCGCCGTGGCCACACCGTGGACCAGACGCGGTTGCAAGTGCTTCTAGTCGAAAGCAGTCGATCGTTCCACAGTGCGCGGCCACAATGGAACTGCTTGGATGCACACCGAGTTGCCTCCCCGGGGGCCTCAGAGCCTCAGTCAGTCCAGCTTCATCTTCCCAAAGTGCTTTTTGGGTGGGCGTTTGTTTGTTGTTATGTTGTTTTTTTTTGGTTGTGAATCTCTTCGTTCCGCAGCCGGTATTTGTGTTTGCGCTTAATTGAATTGGCTAATTTAGATGAGTCGGATGATCGCATCGATGGTTTATTTTCCCTCTCCTCTTTCTGCGTGGCCGGAGAAAGGGTTGAAACGATTTTTCGTTAGAAAGCTCTTACAAATCCGAAAAAATGGCCGAAAAAATACCTTACAATCGACCGAAAAGGTATTCGGTGGAGCTCGCGAAAAGGGAAAAAGAATTAATCGGCAAACACGCGGAACCCTTGTCTGCGGATTTCACTTCTTAGCCAAAGCTTGAAAATAAGTTTATTTGAAATAGCAAAAAGTATCATCAGTGAAAAAACAAATAAAGTGCAAGAATGGAACTGTAAAAAACAGAAACCACTAATGAGGTGACGGAAGATATGCAGATACAAAAAAGAAACAGAATCTTTGGTGTGTAACGGAGCGGTAGAACACCGAACCGTTTCGGTATCTGGCTGCTGACCCAAAGAACTCGGTAGAACAAGCTCATCAAAAAGAAATTACTGGCGGCACCGAAACTCATATCTCGCTTAGAGGCACTCCATGCCTAACGGATCCTTCGGCGCATATCCCGATACGGATCGGCAAATGCGGCTTCCGCAGTAGCCGGAGGCCGTTGATCAGTGGCATTCGCGTATTCCTAATATGATACCAAGTAGTATAGCCCGGAAGAACTAGAAACAACCAGCAGACAGCAACCATCAACCCTGGCGTGTGAGAGGGTCAAAGTAGCGGACTGCAATAAATCTTTTTCCAATTTCTATCAATTACAATTTCTAAGCACGTTCCTCGGCCGGCCGGCAAAGGCCAACGGTTCAATGCACAGATGCCAATCGGGTCCGATACCAACCGCACTTGGATGCGTGGACTTCGCTGTTCCTCTGGCCGTTTGTTATGAAGCGGAGCACTTGACTTTCGTGAACCTCGTCCCGGTTGCCTCGTATATTCGCGGAAACGGGAGTATTTGAACTGTGCGTTACTTGAGCATCGTACCGTTTGTTGTATTCCTCCAGTTCTGGCGAGAAGCGGAAATTTCAACAACCTTCGTCGGAGGGGAAAGAAAAACAACCTAATAAAACACAACTTTCAGAGGAATATTCTCGGGATCGCCGGCGGAAGAGTTTGTTTGCTGCTGCTCACTGTTCCATGGAAGAACTCCACCAGATGCCTCATGTGGCCATATTAACCCGAGCAGATCCGGGATTAGAGACGTCGACCTCGTCAACTCATTTTACGGTGTCCCATTCACCATCCATTGTATGAAACAAAAATAATGCATCGCAGCACTCCCTGGTTTCGGAACAATTCACGAGGTTGCTGCGATGAAGGTCATGAACAGCGTAGCAGTAAACAGCTACGGTGGAGAGACCATAGTGCGTACACCATGAATGTGGTGCTGATCTAGAACTAGAAGACCGTTCAAAGAGATGGGCTAACATCGTTTTCCTAAATCAACAGACAGAACGCGCTGCTGCTTTCGAAGGGGTAATGAGGTCTAGTGGGTGTTGAGCCCTTCGGCCCCGGGGATTTGTAGATACGATGGCTTACCGCAACGAGCTGACTGACAGCTGGAGGTGAGAGCTAGAGCCCTAGCCCTAGGTGATTGGGTCAACAAACAACGTCGCTGCATCGCGGCGTGAAGGACTGTTCAGATAATGCTGCGACTTGAGAGTAGCTCCGGGAAATGCGTGGGTTGTGAGACATGGTCTTGCTCGCCCTCGTCATAGAATCATACACGATGTGATAAATCGTGGTCGTCATATGGTGCAACGATTTGTTGAATCACCTGCCGATAAGGTCGATCGGTTCGCGTAGGAGGGAAGCATACGAGAAGCATGGTAGTTGTTTCGTACACCACCTAAACGCCACACGCCCTTTTTGGTCGCGGCCGATAAATGCCAAATGCGGGAAATAACCTTGCATAGCAAACGAGAAGCCCACAACAGGCTGGTGTAAATATTAACGCACATAAAACTCATCGATTTCTTCGGAAGATTCCCCCGAGTTCGTGCGCGTTTTCTTTTTGCTTTGATGATGGAAACCGATTTGTGGATGTTTATTTTAACGAAAGCCATATTTCTTCCGCCCGCCGAAGGAAGATAGCTCACGGTCGTTTATCTTGTCTTCACGATGATGGCTCGGTTTCGGGGGAAAATTAAGTTATTTGGAGGGATTGATGTGCGTGTTTTGGGAGGGACACATCCTATGAAGCCGATATTTGGTCTCTTTGTGGGCTTGTCAGTTTATTTGAATGGAGTTTTATACGCTGAAGACTACCTTCATAAAGGAAATTGTTTGAAGGAGTGTATATGGAAACTACAATAAAACAAAGCAGGGTGAATATTGAGTTATAAAATTAAATGAATGCATAAATAAGAATGCCATTGTGCAAAAAACAAAGAAATCATAGTCCAAAAGGATTCTGCACAATGAAACCGTCTAGTAGATGCACGAATCTTCATCATCACCTTCTAGGTAAATTATAGTCCATTCTTCTTCCTGTTTAGACTTTCAAAAGCTGGGATCTTCCCAAATATATTTTCCAGGCACGGAAACCCCCAAAGTAGGTCAACATGAAGATAAACACTGCGGCTAAAAATTGTGCAATTCGTTCTCCCAATTGCTCAGCGTGGCGTATCATCAGATATAGCAAATGGGCTTCAGTGGCGTTCAGTGTGCCAGTCTATCATAAAGCGATTCTTGCAGCTGTAGTCAGCTACTACCTTGATGATACCATAAAACTATCCATCCCCTGGAGTCGCAGGTCAGTCCGAAAATTTCCACCCTAACCGGAACCGAAAGGCAGATTAAGTGATGCCACCCCGGTTACCCCACGACCTGCAAGTGTCCGGCAGTTCCTGCCAAAAACGCTGGAGCGCTCATCCCTTTCTTCACCGTTGGCTGATGATCGCCGGTCGTAAAACAATGGCACATAAAATGGTGAACGATACGAAATCGCCGGGCCGGGATGTAATGCGCGCGCGCAAAAACAGCAATCCGCCAGCGGCTTAATTCCGGTTCCATTTCTTCCCGCTTCCAAATTAACTGGTGGGCGCACCTTTCGTCGTGGCCATTGCTTGGGTGAAATGTGCCATTCTTTCTGGGTGCTTTTACCTGGTGGCATTTAGCTTCCGAGTCGCCAGAAACGCTGGCTTTGTTCTGCGACGTGAGGGAAGATGGCTTCTTTCCGGTAGAGAAAGGTCACGGATTGCTTAACGGATTTATCACTTTAACCGAAATTAAAGATGAGCATTAAAACCGCCATAAAGCTTTCTCCATAAACTGCGGGAGTGTTTGTTCTCTTGTAGGGTCAAAGTAAAATGTTAATTAATCTACAATCATGCCCGGTAACTGTTAGAGAGGTCCACTAAAAAGTAAAAAAAACACAAAATGATGTTTAATTATGTTGTAAATCCTAAGCGACGAAAAATAACACCTTCCCAAGGTGGAATCAGCCCTTCCTCAGTTGCTACCGGTTGTTCACAAAGCGACAAAATCGTTGACCATTCTTGGTCGTTCCACCATTGGGAGCCCACGCCACGTGAGTGGAGAACATAATTACACAGCGATCGATCAGTTTGATCGCACGAGATTATGGTTCATTTTAGTAACATTCAATATCGGCGGTACGTAGGTCCGTCACGTGTTTGGCACGCTGCTGCCCACTCGCGTGTACGCTCTCATGTTTCATCGTTTAAATTTACATCGGGTAACCACACACCCCTGGATGGACTTGTAACTACGGATCGATCCGCACGATCGATTGCCTTCGAACATAATCTACACTTTGCGGCCCACGTGGTGATGCCGGATGATGTTTCTGTCTTTCAGAATTGATCCACTTTTTTCGGTTTCCAACGAAGCCATGGAGTTGGACATTCGATTTGGGTGATTCCTCGAACTTCGATCGCGGCGGAGAGACGTGAGGCTTTGATCGGGAAAAGGTGACAGTTTAAACGTGGTTTGACAGCTTTATAGCGAGATACCGTCGACTCTTGCCTCGTGGGCACCCTCTTCTCTCACACTTCCTATGTGTTCGATGACATTTGGTCAACGATCTTTTTCCGATCGTTACCATCTAGAAAAAAAACCTCAATGGTTTCTATTTTTGTATCATTTCCATAGGGCCTATGTTAGACCCATCGCTCCTTTCGGGGAGTTTGCTTGTTGAGCCATCTAGCCTGTTTGTTTTCCCACTTCCGAACCCTCGCACACCGAACCAGGTGTGTGTTTCCGTGGGTTCCGTAGTTGGTGAACTTTGATGGCGTGCAAAAGCCGACATAAACCGTGTCGGACAGCTGCCTTCCGTTGGGTTGTGCAATAGGTCTTCCGACGGTTGGGGTTTTTTTTAATGCTTCGCGTTTCGTTCACACCGGAATGTGCCATAATAGTGCACCGAAATCCACAAAGTCATAATTTCCTCTCGACCATGGCAGTGAAGTTCACCTCCGCTCCTCGTCGCGTGGTGAAAGTCGTAAACGCGAGAACTCGCGCGCCATTCATTGTGAGCCGTTGTTGTTGCCTGCTGCATTTTTGGGCATTTATGAAAATTGGTTTACGACGCGGGTGAGCGGAGAGTTGATGGGTTAAGGACATCGTTTTAACTTGTGGTACTTAAATAGTTCTAACCCTATTCTTCTTCTTTTTCAATTTAAGATGTAAGAGTTAAGAGTTTTCAAATCTGATAACCAAACAAACTCTAGTTTTATAAATCTAGTTTTATGAACTCCCCAACTCCTAGAGATATAGACCTCAAGAGAAAATTGGTTTCAAACAGTTTAAACCATGACAGAAAAAAAAACTGTCGATCAATCGGGAAGTAATTGGGACATAATTATGCACTTTTTTACCTCTTTTTTTGCTCTGTACGCAGTTCCCCGTGAACGACGCGAATCGATTAACCTAAAAGAATACCCCGTCTATCGCTGGTCCCGCGATCATCCATGCATGGCTGAGCGGGAACTCACGCAACTTGAAACCCCGGAGCAACAACGTTTGCCGTCGACTCCACAAATTGCGTGTGTGGGTAGAGTCATCTCCTCCGAGGAACCTGGTACGTGAACCCTTTCCCGAGGTTCGATGGCGGTTCTGTTTAATGTCGATCAGAAGGAAACGCCAGCAGAAGGTGTTGTAGAGAAAAAAGTAGGAGGAAAAACACATTTTATTCATCCGCCCTCGACCGGAGCTCTGTGGGGAGGATCAAGTGAAGGGGGTAAATTTGCTCCGGTTTTTATTCGCGCGGTTCCGAAGTACAACACGCGAGTCACGGTGACGTTGAAGAGGAACCCCTTCGGCGAGGTGCTGAGCGGTGGATGATTTGCACTATGTCCTACATGGCGATGGTGCTCGTTCGGCTCGGCGGCAAATAAGGAGAGCTGCTTCGTTGCCTCGAAAAGTTCTTTTTGGAGGATCACCCATTACTGCAAGAAACCGAGTCGTCCAGGCCCAGTAGCTCATGTCGGCGATTGCTTTTATTTCAGACATACAACTCGTCGCCGTTCGACTACTGAATGTTTTGGCCTGAGCTTCCCGGTGTCTTTTCCCCCACCCCGCATTTGTTTCATTATGTCCAAGGGGTTTGCTTTTGCTTTCGGCACGCAATCCCCGCACTCCAGATTACGATTTCGCGACTCCGCCAAAACAAAAACCGGTCGGCTGGGAACGACGACGATGCTCTGCCTTGTGCGGGACAAGCTTAAGGAGCTCGTTTACTCGTGCCCTGCCGGCCACGCACATGCCGAGCACAAGTGGCTAATGGACGAGCCCAGCGCTCTTTCAAGGTCGTTGGAGCATAAAAATAGACGATGATAGTTGCAGAAAAATAAACCGGCAGCCACTAGGGGCGCAAGGGAGGTACGTCAGGTTTGGCCAATTCCCTCAATGATGGTCCCCGGGTGTCTTCCGATCTTTTCTTCTGCTTGATCATTTCCACACGGTGGGAATGTGATCGGAATAATTGGGATAGCGATCACCGATTCACTTCCTGTATTCTAGTGTGTAGTTTTGACAGCTTACAGATTCCCATACAAGAGAAGTGGCATGATTCGGTGCGGCTTTCCGCCGATTTGTGCCGTAGATAGGTGCTCGCGCAGTCATCAGCATAAATGGTGAACCGAGGAACCAGTGTGCTTTGGCGGCGATTTCATGAGCGAGCGATCAAGAAGATCGAGGCTTTTGATTGAGAGTACACATTTGAAAATGGCATGAATAATTTTATGCCGACGTCCAAAGGTTTCCGGAAGGGCAATTATTCGAAGTGATCAGTCACACCGGATTAATTAATTTTCAATACGCGGAAAAGTCGTACATACACAAAACTAAGTAACAAAAATGCGGTAATGTTGCTGGTCTTTTTTCTGATTATTTTTAATGCGGTTTCTGTTGGTGATAATCATGGAAGCATTGGCAATCTTGATGGGTTTGCCTTATCTGTATTTGAATTTCTACATCCACAACACCGTAACAGATAAGTTACGTAAATTGATTTTAATAGCAAAATAAATAATAAAATGCTATTGTGGAATTGAAATAAAATGAACAAAATAATATTGTCATTAAAAGAAAAAAAGTTTGGTATAATTTTCGATGTTTTAAAGGGTATTTTTCTCTCATCGCACCACATCAAACTATTTCATAAATGATTGCCTCATCGGAAGCGAAATTCCAGTTGCGCCACGCTCGTTCAACGGAAGATGCAAAGCAAAATCCACATGACTACGGTTCGTGAAAGATAATTAAAACATCATGCGGTTGCTGTGGAGATGTACAGCATACTTGTCTTTTTCCTAGCATGACGAAAAAAAATACCACGTTCGTTCGAACAACGCTCACAAGTAGGCGCAACCTACCCCGTCACGGCCTTCTTTGGAGGGTAGGATTTCGCTAACCGATACATTAATTTTGCCGATTTCGCTCGCAACATGATGGAGCGTGGAGCTAAAGGAAAGACAGAAGAGAAACGGTCACCGAAAGGAAAGAAGACAAAACGGAACGAGTTGGTGATCATATTTCATCAATCGCGTTACGAATGCACCACGAAAGATGCAGGAAGCAGCGGCAAGAGGCGAAGCGATAACGCGTGCGCGATGGAAAACACGAAATATCGATTTCACATACGGCCACCGGTGTTCGGGGAACTTCGCCGGCCACCGGAAGGATGCTCCGAAATAACGACGTTCAAAAAGCATAACTTTATTATTAGCGCATTGCTCGGCGGGGCGCACGAAACTGGGTGAGTATATTGGAGAGACACGAGTTACATCCACCAGTTGGAAGTTCGATGCATCCTCCGACGGTGGAAAACATACTGGCGCCCTCAGTAATTTCACTCCGTGGAGCACCAGGAAGGTCCATGAGAAAGTGACGGTTCCGTAGATCTCATCCCATTGGTCGTTCACTTGTTGCACCTCGCACGAACCCCACTTCCGGCGGACCTTTAATGAATTGATTTTCGTCTCAGCACGAACGGGTACAACTCTTTGACCCTTTACTAATGGAGTTTTAGGTTGGAAAATATTTCCCCAGCTCAGGTATCCCGGAAGATATTCAGATGTGGTTGTTCATCCCATCTCTTCGGTCCCGTAACGTGCTATCTCCGGTTTGAATCTGCCGGCGCGTGTGTCCCCCTCCGAAGAACCGGAATGGTCACCGAAAGGTGCTGAAAGCCTAACCATGTCCCGGTGTGGTCCACGACGAGTTCGAACCCAATTAAATCACCGCAGGGAAAATTATGCATTCCAGCAAAGCACAACAAAAAGCCCATAAACTATCACATCCTGTGGTCCTCCAGGGCTAAACTCCAGTGAAACATAATATCTTGGGAGAAGGTTTCCCAAGTTCCGAATGTCAATTCCGGTGACAAAGCGGTGAGATGGCCCGAAATGCGGACCCCGTGTGGTAGGTTCGGATGCAAAACGGGAGAAAAGCAAATTAAAAATACATATCAATTAATGATGTGATGTTTTAAGGTAAACGGAAATTTGTAGGAAGACAGTCCCCCATTCGGAGCAGGAACTCCGGACTTTGTAGTTTTTCGGTTGACCCTTCCGTAGTAGCATTGCGTTTGATATGGCACGTTCCACCGGGCCACGGAACTTCCGGTAAAACAAATGTAAATGGAGGCAACTTCCGTTTTAAAAACATTAGTGGACTTTGCATCTTTGATTGTGAGAGTTGGCTTCAGTGGTTCGCTATAATGTTGACGTAGTAATACCAGGTTTGAAGCAGACTCCGGTGATCTAATCAGCCATCACTTTATGGACACAATAAAATCACTCAAAGACAAAACGGTCCTCTGGAATGACTTCACTCCCCTGGTTGGTGACTTCAGAGCTTTAGAACCTGGCAATGAAACTCCACCAAACGGATCTTCGAACGCATTGCAAACTTCCTTACGATTTGATCTTAAACTGTTTTAAACAAGCATCTTTACGATCCGTTTCGCCGAAGCCATCTCCCCGAATTTGGACGCAGCAGATGCAGTTGACAAATTTGGGTTTTACGACACCAGGCGACACGACATTCGACGTGGGATTGATCTCAATCTCAGGTGGAAGTCTACGCTGGTTTGATGGAAATAAGGCAATGGGCAATGTCACTGTTTGTAGGATAAATTACTGTCCGGCAGAAATCTGCAGTGCAAGATGGCGCTCGGTGGATATGAGTGTTACAGAACTCATAAAGATAAGATCCGTGAGATGATTCCGTGGGTTGCTTCTTGTGTGCTAGACTTCCGAGTTTTACGTACCGTTCCTGGTAAACATGTGCCGTATATGGTATCGGACACAGTGGAAGATGTAGCTAGTCGTAGTTTCTGACATCTTTAGATCATATTTTATAAAAGTCAATATAGTTCTCCTACCCAAATATTCAAATAATTAACTTAGCCATAGCTTTCCCAGAAACTTCTTTTTCACTCTCGTTTGACCCTATAACACGATCCGATCAAGTCTAAAACGGAACACAAAAAGTGGGCCACAAAGTCCGTTTTCCCCCCTCACCATCTGCACGAAAAGCACCAGAAAACCATGTCCAACACCACAACGAGCATGGGAATGAGTTCATTTGTTTTAATAATAACGAAAAATTAGCTTCCCAACCCGAGCGGCCGGAACAGACCCAGGGGTTAGTTTCGGGGTGCAGGGGCAACACTGGAGTACATCGGAGTAACCTAGATGAGGTAAACTTGTTTGCGAGCAACACCTTAGCGGACGGTTTCTCGGGCAGCTCTTAGATAAACACCTTCCTGTACCTTCCTTGTGGGACTTCTGCCCCAGGATTACGGCAGAATAACTGTGCCTGGCAGTTGTCCAGTACTTTCGTTTAAAACTGGACCACCGCGAAACCCCACAGGAGGGTTCGGACGGCCGGGTGCTTTTCTGTGCGGGCCGACAGTTCCGGAACTTATTACTGTTTAGTTTCTTCTCTTTGCTTTCCGTTTCCGTTTCGATACCGTTGACCGGATCGGGAAGAAACGACGAAACGCGAAGCATTCTGGAAGTGGTGGAGAAGCGTTATTTGTCCCCGATCGGAATTAGTGGCCCTCTCATGTGATCACCGCGAAAGATTGTGCTGCACTAGGGGATACATAAAATAAATCATCCGACCGGGTGGAGGAACCGTATCGGTCGACGATCGTGTCTCGGAAATAGCCTTGGAACGATTAATCAAGATTCAAGCCGGGGAACACTAATTCGAGCAAAATCTGGATCTCACTCCGTGGCCCAGTTGGTGACGGTTGGTGACAACTTGCATTCATTCAACTCGACCGAGCGTGGTTTTCTTTTTTAGACCTACATCTGATTACGAAGCCCTCGGCGGGTATCATAACACAACGCCGGTCCACAAGCTGGCTGAAGTTGGCCTTCGACAATCAACAGCTTGGTCCTAGGATTCTTGAGTGCCATTCCTAAAACCTGCCGTCACCGCTAATTGTGCGGCAGGTTGTAAAGAGTCCATCGACAACAAACAAGAAGGCAGAAAAACATGCCCGCCGACGACCACACGAAGACGCTGTCGGTATTCGACACAGAGGTATGATTAATTAGACCTTCCGGTGGAATCGGAACAATCCGGTCGCTCGGCGTGCAATCCGAGGTCGGAACGGATTGAGCAATCGCTCACCGGCGAGAAAGGGCACCGAGTGTGTACACACAGGTGGCTTCCCTCTGTTCTTACCCGGACACTCGGACACACTCGGTGGTGTAGTAGTAGCACTGGTTCTGAGGATCAACATGACGTACGACTTGTACCGCCGCTTATGGCAGCATAATCGTTCGCGTTTCACATTTGCCTACGTCCATTTAAGGGTTGTCTTTTGTGGACCGGCAGAGACCAGATTTGAAGCCTTAGACTCCAGCCAGCAGGTCAGTTCCGAGCGCGGAACGAAGTCACGAAACGCGAAAGGGCAATAAATTCCGTACCGCGAAACCTGTCTGTCGTCGGCGTAAAAGAATTGTTTTGTAAAATTATGAGCCGACGCCACGCTGCCACGGATGGCAACCCATGGGGAAAAAACGGCTCGCGAGACAGGTCACGCATGCACTTACCTGGAGAGGAAAGTCAGAACGGGGAAAGACAAGTAAGACGTAGGCAAGTGGAAACGACGAAAACCTTCTCGAAATGAATTAACATTTTTAATTTATCTCTCCCCAAAATTAACAGGGGAAGCAAACGGTCTTCCTTCCCGTCCCCGAATACCGTTGCGTCATGCGTACGGGATGATCTCTCACCTCTCGCCGTCTCATAATTACTCGGATCACGTGTTGCCCTACGGAAACGGGGTAACTTTTCATAGCAAGACGGTTGGGGGGAGGCCAAGGTCTTGATCGTTGTCTTTGATCAGTTCCGACTTAAGTCCGGGCGTAACAACGAACGATCGAGACGGACGCCTCAACAGTCAACCGGTCTCAAACAAGGTGAATATCGGCGTGGTCGAGAACTTGACCGACGTGCGGGAAAGTGAGGCCGATGTGGGCGTGAAACTAATCACTTTTCCCTCTTTCTCGGGGGGAAAGATTTTCCGTTTCAAACGAGCTCGATCGCCACCACAACCCGTTCGTTCGAAGCCATTGTTCTAGGCTGTTGGAGTTAGAGCCCTTAGGAGTGGAGCTCGGCGGGTGGCTCATCATAATAATGTTTACAATCATATAATGCAATCAACGCCCTCTCCCCCAAAAGAGGTGGGGGAGTTGTGTTGAAAGCAAGCGACGCAGCGAAATGAAATGAAAACACGAAGCGGAACCGATTGGAAGGCGGCATTCCGGTGGGAACCATCCATACGGTGCTGCCACCGGAAGGCGGGAAAAACTCTACCCCGGAAAGTGGACACAATTAAAAGTGCTACATCATTTGTCTTACTTCAACACTTACAACCACCATCAGCTGACCGCTTCCGAGCCGAGAGGTCAGGGAAGATGATTACTGGCTTTGGCTCGTCGTGTTACCTCGACTGTTGCCTCGATGTTATGATGTCGTCAACATTCGTTAGTGCCGGCTGTGACAACCTCCTTTTTAAGATCAATCTGAAGATCTTGTCTTTGGCTTGAACTACATTTTTGACCAACATTTTCATTCCCCAAGTTTTTGCTGTTGTGACAGACACAGCTTCTTCATGTAGGGGGAACTGTTTTGGAAGTGAGTCATTTTGTGTCTCTTGACGAACGGTCTCTCGCTAGTCTTAGGACATTCCAAAAGTATGACATTGTATTCTTGGAAAAGGGAAAGAATAATTTTGCCCTCTCGAGGAGGTAGAAGCCAATCAGAATTTCCTCACACGAACTGCTGTACACTATCACTTCATTTGGATGGATGGTAAACAAACTCCGGAGGGCACTGACTGACTCACCTGTTTGGATTTCCGGTCACGTTCCGGGGCGGTTTCCGTCTTGGACTGTTGCAACTGCTGCTCCCGCCGATTGCAGCTGCTGAGCTGCGTCAGCTTCTGTATCGTCGACTGCTTGCTTACGTTCCCACCGATGGTACTGACGCCAACGCCGGTGCCGATGCCCTTAACCGCTGTCGACGGGGTGCCGGTAACTTCCTCGGTGCCATTTTTGGGTGTGCCCGTTGCCGGTGATTTACCGTTGCTTGTCTTCCGTGGGCTGCTACTACTACTGTCGGTGGTGGTGCCGCCGACCTTCTCCCCAGACCCACCGACGAGCCCATGCTGATGCATCATACGATTGATGCGCCCGAACAGACCGATCGATTCCCGTTTCGTCGGTTTGTCGTTCGCTTGGGAGTTCGTGGCGGCGGCGCCTTTTTTCACCGGCATCAGGTTAATCTTGATGTTCTTCAGCGGCGAGTGGCTACGGGGACGTATCTTGCGGCCGTCGGAAACCTTCTTCACCACCGCCACCGGTGTGCTCGGTGTCGGGCTACCCCGATCCCCGCCCTTCGACGGACGCAGCCGGCTGAGGTTCATGTTTTCCACGCGCTCGCGCAAACTGACCCGTCCGCCGATGGAAAAGTTCGGCTTCAGCACTCCACCACCGTCCGGTTGTTTCGTCGGCTTCGAGGGCGTCGTCGCCGGTTCCGGTTCGGGCGGCTTCTTTGGTGTGTCCGGGGAGTTTCGTTGCACGTCCAGCTTCTGCAGCGCGCCGTTGAAGTCGATGCTGCGGTACCAGGTTTTCGTACGCTCCTTGCGCGGACTTGGGCAGTGATCGGCCCGACGTAGGTTTACTTTGCCCGCCGTGACCGGTTCAGTGACCAGCATCGTTTCGCTAATGTACGGCAAGCTAACCGGACCATCGTCTTCACCCGGGAGATCCTCTTCGTGTGGCAGTGCGTGGTCAGCTTCATCCTCGTCCCCGTCGTACGGTGATCCAACGCGACCATTTCCCTCATCCTCTTCGCTAAACCGAGGCACCGAGTGATGGTTTCGATGTGGCGTTCGTTCGCTAACCAGTGGCGAGGGCACGTAGAATGTCGGCTTCGTAGGGGTAGCCTGCGCCGGTCCTCCCGGGGCCGGAAGCTGGAACACCTCCTGCACCGAAAGCGCTCGCCGCTTACGCAAACCGGCGTGTATCCGGTTGAACTTGCTGCGCAACAACTGTTGCACCTCGTGTATCGATGACTTTTGCCCGGGAAGACGCATCGAGGCCGACTTGAACGTCTTCAAGCTAGGTAGCTTGATCTCCTTTGCCACCTTGACACCCGGTGGGGTGCCATCGGTAGCGCACGGTGGTTGTGGATGACCCCCATTGCCCACCGCCGTCGGAACCGCCGTCGGTTTCACCTTCACCTCCGCCAGCTCGTCGTAGTATTGGAGTTTTTCGGTGCGGAAAATTCGAGGCGGTGGCAGCTGCTCGCACATACTCTCGTACCGATGGACGCTGTACTCCCAGTCGATGCTGTGCGCACTACGTCGCTGCGGTGGATTGACGTGGATCCGATGGGCGTACGTTTGGTGTGCACCTAGGCGCCACAGTTTGACATCGCTCGGTTCGTGTGGCGTGTAGTGCTGCCAGTAATCCGGAGGTAACGGAGCTAACGGTGGCGGTGCCCCGATGGTGGAGGAGGAAGACGCTGACGCTGAGGAGGAGCTGGAGTGACGGAGCTCCCAGTTTTTCGGATCGTACCCTGGTGCGGGTGAGTCCTGCAGGAGATGACTCCCGGGCAGCGGGTAGTCCACGAGCGGATGGTGATGCAGCGGATGATGGTGATGCTGATGGTGGAGGTGCGGATGATGCGGATGAAGATGACGATGGGCCGGATGCTGATGACGATGGTGGTGGTGGTGGTGTTGATGGTGTTGGCTGTGGTGATGGCCGTGCTGCAGCGGATGATGATGGTGGTGCAGTTTCGTCGACGGTTGTGACGGATTGTTGTTGTTTCCGGGATGGCCCGCCGGGGGAAGGTGTACGTGAGTGGCACGCGGTTGCACCGGTGAGCCGGTGGCCGTGCTGATGATCTGATAGTGACCCGGATGCTCGGCCAAGATGAAGTTAGTGTCCGAATCGAGCGACGCCGGGCCAGAGACTGACTTGAACGAGGCGCAGCGACGCCGTAGCTTGCTCCACTTCTGCAAGATGCCCGCGGAATCTGTAAAGACAAACGGCGATGAAAGAGAGTTATTATTGAAATTAATTGAAGCTGGACAACCCACCCGCCGGGTCCCAAACCCCAACGCACCAAACACAAACTACTGTTCCCCGCCGACTGTCCCGCCGTGTCTTGTCTTTCTCTCTTACTCGTTCAACAGTTTATTTATCGAAAACACTTCGCGTCTGTCCTGCACCAGAAAACGATCGGACATTAAACCGACAAGCCAGATCTACCGTCGGTACGCGGCCATGCCCCTTCGGCGTCGCGAATGAGACTGATTTTATGTGCTTCAATTCATGAGAACCTTTAACTTCTCGGGCGGGCGCAAATCGAATCGAAAGCGAAAACAACGGAACCCATACATAAAACGAGCTCTGGGGAATTATGCATCTCGGGGGGGAATCTTTCGTTCGGTGCAAGTGCATCGTCGGGTGGTGCCGTGTGGTTGTGCGTCTTCTCTTGGCTGCCGATTCAAAAGGGCGATGAAACGATAAATGATTTGTTGCTTTATTAGCCGCGATCCCTAACGCTGAATAATGGATACGCTAGTCGTCGCATTTGTCGTTGTATGAGGGCGAAGCAAACGGCTGAACTAACGTAGCTAACTATTTAATTAGATTCACTTCATTAAACAAATACGACTCCAGCACTTGGTACTTGGTTGGGCCGAAGGTGGAAGGTGGAAGGGCTCGTCGGAGCAGTAGCGCACAAGGCCTCCCTGTGGAAATGGGCATTCCAGGAGATACTGTCGCAATGGTCGTCAGCGGTATGGCATGCAACAAAGGTTGCAATGCGTTGGTGGACAGTTTTTTTACTCCACCGAAAATGGTCGGTAGCATTCGCTGTAGAATGATGTGGAGTACCTTCCTAGCTGACGGGAAACCCTTCTAAAACACTTGTGCAAGATTACATGCAACCCTTCAAGGTACACTTTTATTTAAAGTCTAAACCTCCTATCCTAAGTTTAATCATTCTTTATCAATCTTTATTCGAATTTAATGAAATTTGTTTATTTTCCATTTGACATTTGTTTATATCTAGTAGTCTATGGAGCGTGTCAGGTGACAGCGTTGACAGCACACCAAAATGATGTGATCGGATGCAAACTGATACGGAGTCATTACATCTATGCGTGTATCCGGACGTTAGAGTGTTAATAAAAAGTGAATTCTGTTTTAGTTTGGCAACATTGCATGAAGGGTTAAATATCTACGGAACCCTAGAGATACTCATGGGCCGCAGAAGGTGGTTTTAATTGACGATTTTTTTGTTGTTGCTTGAGCGTAAGCCCAGCATTAGCAGGTGCCTTGACGATGTTCCTACGCAGCCTCTGACACACGCCTTCAGCGCGGCGAGTTCGGTAATCAATAACTCCGCTGCCGATGCATATGCCAAGGAGGGATCGAGAGAGATCGTACATCCTGCAAAGGGTGTAATTTTGCAACTGAAATCCCCGCCAAAGATGTCGGTTTACATTTCACAAATATACGTTCCAACAACGGAGAGGTGCCGCTTGTGATGATAGCCTCTTCGGATGACTCGAGAGCATCAGGCGTGTACGGAATCGCCACACCTAGTCCTCCCAGAGCCGATGCCAACTACGGTCATTTTGAGCGATTGTTTCCCACACATCCCACACCCCAAACGACAAAGAAGCGTAGCAGTATCGAGCAACAACTTGAGCATGGGGCACGTTTCCAACTCCGATTCCACCTTGGCGCAAACGCGAGCCCAACCACCGCCACCGCCGAGGAGGAGGTGTATGATTAGTCACATTAATTACCATCACAAAGTGAAACCCAGCACGGGCAAAAACCTTTTTTTGAAAAATAAACATCAAAGAGCAACGGGAGGCTTGCTTGCTTTTGTGCCATTCCGATGTAGAACAGAAACACCTCGTCTTCTCACCGGTGACCTCGCGAGGCACGCACCGGGGTGAGGACTTGTTGTAGGGAGATAAACCACCTTGGAGGGGGGGGAGCAAAAAAAAACCTCAGATCGTGCCAGAACACCATCGTAGACACGTTGTCTACGTTCGCGGCCCATTATGGGCAGACTGACATTGAGCTCGAGAGCACACGCCCCGGACTCCGAAGGAAGCCCACTTCTTCTCCAGCAGCCGAAGATCCAAACTTGGAAGGGCCTACGGTGAAGAATGCACTTTTGCGTCTCCTGCGTGTGTGCCATCCCGGCTGATCTCGGATGCTCGCGAGAGTGGTCGCGGGCAACAATGGACAACAATGGGCAAATAAATAAGCAAACAAACAAACGTACACATTAATGCACACGTACAGCGGGCGGAAAGCCACCGACAATTCACAAATCAATCAGAATGTGTGCATTTGTGTTGCGGGATTGCAGGGGTTTTCTTTTGTGGCCCGATGATCGTCTCCCCCTTTTCGTCGTCTTCGAGTAATCTGGCGACGGAACGCGAGGTTCGTGCAATTTGCATAAAATTACCAATGATCACTGGCACGACGCGAGGTTAATGGTGCCGCAGTCGAGTACCCTCTCATCGAGTGCAGCAAACCAACGGGACGGTGTCTCGGCAGTTGCAAGAAGCGATCCTCAGGCGGAATGATATTGGTCCCTAAAGGCGTCAAGCGTTTCGTTTCCGATAAAAACCGCATCGTCAGCGCGAAGTGTAGCACAAGAGGCTCATAAATGTGTATTATTTTTGCCACAACACAGCACCGACCGCCAACAATTGGCACGATGATTTGCAAGTGCAACGTGAGCATTTCTTGCGGATGGGGATCCTCAGACCATGGACAACTTTAAGTAGATAATTTGGCGTGTGTTTGATTGAGTAAATTTTGAGTCCATCTTTAATTCTGAGTGCATTTGAATCCGGTTTGATGCTGAAGAACGTTGGATATTGGGGATTATTTTAAAACTGACATTGATTGGGGACTTAATGCATAACTTGAAGGGATTTTATGCCCATGGCCCAGGTGTACAAGTCATGAGTTCAAATCTTGAATCTGGTATCTCCCGGCATAATGAACGGCTGGCTGAACACCGATCTACAATAGTTCTACTAACGGATTTCGTGGCATTTATAAGAGGATGTTCCATACTATTACAACTAATTCATCCACGCTGAGAAATAAAGCTCACCAATCCTCTCTTAGTACGATTTCTTTCGCATCATTTAAAGCCGTTCGACCGGCCACAAAATCTTTTTGGGTACAAACCCCATTACGAGCTGTGAGTTACAATGAACTTGTCACTGGCCAGAATAATAGCTGTCATCTGAAACTATACCGATTTTCGCACAGCTTAGTAGGCCTCGACCTCTGATGACTAAACACCGTGGTGGGCGCGCGATAAAAATCTAGCATAATGTTATTCCGGCACCTTTCTGTTGCCACCTTTTGACAAACCGACCGTCAAACCGGCCGGGAATGAATACAACCCGAACAATAGGCACGGCGCGTAGGAACGTCATAAAATGGTGCCTTCCATCTTCCGAAAAACCCTCTTCCTGCATTTTGAGTCGACAATGTTCTGACTGTGTTTGTGTCTGACTCATCCACGTCGCATTCTGTTAATGACCCAAAGTGGGACGGTTTTAATTTCGCGATCCTCACTTCCAGGTGTCGGCTACAGTACCGGTATCGTTTCGGTACCAGCTGTTCTACACCGGTAAGTAAGTGCCAAAAGTGGAACCGAGGGACGGCGCCATAGTTCAACCATGAACCGGACGGGACCAAACAGCTGACACCGTCCGCAGACGGAGTTCTGGTAATCTACTATCCAGACTAAAAAGACCGAAACCGGTCTCTTCTGTCTTGTGGTGAAGTTCATCTCTCTTCACACAATGGAACCTTTCTTTCAAGTTCGTTAGTTTCTCGCCAACGTCCTAGTTTTTGATGCGTCCGTTTTCGGGTGTCTCTTTATCGTCTCTTATTTGATTTTACTTTAATTTAGCAAACATCGCGACAAAAAAAACCCCAATAAAAAATTGCATACTCTTCCCGAACGCTACAAACGGTCACAATTAAGCGTTAAGTTACCAATTACCTTCCCACCCGGGGGACAACGGGTCGCCGTACGGTCGGAACTGTATCTTATTAGCCTAAATTCGAGGCCAGCTTCCCGTGTCTTTCGTACTTTCGATCGCTGCTTACTGAATGATGGGCAGAATCCGGGTCACAGAATTTCCCTCGAGTACCCGACCGAGGCGGAAGCATCCGCGTCAGAAATTGGGGTTCGCTTTCGGGTAACGAAACCGAACGCGTCATAACCGCCAGATCCGGAGGAAGATGAGTGGTACAGCTCCGGGGCGTGCTGTTGGTGGTGGTGTAATGTTGAAACAACAAAACAGCTGGCAAGGATCGCAGGATGCGGGATGGGATATGGATGCGTATCGAACGCCAGCGAACACGCAAGCGCATCCGTAATCCCTTAGGAAGAGCCCTTTGCCTGTTTTCAACCCCGCGAGCTAATACTGCTTATTTTTATTCCTTTCCACTCCGTCCGTGACCTTCAATTGTGACGGGAAGCTTAGGGAGGGAACGATCCGCTTCCGCTAAATCGGGAACCCCGTAAATGGTCGCTAAAGTCGCAGACAAACAACAAACTCGTAGCTGCAGCTGTCCACCAACCAGTCCATCCCTGCGATATAGCGATGTTGTCGATTCTCTGTTTGATTGTATTTCACTTACGGCGAGCTCTGCACTTTGGGAGATCGGAAATTAAACGCGACGAACAACAAGCCCTCAAATCGGAGCGGTTACAGTTAACGCCAAAAAGGACTATCAGCCTTATTTCCCCGACGCTCACAAATACAACAAGGGGAACTAAGGACATTTGCAATTAAATTTTTATTTTCGTTACACACCCTGTTGCAATTGCACTTTGTTGACGAAGTTGTTCGGGCGACTTTCCGCTTCGGATAAGCGGCGATTCCAAATCGTGTCTCCCTCCATATCAATCGCAATTGCCTCCAGCGTCGTTGCATTGGAAATGGTGAGGAGGTTTTTGGCTCTAGAACAATTAGTTTCAACGTTTGCCAAAAAAAGGCCCTTTTGCGAAGAATCGGAAGGAAGGAAGGGTCATTTTATTGTTGTGGAAAACCTAAGCCACAGGAAAAACAGAGTAATGCGAAAGACTTACACCGACGACGACAGTTGTGCCGGGGTTTGGGGAGTACAGTATCTGATTAAAATTTATTACGTTTAACCACCCAGTTTCGGATCGATTGTTGCAAACAAACTTGTTGCGGTTTGTGGTCGATTTGGTGTGGGATGTGCACTTATTGCCGGTGGGAATTGGCACGAAGGGAGCGATCACGTTTGCAATAACCTGTGTTTTGGTTACGGTCTGTTGGTTAGCCCCCTTTCGAATGAGTACTAACGTTTGATGGCTTCAGGATGGTCTCTTTTTGTCATTCTAATTAGATATGTTTTGAGAATCTGTTCGCAGCCTATAACCATTTAGATTACAGACAATCAATCAAAGCAGACGGCTTAAAACATGATAAACTAAACGTTTAAAATGCTAAGTGGCTTTGATATTTGATTTGAGTTAAGGGAACAACAACGACGAAATTAACAAGCGAACAGCAGCAGCAGCAGCGCTTTAAAAGGTGGCGTTTCACCGCAATCAAATCCAATTAACCAAGTCGTTCGTTGAAAACATTAAATTTTATGGTTTTCATATCGCGCCAGCCGATTCTTGGGCAATGCTTAATCAAGAAACAAATAATTTTTAAATGTCAGCTAACAATCCTTGCGTGTGGAGGGTCCGTATATCTTCGGCCGAGGTACCAAAAATCCAAACACTCCGAGAAGCTACATTGAAAACGCAAACAGGTTCCCGCTTGTTGAGCCCTCCGCGGCGCATCGACAGTAAAAGTGTTTGCGAGGGACAAACAAAGCCATGCACAGTGTCCTGGGAGAAGAAAACCAACCCCTTCGTCCATATATCTCGGTGGTAGGCATCCCGAGGTAGGCCGCAAATTAGCAAACATTGTAACCATCGATCGTTGTCAACGACAGACGACACTTTTAACCTTGACATTTGGCTACCGAAACACCGCGGCTTCTAAACGTGTGGCCACTCAAAACTCTGTCAAAAATTTAATGACCAAAGAATGCGGACTAAAAGAAAGACTGCAAGAACGAAATGCCAGTGAACATCCAAGAAACACTTCACCACCCCAGAGCCATTGGGGCTACGATGATAGTGGAAACCTGATTGTGGAATGATCGTTTTTCGTTTATCAGACCCACGAATCGTGGAGAAAACAAAGCCGTCCGCTGGTTACCGTCGATGCCTATCAAAGGATTACCTCACTCTGACCAGAGGAACCAGATGGTCTCCAAAAGGTCGTTTGGAAGAAACGAAATCCCACGAGAAAGCACACTAATCACACCTTTAAACTATCACGTTTGCTGGCTAACCGGCAATTGATGGGACAGAGAACGCTGCTTTTCGCACGCTGCCTTCAGAGGCGAGAACTCTCAGCTCAATGGGGGGTTCCTGCAGATCGAAATCGCCGGATCAAGCACCACGTTTTTCGCCCGCAAGACAAACTGAATCGGGAATCGGGTCGGGGTTGCCTAAAGATCTTCCGCCTAGGTTCTCCTACGCCTACGCCAAGGGATCAACCTTCGGTGATCGCCCGGTTATTGCGGCCCCTCTCGACCGAACAGTGGACCACATGCTGCGAGAGCGTGTCGTCGTGTGTTGACGCTAAAGCCGATGGAACCAAATCAAACGCGATCGAACTGCGAAACGTCTACCCAGATCTTTCACCTGAGGCATCATCGTGGCAGACCCGAAGAAAGACGGCGAAGATCGCTGGCCCAACTGCAGCGGCAAGGCAAGCTCATGAATATGTATCAGGAGAGTGGAAGAAACAGGGTTTTGCGTCGTTGGAACCTACTTCTCGACGAAACGTTAGATGATGCCATAGGGGCTTATAGGTTGGTCGTTTTTTTTGGTCCGCGGGATCAACCAACCAAAGAGCGCTCTTTCGGCCGATTGATCGCTCGCTCGCGGTGTCGCCACTAATCATCGGATGGACACACTACTGACCATCATTGCCCGTTGACGGCAAGGTATTACGCAAATCGAATTTGGAATTAGCTAGCACAAGGCTAGGCGCACAGAAGCGCTCCGAGGGTGCTGCTGCTTGGAGTCGTCTTCGTTTGGCGCAGAATTCTATCGCCTATAATCGATGTAGCCTCAGGATGTAGCCCAACAGAACCTTGGTAGCAATGAGGTATCATTTGGTCCGGTCAAATTGAACGCCACTGGTTTTTTGTCCAGCCAACAGTCGTCGATTGACTATTCGCAAGGAATGCACTGGAGACCGAGGCCTTTTTTGCCAATTTTACGTAAAATTCGATCACTGGGTCGTCCGCGATACTCGAGGAACCTCAACCGCAGGTAATGATCGGCTACGGCTTGACAACTCCGGACTCCGTTTATTATCGCGACCGATCGGGAAAATTTTGTGCGAATTTTTGCGAACGTCTCGCTTTACGACACATTCCCCTTGACAGCTCGAAATAACCACAAAGTGACTCCAGTTGCGTTCCAACGTACGACGCCGAAGGGCCGATCAACCATTAATTGTAATGCAATCAATCTTATTAATGTTATTGCCGCCGAAAGCGACCCTCGGCCGGTCGGGGTTGGTTTTCTGTGATCCTTGAAGTGGTGGCGGTTGTTTTTTGTTTTGCCTCTTGGCTCTTTTGCGTTGTTTTAAATGTTCGTGGACCGGGGCCGCTTATGACAAACCGGCGTAATTTGATCGCCGCCCATCTTAAGGACTGCGGGGGGCCCTGACTGTTGTTTTCTGTTTTGCTTCTTCAACGGATAGCTAGTTTCGCCAGGAACTGGACCGTGCCTGACGTGTCTGGTAAGCGATGGCAAGCGACTTTTGCAGTTGAGCTCAACTGTCTTGGAGTCGATGAGCGATTGGTGACAGCATCGCAAGTTACAACCGCAGTGTTATGTTAGAGATATAAACAACTCGAGGCACCAAAGGGAACAGTTTTCATGAACCGTTAAGGGTGGGTATTTGATGGATATTTTCCGCATAACAAGAGTATAGAAGGAACATTTAATTGAGGAACCAAGTCAAATGAAAATAATGTCAAGGCTTCCACCAACGAGTGCAGGGGTTTATGTTCCAATGCTTGCCCAATGTATCATTCGTATAAACATGACGCTTCTGGCTGGCATTGGCACTACTTGGTTGGTAGCCAAAATAAACACGAAACCAACAGGATAGCGCACAGACGACTCTGTCTACAAGCACAAACAAGTTGCGCGATCCACATGCTACCTTCATGGCCACAGTCGGTATGTTACAAGACCTCTACCTATCCGTGGTGTTGTAGAGGGTGTGGCGGGAAAATTCACAACAAAAAAACCGTTTTCTTTTTCCCTGGATAAAAAGACAGGTCAGACATAATGACAGCAAAAAAATGGAAGATATACGATACAGAAAAACCACACGCAAAACAACGCACAATTGAGATGAACGCCAACGTTCCAACCCCAAACGAGAAAGGAAAGGAAACAGCGAACGAAGGGCAGTTCGTTGCGCATAACATAAACAATCGATCGGTAATTTCGGTGGACCACAGTGATCACAGGGCAGCCAGTGGGACGTTGCACCAGCGAGGAGGGGACGATGTACGATGGTCGCACCGTATGGTAATTTCAACAAAAAACGACCATTCCTGCCCTGCTTTCGAACGACCGAAGTAATGAGGAATTACCACAGGCCACAACATTCCATTCGTCCGCATTTGCTCAACTCCCGTCGATTGTGAGGTTATCTTGCGAAATCGTATCACTCGAGTCGGGAGGAGATCCTGCTGGTCAAGTTAATTCGATACGTGATTCGGTTTGATGCCGTGTATTATACGGCAAAATGGAGGTTTTTCCCGATACTCACACTTTTTCGCATTCCCGCACAAGAGAAGAATGCCAATCGATGCGATTTTGAGGCCAGTATTGGAATGGTGACATAAGATTTAAATGAGGCGAATGCATTGTAAACGAGATCGATGACATTGGAGTTAATTTTACAAACATGTTGGAATATGTGATTTTCCTACAAATTATCCAACTTTGGAATGTCAAAAGTGGAAACGAAAAAGATTCCAAAAACCTTGCAAAGTGTTCAATTATCAAAATAAAGGATCAATTCTCTTAACGGCAACTTAACCCAATGGAAGAGAGCACCGTCACTGAAGGTACACTGTACCGACTGAAGGATGATCAACAGCATAGGATCGAGAAAAAAACCCGAACAATCACATTTTCCACTCGAACCACGTGCACTTTACCTAACTCGGCTTCCTATTCACACGACCTTCACGGCGTATTGTTATTTTACTCAACAATTTATCTCTCAACCATCACCCTCTCATTTTTTAAAAGGCAAGACTAGACCCTTTTTATTTCATATGTTTTCTGTTGTTATGTTTTACTTGTGTTTTCCGTTGTCTCAGCCGCACAAGAGTCTTAACATCATTTTAGTTTCTTTTTTTTCTTACATTTTTATATACTTGTTTATGTTTATAGCACCCACCCTAAGTAGGTTTCTGTAAGCAGGTGGCGTTACTCACTGCTTTACGAACGGGAGCAAAAAGTGCCCTCGTGCCTCTTCAGAGCACTCGCCGGGTGTTAAAATAAAAGACCTCCATTACGTACCCTGCGGGACTTTTCTTCGGCTTTTTCGACGGCAGTTTTTCACCCTGTTCACCACTGCACCGAGGGCACTTCTCGAGAGCTCCAACACTTTCGTTATGACGGGCGATGGTAGCACAACCTGAACGCGGACGCAGAGTACACAACGCTCCTAACCCACTGACCTCTGGCGAATGACTCCAAAATATGACATCTCCGATTGACCGACTGACCGACCGACCGACCGGTGTCGCTAACTAAGACTCCCCCTGCAGATGATACGGCACAGGTACACGCAATGCCATCCGCCAAAACGGATTTACACACACCCCCCAATTACAGCTGACACTGACCGACACCGGTCCGGTCGCATCGAACCGCTCACAGTTTCCTATCACCCACTCGCCCGCCAAGACGACAGAAGAAGACCGATGGGAAGGTATTAAAGAAAAGCCTCCGGCCTTCCTTTATATTGCCCACGCCGTGCGGCGTCTAGGCGCTTGGTTGCGCTATAATTTCCGGTTGCAAGACATTGCATCGTTTTGCGCGAGCCTAAAATCACCCAGCAGAAGCCGTCGACGCCGCGAAAAGATACTGAAACTCATCTTCACAGCAGGTGAGCAGCAGTTGAGCTTTTATTTTCGTACATCGTTTCTTACGTAACTCCCTCCCCCCCGCGAAACGATATCCGACCGCGGACCCCAAAATGTATAAACATTTCACCGCTTCTAATAGCCCGATCGTTCGTTCGCGCTATAAGATGGTGATGCTCAGATTGGCGTGGAGTTTGGGGCCCCGATCTTGCCAACGCATCATGACGTGTGTCAGTGATTGCAGTGTTCCGGTTCGATGGGAATTAAGTAGTCCCGTGCGCTTTTCTACCCCGACCGCAAGCAGGACTCGCCGATCTGTGAACGTCCACCGTCGCATCGGTTATGGATCTGTTTCAGGTGCACGCCAAAAACAGACCCAACTGACCCTGATGTTTTATACTCACTACTGGCCTCGGTGGCTCTAAGCGATGGCAAACTATTACGACATACCGACACAGTACGATCTCTTGTTACGGGCAGCCGGAGGAGAGTTCAGGAGATGGTCAAACATCCGGTCATGTAAAGTGCTTGTTAGGCTACACTCGTCGGGCAAGCTGATTAATTATGCCATAACCAGTGTGGTCATACACAGCGTGCCGGTGGAATGCAATTAAAGTGATGTTATGCGCACCAGCGAGCACATCTGGGAGCAATATGGTCTAAAGACTCTGACGATGGAAGTCTTTTGATCGTTGCCTTCAAAACAGGTAGACCAATGTTAACAAGAGCAGGTGCAATAAAACTCAATTAAGGTAGCCAAGCATCAGTGAATTTGGTCTAACTTTGACACAGAACATCGGTGGTAAAATAGTCTCTTTTATAGTCTTGCACCATGTTTGGTATTGACATGCATATCTCACGGTGTAATGAGAAGGATTGTGTCTTAAGTGAGACATCTCGACACTTTCAAGAGCACACAAACACATTGGATCAAACAAGTCCCAGGCGTAAGGAGCTTTGATTCGACCATCTTCGGAAAAGGGTGCATTAATTGAATCATGAATATCGATCAAAGATACCTGAGAGTACCGCTCTCTTCAGGATCGGTCTACTTTGATCTCGACCGAAACCGATGCCGAATCGCTACTGCAACTAAATCGGCTGCATGGTCTCTCATCTACACGGAACTACTATCCCTATCCCGTACTCGATCAACTCCCGATCGCTTGAATGATGGGTTTTTTCGGGTGCAATCCCAAAACCACCGCTTAAGATGCAGGAAAGAAGAAAGACTCCGAAGACGCAATCAAGGACCAATAATTAATTCTATTATCCTTTTGTGGCGAGAAAATGGAGGAAAAGGGAACGCCTAGCACCGGGTACCACCGTGGGATCAGGCAAAGAGACCCGGATGCAAGCCGAAGAACCCGCAGGACAAAGCGACAAACGCGTCTTTACGGGGCCGATTAGATTACGGTGATTGTGGTCCCCGGTGATCTAGGGCTCTATTTCTCTGTTCTGTTCCGTTTTCGATGGCCGTTCGCCACGTAACCATTATTTTGGGTATACCAATTGGGTTCCTGGGACGCAAGAACGGTCCCCGTCGTTCACCTGAGCCATCAACATCGAATTAAAGGAACCTGATCGTAGGGCAGCATAAAATAAAATCTGGAAGTACCACACAAAATGGGAACTTGATGTTCGTGTTTGTTGAGTCTAGCGACGTGTCGGAGGGCTTCCGTGTTGAGCGTGGTCTTTGGAAATAGTAGGGGGAAAAAAGGAGACGTGATTTAATTGCTCACAACGGGCGGGCAAACGTGTACGTGTCATCGGCTCACTGTGGAAAAATGCATTCGATTCGTTGGATTTCTAATTGCTTCTTTTTGGGATACAAGAACGGGGCGAAACGAAAACTCGGTGCTCTAAAACGGAAAGGAAGAAAAGGCAGAGTTTCCAACGCACAGTCGACCTTAAATCGTAAAGTCTTCCAGTCGGCGTTAGAACTCTACTGGCCACAATACCAATGATTTATACTAGGTTGTAAAACTGCGATGGAAGTCGCATACAAATTTGATAGGCAATAAGAATTAATAGAATTTACATAAATCATGCCTCTGGAAATTAATTTCACCAACCACCGAACAGTATCCAAAAGGGCCGCCTGAAGACCGTTACGAATTTGAATCGGATAAAGCTAATCAATCGATGGTACGCGGA
Source organism: Anopheles coustani (assembly GCF_943734705.1). NCBI lineage: Eukaryota > Metazoa > Arthropoda > Insecta > Diptera > Culicidae > Anopheles > Anopheles coustani. The sequence continues at coordinate 93,901,054 of NC_071288.1, read as the reverse complement.
TCGATTTTGTAACACTCTCCATCCTTTGTCATAATCGTTATCGGATTTTATGAAAATTACATCACGGCCAAGCAGATGTGTTGTTTTCTAACCGGTGATAAAGTGAAGTGGAAAAAAATGGTTATACGGGGAAAGCAGAAAGGCGGGAAAAACTCCGACTGATCCAGGTAAAATATGACGCGATAAAACGGAGCACACATTTGCTCGAGTTCGTTCACAAAACCACAGAAAAAAACCTGTTGCTATGAGTAGCAAGGTGCATTTCCCGTGGGTTCGAACCGGACCGCAGGTCTAGGAAAGGTCCATTTTAGATGTATTCTTTATGAGGGTCAGACACAAAACGTTACAAAAGAAACCCCTTAGAGTATGGCTGCGGTTGTAACCATCACCGGTTGGGTTATCTATATATATATATAGTTACCTGTCTGTTCGGAGCTTTCTCACGCCCTGCACTTCGGGAATCGGGAATCGTGGATACCCATTTCCCTTTTCCTTTTTTCCACAACAAATTAGCATAAACAGTAGAGCCACACGATAGCGCTGTAGAAGTGGGTCGCACTTTGCAAGAACTTGTAGAAAGACTGGGGACCCGCATCGAGGCAAAACTGATAGAAGAAGTGTTGCATTAAAAAGCCAACCAGCATAATCGATTCATTTTACCAAAGTGGAGAAACATACCTTTATTTATGTTAGCTTGGAGAGAAGAAATGGAGAAAGTATTGCAGATGTTTCTTATTCAAATTATTCTTTGTGTATTTATGTCCACCCTGCTTGCAAGCCGTTTAATTACTTTTACTTTTTTCGAATCCAATTAAGAGTGGGTTATCAAAAACCCGAAGCCTTAAATCAAGCGCACAAACGAAAACATTGTTCGAAAAGCGAAAAAAAGTGTTACAATTTACCGAACACATGCAAATGATTGCAACGCCATCATTAGTCACGTTCGATTTGTTCCCTCTAACGAACTCCCTTACGAGGCATTCGATCCTCGGCTGCACCAAGTTCTATTTTCCGACACTGATCTCATCGTAAAAAAAATACCCACCAAACACTGATAAGCGCACCCAAACGCCGAGCCAAAGAATGTAAATATTGGAGCTGCTCTCGGGCCCATTTTCTGGCACAACGCAACGGGCGACGGGTTTTGTTGCGCAAGCGAAGCGTCTGTTGAATGTTAAAAATTGATTCATGTTGATGGCGACTGCTGAGGCGTAAGCAGTACTCTCCATAATAATAATAACACTTCCCCTTTGAGAGAAAAAAAACCTTTAGACTGCCTAGACCCATGTCTTTGGGGAAATACATGGGTTTTCGAACCGATACTGTCCGGGGGTAAAAAGTGTTTTTAAAGTGTCCGATTGTGGGGTGAACATTTTGACCTATCTCGCGCGGATCACAGGGGGGAGGGCACGCCATTGAAAACAGGGAGTTCAAGGAATATGGTTAATCGCCTTCCAAGCGAGTGCGTAACTTGACGCCCCACGTTTAATCCCACTGTCGCCATCTACCAAAACGTTACGGACTGACGTTTGTCGCCTGGTTCCATAAAGCCTCATTTTTATGTTACTCGCTGGGGAAAATATATAAAAAATACACTGGGAGTCAGATACGATCGATATACTGGCGGTTTCAAAACATATCTTATCAGCTCCCCCAAAGGGGGATGAGGGAGTTTTTTTCCCAGGCCACTGGGTAGGCCGCTCTTCCTAAGATCGCGGGTTCAATAACACCATTCATGGTTCATGACGAGTGCCGTCTATGCCTTCGATTGGATGTTTGGAGTTCTCCTCCACCCCGATGTGTGCAGTCTGACCAAACTGTTAGGCTCCCTGTAATCGGAAAATGAAATTCGAAACCGTACTGGTTGTTTGTCCCCCCGCCCCGGGTCGGTTAGACATGAGCTGTTCCCTGCGTTATCTATCGTTTTTCCAACACTGGAAGGTAATTTCCCTCCAATATTGGACTGTTCTATCGGCCTCATTGCTTTCGCCGTCCAGCTGGTGGCGGTGTAAATGATGCCACGCGCGTGCATACGTCCAATTAACGCCCCTCCGGACCTATCGATTGACAGTTCCGCACTTCCGGGAACTCGTGTAGGAAAACGTCTAACTGACAGTGAAATGGATCGCTGCTGCTAGTGATTGGGTAGAAAAACAACTTAATCAAGCCGCATCCATTCCGTCCATTCAGCAATAAGAAGGGATGTAAACATTCAGTTGAAGTGAAAAGATCCAAGGGTTTATAACTTTTGTTGACCCACAAAACGCATGCACAATATCCGGTTCCATATCCGTTCCCTTTGGCGAAATGGAACCACCAGCAGTGTTACTGATAAACCACCAGTACCATGAAAATATTAATACCATCGCAAACAAGGGTAGATAATAAAGAATTTTAATTTCTAAAAAGAGGGTCATTACATATTTTAACGATAAAGGGCTCGAAAATGGGTGCGTCGCGAAGAAAGTGGTGAAAAGGGAAACGGGCGTTCCATAGTTCATTAATCAAAATATTTACATCATACCAATCTCCGTGGGTAAACATGCGCTAAGCTAGGGGGAAGAAACTGTCATTCATTTCGTCTGCGCTTCTGTACATACCTGAAGGAAAGAGAATAAGGGATAATATGGTTTAGTTAATGATGTTTTATGGAAGAAACATTAAAAACCTAAACTACCAAAAGTTCTGCATTAATATCCGAAGTGTGTTTTGACATGCATAAATGAAAACAGAGGGTTCAAAACAATAGTTTAGGAATCTGTCACACACAGTCTACGAAATCGCATGCCTTACTCACGTCATGTTTACTTATAGCCCTAAGGATGTATGTTCCATTTGTGCCATCCTTCGAGTTGTTGCATAATACATCCTCCACTTCTTCCCACAAACAACACATTGTACTGGATTGAGATTTAATTTTATTTGCTTTGCTAGTGGCTTTGCTCTTCGAGTGCGATTTCGGTTCCCGCGATGATGATCTCAGCGACCGTTAAAACCTCCCCGGCGAAGGCGGACGAGCGCACAGAAAAGACACTTTCCGCTGATACCGATTCTCGCAGTTGGCTAATGGTAATGGCGGAGAAATATGGCTGCGGCGACGACAAAAACAAGTCATTCCGCACGCCCGCGGCACGCTCGGGAGCTGACGATGACGATGTGTATTATTAATAATAAATGCTGACGAACGCCGGGATGGATCCCGAGACCCATCCAGGGTGAGGCCCTCCGGCAGGCGGGATCATTGGGCGAGTGCTGTGTACTGTCAGGTTCCACACTTCGATTCCATAACTTGTCAGCTGTGGATGCCGTCGTCGGGCTTTGGCAAGACAAGATTTGTTTCCTTCTTGTTGGAGGAGGTTACGACATCATCGATTCATCTCGTTCCTCGTTCGGCGCGCGGTCAATCATTGCAAAGCGATCGCAAATATTTGCACTGCGCCCTAGGCTTGCCATCGGTCCATTACTTCACGGAGGGTCTGTGGTCTGCCGGGAGTTCAGCTGTTGGCCGGATCAGATCAGACGTCCGGAATGAAGTAGCGATTCTCGCCCAGAATGCGTATTACTTACTGCAATGCATCAGCAAAACCTGGGTCGTGAAAGTGCAACTCACAGAGCTCTCCAGCTCCTTCAGATCGACACCGGAGGATGACATTTTATTTACATCTGCAATTTCACACCAAACCCCCCCATTCCACCATCCCCGACACATGTGAGGTCGTATCCAAACAACCTCGCTGTACTTCTCACATTCTGCCGGATGGTCACGATCGGCGTACAGGGGCTCGTGCTACCGGCCCCCGGGGGTCGTCGACCCGGTTCCGTTTCCTTACGCGAACGCATGCCGCATACTTCCAGCCACCTTTCGCGGCAACAAAACCCTTTTCAATAAATATAGCAATACTTTTAGCATACAGATCCACGACGGGCAGCGTCGTGTATGTGTGGTGGCGCGTGTCTGGCATTTTCTATTCTGGCGAGACATTGCCTGTTCCCCACTACAAAAGGGGGGGCCCCGAGAGCATGTTTCATAGGACAGGAATGTTCCATTCTATGCAAGGCAAAGAGACCGACGGACAAGAAGACAGATTCTTTTTTCTTCCGTTCGCTTGGTTTAACTACCCGCCCAAGATGGAGCGCACGCAATCCAAAGGTTGGCCATTCGTAGGTAGCCCAAAGTGTTTCGAAACTCTCCTGGAACCTCCTTTCCAGGGGCTGGGGGGATTTAGAAAGGGCTGTTTTAGGAAAAACTGTCACACTCAAAACGCCACTCGATAAGCTCGAACGAACCGCTTCTCTCTCTATCCGTTATCTAAACGTTTCGTTGTTTCGGTGTCTGTTTAATGTTCCCCGAAGTTTGCCCCTTCGTAATGTCCAAATCCAACCAGTCGTCATAGTCCGTCGAGCATGAGCTTAGCCAGAATCTTTTCGCCCCCCCTCTCTCTCGATGGTTCAGACATCTTAAGCGAATAGATCCGATATGAACGGATAAATCACGCCGCTTGATTGAGGCGATAGATAGTGGAGCGGTTTACTTAATGGCCTTTTTTTGTGCGGCTACCATGACTTTCCCCCGGTCGTACGCACTCCGTGGTGGTATTAGGGAAGCCGACTTTTGAGTGGAGAATTCTAACAACGGCCAATTAGCCCTACTTGGTAGAAACATTTCTGTCCGGCATTTCCTGACCGATAGAAGAAATATGTCGCTCAACTGCATCCACCCCACAAGTTTCTTTCGCGACTCCACCGACTGGCGGACATTTTCCTCTTGCGTCCTCTTGCGAAAGGCGGTACGCGGTAGCAATTACGCAGGGCACGCGTGCAAAGACACATCTGTCTCCTACTTTCCTATGGAATGGGTTGGCTTTAATTACGGACCCCTTTTGCCGGTCGAATTTGCCAACGGGTGTGGGTCTTGCGTACTGCTTGGGTGGAGGATATACGTACATATATACCGGTGGAACAGTGTAACCCTTGGCCATTTGAAGCCGACAGGATGAGAGCGTTTTGAGAGACTTTCTGCCGTGGGTCGAGATCGGTTGCTTGGCCACGGCGGAAAGGGATCTCCATCGCTCGAAGGGATTGGCCTATGGCGCTGGAGTTACCCTAGTGGTACACCCTTTAACCATTTGGACACCTTAAGGTATCCATTTGGTATGGCTTCAAGGCACCGCAAAAGGCCGCACGAACCGCTAGGGACAGAAGGAAGTGTAAGTGTTCGAAATGGATTAATCATCGACCTTTTTCCCTTAGGACGGCGCCCTTTCAGAGGGAGACCCCCGGGAGTGTGGGCTTATGCAATTTCGGGCGGGGGGAGAACGCGTGCACGATACTTCTCACCGAACAACTCATGCGCACCCACGGCATCACGACGAAATACCTACCCCGGCCGAGGGTGTAAAATTAGGCTCCAAAACCGGTTGGCCTGTACTGCACTTTGGGGCCGTGTGGAGCTTAATCACACCAGTGAAAATACCTATCACACTACATTGATCTCGGTACTTCGGGTAAAGGGTAGACACCGCAAGGGCATGGCTAAGCTTCGGTTCAGAAAAAGGGAACTCCAATAAACAAACAAACAGCGAACAACCCGATTCCCAACGAGACACGGAATGTTAATAGGCAATGACAGGCCGAACAGGCGATTCGGATATAGTTTGTCTAGTTTATGCTCGTGTCAAATCAAATCGGACAACACCACAAACTCTAGGACAGGGAATGGCGGTACCGTCTTGTCCGGTTACGCCCTTCGAGGCACCCACGATCAGTTCATCCACCTACACTCAGAGAAGGCCGACTCTTTCCGCTGATACCCGCAGCTCATAGGCATTAGATGTAGCAACTGATTGAAATGGAAGGAATATTATAGTGCTTGCCAACAGCCATGTGGCATATTTGAGGTGAATGGAATCGAGGCACTTTGCGTGCGTACCGGGAAAGACGTAATCAATTGAGGCAGTAGACCCGAACCTTTGGTTCGTTAAGATCTCTAGATAGGAAGGATGTTAGCATTTTAACAGCTCTGTTTCAGTCATATCATGTTCTGACGTTATGGTTTTATTGAATTCGCCTTTTTTTGAGGTTATTGAATAATTCATAGTTTACCAGAAGTTGTACACATCGATTTGGCGAATGTCTCTTATGACGTCCAAAGCTCAAGAACCAACTCCACGAAGACCCACAAAAACATTCATTTAAATCAATTTGAAATGTTTACCGCGCCATGCCTCGTTTGAAGTGGATATTTTTAAAACACACTCTAATAGAATCATTTATGCCTTCTAAATTCGCGTCAATTCGTTGCAGGTGACTGAAGACATTACCGTACTGCGTGAGCGTACGAAACACTTAAGGAGCCACACGACCGGACGACCGATTGATCCTACCCCATCGCTCACCAACAAGCTGCCCAGTGGACCATGAAATGTATGCAGATGACCATTCCTCCATTCGCCGTATCGAGACCCAATGAGCCTTGGCGAATTGGAAGCCCCGTGCGCAAAGTTTGACTTAAATTGCACTGAATTTCCGTCCACCGTGAAGGTTACTGGAATGGCGCGGACCATCGGGAGGGGACATGGAACTTTGCTTTCCACCCTCCTCCACCCCATGTGCAGTTGAGTTGGTCGGTGCCATATTCGCTGTGAACATTCTCCCATTCGGGAGGTGATGTTGGAGTTGGTCTTGAGTCGAATTTCCGTGTGGTTTCCTGCGCAAAGAAGGCAAACAAAATGCAACGGGAGGTAGATTGAGTGTCGCAAGTTCCATCAACCTCGGCGCGGGGGGTTCCCGATGGCGGCAGAGGGCAAACCATCGCAACAATCACTTTCGGCGAGTCACCGAAGCACGTCTGCCCGAATGACAATAGGTCGCTGGGAGTTCGGGCTCCGTCGGACGACATAATCAGACAGCGAAATTAAATCTCAGTCAGTCACGCCAAAAGCCAAAGAAGTTGCCGCCCCCCGGTGGTAGGTTTTGTTAGGAAGATGGAGACTTTGGATGGAGGAAAGAGAATAAATCATTTCCGCACCATCCTTTCGAAGCGCGTTGGGGTCGGGTCCGGAACTCCCATTACGACAATGGCACAATGGACCAAACGCTGGTTCGGGAGAAGAGGTCGAGTGCAGCAGACCACAGGGAGGTTAGATCACTTGTCGTGGAAATGTAACGAATACCTTCTGCAGCAAGTATGCACGTGTGAGACCCTTTTGGACTAACGCCCAAACATGCATATTTTAAGTCCTACTCCAGGGGAAACCGAAACCGTAAGCTTTTAGATCGTACAAAGTGCACATGGTTAAACGTTGACTCACACACGATCAAGATCATTCGACCAGACGAGAGAGAGGGAGAAGCACCATATCGTCTCATGTGACACAAAAGGTTCACCCCGTACTCCAACCAAACCAAACAAATCGCTTTCCTACACCTTTCCGGAAGGGTTGGAGGTTTTGTGGAATGTGTCACGAGACGTGCCAACGTCGACGTAGACATGTCAACCCCACCGGATCCATCTTGCTGCCCAAGGAGGCCACCCGCCGATGCCCTTCTACCTTCGGTTTCAAATCTTCCACCCTCTTACTCACCCTGTTCAGCCTGTGTTCTATTGTTGAATGGGGCGTTTATGTGTATGCACCTTCCCTTCAGAGACCCTGACATGCGTGTGGCTGTGACATTGTGAGGTCTAACTAGCTCCGTCCGTTGAATTGTCTCTCCGGATCGTCTGGCCTATTCTCGATTGTTTAAAGTCTTTAAGGCCAACCCGTGTAATCGGCCAGCTTAAGCGAACCAATCTAAGTAAACAAAAATGGTATGCAAAACGCCTTAAGGTTGAAAAAGTACGTCAAAAATGCAAATACATCAAACACCAGTAAGAATCTTCTCGCTCATCAGTGAAATGTTTTCCTCTAGTTTTTCTAAGAATTTTTCCCAAGCCTACTATACTTTAGGCGCGATCGAATGATCTCTCCTGCTTCAAAGGTACACCGATCCGTTGTTTCTCGGTAATTTTCCAATCAATATTAATCGGCAATTTTCGGATAAAAGCAATGTGCGAAGGAGAAAAAACGTTATATGTACAACACAACGTAAATGTTCCGCGGGGCAAACGAACCCGATCCCATGGTGGATGCATTTCGGGTTCGAAGCATTGACGTACGAGGTAATTGGAGAAGGCCAATGAAAACGGTATCGGTAGAACCCTGGACGCTTGACCTCGCCGAAATCACTTTCCAAAACTCACCCGGAGTCCACTTCTCTCGTTCCCTCTTCAGAACGTTCCTAACCGGCGTGCGTGATTCTGGCTCCACTTAACGGCGAGCAGCACATGTTCAATGGCTTCTTGAATTTTTCGAGTTGGACCAATTAAATTTTTTCTCGGGGAAGGAAAAACCTCTGCACGGCGATAGTTCCACTGTGGTGGGAGAAGTGTTCACATTTCTAAAATGAAATTTCCCGTTGCATCCACAGGCTGGCTCCCATTGTTATCGACCCGTTTTGGGGTGGTGTTTTTTTTTGTTTTCCTTTCCCATCGGAAAATCGATCACTTTGATCTGGTCCCACTTGGGGGGAGCATTTTCAACGGCATCTGCAATGGATGAAGCAATGCATCCGATCGATCGGGCACAGGCCACCCTCTCTCGAGAAGAATGGGTAAATATTTGGATGATGATTCTTTCCAGCGAACATGACACGCTGGAAAGCGCTCGATGGGGAAAGAAAAACACCCCACTTACACCGAAATGCGCGCGAGAAATTGATCTTTTCCGATCCGTCTGACAGAAAAAAGGGGACGGCGTGGTGTCCACTCAAATGGGGTCAGCGTTGTTTTCACGTGGATCAGTTTTCCACCAAATTTTCAGAGGAAGAATTTTTTTATTTGAGCCAAATTTTGGGGTTTAAAATGATGAAAAATATGTTAATATAACAAATCAAATCGTAGCATAAACCTATAATAAATACCCTTATTTTCAATTGGCTGTGATTTTAAACACACCATAAGAAACCCGACCCTCGCTTTGATTGAAAATTGAGATCTCATTCTAGCTAACAAATTGTCCAATTACCCTGATAAACACCGTTTACCGTTAGATTATCTTGGTAATTATGCCTTACCGGCACCGTAGCATGCGCAATAATGAACTACCGTAACCGGTGCAGCAAGCCAAACATGCTACCAAATGCAGATATTCACCTCCGGGCCCTCCCCGAATCTAATTAGATGCTGCCCGTCATTATGCCAAAAATGCACTTCATGCCCTTCTCACTTAACGTTGATTAAAGTGCGCTTGCGGGTGCAATTATACGAGGCGAAAAACTCGAAAATGGAAAACGTCACACTGTCGTACGTTTGATATGAAATTTAGAAATAAAAACTAACGCAGCATGCGATGAACACAAAATGATCCAATCAGTGTCAGTTAGTAACGAAAACGAGATAAGAAATAGAAGAGAAAAAAACATGAATGCGTGCGCTTCCAAATATGGAAAAGAAGGTAGCTGCAAACACAAAATGAAACTGGAAAAAGAATCGAGAACACAACATGTGTCAAAAAAATTGCAAAATGGCTATTAGGATTAAGTTTATTTTTTTCTTTTTTCGTGACAATTTTCTAGAACATTTTGGGCAAAAACAGCTTCCGATGAAGATTTTTGTAATAACTAACCGTTTCTAATGCTCAGTTCACACATACTGAAGCCCACACGCACACACACACATAATTGGGGATGCTTTTTGTTTACGAAACGCATTCAATTACCTAGCGATAATAATTAAGCAATTAACACTTTTCCACGTTTTTCCACGGGAGGTCCCAACCCGCTTGCTTCCCTCGCGCCAAATGCAGCAGCCCCTTCGCTCTTCGCCAAGGGTGCGCATCCCCATACATGGGGCGCGCATAAATGTGCAACATCGCTCTACGAATGGAGAAGAGAGTAAATCTTCGAACACGCGCAACGCATACCGACCGGCTCGGGATGCACATCATGTCGTCGAGTGTTGGAAAATGGCAACGAAAAGATATAATGAACAAGCCAGTGGTGAACAATGGGAAGGGGGATGCGAAAAGCAAACAAATAAACAAAGCATAAAATCCAACATTAGCTGAAGCGTAAGCATTTGACGGAAAGGCAGAAAGTGGCAAGGGGTAAAAAAGGTGTTAAATATGGAGATGCATTTCATGTTTCCTCTCGTCGGTGTGCGTGCGGTGCACTTTTGTTGCACATCTTTCAGGCTCATTCTGTTTACCAGTTCGATTGGAATCTTTTACGGTCCCCGAAGGCGTTTGTTCTGATCCGGCCCCGTTTCTTATGGCGCAGCGGGCGAGAAGCATAATTACTTACAGTTGCATGCATTTTCTCAGCGCCCCGCGGGCCCCCTTGTTGGAACTTCACAGTTATTCCTTTGCGTACGCATTACCCTCTCGAAAGGGTCGTCGTAATGCATCGGCTGCCGTTTGGGCGATGCTGCGCGCAGCTGATTGCAATCAGAAGTCACCAATGTATGTGTGTGTCCGTTGGGTGGTAGTGTTTCGTTGTCTCCCACGACTAATCAGCAGTGCGTCTGGAGGAATGTTTCTTGTCCACTTGATGAGGAGGACGATGACGATGAAGACATCCAATTGTAGCTGATTGCTGCATATGCTGCAGCTTCGGGCGGGGTTGTTGCACTTTACATCTCGCGGTGTGCATTAGATGCCCTGCTACGTCAATAAGTGCAAATTGTCTTGAATTGGGGTTGCAGAGACGCTGTGTTGGATTAATTTAATGTAGCGAGATAACAAAACGCACTAGGGAAATGCTTTTTATTTGTCTAATCAAAGGAAAGACGAAAACTATAAAGTTGTAAAACCACGAAGGAAACAATTTGTACCATTTTCTGCTATAAAGCAATACAAATAATAATGATACGAAAACACAATTTAAACAAAAATAACGTATGAAGGAATGTTATTTATGCGAACATTTTTCATTACCCAAACATCGACATAAGTGTGCACTTCCGCCAGGGAAACCCAACATTCCCAGGCTGCGAGCTGACTTTTACCCCCTCCCGAAAAAAACAAAACACCACCCAACGGATAGCAATGTTTCCCTCGCAGGAGAGAACAAAATAATCCTCTTGCTATGCAAACAACAAAAAACCCAAAGAAACAACCCTCCCGTAGCGTTCCGGAAAACAGTCGCTTTTCCAAAAACCCCGGCTCGCAACCGATCGTTGGGGAGGGGACCTTTTATGGGAAACAAGGGTCTCATTTTGTGTGACACAAATGGAAAAATAAAACCCGACCGAAACGCTTTGCATTCCCGAGCCGAAGCTGCATAAAATTAATATCAATTAACCATGGTCCGGAGTTGGGTTTTTTCTCTGGCTGAAGGAAGGCATTCAATTTTCATTTAAAATTGCCATTTTAAACAAATAGAAAAATGTAGATTGTTGAAAGCAATACGTGTTGTACGAATGGGAACGATTAGTTCGTATTACAAAAGATCGTACCGGGTTAACTATCGGTATTACACCGCAGGAGTTGGAGTATTTTCCCAATTCTTTGCTAGGAATCGAATGGCAAAAAAGGCCCCCTGAAGGGACAGCTCATTTTCCCTCCGGATTTCCCACTCACTTCCTTCACATTGTTACAAAAAGCGACCCCCCATGGTGGTGCGTAAAGCACTACTCTGGGGGTAGAAGGGCGCGGTCCGAAGCCATTGCTGCATTCATCCATACGCAACACTGACTTCATTCAAGGGGGATGTTTTGAATGCAGCTAAAATACAAGCACACGCATGATGCGTTAATTTGCTCTCCTATTTTTCTGTGCAGGCATTTTTCTCGCGCACGGAAGCGTTGCATTTTAAGCGAACATCACGAACATTTTATCACTCTTTTGATTTGGTAGATGAACTGGATGTGTACGTTTTTCACGTGGTTGTATTTGTTTGTCGTAAAAAAATCGTATACTAATCATTTACAGCGTATGCAGCATAAGACTAAGGGTCTTTATGTTTAAAACAGATTTACTTGATTTTGTTTCGAATGAATCCGGAGAATGTTCAGTCCGTGTTCATTCTAAACTTATTTTGTAATCTTATCACTCTTAAGTGTATAGTTTATTGGTGATTCATTAAAATCGCTTACATTTCTCTTCAGTTTTAGGAATGTCCACCCAAACGAGACCAAAACGCATCAAAATCGATAGAAAGTAAAGGTAACACCGAACGCATAGAATAAATAAAGTATGGTTCCGACACAAAGCACCATTTGATGGCGTCACTGGTACAGTGTTCCTCATCACCGAAACAATAAACCTATCGGATGTAGGCCCCCCTTCTCGCTCGTCGGGAGGGAATTAAAATTCCCGTACCGCACCGAGTACCGCGCGCTCGGCCTCATTTCGGAGGCTCGTTTCGATCGAAAGTTCCGAATGACGCAGCAACAACGCTTGCCGTGAAACAATCGACCGATCACCAGCCACCACCATAAAGCGGCTGTCACAGTCAGTGCGTTTCCGGAACGCGCACCAATGACTCTTGGGTTCCAGGTTCGGCGCCTCGGCTTTGCAGGATCGCGCGCACGCGCGTTCCTTGGCGTTCAGGAACGCTGCACACCACTTCTCCCTTGGTTTTCTTTTGCCGAGTCGATCATCCTGCTCATCCATGCAAAGCAACCCCTTCTGCCGGGTGGCAATCAGTTTTACGATGGGTTTGGGGCCGCTTAATTTACAACCAAAAGCCCCCAAGGCTGTGAGTTGCGTTTTTTCCGGAGTTTATACCTTCAAACATCTCTTTGGATTTTCCACTACCAACCACTCCCAGGGAACAGAATGGATAGCTCTGAACCGAGACGATCCACAATCTTTAGCGGGGGCTCTCGAAGTATTGATTCATTTGTTAATTTTGGTTCGGTGAGAGTGTTCAGGAAGAAGTTCTTACAAGAAGCTGGCCATTAGTGGCTTTGATGATGTCAGAAGCTCTCCTTGAAGTGTTGTGTGAAATAAATATAACAATTCTACGAATGATTAAAATGAGCAAAATAAAATTATTAAAGTAGGCCAAAATCTGATGTTTTGCACAAATAAAACCCACCTACGGCTATCCTCAACACTTCAATGCATGAATTTACAAAAATTTTGAAAAGAAATGCAAAATGTTTTCTGGTTCACCAACTTGTCTAAAGACACAAATTTAGCACATTGGGGGCATGCGGTTAATGACAACTGTCAACAGAAACCGTCCAAACAAAGGTAGTTCCTGAAACCCAGCCAACCCAAGATGTCATGACTCACCGGCGCCAAATTTAGTACTCGCTCGAACCCAGCAAGAGCGACCATCTTTTACAGCGAATAAGGTTTCTGTGATGATCTGACGGAATGTATGCGGGCAGAAAGCCGGCCAACCGGTTTTGCCAACTCACACACTTTCCATACTTGCGTTGCCATCGAGGAAGAAGACAACGACAGAAAAAATTGGCAACCACGTGCGCGCTGAAGACACACGCGAACCCGTTAACGGAGGTCGACGGAGATCCGATCGTACGGGGAAGGAGGGCGTGTGGTGCACATTATGGAAGATTATGCCTTCCTGTCTTTTTTAATTCGCTTCCGCCGGCGATAGCGAATGCATCGGAGCGCCGCTTGGTGGCTCGTCTTTTCGTGAACCTTCTGTCGTCCACGGGGAGGTGGACTCATCAAATTTCCCGAACTAAATTATCCCCGCTAGAGATGGACCAGCCGCTCCATCGGTCGGCAAGACCTGCTCCTGCTGTTCGTGCCGACCTATAATCAGTTCGAGGCCCGATCCCGGGCCGGTGAATTATTCAACTTTTCGCGTGCATCTGCGTGCCACACCACGCGGCAATATGCATCCGAATGCATTCCCCACCTTTCTCTCTTATATCTCGTCCGCCGCATGTCCAGTTTACCATAAACTGTAGTTAAATTGGCTTCCCCGCAGCGGGCGATCCCTCTTTTCGGGTTCTGTTTCATGCTATCCAAATGATTGACAGTAATAACGGTGTTATTGTTTTCCTTTCTTCGCCCGTCAGCCAAGACGTTCCAGAGACAACTAACGTCCGCGGGGAATGACGTGAAAATAGCTCCTCGCTGTAGGTCGTGAAAATAAAATCCACGCTTCGTGCGAGCATGAAATGCCTCGAGAAATAAATTTTGCTGGAAGATTGAGAGAATTTAAGGGCAAAAACTAACTTTCTCCCAAACAATTCCTGGAGAGTTGGATGTTAATCATTGTCAAAACCATAGACAGACTACCGATTATTAAAAAAAAACCTTCAGAACTATCTATACATAAAATGTTACGATCCTTTTTGGCTTTCTCTTCACCTTCAGAAATTTCTTTTGCCAATCATTTAACCATTTCTCCAGCACAAGTGAGTGTTTTCCCATATGTCACTATCATTGACACGTCGTCGCTTTCGCTTCCTTCCGATTCAAATTCTTGCGGAATGGAATTTAGCAGCGGAACAAATTAAGGAAACACCCTTTCAATTGTCCGGTGACGTTCCGTTTATCACCGCCGACCCTTTCAACACTTTCCGGTTTTCGCGTCCCATTCCCCGTGCGCGTATTTGTTAGTTCTTCCTGGTGATGTTCAAATTTGTTTAATGTTTTCTGTTTCTCTTTTCTCTTCCGATGGGCTCCTGCTGTCCAGCTCGCGGGTGGATATTACTGCGCCGTTTCTATTTTCCAATTTTGGTTTACCATCGAACGGATGTAGCCCGTACCAAGCCCCCGGGAAGCCTGCCGGGGTTTTCAATGATCGATGACAGGGGCTCTCGTACGTGACCCGGTGGACGCAGAACGGATGTTACTGCCTTTTCACGCTTGACGGACCCTGTCGCTGAACCCAAAACCACCTGGGCTCAGGGTAGAAGAGTATGAGAGAAAGAGAGCAAGAAATCCACTCACCACCTTTACAAAACTTGCTCCTATATCCTTCCCATATTCTGTTACTTGTGAATGACTTAATTGAGGCCAAATACTATAAAATACCCTCAAACATCCCATCATTAGTGAACCATACCGATTTCCCAAAGGCTTATGAATTAAAACTGAATGTAATAAAACGCTTGCCCTGAAGTCTGTTCCCTTTTGCAGTCTCTCCTTGGCCATAAACATCATCCGGTGGCTTACCGGTGGTGTTCGTTCCGTCCTGCTTGGATTAAGCATTAAAATTCAGTATTCACTTGACTTTGAGAAAACTTCACCGATCGAGAAGGAAAGGAAAAAGGCGGACGGGCGCGCTTCAAACGCTTTATGATCGACAGCTATGATCTACCGGCATAGAATAAATCATTAGGAACAGAACACGAAAACTTGTTTTAGGCCATCGATTGCTTAATCCACTGGTCACCGGTTGCATCGGAGACGTGAGTTCTTTACTTTGGCATTCCTTTTCGGTTAATGTAAATAAGCTTCAGAGGTAATGTCCGGGATCCCCGGAGAGGTTCCTTCCCGGTGGAGAAGAATTATGCAGCTAAAGTCGTGGGCTCGGATTCCCGATGGTATCTCGCGGTGGGTACCGAATTCCACACCGACCACCGAAGGTTCCCCGTCGATCTAACATTCCGTTCTAGGCATACCACAAACAACCAAATAGTGGAACCTACTCCAGCGTCGCCGTAACCATTTTCCGAAACGGAAAGTACGGAGACCAGACGACCCGCTTTCGTGATTCACCTGTTCTGTAATGGTCTGGAAAGCGATAGCGATGGTTGCAAGGGTAAGGGAAGAAATGGGGATGAACCAACGAACGAACGCACTATGACCGAAGCGGGGCAATACGCTGGCCACACGAAGCGAACAAACAAGTGCGTCCGTGTTGACTCCCGTGTATGACGACGCAAAGCCCATCAGCAACTCCTGTGGTGCAGCACGACCGTAAATCTAAAAATTCTAAGAGCCGGAGGAAAATTATACTTGCTAATTATAATGCTGAAAACGAGTGAAGGAATAATTCGTCCACGCTTCCCCAGTTCCTTTGCGGAAGAGGAGAGAGATATACGGGGGTTGGGGGGAGGTATTTTCCACCCGTACTCGATGCGGATCGGTAACTTTTCAGACCATAAAAAGAGCTGCTCGGTGGAAGCTCGTGATCATCAACGTCTCGTCTACCGTGTCTAGGTGCGACTTTGGTTTGGTCCGCTGCTGGAGCTCATCAAGAGTTTGGCGTGGGTATTGTCATGCTCAGACCTCGTGCAGGTTAGGCTGGACTATAATATCTTTCTGGGTGGATGCAACATCGACTGGCTAAGCAAGCTAACGAACGCTCTATTGCATCGATGGGATTAAGATTGTCGACGCGCCGGAATCACCTTCGAAGGAGCCCTTCGAGCGTTCCTATTAACGAGCGTGCCCAAAATAGGTGTCTATTGTTTTTCATCTTTATCTTGCCCTTGAAAACGGAGGTCCAGCCACGTCCGAAAGACATAACATGCACGCAGATAAATAAACAATGTGCGGTAATCAGTCGGTGGTGGGTAGTAAACCACGGCAACACACCGAGGCACCTGCGGGTGGGTCAGCTAGGGCGTCTACTACGACGAGAGGACATTGGCAGCCGCCTGAAAAGTGTGCTATCCTTCGTCGAGCTCGGTAATTTAAATTATGGAAAAACGCCTCCCAAGTTGGGAATGGACCGTTCCGAGCGCCGCAGATGATTACGGTAATGATGCAACGTGCCGTTAATTAGACTACTGTTCCCCATGCACCGTCGGTAGCCCGTCCTCGGACGCTGATGACGGAGGCTTTCTCTCCCCCTGTGGACCGTGTATGACACATGGATATGGTAGCGCTCTCAGTCAACTCAGAAGCTGTGATAATGTGTCAAATGGGCATGCATGGTTATGTCTCACTTCGGCGGGGGAAAAGAAAAACACGGTTGGTGTGGCCCAGCAACACCTCCGCAGGCGGCTAATGAGGGCTGCATTCGAAATAGCTGCGTCTGGAGGCATCTTGAATGCTGGTGAACAATTTATATTGGGTCGTCCCTAAAGTGGATCACCAAAACAGGTGTACGTACATTTCGTATGCATTTCATCACTGCCGTACGAAAGTAAACGTGTATAAAATGTCCACCGAATCGTGACGTTTATCATCGATTACGGAATGTTGTATGTGTGTGTGTGTGCTGGATGATGTAAGTCTGTTCATCGGAGATAGTATCAGGCATATCAAATTAATTTAAAACAACCCAACCTGATTCGACAAGTTATTCAACGAAAGTTTCGCTAACTTTTCAACCAAAACCATTTTTGTTTAACGCATTCATAATAAAAATACATAATTATATACTGCAACTTCTACAGCGTTCATTTAAATGTAGGACTGTTGTAGAGGAACCTAAATGTTGTGGTTTGAACCCAAACAGACAAATAAAATAACAGACGCGATGGTAACCAATTCCAAGCAATGCAATTCTTTGGAATGAGACGAACCAATTTCTTCTGAAATGCATCCAAAGCTAGTCGCCTTGATATAAACGAAGTATTTTCCGTCCAACTAGGCTGCTCCATCGATCGACCAAGGTGTTAAGACTTGGTCACTCGACCACCATGTTTCTTGAACTCTTTTTCCATCCCTCTATGGGAAATTGGTGAGAAACGGAATTATCGGATCGTCTAGGTGTCGAGTATCTTCGAACGTGGGGGGTTACCATGGCAACGGCTTGTTAAAGTTCCACTAAAGATGCTTGCCACAAGTAGTCGGGAAAGGTGTGAAACGGACCAACGTGATTGACTCTCGGTCGAAGGAGAAGAAGTCCGACGGAATTCTTCGTCAATTGCTGCCAAAGGTCACCAAGGCGTTCGCCCTGCTCACTGTGAAGATGTGCCGACAGTTCAGTCGATGTGTCAATCGGTCACGTCGCGTTGCCGGTGGGCATCTCCGGTGAGAGGATCAGTCAATCTCACGGACGCCGGCTCGCCTGAGGTAGCAGCAGAAGAGTTTGATCGTGCAATCGATAAAAAAACCGCCGAATGCAACAAGGGTTTTTCTATTCGAATTTTCAGCTGATGATAAATAGATCACATCGCCCCAAGCTTCGCATCCCGCAACCGTCGTCCTTCGTTAACACTCTTTTCAGTGATTTATTATGTGTGAAAATCAACAGTTCGTGCCAATCGGTCACGATCACTTTGAAGATTGTTAAACTTTCCTGCGAATGACCGTAAGTGATGCAATAAAATTATAAATTTTAGAGAAAAACAACTACATTTTTAATCGAGTAAATGCTCTAATGCCCATGTCAATGCTGTTAGAAACATTCTGGAAATCTCTTTCCCACAAGAACACAACTTATGAATGGATGCACTGTGGCGCTGTGGAACATTAAGGGGGCACGTTTAACATCTAACCATCTCACCAGATATTTAAACCAGGGCACATGGCGAGCAATGCGAGAAATTACTGTGATTTACGATGGTCATAAAATCTCGGCCATTCATTCCACGTCCGACGCCAATGGGTTTAAATCCACTAAAACCACAGACCGTTTGAACCGTTAAAACCGTCCAATGCAATGCCAATCCGATGTGAGCAAAGGGGGCGGAGGGGGAATGAGATCTCTTCGGGCGATCAGTCGAAGACCGTTTGGGTGCAAGTCAAATGACAGAAAACTTACATCATTCAAAACTCTGTTCGCTTGGGTATACCATTCCTAAAAAAGTTTGATCTATTGCTTATGGCGGATGTGATGTGTGGCCATCACCAATATTCGGGAAGGCGTGCGGGAAATATGAGCGTCTACTCAGTGCAGCCTTTGAGGGGCAGAAATAAAATGTCTTCAAAATGGCCCTTTGGAAGGCGTAAGAAGATCAACAATGAAGCCCATTTATTCCCCAATGCCCATACGGTGTCAGATCCCGACCGTCGTGCCCAAACGTGTAGTCAATCCTTGGAAAAATGGAAAACCAAACATAACTGAAACATCGACCTCAGACGGTAATAAAATAATTTAAAAAAAGGTAGACCTTTAAATAAAAATAAAGAACGTAACATTTACTCACCTAAATCACTGTCACAGAGTACCATCGTGCGGCAGTTGGATTCAGAACTCTTGTTGTGTTTGTTTTCCGGAGAAATACTCAAACAAGCCGCCAAACAAAAAACGCGTCAAAAACCGTCGAGACGTCCCGGTGCAGAGAGCAACCTCGGATGACAGCTTCCGCCCTTTGGTGTGATAATTTTCGGGAAACTCAGCTGAAGTCGGAAGCTGATGGATCCAGACACAGGAGTAGCACCTTCGCGAAAACTTATGTTGACATGATGCAGACGGCGACACTAGCATTCACTCTTCTACAGTAGCATGCATGCAAAAAAAAAACCACACACGATCACATACACACACTAGCAAACAGGGAAACAAAACCAAGCACAAACAAACTAACAACACCCTCCTCCGTCTGGTAGAGCTTCTGTACTAGGGGGACAATCTGTATGGAGCAACGTATGGTTGTCCTCGATATGCCACAGGAAGGTACCGATCGTGGAAGGGGGATGTGGATGAATCACTCTACAACTCGGCGAAGTTGGGGCCTACTCACTCGCTGAACCACCTCACCGAAGCACCGACACTGCACTTTGTTGTGTTTCTGTTGGATTGCACTTTCGCAACAGTCCGTCAGCGAATCTAGAATCCGAAACCAAGGGCTCAAATCTGTCAGAGGATCACCACCGTCGTTCTTTTTAGGGCTATGCTGATGTGGGTGAAATTGGACACCGATTGTCAGGCGACGACGCCGGCTGGTTCGGGAACTACTGAAGAAGCACGTTTTACTTAATCATGTGGGACTAACGAGGTCACAGAATTATTTTCGCGACGACGTACATGCAGTTCCAAAAGCCCCGTGGAGGGGATGAGTTTATTCCAACATGTTGAACTACGGAGAACACATGAAGTTCTGACTCCTGGGAGTGCTAAAAATGTAGATAAGAAAAAAGAATGCCCTTAGAAGTTACTGTAACATTTGTTCCTACTTCACAATTGTCAAAACGCCTAGACCCGGGCCTTTTCTCTAACAGTGTTTAATAAATAATTAGCACAACGGATGTGTATTTAAATGTATTTAAAAATCGATTCCAAATTTCGTATTACAGATGACAAGAACAAAAACGACAAATCCTCCGCAAGTCAACACTGCACTTCAACTCAATTGTAATTCTAACTTGTCGCGGTCATCAATCTTTGCCAAAAAAATAGGGACAAAAAGGGATCGCGTAGAGAGAAAAAATCCCGCCCAAAAAGATGGTTTTGCGGATACAGCGAGAAAAGACAAATACTCAACCATTTCGAGGGTTGCAGCACGTTGGAAAACGATCGTCTATGGTCATAGGAACAGATGGAAGTTTGGAGAAAAAAAAACCCATCGAGAGGTCTAGGGATCGTCGGTTTTTATTTTCGACGGGTGTAATCCAATACATTCCATATGCGCTGAGTCGGATGATCTTTTCAGTATGCACGAGACATGCTTTATGTTCGAGTGGCTTTTGGGTTCTGTGCTCTTTGTCAGTTGTCCAATCAGCATTTCAATGGAGAATTAAGTGCTTCAAATTCGGGCAACTGTGCGGACGATAACTGATTATTTTCATTGTTTTTTTCGCCCTAAAACTGGAAGGTATAAATGGTTTCTTAAGGGTTGTTTTTTTTCTAAAACCCATTTATTTGAAACATAACAAGCAAAGTTTCAATGTTCGTCACTTCATTGTTGTAAACAGGATGAGGTTATTTATGGATCAAGCGTTGACTGCTTGTTCAAGAGTTGAAGCAATTTTTATGGTTACAAACGGTAAATACTTCACACCTACCGTAAAGGGATATTTTCAGGGAAAGATGTGGAACTCCTATCGTTAACATCCGCATGTTCAAGAACTGATCACACAAGGGAGAAGCCAATTGTAAACCCGATTGGAAATGGGATAAACATTCAAGAACGAAAGAATCACAGCGGGGTTATTTAGTGGCGCTAGGGAAAGTATTTGTACAGATTTTATTAATGAACCACAGATGTGGGTTCCCGTTGGCTTTTCTCGAGAGTTTTGCGCCCGACAGTAAAAGGGACTTCTTGCAGGAGCCCTACCCTCCCTAGGGTGTGCTTCGCTGTTTATGGTTCTTAAACCTAGAAAGTCTCTTATCTCGACTCCTTTAGCGAAAACATCTACCCTGTTCGGAGAGAGTGTATGAGGGACGGTGAACCACAGGGGCAAATAAAAACCAATCTCACTTCCTTAATCTATCATCACATTAAAGTCCTTTATGCTAAATACTTGTCCTCTTTAATTTTCCTCCCATTCAGTTTGTTGTAAAACTTCCTAACCTTCCTAAAAATTAATCGTCAGATTGTCGACGTAATATCAAGCAAAGCATATTTATAAATGGTTAAACTACAGGAAAAAAACTGATATTTGTGGCTTGCATAGTTAATTCTTGCCTAGATGAGAGTCGAGGGAAATTGTCCACATTTTAGTTTAATAATAAATATGATAACAAGAAGGAATAACGTGAAGAAAAGTGTGGTGCATAAATATTCCATTTCCGTTTTGATACAAACCCAAAAACCAGACGTTTAAATCTTCTCGACACGCAGCATATGCTCCAGTTCTCATTAGTTTATGGTTCATAGAGCCTTTCGTAAACGCGTATGCCTATAACCAACTCATAAGCAAAGTCCTTTAAAAAATGTACATCCGGCATCCAGGAACATCCGTCACTCACAACACCCCCGCAGAAGGACGATACCTCGTGCTATCACTTTCCCCAGTTCAAGAGCTTCTCCAGATACTTCTTGAAACGGCATACTTTCCTATCGTGTTTATCTATTTTTGTTACGCATAGATGGTCCACGGAAAACTCAAGGATGTCTTACCGATCTCTCTCGTCGCGATACTTCATTTCCCAAAACAGCATCGAAAGCGTAGTCTTCCGCTCGCTGGAGGTTTTATGCTTCGTTCGTTATTTTTTACTCGAGTAAAAAGATAAGAACTACACGCCTCAGCTGTAGTCGAAGGAACAGTAACGTCTCGGACGATTGGAGTTAGGAATAGCACTTTAAATCACTTCGGTTTCAATTTGATTTTGTCTCTATTACTCACTTGATACTGCAACGTCTCTATTCATAATAGTGAAACCGTACTTTCAACACACTATGCACACATTTTTCACTGTAAACTGATATTTCCTAAACCAATATTTAAAATTGTTGTTAAAATTTTTTTCAAGTGATGAATGAAAGAATTAACCGTTTTCGTTAGAATTTATTTCCAATGTCAAAATAAGTTCTTTTCGTTATTCACAGAACAAAACACACGCGTTGTTCAACCACGACAAATGTTCGATCGTGCACGACGAAGTTCCCGGCACCGCGGAATGACCATAAATCACGTGCAAGAATAGCAGCTTCCTTTGGATCGGATTCCACGCCGCATACGAGGGAAATGCTACTTTTGTATTCAAATTCGGTTCGAACACGTCACCGAGAGCGGCGATTAGTTGTTAACACAAGTATTAGATGCATCACGCAAGGAACACTGCACAGCAAAACAATGTAAAACTTTTGTTTATTTATTCTTGTACGCTTTTTGCCGGTCAGCAAACTAAGAACGAATGTGGATGTCACGGCTATTACTATTTAACGATTCACTTTCCACCATGAAACAACTCAGCGCAACGGTAATTAGTCGTGGACATTTAAAATGACCATTGAAGACGAAAACACCAGTGACTTACTTGTATTTATATAAGAATCTACGATGTCTCTAGCCGGCACAATTTCAAAGATTGACCAGCTCGCTACGAGCGACAACCGTTCCGCTAAACCTGCGCCGTTGAAGTTAAACCATGAACTGAGCTACACTAGCCAGAATTGGTATTCGGAAGATTCGAAGATTCGATCCCTATACGGATTCCAACGATTCGAACTCTAACTTGACGGATCGGATCAATCCAAAATCCCTTTTGACTCTAAAGATTTGGATCCCATTTGACGGCTTCTAAATAGTTGATTCTTTCTTTGATATCTAATCCGTGGGATTCGAATCAGATTAGATTTGTTTAAGACTCGGATTTTATTCGGTTTTGACTTGAACCAAATCTATTTTAATTTGATTTTTTCGCACGATTTCTAACTTATTCTCTAGAAAATTTCATGGAACCTATATGCATGGAACCGTGGACAAAGAATTGCAGTAGAACGTCGATTATCCGAGGTGTTCTATCATTACATTTAGCCCACGGAGTGACAATTATTCAGACCAGAACTTGATTTACATTTTTACCGGATTTTGAATAAAACTATCACTCTACATTGATAATCTTCTATAGACAGTGTTACATATAAAAATAACTGTGCGCGATACTTACGTTAGTAGATTTTTATGATCAACAGAACTACTTACAGCGTTGAAGCTTACTTCGGAAATCTGTGGCATGCTTTGATTACGGAAAAAGCGGATTATCAGTTGTGATTTTATGGAGATTCAGATAAGGATCAACGATTTCCTGTCCGGCATTGATTGGTTTACATCGTCTCGCGATGTTTGATGGAATGGGATTCGGATTTGAGGATTCCACAAGCACGAAACTGCAACGCGCTAAGCATCAACTAGCTTCAAAAAACCTTGGGCATAACTTAAAATACTGACCGAAATAGTTAATTTGTTAATAACTTTAAGGTGTCTCTGACAATTTAAGCAATAGAACCCTCCAATGACAGGCTTTTTTGGTAAAATCCCCATTCGCCGCATCGTTGCCGTTTTTTCCACGTTTTCGCCTGAAAGTTATGCAATAGGTGGCACATAAATTCATTTGGAATATTTTAACCGTTGAATTTCCGTTAGAAGCTTTAATGGTTTGAGCTAATCTGTTAAACTAACCAAGATGGATAGCACACAGGCTTATACCGCACCTCTAGGTTGATTGCGTAGCCTAATTTTCATAAACTCATGCAAGTAATGCATGAGGGAGTTCATGTTGTACATCCTTTCCAGTATAACCATAATTTTTAATTTAGGCAGCGCTCTGTGAACAGTCCAACAAAGGCAGCGCTCTGTCAGCTATCGAACAAGACAAACACGACAAACACGACAAAAAAAAACGATCAAACCCAAGCAATCGTATGGAGGTGCTCTGTCAACCTGCATCGAACATGTCAGACAAACACGACACAGAACAAAACAGTTTGATTTTGTCGTGCAGGGCTGTATCCCACGGTGAAATTGTATATACCTTGTTTATTCTGCTACCTTGCTGCTGGGATGAGTGACAGTTCTTCACGACAACTCGCAGAGCACCCTTCGAACATTGTCGTGTTTGTCGTGTTTGTTGGACTGTTCACAGAGCGCTGCCAAACACGACAAACACGACAATGTTCGAAGGGTGCTCTGCGAATTGTCGTGAAGAACTGTCACTCATCCCAGCAGCAAGGTAGCAGAATAAACAAGGTACACTGGGCCCAAAGTTAATCCGGACGCTCAAAAACTGAGCATGCGTCCGACTTTGTGGTCGATTTTAGAGTACTTAGAATTGATAACAATGATTTTTGTTCATTGCATCTTCTTGGTACACCTTACTACGAAGTACTTGCAAAAAGAACGGTGAAAAAAATCGTACCCAAGCGGCGCAATAAACAATAGAGTGGAAAAAGTCAGAATTTTGACGGCCAATCGCAAAGTCGGACAGTTATATTTAATCCTATTTTTGTTAGCTAAAGTGGTGTGTAAGTTAGTTTCGACACTTGATATTTGTTATTATCGATGCAGGCGACTCTTGGGCATCGTTAGAAGCACTCGGTTGATTCGATTTATTATATTATTGAAGTTTATATTGAAATATACGTCACACTACTTGGTTGGAACGAAACATCATCATTTATCCATCATAACGATTGAAAAAGTTTTTAAAACATATGAAATTAGACTTACATTAGCAAACTAACAATTTCAGACATCATAAAAAAGTATAAAACTTCGAAAAGTATCGTAAAATCACCAAAGAACTGCTTTTTGCAGCACACATTTCGGGAAAGGGAAGGTATAAACCATTTAATGTAACCCATTTACTATTGCCCGTCTACTAATTCTCATCTACTCCCCTAATATTATGTAATTTGGCAGCTCCTTTAGCCTACATGCACTCTCTTATTATTAAGGAACCTTCAACAACTCGGACAGTTTTGGTTAAACCCTTTCCCTCGAACGCGCCATATGTATCGCCACCTATCTGAGAAAAAATTGCGAATTTTTGTGTCAACTGTAAACAGGACTTGCACAAAATATCATGATTGTTTAACTTTAACTATCTTTTCGATGTAGAATGATATAATTTGTTCCTAAAATCATTTTATTTATCGACATCAGTTCTAGCAACAGAATCGTAGTTTTAAATTTTTCTCCGATATTAATGATTTATTTCCCGGGGTTCTGGCATGCAGCCCATCCCAGTGTAAATAGTTCCAAATAGTTAGAGCACTTAACAAACACTTTTAGTAAAGTTTCTTTTCGATCTACGGCAGTAGTAAAAGGGTTGAATCGATTGGTTCTTCCTCCCCTTTCCCGAATTGTGTGCTGCAAAGAGCAGTTCTTTGGTGATTTTACAATACTTTTTGAAGTTTTATACTTTTTAATGTTGTCTGAATCTGTTAGTTTGCTAATGTAAGTCTAATTTCATATGTTTTGAAATCTTTTTCAATCGTTATGATGGATAAATGATGATGTTTCGTTCCAACCAAGTAGTGTGACGTATATTTCAATATAAACTTCAATAATATAATAAATCGAATCATCCGAGTGCTTCTAACGATGCCCAAGAGTCGTCTGCATCGATAATAATAAATATCAAGTGTCGAAACTAACTTACACACCACTTTAGCTAACAAAAATAGGATTAAATATAACTGTCCGACTTTGCGATTGGCCGTCAAAATTCTGACTTTTTCCACTCTATTGTTTATTGCGCCGCTTGGGTACGATTTTTTTCACCGTTCTTTTTGCAAGTACTTCGTAGGAAGGTGCACCAAGAAGATGCAATGAACAAAAATCATTGTTATCAATTCTAAGTACTCTAAAATCGACCACAAAGTCGGACGCATGCTCATTTTTTGAGCGTCCGGATTAACTTTGGGCCCAGTGTATATACAGTTTCACCGTGGGATACAGCCCTGCACGACAAAATCAAACTGTTTTGTTCTGTGTCGTGTTTGTCTGACATGTTTGATGCAGGTTGACAGAGCACCTCCATACGATTGCTTGGGTTTGATCGTTTTTTTTTTGTCGTGTTTGTCGTGTTTGTCTTGTTCGATAGCTGACAGAGCGCTGCCTTTGTCTGACATGTTTGATGCAGGTTGACAGAGCACCTCCATATGATTGCATGGGTTTGATCGTTTTTTTTTTGTCGTGTTT
Organism: Anopheles coustani; assembly: GCF_943734705.1. NCBI lineage: Eukaryota > Metazoa > Arthropoda > Insecta > Diptera > Culicidae > Anopheles > Anopheles coustani. The sequence goes on along the minus strand of NC_071288.1, from coordinate 93,874,658 downwards.
GTCGTGTTTGTCTTGTTCGATAGCTGACAGAGCGCTGCCTTAACGAGACATTCAATTCAAACGGTTCACACAACGGCATTTGTTTCACCCATTTTATACCTTTTAGGTACATCCGCTCACAAATTGTGTAGCCACGACAGCGATTTCGGCTGGGGGGGCTTCATTTGGGTGTTTAGCGAAATTTTGAGTCTTGAAGAGGTTTACTAAACTCCTGTGAACGAAATAACTCACCACAAATCCAGTTACGCACCTTTCGGATATATTTTGATTGAATACTATAAAGCATATTGATTATTTGAGGTAGTACATAAATGCGAGTTTATTGCTCGATAAATGTCTTGTCCTTACAATCACATTGCTTTTGTACAAGTTTGAAAATGATCAGTTTTTTAACACAGTTGTATCATTTAATATGTTATCAAATTTACCTGACTTCTATTTTACAACTAGCAAATTGATTATATTTAATTCGGCGTATTGTTATTTCTGAGTCAATTCATTATTTCCAAATTAGATTCAATTTCGACGTAAATTTCATGTTTTGCGTCCAAAGTAGAATATTGCATCCAATCTGTTAAAAATCTATCAATAGTCGTCCTCGTTAGGTTTGATTCATTCAAGCGTTTTGAAAACATCGAAGCCCATTCTTTAACCGAAACAGAATTACTTGCAGTCAACTCTTTTCGTATAATATACTCTGCAACGAGAACATTATTCAACAACGCATAATAAAACACATTATGATTTTTGGAATCTAGTTGACCAAAGCAGTCGAAAGCGTCTTTCTCAATTAAATAAGTGAATATTTTCAGCTTGTTTGCAGCATTTTCACTGTCGTCAACACAGTAAAAGAAAGCATTCCAGTTGCCTCCTTTTACATTGATTTCCTTTGCATCAAAACCATAATGTTCAATGAGACATTTCGCCAAAGTGAATAAACCTTCCATGCAAGAGAAATGAAGAAGATCTTGGCCCGTATCTTTTTCTCTGTAGTCCAGTTCTCCAGTTGTTTTCAAGTAATCGCAAATGATCTTAACAGACTTTTCATCAACCAAATGATTTTGTTCAAATATAAGAATCTTATCGTAGCTATCGAGGCGAGAATTTTTTAACTTGTCCATCAACACAAGGATTCGCTCTTCGATAGTAAGATGTTCCTGCAATTCCCACTCTCGTTTGAAAATATTCTTACCGATTTCATCATTATTATTCGTCGCATACCAAAAGACGCTCTTTCCCTCCGAATCCAGTTGACCGAAGCAATCGAAAGGATCTTTCTCCATCAAATAAGTGAATATTTTCAGCTTGTTTGAAGCACTTCCCCTGCCGAACAAGCAGTAGAAGAATGCGTTCCAGTTTTTCCATTTTACATTGGTTTCCTTTGCATCAAAACCATAATGTTCAATGATACATTTCGCGAATGTCAACCAACCCTCCATGCAAGCGTGATGCAGAAGATTTGAGCTCCTTTGTTTGTTTCTGTAGTCTAGTTCTCCAGTTGTTTTTAAGTAATCGCAAATGATCTTAACTGACTTTTCATCAACCAAATGATTTTGCTCCAATTTAAGAATCTTACCGTAGCTAGTGAGGTCAGCATCTTTTAACTTGTCCATCAACACAGGGATTCGTTCTTCGATAGCAAGATGTTCATGCAATTTACACTCTCGTTTGAAAATATCCACAGCAATTTCTTCATTATTATACCCCGCATACCAAAAGACGCTCTTTCTCTGCGCATCCAGTTGACCGAAGCAGTCGAAAGGGTCTTTCTCCATCAAATCTACTACATATTTTAGCTTTTTTTTATGTATGGAGTTCTGTGTACACTAAAAACTCGACCAATACAGAACCGTCGCTTCTGAAACTTTTCACACATTAAGTTTAAGTACTGTAGATGTTGTTGAAGGTTTGTTTGATCACTATTTTTTGATAAAATCATCTAAATTTTACAATTTAAACTCAGTTTTACTAACACAAACAAAACAAGCATGTAAACAAATGTCAAGGTGTATGTACCATAGTTACACTAAGGTTTATACATCGCGGGGAAATTGATGAAATATTAAAAATTTTAAATATGTCGTTATTGTAACTATTAAATTCAAACATATCTTTCAAGTATTAGTTAATACCATAATTCTTTTCTCAATTCCTTTTTCACCGCGCAACGCCGGGGCGTCAAGCTAGTAAGTGAATATTTTCAGCTTGTTTGAAGCATTTTTCCTGTCGCCAACGCAGTAGAAGAATGCGTTCCAGTTGTCTCCTTTCACATTGGTTTCCTTTGCATCAAAACCATAATGTTCAATGAGACATTTCGCGAATATTAACCAACCGTTCATGCAAGCGTTATGCAGAAGATCCCGACCCGTTTCGTAGTCTTTGTAGTCCAGTTCTCCAACTGTCTTCAAGTAATCGCAAATGATCTTAACAGACTTTTCATCAACCAAATGATTTTGCTCAAATTGAAGAATCTTACCGTAGCTATTGAGGTTAGCATCTTTTAACTTGTCCATCAACACAGGGATTCGTTCTTCGATAGGAAGATGTTCGTGCAATTTACACTCTTGTTTGAAAATATCTACACCGATTTCATGATTGTTATACGTCGCATACCAAAAGACGCTCTTTCCCTTCGAATCCAATTGACCGAAGCAGTCGAAAGGGTCTTTCTCCATCAAATCTACTACATATTTTAGCTTTTTTTTATGTATGGATTTCTATGTACACCTAAAACTCGACCAATATAGAACCGTCGCTTCTGAAACTTTTCACACATTAAGTTTAAGTACTGCAGATGTTGTTGAAGGTTTGTTTGATCACTATTTTTTGATAAAATCATCTAAATTTTACAATTTAAACTCAGTTTTACTAACACAAACAAAACAAGCATGTAAACAAATGTCAAGGTGTATCTACCATAGTTACACTAAGGTTTATACATCGCGGGGAAATTGATGAAATATCAAAATTTTTAAATATGTCGTTATTGTAACTATTAAATTCAAACATATCTTTCAAGTATTAGTTAAAACCATAATTCTTTTCTCAATTCCTTCTTCACCGCGCAACGCCGGGGCGTCAAGCTAGTAAGTGAATATTTCCAGTTTTTTAGCAGCATGTTCAATGTTCCACACGCAGTAGAAGAATGCGTTCCAGTTATCCTCTTTTTCATTAATTTCCTTCGCATCAAAACCGTAATGTTCAATGAGACATTTTGCCAAAGCTAACCAACCCTCCCTGCAAGCGATATGCAGAAGATCCCGACCCGTTTCGTAGTCTCTGTAGTCCAGTTCTCCATTTGTTTTCAAGTTATCGCAAATTATCTTGACCGACTTTTCATCAACCAAAAAATTTCTCTCAAATTGAAGAATCTTATCGTAGGTATTGAGGGGAGAATTTTTCAACTTGTCCATCAACACAGGGATTCGCTCATCGATAGGAAGATGTTTCTGCAATTTACACTCTCGTTTGAAAATATCATCACCAATTACTTTACTGTTATCCGTCGCATACCAAAAGACGCTCTTTCCCTTCGAATCCAGTTGACCGAAGCAGTCGAAAGGGTCTTTCTCCATCAAATAAGTGAATATTATCAGTTTTCTTGTAGTATTTTTACTGTTGCACACGCAGTAGAAGAATGTGTTCCAATTGTTTTCTTTTTCATTGATTTCTTTGCCATCAAAACGATAATGTTCAATGAGACATTCCACCAAATCACTCCAACCTTCCATAATGGCAATATGTAAAAGATTCCTACCATTTTCATCGTGGTTTCGAAGTTCCTCGATAGATTCCAGAGTGTCACAAATCAATTTACATTTCGTTTCATCAGCTAAATGTGTGTATTGAAGATATTCTAAAATGTCCTTTGCATTAAAGCCTGATGCTGTGAGTAATTTAATCAAATCAGATATCTGATCTGAGGTCCAATCCTTCAACTGCCTCTCAAATTGTCTTTGAATGATGTAATTAGAAATTTTCCTGTTGTTCTTAGCTGCATAATAAAAAACACTCTTTCCTTTCGCATCCAGTTGACTAAAACAATCCACAGGATCTCTCTCTAGCATAAGAACAAAGATATTTTGGTTGTCATTTTCACCATTATCATCATCACCCCATAGGTTGATATAATACCTTTTCCATCTTGATGCGCAGTAGAAGAAAGCGTTCCAATTGTTTTCCCAGGTATTTATTTCCTTCGGTTGGAAACCGTAATGTTCCATGAGACATTTTACCAAATTTGAATCACCGTAACCTGCCGCAAAATGTAACAAATTTCTACCTTTTTCATCAGTGCCAGTACGATCTTGGCAGTTATCGAGAAGAAAATGATAGGAACTTAGGCAATACCACTTAATTTTGCAGTTTAAGTAAGTTTGCCTAATGAAACGATTGTCTAGATTTGTTTTTGATTTGTGCAATAAATATTCGACAGCGGATGCATTATCAAGCTGCAATGCTCGTGCAATCAAAAACTCCGTACCACTGTCAATACCGGAATCGTCTCTTATTTCAAACTTTGAGGGGAAACTTTCCATTAAATCGAGTTGCGATGAAAATCCTCTCTTCCATTCCTTAGATTGACGTGGAGTGTCTTCGTGGCAAATGATGGTATGCCTAGTGCAATATTCGTGGAAAAGAGATTTGAACTCCTGTTCATCGTTTTGCAAGTATGCAAGCAATTCCCACAATTCCCGTTCAAAATTGTCTTTTATCAATTTTAAATACTGTCCATGATTTGTGATCAAATATTGAAGAACATTAATCGAAAGATATTTTAATGCTAACTTGAAATGATATTCATTAGGTTGTTTGAGTTTCAAATCACTTGAATTTTCAATGATAATTTTGAACATTACAGAATCAAAAATGATGCAAAACTCCAAAATTGGTATACTATCGGAAAAGTTTTCGGTATTGTTGCTAATGTGTTGGTTTAGTTTTGTAAATAGCTTTGTAGCCATTTTCCCATCCTTTGCCATGTCTTGATATGGCAAAGAAAACGGTATCTTTAAATTAAGTACTTTGTCTGATCCTAAATTCTTTGCTAATTTCGTGAAAAACGTTTCAAAGTTCGGTGTGTAGTTTCTTTCGGTGAAGTATTCAATGCTCAACACTTCTTCGATCACCTTTAAATGATCTATGGTAGAAAATCTAGATAACATTTTTGGAGTATCGATGGAAGCTCCTTTGTTTAATAATGTCAGTACGTATTCCCAACGTGGAGCTGTAACGTGTTCGACACGCAATTCAGCGCAATACGCGTAATCCAAATGAGACCATTCGAAATATGTATCTTGTATATTCGCGCTATTTTCATCGACCCAATTCAATAAGAAATCAATAATTTGTCTATGGTCTTCAGATAAAGGAAGTAAAAATGACAATTGCAATGGAGTTCTTCCCCAATCGTCCCTTGCAGTAATGAAGTTTGGGGTATCAGTTAGGATGCTATCTATTTTACCCTTCGAATCATCAAGAACTGCCATATGAAGTGAACTTTTCCTACAAATCATTCTGTCTAAAAATTGTCTTATTTCTATTCTGCGGTTGTTTTCATAAATTTCACGTTTCAGGAAGTCTTTAACGCCGTTAACATTTTGATTCGAAAAAAACCACAGAGCAGAAAAATACTCTGCAAACAACCAGTGATTGAAGATCGGTGAGTGATATACAACTCCTTCAATAAGACCAAATTTTTCTGAAGCATTCTTAACATTTTCCATGTACTGGAGTGCGGTGTTTTGGGTTTCATTCGTCAATAATTTCTCTATATCATTTTTGTACATAATTGTGTACAAAGCCAAGAGTGAGTGGACTTCTTTGACCTTTTTTTGATATTGTTCTGCATCATTCATTGCCTTGACCGTTTTTGAACTAGCAACAGTTGAACCAGTTTTCTCAATGTTCACGATCTTAAGCTTCTTTTCAACAAAACATTCAACCATGCCAAGGGGTTCAAAACTATTCTCACAATCTATTATAATTTGTTTGGAAATTGTTTCTTCTATTACATTTATATACTTTTTTACCATAGGCATCATCAGGTCCATTCCCATCGATAAAAACAGAGGGATTTCCATAAGGTCTCCAAGGATGTTTGTTAAAATTGCAAAAACAACACGACATGTCTTTGCAAGTTTTGTATCGCCTGATGATTTATATTCTGCGGGTAAGTCCTTTAAAAGGTATCGCCAAACAAAGGAATGTTGATCTACTTTGTTAAATTCCACTAAACGGTAGCATGCACAATCTTCCAATGCGGTTTCTACTTCGTTTCTCAAACCATACGGACGACTAGAAAGATACACCTTGCAAATTCCATCGAACGTTTTAAGCGTGGATAATAAGTTAAGCACCACCGTCTTGTAATGTGGCGCGATTTCGTCAAATCCATCCATCAAAATAACTATTTGTTTGCAGTTGAATTTATGTTCAAATATTCGAAGCAGTATTAATTCCTCAGAAGAAACGGTTTTTATTTTGTTTTTATCCAGCTTCAAACAACCGTTCGAAAAAACAAGTGCTTCCGCAGTTGTCTGAGCATTATTGAATTTCTCATTTGAATCCATTAGAAATATATTATCGACGAGAGAAGCTAAGTAGACAAGCTGGAAAAGAAATCGGATCGTGATCATTTCTCCCTTAGTTTCACATTCATTTCTTTTCTCTCTTCTTTGATCGAATACCATGCAATATTCGTTTAGATTGAATTTAATAATCCACTGAAAACGATGCTCATCCTGCAGATGTGACGCTAACCAAGTGAGGTAGAATGATTTCCCCGATCCGGCTTCGTTGAAAATTACATTCACTTTAAGATCGGTTTTATTGGACTGTACTTGGTCCTGAGTGTTTCCATCAACACCGGGTGGATGTGTGTATTTCCAATTTCTATGCGATAGAATGCTGTCAATGTTTTTGTTGTTATAATCCAAAAATGTTTCGTAACTGATTTCATTCTCAGCTTCAATGCCAGGAAATAGTTTCGTAAGAGTCGTACCTGCTTCTCTAGCAGACCAAAAGCTCCAACTCGAAGTTTGCCGTAATTCGTTTTTATCACATCGCTCCCATTTTCTATGAATGAACAAGCCATCAATTTTCTCATAGCTTTCCTTCAACTTATTACATTTTATTCCTGTCTCACTGGGAACTTGTAGGACATCTAAAACAAAATTAAGTTTGTCTTCATCATGAAAAAGCTTACTGATTGACGTTTCGGTTCCAAAGAACCGGATGGGTTGATCGATTACTTTATTCCTGCAATCGTCTGTCAGATCTTGGAAAAGAAGATCCCTGTCAATATTCAAAGTACAGGACGTTTTTCCAACAAGAATAATCTTTTTGAAAGATTGATGTTTTTGTCCTAACATTACTTCAGCCCACAGTTCTAAATATTGAGCATTATTGGAGTTCTCTTTACATTCAACCACCAAAATAAGGTCAAAAGTCACTCCAATGAAGACTTTCATTATATCAACTTTAAAGTTACCAAATTCTTCGTCTTTAAAAAATAAATAGGTCAGATTCCGGTCTAGGTTGAGATTCAAGCCCACGCCGTCGAGGTGGTGAGTCCCGGCGCTCATGGGCAGATTTTCGGTGCTCGAGGTAAATTTAGACTTGGCTAATTCTAAAGTATGATCCCAAGTGACAGAAAACACGATTTAGATAATTTTCGCCAGGCTTAGAAAGGGGCTGCATAGAAGATTAATAGCAGTCTTATTAAGCCAAAATTGCAAGTGTGTGCGTGAAAAATGAACCCACCATGGGTGCACTGATCCGATCCTTACTATTATAAATTGAACCCTTCCATCCCAACTCCGGAACTGACAGCTCAAAGCCATCAAATCAAAACAAAATATAAATTCGAATTCAAACAGAGGATTTATTTTAACAATCTCAGCAGTTTTTCTGGAATAGTTTCTTCGCGTGTTCCAAAAACCGTCTAGTTGCAATTCGTAGTCATGAAACGAAAAAGACGAAAAGGTAAATATAGAAAAGTACAAATATACAAAAAATTACCTGTTTACATTTACCTTGCTTGCAAACAGGATAATCTTCCCCGACGAACTCGAATGCAACAAAATCGCAAACACTGAATGTATCGAGCTGCCATGGAGTAAACCTGCTTCCTAGCTTGCTGCTCGTCCTGTATTACAGGGTCAGCTGCATCTTGCGGCGAACAGAGCGTCTGCATCATCATTGCATAAAGTTCAATACGAGCAATGCAGAACGGTCAATACGAGCAATGCAGAAACCTTCCGGCCTTTGTTGTTGAAACCTGCTGGACGGTTGCAAATAACACTTTCCAAATAAAAATTATCGAGTGCTGAAGCGATAACGCAAATAAATCAATAAACTTACCATAATCGATAAACTGCCTCATCACAATCTTGCTTGGCCCTGGGTAAACGTGTTGTTGGCTTACATACTGTTGATCCACTCGCTGTTTAATCCGCCTTCTGATCGAGAAAATTAGAGTCGCATTCCTGTTTATCTTCGAACCACAATGTTGTTTTTGGTACAGTGCAAACGGCTGAATCGAGAGAGATGTGGAAATATGTTATTCGCAGACCGAGACGCAGGTGAGACATTTCAGTCCAGTCATTGCTGATGCTCTGCAGGAGTACCATGACAGTGCAGCGAAATCACTCCGTCGTGTAGCTTCATAGAACACTTTTTCCACTGGATCGTATGCCAGAGGGCAATTGGGCTACGTTCTATCGGTGCCGCATGACAAGTAAGATCGATCAGAGCAGCCTGAATACCCATCTCGAGAATGCAAGCGCAAACTACGATGCGAGAATGGTTAAGCTAATGCAGTCTGACCTAGCCACAGACTGCTCGTTACAAGGCACAAGAGGTTATCTGCGTCATTTTCTTCAGCGTACTTCACACCCGGCGACTCGACACTGTTTCCAGCGCTGCTATCCAACTGTTCACTACGCTTTGTGAAAGTAACATCTTTCATCACCGACCTACCCGATTATTGAGAGGAAACATTCTCCTCGCTGCTGCTGCTGAGCGACGAGTTTTTCTTACGACTGGCCGCATCCTCGTAACAGAGCGTTAGCGAACCGATGGCGTCCTATATGTCACCAAGTAGACGGAAGTGATCGAAGAGGTGATATTCTTCACCACCGCATCTTACACCGTATCCTCCTGCTCCTCGATCACCATTGCCTCCTCAGACATGAACGATTTTGGTCCATGTTTACCGCCACCGTCGTGTACGTGTACGCATCAGATCGTCGCCAGCACCATTGATCGCCGACAATTCACTTTCACGTTTGACCACCTCATCCATGTCGATCAAAATATTACCCTGCTTTTGCTCCCTCGCGCCTCCGTGGACGCGGTTTTCCATCCGCTTTTTGTTCAACAATCGAGCAATCGACTCCTGCCAGCCAATCTGTTTCGCGATCATCTGCGGAGCTTTCGGTTTGGTAAAAGTGTTGGTCATCAACCGTCGCGCATTTTCAAGCTTCAGTGACAGTTTGGCCAGATTGGTGTGATAAATCAAACAGAGTGCCCCGGCGTATCCCATCTCGGTGTCGGACCCAAGGTCGAGATCCCGCAAACCCAAAATAACGTGCGGCTCCAGCTCGAACGGCAGCGTGAAGGAAAACAACCCCGATTAAAGGTTGTGGCACTCAAGTGATGGATCGTAGAATCGCGGGACAACATTTTTTTGCTCAAATTTCGCTTCGTGTTTAGCATATCGGTAATGAACTTGATCAGCTTCCTCGGCGCCAAAGTGTCATCAACCGTAGCCTCGTGCTTTGTTGTGGTGGTACGGGTGAGCCCGAATGAAATCCAAAACGAGAAAAATAGGAAAATGAATAAGCTTGTCCCCTAAATCCTACGAACCTTTTCAATGTTAAGCTCTTTTCGGATGTAACACTTCACGTTTGTTAACAGTGACTCCAGTACCATTTTGGTATCCTGCGGCCGAAGTGTCGTACCTATCGCGAAATTCTCCTGTACCACGTTCAACATCTACTGACGTGACGCCGACAGTACTTCCGACCGTCCTTGATAATCGTACTGATGTATTGTATGTGCCCAGAATTTCACCCAGATATGGAAGTTAAATACCCGATTCCGCAGCAGCTTATGCAGTAGCTTTATGTTACCCAGGGACATCTCGTTTTGAATCGCTTCGATCAGCAATTCGAAAGCTATCGGCACCTTTTCGTCGAATATCCGCTGGTTGCACTATTCCAGCAGCGAACTGACGATGGCGATCACATCGTTCATCAGCACATTCTCCTTGATTGTTGCGAGTTTGTAGAGAATTCCCGAAGCCACCAAGTTCGTTGTGCGAAGTTCTACTTCTCAAAAAAACCCTATATCGAATATGAAGTTCAAGAGATGGAACATTTTAAACAAAACTTCCTTCAACGGTTGTGATTTATTCACTCCCGCCGTGTCAACAAGTTTTGATACAAACCTCTGGTTTGTTGACGTTTTTTCATTGAACACCTACATTCGACCGACGTTGATGATGATGCTAAATATGTTTCCGGAAAAAGGCTTCACTTACCGCTTTTCTTGTTATTTCGTGAAAACATGTGTGATTAATAAAGATTATCATCTTTTATTTACGCTGAACAAGTCCGCACGATGCACAGTCGCATTACCAAATGAAAACACCAATGACAGCTCAAAACTGATGCACAGCCAGCTTAGAAAAATGTTCAAGAAGAAAACATTCATCACTCCGTGTATGTACACGGCGATACGAAATTCCGCACCCATACATTCAAACATCGGTGGGATTTAGGGCAATTTCACTGCATTTTTCAAAAATAACCGTCAATTTTGTCACCTGGGATATACAACCCACGAAGGCTCGTTGCTTTTCCAAATATCCACTTTATGCCCATCATTGTCAGGTTCAGAGAGTCATTGATCTAGTGTTTTGTACAAGCTTCTTTGATTCAATACTTCTGTCTTGCATTCAAGATTTTTATTTTGTATCTCTCCACAATTACCCTTCGACATGCCCTCAAAGTGCAAAAACTTCAATGATGTCGCAAAACAATTAAAAAACTCTTTAATATCTTGTTCATTTAAAGGTTGGCTCACTTTATGTTTCATCCATTCCAATATGCAGTTCGAGAGTTGGTCACGCGCTAATTCAGATGCAATAGTCTCTTGTGTACCCGGTGGTAAATAACCGGAATTCTTTAGCTCCTCCACAATTAATCCAGATAATTCTGACTCTTTGAATGAATCTGCAGCAATTATGAATGAATTGAAAAAGTTCTCTATTTGCGATTGTTCTGTCTTTTTTGGTGCAAGAAAAATGTTGGTTTCATGTTTCTTATTTACTCTTATGCCTTTGGATCGAATATCTGGCCAAATATCTTGATTGTTTGATTTTTTTTTGGTTGACTTTTCGGTTTTTTCTTTGAGTTTTTTATACTCTGTTTCGAATTTTTTTTTGAACTCTTCATTGTCACGACAATTGAAAAAATCTTCATTGACCTTGTAGAAAATGATATCTTTTTTTTTCGATAAAAAAACGTTTGTTGAAATTTCATTTAGTACCAAACTACTATTTCTTTTAAACAGAGGTTTACGAAAATCAACAGTTTCTCGGTTGAAAATAAGTTCTGCTAATAGCTTCGGCAACTGATTAGAATCGGAATTTTCTGATAAAATGTTGAGTAGCTTCCCGTTGTTTTTTTCCTTAATCTTATTGAGGTCAAATTTATAGGTTTCACTTTTTAATAAGTTAAAAAGGGAGCTAATTCCACTAATCTCAAAGAAGTGTTTTTTGTCTACCATTACATCTTTTACCAATGTTGGCTCCAGAGCAATGTTGGTACAAAGGACAAGCGTAGGTGCTGGCGAATTCGTTTTTTCCGTTTCGTCCGTTTTTTGTTGTAGGTAAGAATTGAAGTACTTACTAATCGATAATGGGTTATTATTTGAACTCGATATAAGGTCGTTCCATGTGATAGATCTGGTATCATCTTCTTTGTGCTTAGCTTGGATGCATAGAAGAAACCATCGATCGCCATTTTTAAAACGGAAAATTATGTCATCAAACTTTCCACATTCTGGATCCTCAGTGCCAATGAAGCATTTAAATTCCTTGTTGTCTTTCATCTCCTTAGCAGCTTGGAGCAGTATCAGTATCAGTAGTTTTAGCTGGTATGTCACGCCGTGAAGTGTGTTTTTCAATCCATGACCTTTACCAGTCGTTCCTGTATTCGATACATCATCAGAAGATGCCTCTTTACCTTGGTTAAATTGCGACACATTTGCCTGCCGTGGTTCATCGTTATTGTATTGACCGGACTCGGGTGTCTCTTCCGTAACTCCTTCATTCGAACTATCTAATTTTGGTGTTTTGGACGTTGATGGTGCTAGATCATCAGAGCTGCTTTTCCTTTTTCCCATTATACTTGACATTTAGTAAAGAAAATAAAAACGCGTTTGTGGTTTCTAAAATGAAATTAAAAACACAATTTTAATTAGACTTCCTTGGACATGCATTTTGCTGTGGATTAAAATTAAATTCACTCGCAGCGTGCAATGACTCACTATTGTAGAAAGTAAAATTGACAGTAAAGTATGTTCATTTCCTTCGAGCTTCCGAAACTGTCCGTGGGTTTTACATTTTATGAATAAAAGTAGTAGTATCAAATCAGTTAAGTTGAAGTGTTCTTAAGTTGCTATTTGGAAAATTTTACTGCCTGGCTGGAAAACAAGACTTTTTTCATTCGTGTTCCATTATTTGCGAAATTGGAGTTTTTTTGATTCTTTTTTTTTGCATATTCGCAAAGAACAAAGGATGGAGAAGTCCCCTGTGCAGTTTCGTGTCGCTAGCTGCTTCGAAGAAGAAGATCAACTAACTCAAAGTGAAAAGATTGATCAATTTTCAAGTGTCCGACTTTGAATGCCTGGTACTGTAGATCATACTGAGTTTACATTAGCTTTACTTACATTGAAAATTTAAACAATTTATGATGGTCACGATCTTCCTGATAGCAAATTGTGGGGGATTGAGTTGCCCTTTAGAAATATCTGCACTTAATGTTGCTGCTTACGCCACTGGATCGTCGATTCATCGCAAATTTACTTAAGATTCGGAAATATAGCCAACAGTACGTTACAAATCACATAAGCTGAGAAGCACCGTTCGTTCTGTGCACTTCTTATCTCTTCCTTGCCGGATCCATCAAAACCCCGGTCTGATTATTGATAGGGCACTTGGAGTAGCTGTTACACTTTGTTATCAATGGTTCAAAGATAACAGTTTCCGGTTGATTTCGATTTCTACATGCGCATAAGGATTTTCTCGATATCACTTGCGGACTACCATAGGGAGTGGCTTTCAAAGTCACGTACGCCTTTGGGTGTGGTCGAACATGAATTTGGTCATGCTTTTCGTTTATTCTCCCTGCTTCACGATTGGAATAAGAATCGGTAAGGAAGCACTTTAAAAGACTTTTCGCATCAAATAAAACCAAATCAATTCACGAAACACAAGCACGAGAGAATCTGTACAATTGCGCATTTAACTTCTAGAGGACGTTTGGCTCCACTTTATGCTCCACGTGTACCGTGCAAAACACTTACGCCTGAAGGTGTTTAGGCGGATGTTGAAGATTTTACTTTAGTCTTTTCCATGCGGATTCGCATAATTTTGTAATATTAAGATAATTCACTTTCAGGTTCTCTGAGCAACTACTTGCCGTGCTTATTTAATTGTAAAGAATCCCAGCTCAAACTGAGGCATCATCGGTGCTTCAAGGTCTACACGTCGACTGCCCAATACGCCTTGCTACAGATCTGCTCCAGATAGCCAACGTGGCACTACGTCCGGCTCAGGCCTAATCCAGTCGCAATAAAAGAGTGTCGTAAATGATCGTACATTATCTTGTTATCGCTATATACTGGCACATAGGGTGTGGCTTCACGCATTCCACTGAGTTCAGTCGAACACGAGTTTCGTCACTCTTTTCGTTTTCCCTTCTGTGTCACGTGGTAAGAACACTTTGAAAATACTATGGAAACCGTTTCAAAAACTCTTCGCAGGAAACGAAATACAAGTAATTACATTCACCTTACACAAGACGAGTGGAAACTGTACATTTGCGTATCCAATTTCCACAGGATGTATGGCTCCCCTTTTTGCGGCCACCAGCAACGTGTGCTGCAAACGTGCAAACGTTAAACGCTTACGCCTGGAGATGTTTAAGCTAATGTTGAAGATTTTACTTCAGTTTTTACCATGCGGATTTGTAGAATTTTGTAGTTTTCCGAAATTTTACTTTTACGTTCACGATACAACTGTACACCGTGCTGGCACAAGTCTTATGATTCCCAAGGCTTGATTTCTTGTTGCTTAAATATGAATTGAATGCTGATAGCACTTTTATTGAACTTTGAGTCGATTACTTGCGTTTTATTTGCTGTAGTTATCTCGAAAATACTTCAGTTGTTGCCGGCAAATTGATAACCCAAGGTGAATCGTGCTGCACATTCCTACCAAAAGCGTACATGCCTTGCCAAATGTATTTTTGGTTAGCTTTTTTGACATGTACGTGGGGGGACCCAAAAGTAACGGGAATCGGGTTGTAGGGAGAAGAGGGGAAAAAGGGCATCGGGTACAATATTTTTTTTAAAAAGCTTAACATGTTCTTGATCAGTATGCAAAGTTTAGTTTCTGTAAGTGCATCCGCTAGTCTTTGAGATTTTTTTCAGTGTAACGGTTTTAGTGTTTTCGGCGATTTTGTGAGATGGGCAAGTGAAACTGAGGTCAACCTCGTTCTGGGCTCCCCACAGCTTCAAAAGCGGACGAAAATGTTTCAAAAATCAACAACCTTGTTCAGAATGTGTTCTTCCAGGATGGAAAAATCGGTATCATGCCATTTTCGGTCAAAAACTGCCTCACGGACAGCGCTTTGTGGGCAGGTGCGTTGTCGTGGGCTCAATTCCGTGGAAGAACCAGTCTCGCCACGGATCCGTCGTTTTCTTCCAGCTGTTTCCCCTAAACATCTTCAAATCTGCCTGGTGGATTTTTTAGTTTATCCTCCATCCTGGATAAACAAATGCTGAACAGGATTGTTGATTTTTGAAACATTTTCGTCCGTTTTTGAAGCTGTGGGGAGCCCAGAACGAGGTTGACCTCAGTTTCACTTGCCCATCTCACAAAATCGCCGAAAACACTAAAACCGTTACACTGAAAAAATTCTCAAAGACTAGCGGATGCACTTACAGAAACTAAACTTTGCATACTGATCAAGAACATGTTAAGCTTTTTAAAAAAAATATTGTACCCGATGCCCTTTTTCCCCTCTTCTCCCTACAACCCGATTCCCGTTACTTTTGGGTCCCCCCACGTATACCTCATAACCTAACAAAGGTTTATTTTTGGTAGGCTTTGGTGACATCTACACCTCGTAGATCGCAGACCTACCAAAGATGTTTTTTTGGTGGGCACTAGTGTTTCGAGAGCTGCTGTCAAACCTTTGTTTGTTTACTGTGAAGGTGCAAGTTTGGCCAACTAGCAAGCTGTGTTTTTCCATCCCATTTGTTGTTTGTGTTTTGTTATAACCGTGTAGTGTACCTAATGGACCGACTTGTTAGAATGAAACGCAGTGGCACAGTTATCGGTGGCGGTTGGACATCATCGGTTGTTACCGGAAGTCACATAGCATCGGTGGCGGGATAGCGGCGCATGGATCGACCGACTCAGGGTGGTTAACCGGGACCGGGTTAATTCGCGCCAGATAGAAAGTACGTGTGTAAGAACCCACAGCAGAGAGTTCTTACTGATGATGATTTGTCCGCGCTTTTCACACATTTCATATCTCGACAAGGAAGAAGAAGCGGCGTAAAAATAACTGCAACGCGTTCTGAGTGTTTTCGCTGGCCATGAGCGAGTGGTGCTGCACATCGTACATCGAAGGAGCCTGCTACGATCCGTGGTCGCTGTTTGCCAGCACGAACCAGAGGAGGCGTCGGACGATTTCTGAACATTTCCCCTGATTGCCTTCCGAACCGGACGATATGTACATAATATTATCGATGTATCAAAATAATAAAACAATCAAAAATATTTTCCTGCATGAAAATAATTATGTTGTGAAAGAAAAGATATCCTGAACCCAGCTCATATAATCTACTACGAATGGGTATACGGTTTTTGCGCGTATAGTCAGAAATAGGTGTTATAAACACGTTGCACAGTCACGTTGTCAAAACTGTTCTCATTTGCGGTGTCCCACAAGTATTAAGAGAATTGTTTTACCCTTCTTTTCAGAAGTCGTTTTACATCCAAGATTGCATAGGAAATCTGCTGCAAAAGCAGGGCTAAAAGAATTCTCAAAAGAAGAGCGATCAGTTCTCAAGAGAATTCTTTTACCCCAAAATAACGCCAAAATTTCTCGTTGGGAGGGTATTCTGGATACACGGGGTAGGCTTTTCCAACGGATACCGAAGCATTAGAGAGGTAAAAAAACGAAAACTTTGTACCTTGAAGCAACACAAGCAACAAATGGCCCAGTAGAGCGAATTTTGCTGTCTCCAACTTTCGTCACAAAGCTGTTTGTCTACACTGGGACCAACGGAAATCCTGATACTTGAAAAAACTAGTTTTTTTGGTATACTTTATCTCATGAAATTACTGTAAATCCAACTCTCCGTTCCGTGTACAACGAATAAACAAAAAAAAATCATTGTTATCAACTACTAAGTACTGTAAAATTGTCCGCAAAGTCGGACGACTGCCCTTTTTTTCAAGTGCTCGGATTTCCGTTGGTCCCAGTGTATGCGGTAGGCAATATTTTGGAATAACATGGTATGCAAATAAAATTACTAAAAATTAAATAATTAAATAATAAATTAAGTATTTGAGTTTTCTTTGTCTCACAAAGTATACTTACATTGCAGTTGAAACAATCGACGATGGTCACGATCTTCCTGAGATCAAGTTGTGCTGCGTCGTTGTTTCAACGAGAGAAATGCCTCGATCGGTGTCCGGTCTTGTGCCGCTCCAGTAACGTAAATTTAACTATTTTCACACTTCGTTTAACTTAATACGAGTTCGAGTGGTTAATTAGACAGAACTTGGAAAGCGATGCCCACGGTACGGACGCTGAATAATCGTGAAGGTTTGCACTTCTTTGCACTTTCTTTGCACTTCTTACGTTTTCCTTGCCGGATCCACAAAAGCACCAGTCTGATAATTACTAGAACCCTTTTAGTAGCTGTAGCACTTTGTTTTCAAATCGAATTCGGTCGTAAATGGTTTTAATCGATATCCTTGTAAACTACTACAAGAACTGGTTTTCAAGTCACAAACGCCATTGGGTGTGGTCGAACATGAATTTCGTCATACTTCTCGTTATGTTCCCTGCTTCACGATCGCAGTAAAAACACTTTGAAAGCGGTAAGGAAGCACTTTTTTTTTCGCGGCATTTAGTTTCTAGAGAACGTTTGGCTCTACTTTAGCTCCACGTGTACCACCGCAAACGCGCAAACGCAAAACACTTTCACCTGTAGGTGTTTAAACTAATGTTGAAGATTTTACTTTAGTCTTTTCCATGCGGATTCGTATAATTATGAAATTTTCAGAAATTTTACTTTTATTTTCACAATACAACTGTTCACCACGACGGTCCAAGTGGAAAGGAAAGGGTAGGCCTGATGGGATGAACGATGATGATCCTTAGCATTTACAAATCCTTCTGATTGTTCATTCACTATATCCACCAAAAACACCAGTCTGATTACTGCTACTTTTAAGCAACTTTAGCTCTTTACTTTTAATATAACTTCAAATTACAGTTTCTGAGGTTATGAAATTTAGGTTTAAGTTGCTGATAAAAATCACGCCACTGACGTAATGTTTTTTCTTGTTACCAATTTAGACTGGCAAACCCCCTTTGAGTGTGACTTCACGCAATACACTGAGTGTGAAATTCGATCGCGAGTTTAATCACTCTTTTCGGTTTGCGTTCAATGTCACGTAGTAAGACCACTTTGAAAATAGTATGGAAACCCTTTCAAACACTTTTCGTAACAAATGTAACGAAAGACAACTAATTAAATACACGCGAGTTAACGATCTTCGATCAGATTCTTTGAGTTCGGTGTCTTTACGACCTGTATTATTCACCTGGTACACTGAGCTGGTCATGTCATGCGAATGGTACCGGACGACCCCGCCCGTAAAGTCCTTTTAGGCTGTCCCCGAGGACAGAGGAGGCGTGGTAGGCCTAAATTGAGGTAGAAGCATGGCGTAGACAAAGCCGCCAGTAAAGCCGGGATGCGGAATTGGACCAACGTGGCGCGCGCTCTAGCAAACAGGCACTGCGAAGGTAGACCTCCTAGCTTAGGGGTACTGATATTTGCGGGTCAAAATTGTCGAAGTAATCTCTGGATGTTTATTACCACCAGGAGAGATGCCTCATGCGTATCACGTAGGCCTATGCAATAGATGGGGAGAACTGATCGTTTCGATCTTTCGGATTGGGTGGTAGAATACCAGGGAGTGTCGCAGTCAAAATAACATACGAATCGTTTGAATTTCAATTTAGCACTGATTTATTCTATAAAATTTATCTAGCCGTTTATATAGCAGAATATCGTCACTGTATTTGTGCTTTTACAATGACATATGTTTCGGATATGTGCAACTACTCGTATGCTTTTATGCTTTTATGATTATTATTGCTGATCCGTATTTTCTTGAACATCCTAACTATGTTTATGATGCGGAGTTTTTTGATTCTATCTAAATATGCGCTTTGTCCGTTTTCTATGATTATTTAGAATCACGAGCACGATCGTTAACGAAAATTACATTTTTTGTGTTCATTTACGAATAGTGGCCGATCCTTCCTAAACAAATGCGAGATCTACTTCGTTATCTTCGATCTGGCATTTCGTTTCCGGTACGTCGTGTCTTTTTCGGAAAGTTTCTTCATTTGGATCAACGGTCAAACCGGATACTGAAATGATACAATTTGTGGTGAGTTTTTTCTTTCGTTGATTTGCGACATTTTAATCTTTCTTTTGGAGCCGCGGTACAACGTTTCTTGAGTTTTTTGTGTTTTATGAGAGCCGTTTGAGTTCAAATTTGGCCGTTTTTATTGTGGTTTGTCCTCGAACACACCGTTGGTGCAGCAACACCCATAGCGATTAAAATTGTGACAAATCACGAGTCCGAATTCACAGATAATCGATTTAGATCATGTATATTTGGTTTTGATAGGCCTTGAATGTATTTTGTTGAGTGACAGAAAAGAGCTTTGTTGCTCGAACAATTTTGTCTATGGAAGGTTTGATTCCGTCAGATCAAATAGCGAACATTTTTGATCCATTGGTTCATTGAGCCTGCGGACTTTACAATCAATTTACTTCGTTAGTATGTTTTGTCCAATGAATTTACATAAAGTTCTCCATGTGCTTTATTTTCGAAAACACCAACTTCAGATCATATTGTCTTATATTGTGTAAGGCATGCTAAACACATATGAATGTTGAGTATTTAAGTTAAGGGAAATCCATCAAACAAGTTTGCAAGTACATCGCCGAAAGGGATATGGCGGGTTTTGGCATTGAAAGAGATGAGATAAGTATCAAATGAGCCGATACATTGTTGTGCATTCCACAGTTTTTGTTTTTTATTTCAATGTTCTGTTTATTTGAAGAATGGTTAAGGAATTCACCAAGAACTCTTGAGTCAAGAGTACAGCAAGCAAAAAAAAAAAAAAAACACACACACAAGAAACAAGATTTCAACTTGCAGCAGCGATTCTATTCCGAGATTATTGCTTGATGCTTATGACTCCAACTGGACCATTGCGCTCATATAAATTAATTAACCCTTTCAGGACCGTAAGCTATTCAAGACTAAAATTGGCAAAACAACACAATATTTTGGCTATTTGGGGTGTATAATAAGAGAATATCACCAGAAAACCCTAGCAGTATGTGTAGGTTTTTTATAATTTCATGGGAAATATTTTTTTTTTTAACCATAAATGACCAGTATAGTTATGATATCGGAATTTATTTTATTTGCTTTCCACTACAAATTACATAATCAAAATGCTAAAAAAAAGGGTTCAGACATTTCTATAAGAAAAATAGTGAATTCATCAACTTGACAAATATTAAGTTTTTGTTGTTGGTTGCACGCACAAATGGTTTGGTTTTGGAGCAATTAATTTTGATAGTTCTTTTTTGTTTATTCGTCCAGAAAGACATTTGAGGCCTTTGACATAATGTTTTCTTTGATGTTTCGTTTCAAAAACATCGTTTTGATAATAGTTGAACAAACAGTAACGAGTTTTGTAGATGGGAAAAATGTTTCCCTTGGTCGTGAAAGGGTTAATCGTATTGAAAATGAAAACGAAGCCGTGAATCGTTCATTGGAATTTTAGAATTATTAATATTGGACGATGCGAAGTTCGTAGGGTCAGCATGTATACCATATTTTTCGGATATTTTAATTAAGTACTATCAAGCATGTTGTTTATTTGAGGTAGTACATAAATACGAGTTTATTGTTCAATAAATTTCTTAGGTTTTTTAGGTTTTATTGGGGCGGTTGAATTATTTAATATTTTAACAAATTTTATTTTTATTTTAAAACTAACAAATCGATCAAATTGAAGACATCTGACTTAGAGGCCGCAAACTGATTAACCAAATTCGTTAGGATTATGTTACCGGGCGAAATCATGCTGTCACTAATGACAGAAACTTCCCCTGGTGGCAGCGCGCTATTTTCTATAGAAAAATATTCGCCACACGGCTACAATTAACAAGCATCCGGACAATAATACCCATCGATTGGGCTTCATCCTTTTCAAATTCGATTTAATTTCTACATAAATTTTATGTTTTTCGTCCAAAGTGGAATATTGCAACCAATCTGCTAAAAATCTATCAATATCCGTCCTCGTTAGGTTTGATTCACTCAAGCGTTTTGAAAACGTCGAAGCCCATTCTTTAACCGAAACAGAATTATTTGCAGGCATCTCTTTTCGTATAATAAAGTCTGCAATGAGAACATTCTTCAACAACGCATAATGAAACAAATTACGATTTTCGGAATCCATTTGACCGAAACAATCGAAAGGGTCTCTCTCCATCAAATAAGTGAATATTTCCAGTTTGTTTGAAGCATTTTCACTGTTACACACGCAGTAGAAGAAAGCGTTATAGTTGTTTTCTTTTTCATTGATTTTCTTCGCATCAAACCCATAATGTTCAACGAGACATTTCGCCAAAGTTAACCAACCCTCCCTACAAGCGATATGCAGAAGATTCGTGCCCGTTATAACGTCTCTGCAGCTCAGTTCTCTGGTTGTTTTCAAGTAATCACAAATGATCTTCACTGGCTTCTCTTCAAACAAATAATTTTGCTCAAATTTAAGATTCTTGTCTGGGCTATTGAGGCGAGAATTAGTTAACTTGTCCATCAACACAGGGATTCGCTCTTCGATAGGAAGATGTTCCTGCAATTTACACTCTCGTTTTAAAATATCCTTACAAATTTCTGCATTATTATCCGTCGCATACCAAAAGACGCTCTTTCCCTTCGAATCCAGTTTACCGAAGCAGTCGAAAGGATCTTTCTCCATCAAATAAGTAAAAATTTCCTGTTTGTTTAACGCATTTTCACTGTTGCACACGCAGTAGAAGAAAGCGTTCCAGTTATTGCCTTTTTCATTGATTTCCTTCGCATCAAAACCATAATGTTCAACGAGACATTTCGCCAAAGTTAACCAACCCTGCGAGCAAGCGATATGCAGAAGATTCCGACCCATTTCATTGCATTTCCAGTCCAGTTCTCCAGTTGTTTTCAAGCGATCGCAAATGAACTTAACCGACTCTTCTTTAACCAATTGGTTTTCCTCAAATTGAAGAATCTTGCCGTAGCCATTGAGGTCTCCACTTTTTAACTTGTCCATCAACACAGGGATTCGCTCTTTGATAGGAAGCTTTTCCTGCAACTTACACTCTCGTTTGAAAACATCCTTACTAATTTCTTTATTATTTTTCCTCGCATACCAAAAGACGCTCTTTCCCGCCGAATCCAGTTCACCGAAGCAGTCGAAATGCTCTTTCTCCATCAAATGGGTGAATATTTCCAGTTTGTTTGCAGCATTTCCACTGTTGCTAACGCAGTAGAAATAAGCGTTCCAGTTGTCTTTTTCTTCATTGATTTTCTTCGCATCAAAACCATTATGATCAATGAGACATTTCGCCAAAATCAACCAACCCTCCTCGCAAGCGATATGCAGAAGATTCCTGCCCGACTGTATGTAGTCGAGTTCCGTTTTCAAATAATCGCAGATGATTTTTACCGACTTTTCATCAACCAAATTATTTTGCTCAAATTGAAGAATCATGTCGTAGCTACTGAGGCGAGAATTTGTTAACTTGTCCATTAACACAAGGATTCGTTCTTCGATAGGAAGCTGTTCCTGCAACTTACACTCTCGTTTGAAAATATCATTAGCAATTTCATTATTATTATCCGTCGCATACCAAAAGACGCTTTTTCCCTTCGAATCCAGTTGACCGAAGCAGTCGAAATGCTCTTTCTCTATCAAATGAGTGAATATTTCCCGTTTGTTTGAAGCATTTCCACTGTTGCACACGCAGTAGAAGAAAGCGTTCCAGTTATCTTCGTTTTTATTGGCTTCCTTCGCATTAAAACCATAACCATCAATGAGACATTTCGCCAAAGCCGACCAACCCTCCTCGCAAGCGATATGCAGAAGATTTTTATCCTTTTCTTCTTCTCTGTAGTTCAGTTCTCTAGTTGTTTGCAAATAATCGCAAATGATCTTTACCGAGTTTTCGCCAACCAAATTATTTTCCTCAAATTGAAGAACCTTGTCGTAGCTATTGAGGCAAGAACTGCTTATCTTGTTAATCAACAAAGGGATTCGCTCTTCGATAGGAAGCTTTTCCTGCAACTTACACTCTCGTTCGAAAATAACCTTTCCAATTTCTTTATTATTTTGCGTCGCATACCAAAAGACGCTCTTTTCTTTTGAATCCAGTTGATCGAAGCAGTCGACAGGATCTTTCTCCATCAAATGGGTGAATATTTCCAGTTTGTTTGCAGCATTTTTACTGTTGCACACGCAGTAGAAGAAAGCGTTCCACTTATTGTCTAGTTCATTGATTTCTGTTGCATCAAAACCATAATGTTCAATAAGATATTTCACCAAAGTTAACCAACCCTCCGTGCAAGCAATATGTAGAAGATTTCTACCCGTTTTGAAGTCTCTGTAGTTCAGGTCGACAATTATCTTCAAGTTATCACAAATAATGTTGACGAACTTTTCATCATCCAAATGACATTTACAAAACGTGTCGTAGCAATTGGAGCGAGAATGTAGTAATTTGTCAATCAATACAGGGATTCGCTCTTCGATAGGAAGCTTTTCCTGCAACTTACACTCTCGCTTGAAAATATCATTAGCAATTTCATTATTATTATCCGTCGCATACCAAAAGACGCTTTTTCCCTTCGAATCCAGTTGACCGAAGCAGTCGAAATGCTCTTTCTCTATCAAATGAGTGAATATTTCCCGTTTACTTAAAGCATTTTCACTGTTGCTAACGCAGTAGAAAAAAGCGTTCCAGTTGTCTTCGTTTTCATTGGTTTCCTTCGCATCAAAATTATAATGTTCAATGAGACATTTCGCCAAAGTCAACCAACCCTCCATGCAAGCGATATGCAGAAGATTCCTGCTACATAGATAGCTTTTCCAGTTCAGCTCTCCAGTTGATTTCAAGTAATCGCAAATGATGTTAATCGATTTTTCATCAACCAAATGATTTCGCTTAAATTGAAGAATCTTGCCGTAGTTATCGAGGCGGGAATCTTTTAATTTGTCCATCAACAAAAGGATTCGCTCTTCGATAGGAAGCTGTTCCTGCAACTTACACTCTCGTTTGAAAATATCCTTACTAATTTTTTCATTATTTTTCCTCGCATACCAAAAGACGCTCTTTCCCTCCGAATCCAGTTCACCGAAGCAGTCGAAATGCTCTTTCTCCATCAAATGGGTGAATATTTCCAGTTTGTTTGAAGCATTTCCACTGTTGCTAACGCAGTAGAAATAAGCGTTCCAGTTGTTTTCTTTTTCATTGATTGCCTTTGCATCAAAACCATTATGTTCAATGAGACATTTCACCAAAGTCAACCAACCCTTCATGCAAGCGATATGCAGAAGATCCTGACCCGTTCCATTGCTTTTCCAGTCAAGTTCTCCGGTGGTTTGCAAGTAATCGCAAATGATCTCAACCGATTTCTCTTCAACCAAATGATTTTGCTCAAATTGAAGAATCTTGCAGTAGCTATTGAGGCCAGAATTTCGTAATTTATCCATCAACACAGGAATTCGCTCTTTGATAGGAAGCTGTTTCTGCAATTTACACTCTCGTTTGAAAATATCATTAGCAATTTCTTCATTATTACCCGTCGCATACCAAAACACGCTCTTTTCCTTCGAATCCAGTTGGCCGAAGCAGTCGAAATGCTCTTTCTCCATCAAATGAGTGAATATATCCATTTTGTTAGAAGCTTTTTCACTGTTGCACACGCAGTAGAAAAAAGCATTCCAGTTGTCTTCTTTTTCATTGGTTTCATTTGCATCAAAACCATAATCATCAACGAGACATTTCGCCAAAGCCGACCAACCCTCCATGCAAGCGATATGCAGAAGACTTGAGCCTCTGTGTAAGTCTCTGTAGTTCAGTTCCCCAGTTGATTTCAAATAATCGCAAATGATGTTAATTGATTTTTTATCAACCAAATGATTTTGCTCAAATTGAACAACCTTGTCGTAGCTATTGAGGCGGTAATCTTTTAACTTGTCCATCAACACAGGAATTCGCTCTTTGATAGGAAGCTGTTCCTGCAATTTACACTGTCGTTTGAAAATATCATTAGCAATTTCTTCATTATTACCCGTCGCATACCAAAACACGCTCTTTTCCTTCGAATCCAGTTGGCCGAAGCAGTCGAAAGGATCTTTCTCCATCAAATGAGTGAATATATCCATTTTGTTTGAAGCTTTTTCACTGTTGCACACGCAGTAGAAAAAAGCATTCCAGTTGTCTTCTTTTTCATTGATTTTCTTCGCATCAAAACCATTATGATCAATGAGACATTTCGCCAAAGCCGACCAACCCTCCTCGCAAGCGATATGCAGAAGATTCCGACCCGTTTTAATGTCTTTGTAGTCCAGTGCACCAGTTGATTTCAAGTAATCGCAAATGAGCTTAACCGACTTTTTATCATCCAAATGATTTTTCTCATATTTACAAAACGTGTCGTACCAATTGGAGCGAGAATGTAGTAATTTGTCAATCAATACAGAAATTCGCTTTTCAATAGGAAGCTTTTCCTGCAACTTACACTCTCGCTTGAAAATATCATTAGCAATTTCATTATTATTATCCGTCGCATACCAAAAGACGCTCTTTCCCCACGAATCCAGTTGACCGAAGCAGTCGAAAGGGTCTTTCTCCATCAAATGAGTGAATATGTCCAGTTTGTTTGAAGCTTTCTCACTGTTGCACACGCAGTAGAAGAATGTGTTCCAGTTGTTTTCTTTTTCATTGATTTCTTTTGCATCAAAATTATAATGTTCAATGAGACATTTCGCCAAAATCAACCAACCCTTCATGCAAGTGATATGCAGAAGATTCCAGCCCATTTGTTCGTGTCTGTAGTCTAGTTTTCCAGTTGTTTTCAAGTAATCGCAAATGGTATTTACCGACTCTTCGTCAATTAAATGATGTTCTTCTAAATATTTCAGTTTTTTTTCCATAGAAAAGATCTCTGCGTTTTGTAGCATGCCAAATAAAGCCGGAACTCGCTTTTCAATTGACAAATGCTTTAGTTTATCATACTCCAGTTCCAACATCTGTTTTGCAAGGTTTTCGTCAAAGTCATTTAAGTAATAAAACAATGTTTTCAGGTGTGAATCACGTTGTTCGAAGCAATCGATAGGGTTCTTGTTCATCAAGTACCAGAAGAAATGTGTGATGTACTCACGTTCATCAAAATTAAGCTTTTTGTGCGCTAACGCACAATAGAAGAATGTGTTCCAATTGTTGTCTTTTTCATTGATTTTCTTTGCATCAAAATCATAATGTTCAATTAGACATTTCCCCAAAACAAACCAACCTTTCATAATGGCAATGTTCAAAAGATTCCTACCCTTTTCATCGTGGTATCGAAGCTCCCCGATTGATTTCAGAGTGTCACAAATCAATTGACACGTCGTTTCTACCTTAAAAAATTTTTTTGGTAGATATTCTAACTTGTCCATTGTATTGAAGCCTGATGCTTTGAGTAATTTTATCAAATCAACGATCTGATCTGAGTTCAAATCTTCCAACTGCCTCTGATATTTTTTTTTAATGATGTAAAGAGAAATACTCCTGTTGTTCTTAGCTGCATAATAAATAATACTCTTTCCTTTCGTATCCAGTTGACTAAAACAATCCTCATGATCTTTCTCTAACATATGAGCGAAAATGTTTTTGTTGTTATCATAATCAACATCCCATTTGTTGATATCACCACTTCTGCATCTTGATGCGCAGTAGAAGAAAGCGTTCCAATCGTTTTCCTTCGCATTTTTTTCCGTCGGTTGGAAACTGTGATGTTTCATGAGACATTTTACCAAATTTGAATCACCGTAACATACCGCAAATTGTAACAAATTTCTACCTTGTTCATCAGTGCCAGTAAGATCTATGCAGTTATCGAGGAGATATTGGTAGGAGCTTAGACAACACCACTTAATTTTACAGTTTTGGCAAATTTGCCTAATAAAACGATTGTCTAGAGTTGTTTTCGATTTGTGCAGTAAATATTCGACTGCGGATGCATTATCAAGGTGCAATGCTCGTGCAACCAAAAACTCTGTCCCACTATCAATACCGGTATCGCCTCTTATTTCAAACTTTGTGGGAAAATTTTCCATAAGATCGTGTTGCGGTGAAAATTCTCTAATCCATTTTAAAGATTGATGTGGCGTGTCTTCGTTGCAAGTGATGTTATGCCTAGCGCAATATTCGTGGAAAAGAGATTTGAACTTTTGTTCATCATTTTGCAAGTATGCCAGCAATTCCCACAACTCCCGTTCAAAATCGTCTTGTATCAATTTCAAATACGGTCGATGATCTGTAATCATATATTGAAGAACATTAACCGAACGATATTTTAACGCTAACTTAAAGTGGTATCCATTAGGTTGCTCGATTTTAAAATCATTTGAATTTTCAATGATAATTTTGAACATTACAGAATCAATCATGACGCAAAACTCTAAAATTGGTATTCTACTGGTTTTTTCCATATCATTTATTTTTCTTATTGGTTGGTATAGTTTTGAAGAGAACATCCCCTTCCAACTCTCACGTCCAATCATTATGTCTAAAGAAAGTTTTTTTTTTGATCCTAATCTCTTTACTAATTTCGTGAAAAACGTTTTAAAGTTCGATGTGTATTTTCTTTCTGTGGAGAGTTCAACAATCAACATGTCTACGACGTTGAAACGTTCTTTTGTAGAAAATCTAGATAACATTTCAGGAGTATTGATGAAAGCTCCTTTGTTTAATAATGCCACTACGCAGTGCAAATTTGGGCTGTCATAGTTATTTTGAAACGTCCAATGTCCGATTCTGTCGCTATAATAATATACGATGCCAGCGCGATATGCATAATCCAATGGAAACCATCCGAAATACGTGTCTTGTATATTCACGCTATTTTCATCAACCCGATGCAATAAGAATTCAATAATTTTTTCGCCATTTCCAGTATGTAAATATGACAATTGCAACGGAGTTCTTCCCCATTCGTCCCTTGCAGTAATGAAGGCTTTGTTTTTATTTAGTATTTCCTCTATTTTATCTTTTGAACCATCAAGGACTGCCATATGAAGTAAACTTTTCCTACAAATCATTCTGTCTAAAAATTGCCTTACATCTATTCTGCGGTTGGACTCATAAATTTCACGCTTCAGGAAGGCTTTAACACCGGCAAGATTTTGATTCGAATAAAACCATAGAGAAACAAAATACTCGGCCACCAACCTATGATTGAAGATCGGTGTGTTAACTACAACTCCATCAATAAGACCTGATTTTTCCGAGCCATTCTTAACATTTTCCATGTACTGGAGTGCAGTGTTTCGCGTTTCAAACGTCAGTAATTTCTTTACAACAGTTTTGTCCATAATTGTGTACAAAGCCAAGAGTGAGTGGATTTCATTTACCTCTTTTAGATATTGTTCTGCATGTTTCTTTGCGTTGGGCGTTTTAGAACTAGCAATAGTTGAACCGATTTTCTCAATGTTCACGATCTCAAGCTTCTTTTTAACAAAACTTTCCACCATGCTAAGAGGTTCAAAAATGTTATCACAATCTTCTATAATTTGTTTGGATATTATTTCCTTTTCAACATTTATATACGTTTTTACAATAGGCATCAACAGGTTTATTCCCATCGATAAAAACAGTGGTATTTGCATAAGGTCTCTCATGATCTCTTTTAAAATGGTAAAAATAACACCACATGTCCTTGCTTGTTTTGTATCGTCTGATGATTTGTATTCGTCAAAGTGCTTAAAAAGATATCGACCAATAAAAGAATATTGATCTCCATGGTCGAATTCCACTAAACGGTAGCATGTGCAATCTTGCAATGTGGTTTCTATTTCGTTTCTTAAACCATACGGACGACTAGATAGGTACAGCTTGCAAATCCCATCACAGGTTTTAAGCGTGGATAATAATTTAAGCACTACCGTCTTATAATCTGGCGCGATTTCGTCAAACCCATCCATCAAAATAACGATTTGTTTGCTATTGAATTTATGTACAAATGTTCTAACCAGTATCATTTCCTCAGAAGATACGGGTTTCATTTTGTTATCCAGCTCCAAACGACTGTCTGTAAAAATAAGTGCCTCCGCAATTGCCTGAGCGTTATTGGATTTCTCATTTGAATCTGTTAGAAACATGTTATCGACAAGCCAAGCTAAGTAGACAAGCTGAAAAAGAAATTTGATCGTGATCAGTTCATCTATAGTTTCACATTTAACCCTTTTTTGCAATTGATCGAATTCGTTACAATATTCGTTTAGATTGAATTTAATAATCCATAAAGGCTGACTCCGATTCTGTAGATACGTAGCTAACCAATTCAGGTAGAATGATTTCCCCGATCCGGCTTCGTTGAAAATAACATGCACTTTGCGATCGGTTTTATTGGACTCTATTTGGTCCGGAGTGTTTCCGTAAGCACCGGGTGGATGTATGTATTCACTGTTTTCATCAAATGGTATATTGTTAAAATTTACGTTGTTAGTAACCAAAAAATTTATGTAACTGATTTCATTCTCAGTTACACTGGCAGGAAATAGCTTGGCAAGAGTTATATCTTCTTTTCTATCATACCAAAACCACCAACTCGAAGTTTCCCATGATTCTTTTTTATCACATCGCTCCCATTTTCTATGAACGAACACGTCTTCAATTTTTCCAAAGCTTTTCTTCAGTTTGTTACATTGCATTCGTGGTTTACTGGAGGGGTGTACGATATCGACAACAAAATTAAGTTTATCTTCAGCGGTAATAAGCTCGCTGGTTGAAATTTCGGTTCCAAAGAAATTTATGATCTTTCTTTGATTGATTATTTGTGTTTTGCATTCTTCAGTCAGATCTCGGACAAAAAGATCTCTTTCAGGCTTTGAAGTATTAAAGGTTTGGTCGATAAGTATAATCTTTTTGGTGGTTTTTGTTGACATGTTCTTAACCCGCCCTTCTATATACCCTTTAATATTTGGCAAACTTTTGCATACAATCACCAAAATAAGTGGACTTGTCATTGTATCAAAGGTATTCATTATATGTTCTTGCTGTGGTTCAAACTGTGTGTCTTCAAAAAATAAATAATCCGGTTTGGAATCTATAGACTGTATAATTTGAAGTACAACCCATGAGGGGTAGTTGCACTGAATATCCACTTTGAATTTATCATTTTTATTATCTGTTACTTTTGCAAGCATCGGGTTTATGTATAATGCCAATTCTTTCAATACTTCCGGTTTGCATTGAAGCCCCAAATTAACCAATTTTTTACAATTAGTGTTTGACGTGCCTTTCCATTGCGAGAACTGAGACAATAATTCAATATACTTGAACAATTCATCTACATCCTGTCTTTTTATAGGCTTCTTGCTTTTGTCTTTCATCTTTTCCAATATCCACATCCCAAGTTTGTTAAAAATAAACGTCAAAGAGAGTGGATCTTTTAAGTCTTCAGGTAACACTTTGCTTTCACGAATACTGGCAACGACTTGGTCTTCCTCGTGTTTTGTACTGCAAACTATTATAAATGATTTAAAAAACTTCTCGATTTGATCATGTTCTATTTGTTTTGGTAATTCGATTAGATTGTCTTTCACTTGTTGTGATGGTTGGATTTGAGAGTTTTCTTCTTGTTTTGGTAATTCTTTTTTGCCACTTTTTTTTCTTTCATTTTCTTTCTTGAGACGTATGCCTTTCTTTTGAACATCTTCCCAAATCTCTAGAGTATTAAGCAGTTTTTGATACTCAATATCAAACAACATTTTGAAATCCTTACAATCTACTTTGTTGAAATTTTTCACATCGACTACGTAACCACCTTTGGGACTTTTATTGTCTATGTCAATAAACTTTTCTATGACATAACGGTATTTTTTTAATACAATAATCCGAAAATCAATATTTTTTTCGTAGTAAATATGTTGAGCTAGCTGTGTTGCAAGATCAGCTGAATCCGAATTGCATATTTCTTTTGGATTGTTCTCGTCCTCTCTGTCCTGAATGAGTTGTTCTTGTTCTAACTGTTTTGCAAGATCAGCTGAATCCGAATTGCATTTCTCTTTTGGATTGTTCTCCTCCTCTCTGTCCTGAATGAGTTGTTCTTGTTCTAACTGTTTTGCAAGATCAGTTGAATCCGAATTGCATATTTCTTTTGGATTGTTCTCGTCCTCTCTGCTCTGAGACTCTGTTGGTTTTGCCTTTTCAAGCTTAATGCCTTTCTTTTTTATATCATCCTGAATGAGTTGTTCTTGTTGTTGCAGTTTGTACTCGTGTTCAAAAAGTCTTTTAAATTCATTTTTTCCATTGAAAAACTCTGCATTTACTTCGTAACATTTGGGGCCTTTACTTTTCTTTGTGGCAATCTTGTTATCTATGACATATCGGTATTTTTTTAATACAGCAATCTGAAAATCAAGTTCTTTCTCGTGGTAAATATGTTGGGCTAACTGTTTTGCAAGATCAGCTGAATCCGAAATGCATATTTCTTTTGGATTGTTCTCGTCCTCTCTGTCCTGAATGAGTTGTTCTTGTTCTAACTGTTTTGCAAGATCAGCTGAATCCGAATTGCATATTTGTTTTGGATTGTTCTCGTCTTCTATGCTCCGAGACTCTGTTGGTTTTGCCTTTTCAAGTTTAATGCCTTTCTTTTTTATATCATCCCAAATGAGTTGTAGCTTATATTCGAGTTCAAAAAGTCTTTTAAATTCCACATTTTTATGAAAAAACTCTGTCGTTACGTTATACCTTTCGGGGCCTTTTTCCTCTCCGGCAATCTTTTTTTCTATGATAGATCGGTATTTTGTTTTATCGTTGCGAAAATCGACATGGGTTTCCTGGCAAATGTGCTGTGCAATCAACTTTGCGAGGATACCTAATTCGGAATTTTGTTTTAAGTAGTCCAGTAATTTAGTTTTGGTTTCGGCTTTCAAGATGTTTAAATCAATTTTATAGGCATCATTGGTGAAGGACTTGAGAATAGAATCAAGGACTTCTGAGCTTTCGGCAAAAGTGTATTGTGTAACTGACATTTTAACATCTTTGTGTAGCCCGATGTTAGAACAAAGCGCAAGTACGAGCGGCTCTTTCCTCTTATCCCATTCCTTCTGTAAAAATGAGTTCAAGTACTTACTAATCGCAAACTGCTTACTTGCATCTGATTGAAGGTTGTCCCATGTGATGGTGTAGCTATCATTTTGCTTGACCTTAGCTTGAATGAAAAGGTCTCCTTTGTCGGATTGAAATACGATGTCATCAAACAAACCGCCAACGTCATCCTCGTTGGTTATTGTGAAGCTTAACAGCTTTTCTTCTCGAATCAGTGTAGCAACTCGACATACGACCGGTATGGACAGCATTTGCTGATAGGATGCACCAATAAGATTGTTTATCATTCCTTCATGTTTTTTTTTTTCAGAAGCATCGGAGTTACTTGGTGCTTTATCCTTTCCTTCATGTGTGTTGATAGAATTGCTCTTATCGAGCGTTCCAGAAATGCTGGCACCACCAATTGTTGGCGAAGCGAGGACTATGGAGATTTGCTGGGATGGATCCTTTACTTTATCCGAATTGACCTCTTCTTCCTGATTTTCTAGATTTATACTTCCGCGATCCGATGCTGTTGTCGTAGCAGCGTCAATTATCCTTGTTTCCGACAAGGATTCGTTTTGTCCCGAGACTGATTCCATATCTTCCTTGTAACGGTTATTTTTTTCGAAACTTGTCATCTCTCGTTACGTTGAACAGCTGCACCTTATTGTTTTTCTATTTTGTAAAGAGATGTTTAAGAAACTTAGATTAGCGTCTACTATTATATTTTATAATTCATACTGGATATCATGTAGAATAAAATAAGCTTTTAAATTTAAAAATAATATAAGCTTTTTAAGGGAAAAGAAAAGATGAGGCCCAGAAAGTATCCGACCAACCCGACCCGAGAAACAGTGGCACAAACGCCAGCCAAGAAAAAGCATTGCCTTTTCGGCACTAACATTCAACCGTTTGTGATGAGAGTGCGAACGGTCATGCTGAAACTAATTCTACCTACTGTTGTTTCAATTCAAAACTAATAAACTTAATCGAGTTGACTATCGTTAACGTAAAGCTCAAGTGTACTGAACTCCCCGATAGGTTCGAAATATCGTCCTTAAAAACGTCCTAGGCGCGAACAAACGACCCACTTTTTTGTATGGGGGTGAAACAAATCTAGGCCGTTTTCGAGCAGTCGTTCTACTTCGTTCTACTTACCATACAAAACTTCTCGATGTTTGTTTCACGTAGGACGTTTTTTTTGACTATTTGCTCGAAATCGCCTTGCGGGTCTCGTGCATCCGTGAACGGATTTTCCGCGATTCTTTCAAATTTAAATGAACTATTTTTGAGGTCGAAGAAAGTATTCTAAAGATTTGAATGAGACGATTCTTCTGCGCCATCTATAACCTACCAAGCAATACGATGCCCCCAAACAAAGAAGATTGGGAATTTCCGGATGCCATAGGGATTATGAAGACGAAGATCTAATTGGAACGATGATTAAATTCAAATGTGGCACAAGAGACTAGCCGTCCTCAAGCCACTTAGAAAATATTTGGTATCTCAACACAATTAAAACCGACCAGCGTAAGGACAAAGTAGAGCGAGTTTTCCTGTCTCTAACTTTCGTTGCGCTAATATTTTAACTATCGGCCTCAATATTTTAACTATCTCATGTTTTGAAATAAAATTTCTAAAAATAGAATAATTCTTTCTGAAAAGTATCTGCACAGATCATATTGAGTTTCCATTTGCTTTACTTACATTTAACTTTAAAATCAATACGATGCTCACGATCTTCCTGATCGATCCTGAGCAAGTTGTGGGGAAGTGGTGTGTCCCGGGATCTTCTCCTTTAGAACTGTCTGCACTCAACGTTCCTGCTTTCGTCACTGGATCTTTGATTCATCGACAAATTACGTCAGATTCGGAAATATACCCAACAGGGCGTTACAAATCATGTAGGCTAAGAAGCACCGTTCTGTTCTGAGATTGCGATGTGCAATTTCCAATTTTTATCTCTTGCTTGCCGGATCCATCAAAACGTCAATCTGATTATTGATAGGACACTTTGAGTAGCTGTAACACTTTGTTATCAATTGTTTAAAGATAACAGTTTCCTGTTGATTTCGATTTCTACATGCGCATAACGATATCACTTGCGGACTACCTTGGAGTGGCTTTCAAAGTCACGTACGCCATTGGGTGTGGTCGAACATGGATTTCGTCATACTTTTCGGTTATTCTCCTTTCGTCACGATCGCAGTAAGAACACTTTGAAATCGGCAAGGAAGCACTTGAAACACTTTTCGCAGCAAATAAGACCAAATCAGTTCATCAAACACAAGACGAATGGAATCTGTACAATAGCGTATTTAACTTCTATTTTACTTTAGTCTTTTCCATGTGGATTCGTATAATGTTGTATTATTCGGGTATTTTACTTTTGAGTTCACTCAACAACAACTCACCGAGCCAACTCGAATGGAAAAGAATCCCGATTGGCGCACTTCTTCTGGATGACGACGGTTCGTACCAGGACACACTCCGGGTCGAAAGTTTCCTTGTTGAAAATACTGTTTCCCTCGCAGAAACGGTGTGATCTTGTGGCTCTTTTGCTAAAAATCAAGCGTTGGGTTGCTTCAAGGTCCACACGTCGACTGCCCAAAATGCCTTGCTACGGATCTGTTCAAGATACCCAACCTGGCTTTACATACGTCCGGCTCAGGATTCAGGAGCTTATCCAGCCGCAGTGTTATCTTGTTATCACTTAATATTGGCACATAGGGTGTGGTTTCACGCACTTCACTGAGTTCACTTGAACACGAATTTCGTCACTCTTTTCGTTTTGCCTTTTGTGTCACGTGGTAAGAACACTTTGAAAACACTATGGAATTCCTTTCAACAGCTTTTCGCAGGAAATGTAACGAAATACAATTGATTACATTCACAATCACGAGTAGAAAATGTACAATTGCGCATCCAGCTTCCACAGGATGTATGACTCCCCTTTTTGCGGCCACCAGCAACGTGTACCGCAAACGCGTAAACGTAAAACGCTTACGCCTGAAGGTGTTTAAGCTGATGTTGAAGATTTTACTTTAGTCTTTTCCGGGCGGATTCGTATAATTTTGTAATATTCAGGTTTTTTTTCTTTTGAGATGACTGAACAACAACTCACCGAGCCAACTCGAATGGAAAAGAATCCCGATTGGCGCACTTCTTCTGGATGACGACGGTTCGTACCAGGACACACTCCGGGTCGAAAGTTTCCTTGTTGAAAATAGTGTTTCCCTCGCAGAAACGGTGTGATTTGGTGACTCTTTTGCTAAAAATGAAGCGTTGGGTTGCTTCAAGGTCCACACGTCGACTGCCCAAAACGCCTTGCTACGGATTTGTTCAAGGTACCCAACCTGGCTTTACATACGTCCGGCTCAGGATTCAGGAGCTAATTCAACTACAGTGTTATCTTGTTATCACTTAATATTGGCACATAGGGTGTGGTTTCACGCACTTCACTGAGTTCACTTGAACACGAATTTCGTCCCTCTTTTCGTTTTGCTTTTTTTTGTCACGTGGTAAGAACACTTTGAAAACACTATGGAATTCCTTTCAACAGCTTTTCGCAGGAAATGTAACGAAATACAACTGATTACATTCACAATCACGAGTGGAAAATGTACAATTGCGCATCCAGCTTCCACAGGATGTATGACTCCCCTTTTTGCGGCCACCAGCAACGTGTACCGCAAACGCGTAAACGTAAAACGCTTACGCCTGAAGGTGTTTAAGCTGATGTTGAAGATTTTACTTTAGTCTTTTCCGTGCGGATTCGTATAATTTTGTAATATTCAGGTATTTTTCTTTTGAGATGACTGAACAACAACTCACCGAGCCAACTTGAATGGAAAAGAATCCCGATTGGTGCACTTCTTCTGGATGAGGATGGTTCGTACCAAGGCACACTCCGTTTCCTTGTTGAAAATACTGTTTTCCTCGCAGAAACGATGTGATTTGGTGACTCTTTTGCTAAAGATGAAGCGTTGAGTTCCTTCAAAATCCACACGTCGACTGCCCAAAACGCCTTGCTACGGATTTGTTCAAGGTACCCAACCTGGCTTTACATACGTCCGGCTCAGGATTCAGGAGCTAATCCAACTGCAGTGTTATCTGTTATGCAGTGTTCCTGAGTTGGATCAGGAGCTTATCCAGCCGCAGTGTTATCTTGTTATCACTTAATATTGGCACATAGGGTGTGGTTTCACGCACTCCACTGAGTTCACTTGAACACGAATTTCGTCACTCTTTTCGTTTTGCCTTTTGTGTCACGTGGTAAGAACACTTTGAAAACACTATGGAAACCCTTTCAAAAACTTTTCGCAGGAAATGTAACGAAATACAACTGATTACATTCATCAAACACAAGACGAGTGGAAACTGCACAACTGCGCATCCGACTTCCACAGCAGATAAGGCTTCCCTTTTTGCTGTCACCAGCAACGTGTACCGCATACGCACAATGATTTTACTTTAGTCTTTTCCATGCGGATTCGCATAATTTTTTAATATTCAGATATTTTACTTTTATGTTCACGATACTACTGTACACCGTGCCGGCCCAAGACTTATGATTCCCAAGGCTTCTTGTCGCTTAAATATGGATTGAATGCTGATAACACTCTTATCTAACTTTGAGTCAATTACTTGCATTTTATTTGCTGTGGTTATCTCGAAAATACTTCAATTGTGGCCGGCAAATTGATGATTCATTGCATCCATGTTGCAAGCAAGCTTTTAACGTTTGCATTAAAAAAAATAGACAAATTTTCATTGGCGATAAGAAAAAAAGTGAACCAAGCTAATTGAATGAAGTAAATTTTATTGTGAAGTTATATCTTTTCAATACTTTCAAAAAATATTCCGACCTTACTGTCCTAGGCCGAAACTTTAGCCATAACCGACTTAAACAGTCATGTAAGGATGTTTTTCAGTTGTTGTGAGGCATTCATGACCAAACGCTACTCGGTTTGGACTTTAAAATGTTGGAATAGGTCCTACCTTATGTATTGTAAATGTTTTTTTGATTGGTTAGAGTTGAGAGGCATAAGGAAGGTTAGCAGTGTGGGGTATATCAATTATATTTGACCCGTTCAACTCCTCCGATGCTCTTTGCGCATGATTTACTGTGGCCAGGTATGTCCAAACCACTAAATGGTACTCTTTATGATGTTTTCTGATAAAGTTGCTTAATTCCGAAAGGCACTGAATACTATACACTTCTCTATACACGATATGGCGTTCTATGGGAGGTAAGGACCCTAAATAAGCTAAGCTTCAAAAGCAAAATAAACTACCAGGGTTTTTACCGCTTGTCGTAGTTTGGATTTAAATAATCTTTGGTCGGTGGTTGGAAATGAACTGAAGTTACAATTATGCTTAAAACTATTCCGTGGTGCGGTCGCGCACGAAGGTCCGCTGCGTCAGCGTCTGGTCGGTGCACTATGGAGCGAAAAGAGCAAATTGCCGGGATAAAATTCGGAATCAAATGTTTTGCAATTTTTTCATTGTAATATCGTGTAATACTATTATATTACACGAAATTATGATGTTTCTGGACAATCCCACCAGGTGGCGCTGCAAAAAACACATATTTTTGGACTTTTCTATGGGTGCATTATTTTTAAATCTTTTTTTTTATATTAACTTGAAAAAGCAAAAATGCTGAACAAGATTGTTGATTTTTGAAACATTTTCGTCCGCTTTTGAAGCTGTGGGAAGCCCAGAACGAGGTTGACCTCAGTTTCTCTTGGCCATCTCACAAAATCGCCGAAAACACTAAAACCGTTACACTGAAAAAATTCTCAAAGACTAGCGGATGCACTCACAGAAATTAAACTTTGCATACTGATCGAGAACATGTTAAGCTTTAAAAAAAAAAAATGAACCCGATCCCCTTTTCCCCCTCTTCTCCCTACAACCCGATTCCCGTTACTTTTGGGTCCCCCCACGTATATCTTTTCCAATACAATTTTTTTTTCGATCTTTGTACAAGTTTTTATAATTTTTAGTAACCTTCCATTTTTTAAATTCAATTCTGTACGAAATGTGAAGCAAGCAATGGAAAAATCTCATCCAACAGTGCAGTGGAGATATTCTATAAGATAAATTCTCAGGATTTGGAATAAATCCATTTTCTAAGTGCTCTACACTGTTCATTTCTGTTGGTTTTGCACAACATATACAACATGTTTGCATAGACAGAGTGTCGGTTAATTATACCAAAATTTTTCCATCAATTAAACTCGTGTAAAATGAATAGTTTACCGCCACATTACTTGTTTCATTTAGCTGAATTGTATAAGGAACTAACCTGGTTATTTGGCTTTTGATTTCGTCTACTGTTTGTATAACTTTTTTTTTTACTTTTTCGCAAATTCGATCACAATTGGCCTGCTAAACCTAACACTTTTGGGCACTGATGAACGAAAGACGGATAGGCGTTAATGCCGATACTAGTTGTTATGGTTTGTTGGTTTACATAAAATGATTAAAACTTTATTACTAATTACGTACAAAGTTACAAGTTAAAATTATAACGCGCGTGTGTATGTATCCGGTGTATTGCGGCCAGCGCCGCCGTACGTCCGTGCCCGTGCGAGGTTGGGAAGCGAGAGCGCTCGGGGCCGATCTTCGCGAGCGCTGCACGGCAAGGACTCTCCACATCGAAAACCCAGTCAACAAGGACAGGGTTGAGTGGAAGCGTTACGCGCGCGCCCAAGGTGCCTACACAACACCTCCCCCTTTTAAGTCAGCCGATACGCGGTGAACCTACGAGGCAGTCTTCTATTCCTAGAAGAACGTCGTGGTAGTAGCGGCTGCTGGTAGTTGTCGTTCGCTGTGACAGGAGGCGGACGTCGCGTCTCTTGCTGCGGTGGCGCTGCTAGCGATGCTGATGATTCGACCTCCGGTGGGGATGAAGCCGAGGGCTCCGATGCTCCAGGTTGGTGGGATGTCTGTCGTATCCCGGGCAAGTTCCACGCGTCCAGCAATACGTGAAGTGGAAGTTGATCCCAATCCTGCTCCGCATGATCCGAAGAAGCCGTAGTGCGTCGACGGAGTTGATCCACGTGCCGACGGAGCTTCCTCTGGTTTTCGGTGATGACCTCGAACATAACACGTCCGATGCTGCGGACGATTCTCCCAGCGATCCAACTCCAAGAGTTCCTCCGGTACACCTTGGCATAAACTGGATCGCCCGGATGCCATTTAACAGAACCGTTCTCTGCCGTAGACTCTGATGATGCTGAAGGGCGCAGCAAATGATGAATGGTCCTGATCTCCCGGCCCAACATTACCTCCGCTGGAGTGCGCTGTTCCAGGACTGCATTCGGTGTGGATCTGTAAGTATGAAGGAATAGATCCAAAGCCTCTTCGAGTGATGTGGCTCCTACTCGAATCTTCTTTAAGGCACGCTTTAGAGTATCCACAAACCGCTCGGCTTGGCCATTCGATTGTGGGTGGAATGGCGCGGTTGTGATATGTTTTATACCGTTGCTGCTACAGAACTCCTTGAAAGCTCCGCTAACAAACTGCGTGCCATTGTCGCTGACCAGTGTAACCGGTGGTCCGAATCTTGAAAATATTCCTCGCAAAATACTTATCGTTGACGACGCTGTGATGCTTCCAGTTTTTATGATTTCGGGCCACTTGGAGAATGCATCGATTACGACCAGGAAATATGCTCCATCGACTGGTCCCGCGTAATCGATGTGAACCCTGTCCCAAGGTCCAGATGGTTTGGGCCAACGCGATGATGTCTCTACCGGTGGAGATTTAGCTGCGTCTTGGCACGCCTCGCATGCAGCGACGCGATCGGCAATGTCCCCGTCCAATGATGGCCAGTATACAAAGCTGCGTGCGATTGCCTTCATCCTCTGGATGCCCGGATGTCCTCGATGTAGTTGAGTAAGGCATCTTTTCTGTAGCGATGTAGGGATCACCACCCTCTCCCCAAAAAGGATGCAGCCATCCACGGTTGTAAGTGCTTCCTTCCTGTTGTAGAATCGAGCCAAATCTGCGCCATATGTGATATTATTTGGCCAGCCATTCGTGATGTAGCGATAAACCTCACGCAACAGGGTATCGTTTCCCGTAGCCGTTGTGACTTCTCTAAAATTGATTGGGAAGGCGTTTAATGAATGTACGACTACGG
Organism: Anopheles coustani; assembly: GCF_943734705.1. NCBI lineage: Eukaryota > Metazoa > Arthropoda > Insecta > Diptera > Culicidae > Anopheles > Anopheles coustani. The sequence continues at coordinate 93,834,526 of NC_071288.1, read as the reverse complement.
AACTAATGGCTTCCTCGAGCTTTATACTCGCAATCATGTACTCAGGCTCCGGCTTCGCGTGCTTGCTGATAAGTCGCGACTTTTTCAAAGTATGCGTATTGGACGAAATTTTAGCGCAAAATGTATCCATAGGAACGGAGCCAAGTGCAAACAAGTCTACTAAATCCGCTCCCAATAAAAGTAGACCGACCTGGGCCACGCGGATGATCGCTGGCTTCGTAGTGTTGCATATTGTGACGTCCGCTTTGAATTCGCCCAATAATTCGAGTTGCTCGTTTGATGCTGTTTTTGCACACACTGTAGGTCTTATCAATGGCGGTTTTCCTAAAGTTGCCCATGCAGTATGGCCGATGACGGTAATATCCGATGCCGTATCCAATTGTAACTGTATGCTTCTTCCGTTAATAATAACCTCGACAAATTTTCGATTGGTTTGCACGCTGCACACGCTAACGGTTTTAGTCAAAAGTTGTGGTCGGTATTGCTTTCGACGTACGCGGTACTTTTGTGAGCGGCAGCGTTCCTCACAATGCCCGATCTTACCGCATTTTTGGCATTTATGCGTAGCCTGCGGACAATCTTTCACCCAATGCCGACCACCGCAGCGCCAACATGCGCTTGGTGGCTTAATATTGTTTGTTGACCGATCATCGCGTCTGCCCCAGCGGGGATGTGGCCCTCTCCCGCGCATCTTCTGCTCATGATGCCGACCGTCATTTTGTAAGGCGAGCACACGTTCTCCTGCTTCCCCGACGATCAATGCATTGTCTAGTTTTAAATTTGCAATACGATTGCACTCCGCGGATAGTTGCTCAAGCGTTACATCTTCTCTCTCTTCTATGCGAGTAAGTAACTTTAATCGGAAATCTTTGTCCGTTTCCTCCTTGAGTCCGCAAACAAAAACTAGACATTTAAGTTGTTCTTCGCTCATCTGATTGAGTTTGAAGTCCACGCACACTCGGTTGACCCGGCAAGCGTACGCCAAAAAATCCTCTGTGTGAGATTTCAAAAGCTGCATACACTTGTAGCGCTTGCTCAAAAGGGATTCTGCCCTCCCGAAAATTGATTTTAGCTTCTCTACTGTAGCCGCCAGCGTAAAATCCCGGGGATAACGGGGAAGGATAAAACTTACATACCGATCGTGTTCTATTGTCCCCAGCTTGCGCATGAGCAATCTGACCTTTGCTGCATCGTCGATCCTGGCAGCGTCCTTGGTGAAAAGGTCTTCGTATCGTGAGTACCATTGTTCAAACGTTACCCCGGCGTCGGCCTCGAAGCGAAACTCGGTGATATTCCCAGCCAACGAGTCGATTATTTGTTCCGGACTATAGGCCATCGGCTGGTGCTGCTCCTGCGGCTGTGGTGGCATTTGCGAGTAGGGGGCTGGATGCTGTTGGCTCATCATTAATTTTGTTATGAGCTGCTGCTGCTGCTGCATTTGCTGTTGCAAAATTTTCACGATTTCTATCATCGGAGGGTCTCCATGTGGGCACGCGGTCGACAGCGATGGCGGATTGCAGCCTGGTGACGCCTGCGGGAGCGATGGCGGATGCTGGCTTAGCGACGCCTGCGGGAGCGATGGTGGATGCTGGCTTAGCGTCGCTTGGACACTCGGTGGCTGCTCCGTCGTTGGGGCGTTTGGCCAAAGCGGCGTGCCGTTTGCCGTTTGCAAAAATGCTGGAACCTCGGCGGGCTGCGATAAACGGCGATTCTCATCCTCCATGTCCAAGTCTGCCGGACTTGAATCTTCACGGCGTCTTTTGCTCTTCGGCGGAATTTTTACACACGCACTTATTCACTTTCACACACAAAAATCTTTGGTCTCTTTTTCCTCGTCGCCACTGTTATGGTTTGTTGGTTTACATAAAATGATTAAAACTTTATTACTAATTACGTACAAAGTTACAAGTTAAAATTATAACGCGCGTGTGTATGTATCCGGTGTATTGCGGCCAGCGCCGCCGTACGTCCGTGCCCGTGCGAGGTTGGGAAGCGAGAGCGCTCGGGGCCGATCTTCGCGAGCGCTGCACGGCAAGGACTCTCCACATCGAAAACCCAGTCAACAAGGACAGGGTTGAGTGGAAGCGTTACGCGCGCGCCCAAGGTGCCTACACAACACTAGTACATCACTGTCTGTTGCAGTATTTTCTCCCGAACCATGAAGCGGTTGATTCTAAATGCTATGTCCACTAGATCCGTCAATGCCCCACGAGCACAATAATACGACACTTAGTGAATCACACAAAGAAGATGAATTTATAATCTACACGCAGTGTGATTGATGCTTACGGTTTGATGCTTACTTTACTTTCAATGAACTATGATAATATACCTTTCCAAAACTGTGCTTGAAATTCGATTCCGGCCATTATTATAGGAGTTACAGACCTTCAAAGTTGATGGATTTTTTTCAATTTTTCACGCAATATTTTCACAAATCTTGGCTTTGACGGGCTGTTTCTCAGCCCCTGGAAGAACAGAGGCTCTAGTTTTTGGGTCATTTCTTAGTTTCATCTTGTAGTTTAAGAAAACATGTTTCATTTTTCTGAAATCCAAAAATGAATTTTTGATTTTTATCCTGGCTTCGCTCCATCGTGCGGTGTCCGGTTCTCAGCCTGCTGCGCGTGGTCTGCTCCGTCGTCGATTCCCACGGTGGACAGCGGTCGCTGGCTGGCGTGGTCACGTTGCCCTGCCACGTGTTCACCGTCGTCTGCCGTGTAACTTGCATATGATCAAACGTAGTTGGTTTAATGTTTGACACCGGCAGATTAAATTTAAATGATACAGTTTCCAAATTTGTTCTAAATTTAAAATTAATGCTTCTCTTTATTTGGTTTTCAACAGAAAGTTGCTATCGTTTTCCGTTTTGCGTGAAAAATCGTTCAAATTTGACTATTGACAAAGAAGGAGGATCAAACAAATGGTTTTAAATCTTACATTTCAATAAAACAACACATTGGTACTGTAAAATAGGCGAAATGCCCAAGAGTAAAACAACTAAAACTAGCGCAACTTACGAACGCAATTAGCGAACCCTCTACATCGAGGGAGTTTCGTATTCCATTCGATTGCGTGTATGAATGAATGAGGCTGGAATTGAATATGTTTCTTTGAAAGTTTTTGATTCCATAACCGTATCAAGAAAGGCATGGTAGGTTCTACTTTTGTCATTGAACTCTGGTACAGGCTGGCCCCGGTGTTCGTCGCCCCGCTAGGCAATTTCGAGCAAATCGCCCCAAAAAACGTCCTCCGTGACACAAACATCAAGCAGTTTTGTATGGTGAGTAGGACGAGCAGGGCGATTGCTCGAAAAACGTCCTCCTTTTGTTTCATCCCCATACAAAAAAGGAGGACGTTTGTTCGCGCGGAGGACGTTTTGAGAACGATATTTCGAGCAGCCTAGCGGGGCCAAACGGGACTTTGACAGCGACGAAAACCGAGGCTAGCGGACTACAGTTGTTACGTTTATAATAGCTACACAAGACTTAAATGACACAAAACAAACGTTGGATGTGATCATTATTCTCGTCTGAATTTTTAGAGGTTGATATGAAGGTGTTCTTGAAACTATAATAAAGTTTGTGTGTTTTGCCATCAAATCAATGGCCATCAATCGTTTTGAACTCCGTTTTACTTCCTGGGTTTCCATGCCGTGTAGGTTTACAATAATACATCCAGTGCTTCATTTGGAAGATATTTTTGATTGAGCAAAGTAGTCTGAAGCAGAAAACCTGTACCACTTGTTTATAAGTCCATGTTCGGATCTTCTGCCATACAAAATGCATTGAATCATATGAGTAAAGAACAAAGCACGCTACTATAAACCAGCTTCGAACGATTTGTCAAACGACGAAAACCGAGGCTGACGAAAACCGGGTTAAATATTAATATTAAATATTATAAAACACACAAACTTTGTTATAGTTTGAAGAACACCTTCATATCAACCACTGAACATTCAGACGAGAAGAATGTACACAACCAAAGTTTGTTTTGTGTCATTGAAGTCTTGAGTAGGTATTATAAACGTAAGAACTTTAGTCCGCTACCGGGCCGCTACACGAACCGCAAACTCCAACCGCGAACTCAAAAATCGTATAAGTTTACGTCAAAATCTTTGCGGTTCGTGTAGCCGCGTTTTGTGGTACCAATTCTGTGAGCCACGCTACACGAGCCTCAAACTCAAAAACTTTGCGGCGCAACGAGGTTTTTGTTTTTGATTTTTCAGTTAACTCAAAAATCTTCCTTCAAAGCAAACAAGATCTTATTTCAATTCACACAAAAAGTAAAAGATGGATAATCTGTTGATGAGTGAAGTGTGGCTAACTACCCTATCGCGGGTCATCGAGTTGAGTACCCAAAACTTGCAACAACGCAACAGGCGTATTGTGCGGAGGCAAGAAGATGGCAACCGTTTGCTGGACAATACTGTAGCAGAGCAAGCAAATTAAACTATAATTAACTTTCTTCGCATGAAGAAGGAAGATTTTGATGGTCTCAAGTTACATAAAAAGTGGTAGAATAAAATATTTTAATCTTTATCATTAAACTTTTTGAAACTTTTAGATTTTGGAATCAGTTGGTGGGCCGGACATTGCGAACCCCTGATCTATAGTGAATTTATAATTGATATTCTAGCTATAAAATGACAAAATATTACCGTAACTGTAGACGCGTAGTTTAGAATGTAAGCATACCTTGTCTATACTCACCTTGTAAAAGAAGTTGTCAGAAATGTCAGAAATAAACGTCACTTCGAGTGGATCCGCCATAGACGTCGGACATACCGTGTGCCTTGTGAAACTGAAGTCTTCCGTGTGCCGTGTGCAAAGTAGAAATAAAGTCAAGTTTCTACATAACTACAAAAGAAACACGTAAATTTATCACCTGTAACGTCCGGATCGAGTGCCGGCCGTCACGTATTGTAAGAACCTTGTAAATCTATACAAACCTTGTGAAAATCGCGTATCCGGTCAACTGACATGTGTCAGTTGACCGCATGTTCACCAATTGACACTGTAATGGCCTTTTCACACTGGTCACCAATGGTGGCTTTGCAAAACCACCGAACTGTCAAAATTTGGTTTTGGCATCCAGTTTGACATACTGGTGGGTCTCGGTAGTGTGATAAGGCAGGCCACCTGGGAGTGGGAGTTTATATAATTCACTTTCGGTTCATGCGGTTTTCGGCAGTTTAAGATTAAAATACCGAAATTTTATAATCTTATTATGCTTATAATTGATTATTAATAAAATTAAAAAACATGAATCACTTTCAAATCAAGCTTAACATGCCAGATACACCAAACTCCACACAATGACAGCTCGGTGATACGGGCAAGCTCATTCACCAACGGACCCCCAGCCACTCCAATGTCATTCGTTTTCGATGGTCGTTTGACAATCCAGTGCTTTTTCCATGCCACCATTGGTGACCAGTGTGATAAGGCCATAATAAAGCACTCTTCATCATTGACCGCCGACGAGGTCGGACGTGCCCTAGTTGTTCGTTTTAACTGTTGGCTTTGCCGTTGTGATGTGCTTATAATCTCCGTACGTGGAGCCTTATTACTTCCTTTACTTATAATCTCCGTACGTGGAGCCTTATTGCTTAATTGTGCTTAATCTCCCCGTGTGGAGCCTTTACTTATTGTGCTTAACCTCCGTACGTGGAGTCTTTTATTGATTTGCCTTTTCTTTATCTCCGTACGTGGAGCCTTTATTTGATTTATATTTCTCATCTCCGTGCGTGGAGCCTTAATTATTACATCTCTACCGTTAATGGCCGTTAGCCTTCCGGCCATTAAACACCATATGTTCGTTTATTTTGTTTTTGAGATTTGTTATGTTTATTTCTTTTTCGTCTTCTTCTTCTGACGCATTTGAGTTTTCGGCTAGCTGCCAAAAACTTCGCGGGTGCAGTTTTCAGCTCACGGAGCTGAAAAGTTTTTGACGTAAACTTCTCGGTTGTTCCCCTCTTCGCGCCGCAAAGTTTTTGAGTTTGCGGGTCGTGTAGCGGGGTTCCTAGCCTCGGTTTTCGTCAGTGTCAAAGTCCCGTTTGGTGACGAACACCGGGGCCAGCCTGTACCTTTTGGCGGAGATCTCCCACAAGTATGCTAGAAACTTTTGTAAACACTTTTTCAACCAACTGTCACAACAATGGCGGAGCAAAAAACAGCTTTGACCCGACCTGTCTGTTGATTCTCGGGGTCCACACTACAGCGCGACGTCCCGTCACGAAACGCGACATCGCCTGACAGGCGGCCGAACTCCATACAAAAAAAAATGTCGCACAAATCGCGCTAGTGTAGAAACAGCGAAAAACGCGACATCGCGCTAGCTCTTGTCAAATGTCAATTCGAAACGTAAACAAACCGACAGCTGGACAAAACATAAACAAACCGAATTACAAACGCGAACAAAACGAGCGGTATTCTTCACGAAACATCGGATTTTTCGTTGTACTACTTATTTTTAGGCTTCACAAATGTAATTCAGTTATGAAACTCCGTTTTAATTGATATTTTTACCAAAGTTTTTTCGGGTGCCGAAACGTAAACAAACTGCTCTTCAACAAGTAGGAGATGATGTGGAAATATATACTTCCTACGGCGGGCCAAAATATCGTCGTTGTTTGTTTCAGTTTGTTTTCTCAATGAATTTCAAATGTGGAAGCGCCAAACTCACTCAGGGTGCATAAAATACGTAGCTAAACAAATATCATGCATTACTACCTCAAAATTCAATAAAAAATTTTAGCCGAGTTTGCGCCCCAATGTGATACATATTTCCACATACTCTCCTACCTCTGTCGCGCTTGGCTTGCGCGATTGTTCTGCCGAAACTGGGCTACTTTTGAAACGGGACGTCGCGCTGCAGTGTGGACCCCGTGTGGAAAAAAACTTTGGTAAAAATATCAATTAAAACGGAGTTTCATAACTGAATTACATTTGTAAAGGCTAGAAATAAGTAGTACAACGAAAAATCCGATGTTTCGTGGAGAATATTGCTCGTTTTGTTGCGTTTATGTTTCGGTTTGTTTGCGTTTTGTCCAGCTATCGGTTTGTTTACGTTTCGAGTTGACATTTGACAAGAGCTAGCGCGATGTCGCGTTTTTCGCTGTTTCTACAGTATGCATGTCTAGCGCGATTTGTGCGACACTTTTTTTGTATGGAATTCGGCCGCCTGTCAGGCGATGTCGCGTTTCGTGACGGGACGTCGCGCTGTAGTGTGGACCCCGAGTAGGAAATGAAAATTATTTTGTTTTATAGCTCAAAAATACAGTAGTGCCCTCTACATGTCATATAGCAAAGTAATTTTTGTTGAATTGTCAATTGCGCCGGTTTGTTGGTAAACATTGTACCCAGAACATTTAGTTTTCCAATTGGTTTCCCCTAGAATGTTCAAGTTAATTTCTTTTCGTACCTTCAGTACTGCTTCTAAACTTGCCGACGTAAAACTATCGAAAGCAGACGTTATAAAGCGGCTAAACTATGAAAACAAAGCTCTTTTTGGTGCGGTGGTAAAACCCAAGAAGAAGAAATCGACTCCTTCAAAAGCAACTGTTCAAGAGCCGACGGATGAGTCGGAGTTTTCTTCCGAAATGTTCTGGCTTAGTAAAAATGTGTCCCGATTGCAAGGACAGAAAGCTAGTGATGCCGTAGCAACAGTCGAATCCATCGTCCCATCTTGTGGATTACTTACACCATTTACCCCCAACGAATTAAACGCAATCACAAAGTTTCCCATTGTGCCTACCAAAAAGGGTATAATTGAAAAAGGATGGTCAATGCATGAAAAGAATGAATCAAATGAGTACAAATCTCCTTCGGTCAATCGTGTTCTATCCGCCACAATGCCCGAAGCATCCCGTCAGGCGTTACTACGCTGGAAAATGGGGAAAATCGCCGAACTTGGCGAGGAAGGATTCCAAATGCTGCAGAAAGATATATTTGAACGTGGAAGTCACTTACACTCGACACTAGAAACGTGGTTGTCGGGAAATGATCCATCGGATGAAATGATAGGAAAATCTGGTACGCTCTGGAAAAGCATTTACGGAGCACTGAGTGAAGTCGAAAGACCAGCGAAAATTGTTGAACGAAAACTGTACCATCCCTACCTTCACTACAATGGTGTAGTCGATTGCATAACGGCGATAAGGTATGTAACGCAAGCTATATATTTTAAATTATATTACTGTTTTGTTATATTGTATTTTGTAATTTTATAACTGTTTCCCTATATTGTAGAGGCCAACCACATATCATTGAATGGAAAACGTCGGACAATCCAAAGGCAACCGTTGCGGCGACGTACGACGCACCAATTCAACTGTGTGCCTATCTGGGTGCTTTACAAGCAAGCAATAAATGGTCTGAAGGAAAATTGCAAAACGGAGCAATATTCGTTGCCTACACCGATGGAAAACCTGCCCACGTTCATCTGTTGAGCGCCTCCGAAATGCGTCGATATTGGCAGCTGTGGCTTCAGCGTCTGCAGGAGTATTGGATTCGTTATAGAGACGGCACACTACCGGAATCGATTTAAGCATAATCGTTAGTAAAAGGACATATTTCCTCAAACACGAAAACATGGTGTCCTTTTGTCGTCATGAAATCAGCTGTTTTCTATTGCGCGCCTTTTTCAGTGTTTGACATTTCAAACTGACTGACAACCACCGGTTGTTTTTCTTTTATTTGGTTGTTTCTCTGTTGTGTTGTTATGGAAAGTAATAAAAGGAAAATGAATTCGAACGGTAATACTGGTAATTGAGGTACATATTCGGTGTATTATATGAGCTTTATCTTCATTGTAGTTCCGACTAAACAATGCCAATACGGAGCCGACTGCTATCGAGTAAATCCCGTACACTTCCGAGAATATTCCCATCCACACAGTAAGTCTGGTGAAATTTGTCTCGCGTTGATCAGCATCATCATTTTGCCTCATTTTTGTTCTAGTTGAAAATCTTCTTGCAAAAGCTTCTTCCTTGAAAGATGTTAAAATCCCCGACACTCTTAACATTAACAAAAGCGTATTCGAAGAGCAGTTGAAGATTGTTTCAAAACTGTTTCCAAGTTTAAACAGTGAGGCAAATCATAATCCGGAAAAGAAAGTGAAAATGGATGATAGTAGGCCGTCACCAACGCCTTCAAACTTGTCCACAGCTAGTACATCCTACGCAGAACCGAAAGCTTCTTCTTCTACTAGCTCGAGCAAGAATTCTACCGATGTCGTGTTCGCTGAAAGTCGTGCCAGTACATCCAACGTAGAACCAAAAGCTTATTCTTCTACTAGCACGGGTAAGAATTCTATCGATGCACTGTTCGCAGAAAGACGGGCACGAATGCAAGCTGCACAAAGGGAGAAGCCAACACCAGCAACCGTCCAACCTGTAGCTCCACAAAACGTAGCACAATCGACCTCCATCTCTAGCAACACCGGCATTTCGTTACAACAATCACTACCCAGGGATATTAACTCGTACTTTCCTGTCGTCGCTCCCCGGGGCCGAATGGCGGAAAAGCTTGCTGCTGCGGCACCGTACAACTTCTTCCTCACCACTATAACCGCCTCCAAGCCGACGCATACGGAACCACTTTCAATCACCTTTCAAGAACTGCTAGATGCCAGTCTTGGACAGCTAGAGACGTCGGTGCAGATGAATTTTATGGTGGACATTGGGTGGCTGCTTGCGCACTATTTCTTCGCCGGCTACGAAAACGTTCCGCTGCTCGTGCTATACGGAGATGAAACTCCCGAGCTGAAGATGGTCAGCAAAAAGAAACCCAATGTGACGGCGGTGAAGGTGGATATCAAGACACCTTTCGGAGTGCACCACACAAAGATGGGCTTGTACGGCTACAAGGATGGGTCGATGCGAATCGTCATTTCAACGGCGAATCTGTACGAGGACGATTGGCACAATCGAACGCAGGGTTTGTGGGTGAGCCCAAGGTTGCCGGGCGTCCCGGAAGGCTCCGATACGAATTATGGGGAAAGTGTGACCGATTTCAGGGCTAATTTGCTAGCCTATTTGGAAGCTTACAAGCTGCCCCAGCTGCAACCGTGGATGGCCCGAATAAGGAAGACTGATTTTTCCGACATCAAGTAATGTTGATACAGTAGACATGCTGTTTGATTTTAAACTTATAGTACTTCTTTTTATTGCAGAGTATGTCTTGTTGCATCCGTACCTGGAGGTCATGTGAACACACCCAAAGGCCCGCTATGGGGTCACCCAAGATTGGGGCATCTTCTCGCGCAGCATGCAGCACCTATCGACGACACCTGTCCACTAGTGGCTCAAAGTTCTAGCATCGGTAGCCTGGGCCCATCCCCTGAGTCATGGGTGTTGGCCGAAATAATGGCCAGCTTTCGGAGGGACAGCGCTCCCGTTGGAATTCGCCGCCAGCCCGGCTTTCGCATGATCTATCCAAGCTATTCCAACGTCCGTCAAAGCCACGACGGTCTGCTTGGTGGCGGATGCCTGCCGTACGTTAGAAACACACACGTTAAGCAGGAGTGGCTCAAAGATTATCTCCACCAGTGGTGCAGCCGAACGCGGCACCGGAACAAGGCAATGCCACACATCAAAACCTACTGCCGCTGGTCGCACCGTGGGTTGTACTGGTTTCTTTTGACGTCGGCAAACCTTTCAAAGTCGGCTTGGGGCGTTTATAACAAAACGGGTAGGTTTGAGAAACCGCTTCGCATCAACAGTTATGAGATCGGGGTACTTTTCCTTCCGAAGCTGATGGTAAGTTCTTACTTCGTTGCTTCTTCTATTCTTTCTAGTCTGGATATCGATAAGCTGAGTTATTTAGTAAGAGAATCAATTCATTAATCAAAATGTGATTTCCGCAGGTGGACGAAAACTTCTTCCCGATGGATGGGAACAAAAAGCATCCACCGTTTCCGATGCCCTACGACGTTCCGATTGTTCCGTATGCCCCGGAGGATACACCATTCCTGATGGACTATTTAACCCAGTGAATTGTTTAGCTACTGGACTTGACCTACAAAGGCATCTGATTTAATGTTAATGTAATTGGTAATTTAAAATACACAACGGATAAAAGGATAACATTTTGCATAGTATATCTTCCCTGTTCGTTTCGGAGGTAATGAAGTTAAGAACTTTTTCGAACCGTTGAAACATTTTCCGAATGGCCTTCAAACAAACATAAAAAACCGAATTAAGCACCCATACTCGACGTTTGTTTTTAGTTTAACACAAACTAGGAGTTAACTAGGTTGAATTCCTCTTTTGAAGTGAGTAATTACAGTTGCGTTTAATTTAAAATTGTTGGAAAAGCTTTTTCCGCATGAAGCTAGCCGGCAGTGTCTTAAACGGAACCTACCCTTTGAAAAGATTCATCATGCATTGGGAAATATTTCAATCGAGCTCAAAAGGGATGCATCAAACTAAAGATCACAAGGCAGTGGGGTGGCAAAAACGCAAGCATATCAAACCGCTAAGGCTATCGTGGTTTACTTGCTCTCTTCTTCCACCCACCAATGCGAACTGCCAACAGATGGTGAGAAAATTCTTATCAATATTCGTAGGCCTCATGCACGAGGACCTCAGTGCCCCGAGGTTGCAAGCAGTCTAGTCAGTCGCCATTATACCGTTGCAGTTGCCGGAGGAATTAACTGAATTTATACGAACTTTTTCGTTGCGTTGTCATTCTAGTGCCTGGTCAACATTGCCAAGATGAATTGGCCGCTTTTGGGAGTCTTCCTACTGGCACTAGTTTTGGGACCGTGCCACGCGAACAGGAAGTACAACGTCAGTTTCGCTGGTAAGCACAAGGCTGAGCGAACTATCAGTTGTTGTCCAGAAAAAAAACCCTAATCTGATACTTTATCAATACACACTTCCTCGGTTTTGGTAACGGCCAATGGCACAGAGTTGCATAAATGCAAACAGTATAATGCCATCAGCGGATACAATTATCGAGCATTCTTCAAAATACACGCCCTGGATAATCATCGCCTCAGTAATGAAACGGATACGATCATCGATTTGTTCTTGTACGTGATGGGGTCTCGCGATGGTCATATCTTGTTGACTCAGGAAGCTAAAGTAACGGCAGTGGCACTAGAGATAGGTAATATAAGAAACAGTCTGCTGCCGATGTCTTCTAAAAAGTTCCTAACGTTCCCATTCGTGACTTAATAGTGCTTGGCGGTGGTGCGAACGCGTTCTCGCAAATTCGGTCAGGCCAGAAAGGACTTGCAGTGAAGACAAAGTCAACTGTTTCGCTCCTATCCCCAATCGATCCACTGCCGGTGCGTGTCAATGTCGGCGCCAATGGGCAGATTAAAGTATACGCCGGAAACCTCTCTTCGGAACCATTGATGGAGACGTTGATATCCAATATGAACGTGACATCTCTGAAGTACGTCAGCTTCACAACCTGGAGCACGGCCATAGCGGCGTGGTTCTACGATTGCCCTGATCCGTCCTCCACCACGAACATCACCAACGGCACGATTGTCGAAGGCAACGAGCTGGAGTTATTGATCGATGACAAGGATCGACTCAAGCAGAACTTCCTTAACGCTTCGCCTCAACTTGATCCTCCGGAAAACTTTACCGGCGTTGTGGTGTCACAGTTATACGTGGCTGGATTCAGCTACGATCAAACCACCAGCCTGATCGAGCTGTCCGGGACGATGCGGATGTCCTGGAAAGATCCACGCTACAGCTGGAACGCCTCGGACTACAACGGCACTCATGTCCTTGGGGATGTTTGTAACGCCATCTGGGTGCCCAGCTTCGACCCTACGAGTCTCTTCACGGGACCCTTCTCGTTCTGCATCGTCCTTGACGACGGCACCGTACTGACGGTGATCGAGCAGTTCAGGTGGGTAAATTTTTGTGGCATTTTAGAGAGCTACCGATGGCCGTACGACAGCAATACCTGCCAGCTGCGCCTGGCTGCGTTAGGATACGAGCGAACTGTCCCCCTGTGGCTGGCCAATCAGACGGTGGTAAGTTAAGGTTGATCCCGAAAATTCCTGGATATTAAATTCTGTACCTTGGCAGACATATCATGCTGAGTTCGAGCAGTCTCAGTGGACCCTAAAACAACTAGCGAAACACGAGGAGCACTCCGAAACACTGTATGGGATCGTTCCAGTGCTGGGACTGCACATTATGATGGACCGGAAAAGTGAAATACATTCTTCATCGATATACCCGACATACTTCGGTAAGTCAGGAATTACCTATGGACAAAGATCAAATAAATTTCTACTCACGTCAAAACTCTTATCTATTTCCAGTGGCTAACTTGCTGATATGCATTTCCTTCCTGACGGAGGGTCGTTCACGATTGTTACTGAACTCGCTTGGTCTGATTGTGTTGCTTCACTCGTTTTTGAACTTATCCACCGTTGTTCCGCCTGGAGGGATACCAAAAATATGTAAATATCTCGATTTGGGAGTTCTCTGATATCAAACCTTACAATCGTCCCATCTTTCTTTAGACATCTTCTTCCAATGGACACTGGTGTTCTACGTGGTTTCATCGGTTTTCTTTGTAATTGACCTTTGGCTGAAGCGATCCCGGGCTACACTGGCACCAGGATCGTGGTTGAATCGTGTCATCAGCTTCCCAGCTCTTCGCTATGCACTCGCCATGGATCAGCGTAGCGTAAGTACTACCGACCACCTGATCCGTTGTCCATCTATCTCGATGATGGAAGTTTAATTCATACTACATTTATACTACATTTTTATATTTTTTTATCAACATAGAATTACAATACCCTCGAGCACAAGAACGTCCGGTGGGACGAAGTGACGTGTGTACTGAACCGGATTATGCTGGTTGTAGTAGTGATTTTCTTCTCTATCGGCTACACAAAACCGTAGGCTTTAAAATGATTCCGATGCGAAAACCAAGATAATCCAAAACCATAAACAGTTGTAAGGTGAGGAATATGATACATCTTATCATAAGTCTAATATCTGATATGGCCATTAAATATCTATAGACTTAAAACCATTCAAACTGAATCGGTATTTCAGTGTTCAATCAATATTAAATGTCTAATAGTAATATTTCACTAAAAAGCGATAATCCAAACAACTCAGTACAACCCACTAATTAGTATGATCGGTTAAAGTCAAATCAATTCCTTGAAAAGATTTTCGCGGCACGTGGAACTTGCATCACTGTATAAAACCGGTGGCGGTTACGGTTTCCTAAACCACTTCCAAATTTGTACCTTTGAAACGATTCAAATTGTCATTGCAACGTTTTTCTGATGCATCGGAAACGTATCTTTCTGATGGACAGTATTGCATCCCGAAAAACGTTAATCGCATAAAAACGAGACGAAGTAATAAGCTAACATTAAATGATACTCATAGGGTTTCCTGCAAATAACAACATTGACAACCGGTTGTAATGATACGATTACTGTAATAAATACGATGATAAGAGCCTGACCATGAGTACGCACGATCGGCGTACGTCATGCAATCCGCTGATCCTCCCTTTCCAGAACGCGTTCCATAGAAGCCTCCAGATAGACGGTCGCCGTGCCCTTTTCTTCGTATGGAACCGGTTTTGAGCATCTTCAAAGGAATCGTAAATGAAAGCGAGATGCTGTTCCCTCTCCATCCCCAGACCGGAAAGTGAGAAAGTGGTTAAGAAACCAGTCCTACCCGATGGCTGGAGGACGAACCTTCAATGAAGGTCGTTTGAATCAGTGCAGCCCTACACCATCGCTGTCTTGGAAGATGTGACCTACGGATCTGTTTCCAAATTGTTTTTGAATTGAAGTGAAATAGTTAACACCTAACATATTATAGATGTCGAAAACAAAATGAGTCTTAAAAAATACATTAAAAAAAAGAAAAAAAATTGAAAAACAAGCAACATCTTATTAGACGACTGGCAAATCTAAAATAAAACAAGGTGGAAACTTGGTATACTATTTATAAATTAATATTTTTGAAAAATTTTTTTGATTGAATACTATTATTATTTCGCTGATCTGTGAAGCCCCGAAGCACCGTACATGGTAGCCGGCGCAAGAAGTTTTTTAGTTTTGCTTGGAACCGTCTGGCAATGATCTTCCTCTATTCTCTCGCAGAGAGATGATGCTGCAACATCATCAGACAGTCCCGATCGCGTTGTACTCTCGCGATCGCTAAGTACACTCCTAAGCTAGTGATCGATCTCGCGCATGCCGAAGAAAAATTCGCGCCTTGCGGAATTACTCGCGGCCATATTCTCGAAAAAGATCGTTGACGCTTCGCGCTCAGCGGCCAGCGAGTACCTCGACACAAATGCGCGCACGACTCCAAAGTCCACCTGGTCCACGGTGTGGGCTTAGCCGCGGATCTCGCTCGCAGCCGATCGTCAGTACGGTACCGAACCTGTCCGCGATCGCTGCTGTCTTTGGTCGGTGTTTCGCGCTCGCATCCCTTCATGCTGCAGATCGTGCCGCATAGGAGTGTTTTTGGTACGGCAAGCCTCTGAAAACGGGTGGCAAAAACAGCAAGTGCAAAAGAACCACGTGCGTGCACTGTGTTTGTGTTTGTGGTACGTTCGGTGTACGTGCGCCCAGTGCCCGTTTTGCTGGTCAGTTTGCATGTTTTGGATATAATTTCGGACCAAGATTTTCCGCACCGTTGCGCCAAATGTGTCCCTCGGTTGGTGCCATGTGGGGCCGGGAAGTTGGAGCAGCGCTCCATCGCAATGCCCTTCACCTGTCTTCCGACGCTCGTTCGTTAACCCTCCCGGAGTGGTCGGTTGTAATGAGTTTTCCATTTGTTTTGGGCATTTTGTTATTGAATCAAACAGTTTTTTTATTCATCAAGGTTAAAGGTTGAGTGATCAGTGCGTTTTAGTTTCCACCGTTCTGTACTTGTGGATCTGTGTATTCTTTTATTTTTAAAGCTTAAGTGTTGTGCGCAGTATCAAATCAGAGTGGCCCCCAAAGTCATATAGAAGCATTTTCTATTTGTAGTGTCAGTTTTGAAATATTTTTATAAAACATCTACTTTTCGTCTGCAAACGTATAAAGACATTTAAAGTGTAAAAGAGCTGTAATGAATTTGTGAAACGATCTTAAACAAATATCGACCAAAAGCAAGCTGCCGAATGAAAACATCATTTATGCTGGTTGATGCTTTCGTGTACTAGTTAGGATCGCGGTTAAAATAGCTCTTTTCCAGCTTCAATGTCTATGGTTCAGCAACGCAAATACGCACAGACCCGTTGTTTAATCGTTTGCACACTGGGTTTACCATATTTACCCGCACCCATCTACCACGTGTCGACGGTTTTAAAATCTCGTTTTCCATTTTTCTCGTCCTACCACCCCTCGCGGCCCAAACCAACATTCCAACGCCCAGCTTATCGCTTACTTTTTCTTACTTCTGCTTTGACGACCCGTTTCGTTATGTTCACATGTTGTTTTCTCCATCTTTCCGTTCTCTTTCGTACCGTTCTTCGTTGTGGCCGTATTTGCCGTGGTAGTTTCTCAACACCTTACTCTCCCTCTCCGGCTTTCTACTACTTTCTGCTTCCCTTTTTGGATTTTGTTTTGGTTTCTACACTTTCTTCGCGGCCAGTTGAAGTTTGCCGTTGTAGCTTTTTTCCCTCTGTTGGCATCCAGGGTGGTGGTGGTGTTGGTTGGGCGCAAGTTTTCACTTGTTAGATGTCTTCTCGTGGCCCTTTCCCTGCGCAAGGTGGCAAAAGATGCACATTTCGAACGGCTAAACCAACCAGTCGTCGATCATCAGCTGGTACCTTCACCGGCAGAAATCGGGCACCTCACCCAGCTAAGCATGGCCAGCGTGCAGCTGATTTTCCTCCTTTCTCTCAGGCTGTTCCGCCATCATGGTGGATTGCGCGTTCGGCGGGTTTTGCTTGATGTTTGGCGATTTAAAACCATCCCGCCTCGTTCCGCACGGATCGCGTGTCTCTGGTGATCGTGGCGTAAATCACTCATACCAGCGTAAAACCGAAACACCTAACGCCCTCCCTACCTCTTGGGGACGTCTTAGGAACACTTTTACTAGCGACTGGTGGGTGAAACAGGCGAACGTGCCAGGTTGCGGGACGGGAGCCATTTCACTCGCCGAGTGCTTTCCTTCCAGCGGCCAGCTGGGGTTAGCCGGCGTTACGAATCGGTGTAATCTTTCCTTTGGCCGCGCCAATAATGGCCAACGTTTAAGGCGTCCAGTGAGATCAATTACTCTTGGGTCATAAGAGCCCGTCCGTGTATCGTCTAAAGTGGACGACGACTTGCGAAATGCGGTTGCACCGCAAGCAGCTAATCGCGCCAAACGTCAATCAATTACACGGAGTGGTGGGCAATTAGGTGACCGTTTAAAATCGCTATCGGTACAGTGTGTCTCGTTCAGTGTGGCGATCGATCGGATCGCGAATCGCTTAGAAATCAACCCCCCGACCAAATGTGCAACTTCATCAGCGAGCGGAAATAAATGGCCCACCGATTTTTCCTGCCTTTTCCTACTATTGGCGTCATTCCGCCAGAAGATTCGCTTGTCATCTTCTATCTGAAAGCAAAAAACATATTTGATGGATTGGTGAAGCTCACGGTGCCGTTGTTTCCTCAATTCAAACTTTACACATCGTCTGGTTTGAAAGTGTTTGAAGATGCAACCAACCTTAAAGCTACCTGAATTTCGAGGTTGAGATAAATTAGTGCGCCGTCGTTCGAATCAAGCTTCAAGAAACTTCAGGAAGTGCTAGTGTTCAAAACAATCCAACGGAAAATAAATATGATCTATCTGTCTGACATATTCAACCCAACTAAACCCAAACCCCTTGTGTGAGAAACCTAAGTGCAGTGCAGATAGTTCCATAAACCAGTCATAAAACGAAAGTAAAAGTTTAAGGAACATACAGTTTTCTATCGAAAAGAAACAGTAATAATGGATTCACAAAAGTTCAGTGTTACGTAAAATGTTTCCAAGTTGGCTCTTCACACTGTACCACATCGACGTGTTAGGTACACACCTTTTTCCAAGTTGAAATGTTAGTACAGTTGCACACGGACAACCTCAAGCCTTGAGAGATCCATCGCCCCTGAGGCGACCGTCCCAGTAAGAGGTGACATGCTGTTCTTCTTGTACTTGTCAGACAGCAAAAAGGGTTGAAAACAACTGCGCAAATAAATGGGAAGCTTTGGAAAATACTAGCTAAAACATACAGGTCTACCATCAGCATCATCATCTTCATCATGTCGGTATAGATCTTTTCAATTCAATTTTTTAAAATATGTACTAAAAAAGTTAAATGAGACACTGAGACACATTGATTGAAACTTTCAGAATCGAAAAATAACAGCCAGTCGTTAAGTGCCTGCCAGAAGGAAAACAGTTTGTTGATAATGTACAATCATTGCCAGACGCGAGAAGAATCCATAACATCAATAACCAAAGATAAGGACCGGCTTATCAACTCAACAAACTCATCTCACAAATGCCGGGGACCATATGGAATCATGAGCTTGAGCTTTGTCGTGTTTTGCTAATTTCTTATATTTAACATTATTTTTTATGTCTTCTTTTGTATATCAAAACAATCTTTTAGACGATCTACGGTGTATAATGATGAAGAAGTGATAAGATAATCGTTTTCTAGACGCGACAAAATTTGTCGTTACGTATATGACCCAGTAATACATATTCGGGCATGATGTTCCTCTGAGTCAGAGATTCTTAAGCTTGGTTCTATCATGCGGAACATAAAAAAGGAATTACAATTGACGTCAAAAGTAGAGCTCGAATCATCAATTCACTTGTTTTACCGTTTAATGTTTTTGTTTGCTTATTGTATTAAGATCAGTATTCTCTTTTACTTTTTAGTTAGCTTTTATATTAATTGAAGATCATCTTACAACTGTTGAACAGTTGAAATAACGACAAATTACAGCAATTCTTGAACTGCACTAAAGAACTTGAGAATCTCTGTTTAAGGGTAGTCTGAAGATGATGTATTGGTTTTTGCTTCAACACTTTCCCCAGCCAGCTTTTCATCTTATCGGAACGCCGGAACTAATTAGCACCTAATGACCGTCCTTCATTGCTCTAATTTTTCACAGCACTTTGTGAAGAAAAAGAATACACACAGTACAGTGTTTTGGTTTTGCATCAAGGGGAATGTTCCATGTACTGGCTACATCAAACTAGTGATCTTCTTGAGCTTTAAACAGCTGTTAAGATTGTTATCCGGGTGTTTATTCCAGTAACTTCGTGAACTGTAATGTTGTCTAAAACTTCATAGACTAACATTGTTTTAATGGCTAGGCGTTAGAATATCTTAAGGTACCCAGATTTGAGCACCATTAGGTTGACTTTACAAATACCTTCTCGATCTCGGTTTGCGGGCATATTGTTTCCCACTTGCATCGCTAGCAAACTCCCCCCGTTCGGGTCACTCGCCTCAGTTGGCCGGCCCAACAACCTGTACCCGGACCGGTTTGTCGGTCAGTGTTGCGTAGCTGTGCCTGCCGCCCATGTTCCATGCTATTTTTAAGAATCTCGCAGACGACGACCGTCGACGACTCTGCGCACGTTGGCGTTGCGTTGCCGGGAACGTGGTTCGCCGGCCGCGCCGCATGGTATGCGCAATCACACCACCGTTTGGCGCTGCTGCCTGCAGTTCGATAGGCCGGTGCGCCCCTCCCCCTCCTCCCCTTCCCACCTAGGTCACGGGGTAACGCACCCCGTGGGTGCGTTCCGCATCGTGTCATCGAACACGCTGACCTCGAACCTTATTCCCGGGAAGCGATGACTGACACAAATTCTGGGTGGTCAGTTTTCAGCCCCCCCCATCCCCGCGGCCACTTGCGCCCGATCTTCCGGCGCTTCCGGTGTGAACAATGTTGCGGAATGGGATCAAAATCGGAAACCGTTCCCGGCGTACTTTTCCTCTCGGCAAAATAAAACATCTATGGTGTGAAAATGCAGAAACAGGAAAACTGTCGGCGGGGAACTCCGAACGTTGGGCCGAAGGGGTTTCGGGTATTTCGCAAACGTGTTGTTTACACCTTGCGGTAATCCGTTGGGTAAACATTTACATTTAAGCGCTTTGATTGCACCATTTTTATGATGGTTTGCTTTCTTATGGGAATGAGCCGAATGAAGGGTCCTAAAACACCTGTTTTTATTACGCTTGATGGTTTTTCCATTTTAAACGTGTTCGTAATGTAATGTTTTTAAAAATTCCATGTTTATTTGAAGCGAAACTTAAATCTTCTAGGTGAATTATTTTTTTCTTTTTCTTATAAATATTCTGGATAGACTCGAACCGAACAGGATGTTGCGAGGAAAGCAAATACAAAGAAAATAATCATCAAGTGGCAAGACTTTAAAAAACAAATTAAACTCCCTGTGATTTCCCGGAGAAGATGAGTAATGGGTTGATCAAAAGTTTCCTACATCATCCATTCGATCTACCAACTGAATGTGTCGGACTTACTCTTTTCCTCGTCGATCGCTGATCAAAGCTTATCAGGGTGAGAAAATCTCATTGGGATTTTTCGTATGTCACGGTGCTACTTGAGAATTAACATCTATAGGATGCCAATCCGGATACTTGGAGAGACATTCTGACGAACACACAAGTCTCGACTGTTTAAACAGCTGTATTTACGTCCCGTCTCATTAGAATACAATCATGCAGTACAAAGAACCTCAAGCTAGGTCTCAGGTGAACCTTACAAACAAAGACATTTTTCCGGCTGGAAAAAATTTCAGATTTTCCGCCGAATGTTCCGTCGCGATCATCGTCAAGGGAAGGGATCGGTTTGGATGCTACTTTTCATCAAATCCATTCGTCACATGCCGGTTATCACATGCTAGTCGCGGAGTTGTTTCGTCCCACCTACATGACGTGATTGAATGTCGATGCTAATCACGACTTCCTGCTGCTGATAACCCCCCGGTCCATTACGAGCCCGCTCGAGTGAGCCCGATCACGTTAAACTCGACAGTATCACGCAAGTCTCATAAAGTGCACTTGCGATGAGCTGGAACCTCCGTGGGGTACCCTCTGAAGCCATCAGTTGAATAATCAAACAGTGGACGACGAATGAAAAGGAACATTGTGTCCCACAGTTGCCGTTAGGCTGGAACGGTGCTTCGAAGCACTAGTCGTCTCAAAAGCTAGGAACCAGGCACAGAATTGCCACTCAGTGTGGAGTTGGTTCGGTCTTCAGTGGATTGAGTACAATGAGCCACAGAAGAAATAATGTTTATGTCGGCACAGCTTCATTGAGGCATTTTTTCTTTATACGTCCAGCTCCGTTTACTTCCCGGTAGCTATTCACCAGCGACCTAGTTTTTCCCCAGTGTATATGAATGTAGGAACATTGACTACAAATATCGGTCCTCAGGTCACGTATCATGTCTTACTCGTGGACACGTTAAGCCATCAAAAGCTGACGTAGCCCGACGGAGAATCTGCTTGATGTGTTACTACCGCGGTGCATGCTAACACCCTTTTTTGCATTTATCAATCTTCTAGCTTGTTTCACTAAAGATATGCCACATCCGCCTTTAAACCGCCCACCAACGAACTTCAATACCAAACTGTATGGTTTGCTCCAATCCGGATACTTGTGACCAGTTTTACTAAATTACAGTTTGACAACGCCGAAATTTCCCATCCGAGGTCGCCGACCGTTACGTGCTGTGGTACTCCTCTGAGGATGCATAAGTTCCCTGGACGTGCTCCGAAGGATAAGCATGGTCGGCCAGACTGAAACTAACATTAAACCGGATGAACATCGTGTGCATTTTTATGTATATTCAGTGCTCTGTCTGGTACACACCTCCATGGTTATGACCACACCACACAGTTGGTGGTTGTGACCTGTGGTAATTTTTTTTAAACGTAGTAAGGCAAGTTATAGTTCAAAAGAGCTTAGGGGAGTTAAGGTTTCCACACCAGAAGTTGTGTTTATAGAACTGAACCAACATCGTCTAGCAGGAAGTAGGGCATGAGACTAAAATGCTCTTTAAAACCGTTACCAACTCTTCTTTTGTAGGAACTTGTTACAAGACATTTACCTGCATGGTACACCAAACGATCTTGAAATGGCATTAAAATTAGTTTTATGCGTTGATCTTGACGTACTGAAATTAAACGTCATTGGACCGGATACACAAAAAAACATTACGTTCCTTTTGATGAAACAATGTCTTTTCTTGCTCAAGTAAGGTCAGTAAGGCTATTGTTGAATAGCTTCTTGATAGGGTCCCAGAAGAAGACTTGAGATTTATTAGCCGTTGTTTGTGTCTCTAAGCGAAGTTTGGCACAAAAAAGAAAGAGAATAAAATGTAAGGTCATGGAATGGTTCGAGAAATGATGAATATTTTGCGCAAATTTTAATGTTTCCCACTGCGAACCTCGGTTCCCTACAAATCCGATCTACTCTGCTACCTAGGAAACTTCCCGTGCTACGTCAATCGTTTTCAACTCATCGTCGATTATGGGCCGGTGCGATGAATGGAAAAACTTGAAATGATAATCGATTCAGGCAATTCGACGTAGATCGGCGTAAATAGGACAAGCAAACGTCGTCAACCATCAACCGGATGATGACCGAGAATGTCCAAGTATTCTTTGCCAGCTTATTATAAAACCACACGCGACCGGTTCGCGCGGTATTCGTGGGATGGAAGTACGAAAGGAAAATCACAATCCGTGTAAACCAGTCCCACACGGACGAATCCGCTCTGACGCAAAATAGAAACCGCACCAGTCTTACAGCATTCGAATCCAACACTCGAAATCGAAAGCATCATCTGCACTTGTATCTTTGCGGCCCCATCGGCACCTTCTCGTCGGTACGTCTGAACGGAACCGGTTCGTCGCTTCCCATACGGAGACGCTGTTGAAGTCGCAAGAATGTCTTACGAAACGGTGTGCGCTAAAACAACAACGAGCTGAGGTAGAACTTTGCGTACTTCCCCAACCCTCCGGGGCGGGTCTGCGTTCCGCTTCACGTCGTAAAGTTGGACCAAACGTTGGAGTTGGAAGAAGCGGTGGATAATCCGCCGTAACCTTGAACCGACCCGGAATGGTACAAAATCCAACGCACCTTGCCGATGTGTGTGGCTGAGAATCATTCCTCATTCTGAAGCAATATCTGAAGGGGATCTTCACTGGAGCATGTATAAAAATAGCACTGCAAGGCAAAGACATAAGGACATGGCGCGTTGGGTTTCAGTCGGATAAACAAGCTATCGATACGCTCCACTGTGACGTGGTAACAGATGGTCCACACCGAAGACATCAGGGTCACAACCGTGTGTGAAGTACCTCAGTCGTCCTCCTTGGGTCCAACTCGTACCCGGCTCGACCGTTCAAGTGAGTAAATATACGGTGCACATTAACGCAATACCATCCTCGGTGCGCGTACTTGCGTATTGCGTGGCCAGAACCGGTTTTTTCCTGTCATCGATTTTGGTTACGACGAAGGATCGACGTTGTTCTCCTTTAAGGGCAGTCAAGATCAAACCATACACAGGGGCACGGGACTATCAGATCAATTAGCTGGAGATTAATTGGGCAGAGTCAGAGACGTGCGTTGCGCAATAGTTCCTGAGAGGCTCCGTTCCTGGAGCTGCATAGCTGATCGACAAAATCTTGTGACTCAAAACAAACACACCGAATGGAGATTATCACGTTGATTTAGTGATATACCTGCCGCAGAATGCAGTCCACCATGCCATCCTGAAGTATGACAACAATATCTGTTTGCGTTATTAATTTATTTACCAGTACACTTGTCCACTCGATTGGTCGGACTTCTGCCTTCATCTCCGTCTGGTTGTCCCAGGTACAAATCACCATGATTAGCGACTCCCGCATTGCAATGACATTGTGTTTTCCATTCCACCGGATGACACCTGTTGACTTTGATCGGTGTAAGTCGCATCAGCCAGCAAAAAAAGTGATGAATGTCGTTGCTGCAAACTTTCCATACCAGCTGCTAACCATACCTGCCCTCAGCGTTTAACATGCAAATGAACCGAAGGGTGTATGTAACTTGTCTCTCTACCTTTCCACATACGCTTCGGTGGTTGAATGTTCTAATTGATGATCGGATGGCGCAGGGTACCACCTTTTACCACCTACCGCAAATGGACAACTAAGCGAATCGATTGGCTTGACCCGACAGACCTGCAAATGGAAGGTGTTGCAGTTCGCCACAAACTGGAACAACCTTGGTCACGGGCGTTTGCATGGGGTGCTAATTTATTCGTGAAAATGGACTGTCCTAGAGACCGTCTTCGATGGCCGTCCATGCAGTTAGCATGCGGCTCGCCATTTAGCACTCATCGAACATGAGGTTCACACGAAAATCGCCACCCGCTAAGAGACGTCTGACGCATAGGCATAGTTTTAGGGCAGTCCGTTTGTACTTTCCGGGCTCGATACCACGACTCGATGACGTGTCGAATGTTCTATGCTGAACAGTGTAAATTTCTTTCGCATGGGAATAGCCGCACGGTCTTGAATTGAAATCCAACCCGCCCTCCGTTGGTCGATCTATTTTCATCCACACCACATTTAGCACGGTTTGATTCATTGGATGACGAGAAGGGTTGTTTTTTTGTATTGCTTTAAATTCTATTCCGCAAGGGAAAGCGGGCGCAGTCGTGTCGTGTACCCTCAACGCAACAGTTCCTATGTTTAAATCTTTTGGAAAACATTTTAGTTAATCGTTTTACATCAAGATTAGCTGGTGACGTGTGCGGTGATATCTTTTCGAAACAATCTGAACGAAACGGAATTGGTATCTTCTCGTTTTTTTCTGCTGTAATTAGATCCACTGCGATCGCATCTAGGGATTACCTTTTGCGGGCCCGGGTCCTATTACTTCCGAGATACAATCACTTCCGCTTGTGCCCATCGCTTTGCCCACACGGTGTTGTAGGCTTTCGTAACAATTCGCTAAACGATCGATCAGCGTAATACACATCATTAGAAGGGGTTACGCCAAAACCGGGCGGGAATGCTTTCGTGCGTGAAAAATGGACCGAACAACTGTTACAAAAAAACATTAAAAAAACAAAAAGGCTTCAACCGACGGTGGGACAAGTTCGTGCACCGGTTCCCAGCGTAATTATCGAAGCTCATTTTTTGTTTGTCTCACCCAGTGAAATACATTAAATAGGCGATAATTTAGTTTGGGTAGTAGTTGAAAAGTGGTTTTTCTTATTGTTACATTTTGTTTACAGACACTGGAGGGAGTTATAACGGCCGAGAGAAATGCTTAATGTCTCATTTATGTTTAGGTCCCCATGGCGTTGGTGATTAAAACGTGATAAAACGAATATTTAAAGTGATATGCTGAAGATTCCCAAACCCTTGGGTTGGATGTGTTGAATGGCGGCTATTATTACTAACGTGTAGGGTTTTGTTAGTGTTGATCCGGTACCGGAAGCAGTCGAGCGTAACCTTCATCGAAATAGTCGTGGAAAAGTGAATCTGCCTATAGTAATTTTTATATTCAACAACGTCGTTTTCGGCCAGCTTCTCTCTATTGATGCGAAAGGCACGACCATCACTTCGCAGTGGAAGTGCTAATCAAACTGGCGATAGTGAAAAAACTAAATCAAAATTCTTGGCAACAGCGCGGTCGGC
Organism: Anopheles coustani; assembly: GCF_943734705.1. Classification (NCBI taxonomy): domain Eukaryota; kingdom Metazoa; phylum Arthropoda; class Insecta; order Diptera; family Culicidae; genus Anopheles; species Anopheles coustani. Next base: position 93,808,865 of record NC_071288.1, on the reverse strand, counting down.
TTTGATGTGCAAGTACAACGGTTCTGCCGAAGCGTTCGTCTACTGAGTGTCGGAAGAAAGTGAAAACGGAAGTTTGTCTGGCCTACTAAGGCAGGAAGCGGACCTGAAGATGCAAAAGTGATCCATTGCTTGGGAAGTAAAAGTGAATTGTGGCTTTGTTCGAGCCGTGCCTCCCATCGTAACACGCGAGCCAGTGCATGCGAAGAAAGTGAAATCTGCAAGACCTGCCAAACTATCGAGACCGAGCGAATGTGAGGTTTAGTGCCGTGCAAAGCGTTTGCAAGTGGTTACGAAACTCCCCGTTGATAGTTCTTGGACGGCTAGAATCACTCCAAACCGCATCTTCACTACGGGTGCGATAACATGAAACTGTCCAGGCATGCGGACTGCATGCAGATACGAGCCCTGCTAAAGAAGGACTATCTCGTCCGGATACGTCAGCCAGTAAGTAAAACCTTGTTTACATGAAAGACGCACCAAAAAAAACTTATTTTTGATAACACATTAATCATCAAACGCTTCTCGGAATTTCGCTGCATCACTTTCGGATTATTCGGTACAGCGTCAGACAACATGATTATTAAACTAGGCCAGCCCTCCAATGAGCGCCATAAGCCAATTATACTTTTTTTTACATAAAATGTGCCTTCTCTCCCCTTTCTTTCTCTAACCACAAAAAATACTACAAAAACCCGCCGGACGATGACGCATCGTTCGCTATGCGCAACGGTTTTCCGTTCTGTTGATAAGCACGATTCATTAGGCGCAAACAGGAAAAAAAGACTAGAAAATTACACTCCACGAGCTTCCCGCGGTTCAATGTTCTTGATGTGTGTCGTCCGTGGCCAGCGGTTTCATAATCGCGAAAGCAAAAAAAAAAAACCAACACAACATGAGTAAATTATGGCATTTGTTTGCGGTTGCAGAACGCGCCTAGAACGTACAATTTGAGGAATCAACAAAGCGAGAAAAGTAGAAAGTTGTCAGTGCTTCTCGTGTTGTTTGGTTGGGTCGGCTAAACTGTGCCCTAATGCCTATGATGTGGTAAAAAACTATAAAAAATACAAAAACTATTTAATCATTTTCTTTTAATAAAAACATTCATAAATGAACGCTCTGTAAATAAAAAAAGTTCGTGTAAAAGGATATTTATTTTAAATGAATATACAGAACGATATCAAAGGGACCTCAAGAAGTAGACAACATTTGACAAGAAGCATTTGTGTAATCAAAATGCTCTCTTTGTATTTTGTTTGCAGTGGATGACCTTCATCCAGTACCTATGGCCGTGCATGATCTTTGCCGCCCTGTACATCCTGCGAGCCCGCTTCCAGGCGGCTGAGATCGGTGACTGTCAGTTCCCGACCCGCAACCTGCAGGCGAATGGCATCCTGCCCTTCTTCCAGTCGTACATCTGCACGTTCGAGAATGAGTGCAGCGACGTCAAGGCGTACGCCGAGACGGAGGACTTCCCGCTGGCGCCGGTCACACCCGTGGTCAACATCGTGCAGACCATCCTGGACAACGAGGAGCTGTACGATGCGATCGTGAAGCTACCGGAAGATAAGAACTTCATCGCCTCCGTCACGACCGTCGTCACGCACGCGAAGTTCAAAGAGATCGAGAGTGAGTACTTGTTCGTAAATTCCGCTTTGGCTACAACCGAAAGCATGGGGTTTCACTGCCTCTTTCCCCTTTCAGGCAATGCCGATCGGTTGATCAAGATGCTACCGGAGATACGCACCAAAATAGGGGACTCGTTCGATATCGAAAAGCTGTTCTCCGACGACCGGACGTTCTCCAAATCGGGCAACATCCTGTGCGGCCGGCCGTTCCCCCGCAGCGATAACATTCGGTTTGTTGACAATATTTTCTACACACCGGACTACGCCGGACCCGATAAGGACGAGCTGAACGTGATGCCGACGCCGTACTGCAAGCAGCTCTACCTAGACGTTACCAACACGAACCACGGCAAGATAACCTGGCGCTTTCTGAAGCCCATCCTGCAGGGCAAGATACTGTACGGTCCGGCGAGCGAGCGAAACGATGAAATAATGAAGTTTGTAAGTGAGCTCATTTGTTTTTATACTTACCTATCTTATCATATGTTCTGGTAATTGATAATTCATATCGAAAACCAAAACAACATTCATTTAATCTTTAAACAGAGAATTCTGTTATTTCTACACTAACCAAAATTCGCAAAATTTATGAAAAATTTCACAGAACGATGGTTTAATAGGGTTCAGTACTATTGTTCGAGAATTTGATTACTACTTTATCAAATTATTGCATTTGAAACGATAATGTATTTTGAAAATGCATTTAAAAACCATGTTTAATTTTCAATTATTTTGGCCATTTCCCTAGAAAGGTTTCGTTTTGATGTATTGATTTTGACCTATACTTCCCATCGTAGGCCAATCAAACGTTCGCTGATATGGGCCGACTGAGAGAGTTCTTCCGGGCGTTGGACAAAACCCTCCAACTGGTTCGCACCGATGAGGAGGCACGGTCCAGCTTCGAGGGTTTGATCGCGCTAGCGAAAAGTCCCGTAGTGCAGCTTCTGACCGGCGGCAACGTTAACATCGAGCTGATCGAGAGCCTGCTGAATGGCATTTTGAACGACAACGACGTCGCCAAGGCGGTCAACACGATCGCCAACATTTTCGACTGCTTCTCGGCCGACCGATTCATCCCGGTGGCAAACGAGCAGGATCTAGAGACGCGCGCCTTCGAGCTCAACCGGAAGAAGCTGTTCTTTGCTGGCGTCCTTTTTGAGAACGGAACTACGAACGAGGTGGCATACAAGATACGGATGCGTACGGATGACACGCCGGTTACAGTGGAGAACCGGAACCGCTTCTGGTTCCCCGGTCCGGAGGCGAGCTTCGAGCTGGACATGCGCTACCATCGGGGTTTCGTGCAGATCCAGCACGCGGTCGACATGGGCATCATTAGGCAGATGAAGAAAGAAAAGTTTGACGCCGAGCGTTTGGCTAGCGGGGACGGAGGAACCACATCATCGTTCGGCGGTTTCGGCGAGCTAGAGTTAGACGATGACCTAGACGACGGAGCGGAGGATGACACTGAAGACAAGAGTGCAGAGGAAGCAAGCGAAGAGGAGCCGGCAACGGAAGCGCCGGTCACGCCAGTTGTGGAAACTACGACCGAGAATTTGTCCCTGTTGTATAACGATCTAAGCAAACGACTGAACGTATCGCAGGAAGTACTGAACGTGTTCGGAAGTGGTACGAACAGCAGTGCGCTTGATGATTTTCTCGATTTTAAGGATGAAGACGAAGATGAAGTGTCTTCTCCAACAACAACCAACGCTCCATCAACAACAACCAACGCTGCATCAACAACAACCAACGCCCCATCGTCCACTGTCACAAAAACACGCAAACGTCGATCACTGTTGGATCTGTTCCTTGGTAGCGGTGCTGCAAGTAAGAAATCCAATGAGGTTACGTTCAACGTGGCGGGCGAAAAGTTTTACACCAAACAGTTTCCCTACCCGAAGTACACTAAAGATGAGTGAGTATTATCTTCTTCCTTTTGCTAGCTGTCTTATTGAGAAAACCCCTCTTTTCATCATCATTCTATCATTCTATTTTATTTCAGCTTCAAAAAGGGATTATACCTCGCACAGGCCATTCAGATGACGTACTTCCTGGCGCTAATAGTACACGTCGCTTCGGCGGTACGTCAAAAGATTTGGATGAAGGAAAGCGGAAACTCGATGCTGATGCGCTCGATGGGCTTAAAATCGGGCTCGGAAACCGTCGCCTGGATGATCACGACGTTCATCGAAATCGGCATCGTGTTTCTGATAGGACTGGCCATCCTCTACGGGGGCGGTATACTGGTGCACTCCAGCCAAATCTTTCTCTTCTGCTATCTGCTCGTGTTCGGCATTTGCATGATTGCATTTTGGTAAGGCATTCAACCGCGCAAGCTCAAGATTTGCATTGACCCATAATCATCACATCCTCTGCTCGGCCCCTTCACAGCTATATGTGCGCGATGTTCTTCAGCTCGGCCAGCATCGGGTCGGTGTCGAGCGTGATACTGTTTCTGACAACATTCCTGCCGTACATTCTTATCATTTCGCTCGGGGCGACCCTTTCCGCCGTCGGGAAGTTCTTCGCCAACCTCTCGTTCTCGACCGCATTCTGCTATGCCTGGCGCCACGTGATGCGTATGGAGCTGCAGCATCGGGGGGCAAGCTTTATGAGCGCCTTCCAGGGTACGATTGCGGACAATGATCTCAAGTATGGCATCCTCATGATCCTGCTGGACGCGGCGATCTACTTTACAATAGGTTATCTTTATCAACGTTTCAAACAAGGTAGCTACAGCGAAGAACAGATCACCTTCTTTGTTGTGTATTTAATATAGAACATTGTTGTTCTTACAGATGATACAACATTCCACACGGTAAAGCGCATGAAACTAGATAAAAGCATCGGTGCGGATCTACGAAACGTGGACGTGACGTACGAGAAAGGAGGCAAGAAGGTGCTGAGTGATGTTTCGGTCACATTCCGTCGGGATGAAGTCACCTGTCTGCTCGGACGGAACGGTGCCGGCAAAAGTACCATCATGTAATATCCATTCCTTGTTCTGGGAACTTTTTCTAGACTATCAAAAACTCAAGCAACGATTCTGTTTTCCACCAGTAAACTACTCACCGGGCAGGTTGTACCCGACGTCGGTGACGTTCACCTGCCACTGGACTATGATTTCATCTCCGGCCTAAGAAACAATGCGGAAAAGATTGGTTTGTGCCCGCAGAACGATGTACTGATACCTAATCTCACCGCCAAGGAGCACCTTCAGCTGTACGCGCGCATCAAACTAACCCGTGGTTTCGACACGGAGGTATCGCGCACGTTGGAGAACCTCAACATGGGCCACTATCAGAACTACCGAGCTTCGGATCTTTCCGGCGGGTTCAAGCGGCGACTGTGCATTGCGATCGCGTTCCTTGGATCGCCCAATCTGGTCATACTGGACGAGCCGTGTAGTAGTGTGGACACGAAGGCACGGAAGAACATCTGGGAGCTGATCCAAACGCTACGGAAAGACCGCGCTGTGATACTTGCGACGCACCATCTGGACGAGGCAGAGTGTCTGAGCGATAAGATCGTGATGCTGGAGGATGTAAGATAGAAGAAACTAATGAATTTTCGTTGAAAAGGATGTACGGTTTGTTAATACTCTTTCATCTTTCATTTACTAGGGAAAGGCCATAATGGAACAATCGCAGGAGGAGTTAAAGAAACGCTTCACCAACACTATCTATCTGAAGATCTTCTTGAAGCACCAACCGGAGTTCGAGCATACTGCGTTGATCGCGGAGCTGAGTAAACTGATGGATGGCCTTGCTGATATGCGTTACGAAATGACGGCAACTCTCAGTCAATTAAACTTTAGGATTACCTCATCATCAAATGATGCTCAACTGTTGAAGTGAGTCATTAGGGGGATCCAGGGAAACGAGTGTGATAATGTACTAATGTTATTATTTCGACAGTATCGAACCTCTGCTGGAACATCTAGCCAATTTGAAGGCAACCAATGTGATCGAATCGTTTGATGTACGTAACGAGAATCTGCTCAACATCTTCAACACGGTCAACTCAACTGACTCAGCACCCGTGGAGTGCAATGGAAACGGAAAGGAGCGCAATGGAAACGGAACCACTTCTCACATACCGAACGGATTCCACGGACCAAAGACGAAGGAAGCCAAACTCGGTACGCTGTCCATCATGGCCACCCTGTTCCGCAAGCGTTTGCTGCATTTTACACGCAACTATCGACTGCTGGTGTGTATACTCGTGCTGCCAACGATTTTTGAGATCATCGCCATGGGATGCATGACCATCCGGCCGCCAGGAGAACACGACTTGATGTTAAACTTCTCCACCGCGCTCTACCCAGGGGCGGCGGAGTTCTACAGCAACACCAGCGATAGCGATGAGTATCGACAAGCGATCGTTGATGATGTACTGGAGCATTGCTCGGGGGATGTTTGTACGTTGTTTAACTCCTCGCTGGACGCATACCGGTGGCTTCTTACGACGGAACACCAGTACACGGAGCGACGCTATGGAGGAATTACGATAAATCGGGAGAAGAACGTCGTGTGGTACAACAACAAGGGTTACCATTCGATGCCCACCTGGTTGAACATGCTCGATACGGCTGTGTTGCGGGCGGAACTTGAGGATCCGAGCTTCTCAATCCGCACCATTAACCATCCGTTGAAGATCGAGGAAGATGATCTGTCGCTTTCGTCATTGTAAGTGCAGCCGTTTGTTCAGTCTCTAGAAAGGCGATCAATGTGTATCACGCTCTAATCTTTCGTCTTTGTTAATAGACTTCAACAGATCGCCGATGCGGGAATCTCTCTGATCATATTGCTGGCCTTCAGTTTGGTTATCGCTGGAGCCTGTGTGTACATCGTAAGCGAGCGCATTCGTGGTGAGAAGCTACAGCAGCGTTTGGCTGGAGTGAACGTGTTCATCTATTGGACCGTGACGTACATCTGGGATGCACTGGTAAGAAGTGGATTGGAGATGACTGCGAATGTCCTACTGACTATTCTTCTTTTTTCTAGATATACCTCATCGCTGTTGCTCTCGCCATGATCGTCTTCAAAACGTTCGCCATTCCGGCGTACGTCGAGCGGGAACAGTTGAACGGAATCTGTCTGTTATTGATCCTGTATGGTTTTGCATCGATTCCTGCGATGCACCTCTTCGAAAAACTGTTCACCGATGCGAGTTTGGCCAACATGTCACTCTTCTGCCTGAACATCATCACGGCCCTGGGCACGCTGACCATCATCATCCTGTTCGACGTAATGGGCGACAGTGACGAGTCGGAGCGCATCCGTAACTTCCTCAACCGCGCCTTCCTCGTACTGCCACAGCACGCGCTATCCGATGGACTCATCGAGCTGTCCAAGAACTACATCACGGCGGAGATCTTCAAGCGGTACTACATCGATTCCTACAAGTCGCCAGTGCGTAGCGAGCTCCTTCGACCTCATTTCATATCGCTGATCGTGATGGGAGTGCTCTTCATGCTGATCAACGTGGTGATCGAGTACAAGCTGTTGCAGCGGTTGGTCAACCGTCTCTGTAGCCGCACGGAACCGAAAGTGTACGAGCTGAACGGCGTCGACACGGTGGACCATGTCGTTAGCCGGATGGACGGCAAGAAGAAATCGATGACGGCCGATCAGATCCTGTCGGTGGATAATCTGAGGAAACGATATGGTAGCTGTGGTGGCGGCGGTGGTGGAGCGACCGGCAGGGAGGTTGTCAAGAATGTGTCCTTCAAGCTGCACTACGGCGAGTGCTTCGGATTGCTTGGCACGAACGGAGCAGGCAAATCGACGATATTCGCGATACTCTCCGGGGAGTTGCTGCCATCCGGGGGCAGTTTTACCTTTTACAGCAATGTAAGAATTCTTTTTGAATGTTTTCTAAAGGGCAGAAGGTCTTTAACATTACGGTTTCCCTTCCCCAGCATGGTCCCTCGTACTGTCCACAGAGTAACTTCCTCGATCCGCTGCTCACCGTTGAGGAAGTGATCGAGTTCTACGGCAAGCTGCGCAACATTGAGTCGATAGACAAGCTCGTGATCGAAACGCTCAAAGAGTATCACCTAGAGCCGTACCGGAAGGTGTTGGCCAAGAATTTGAGTGGTGGAAATCGCCGTAAGCTGTGTGTCGCTGTGGCCTGTTTTGGGCAGTCGGAGATCATCCTGATGGACGAACCGACCAGCGATCTTGATCCAGTGACACGTTCGATTGTGTATAGCACCATCGAGAGGTTGAACACCCAGAACCGTTCGATTCTGCTTACCTCGCACAGCATCTCCGAGATCGATCGGATTTGTCAACGTATAGCGATCCTGAAGGATGGCCATCTGCTGACGGTCGACACACCCGGTCGGCTGAAGGAACGCTTCGGTAACAGCTACCAGGTGACGCTGTACCTCGAGGGTACTCGAGAGGTAGACTTTGTACGGGTAAGTGACGCCTCAAGTGACTTTAATTTTAATTCCTCTCCTGATGACACTTTCCTCTTCCTCCTCGGGGTAGGTTGTTAAGCGCGAATTCAACGTCACACGGGACATCCTTCTGCACAAGAACTCCGTGCAATTCGTGTGCCAGGTGCGGCCGGATGAAGTCGGTCCGTTGAGAGCGGAAAATGGTAAATCACATAAAAATGGCCACGTAACGATCGTCCTGCACGAGAATGGCAATGGAGCAATGGTGAGCGGCCCGGGAGAAGCACGGACCGCCAGTGAGCTGTTCCTAAAGTTGCATCGCTTTGCGCGGGACAACAACCTCCGGTACACGGTGTCACGATGCCAAATGGATCAGGTGCGTAAAATCATACTGAAAGTCCGAGGCGAACAGCGCATGTAATTACTCTTAATTTTCAATTTGCAGATATTTGAAAACGTCCTTCAAAACCACGAAGAGGATCACGCCAATCCGGGGTTCGTAGATAGCTAGGGTACGAACAGACAGCATTTGCGCGAGCAGCAATCGATTTCCTTTTGTAATATATAGTTACTGATAGGCTTAAAATTGGATATGTGAATAATAAATGGTAACAGTAAAATAAACACAATAGTTTGTGAAAAGTATCAATTTTGAATTCCCTGCTTGCAATAACAACTACAATCCGGTGTACGGAATACCACAACTTCGCTTACTTACGCTTGACGTCAATCGAGATGCAATCCTACATTATTTCCAACCATCAACATGTTTTACATAAGCGGTGGAAAACGGTTCGTTAACCTCATGCAGGCACACCTCCACGTTTAAGGTAATGGAAAGGGGAATCCCAAAGGACCGCTTGGATTGCGTTGGGTTATTGGAAAAGGGATGGAAAGCTACCGCCGGTGATTTTTTCCCGGAAATCGCCTGCTCACCGGTGCCGTGGCACTAAACGCTCTCAAACAACATTCCAGTTGCTCGATTGGAGAAAATAAAACCCAAACAATCCCTACCGGAAACCGGGAGCGCCAAGTCCGAGGCGTTGAAATGTGGGCTAGTAGTGCTCGCAGCAGGGAGCGTTTAGAAACCTTCCACATCGCCGGAAAAGTAGGTCATCGCCAAGCTTTCCAAGAACCAGCTGAATTTCACTCCCAACTCGGAGAAGGCTTGAGCTTGTGAGAGTTGCACAAAGCTGCTCTTGTTCACGAAGGAAATCAGCTCACCCCTCTTGCCATCAAATTGGTGGGGAAATTGTGAGCTTTACTAATACAAGCACAAGCTGCACAGCATCCTTGCGGAGGAGAAAATCTCATTAAAAAGGATTCGTGCAAGCTTTGTGTTGTTGCGTTGGTATGCTTCAAAGCACAATGTTTTACCCACACAAAGAAAAAGGAAAAGTAACCGTTAAAGACGGTTCGTCCTTTTTTTCAAGCGAGGTATCCAACGGTTAGCAGAAGCTTGCATTCAATTTGTTCCTTGCGTTTCTCACACAACCTGCTATAAGGAAAATAAGAGAAAAAAAACAGCACAAGGAACCGAAATGGAGTGGCTGGAAAAGGGGCTAAGGGAAAATGGAATGAATTCCACGGTGTACGCCACCATTCCAGACAACAAAGGCACTAAACGATCCGGATCCGTACCCTGATCTACGCCACCGTGAACGAGCTTCGTCGGGTCGCGAGCCCGTCGGTTGTTGTAAAGGATGGTTTGATTACCTTTTCCAGACACCTTGGAGGGTGGGCGGAAACGTAAGGGATGGGAATATGGGGAGGGCCAACGAAACGTTGAAGAAATATGAGTTCAATCTGAGTCTGTGGGTGAAGTCGGATGTTGAGGGGAACGATTAATTTGAAGATTAGGGTTTTGGTAAGGTAAAAAAACGGTCATTATGAAAAAAGTTCGTTTACAAAAAATAACGGCAATCTCTTGCAACTCGATTAAGTTTTGTTCAGGAGCAATTCAATTTAGAATTCAACGATGTGTTGGTTTAGTAAAGATAATCTTCATTTGTTAATATGTTGGGCTTTTACATGGGATCTGTTGCTGTGAATAGAGCTTAGCTAATTAAATTAATCAATAGCAGACAAAAGATTTACCAAGATTAAATTTTTTATTGAACTCTACAATTTGGTTGAATATTATTTCCAAATGCTTTAAATGAAACTACATAAGGATTAGCGAAAAACTTCATGAAAACCTTAACCAGACTATATTCCTATATTTCAAATAAAATAACACTCCAAAGGAGAAACTTGTTTTAAAAACACTAAAACCACTTGAATGTAGGGCAACGTCATGAGTACTAACCTTCCACGTGTGTCAAGCCTACCCAAATCATGCAGACCGTTCGATGACGCCGTCAGCTGTTTTCATCATCAATTTCAAATAAGCTCTTCGATATGCACACTCCGTAGACGTTTGAGAGTGGATTTTCCCAGCTAGCCCTTCGGTTTTTCCTGGTTGCAGAAAAAGGGTTTGCTCTCCTGTTTCTTGCACGGTTCGATCCTTAGTCCTCCCTCAGCAGTCGTGCCCGTGAACGAGGGCTATTATCTAACGATGTTTTAACCTTTACCTCACTCAACACAAAAAGCCGTATGTTTCACTGGAACGGTCGTACATTTTCCGACCGAGCGAGTTTGAGCTTCACAAAAAAAAAAAATAATCGCATAAACAGGAATAAAAATGAAAATGCAAAGAAAATGGCCATGTTTAGACAGGGAACAGAAGATTTGCACGTTTTCGTTTATGTTCCCGGAGTGGGATTTTTTGTTTTTTCTCCATCCCGAACCTGGTTCTCATCGTCGGACGCGGTCTTTGGAAAATATTTACCGTCTACGGAGGCGCATTCACCCGGATCGTGGAAAAGGAAAAACTTAAACGAAGAACCAACGCCAGCGAATCTCGAACAATTCACGTGACGCAAGACGTTGGCCCCCAGGGGGGAGGCAAACACCGAAACTGGAAAAACCTCACGATTTTATGGTGTGTTTTTTCACCCCTGACGATTGGGGGAAACAAATCTGAAACATTCACCTTTTTTGCGGGCTCCTCCGAAGCATGATTTTGACAAGCCATGCATTCACATTGCGGCCTTGTTGAAGTGTTCTTTGGGTGAGCTTTTCGTGTCGTTTTTCCTTTTTTGCTGTTGTTCTGAATCAGTTTTCAGTGTTAACGTCATCAGCAAAAGGTGCTTTCCTGCTCCACCAGCATGATTCTCGGATATGTTTCTTTCAAACATGCCAACGCTCAACGTCTACGGTTTCATTTGCAGAGACATTACAAAGGCAAAAACAAGGTTAAACACACACACACAAACAGAAGGAACACAATACTGCCCGTCTAGACTGAATTGATAAAAATAAAATCGAGAAGGAAATGTGAAGAAGAAGTACCCGACTCTCGATCCGAAGCTCAACAAACCCGATATTTGTGGAGAATCCTTGCGAAAGGTCTCGTGGGTGAGCGGAATCGAGAGACGTGCAGGAAAACCCAAACCGAAAACTCAAACATGGTGGCTCCATGGTTCGCGAGGAAAGAATTGAAAAGGACGGCTAGCGGAGGTGGACTCCCGGGAAAAACCAATTCAACGCTTTTCTCGCACTAAATGTAAAGCACCCAGACGCGTCCCTTTTGGCCATGTAGATGTGAGAATTATTTAGTCGTTGCCATGCACTGACCTGGATTTTTTATCTCAATTTATCGTTCTTTCCTTTGTGGGAATTTAATGTTTGCGTTTTGCGTATCCTTTTTCTTCTATAGACCGTTGCTGTTTACACAAATTTTTAATGCGTTTTTTTTCGTACTAAAGACCATTAAGCTCGAAATAATACCGACTCCGGTTTCCTCTCTGGTACAGTCTGCTAGCCTGTGAACTTTTCAGATGACATTTTACGACACCTTATACACAATAACAAATGCCCAAAGTCATCCTCCCACTTGCGAGTGGTATATAAAGCTGCAGAAAGGACATCGATAAAGCATGGTCGTAACGGCGTGCCAGTGAACTCAACGCCGTTTCAACACCCAATTTTCGATACCCTTGTGGCGTAGGAGGAATTTAGAAAACGGTCAAACAACCCACCATCCTCCCCTGTGTTTTTCTTACCGTCACATGCTTGGGAAATTCTCTTCCAACACGGTTGAATAATCATCCGAATTTTATTCCAAACTTAGAGACTGGATATCAACAAAGCAGAGTGGCGCAGTGGAAGCGTGCTGGGCCCATAACCCAGAGGTCCGTAGATCGAAACTACGTTCTGCTAATATCCTTCGAGTAAAATATCCTTTTTCCTTTTACATTCAAGAATCTCAAGGTATGGGCTTAAATAGAGCAGCTTTTTTTCATGTGCTTTTATTAATATATTATTTTTCATAGTACAAAAACCAATTCGATAGAATATCAACAACAAATAAAGTAAAATGAAACTCAACTAGGTACTAACTATATGAAGTATTTGATAAGTACACAGGAAAATGAATATGAACATATACCATACAAATATTTTTAGTCGACAAAGTTTTCTTTTTCATTTCATTTCTATGCATCTCATCACGCGTATGTTTGCGCGTTCGTAGTCAATATAAGTTGGAAAAACAAAACCCCCGAACAACACTCGAGTGGGTGGAAAATGTACGCTATCATCACTCTGGCGGAATTTCATTCACTTTACCTGAACTTCAGACTTCTACTGGGTGGCTTTGAAGTAGAGATGCTGAAAATGCTAGACACGCAAACATTTCCACCCAGACAACCACACCCTTGCCTGCCCCCCCCCCCAACCCCCCCCCCCCCCCCATGATCCCTGGAAGAGAGGTTAACGTCACGTTTTCTCTAGATTAATTTGAATACCATTGCTACGGGTTTCCATTTTCTTTTCCTGATTATTCACATAATTAATTTCCAAGCACGCCTAGGGTACGCTTCAAATCCAAATATGTCTAGAGAAAAAACATTTAATTACAATTTCCTTTCAAAAACATTTGACAAAATACTTAACTTTTTTGTACAAATATCCTAGCAATTTTGATACCAAATGGTTGTTAGAAAAGAACAGAAGAAATATGAGGATGACGGGAACATCGAGCATCGTTCGGCGAGTTATGACAAAAACTGTGAACAAGAAAGTGTTTCGTCGGAAAATGTACAAATTTTCCATCCGATTCGGGGAAAAAAGAGGTCACATCACTCACCCTACCGCAACATAATAATTCTTTTGATCCTCGCAACGAACGTTCCGTTGAACGGACTTTTGTGCAACGTTCATTCAATAGAGAGTCGCGCTCCTTTTTCGAAATGTCTGTGATTGTTCGTACGGAATGTGGCAGTAAAGTATGGAAAGTGTGGGTAAGCAGATAGGGAAGAGGAGATAAATGATAAATCAGAGCATATTTTATGCAAATGCGTCCGTTTTCGCGCTACGACGCCGATTCAAAGAACAGTCTGCCAACGTTTGTTTGCCGTGAGCTCTAGTATCGGATCGTTTGTCGTTCTGATAGAACAGTGGGTAAAATTCATTCATTCATTCATTCATGGCCCCAGACACATTTTTTGTTTTCTTATTGAAACTTTCAAATATCCTCTTTAAGGTGTCAATTTAATGCATCCCACCCCATTGGCTCTGTTTATATTAAAAAAAAAATATTGTTCAAGAATTCATCCAGGAATCTATTAGAAAGTTTTTAGTTTACAGATTTATGTGTTTGGTAAAACAACTATTTATAAATAAAAAGTAGAATGTGCATGGAAAATGAGTTTTTCTACCCATCTAGAACCATCCCGTATGCGCACAGTGAGACTATCACACTTTCAGTGTTCCATTTTCCGCAAAAGTAAATCGCCAATCTGATCTATTGAGTCGAACCAACCGAATGGAACCGTTTGCTCGTTCGCCACTCGGTCAGGGTTTCAGGCACGGAAAAGGCCATAAGGTTGCCCGCATCAATCGTTGCACCGCGTCCTAGATCCGCTTGGTCCCGACCCGAAGTATTTTCTCGGGCGTTGAATGATCGTAGGTTCATCCTTTGTCATGGTCGGTTGCTAAACGCGCTACCAAAGTGAGAGGAAAAAGGGGTGGAAAAGTGGAGTGGGTTGGACATTTTCTCCCACCACAAAGGATGGCCGCCCCCACAGAGAAAGAGAAGGGGTGGGGTGGGGATGAATTTTCCAGACAACGTAGAGGATCCGTGGAGGACTTCCACAAATCCGTTTAATTTGCACCAGCTCGTCCCCGGGCCGCGCTCTTTGGCCGCGCACCCAACGATTACTTTGAAGTGGAACTATGAACTCACGTAACCTTTTTCGTCCTTCTTCGTCGTCGGCAGGACTTTGGCGATGTCCTGGCACAAGTGCAGACGGTGCTGATGAGCATCCGCTAGCCACCGCAGACGCCAGTCGAATGGTTCATTGAGCAATTTGCGTCTGGCTGCGCTTGTTCCGTTGGGCACAGCGTCCTGCCACAACGCACTGCAACGTGAGGCACACCGATCCGGGCACACAATGAGAACGAAAAGAAAAACAATCTCTACAGCATAAACTATGCTCCGCTTTTCTCCCTACAACAACTTTTTTTGCCTTGTTCCACAATCGGGAGTCAAGCGAAATTGGATGGAATTTGAAAAGATTCAATACTTTTTCGAAACTTCCAAACTCATCTCGGTTTTACCGACTTTTATTGGATTGAGTTTTCATACAGCTGTCTTCAAACTTCCCAAATTGTTTCGTATGAGAAAATGTGTGTGAAATTTAAACATAACTGAAGGTTACAATAAAAACCAATATGACTTTTAAAAAGAGAAGTTAATCGAACAAAGGAAGTGCAGTATGAAGTATGATGTAAATAGGTACACAATATAATAATAATTCTTCTATTTTCATTTCCACAGCATAATATCCAATGTTCACTCACATAGAAGTGGTCCCTTTGCTTGAACGAGGAATGCTGTTAAATCGCAAACCGTCCCATCAACTTCAGGTGCAGTTGCATTCTCGTAATGCATTGCACGCACGCAGGCAAGACAAACAGGCGACTCCGTGTTGACATTATCTCTATTCAAAGGGATGCAATGTGTGGTCGTCCTCAACCGCAACGATGCGCCTTGTGAAATGCACCTAAAAGGCAACTGGAACTAACCGTCGATGCAATCGTTCCATGCACTTCGGAGCCGTTTTCCACAAATGGTTTGTAACCGGTGACTGGTTTCATGTTTAAATGGTATGAAGTGGTTGGTTAAGGCGAAGGCGCGAGGATAAAAAGCTTTTCTCAATCGTGTGCGGCACGTGAGGAACTGGATTGCACTTTGGGGAAGGATTGGCGGCACGTGTCTCGATAAGCTTTCCGTTGGGGAGCGTACTCTCTTTCTCTCGCCGGAGGAAAGCTACGATGCACATTTCCCCAATCTGGGTCATGTAAATGCATTTTCTTTTCTCCCTTTTAAAAGAGCGCTTTTGTTGTTTGCAAACAATCGAATTCACGAAAGAAGCTTTCGTCAGGATCCCAGGCGTTCCGATTGGCGATGAAATTGCACCTCAACTCTCTCCTCTCTCTCGCTCTCTTCATTTACAATCTGTTAGCTCTCACGTTTTTGGTTTCATTCGCGAGCGATAATCTCTTCACAGTCCAACCTATCTTAGGTGCAAACTCCCTAAAATAAAAAACGTACCTAAGATAGGTATTTTTCACGCCCAATTTGGAGAGTTAATTTATATAATTGTTAGATTTAATAATTTATAAAAACATTAAAAATGTTTTCCTTAAAGTGCACCTATTGATTTGTTCAGTTTTTTTTTATATGTAATGTCAGACGCTCAATAGCAAACAATTTTATATCCTTCAATCGCTATATCATACTGTGTATTTTGTTTAGAAAGAGCTAACCTTTCTGAGGTGGCGGTCCGCTCGCTTCTCATGTAGTGTGGGATTGACTGTATTCACCGTGGTATAGGCGAACGAAAATCGCAAACATCGCTCATTGCTCTCCGTGCATTCGAAGCGTACGGTTCGCGTGGTTCTCGTTTCTTGGAGCGGTCTGGTATCTGGCGTCGGTTGTTTGTCAGCTGTCAAAAAGTGGGCTGCTGCTGTTTTGCTGTGTTGTCTGAAGGCTCGGTGCAGAAAAATCCGCCTGCATTTGCAGTTTTCCGCTTGTGGTTCGTTTTAGCTACGTGCAATAAGGTACTTATCTAGTGGTGCAACCGTGAACAGTGTTTGTCAAGTGTTCGCTATCCTGTGAGACGGTTCCGGGGTAGAACAAACAAAACACATCCACACGGAAGACAACTCCCCGACCTCGCCTCAAACTCCTTCGGCAAACAGTTGTCCATCGTCCTCGCCCCAGCAAACGATGGAGGAGGAAAACAAAAAACCATACAAGGTAGGGAATTAATAAGCCACCCCTTTCCAGCAGCTTACAAATCGTGCACCTCATGCTTGCGATAAACAACTCGCTGGATCCTGAATGGAAGATGCTGACGATTCAAAACGCGCCACCCTTGTCCTCGTTTTCCCATTCAGGATCATGTTTCACCTTCGGCGTACGAGAAACCGGGGCAAAAACTGCACACACTTAGTTCCACCACCACGCAATCGTGTTACACATCGCCCAAGGAGCCTTGCTTCACGAGATGATGGCGCCAAGGAAGTAATCTTTCCACGCAAGACGCCCTACTAACCCTCTTTTGAGACAAGTGTGCTTCACGCGACACATTGTGCAGCATAGAAAGGATGGGAAGCTGTGTGTGTGCATTAGTGCATTAAAAGAATCCTTCCGCTAGAGGACGACAAATGCATTCGCATGAAATAGCGCTCGACGTAGTTCTTTATTATTTTTAAGGATTTGATGAAGGACATACCGTTTGTAAATTTGTTCAATTAAGATGTTTCTCCAACCTTCCTTGGACACGTTTGATTACTTTTATTACTGCTTGGTATTTTTATACGAAACTTTTAAATGTATATATATATATATATATATTTATATATATATATATATTTTCTGCTGTATGGCCAGGACCCATATGAAAATTTCTCCGTAAGAGAATACATTTTTATTTAATTTGTTCCATCAGGAAAATTTGCTACGTTTAACGGACGTTCCACGTGTTGGGCTTGGAAATTTTCTGCTTCCAAAATTGCCCTTTTCCCGACAGACGGATCTGGTCTGATTCCGTTCCGACGACTGAAAACAAACGCTAATGGCTTTCTAGGAAGCTTTAGGATAATGAAATCATAACAACAAATGGTTGTTGAAGGTGATACGACGTCAGGAGGAAGTCAAGGATGTTGTGGTGAATAACATCTAGAGAGTATCTGGTTTAGATCAACTCGTTTTCTTAAATACATTTTTCATGAATTTTCTTTCTTGTGTCGAACTTTTAGACGGATTACTAAGATAGGATATTTTTTATAGAACAAAACGCTCATGCCTTGCCGTCACGGTTCGCTTTTCCAGACAAGCACCTCGAGTAAGTTCTTCTGGACAACTATTTGACCTTTATATGAAATGAACGCATGACAACCCAACAAAACCACGTGCCCTGTACACGTTTTCCAGCCAAGTGCTGAGACGAAAGACGAACCACGCAGCCATCGACCGTTCCAGACAGCTTGGGTGCGTGGGCTTCAAGAAGAATACTCTAGCGCCAAGGGCATCTGAAGTTTGGCATACGATACGAACGAACGAATTCTTTGTTTTTTTAACAACATTAATTCCACGAATCTGAACCCACTGGCGGGTCTTGCGTGGGAAATTTTTCGTAAAGACGTAAACCATTCATAAAATGTGTTCGAAGTGTAGTAGGTAAAGTATGTCTGTGAGTAAAGTGAAGTGTATTGAATTTCTCTTTCATGAAGGCGTTAGAGAAAAGGTTATTCTCTTCTTCATAAATTACACCATAAATGCACCATTTTACGTTGTTCAACTTTGTGAACATCAATAGAAGATCCCTAGGTTAAAACATTCCTCTAGAGTCATTTCAGATGCTGCAGTATCGATGGGAACTTTCCCTATTACATGGAGATAAATTATTTCCATCAAAGCAACCGATGTATTCCGGTACCGAAAAAGGCCAGAGGGAAACCGGCGAAACGATCGGTGTATAAATGTACATTAATTATTTACCGATTAAGTTTGTGTTTGCCCAAACCACGGTAAGAACGTTGTCCTTGCAAAACCATCTGGCACACGAACACTCACAAACACAAGTCTCTGGTAGAATCAACCGTCCCGTAAAGTGCAAAGTTTGCACCTTCGAGCGTTTCAGTTCGGCGGAAAATTAGTTCCCACCGGTGTATCCCGGCAAAGGCAAGGGCCGCAGTTTCCAGTTGGGATAGCTTTCGGTGATTAATCGATCGGCAACAGCAGGAACGAAATATCATTCCGGCTTATTGACGTTTTTACTTTTATTGTTCTTTTAGGATATTTTCCTCCTGACCCACCTCCCAAAACCACCAAACCTTAGCCCGATTGGTAACCGTTTACGATGGAAGATGGATGAAGTGGGATGAAAAATATCGACCATGACCTAAGGCTCTCTTTTGCCGTTGAAGTATGAAAATGTCCCGACCGCACTTTGGAAAGCAGTAGCACAAAAAAAAAACAAACAGCACATAATGGACACCATTCGCTAGGAAAACCGGCAACCTATCTCGATTTTCCCACCAACCCCTCCCTTGGGTCGCTTTACAGCTTCCCGGCGCTAAGCTTTTGTGGCGCACACCAAAAACCTTGAATGGTGGAGAAAAGGGATACGACAAAGCTGTCACTGACGCGTCTCATTTGCATCATCCCATTCGACGAGATGCCCGGCTCTATTGGCGGTGAAAGGCCAACGCAGAAAGGACGCGCATAAAAAAAGAGAGATAATAAAACGGGTATCCCCTGTTGCGGTCCGGCATTACCATCCTGACCGAGAAAGGAATAATCATCGTCATCCCCGGTGCCTATTACTTCTGCGGATGATGTCACATTTCGGCAAGGCCGAGGCCGACCATTCTGTGGTGCTTTCTCGTGGACGCATTTCGGTCGGGCATAATTCGAGACCCGGCCGGGCCCCGTATCCCTATTACCTTCTGATCCGCGTCCCCGGAACGCGCGCTTGATGGATCTACTCGCGGTAGTTTTATGGAAGCCGGAAGGCTTTATGCTCTTTTTCCACAAAATCCCTTGGCGTGTGGTAAACTCTGCCGGAAAAAAGGGGTTACAATAGACCGTAGACAAACGACACGGCCTTCGACGAAGTGCCGAAGTGTAGGGCGCATTTATCCGGCGAGAGATCGAAGAAGATACCAACCAGAAGATGCTGATTGGTACTATTTTTGGCTTGGCCGCCACGCGTGTCACGCCAACGACTTTAGGATGGAGAAATTCAATTTCATCCTTAACGAACCGCACAAAACGGTGGCTTCACGGTGAGCCGGTGGAAATTTGGTTTGCAAATCGAGAAAAAATATCCACACTAGAGGTTTGCATTGAGGCGTATAATTTCCTTCCTCCAAATAAAAATATGCCCAGCGTCGTACGAAGCAGGAAGGGCGTTTCAAGCAAAGAAATGCAAAATATTCTCCGTTGGCGAGAAACTGAGGATAACGAAAACAATCGGATAAATCCTTGCCCCATGTTTGGGAAAACATTTTATAATGCCAATAGCTTTGGTAGAAAAATTGATAAATAATACCACCATATAGCCTTGGAGTGGTTATGTGGGAAGATTCTCCGATTGTGTCGTTGCGAAATTTCTCGAACTCGTTCCGTGGTGACTGTCGAAGCCACAGTTGTTGTTATGGCGATATTAATTGAGTTCGCGTGCGTCATTGGAAGTCCTGGAAGGATCGTAACCGTGGGTGATATGCCAGCGTCACGCACGAGTTACAATCGCAGTGGTTTT
Source organism: Anopheles coustani (assembly GCF_943734705.1). Classification (NCBI taxonomy): domain Eukaryota; kingdom Metazoa; phylum Arthropoda; class Insecta; order Diptera; family Culicidae; genus Anopheles; species Anopheles coustani. The sequence goes on along the minus strand of NC_071288.1, from coordinate 93,788,949 downwards.
TGCATCAGACCCGCCCGAGCGACGAAGGAATATGGAAGAAAGTTGCATGAGCTCCTCGTGAACAGACAATTGCCAACCACATGCTTATATGTTCGATGCTACAATTTGAAATGCTCTAGCATTGACAAATCTCCGGAAAATCATCGGGGAACGAACATCACTTTACTATCGTCTGGTGGTTCTTGCGCTCGTAACTCATTCGACTCGACTTGTACCAGCAAACGAAGTGTCTTTCGTTGGCTTGGAAGGGTGAACGATTGACCCTTCCCTTGTGCCCTGTCGAGTCGTCGGTTCTCGTACCAAACCGTGACGCTGCATCCTTCTCTGTCCATTCGAAACAATGGCGTACTGATGGCTACGATTCTCAGAAGAAAATGGCCGGAAATTGCTTTCCTTCAACGCTGCCAACGGACGGTTTTATCTCCGCTGAAACTGGCCGCTTGAATGCCGAAGAATCTTGATAGGATTTTTACGATTTCTCAATAACCACAGAACATTTGGGTAAACTGTGTCTCGAACGGAGAATCTGCCTAACTGGCCCAGCCAGTACCATCCCGCATTCGATTTTCGCAGAAAAGGATCAGCAACTTTCCCCCCGCGGTTTGTTTGTAGTGGGTTTTCCGGCGATGGAAATAGGACGAAATAGACCAAACGCCACTAGCCAGACACAGGCCAGTTTATTGTAAATAGAGATTACGCTGGCGATTATTGCGCCCGCGTTCGGCTCGGCATAAGTTAACGAGCTTATTCCGTGCTATCTCTGACCATTCCAATCGCGCGTGGATACTAGAATGCTTGCCCGGGGGCAGCTTTTTATTGATCCGAAGCCATTGATTTTATGGTTTCAGCAACCAAGCTCTAGCTAGCGGGCTCGGTTTGCAATTTCATGCCGTCAACAACAAATCAATGTTCGTCTAGTTGTGAAGGCGAGTTCCGAAAAGCTTCCACCAGGAAAAATAAAGCCAGGATGAAACAGGACCACATCGATAGACCACGTCCTATTCAGTTCGTGCACACTCCACAGAAAAGGGGAGCAAATATTTCCCTCGGCAAACACGGTCTTTGATTCCCCGTTTTCAACGGCTTCTTCGAGGAATCTCCGGACCGTTATAAGCAACTCACGAACTTTTTTCCGAGGATGATCTGAGTTCGCCTGTTATTCTCGTTGACATTTCCACTTGACCGCCGACAACCGGGAACGTACACTGATTTGCGAAAAACTCGGCAAAGAATTCCCTCGGGCGCACGGAAGCAGACAGCATCGTCGAAAACCTGACACACAACTTCATGCTACAAGAAAAGGGACCAAATTCTGCGAAAACTCTTATGAAACCATTTTATTAAATTCGGTCTCGCTTCGGTCGACCTTGAAAAAGTAGCCAAGGTCTGTTTCTTTCCATTCACCTATGTTCCGCCTTTTCTGCCATGGAACGGAGATCTTCCTCGGTCCCCACTGTTGCAATTGAATCTAAATAAATCATTCTAAAGTACTCAGTGTAAAAATAAAACACTTATCTCGTTGGGAAGGACACTCTTTTATCGTGTCATTAAACAAATGTCAACCACCCAAGGTAACGTTTTGACGTGCCCATGTCTCCCGAGCGTCGATAAACTGTGGCACTAGATTATACATTCCCGTACTGTAAGTACTCCCGAAGAAAGTATACGTCCCCGAAGGCTCATATAAGGACCGTCTCTTTTAGCACGCGGTTTCTCGTTTGGGAACAGGCCACTTGCCTGCTTTTTATGATCGCTGGAGGTTTGGCCTCACTGAAGGTTCACTTGGTCCACTGGAGATCGTGCAACCTTACGAGAACGAGAACCTTATAGGAGGACCTTATAAGAACAAAAAAAAGGAGACTGCATCACTTCGGATGCTGCCGGTCTCGGGCGCAATGGAAAGCGCAATAAATTATGCAACATCATTAAGGTGTGCGCTGCTGAAACATTCGGTCGATGTGGGTGTGTGTGTGTGTGTGTAGATGCGATGCAATAACCGTTACCGTCACATTCGCTTAGCACTTTGGCGTTCCTGTGGTGGCTTTCGTTGTGCTTCGTTATATTTTCACCCTCGCTCCTATCGTCCTAGCCTTCTCCTCGCAATTGCATTTGGGGCGAACTTTCCCAGCCGGGCTGGGGGAAAGCCTAATTTATAACTTTTATGGTCGCCTCGGCTGTTTTAATGCAATTTTTTTCGTTCGCTCTCAACCCTTTCCGGGTGGCGGCGATCCGAGCTGGAAAAACTGACCCGGTAAGCATTGTTCATCTCGGGCAAAATTGTCCGCCGGTGTGCAGTTGGAAACTGAGAGCGTTGGGACATGATGTGCACTTTTTCCTCTCCAATGGTGAGGCATATCGGACCGATGTGCTCGTTGGTGTGTGTGTGTGGTTAATAAAATTGTTTCTGTCAAATGTCAGGGTTTTTGGAGCTTCCTTCGGGCAAACTTTCCTGCCCCCCATTTCTGGTGCATGTCATGTTTGGGGATAACTTTTTATTTAATTTGAAATTTCCTGACACCAAATTAGATCCCTTTGTGATGGTGTTGTTTCGAAAAACACCAACCGCCGTGCGCTTGTCCTTGTTTTGGTCATTGGTGTACCCAAAAACGACCACCATCCGATGTCACGGAATGTGATCAAAATGATACCCTCATCGCATGGGAAAATGATAATGTTGTTAGTCATCTAATTTACTTTCCAAGAAACAACTCGCTGCCCCGGTAAAAACAGAAGCATCGTTACATTCAATTTCGATCCAATCAAACGGTCGACTCATTCAAATAACGAAATCGTGCAAATCCGCGCCACGTGGTGTGCTTCAAACGGAAAAGCAACATTTAGTAGTCTCGTCCATCGGTGCCAGTCATGCCGATTGCCCCAAAAAAGCCCCCCCCCTGCTCCCACCCCGAGGGTGATAAATAATTACCACAAAGATCCCTGCTCCTTTTTTGGGTTCCTTTTTCTCCCCATCGCTTCATTTCCCGAGCTCATTTTCCTTTTCAAACGCACCGTGCCAATTAATGGACGGTGTGCTTCTTCTTCTCGCACCTCACGCCATTTACGACGTCCTTTTTAGGGCTTTTGTTAGATAGCAGGGGCCGACCCCAAAAGGAAAGTAAGCCGCGCGTGGCATAGTCGTAATTGAATTGTACCCTCAACTTAACCGGCGAGATTTCGTTCTTTTCGTTTGATGTGTTCTCTCAGTCACCTTTTCTCTTTTTCCGTTGAGGCTTGTCTTCGATTCGGATTCGATTTCTACTTGTTTTATGTCAGTCGCTCGTTGGTTAATCACTGTTTATGGGACTCCCGAGAGGATGTTTTTTTTCCACGAAAATCATTCTCATCCTTTCCCAACATCCTTCGGGGCAATAAAGTAAATGATGCGTAAATAGATTACGTATATCATTGCGATATTGCTACTGGTTTGCGCGATTGCAATACACTTTGTATGTGTGTGTATGTGCGTGTATGTATCCTTGCCTGTTAAGCAAATTATAGGTGTTAATGTTGTGGAGAAATTCTCGGCTGATCCACGGATTTCACGCGGAGTAAACGCTCCTCGGTGGGTGTCGAAAAATGGCTTCCCGTCCCACCACCCCCACGGGAATGCGAGGGAATAATTAAATTGGCAAACGAGCTGAACGGTTATTAAGCTGACATTTTAAATTCGTGCCACGTGGTGGCCGCCACCCACGCACTCTCCCCAAGCGAATGCCGATGGCTTTGAAGTTTGCTGATCGTTTCATAATTGACAATCGGGGTTTTACTCGTCGGGGACGGGGAGTTAAGTTGAAATCAATTTGCTTTTTATTTTACACCACATCGGTGCTTTGCGCGACGCTTTATATTTTTGTTCGAGGCATAGAGTTAAATGCCAAAAGTGTAAATAGTGGAAAAAAAAGATAACATAGATTGTTAAAGTAAACGAAAACTGAAGTTCATTTGACGACAGTTACAATTTGGATAATGGAGACATTTGCTGGTTTGGCTTTCTGTTACGTTAATAGAACTGAAAATATAAAAGCATCAAAGATTGCTTTATAAAATATTTTAAAATAGAGACGTTGCCAAAATTGAATATTTTTTTTTCCAGTCTACTCTGATTGTTTTTCAGAACTATGATCATTCAACGTATCCTATATTTAATGACAGCTGGTAGCCAATGAATACTCTGATCAATCTGATGTTAAAAATCTGCAAACACGAATACTTCTCATTTAATTCCTTCCGTATCAGTATTAATTACCAGTTCGAAGCAATCGTAATTGTCCCATAAGTTAGTGTTATTGACAGATTTTCGTAAAGCCCATTAGACTTTCCCTTCCCTATCCCCCCCTCAAGGCACCTCTTTTTGCCATCATGCACCAACATCATTACGAAGAGATTCTGCTCGGCTGATATAAACTCCAGAACACTGCACAAAGGGCGAACCTACAGCGTGTTTTCGTGGGCCTGGGAAAAAGAAATAAACTTTGTGTCCTCGTTTGGTGGCGACGTGCGTCGAATTTCCGATTACCCAGCAACTCCATTCACCCATTATCGCTAACGATGGTCTTCGCGAAGATGCGAGCTGGTGTGGTCACGAGTTTGGACGAGAAATGAGAGCTCAAGGAGGAAGCCTTCGGTACGAGAAAAAGTAAACATTATCAAATACATTCTGTTTGGCCGTCACGTCCTCGCGTTGGCCGACGACTACTAACGGCAGCGGAATGCTCCACATTGGGGAGTTCAATGAGGAAGGCGTGTTCCTAATTTCCAAAGAGGCCCTTTTTTCCATTAGCGATCGGACGCATGATGAATCTGCTCATTTAATCATAAATCGAACGGGCGCTTTGAATACTTTGTTTCTCCGAATTTTAACAATTTTTTTTAGATGAAGGTAATGTTGTCAACTAGATTTTTCTAAAACTACTGTTTAAACCTTTAATTTAAATAATAACTTTAGCCAACCCAAGCTCAAACCGCTATCTACTACCAACTTCTAACTTTTCTAGATTAGAAAAGGGAAATTTTCAAATCCCGCACGTGCTTTGGCCCGGCCTTTTCCGACAAACGGCGGCACCGGCCATTATTCATCGTCAAATCAAATTACCACATAATCAAATCAACCCGCACGAACCAAGCGCATCCTTTCGACGTTGGGTAAGCCTAGGGTATCGTTTTTTTAATCGAAAATGTTACTGCTTTATCATACGGGATGGGGAAGGGTTTCTTTTTTCGATTTTCCGTCCATTGTGCATTCATTCTGCCCAACTTCTTCGCCGGTGTTTCATTTTTCCCGCATGATTCATGAGCAACGGCAACCGACCATTGACCAATCGATCATAATTGAACGTTAGTCGAGCGAACACATCGAACAGCCACCTCTCAGACACCACGAACATCGACGGGGCCTTTGTGTGAAGATGTCTGTTGCTGGCACAAGTGTTCCTCGGACCCGGCCCTTGATCCACATGGGATGAAGTACCGCAAGAAAAGAGCTTGGAAAAGGACACCCCCCCCCCCCCCCCTCCCCAAAACCCTCTCGACCAAACCGGCCTATGCCTTTGTTCTGTCACGTATTGGCGCTTACGGCAGCTTCGGCGAGGCGCGACGGCATCCACTTTAATCCGTAAACCGCCGGGATGAGAGTAAGCCGGATTGGAGTCAAAATAAGGCAATGAAAAAATGGCCACCGGTATTTTTTTTTTTTTTTCGTTGGTCGACCCAGCATTGTGTGACGATCCTGCACGCCAGGCGGCTTGGCGTCAAGGGACAATTTAAGCCCGTGCCGTACATTAATCTTTTTCGAATGACCAACATGAGATGGAGAATTCATTTTCGCTATATTATCGTTTAAACTGTCAACATCGTTTCCGGGTGGGGATGAACCGAGGGGGGTTGTTTTGTTTGTGTTCGGGTTTTATCTTTTTCAAACATAAATACTCGTATGTTCCGTATGGGGTTTGTATTTCCTCCTACTCCATAAAACGACAACTTTATGTAGCTCAAAAATCTATTTTTCATGTTTCAACGATAGTAAATGACGATAGTTCTTCTCGAGTGTTTGTACCATGGAAGCTGTGTCTACCACTTGATTTTTCCAGTGCTCGAGCAAAACAAAATCGTACGCAGATGATTTCATCCCATTTTGCACCCGCCAGCAAATGAAGCAATTCGATCGCAATAAAAATTGCAGAAAGAAAATAAAGAAACTCCGGCGACGTCTGGAACTGAAAGCGCCCATCTGAGTCGCGTGGAACCATCTTCAAAGGCCTTTTTTTGTTGTTGCTCCTCCTGCGTTGCGGGGTGGAATGTTATTCGACACAACTCGCACCAAAATATGCTCGTTACTTGAATTGAAGCAAAACATTCTGTAAAGCCCGCAATTCTGCGTCCTCGTGGCGCGTCTCCAATGTTACCGTGGACCGGCGGAAGCAGAAGGCAAACAGTCGTCGGCGAGATAAAAAATAAAGGCGGAGTGTTCTGCGAAGGATTTCGTAGAAGTTGGGCGCCGAAATTCGCACCGAGTTGGAGGCATTTTGAAGTCGTGCTGAAGAAAAGAAAAAGTGTAACAAACACACACACACGCCGAATCCATTTATTTTAGCGACACAACTTACAAAGCAGTAAAATGTTGTTTGCAGATTAAAAATGAACCATAACATCATGCGTTGGCTGGGCGAAGGAACATAAAACAAAGCAAGCGAGCTTTAAGTTGCACATAACCAAACAAACACACACACCGAAGTTTTTCCATTATTTTAAACATTCCGCACCCGTCATGCGATAATTAAATCCGTAAAATCACTCCCAAAGCATGAAGTGGAAGTTCTTCTCAGTGAAAGTTGAATTCCTGGAAGATGGATCCGGCCGAAAAGGAAACTCCATTCGGGAAAATGTGCCAAAAGTTAAACACACTCGCGCCCCTGCACACACATACAACGGTGTCAATAAAATATGTATCTTAAGTGATGTTTCGTAAACTGTTGATGCTAAGAATGTACGCTGTACGTATCGTATGGCGTGGAATTCAGTTTCCCGCGCCCGTTCGGATGGCTGAAAGGGAAAACCGGTACGGAACGAAGCGGTATTTCTTTGCGGAACGCGAACGAACGGCGCCAAAAATGTACTTTATTTCGTTTGCTCGCTTTCCCTTTCTTTGCCGATACGTCGACCGAAAGGCACGGGGAAAACCTAACGGGGATTTGGGAAGGGGTGATGAAGCATAATTCAATAACATAAAACTTGCAACATAACGTGTAATGGTTCTCGACCAGTGGGTGTGAACACCGATGCCGACGGCGGTGCAGCAGCGTGTGGGTTTCGGTGTTGCGAAAATGGACACCTCGAATTCCCCCGTCGGGAAAGTTGGCGCTGCGGCAAATACTGCTGGGAAAACGTATCGGGCACTGCAACGCCGGGGAACGTTATGGCAGTTACCGAGGGGTTTTCTTTTTATGTTGGGCAATTTAATGTCCTTTTTTCCTGCCTTTTAAGATGGCAAAACAATCTAACCCAAACCCTCCCGACACCGGTGTGTTAAGTTATTTTAAATCCCAACACTTAATATGAACAAAACCGAGGCACAATGGTCCGAAAGGGCTTAGTTAACTATTTGCAGCTAATCCCGGTTTCCCTCGAGATCAGGACTGTACGCGCACAAGGCATGCGGAAAAACAAATTGCTTTCAGAAGACAAATTAGAACCACGCGTTTTCCCAGATGGTGGAAAACATGAATACCATACGTTGCTGTCGTGTTCCGCTCCGGTAAAATCCTTGCTAGAACGATGGGAGTAGTGCTTTTCAGAGATGGAAAATTATGGAATGAATAAGCGTGCTAAGTGTGACCTCGTTTGCATACACCCGCCCTCCCTCCCCCTTCCTGAGAAGAGCATTACGTTTTTCTTCAACAAGAGCCACGCTTAGTCCATTATCAGGGGGGCGTAGAAAAACATAATAAAATATGTGTTGCAAATCATGACGAATGTAACTAGTTTCATAATAACATCCACACACATACTACATTCCATATGTCCTCGCTTCTGGTGAGCTAAGCAAAAAAAAAACTTAATGCCCTGCTAGAGTATTGGAGGGCATTAAAAATGAATTGTGAATGACGAGACACGAATGGAGGAAATAAGACATAAATATGGTTGTACGTTATGTGTGGGATTTGTGTCCCATCTTTTATGTGATGGATTTGCGTTTCAACCTTTAAGCTTAATTAATTAACCTTATCCATCCTGACAAAAAATTACAAGGAAAATAAAGAAAGAAAAGGTACCCTGTTTGTTTCAGAAGATGATGAATAAACAAGATAAGGAAACTTACCCTCGTTCCGAGAAGCGCAACAAACAATATCCATGATTTATCCTTATCCATTTGCATTTATATCAGATTTTATCGTCACATTATCCTCGACTTCCTTGAATCCTCGCCCTGCACGACCCATCACCTCAACTTATAGTTTCCCAACACGAATTATAATTTTCCAAACGCTTTGTTCAGCACCGACGTCGGCATTGCCATTCCTCCCGGAATCTGGAAGCTCCTGAAGCGGCCGCGCAACCTCTTGAAACTTGTTTCTAATTAAAAACTTGAAAGGTTTCACTTAGACTTCGGTCGTAATTATCATTTCACACTCCACAGTCTTACGCTGGCACCGGCTTTTCTCCAGCGTAATCTTTCATTTTCACCCGTTTAAACTTGAACTGCCACCTTCAGCCCGGTCCGTTCGGAGGCTTTCGGGTGTAACAAGAACCAAGGGTTGTATTTCCTCAAACTTCTGAGAACGTAGCAATTATATATTCTTCTTGAACCAAGCTGTTGTTGTGTTTTTTCCTGTCGCTCGCTTTAGTTATGCAAACACTTTTTCAAGTCAATATCTGCTTCGGAAGCGTCGTAAACCTGTATCCGGCGGGGCACGGGAAATGGTACTGTCGGATACTTTTCCGGATGCTGCAATCGAACCGTGCTTCCTAAGAGGCCATTTCCGATGGCCGTGTAAATGTTAGTAGCTATGAAACCCGGTGAATGTAGGTCAAATGGAATTCATTAAAAGCATTTCCGGTCTTACGTTCGGCATTCGTTGAATGCCGCTGCAAAGTTGCGTTGGGTGTTTCGCACAATAAGAAACAAGCAAGTTCAACTACATAATCCGGAACTGCAGCTGGCAGGGCTTGATTATGGCTTTTCCATCCATCTTCTTTCAAGTGCTCAATATTCAAAAGCAATCACCATTGTTGTACCGATGTGCATTCTATCTGTTCCGAACACAGGCGTGAAATAAGAAGCGGGGAAAATGTCTCTACCACCAACGAAAAAGGAGTTGAATAACGAAAACCGATTTCAGCCACGGGAAGTTTTCGCCCATCTCAGTGAAGTTATTGTTTTGTGGTGGAAATTTATAGACTGCTTCTGTGGTCGAACGATCGAAATGTCCTTCGGTAAGTTAGTCGCCGCATACAATTTAAGTTTTGACATATTTCATAATTTACTTGCCCCAGTTAGAAAATGGCGTTAGGAGTTTCACAGCGGAAAAACTTTGCTCATTTCCTTCTTCCCTGAGTGGGAACACATACTGGTTTTGCTGTAGTGTAAATACGAAGGAGGATGATAACCATATTTTAAAAATAATAGTGTTTATGTTTTCCACAAAACAATTCTCTGTATTAAATTGCAAAAAATAGAATTTTGATAGAACAATCCGATAAAATAATTTTAGAAAAATTTCACATCCCTGAATGCAACCAATGACACAAGGCAAGTTGCTCTATGGTTATGAAAATATAGTTTCTTTACAATAAAAAATATATAACAAGAATACATAATTATAGTATTGAAAATTAATTATTCTAACAATTTTAAATGAAATATGATGATCTGCAAATCTAATCCCATTTCGTCATTAGGTTCGAAGTTTAATTGCTTTCCATAATAAATGCATCGAAGCATTTCAATTTAAATGAACACAACCGGAAGCCATTCACGTGTCCGGAGGACAGCAGTGAGAACAACTTCATGTCGTTGATCGTAAGAGTCTGTCAACCGGGTCGGCTTCTTTGTCAGGTCCAAATTTCAAATTCCCCACCCGCTCCCAAAGCCATCATCGACCGGAAATGATCCTGCTCGAGTCACCACTCAAAACACACACGAACGCACATCCAAAGGGGGGACATTGCGGTTCCCTCTTGTCACACTGTCGGAAATTGGCAGTGCCAAAACATTGTCAAAACGGCCTGTGGGCCACTGTTGACCTCCCCCTCCCCCCTAAGAGTGACATGTTGGAGTTGGCGGGAGTCAGAAAGCATATCGTCAAGCGAGCACGTGAGCCAAAATGACAAGCTCCGATGTTAATTGGAATCGATGAAAAATGGAGCGGAAATGGCAATGAATATTTGATTGGTGGAATGTGTTCCGGCGGAATTTCGGTTATTTTATGTCACGCCACGCTCGCCCGCCCGCAGCCTCTGGAAGAATTTGAAATCTGTGATGCTGCCTCCCAACCCGCTCTCCCTCACATGGACCTCCGACGCTTGTCCCGCGGGGATCTCCTCGCATCATTTGTGGCCCAACGTGCCGTTTTCCTACATTCCGCAATGAAATACAAGGACGCATGGCTGGGAAGAGGATGTTATGTTCAAATGTTAATGTACATTATCCACAGCGTGGCTGGACACCACCAAGTTCGCCGATGATTCCCCGGCTTTCCCCCCACCAACTCCGTTGACGTAGATTAATTGGATTTCGTTTGCGTGAAAAATGTTGGCGCATTTTATAGTGCACTGCAAGAACGCTTCGTCAACGAACACCGATTGCGGGTAGGCTTTCCTTTAAATTTATTGCCTTTTTAAATCCACGAGATTTCCATCAGCTTCGGCTATTTGCAGTTTAAAAATTGTTTATCAAATGGTGTCGTAACTCGTCACTTGTATTGTTCTCTATATTTGTTAAAATTTATGTACAACTTTTACGTTCGTTTTCCTTTTTAGCTGACCTTAATTTTAGCTTCTGTTTCTAAGCTTCTCCTTATCTTCCGTGCTAATGACTAATGTAATTTACTGCTTTCTTCACACCACATTAATCCATTCCGTCACCAAAAAAACCATCGCGGATCGTTAAGCCATTTTGTTACAGGTTGCTGTCACACCTTCCTTCCGTCCCAAAACATAGCACACGTCGCACGTCGATCGCAGCCACCGTCATAACGTGTCCATTATCTGATTAATTTCTGTGGGAAGGATAATACAGTTTAATACCATCTAAAACTTTCATCCGACGAAACCGCGGAGGGAGTTTGTAAGGTGGTACGGAATTGCGGGGAAGATACAGGGAAAAGAAAAAACAAGATACGAAATATAAATAGCGAAGCAGCAATCGAATCAACCGAAAAGGCTCGCTCCCGCCTCCGAACCGGACAAAGTGCCTACCGGGCCACTTCTTTATGCTAGATTACTTTTCCATCCACTTTTTGATGGCCGAATGATCGGTGATAGAATTGGGGCGGAAAAAAGGATATAAACACACACACATATATCAGATGATTGGTTATCCGAAAGTGGAAAAGTGTACCACTTTATCCTAACGGCGTTTCTAACGTTACGTACTGTTTTAGGCCAGAAAGGAAGGCAATCGAAGGATATCGTCGGGCAACAAAAAAAAAGGAAAGGAAAATAACTCATTGCTTGCGGCAATCGTTCCGATCTGATCGGTAGGCAAACGGAAATAGGAATAAAGGTTAGCAAACTTATTGCATTAATAAGTAATCGATTGCCACACATACGACACCGGAGCCCAGGAGAGTTGTGTCGAGTTCATCTACTTCCGCTGAATTGGTTATTTCATGTTTTCCTTTAGCTGCTAACGTGGGCTTGTGTGTGTTTTCCCAAGGCTTTGAGTCATCATCAAGCAGCAGGAAGGTTAAAAGGTGAAAGAATTTCGTCGTTTCGCTCGAATGAACCTGTTCAAACATAGCCCTCAGGTAGCGAACGATAATCGAATAAGACATTATTTATCTACTTCTCCTATCGACAAAAGTGTCCGAGTGGAAATGTGTCTCCCTTGGGGCGTTGTGCTAGTTTCAGACTAGCTTAGATCCGAGTGTGCCGCAATGATTTAGTGTAGCGGAATGCCTTTCCGATACTTTTTTTTTCGTGATCTATCATAGTTACCCTTGCTTTATTTCTAGCTTAGCCTTTGACTTTTTATAACTCTGTATTCGATAGCATCGTAAAATATATTATACTTTGTATTTTCTTTCATACTGAATATAACTTTTTTTCTATCTCCAAGCTTTGAAATTACAAACGAGAAAGGATGGTTTTCGAATTCCCCCTCACGCCATGACACCTAACGGCTGTGTGAAAAATAACCCAACCAGCGAAACACGACCGTTCATCATAATTAAGGTATTTCCCCAGTGGAAGGACCTGATTGCACTCGCCGCCCATCGGTAAACTTTACCACACGAGCGAACCTTTAAAGCGAGAGTCCGCTCTTCTACCGGCCCGCTAGTTATATGTAGCTTCCAAGGGGGTGCTATGAAAATGTACCGACCTTTGCCTTCACAAACCACCGGGCGCCTCCATCGGGTGGATCGGGAAAAGTCCTAGTTCCACGGCGAGCCAGCTGGTTGTGTTTGCGCAGGCTATTAATTATAATCATTCCAATTTCATTCCAGCCGGCTGCAGCCATTGTGGCATCGTTTCGTTTTGCGCTCGGTTCGGCAATGGGGCTCAAGAATCCTTTTTTTTTAACTCATCGGAATACGAGTTGGGAAGGATAAAAATTCCATCGTCCAACTTTTGTCCAACGGCTGGAAATCTTGGACCGCCTCTGATTGATCAAATACTGCTGCGCTGAGTGGAATAATTTATTACTCTCTACCGTTACCCCCATCTTCAGAAGTTCGTGAGTTGCACATTAAAACAAAGTCCGGTGGAAAAATTAGGTTATTTCTGCATTCACGTTGCGCTGTCTCGGGGATTGAATACGATTATCATAACCTTCACCGTAGGGATGTGTTCTGGGACAAAAAAAAAGCCTTGACTAACATGCTGGTATGTCCTTGTTCCACACCCTCCGGCGGGCGTACCGGGAAGATCCCCGCCACACTGGATGAAGCTGATGAATGTGAATAATACATTAGCCACCACCAGCAGCACACACACACAACACATGCCGGTGCAATCTACTCTATCAAAACTCCTGCCTGGAATCCTTCATCCCACCTCGCCCACCCGGAGCTCTAGTTCTTCACATGCGACGAGACGAGGTTGTGCCTACAACCGTGACTTTCATCCGCATCGTTTGCTTGGCTATGGGACTCCCAGGCGTAATACTTACCCGGGCATAATAGGACGGTCTAGCGGAAAGGTACCACGACCTTCAACCCACGCCGGGAGGTCCTTCTTTTGAGTGCCCCTATTCCACGTAACATAACATTATGATTGTCGTACCGGGGTTGTGTGTTCCTTGCACTAGCAAAGGTTTTTTTCGGGGCCACCGAAAGCGGATTGTTGTGACTAAACGGATTTTATCGTTTCTCAATAAAGGACGCCCATTGTTGGCCGAACAGTCACACGCGTTCAGGTTTGCGGAAGCATAACTGCTGCCGGCAAATAAAATGGCATAATTGATAGCCTAACGGCGAACGAGGAATGCACGACTGAATTCTAAAGAAAGGGTTATTTACCGGGAATCATTAGGAGATTTTAAAGAAAACATAAGCCCTTTTTATCATTTATTTATATATCAGTGTGTGACTGTAAGCCGATTTCGTCTGTAAATAAATCCAAATCAAAACATAACTTGTTAGTTAGGAGAAATTATCCCTGGAGAAAAAAAAGGTCTGCGAAGATATTCCTTCCCAGAACATAACAAAGATGATAATATAAACTAGTCCAAAACAGGCAAACCTTTAGTCATTTAACCAACCCCTAATGAGCTCCCATTTTAGATTCTTCGTATAACAACTCTGTAGAATTATTTGTTTAGTAATCAATAAGTAAGACTCAACCACACGCGTCTTCCTTGCTTATATTTGCACAACCGACCGTTGATAGTAATTAATATAACACTTTCGTCCTTCTTCTGCAATCATGTATTCTCTCCTCCGGGATCATTTGTGTGTTTTCATCGAAAGACAAGGTATCGGTTCAGTTCGAAAAGAAGAACACATCTGTGTCACCCTTCCTGGTAGCTTTGGAACCAAGTCAGTGTCGTTGAGAAATCCCATCACAACCTCAAATGAACCACACCGGCAGGAACGTATCGTATGCAAAACTAACAACCACACCTGTTTCCATCTTCCCCCATCGTTTTTGTGTGCACATGGTGCGAGGCTTCTTGTGATGCATCCCGACTGAAGACGTAGTCGTTCGAACAAAAAGGGATTCGGTATGATGGAGTACCGTATCATTTGGGTTGACATATCGTATACCTCATGCGGGAGGCACATTCCTAACGCATCGATCGAATGCACGCATGAAGTGGGTTGATGTTTTCGGAAAACGATCAATAACGTTCTCTCATCAAAAAACGTATAACATAATTGGCCCTTTTTTCCTAAGCGAAAAGTTCCCCTCGGAGGGTCTGAAAAACTCGCCGATGCTGGTAGTTGCCAAATCTAATCTATCATTTACGCTCCAAAGTTAGTTTTATACTTGTTTTCGTTCCGTTTTCATTTGCCTCTTTTTTAATTGTGTTTTCAAATTCCTCTCGTTTATTCAATTGTAGATTAAGGACGTGACGAGAGCGATCAAGAAGGCGGTCGTGGCCGGCACGCTGCAGGAGGTGCGTACGAAGGCGGCGGAAAAGTTTGACCGCACCGATCTACCGAACATCCATCTCGACTCGGACGGCACCGAGGTGGACGACGAGGACTACTTCCAGACGCTGGAACCGAACGCCGAGCTGATAGCGGTCTTCACCGGCGAACAGTGGATCGATGTGAGTTGTCCACGAGCCTTGTGCCTACCCTCATTGTCTTACCGGCTTCGAGGGTTCTTGATCTCATTATCATCCCCTCCCCCTTCCGTTTCGCCCGGGTCAGGATAACGGAACCCCGACTTGGAGGCGCATTAATCTTCCGCCGGTTCACGAACATTTATCCTAGAGAAGTTTTCCGTGAAAAAGTTGTAGAATAGAATGTTGGATTCACCCCCAAAAAACCCAAGAACCACCTCAATAACTTGTAGAAATGTCCAATTTGGTCACCCGCGGCATGGAGGGTGAGAAATGTTGATTAATGGTGACACTGTTCGAACCAAATTTGAAGCACAACTGTTCCTTTTCCTTACTCCCGAACAAGAAACACAAACTAGCGGCATGTTAATGGATCTTCTCCGAGGTCCTCCCCGTCCGGTGGAACAGATCCGTAGAAAAAGCACTCTTCCCTTCTATGGAACTTTTTTGCCGGCGTGGCATCGCCCGAGGAAGTTACTTTCTTAACCTTTTTTTCCCTTCCACTTCGGCCAACCTTCGTTGACTAATGCACTTAATGACAAGTTTTAGCAGCTGTGAATACCAACTGTGGACAAAGTGGATGGTGGTGGAGACAGCCTTACATGGCATTACATCAGGGGAATAAGTTTCAAAGAACCGCCCGGAGATCCCGTGAAAGGAAATTGAATGAAAAGGCTTGAAATGTCAAGGAAATTAGATTGACAAACAAATTTCAAAGTTTTCTCCTCCCGAATTTCTTTCCCGTAACCAGAGAACAAATCAAATAATCAGACGAAACATGCTTTTCCGAAATTGCACAAGAAACTAATCGAAATGTCTCCCTCTCTTTCCCAAACGGCAGCCGACACACTACGTGACGATAACGACGCGGCGCGACTCGGCCGACGTCACCGACAGCCCCGAGGTGGAGCGAATACATCTGAAGAAGCTGGTCGCGCAGATGAAGACCAACCTGTGCAACGTGTCGGTGCTGAGCGAGCCGGACCTCGAGCTGCTGTCGAACATGGACCCGAACTCGGTGGCCGACATCACCGGCAAGGACTTTATCGAGCAGCTCAAGGAAGCCTCAGGCAGGTTAGGGGGCGGCGACGAGACCGGGATGTGGTTCTGGTTGCTAGAAAACCCCCATCGCGAACTACCGTCTCCTAGTCGATGATTTTACTTTTCCGCTTTCGTTTGCCGTTTTCGGTTTCGGGTAGCAAAGTAGTGCGAACGGTATTGTACGGCTCGTGTTGGTTTAGGTTGTTCCGTTCGTTTATTTCATTTACGTTTGGGAATGGTTCCATTCACGGCTTTCGAAGTGTTTCTAATTCAAGTAGATTTGTAGATCGTTGCATTAACCATATCGCACCGCTCGTAGAGGGCTCATTAACTCACTTCATGGTACGGCAGGAGTTAAACATCACTTATCTAACCATGTATTTGATAACAACTACATCAATTCAACTAATTAACATTCACTCACTTCCACGATAGTGTCTCTTCATCATTATACTTTCATGGAACATGAGTTTAACTGTAAAATATATGAACAATCGTTGAACGTTGAATGAACATTTGAATACGAAAATAACACTCTGTAAATTCTTGTGTTGTGCACGTTAGTTTTTAAAAACTGTTTGTAACATACTTGAATCGTACATTTCGAAGCAGTATCTGTTTTAATTTCGTTAGAAAATCAAAATTTAACTGAGTAGGATCCCTTCCTTCATGTTCCATTTTCATTCTTATATTTCATCTATGAATCCCACAGAATCCTGCATGAAAAACGAAAGGCTGCTGACGCAATTGAGCTGCTAAGGATCATTGCCAAGCAGCAACCGATCGCAACAGCACCGGATGAGGAGCAGAACGATCACACGACTGTCGATTCCGCCGACGATCTGCAGCTCCGTTCGTTCCTGTCCTCCGTTGCGCTGCGTCCCGAGCGCACACCCATCACAAACCAACCCATTGCCCAGCGGTCCGAAACAACGGCCGCAGCGGCCGAATCCTTGTCGCCTTCATCCTCCTCGCCTTCTACCCCGTCGACCATCGTTTCGATTCCGGCGACCGTCGACTCGACCCCGGATGGCAAACAGCACAATATCACCGTGCACCTGGAGTCGGCCGTACGGAGAAGCAGCAGCGGTGGCGATGCCGAGGAGGACGCGATCGTTTCGGTCTATCCTGACTCTCAGTACTCCCTCAAGGCAGCCGGTGACAACGCGCACCATGGTAAAGCCATTTGATATTTAATGTACCAGATAAACGTTTGTCATAAGTAAGCGTTTCTCTGCCAGATTGTGTCCGTTTTGAAGAAAAAATGTGCCAAATCGCCAATTGTTTACTGTTTGTTATAAAAATTGGTGTAATTTCTTGTTTAGATTGAATGATTTTTAAATTTTTAAATTGAAGGCCACAAAGGCCTTTGAAACAGCTTCTTGAAAAAAATAATCAAAATCCAAACTTTACCACTCAAAGATGTCGTAAGTTTTAAGAACCAAGGATTATTTGTTAAATTTTGTGATTTTCAATTTCAAGTAAAGACAAGATGTGAAAAATGCTAAATAACAAGCCTGTTAAAGAAACGTGTATCTATCAAAATCAATCAATTATCCCAACATGTTAACCGCCCGTAAGTGGTGCCCGATCGACGGAACAAGGAAACAGAACGGAACTAATAATCAGCCGAATAAGTAACATTTATTTAACTGCCAACAATGCCATAAGCATAAGTAAACAAGTGAATAACAATTACAAGAGGTAGTAAAGCGTTGCACTGCTTATACGTTAGTAAAACATCGATTCTAGCGCACGTACACACCCAACTTACATCAATAGTTACAGCCACGTGCTGCGCCATGTAGCGAGAAAAATTATCTGCAATTTAACAGCCTCGTTCACCTGCTAGAAGATATCAAACAAAAATGTCCCACTTGAAGGCAAAGAGTGTATTTTCGCGCACAAACACACCTGAGTTACACTTTTAGCCATACACGTGCTTACCTAAAGCAGCATGAAACCCGAATAGTAATGCAAACACAGGAAAGAAATAGTTTTAGTATATCGTCCTACGTCTTCAACCAGCATGAATAGACGAGCATATTACACGTGGAAACACACTTTTAAGCAGACTTGAAAAATTTGATAGGAACGATTGGACAAAGTGGGATTCAGATACTAATAAACCACAGTGAAACGAACGAAAAAAGTATGAAATATAAACGAGAAAAATTGACTTAAAATAGATACGAAGAATAACGAGAGAACAAATTAAAAAAAAAAACAAACAAACATACGCTGGGGTTATTATAAAGACTGAACAGTTCATTTTAGTTGTTCGCCATAGGAAGCATGCTCGGTGTAGCCCACCCTCATCCAGTACACATTCCTTTTATCGAGGCAAAGGTCGGAAACGGTCATCGAAAGCACCTGCGCTCCACCAGCAATGGCGATGGAAATGAACTGTCTAACATTAAAAATAACTTTAAAAATAATTAAAAGCATTTGAAGAAACAGGAGAAAAAACAAGCGGAACGATGGAAAGCGAGGTGAAATAGGCTAGAATACTGTAGGATACAATCATACGGAGTAAAAGTTGAGCCACGTGGCATCTTGCTGCGAGCTGGTTTTCGATACTGCACAACCTATCTTGAAAGAGGCCTACACAACACAAGAAGCACCCCCTTCAATTACCGAAAAAAGATCAGCAAATTGACGAAACAGTTTGGCTTCTTCTATAATGGATGCAAATATCATAAATCTTTTATGCGAAAGGAGGCATCCATAAACCTTTTCTATAAAGACACTAATCTGAAGCATGCTACATGGAACCAACTTTTGTGTCGATCTTCAAAAACACAACACAAATATGCAAAAAGAAATCTACAACACATGGTAACTCGGCACGAAGTGCACCAGCGTTAATTGCACAGAGATGAATACAATGAAGGATACACACAGTTTTGAAGTTCAACGGGTTGGTATAAATTTGGGAGGAACTATTTGAAGACAGGCCCTTGTATCAATGAGGGCATCAAAAGACAAACAACTAGCTGTTACTCTCAAAAAACAACCAATCCATTTTCCCGACACCATCACGATGCAAAAACTGTACTTAAAACTTACCAGTCATATTTCGCAACACCTGAAGCATTAACAATATAATAGGCTATAGATTCCTCTAGTGGAAACTTGTGCATTTCGGCAATTATATATAGTTAACCAAGAGCAAGAAAATCTCCAATCCAACAGAATCCAATGCCTGAGACATTAGAACACAAGTTACAGAGCTGAAGAAATACTAGGACACGGTTATATGCATAAACATGACACCGGCACCGGGCATTATCCGATAAAGGAAGCGCAAGGAACACGACGACCGCAAATCGAGCGCGCGCAGTCTACTGAATCTAACAAATAATAAAATACATTGTTTTACTCATACGTTTAGTAAAAAAGAAAAAAAAGTGTTTTATGGGTGTTTTATTTTTTGTTAATCCGACTGTTATCTTGAGAAAATGTAAGAATCCTAAGCCCTGCTATTCTTCTTCATAAGAAACGGTCAAAATTATTTATTTGTTAATGCAAAACAATAGCAGAGTATTGACCAACATGTTGAGCGGAACAGACGATGATCACTTGACCTGCACGTTTTTCAGCGTCTGTGCCTTAACCACTCCCTTTCCGGGCACGACAAAGGTTCCATCCTTGTAGCACGCCACCAGTTCTCCGTTCGTTTTCAGGTCTGGAGCAACGGTTTCGAAAATTTTCTTCTTCGGATTCATAACGGCATCCGGTACGCGCGGGTATCCCTCGACGTGCACAAGATCTCCCGGAACGGAACCTTCCGGTGGTGCCAGTATTTCCACCTTATCCGGCGTCGAGGCACACATGAGCATCGCTTCCGAAAGGATGCCGCGCATTTTGGCGGGCTTCAGGTTACACAGTGCCACCACCAATCGGTTCTGCATCTGTTCGATCGGAACGAACTTCACCAGCCCGGAGATGACGGTTCTAGGATTCGGCTCACCGCAGTCAACCTTCTCCACATACAAACTGTCCGCATCCGGATGGCGCGAAACCTCCACAATGCGCCCGATACGCATATCCAACCGACCCACGTCGATCGGAGGTTCCTCGGACGGTGCGGCCGGTTTCGCCTCTCCCGCTGGCTTTTCTTTTTTCGGCTTCTTCTCCTTCGGTGGTTTGTTTTCGTTTTGTTGAGCCTTCGCTGGCTGGGCTGACTCTGTCTTAGCGACCGGTGCCACTGGTTGCGGGGCAACGGGTTCAATCTTTACCGTCGCGGGACCTCCGGCACGGACTTCGTCCGGTGTTGGCACAGGAATTTGTACCTTTCCGTGAGCTACCTCAAGCGAAACCAGCTTCTTCAGGCACGAGTCGACCTGTTTGCGCAGTGTTTCATTTTCCGCCTGCAATTGTACAATTTTTTGCTGCACTTGTTCGTTGCGGATTGTTTTCAGCTAAAATTGGACATTGAAAGAAAAAAATAGTCAGGTCAATCAACCTTCAGCATGCATATAAAAATATAAATTCTACTTTGTGCATACCTCCTGCTTCAGCGCGGCGAGTAGCTCCTCCGCCGCCTTATTGTTGGCCAAAATGCGTTCTATGTCGCTCATTTTCACTATCCGTGGCACGGAGAATATACGTTTCACTAGTGCGCCAAAGGTGACACTGAACATTTACCAAATCCAAGAAGGACAAGTGATGCCGGTAGATTTGCCGCAAGATTTCCCCAAAATTGCGAAACCAAAACACCTCATCCACGAAGGGAAATAACAACGTGGAAACTGTCTTTGTTGTCAAAATAGACCGATTTGAATTGTTTACATCAACGGTTGACAGCACAACATTCGAGATAACATTTTTATGTGATTTTAGTGTAAAAATTATTTAACAAACAGCTAATTTTATTCTTCTAAAATTATTCTTGTACAAAACTTTCACCTGGAGTTCAAACATTCCTTTTTTGAATCCCTTTTAGTTGGTTCAAAAAAGCTGTTGTTGAAACGCATCTTCAGCAATGGCGAGAGCTGTCAAAGTTGTGTGCAGAAAATCATGTACAATTCTGTGATAAGACTTTTGTCAACGATGTCCTCGTCGAGTTGTGGGTGGTTGTGAAAAAACAAAACACGACAGCGAAAATTTGGCCTGTTTGGTAATCCTGTACCAACGCAATCCCTTGGGAGTGCACAACGATTTCCCGGGTGGGAAGGAAAGGCCTAAAAAAGATTTGCAGTGTTGTTCGTTGTGTCGTTCGAAGCAGTTAATTCTAGAGTGTGCCGTGGAAGGTGAACGATACCATGACTGGACGAGGTCGCAATCAAGGAACCAAGCTTGAAACCACCATCGAGCAGTGCCGCAGTGAAGGACGATGGAAACGGGTGATAGAGCTGGCGGAGGAACTGAAAACGGGCTATCCGCAAGGTGCTGTTCAATTGGAGTG
Organism: Anopheles coustani; assembly: GCF_943734705.1. NCBI lineage: Eukaryota > Metazoa > Arthropoda > Insecta > Diptera > Culicidae > Anopheles > Anopheles coustani. The sequence continues at coordinate 93,767,551 of NC_071288.1, read as the reverse complement.
AGTCACCGTTGTATATGCGGACTCAAGCAATTTGTTTGTTCCCTTCTTTTTCGCACAGAATGCCTGGCCAACTTTCTCACTGGGGAGGGTAAGCTTGAGAGCTACCTCGAGGAGCACCCACCGATCGAGGATAACTATTCCAAGGCCAAGCTGGGTCTGTCCGAGGCAAAGCGCTACCTGAATTCCGTCACCGGAGAGCATGGAAAGAAGGCGGGCTTTGCACTGGACGCGCATCTGCTGTTGGCGAAGTTGTACTTTGCCTGCGGCCAGTACGATGAATCACTGCAGAACTTTGTCTCGGCGGAATTGAACACCCTCTCGGAGAAGCATCTTTCCGCGTGGGTATTTTCTTATGGTAAAACATTATGGATATAATTTTCTCACGCTGTTTGTTTTCGATTTGCAGACGAAGTATACGAATACTAGCGGAATCGTACGCCATCAAGGGCATGTGCCTGGAGAAGAAAGGTTCCAAAGCACCGTCCAAGTTTAAACAGGCTGAGCAGGAAACGGAAATGATAACCTGCTTTGAACGAGCGGCCGATCTCGGCATCCTGTATCTGCAGGGGCAGGATACTAGCAACCAGAACGAGGTCCGTCGCATGGGTGCCATCCTGGAAACGGGACTCCAGCGTGCTCCGATCGTGTTGATCAAGGCGGGCAAGTTGCAGAACGCAATCGACCGCTACCGCGTCATGCTGAGTGCGGTCGAAACGAAAGCGACACAAACGCTACGGCTCACGCTGGCCCGTCAATTGGCGGAGGTACTGTTACGGGGTGTTTCCGGTACGATATACACATCACCGGCCAATAACACGCCGACACGGAGTGCGTCCGGTGGTAACAAGCGCCTCTGGGAACCGCGCAAATATTCCGGACGTCAGCAATTCATCCCGAAGAACCAGCACGAGGAAACGATCCTGCTGTTGCTGATCGCTGAGGCACTCGCCGTTCGTGACGCCGTTTTGTCACAGAGCCCTGAATTCCGCGATGCACGGGTCCATTCGCTGGGTAACGCTGCGGCCATCTACGATCTTCTAACGCTTGCCACCGTTCGCTGGAATCAGATTGCGCTACTACACGATTCACTTGAGAAAGCGCTCAAGTTTGCCTTTGGCGAGGCACACGTATGGAAGCAGTACGCAACCTGTCTGATGGCGCTGGGTCGCTACAAGCATGCTGTGTGTGCGCTCAAGGAACACGCGAAACTCGAACCAACAGACAGTAGCGTTTCCTGCCTCATGGCAGCCCGCATCTGCTACGAGCACCTTGATCAGGTGAAGGAAGGACTCGCCTTCGCGGAGGAGGCGCTTCGGAAAGAATCGAAAAACCCCGCACTCGGACGTCGCTCGCGGGCTCAACTGTACGTAGGCATAGGGCTCCAGCAGATGGCCGTATCGTCGAACCTTGTGTCGGAAAAGGATCGCTACAACCGGCTCGCCTTCGAAGCGCTCGAACGTGCCGTCCAGCAGGATCCGAACGATCATCTCGTCGAGTACTATCTGGCCTGCCAGCACGCGCTAAACTACAACATAACGGAGGCGCTGGTGCACATCACAACGGCTCTTTCGTTGCGTGCCGAACATTCCTCCAGTTTGCTCCTGTTTTCCCTCCTCCTCACGGCCAACCGACGCCCGAAGGAAGCGCTCGGTGTTGTGCAGGATGCGGTTGAAGAATTTCCTGACAATCTGAATCTGCTGCACGTGAAGGCGCACCTCGAGCTGTACCTACGGGACGTCGAGACGGCGCTCGAGACGGTTCAGCAGATGTTTGCCATTTGGAGGGAAGTTTATGAGGTGCAGCTTGCGAACGCTGCCAATGAGCACGACCACGAAAAGCATTCCGATACGCGCAGCGTCATTCAGATGCAATCGTCGCAGATGTCCGATAAAGATTCGAGTAAGTATCAGTACTCCATTGGTTTAAGTCTGAGGTCAAACAAAGGAAGAACTACATTGGATTGTCTATCTTTTCACTCCAGACTCGATTCATGCAGCATCGCTGGCGGCATCCCGCATTGAACACGCGCTCAGCGAAGCGGCTAGCTCGCTCAGCTCGTTTAGTCCCCGGCCCGGACCCCAGAAAGCATGGATGATTCAGTTCAAGATATGGTTGCTGCTGGCCGACGTTTACATCGCGATCGAGCAGCCAAACGAGGCAATCAATTGCATCCAGGAGGCAAGCCTGATCAATCCCGTATCGCATCAGGTTATGTATATGGTAAGGTTCAATTTCTTGCACTTCCAAAAAGGATCCGGTATCATTCACAAACTTCAACGTTACAGCGTGGCCAAATACACATCTATCAATCGCAATGGCCTGAAGCTAAACAGTGCTTCCTGAACGCGGTTTCGGCGAACCCGTACCACACCGATGCCCTTCGTGCGCTCGGCGAGGCTCATCTTACGCTCGGCGAACCCCGGCTGGCGGAGAAGACGCTCAAGGATGCCGCCAAGATTGATCCAAACTGTCCCAAAATATGGTGAGCCGTAATAACCCTGTGCCTTTTTAAACACAAATTGGTAACAATTCTTCTTTTCACCTCCCTAGGTTCCTCCTCGGACGCGTTATGGAGAGCATTGGCGATTATACGGCATCGGCGGACTGCATGGCGACGGCACTCCAACTGGAACCATTCTGTCCCGTGCTACCGTTTAACGCTCTCGGGCTCGTGTTCGATTAAATGTGGAAACCCTTATTCGTCCGTTTTAATCTCCCACAAACGACCACTTCCTAGGGGGAGGGGGAGAAAATGAAACCGCGTTATTCCGGTGGTCACTAGTAACAATCGATAAAATCGTTCTCATCGTTCGTTGACTAATTTTAGGATTCAGATTATCTGCCAAGAACAGAAACTCTACATCCCTCTCTCGAACACACCGTTTCTACACCTTCGTCCAGTTTGAAGTATTTTGTTGTTGGTGAAGGTGGCTTGGAGGGAAAGGCGAAAGGAAGTATTACCCCGTCAGTGAAGGGATATTTGATTACACTTATTTTTTTATATTTTTAAGTTCGAATGGACAGGTTTGGTATGCATTTCGTTTTCTGATACTTGTTTTTAATGCCTGCGGACACAACACTGACCCTTCGTGCGCACGTCGCCTATAGTTGTTATATTTATTTGTTTACCGAATGCACTTGTTTCAACCCATCATCATCCCCTGCTCGCTTTTTTTATCATCCCTCTGTGATCGTAACGTTACCGGTAAACCCTAAAAAAAATCAATAACATTAACATGGCCACCTTGTGTATTGTGTGGTTAAGGATATAATATACCGCTGTTGGGAAAAACGATTCCCATTTCCGTGGTTCTAAAACGTGTATTTTATGTATGTTCGTTAGTCAGAAGGTGCCCAGTCGGTGGCGTTTACAGCGGCCGTAAGCGCTCGTTCAATATTAGAGACAATTCGGGAACAGAATTTAGACAATTAGCTATTATCGGGACGGAAGCGGAAACCAAAAAGATATGAAATCTAATCAATAAATCGGATATGGTTAAATTAAACTTGTGCGGTTCCTTTCTACTTTTGTTCTATTCGCGGGACACCGATAACAGGATATATGTTTTCCCCAGTAAAGACGACTACGCGTGGATAACATTTACGGTGAAAATGAAACAAAAAGTACACCTTTCATGTTTATTGTTAGCTTCCCCTTCCGGAGAGAAGGCAATGATTAAGTTTATTTAATTCCCTCTTGTTCACTGTACAAACATCTTTTGGTGATACGACGAAAGAGTGTTAAATCGCACGTACGTACAGCGAGCAGCGAAAGGGCCAAGGGCTCTGTTAATACTTTCGAGCCGATCCTAGAGCAATCCGTACAATCAAGGGTAATTAGTAAGGAGTGCTTTCAGGGGACAACTTATTGTCGTGCCGACAAAACTAAACATGAACGTTCACAGACGATAAGAGAATTGTGGTGTTTAAAGGTGCGCGTTACGTACTTATTAATCAAATGTGTTCTTGTGGTGTTAGCGATGTAGGTAAAGGTAAGCGAAATGCGGTAGAAAAACGAAGGACGATGAGAACATTTGAATGAAGAAAGCCGACTTAGACCTAAGACTCGTCGTCACTGCCCGGACCGGCGCCGCGAGGTTTCGGTCCACCGGCACGCTTGGCCATGATGATCTCGTCAACTTTGAGGATCGTGCAGGCGGCACCGACAGCGTACTTCAGTCCCCAGTATTTAGTGGTGAACAGATCGAAAATGTTCTTCGTCGTCACGTCGACCGTGGCTGGCTGCTCGGATTCGAGGTCGAAACCTTGCGTCTTCTTGCCTTCTTTGTGCGCCAGGTAGAGTTGGTGCACGACCTCCGTCGCGTTAACACCGCTGTTGTCGGCCAGCGCCTTCGGGAAGAACTCGAGCGCGGTGGCGAATTTGCGTACGGCGTACTGCTCCAATCCGGGCAAAGTGTCGGCGTACTCGGCTAACTGTTGTGCCAACTCGATCTCGACCGCTCCGGCACCAGGCAGGAAGCGTCCGTCGCGGGTCAATCCCTTGAACGTATTGACACCGTCGTCGATCACGCGCTCGATGTCATCCATGTAGTTATCGGTCGAGCCACGGATAACGACCGTCGCGATGCGGCTTTCCGTGCCATCCGATTTGAAGATCGTCACCGACGTATCGCCCAACTCGTGCACGTACACGTTATCGCAGTAACCGAGCTCTTCCGTGCTTGGCGGCGTAAGACGAGGCAAGACGGTTCCATTCACGGCCTTGCTCAAACGGCGCAGGTCAAACTTCGAGTTCAACCGGACTGCCATAAGACCGTACTTGTTCATGTAGTGGAGGGCCATGTCGCCGAACTTTCCTCCCGACACGATCACCGTTGCGCCGGTATCGACAATTGCTTTGATCTGCGCCTCGAGCAGGTTCTCCTCACCCTGGCTGAAGTTCTTCAGCTCATCCGCCGACTTGATCAGCACTGTGCCCTTCGTCTCCGTCTGAATGATATCGACCGGGCACGAGTACAGGGCAATCTTTGCCTTTGTGGCCGATGTGACCTCACCCTCGACGAACCGCTTGAACACCATGCCGGGCACAACCTCCGACATCTGCAGACCACTGCCGAGGATCTTGCACACGCGAATATTGTCCACGTTGAACGTCGTCTTCTCGGGCATGATCGAAATACACGCCTTCGCGATCAGATCAGCCAGGAAATCCTCGTTGCCCAGCTGCTTCGACATCACGGTTGCTCGGATTGCATTTCGCACTGGCAGCAGGCTACGGTAGTCCTTGATTTCGTGGCAGGTTAAAGTGGGCAGAATTTCGAGCGTCTTCGTCAGTGCCTTCTCGTAGCCCTCGGTGATGTCACTGCTGGTGACCCCCAGTCGGAGCAGTTCCTCGGCCACCTCCAGCAGGGCTCCGCAAAACACCACAACAAAGTTGGTTCCATCGCCGGCCTCCGCCTCCTGCATCTGGCTCGCCTCGATCATCAACTTGGCCGCCGGATGTTCTACATCCAGCTCGCGCATAATCGTGCCGGCATCCGAGGTGACGAACTGTTTCTCGATGTGATTGATGATCATCTTGTTCATGCCATTCGGACCGTAAGCCGAGCGGACCGAGGTCGCGAACTCCTTACACGCTCCAATGTTGCGGTACACCGCTTCCTCCAGGCCGGAATATGTCTGCAAAGGCGAAACATGCGTAGGTCACAAAACTGGTACTCCTCACGTGAATCATCTCGCTGGGAAATGTCAATTTTTCCACCAGCCGGTACTCGAACGGCTTGTTTTTCACCGTGGGCAAATGTTTTCCACTTACCCGAGCTCCATCCTTCAGCATCGACGCAAAACCAGGTGCTTTGGGTACGTGTAGGGCCATTTTTGTGCACAGATTTTTCTTCGCGAAGGTTTTAGCTCGACCGAAAACTTACAATCCGCACAATGGCTAACCTCAAACTCGTGCTTTCCTAGAGGTTATCGTTTAACTGTCAGTTTAGTTCGTTTCAAAGGTTCATACAATCTTGGGTAGAATTTCTAGAATAGCCCGTTAATTATAATTTTTTCCCTTTTTCATAATATCAAAACATGGAAAAGATATTCCCTGAAGGATAATATGAATAATGAGCATTTGTTAATATATTTTATTAATAATTTATCTTCCCATACCAAAAACGATAATTGATCGCCCTTTTTGCCCATCTGTCAAATCAAGCTGTCAAATGAAAATTTTTCACTACTCGGAACAAAACGATCATTCAATTAAAACTTTCTGGTATCTCTCACGACGCGAAAGGTGCAGAAAAGTGTCGAATTTCCTACCGCCGAGGAATTACCAGCCTTCGTAAACACCAAGCCCTCAAGTAATTCGTGTCCTGCAGTGAGAAGAGTAACGCCGTCGCCGTGCCCGTCGCCAAATCGACCGTAACAATCTGTACATTCGCTTGTGTCCCGCTAATACTACGGTAAAACAATCACCATAGGGCTATCCGAGACAGCCGTGATGGATATAATGGCCTCGAACCTGCAGCAGCAACGAGCAATCACCGAGCAGCTCCGACGGGAAGCTGCTATCCAGCGCATCACGGTGTCGCAAGCCGTCGCGGACATCGTCAAGTACGTGACGGAGCACGAAGCGGAGGACTGCCTGCTGGTGGGCTTCTCCAGCCAGAAGGTGAACCCGTTCCGCGAGAAGAGTTCCTGCAGCATCCTGTAAGCGCCGTAACCCGCTTCCAATTTCCGTCTGCTCATCGTGTTCCTCGCCGAAGCAAGTGCCGCCGGAAAATCGGTTCCTTCTCGATGGCGCAAGGAAGGAACGCATACGCATCGCTGCGATGACGTCATTCATTCGGGTGGTGCAGGGGGAGTGCATTCGTACCGGAGATGAATTATATTGTGTTAAGTGTCTATGGAATTGGAATATGCCCTACATCCAAGGGCAATAGAAGTACCACATATGCATCCACCTAATTCACGCATCTCGTAGGCCATTAGAATATTTGGAAATCCTTTTCAAGAAGCAACAGTTTGTTGTTTTATGTCAATCAAACGTACCGTATAATTTTTACTCCATTCTATTGTTTATCTGTTTAGCAATCGAATTATAACTCATTATTTGACGAATCATTAAGGAAAAAATGCAATACCAGAAAAAAACTACAACAATATGAATCACACCCACCATAAAAAGTAAAACCACATTGGTGTCTGCTTATAGGACAAGCTTTTCACGAGGAAAAACATGAATTTAAAAACCATAAAACAGGCTTAAAGTAAGACGAGAGCATTTTGATATGCAATTTACTCCATCTCCTCATAGCTGTAGAGTTTGTATTGACGCAAAACGACCAAAACGATGGTAAAATTTGCTGCACTTTCTTTTCTCGATGCCAAAACGTACAGTACGGTGGCGGGCGAGGTACGTTGTCCTCTTTTTTTGCTTGACGAGAATCTCACACCGAAGCGGGACCTTAAGCGGTTCCATATACGAATATACACCATTTCAGCAGATGCCCCGGACAAAATTGAAGCCAAATATTTAGGAGGAAAACTTTACACTAACCGCAATCAACAGGACAAATAAGAAACCTATTGCTCTCGTTCAAAGTGTAGCCAATTAGATTAACTAACTAGCTACAGACTGTCGTCGGTGTTGTACAAGTATATTAGGAAAAAATGCAAGGGAACTCAAATCTTATATCAATGTTACTATTTACTAAAACCCGTGAGAACAACCATTCGCCGAAACTGAATAGTCCTGCTGGGGGAAAAAGAATCATTTTACGAAAACGTTTTGAAACGTACCAGATCGCAGGTATGGCCACTTTTACCAGGGCCTTATACGGTCGTTCCTTCCCTATTGTGACGACAAGCGGACGAAACTACTTGAAATGATTATGTGCAACTAATACACAGTGGAACTATTTAAATGTATCGTGTAACTAACTGGTGTTAACTGTGCCGTCTTTCTTTCTGTTTCCGAAACTGATTTCATTAATTTTGTTTAGAGATTTACCTTTATATTCTCTTATGTTTTAAACTACCCTCCTTCTCCCCTTACACATATCGAACAAATTTTCGATTACCACGCATTGAGCCACTTTAACCTAGAATCCTTCCGTAACGTCTCTCCGTCCATACGCTTCTTGGCATTACGGATCTCTTCGGCCGCCTCGAGTTTCGTATTGGTAATTTCAACCGCTTCTAGCTTTCGAACGACTACACATTCCCCATCTTCCTTCAGAAACGTCCGCTCAACGTCGGCCTCCGTCGGTTCGCCGTACTTGAACGTGATGGGCTGTATTTCCACCAGGTGCTTCACCTTCCATAGGCGAGCATTATTTTCGGGAATATTTTTCACCACCGCCACGGCATTGTGCTGTGAATTGGAAAAGAAATCCAGCTAATACGGACGATCCGAAGGTGTGTTCATCGACTACCGCGTACCTCAAACAATCCCAATCCTCGCAGTATCCGCTTCTCCCAGAATGGTAGTCCTTTGATGGGCTTCAATCTTGTGACACGAAATAGTTTGGATGGTTCACCTTCCAACGGTGGTATTTCTCGGTTGTTGTCCCTAAAAATAAGCGCATGAAAAGACCAGATATTGTACATTTTCCTCTGCTGTACGGAGGTAAACAACAGAGGCATGTTACCTTGGATAGTAATAAATTTGGTCCTTCAGAATGCCATCTTTGTACAGGAATTTCTTGTTCGGTTTGCCATAGTGTCGTACAGTTATCAAACCTTTTAGATGCTGCCCAAGCGAGGCTGATGATTGGAAAACTTTAAACATTTTACCGGCTTATGTTATTTGCGTTTATTTTACATAACTACACGTTTGTGTGTCTAGCAGAGAGGTGGCAATCGAATCCGCTGTCGTTCTGTCAAACAAAACTGACGGACTGCTGACAGTTGTTTAAAATACTTGGAAAATTTTCTGTTACAAAATTGCAAACACAAAACACGTTGATCCAAAACTAGGGAAATTAAAGATATTTTAGATTGTTGAGTAGCCCATGCCGAGCCGATGAATCGATGGTAGATTTGCGGAAAAAAGTTTTCGCGGAAGAATCTACCTGTATCTCCAGATCCAGGTAGCTATTCCAATTGAGGAAGGTACAAATAAACTCTCACCATTTCGTTTTAGGACATGAATCCGGGTCTATATTAAAGCAGCAGATAATCGAACTAGAAAAACAGCTAATTTATCCTTTACTTTATGTATTCATCTGCGAACTGTCTAGGACCGTTCAAGAGATCATACACAGGCCCGGCGGTTAGAACATTAGATAAAGATCAGGAGCTACGACGTCGGAAGTCCTTGACGATAGATAATTCATCACCATACTATCGGGACTTTTAATTTGATTATCTTTAGTGGAGTATTTGTTTGATGTGTTATTAGTTACCCCTTTCGGGGTTTTCAAAAATTGCCGTAGCGGACGGTATTGCACGTCCTCTAGGCGGGGTATTGGTATTAGTTTTCAACTAGCAATAATCGCACCTCGGTTGTACCTCATTGGTTACGATATCGCCACTGCGCAAAGCTAACCCAACTCGGTCCGGCCCGAAGGTAGTGGCCAGAGCTCGTCCTGCTGTTTTAGCGATGCATAACCTACAGCCAAACGAGAACCACCAGTCCCTTGGCCACAGGTATACGGGGGTACGATGGGAAGGACATTAGCAAAGGATGTGCATTGGCAAAGTTTTCCCCCGATTTTTGCAACGACACAATCGTATATCGACGGATCAAACCGGTTTTATCCCTCCCTTTTGTAAGTTGCAATTTTCTGCATCCGGTGCGATGCACAAAAGTGCAGTGTGCATTTCCCCCCTCGGTAACGGATGCTTCAAGGACGAATCTAATCCCTTCTAGAACCGTTGACCAAAAGGGGTAATGAATCTGCCAGCGGTCAGTTACCTCTTTTTTGCTTGAGAATATGTGCAGATGTAAGGTTCACTTGAGTTAACGTCCCATGATGAACGATTATTGAAAATAAATTTTAAATTATCTACGCTCTTTTAAAAGCCATCCGAGTATTTGTCCAATTTGTTAATAATATTAAAACTAATACATAAATGAATGGAATAATATATCAATTAATGAATTGTGTAGTGTTTTATTGAAAGCACACCAAAGGGTACATCGTGGTTTCGGTTTTCTTAATTACTATGTATAAAATGTCCTGCTCTCACACTCGATGCTGCATCCGTTTCAATTAATTTGAACAACATCGAGCAACCGGTGAGACTGCATGCCACCGATCGAGCCCCCGATAGTGGCCACTGATCGTGCGGAAGACCCGCACCGTTGCACGACCGAACTGGGCCTCCCAGTACCGGAAGCACTTCCCGGCGCAGTGCTGCCCGGACCGATCGAATGCTTCACCATATCCCGCAGGGCGGCAGTCGTTTTGGCGCGATTCTTCAACTGGTCAAAGATTCTCTTTTTGCTGTCCTTAAACTTCTGGAACCGGCTTTCACGCACCGTAATTCGTTCCTTCAGCAGGGATAGTTTGTAGCGCTCCTGCTCGAGCGTTTGCTGCAGATTATGCGCGTGCATCTTCTGCTCGAGCTGATTGTCGATCTTGAGTCGCCGCCGGTACACATCCATGACCCTGCGGCGTAGTCCTTCCGCCCGGTTGGCTCGCTCCTCGAGCGTTTCAACCAACGACTGCCGCCAGATGTCCCGATCCAGCACCTTTTCCTCGTGGTTCACCGTGGCGTCCTCGAGGCGCTTCAACTCGCGGCTTCTCCTCTCGCACTCGCGGATACCCTTCTTGATCTCGATGTTTTTCAGCAGGCTGGCCGACCGGAGGTCCTTTTCGCTGATCTCGTTCTGAATTTTCTCGATTTGCTGCTGCTCGAGCCGGGCGAGCCGTTGCTTCCGGTTGCGCACCTCGATCATCTCGATCGTGCGCTTCTGTCGGATCGCCTTCCGATAGTTGCGCTCCTGCTGATCCAGCAGCGACTTCCGGAAGACTTTTTCCTGCTCCCAGCACTGCTGCGCTAGGACCGCTTCCTCCAGCTGCTCGAGTTCTTTGATTCGCTTCAACACCATGCAGTTCAAAATGCGACGATCGTGGTCCGTTAGGTCGGTTGGAGCCGCTTCCGGTTGAAGCGACACGGCGTGAAGTTTTCTACAGAGGGTGAGATAATCCCCGGAAGGGGCTCCATCACCGCCCTCGCTCCCGGTAGCACGTGCAGGGCGCCTCTGGGATGCCGAACGTGGTCTAACGACACCATCACCTGTGCCAGTTCTTCGTTGTCGATCACGAGATCCTTTGTAGGATGAAAGATCGCTTGTTGAAAGGCAACGGGTGGCACTTTTACCCCCACTGGAGAACGTCTTTGTCCCGACGCCAGGTTCGGAGGAAACTTTCGTCGACGAAGCACTGGATCCAGCACTGTGGCGCATGGATCTGTCGGTGGACATTGGTCGAACCTTTCGTTGGCCACCGGCGTGTCGTTTGGGACGTGTCGGTTCCGCAGAACTCTCCGATCCGGCACCCGTCAGGCAGCTCGTGCTTTCGTAAGGAGTACCGTCTGTATCTTCGGGCAGAAAATGGTGATTTGAATGTCCATTATGATGCGAATGCTGATGGTGATGATGATGTGCCAAATGATGTTGCAATCGATGGTGTACGTTGTAGCTGATGTGAAAGTTGTAATTATAGCAACAGTTGTAGTTAAGCGTGGAAGAATTCTCGCTGCTACCGCTTCCGGTGGCTTCCATCCGCGGGGCCACGGGGGCGCGCCCATGGTAACCGCCATTTATCGCCGCCGATGTATCGGATTGTTCCGATTCCGGTTGTGCTGCACTCTCGGAATCGAACGAAAACGTATCGAAATCGACCCGATTACTATTACAGTCGATCTTCGAGGACCGGAACTTTCTTTTTAATTTATTCTTCAACTTCCACATCGCCTCGCGTGTGCGAAAAACAAACGAGAGCCACTTGCACTTTCAATCCTGCAGAGGGTTACAATAATAACAACACCGGACGATCCCTTCGACCGCGTAACGCTACACTTTTGCAGTTTATTGATCCAACAAGGACGCTTCTTTGGAAACCTCCAGTCTGGAATGGTTTCCATGGGCAGCCGATAACGGTGGCAAGTTACAGTATTGTATCGTTTCGCAAGAGAAAGAGTTGAGTTTGAGAGAATGTATTTTCAATTACGTTGAAGGGTGGGTTAATATTGTGATTTCCGGCAAGTCCAAAAGTAGAGCAATGAAAATATTCTCGTCATGCCGTTAACGTCTCGAACACGTGTTAGTGGAATTTGAATTGTTATGAAATAGCAGTGAAAGAATATGATTATTTCGTGGTATTTTAGTGATAAAATTAGATTTCACATTCGACAATGTTTCTTTCTTTAAGGGTTTTAACAAAATTCATGTACTTTTTACAGTTTTTTTTATTGTTTCACGAAGCGGGATACAGTTGATTAACATCTTCGGGGCATGTCAGAGGGATCAAGCTCTGCTACAGTCCAGAAGAAATGTATCAACCTAGCACCCCACGTTCGAAGGCCTTGTGCCTAGTACATGCAAAGTAATGCATGAAAACGGCGGACAGAGATAATCGTAAGCTGTCGCGATGATGTCGGAAAAGATTTTTTCCACAATCCATCACAACCAACATACGATTTGCCCTCAGTTGTCTGCTGGGTCGTTTAAGGGTCAGCAATGGTCACCTCAACCTCTACACCGGGTTCGATGTTGATCGAAGTGATTTGCTTGACGATTTCCGATGGCGAGTGCAGATCGATGATACGCTTGTGGATGCGCATCTGTAAAATAAAAAATGAAAGGAGTTTCCAAATTAGTTTTATCTCAATATCAGGAAAATGTGACCGACGGATCGATTGGAAAGGAAAATGTACGAAACCGCAGAGACTTGAAAAATTACAGACCATTAATCAAGCACTATGACAGGAGTCGGATTTTCTAGGCCGCCTTTTCAAACATGAACCCAGTTGAATGCGAAGCATTCAGAGTGCACATTGCTTAGAAACTGTTGCCGTAATTCGTATAGTACTTCTACAAATACACACCTGGAAACGATCCCAAGTCTTCGAACCCTCACCGCAAGGCGTCTTACGGGTGGTGATACGGAGGATCTTGGTCGGCATACGCACTGGACCCTGTAAAACGAAGAGAAAATGTGATTAGTCATAAGCATTAATGCACAAGTTTGTATTCATTGTTGATGGGGAGGATGTACAATTCTTTTCGACGTGTCCAACCCACTAATATTCAGGAAGGGCACAATCACTCGAACATGAAGGAGTTTCTTTAGCATTCACATAACTAAGGAAAAGGACATATTTGGTCACCCTGATCCCTCCAGGTAAATGCTGATCGGCGATGAAGTCCCATTGTGCTTAATGCTTACCTTGACACGCAGCTTCTGCTTCTTGGCTCCGGCAATCAGATCGGCACACACCTTCTCCAGGCTGCGAACGTTGCGCGAGGTCAGGGTGATACGGATGCGATGCACGGTCGCGCTTTCAGCGACGGGCTTCTCGATGTCCTTTCCCGTGGCGGCCTACAAAGAGAGAACACAATTGAATATCAATAAATCTATTACCATGTGGGCAGTCAAGACACGATCATCCTAACCTAACAAAACGACTGATGTTTTCAGAAACGGTGGGATGAGTAAAGCACGTGGAAATTTATATTTAACGTAATTGCCTTAAGCTAAAACTTACCATTTTGTTTATTCAGTGAGTTTTTCCTGGTCGAGATAATCAACACACGTTTGACCAGCGCTGAACCAGTCCGAACTTCCCTTTAGAACGACTTTTGACGAAATGGACGAGTTTGGTGTTTCATTGCACGTCACCGGGTAAATGGGTTGTCAATTGGCTAGAAACGCAAACTTCAAGCAACCGAGTTTGCGTTTTTCGGATGGTACAATTTTGAAAAGTTTTCATGTTTTACCCCTGACGATGTTCAGATAAAATAATGGTGAAAATTATAAAGTGTTGGTCAATGTTTGAACATTGATTTCTTTGAAATAAAACCTCCATAATAATTTTTATTGGGGTGCAATGCAACCCTGTCCTATCGGTCAAATCGATTTTGACAGCGGCACCAAAAACGCAACGCTAGCTAGCAGTTTCCGGCGCTGCCAAGAAATGTCAAAAACTCTCTTTTCTCGCTCTTTTTCCGGGCATCTTGATGTGCTAGTGAACACATTTCGTTGTGAACACAAATTAAAATCGATGTAAGTGGTGCTTAAAATTGAAGGAATCTGGTGAAATGCCGCCCAACCGATGGTTGAAAAGTCCCCGCGTGCAGTTATGATCGAATTGATATAGATTGTGGGGGTTTTAATTGGAAAAAGTTCACCGAATAACATCCCGCTGACCCGTCTCAGATCGAACCCCCGGTAGTGGTTGATGTTGTCAGATTTGTGGATGTTGATGACATGCCACCCTGGCGGTACCGGTCCTTTGCACGGATTGCGGCCAAAGAACTGGATCTAATTGATTCGGAAGGACATGTTGTGATAGTCATATACTGTATGGTTCTCCTCTTCGTCTCATAATTTTAGATGGTTTTCGGTTCAAAGGTGGTAAAGGCCGGGGGCGCTGAGCCCGATGCGTTCGAGGCCCAGATTGGCCAGGCTATCCTGGAGCTGGAGATGAACTCCGATCTGAAGCCCCAGCTTCGTGATCTGCACATCACCCGCGCTCGTGAGATCGAATTCAACAACAAGAAGGTACGTCGTATCAAACAATTCATCGGAGTGTTAAAGCTCACCTTCCTTATGCCGGAATATTTTGTTATCATTTTTAGGCGATCGTCATCTACGTTCCAGTCCCGAAACAGAAGGCCTTCCAGAAGGTCCAGACCCGCCTGGTGCGCGAGCTTGAGAAGAAGTTCTCCGGCAAGCACGTAGTGTTCATTGGCGAGCGCCGTATTCTGCCCAAGCCAATGCGCGGACGCCGCGATCCCAACAAGCAGAAGCGACCACGCTCCCGTACCCTCACCGCTGTGTACGATGCCGTGCTGGAGGATTTGGTGTTCCCGGCGGAAGTCGTTGGCAAGCGTGTCCGCGTCAAGCTTGATGGTTCCCAGCTGATCAAGGTGCACCTGGACAAGAATCAGCAAACCACCATCGAACACAAAGTAAGTGGTGTAACGAGCAGTGTGCATCTGTGGCGAATATCTAGTGAACTTGTGAAACATTTGTGAGGAGCATTGTACTACATTCCGAAGGCTAAAAGCTATTTTATCTGCTACGTTTCGTCTAAATCACTGCGGAGTAACCAACGTGTTGGATGCTGAGTGGTTACAGTTGTTCTTCCTTCACAATAATCTTCCTGTTCTCCCGTTTGCTTCGATCGACGGCATTTATTTTGATCGCTTAATCAATTCATTTTCTTCATTTTCCTCAGGTTGATACCTTCACGTCGGTGTACAAGAAGCTGACTGGCCGCGACGTGACCTTCGAATTCCCAGAAAACTACCTGTAAATCTTAGAGGCCCAACAAGACTGGCCGCGAGACAGCAGAAGCCCGCGACGGATTGAAGATTGCACATTTTGGGATGCTTCACTGTGTGGAAAAGATGGTGTTGGATGTAAAGAGGCCGTTACAAAATATCCATAAATAAAGATCGTATGGATAGGAAAACTTAAAACTTGAAATTGTCGAATTTTAAAGAATGTTGATGACTCGAATTTGAGTGGAAAGCATCAGTTCTACCGTTTGTATAAAGTTGGAGTAGGCAAAGCATTTCAAAGCTAAGTCAAACGGTAGACTCGTTCAAACATGTAACAAAATAGGTATACATGTTGGTTAACCTTCTCCCTACATCATAAACATTATAATCTAAACCCTTAGCGTTTGTAAATTAAATATTTGAATAAATATTTAACGCAACACGTGAAAAATACGAAACTTGGGCAACCTGCGGCACCATTAACTACCATCCATGCCAAGTGTCAACTAGTGATGAGTATAACAACTCTTTTTAGAGATTTGAATCAGAGTGAATAATCATAACGATGATTCGAATCTTTAAGTCACTCTTTTGGGATTTAAAACGTGTAAAATGATTTATTAACCTTCGAGGTGATTTGAAACCTTAACTGGGATTCGAATCCCAAAAGAATGAACGAGTGGGTAAAAGCGTCACTAGTCGGCATAGAGATTCGAATCCCAAGTTGTAATTCGAATCCCAAGTTGTGTTTTGAATCCCAAGTTATGATTCGAATCCCAGTTTGGGAATCACTATATGGGATTCGAAACCCAAAAGAATGAACGAGTTGGTAAATGGCCTTATCACACTGGTCACCAATGGTGGCATGGAAAAAGCACTGGATTGTCAAACAACCATCGAAAACGAATGACATTGGAGTGGCTGGGGGTCCGTTGGTGAATGAGCTTACCCGTATCACCGACCTGTCATTGTGTGGAGTTTGGTGTATCTGGCATGTTAAGCTTGATTTGAAAGTGATTCATGTTTTTTAATTTTATTAATAATCAATTATAGGCATAATAAGATTATAAGATTTTGGTATTTTAATCTTAAAGTGCCGAAAACCGCATGAACCGAAAGTGAATTATATAAACTCCCACTCCCAGGTGGCCTGCCTTATCACACTACCAAGAGGCACCATTATGTCAAACTGGATGCCAAACCCAAATTTTGACAGTACGGTGGCTTTGCAAAGCCACCATTGGTGACCAGTGTGATAAGGCCAAAAAGAGTCGCTAGTCGCCCATGTAGTGATCCCAAACTGGGATTCGAATCACAACTTGGGATTCGAATCTCTATGGCCACTAGCGACTCTTTTACCAACTCGTTCATTCTTTTGGGATTCGAATCCCAGTTGAGAATTCAAATCAAAGGGAGTCACAAAAACTATCAGTTAGGATTTAAATCGTTCATTCAATATTAAGATTCGAATCACTCAATCATTCTCACTCAGAGCGCACATCACTAGTGTCAACGCTGTCAAATATGTTTGACAGTCGCTCGCTGATAGAAAAGGGAGGGGTGGGGGGGAGAGGCAAAAAAACTCAAAGGAAAACCCATCAGAAGGACGACGAAGCAGGGACAGAAAGAAAGAAGGAAGAAAAGCCCAGTGCTCCAAGTTTTCCTTTCGCGGTTGTGCAAATTTTCCGGGCCCGAGTGAGCTGAAAACGCCATTCAACGATCGGTTGTGTAGCTTTGGCGGCATTTTTCGAAACACGCTCTCCGTGACGCGGCAACCGTTATTGTTAAACAACTTTTGGCTGCTTAGTTTATTTACCTTTTACGCACAGGCCCCAGTTTGTGTTGGTGGTGGTGGTGGTGGTGGTGGCGGTAGGGACAGGCAGATCCTTTGGGATCCTGCGGGATTGCGCAAAGTGAGGGCGAAGAAAAATTAAGCAAAACCAAAACGAAAGGAAACTACGAGTCACAGTTTTTCTTTTTTACAAATATTTGCTTGTTCCCTGCTTCGTCTGCGGGGTGGCTGTGGTTTTGTGCTTCTAGTAAATCCAGTAGGATTTGCCGGAAAGTGTATTTCCGTTTTCCGAATTCATTCAGTTCAAGTGCTGTGTATCCTACGGGGCTATGGATGGTCAGCTGGGGAATGGAAATCAACTATCAATTGCGAGGTGAGTGTGTACCGTTTACTTTATCGAAAACTCATAACGTGGTTAACATGTTTTTTCCCGGATTTTATACCTTAGTCGGCCTGCGGAAGCGGTGGAAGTGAACCAACCTACCACGGATGTTTCCAACCAATCCACAACTCCGCAAACCATCTCAAACGGCAACAGTGGCACAAATGGGCAAACCAAAGAATCTCCCGGCACGTGTCTAATGTGCTTACAATCGTTCGACGAGCTGGGCTCCATCGGATCGGAATCACCGGAGGAACTGAAGCGGATAGTGGACAATATTTTCAAAATTGCCAAAATAGAGGTGCGTATGGACGTTATCAGTTTTTATGTTTGAAGGGAGTAAGTTGTTATTAAAAACATATTTTTCTCATCACGTTCCAGGTTAAAGCCGTCAATGGAAAGATAGAACCGTTGTGTAGCGGATGTCGCGCCAAACTTGGCTACGATTACGATGAGGATGCGTACTACGAAATGCTTAGCCAGATGTACAGCAATGATGCGCAGAGTAAAACCTGTACCATCGCCATGCAGAACGGCGTACCGGTGCACATAGCGATGCCCTGTGATGGACAGGGTTTCGAGTCACCACCAACGCCCGGTGGTATCGATGGTCACTACATCGACGCTGCTTGCGGTACGTTTGTCGTGACGGAGCTCGGTGTCGAGGCCCTGAATGCGGACAAGGATGATCTGGTGTGTGCGATCTGCTCGAAGGCATTCAACTTCAAGTCGACACTCCGTTTGCACATCCGGAGCCACCATCAAACTGCGCCGCGTGAAACGATTGAGCTGCCGAAGCACACACGTAAACCTCGCACCTACGAGTGCGTCGAGTGCAATCTAAGCTTCAAGTTGAAGTACGACTTTGACAAACACATCGGAAGCCACAAGAAGCCGACCATGCACCAGTGCGAGGGTTGTTTCAAGCTGTTCAAACACAGATCGTACTATCTGATGCACCGGAACTTGAAACGCTGCAAGGCACAACTGTCTCTCGATCTGAATACCTCGGTTGGCGAGGATTTGGGTGTCGTCGTTCCCCCGGCCAACGTTCCCCCAGCCACCAGCACAAGTAGTCGACGGCGAAACGGAGCGGCCAAGGCAAGGACAAACACTGCATCGATCAGCTCTGTATCAGCGCTACTACAGTGCAATCCGGAACTGGCAAGCCCACTGACTGATTGTGGCATTCGGAATACCAGCTAAGGTTTCCCGTGCTCCGTCTCAGACTAGATTCGTTCGAACATTCTACCGAGCGTCCGTAGGTGACGCTACAAATCCTAAAAATCCAGGTTAGATCTTTCGCTGGTAAACGATTTAGGTTCCTACAGGGGGCGGGCAGGTTGTAGTGAGGCGCTTGATGTACATTTTTGCGAAGCATCTTGATCGATGGTTCAATTACTTTTAAAGAAACTTTTTCGTAGTTTACGCGCCGGAACGGACTAGGAGTGGTCGTTTGTCCGTCGTTGGAAGCTACGTACGATCTTAGTACATCGCATTGTAATGTAAACTTTCCAAAGAAATCTAGTTATGGTAACGCGTGTGGCCATTGGAATTATTTTTATTTAAAATTAGGAAATCCCATAGGTTGTAGCAGAGAGGGTGAATAATTCGGTCATATCTATTCTTTACCCACCGAGGAGCTTATTTTATTTAAATTATGGTTTTAAAAAACATATTTTATTTTATTTTTATTTATTTTTTAACTTTAGTGAAGCTAGTCTTATAGTATCAAAATCGTACCAAACGTTTCAAATCCAACCGTACCATTAAATTTAGTTCGTTCTTGCAAATACTTTTCCTCGGTGTCCTGTTTAAGTAAATCGCAAAGGATCTGCATTTCGCATCATGTGTCTCTACGTGTGTCTGTGTTCGTATGTGTGTGTGTGTGCCCGTATGTGTATTTGTAGGCTAAGAGCTGGGCAACTAGAAGGATGTGGAATTGAGGAAAATGCTAAAAATCGAGATGAATCGGCAAACACTTTCCCTCTTACATGATCATACGCAGAGATGATATTGCATCAATCCTTCGATCAATTTTAACAGTAGAGATATAGGCAGCGAAATGATTGGAAAGCCAGTCAGTGAGCTATTTGAGGAAAATTTCTATCTTAAACTTTGCCAACTAATCGTTAAGTTGAACAAACTTCTTCTACCTGGCACCGTCAAAGCTGGGAATGAATTCAATCAACTGATAGTAACGGAAAGGATCGTTCGATCGTCTCATTACCAAAATATGCATGGACATTAAATCTTACCAAGCTTAATACTATTAAGAACACCCTAGGATCACGGAATGCCGTTTACTTCGTACGTTTACCGTCGTGGCAAGGGATGGTGTGATCAATTGAAAAATTATGGGCCGATTTCGGCCCCGCAAGGCTATGCTCGGCTATCGGAACATCCGTTTTGCCATGTGATGAAGGTGTCATATACGATGGAATTTACAACTTAATACTATAAGTGTATATCTATGCTTGTATGCATATGGTAAATAATAACGAAGGTGAGGGCAAAACCAAGAGGAAAGCCAGATGAAAAACAACATTTTAGGAATAAAACAGAAAAACAAAAATTAATTTATATCTTTGGAAGCGACATCGATGTCTTGGCGCATCTCAATTGGTGAAATACTTTCGAAGAGAAATAAATGAACTTTGAAACTCGTATTATTACCATATAAATGTACAGTTTTATTTCAATGTGACATCATGCTGAAGGGTACAAGCGGATTATTTACGTAGTAGCTTACTTAATGTACTTATCCATAAACTTTTTGTGAAAATCTGACCGCAGGGAATCGTTGACGAATTGGTTGGCTTTCTTCTCGGGCTCGGACCTGGCGCAGTTTTTGAACACCACATCGTCATCCCAGCGGCGCTTCACTTTCATTTCGGCTTTGGCGGTCGACGAATAGTTCAACAGCGGGTTTCCGGACAGGATGTTTTCCATGCGAATCTTTTCCTCTTCCTGCTGTTTGCTGCGTTCCTTCTTCGCCATGTCAGCAGCACGCTCCTGTTTGATTTTGTTCAGCTCCGCCAACAGTGCGGCCGTATCGTCCTCATCCGAGTCCGAGTCCGAGTTTTCGCTGTCAACGGGATCGTCCGCGTCCAGGTTCTGGGGAGCGTCCAATTTTTGCCGTTTGGATGGGCCTCCGGCAATCGCTGCCGTCCCTTGGTCGACACTGCGCCGGGCGACAGGCACAGCGGAGCCTTTGGTCTGCTTCGTTTCACGTTCGCGCTTCTCGAGCTCTTCACGGAAATCACGGCTACGCAGCTCATCGGTCGAGTTTTGCCCTTGGTCCCTGTACTTCAGCTTCGTGTGTCCAGGCAAGTCGCGGCTGCTGTACTGTTTGGAAAGTGCACTCAAATCTTTTTCACCGCGTCCGCTTCCTCCGCGCGCGGGATCAAACGTGGGACGGGCCGCAGTGGTCATCGTGTATGATTTCTATGAATAATATGTTTTTAAAGACGCCACTAGATTTTGTTTACGCAGATCTCTTTGTAAAATGCTTTGTTTTGACAACGTCAGGTACTCCATGTTTTCTGTTTTGTTCATATGTCACACGATACGTCAGATGAATCATAATAGTTTACTCAAAATGACCGTTTATTGTTTGGGAATATATGATTTTTTACCTAAAAATGTTATTTTTATTAGTCAGATCGCCTTCAGAGCATATTAGAATAATTTAATATAAACAAAATTGTTGTTTTAAGGGGATTTAATTTCAAATTTGATTTGGTAAACAATTCGGTGCAAGTTGTTAGGGGATGCCAGGGTTCAAACGAGCACTTGGGAGTTTTGAAAATTGAATGAAATTATTAAAACGATTCAAAACTAAAATTGTGTGAAATTTAATTGAGATAATTATGAAAATCATCATCTTTTTTACCATCATTTTTTGTTTTGGTTAAAAAGTGATGTGATACTGTACTTGTTTTTACTGTGTGAAAGAAATCTTCTCGGTGACTATTAATCCTAGAACTCGATGATATCTGGTGGATTACGGCGATTATCTTGTGCTAATTGAAAGTATTCGGCTCCACCTGGAACGCTGGGTTAACAATTGTTACGTTCGATGAGTGGTGGCGCCAAGTCGAGGGGCCCGGTTTAAGTTAGACAAACTTGTGCAAAAACTCATCCATTGATAAGAATGAGATGCATTGCAAAACGAAACGTTTCAAGTATCAGAATTCTAATAGTTCAGTCTACTGTCGTACTTTTTACGGGTAATAATTAAACGCGTAAGATGCTTCAAAATTAGATTTTTGTTTAAAGTCACTTTACTCATATCGATAGTGGGTGCGTGGAACAGATATTGCTAGTGGCAGGTCATCGTTCCGGAAGAAGTGGAATATTTTAGTCACGACGCTGATAAGATAATCAACCGGCACCCGATATCTTGGCCTTTCCATTATTTTCCCCGTTATCGAGTGTCTTTCGAAGCTGCGTTGCGCTGATAAGCATTCCTCTTGTGGTTCCTGTCTGGCATGCAGTAGTTCTAAGAGGTGCAGTCGCGATTGTAGTTCTGCGCGTCCAACTTCCCAACGTGATTTCGTTTGATTGCCTGTTGTAGTGGACAATAATTTATCCCCATCGTTGGGGTGCACAAATCATACTGAAACTTTCTACCAACTGTGGGGTTTCCTTCCCAACCCATTTGGCCGCCGCCAAGCAACAAGTGTTTTTTTCAACGAGCGGAATTCCAATCGATGTCGTCACCGGTGTCGATCATCTTCGATTCGGAAATGAAAGCAATTTATTTGCTGTCGATTGGATTGATTTATTTCTGCACGGCAACGTCCGGCCTTGGTAGGTGTACTGTTCTTCCAGCTTCCAAGCACAGGTGGATGGAAAAGCGTCCCGTAAAAACCACCAAAAATTGAAACGATGGCCAGCTGCAAAATGGCTAAAACATAAAACAGAGAAAAACCGGGAATTGCAAACAAAAAAATCGCCACAGCTAAAGCAATTCGCATGTTCAAACATACGATGTGATTGAATTTTGCAGAGGAACCCAACACGACCCTGGCGCCGGTCGAAAATTACAAAACCAATCCGTACTGCTTCCGGTTTACCTGGATGGGCCCGAAGTACAACAAGGATACGCCGTACAAAAACCTCAGCTGCGAGAACGTCCTAAAGAAGGCGAAGGGTGTCCCGTGCTTCCATCCGTTGGTCGTTACTAGTGAGTGTTTTTCTTCGTAGTGCTTGTGCGATTTTGTGTGCGTTGGCTCCATCGCTGTCGACGTCGGCACGAAACAAATTTTGAAAATTTCACGCGTGGCATAAAATTGATTTATTTTTCTTTTTTCACCGTTTGCGTCTACCTGCCCGAAAAAACAAAAACAAAAAATCACCGACCAGACAACACCAACGTGCCGGACACTAACTACATGTGGGAGGAGTACAAGGACAAACCGTTACAGATCGCCTGCCGGCTGGTGCGGGGTGAGGTGTGCGCCCGGTACTCCTATCGCTACAATGGCGCAAGTAAGTGCTGCGTTTGTCGCAACAATGTTTGCCATCTTGCGTATGGCGAGGCCTTTTTTCTCCCACGTCGAACGTTGTTCGTTGTCGCTCGAAAACGACAACCTTTGACGTCAAAAGAAGATGGTGGTGGTGGTGGTGGATAAAAGCTGTTGTATTCTTCATCCATACCTTTCCCCCTCTCCTTTTTTCATCCCCCGGTTCCGGTTCCGGTTCTTCGCCTTCGATGGGCCACAGTTGAGAACATAACCTACATGTGCGCCAAACTGAACGTCGATAACGAGTCGTCCACGTCGAGCAGCTGCTACAAGGAGGACCGCCAGGGCCGGGAGATCGAGGTGTGTGTGTGCGAATCGGCCGCCGGACGTACGCCGTGCAATCGGGGTGCGATGGCGCTGGCCGACGGGGCCCCGGTGGTACCGATGATGCTGGCGCTGGCCGTAATGCAATTGCTTCTAATAAAGTGCCTACAGCTACGGTAACTACCTACCTGTGTGGTGTGTAATCTCTGTCTTCCCTTGTGTTTGGTTTCGAAAAAGTGCAGGAAGAAGCCAAAGATGCAAGTGTTGTTTTTGTTAGAGAGAAAGTGTTGTGCCGCCCGAGGACCATATGTGCTGATTGCGGCAGTGAATTGCATTCCTTCTAACATTGACTTTGTGATCGAGTTTTTTGTGCATGAGTTTAGTGCATTCAATTCTGATGCAAAGTTTAAGGTGCCTCCGAGACAGTCCGAGAAGAAACACATGCTGGTGTTTTAAACTTTGTTGATTTAGAAATTATTTTCCAACATCAGAAGCTTTAATGAAGCGTGACACTTTCAAGGAATACAGTACCTTTTAAAGTCAAGATCTTTGAGAAATAACAAATAAGAAACCTATCTCATTAAATCTAATTCAACTTCCTAAACGAGAACACGTAAACCGATTATGTAACGCCAACCTAATTAATTAATACTGCTCGCGAAGTTGCAACGTTGATTATAATTTGTAGATTTTTTTCGAAGAATTGGAATATCTAAATATTGGTTACGAAACACTCCCTTTTCTTAAAAGATGAAAGATGCTCCAGTAAACTTCGGTTTCGGAGGAAAAGTGCAACAACAAAGGGACAGAAAAAGGGCTTTTAGAATTCTCAGAACAGCAATATTTCCCCGGTCACGTTACAATGGCAATATTCACCGGGCATAGGGATTTAGGAGTTCCGAGAAAATGGGATTTTGGAAATCATCGGAGCTTCCCATTTTTCGATGAAATCGTTGATCCGATACGTTGAATCTATCCTTGCCTGTCAACTGTAAAACTTGGTGCGTTCTGCTGAATCCGCCTCGGTTTCGGCTAGAGAACCAGCGGACGACGCCGTCTAGTTATCGAGAATTGGCAACCGCGGGCCCTGCTGACCACCGGAGTAGACAGCTCGACCGTGAAAAAGCAGGCACATCACACATTTTCCGCTGACATTAGCAAATTAATGACCGGTCCTATTTCCTGGCTCGCCCCATGGAGCGGCTCTCCATTGGAAGGACCGCTTTTGACTCTGTTCTCTGCAGATGCTGATGCTGTTGGAGGACAAGTTCCATCGTTAACCGCAACACGGGAGTCGGCTGGGTGTGGAAGCTTTTGCTTATAACGGTGTGCCCGTCAGGAGATGGCGATGGCGCTGTAAAAGTTGAAGCATTTCAGCTGCGTTGGCAGAAACGGAACCTGGGTCCTCCAATTCTAGGACGAGTTTTCGGCGAACCTGCATACCCCTGGCGTCCTATTCAGCGATATTGCTTGTGAAGTATCTACTCTCCCGCACGGTGTCCAGCTTTATCTGAAGGCTATCCAGAATTGCGCAACCGTTGATAGCGGATCAGTTTCTCAAACGATCCGCATATTGCGTGTGTGTGTGTGTGCGTGCTGGAGTGCGGCCCTTTGCCTGCTTTTTATGACGTCGGAGGAAGTTCCATATCAAAAGGCGACAGTGCATTTCCCATATCCCCACGGGAGATAGCATGAATATGTGCATTCGCTCAGGTTTTTCCGGGGCTGTTCATGGGGATGGCATCCGTTTTTTTTTTGCGTTGCTGATGTTGCTTCCATTCCGTCATTGATCTTCCAAACCGGTCCGTGTGCCGGAGAGGAAAGTTAGGGTGAAGCTCCACACGGGGACACGTTTTCCTCCTGCACGTCCGGTGCGTCACCACTTCCGGGAGTCGGAATTCTCATTTCATATGCGGTAGTGATATTTGATACGAGCTTTCAGCATTATTGAATTTTCCATTTTCCCAGTGAAGCAACCTCCCGCTGGGACATTTCGGGCAGGACCTTCCGAACACACATTTATGCAAATTACGTAAAACGCATTTACGGCGCTCGGTGCATTCGATTTTCGCTTACGGGGGGGAGGAAACTTTCAATAAACACACCCGACATCGTCGTCGTCACGAGATTCGGCACGAGTTTTCCCGGCATTAGTAGGTGCAACCGGCCCAGATATTACCGGGCCGTTCTCCGGGATGCCATTTGTGGATCCAATTTATGGTGACACATTGTACGTGCCGCGATTTTCATCAATTCGCTAGAGCGTAAACGGTTTTCCGATGCAATGTGTTCGGGGTTCCAGATTTCATAGACCTTTAAAGTCATACTTTTTGCATCAAACGAACGAAACTGAAACCGCCTGGTGACTCCGATTCCGATGCGTCATTTACGGTAAACACGATTAATCCAACCGGTCCCGGGCCCATGGTTTCAGGTCAATTGACATGCGATTAGTTGCCAACTTACAGTAGATAACGGACAGCCGTTTACAGCCTATCGGCGGGGCCCTCTTAAGTGACAAACCTTGCGCCAGCCCCGCGCCACCCACCCGCCGGGGGTGTCCTTAA
The DNA here is from genome assembly GCF_943734705.1 of Anopheles coustani. NCBI lineage: Eukaryota > Metazoa > Arthropoda > Insecta > Diptera > Culicidae > Anopheles > Anopheles coustani. The sequence goes on along the minus strand of NC_071288.1, from coordinate 93,741,597 downwards.
GATGATGCATCAATTTGTCAACACAGTAAAAACAGCGGCCCGCGGCCATTATTGGCGCTGAACAGCCGGAACGTGCCGGGCAAATGTGGCTTATCGCGATGCTCGGTTTGAAGAATGGTTCCATTTTGTGCTTTCTCAAGCTTCCACGTGCTGGTGCAATCGGGCGGCTTTCGGAAGTGGTAGTGGTGCTACAGTAGAACCTGAGGGAAGTGAACTTGGAACTCCAAAATGATAGAAAATTAAAAACTAGAAAAATTCACTGGACTATTTAAAACACAATATATCAATTTCGGTTCTAGGAATGTGATAAACAAAAACAAGTTAGCATTTTATTTAATTACCCTAAAATATGTTCCTTTACCTCCATACTTCCAGTAAATTTTAGATTTGTTTACCGTTGTGTTTTATAGTGCAAATGAAGGAAACATTTTACACTTTAAATTCATTATGGTTTTTAAATTAAACAAAATTACTCAATCTCATGAGTTCAACAGTCTTAGCGACTTTTGATCAAACCGTGTTACTAAATACGTCGGTTAATCCTGGGAGCATGCTAACTACTCCTTTACATGGTAGCAGGTTCGACTGTACTTTTCCGAAATGCTTCGGAATGCGATGCTTACACCCGGCCAGACGCTAGTGAATGTATGCTCAAGTGGCCGAATGAAAAATGCCTGCAACAACACCGCACTCCTTTTGCGAAGGTTCGTTAAGAAGTATGGGCACCGAAACGAGGTTTTCCTTTGCGAAAAACCGAAGCAACCGTTTTTATTTCCGTCCGAGCTCGATAAAATCTTATCCAATGCGGGTCCACCAGCACCCGGGTCAGCTTCCTCTTTGGTCAGGGAGCCTGATTTTGCAGCCTGTCGGGGGGAAAAAATCGAACAAACCCCCCTTCGTACAAGTTGATAGGTTTTTGGCCGGATATGGAACCACCGTGTACGACTTCCGCCCCCCTTCCCCGGAGCAAGGAGGCAGATTGCGGCAGTGACATTCCGGTCGAACTGGCCACCGTGTCCGACATGGTTTTAACTGGTACAGCAAACGTGTCCTTTAAAAATGGAGGACAGGACGGACAAGTGGTAGACGGAGGAGCGCTGAAAAAAATGTAAGTAAAACGCCCGGTCGACAGCAAAATAGACTCGGAGGAGAAAAACAACTTCGATACTTAAGGACCTTTCGTTCCGTGCCGTCGAATGCAGTCGTCTGCGAAATCGGTCAAGTGAAAAACACCAAGGAAATGCCCGACGGAGACTCGACGATGTCGAAGGATGCATACGAAATGTGGAAGAACTGAACATGGCTCTATCGATGGAGAGAGAGAGAGAGGGAGGAAAAACGAGAACACACACATAAACACGTGTGCCGATGGACATAACGGGAACGGCACGTGGTGACAGGACATGCAGGAAGTGCTTTGGCAAGTAAATGCAAACATTCAAATGATGATAGTTGTATGGCCACTCCTTTCTCCTTTCTCATTTCTCTCTCTCTCTCGTCAGGGTCCTTGGTGAGGTGCTGGCCTTGCAACGGTCGGGTCAACCAGGACAACTTGGGCCGACGACGATGGTCCAACCGGATTACTACCACGAGTAGCTTGGAGGTCGCCGTTCGGTTATCTGAAGTCGGCTTTTTAAGGACATTCTGCATCGGTATGATGTCATCAGAAGCGGCTCCCTTTTACTACGGATTTGTTATTTTGGTGCATTCCAATCACGTCCGTTGGCGCGCGTGCGTGTGTGTGTGTGAATTCAACCGATGCTGATAGTAGTAGAGACGAGAAAGAAGGGAAAGATAAAAACTCCCAGCTTCAAACCATCTTCAGTTTACGCTCGTTGCCACTGCAGAATCCACCGATGATGAACCGGAAGCATACCGGACCTGGACACACATACGAACACACGAGGACGTGTACGACATAACATTCGATTGAATCGTATGCAGCGGGGCAATTGAATCCAGTGGAAGGAACCTGCTGTAGAGCAAGCGGAAAGCGTAGGCAAATTTGTCCAGCATTGACATTCGAGAATTTGTTTCCAATTTGCTGACTTTCCCGATGTCCCACGGGTTGGGAGAAAAAAAGAGTTGAATCCGCTTCGGAAACATGTCCAGCGAGAAGGAGAACAACGTTTGCTCAACAACTTTTCTCAATGTTGCGCGCGGACGTGATTTGTTGCCAGGGTTCGATGCAAAATGCATGATGTCAGCAGTGTGGCGTGTGATTTGTATCCATTTTCCCACTTTCCATCGTGTCGTTGGAGTGTTAGATGATGAATAAGTGGAAGAAAGAGGGTGAGGGAAGAGTCGTAGATTGAAGTTGTTCAAGATTTTAAAGGAAAAGTAAGAGAACTTCAATCGATGGATACAAGACCGATTTGTCGCTTTGACGTTGAGATTATTAGTATGCGGATATAGTCTCGAAAATACTCCAGTTACATAATTACAACTGGTTACAAATCAGTTTTGTGCTTTTCCCTCTTAAGGTTGGCGCCATTGTTTCGATTTATACGATTTCTAAGTTGGGTTATTGCTCTTCCGATTCGTTTTGCGAGTTTGTAGCATTTTATTGATTTTAATTTTTTTTTTTTTGACTAATTCATTTTCAAACAAGTGTTTATAGTACTCGCTTTAGCTTTGATATAACAATGGTATTTAATTCATTTAACAAACGAATGATATATTTTAAACATTAGTTAGGAATAGGATCGAATACAAATGCGATTTGTACTAACATTGTTTGAAGTAACTGTAGATAGTGACATGACAGACTTTCTTCCTAGCTCTGACAAATTTTCTTTATCTCTAAACCTGTACTGTTCCAATCTAGGACATCATTATGTTTTCTTTTTCATGATACTTCTTCGATTGGTGACTTTCAATGGAAAACCTTTCCCTTGACGGTGTTCCCGTGCGCTTGGATGTCATTTAATTAAATTTAACGAATTAATTTAATCCAATGCTAATGGTACCGTGGCTCCACGGCTACACTCGGTCCGTGTTAACGAGTGCCGAAGCGCGAACCAAGTGGAAAATTACACTACACAAGACGTTGGACGATCCTCCAGGATCTTGGATGACACGATGCGATATCGCCATGCGTATGTCGCGAGGTGAATCTGAGCCGTTTTTCCCGCCTGTCGCCTTCTTTTACCGGGAGGGAGATAATTAATTCTTCGCTGGAAAATATTTGAGCGTTCGCCCGTCGGACGTGATGGAGCGAGAGTCTTTTCGGGTAAAAGACGAAGTGTTCTTTTTTCCTTCTTCTTTCCTGGGTGAAAATTAAATCCTCAACCATAAGGACACGCTAGATTGAAAGTAACGGCTCTCTGCCTTTGCTCGGTGTTTTTTCTCACAGAGCGTGCTTTTTTTCTCTTCTTTCGCGTTGATCACGAGAAAGATTAAAATATAGCACAACCCATTTGCATGCATTAACGGAGTCTGTGTCCTTCGGGCTACCGGGCGCTCCAAGAAAGGATGAATATCTTATCTCGCCGCTGCCTAGCCGTCCCCCCCCCCAGAGTCTGGGGAACCCGAACGTTATTTATCGTTTCAATTTGCCGGTTAATGGCTGGTTAAGGCAACCCCGCCCCGGCAGCCTTCCTTCCACTTTCTTGGGGAATGTGTCAGGCGTACGGCGAGTTTGTTCGTAAAATTTTAATTAGCATCCGATCGTAAAGCAACTGTGCCGGCCCGTGTGTCGACGCCCTGAAACGGGAATGCGTATAAAAGTTGCCCATATTCCACCGGGGGGGTTCCGGGGTTCGGTGTTTGCCGGTGGGTAGTAATAAATTTCACCTACTTACATACAATGGTGCCGCTCCCCCAACGTGCACGTGGCGAATGTAAACTATGTTTTTAGTACTCGAGCCCGCCCCAAGAAGGTGGTGGCAATTTTCACGTTTCACAAACTTGCCAGGCTTCGGCGTGTAATCGCTTCGCTTTTCACACCGTCCACGTTGGTTCGTGGGGGGGAGGGGGGGATGATTTTCGGGGCTGTTAATCCTGGGTAAATATGCTCGCCTTACGCCCCGTTCGCCAGACGGTGGATGCGAAAATGGTACGCGTCCGAGGTATTTGATAATAGATTATCCCATAACTTGCCCACCGAAGCCTCCCACGGGAGGGCATATGGGTTGATTGCAAGCGGCTCCGTTCCAAAGACTGCACCGGAACCCTCTGGAATGCGTGCATATTTTCCACACCCGAGCCAGATCGTATGCATAATCTAATGCAACGGCATCTTTCGAGCTTGAGCCGGGAAGTTGGGAAAAGGGATCCTCAGAAAAGTACGCCAAAGGTTTCGGACGGTGCTCACCTTCGAGAGGCACCGACGAGGTGTATCTCTCGGGTGTTGTAGAGCATACGATGTAAAACGGCTTACGACGAAAATGCCATGATCGGACCGGTGCAATTTGTGGACATTTCGATGCTTCTTGACGGATTCCCTGCATCCGAGGGCCTTCCACCGAGGAGAATATGCACACCTACACGTGTGTTTGTGTTAGGTAAATGTTGAATTCCCGTCAACCTGCTAAAGCCTCAACCATCGTTAGGCTATGGCGAACGGGTAGAAGTCCGAGAGCAACATTCTACCAGCAGACCATTAGAAGCAAAGCTTCTGTGAGGGAAATGGCAGGCACTACGCAAAGTTTATATCGTATCTCCCATTTTGATAACGGAATCATATGCCTTGTGAGCGGCTAACGCTTGGAGTCGTGACAGCATTCCAAGGTGAACTTGCCCACACCTGTAACCCGCCCCGCTCCCCTACTCACGGGTCGGAAGAAATGTGAAACATAAAACGTTCATTAAAGCGACGCTTAAACATCGCTATCTTAAACACCTTACCCTTTCTAGGTGTTCGTTTCATTGTTCTCTGGTTTGCCTTGAGGGTTAACTGAACGTTGCTTTTAGTTATTTTAGATGTGTGTTTTGTATTTTTTTTTGAAAATTAAGAAGGACAAGTAAAATGTTTAAAAATATTTTAATCAAAATAAGGTATTTGTATTTTCTTACTTTTTATATTTTACACAAATTGTTTTCAAGTTGTATTAAGTACTTTAAGATATCAAACGACAAGAAATGGTTATGTTCTACTGTTTTCAGCACTTATTATCCTGACTATACTTATCTGTTAACCAAAGTATCACGTGATGAAGAGCCCAAGTCCTCGACTGAAACGGATGCTGTGTCCTGCCTTTATGCTTCGAAGGGTGACAGTTAACGTCTAGGACAGAGGTTGCTAAAGCTTTTATTTAGAAATGATTGGAACATAGTAAAATTTTATACTTTTGTACCAAACGGTTGTAAATATTTAGACAAAAAAGCATAATTTTTCAGTAGGTCTCATATCTAAAAAAATTTATTATGTAACGCGTTGCAATTCTTCTACTCGGAATGTTTGCCGACCCCTGGTGTTGGTAAAGAAGGCACCCCACAAAAATGGCCTTCTCTCCAAACCGAAACAACGCAAAGTGCCGGTTGCCCTGCGGGAAGACACTCTTAACTTTTATTTATAATTAGTTTTTTGATTCCCCAAACTGGTAGGTGGTGTGTGTGTGTACGTTCGTCCTTCATTCCTCCTAGGAGCGGTCACAAAAAGGAGTAGCCCACTTTGCAGGCCGAAAAAGATGCCCCCTCTTCCGGTCTCGTTGGCTTTTCGAGTGGGTCGGACGTCTTTGCGGATAGCCATGAAACTTGAAGTGCTTAAGCAAATATGGCACCACCGTGCTACACATTTATCGATACGATCTTAACCATCTCGCCCAGGAAAACTATTTTCGGCACCGGTAGCACTAGGATGCTTGGGTAGTTTTTGGGGTTTTTGGATGGTGTTTGAGTTGTTGAGCAAAAACAGGGGGTATTTACGTAAGCGGGTGGGCAAGAACGCAGGACATCTCTTAACGAAATTGCAGTTCGGGGGTTGCGATTTGACGGCTTGTTGTTGCTCACTTTTCCCTCCAACCGGAGGTTAGTCTTTTCCCTCAAACGTTCCCCCTCTCGATCCTTAGTGTTTGAGGTTTATTTTTGATGGAATAGTATGCCAGGGATGCACGTCGAGTTTTCGGACGAAACGAGGGCATCTTTGAAAATTAGCAAACAACCTGTGTGTGTGTGTGGTTTATACGGTGGTACGTTTCAATTAAATAAAATGTTTCCCTTAACGGACAGCTGTTGTGGCGAAGTCGGGGACGGCTACAAACACTCGAACGAGAGCAATCCGGGGGGCCACTTTGATGTCGACGCTGAGATAAAACGTTAACAGATAGAAAATGTGTGCACACTTGTCCTCTGAAGAGGCGAGAATTTTGTTTGCGGTGCGCATTAGATGTGATTTTGCTAATAGATTTGAAAACCATCAAAGATGCCATTGGAAACCTTAGCCGGGTGGAAGGTGGAAGCCATTTCGAACGGGAGTGATTACTTTGAGAACTTTCTTTTTATTTGTTTTTTTCCGGTACAGTGGAGAAGCAAAGAATTTTCCAACGTTAATGATCGTTGAAATCAAAAGAAAGGATCAATTTTAATTAGTTTAAAAGCTTCGGGTTCGATACTTTGAACGCTCTGGTCACGTGAACCACCATGCGCCTCCTTCATGATGAAATTATTCATTGGCAATTGGAATTCATGAACCGAACGAAAAGGTAGCAAATCATCTAGTAAAATATAAACAGTCGACATTTTGTTTTGAGAAGGATTAAAGTGAACGTTTCCCACGGATTTAAGGTCCTCTAGGATAGGATGGTATGGAAAAATAAATATGATGCATTTGCTCTCTTGAGGCACGTCCTGCGTCAGCATGAATGATGCCTACGGACACCTCACTCACTATAGATCCTCTTTAGTGCAACGCACAGGAGTGAATCGTGGTGATGAAACAAATAAGAATGGAAAAAAACCGTGATGTTACGCCAGGATCCATCGTACGCCGTGTTCACCGCACCATGACCGCACACGCTTCGATTTGCCCGTGATGGATTCACGGATTTCCTATGCGGACTTTGCGCGTTGAGTGTGGGCTTGGGAAAAAAGCACACCTCTACACTCTACTACACTCATGCAGAAAGAATCAAATCCTTGATACTGGGGGTTGGCTTTTCGCACGCCACTCAACGCCGGGTTGAAAAGCACTCCCGGCGTGAACCAGCCTCCGACGTATGCCGGTTCGACCGCCACCGGAGCACCACCGGAAGTGGCGGCTAAAGTATACGTGTTGCATTATGTTGTTCGGTTTTTGTTTCGCTCGCAGTGTGTCCAGTCCGGGTTTTTCTGCACGCTCGTTCACCGCGTTGCACCTCGGACCGGATGCACTATTGAATCCGCGGTGTTGCCGGCTGGTGATTTTAATCTACATACTTTCAATCACATCCTCCTATGGTCGGGTTGTTGTGGGATTTATTTTTTTGTGCCTGTTTTCCACTATGCTGCATGATCTGAATCGAGTGGTGTGCAGCTTCCATGCCTGGCCATGTGAATGTTTCAACTAATCGAGCCTTTTCTATCAGTTGGCAGTGTGTTGTAGTTTCCATGTTGCCTGCTCCTGCTGCTCAAGTGTGTGCAACAATGAAAATAACTGCAACAACTGCAAGGCCGGGAATCGAAGCATAATGAGGTTCCTATTGTGTCGATTCCGAGTTGTTCTCAGGCATGAGCGAAAGTTTGAGTATTATTCTCGAACAAAAGATGAGGAAAGCAAACAATCACTTGCAGATGATAATATGTTCACTTGCACTTAACATCAAGTACATCATTTGCCTTCACATTGTCTATCGAAAGAGAACCATGTAGTACAAATGTTTTCCTTAATTACAAAAAGCTGTGTTACTTTGTGAAGGAAAATTATTTTTAACAGTATGGTTATAAAGATTTCTATGTAGAAATATATGCTCTAACACGTTGACTGCCAAGCGTTTTTAGCACACTTTTTTAGTACAATCTTTTTTAATAAAATTCTTTTATAATATTTATTAAATCAACGGTTTTTGAAGACTAAGCAAAAACTTAGCTTACCAAAGTATTGATATTAAATATTGCTACATTTTTTATGTTGCATTTTCATTTATTTATGGGTCAAAAAATTTTTCGAACTAATGACAGCTGGCTATAAAAAATGATAGCCGTAGAAGTCAACGTGTTAAGCAATAAAGGATTTGTTTAAAAGTTTGTGTAAAAACACAGTTGCATTGATAAGAATATTTTTCGTGCTATTTAAAATTAAAGTCACTCATCCCGTTTTGGTAATCTGTTGCAATTACTGCAAATGTAAGATTTTTCGCAATACTTATAGAATAGAGAGAATGTTGTTTCTACCATTTGACGGATCTATCTATAACTATCTGCACTCATAAATCTTATTATTGTAAGAAAATTTGATTCTTGCCTTCTAGGAGAGGAATTAATTTTGTTATAAATCACATCGGACTTTCAAGTGTTTTCCCCACACTCGCAGACATGTGTGGTAAAGCCGTTTTACAAATAAGACAAGATACAGACAGACCCTCGGAGGCTTACGCAGTACGTGACGAAATCTGGCCAAACAGGATTAAAATCACTGCAAACACATCCGGTACGTTCCGGTTGTCGGGCGGTTCCCTCAGGGCGTATGTCAGTGTTGTTTGTTGATTGAATCGGATCCAATCGATCTGATCCCGCCAAAGGAGGTCAGTGCACCAAAAAGGGCCAACGGGATTCTAGCGCTCGGGCAGAAAGCGATCCTGAAAATAAATGTCCCTTCGGGGAGCATGCAATCAATCGCCCTGGGGGAAACCCATTTTCCTTAGAAGTTTCATTGCAGATTGGATGTTTGCGGGTGGGAATAGAGAAAGAAGGAAACATTCAAAACACTATCACGAAGGTCCAATGCTCGGTAGTTTATGTCACGGTTCAAATACCCGGTGTAGATACGACTAAGCGAAACACATTGCCTTTAATGGACGCTAATCCCCGTGCGATAGTCAATCGAAAGGCCATTTTTCAAGGTGTTTAAAAATGAAAACCGTTCCAACAATTGCCAAAACCATCGGCAAACAACCGTTCGCTTCAGCCTATTAGCTAGGAAAATTACCTTTAGCCGAAAAAATGGCCAATGGTCGTTCGGGCGCAGCAATAAATGAAATCGAATTTTTCGTCCACCGGGACCTTGGGCCCGTTTTCCAATCACCATTTTGTTGAGTGCCCGGGAAAAGCGCTCGACGCTTCCGCACCCGATTGCGTACGGAATGTCTAGTGCCGGGAAAAAGCTAGCAAAAAACCATCACTAACACGCCATCAGATAAAAACGGGCCCATAGAAGCGCCCAGGTCCATTCGGCAGTAATCGAAACAACAGAATGACCATTGCCAAATCTGTGCCCATTTACAATCTGCATCTGCCGGTGGGAAAAGTGGGAACCGGCGGCGTCCCTGAAAAACACCGAAGCCGGCGAAATGGTTATGGCACCGGGATTGCATTGGCATTCGAAAGGGCCATGATAAATGCTCCCGAGTTGATTATCTTATCGGTGCGAAGGGTGTCTTCTCTTTTTTGTTTTGTTCGCCGGCGAGATTTTCCGATTTCTGCGTCTGGTTATATTGGAGCCATTTTCCATCCGTGCGTCCGAGAACATCTCATTCTCTTGCCGACGCCGAAGCTGGGCCGGCTTTCGGTTCCTTCGGTGGAAAGTTAATACAAATTGTAGAGAAATTAATTGCATCCAATCTGGGGATTAGGGCAAGCGTAAGCTTGTTGTTGTTGAAACTTACAGGAGACCGGTGATCGTTGCTCCGATTCGAAGATTGCTCGTCGAACTACGGAACATTGGAGGATCCACTTTTTCTACGGTTACGGACTGCCTTTCGATTTTCCCGTAATTTAGTAGCCCGCCGGTAGATAGTAGATAGTGTCTAAAGGGGGCTCTGGGGTTCGGTTTTCCCCGTCAATTATACGCCCTTCCGATTGCACCAAAGAACCGCTCGATGCTGATGATGCGGGAGATTGCTTGCGTGTGTGCGAGATGTCTGGATTCTAATAATTGCTAGGTCGGGTGATTTATAAACCTTCCAGATAGCTGCTTGCTTGGCATCGGACGGTGAGCCATCGCTTACAAGGTTGTTATTTTCCGATTCCGCCGGTTCACTGCACTCGTACCGAGATGGTGCTGACGATAGGGGAAAAAGATGGCGGTATAAATAAGGGCATGTGATGCAATCTAGCGAAATCTAGGACATTTTATTTAAAACATTTCTAAGGGGTTGTGCATTCTCGCTGTTTTAGTTTTATCATCCATCATGTTTCAATCTAACGTTGTTTAATTCAAATTTAGAGGTAACAGAAAATAGATAAACTTACCTGAAAGCTGTGTGAATAAAGTATATAGTATATTTAAACAATTAAAGGAAGTTTACTGTTGAAGATTTAGAAAGGTGTAGTAATGTAATTTATCTTGAAAATAAAGAAGAAGACTTCAATTCTATTGTAGAAAGTAAAACTCATGGATCGTGTAAGGTGTTATTGAATAAAACTTCTCTAGACAATAAGTATTTGGGCTTCCTATAAGATAATTTTTATACCAAATAATAAATGTTTCACATGACAAACATCTACGTAGTCCACTAAGATAATGGAAACAACGTGTTAACCTAGAAAATGATTTTGAATTAAGAAGCATTGGCAATGAAGGTGTGTCGCAGCGAATGGAGATTGCCTCATAATGTTTAACGTGCATTCTTAATGAGAAAAGAAACAAAAAACATAGGAGTGAGATATACTTTACATACACAACACCAGCCTGTATTGTGTGAGAACAAGAAAAAGTAGCACCTTGAGGAAAAATGGGGTTTGCTGCTTCGGTGTGCAGCAACAGCAGATGCTAAGAAGCAAGGTGCTACCGTGTGGCATCGCCACCATCATAATCACCATCACGAACATCATCACCGTTGGCGTGTTTTTTTGTTTTTGCTATTCTGCCCTCCCGGTGCAACGAGAACTCCGACGAAGGAGATCCTTTGCTGCATCGTCGTGTCATACATGCACCCTTCGTATGCGTGCATTCATTTCTCGCACCGCTCGGCACCTTATTTATGAAGAAAAGATGTGTGATAAATGGTGTTACAGTTTCTAAGAAACACTCTGTGCCCCAACGAACAGCGACGAGGCGATGGGGATGGCGGAGTGCGCCTCCTATTACACGAACGATTCCCCACGTGTCGTGTTAAGGGAAATAAATACTTGCCTTGGTGAATGGGATTTTTGTTAGCACTTTCACCGTCACCCTCTCACACACGGGGACAAGGGAAGGGTTGCGCAAAAGGTGAAACGCATCAGCCGGGTTGGTAAACAATATGCTGCGTATAGCATAGTGACACACATGGTTGTTGTTTCAGAGGGGTTGGGGCTAATAGGATGAAACCCAAGGATAAAATGCGTTCCATCAAGGGATGTCAGAAAGCATGAAATAAGAACCTCATTCTCGCTTGTACCTCCGACAAAGGGGAGGATAAGCTTCCTTAAAGAGCAATACAACTTTAACTTGCTCTGTTTTAGACGGTTGCTGTATTTGGTTCATGGTTTTCTGTTGCGCAACCTGTCGTTCATTTTTTATATCAATTAAATTTATTTAACATAGCAATTAGATGTTTTTGAAAATACTTTTGAATGGTTTAATAGTGACAATTTAAGATATATCTCTACTTTCATCAAAGAAAACAGAATGATATTAAACTTTGGCACAGAATCTAGATATTCCTTTGGATAAAAACACATCAACTGGTTTGTTGGTTTGAAAATAGAATTGTACACTTTAATTTCTCTCGGCTTTCACTTAGCACTCAATACCGGTATTTCTTATTTGACAAATACAACTGTAGCGGTTACAGTACTTAACAGGATAGAATACACGTAGTAACTTTTTAGAACAACTTCCGCACGGTAGCTACGAGCGTGGCGGTGACTAGCGCAATACTGGACACGGTGTGGCTCCGGGCGGCGCCCGAGGCTTTCAGCCCATTGCGCCGGAAGTCGTCGTCGCACGCCAAGTTAAGCTTCTTGCTCGGACCCGTACAGGTGGCGTAGCTCATCACGTGCGCGATGTAGCTCTGCTCGAACGTACCACGTACGAGGTTCGACCCCGGACCGGCCGCAAACACGGCCACATCCTCACCGCCGTGCGTCTCATCGCCCAAAGGAAACGCGGACAGGTGCCGGTATTTGATGTCGGTCCTGTTAAGCTGGTCCACTTTCACCCAGGTAGCCCAGTCGGCGGTACTCTCGAGCATCGTGTCGTTCCAGCGGTGCTGCAGGAATCCGGGCCCATTAGCGTACGTTATCGTTTCGTACGGCGTTGCATTGGGACGATTGCCAAAACCTGCCGTGGGTGAGAAGAAGGGAGGGGGAAGTTAGGAAAAAGCGGGCTCGAAGGTGAGTTCCTAGCGGATGTGTGACGCACCTAGAATGTCATTCCCCCGGTCCGGGTAGCCGTTGAAGGTCATCGCGTGCGAATGGTCCGCCGTCACGATGATGAGCGTTTCGTCGAGATCCACCATCTTGAGCGCCGTCTCGACGGCCTTATCGAGCTCGACCACCTCAGCCAGCGCCAGATGGGCATGGTTCTGGTGGTGCGCGTGATCAATTCGGCCTCCTTCGACCATCAGCGCGAACCCATTGGCTCCGCGACGCTGCAGTACCTTGATAGCTGCCTCAGTCATCTCGCTCAGCGAAGGTTCTCCGTCGTCACTCCGATCGCGAACCGTATCGTAGCTCATATGGTCGTCGGCGAACAGTCCTAGCAGGTGTTCAACGCTATCCAAATCTATCGCCCGTAGGTCCGATGTCTTCCAGGCGTAGGCCGCGTTCGTGCCGTTCCACCGTTGTAGCCATTCGTCGATCAGATTGCGTCCGTCCGTTCGAGTGCATGTCTTCTCCATCGCACCCTGGAATCGGTACTCCGTCTTGAGGTGTGTCGGGACCGACGCACCAAAGCAATTTCTACCGCCTCCAAGGATCACGTTGAAGTCCTTTCCCGGTGCGTCCTCGATCAGCTGACGCGCAATATCTTTGACGCGGGTTTTCATCAGTGCAGGAACCTTTGCGTCGCACTCATAGTTCCGGTTGATGGTGTGTGCGTAGCAGGCGGCCGGGGTAGCATGTGTAATACGTGTCGTCGTCACTATACCCGTTCGCTTGCCTTCCTGCTGAGCCCACTCGATGAACGATGATACCTTCGCCGCCTCCAGATTCGACTCGTTGATGGTATAGTCCACTCCCAGAACGCCGTACTTCGTTTTCACACCGGAAAACATGGCCGTAGCTGTACCGGCCGAGTCCGGTACCTGCCGGTCGGTGTTGTACGTCTTCGACATTCCCGTGTTGGGGAACATGTCGAAGCTGAGCTGCTCCTCTTCGCCCGAACGCCCCGCTCGCTGTCCTTTAAAGATGCGTCCGGTCGAGAGGGAAGCGATACCCATGCCGTCCCCGACGAAGATAATCACGTTTTTGGCCACGGACGGAATCATTCGGCGGTTTTCGTCGTACGTCAATACTTGCTTGATGTAGGACTCGGCATATTTATTCCAATAACGAGCATCTAGCGAAAGAGGGAGAACATTATCAGTGGATTAATAAAAACTCTACCAGAAGAAAAGAAAACTGGTACATTGGTTAAATATAGAAGAATTTGAATACATAAAAATAAGAATTCATTAGCTTTTCGAATGGTAGAAACAGAGAAATTTGATAAACAAAAGGAAAAGACTAGAGAACAAAACACACACCCCCAAGAAAGGTGCAAAGAAAATTCCTGCATTTTCAATATAGCTGCTCATTAACATAAAAACTGGCCAGTTGGACACACCGACACGATGCTAGATAGCGAACGCGGGCAAACACCGGTGTCCGATTATGTTGCACAACATCAACAAGTATTCGTTCGTATTTTTTTTCTGCCCTCCCAAAACCGGTTTGCCAGCATCCGAGGAGTACTGGACAAAATGCTCGGCCGATGGCTTCTAAAAATAGCGCCAGTGTTATTGCGGAACACGTGCAGAATCGACCCCCATCGCCGTATGTTGTGTTGACAACCGCCGCGATGGGAGGAAACGACATGATGCTGAAGGAAAAAAAAATAAATCGAACACTATACTCCGGTATGCTCGTAGCAAAAGCAAATGCACAAATTATGCAATCACCCAGTTTGTTGCCTGCAGATGGCTGAAGCGTACATTCCAACCGAGTCTGCAAGGGGGGGAAAACTTGCCCCGATGGGGAAATTCTTTTGGGGATATTTATCGACAAGTAAGCAAAAACGCCACAAAATCATGTAAAACGTTCAATTATGATCCGGTTGATCACGTTTTCTTCGCCGCTTGTACCAGGTGATCGTAGCCTATTTTTCACAAACCCCTAATGTCACCGGTTGCCACGCAACTTTGGCCACCGACTGGTGGACAGTAGCTCCCCGGGGAAGCCGATGTGGGGAGAAAAATAATTACAGCTTGCTTTGCATTCGTTCGATTTGATGTATGCCTTCACTGGCGATCCCCAGGCACAGTAGGCGCTATTGTGTCCATACTGGTGACGAATCCATTTCCTCTTGGTGATAACGATTTCAGCCTCAGCAACGGTTACGACAGGAAAGTAATAAACAAGCGAATGTTAGCTTTTAGGAAATGAATATTCATGAGTTTATTCTATTTTAAACTTTATTGCATCGACAAGTTCTTTATCTAATGTAGTAATAAGTCTTAATGATACAAAAACAAACACGTTGTGTCAATAATTAATAACCACCGAAAAACTTCTGCTATAAATGTACTCCATGGTTGTAATCCATACACTTGCCACCAAAGTGAGTGGCATAAGAATTCAAACTGCTTTAGGTGTGGCAAAAAAGTAAAACAAGGTGTACGTAAGGAGACTTCGAAAGTGACCGTGAAATCAACAACCGCACGGTGGTGGCATTGAAACACAATTGTCCGATCGCAAATTCAGTTGCAGAGAAGCTGGTCTGGTAGCTTACGGGCATGGCCCGATTTTGGATCAAGGATCTATTTTTTTTTTCGTTCTATCAATAATATTTAAGCAAGTCGAAAAGGTTGCCTACGTTGAAAAGCGATAAAAACAAACATTTGCAAAACGAAAAAAGTTTGATCATATTAGCATGAAGTCAATAACCGAAATAATTTCCTTTAACCGTCATCTGACTAGTACTTAAACACACCAAAAAAGTGTTTCCCATTCAAAAAGCCATAAATATAGAGTACATTCAAATGAAGCAAACAACCATGCTTTTTTTATCAGTTGTAGACAACAAATGTTACATTGTGCGGTTTTATTTAGAACATTGTTATGATTTGGAATGCTCTCAGGCTGGATCGGAACAACTGTGTCAACAGTACACTTATAGCGGTGCAAAATGTAATGAATTTACAGAAAAAACCTTGTCGTACACATACATTGAGAAAAAATGAACGACCTCGGATGTTTTTCTGGAAAAAATAATAAACACTTGGATAACAGATTTTTGTTTTGCATCCACATTACATTGTTATGATTGTTGTTTGAAAAATGGTTTTGAGTAATAAACCAGGTTTTATTTTATTTTCAAAAAACAAGTTGTGCATACGATTATCCCCACTCTTAAATGAAACCAAAAAATGAATAACATCAGGTTGGCCGACCCCTGGAGTATCGAAAGCAGATACAGATGAAACGCATCAACAAACCTGGGAGTTTGTATTCGTTCGTAGTCGTTGTTCTACTTTTTTTTGCAAACATCACTACATACCATCTAGATTAGGCGACTTGTAGACGGACGCTGCCCGTACGCGATCAATATCACAGATTAGGACGAACAATAGGCCACTTAGTAGCAATAACAGACACCGGCTCGGTGCAACGAACACTCGGAACGCCATGTTGGTAAATAGTTGTGCGACGAATTTGCAGGACACACGACGGGGCAGAATAATTGGTTTGTGAGCTGGAATTCTCAAACGATACTTAGAAACACTTTCACTAAGGACATTCACACGAGCACGCTGTGCAACACATTCGAATTTGCGATCGACACTAACGACACTAACAGGCCATACTTTTAAGGAGTCTTTTTCGGAGGACGGGTTCGCGATCGCGATGCTTTTTTAACCGATAGAACCGGTTGTGGTTGAGGTAGGAACTTTGGGTTTTTGCTTCGTTGTTGTCCCAGCACTTGGGACCGAAATTCGAACACACTGCGCCCGGAGCTGCCGATGGCCGAGACACTTTCACTGCTACTGATCGCGGAGCGCCGGAGCGATCGCCGAATGCCGTCTGCTGACCTTCACCGGCCCGATCGTGCTTAAATACTGAAAACACTGCACCGAACGCCAACCCGCTTTGGCCCGATTCTCGTTCCAGCCAGAGTATGGAGCTTGTTGGTGGTGGTGGAGGTGGTAGTAGTACCCCATGGGGGAACGACCACGTGGAGAGGGGCGAAAACGATCTAGTAGTTAGGTAAGGTGCGGGCAGACTGATAGTGGCACCGCAGGGAAGGGGTGAGAGAAAGAAGGTTATTGATGGAGGCGCGGATAGAGCAAACAGGCGAGATAACACGGTGGAGGAACAACGTGTGCGTGTGTGTGTGTGTGTGTGTGTGTGTGTGTGTGTGTGTGTGTATGTGTGTGTGTTTGTTCATATTGTGCGATGTTGTGTAGGGCAATATAAGCAATAGCAATCGACTTGACAATCGGCCCGATGACGGCCGTGACGAAGTTTTCGCTCGCTTTTGGAGGTTGATGGCGCTTTGATGATTTGCCTTCCCGCACCACGCTCACGTGCGGCTCACGCTGTTCCATTATCCCACCTCTACTCGCCTTAGTGTACCTTAAATGTCAAACAATACGCCAATCAAAACATGGCCGATCGCTTAGGGCCTGCGTTCTATCGCATCGGAGGTACGAATTTCACGACATCATTCCGAATGATAACAGACGCGATCACGCATAAATCGGACCAAGAGCAATGTGTAGAGGATCCATCAAAGAGAGCTTTATCTTGAACATGATCGTCGATTTTCTTATAGTAAACCGGCGGTAAATCACCATCTGGTTAAGATATTTCGTTATGGAAGTGACTTATCATTTGACTTTGGTTCCGAATTCCAATTGACATTTACAAACAGTTTATATTTTTAACTGCAGAGTACCATTCCACCCTCAGAGTGTAAGGTGCCGGCCAATAAAAGAATGACGACATTAACGAATTCAATTTTTGCATAGCCATCATGTCTCCGACTATGGCAGCGTGGCAATAAGTTGTTTCCATTTTCGGTCACATGTATTCACTCTAGCAAACCACGCACCGTTATAACCTATCATTTCGTTGAAGGAGCTACCGAAACAATTCTCGATCGTCCGTCGATCGACACATGATCGAACCGGTACCATTCAGCTTATGTAGGTGATAAGCAGAAAGGCTAAACAAGCATCGAGCCTTTCCCGCCAAACAACTGCGGTCGGAACCGGTTCACGTTGCACTGATCCGATCCGCGGGACCGAGTCGCGCCTTCGGCCCGTGCGCGGTGCGTGCACCAGGCATCCTCCCTCCCTCGGTTCGATTGTTTCTGGCCCTTACCACAAACACACCACTGTGCGTTACCAGCCGTGACGTCACTGGTGAGGGTAAACAGAGCGAGCACGTGATCGTTGAACTCCGCACCATATAAACCGAACGTTACTCTGATCGTGCACGTGGTCCAAAAATAGACGTGGTGGCTTTCGCGGGGTGGGAATAGTAACCCCCGCCCGTCGTGCAAGTGGGCGGACATGGTAGACCCTGATAATGACCATGCACGCCCGAGACCTGCGACCAATTGTGTGAGGTTATGCTGTTATGTTGTTTGATTTTTCGCTTTCATTCGTACCTTGTAACGCTTCGAGGGGAATGATTACATTTTCTGTTTTTTTTCTCTCTAATGCAAAACTTATACATTTTCGCTTCACCTCCAGCGGCAGAACAGGTGAATAGAGGGTGTGATTAGGGGGGTTGAAAATGAAATGTAAGTTCGTGTTTGGGCAGTGTTTTGTCCGGAAGGTAGGGCAGAGAACGTGATTAGAATGTGTGAAACGTGATAAGTTGCTTTCGGAAAGGGGATGCACATGTCAAGGGGGGATGTACAAGCAAAACAAATAAAATTGCTATTTTTATTTTATCGTGTTTATACCAAGGTGACAATGAAGAGTAGTTTGTTTGTAATAGTTTTGCATTCTATCATGTGGTTAAATGATTTTTACTCAGACCTGACATTTAGTTTTGTGGGAAGTACTTTATAATTGTTGTTCAAGCCTTTATGGCCTGAATATTTGAATAAGATCAGAAAATCAATTGGCACTAGCCACTATTCTTTCATACCATAGACTCATTGATGTGTGTTGTGTTTGATAATCTTATTTCAAATCCCAACTCGCTAATGAAATATGGAAGTCTTTCCACGATTTAAACATGGGTTTATCAGCTCGTACAAAGTATCACAACTTCACGACTGCTGTTTAATACCTTCCCTCGTATAACCGTCGTAAAACATGATGCGACTTTGATGTCTGAGTTCTCACCAACCGAAACTCTGGTAAACTCTATTATCCAGCAGGCAAATTGAGCAATCAACTCACCTGCCGATAAAGACCACAAAACGAGCGTGTATTTACTCTCCTGTACGAGCCCATGGATTCCCAATAAATCCCCGAACCGATCGCCAGTGCGAATGTTTCCCCCCGGTATCGTTGCTAATTGCAGGAAAATTATCCAGCTAACGCCGGAGGTTATCGAATCGCCCGCGTTTCGATGGCCCAGGTTTGTGCAGTCAGCCCATTTTTGTAGCCTGGCGGATTCGCGGGCTGACTTTGCTGCATTTAAAAACCGCCGACTGAACGCCGCAAATTTGTCACGCGATTAGCACGCGAGTGTGGTTCCTGTTACCGGGAACGAAATGAGCGGGTTAATGTTGGCTCCAGGTACGCCCCGACGCGGAGGAGGCACGAGAGGTCTTTTTAAGCCACCGTTACCGGCGCCATATTGCTAAGAGCTGCGAGCATCGAGCAGCCTTTGGTAAAGCCTGTTCAGGAACGGTTTTGTCAGTAGTAGAATGGCTGTGAAGGATTTTGCACTCTAGCGCACTTCACGTGAGAGGATTTGTTTACGCAAGTAGGGTTCGGTGTTCGGTGAAATGGCGCTTCCCAAACCCGCGACATTGACAACTTCAACCGCCTGAAATAGGCGGCGCTTGTTTTCCGGGCGCCTGGTTTGACGCAACCTGGTGAGGATCGAGGAACCACGGGGAGCTAGGAGAGCTGCATCATGCTGATAACGAGCTGGTAAAGCTCTGTGGATGCGTCCGCGATCGCTATGACGTTTGCTCAATTGGCTGTCAATTGCAGCAAGCGGCGCTTTCGATTGAGGCTGTCAGAATATATGATACCCGACCCGACAGACAAGCGACGTACTGTGTGTTGGTCATGCTGGACGCGACGTGATCGGAACAGGTGACGCACTGATGCCCGTAACCAGTGAATAGCCTGTGAAATGAATCGTCATTGATGCGGAGTCGAGCTGGCCATTTGTCCGACGTGTTGATAAGTTTCTACAATTTGTTTTGAGTCGTGAAAGTAAACTAAAAACAAGAGTGTTAGTGAGACAGAATTATGCAGCTTTAAAAACAATTTATAAAAATGTGACGTTGTAAGGTTTATTTGACATAAGAATCAGCACAAAAATAAGATCTAAAAGATTTTAAAAACATCAACAAATCATCAGACCATCATACGTAAATTTTATTTCACACCATGAGTATACTAAAAACTTGTCGATTTGTTCTCCCTCCATCCACCGAAAGCGTTCCTCCGACGTTTCTCGCAGACAACCTGCAAACATCATCCAGCAACGACCGCACCGGGCAGGCAGATTTTTATTTCATTACGACCGGCTGTTTAGCGCTCTGTTGACACAATCGTGATTAGTCCAGCCATTAGTAGTAAGCTGAGATGAGTAGAGATTGTTCTTCGTAGGCGTCCGCAGGCCATCCGTTTGACTCCGCAATTGATTGAAGGTCCGCTGGAATTTACTGCACGTGAGTGAAACGTGGGAAGTTTCGTCTCCGCGGGGTGGATTTGTATGTTACACAAAGTACCATGGCCAAGTACCGTGCGGAACCGGGCTGTTTCACGTGCACGCACGGTCAATTATCACCGGCTCGTGATGCGAAGGTGGAAATCGCGCGCCAGACCAGACACAGAGAGCCGTACCGGTTAGCGGGTATCAGCAAAGTATCACCTCTGAATCCATCTGTTTGCTTCCGACGTTTGATGGGGCGGGAATTTATTGGAGCGTGAGTTATTATTCCTGTCACACAATATAGGGCACATTTATTGTTAGTAGACGGTTGCTAATTGTACAATTTTGCTGTTTGGTTTTGTCATAATTTATCCATGAACGCTACGCCTTTCTAAGGAGCCCGGTTCAACGAACAGTTGAGAGGGAGGGTAGTTCAAGATCACAGTTTGTAAGCAAGGGTCCAGCTGTCTATTTTGTGCTGCTATTCTACGGTATGAGGTTGTAAAAGTGATAAGTAATTGTCATTGCACGAGTAACGTTTTCATTACCAGGGTTTGGAATACATTGAAGCAATCTCGGGGGGATTGGTTACTTTTTCGCACATTCTAATGTTTGTCTTTTCAATTCGAAGTGAGAAAGTAAACTTTCTGTACCCGATACATTCTGTTCGATTGGTTGTAAAAACACATGAGTTATTTTTGTAGGGATGATTTTCTTTTCGTTTACCGTTTATACGAGTTTGAAGCTAATTTTATTTCAATTTATTATACTTTATTGTTCCATTTGTTCTTCTCTATATTTTAATATGCTTTTATCTCCTTTTAGTTTCTCTTTCCTTAAATTCGTTCACATATCATTTGTTGAATTTACATTTAAAGTTCTTAAATGATGTAAACATTTATTAAATTGGTTTATTTTACTCACAATGTCACTTCAGTTTATTTCCTCTCCTTCGTCGCCACTCAACGATCATTCTTCCAATTTCCTTCGATCAGTGTTTGCAAATAAATAAATACCAAACATCGTATCCGATCCATCTCAAGCGAACCCTGCCAGCCCTCCCTCCCCCCTGGCCCCCCAACAGCGGACATTTTATTACACCTCCTGCTCGGCGATGCTTGTTCGCTTCCGAAGCGTCTCGATAATTGATTTAGCACCGGCCACAAAATGGCGTACCGGAATGGTATGGTCGGTAGTAAACCGGCAGCATCTCTCTTGACGCCGAACGCCATAGTGACGGCGCCCGTAATAACATTGGCTTATGTGGTGGAGATACACACACACACACACACATGGAGTGTAAGGAAAAGCTTGTGAAGGATGTCCAAGAAGATACTACCGTTGAAGCGGTGCCTTTCCCAAGGATTTCCCGGTTTGCGCCCGCTTTGCCGAAGGACTCCCCGGGTAAGATTTATGAGCACCGATGGCTTGCGATGCCTGGGAAGTGAGGATATGTTTCCGTTTTAATTAGAAATCTCTTGCCACTGGGCAACCGCAGCCAACCGCGCCTTTGGAGGAATCGTCAGCGATGAGTAGAATATGTTTCGATACTAAAACACTCCCGCTCTCTACGGTTTCCTCCGTTGCTTTGTGGTGCAGTCGGTTATTTTCCGGCACGGAAAAACGATATACACCTTATGCCCCCCGGGGGTGGATGCGTATGTGTGCGCGCACGGGCGTTTATATCCGGGCCGGGATTTAGATGCCTCGTTCGTTACGCCAGTTTTGTCGCTACGTAGCCCGTGACTATTCTCATCAGCAGCGCCGCCATTGTCGTGAAAGTTGTTGATTTAATTAAATTCCTTCATTATATCGATGAGCAATTTCATAAACCGCGTCCAGCCGCGTCTTGATCAGCTTTTTGCGCCAGCAATCCCTGGGCTTTTTTGCAGCCAATATGTTTGCGGATAGGATTGCGATGCAATAAACTTCCATCGACCCGCGGCGGAATTCGTTGTCCACTTTTTTTTTTGTTGTCTTCGCCACCAAATCATTTCCAGCGTAAAAACGCGTAACTTGGAAGTAATCAGGGACTAATCAATGCCGGCACCGAAACCATGGGCGAACCGATATTTTCCTTGAGTCCACGGCCAGCGTTGTCCTTTTTTTCTGTCGTCGGCTTCCACCGGGTCTTAGCTCGGCCATTTGTTGCTCCAATCCGACCGAAGCGCCGAGGTCCGGGCTGACCGAGTGACCACAAAACTCCCTCGACCGGAACCGAGGGTTAAAGGCCCGCCGGGAGCTGGGAGCTTTTCCGCCTACGCCTCATTAAACACTTTAATGCCTCCTGGGCTCAAGGCGCTCTGTAATTGAATTTTCACTGTGTTGTGCCCCCCTCCACTCTCCCCCCCCCTTTGCTCTTAGTATACCTTCATCCCACCCCGTAGCGCACAATTGAATATCTCGGGAGTGATTAATCAGTGTTGGGTTTGTCTGCTGCGGTACAGACCGACGTTGAGCCAGCATTTTCCCAGCAAACGGGGAAAAGCGGATGCGTCGGCAGGGTTCGATGATCCACTGGGAAAACGGTGGAGAGGGGGAGATCTAATAAATTTAGTCCGCATCGCATCGCAAGCATAACACACACACACACACTTTGGGACCCGGAAGCCTGGCCTGGGAACGGGTCGGTCCGGATTCTGACGCCCGCGTGTCTTCCGGGAATTGACCGCCATTCGGTTCGAGGCGAAGGGAAAATTGAGCGACGAAAGCGTAGACAGATTGATGTAGAGGGTTTGTGATTTTTTCATGGATTTTGCTAACGATTTCATTATACCATGAGAAGAGGTACAATAAAGAAATACTTGTTTGAATTATATCGTGTTTTAAATAAAACTCAATTTTAAAAAAATGTCACCGTTAGTCGAAACATTTAACTAATTTTTAAGTATTTACTCTAGAAAAAAACAATTAATAATAAGATAAATCAGATTTAACTATTTTCATTTAAACAAACGTCTAAAAGAGTTAATTCACAAATTTTACTAGTTCCAGAGCCAAATGAAGCACTAAATATTTACGTTGTACTACCGACTTGTCGTTCGATATTACGTAAACCCAACCCGGCGTGAAGTGATCGTATGATTTACCGTTGACGACAATTTCCTTCCCAGCATCCATATCGCTCGCGTTCATAAATTATCCTGTCAAACGGGAGAAACCGACGGGATGGTGCACCAGCGAGAACGTAGCGAGGCTAATCCGATTGCCAGCGATTTTGCCAGGATGATGACTTCTTGTTTCAGCCGTTGGGCCGTTGGGCCTGATGGAAGGAGAAACTATTTTCACGCTTCGGCTGTCCCCCCCCGCATCGGGAAAAGGAGCCAACGTGTGGAGCTTTCCCGGGAGACTTGTGCCGGGACGTCCTGTGTGTATTTATTCCTGGGGGAATCAGGTTGCGTACCCGTTTTCCGTACGAGTTCCAGCGATTGCACCCGTTAATGCTTCGCTGAGACCATAGAGAATGGCGTGCGTTGCCTCCGAAGGCTAATCGAATTCGTTGATGCGGATAATTTTTGCTTTCGAGGTAACGACGTATTCTCCTCGCTGCTGAGCAATGTTTCCTCCATGTGCAGTTCTAGTTCTACGGTGTATCGTGCCCCGCATGCATTTTGTGATTATTTTATTTTCTATACGACAGGCAGAAAACAAAAATCAAAGAACGTACAACCAACCTTCGGGCGATTTTCCTTCCACTGGATTAAAGCCTTCGCTCGGTGGAAGAAAATCTCTTTTTCCTCCTTGAACGTGATTCATCGCGAGGCTGGGTTCGCTTGCCAGCCCCTAGGATTTTCCTTGTGCCGGTGCCGGAGTTTCTTTATTGCCCTTGCGAGCGAATCGGCGGAACGGTCGGGCTAAGAAACATAAATCTTTTACAGAATCATAAATAACCGATAGGTGTGTATGTTCTTCCCGGCAGTTTCCCCGCCAGAATGTCGATCAAGGTCGGCATTCGCCCCGAGGTTGCGTGTATTGTGCTTGGATCATGCGAATATTATACAGGTACAGTGGGGGACGAAATTTAACTGCACTACTGTTTTTAGGCGAAAGTTTTGATGGAAGTTAACGACGATTTTAAAATATTTTAGTCATGTGTAGAATAAAGTAGAAATCAAATGGATAAACATTTTAAATCCTTTCCAAGGATATAAAAAATTAAAATATGAATTTCTTACTGTTACTTACTGTATCAGCCATCATTTCCTCGCCGAGAGCGCCTGTTAATGTGGTAATATTCGACCGACCGGTAGAAGTATTGAACGTCGGCTCCATCCACAGGACTACCGCCTCCCGAAAGGCGGTTCCCAGCCTGGCCTCCACCTTTTGCCGTGCCCTCCATTTGGCATCGTAGATTTACGGCCACCGGAAATCTATTCGGCGTTTCGCAGCGACCGGTCGATCATGTCCGGTGGTGGCCGCGACCGGCTCGAAGGGAAGTGTTCCGAAATGTGATGGATGATTTCAGTGGTTTTTGTTTTGGTTGTTACCGTCGATATTTCCAACTCCCCCATTTTCTTCGCATGGAGAGCGTGGAAACAGTTACGGAAAACGGGAGTTTCGACCCGAGGAGGGTCTCGCGCGAGGGAAATTTTTATTATGGACGATGGCGGCGAACTGGGAACCAGCTAGTCTATGAACTTTACTGCTAATTGGTTTTGTATGGTCTCTGGATTTCGTTGTGTGCGCGGGTCGATGGTGGGAAGGGGAATGACAGTGGGTAAAGGACCTTTATGTGCGCGTGTCGGTGTCCTGGAGACACCCGGGCCGCACAACGGGCCGCTCCGATTCCGCAGCGCGAATGGAAGAATCCCAATAAAAATGTGCAATCGATCGGAAAATTTGTTTCGCATTCGTCCATAAAAGTAACATACGATTGTTTATAGTTTATTGCAGCATCTGCAAACTGATATAAAGCATCTCGCTGACGGCCGCTCCTGGCGAGGACGTGTCTCCCTTCCTCCCTCTCACACATCCCCACCAACAATCCGTGTGGTAAAGGGAATCCGATAAGCCAGAAAAAGTGGACAGAGTGGAAAACCGAATGGGAAAAATATGTTTGATTGTTTAACCGGTACCAACGGTTTCGGTAGTTAGGCGGTGGTTAACGTATATATCTCCGGGATAAATGGGAAAACTTTTGCGACCGGCTATGGTGGGCGAGTTTCGATCATAATTTCGATCGACTGCCGATGAATTTTGCAACTGTTGAATAATCGAAAATATCGATATCACGATCAACATTGTATGTCCTTTGTTATTTTCAGTGTGAAGTAAATCAAGGTAGGATTAAAAAGTTGGTTTATTTATGAAACTGTTTCAATGGATACAACGAAAACAAAAATATTGATGCTAAACAACCTATCTTTTCCACTTCAATAATCCTTTTGTTTTACTCTCCCTCATCAACAAACTAACGCTTCTTTTCGGGAAAGTATTGTACGTTATAAAAGCATCATCAGCTCTCAAAGGGATTACATAAAAACAAAACATGTTCACCCTGCCAGACTAGTTCGAGAATGGATGGCCAAAAAGCTGTCCGATCGGTATTAGCATAAGCATCATTTAAGCTCGAGTCCATCTTCGTTGTTGCACTGCTTCGGACCATAAACTTCGGCTTAACGACACACCAGGACAATGTTCAAGCATTTCAATCAATTTGCACAATCATCGTTGAATATTCCTTCTGGCTGCAACAGAACGAAAGGGCAAGGGGTAGGAGAACGAAAAAGCGATGAAGACATACCAGGACAATGGCAATTCACATCACTTTTACCCGAACATTAGCACACGGAGCTTATCGATGCGTTTTCGGACTGCTCTAATCCTTAAATGAAGATGTTTAAATAATGGAGTGTATGTAGTTTTCCCCCTTTCACCCTCCCACCGTGAGTTTTCTTTGTTTTCCCATCCAACCTAGAGCAACCTTTATATGCTTTGCTACAATTTACTATTGTGCCCGTGCGGATTATGGGCGCCCCGAAGGAAACATGGTCCAGAGTGTGTGTGGTCAGCTACTGGGGCTACTTTTATGTCGATAATTTCTCCAAAGAGCTCTCGTTCGACCCCGGAGGTACGTGCCAGTGAATTCATTAGGGGTGTCTTATCATCAAGACGGTACCGTCTAAGCTCGAGAGCATGAAGGCAGCTTTAACCTCTAACTCGGAGGGGGCTTATGCAATCGAAATTCTATCGGACACTAAACCCCGTTCTCTTCGGGCTGCTTAAGTGCGGAGTAATGGTGCGAGCATTCGTCGGGTCTAAGCCTAATGGAATGAGAAAAAGTCTTCCATGCAACAAGCTACCGAACCGTTAGGTTTGGTGTGTGATTTGAAGCTCGATCACTTCGATGTAAAAGTCCAGAGCCTCATTTTTGCATAAAGAATAGAGTTGTGTAAATCTGATTCGGATTCATGAATCTGAATGATTCTCTGCCTTATAACGGATTCGTGAATCTTTCGTCGGGAGAATCCTGAAGACACATCAACTGATGAAAAGTCACCAGCCAAAAATGGGTTGAGGGACCTTTCTTTTTTGGTCACATTGTCTACGCCTATGAAAGAATCGTGGAGATTCATGACAGATCCATGCCAGATTCACGAAGATTCATTAAGGTTTCCAAAGATTCATTAAGCTTTAAAGATTCGAATCCTCAATGATTCATGATTCCATGTGAATGAATCTTAGGTCACTAATAAAGAAGGTTCGGGAAAACAAATGGTTCCCATCGTGCGATGTGATAATGTGACGATTACACTGCCGAACCATCATAACCAATTTTCATTCGTGTCCCGGGAACAAAAGAGCTTTACGAGGGCGCTTTGTTGAAAACATAAGCTCTTTTTCGGTAGGTAAAACGCGAAGGATTGTATGTGTTTTTTGTGTGTCACTAAAACCCTATGCACAAAAAGGGTTGTAGAAGATTGCGATGCGGAAACGTTCCGGAGGAAAAATAAAACAGGAAATAACAGATCGAAAGAATCCCATAGTAGAATTATAAACGACAATATATTCCCACCGTCTCCACTGATGCATGAAGGAGATTCCCCAATGTTGGAATGGTCCGGCGGTTTTGTTGTCTTGGACTTGGGCCGGTGTCGGACACTGCGATACGTCTTCCGGGCATTTGTTTAGGATGAACCAAACCGAGGAAAGATCCCAAGGTTTTATTGTCCGTCCGCTTCTCCGGACGATTGGGTGTCTATTTCGGTGTTTCGGTCACACTTCGCCAGGCCCTTTTTCGGATCCTCACACACTAATACCGGCGGCCCGGTGGTCAGTGTATGGAAATAAGTAAACGGGTGCCTTAGATTTGGGTGAAAATGGTCAGCAGCACCAATGTAATCCCTTTTTTCAATCGCTTCGTGTGAGGATTCCCGATTCTAAGACGGAGGTCCTTTCTTGTCTTCAGGGTGAATATTTGGAACGGTAAAGAAAAGATGTCCCTACTGCTGGAGGCCGCCGCTTTCCAATCTTCTTTTCGGTTTATTTACCCACCCCCCGGGGGGCGTGCCGATGCTGGGAAATGCGACTCGAGTCTACAGCTGGCGGGACCTTATTTTTCGGTTTTCTAAATCGTTTCTTGCTTCTAAATAAAAGCCGAATCAAACCCTCAAAGAAAAATAAACCCTGATCAGGATGCAGGACTGATGGTTGTGGTTATCCCAAACGAAGACTCAAATACATTATTCATGGCATGGTGCCATGCCATTTTCTATGCCTCGGCCAATAATCTCCCGTTGCGATGGAGACAAGGACGACGCAGGACCTCGGACTGGATGCATGTTTCGTTCGGTTATGTCAATTTTAATTTGTGGTCTATCTTCTCGAAACTCGGTTCCATCCCTGGGCCCGGACCGGAGGAAGCCCGATCAAATGGCCGATGGAACCAATTTTTGTCAGTCCGTGCTTCCGTGCTGTGATTTCTTCTACAGCCTCTGCGGTGGAAAGGCTTTTGGGCCCGAACCCGAACTCCGTACCCCTTCTCGCAGCGCTTCGGAAAGATTGACACATTGGCCACTTGAGGCCCCCCCACTCCCCTCAGGAGGGTGCCCCCTTTCCGCCGGAAGGGGATTTCGCAAAACGACATCCGTTCTATGCTAACATCGCATGTGCAATTGCACATCGCAAACGGCACCGCATGTCGTCCGATTGGTAGGATTTTTGTCACATCGATTGGCAAATGGGTTCGGATGGATGGAAAAGCAAATCCTGTTGCAGGTACTGGCTTTCTATTTTTCCCTTCTTTTTTTGTTCCCATTTCTACCGGTAGATCTCTGCTTTGGAACGTGTGGCTCGTCGGGTAAATATAATATGCACTGAACTCTCCTCGGTCTGTCGATCAACATGACGTTTGCAAATGTTCGATGATTATGGGCCTGATTTCTCAGTGGGATTTATGTGCACGATGTTCTTTACGGTTGGCCACCGAGTACGACCTGAGTTGAGTGTTTAAAACTGTGAGAATTTTGAATCAAGCTAATTTTAGCAAAGGATTACCGATTGCTTGATTTTGACCGACTTGGATGTAGTGGAATAAAATTCTAGCTCTACGACGAAATAAATACAATGGAGATATTTGTTCTTCTATGAAATGTTCTTTGATCATCTGCGGAGTATTCAAAAGTTAAATCTTCACATTCCATAATAAGTTAAGGCACCAAAATTAATATTTTCTAAACAAGTTGTACTAATATCCTGGATTTTTAAAAGAATTTTTCAGGTATGCCATGATTTCCTTAAGGCCATAAATCACTGCAAAATGCATTAGTTTGTGAGAGGTCTATGAGGCTAATACTAATACAATGCATTGGAAAATTAGTTTTTTGGCCATTCTGTTTGAAATATGCTTCAAAAATAAGTCACAGTCAAAATATATTCAGTCATTTCCAACTACTACCATCACTTTAGGCACACGATACCACAACTATAGGAACCATACCATCATTATAGGAGCAACTAAATCGGAAGAAATATACACTTTTTTCGTGTATTTTTAATGTTTTACGGTGAAAATAGATGTTTTACAGAAGAAAAGTCCTCTTTTGATCATAATTGGTACAAATATATAAAATATTGTGTTCTTAACACTTATAAATTACATCATATTGTTAGTTCCATTACTAAGTGCACCACTATTGGTACCTTTACCCTAGTTGTTCTGAAGAGTAGTTGGTATGTTCAGAATCACATAAAATTATGGTATTATTTACAGCTGGAATGAAATAAGAGGAAAAAAACAAGAAAATAATTTATTTAACAAAATAAAAATAAAGTAAAACATGAAAGCTGCCTCGTCAAGAAGTGGTAGCAACACGAAAGAAGTACCTTCGTCTGCCGGTGAAGTGTGTTGAAGAGGAGGAGGAGTTTGAAAATTCAAGAATCACACTTTTAATGGAAAAAAAAACGAAACGAGTGATAAACGGTTGAGGGCTAAGAAGATAGCGCCTATGATAAATCGGGAACACGCTCCACAAAACGACGGCGTGGCGCCATGCCAAGCGGTTAGTTACAGTGTTCGCCGGGAAACTAATTCATCTCGGAAGCAGTTCACTTAAAGTGTACCGGGAGGGGGTGCCAGAAGCGGATGCGAGGGTGATAATAATCTGGCACCGTCGTGGGGCTCCTCTAGCATCGGCCAGACACACGCGGTGGGAGATAATTTTTCAGGACCCCCACTTGTTCCGGTACAAATCACCATCTTTCGCTGGGGCTTTTCACCCTCGTCGGTGTCGTTGTGTGAATTTGATTTTGTGTGTATTTTGCTCTTTTTCGTTGGTCACCTTCGGCTCGGCTTAGAGAGTTGGAGAAAAACGCTGAAGGCATAATGGAGGAAAAACTTCTACCCGGTCCCGGGGTAAAATGTGAAGTATATTTCAAGCTTCACAGCATCCGTGTTTTCCTTCTTCGCCACAGAAGTCGTTCTCGGAGGGATTGTTTCTTTTTTTTTTCTTCCCTGCTCACCCGGGACTCTCCAGTAGGTTTTAATTTATGGTCACACCGGTTTCCATCTTTCCCACCCTCTCCCCACCTTCCCTCTTAAATACTCGTCCACTTGTGGGGCGAAAGAGAGCGACACCGACGCCGACAACGAAACCAACGGAACACAAATCCGTTGCTTTATACCTAACGACAGTGAGTAAAAATTATGAGATAATTTATTTTGCCGGATAAGGTGGTAAATTGTCGCTCGCACGGGCGGCGGTCGGCGTCCCGCCCTGGAAAAGTTCTGACTCACACGCGGTGCATCCACGACCGGCGGATGATGTTCGTTGTTGGGGGGAGGGGGTAGGAAAAAGTTTGTTTCGTCCGACGAAGATAAGTGTAGCATTAACCCTCGGCGTCGCCGTTGGGCTCAGCGGGTCCGTGGAAAGGAAAGTGAGAAAAATGGCCATTGGCACCGTGTGCCGCCCCAGGAGCACTTTCTCTTGTGTGTGTCCAGCTGCCCGTGCGGGGTTTTTCGGAAGGTTTTCCCAAAGGCTTCAAGACCAGTGTTGGCAGTAAATCGTGATTCGTAATGACTTGAAACTCTAGAATTCTTGATTCTAAAGGACTCGATTTGATTCGATTCAGACCAAGTTTCCACGCAAGGTTAGGTCTTCACAGATGAAATCGAGTAATTTAGCTGGTTTGCGCATATTTGTCGTAAAGGACATGAAAAGATTGATGTGTAAGTATGGTGTTGTTTAAATTTACTAAGAAGAAGATTGCATAAATTCTGATTTTCTGATGTAAATAATTCAATCAATGCAACAAATGATAGAAATAATATGATTTTGAGATTCAGATCTTACACTGGATTGTGTTTGGAAGGATACGAATCCTTGCAGAAATTTGATTCTATCATAGGCGTCTATCTTTGCGCCTTCGGCTTATGCACCACGCTTAGCAAGTAGCTTAAAATGCGCAGAAGTGGGTTGCATGCATTCGTGCGCATCGTCGGTACGCGCCTATAGGTATGGAGGGAGTTTTCACGTTGGTAACCGGTTCGATGACCTCTATCAGAACAGATCCCGGTGATTTTTGACCTTAAAGAACCGGTTTTAACCGGTTCAGATTTGATTTTTTTGACAAATATTTCGAAAGGGACATGTAAATTAAAATAAATGTTCTTAAGTTTCATCTAACTGACAACTATCTTTAACAACGGTTCGAGGTACGTTTGTTAGTGTATAACAAGTTTTACACAAGTTAGTGTAAAACAGATCAAGAATTCAGTACGTGTTGTTAGCATGAAGGTGAAAAAACCTCGTGTTCCCGCTTTTCAAGGCATTCCGACAGGATTAAGATCTAATCCTGCGTTCACACTTATCGTTTAGCCACAACCTATGGTTAAAAGAACACACCGACAACGGAAAGCAGCCGACAAGAAGTAACGTGAGAACACACCGAGAAACCGATCAGTTACGCATGATTTATGGTCGGCACACAAATCACGGAACCAAACATCACACCATTTTTGGGAGGTATGGTTTTTTTTCTCTCCGTTTTGAAATAGGTGCCAAACCCACAATTCTCCCATTCGCTAGCCTTGCAATGGTTTAAATGTTTCCCTTCCGCCGTGGGCTGTACCAATAATGAGGCGCCGGGAGGCTCAAGAGTTCCGGCAAACACATATCCACGAGCGGTGGAGTTAATCGCCGGTACAAGCGCAAGCCAAATTGAACGCATTAGCGGTAATTAATCTTAGACAGTTTTTTGTTCTTCCATTTTTTGTGAGTGTTGATCGCAGCAAGTCATTACACGATTATAAGATCGTATCGATATGAGTTTTTTTGCTTTAATTAATTCAATCGCAAGTTGACAAGAGATTTAAATTGATTTAAATAATTTAGGTCATTTCAATTAATCTGGGAAGCAAAGAATAAACGAAGAAAATCGTGTCGAGGGTAAACGAGTGAAGTTTTTATACCTTACACTACTTTTTGTAATGATAACCTTCACGGTCCCATGTGTGGGAAATAATTTATTTCATGCAAGGAATGTTTATCTTTCTCCCGGTCATTCATTTACGTATTTTAAAATCGTTTAATTCCAACGCGGTGAAATTGATGAGTGTTTTGATGAGCGATGCTCCAAAAGTGGGAAAAAGAAATGTCGCAACTCAAGTTCACTGTCAGTCGGCTGATGTGGGCTCGGATATGAGGATCGTAATCACCTTCCGATCCGCGAGCTGCTCCCATACGGAATCCCTAAAATGGCCACACACGGACTCATGAGTGTGCATTAATCCGCGCAATTGACGAATGGCCACGGTGGCCGTGGACTCCATTGCGTCGGAATGCTATGGACGAGGGCTTCTGGACGGCGTTGAGCCACACACCGATGCAACCGCACGGGGGCCACGAGCGCAATCAATTCCCAACCGATAATTGAGGGGCATGTGTTCGATTCCGATGGAACTGTATTAATCACTTTCCCTCCCTCGTTCGGCGCACGTGAACGCACAAAGGGTTTGGAGCAATAGAGCATACGGTGTGTGTGTGTGTAAAGGGTCCATTGTTAGGCCACCGGTGAACGTGGCCGTAAGAAGGAAAATCATTTTTCAAAACCCTCGATTAAAATTACCCTCGACTCGGAATCGAAGTCGTGCGAGCGGATGTGCATTAGATTGTACTCTATCGTTCCCTGTTTCACTATTATTTTGTCTTTTTCAGTTGCGGGTGGTATTAATCGGTCGGGTGGAAAATGTCAACCCGCGTAATGCTGCACCTGCGTTGTTCTTCACTACAAGGTCAGCAAAGTCTCATAAGTTCACGGGATATATTTTCGCGGACCAGCTGAGGAGCTTCCCAAGGAAACGACGCGAAGATTCACCCATTATTACCAAATGCCACTTCACTACGCTCCATGTATGCCTTGCGGGGGTTAGTCGCTTGTCGTTCAAACCCGAGCGTTGAAGTTCTTCGTTGGCGCTTTGACCTGCGCGGCTCGAAATAACACTCCGCTCGATCGTGGAGAGGATGTTGTTTGTTTTCAAAAATAGAAAAGAAAAAGAGGTGGCAGTAAAAACCCATCGGTCATCCCTCCCACGGTAGGAGTTATCGATCGCGTCCCGTTCGATCGGATCGGTAGGCGAACCGATACGGTTGGATACGGATTTGCCGGCGGTTGTTTAGATAAATAAACGGTTCGCTGCGGATCCACCGGGACAAAGGTCAGAGGAAGGAGTCGTGATCGATCGGGGCTCAGCTATTTGCAATGTTTTACCTTTAAATGATGACACTAAAATGACGCATTGCATTATTGTTTCATTTTGTATTGAGGTCACCAGTAAGTGGTTGTAGCTCCTTTGATTTTAACCGCTTAAACATCTATTGGAATGAAGAAATTATTTTTAAATGAAAGTTAAAGTAACCAAAATAACGTTTTGAATTTATAATAGAATAAAAATGAATTAAAAGTTCCATGTCCAACTGAAGTAATAGTTCCATGTTTAAAGACTCGAGCGACTGTTAAAGTTTCCACTAACCCTATCGGTTGACGACGATCGTCAAGTAGTTAGCAAAAACAACCTTCAACAGCAGCCAATTAGTGAAGAATTTGGAAACTGTCGGGGGGGTCTCTCCTAATCCAGTTAGCTCGAAACGTCGGGTTTCCCTCCCGGTGGCTGCAATCATCGCCGTGGACACACGACACCAGAGATCGATTACTCAAAACTCTGCACACCATCCATTAGCATTTGGAGTTTGTGGGCAAAGTAGGAGCACTGGGTGGAATGGAAATGCAATTTAAGTGCATTATCCACGTGTCAAAAAAGAATAACCAACCATGCTTACCGCGTTTGTGATCGTACTGATGCTCACACGGCTGCTTTATTCGAGGTGGTCCAAGCTATGTCTGGGCTCGAGTTGTAGGCGGACAATATTTTTCGCCACAGTACACGCTTTTTTTTTGTCAATGTTTAAGAGCCGATGCTGCACACGGTTTGCCGGACGTTACGATGCAAATTATGGGCTCGAGTTATGACGCTGTGAGTTCCAGAACGCTTGGGACGACGTGCCGGCGCGGGTGAAAAGTCGTCGGTCATTTGCAGTGGCCAGGAAATGGTCCATTGCTGGAAATTCCGTTTGGTCAGCCATCTGCGAGGGTGCGCTGGTGCTTCGGTGCTTGTGATGGCATACCGATATGCAATGGCCGTGTTTGGTTGAACGTTTCTGGCCATAATTTCAAGCTCATATGGCTCGATTTGTCCGGCCACGAACAGCTGTTGCAAGAGGAACCAAGTGGTTGCAACATTATAGGGAATATTTGAAGTGGGATATGATTTGTTTTGCTTAAATGCTTTTTTATTTATCTTTTTCTAGAAAGTGTCTCTTTTTCAATAGTTTTTGGATTTTATTATTTCTCATTTTCTCTGCTTTGTAGTAAATCATCAAATAACTACCCGTCATCATTTTTCAAAATTTAAGTTCAATCGTTAGTTTCTAGGTGAGCTATTTTAAAAAGTGAAAACAGTTTTTGAAACTAGCTTTATGACATCAATTTTTCAACATTTTTTGTTTATTCTCACAAATCATTTATTTATATAAAAATTCTCGCCCAATAGTTTTAGGCTTTTAAACAATTTTTCCTAGAACAAATTGCTCTTAAATTTTCGGACAACTTAGGTTGAACCCTCAAATAAATATGATTTTGCGATTTTATTATTTTGAGATTTTATTACTTTCCATGAAATAAGCTTTGCAGTATCATAAAATAAGCTTTGCAGTATCATAAAATAACAACCCGTCATAATTTTTCAAGATTTACGTTCAATCTTTAGTTTCTAGGTAAGTTATTTTAAAGAGCGATTTTTTTTAACTTGCACTGTGCGATCAATTTGGCAGAATTTTTTGTTTATTGTCTCTAATAAGTTATTTATATTAAAAATCTTACCTTTTTCAATTGTTTTAAGCTTTTAAACACTTTTTCCTAGAACAAATTGCTCTTAAATTTTCGGACAATTTAGGTTGAACTCTCAAATAAATATGATTTATAGTTCTACCGCCAATTGACCCTTCATTAAGCCACGAAAACAAAAAAACAGAACTCTGCAAGAAGCGCGGACTTGTTTTGGGAGACGACAAAATCGATTGCACTAACGACCAATTTAGCGCACGTTTTCCATCGTTATCGCGTGCAAAGGTGTGCTACGCTGACCGCGCATTTACGTGCGCGAGGTCGTTTATTTTGGCCAACACCGAGCAGAACGCCCCTTCAAACTGGCAATACTGTTGGCGGAGACACCGTTTCGCCGCTTTTTTACTGCCCCCCCATCTGGCATCGGGGCAGAATGTTTTTTTAATGGAGGCCAATGTACGCAAATACTAAAGGACGGTGCAGTGTGCAAGGATCCCGCACAAAAAGAGATGAATAAAATACGGCGCGCATGGATAAATAAAAACGGTGGCCGTTGCGTGTGCCAATGGGGACGACATTAGGATGAAATGGGGTGCAATATTTTTGCCTCCCGCGTTTTTGTTCCCCCCCACCGCCAAAGTCTGTGGTAACGAGGGCATGGAGTTTCTTCGGCACCGAAACCGTGGGGAAAATATTGCTCCAGTTCCATTGCGTGCTGCGTGTTGCTTGTGGGCTTTCCGCAGAAGCTGGCGCTCGCCGTGTATTACACATGCGCACCGGGCACTAAATGTCGCTAATAATTACCATAGCCGCTGGCCAGGGTAAAAACTACTACTAACTTTAGCCCTCAGCTTCGGACGGCGTTTATGATTGCTCTTGAAGAATGTCCACCCGCACCAGGTCTGGGAAATAAAAAAGCCGTCTCCCGTTGACGTGTGTTCTAATGGTTTTATTTTGTTTGACCCAAGGTGGGGTCTTAAAATAGTACACTTTTTCGCTCGACGTTCTTGGAATGGCAAACTGTTTAAAAACCCCCATCTGGAAGTGACACTTACTTTTAATGTGTAGTAAGAAATTGTGTTCTATTTAATGTTTGGATTGTAAGACGTTTCTTTTTCTTTCCTCTTTGTTCTTTCGAATTTTAACATCCATACTTTGCGAATTGGTTGAAGCATGTTAATTATAGTATAACTTCATACCTTTTTCGTATGAATAATGATATGTTCGTGGGTTAATAATATTAAACCTCCAACTACTAAGGCTTCTGAATGTGGATTGCTGTATCTTAGCCTCATTCCGTTCTTATATAGTATGCTATACTTATCCTAGCCTGCTACCACTTCATAGCATACTATAACACCTCCCCTTTTAGGATTTTTTAAAGACCTTATTTTTAATTCGAGAAGATCTTCGAACCATGAGATCCGAACTTCGAACTTCCCGGAGATCCGCTTCAGAAGACATCCTCGTCGCCAATTGATATGTTCGTGGGTTAATAATATTAAACCTCCAACTACTAAGGCTTCTGAATGTGGATTGCTGTATCTTAGCCTCATTCCGTTCTTATATAGTATGCTATACTTATCCTAGCCTGCTACCACTTCATAGCATACTATAACAAATAATTTCATGATCTCCAGATATTTTTGATCTATAACCTTCTTCTCTCCAATTTTAATTCGATTTTATTTCTTTGTATACCTTTTAACTAACCACTTTTGTCGAGATCATTCACCAGACTGACTATCATTCCTAAGTTTACTATTTCCCTTAATATGGTTGAACTTCTTGAAAATATTTCCGTTTCATATGTTTAGTAGGCTGTACTGTTTTTTACTCGATATTTATGTCCAACTAGCTTGCGTATTGTATCGTTTTACTATTATCATTATAATTTTTACACTTCTTGACACGATATCTAGAAATACTACTAAAACACAGGATCTTTTATGCGCCTTAAAGAATTTGAAAAGGAATTTGTTTAATTTCTCTTTACTTTTGCAACCTTGAAGGTAACGAGGTTTCTCGCAGAGGGAGCGTTGTAGGTTCCAAATTCCTTTTACCACAATCTTAGGCTCAAATCTAAATGGATCAGATTGCGCATTTGCACAGACTGCGAGTGCAAATGCACCAATTCCAGTTAGTTCCGCCTGCTTTGCTTGGCCGTCGCCTAACATACGTTCTAGGTGTCTTGAGGGTAACATATTGGCCATACGGTTTTCACGCCCGCCGAAGGCCACGCGATAGAAAGGAATGGTAAGGTTTCTTGAACCCTCGCATCGTTAGGACCTGTCCCTTGCGTTGGGTTGGGACCTGGGTATGGCTTGACGTGGACCGGAACGTCAAGACAAGTGCTCCAGATTACTCCGACCGACGGTATTTGCAGTTCCCATTCCCCGCGGGTTGGGGTTTCACAGGGTTAACAGTTACAAATTAAGATAAAAAGAGGTGATTTATTAATTTTGTGCCGTGCGGGTCCGGTTTCGAACCGATCGAGTCGTTCCGCGTCGAGTTCGTTGCTCGCTTGAAAACGAGTGGAAAAATTGTGCAATCGAATCCAGCATCAAGGTTCAAACAGTTTCGTCGGCCGGACTTACACGTGCCTTTGTGAAACCTGTCGAACGGCGTCATAAACCTTACCGTGCGCGCAAAGGGACAGCCGAGACATCCCGTCCAAAAATACCCGACATCATCTGTAGTACCGTGCGTTTGGTAGCGTTTTTATTTCGTTCCACAATCCGAACAGGCTCAAGGTCGGCTGACGTGTGTGGAACGGTTTCGGTTCAATTTTGCAAATCTGCGTAAATTATAATCGGCTTGACAATCGGGGAAGGGCTAGGCTCTGAGGGGGCCTGAGTGAGGGCGAAGTGTCTCGCGGTGTCTTACGGAGTTGCGTACAAGGCACACGTACCGCATCTGGCTGCTCCCATTTTTTGTGTGTGCTTTGTTTACAGTCGAGACTTTTTAAAAGGCTCAAGAAATCTAAGGTGCGCCCGCTTTTTGACGGTTCTTGACAGACAACCAACAACGTCGAGCGAGGATGACGATCGGATCGGGTCGATTTTATGGTCCACCCGGTATCTGATGAAGCTCGGGTTCGTTTCCTGCAAAGTGTTGTGATCTTTTTTCGAAATTCTGTTTTGGTTTCATTTACGTAACGTTTTCGGATCCGTTTTGGTTTGCAAATGATGCCATACCGATAATTAAGGGATCGCAATCCCTAGCGGTCCTGCACCGCTTGTTCATGTTTTTTGTTCAAAATCTCGATCGAAAATGTGTTAAACGTCGCCTTAGGGATATGTTGTGCTAAGGATTTTAGTTTTTTGCTTGGAACAACTCCTAATAACATGTTCCAGGGTGTGAATGGGTTTAAGCGATCCGTTTTGTTGCTGTTCAATGGCATTCGATGCATTTGTTGGAGAACTTATTTGATCTTCGTTCTGTAGGCACAAACAAATAAACCTACCCTTTTCCGAAACGGACTGCACCTGCATCACAGCCTGACTGACACACCATTTGAACAGGATATCGAAGCTAAACATTTGGGATCAATTTGATTACATTTGATTGCTGTGCGTTTTAAACGTCGGGGATCGTTTTGTAGGAAGCAGACTAAGAAAAGCACTTAAGCTTCCATCGCAGACGGTGTCGAAACACAAAAAAGAACAAGGAAATAATACTCATAAATCTCGATTTAACTCTGGGTTTTGCAAAACGAAGCGATGCGATCGATGGCATTCGAAGTGGTTGATTGAGTTGTTCTCGTAAGAAGGTTGGAAGCAAGCAAGCGGAACATAAGATTATTGGTAAGCCTATTTTATGTGGTTTCCTGACACTGATTGCAATCACTTAATTTAAGCGGCCACTCCGATAAAGGTGTGAATTTTAACAGTCTATTTACAGGATCAGGTAAAAATACGTAGATAAATTATAGAGCTGCTTCTTTTACCCTTTTTAATATTTTTCAGCTGTTGGGTTTAATATCAACTGATTGAGACATTTGTAGTAAGTAGTCTTTAATAATTTTCCCCATTTACTTTTTTATTTATGTTATAGTTGTTGTGTTTTTTTTATCTACTCCCATCAGCCATGGGAAAGTCCTGCAGAGTTCTTTTTTATTGCCCCTTTTCCCATGGTGTTGTTTGGAGCTAACAATGCTAATGATAAATAAATTATGCCAATGACACTCAACCAACTTTGTCCGACGTGATACACTTGTCGATGCCCACCCCGCCGCTTTTTCTGTGTGCTCCCTCTACCCCTTTGACCAGTTCTAACGCATCACTGTCAACTTCAACGAGCCATAAATGTTCGATAACAAAAAAAAGGAAAATTGTGCTCCGTACATACACACCAATCAGCAATCTCGAACCATTACACCGGCAATAAAACTAAATTATGAAACCCATTTAACGTGACCCTTCCCATTGGGCCGTATGAGCATCGTGAGTTCCGATCACGAACCATTGAAGTGGCATACAATATACACAGTGGAAAAAAATGGAGGAAAAACAATAGCTTCAGAAGTACCGATTGTTATTATCCGTTTTGTTTCATCACCTCTGGCTAGCTGCTGCTGGTTATTTTTTCCCCCGCGAGCCCCCCTCATCCTTCCCCGCCCCTCACTCGGACGATTACGGGATCTGATAATGATTCGATTAAAGCTATGATGTCGATATCGACTGTGAGGCTCTGCCATAAAATCGCCGCCCGAGGATGGCCCATTTGTCGCGGCATGAATCGCACCCTTTCTCTCTCTCTCTTGTTTACAGTGTCACCACGATTCGATTCACCTTCGGGGTGTTGCGTACGCTAGGGTTCAGCCCTTTGCATGTTGTTGATAGCCAAATTGATGCGTTTAGTTGAGTACCTTTTTTACCCTTTTGCCTTTACGGTAGCCCCGCGGAACAGGGGAGGTTGTTCTGGATGTCCTGTGGGGCGGGTAGATAAGTTATTCTTCAGTTCATTACTTGATTACATGCCCCAATCGGTTGGTGGGCTGGCCCTAGGTCGTTGTGTACACCTCATTTGACGTAACCGAGTAACTTTGGATCCCTGTTTTATTCAACATAAAACCGTTTAATGGTTGGTTGTTTTACTTTAATCGGTTTCGAAAGCATCATTTTGTTGAATAATTTCTAGGCTTGAAATCAAAAATACATGAATAATGTCCTGGTATACAGTCATTATTAATACTTACTTACGTTGAATGTGCCATTTTTTTAAATAACAATGTAGCAGAAAAGGAACTTGAAAGTAGCTCTCAAATTTAGTTTTGTTTGTTGTTGAAAACTGCTTCTCGAAACACTCATTTCAGAATGATATACTTTTCATGTTTCTGTATCATACTTGGTTTTACTTATTTCATAATGAATAAGATCACTTAAAAGTTGACAATCATAATTTCCAAAATGTGGGTGAACGCAATTAAAAATTAAGGACTTTTACTGATTTGTTCGGTCTTGTTCAAGGCCATCGCTCACCTTCAATCAGCTCGATGCAAGAAACTTTTCCCCCAAATTTTGCGTTTGCCACCAACCAACTCCGGTCTGGCGAACCGAATTTGAGCGATATTGAAAAGTGTCTGCCCTTGGCGTGCCGGTGCTGCGCCCCGACCGCACCTTCTTCGTGACCGGGGTGAGTCACGAGGAGTCGCACGAGGGAGTCTTAAGCCTTTAATTGACACGGAACGCGAACGCACTTTGCCGTTCGTTTGAAATTTCGGCTCTATTTTTGTCCCGCAAAAAGTCGAAAGAAAACGTTTACCATCCGGGCCGGTAAAGCATTTCGGTGGTTTCCATCTCCCTGGCCGGTGAGGGTGTCTGTGTTTGGAATATTTCGTTTACGGCCCACTCCTCGGTCGGGGTCGGGGTACATTCAACATTCGTTCGAATCCACCGACCACCGATTAATCAAAGCTTTCCGGATCTTTGCGCCGATGTGGAAGCTAGCGTAGAACGGAGCAGAAAAGAGAAAAAGTCAACCTGATGCCTTTCGGATATCCAATCGTCCACCTGGATCGGTTCCTCCGGCCAGTGGGAGGCGTGTGAACTTGGCCATCATGTTCAAGAGTGAAGTTCACCACGTGGAGGGTGGGGGAAAAAGCTCCAACAAAATTTTATTGCCGATTAAACAATTTGCTCCTTCGTCGGGTCGTGAGAATCATGGAGAATGAGGACTTTTTATGTTTGCTGCTCCTGTTTCTCTTCCAACCCGCATCGTACCAGGGATCGTTAAGGTGAGCTTACGAAAACAAACGATGGACCGCGGTTTTGACTCTTTTCTTTCGCATTTTTATCTCTCAAAAGACAGGTGTACAATTTCGCAGGAAAGAAGGTTCGCTTTGATGGATGTCGGGTGGAAAATGTCGCCAAAAATTACGAGAGGCTTTGAGTGGTGGTCGGTTGTTATTTGTTTATCCCAGAATTAATTTGCTTAGAACAAACGATGAATAAGACCTAAAGAAACTTGCCAAGGTTATCGTTTGTTATCCGATTGTTTTACTGGCAAAAATACCTCGGTTACTTGGACAAATATGCTTAACATTAAGAGCATTAAACAAATAAGAACGAAATCGGTTGTGATCGTTTTGCCACCGCCAGCATGTATGATTTGAAATCGTAAATGTATGCTTCCATCGCAAGACCACACAATTTCGATCCTACTAATTCCTGGTTCAAATATTTGATCGCCACAAGTATAAAACATCGCTGGAATCATATTTCCCGTATCATTGTACACCATGTGTGTGTATCTAAACATTCCGGGAAATGGTTCAACGCCTCCGAAATTTTCCAACCAGGTGCCAGGCCGAAATCGTTAACAGTAAAATCGTTCTCATCGTTCGCTGCGGAAAAGCAAATAACATATTAACGCCCGAAAGCTTACACAGGAAGAGGGGGGGCTTAAAATTTCCAGTAAGGGCAGAATGGGAAAACAATTTCCAACAGCTCGGCCGTTACATGCGTGTGGGTGTGTGTGGTTTCTAATGCTCACTTCGGTAGCAATTTCCGCGCGTTGCATTTGTGCAACGGGAGCCGTTTTGGCGTTGGTTGGTTTTATGAAATGTGCAATCCTGGTTTTTTGTACTGCGCCTTCGCTAATCCCATGCAGGATGAGGCGCAGGTCGGTGGTCCACTGCAGGACGTTATAATAACAGTGATTGAGAGTGGGCCCATGCCCATCCACCTGCATGCACCAATAATCGTTCGCGCTCGAGCGCATCGCCGGGACGCTAGAATCTGTAATTTGGTTGGCCAATATTGCTACCCCGTTTGTACAGAGGCCTGAACATTGGGACTGGACCCTGCTCGGAACCTGGCTAGTATTCGATTAACGAGCGATAAACCGAGACCAATTTGAGGGCGTATGGGGTAAGGGAAATACTAATAAAATTCTAATCTCTCTTGGAACAAGCCGGTCCGGCGAATCGTTGAAGTTTCCAAATAGCCGTTCCACTGGACCTGGACGGAGGTGTAGGGAATGTAAGGAGGAAAAATTAGCATCCGGTAGTAACGAGAGGCTACAAATTTGTGGCTAGCGCACGGGACAACACATTTGGAGTGGTATTTTGGGAACCGTTTGTGATTCTTTTAACCTCCTGATGATGATATTTTCGGCGGACGACTTTACGATTCTGCGGTGCGATGAGCAGCAGCGTTGAGCAGTTTGCAGCAGTTAGTGGTGAAAGCTTTGCATAAGTTGTTGACCGCGTGAGGACGGTACCATTTTGTGGCGGGAGTTATTTGCACAACCGCAGGGATTTGGCATGCGCTGTAGTTCTGGAGTTGCTGCATACAAATTGCCTTTGTTACAGTGACACTTTTTTGCGTACGTTAGTTCAATGGAATTGATGTTTATCGTAAATGAAGGAAACCAAGAGTTTGGATTTAAACACCACTTATACTTTGT
The DNA here is from genome assembly GCF_943734705.1 of Anopheles coustani. NCBI lineage: Eukaryota > Metazoa > Arthropoda > Insecta > Diptera > Culicidae > Anopheles > Anopheles coustani. The sequence goes on along the minus strand of NC_071288.1, from coordinate 93,698,793 downwards.
AAGAAAATCCGTTCTTTGAAGTTGATTCAACAATAATCCTTCTTTGACCTGCTAACGCATGCATTATTTGTCATTCTTCATTTTTTCTGCAATCACATGTGGAAGACTTAAAATAAACCCAAACCGTACTCAAACCTGACGGACATAAATCCAATCAAATGGCTGACGAAAAGTTCCTTTCTACTACGCAACACTTTCCTTGTTTGTCCAAAGAGGAGTTGGCTTTTAATGGAAGAGAAAACCCCTTGTTAGAAATATATCTTTGCGCCTTTGAAATAGCTTCGTCAAGTGTTTGACACAAGTGTCACCGTACTTGCTTGCTGTTGAAAGTTCGGGGATCAATGGACCCTTCTCTTTTCGATTCGTGGACCGTCAACAGTAGCCGTGATGTTGAAGTCTAACATGCCAAACCTTCATCAATCGTTAACAGAACTACGTGGTCTAGGATGTGGAGAACTGTAAGACTGTAGACACTCATTCTGGAGTTCAACAACATTCCCGTTCACAATTGTTTTAGATTTAGTTCTAAGTGCAATAAATGAATGATTGGTTTGGCGAACAGTGAATAAATGGTATTTAGAATTGTAGTAATCAACCAATCCAGACATGAAAATTTTAAGAGTACACTTTCAACTACAAATATGATACCAAAAGGCTTGTATAATCCAAATAAAACTTTAGTATCCTCCTCCTACTGATTACTGTGGTTATTTGTTTGTTTGTTTGTTTGTTTGTTACCGTTTCAATAAACACTCAACACTCGGTCGAAGGGCCACATTACTCCCTCTCGACTCGCATTGGCGCACGTTTTATCGGCTTTATATACCGGGATATAAAAGAACACCCGAAAATAAGTGTTGCCAGAGCGTACTGGCAGAGACACGTTCGAGTGTGACGAAAGGCAACGTCGTCGATGATGGTAACCTCCGATGGAGCAAAAAACCACGAAAACAAAAATCGTTTGACTCTTATGCTCGTGACTTGCAGGGGGGAGAGCAAATGGGGGTAAGTAACTAGGTAATGGTAACAGAAAACAAATAAAAGGATGTTGTGATGAGGTTTCAGGTATGTGCCGGCATCTGTGCGTTTTGACGGCGACCTTAGAGGTGTAGAAAATCACACCGTCTGTTATTTATTGGGCTCGATTTGAGATACTTTAGATATGTTTCGCATATTGACGCACAGAAAGTGCTACAAGTCAGATGGTTTGCAATATGAAGAAATAAACACATCAAGTGCGAAAAAATTAAGTCAATTTGAAAAACAAACAAACTTTAACGAATTTATAGGGTCATTGGTTTTTGCACATCAACAATTGTGGCTATCCAGTTATTTTTTTGCATTTGGACTACAACCTGATGATGTATGTCTAATGCTTAACATGTTCAACTTGACAAAGGTTTAATTGTGTCATTCGTACTGCCTTTCGTTCGAAGCTGCTGTAAAACTAACGTAATCCGTGACCCTTCAGTCCTTTGCCGCGTGCAGCGTACCTTCGCCGTAATAACACTTTTAGGTAATTATTTTTACGACGCCAACTCCGGCTCAATGTCACGGCGTTCAAAAACAAAGACACGGGGTTGAAATAATAACTGGTCCAATAAGGCAGAAGCGATAGCTTTTTTTATCCTTCACTGCAGCAATATAGCGCATGGCTGCGACGGCATTCATGCCGATGATGATGATGATGATGGAGAAAAAATGGAGCATGAAAAAATGTAACTGGCGAGGAGGAGGTAAAAAAAACAATCGCTTACGCAAATGGAACAGAAAAATCCGATAATGTGCAGCATAAGTGTCACGGCTTATGGGGATTCATTTGGGAATGGATTGAGATCGGCGTGGGGTTCAAGTACGTCAACATTTACGACTGCGACCTACATCTGTAAATACGAGCCTTTTATCGAACTGGAATATCGTTGGAAGTCGATAGCTGGAATTGAACAGGATAATCCATGTAGATGCACAGAGCAGTTTATGAATTCTACCTACCTTTGCTGATAGAAAAAGACAACTTATAAATGTTTGCTAAAAAAAAAACAAGTTTTCAACACGTTATCGCGTAACAAACAAATAGAACGCATCAGCTCGCTGTTAAGCTTTCCAACTAATTGTCATGGCTTAAGCTACTGCAGGTCTGTGCATGCATAAATCAATCAATAAGTTAACTCTGGCTTCCTCAAACAAAATTGAATGATTGGTTGGATGAGCTTGCAAATGAAAATGAATGTGGAACGCGAGTAAACCTCGTTTAGCTTGTTAATTGAAACATTCAGTCACAGCATCGATTTGGGTTTGAAAATATGAAACTCCCGCTCCCGGGATTAAACGACTCGCGGAACAAAATTCCTGTGCGTACGCAATAACATGTCACTATAAACCCTCCGATTTACCCGCCTCCAATTTAATTGCCAGCTCAAAAGCCCGTTTGATGTAATGGTAGGCATTTATATGAAACAGTGAAACAAATCATCACCGGTGATCGGTGATGTGCACGTGATTGAACGCTGGCTCTGCATGTAACGCTTAAAGTGGAAAAATCGCATCACAAACGGATTGGCCTGTCACTGGTATCAAACGGAAATTTCCAAAGCTCAAAATCTGAACGATCCCAAACAAAGAGAGCTGGAAAGCCATGCCTTGGTAACAGCTTCACATAAGCAAAAAAAAAAAACCAAACCGTTTGATAACCACACGTGAGTAATGGCGCAAAAAGTGATATCAAACATAAAACAGTCCTCCTGTTTACAGAACTGGTGCATAACGGATAGGGTGTTGCGAATTCCAATCAAAATAACAATGTATAAAATATGAGGAGGCGTTGACAATTTTTTTTCCTTCTCAGTACACGTATAAATCTTCCACGACATGGCGTAACGAAACCCGATAAAGATCAAAAAGGCTACCGCTGGAGGGAGAAAGGATTTAATGGATGCTGACCGGTGTTGGAAGATAAAAATCATAACGACCATCATCAACGAATGCTACCGGTATTTGGCCTTGATCACAGGAAGGCGGAAGGCTTGGTCCAGGTTTACATACGGAGTAATTACGCTGGAGGATGGTGGTGCGATGCCAAAGCCTACAAAGGTGCGTGTAATATCGACTAGAAGATGGCAACGAAAGAGTACTAGCCGTTAAGTTGTGTAACAGTAAAGAAACGGAGGGAAAACTAGAACGTTGTAAATAACCACCTGATCATGGAAGAATTATACCTTCCTCGGCATCCTCACGAGAACCTCACGTCGGCACGGAGGGAAGCTGACGGTAAAATGGCGAACAAATTGGCAATAAAAAGTAAAGCAATGTCTGACCACCCCGGACAACCGTGCAAGGTAATCGTTACGAGCGATGCCAACTATCCGATAGCCGTGCCTTATTGGCTTCCCCGTACCAGCGCGGTGTTCCACTGCAGCTGGATCTGGTTTTGAAGGCGGACAGATTCCACACTCCGGATCGGTTGGTGTTGGTGGAAAGCTGCCCGAGCAATCGCTGCATAGTTATGAGCCATGGTGAGTCATTAGGTAGGCAGCGCCAAACCATCCCAGTTTCCCTCGACGCATCGGTGCGGGTTATAAAGTATGACCATAACTAAATTGAACCAAAGAAAGCGCGCTACTGTGGCGCCTCTAGTGGCGTCAGCCGGAAACTAATATTTTTAGTAGTATTAGTAAACAATAACAATGAAGTTGTGAAAGTTTCAGACCTGTACTATTTTTTTTCGTGAAATGCCGTATAATGGAAATTGATCGACCAAAAATAGCTCCGCACAAATAACTGGAAAACCAAGGCAATTGAGCAAATTGAATAAGCCGGGAACCCATAAAAAAAACAATAAAAATGACAAGTATTTTTCTTTTGTACAATTATGCATAACGATTGTTATAAAAATAGGTTTTTAGTATTCTAGTGTTCACTGTTCTTATAAATTCACGTATTTTGTGTTTTGGTTCCTGCATTAGCGCTCGTATCGTGGAAAGGGGCACCGTTTTCGCAACGTCCGTTCACTTCTTCTTGCCAAGAACATCTCTAACTGTTTCAACACTTCGTCTAAAATGAAGTTTTGTGATTGCCCAGAGTTTTTCGATGGGGTGAAACTCTGGGAAATTTGGTTTTGGTACCAAGTGGATCTTATTGGTCCAGTACCACTCCAAGACCACTTTGGAATAATGGCAGGTCGAAAAATCAGCAAAATACTTCATGTGAATTTATAGGAACAGGGAACATGTAAATAGTAAAAACCTATTTTTAAAACTAACCTTATGTATAACTGTGCAAAAGAAAAATACTTTTAATTTTTCTTTGCTTTTATTATGGATTCCAGGCCTTGTCAATCTGTCCACCGGCGCTCTAGTGATTTGTGCGGGCTCATTTTTGTTTGATCAATTTTCATTATTCGGCATTTCACGAAAAACAATAGTACAGGTCTGAAACTTTCACAACTTCATTGTTATTGTTTACTAATACTACTAAAAATATTCGTTTCTGGCTGACGCCACTAGAGGCGCCACAGTAGCGCGCTTTCTTTGGTTCAATTTAGTTATGGTCATACTTTACTTTGTGTGTCCAAGTGTGTCCAGTACGCCACGAGGTTACTAGGGAGTGTTCAGGGTTACCTAGTGACTACCCGGTAGCGCTCCGGCGGATACGATTGGATATAAACGAGGCAAGGGTAACTGGATTAGCTTAACCCGAGCGTAAAGGTTTTTCATCCGGTGCCTAGGCGACACTCCGGAGTCCTAGAACCGTCCCACAGCGCCGTTGGATCGGGTCAGTTCGAAGGAGGAAGTCGATCCACACTGATTTACCGAACCGAATCAAGTATTTGTTCAAGTTCATTGGTGAGTTTTTTTGTGTGGCGAAGTTCGAGTGTTTGTTCTAACCTCCAGCCACGTGTTCTACCTCAAATAGCACCGTCTGTCACCGATCTTCGATGTTCCACGAAGAGGAGATGGTAGGCGAGCCGTGGAAACAGAGTCTTGCGCAATTGCCCGCTCGTTCTTGGCCTCCGGTCGGTCGAAGGTCCATTAAGTTCGCGCTGCGTTAGCAAATTGGAATGACAATGTAGAAGTTTATGGCGGCGATCGATGTCCGCCGCCGTCGATTTCGCTTTCGCACCGGTGGAGAATCGTTAAATCGATCGTGGTGAAGGTAAGGATTTTGATTGCTCCATTTTCTAGAATCATTTGTTGGACGTCATTGAGCCGGCGGGGGATCATAAAACTTCTGACGTTAGAGAATGTTTTAAAGGAACACCACCGAGGCATAAAATCATAAACTTACACTTTAGGAGCACATTTTAAATGTTTCCATAAATTTAAGCATAAGTAAACAAGAATTCTGAGCTTACATTATCGAACCAAAACTCAACAAAACAGGTTTAAAGATAACCGGAGTTTGTTCTCTTGGAAGTTCGATACTAAAGTAAGCTTTGTCATATAAAGTTTAGGCTTATCGAAATGGGCTTTTATTTATTCATCGAGTTTTAAGGCACGCTTTCCAGGGATTCAACTAAATGATCGCCATAAAACCCTTCCAGAGGTAGACTTTCGTGACTGTCAGCGATTGGCAGGTGTGAAAACGTTTTCGCACCGTATTCACGCACGATCTCCGGCCGTTGGGCTCTTCGAGCGATTGCACTTGCTGCACCGCATTGGCAATGCATTTTGCAGTGGGTCGATTACCGTAATTACTGCGCTAATGGCAACGCAAAATGGCACTCGATATCGGCGAGCTTGTGTGTGACCCGCCAAGCCGTAGGATTAACCTTGACCGTGAGCCAACCGTTCACCCACGAGATGGATTATGATTTTCACACCTTCACGCACCCTCCACTAGACTGTCACACGCACACTTGAGCTCCGTAACGCTTGATAACGGAATTGGCGTCGCAATCGAGTGCCCGAGCTGTCCTTTTGGAGTGGAGATACTTTGCAGTACCATTTAATCGACCAATCGACGGTGGTGAAGCTGGTTCCTTCAGATGGAGCAATTTCAAGCCCCATGGAGATATCATTCTGGGCACCATGTTCACGGTCAAAAGTCGGCGTGGTTCGGGCTTGGAGGGATTGTGAAAGTACACCAGTTACCGTTATGAACGGGTGGTTTGCTCGATTCCCACGAATTATGAGGGTCCTTGATAGTGAACGCCTTTGAAGGCACGGCGTTGCGAATAGAATTAACTGATTAAGATAAAATCACCCCGCTGCGTGCACGAACCGTTACTTTATGTCGTGTATTAACGACGGTTATACATTTTAATCGACATAAGTGTTCGATGAAGGCAACTTGAAATCCGTACCTACAGTTTTGTTGTTTATTTTGTAGAGGAAATGGTCTGATTTGTTTACATTATTGTGTTTAAGATGTTTGTAAACGTTCCTTAAGAAGTTTATTTTACTGCATACATTCTTTTAGTTTGGGAAACATATTTTGCTCTTGGGATTTTCAATGTTTCGATTATATACACTTTTATTAAACATTCAAAATGACTAGTTTTCAATTCTTATTGATTTTTAAAACATTGTATAGTCTAATTTATAGATTAAAATTGAGTAACGCATGCCAATATCCATATAACATATTTCAGTTTAAACTCTAATATTCCCATACGAAACCTTAAACCCGACGCACGACAATCGTTTCATACTCAATGTTTAATTGAGGTGTCCTCGTGCAAAACCGATCGACTTCGCACTGATCTACGGGTTCGGCAAGCTAGCAGCACATTTATTGCCGATAAAACCGACCAGCGTTTGGAGCCCATGAGCTGTCTGGCTGCGGGCCAAACTATTAGGTTACGTGGGCCCAATTGCCCGTCCAGACCGGATCGTTGGTGGATTAATAAAATTTAAACATTACAATTTATGACCGGTTGCCGGTGACTCGCACTGTCCACGGTACGGTTCTTTCGGCTCCGGGAGTGTTTCCGGAAGCGTTTTTCTAACGTTTGTGGGGTTTTTTTCCTCTTCCCAATTGGAATCCTTTGCACCCTATATTGGATTTCTTGCTTGTAGCTAGAGGGGGGGCGAATCGTGATTAATGACGAAAAATGGGTTTTCATATCCTCTCTAAACCCAAACATGAAAAACTAAGCAAAAAAAAAAGAGTACCAACCCTTCTGGTCCGACAGAGGACCGTTAGGTACAATATAGGAAAGCGATCGAAGGTTTCGAAATTGCTTCCTACACGAATTAGTCAACGGATTAGAATGGAAGCAAATTGTTTTTCACCACCCGCACTCCTTTGGCGTTCTACTTTTCTGCCCCAAATTCCCAGCGGACCATCTTTGTCCCACACAGAGCTTACCGGAGGACTTCCTGCACCCTGAACGGAGTACAGGCGAAGCATTGGCAGGCGCAAAATTGGAGCGACCGTTTCAAGCGTGGAATCGATGTGAACGAATCGTTTGAAACCCGTGTGACAAATGTGTTGAAGGAAGTTAAATCTGGGCACGGTACGAGCTGGCCAAACATCCACTTGCTGGCCTTTAACCGACTCCGGCGAAGACACGTCCTTCGCGCATTTGGATGTTGTCGTGTCACCGGGCCGGGGTCGAGAATGACGTTTGAAGATTCTGGCACACGATAGAAGCGTTAGTGAAGGTCTCTTCTCACCTTCTCGGTGCTCGCTCGATCCGATGTGGATCACGTGTCCATTAGGATGGTTTACGGTGTTCCGAGCGCTTCGATGTGTCAGATCTCTTTCGGTTCCGTCTCTTTACTCGGCCCCTGCCAAACTGCGACCTCTGGCTTTCAGTGACGGTGACTTACTCGGTAGTACTCCGGAGACCCGGTGTTAGCCTGCGGTGTGACGGTGAGGTTTGATTGACACAATAATGAACGTATCGATTAAAATCGCTAAATGTGTGTCGGATCTGGCGGAATCTTGTGCGCTCGCCTGACCGTAGGAGCGTCAAAATCTTGCAAGTGTTTGATCTCCATCGGGTTCTCACCAAAGCGCAAGTTCCTTTCAATCTGCGAGTTAATAGTAGGGAGCTTCCTCGAAGGTTTACACTTGATGGTGGGCGTGAGTACAAGAGCGGAAATTCTTGGCTGGTTGTAGACATCCTCTAAAGCGTCTAAAGGGAAGCCACGGATCAAACGATTACCTTTTTACTCACATGACGAAATTCTGAAATGGGATAAATTGGCTAAACATAGTCATTTAAATAGCTTTCCACAGAGTGGGAGTTTTGCGGTACCTTGAGACAGTTTTAGAATATGTAAAAGAGTCGTGGCAATATTTTATTAAGTTGGATAATCTGATACATGTTACAGCTAAGGTATAAAGCTTTAGGCACCTTCACAATGTTTAGAATGATAGTTTTTGAAGGTTAGACAATATATGAATTCATTAGTTTCAGTTTTACAAATATTCGATGGGTTTTAACAGGTACTTTACCGTCAGGTCTGCCATTAATGTCAACCAATACGCTAAAATTTTTCTTATATGCTGCTTGCAGTAAGTCAATTGACAAATACAAATTATAGTCTCGCGATGAAGCAAAAAGCTGAAGAAGAAAAATTAATCGATTTGTATAAATCAAGAAATCGTGACCATCGATGACGTTCCCGCCGACACCGGGCTATAACCGTGTTTTAATCGGCTTGGCTCTATCTTGGTGTCCATCAGCTGGTTTTCATGCTCCTGTCCCCTGTACAACACGGACGTGCACTGGAACTGGCCGCTTCCTTGAGCTCGGCGTCGTCCGGGGAGGGAAAAATACAACTCCCCATGGGTCAACCTCCAGCCGTCAGGATGATTATCGATGCGACCAACCGCATTCTCGATCCTATCGAGCCCGTTCGATGGACGACAGCCAGGACGGTAACGCTTACACACCCGGAGAACACACGATTAGGGGCAATTAATATTCCACGATCCGGAACCGCCTTTTCTCCGCCGCGCGGGCCCGACAAACGGTAGCCGGCTGTAAGATGGTTTTTAATCAAGTCGTACATGAAAGATGACAGAAATGGTTTGATCGCGAGCGTTAGATAGTGATGAACTTGAACGAGGTAATTTTATGCCATTGGGTCTCCCCTTGATTAGGTTGTTATGTCCTCCTCCACCGTGGAAAATTGTGTCAGGATAAGAGGCCGAGAAAATAGACGTACTTGGAAGGAACCTATGTAAATGAGTTTAGAAATTATATTTTCTTGTAAAGGGAAAAAATTTCAGTGTTCTACTAATAATTATTAAATGGAACTTGTATTGCCGCACCTTTCAGCGTCAATGAATAAACATAATTTATTTATATAAAACCTCATAAAATACCTTACTTTCAAAAGAACTTTTTCCTTCCCTCGTTTCTGCTTTATTGAAAACCTAGGCTTCTTGGAAATCTTTGTGACCCTAATAATTTTCACTTTAAAGAAAGCCTGCTCGGTTTCGATATTGAATAACGCATAAACCATTGGGCACATTTTAATATGGTTCCATTGTTTATCCCTTCCCACCCTGAGGGTGACCTTCTGACACTCCAGCGATGTTTCGATAGAGTGATAATTTTTACCACAGCACTAAACACCGCACGCGGCATCGGTTCGGCCGTAAAGCTCATCGGGCACCGCCCGGAACATGAGTCAGCGGAAAAACGGGGACGCTTTTCCGGTTGTAAATGGAAAATTTACGACCATCCTTTTACGGTCACCAGCTGCCAGGGCGGGTGTCTGATAGGGCGGGGAGGGGTTTCTTCCGCGCGGGATGTTTTCGGCCGGCGGTAGAATAATTTTGCACCTCACACCCGAGGGATGCGACACAAACGGGCGGAAGGCGGAACAACATGGCCGGCACTGTTAAACTTTGCGTTTCGATCTTAAGAGGCTGTTGAAAAGCAAAACCTCCCACCGGGTTCGTTTTTTTTATTCCTGGCAGAAAAGGGCTCCGGTTCGGCGCTCTTAAGTCCTCACGGTGGCATTTACGTTTTATCAAAGCCGCTTTGTCGGGTTTGCCGGTTAAGTGATGCCATTTTGTGATGCCCCCCGCCCGCTCAGCAGGTTGGAGGCGATTCTTCCGATACCATAAATTACCGGTTGAGTGCGAATCGACGGATAAAGTTGTAAAGTGTTGGGGTTTTTGCGGGCGGCTGCCAGGTGGTTGTTTGGTCTCCTGAAGGACCATTTCAACGCCTACTGGAAAGTGAAGCTAAACACCTGAACATCTGACATTCTTGTGGCCTGGCACCTGGGTTGGCGGAAAATGCCCGCCTATAGGAAACCACGTGTCGATAAACATTCATCTGCTATTATTTATTTATTACTAAATTAATAGGAAACTGTGCAAATACGCACCCTCGGCGTTGGGTGCGCATAGGAACAGTCCTATGTAGGCCCACGCTGTGAGGCTCGATACCGACCAACCTGACATCGGGAATATCGGCATGTGTGTCTCTAAGCGCCACGTCGGTATTATCATTGACAACGGAAGGGATGTGCCCTGGAGCGAAAGAGAGAGAGAGAGAGTGAGAGGAGATGAGGGGGGTTATGCTCCCTAACAGACTTAAGCCTCAACAGACCATAAATTACCATTCGTATCTGCCTATCGGAGATTTGTAGTGTTGCTCGTCGGAAGAATGATTGCGTGTGGCGGGAATCTAACCGAGCATCAGGGAGGGGTGGGATGTTCGAACTTCTCGTCTGCCTCCATTTTACTTTGTTTGGTAGAGTCTGTTCCGAGTAGAAAAAGAAGGAAGCCCCGTATCACGTGTGCTTGTGTGTTTTTTGGGCGAATTGGTAGCAGTTGGTATCAAGCTCCGAAAACGAATCGATCAATAACTTTGGCGTCATTGATGTCGAATTCGACAACCGAATTGTTCAATCGATTGTTTTACATATTGTTGGAGAACTCCATAGTGAAAGTTCAATACAAATGAACAATTGTATTGTATTGCAGTAGTTGGAAAATATCCTTGTCCGAGTTGGTTTCTGGAATCAGGAAGCGTATGAACACGCATCGGCTCGAACTTATTGATCTGAAACCGTCGGTAGTTGTTAAATCATAGATACTAGAGACACCCGTTCGTGCCCCACCCAGAACGGGAGGGGGCGGAAAAGGACCGGCGAGGGTATTAATATATTTTCATTAATTATCCCCAACGCAAACACGACGTCGGGGTTCAATTAAATTAATTAATATCCGTTCGGCAAATGCGAGACTAGTTTTGCGAGCCCATGGTGCTACTGACCGCCGGTGAAGTTGGTTGGTTACCACCTACCAGCATCCTTGCGCCCTCCCTGTAGGCGGTCGGTTTTAGGCGATGACAGTTCCTGAAGCCCGAGCGGTAGGCGACTTAAGGTTGGGTGGGTTGATTTGTGGTGCCCACCCGGTTTGGCTGCGTGTCGGTTTCGATCCTTCACTTATCGCGTTCGAGTACGAGCAGATGTGAAGGTTCCGCACATGTTCATATCCCGTTATCTATGCAGGCGGGGGGCTTTTAAACCTCACCTCGAAACGCGTATGAGTGGCGGGAGTAATCGGTAAGGGCTGACCGCAACGGAATCGGTGCAGTGCATTGATAGCGGCAGCGCTTCTAATCCTTCTCGTCGGCTCTAAATAAGTGGAAGGTGAGATTATTATGCCGTTTCGAAGCCTTCCAGCGGGAAATCACTGGTCAAGAGTTGCCTGGACTTGACCATGATTGATTGCAATGTTGATCATTTCATAACGTAACAGGATATTGGAGTTACAGGATCTTTCCGTTGAGCTGATGATTAGAACAGGGATCGATAAATTACGCTTCGAGGGCTCAAACTGACGCATGATACAGGTTGAGAACATTAGAAACAACTTAGAGTGCTGACAGTTTCAGTCTTACAATATTTTCTTAACCCATCAATTTAATGAACAAATACACAATGCTTTTTTAGACATAACAGATAACAGAAAGTATATTTGACATTTGTGTTATATAAATTTAACTAAGCAACAAAGCAATAAAATTGTGTATATTTTACAAGAAAACTATATGACAATCTAAAAAAAACAATGTTTCAAGCTTTAAAGCAACAACCAGTCCATTACACAACCTTTAAACATCTCTTCAAGAGATGTAAGTAAATTCTGCCATCCTGTCAAGGAAAATCTTTGCACGCAGGAAAATATTTTCATCATAATAAGGCTTCAACTTCCTTTAAAAAAAAATCTAAATAAAATGCTGCATGTTCATATTGTATGAATAAGCAGAAAAAAAACTAACTCACACTCAGTATTTAAAGCAAATTGTGTTGTGATTTATCGGAAATGATTTGCCGCGCCTTTAAGCTAACAGGAATCGGTGTATTTGCAAGCGTGTGTTAAACTCGTTCCGTCAACCGAGCCCTGTTTTCCCCGTAAGCAGATTAATGTTGATTTATTTGTAATTTGTCTCCTGCCGCTGGGCGAAGTTTATTTTACATCAATTAAACATTTTTCAAACCGTACCGTACAAAAGAAAACGATAACACGCCCGATTGACAACGTAAACATTGTCCAGGAGGCTCGGGTTGGTGTGTGTTATTATTATTTTTGCACGCAATAATTTTTCAATTAACATGCACACACGCAACGTGCATCTATGTTGCAGCATGGTCGGGGTGGGGCAGTACAGGGGTGGTTTGAGGGGACCGTCTCGGGCGGTATAAATTCATAATGGATCGCCGCTCGACGTCTGGCGTCCCGTCCCGGTGGGTGTGAGTTGATAAATTATTTATTAGTTTTAATTAATCGACTGATAATGTATGATGTTTTGGCTGTCGGTTTTGGGCTGGGCGCGACCACACAATGAGTGGCGGTGCTAGGAGGCGTCCGGATGGGGGCCAAATATTCCTCGAAATTTCTCTACAAGGCTGGAAAGCGAACGATACTCGGATACAGTTGCCATTCGGGTATCGGGTGTACATTTTATTTGAGCCACATATTTTCTCCTGGCATCTGTCATTTAGTACAAGCGTAAAAATATGTTTTTATTGCACACCACATGTCACCAATGATTTATGTGATGCCGTTTCCCATTGGCGGCATTAACGAGGTGTAGCTATTGTTGCAAAAGTTTTCCTGCAAACGACTTTCGAGGGCATTTTTCTTCATTGCGCCAGGCGTAACGCTCCCATTAGAACAGCGAAGGAGCGTCTCATGTGATGCGTAAAAACGATTCTAGGCCGCAATAATTATCATCTGTTACTTGTGTAAGTGTTCTCGCAAGCGAAAGTGGAAAAGAATTGATAAGAGATGGGTGCTGCTCCAAACACTTTGTCCGGTGGTGAAAGAAGGGAAAGAAAACGATTAAATCCATCTTACTTTCGGTTTTCAAGTGAATCGCCGTTTTTTAACGAGCACTTGGCGAGCGAGCGAGCAGTAAAGCAAACCATTTTCCGTTTGGAGAAAAAAACCCTCCCATAGACCGGAAACGCCGGTGGTCGATGCGGTTGGACGCAGGGCGGTGTCTTAAAAATTATTGTCCCCAATAAATGTCTACTTAAAATGATAAACTGTGTCATTAATGGGGAGGCCTAACTCGTGAATCGGCATTTTTTTTTCAGTTTTGCCAGATCTTCTTCGATACAAAATCGTCCCGCATCGCGTTCAAGAGGCTTTCCCGGAGGTGGAAATCCATCAAACGGAAAGATAGAAAAGGGTGTGTTGCCAGCGTCGGGATGTTTCACAAAAGCAAATCTGTGTAAATCGTTTCCCGCATTGGTCCATCTTCAGGCTGGGAAAACGGATGTCTCCTCGGGAAGGAACTAGATCCCGTCGGCTAATAGATTCCGTATGTTTTGTTCTTCCTCTGCAGGACAAAGCGGGAATCGGGTTGTTTATAGCCGTTGCGAGTTTATTTATGGTTCATATCTTATTCAGGCGACTGTTTTCAAAGACCAACAACATTCTTTCATCTCCTTGAGGAAACTGGGTAGAGATAAAATGCCGAAGAAATATGTTTAAAGAAACCATTCTCTTCGTTTGTTGTTCTTAAATTGGTAGATAACTTTCATGATGATAACATACCAGATAACTTTTGGTCTAGAAGAATATGGTTTTGTCTATTCTATTTGTTTTTAAAACAAATAATGTGGAATGCGTTAAAATTTTAGTTTATTTTTATCTTTATTTGAGTCAACTGCCACAAAACATTCGAGCTTTTCATATCATTATTTCACTTAATCAGAATTAATTGAAAATAACCGAGTGCTAGTTTTATCGTTTGATGCCCATTTTAGGAACTGCAGGTCGTTTCCATCGCATGCATCCAAAATGGACGTGTTCGCACGGTTGTTAATTTTTTTGGGTACGCCCGTGTTGCCCTCATGTGTCACTTTGCGTTCGGTTCACTTCGAGCCCGTCTCGCGAACAGTAAATTATCATACACTGGGAGAAGTAATTGCAACCTGTAATTGCTCCCGTGTACCCGAGAGTAGGCCGTGATTTATGGTGAACGATTGCTTTAATCACGATCGGTGGTGAAGTGATCTTTCAGCTACGTTTCGCGTCCGTTGAATTTCCACCGTGATTGCTTCTCTAGTTTGCAGCTTGGTGAGTGATTTGTGCTGTGGAATAAATTACCAGGATGGTCAGATTTGGGAGGGTTACAATTGAATCCTGCAATAAAAACGAATGTTTGAACATCCATGTCAGTAGGTCTGGTAGGACTGAAGATTGGAGAATAATAGCTGTAGAGGATAATTTTATTTATTATAAGTTTGTTGAATGTTTTTATTATGGCCAAAATATGAAGCTTGTGTTGAAGAATAATTGTTTTATTTGTTTTTAAACAGAGCAATGTAATTTAATGATCATTGCAATCCATATTTGCGAAGTATATAAGACTTTCATTTCGTGTAGTGTCTTTAGTGTATTATTTGTGATGTTTCTTACTTGTTGAAGATAGAAATACTTCTGTAAATAGAATTTCATATAACCCTAATATGTGTTCATACGTTAAATGATAAAACTGTACCTTATTTAACCTTTTATTCCCCTTAATTGTGGATCCGGTGCTATTACTCTTTTAACGCCATCAAAAGTGTCGATGTGCAAATTCGATCCAACCGATTATGGTGATCGCACAAACCCTTCCAGTTCAAGAACCATTGAGATGTTATTGGACCCATTGACGCCACCGCCGTTTACCTCTGTGTTTGTTATGATTTTTCCCCTCAGGGCAGCAAACCGCGAGAAACAAAACAGAAACGAGCGCCACTTGGACGTGACTTGCGGAAAAAAAGTGCGGCGAACCACATTCCAAGAGACACACGCCCCAACGAGATACCAGACCAGGTTCGTTGGTCTCGATGGCTGGGCGGGGAGGCTGGCGTTAAATAAAGGGAAAGGCTTGGGGCTGAAGTACGTCCGCTAATGCTAACGATGGCTAACGGTAGAATGTGTAGCGTGGTGGCCACGAAACTGTCCAAAAGCCTTTAGATACCGAGATGAAGTTATAGGTAACGGTTGGATTACGCCTGCCGAAGGACCTTCGGAAGGTGTTCGCAATCGGTAGCCCAAATTCTGTAGCCCACGAAAAACCCCACGAAGGGTGCTTAAAGTTTATCTGAGCGTGCGAGAAAAATCGAAATTTTCGTGTGCACCTTTTGCTGAACTTGCGCCTTTTGCCCCATTTATCGACCCGGTCGGCTTGCCCTCCCTTTGGCCCGCGAGACTCTCGTAATAAAACGTGACATCGTGGTGGACGATTTATTACAAAATCGCGCACGCTTACCTTCTCCCTTCTTCGGAACCCCCGGGTCGCCGTTTTCTCGCACGTCGCTTATTAAAATTAATCGATCGTGGCACATATCGCGTAGCGCTAATTAGGGCTTATGGCGGGAAGCGTAGGTGAGCTTGTTTTCTTTTCGTTTTGCCACCAGCACCAAGAGCGCGCGTCGAAGGGGATTTAAGGGATTATGTAGGGCAACAGTTTTCCGAAAAGGGCCCACCGTGATCCCGGGATGTGGGTCGTCTAGATTGTGAGTGCTCCGTGTTTGAGGAGTTTAGGAAAGACAATTACCTTTCATTGATGCTATCTCTTGTTAGGCTATTAGTGCTGATAACGTTTCCGTCGATGGTAACGTAATGCGATTAAAGATAAAACCATGCCGATTAATGTCAAAGGCAGTCTAACGAAATGTCTTAATAGTGATTACGTCCTTTGCAGACGCAGATCAAATTTAAACAAACAAATTTTGTTACGATTTTAAGTTTGAGTTTAGTTTTATATTAGGTTATACAGTTCACTACTTTATTTTTGCAAAAGTATATCAAAATCTAACCGAAAGAGTGGTTATTTTGATTTTATTTAACCCAATTATCCTTTTATTGGTACTAATGGCTACAAATAGCTCATTTAAATCACCAAATAACCCATTTTAACGAGAGCTCCATCATAACATTTTCTAGAGGGTGGTTCAAATTGGCTCCAAACACCTTCAATGCTTCTCCGGACCGGGAGATCTCGAACGGCTTGTAAAGCCGGTCCAGCCCCACAGAATATGGCGCTTGTTGGCTGTAAGTGACTGTTATGTTTAATGTGATTACATTGAGTGTGGAGTGAAAAAATGAGTCGGATTAAGGCGCCCTCGAAGCTTAAAGCAAAAAACGGAGATCAGGCGACATATAGGTCCGACATGACATTTTCAAACAGCTGTTTGCGTACTCGTTTATACTGTGATGATAAAGTCGTACACAGCAAACCACACGAGCTAACTAAGGGCACCCATTTCTGGTAACGGTTCTAGACTCCTCCGAGCTCCAACCCGAACTGGGTGTGAGCCGATGTTTGGCAGCAAAAGAACGCGACCAAAGTGAATGCCCACAATTGCGCTCCGGAGTTCGGGTTGGACCGCTCGGTGTCCTCGAGCTTCAGGTGATTGGCTTCTTGTGGTTGTGGATCGCCTCGGAAACACGCCCGCTCCCCGGCGTTCTAATGCCGCACCGGGTTGGATTTGGAGTTTGAACTTTTCGTGGCCAAACCGAGCGTGTTGGAAGCTCCGAAGGGTGCGACAGAAGTCGGTGGTTTGATCTAATAATATGTGTGTCCGTGCGCAACCTTGAGCCGAAATGGCCCGGGCGGGGAGTGCCCACAACGCGCCGGACAACGCGCCGGTTGTACGATGGGAGCAGCAGCAGCAGCAGCGGCCATTGATCGGCAGGCAGCATAATGTTTCCTATGTTGTTCATTAAATTCATAAAGCGTTCCAATCGCGCAATCGCTCTTTTTCCGAGCTCCGAGAAGGACAGCGAACGCAAAAGAAAAACATCGAAAGTCTTTCAAACCGTTGTACGCGTGTGACAAGAGCTCCAGTTCGATGGTGCTCCAATGATTGTGGAGACGTACAAAGGAACACCGGAGTACCTTCCTTCAGTTCGTGCCAAGTGCCAAGTGTGGTTTCGATTGATTGGCTCGCAGCGAACGATCCGTCGAAGTTGTGGGCGCGTTCGCGATATGCTCTCTAGGGCTTTCGGTGCACCGACCCCAAGCTGGAGTGGTCCCCGAAGGTTAGACTTTCGAAAATGTACCACCAAACGATTGTCCCCCTCCCCGAGTGGGCTGGCGTGTGCTAATGTTTGATATTTTTGTTAATTTGTTCTTACGCATGCGTGAGCCTACCGGCGCTTGCTTACATCGACTCTATAAATCATACACGATTCCTTCCCCCCCAAAGGACAGGAGAAGTGGGACCTCAAAAACCTATGACAACATCTGTAACGGTTCCGAAGCGGTCATACGCT
Source organism: Anopheles coustani (assembly GCF_943734705.1). Taxonomy (NCBI): domain Eukaryota; kingdom Metazoa; phylum Arthropoda; class Insecta; order Diptera; family Culicidae; genus Anopheles; species Anopheles coustani. Next base: position 93,681,093 of record NC_071288.1, on the reverse strand, counting down.
TCTGGGATTTCAATACGATCGTGCTCAAAAGCCGTAAACGTGTATGTGTCTATACCATGCCGCATGATTTATGATATCAATCTGATCCGTGCCGACGATCGATATTGATCCTCCGACATCCTGGAGTTCGTAGATCACGCTCGGTCCATTGGGGGAATGTAACGGATTGGACGCTTTGTTCTCCAGGTTTTCTTTGCGTCGCAGGACAGCGTTGTGGGAGTTTGGTTGTTATCTTAGCTTCTGAAGTAACACTCTCGGACACGTACGTTTCGATCGCCTGTTGAATGAATGGCTTGGAGTGGAGGGACCGTGCGCCGGATGTGGCAGCCGTGTCGTGGTCAAGCTCGGAAAGTGGACCAGTTCGTGTGGACTAATTCGTTCGAGTCATGCGTCCGAGGGCGCCGCCAGGTGATATACGGTCGATGTTTGTTGATTTATGAACCCGAAAGAACATCATGTTTTAGCTCCACTTGCAGCTAATGTTGTTGTTTCTTCTATGTCGGTGTCAAGTTCGAAAATTATAGTGTTGCTCCTAAGATTTTAGTTTATTTCGTACAACTTTCACAACATTTACCCTACTTTTTCGTTGGAGGTACATTGTTGTTAATTCACTTCCCACCGGTGGTAATGCTTTGACAAATGAAAATTACTTCTGGCGACAAATTGACAGCAGCCGTGATTATGATAAATTCCCGAATGCGCTCGTGCCGTGTTCCAGGCTTGATTGATCCGTAGCTCGGGCTAACCAGCCCGATGGACGTGGAGTTTTCAGGTAACCTTTGTACGCCCACGGACCCCGTTTCTACCCTCCGGGCAGGCAAAGAAGCGGTCGGAGCATAGCTTAACACCAGTTGTCCAGCATGATTGAGTGATACCGTTTAATCACCGTCACGAAAGCTGTGAATTTATGCACTCTCGCTTTGTGCGTGTAACGTTTCGTCGAGTAACAAGTGACAAAAAATATCCCACAACGGTTAAAGTGTAATTTAGCACTTTTTTTCAACCTTTTTTTTATCATTGAATGAAAAGGTAAAAATGTGCGAATAGGTTTTCATTCACAGATTTTCAAATAAAAAAAACTTAAATAAAAAGGCATTGATGGCTAAAAAACAAAAATAAGTTTAGTAATGAGTTCTTTTTGCATTTGCATGTGTTTGGAGGTGTCAAACATGAAAACGAGTACATGGAAATCAAATCACCATAAAGTAATTTAAAATAGTGCACGTACAAACAAACTGTTGGATTTATTTTTAAAGCAAAACATTGCAACGCCTAAACTGGTTCAAGGTGTGTGCGGATCCCATTTAATCCCTTTTTTTTCTGTACGTAACAATCTGACTGCAGTCATCCGGACCCGCATAAGCCCGCAGGCGTACCTGTTGCTCTAGGTCAGTTTGTGGTCTACTCCCGACGAGATGGTTATGTTTCTAACCTAATTTAGGAGTTTCAGCTCCTTGTTTTTATAGCAGCACCTCCGGCAAAAGCTGACACTGACACTGCCTTCCGTGAATGATGGCCACTCGACGCTAATTGATTGAGACATACACATATTAAATTGTACACTACTTTCCCACCCCCCGCCGACCCGTACTACCCGAGCATGGGGGGAGCTCGGGAGCTTTCTGTTGATCTGGTTTAAGTTTGGCAAAGTGTAAGTAAGTAGCAACAACGAAAAAGTGGTTATTTATTAACACCCGACAAGTGAGGCAACTTAATTGAGTGCTAGGCTCGACGGTAGCGTGTCCCGAAAAATTATGCCCACCACCCCGGACCAGGCCCGGTTATCTTGCTCGGGTGACGATAAAAGTAATTGCCCGCCCGGTTTCGAGATTCGAAACGGTAGCGCAAAAGGGAAGTTATGTCCACCGTAAGCCCGCTCGGAAAGTGATATCCATCGGGGTTTCACATTTATCGCTTCATGTCACACGACATAGTCACATACAGAGGCTAGAGTAAAGGAAGGATAATCGATGTTGGATAAATTTGTTTACAATTTCAATTACCATCCAGTCGCGAGAGGCGTTCAGCTGTCGAATCGGTTTTGACTTGGCTTCGAGATAACGTTTGGCACTTCGGGCGGTTGTTCTTGAACTAGTGTGTTATGTATTTGGTTTCCCTGCTATCGAACTGATCTACCTCGGAGAATTTAAGCTACTTCATAACGCATTCGCGACGCAAAGGGAGGGAGTTGGTTCGTTTTCGACAGCTATCATCGAAAGTGTCACGAGATTTCGAACGTTCGCTCGCCTCACGTTGGTGGACTCAGGAGGTTATGGTCCTTTGGGGTGGGTTTTATTTTTCACCCTGCTGGGAGTTGGAGGAGGAAGGGATGGAGGTTCGTGTTCGCACTCGACACTCCGAATCGACAGCCGCCGACAGGCGCTGGCGATCTTTCGCCGTGGGATGCTGTTGAATAAGTTGTCAGCGGACGGCGTGAATGTGTGGACGCCAGCACTGCATTCGGCTGGCGTTTGACACTGGCAGGTCTCTAAGCTTACCTCTGCATGTCCCCGAAAGTAAGTGGCAGCCGGCACCGATGGATTATACTTTTTTTCTATTTTTGGGAAGCCCGTAGGTGAAAGAGGCACAACGCCAAACGCGAGAATGCAGCGATAATGTGTGAAAAATTTATTGATCGTCGCTCGTTATTGCTGTTAGCATGATCTGGTATTAATTTGTTTCGGATTGCAGAGTGAATTATTGGCACAAAAAACGGGGTGTCTATTCATCCCCGGAGCGTGCGGAGTGTAGGAACCACGCTGAAGTGAGTTATACCATCGATGGTCTTTATCTAATCCGTTAAATTGCTGTTGAACGGTTCAATTTGCCTCGATTGAGTGTTAAATTATTGGTGTCTCGTATGTTTTCTCTGTAAACATATTAATGTATCATATGATTTATGTTTTTCATGAGCATTTTTTTTTGTATTGTGTTTTTTAATATAGGCTTTTCATGTTCATTGTTTTCTTTTGTTCGAATATTTGCTATAACAGCTAGTCGGTAACGAAAAGCTAGGTAATAAACTGATTGTAAATTAAATATATCACATTAAATTGAAACATTTGTTACCATCTAATCATGGTTACTAATATGTCCCATTATTTATTTCACTGTATAATGGTGCAAACTTCCCCTTTTTATGCTCATTGGTAATTATGGTAAAATTTGTAACAGTTTGTAACACCACATTGTAGCCGTTCGACATTCTTGGCTGGCGTCAAATACGAGTCAGTACACCTTTATGGGCGAAAGTTGAAAAGTAACATTAGCTTCAGCCGTCGTAGCTACGGCGTACCGGCAGTTCGTCATCATTAATCTCCGAGCAAGTGTATTATATATTCTTTATTATTTATTACCAACACCTTCGAAGGAAGGGCAAGCTGTTGCTTCATTTCGAAGCACTGGTAATTGCGTCAACGCTACCTGCCGACTTTTCGGTCGAACGAGGAGCGGAACGATGACAGAGTTTTGTGCAACAAATCACTGCGCTGGGTTTTGTTTATTGTTTTGCTGCACTTGTCTGCCGAAAGTCGAAGTGTTGACAGGGGAGGAAAAAGAAGGAAAAAGTAAGGCGAGCACAAGCAACCTCACGAACGCGAACGAACGAAACTAAGTCCCTTATTGCATCTTCAGCAGAAAGTGATTACTCTTACGGTGCATACAGAGTTGTGTGTCAGTCCCACGAGCATGAGGTGCTCATTTACGATGCACCTGGAGATGCACGCAGAAGTAATCGCTCATGAAATCATCCGCGCGATGACACGAGATCGATGCGCATCGTTTGTATGTCGGAGCAGTTGGGAAATCGGAAATAAAACGAAAAACTAAAAGGGAATAAAAATCCACAGAATTCCACCACGTTGGTGAACATTGTGGCATTGTGCCGTTCAATTGTTCTCACGTAATTCGTGCATCGTCGTTAATTGCATTATCCACAAATGGGTGAATTCCCGAAAGGCATAAATCGGTGCTTCTCGATCTCGTCGCTTCTCCGTGCGAGTTTCCCGTCACCGAAAAACGCAATTAAAACCCTCGGAATGGTTGAAAAGTTGAAAACAAATGGAAGAAAAGTCATGCAGTGAAAATATAATCTGCTTACACGTGCATAATAATAGTACATTTTACTCATTTTTTGAACACACGAAAAGGACAAAGTTCGACTGCGAACGATTGGGTGGATCGGAATGCCGACAGCTTTACTGCAGTCACAATTCATTTACGGCAATCAATTTACTATCGATCGTGTAGATGTGAGCTTTTGTGTGTGTGTGTGACTCATGTCGAGATAGACCAGCGATAAGGATACGAAAATTTATTTTTCCCCCCAGGTGGCGATGGGTGGCGCACACTACGCCCGTTTACCACACCGAAGCCAAATTGGGTAGGACAGTTTTAAATTGCGTTGTCCAATTGTTAAACCCTGTCGAGGGGTCGTTCTTTTTATGTTTTCTTTGTTTTCTACGTCCTCCAGGCGAATTAACCATTTTTTAACGACCCGTTAAATGGCTATGAGACAGGAGAAGATTATTGGTTGAATTTTTATTGGCCAGGAAGTTTTCCCACTTCTTTTCCTCTCGTTTTCACCGGCGCGTGTGAAATTGATTACTGCTGGCAAGGTTGGTGACATGCACACATTGTCATGTTTTAAAACGTATCTTTTGTTCACCGACCTGAGAGTTGGTTGCGTTTTATGTGGTGTGCTGTAAGCTTCTGTTTAAAGTCATGCTGAAAGATGAAGTTTTTAAATTTATTATCATGTTGTATGATATTGTCGGTTGGTTTTGTTGAATGAAATGTCAGTTTTGTATTATCTGATGTTCATAAATGTCTTTAGTTTTCGCTCAAACACTCACCGTACATATGCTCCACTTATTGACACACAATTTCAAAGAAAGTACTCTTTTCCTTCTTCCTTTTCCCATCCCCCATAATACTCGCATCGCCATCAGTCCACTTGTTTTCCAGTTCCAGGTTTGAGGAAACACATTTCCACACACTTGCTGACAGTAAATGGGTGCGATCGTTATGGCCGATGGCGGTAGTTAACGACAGTTGTGGTGGTTGATAGCATCTTCGCCAGTCCGGCGAGACGTTTGTACGTTTGACTGCGTTGTTGCTAAAGTACCCGGGACGACAAACGTCACCTTTCACCAGGAAGGAAGTCAATCTAAACGCGAGCCTCCGATGGCTCACTCTTGCGTGATTGAAACGTGCAAAAATGGTTGCGATGTGGGGTGGGAAGTGAAATTGTTTTCTTCATTAAAATAAACTAAGATAGTAATCAACTAATCAAAATATTTTAGGTAAAACTTTATAAATTGTTTCAGTTTATTTGAATTTTATATTTTTTCTGCGACTTTTGTTCATGTTGCAGAAAAACAAATTTCTTCTGTCATAATTCCATTTCACTTCCTTTTTCAGTAATTAAATAATTCAATCTGCAGCTGAGATGTACTTACGATTGCATCATCTGCACCGGCTCCTGCAACTGAGTGATCCACTTATGTACGAGCCAGTCTTGGTAGCTTTTGCCGGCTTGCTAATAGTCCCGTTAGACACAGCCAGCTACTGAACAGGCCGCCGGCATCGAAAGGGAAAGGAAACGGTAGCCAGCTTCCTGCGAGAAAATGCCGCAAAATGCACGCATGCACCTGCCGGACCGTGCGTTTTGGCGGCACGCGTGTACTAATTTCGACGGACATTAATCGTGCTAATCCAATCGGCGGAAAACCTACCACCGGTTGTGGTGGCCTGAGATCGGTTCGAAAAAGATCGGACCTATTACGTTCGGACGGTTGATGTTTTGAATGTCAAGCAGGTGGGGGAAGTGGAAAATGCGACAGTTTGCTGATCAAATATGCAGAAAATTGTGCAAGCGGCAACTGGTGGGCCTCCTGAAACTGGTTGCACCTAATCTGCTCGTGTTGGTCGCGGACGATTTTCGCGGCCACCGCTTTCCACTCGGCCGAGTGAAAAAGGAAGTGTTCTCGAAGGAGAAGGATGGAGATAACGGTTCGGTCACGCTTGCCGCACCGTTCTTCGAACCGGGAGCAATAAATCCACCATTCAACCAGTTTGGTGCTTTTGTGACTTTCGCGCTGCGCTGCGATTTCAAGGACTTTCTGGTGGCGGAAAAACGTACGGCTTGCCTTTTCCTCCTTCCGGACGCTCGCATTTTCGACAATGTTCTCGCACGGAACCGAACGCAAAGGCGAACGTTCTCGGATTGGGGCAAGAATCGAATCCGTTACCATTTCGTGGAATTTATTTGCGCAATTTCGGGCCACCAAGGAGCGGCTTTTCTTCCCACCCTAAGAACGGCGGTTCTCGGCGGTCGGGTTTGCATTTTGCTCGGGCGTGGGTGTGGGTGGCCATCGTGCGAGTGCACGATTGTGAAGTTTCGCGGGCCAGCGAATGCAGCGAAGGGATTAGTGGAAGCTTAGCGTTCATAAATATTTACCGTTCGATTAATTAATCGAATAGATCGGTGGTGGTTCGTTTATTCGATTTAAATGAGATTTAACGATCATGTCTCGGGTAAGCCTGTGGTTTTTGAATGTCATTTAATCCACTTCTAAGGAAACTGAATTATTTAAAAATAAATATTAACAAAATAATAAGCTATACTTACATCACAACATTCACAATTCTTTGAAATTGTATTTAGCTTTATTGATATTTATTTTCGCAAAACTCCTTACTCCTTAACTTGTGCCAAACTACTTTGAGTCTTTGGAAAAATGCTGATGCTCTCTTCCTCTAACCAAGTCGAAGGTGACACGTGACAGTATAATCTGCGAGCCACATTAAACTGGCCGCTTATCGTCGGTGGCGTAATGATGGCCAATAAGCTTTCACTTCCGCGGTCAACGCGCGCGGATGCGATCGACACCATGTGTGCATGGGCACAATATCATTAAAATCTTGCCCCGTGACAGGTGCTTGCCTCCCTCATTAAAGCCGACAGCATCGATACCGGTATCGCCGATAAGGAAGATGCTGCGACTGGAGTGGTTTGTTGGACGTCGGAGTTGCGGTTCTTTTTTAAATGCTTTGCCTCGGAAAGCTCAGCATAATGTTGCGTCACCAGGAGTGAGCAAAGCCCGCGGCACTGTATTGTAGATGTTTTTATTGGTTTGCTGTTTTTTGCAAGTTATTACTTGTTATTCGACTCCAGGGATAGAGATTAATTACGTCAATTTGCTTTGTAGACTTCAGACAGCATTTTTAGTATGGAACACAGCTTTATAATTCGATTCTATTTTTCAGTTCAATAAAAAGCTTTTACAAGTAACGTTAAATGCCCCATAACAATCTCATCATATTTATTATCCGAATCATGAAATGTTTAATATATTTGTCATATCAAACCTTCCTCACCTTGTTAAAATTGTTTATCATTTTCTTTGCTTGGAAGATAATTTGCATTAATCTTGAGGTTACTTCTTTTCTTTTTTGATTCTTCGAACTCCATAAGAAACCTCTCAAAGATTATCTGCCCTAAATCGTTGGAAGCATCCAGAAATGATTTAATCTAAACCACCCTGATTGCATCCAAGCACCTGTTTCGAAACAGAACTCCAAAACGCAGACGACTAATGCGACCGCTGAAAGGTGATTCGAACTCCGACTTATCCGAAGCGCAAGTTTCAACTCCCGGCGGGACCGGGGCTTTACTCCCCGGAGATCGCTGGCAGCGGCAAACAGCAGGTTGCAGCAGGGCGTTGTGAAAACATTTGTTTGCATTTTGTACGTCGTTTCGTCGTGTTGTGGAGGAAGGAGAAGGTGGACTGAAGCTGGAGCAGCGGGGCAACGCTATCTCTCCTCGAACAGGGGAAACGTTTTACCGAAGGCGATGTGATCCTCGGGGAGGAATCCATGAGTCCACGTGAGGACGGCGGGTGGGTGGCAAGTTTCCGCGATTTTTCACTCTCCCGCTAAATTCAGCTGAAAGAAGGAAAGAAAAAATGGTTGTTCCCGTGATCGAATGCAGACCAAACCCTTGGCCCGCGCTCAATGCGCCTTCACCCACAAGCATCGACGTTGTGAAACACGCGGTTGGGGGCCGCCGGGGAGCCAGCGGACACTTTTGCTCGATTAAATTGGTAACGAAATAAAAATGGTTAACATTTCATTTTGCAAGACATCGGGTTTTAGCATGTCGATTGCGGGTCGAGTCGGGTTGATGCGTTTTTTTGCTGTACCCTTCTGTACTTTACATCGTGCCCGTGTTGCTAAAAGGCACTAGGGAGAGCTACCTGGCGAGTGAGTTATCGAGCCACGGGGTGGGTTAAGGATTAAGGAAAGGGGTGAAAGAAAAAAAAACACATAGACATGGCAGCACCCAACGTACACAAAACACTAATTCATTCCCGCAGCAATGTTATGCTTTATGTTTTACCGATTCGCCCTACGTGATGGAAAAGTTTTTAGAAGCAAGCTCTGTGACTTACATTTCTTCATCTGTGATAAAACAACCCAAATAATATACTAACATCAAAATTCGAACACGATGAATTGTGTTGGAAAACATCACACATTATCAAAGATAAACAAGGCAAAGTCGAACCTAAATATGTATTTTCTGTCGTCTTAATACGTTGACTGCCATGTCATCCAAAAGTGGATGACAGCAAAAACTAGTTCTAAAAAGTTTTTGTCCCATAAATAAATGAAAATGCATCATGAAAATTATAATATTATTTAAAATATATTCTTTGGGAAGCCAACTCTTCGCTTTGCCTTCGAAAACCGTCAGTTTATCAAATCTTATAAACAAATATATTAAAAACTATTGTACTAAAAAAGTGCACTAAAAACGATTGGTAGTCAACGTATTAAAGTATAAAACAAATTTTACAAACACAAGTAACTTATCTCGTTGTCAAGCAAATGTGATCAATAGCTGTGAACAGAAGGAAGGATTCGACAGTGTCACTTCACCCCTTGTTGACGGAAACCTAAGTTGAGCAACCCTGACTGGCAGCCGGTGAGTCTGACACGATCCGAATACAATGCTCTCCTTCTTATGGTCAACGCTTCGGAGACGGATGGCAATCACCGGCGAACAACGGTTTCTTCCTGTCCGTTTCCTTTCTTGTCTTCATATGCTAGTGTTTAGGTTGTTTCGGATACAAAACGTCCCGTCCGGACACGTCACTTGAACTCTGCTGCCGTAACGGGACGTCGATCCCGTGAAAACTGGACAGCCCGAGTGTTTAAACGGTCAATTTAAAATCATTGGGTGGTTTTTTTTCGCATGGCGCCAGGTAGACATGTTTGATGTTTCGTCGGAGGTGAACCTTTTTGAAAACATTTCAATGCACCCTCTTTCGTTCAATATGTAGCAGGAAAGGTGCTGTGTTGTCCACACGGATATGGAGTTCGCCGGTTCGCGCGCGCGGCGGAACGAATTACGAAAGCGTTGTCACCCACCTCCCGGGTGACAAATGCATGGTAATGAGCATTCACTAGATAAACGCTGGCTTCTCTTTCAAACGTCGGAAGGAGATGGAGAAACAAAACCCTCGAAGGCTCCACAACAAATCCTTTCAAAACGATTCCATCGCAATGGCCGAGGGATTGTGTACGTTTTTTTCTTCTCATTGCCCATTGCACTGGAAGTAGAAAAACCTGCGGGGAAGTGTTTCAGCAAACATGCGCTTTGAGCGATTGAATTAGCTGTGGATATGTGCGGCTTCGCAAATGTGTTGTTAAGCGCAATTACCGATTGAATGGGATGTATTGGACAACAAACGGTGCGCCGTAATGACACTGTTTAGTGTGCAATTTGAAAGCGAGCTAACATTGTTGATAAGATTGTGTTTTTGTTTGCATCAGACTGGCATGAGAAAAGGCGAGGAAATTATAGGTTTTCCTGATCAATGGGATTGTTATTTTATCACCAATTTTGTGAGAATTAAAAGGTGAATCGAGAAACGAAAATTAAACATCTTACAATTTAGAATAAGAATATACTTACTAATGCGTTTTATAACATTGCAGAAAATAAAAAAATGTTTTTGGTAAATATAAAAATGTGTAGGTATTAAAACTTAAATTTGAGAGCGAGCTAACATTGTTGATAAGGTTGTGTTTTTGTTTGCATCAGACGACATGAGCAAAGGCGAGAAAATTATAGGTTTTCCTGATCAATAGGATTGTTATTTTTGAATCAAAAATAGAATCGAGAAACGAAAATTAAACAACTTACAATTTAGAATAAGAATATACATTCTAATGCATTTAACAACATTGCAGAAAAAAAAACAAATGTTTTAGATAAAGATAAAAATGTGTATGTAATAAAACTTGAACAAAACCACAAGTCCGAAGAGCGAGTTAAAACCAATTCCTATGCATCTCAAACTGGTGCACTTTAATCTAACTCGTTAAACGAGATTTATTGCACAGATTTCGTGCAGCCAGCAGCCATTTTAGGACCCCTCTCCACCCCGCCCATCTGCACTTTAGTTTCCCTCAAACTAATTGCATCCCATTTGCAACGGTTTGACTTTGGCAAAATGTTTCAACTCATCGTGGCTCATCGTGCAGGTTCCGACGCTTTGGGTTTCTCTCTTTCCCTCTCCGAGTGGCTCCTAAAAACATTACGAATGCACTGCAAGAAGTTTTCAATTAGCTTCGATTTTCGAGTGCATCGTGTGTCTTTTTTTTATGTTAGAGAGAGGAAAACGGACGATTCGAATGTGTCATCTCGGTTTCTTTTTCCCTTCCCAATGGCACTCGCATCTTTTTTTGCTAGAAACCTACCCTAGCCGGTCGTGGGTTTATTGGTTTTTTGTGATTGTGTGCGCCCGGGGAAAAAATGCTCAGTTTCAAAAGTGCAGTTTCATTTCGAATGCACCGTGCTGCATTTGGCGTAACGACGGGTTGTTTTTCTTGCCTCGAATGAGGAACGAGGAAGAGTCTGAACCCGTTGGCAACTCATTCACACCAAGTGTCTCATCGTCATCGTCACCGTCGTCGTCGTCGTCGATCATTAGTCGTCTTAATGGTTGATTTCTTGCGCTATCAGCCGTATCACTTCACCCGTTGCGTTCGGTGTGAGCAAGAAAAGTCATTAAATTCCTTCGCCCACCCGGCTCATTTCGTCATGGTTCCAGTCCTGACCGAAGATGAGTGCGATGCGTCCGAGATAGGAGTTTGATGAAAGCCTTGCGGGGTGAGAAGAAAACAAAAAAAAACGATACGAACCGATGCTGGCCATTTCGATGGGGATGGATTGGCTTTTTTCCCACTCTCCCAATCCCTACCGTCGCACGGAAGTCTTTCGGTTGCGTTCTCGATTTCATCAATTCCCTTTCTCACCTCATAGCGTATGCCATTCGCTTCTGCTTCCGATTGGATGTTTTTTCCTAGTATCGATTTGCGAAGAAAAATCACTTGAAGGGATATGGAAGGGTGGATTTATTGATGACGCGCGCATTGACCGATGCGTTAGCATTTTCGAATGTGTTGGTGAAGAGATGATAGCGGGGTGAAAAAAGGGTTTCCGATGCAGCTGCAGCTTGGCAACGAGCCATTGGGGACGGCGGAAAAAGGCGAGATGGTGCAGTTTAAGCAATAAATCATGCAGCGAGCTGAAATGCAGAACTAATTTATTATGAAAACCCTTCAATACGGTCACATTGGAGTGATTATTGGAAGAGAAAGAGGATGGTCTTTTTTCTTACATTTGTCCCGAAAGAATTGAAATAAGCTCCTAGTTTATGCAAAAAATATAGATGGAAAAGTATCCGAATATGTTGGTCTCGATTTCAAAAGCACAATTTATCTTCTATTGAGGTAACTAAAAAAAGGAGTCAATTCTGTTTTTGCTAATCGAAATACGCTTAAAAGTGCGCATGTATTTAGGGATGGTATTTGTCTGCATTCCATGAAGAGCGTTTCGTCAAAAATAAACCCAGGGATCGAGTGTAAGAGGGTCGAGGTAAGGACCATCGAATCAGGTCCTTTTCACACCCATATTGTTAGGTAATGACGCACTGACCCCAGAAGGTCGCTGGCTGACGGAAGGTGTCTGGGTTCATTAGCTGCAGGGTAGTTCGCGTTCGTTGCTTCATTTCACAACGGAAGGCCATCGGCCAGGTTACCGATGCCGAGCAGAAGATAGTATCGTTGTGTGAAGATATGACAACCCCGTCCAATTTGGCCGACTAATGCGTTCGCGGGGAGTGCACTTTTGACATGTGGCGGATTGGTTTTTGGGCGCATTTCTTGAAGAGTTCCGCAATTTTGGATTTCAATCAAGGAAGGAGTGCTGGTTTGGGTTAGGTTTCCTGCAGCTCAAATATGGCATATAGGTGTTGAGAAGGAAACGATTATCGTCCGTAACGATTTGTTGAAAAGCAATTAACGAGGGTTTGAAGGCGACGCATACGATTAAAGTTGCACTCGATCGTTCCACCTTCAAACGGGTTCGTCGCTTAAGTCTTTTCATTTGCTTATTAACAGGTTGACTGCTTAGCGTTTTTAGCACACTTTTTTAGTACACCCTTCTTTAATAAAATTATCTTATATTATTTATTAAATCAACTGTTTTTGAAGACTAAGCAAAATTTAACTTCCCACAGAATTGATATTAAATATTCCTACATTTTTTATGTTGCATTTTCATTTATTTATGGGGCAAAAACTTTTTAGAACTAATAACAGCTGGCTATCAAAAATGATAGCCGTGGCAGTAAACGTGGTAATTTTTGTCAAATCTTAACGATGGGTATTAACTTTAACACTAGAATGATATAATGTTAAATTAAATTAAAAAGAGTTTATCATCATTTATGGTCCAACACCTTCATTTGTTATGATAACAAAGGTGACGTTCGCTTCGTGACTAAATGAACATGGAAATAAATTAACACACGCCAACTTCCTGTCTACTTAACCAGGTTTGCTTATCTTTTGAAAAAGTGCTTCCCATTCCGCAAGGGTTTCCCGGGTTGGGAGCAAAGTGAGTGACATTTGCCTACGTCCAGAGGAATGGACGTTCTGGATTGATTCGTCAGATACGTGTCGGACGTTTTACGTTCAATCACGGTACCCTTGAGAGGTCAGGACCCAGTGGCCACCGCTCGGGTCACCCGGGTCAGGGGTTGTCTGTCGCGCTCGTGCACGACTTACGCACTTGCAACGATGTTTGATGTAACTGACATGCGCCGCTTCACGGGTTGTACACCTACTTGTCGCTTAGTGTGGGCTCCACTGTCAAGGCACGTTAAAGCCTCTCTTGGTCGATCGGTGGCGGCACCTTCGAATGCGATCATGAAGCGATAGGCATGGCGAAAACAACCCACTGCTCGCGCTCACAACACCACAAGGCGTGGAAGATACACACACACACACCGTCTCGCACGGTAAGCACATTGTTCCGTTCGGGTCCGGCGTGTACTTGAGATAGTTTTTTCCGCATACTTGCTGCTCGCGATGAACGCCACACCTTAGCCAGGGCATATCCACGAGTATATCCTTCCACTCCCTCGACGCGAAGGGTTCTCTTAGTGGCCTCTTCGCGTGTCGCCTTCGGTGTTTCATTTTCGGTACGGCACCCCCGAGCGGGAGTGAAGGGTTGTTTTTTTTGGCTCCACAACCCGCTCAAAAGTGGCCTCCTTTTATCGACGCTTCAGTTTCGGTTGTTTTGTGCGCTTGACCGTACGGTTTGAGACGGTTGTTTTTTTGTTGCTGCTGCGGTTTAACTGTTCTCGTTACGTCCATCAGCACTCGCTGCGTTATGAGGTATTGCCTTCTAGATGTTTCTTTTTTTTTTTCACAGCGTGAAATCTACCATCTATGAACCATGTTGTGACCATTTCCGGACAGCGCCAACCCGGACTTTGAGGTTCTTACGGATCGTGCTCATAAGAGTTTGGCTTGTGTTACTTTGATTTATGATTTGACTGATTGAAAAATTATTCTATTTTATGCAATGTGAGGAAGGGTTTTTTGAAAAGGATAATTGAATATTGAAAACCAAAGAAGTTAAAAGAATTGTCAAACACATTCAATATCGATAACATTATTGACAAAAAGTAATCGATTTGCTCAAAACTGGAAATTTTGTTTGATCTTATACGCTGCATTATCGCTTTCTAAATATTTGCTCCAATTTCGTGGATCGCTCTGGTACTTATCATCGTTGGCACGATTGCCCTACTTTGCAGTCCAATTACTTTACGCACTCCAATTAATTTCGAAAGCGATAACGTTGGGAATGTCGAGGTCAACGCGTCGAGGGTGGCACGGCAAATCCAAAACGTACTTAGCGTTAAAATAAATAAGAACAGTTTTGGGGTGTGGATTAAGCGAACACTCTTGCACTCGAACACACACAGCATCTCGTGCTAGTGTCCACCCGTGTATCCTTCCCACAGCCAACTTCTTGGCCCAACCCAACGGTGGAATGAGTTGAAATGTGTCACTCAGGGAAGCGAACGAAAACAGAGGAGAGAAAAAAGACAAAAAACATAGTCCACGAGCTCGCCTTTGCCCTTACAAAGCAGCTCCGGCGAGAAAAACGATTCTACGATTGCGCTTCTAAGTCGCGACGTGACGCGTTTGACCACCAACACCACCCTTCCCCTCGCCAAGGCGGATAGGCGAAATGGTTTTCCGAACATGAAACAGAAGTGACAGTGTGTCGATGCTGCTGGAGCTACTTCAAACGCGCCACGGTTCGACATCGGTTTCTGTTTGCGTTGTTGTGTTGTTGTAATTTAATTAAGAAAGCGCAAACGCCCGCCACTTCACAAGTTCTGACCCGCCCCCGAAGCCCCCGCCCCGCCCCGGGAGGGGGAGAAGGCGAAATTTGAAAATGGCTCACGTTCAATTGAAACCGAAATCGTTTATCGAATAATCGTGTAACATTTCTTGAGTGCTTTTCGATCGGCGTTTGGGCTCGTTTGTGCCGCGTGCAGCTGAAATTGTGGAGTCTGATATCGAATCTAAACGCTCGACAGTTATGGAAAGATAATAAAAAAAGATATGAGAGAGCTCTATGGAAGTGTAACTATGGGCTCTTCAATGTTTGTGTCCTTATTTTGTTTTCACAACATTTTTCCATGGCAAACAGTGTCGATCTTATTTAATTTTCTTTTAAATAAAAGAAAACTTTAAAAAATGAATTCTAAATGTTTTTTTTATAATATCATTTCAAACCACTTATTAATACTATTAGGATTCTAAACATTACAAAATTGATGTGTTTGAATTAGCGATGCGCGCTCTGAGTGAGAATGAGTGAGTAATTAAATCTAATATTGAATGAATGATTTAAATCCTAACAGATCGTTTTTGTTACTTCCTTTGATTTGAATCCTTGACAGGGACTTGAATCCAAAAAGAATCACCGAGTGGGTAAAAAAATCGCTAGTCGTCATAGAGATTAGAATCCTAAATAAGGATCAAGAGTGATTAAAAGAGTCGCTAGTCGCCATAGACAGTTGAATCTCAATTTGGGATTCGAATTTCAAACAGAGATTTGAATGCCAAATTTTATGTGT
Source organism: Anopheles coustani (assembly GCF_943734705.1). NCBI lineage: Eukaryota > Metazoa > Arthropoda > Insecta > Diptera > Culicidae > Anopheles > Anopheles coustani. The sequence goes on along the minus strand of NC_071288.1, from coordinate 93,665,575 downwards.
ATTTATATATAGTTCGTATATTAAGTTCCAGTTTGGGATTCGAATCCTAATTTGTGATTCGAATCCCAATTTGTGATTCGAATCCCAATTTAGGATTCAAATCTCAATGGCGACTAGCAACTCTTTTACTAACTCTTACGATTCTTATCCCAATTTAGGGTTGGAATCACTACATGGGATTCAAATCACAATTTGGGATTCGAATCTTTATGACGGCTAGCAACTCTTTCACCCACTCGTTGATTCTTTTGGAATTCGAATCAAATCTCTTTGACGACTAAAAGCTCATTTTACACATTTTAAACCAGAAAAGAGTGACTCGAAGATTAAGATTCGAATCATCGTGATGATTATTCACTCTGATTCAAATCTCTAAAAAGAGTTGTTATTCTCATCACTAGTTTGAATTACGAAACTCTTTTTGTAATTATGTCCAATTTTTATGAAGTTATCCACTGTGTTGCAATAAAATCTCACACTCCTTACGTGAGCAATCGTGTATGGGGCGTGAACGGTTCTTTGCCCTCTTCGGTCACCAGACGGTAGCTCGTTGAAGGACTTCACCAGTTCACTCGCCAAAACCCTCGTTGGACCTTCGGGTTGTACCTTTTCTAGCGGTCCTGTCGCTAACTGTTCTTTAACGCCAGTCGCCCGGCCGGTGCATGTATGTATGCTCTTTCACCTCAGGCTCCTGAATTCTGGTGGTGGTTAGCGAGCCGCCGACCAGGCGGAGGTTTAGAACCGACCACCGCTGCCGATTTTCTGCTAGCGGGATAGAAACAAAGTGCAACCTTCTAACTGCCCGGGAGGAGTGAACCCTCCCCCTCCCCACACTCGCCACTAATCTCCCAGTCGGTATCGGCACGATCGCGAGCCTCCCCAGCCTCCTCCCTCCAGCTGGGACGGAAAATGAACGACCCCGGTGCGCCCGGCGGACTGAATTTATTTCAATATATTTAATTCCGATTCTAGCTGCATACAAATTAGAGCCGGTCTGGCACGCCCGGCAGCAACTTCGTGCCTTCCGTTAGTCTACTCGGTGGGGCAAAGGGTCCTGGGCGTGGGGGTAGAAGAAAAAACAACCAGTGCACTCACCCGAACAGGGCAGGGCACCGCCGGTCGAGAATTCGTGCAGGTTGTCGAGGGTTTCGTACTCCGAACCCTTCGCTGGGACAGCAATAGAACGCCACGAATCGAAATCGAAAGCCATTAGAAGCGGCGTGAAGGTGTGCAAACTCCCACACGGGGCTCCATTTGGTGGTGGAAAAAAAATACCGAACCCAAATGTTTGCGTGGTAACCGTTTGTGTGGATTTTCAAAACACAAACACACACTTTTCGGTTGTGGAAGTAGGCCGCTGGGGGAGGGAGGCTGTGGTTTTGAAGGTCATATTTTTCGCTAAAACAGTTGCATGACAGTCACGAACGTGCGCTTTACAAATCAATTTGGCAGGATTTCGCCAAAGACTCGCGTAAGGCGAAAGTGGTGGACGGGTGTCGGGGTTTGATTACGGCCCGCTGGAATGCTTGGTTGGCGCAAAATTGGCGCACTGGGTGGGGGTGGTGGGCGCAGTTTTTGGGAGGAGACTTGTATACGTATTTCTATATATTTATTTAATGAACACATTTGATCAAACTTCTAAGATAAGCGCACCATAAAATGAACGCAGAACGAAACGGGGTTTGGCACGGTGGGGCGTTACGGTTCTTCGGTACTATTTCGTAACGAATAAATCTTCGTGCGGTGCGTTGCTGATAGGATTGGTCCTATAATTTCGCGAGGCGCTCGTTTTGCACTGCTTACTGTTATTAGGTCTCCCCTGGACACCGTTGACCTTAGCGACTAATTAACTCTTCAGACGCTGAGGCTGCTTGGTGGTTTTCAATCATTCGAACGCTCATGATCATGATAAAGTGTTCCTTTCAGACTTACTTTTAACTGATTGTTGTAATCAACTCCGTTTTGTTTGCTAAACATTTGGTTTTGATTTATAACCCGCTAATTCAATCTAACTATAAGAGCTCCTTTGGGCAGCCTATATTTATGATATATGTTTTTATTCTATTTTTCAATTTAAAGCAATTAAAAATGCTCTATAGATTAAAGATAAACAAATGGCTTCTTTTAATTTTCGAATATGGTTGTGCATCGACTCTTAGCTATTCTTTCTTTTTCAAGTTACATTATCAAACTAGCTTTTGGTTCTTATCTAAATAATTGTATTAAGGGTTCATTGCTCTCTTTCGCTACTCACTTAATTGTACAATTACTTCAAAGATCGAGCTGCTCCGAAAAACTTCAAAGTAAAATATAGATAAAAGCATTTTTAATTGCTTTTATTGCTTGCTCTATAGATTAAGGGAAAACAAAAGGATCCTTTTTTAAATATTTGGTTATGCATCGACATTTAAATATTATTTCTTTTCCAAGTTACATAAGCAGACTAGTTAGTTGTTTGTTCTCAACCAAACAAATATCTTAAGGGTTTATTGTTCTCTTTCGCTACTGAATACCCCACTTAATTGTAAATTTACTTCAAAGATCGAGCTGCGAAAATCGGAAAACTTCAAAGTAAAGTAAAGATAAAAGCAATTTAAAATGTTCTATAGATTAAGGGAGAACAAAAGGATCCTTTTTTAAATATTTGGTTTTGCATCGACATTTATTTATTATTTCTTTTCCAAGTTACATTATCAAACAAGTTTTTAGTTCTTAACCAAACAATTATCTTAAGGGTTTATTGCACTCTTTCGCTACTGAAGTCCCCACTTAATTGTACAATTACCTCAAAGATCGAGCTGCTCCGTAAAACTTCAAACACACTCAATCAAAGTGCGATCGATCCGTGGCTCCGATGTCCTTATGCGGCCATTAAGCCCGTTCCCTTTCTGTTGCGATTCACTTGAGCGCAAAAATCAATCCCATACAGCAAGTGCAACTATAAACTTTATTAGAGCGAACGAATCGCCGATAGGGTGAAGCCACGTGCCTCCCGGGAGGATATGTCCACTTCGGTTCTGCTTTGTGCTGCATCGCTGCTGCAAGAAGCTTTCCCGTTCTTGGAACGTATTGACTTTACTGCTAACTGCAGTTCTGTTTTCCTATCTGAACTTGTGGTGTGTTCGCTCGCAAACGGTGTTGGTCGGATCGATTTGGCCCGTCCGTGCTTACTGTCGTATTTTTGTTACTGAAAATAAAGCTGCTCAATCGCTTCACCGATCACAGACATCGTCGTCGTTGTGGTACGCGTAATGCTGGTTAAAGCGAATGCAATCGCGTACGATACATCCCGTCGTCGTCGAGGGACGATAAATAAATGGCAACGAAATGAAAGGATATCGCCTGGCCATCTCCCGTGGAGAAAGGAAATATTTTTCAGAGCTGGTAAGCTTGTTTGGGAGAACTCTTTTGTTGCTTCGCTTCGCTGGAAAGTTGCCATGGGCATCGCTTGCCGTATGTGCTAGATGCCACAGGTTCTTACACAGGAACACGGGAACAATAAAAGCCTAAGAACCACTTCTTCCGGTGGAGAACAGTGTGCCACCCACCCAGCAAATGTTTATCATTTCCCTTCCCGACCGAGGGTGGGGAAATATTGATAGCATTTAACGAAAATAGCGGTGCATCCAAGTGAGCAATATTTTTCTTTTTCCCAAGTAGCCACGTAAGAGTTTTCCTTTAGGATGGAAGATAGATACTGCCGCTATCTGCTAACGAGGCTACCCTATCTATCCGAACCATCGCAAAGTTGCAACGAACTTTTGGCATGGCCCCGAACAAGACAAACAGAAAAGTGTCCTCCACATACGCTGGCGGAAAAGAGGTTTCCATCGCGTACCTTTGCATCGTCGGCGATTGCCCGGCTTCGGGTTAGGTGAAGCTGAAGATGGAAAATTGAATTCTTTTGATAGGAATGACAAAAAAAACACGTAAACAAAAAAGTAAACCAGTAAGTTGCAAAGGGTTGGAAAAGTCAGAGGATAGAAAAAAATCAATAAGACCTGGAGGAAACCAATCCCAGAACAATCCCATCTTCAAATGAAATCGATTTCGAAAGACAATGGCACGACCGGCCTTTGATGGGGTTTTCGGTGGGTTTTTGTCCTCCCCTCTCTTTGTCCAACCTTTGTTGCATTCCATTTCATAAACATGAAATTAAATTCGAAAACTTATCTCCCGCTTCCGGTTGGGTTGGGAGCGTGATGTGGAGCATTATGTTGCCGGTGCAATAGTTCTTTTGTTTTGTGTTTAGGAAGAAAGGTTCTGTTAGTTCGTGTGGCAAGTGATTGTTGAATGTAATTTTCTTGTTTAACCCTTTCACAAACAAGGGAAATATTTTTGCCATCCACAAAACTCGTTACTGTTTGTTCAACTATTATCAAAACGATACTTTTGAAGCAAAACATCAAAGAAAACATTATGTCAAAGGTGGCAAATGTCTTTCTGAACGAATAAACAAAAAAGAACTATCAAAATTAATTGCTCCAAAACCAAACCATTCGTGCGTTCAACCAACAACAACAACTTAGTATTTGGAAAGTTTATTAGACTTCATGAATTTATTATTTTCTTATAGAAATGGCTAAGATATTTTTTTAAAATTTTAATATGGAATTTGTTTTGGAAAGCAAATAAAAACAATTCCGATATCATCACTATCACACTCTTCATTTTTCACTTTAATGGTTCATGGGGAAAAATATTTACCATGAATTTATAAAAAACCTATGAAGACTGCTAGGTTTTTCTGTTGATATTCTTTTATTCTACACCCCAAATAGCCAAAATACTGTGTTGTATTGCCAATTTTAGTCTTGAATAGCTTATGGTCCTGAAAGGGCTAAGTGAAGTTGGTTTAAAAATTCAATGTTATTTTTCTATTTAATTTTTTACTGTAATAACACCAACTACTGGTACAGTATGGCAACTTGTGATGTTATTGATTGATTTGATTTATTTTATCCTTGCATAAGCACGACTTTTTAATTCAATATCACTTACTAAACCACTTTGTTACCGATCGATTGGCCAAATGCTCCCCTTTCGGCGAAGGAATGCGCGCCAGACAATTATGTAAATCCGATAACGATCTCGTGCTCCCCTCGAGGCGTCTGGGCGTCGGCGTTTGGCATTGTGTGTAAAAAGTTCATCCAACCCCCCATATACACCTCCCTTGCTCGGGCGAACAATCGCGGCCCATTGCGCCAATAATTACACCTGCCGCAGTGTTTTGCCGTTATGCCCTTTTCGCGCGCTCGTGTATGATTTTGCCCAGAAGCGCCAAGTGCGAGTCCATTGAACAAATAGGCGGACGGGGCGAATCGAATCGATTAAGGATCGATTATGGAGCGAGGTAGAGTTAGGATTGAAAGGGGGAAAAAACACATACACGAATAAGCTAACCACCATGTGATTGCAAGTTCTACACTCACCTTTGAGAGTGGTTTTCCCAATCTACCCCAAGAATCGCGGCCAAAGAAGGTTGGCTTGATTAATTGGCAGTAAATTATCCGAAAACTGTACCATGCTGGATGTTTTCTTTCTTGTGCATAGGGGTTTTTGTAGGTGTACCGAGCCAGTAAATCAGCTTGCGTGTTCGTCGGTAGGACTGAAGCGGTTTGCTTTTTCGGTGCACTTGTGTGCTTTTAATTATCGTGTATCGCGTGGTCCCTCCGATGTGATCATGCTCGCCTCAAACGCCTGCTCACGGGCAAATGCTAACATGGCACGCATGCACGGTCGGCCCGGGTTTGAGATTTTCCTTCGCCTAGGTCTGATTTTCCAGCATCTGATAGGACGGCGGGAGTCTTAATCGGACGGTAACCTCCCACCCGCTGTGGGTGGGTTCTAATTGATTAAAACACGGGTAGATATCACCGCCCGATGGGAGGCACCTTTCTCCTTTGCCCGTCACCCATTTTCTCCCACCGAGGAGGGTTAAGTGTTCACGCTGAGCTCGGGCGTGTTTACAAGGCATTGAAGCGACTCCTCCTGAAGCTGGAAAACCGTGGTCAATCGGATTTTGCGAGCACGACATGGTGGATTATTATCGGTTACCGCCGCACACAACAGCGCAACCCTGATGGGATTATCTCCGGCATGGCATCGCGCGCACCCGTGGTCGATCGGGTTGATCCGGGGAATGTCCTAACTTTTTTGAGGTTAAGATGTCATGTGGCGTCGGGTTTTTCGGGGAGCCGATGCTCTGTCGGCTTCTGCATCATGTTGGAACTGACTTCAAACATGATTGTTTTTTACAAGGAATCAACAAAGGAAACCTCCCTGCTGGTTCATGTAGGAGTTGGTTACTCATTTGACATCGCCCAGTTGGTTGGCTTACACGTGTTTTACTAGGACCAGATTTACCTTCTACTTTTCTGGATAGGTATTGGGACATTTGGAAGTTGTCTTTTCTCTGTTCACCAACATGATTTCCTATGTTTAGTTTTTCAGAAGGACTTTCACACGCTTCGCGAGTTGTTCCCAAGTTAATTTTTTCACGTGTTTTGGGAAAGTCTCCTTGTAAAGGTTTACAATAACTGAATGTTTTATGTTATCGATTTTGAATGTTCGTTTTTTTGTGTTTCTGTGTCTGGTTAAAAGTAAACTTTATGCGAATTATTTTATTTAATTGGTTCTAAGACAATACTGTATATATACTGTACGCTTCATAGAACCTTTATCCTTCATAAAAGAACTGCGGATTTCTGCTCTTGATTTAGCTGATAATGGATACATGTTTTAGAATAAAATTAAATATCTTGAAGCTTATGTGCTTAAAACCATTTTTCTAGCCAATTGATCAAACTACAAAAACCATTTTTTAGGAACGATCTGAGAGAAACCACATTTTTGTTTTACTTTTATTGGTTCTCTTATTTAAAAAAGCCTCATCCTGTGTGGATGGTTCCCTTTTTTGCTTATTTCTCTTTTTTCATTTACTCTTACTAGTGTCAAAGTAAATTTTCTGTGCCAGATCTATTTATAATTGAAGTTAGAAAAAAGACCCGTTTATAACAACCTAAATGTTTCCGACGAAGGATCACTTCACTCCTTCAATTAATGGTCATCAAATAATGGAGGAAATTGTTCATCTCTCCACCGGAATAATTAATTCCGGAGTAGGTATTTCATTTCAATCCTCGTCTTGCAACATTCATGTAGAAGAAAAATGAGACTACCGGTGGGTTAATTTGTCATTGTTTCAAAACGACCCACCCGCGCACCAGAAGAGTTTTCCCTGAAGTAGCGACGCGGGGCGGAAACCGCAGCAGAAATACGATGTCAGACTTGTTTGTCACCGGATAATTAGCATGGCGATTTATAAATATTTCAAAAAGGTTTGCTCCTTCCCGCTGGGCCGAATGTTGAGCTCTCGTGGGTCCGGAGGGTTGTTTTTCTTCTCCTTTTCTCCACCGGTTAAAATATGCAAAATCGCCCAAAGGTCAACGTTGTTTTTTCTTCACCCTTGGGGGGACACAACGTGCCGCCTTTCCCGGGGGTGGTGGAAAAATCTCACTTGTGGAAACGAGATTGCCCCCGGTTGGGCTGGGAAATTTCCATGGCCTTGTGGTTTCGAGTTCGGTTTTCTTTCCGTTGTTGTTACGCTTTTTTGACGTTAATGTAAAAGTGACACACAACGAATGGTGTTGAAAAGCCACGTGTTTATGAAACAGACTTAGCGGCAGCTTTACGCACCGGACATACGCATTCTTTCCATTAGCCGTGCTGACCTTCGCCGGTGAGGAAAGGAAAGCGGAAAGCTATCGTTGAAGGCGTTAAGGTGCTTTTTTCTTCTTCCGCTTTCCCCAGTTGCCCGCGAATCCCCGGACACGCGTTCCGTGGCGCGTGTTGATTTGTTGTTTCAGGAAGCTCGCCTGTCGGATCGCTGCCTTCCGCCGGGAGGAAATTGCCGTGCACTGTTTCTTTCGCCACTGACGGACGGCACGGAAGAAAAACGCTCCGGCCGGCGTGCCGCGTCAAGTTGTTTTCCGTCCCGACGGTCGTCCTTGACACGCTCTTTGCGCGGTGCGCGGGTCGTAATGAAGAGTAATCATTTTTGAACGATAAATATTTATCTTTCATAAAGCAATATAGCCAACGTCGGGAAGCCCACGAGACGCAAGGCAATGAGGCCGTCTTCCCGTCCCGTGATTCAGCGCTAGAATGCAAAAGCTGGAAGGCTCCTTGGTGTACTAAGTTGTTAGCTTTCTCCAATCTGACACAGATACTAATTGCTTGATGTCATTCAATGACAATTAGTTTTAATTCCACCATGTTCGTTTTTCCCATTGATTGTTTTTCGTTGTAACAAAGAGCGTGCTTTAAAAGTTTCGCTTTTCCATTTCCGTAAGGGTCCATTAGTGAATTTTCTTTTGTACAGAATACCCAATTAATCGGTTCAACATGGAACAATTAGGAACAAAATCCTTTAATGAAGGTGTTTGTCAGCGGAAAAAATCTCCAAAAATGTTAATAAAAATAGCGAATGGAGCAGCCAGGGCAAAAAAAACAGCTTCACCGTTAAAGTTTCTCGCGCAACTAGATCCACCATAATGAGGGTTGGCCGGGCCCTTCGTTGCCGGCAGCGAAGCGTTATGTCGCACGCTGGCATTTCGGGTTCGCTTTATTGCTTCGAACATTCACATCACATTTTTCGGTGAAATTAAGAAAAAACAAAACCGTCTCGCAATAAAAGAACAGTAACGTACGCGCGTTCTCCTTTCACTCTCTTTTTTGTTGTTGTGGTAGAAAAAGGACACACACACACACACAAAACCTGTCCGGGAATTCTCCGCAGGGACACGCAAAATTAATTAAAATGTTTTTAGCTCGATAAAGTTCTCGGACGCCCTCGTGTGACTTAGGTTTCCTTCGAGGAACTGCGGAGGGGGTGGAAGGTTCCCGTTTAATTACGAAATTCTTTTCGCCACCGATGGGTGTCGTTTAGAAGCCGTTGTTGTCGCGTTTGTTTCATTAGTTTTGCTTTTTTCGCAATAATGAACAATTTTAAATTAACTTGTATTTTTAATGTAAAAGTTCATCATAACCTAAACATGTTTGTGCCTTGTTCACGTTACTGAATCGAAACAAAGGATCTTAGAACATATTTACATTAAATTAAAGTACTTATCCCACTCCTTTTTATTTTTAAATATATCACTTCTTTTTTATTTATTTTTATTTTACTTGCATGTACGCTTTGAGGCACCTTCATATCTATTTTCCCAACTGCATACCTTTTTGCAACAAACAAATCGACTAACCCGCAGTCCCGGCTACCGTTTATGTGATCTCCCGTGGTGGAACCCCTCGTCGAACCTTCCCGATCGCCTCCAGTGTTCGGTGTTTCGCCCGCCACGCTCGCTCCGATACGACATGCTCGATGACAAGCGACTGTCAGCTGGAGCCCCGGACGATCGATTTGGTTGGAATGCGCGGGAATGTGGGCGCTTTTCCGTGCGTTCATGCGTTCCTCCGGTGGGGCGGTAGGTGGTGGTGGAGAGGATGGAGAATTTTCGCGTCCACAATTTGCATTCGGATAGTTTTGATTTATGTGCAGTGAACGGTTTGTGGTGTTAGCTAAGAGCCCCCTCGGGAAGGATTATTGTTGGAGGTAGAACGCTGGAGGTTTACATGGTGGGTTTGGGGTGGAAAAGTTCTACAGAACGTTGGCATGAATCATTATACAGATAAGCTCTGTCCGTCGAGTTGTTTGCAATTTATTATTTTATGTTTGTGAGATTAAAAGTGTTTATCAATATTTAAATTTTAGTAGCAAAATCGAACAGCAGAATTATGAGTTTGTCTTACGAAAATTTGAGAGTTCAAAAGTGTTTATCAATATTTAAATTTCATTAACAAAATCGAACAGCAGCGTTATGATTCTGTCTTATGAAAATAAGACCAAATGCAACAAGAATATATTTCTAAACTAGTTATTTTATACAAAAATATGTGAAGGTGATAGATCCGCTGTTTTATTCAGATTCTTCAAATGAAATTCTTTTCACTGTCAATAGATAGACAGTTGTCCATTATGAACTATTTCTTAACTGTCGGCACGATGCCTTTGGCCGCTCCTCCGGTTCGCATTGATTCCAGTGTCGCCTTCCCCTATCTCCGTGCCACCCTTTCTTCTCTTAGTCATGAGAACTCAGACAGTACCGCGCGATCAATTATCGATCGTTCTGCGCAACCGAGCCTACAACATCCCGCACCCCACATGCCGTGCCTTTCCCTTCCCTCGTGGGCCCAACAGCGGACCATGGGGTCGCCGCACCTTCATCCGCATACGTCACTCACAGGAGCCAAAGCCTCCTGCACCGAGATTTGCCCCGCGCCAATGCGCCGAGACACTAAGCGACGAACACGCGCCAGTTTCACCTCTGACTGCCCGGGGCTGCGCTAACCTTATTCTAACTTCAGCTTCAGCTATTGCCTTCCCGTTTCGGTGCGGCTTGATGGATGGCGTAGAAGTAGAATGGCCTGCTGCTCCAAACCAGGAAATGGCACTGCACAGGGCTCCATCAAGGGTGCCGCAACGGAAAAAGGTGCTCTGGGATGCAAATGACTACACGGCGGAGAGGTTTCTTGAGACGAACGTTAAAAGAAGATGCAGATTGGTGCTGCAAAAAAACCGTAAAGTAATCACCACGTAACAGCAGCGAAAGGTAATGAGCGATCGGTTGATCTTAAAGGAATTAAAAGTAGTTCAACAGCAGACGAAGGAGCAACAGACCAAGAGTACAGACAATGGGATTCAATTATTTATTTTTTATTGCAAAACAAATGTGGTTTCATATAAATTAACAAATTAAATTATTAACTAATGTTTATCCGGAGACTCAAAACTAATGTTAACGAATAAAAAGTATTTTTCAATTGGATTTAAAAAGTCATTCATTAGCTCAAATAAAAAAAAAAGATGAAAATGATGAGAAATAAATAAAAAAGTGATAAAAAGATACGAATATTAACTTGAGATAGCAATTCCTGCTAACCTAGTTCATAGTGCAGAAGACTGACGATGGGTTTCTTTGCTCTTAATAGAGTTTAATTGAAACTGAAAAGCCAATTACGACACCGCAGCACCCAAAGGGATGTTTCACAGCGAACAGATGGCCAGACGGAGCACCAAGGAGAAGACGGCGATGAAATGTTTGTGTTGCGCGCGCGCGTGAAAGAATAGTGAAATAAAACATTTGCCAGATCAATGCGCGTCGAAGGTGAGTCGTGATGGTCGGAACCTCGGCGGTCCGCCGGAGGATAACCGCTCGGGAGAGTGCGCGGGCTCCGTGGGTTTGGTTCCGCATTAGTGCATTCCGTGGCGGGTACCCTTGTAAGCCGCGCGAGGTGGGATTGTCGAGGACGAACGGCGCCTTTGGACTTGGGCAAGGGTACTCGGGAACGTGCTTCTTCAAAGCGCTCTCGTGCGGTTCTCGGTATCGGAGGGCAGGATGACATTTTCTAGCGCGTGACGCTCGCATTGGATTATTCGTTCCATCCCGAACGGGACTCCTGTGAGTTTGAACTCTCCGAAGAAATCGGTTTCTTCTCACACAACTGCAGAGAAAGATCGAAAGATCAATGAATTTATTCACCAAACGATCTGCGATCGGTTGCTGGTCGCTTTCTGGTTAGCAAAGCACTTCGGGGGACGGACATGGTTTAATGTTTTGATTCATTGGCCCCGCCGAAGATGGGCCACGGGAGGGCACGATCACGAAGCGGGGGGGTGAAACAACATCATGAAATATGGCATGCTAAACGGTGTAGAGCTTAATAACATTAAACGACCGCGTTGTACCTGCCGCTTGCTGAACCACCGATGTTCGGGAAACATAAACAAGCAGCGAGGCAGAAGAAGTGCACGGGTTTATGGCAAGAATAAAATGGACAACGCTTAGAATAGCTTCAATTACTATCCTCGGAGCATGGCTTGGAACGAACGGGTCAAATGACGCGACGAATGATGAATGACCGTTGCATTCGGGGCAGGTTTTCCCAGGAAAATATGGTGCCCCAGACGCCATAGCAATTCTAATCAAAATGGTGACATTTATGGGAAACGTAAATCAAGACGAATTTGCTAATATTCATTAAACATCACAATTAACATTTTATAACATTTGATTTTATATTGCAGCATAAACCTGCAAATATAAAACACTGTCATATTAAAGAATTCTAAAAGGTTTGAGTATCTTAACACGTTCCGTACCGCCTCTACGGTTGACAGCAGTAACTAGTTCTAAAAAATTTTCACCCATAAATAAATGAAAATGTAACATAAAAATTATAGTTTTATTAAAAATAAGTTGTTTGGGAAGCTAATTGTTAGCTTGCCCTTCGAAAACTATCGGTTTAACAAATATTATAAACCAATGTTAATTAGAAAGATTGTACTAAAAATTGTGCTAAAAACGCTTGGTACGCAATTTGTTAAGGATTAAGTAAAGAATGAGTAATTGTTTGTGTTTATATGCCAATGATAGTTTTGTGTTATCAGTATTTGGAGCATTTTTAAATCTTCTAGGTTTATCAGAACAATTTTTTATCACTTTCTACTTCTCTTAGTATTTTAGTAAGTGATTTTAGTATTTTTTCGATGTCAACAAATTTTTCTGCATGTTTTGAATGCATTGTTTGATCCTTCACGTTTTTACCATATTCATGAGGAGTTGTCTCAAATTTTAATAGTTTTTTACGTTGTCCTTGGCGGAATGCAGATTAATCGAATCTTCTCAGATAGTATCTTCGCTTGTATGATCATCTGTTGCAAAGGTGCTGCCTCCTCTTTATAACAATAGCATTTGGGTTGGCTGTCTCCGAGCGAAATAAATCGAATCATTTCGTCATTCACTTGACATTTGTCGCAATCATCACCACCATCGTCTCCCAGATCATCACGTCTGAGGTTTGGGATGGTTTCATTTCGATTTACCTTTTTAATAAAAAAAACCAAATCACAAAGCGTTTCCTTCGCCGCCTCGTCTTTACAGCCTCCAGGTATAGCACCGCCGAGATCGTTACTCAATCGCTCGCGTTCTTTGGCTGAGTTGGAGCCGGGAAGGGGGTATTGCATTGCTGGCGTTCTAATGCCGCACCGGGTAACACTCCTTGCGCTTGCACGACGCCTGCCTGCTCGAGCCATAATTGGAATGTCGGCACTCCTCCAGCACCGGCACGCCGGTGTTTGGTGGGCTTCGTATCGATAGTGGCCCATCTTGCTGCTTCGTTGCAAACGTTCGAGCGCACCAAGGCGATCATTATTTGATACCACCGAGGGGGGATCAGACTTTATTTGCAACCAAACCGAACCCGCCGCGAAAATGTCTCCCAGTGTTTGACTCCTCCAAACAAAGGCGACCAAAGGCGGTTCGACAGTAATGGGCGCACCGATCGCAAAACAAAACCGAAAATGGTGGCTTTGGTGTTGTGCATGAGCGGCAGAAAAAGGGCAAACATAGGCGTCCCGACATCGTGGGATGATCGAACGGTCGATTCCGATAGGCTAGAGGACATCTGTGAGTGTGTTTTCATTTCTGAGTCTTCGATTTCGCTTAATGGTGGTGAAATTCGAAAGGAAAACAATCGATCCGGTGAATCGAGGCACGTTTTGTAGTTGTTTTTTATTTTCTTGTTGTTTGAACAAAACTCCTTGCGAACCATGAACTCCTCATCGACGCTAAAGGGTAGCGATTTGCAGAAAAAATAAAAATGAAGTGGGAAAAACAAATCGTGTGTTTGTAGTGTGCGATCGAATGGCGCCCGAGGGCTTTAAAGGTGGAAGAGATTTTTCTCCCCGTGAGAACCCGTGAGTCATGATAGAGTCACCTAGTCACCACTCGAACGACGTTGAGAAAATGGGGTGCGTCACCAAGCGCACACCGGGGAGGGTGGGCCGAGAAGTTCACTGCATCGGGGGTTGGTGGAGGGTGGGGATGAGGGAAACGTGGTTGGTCGATCTGAGTAGAATAATTTATAAATAAAAGCCAACGCTCGACGGGTTCGACGCGGGAGAAATCATCAATTTTCGTACCGTATCGTGTCGTACGAGGAGCCTGTTGTGACCTAAGATGTTCGTAAAGCTGCTTTGGTTTCGAATGCTTACCATAAAATCAGCGGGATTCGAGTGTCAAGTCAGCAGAAATGATACCGGTGGTTGATTTTAGTTTGTTCAGCAAGTGTGTGAGTGTGTGTACAAAGTGAATTCAAGAAAAAAATCTCTTCTTGAATTGTGCAGTTCCTTAAAGTTGAAAATTCAAAATTCCAGTGTCAATAATTCTGGAGAAAATTACAAAATAACTACCGGTGAATCTTTATTCGAGCCTAATCGGATTTTGTGAAATCAATTCTGCAGAACGGAATGGAGCATAATCAAGGATTTCAGCTGAACCTCAAGCAGGGATTATGGAACAATCCAAATCAAGATGATCAATCAAAGTAGGGCTTACCAAGGGCCTGAGGTCCTCCGAACGGATCCAATCAATTGATTACACCCAAGTTAATCTTGTAAGGAATGTTCGCCACTACACTACAACCCAACAAAACGGAATCGTGGCCTCGGAAGCGACCCCCGTGATGGAAAATAAATAACGGTAAGTAAGACTTCCCGCGTGGACTGCAACCCGGAGTCCTGATAAGAAAGGACCATCAATCAAGCTTCGAGCCAAAGGACGCATCTTCTCGAATGGCGTTGCGATTATTTATCAGCCGTTCGTTCGTACCGTGCACCGAAGGGTACAAATTATGGCACAAGGACCGTGGTCGAACGCAACCAAAGAGCGCAGCGCACGCCACGGGTGGCAGGCGTTTTATGCTGTTGCATTTGACATTGGTGCAAATTAAACGCAAACAATTTTACCCTTCTCGCGCACTGGTGTGAATGCAAAATGGCAATAAAGTGATTGGCCCTCCGCAGGGTGCAGAGAACAAGATGAAGCAACAACCGGAACGATCGCGGGATGGGAATGCAATTTAATCGGTTCGCGTGTGCATTTTGGGTATTTTTTCTTTCTTGCCAATCCACCACTTCCTTACCATTTTGTCCAACTTGGTGCCGAATTTACGGCGGTACGAAATATCATAAGAAGCTTACTTCAATTGCGTGCTAAATTCGCATCATGCCAGTGATGCGTTCTTAAAGCAGTTGAGAATTCCTTCCCGAAAGAGCTTAATTTATGGTTCTTGCGGAAAGGAATTTTAATGCACCACAGGTCATTGATCTTTTTCTCTCGAGATAATGGCATTTGCATGCGATGGTAAGAATGCCGAAAATGATTTGTAATTCCTCTGTTTGTTCTGTGATTTAAATGTTTTTCTTTGGTATTTAACATTTACAAAATAACGCCTAAAATAGATAAACGTTTCCAATGCAAAATATCAAACGCAAACAATCACAGAAACCGGCATTTGCTTGGCTACGACCGATCAAAACGCAGCAGAAACGAAAGACTTCAACACGCGAGCAAAAGCGACGAACCCGATCTGGTTGGCGAATCCGCTGCGACATTTGCAATGATTTTTTTTGTTTTTTTTTGTTTGTATAAAACTGTGTAACTGACTTCCTCTCGTTATCGTTTCAGCAATCAGGTTATTCCAGTTGCTGGATTTCACTTTTTCGCCCTGGAGCCCGCGACTTGGACTTGGATTAAGATGAAGCAAAAAGTGAGTTAAATTTTCTCCGAATTTTGCTGACGGCTGATGGCGTACGGCGAAGGAAACAAAAAAACCCCCGGCAGGTGGATGGGTAAATATTTGTATGCACTCATCGGTCCCCATGCCGCAGGATGACCGGGAGTCAAAGACCTGTCGTTGCGTAAACGAAAAGAATGTTGATGAAGCGCAAGAATGTTCGCGATGTGATGGGGGCAGGAAAGTCAAGCAAAAGGAGACAAATAAAGCGCGTTAATAAAAAAGGAAAACAAAGCAAATCCTTAGATGATTTACATTTTTCTGTTGACTGATCCACCGAACGGTGTTAGAAAGAAACTGAAAGGCACGAACCGCTCAAATGACGCAGTGATCTTCGTGCTGCTGTAAATGTTTCCTTCGTGCTGGAACTCAGTGGAGCTTCGCGTGAGTGCCTTGCGGGTCCTTCCAGTGTTCAGGTGGGGATCAGGTGAGATCCACGCTTTGCAATGATCAGCGATCATATGTTTTGAAGCATAAATCTGCCCCCCCGACGCGGGCACTCAAATGGGAAAGCGAGCTCCGCGTGGTGAATTCGATCGGCACGCAGTCGGAAACTCACCACGATCGCGGTCAACGTGTTGCAGCGGAAGCTTACGAGGTGAAGGAGAGATAGAGAGAACTGAAGACAGAGAAGGCGATCCGCAAACGGTGATCGTTGGGTTTCTACTTGTTGGTGACCGTCAACTGTGTCCTCGCTCGGTCGCTCCTGCTCGTGCGGTCTATTTGTGTCCCTCTCTCTCGCTCGCAGCCCCGGTACCAGACGCGGCGGCATTCAGCAGGGCCGATGCGCCCCGGCCAGTATGATTCAGTGGGCTCGATGCGACGCTAGTCGTGCTTCACGCGTTTAGTCGACAAAGTCTGTCTGCGGTCTGTGCGCAAACATTGCTCGAATTCCGCAACATCGGTCAGGTAGGCAAGAACGTGTCCATCTGTGCACGCACGTGGGTGATTGCAAGTGTCTTTCAAAGGGAAAAACTCATCGCAAATTTTTAGTGCTTTAGTTGATTTTTTTTTCGCTCGTTTTCTTCAACGGACTTGCAGAAGAAAGGCGAAAGGAAGCGAACAGTGACAGTGACAGTGAAATTCCACAACCGCCGTGCCCCCGTGGTTACGTCGATTCGAACTGAACCTTTCGCTTTCAACCCAAACGGTGCCTCCGGGGCTTAGGTGGGCTGGCCCGCGAGGTAGGTCTTTTCCCTCCCGCAAGGTTTCTGTTGGGAAAGTGAAATTTCTTCATTTTCCTAGCGACACGGTTAAGGTTAAAACGGGACTCCATTAAATCGACTACATTTTCTGCACGCGAAAACACGCGTATCCTGGAGGCTGGGGCTTCAGCCGCTTGACTTTCCCGGTTAGCGTGCAACAACTTCTCGAAGAAAGTGCATATATGCAGCCCCAAACCCCGAAGTGTGTGCGTCTGTCGGTGCCGTTTGCTAGCGTCTGCTTTTGAAGTGCGTTTTGGTGGCGTTTTCGGGGAAGACTACGGCCGGTTTCTGGGTGTGTACGGGTGTGTGTGCGTGCGTGTGTGGTTGTGATCGAGAGATCGTTTTAAAAGTGATCGTACGCTTTCTTAAGACCCACCGACATCGCGAGAGTGTTGGCGCACGACAACGAGAGTAAGTGGTGAAGGTGAAAGAAATTTCGCTCCGCGTCAAACTCCACGCACGGAACAGCACGCGCACGCGCTCGGTCGCTTGATTGCTTTCTTCCGTCCGTTTCCTTTCGGTGTAACCACCTTGCGCTGGTTGTGTTGCAGTAACGGAAGTTGTGCCGGAGAAGTTGTGTTTTTTTTATTTCTCAGTTTTTTTGTCTCCGTTTTAATCCATGATTTCAATCTTCCACTGAACAGCGAGTGCGGGAAAAAAATCAATCGTAATATCACAGCTCAAAGGACTGATCTGTTAATGGACTTTCGTTGAAAAAATATTGTTTAGTGTTTGCATAAGGTAAGTGTTTGTATTTATCTCTATACCAATCAAATACAGAGGGGTAAAATCGGATGTTAAATGTCATTTTGATGTAACATTTTGTAACGATCGTTCATTCACGACTATTGATGGCCTTTCTTTGCCAATCGTTCTACTTCATAATTTAATAGTGTTAGGCAAGAAGGTTTAGCTTGTCGAGAAGCGGCTTCTTGGTGAATGTTAGGTCGTTTTTTCTCTCACGTTTTATGCCAATCGACCGTCTTCGGGGCGTTATGGTTGAGTGACTTTTTCGTTGGCGCCTTAGGTGTAGCATTAAAACATACCAAATCGAATGTTTCGATCTTCAAAGAAAGCAAACTTTTTGATGTTTATTTGCATTAGAAGTGGGTAAATATATCTTGCATTTGAAGAAAAAAATGTAAAAATCCTTCTTTTTACTACGAGAGGGTATTAAGAACTGAATTTTTTGCATGCATTTTTCATGATTAGTAATCGACTTGGTGTGATACTATTTATTTATGATTGGAAATTTGGTAAATGAACTGAAAAAGATCACTTTCATTTTAAATTGATTGATTTTTGTATAAAAAAAAGATCAACTTTTAAAATAATCAGTGCAAAATAAGTTAATTGAATTTAATAATGGGAAAACTGTTGTTGAGAAACACTTTCTATTAAGCGCATTTCAAAATCGTCAGTTACATCTCGGGGGTAAAATATGCGTCACATTGTTCGTCCCGGTTTTACCGAGCTTGCGTTGCCTATACATTTCATGCTCTAGCTTTCATAATGCACCCGAACACCGTTTGAGCGAGTTAATCAAAACGGTTGATTGGTATATAACCCGCAACAATGATGCCAGTTTAACGATACACTCCCCAGTTTCTATCGCAACGAAGTTGTCCGCGAGCCATTTTCAAATAAAAAGTCAATTTTCTTCCAAAGTAATCCATTAGTCCATTATTTTCCCTCCCCTCCCGGGGACTGTCGCGCGTGCTCCAGTTCTTGCGGTCGTTCCAGCAAAGTTCCAGCCATTTTCACAGCTCCTTAACATAACGGTTACGCAGTTGGGCGCACCGAGATTCGGGTGCACTGGTAATGTTTTTTTTGGCAACCCCACAAACGCAACGAAAACAATGTGCTCGTAAAGTGCAGTGCCTTTGCTTCCCATCGTTAGGGACAGGGAGACACCGGTGCGATGTTGTCGGGGGTTGATGATGATGAAGTTGCCCGAAATGATGATACGCCACCGAAACCATCCAAAAGAAAAATAAAGACGCAACCGGGTGCAGGTGCGTTTTGTGGCGTTACGTCAGCATGTCGAGAAAAATCTCACACCTAATCCGAGCGCTGGCTTCACACACCGAAACAGAAGGAAGATCGCCGAAAACGCCAAACGAAAGTGAAAATTTGACGCGCAGCCAAGAAAGGAACGCTTTCGGTTGGTTAATCGCTCTAACCAGCAGTTGCGAGAAATCAGATTGATGTTGTTATTGAGCTTAGCGTGTGGTTTTTCTTTAGGTTTTCTTCATTTCCTCCTCCTCCCGACGCGAGTTGAGAAAATGACAGAATAACCAACACGCTGTGTGGAGCTGTGAAACTCGTGATCATCAATCGTCGTCCGGCTCGCCAGCATCCGGTCGCTCCAATCAATTTCTGCTGGCCCTCCCCCCCTGACTGGTGTTTCGTTTTCCAAACACTTGTTTCGGTGACAGTGATGGGTGCGATCGTGTCCGAAGATTTATGACTTTCACGGTGGTCACAGGCAAATTTGTTCAACAACGTTGCGCGAATTTAATTTGCCATGTCACCTTTGCAAGCCGACTTTCAGCTGTTTATTGATGCGAATATGGCATGGAGTTTGGAGTCCGTCAACGGAAAGTAATAATTGGGAAGTTGGTTAAAGTGATAAATTAATTTGTTTTCTCTCTTTAGTTTCAACTGAGACACATTTGGGGTTGATTTCACCACAACCTAATTTAATTAATTAGTGCTTCAAAACACTTCCCGGTTCAGTTAATTGTGCATAAAGTGGCGTGTTTGCCACTTTCTAGTTTGAAATATTTTATTCAAATTGAGTAGTTTACAGAGCTATTACCTAAAATAATCAGGTTTTTCCCTATCAGTGAAAGTGACGGGTAAACAAATCCCGTTCCGAAAGCACCAAACAAAGTGATAGTTCTTGCTTCCCCATCCGGACATTATACTATAAAATTGATAATGATCGTCAGCAATCGCAAAGGCGGAAAGCGACGTTTGCAAAGTATAATTTCCTCACCACCCATAAATCATACCGATCTCTCCAGTTGATTGGCTTCACTTCACACCGAAATGCAAAAAAAAAACGAAGGAAAACCCCTCGGAGAGGACTCCCAAGTCAAACAATTGTCTTCATCTGCGCCGAGACGATGGCTGGACGGCAGAAAGGGAAAAACGGAGCGAGAAAAAAGAGCCTCATCTCAAGCCAACCGCGACCTACCGAAAGGCCGTACCGGCCGCAACTTCGCGGACCTCCCCCCAAACCGATGGAGTGCCGCGGCGAGAATGAGTGAAAGTTTTTCCTGCTTTTGGAGCGGCCAACACATTTCTTCGCCGATCGGCGGAGGCTGTAACGGCTTCGAGGGCTTCGATTGTTTTGGGGAGGTTATTCGGTTGCGTCTCGGGCACGGTTTTCAGTTTCGTTTCTCCTTTGCGTGTGTTTGAGTATGTGTGTGCTTGAGATGGGGAGGTAATTTCATCCGCTTTTTCACCTTCGGCGGGTGGCGATAATTGGTCGCATGGAAAATGAAATCGCCGGCGCCACACGGTCACGGTCTTTAAGCTCGAAAATGGCCTCGAAAAACGCACCCATACACCATACGTTTCGTGCAAAAAGTCGGATACCTTCAATAGAAATAGAATAGCGAGTGGATAAATATCGGGTTTTTCAAACGTATTCAATTATTCTTTTGTGTGTCGGTGGAAAAACCAACTGCCGGTTAGCATAAATTTGCCGTCGAAATGGAAATGGACGAGCCGTGCACTGGGCAAACGAAAACAAACTAAACCAAACACGCGGGGAGGTTTTCCGTTCCAAAATTTATGCATTTTTCCCACCCCATGAAACCTCGCGGGCAATTATTTAGAACTCTCTCCGGGCGTTATTGACTTTACGATGCGGTTTACTTTTATTTTCGCGTTGCATTTGTTCGATTTGTGTCAGCAGTTGGTGGAAAATATTGTTCCGGGTGTGGAAGAGGAAACAGTGGAACTGGAAAGTTTTACCTCATATGTGAATTTATACTTATCGCCGGTTCGAGCACCGATTTGTGAGCTTGGTGTAGTTGATTCGAAAGTGTGCATTTATCAAAAACAGCTTCGCTGTAAAATAAATATGCCACCGCCAGGGAAATGTTCTGTATATCATTGGTGAGTTTCGGTGTGAAAAATCCAACCCATAAGAGACTTTTCATTTGGAGATTTTTTTATTACTCTCATTGGAGTACTGTTCATTCAATCAGAGTATATTTTTTTCGATACTCCCGATTGTTTCTGACTGTTGAAAAGTTTGCATGATGAATCGATAAAATTTAATTCTATCTTCCCACCGTATTTGAATTAGATCAGAAAACTATTGAACAATGTTACAGCTGAGCGCCGATTCGAAAGGCCCTTCCTGTGAGTGAGAAGTATTTCAACCCGTTCCTATGATTAATGATAGCGTCGGAGGCAAACGGGGGGAAGCCCGGGAGCCTCGAGTGGTAGAATTAACGCCTTGCCGGGCCTTGACGTCGAACGGGACGTGAACCCGTGAAGCCGGTGATTAATAACCGAGACATTCCGGGCGAGTAATTACAACGCGTTCGCGGCTCGACAATGTTTGAATCGGCCAATCCCATTCCCTTTCGGGCGAAGGTGCGGTCCCGTCAAGAGCACTTGCGAGCGCAGAGTGAGTGATAGAAAAGCGTTTCACAGCAAACGCTCAAACGATCCTTTTTTGTTTTGCTGTGAAGTGAAGCAAACTACTTTTTCTTAACCACCGACTGTAGAACATTTCTTCATCGATGAGAGGGCAAGATATTCTAACGCGGTTGGGAAGAACGGATTTGTTTTTATTCTATTCGAACGAATTGCTTTGACACATTTGTTTGACTAGGTAATTAGCCGTTCCGTGGCAGATTGAGTGGATGAAAAATGACTTTCGATTGGGTTAGAAGAGAGCATTAAAAATAAAGCCTCATTTATCACTTCAACGGATTAAGAAGCACCTGTTCGTGAAAGGAAAACGCAAATCATCGAACATCGAACCATTTTTAAATGGAATCATATTTTAATTCAATTTTCTAGTGATGTGCGCTCTGAGTGAGAATGAGTGAGTGATTTGAATCTTAATATTGAATGAAGGATTTAAATCCTAACAGATAGTTTTTGTTACACCCTTCGATTAGAATCCTTAACAGGGATTCGAATCCCAAAAGAGTGAATGAGTGAGTAAAAGAGTAGCTAGTAGTCATAAGGATTCGAATCCCAAGAGTGAGTAAAAGAGTCGCTAGTCGCCATAGAGAGTTGAATCTCAAAATGGGATTCGCAACACAAATTGGGATTCGAATCACACATACATTTTAGGATTCGACTCCCTATTTGTGATTCTAAACTCAAATTGGGATTCGATTCTCTATGGCGACTAGTAACTCTTTTACTCACTCTTGAGATTCGAGTCCTTATTTGGGATTCGAATCCTTTTTTCATAATCCATCCTTCCCATCATTACATGGGATTCGAATCTCTACTTCTGATTCGAATCTCTATGGCGACCAGTAACTCTTTTACTCACTAATTCACTCCTTTGGGATTCGGATCCCTGTTACGGATTCAAATCTTCTGGAAGATTGGGAATCATTACATGGGATTCGAATCTTTATGATGACTCTTCTACCCACTCGTTCACTCCTTTGGGATTCGAATCCCTGTTAAGAATTCAAATCTCTTTGACGACTAAAAGCTCATTTTACACGTTTTAAATCACAAAAGAGTCACTTAAAGATTCGAATCATCATGATGATTATTCACTCTGATTCAAATCTCTAAAAAGAGTTGTCACTCTCATCACTACAATTTTCCCTGCCATACCATGCACATTGTATAATTTTATGGCAGATCTTATAAATCATTCGACACGATCCGGATCCATTTCGAACACGATCGTGTAGAATTGACCCACTGCAGTTGCATAAGTTCCGCATAACATATTTTAATCCCTGACTATTGTTTTCGAGTGTTCCCTTTCGCCAAACAAACGCTCCCATGCGTCCAAAATCAACACGAGCATTTTAGCTCTAACCGTAAGCAGACATTTCCGATCCAAATCGGTCGGCGGCTCTACTTAATGTTTCCGATCCTGGCCTTTCGAGCCGACCCCCTAATTTCGGGCAAACAAAGGTAACCTTTTCCGGCCCGCACGTTCGATCTTCCAAGTTGCAATTTCCAGCAACTCCGGGAACTTCGATTTTGAGCGAGTGTCGGCGATCGTGGAAGAAATGTTGCATGTACGCAACCTCGTCGACGGCTTTCCAGAGTTAATCATCAAGCACGAAACACGTTAGATCGCGCGACCCACGGGGTGGAGAAATTTGTAATCGGCCAGCGATTGGAGGCTCCAAAACCGTGAGGCGTCACGTTACATCATCGCGATGCGTCCCGCCTGAACACGCTGGCGGGGCGTTCGCGTGCCGTATGACTTCATAATCCTCGCTTCGAAAGTTTGTGTTGTGTCTGCCTCGCCGAACATCGAGCCCGAAACGGCTTGCGCCAGCTGATTGGGACCGCTTTGTGGCCGGAATGTGGTTCCATTCGGGTTGAGTGAGGGGTGGGCAGGCTGCAGGGCTTTCGGGCTCGCTTCCTGAAAGTGCCCACCTTCCAGCGAAGGATCGCTTTCCCATTTGGCTTCTCCCGCGCCGAAAGGGTTTGTCCAAATGTTTACGTTTTTGATTGACCGTCGTGAAAAGGGTTGGTGATTTATGTTTGCCCATGAACAGTCCCAACCCGATACGTGTAGTTAGATTTTTTGGGTCAGTAGCTTTGTTTGACGGTGTTTGTTTATTTGCTCGTTTGTTTTTCTACTTAAAATGAATTGCATTGACCTAAAAAAGTACTTGCATAATGGCAGCAATTTTTTAAACAACTGCTATGGTTTTATTTGAAAGAATAAAAATTGCTTCACTTGAAAATGCGAAAGACTATTGTATGTAGTAAAAGAACATTTTTTAATAAATTTTATTAATTTTTCTTTAGTTTTCAACACCACATGGACTTGTCCGGCTTACGAACGTAACATGTAACACGTTTGTTCGCTGATGTACGATCAAGATTTAGCACACGCCGACAATTATGGTCTTCCGTAATAGAACCGATTAGGGTCGAATGTCATATACATAAAATTGGACGTGAGTCTAAAGCTGGCTGCACATAAGTCGCCCACCTCTCCGTCCCGGATACCCGCCGAACCGTCCAGGCCAGTCGTTCGTGGTGAAATTTCTGCACGTACGCGACCTGACCGAAATTTCGTAACGTCGATTCTTCGTTTCGTTCCCGCCTGAGACTCATAAGCGGCTCTAGGCCGGCTCTACTTTATGACCATCCCGCCCGGCCATTCCCAACGCGCCCCCTCCAAAACCCCCCCGAACCGGCGTATCGAAGGCTGAGAAAGCACCGTTCGTGCGCTCCCGTGCTTTCTTTTTGATGCGAGCATGCGTAACCGCTCGAAGGCGCTCGCGAAAGATGCGCGAACCGAAGGCGCAAAGGTGCTTCCGATCGGTTTTCGCGGAGTAGTCCGCGCCGTGTTCGCTGAACGCTGATGAGACGCGCGTCTTGCGAGCGAGTTGAATGACCATTTGGTTTGGAACTGCACAAGGGGATGAGAAGGGGCGGAGGAAGACGACAGCGGGTCTCATCGTCGATCGGATCGTTACCGGTTTTATTTTCCCTGTTTTTATCACCCGGCACTTCGCGACACTAGTCGGTTTTTTTTTGTAGTGCTGTTGTGGTTTCGCTTCGCATCGTGGGCGCAGACGCATCTCAACGGTGGACAAAATTAGCATAAATACCAGGAAGAACCGTTATGTTACGTTTAAACTGGTCTTTTTTGCGACAAATACAGACATTTCAGATAACCTTTTAAAGTTCATGGTTTTTCTTTGATTTATTTTTGGCTTGAACTTATTTCTTTTGTTTCTTAGTGATGAGATTATAAAATCACTCCTTATGCTGACTGGAATTTGAAAAATGTGTTAAGAACTCTCTTTCAGTGTTGTTTTCGTCGCCCCATAGTTTTATGCGTTCATCGAACTTAATGTTTCGGGTCGTTCACTTCGGGAAACAGCTTAAGATTTATGATTTTACGATGAGACAAATTTTACCAGGAGAGTATTTCCTTCTGTTTTACAGGTTAGGATGATTGGTATAATAATCGATGACCTATGTATATGTCAACGTTCGCCAAAGCATTGTTTTTAACTCATCGGTGCAATAAACTGCTCAATATTAAAATCCCCCCAGTTTCATCTTTATGGGAAATCAGTCGATCACCGGGTTCGTCGCTTACTTTTGCTTCGCACAGTCACTTAACCTTAACATTGGCACCAAAGTCTCTCGCTGCTACTGCGGTCTTGAAATTTCGAACACAAAGCCTGACATACGGTCGCTTTTCGGTTCGCTTCCTGATTTGGGATTGGGTATTGTGCATGTTCAACATACCAGTGAACTTGTCACGTTCCACTCGGCGCCACTCGCCGCTGCCCGTCACGCGGAGATCGTTTTGTACTGCGGGAAAGAGGTACATCTGTTACGACCCTGGTAATGGATGTTTAATTATGATTTTATGTGCTCCGTGCATTCGGTGCGTGTAATCCGTTCGAATGGCTTGCAGAAAGAAAGAAACTTCCATAATGCGATAATGAACATGACCGAGTTGATCGTAAGCAGCTTTTTCATTGTTTCTTCTATCACCTTACAAAAAATTGGTGACTGATCGACCTTCACGAGGCACGAGAGGCGTGAAAGTGTAATGTTAAGTTTGATGTAAATTCATGCTCCTTGTGTGGCTTCTGAAATCAAACATTTGCAGAGTGACCTTACAATTTAATTTAAGTGATAACGCATCGCAGGAGGAAAACTAAACCAACCAGCAACCACATTGGGTAAAACATGTATGAAATGGTGTTAAAAATGATAATTAACGCTCATTGGAAAGTGACGCAATCGCAAACGAATGGGCAAACACGCGGAAAGTGATCGCATATTAACTTACATGGGCTTGAAATGTTTTCCTCGTCGGGTGAAAATTACTTCACAAATCGCTCATTAGCTCGTGAGATGTGGGAGGTTTCCAATTTTCCCTCCCTCAAGTACGCGTGACGTCAAACATTCGTGTGGTGAAAAATTCATCTACATGATGTACTGCGTTTGACGATCGTGAAGTTGTGAAAATTGTGCTCTAAAATCTATCAATCGTTCCTGCGTTCACGTGAGCAGGATTCAACCACTAATTAACCTGGTAATGATTTCGCACGGACCCAGTGTTTTGCGGGTGATTTAGTGAGATCAGGCATAAATATTAACACGCACGAACCAAATGCAAATCTACAGCAAAATCGAGGTGCTCAAAGACGGCCAGAGATCAATCTTGCAGGATTAATGAGCTGGTGGTCGGGCATATATGATTTCCTCGCATTTTCCGCAGCGCTTTCGTTTCAGTAAAACCCTTTGGTTTGGGTTTAGGTTGGCGGATGAAAGCCCTCAGTCCACCGATTCGGTGGGCTGGACGGTTTCGATATCTGTTTATTAATTCAGAAATCGTGCCGCGAGGACAAATTATCAGTTACTAGCGCTGACACTGATTGCAGTTGCGTGTGTGGATGTTGGAATTCGATAGGAAAAGCGATCCGTCAATCGTCACGACTTGTTGCAACCGGCGTCGTTTCCTTCTGTCAACTGTAATTTTCTCGATTCCAATCAATTCAGTGCGATTTAACAAATAGTGAGGAAAATATTTCAAACCCCTTTATGAACTCAATGAAGTGGAAATCTAACTATAACAAGGAAAGACGAACTATACCAATTAATCAAAATGTAACCTCTTTGAGAGGGAAACTCTTTGGCATTGGAATTTTTAATCAACGAACCAATGTGTCAATCAATCCTCTTTTCCAGTGTATTTTATTATGCTTTCTCGAAAGTGCGAGGACCTTCGGCTGGAAAAACACCTTGTCCCTTGGCTTTGACAGCGCAATTGCACAAAAACAACGAAACCGCCTGAAACCGATACGGCATTTCGCAATGCAGCGTGGAATCCGACCGCTTGATCTACATTTATTTCTCAATGGGCTTTTTCCCCTTGACGGCACGAAATGCGCGTGAAGCGTGGAATGAAACCCTAGGAAAAATTGCGCCCATTCCGATCGAGAAAAACACCCGAAGACCCGAGACGGGTGAAAGAAAACAAATCGAAATTAGGATCGGTTTAGGTCCGACCGTGGACCTGCGTCTCTTTGGCGCAACTTGCGCTCGTGTGGAGCGCGTCGGGGTGTGTGTGTGGTAATGTTGGTCAGCGGGTGAGAAACTGAACTTCAAATCAGTACAAATAAATAAACAATCTGGCGCCCTTCGCCTAGCGAACCTCTGCCCGAGTGTTCGGTTATGTAGTTGAACAACACATTCGTAAACTGAGAGATCCCGTCACACGTGATGGGTTTTTGGGGGTGAAAATGGGCCTCGAACTTTTCCGGGCACGACAGTTTAAACTGTGTCAATGGGATGGTTACCAATCGAGCTCGGCTGACACGTGTGGACCGTGAAGTGGTTTATCCTCATGAGTGACTGAAGACCTTCGTTGTGATGGTCCTAGAGTGGAAACACAACCACGGACCTTAACCTTAGTGAAGCAGCAATGCATCTTTCCATCCCACGGAATGAGAATAAATTCTACAGAAGCATCAGAAACATAATTGCTACGTATTTAGTTTTTCAATTGAAGGCCATTTGCGGGAACGTTGTAATTTTCACGAAAAATATTGTAATTACCAACCACCAATGTTTTCCATGAGTTGATGAGTACAAAATCAGTTTTCATAGTTTCCACCAGTTTATAGCTTGGAACGATCGATGTTTTTTTTGTTGTTGCCTGCTTGACCAAATTGCAATGCGCATCCAATTCATTGCGGCTGCGGAACGGATGCTGCACTCACCGTTAATTGCTTTTTCGCGGAAACATTATCATCATTACGCGCTCGTTGGTGTTTTGTTGTGCTGCACGCAAATTAATAACGGTTCGCTGCCGAACTTTCGAGCCTTCTTCAACGCGTCCGGTGGAATGCACCAGAGGTATACTTTTATGAAGGGCTGTTTGTTTGTTCTGTGACCGATGCTGTAATCCTCCTAACGCACATGCATGCTACGGAACTGATTTTCGTGAAGTACTTGTTTTGGTTATGTTTCATCGAGAATAATTTTCTTCTCTAAAGAAGACAGGATTCAATTGATATTGCATTTGAATTATAAAAATAATATTTGATATAAACTTATGATTAATATTGCAACCTATTAACCGGAAGTAAATGCAACGAGATTTCCAATTTGTGCAAGGTGAAGACTGCTATCACCGTCCATCACTGCAATGTTACAAATCCAATCATTAAAAATACCTGCCGAGGACACCCTTCAAACCCGCCAATCTACTGCACGATGACAAAAGTCAACATATTAACCACCAAACGTGAGAACGTAGAGTTTTTCCATCACCGAGTGGGAAAGGGTGGTTGGAGAATTCAATTTCACGATCCGTTGAACTATGCAATATCATTTCGATATCACTAGAGCACTCCATGCGCTGCTGCTGATATCGATTTTTATGTTTAAACAGCAGTTCCAATAATGACGGTACTTATGTGTGACGCTACCGGAGTGAGAGGAGG
The DNA here is from genome assembly GCF_943734705.1 of Anopheles coustani. Taxonomy (NCBI): domain Eukaryota; kingdom Metazoa; phylum Arthropoda; class Insecta; order Diptera; family Culicidae; genus Anopheles; species Anopheles coustani. The sequence continues at coordinate 93,637,002 of NC_071288.1, read as the reverse complement.
TGTTTCTGGTGGACAAAATATGTTTGCAATGCTTTTAAAAATGTTTAACTTATTTCCATCAAGAGAAATAAATTAAAAGTGAAGGAAATTAAATTATTTTGTTGCTCATATGTTTTCTATCTTTACTTATTTGTTTACTGTTTTCTGTCATTTTAAAGAAACTTTCAAAATTTACTTTGTTTTTTAAATGGTGAGCAACATTTTCAATAATTTTTTCAATGTCTCTCCGTCTCAAACTAATCCACTTCAAAAGCGCTTCTTACGGTGTACACTCGAGAAACAAACGAAGACGAAAGAATACAATAGAACGAGGTGCTCGAGCGGATGCAAATTAGACCCGAGCATCATATGATCACGAGGTTGACGGTTGTCGTTAATTTGCCTAACCGATTCATTAAGTCAAAAGCTTCGTGAGCGCGAACCTGAGATCATCTCTCATTATGTAGTACCTTCACCAATTCATCCTGCGACTCCCCGCGTACCATTGTGTAACCGGCTACGATTTCCTCCGGCGCTGGGAAGATGTTCTGTGTCGGTGTGCCTCTCCTTCTCCCTCTCTCTCCCTCTATGGGGGGCACTAAACACTCCCTTACCTGCACTGCGGAGACAAATTATGTTGCAATTGTCATTGGACCGCTTCGCCGTAGTTCTCCCTCGCAATTGACGCGAACGTACTTGACGCGAAACGGTTCGCGAACGGGCCTTGGGGATGTTTTTTGGGATGCTCGAGCTCCAGCTGGGAAGCCGCACCGCCGATCGCGGGTGATCGTGAAGAATCGTGTCACGTTCCACATTCGACGTCATTTGCCTCTCGGTATTTTGTTTTCAGTCCAGCCAAAGGCAACAGTAGGAGAGGTGATGGTAGCAAATGGATATCGCTGGTTGAAGAAGGTGCTTTTAATAACTAACCGTTTCGTTTGTATTGTAAAAGGTTGTAAATTAAATTATGCCGACGTCGTTATGGTTCTTAAAAGGGTTTATTTTTTTAAATTAGTTCCATATTGTGAAAAAAAAATCAACTTTCGATTAAAGAGTGTTTCATTTCAACCGATTTCCCTAGACTTCGCCAAACTGATCTTGAAGAAATGATTGTGTGCCTTATAGAATTCGTTCCACCTTGAATTAAAAGGTTAAATGGTTAATTATTTCCCCGGACGGCTCGATTTTCCTGCTCGACTGTGGTCCAGATGGTCAAAAAAGATGTAAAGCGTGGATAGAGCATCAAGCTACCTTCTATGAGTCATCTGGCGCGCGCCCATTGCCTTACGCCCTTTAAAGCATCCACCTATTAATGCCTCCCCGTGTCCAGTCGTTTACTAGATGGACAAATTGTTTGAACCCCGTTCGCCGTAACCGTAATCGCGGGGGGTCAAGTTGTGGGACACTTATTTAACACCGTCCGTGCAGACCATGGACTTTTTTTTTTTGAGGGTGCTTTGAACGTAGGCCAACGTGGTGCGTCTAATTTATGACCCTGGAAGTGGCAGCATTCCAGGGCGCGTCATGTTCGGCGGAGGGTTTGGATTTTATGTTCTGCAGCCCGTGATTGTGATTCATCGTGGATTTTGGTTTTGACCATTTGCTGGCATTAGCTTATTCTTTACCTTCCTTTGCTGCCTTCATTTGAAAGGAAAATTAAGCAATTTGAGAAACACTTCTGCCAGCTGACACCATTGGACGGGAGTGTGCCGATGTTTCGAAGGAGATCACTTCATAATGCTTCACCTGTGCTCTACATACGTTCGAAATGCGTCGAGAAGGGGGATTCAATCGATCGATTCTTTGGTCAAAAAATATCTCAACGGTCGAAAGGAAGGTCAAGTTGTTGAGAGTATGAAGAGGGATACCTTAAGTTGAAAACTCATACGGCCCTTTTGGGGAAAAAACTTTCAATTGTTATTCAAAGCTCAAAGAGAATTTGCTTCACAAAAGAATGGTAAGCAGTTGCAACTCAAGTTGATACTTAAGCAATTGTTTTACATATCAAAAGAAATGGGTTTGAAGTGAGCTGAAGCAAAAACAAAACGAATTTCGCGTTAATAAAGCGAAAAATATGCTGAAAAAATGCACGGTTTTTTTACTTTTAAACAAATTTAATTTTATTATGGAAAAACCTCAACGAAAATTTAATTGAAATAAACTTACAGTAAAAATACTGTCAGTAATAATGGTTTTGTAACCTATTTTAGAAGAGTTAGAAACCCAACCCGCTTCCAGCTGACCTAGTCTTCACTTTCGAATTCGCTACCGTTTCGTTACCGTTTGCTTTAGTTTAATTTATTCTTGCGGTAATTTGTACTTTTCCACGGCTCGAAGCGCTCCCGCCGGCAACTCGCATCCATCAAACCACGAACGAAATGGAAAGTGCGGAAGCGATCGCAATCGCAATCGAGGGCGCAAAAGGCCCTTCGAGACTGCATCGAAGTTGGCGAAGTGGAGCAGCAAACCATAATGCCCACTGGCGAAGCGTGACTTTGGCGCAACCGAAACCGAACTAACTTGCACAATTTCACCCCACCCCACCCCACCCGGCGCCGCGAGTGAGGCCCTTTGCCCTGGGGAGGATTCTAAATGGGGTGAGGGATAGGTTTGCTTAGATTTTTGTGGTTCGCGGAACATTTAGTACAAGTTAATTCATCGTTGCAGGTTGAACGTCTTGATCAGCGAAATCAGTTTTCCAATTTTCCCACAAACCCTGGTATTTTCCTCCAACTCTACTGGCCCAGACGGGGTGGTGGAAAGCCATCGCTTTGGGTGGTGTCGTAAATAAATAAAGCGCCAGCTAAACCGACTCTGTTTATCAAAATCCACTGAAGGCAACAAAACGATTTTCGATGCCGATGACGGAAGCGGCTAATTGGTAATCACCATCCCGTGGTGGCACAAACTCGAGCGAGGTTGCTAAGGTGGTGGGTAGGGTGGGGGGATGGAGGAAAATCTGTAATGAAAAGCTCGTCCCCTTCTCCGGTTCCAAGCAATGGCCGCGCGGTGGAATTCGACGACGGGCGTATTTATGAGCTCGAACGCCAACTTATGTTTCCGCTTGAACTATTTTGTGCTACCGAGCCCCAAAAACACCGACCGAAGGCGTTCGCTAAATTTAGCAACGCAGGCATTATTTAATTAAAGCTGCACCAAACCAGGAAGCTTCCTACCGTGTCTGTGTGTGCGCGTTTGTGGTGGGTTATTAAAAATTACAAATGGCAGCTCACTGAAATTCAATCACCGGCGGCACCTGGCCAACGAGGCCCGCTCTTAGAATGGCCGACAACCGGTAGGAAATGGTTTCGATTTATTGTTCCTAATCCATCATTTGGACGTCCCGGTCGTCACGTGGACTGCCAATGTTTGAAGCACAACACACATTCACCTCCCACTTCGGGGTTTGATGAAGATTTATTTCGATCGGAAGATATCCAATTGCAAAGCGCCGAAAATGGGAATTGCGTTCGATCTGACTGTTTCCGTATTTGGGTGGAAGGTGAAGAGTTCATGTTTGCTTTACGACACGTCTCGTTATTGATGACCATATTGCTTTGTTTTCTTCGAAGTTAGGTATTTATTGGGCCAATGAAAGATTCGATTTGCTCGTACGAAATCTAATTTATCTTTCATTGGTCCCTTTGCAAGGTAAAGAAGTAGTTCCAACTGAATAGTTCTTGGAGGTCAAAGGATTTGAAGTTTTACAGGGTTTTTCAGATGATATCATAACCGTAGCAGCAGCACATGATATTCCAACAGCGTCAGTTGATTTTATAACGCAATCATGTTTATTATAACTGCGTCAGTTGAAATCAGAATCGTAGCAGTTGATATTATAATCGTCCTGATACAGCAGCTTGAGTGAAGTACGCAATTGGCGAGTGTAAACATATATCGCACGAAAACAGCCCAAGGTTGATCTACGTAGCAGGTGGGATCAAAAAGAATGAAGCTCTTCGATTTCATTGGAACGAAATTTCTCTCAAAACTAAGTAAAAAACTGACAAGCAGTCAACATGAAAATTAATCAGCCCTGCTTGTTTAAAAAAATTTTTCGTTTTCTAATGAAATTAAAGCGATTCATTCGAGATGAACTCACCTGATATGTTGAACTAACTTGGAGTTTCATTCGTGTTATATACTTTTATACTTGCTAGTTACGTACACTTAACAATATCAACTGCTACGATTCTGATTTCAACTGACACAGTTATAATAAACATGATTGCGTTATTAAATCAACTGTTACTGTTGGAATGTCATGTGCTGCAGTTGGAATAAATACTGCTACTGTTATGATATCATTTAAAAATCCCTGTATTTTCAACCTTATTTGTTCGCAATGATAGTCGTCATTGAAATACCTCATTCAAATAAATAAATTAATCAAAACCCAACTAATTAGGTTCGTTTTAAAAATACTTATCAATTTTAACTCTTTATTATTACATTTCATTTCGCTCAAAATTGACTGTTCTAATCACAATTATGCAAAACGTATGTATCCACCACGTAATGGTTGGTTGCGCATCCGAAACCTTTTGTTCACCGTACCCTGCAGGTGTCATAGGCAAACACCCTTAAACATATCACACCACTAGCGGTGACAAAAACAAACACGTGCAACCTCCTCCCCCACCCGAGCGAGGCATAATGAGGGGGTGTTTTATCTGCAGCAAAAATGCGAACATGATCGCTGACATTGGCTGCATTCGAAAGGTGAGGTGGTTGTTTTTCGAGTGGTGAAGGAAAAACCAACCATATCTAACGAGCAACTTGTCGTGTCTCGGTGTATCCATGTTGCCATCCAACTGTTACGGCCCAGTTTTATCGGAACGTGTTGTGATTTTTCCATGAATTATTAATCATTGCAGCACCCTCCAAGGTGACAATGGAAAGACGATGCCGATTTCTTCACCCCGACCGAAAGCAAGTGATTTTCTTTGCACAACAACTCCGACGGTTCGGTCGTAAAATTGTCGCATTTTCAGCTGTCCATCTTCCCAAGGAGGGCTTTTTACCTCCCCCTTGTCATAGCTTCTCGCGAAGATGCACTTTGAAGATGCGCCAGATGGGCATCTTCTCCGAACCTGTCATCTTCGACCCGGCTTGAGTGAGTGAGTGACGGCTCGCGACCTGCTGACATTCCCTTCGACTTTTATTTTTCACCCCAAGCGAACATGAAACATTGTCGCCTTCGGTGGAACGCGCTGCGGTATATTCAAATTACAACGCACCACCGAAAAACCACCGCCGGTGAAGTACGTCCTTCGGGGCCTTGAGAGTGCACTTTAAGACCCATCCCATCAGGCGGGCGAAGAAGTAATGGCTCTAGGGAGGCGCATCGAAAGAATGCACCCAAATCACACTCCTTCCCAAAGAATGGAGCGTGGAAAATGAATTATGCACCAAGCCGCAAGCACCACAAAATGGCGCAGTGTGTTGTTGCACAACACAGCGTCGGTGTCTAGGTGTAAGTGCACTTGACGGTTGTTTGTGTTTTTCTTCTTCCCTTCTCACCGTCGTCGCCGTTCTGATTAAGCAGCATTGGAAGGGGGTTTTTCGGAGCACCAAAGAAAACAAACGGGAAAACGATCCCCGCGGTTGAAAAGATCATGCATTCGTGATTTACCAGCGCGTGGTATGATTAGAGAAGGTTTAACGGTCATGAGAACCGCTCTGTCGTGTCGGTTACGGGCAAAACGGGGGACAATGGACTGTGAAAAGGTGAAAAATATAAATCATTCTAACGGAACACGAGCAGGGTGTTCTCATAAGGCTGCACCGAGGGCGAATTTGGCGAGCTTTAGTTTCCAACCTCGGAAAATTAATAAACATAATGACAAAATTGAACGACATGCCGGAAAAAGGTTACACCGGGGTGCATTTAGTGGTTCATCCAGTGTAAAACGGTGTAACGGTATGGAAATCATGTTACAAAAGTAGTATTAGCGTGAAAGAAAAAGCGAAAGGCGGGAAAAGAAGCATAACCCTTGCAGGTGATGATGGTTGTGGTAAAAATGGCGAGGGCGAGTATGTCGTTAATCATAAACGTTTCCATAATTAATTACAAACAGCGCGAGTTTTCGCGTACAAACTCCGGGTACAAGTTGCGTTTTTGTTTTTTCGCGAGATCGCTTCGTCGAGATTTGCATCCCGAAACGCGGCCAAGTGCACGTGCACGGACACGTAAAAGAAAAGAATAATAAACCCCTGGTTGAAACAATCGGCCAAGCCACACGGTGAGACACGGTGAGACACGGCCCGGTGCGATTACGACAATGGTTAATTGTTGCAGAATAAGGCAGCGCAAGCGAGGCGTACGAATGGTGTACAATTTGTGCGCCTCGCCGTTTTGGTTTCGCTCGCGAAAACGCGAACAAAAATTTGTCCAAACCGCGAAGGCGAGCCCGCGGGCGGCTGCAGAATTGCATCATGATGGGCGGTTTTTCGGGGGCCCTTATGTTTCGTTGCTTGTGCAGTTGGGTGAGGGGAGGGGTTGGGTCTGTGGTGTGATTTAGTTTAGGACAAGTTGTGCGAAATATGAAACTATTTTCCGAATGTTCTTTTCTATTTATGGTTACACTTAACATCTTAAAGATGAAGTTAAGAGCACCAGATATGATTAAAAACCGTTATTTTGTTTCATGTGAACTAGTGATGGGAATAACAACTCTTTTTAAAGATTTGAATCAGAGTGCATACTCATCACGAGGATTCGAATCTTTAAGTCACTCTTTAAAACGTGTATAATGATTTATTAATCTTCCAGAAGATTTGAATCCGTAACCGGAATTCGAATCCCAAAAGAGTGAATGAGTGAGTAAAAGAGTTACTAGTCGCCAAAGAGAATCGAATCCCAATTTGAGTTTCGAATCACAAATTGGGATTCGAATCCTATTTTCGTATATTGAGTTCCAGTTTGGGTTTCGAATCCCAATTTGTGTTGCGAATCCCAGTATGAGATTCAACTCTCTTTTACTCACTCTTGGGATTCGAATCTTTATGACGACTAGCTACTCTTTTACTCACTCATTCCCTTTTTTGGGATTCGAATCCCAGTAAAGGATTTAAAAAAGAAAGGAGTAACAAAAACTATCCGTTAGGATTTAAATCAATCATTCAATAGTAAGATTCAACTCAATCATTCATTTTTTCTCATTACGCACTTCACTAATGTGAACCTCACAAATAGATACGTTTTCAGAGTTTTCTAACCATTTCTAAATAGTAAAACTTTCTACTTACGAGTGAAATTCAACGTTCTTTAGTTCATAAAATGTCTGCAACAAGTTAATATTTGTTTATTAATACTTATTCATTCACAAAAATCACGTTCGTCAACAAAACAATTCAAACTGTTGATAAACAAAACAAAAATGAAGAGATTATTCCCATCCACTTAAAAGTACATCTGTCTCATGCCTCGAACAGGTAATTCATCTTGTAGATCAAACCATTTTATCTGCGCGTCTCATTGCTTGACCTTTTTGGCGTGCGTAATGCGTTCTGCGTTCAACATCGGGTCAAAAGCGTGTGACAAATTTCCGTCTTGTTCCCGTAAGAGATGTCGCACCATTTCCACATTGTTTCACTCCAAACAAATAGCTTACCGACTGCGCGCATTGTTTGGCGTTGTATGTTGGGCTCAGCTGAGATGGAATGGAAGGGCTCATTGTCGGAGCCCATGGGAATGCTACTCCCGTTGGCATGTTTGGTCAAACGCAGTCAAGTCAGGGTTGTAATTAATTTCTTCATCATGTGGTGCGCTATGGGGAAGATGAAGCAAGGGAAGGAAAATGCGGGGGGGTTCTGTGAGCTGGTGTTGTTTTTTTCTTCCACCAGCAGATGGTGAAGCCGCAAGTGGGTGTTAGTAATTTTCCCCGTTTCCACCCGTTCATTCCGCACGGCGATAGGTTTTTCTTATTTGATTTCATTATCACAACTCATTAATCTTAATTTCATTGTTCTCGGTGACGCGTCACCGGCACGGGCAAAATGGCCGCCTCGGAAGAAGAAGTGACCTCCCCAAGTCCCAAAGGGAGGGACTATCTGGTGTCCACCCAGCGTCTTCCGGCAAGTGACTTAGAGGCGAGGGAGTAGAAGAAAAGACACACACCCGACAGATGAATCCATCCCAAGAGTCGTCTGATGAATGTTTTCGAGTTGTGCGAAAAGGATTTGAAGTAATCCGGCATTGTTCCATTTCCGAAGCTTGCGAGGTCAAACTCCGGTGATGCTGTTTCGGTTGGAGATGACGCGTTTGCGTGACACCGCCACGGAATGATGGGGCGTTTTCGAGACGTTCCTGGTCGTCGGTTCTGTTGTGTGGGATGGCGCTTCGCAAGTCGGGTTTTGATGAAGTAATTTTCGTGTTTTTGCTCCTCCGCACTGAGCATTCTCACCATCCAAGTAAGGGATTTAGGAGGCGAACGCACGTAATCCGATGGTCTTTGTCGCTTCAAGAACGGGCGAGTGTTTCGAAGGCATTTTTTTCCGTGCCAAAGGGGCGTTAGGTCGAGAACACGCGTAAAAAGTTCTTTACGCTACCGCGCAGTTGGCTTTATCGCAGCGGGAGTCGCCAAGTGACACCGCCATGTGACAGACATGCAGGAACTCTTCACCCCATCGCGGGGTGGGGGTTTGCAATCGACTTCGGTCCGCCGGCGTTTGCCATTCTAGCTATCAACTGTGGGAGGGTTTTGAATGATTGATTTATGATGCCAACGAATGCTAGAACGATCGCGACCGACGATCTCGGGTCGGGCAAAAATGCCCCGACCCCGAAAAGGAGCAGCCGCAGTTGGCGATGGAGTGTGCTTCTCGAAGAATAACCTCCACCCCGCACCCGGAGTGGATTACGTCACCGACAAATGATGAGTTAATTTATGATTTTTTTTCTCTCCATCACCAACTTTACGCCAGGTTAGTACGCCTCACTTAGCACCGACCGTTTGAAGGAGGTGTTGGTGGTTGGTGGTGGTGGAATGTCTTTCCTAATGGGCTGGGTGGTAAGATTTTATTTCATTCGTGATGCACTGGGGTTACATTTGCGTCATTAACGTACGATCGTGGCCAAGGGGAAACGTTTCCGACAGTTTGTTGGAACAATTAAATATTTTTAGTTTGCTTGACTAAGCAAGCTCACCTTGGTCAAGGTTGTATATTTGTTAAAGTTTTCCGTAATTGAATCCTTTAAGTTTATATTTACTTACAGTTTACATGATTGTTTTCTTATTTAAACTAATGCCATAAATTTTTCAAGGAGTTTTAAGTAAGACCTCCAATTTCTCAGTCTCGTTTCAACTGTGTTCTATTAAAAAACTTAGTTTTAGTTTTGAAACAATATAGATTTCTTATAGATTTGGTGTATGCTATTGCCACCAGCATAAACAAGTATTTCATACAGATGAACCTTTGATGCCAATAAACTTAGCATACTTCCAAATACATTTTATTGTTGATGGCGAATGGGAAACAAATAAATGCGTCAGATGGGATGGTGGTCTGGATCAATCGGGTTAGCGAATATTTACCCAACCATCATGTGTGTTGGCCCGTTGCAGAGGCCTACCATTGCCAGACAAAGAGTGAACTGATTGAAAATGGAAAAGGAATCATTAAAATGGCACCCTCGTGAAAAGAGTAGTGCAAACATTAACATTGCTGCTTCTAGTGGGGTTTTTTTTTGTGCTCTCCTATCTCCACCAATTGTGCGAGGCAACACTTTTGCCAATGCTGCGTGAGGATATCGAGTATTTGACGTTGGCTTTTGGCAGAACCAATACCGAAAGCAGCTGGCTGATGGACAGGGTTCATGTCAACTCATCGAAATCCATCAGTGGAAAGCTGAATGGACTCGCTAATGGAAGCAACGCTCTGGGCTCTGGAAAATGGCTTTCCACCGGTGATGGTGGCCCATGGTCTCTGCTAAGGCAAATGAAATATTCACAGCCGACTATCGATGACAAGGGAGGATAGATTCATCAGATTGTTTGAGAGAACTCATGCCGTACCATTCTGAGGAGGAAAAGAAAATCCAATGCTTTCTTTGTTTTGTGGGACAAGCTATTTTTTGTTGCGACGAGAGATAAAAATCGTTCGTCCTGGATGGAGGACTGATGGCGATGGCTGGGTGCAGATTGCTATCTCGATCAAGGATTCCATCTTTCATCCCCCCTATCCATTCCTCTTTTACAAACCTCTTCCACCGCTTTGTATCACGATGGTTCGACAATCGAAAGATGCTTGTTCAATATTTGTAATCCCAACATTTGCTCTGTCATATTTGATCCGACTGGGAGTCAACGGAAACGGCTTTGCCATCAGTTTGCCTTCCCCTTGGCTAAAGCCTTTGAGTCGTTCAAAATGCGAGCCGGTAGGGAGAGATTATTTTACGACTTTAGAATTTCATTCTTCCCTTCCAACGAAAGGAGGAGTAAAGGCAGGATTAAAACGAGTCCAAATCAATGAAATCATCCTGAATGAAATGTGTGTTTGAGCAGCTAGGACATTGGAAGGTTTCCGTTTCTATAGTTGAGAAATGTTCTTTGATATCTAAAGGCAAATATTTTTCCCCGAAACATCTATTCATTCATATGTTTAAACAAAGCTACAAGGCTATAAAGAAAGATGTCCGTTTCATGTTTCTTCAAATTTGACACACACGTTTACTTGAATATTAACAATTTCATTCATATCGACCGATCGCCATTATTAGACTTAAAGAGATAAGCAGAGTGCAACATTTTGCTTCTTGTCAAATTAGAGGTGAATTGATATCCTTCGCTGGCAACCTCTTCACCAAAATGCTGCCTACTATCACGGCGTAATTCGTCCGCTCCTGTTTTGGACCGACATCCATCCGACACTAATTGAGAGCCCCAAATTGACGTTAATGTAGTGCAACGTAGACGTTTAGCCCATCGATATGGATGAGCTCTGCCGGAGAAGGTAGAAATGTCTTTCTCCGGGATCAGCGTTTGCGTTTGACGGCCGATCAAGCATTCCGGAAGTTCATTAGACACGCCCAAAGGAAGCCAGGCAAAGGTGGGGGGGGGATTGATGGGCGAAAAGGAAAGTTTTCGCGAAAGTGAAACGCGATCGGTGGTATTTTTATTTTCGGTAGGATTGGCATCTGTCAATGAGCAGATGACGTTGACTGGAGTTGGTGTTTAGGCAGCGTTTGTGTTGAACAAATGAGCAGCAGGCGACGCTGCGTTGGTGCGAAACAACGGCTCTTGTTAGAGGTGTTTATTTTCTCCCTATATTTAGCTTCAGCGAAAACAGTGAAAGTAATTTATCTGTTCAACCGATCCCTTGTTTATTTTGGAGTGAATGTTCATGACTAATTCCTGCTTTTTGTTTTTGTTTATTTTCAGGTAAGCCGAAATACGAGTTGTTTTTGGTTTAACTCGTGCTACGCAGAGAAACGAATTATGAAGTGTTTTGTAAATACAAAAGCATATGAACAAAGGAAGTTTTATTAGATAACAAATTACAAGTACTTGAAAGTCATATTCTTAGGTAAGTTGTATCATACAACTATTTAAAATAATACCCTAACTAAAAATGCAATTGAAAAAAAGATTAATTGTTGTTGGCTTACCTTTTTATAATATTGTTTCAACCGTCTGGATAAAAAAAGAGAAATAAAAAATGGTCGCAACATTATTCCGTCAATAGAACGACGCCACTATTTCCCGCCGCATTCTCAACGGTATTTATTTACGCAACATTCCAACTGCTTTGCCGGCGGAAAAGCCATGCATATTTATGCATCCTGGCCCATTTCCCCTCTCCTCCCGATCGTCCATCGCATAGTGTTTGGAATTTGTGCCTGGCGGCGCTAAAATCCGCACCCTTCAACCGAACACCAGGCAGAAACGGATGGATCCGCTTCCGGCGCCGTTCAAACGCAAAGCGCAACCTCTGCTGAGTTCGCAGTTCTTCCCCCTCTGATGGAATGAACTTTTCGAACAATTTGTACAATTTCTGACTTTTTTTTGCGTCGGTTAATTCACGATTTTATTTTTTTACTATGAGTTAACCACCATCAGAAAACATTTTTAAAAGTTTTCCCACACGTTGCAAATTTGTATCTGGTTGAATACTCTGATAATCCCCGCTAGTTGGAGTGCGTTTACTTTTTTGTTTTGATTTAAGGAAAACCAAATTTGGTTCTCATTTGAGCCATTCCGACAACAAAGTCCGCCCAAAATCGGGTTCCAGTGCGATCCGTTTATTTTAAACACCAATTTCGTTTAGGGTAATGCGGCTTTGCGTCAAACACGATTGCGCCAATTATTGCCACCTAAACCAATAATCACACCACCGGTTCGTCGGTGCGTCATGCGTGTGGGCGAAATAATTATAATTAACGGTTCTCTGGCCATCGCGCCATCGCGCCGGCGTTCAGTAAACGTTGATTTTAATTAAAAAATAATTTGCACAACGCTGACAGTTTCGCTTTCCCACGGATTTGGTTTGGGCGAAGTTAAATTAAAATCAAACAAACGATTGTCTATGTTCGATTTGGAATGGATTGGATTATAACTGAAACAATTTGGTGGAATTCATTAATTTTAACTAGTAGAAATGATGTTAAATGCATGCAATTCAAATTGAAAATATACTAGTCAAATATTCCTCTCTTTCAGTAAATAAAACCTTTCGATTAAATGTTACTCTTATCAAGCAGAGAAAAAAGTCTCGTTTCCTCATTTCTGGAATATTAAATAGTTTAGTCGTTTATAGAATATTTGTTAATATTAATGAAACATTCCTCTCTTTGAGTAAATATAAACTTTCGATTACATGTTACACTTATCCAGTAGAGAGAAATGTTTTGTTTCCTCATTACCGGAATGTTAAATAGTTTAGTCCTTTATAGCATATTTGTTCATTTTCAAGTTTTGATTCAAACGCAGAACATTTTTCTGAAGATACATGTTTATAACAAAATCGTAGGTTCTTTTAAGGAAAAGTAAACAAACAGTTAATAGGTTTGTTTCTCTTTCCAATGTCCTATATTCCTTTATCATTGCGATGGATCGGCCAATAGCTACTTGTAGCGCAACTTGTCGGCGAAATTGTCATTTGCTCCGTCTGCCGATTAGCGCACTGGAATCCAAACATGAACAGCCTTATTTAACAACCGAACCGCTTCGAACAAATCTGCCGACGATAATTGCTCACTTGGCGTTGACTGTCGTTCCCTTTGATAAACCCGCCGTTTCGACCGTTTCCCGGCTGGACATTTCGCGGAAGTGAAACCGTGTCACGAAAGCACGCGCGGTAAACAGCGACTGACATTTCGACCCCGCAGCCATCACCTCGCCCCGGGCCAGTACTGGGCTGCAGCTGACGAAATGTCGACGGAAAACGACGGTTTCGAAACGGTTTTTGGGGTCGGACGACGGGCCGACGGTTCGGTGACGTTTCAATTGCGTCGACCGGCCATGTCGGTCGCTAGGGTTGATGATTTCCCGGCTGACATCTGTCCCCGGTGCCTTCCGCGTGCCGTGTGTGTTACTGCATGTCCGTGGGAAAATGTGTGGCAGATTTTCACCCGACAAGAATTTACGCCGGGACATTCTAATTTACCTCGCAAGCAAACCACGCTTGCGCTTTTGATTGAATGGCTCTCGATGGAGATATTTGGGGCACCAAGTCGTCCTTCCGTAAAAGGAACGGCACGAATTTGTCACACTTTCTGTGCTTTCAATAACTCCACACACACATGTGAGAAATAAAACCAACCTTCTCCGATGGCCTAAAGATGTCGAGCACGAAAGTAAGTGCTCCACTTTCGACCGGTAGCGATTGCAAAATGCAACCTAAATCGTGCGTGAACCCTTCAATCTCAACCTAAAGCCTTCGTCGGCTTTTGTCTCACTCAGACCGTGCCGTCACCGTCCTTCCCTCCCAGCACGTGTAACACACTTCCAACGCATGTAATTTGCTAAATTGTAGTCCCAGCGACGTTCTGCCTCGGTTTTGTTTATGCGGCACAAGACAAACGGGTTTTCCCTGGGAAGGAATTTCAGCTGGTTTGAATCCTTAACCGTGGTACAATGTTGTGTGGAAAGCGAGTTGAGGCAGTTACTTAGCAGCCGATTCACACTGAAAACTAGGTCGGATGAAGCACGCAGTTCCGGTGGCGGCAATTTGATTGATGGAGAATGGAGTCACTAAATGGAACGGGTTTGTGTTTACACGCAACTCGCAGGCGGATACTTTTTCACCTTGAATGCTTCCATAGAACTGTCGTGAATTCACTTTAGAATGTCCTACAAATTATTTGCCTTTCATATTTTGTCTCCCCAAGACTCATTAACGTCCCTTAGAAATGGTTCACAAGTAAAAAGGGGCCGTTACAGTTACAGTATGGCACTTCGTCAACCCGCAAAAAGGGTGACGGCATTCAAAGGTAGAATAACACACGTCATAATTGATACCTCGAGCCTCGAGGGGGGTGGGGGAGTGCCGCCTAATGGCAACCGGAACCGGTACTGCTTAGTGTCACAGAAAGCATAGAGTAATCCAATGAATACCGTAGCTAATTCTGAAGCATCTCAAGCGTGAAGCCATTCCCCCGGGGGGAAAAGCGTTCGTTCCGGGTGTGCAGCAAAAAGCAAAACCGGCCACATGCCAATAGAATACCGAAAGGACCCGTTGATGTGGCCATTCCCCCCCCCCCCCCCCCACGTGCTTTCTCGAGCCCTGGAGTAGCGTAATAATTCCTGTTCATTACGGGGCCAGCCAGCGTTAGGATATTCGATCCCGGGCCGGGGAAACCGAGCTGGGGTTCGGAAGGATGGATTATTAGCAAAAGAAGCTCGTAAACAAGGAATCCTCGTTAGTGACGAGGGGGTGAGAGAGAGAGAGAGTGCGTCCATCGGACCATCACTCCTAGTACTATTGACGCGCCAGTGTCAGAGTTGAGTGGGTACCGGAATGTACCCTGACAGTCGAAGTGGACTCCTCCTTAGCACGTCATTAGGACGCGCCGGGTCCGACGTAGGACGTGGGTCGTTTGGATGGAGGGGGGGGGGGGAATGAGGGGCGAAAATAAAAGCAAATCATCTTTTATGCTACCACGACGATGGGCCCGGAGCTGGGATGAGACCATGAGACCGTGAGGATGGATGGATGGATTTCATCGTCGGATCGTTAGAGCACAGGATATTGCGAGCGTTCACGTCTGAAGGACCATGATATCTTATCCAGTTCTGCCGTGCTTTCCTTCCGGCCCCGAACCGTGAACCGTAAAGTCCTTCACTGTACGAGGCCGATGCGGTTGGGGGGCGAAGGAGAGTGAGGATAAAAGTCCTGCCTAACGACGACACATAGACTCCCAGACCAAGAGCCAACAGTCCCGGTTTTGCTTCCCGTTTCCCGCAGTGGATACAAAAGATGGTCCCGGGTTTATATAACACAGCGAGAATAAAATGCAACTATTTATGGACACGTTCGGAGCCGGGAAAACCGCCGGCTTTCCACCCGGGGCCTTCGTTGCGCACTCCGGACATTCCTCGGGATGAATTCCTTTCCTGCTGATGGCTGCAAAATCTGGATCACGACCCGCTTCTCGGCAGGCAGCATCCCTTCGAATCCGTTCGAAAATAAAGTGATGGAAACGACCGGGCAGGGTCTACGGCGTTTTTCCTCGTGGAGGGTGCTTCTAGCGTAACCTTTAAGCATTTTGCAGCTTTTCACTCAACCCCCTTTGGAGTCGGGGCCTGTCTGAAGAGCGGCTCTGCCGATGTAAGGCGAAAACGAAAGATGGACTGCGCCGAACACAAACACACACACAGGTAGCACAAGTGCAGGATTTTATTTTTATGAAGCGGATAATTTTCCACTTCTCGATGCGACGGTGTTGTGTTTTATTTCACTCCGCAAAGGACACTTCCACCGGGAAAACCCTGCTCCGACTGCTGGGACTTGTTGAAACGCAAAAATGGATTGTCGGATTGCGCCACGGTAACGATGGTGGTGGTGCAGGACTTCGGAAAACGGTCCGACACCGGAAAGGATGTCACGTTTATTTCCGTTTCCTTGGGCCCTTAATGCTGGACGGTGGAGCTGCGTGGTGTTTGGCGCACGTCCACGCTTCGTCCTAAGCTGGTTGGAGCAATTTTCTCTCGTCCGGAGGATATATTTTATTTTCACCACTCGTAGTGACGGTTGAAAATTTCATATTAAAAGCGAACGAAACCCGGGTTTAACAAATCGATTCCCGGGGTAAATAAATGTGCACCGTTCGGAAACGGGTGCCCTACCGGCTTTTTGCGAAAGAGTGTAATAAAAATCCCTCGAATCGAACGTGAAGCAATAAAAATCCGTCACGCGGCTCAAAAGAAAGCGATATTCGTCCGGTTCCGGTTTCGCCTTTGCCTTTCTCTAATGGTCATGTTGGTGCTTTATTCAACTTCTTTCCGGGGTTTTTGAATGCTTAACTAAATGTCCTTTCCGGTGCAGGGGTGGGTGGGTGTTGGGTGCCTCCCACCGAAACGGAACGGTTGTAAAGCAATTTCGCAACCAAAATCGTATCCCATTCCTATTCCTTCCCGCCGGGGGGGTTTGTTGTAGTGATGGGCACTCCGGAGCGCACTAACGGCTCCGGCATTAGCTCAGAACCGGCTCCAAACTAACGGCTCCAAACTAACGGCTCCGAACTAACGGCTCCAAACTAACGACTCCGAACTAACGGCTCCGAACTAACGGCTCCGAACTAACGGCTCCGAACTAACGGCTCCGAACTAACGGCTCCAAACTAACGGCTCCGAACTAAAGACTCCGAACTATCGGCTCCGAACTAACGGCTCCGAACTAACGGCTCCGAACTAACGGCTCCGAACTAACGGCTCCGGAGCTGACTCCGAAGTATCGGCTTAATGCTTACGGGAGCCCCTTTTTTTGTGGGCGCATAATCTCGCAATGAAAGAGATTACTTTTTTGTTCACACCCGGCTCCGTAGTTCGGAGCCGTTAGTTCGGAGCCGGCTCCGGAGTCGGCTCCAAAATTTACTGGAGTTCGTCGAAGCCGGCTCCGGTTGTGGAGCCGATTTTCCCATCACTAGTTTGTTGCCACGGAATTGCAGTTGATTTTCACTTTCCCGTCCCGCGTGGAGGGCACGGATTTGGCGCCCCGGAGGGATTTATGCCAAGATTGCCTACGCACACCAGATGGATTTACGCGCGTTACGCGTCAGATGACTTCTGTTAATGTTGTTGCCTTGGTTTTATTGCTAAACTTTCTCTACTCCCGGCTCCTCCCCCGGGGATAGCGTTTAGAGGAGCGCAAGGTAACTGGTCCTTGCCCCCAAGGAACGTCCCTGGAACGCAACGAAGGGAACTAGAGACCCGTTAGAACATAAATTGAATGAGTTTCCCGCATAAATCTCTCGATGGCACATTAATTTGGCCACTTTTGAAGGAGGAGGCGGGAAAAAAGAATTCCAAATGGGAAAAAAGTACGCCACGGCACATTTGATTAGCCTCCCGTACCCCTATTTGCTCATCAAACGGTCACTCAAAGTCGTTGAAACAATCGAGCGAGTGAGTGCGGGAGAACGTTTCCGTTCGGGAACTTTGTTTATTCGTTTCGTTCGGTCCGGTTTTACTTGCGTGAACAAAAAGCATTTTAGAGCCGAAAAGGGTGGGGGTAATGGTGGAAACATCAGGTGGCTTATAGAGCGTCCGCGGTGTGGTGGGGGGTGGCAAAAGGACATCAAATGAATTTATTGGCCAATTTTGCAAAGGAAAGTTTAGAAACTTCACAACTACGGCGAGTGGAGAGCAAATCTTAATTTACTTCCAGCGGGGAAAAAAGAAAAAACACTTCACGCTCCACTGGAGAAAGTGAAAAAGAAACTGTAAATCCTTAGAAAACGGGAAGTGGGTTGGGAAAATGTACGATAGAAAAGAAAGAGCACGTAACGAAGGGAAAACGGGAAATGGAGCCGTATAAAAGGCTAGTAAATGGAGGAAGTAACTATTCAGCTGGTGCCCTGAACGGCCCCGGTTGCTTGCATGTGGATCCCAAGCATAGTTCGGAGCGTTCAAGGGCAGTTTCAGCCCGAATCTGAACCCGAGCTGATCGCTCGAAGACGATAAAATAGAGAATATACTGCAAATAGAATTTTCATTTGGGCGTAAATAATATTTCCTCGGCCCACGTGCGCGTTTGCTTTTGCCCTCCGGCGTGGGGGCACAAACAAACCTCACGGAAACATTGTCCACAGGATGTGCACGCGTTGTCGTTGTTGCTGTTTTTTTGGTGGAAATATTTTACAGAAAACACCCCCACCGCCCTTCGGTGGAAAACCCGAAAGAAAGCAGCTCGCGAATAAAGCCACCATTTGTTGCGCCTCCAGGAGAGGATGGGACATTTTTCTCACCATCTTTAGCATTTCCACCGATCGGGCCGCCGCCGCCGGCCGGTTCGGGTGTGGTGTTTCCAATTTTCACCAAATTTTACACACACTCGACGGAGGCGTTTGGGACCGTTTAAGGATTGGTTTTGTTTTTTGGTTCGGCTTTTTAAATCTCTCCCCGTAACGGTCATAATTTTTCGTTTTTCCAGCTTTCCCAGTGCCTCGGGGTGGGTTTTTTGTGTGTGTGGGAAGGTTAGGGCTTTTCATTTTCCCGTTTACCCGCTGCCCTGAAGTGAATTTTCCCAGCCACAGAAATTCCATCTCCCCATTTGTTGCCGCTGTGTTCCAGTTTCGATGGAGTTTTTCCAGGATTGTTGATTTTTTTTCCTGGGACGAAGTAAAACCAAGGCCGAAGCAAAACTAAAGCAAGGGGGAAAAACACAACCCACGCGCCGGAAAAAAAGAATGGTTACCGATAGCGATGATTACCATCGGCCCAATCGTTTTCCGGTGAGTCGTAAACATGTGTTATTATGATTATCATTGTATCGAGCTTCCGGCTCGGGGGGCATTTTCCGCCAGCGCAAGGAAACACTTCCAGTTGCGTGTTGGTGGAAGCTCTTAAAGCAAGCTACTTTTTTTTCTCACCCTCTCTACACGGAATCCGTATGGGGCCTCGAAATTGGCAAGTTTAAAAACATATACAATTCCACTTGCTGAATGCTGCTGAGGGAGCAATACTCTGCCTTTCGTTTAATCTGATAAAAGGGGCCAAGATTGGCGTTCATAGACGGTAAATTGTTGTGGATTGTATTATGCTAATGGTAGGAGTCGTCATGTTTATTTCATATTTATTCGTCTACAAAGAGAAGACGGGCATATGTGAATAAAAATAAATTAAATCAATTTCAACTCGAAAGAACAATATAGAATTGTTCTTACAATATTTAACACTAGAATCCAAATTGGGATCATTTTGACCCCAACGCAATTTTCGATCTAAATATCTCGAAAACGGCTGAAAATTCCTAAAATCCAAAGCTACATCTCAAACAAAATTTTCAGATTTTTCTGTTCGATCAGTTCCGAGAACCAACTTGACTATCCCTAGAATGCTTTTTAGGGGTAATTTTGACACCTATTTTGAAAAAACTATAACTTCACTATTTTTGAAGATTTTTCTAATCCGATAACTGTTGCTTTTAAGTATATTTGTTTTCGATCTTTTGACGTTTTTGGTTTTTTTATGCATTTCTTCATCATGTTGCTCAA
The DNA here is from genome assembly GCF_943734705.1 of Anopheles coustani. NCBI lineage: Eukaryota > Metazoa > Arthropoda > Insecta > Diptera > Culicidae > Anopheles > Anopheles coustani. The sequence continues at coordinate 93,617,366 of NC_071288.1, read as the reverse complement.
CATACTAACTTTCTAGCGTACACTGTTTTTTCTAGATAGATTTTGAATAAATAAAAGCTAAAAAGAACTCAATTTCGGCCATTTTAGCTTTACACCGAGCTAGAGGAATGATGAAGTGGAACACCAAAAAGTTAAAAATACCAAAAGATAGTCAACAAATATGCTAAAAAGTAACAGTTTACGGATTTGAAAAAATCTTCAAAAATAGTGAAGTTATAGCTTTTTCAAAATAGGGGTCAAAATGACCCCTAAAAAGCATTCGAGCAAGTTTCCAAAGCAATGTATTCTAGTGTTAAGCAAGTGGAAAATGGTAATAAATTATGTAAGAGAAACTAAATTAAATGTAGTCAGTGTATACGAATCTTGATATCTGTGATTCGTTCGCGAAACTCATCTCTATTCAAAGCACGGGATGTATGAAATGTGTCAAAGGCGTCAAAGTTTGATCTCTTCTTGACGGAAAAATAGCACAAATTAGATGATCCTATTTTTTACCGAAATTGGATCTCGACCGGAGAGAGAAAAAAGCCCCGTTTTTGATAACGTATCAAATCAACTACGCGACATCATCCTACCAATCGGGCCCTGTTTTCATTTGCCGCACCGGAATGTGATGAATTTTCCGTCCTCTCCGTCTCCAAGAATAGCTTTACGCTAGACATTTGCTTACCGTCTTGCTGCGTAGATAAGCGAGAAGCAGGAAGGTCTTAATATCATCCGACAAGAAAAATCACTGCTTTCCGTTGATTAAGATTTGTCTTGGCTCCACGCGCGCGGGTACTTGCACAACCTGGACCAGGTGTAAAGCTCGCGGAAAAGCAGAAGAAAAATGCTACCGACTACCGCCTTTTACCACCTGCCTCCGGCTCGATTGGTCGGTCTTCCGGTTCCTGTCCTGTGTGGCGTGATTGCGTTTTATCGTGCCAACAGATCATGGTGTGGCCAATGAGAGGATGGATGTACGCGTTTGTTTGCTCGTTTTTTCCTCGAGGGATGAAGCCAAAGAGGCGTTGATAACGGTCCCGAAGCGTTCCAACGTAACCGACCGGAGTGCTGAAAGCGCCGGCACGACATGATAGTTGCCTGCTAAAGAAGAGATCGATGTGAACGCATCCTTCACGACGGTTGGCCGGGCAGTGTGTTGAGCCGGCGAACACATATTTACCACTCCGACTCCGCAGGGGCCGACTGCGGTTGTTTGGTGACGTCTCGGGGTGGTTGGGGAGTTGCTATTAGCAGTACGGTGATTTCACGGCAAACGGTGCGCTGTTGTGTAGGCAAAAAAGGAACTCTTGCAGTGCCGCATCACGATTCCAGCTGATTCCCGCTGGCGTACGGGAAGGCCCCTGCAAGAGGCGCAAGAGGTTGACGAACGGGGTTTTTCTTGCGAGATCATCACCGGGCTGCAGAAGGCCAAAGTCCCATGGTTTGGCTCGGATGGGTCGTTGGTGCGCAGCATAACTGTGTTTCTGATGCCGGCGGCCTGAAAGGAAGAAAGTCGGCGTGGTGCGTGCCGGAGGAGGAGAAATAAAAAAGCCACCCAACGGGGGGGACGGGAGTCGAGCAAACATATTTACATAAAAGGCAATATAGTGGTACAAATAATGCCACCCTTTTGGAGCTGGTCGGAATGCTAGAGCGAGGGATTGGGAAGAGTGCAGAGATGCGTCAAGACGCTACGGTTGGAATGAATCTCTCGTTTCGATGCGAGACGCAGACGGGGAAGCTGCCGATGTAGCGTGATAAGGAACTTCAGGGCTCGCGGTTCGTTGCCATCAGCCCGTTGGAAGGGCGCGAAGACCGAGATTTATTACGTTATCCATCAAAAAGGGAACGCGCGGTACGATCCCGCTATGCTGTAACCACAATGCAATTCCTACGAGATGGGGTTACGACGAAAACGGGGCGACTCCAACAACGACGACGACAACGACGACGACTTCCAGTAATAAAGTCTTGGCAGGTCCGGAGAAACCTGGCGAACCCCCCTTTTGGCGAACGGTAACCGGGTGCGTCTTGAGCAAGTCCGGAAAGTCAGACACTAACATGAAGAGTACAAAGTGTTGCCGCTACGGTGCCATGTTCATTAACCGTGTGTCGTTCGCTTGCCCCCTGGCGAACCAACTCTGGCTGGCTGGCAAACGACTAACTTGTGTTTTGAGGCGTTACCCGACAACCCTTTTGTGTGCGCTGCACGTGTCTTCATGCTTTCATGAGATGAAGCTGTGCAAAACGCCAAGTCGCCATTGTGCAGACGGAAGGAAACCCCCGAAACTCCTCGCTTCGGCTTTGGTGTATTAATTATTGTGCACAGCATTGCTTCCACTTCGAGCGTGCACCGATTTTGACTGCATTCCCGCAGGGGAAAGTGATTCCCAAAAAAGCCTGACGACGGTGCCTTCAGTCGGAGGCAACATGCGGTAAAATATGGCAATGCGGTTGAAGGGCAAAACAAGGAAACACTTGCCTCGCTTGCTTTGGCAGCCCGTGACAATCTTGCCAACTCCGAGGAAGTCCTACGTAAGGTGCAGCATGGTGTGCGTTCGTTTTTGCACGAACGAAGATATCATCATGGGAGATGTTGGCAGAGAGAAGGGCAAGAGGAATGAGTTTGTAACCTGCCTTGGTGCGGAAGGAACTTTTGTGTTACGTTATGTACAGTCATAATTCTTCGGTTTACAAATGCTACAATGTATGTGTTTGAATGAGGGACTTAGTTCAGAAGTTTGTCAATAGGAGATGTGTTATTGTAACAAAATAGAATTTGACAGTTAAAACTTATTACAAGTATAAAAGATTTATGAACACGAGACAAATAGTTGAAAACTTCACATAAATAATAACATCCGTCGATGTAAGATATTCGGGTTCTCCAAACTTACTTTAGTTGATCCTTTTATTTTTCTCAACAAAACCAGCTCACTGTAACAAGTTATGTATGCTACCATGCTGACTTCGTCAATATATCTTTTTATCTCACCCTTGCCTAGAACTTTATTTTCAAATCACGTTTGACAGAAAGATGTCTGCCTCAAAATCGGAACCTAGCATGCCTGACCCATTTTTGAGTACTTTGCGTTATTACAGGATTCTTGCGCGGGTAGTTTGTTTATGTCAAACGTCCTGCTAGAGACTATTTTGACATTAATATGGCAAAGATGACAGTAATGCCCTAATTAGACGAGGATTTTATCTGTCATCTTTGCCCAGACTTTTACTGTCAAAGTAGGCTCTGGCAGGGCGTTTGACATATAAATGATGTCCGCTCGTGTAATAACGCACAAAATGGGTTTTTCAGTTATTTGATCATTTTTATGTTTGAATTTAGTGTATTGTTCATCCTAGTGTAATGAACCAAATCTGCTACAAACAACAGAGCTAAAAGTAAACAAATCACCACTTTGTCATAAAAATTCCAGTGGAAAGAAAATCGGACCCGATTGTGCTCGATTCCGATTTTGAGGAAGGAATGTATCTGTCAAACGCGTTTGGCAGTAAACTTCTGGGAAAATATGACAGATAAAGTCCTCGTCTAATAAGGGTTTAAAAGTCCACGTCTAGTAAGCGCATAAATGCGAAAAACAAAGCTGTTTTTGATTCAAATGCATACTCCTGTTTACAACTCAACTCACATGAATGCACGCAGGAAGAAGGATTATTTGTCCAACTTATTTCAATTTGTCTTGACACTCTTAAGCATTCCCGACACTTGAAGGTAGGATACCGTAAAAGGAAACTAGAATATATTTAGCCGCAAATTTCTCTCGGCTACCCTTTTAAATTACCACAATTTATTGCCGCTTTTGTCGTGTGGCACAAGGATATTTATGATCTCGCAATGATTCCGTACCGGAGCACGTTCAAGAAACAAAAATTGCCTCCATCACAACTCGCCGGACCCGTGTCTGACTGAACTGAAAATTAATCATCCTAATTTTAACATAACTCACCCTCGCATACCGCACCGATTGGCATTGTTGCCGAGCACATGCATGCATGTGGCAAAATGAGGTAGCCTCAAATGCAAAACCGTACGCAGTGACATCATCCCGTCAAGCAGGCCGCGAGCTTTCGGATTCGTTTCGTCGGTGCACGTTTTGTCACTGGGGCAAGGTGAAAACCACCCCAGCGGGCACCCTGGTTGCTCGAAAATCCCTTGGCCCTAGGGGCTGGAGTTGCCGCTTGGTATTCCGGTGGCGGCGTTACGGCGAACGCCTGTAATGTTGCGCTCTTTTTTTTCTCGTTGTTTACGCAGTGTCTTGTCTCCGAGGCGGGAAGGATTTGTTTCGCTGCAAAGACACCATTCTTCTTTTGCCGAAGGATAAAGTTTGGCCCTATTAGGTGAAGGCCCAGTGGGGGGGGAAAAAAACTGCTTTTCCATTATCAATTCCGTACACGCTGCACCAATATGGCGGACGAGAGGATCGAACAGGGCTGCCGAAAGGGAATCTCTCGCGCCGTAGTGGTGTTTGAATGCAAATTGGTTTTGATTTTTATCCGACTTCGCCTGTTCCGTTCGGCGTTACAAGCATGGTGCAACGTATTTACGCACCAACCGTTACGCAATCAGCAAAATGAATGTAAAAGGAGAAAATACCCAAAATGAGGATGGTCGAAAGTGTTCGGTTTTTGTTTGCTAAATAAATCGAGCCCAGTTTGAGGATGAGTTTGGTCACTATTGACGTTCCGCTGGTTGTGATTTAGCATTTTTCCAGCCAAAGTTCGTCCGTCCGTCTCTTTCTTGCTCCATTTCCGAGAGGGTCACCCAGCGAGGCTCCCACAGGGTCACCCATTTCCGAATGGGAATAAATTTCACTTACCCGGAATACCCTTCACGGGGCAGTGCGTTTTCCGAGCTCCTAACGAGCCTCGTTAAAGTTTCACAGTCAACTGCAATCAATCACGCCCCGGCCAAAGCTTTTGCGGAACTTTCCATTAGGAATTGACCCAATTAAAATCGGTTTCCATTTCGACCGACGGGACGGGGGAAAACTTTTCCCCGAGCGCTCGCAAAAGTAATCCTAATTTTGCCGATCGTGTTCCCTATTTTAGCTGTATTTGATTTGCTTTCGTTACGTTTGATGTAGTTTCATTTTTGCCCCCCCGGGAGGTGGTGGGAAGGAAGTGAGGGAAGGAGAATGGCCTGGAACGGTGACGGTTCTCTTCCTGTTTTAAAGCCTAAAGAGTGACCCCCGGAACTCGATGGCACCGGGACGGATTCAATCCGAATGCCGGAGTGAGACACACACTAAGGCGATTAGGACATTACCCTCATTCCTCTTGGGGCTTATTTACCGCATCCCCCCCTCTCTTCCTCCTCCACAATTCCACCCATGTCCGTGATCGGTCTCGTTTGTTGTTTCAAAACCGTGAATGAAGTTCCGGCCGGGCTGTGCGGGTTTGCATCTCGTTTAGAAGTTCGATTTTTCCTACAGAACAATGCGCTCCCGGAGAACAATGGTACTGCTGGGAAAGACAATTTTTCATCCTGGATGGTCCCTTCCCCCCTCAAAAGGAGGCGCCCTTGGATTCGGACAAATTTCGGGTGAACTCTTAATCCCGGCAGGAGAAAACTTTCGAAAAGTGCAAAAGTAGGAAAGAGCACGTCGTTTCGTAGATTGTATTTATTCAAACGATTAAACAGGATTTGGGCTCCCCCACCTCGCTTTCCCCTGGCAACTTTTACCACCGTCTGAATTTGAAACTCCTGTGTGTGTGTGTGGGTGTGGGCGGGAAAATTCCAATTTTTTGCTAATTGAATTCGAAAAACATTTATCCAAGCTTTACTCATCCAAATGCGGGTTACTTGTCGGCCCGCAAATACTTCTTTACTTTGTTGGTATAGATGTTTCTGATTAAGCGTAGTAGGCTATCCAATCCAATCAGTGTAGTTCATACTTTTGTGCTATTGTTGCTATCTTTTCAGCCCTTTAAATTGGAGGGAAGCAGCTCGTTATAAGCAGATGCTCCAAGGTAAGTTGAATAATTTTCTCTTGGGTTCCTTCTTCCCTGCCGCAGGACATCGTGTCACGTGTCAATAACTCTGATAACCGATGAGCATAGTGCAAGCACAAGATGCACCTTGGAAATCAATCCAACTGACCACAAAAACAGCGCCCTTAGGGCCTTTGTGGAGTAAAGTATCTTCTTCATCGTCAAGGCCAAAGGTTGCGAACAGTTTTCAAGATGTTGATATCTTCCAATCTCTCCCAAGACTTGCGTTCTCCAACCCCCCCTGCGTGGAGGAAAAGTACAGACGGTGCTCACACGGCCCGGTGAATAATTGAATCTCACGCGATTAAATCTTCCCGCAAGCGTAAAAGCTGCGGTGTGCTTTCCGATTGCCACGCCGACTTTACCGTGCGGTCTTATGAGGCGCTCGGGACGCGGGAATGTGTTCGGTTTTCTGCGCGATAATTTGCCATAATCTTGCACGTAATTAATTGCACGCACGCACAGTTTTCTTCAACGCCGCCGACGAGGCCTTGTGCCATATATTCGCCGGTTTGTTCTCTGGAGTTCTTGCTACGCCGGTGGGTTCACTGAGGGTGAGAAGGCGGCATTAAGGTGGATTTTACTGACCATCGGGAATTGCGGAGTTGCGCAAGCACTATAGGGAATGGTTTACCAGGATCCTTAGGTGAATGATGTTGATCACCGTGGAGAAGAATTAATTGGTATTGTAGTGCTTATTTGTTCCATCATTTAATTGCAACAACGTCAACCACGAGAAGGAAGTTCTTAAAGCGCACTTGAATGGTAACAGATGGATCTCAGCGTAAAAGGCAAACCTTAATGGAGCAAAACATGGAGAAGAACTCAACCCACTCAACGCATGCGGCACCCTTTTGCTTGTTTATCAACCATTTGTGAAGAAGCATAACTCTTTCGCTGCTTGTAAAGTTTGCCGCACCAGAAAGTCATCATCTGAAACCAAAGTAAATTTGCATGTAGGAAACTTAGCTACAAACCCGCTCGCTAATTAAACCGTAAGCAGCGCTAATGGGAACAGTGCGTGCGGAGTGTGAGGACGAAAGAAAACCGGGCACCGAAAACATCTCCTCAAGTTTCCTCAACTGAGTGCTGAAGCACGGGCACATTTTCCACGCATGACGTTGGAAAACTTCCGAGATGTTTTTAAAGCCACTTGTTTCCTTTCCGCAATAACAGCGAGGCGCACGTGCTTCACCGGGAGGGAAGAGTTAATTCTACCCTTTCTCCGGTGCGCATCTTGTGTTTTTATTTCGCCCAAGAGCGTAGGACATGTGCTCCATGGATTGGAAAAACATCTCTCGGAAAAATCGTACCCGCTCCGTGGCAGCCGGGACGCCGGGCAGCTGTGCAAACAGCGATAAATTGTCAGCTCAAGCTTCAACAGAGCCATTCGAGCTTGGGAGCTCCTAGAAACGTACGGCGTACAGTAAGTACGCTTTAAGTAACCTTTCCCAACCGGCTGCCTCCTCGCCTCCTTGCCCACCTTCGGGCCCCTAGGGTTTGGTCCGGATGCGGTTCGATTTCTTTTTGCAACGCGAAAGACAAACAAACCAATCACCCGAGAGAGCTCGCGCCGAACGGAACCGTGGGCAAAGGAAATAAATAAACGCTCCGTTGACGTGGCACCGTGTGAGGGTTTTTCACGTGTGTGGGTTGGAAAATAAAATAAACGCTCCGCACAAGTGGGTGGAAAAGCGGGGAGTAAAAAAATTGTGGCGAAGCGATTGAAAATTCAAACAAACGATTGCAGCGATGCAGGCGTAAGGAAGGGATAGTATCCTTTTCCGTTTCGAGGAAGAAGTCAACCGCGTGGCCCAACCGGGTCCGACCGGATCAAGGACCAACCGCTCCGGATGTGTGTTTGCAGATTGTGGTGCGCGCGCTTGTACGCGCCCGATCGCGTGCAAACAAACAAACGCCGTCCACTTGGTGACGATGCTTTATCCCACCGTTTGCTCGAGGGTCCTTCAAGTGGGGGGTTTGACTTCAAAAGATTGTTTTACTCCACATTCAGAGAGTGAGCAAACAAAAACGGGGGAAACACTGTTGCTGGCGAGCGGACGACAAACAGGTCCCGAGGACATGTGCAATGCACGCCGCACCAATGCCTGGGTTCGGTTTTGCTGACTCCGTTGGCACTGACATTGATTCTCGGAAGATGATTTGATCTTACAGCGCTGCAAAGTGGAGCGCTGGAGTGTGCCCGCGTAGGTCACGACATGCTCGCGACACATGCCTGAAGTGGTGCTGGGTTGCAAGCTTCACTTTTGTGTCATGTTTGCCACGGTTTGCGCTACTGAAAACAACTCCAAACGTGGAGGGCGAATGGTTTAGTTTTCGTTTTATTATGCAGCAGAGTGCATTATGTACGGGAGAAGGCAAGCTTCAATAAACCACAAAGGAAAGACAAGAAAACCAGAAGGAAACTAAATGGTAAAATCAATATTTGAAGTACATACATGTTTTAATGGATTAGAGACCACTCGACATAAGGTATTTTTAACACTAGAATCCAAATTGGGGTCATTTTGACTCCAACGCAATTTTCGATTTTTATATCTCGGAAACGACTGAATATTTTTACAAAAAAAATAAGGCGCGTTCTTAAAATCCAAAGCTACACCTAAAATAAAAAATTCAGCTATTTCTGTTCGACCAGTTCCGAGAACCAACTTGACTATCCCCAGATTGCTTTTAGGGGTCATTTTGACCCCTATTTTTCAAACGCTATAACTGCACTACTTTTGGAAATTTTCAAATCCGCAAACTGTTACTTTTTAGTATATTTGTTTTCTATCTTTTGATGTTTTTGGGTTTTCGGTGCATTTCTAGACTTACTTTACAGATTTTAAATAAATAAAAGCTGAAAAAACTCAATTTCGGCCGTTTTTGCTTTACACCGAGCTAGCGTAAAGATGAAGTGCTACATACTAAAAAGTAACAGTTTACGGATTTGAAAAATCTTCAAAAATAGTGAAGTTATATTGTCTTCAAAATAGGGGTCAAAATGACCCCCTAAAAGCATTTAGGCAAGTTTCCAAAGCAAGTGTTAAACCAGAATGGATTGAAAATGGGTGTTGAACAGCTCATAAATTTTTTGAGTATTCTTTTCCACATGGAAAAACATGATTCGCGATAAGTGTGGTTAGAGTAACATTAACTTTATTGGAAAATAGCTTTCAGGTTTTGAACCAAGAACTGTAGTTTTACCTCTTTTGTTTTATTACTTGCACAATCAAGTGTGCTAGCTATAATTTAACAATTATTTTCACACCTTCGTGCGCTTGTTATCGCTTTCGATAGCCTTCTGAGTATTCTCATAAAGCATACTACAATTCCACACAGCAACGCCTCAAAACGATCGCGTGACTTAAACACAACACCCATCGACATGTCGACTATCTTCATCTCCGCAAACGAAACACGCCATAACATTTATCCACTTCTTACCCATTTAAGGGCGGCCGAACGCCATTTATTGCCCGACCATTGCTGACATTTGTCTGCACGCGTCCGTCGGCGTTCAACGTCGGCGATTTGATGATTTGTCAAAACGAAAACAATACGATCGTAACTTGCAAATCTGAGTGTGCTGGTTCCGGGAACTTCCTCGGCTTGTCGTCACGCAAGTGATGGGGTTCTACCAGGAAAAGCACGCCATGCATGCAGTTTGCACACGGCGAAAGTAATGCATTTAAATCACATGCTTGTTGATGAAACGTCTTCCTTGGGAGTCGAACTGAACGTGGTATTGAATTATCAACGCGTGTCCGCGATTTTGCGCGACTACCCGTGGAGCGATAAATAAATGATCATCAATTAATTTACATCCATTAATGCCGCGTACATCTTGCAACCTTAGCGGCATATGCACAGGCACGGTGACAACCTGGCAGCGAATCCGGAGCCCTAATGAGCTGAATCGCTTAAAACACTCGCCCGACATAGCGACGGCGACCCTGGTGGTCCGTGCAATGGACACGCAACTGCGCACGCCAGCTAGGAAGTCCGCGTACCGGTGTTTATGTAGCGTGTCACATCTATAATGATATACTAGGGAGGTGTAGGCAAAAAAAAAAGAACGGCACTGTACATCGTGGCGACCTCACTCCAGGAAGTGGCACATCGTTTGAGTATTTTTATGAGTTCCTACAGTTTTCTGCCGGCAAAGTTCGGTGAGCTTAAGTGCTTTCGGCGTTGAAACAAATCATCGAATGGGTTATAAACAAGCCGCGAGGAAGAAGTAAGTAAGCTTCATATGCGGTTGTTTCGCGAGTAGGGCCACCTTCAACCTCGGGAAGTCGCGAGGAATCAGTAAATTCCATCTCGAATGTACCTTTGTCCGCACGGCTTGGAGTACTGGAAGGTGATAATCGAAGACGGGTAACAAATTGCCTCTAGATGGAATATTAAACAATTTCTTCAGTTTAGTCCATGATAAGGAGCTCGAGTTCTTCATATAGTGCATCCACGTGCACTCTGTAATTCCAATCGTGCCATTCCAAAAACGCGGTGGGAGCTCACCGAGGCCTGGGTCTCCCAAAGAAAGAAAGCTCTAAACCGGTGCCAACAGTGGCGACAAATTTACGACCCACGCTGCCAAGGGTGCATATAAATATCTTCGAGGCCCCGGCATGGTCGATGCATCCCATCGTGAGCCAGTATTCCGGGCAGGTACGAACGAACGAACGAAAGGCCTGTTTCGGGGCTCGGTTTCGCGTCATGCTGGCGCACCCGACATTGACCAAGGTGAGGGTCTTGCGACATCTTCCGGAGGATTCTTTATTTTTTAGCCTCGGAGAAGACCCTGCGGCTTTAGTACGATTGCAGTTAGGCTCCTGGGATAGCCCACGGCGTGGGGCGAATCCCGAATGGGAATGGGAATGTGTACAATATATCCTAGGAATTAAACACGATCTTCTGTAGGTACAGAAGAAGCATCGCCCCCCGGGGGCCTTCCGGGGATCGAACGGAATGGGAGTTGGGGGAAGCGGAAAGAGCCATGCTCAAAATAACAAGCACATTTATCAAACGGAATGCAGAGGTTGACTTGCTAAATGATGCGGCGATGAATTATTGACTCCAAACAGGGGAAGCACGTGGAAGGGAGCTCGCGGGGGTAGGGGGGTCGTTCAGTAGCCGCTGGAGGAAATGGTTTAGCCCAGCCCTCAAAGCGAATCGACTTCCGCTGGTTGCTGCCCACAGGAGATGAACCGATCTGCCCATGTTCAGTTCTGCCTATTGCTCGAGTTTGGGGATTACTCGCACTTTGACACGGTTCGAATAAATTGTGGTTTTCTTCACGGTTTAAACGTTCTTGTGAGGAGTTTTAGATGAGATAAAATTGGACAATTTAATTTAAAATTCCAAAAAAATCGCAAACAATTTTTATTCCCCTGTGAAGGTTTGAATTTTAATTTGGTTTAGAGAAGAAGATGAACTGTATTTTTTTATGTTAAACAATAACAAAACAAAACATCATATATTTACATCGCTTATTTCTAATTTTTACAATATCATTTGTCGTAGCTCTGTTTTATCCATATTGCTATTCATATCCATATTATAGATTACCTTTATGTAATTTGCAAATAGTCCTAGTATTTTTATCCTATTAGCTTTCTTCACGTTGTTTAGATTTGGTTTAATTATATGGTTGATTTTAGGCAACCTAATTTGGAACTCTGTCATTATTTCTACTAAATTCTGCCATTGCTTCTCTACAGTTTTACATTTCTGACTGGCTGTTATTGTTTATTTCACTTGTTCTGATTATAATGCTTTTCTTTCTTGAAATCAGGTAATTGTTTGGAGCTCTTTAATTGCACTTGGAGTTAAAGCTAATTTGAATGCCATTTTAACTGTGAAAATCTGCCATTTTTTCTCTTTTCAATGTTGCTTTGTTTTCACCTGCGGTTCATTAGGATGATTTTGGTTTGTGAAAGCAACCCCGCTGGAACCCATGGGGGATAAACACACATACTCCTCATTAATGGGCTTTTTTTTCGCCAATCCCGGTTCACCTCACACTGGTTCACGTGTCGCTAATGATAGTGATGGAGAGTAATGCCAGGGATGGCTCCGAACGCGCGTATTCATGATCCATGCAAATTATGAAATGGCCACTAAAGCGGCGAGCATCCATGGTGATTGGGAAAATCGGTGCGCGGACCAGGTTGATGATGATTTTATTTTTGCGGTGGTTTGGCTACCGAAAACCGCCAATTTACCAACCAACCATCCCGAATGAAGAGGTATCGTGGTAAAAAGTCTGATTTTTTGCAAAATGCATCGACGCAAGTAACCGGTCTTTGGTGGTCACTAATGTGGTGCTTTGGGGTTGGCTTTCGCATGGGACTTTGTGTATGTGTGCCTGGCGTTTTTTTTGTCGCCTTCCAATGCATAAAGCATGCCAAAAGAGCATAAAAAGCAAATGATGCATGTAATAATTTTCCAGTTTTGAAATGAGACGAAATTATACCGAAAACAAGACAAAAAAAAACAACGGCTACATGACCCGGAACGCCAAAGGGTTGAAAATGAGCGTTCATTATTTTCCTCCTTTGCCGGTAGCTTGGCTTCAGTTTCAACCGGGTATGTCGAACATCCTCCAACCTCCATTGAAGGATTGAGTGGTCCACAGGCTGGTGGAGAGGAACGGTTCCAGCAAGTGAAAGTGGTGGCCCGACGACGACGACGACGACGCGTAATCGGTCGCGACTTTTACCGAACCGGATTACTTTTTTTCCCATTTCCCTCGCCATGTTCCGTGTTTCGCATTCGATCCGCTTTTTTGCTGCCATTTCGCCACACTTTTGCAAATTGTAACGCGCTCGGCATGTCTTGCCCCGGGTCGGGTCAGGAAGTTCCCACTGGGCGTCGGCTGGAACGGTCGGTTTCGTTCGTATTTTGTTCACCCCAGATTCACTCGTTTTTCCCCGTCGTTTTACATCACAGCTTTTGCATCTTTGCATATTTTGTGCATAAAATAAAGTGCATGGCTTCATGCGTGACCGAGCAGAGAGAGGGAGAGAAAGTTTTTCATCAAAACGGGACCCGGTTTCCTACCGATCCTTGCCGAGTGTGGCAATATGTTGCACAGGGTCAGGCTTGTCTGTCTCGCTGGACAAAGGAGCAAGGAGTCCTGTGTGTGACATTTCGTTGGCCGAAATGTTGTGACATTTGGTTCGATGATGGTTGAATAATTGGAACTGAAAATATCGGCGCCTTCGGTGAAGGATTTCTTTTGCTCATTTTCGGCGGTTTTCGGGAGCGATCGAACTGTATGATAAATTGCACAACTCGATGCAACGAAGAGGAAAAACAACGACCGAGAACGATGTCGACGAGCTATAAAAGGAAACGTAAGTGTTGCAACCGGTTAATGAATTTGCATTTTGCAATGATCTTTTGGAAAAGAGCAATCTGTCCGAAAAATTAAGGTGAGTTATTGCATATTGGTCCTTTTAGACCTCTGACAAGTCATGCAGGTGTGGTGATTATACCATTCGATTTTGTTGTGGTGAAACTACCCATTGTTATTTTAAAGCTCCATTTTCAACACAAAAAATGTACAGAAAATAAACGTTGCAAAGCAATCAAAACCCCTTACCGGTTTTGGCTGCTGATAAGACTGAGTTTAACCCAAAATTGCAGTAACACGCAGTGACCAAAAGCCCTCAGCTAAACTAAAACATGGTTGCGGTTGGCAGGAATTTGAAGTGTTTTAATTGCCCAAGATTAAAGGAAGTATGAAAACACACAAACAAAAAAAAAAACGGCAGCGGTCCCTAATGGTCCGGTTTTCCAAACAGTTGCCTCAACTCTTGTATTTGGTTAGCTGATGACTGTGCCCGGTGTGTGTTTGTAAGTGTTGTCTAGTGGAAATGTGTTCTTTACTATGCACTCCTGCAGCTGTTGCACAGCCGGGCAAGGAATGCAACGGTCCTTAGGTTGGTGTGCTTTTTCTGTTGTTTTGCAAACAAGGTTCCCCAAAACCGGGTAAAAATTTGTCTGTACTCGAATGGTTCTGAAGTGGCTCTACACGATTCATTCGGATTGAAGGGGGAAGGTAAGGGTAGCTCTTATATTTTGCATCCTTTTGGATGTTAAAAACCTCAAAACCGCAAAAGTATGCTTTTATTTTCATTTCATCAGAGTGGGTAAATTCCTTGGCCATAGAATTAAATTTAACCTTCCGTCGGATTTGGAAAAGGTTTCTCAATTTAGAAAATTTGTTTATAGATCATGCTACTTGTATTATCAACATGTTATAGACTATCTTTGGTACATTTAAATTGGTATGGTACATTTAAATTTCCTTTCTTCAAACTTTAAACAGCAAAACTAATCTCATCAACAGGTAAGGGAAGGTTGCAGAAGCTTCTCCTTGCATTTCCTCAGAGAAAATGTAAATATTTACTCCGGGAAAACGGATATCTCCATCAGCCATCAGAGCTATCTGGGATTTTCCAGACCGTTCTCCCGGGCGGGAAGGTGTTTAACGATCGGGACAGACACTTTTACGAGGCTTCTCCTCGCAGCTGTACTAAACAATTAACGGTAAGCTGCACTGAGTGCGATTGTCTTACAAACCCGGTTTATACGTGCATGTGTACGTGTGTGTTTGTTTGGATGGTGTATTTTACGAGACAATATACTCCCGGATGGACGGTGCAACATCACGCCCGGCTCCTCAAATCACACGAAATGGCCCACTAAGCACCGGTTGGCCCTAAAGCCAGCACTAAAAGGGCAAACATAAACCAAACGTCACCATTTCGGGGCGCATCGTTACAGCCGCCTGTCGCCCGTCGGACCATTAAGAACAACCTGGTTAGCCGGAAAGGAGCTCATTATGTTCCGGTCATACGGTGCGTGAGAATGTGTCTGTGTGTCTGTGGGTGTGGGGTTGGTTCTAAGTACATAAGGACAGTTCCACCTCACGTTGGGTTGGGTGGCTCACGGGGTGTTCTCGTGTTTAATGGGCTCGCTAATAAAACATAATGTTCTATTAAGCCATTAAGTGCGACGCGATGTGGACCGTGGACCTGGAGAGTGCGCAACAGTTTCCGGGGAAGGGTTAGTGTGGCCCGGGGTATCTCCTTGTGGGATGGGTTAGTTGAAGTGTGTGATGCACCGTAAAGTGCAACCCGTTTGTAGTGGATGCTTAGGTATTCGGTAATGAACTGTCGGTTATGTTTGATACCTCTGATAAGTTACATACGATCATGTTTAGCGTGTGTGTCGACTTCTTATTGAGAATTTTGTAAAGCATATGAAATCCTTTGAGTTTATGTACTCCCAATCAACGAGTGATACTTGTCGTTAATTTAGGAGATGTTAGAGTTATGTAAGTAGCTCGACAGTTATGCACCACTAATCCCTTGAAATGTAGAGAGGTGCTTCTGTAAAATCTTCTCGAATTCGCGGCAGCCTAGCGAAATACCCTCACTCTCGGTCCTTTTGTAAGCAGCATCGCGATTGTCGAAGGCAGTCGGTTAGTCAGTGATTTATGTGAGGTTAATTATAATAATTTGCTTCGGTGCTAAGCTGGAAACCCAACGTGAGTTCGGGCGCGGTTTTACGCTGAACGGGAAAATCAGGAAGCTGTTCGTGGGTCACCTCGAAATCCTTGAGCAAACATGAACGTGCATCTTCGGTGCATTGTGTGTGCGTAAGACCATAATCTCATTCGTTGAATACATAACGAGCCTGGTCAATTTTGTCGCGTTCATTAGGGATCATGCGTCCCAATTGTTCTTGAGAAACAATTCATGGGAGTCAACGACAGAAGATAATAATAAGAGCATCGTGCAAGCGTAAACGTTACGGACCACCCATTGTAAGCTGTTAATTGACACACAATAATGGATTATGATTTATCGTAACTTGTGTAACGAGGGTAAATTGAAAAGCAATCTGGTTATTTCAGCCATCAGTGGACCACGGATATCAATTCGAACCATTCCTCGACCAGGATGATCTCTTGCGAAAACCATCGCGAATGTTGCTCCTTATTGGGGTTTCAATTTTATCAGACTGCCAGAGCCTTTGTCGGACCGAACGTAACCATTTTATCATCTTCCAGTCCATAAAGGAACAAAATTGATTTCTAACCCTCTTAGGACGTGCCAAGAATGCTAGCGGTAGCCCAAAGATACACCAACGTATCACAGTGTCGGCAGCTGATGCCTTTCCCGGTTCGATGGCGAAATTAGCACTGTAATTTATGGGGCCAAAAAAGGGCACCACTTGATGCACTTTCCGTTGCATCTTCGAGTGGAAGATCGATCGGAAGATTGACTTTTACCGTCGCTCCTTGCGGGAGAAACAGAAACCGTGGTGGGTGGGTAATTAACAAAAATCAATATTATCGTTTTTTGTTTTCGAGAAAAGGAAAAGTTTGGGAAGCCATTGGAGCTCAATTAGCGAAGTTAACCTCCGTCAGCCGCGTTCGTGGCAGGAGGTTGAAAGTAATTAGGGGGAAGTTTTTTTTGCGAATCGCATCAAGTGAAAATTAAAAACGCAAAGGAATGAGTAGAGAGAAAAAAAACCGTACTCACATTTGAACAAGTAAATGGAAAACCCTGAAAGGTATCGGTAGCCGCTGCTGAACGAACATTTTACATTATTGATGGAAATGTTGAGTAGTACCGTGAAACACAAAAAAAGATAGGACAAAATGGGAAATTGAACAAGTGTAAAGCATGTACACATTTTTGCTGGAAAGTGACGGTAAACTCATGCAACAAGCGTCTTTGGAAGCGGAAAGGGTAAAACAGAAAACAAACTCATTATGGCATCCATCGATTTCGCGATAATTAATAACCTAACGAGTTTGGAAAGGTTTCTTCGAAACGTTAGTGAAATACCTAACGCTGCAGCATCTTGCTAATTACTTCTATATACACAACAGTTTCCAGTGTTGGTGGTCGTTTATTAAATCAAGCAAGTAAACAGAAAAAATGATGAGTTCATTTCGAATGATTAAATAAACAGTAATCTGATACTCATTCAACATTTTTCTTTTACGGACTGGTGAAATTGGTACTGTCAGCATTTAACACAGCT
Organism: Anopheles coustani; assembly: GCF_943734705.1. NCBI lineage: Eukaryota > Metazoa > Arthropoda > Insecta > Diptera > Culicidae > Anopheles > Anopheles coustani. Next base: position 93,600,299 of record NC_071288.1, on the reverse strand, counting down.
GTTTCTGAACCAAAAATTTTAATATTTTGGAAGGTTAGTCTTGTTGCAAGATAATTAGGTTTTCCTCTTCAACGAATTCAATGTTGTCTGAACTGTGGGTTGATTGGTGGGCAGTTCAACACCCCTTTTGCTGATTTTTCATGTTTTTACAGAGTAGCTATGGTGGAAGGTGGTTTAAAAATGGTGTAGGAAACGGTAGTTTCGAGGAAAAATCCCTCGCGAGTCATTAAAAATAAAATGCCTTCATCACCGGTGAAAAGACCCTTTCGCCTGGCGCCTCAAGTAATAAACCCATCGCGTAGGAAAATGATGCAGAATAACTCGGAATCCCAGACCGCGAAGGAGGTCAGTTCCTTTTGGTATAATGTTTGCTTTGTGCAGCTCGGTTTATGTTGTCGGCTGAGGCCAAAAAAGCGATAAAACCTCCGGGTACTGTGTTGACTAGTTAAATAAGCAATCTAACTGACGTAAATTGAATCTGCTTCAAGCGCAAAGCTGCCCTAAACTGACAGGTTAACTTAACTGCCGAAGATTAACGAGTCAGCCGGACAGGCCGGTGTGGCGAAGAAATCACACTGGCCTGAAATTTCATTATGGATTTTCCTCGGTTTCCCCGGGGCTTGCGGGTTAAGCGCCTTTCACTGGTGCGTTCGAATTTACTACAAACATATTAGAAAATAAATTAGACGATGGGTTTTATTGCGTGCTTTTATGCGTTCATTAGCTGTCCCGATGGATTTGCGGGGAACGCATTAAAATAGCCGGTGAGATTCTGGCCAGCTGCTGCTGCCGGGAGGGGTTAGTGATTTTCGTTTAACTGAGAAGATTACGGGCTTTGGTCGCAATTTTACCGGTTCAGTGAAAATTGTAATGGATAAGGCTGGGATTATATTCGATTTCTTTGCCCAACGTCCATTCAATCTGCCGGGATTGGTTGTTTATTTTTTGTACATTTTATGTCCGCAGACAACCAAATAACTACGCTGGATAACCGAAAATCAAAAGCAATAAATCACTTTGATTTATGTCCTGATGATTTATATAGTGTTCTTTTCCAACGCATTGAAACTACATCAAAGTACATTTTTTGTGGGATGGAATCAGTACCTGACAGTTATTTGACATTTTTTGAGAAATTTTGAAGCTTTATTACAATTTTGAACAAACTAAAAAAGGTTATTTATTACTTTTCATCATTTAAAATAAAATAACAATCATGTTATATTGATTCTTTACGTACATATCAAAAAGAATTTTATTCGATTTCGATATGTCCGTAAAAGGAAAAACTGTCCCAAATGGCTCCCGGCGCATTCTGACTGCCAAGGTTAGTGCGGTCGTGTTTGTGGCCGCACAAGGAACGCTCGGGCTGAACTTGATACTGATCGCTCATAAATCTCCCGTTACTTCTTTAACCGGATCGACGCAAATCGGCAGCGTCCGACCGCGGGGAATCGCCGAAGGCCGGAGGGGGTAGGGTAGCGATCCGTTCAAGTTCAATGCACCGGGTACGAGAAAATGTTACCAGCATGCCGACGCCGGAGTCGGAGATGGTGAGTTGTCCGACGGGTTTTCTGGTGCGGAGGTATCGAAAGTGGTCATACCAGTTTTAAGCTAACCGCGTGTTAGGTTGGTTCGTAAAATGTTTAAATTTCAGTTTGGTTTTTGCCGTTCTTAATCTTCTATCACTATTGTATTATTTTTTAAGGAAATTGAAGCTTTATTATGTTAAACATTATTTACATGTGTAGAGATTTTCCTTAACAGGATGGTAGCTACTAAGAATTTACTTACATCTCTTGAAGAAATGGTTAAAGATTGTGTAATGGACTGGTTGTTGCTTTAAAGCTTGAAATACTAACAGTATTGAATGAAATGGTGTCTTTCATAGCACATTATCAATGTTTGAGATATGTGTTCCAGTTAATAGAACTCAGTGCTTTGAATTTTCGTAATATTTAACTTGTTTATGAAACCAACCAAGATCAACAAATGTTAGTCACATTTTTCTAAATATTTAAAACAAGTTCAAAACCAAATTCATTCCAAATAAGTATTTTCATTTTTTTATAATTGGTACCTACTTTAGTTGAACCATTTACATTTCAGCTCATTGGTGTTAGGTAACCATGGTCATGTAACTGGTTTGGTAGTTCCTCTTACCTGTTCGAATATTTCGGTTAATGCATTTATTCCGGTTTGTGTTAATCATACACGTAAAAAATATAAACAAATTCCTTTTACTACAAAAAAAAATCGTTCTTCTTTTGATCCAATTAAAACCAGCCAGTGTTAAGCTTGGTAAACATACGCGAACTGGTTCACGCTGAACGACACCATTCAAGGACCAAATGGAATGCAACCCCCGGAGTGGTACACTATTACTTCAAGTTTAAGGTCGTCGGTTCTAGTTCTCGGTCCTTTTGGACTCTCCTACCCGTTTCGCTTTTGAAGCTGTGGCGTTTCACAACATAACAACATTCGATAAATGGTGTTATTTTATTCAGGATATTTTACCCCGGCCAACCCACTCACCGTGACGTGTTTGCGAAGTTTCATCTTCAGCCATTTGACGTTTGAAGGTTGGCGTGATGTTTGGCACCGGAAAACCGGCTGGGATGGGTGTTTGTTGTGGGTGTTGGGTGGGGGTTTCCCACCCCGCGCGCTTAGAACGAACGCGCTGACGCAACGCGACGGACGGCGGGTGATTCAATTTTTAGGTCACCGGTGCAACCAGATGAACCGGATTCCGGATTCGAGTGTATCATATTCCTTTCGGTTCGCCGGGCTTGCGGTTTTGTGGATGGTGTCCCATTCGATTAACTGTGACGGGGCATGGGCTTCGCATGAGAGGGTGTTTTATGAAAATAGACGAATGGGAAAACATTTCCCGCTGATCGGGAGGGGGGAACGGAAACGGTCACGAGTCAGAAAGGTGGATAAAGTCCCGAAACCAGATCAACCGCAATGCAGATTGCAATTTTCATTTGCAGGTGGCTGCAGCTTTTCATCCACCGTTTGCGCGTGTGTTTGTATGGGTATGGGGGGATGTTGGTGTTTGCTTTACGTTTCTCCCATTTCAGTGCTTCCACCTTTAAAGCGTCCATCATTGATCAAAATTGAAGCCGGGAAAAGTTGTGAATTGAATGTCGGGGGAAAAATGAGGAAAAACACGCACCGAAAGTGGAACTCCCGTTTCACCCGCCCACCTCCAACCCTTATTTCTTATGCCGGAAACATAAAAACATTGTCCAAAGTGATCGATTTGATGTTTCTGTTCGTGTGTTTTCGGGAGGAGGAGTTTCACCGAGTCGTTCTACCGTCTGCAAAAGTATCTGTGCCGAGTCTGTTCACACTGGACACAGGAAAGGAAGGAGGTTTGAATAACGGAACGGTTTTGCGGTTGACTCCAACATTCAACCCCTTTCCCGCCCCTTAATGCTACCCTTCGGAGTCCTTGTGCTGCTTGTCGTGGTGTCCTTTTGGGGTTCGCAATCTGCTGACGCTTTGACGAGCCGTTTTTGATGCACTTTGGGCCGCATCGGCCTCGGGGTTCGGGATTCGTCAGCAGTAAAATGAGTGTCAGCGCCAAATGTGGTTATTTTGATGCACATTTCGGGTGTTCCGGGTGCGTCCAGCCATTTGTGAATGGTTCGATAATGCGCGCGGGTGTGTTCATGTGCTGCCCTTGCAGTGTTTTATGCTCGCCGGCTCGTGGCGATTTCGATTCGATGACGAATATGGCAAATTTCCTGTTTCCGATTTTTGTTACCGTCCGGTTTCGATTCTTTCCACGAAAAATGTTGCGCAAAAATGTGGAGCACCAGACCACGGTTTTATTTGCGGCCGCCATCATCTGGCCACCAGATTCGGTCTGTTATTATTTTGCACAGTGGCATATTTGGGAAAATAAAACAGAGTGCTCCTTTGTGACCAAGGCTTAATTTTCGAACCAATAAAAAACGCAAGAGACGCAATTTTTGATGCCTCCTGGAATGCCACAATTTTTTGTTTATTTATATTTAAATTTGGCTATTGAGTTTGTTCACTTTCTGTTTATATTAACATTTCTGATTGATCTTTTTGTTAAATATTTTTAAGTTCATATTTTGTAAACCTTTTTTCACATGATTTAAATTGGAGAAAAACCTTTAACAAACCAAAATCAGAACTTAAAGTAAACAATAGTAGTCATTTGTAACAATTTGACCATACACTTGAACTGCTTCCCGTTCATGGCTACAACGAACACGAGCAATTGAAAAGTGAGTTACAGTTTCAATTTTTTACTCCACATTCTCGTCGGCTGCCAACAAAGAGACGATTATTCTGCTCGCGGCTTTTGATTCTGTCTCCTTTTTTTAATCGAATTCGACCACTTCAACTCCGGCGAAATCTCCCCATGACCGTGGACTTCAACAGCCACGAACAGCGGTTCGGCGTAAATTACAATTAAACGCAAATTGATCGAGCGCGCAAACTGGTGCGGGTGTACTTTTTTGTTTTTCCCCCTCACCGAAGCCACAAGGCTCTTTATGAGTGAAACAAAATGAATGGGGATGTAACTCGATGGTGGTTACTGTTCTATATGGCGCCGGCGGTAGGAAATGGATGGGCGACGAACTGGAGGGCAGAGATTTTTCCTCATCGAAACGAAATCATTCCACGGTCGGTAATCGATTTGGCATTATGTGTTGTGTCGTGTGGATTTTGTCGTTCTTACCTTTACTCTGTGTGGTCGTGTTTGTTTTTTTTTGTGCCCATCAAACATGAAACGCGGGCATCAGTGGCGCATTAGTAAGTTATTACCATCGGCTTACCGGCGGAAGGTTCTTGTTCTTGTCCTTGCGAAAAGCCGCTCTGGCACACGAGCACCAAATTTATGTCTTGCAAGCTGAGCGAGTTTTAAGTCACCTCATTACGCGGCTTTCGATAACACATCCACCGATTAACGACGATGAGGACAAACGCTCCATTTTGCGCCTCGGAGGTTTTCGGATTTTCGAACGGTGATCGAAAATTATGCGCTCGTCTCGAGACCATTACCTAAATGGAGCGGCGTTCCATCCATCGCCGACGCATTGATGAGCCCAATCGGTGGGCTCGGAGGTCGAACGATAATGAGGTTGATTATCAGGAGAGTGCAAGGCTGTAGAGGGTGTTTAAACGTAAAGGGTTAATTTACGGAAGAGGTAAGAGTACTTACGTGTTAAAAACGTTGACTGCCATGCGGTTTTAGCACACTGTTTTAGTACATTCATTTCATTTTCATTTTTAATATAATTTGTTTATAACATTGATTAAACAAACGATTTTTGAAGGCAGAGCTAAAGGTTAGCTTCTCAAAGAACTGATATAAAATATTACTATAACTTTTGTGTTGCATTTTCATGTATTTATGGCGCAAACACTTTTTAGAACTGATTTTTGCTGTTACCCACTTTTGGGTGACATGGTAGTCAACGTGTTAATTTGTGTATAGTTTCTTATCCCTATACTGATAAATTCAATTTTTTTATAATTTGAGAACTTAACTGTGTTATTTAACACTCTTAAATTTATAAACAATGATTAACTTGACTATTTGGCGATAATTGACGACTTAAAAGAATCGATTTCCCCACTGAACCGTTTTGGCAACATGTTCATTTATTTAATCAATGTCAGACACTTGAATCGGTTCGCTTGAAATCAAATCGGTAAATAATTTAAACGATCCCCATTCCCTAACGATTGCGTTAGCGCCGTCACACCTCATCAAGACTCAATTTCCCCCGTTTCGAAGGGTTGGAAAAGCGGAGGAAAAGCCCATTTGGTAGCACATTGCCTCCACACAAGCGGCAGGCTCGAAAGGCAAATTTTCCCAAAACCAACCACCACCTCCGATGCACACCGTCCTTAGGCCGGGGGGGGCGGTTGGTCCAAGGCCGGAAAAACGGGACGCGACTGATGAGATTACGAAATGAACTGGAAAATCCTCATCATTCGCTAGCCAACACCATCCGCCTCATCATCATCATCGCCACCGGTGGCGCCAGCACGGCCAACGGGTGGGACGGTGGCGGCCATTTGCGGTTCTGGATAAACATGCCCGACACCGATCATCCGTGCCATCCGGCGACCAGGTTTGAGGTTAGGGCTTAGGTTTCCTGGTTTTCGGCCGGGCGGAAAGTATACAAGTTTGCGTTCCGCATATATGCTCTCGCTCACTTCGTGCCGACCTCAGAGTCTTGCCTAACCACTAACACACACATACACACACGTGCCCGTTAACCTCAACCGTACCTTTCCCCCCATTTCCCTCGGCTTGGAGTAATTCATGCAATTATGTAAGCCTTCGCGTTGGTCAGCGAATTAAAGAGCCGTAAGTGACCTAAAAGGGCCTCCACTGGGCTCGCACACTTTGGTGGTTAGCGTCGGCGGCCGGGTTTGAACTCTTGACACCCAACCGCGGGACCTTCACCACCCGACAAAGTTCAAGCTGCTGCCGATGATGATGATGGCGATGATGATGATGAGGTAATCAGAAGTTCAATGTTGAAATAAAATCCGCACAATTTTTCCTTTAAAAATGCTGCATTATGCATGACGGCGTGCCCGGGGAAAAAGGTTACGTGTCATTTGCATACACACAGACAGACACACACCTACAAAAGGTGATGAATGTGGGGCGGAAAAAGGGCGCCTAAAACCGAAGCTCGGAGGCTCGGTCCGGCTTTTCCGAAAATATGTAACAGACGAGTGCCGCTGATGATCGCTACCTTCGATCGTTATTATGTGTCGGTAATTGTTCCCTCTCCTCCCCCTTCTCTTTTTGCCCTTGGTCATCCCACAAGTAATGTCTTCATCAATTGGCCCATTATCCGTGACCCACACTGTCCGACGCTGTTCGGATGGTTCCGTCCGTCCGTCCATCTGTCTGTTGTTTTTTGGTTCGCATTACTTTGTGAACATTACACCCGGCACGCACAATTTTCCCGGCACGACCCCGTGTAATTGCGGGGGTATCAATGGGGTGTTTAAAATAAATTTTAAATGCTTCACCCCCCAAATGATCGCCGTTTAAGGGTGATTAAGTTATTCGGGTTCGTTTGAAGTGCGCGAACCCGGGAATGTGGCTCATTGGTCGCGGTAGCTAATAATAAAAATAATAAACTCCCCAAATGACCTTCGAATTAAGCTCGTAATCTGGTTTATTGGACCCTGTTTGCGTTGGTTTTCTTTCGGCATTGGCGTTAAAATAATACTGTAGCTATTTAACGAACTGGTGAAGTGGTTTATTTTCTTCCATTTATATGTTCCTTATTAACTTCTGCTACATTGTTTATCATGAAAAGAAAAAAAAGTGTGATGATAAGATCTGACAACATTTCCCTAACCAGAAAAATGGGAGTCTTTCCATCACGTGGAAACTTTCCAACAACCACGAATCGGTGAGTTTCGTAATCAGCCGAAACGCGTCACATCAGCGATTTACCGACCGTCGATAGCATCGTGCCCGACTGGTCACAAACTACTCCGGGACGAAATCTCGACGAGTCGGGATCCCGGCTCGAGCTTTGGCTAAAGTTTTCGCCCGCCCGTCCAACTGTCACCGGCAGTGACATCAGTTTAGGTTTAGGTGCGCAATGGGCTGTGAGTACGAAAACGAAAGTATAGCATCGTTGCAAATTCGTCCATCCTAGAGGACGTCATACAGCCCAACCCCGAAAAATGTTTGCGACCATCCCGCGCCATCGAACGCCGTCGGGTGTCAATCTCCGGCCGGGATTCGATATCGGGAAAACCGGGAGTGGGACGGCTGGTGGGCAAAAATCAATTACCATCAATTTATCCTCCCTACTGCTGGCTGTAAGAAGTCTCCTCGTTTGAACGTAACAACACTGCCGGTTCCTGCCAGCAATGACCGTTTGACGTCAAAGAACTTCACCCGGCAGCTGCTGACGGAATTTATTTAGGGGGCAGCAGTCAACTCTGGAGCGAAATCTTGCACCAAACTGGATGGACTGGTATCCTCCTGGACAGCTCGTATAACCACCCTTCGCAAGGAGAAAGGGGAGCACAACTTTTTCTCTAAAGCCAACAACCGGGGGGACGTCGGTCGAAGCCAGACGGTTATATCAAACTGGGCTGGGCTCCGGGCGGGATCATTTCACTTTCAATCCGCGGGGACAGCTTCGACAGCGAGAAGATCGACTGAAAACGATATGCAAAATTATTCCAGCAACACTTGATTATCAATCGAAAGTTTGCGCGGAATGCGAGGGGTGGAGAAGTTATGGAGGGAATGCTTTTCTCGGTGGAGATTTGGAGCATACTTTTCCCCGATCACGAGCAACGATTTATGCTACTTATCTTTTTCGGAGGGTGGTCATTTTTGTTTTCTTTCAACCGTCGTTTGGATTTTTTCTTTTGAACACACTTTTGAGCGCTTCAAGTCGACATTCATCAAATGCGAGATAAAAAAAAAAACTTGGGAAACCATATTGCAAAAGTTTTAGTTGCGAGAGTCGGAGAGGAACATAATAAAAAAGATTGTCAGTATTGACAGGTATTTAAAAAAGCATTCAAGTTAATAACGCGAAGGATAATAATTCAAGTTAATAACGCGAAGGAAGGAAATAATGAGGAATGCAGCTAGAGGATATCGGAAATAATATTAAACTTGTTTCGAAATAAAAAAAGGAAACATTACACTTTGTCGCAAGTAATTTGGTACAATAAAACCCAACTTACTCTCTACCGCATTGTGTTGTAATAGGTTTGTGGGGGTTTTTATCCCTGAATGATGATTACCACGAATTTCCGTAATCACGTGATCGGTAGTTTGGCGTGGATTAATGTTATTGGTGGCTTGGACAAACCGTTCCGTACGTCGACCCACTCAAACTGTCCAGCCAGCGTCGGGCGAGTAAAATGTGGCATTTTAGTTGTTGTGGTACGCGTTTGCAAAGTTCGCTCTCAGTGTTCGGGCTGCCAGTGACAGCTAAATTATTCGCCTGAATGCATCCATAACCGCATTAGCTTTGGCACTGGTGGGTGGAAAGTCCGGTGATGCTGTATTAAAATTTTGCGATCTGACCATCCGCGCATTGAGGAAGTGCTGTAGAAGCATCGGAAAATCGGATGAACAGGTTGACGGGCAGAAGGGAAAGAGATTGCGGTGGGCGAGTTAAGGGAAACAATGTTAATTGAAAAGGTATGACCGATATGCCAAACGGACGTTTCTGCTCTAAAAGCTGATGTAGACGGTGGTTATAACATTATCAGTCAGTGGTTGTTATCTTGTCCATAATTTAATCAGTTTAATTTATTTTGATTGACTGTTTATCATTTCTGTTAACTATCCACTTATCAATCGTTTTTATGTTGACTTACAAGTTTCACAAGTTATTAGTTTCATTTTTACATATGGTGTCGAGTTTCAAAAATATTAACCAATACATCCATACATCGTTACTACTGAAATTTAAGTTTAGTAAATTTCTTCTTTGAATTTACATACAAACTATGAGATTGCTGATCCTCTTGTTGTTATCTTGTTCATCATTTAATCAGTTTAATTTATTTTGATTGACTGTTTATCATTTATGTTGACTATCAATCTATCAATCTTTTTATGTTGGCTTACAAGCTTTACAAGTTATTAGTTTGATTTTTACACCTTAAGGTACAAGGTTTCGAGTTTCAAATATATTAAGTGATAAATCCATGCATCATTATTACTAAAATTTAAGTTTAGTACACTTCTTCTTTAAATTAACATACAAACTATTGGAGCTTGCTGAACCTGAACCTTTCGTTGCATTTTATATTAGGTTCTTTATCGCTATGAACTTAACGAACAATGTCAAACTCGGTCCCAGCGCCAGCTGCTGGGAACGAAAGAAAGGGAAAACTTTTCCCCGTTGCTCGAAGAAAGCGGAAGTGGAAAAATCCTTCCCTCGGGTGGTCGACGTTAATCACTTCGGAAAACATTCTGACAGGTGCCGAGATGTAAAACGGCGGAGAAAGCTTGCACTAAAATCCATCCCACCGACCCCTTCCCTGCGCGGTTGGCTGACTGACTTACGACGACGACGTCGACGACGACCATGGCGAAGGCGTTTTGCCATCGGGCGCTGGTCATTAGTGGGAAAATTTGATCCTGCAGCTGTGTTGCGCCAGCCCGAAACGCACCGAGCGGCGATGAAGGATGCATGCTAATTAGTTTTTGATACTGCACATTTCGCCCGCAACCCGAACATGCAGGCTCGGAGGAAGTAGCGGAGAGAGGGATGCAGCGATCCTTGAGCCATTTTCCGACCCATTTCGTCCGTGACGCTCCGGAGATGACGCAACGTCCTCGAGCGGTAACGGCAAAGTCAGGGACCGAGGCGAGTCCACGCGAGTCCGGCGACAGCTGTTTAAGATGGTTAAGTTTAAGATAAATAATGAACAAACTCATCGTGCGGCATCGATGGCGTTGTCTTGCGTCCTCCGCCGACAATGGCCGCCCGTGGAGGTGGTTCTTTAGTTCCTCTTGTTTGTCTTTTTGACCAGTTTGCATGTTAATGACTATGCGGTATGCTTCTCCATCAGGCTCACCCCCTAAGTGCGGGGAGGAAAATTGATGCCATTCCATGTTGGGACATTCTTTTTTCCCATCGTTCTCTGTTTCGCAACCACCATCGTTGTGTGGTTCTCTCGTTCGCTTCGTGAGGAATTGCATTGCGGTGACTTTGGCATTCAACTGTCATGTTCGATTATCGAAACGATTTACTGTCGTTCCCAGCGATCGCCTCGGATGGAATGCATTGAAAGACGTCGGAGGAACGTGGGGAGGGTATAAGGACATCGATGTTCCAAGTGGTATTGAATAAATTTTACTTTGCATTGCACTCACTTCGGAAAGGCATTTGAATCCAGTACAGAAGTAATTGAACCATATCGACCATTTAGTTCTCGAACTCGGCAGAACTCCTTCTGTCGGTAAAACTTATTCTAGTTTAACTTATGAATAAATCTAACTTCCTCTTTTCTCTTCCCTCTCTTCAGGTACGCCAGGTTTGAGAGATTCATTGAAAATCCAATTTCCATCCAGTGTGCATTCGAACTCACGACATTGAAGACAGAACCCGCCACCCCCGGTGGTTATTTCATATTCAGGGCAAGGTATGCAAATTACGCATTGTTAGAGCTCAATTACAGCAAAACGTGCACCCAATAACATCAAATCATGTGTGATTCGGTGCGCTCGGACGGCGCGGACAGAGAAGAAGAAACGACAACGGTGGCACGCTTGTTCTTATGAAACGATTTAGGCCCGCTCAATTGGTCAGCTGAATTGAGTGATTTTAACACTTCATTAGCCATTAGCTGTCCAGCCGGTCCGAGAGACGTGAACATCGGGGGTTATTTGAATTCTTTCCGAACGTCTTCGGTGCGCGTCATTACGAATGCAACGCTGTCGATTCGATTATTTGCTTGAACAGCGATGCAACTCACCAGAGTTAACCGAACTGGCAGCGCTTTTAGTGAGGGGTGGAAAAGTATTTAACACGAGGGATTAGAACGGATTGACAGAATTATTGACACAAGACTACGCAAGGCATTAGCAAAGTGTTTAATCTGAGATTTAAATTTATCTTAAAGTTTACATCTGTAACTCCTGTGACGGTTACATAGTGACAGGATGGCAAACAGCGTATTGTTTGATGTTAGTAATGTGTCAAAAACGTTCAGGATTTTGCTAAATGTGTTCTATTAACAACTCATTTGGTTTACAGTATTCATCAAATGAAAGTACATCTAAAACTCAACGTACACTTCTAGAACTCTGATTTCTATCGCAGACCATAACTGGTTGTTATTAAAATGGTTCAACAGCTTCACAACATAGAACGTAAGCAAATTTCCGCATTTGTCGACTTCACCATATGAATACCAGAGAAAATACACTCATCTCTCATATGGGGTCGTAAACAAACAAGTATGAGCTCTAACGCAAGTTTTAATGCAAGTGTTGTCCTTTACGCTTGCATGTGTGCGTATGTAGGTGTGTGTGTGTGTGTGTGAGTGTTTGTGGAACTACAAACCACCGTTCCATCTATCACGCTGCCCCCGGGCGGCAAGGTCAGGTTGCGGTTTGGCGGCGTTTAACCATAAATCAAACCCGGGCTGCCGGACGCGGGTGAAGGATCCTAAGTCTAACGGACAAGATACGCCATGTTGAACGTTAACTCACTCCCCGCAACCCCTCCAACGGGGCCTCCGGAGAGAGAGTGAGAGAGAAAAGTGCTTGGCTAGGGTTAATCACTATAATCCATCATCCATCTTGGTGGCGTCTACGGCAGCCCGCGACTGTGTGTGAGAAGTCACAGAGCGTCAGGAGTGCGACTGTTTCCTACTTTCTTTGCGGTTAATAACAAGGCACCGAACGGTGTCCCTCCCCCTTGACAAGGACATCAGACCCGAGGGCCCGAGATCGGAATGGAGCAGAAGAACTGTAAGCAAGTTATAAAGCGTTGTTGTTCTTGGGTGTGATGAAGTTCTAGCAGGGGAGAAACCGAGCGCGAGCTTACCAGGAGTTGGGCGAGACTCGAGCCGTGCTGGCGCCACCCGATGTGACGCTAACTTTTTTTTTTTTATTCTACTTCTGTCCCTTAGTTTCCCCCTTTCACCACGGCACGGAACATTCGAAACGCGCTTGGGTAAATGATTTAATTCTGAAAGTTAATTAACTCCGCTGCAGTTAAGCTTCATTTGCATAATCAAGACGTGTCATTTACGAGAGGTGGCCGCACCCAATCCGCAGAATGAGGTTGGTTGGGAGAAGTTGAGCGCAGGGAGGAAGGGGGATGTTTCAGGGAGCCATGTTGACTGCACACTTTATCGGCAGGCTATCACGAAGCACATTGCATCAAGAGGTGCCAGGTTAAGAGGAAGAGAGTTGAGAATTTTATTGTGAATAATGCTTAACGGTGCTCCTCAGTGATTAACCACGAGATATACGATACTGCCGCTGGCCGATGGGGGTGAGGTATGGGATGGGCTGTTGAATAGTCGATTGATCTGCTGCCACCGGGATGCGGCTTAATCGAGTGCACTCGAAAGCCTTTTTCCACCCGACCACCTCAGTATCAAAGGAGGCGTTGCACTCCGGTCGCTTCGAATAGCGCCATCTGGCGAGGTTCTGAAGCGTCACCCGGAATCGGTGAACACTCTCGCGCCCGGCAGCGGCGGGCGTTCGCTTCGACGCGAGTCACTTGACACCGTGACAGTAATGTGATAATTTGCATTTCCGCGTGTTCGGCAAAATCTCTGCATGGCGTTCGATGTTGGCACGATTGTTGAGAGTGCTTGCTTGGAGAGTGGGCATTTCGAATAGGAATTTGTCGAGCGTGTCGGTAGGCTCGGTTGCTGCATGTGAGGAGGGTGCTTGTCCTGGAACATAGGTTAGGAGTTGGTGACACACCCTGTGAGAGCACTCCACACTCGTGCCCCCAAACAACCAATGTTCATGTACTTGCAGTGCCACCGGCGGAGAGATTTGTTCCGAAACAACCGCTACACCGAGCTATACCTAACCCTCTGTCAAGAAGGGGTGTGCCGCGGGGGGGAGGGAAACAAATGCCGATTAACTGCAGCCAACCCCCCCTCCCGGGCTGGAATCGCATGACGTTGCGGCTGCGGCTGAATAATTAGATCGCTGTTTGCGTGTTATTTGGATAATTGAATTATGGTAATTTTTGTCAATCATACGCACCCGGATTGACAGTAATTACGCACAATCGTACGGCGCTGTTCACGGCGAGACTGGTGTACCGGTTCACGGTTCTCAGGCGCCACCGAAGCCCGAGGACTTGACATACGTTAAATAATGATTTGTGGGTTTTGTGGCCCACACCCGTTGCTTTCAGCAACTCTAAACTCATTGTGGTGATAGCAGTCATAAATAATGCGGGGGGGATAGCTATTGCTTGGGAGGGGAGGAAAACTAACCCGCAGGAAAAAAAGGGGTTCTGTTGGATTATTTGTAATTTATTGGCTTGCGTACATTGTGTGATTTTTTTGGTTCGAAGCAGCAGGCGTCAATTTGATTGATAATCAAATAGAAAAATAATACAATTCCAATGATGGACGGTTTAGTATTGGGATTTTTGAAAAAGAGTACTCACCTAATGAGTCAACATTATTAATTAGTACGCTACGAGTACCTTTCCAACTGTAAGTAAATGCCGATGTTTGATGTAACCGTAATGAAAACTGGCGACAAATTTGGGTCACTCCCACAACGGCTCTAATTAGGATTATGGACGCACTATTTGCTCCCACGCTCTTTAAACCGTCCGACTCCGCGTGCTCCGGGTTTCACTTTCGCTGTCACTCGGACGGCGGTTCTGCGGGTGACAGATATGTCAGATGAGATACAATACCTTACCTACCTGCTCCAGCTTGAGAAGGAAGGGTCTCTTTTATTATGGGCAATCCGTGATGTCTCCCCTTTACTTCTCACTCTCTATGATGACAAGTTGGTCCCCCGAAGATGTTGACGAAAAACCCTTGATAATTATCTACGATCGTGTTTCTCGCGCTTGAAACAAAAAACTTTGACGCGCGATGGCTATCTGGAACATCAGACTACGTTCTGTCTAGTAGTTGGGACTGCTAACTCGGCAAATCGTCAGCTACCAGTTGGTGGATCTCACGCCTTTATAAATCGTAGTTTTTGTGCCGCTTTTCACCCCCGTCCGAACACAGTGCGGACCTGCCTATCCTTTGGGTTTTGGTTTGGAATGTTTTGTTATTTTCTTCCAAACATGTACAATATGACGCCACACCCTGACAAAAAGGGTGAAAACCGTGAATCTTTTTTTCAGTCTCACGATGGTAGAAACGGTACCGATCCAGATCAATGACAACCAACGATCTCTTCCATTCGGGTGTGCGTGTGTGAGTCTGTCATTCGTGGTACGCCTGGGAACAGTTTTGAATTGTGTTTGCCCAGAACCAAACCTCAAAATGGAGGTCCGTTTCGCTCGGTAATGGATCGAACGGTGGATGAATTTTGCACATTCCAATTTCTCTCTCAATCATGTCACGTGAAGTCGGCGATGGACCGACCATGACCAGTGTGCACCGTGGTCACGAGTTGTGACAGATCAATCTTATCTACGTGAGCCACACATACACACCCCCGTACACTACCAGAATGCCAAAGGAATGAAATGAATCGAACTTTTATACCTTTTTTCCTTCCCACACGTCCTTTTGAGTTTCACTAAAAAAGCGTGAGTTTTTTCCTCCTTAGCCGCTGACGTTTGATGTGGCCACGATAACTCCTTTCGGTGTGCTTCGGCATGGTGATAGTACGGCACGCGTGGTGTGAGTACCACTCGGAAACATTGTGGGGCTACTTCTGGCCCCGTGAGCGCCCGTGACGCAAAACCACGGTGCCACTCGGCATTTGATTGATAGATTTATGGCGGTGATGATTGGATTTATGGTTACGAGTCGCCAAGTGTCAATCGATCAGCACGGAATCGAAACCCCATCTGACAGGTCGGGTCGGTCTGGACGGTCTGGTCGGTCCGATGATCAAGACTTCCCGGTGACTCGTGGCGTCCCGAGGGTTTTGGGAGCTATGCAGACAGTCCGTCCGGTGGATCAACGGCAAAGTCGAACGGAATGCAACGCCATCGGATCGGCATGATTGAACGCTGATTGCAACGACCGCTGCCACCGAGGTGGAGTGACTCCGAGTGCGATAAGGTTTAAGCTTTATTTAAATTGCATTAGTCGGTCCCGTACTGCAATTAACATCTCAGTGCAACGTTAGAAACGGCACCACTTTCGACAATTTCAATCCGGACAGATGAGATGAATAGAATGTACGTTTCAAATCGAATTTAGCCTTGCATCAGCACACCTTCATTGCAGAGAATTAAACAATATACTAAATTGCATTAATATCGACCAGCGCTGATTAGCTCTATTAGTAAAGGCTTTCCACAATAAAACGACACAAAAACCTAACTTAGAACTGACCAATGCTACGCCCAACCAATCCTCCAGTTGAATGGTATTTAAGGTGGAAAATTTCGAAATCATAGAAGGGTTGGTCCCTTCGAAAGGCACCTGTCCTTGAATGTGCCTTGCAAACCGTGCACCATTGCTTCAGTTTAGGTTGAACTTTCTGCCAATGGGAGTGCTCACCGCCCCTTAGGGGGGTTTGGAGCTTTTGCCGTACCACGCAGTGTCAGACACTTGACTTTTAAATCAACGTTCCGCTCCGTGAGATTGCCTCACACAGAACGGTACCGACTCGATGAATGCTAGCTAGCATCCACCGGCCTGTAAACAACGGTACTCGATGTCGTGAGGATCAACAAACACAGGCGAACGCACACCGGTTTTTCCAACCACCGCCCTCCCCCGGACAAAGGTGTGTTCATCGGACGGAGGTTGTCTCCAGCTTGAGGCTATCGAGACCATGTATAAGCGGCAAGCGTTCAGGGACTCCTGCTGTGTGGCCGCTCGGAAGCCAGCAGGGCCCGCTTCTGTCGATGGTGCGACAAATTGTTCACCCGAGGTGGCGGACTGGAAAATGCCGCACCCAACCCAACGGTGACCCTGGACCGGGCAAACCATGGTGTTCCGTGTGTCGGACGGGAAAGAACTTCACTTTGCTCCCCCTCGTGAATCAGATCGGGCTATAAATTAATGTGTGAAATGAAGAGATATTACTCGGGAATTGGACGAGGAAAAAGAAAAAGCGGAAGCAAACACACAAGGTTACTTTTCACCCCCAGCGTGGCTACCCCGGGGGTTTTTCTCTTCTCCAGATTAGAGGGGAGTGTTAGGTTTTCATTATGGCTCAATTACATCGTTTCGCTGCTTCGGCACATTCTAGGGATGATTGCGAAAAAAGACGCTTCACTCGGGGACCGTATTTTCATGCCAGATAACAACCGCACGACTCAGCTCGGTGTGAGTTTGCAATTTTCCCAACGGATTTCTGGTGGCAAGCGGGGCGATTCGTTCGGTAAAATTATTCTTAATCAACGTAGAACGAGTTCTGTTCGCGTCTCGTTACTTTTTTCAACGCTTCTCCAACGCTGTCGAAAGGTCATTTCGGTGGCTATTACACATTCACTCCATTTTAACCGCTTTTTTCTTCCTTCGGGTAGAAAAGCCGGAAATCTAATGGAACTAATGGGAAATCGATCGATTCCTCTTACATCGGCTGATGGAGAATTTTCACACGAGAGTTGAACCACGTTGGTCATAAACAAAATTCGAAAGCATTTTTAACTCTTAGCTTTAGCCTTGCGCGAGATGAATATTGAGGATCCAACGTGCGTTTCCAGCATGGAAATGGGAAATACACATTTTTATAGAGTGACCTTCGACCAAGACGAACAGCCTAATGAAAATATGTGACGTTATGTTGATAAAAAAAAATGACATCTTGCCAGGATGAGAGGATTCCCAATGGTGTTTGATACATGAAAGATGTGTAAATTATACCAAATTAATATTTAACATAATGTTGTAATATGTCGTTAACTTGCCGCAGTGAGTGAAAATTCAAGGAAATGTAAATAGTCTGTTAAAAATATAATAGTTCATGCTATGGCATCTTATAAGTAATCACTTCCTTGACAAAGAATATATTTTCTCACATTCGTTTGTTGATCTTATGTAATTATCTTCCTGTTAATAAGATTAGTTACTTAGTTGAAATCTCACGTGAAGCTGTCTAACCACGACATACGAGTTGATGGATATCAACTTTGAAGGACATGCAGTTAAGCTGTTCCGGTTCGCCAATAACTGTCACATCCGTTTGAATTAAGGAACTGCACTGCCTGCACGTCCCCATTTTCTCGTGATGGAGCATTTTATTACGTCATTGAGACACCTTATAGTAGCAGCTCGGAAAGCGGGAAAGCCAAGAAAATGTACACTTACGTATATTTTCCAAGGACCAGCCTGTCTCGGGCTTGCAATGTGCACAGTTTCCCACGTACCATCTTTCCGCATACCGAGCGCGCACTGCGTGGCAATTCTAATTGCATTTCACACGAGTAATTAACCGTTTGAAGATCATAATTAAGCTGCAAATGAAACGCACCCGGAGAACATGCCGCACCGATATAAATTAGTCCATTTGCCAGGAGGAATCGCTTGCAAAAGGGAAACCCTTTCGCGCAGGACTGCCGAGTGGGGTGCTGATTTTCATTGCCAGCGGTATGACATAATGAAGTTTCCTTTCCGGTAGATTACACGCTAATTTTCTTGCAAAGCAGTTTGCTCGGGTTGGCGCTGTGTGCATCGCACGTTTGCCATCTAATTGGCTTGCTTGCATCCTTGAAGGTTTTATGCTCGTCAAGACGTTTCGTAATGTCAGTGCGGGCTGCAATGAATGAAGGTACTAACAACAAGCGTTGGGGAACAATTAAAAAAGGGAAGGAGGTACTTGAGCTGAATCATTTAAATCGTTAGTTGTTACGTTGAAACATAGAGTGGAGACGCATGGTGTATGGAATCGGATTATGACTTCCATTTTTAATGATGTCTCTTAATTAGTAAGAAGTGATCGTAATTCCCAAAACATCGTTTGATTTTCTCTATATAAGACGTTTAGAGACTCTTCAGATAAATATTATAATTCCTTTTTCTTCCTTTTCCAGTTTGTTTTACAAACTTCAGACTAAATATTATTTCTCTTCAGTTGCTTTCTTAACCAAACTTATAACATACCGATACATCAACACCATATGAAAGCTTTTCGTCTTTGAATACTTCAGGCTAGAAATATGTCTTAATACATAAATATAATTCATGTAGCAACAAGGGTTTTCCAGTTGATATGAATTTTCTACTCCGCACGAGAGTTATGATTTACGATTGGAAAAAAGAGTGGAACAAAACAAACACGCATTTGCTATTACAGCGGGAGCCAAAAAACATATAAGCACATAGAGTGCTTGAAAACCTAATCAATCTTTCCGGGTTCTTTCGAGAGGCTGATGAAAAATTATTCTTTCTTTTTCGTCCATTTCCGCCACTGAAAAGCTTTCAACGCCACTCCACTCGCGTCGGTTGCTTTCAGTTATTGATAGTTTATATGATGTACCGTCAAGATCGCCGAGTGGAATGGGCCTGTTTGGGTGAAGAGGCTCCTTTCCATCAACCACCCGAGGGAGGTCGATTTTCGCATGATCCCCATTCAGCTCACGTACCACACGTCCCGCACTGATAGTGTAATAAAACAATTACCCAACTGAATCGGGCCAATAACAGCACTGGCCAGCGATCATCACGTCACGCGAAAAATGATACATACCACGATGAAGCCGACTGACAGCTTTCCCCTCAGCGCACTCGGATTTATCTTAAAGACGAGAGCTGTTTGGAAAGGAACATTAAATTTGTCCATACATAAATAATAATTCACATCAATTTCCCAACCGTTCGCATTGCCATCCTGAGCGGTTCATCACTCATCGTTTCCCGCTTAGTAATTCAACCAAATTGACTTTCAATGCCCATATTAAACTCGAGAGTTTAGCGATGTCGTTGTGTCATTTTCCTTTTTCATCGCGCAATTATCATTCCATTGCTTTACTTGAGGCTGCTGGAGACATGTGCTGTTTTATGATTGTATTTCATCAATTTAAGGTATTTTGAGAACTTGGCATAGATACGAAACAGAACATGATTTAATAGACACAACAAATGCATGCCACAAGCGAATGGAAGCGGTTAAAATATGTATTCAAAGGGAAAGGGATTGAGTGAAGGGACATTTTTAAAGTACTGATTATTCAATCCTTGTTGCATCGATTGCTCTTTCGCAAGATTTTTGGTTTCGTCTGAACATGGACGACTCAGTAAGTATACTTGAAGCTCTTCAGGTGGTAAAAATCAATACTGTCTTGCATCCAGACAGTTAGGTTTCCTATAAATTCTAGCCAAGCCAGCCATCACCATCTTCCTGCAAATGGTTCGTTGAGATTATCCGTCACCTCTTGAATTTCAGAGGTAAAAGACCACTTGAAGCTCAGACCAAACGCCGGCAAGTGCCACTTTTTCCTTTTCCACGCCAGAATAACTGTCATGAATAATTGACGTGAAGATGAGTCTCAAACCCACACGCATTCGTCTGGGTGGAATTCTGTGGTTTGTGTAGACAGACTTTTTTCTTCCCTCCATCTTTGACTCGATGACAACATTCGTTTGCAATGGATTTCTGTTGCGATTCCTTCCTCTACACCTTGCAATCGGTTGCTCATTCGGCTCGTAGCCTGAAGCATTGGGAATCCTTAAATGAACGAGCTTCACTATGCACTGGCAACTATCTATCGAGCAGTTCGTTCGGAAGGATGCCTTTCGCACGACCGTTCACTTCTCCAGATGTTGCACGAAGCCGTCGCACACAATTGACGGCTGATCGATGGTGTCAAATGGCTGATGAGTCGAATGTAGGTGGGCATGTGCTTTTTCGTTGCCAGCTGCTGGCTCTCCATATTGCGGAAACGTGAACCATCGACCGATGATGCCGGCTCGCCTGCGGTTTCCGAACGATAATTATCCTCCTTCGTCGGTGAGGAAAGGCAACCGAACTGAATACGAAAAAGCGAAAAGAAACTACCAGCTTCCAGTGAGGAAAATGTTGATGCTGCAAAAGGAAGATGCTGCCAGGTGTTTGCTGCTACCTTTCGCGGAGGCCCGCTGCGGCTAATGATTATGCCTCGACAAATGGGCAAACGATGGGGATAATGATGACGGCTTTGGTGTAGATCTCCATTGAAGGGCGATAATGAGGGAAGCAAGTGTTACCGTAGGGTGGAAAAAGGAATGGTTCGTTACAACAAGAGCTGTGCACAATGTTGCAAATTGTTAGCGCTGTTTGTTTCTCGACAAACGAGAAGAGTATTGATTGGAAAAGTTAGTCATAAAACTGAAAGATGCTATAAGATAATTCTTCAAGAAAAAGTTTATTTCCTACTAGTATGTTTCGCTGTTAAGCGCTGTTAAGCGCTTCGTCGGCCCCGTGGGGCCGACAGTGTTCTTCCCCGTAAGCCGGCGTCGGTCTGCTCGGACCGACAGAGCCCGTTGGGTAGGCCGGCGTTTCTACGAATCGCTGGCAGAACGGAAAGCAGTGCAATTTAGGCATAGCGCTTAACGTGTTAATTAGAAAACGTTTCAACTTAGTTTTAGATAAAACGTTGTTTTGATTGATCATCAGAAAATCAACTCAAATTTAACTTAAGAAAATCAATACAACAACAAAAAGTAAATCAAACAGTTCTCTATTTTCAACTCTATTTTGGCTTGCTCGAGGAATGAAGGGAAAATTAGTTAATTAAAAAAAAAAATTCAATTTAATTATAGATAAAACGTTGTTTTGATTGACAAACAAATTTAAATCAAGAAAATCAAAACTAAAACAAAAATACAAATCAAACAGTTTTCTTGTCCTCTAATATCGTACATTTGGTGACAAATAGCAAACAATCTGTCACGTATCGAGGCACAAGATAAAAACCTCAAACATTTTCCACTGTATCGTGGAAACACCTGCACCGGTGCATCGATGCACCTGCTGTTGCGATGCGGTTTCCTGGTACATCTATATTTTGTCACTCGTCGTCCTGCTCCTCGTCGTCCCATCGCCGCGGAGTGAAATGTGAGCATCGAATGGTGGCAAAATCGGTTCGATACGCTCGGCGCTTAACCTTTCGACCGACAAACCGGCTCCGGTCGTTTGGCAAGTCGCCTGTCAATCGGCTGACACTTGGCCTTATGCTACCAGGCCGGGCTTTCTTCGCTGTGGTTTGACACATTGGCTTTTGAATATCGTTTTATCTTCGCTCGTTTTCCATCGATGCTCCGTGGGAAAACGTTTCACCCGGGGGTGGTGTGGACGGTGGATGAAAGGCTTATCGATTCGATTTCGGTGCATAGGAGGGTAAACAGGTCCTTTGACCAACTCCGTGTAGAGCTTTCGTTTAAAGTTTTCACCAAATAGTAGGAGCATTAAATTAGACTACATTTTCCTACGTTTTTTATCATGTTAAGTGAATTTTTCAGAAAATATAAAATCTAGAAAACATCCTTCTCATTCTTCAAATCCTAGATGAAGCTTCCAACAAGAGAAAAACCTTTCGGTAAATTTTAGAAAGAGCCTTCCTTTGTCGACCTCGAGTGTCACTATGTTGATCCGGTGCCGGTGACAATCAACTCAGTCCAAAAAAAAAGGACGCCCTCAGTCCCAGCCTGGCTTGTCTGGTTTGAAGAGATGGATTTAGCAACAGATTTAGTTCTTCAACGCCCCTCCACCACCGACACGCAATGTGTTAAAGCATCTTCGGGTCGCCATTTGCACGTGCCACATTAATCATATCCACTGTGCATGCTCATGGATGCCGCGTGCTGCGTCGGTTGATTGGAGTTTCGGGGCCCATCTTTCGCTTCCCTGGTCTGGGCAGCTTCCATTGTGCTGCCGGAAATAATCATCAGCAACGGGGGGGTGGGGCTGGTGGGAGAAACCCGTTTCGAAAAGAATAACATTATTGCACAATAATGTATGTGTCTGGGTGTGTGTGTGTCGGACAGGGATGGGGAGCTCCGACCGCCAGACTATGGATGGAAGATGGATGACAAGTTGCTTGCGGAGGCAGAATGTCAATGAATCGTGAAATTGTATGTGCTGCTCCCGACATGTCACGGACCGTCACGGACACAAGCGGCGACGATTGTGTCCGAAATAAATGTCCCGCTGTGGCCAGCCGTCTGCCTTGGCAAGGATCGTTCGACCCGGGTCTTTGCCACGGGCGTCCATCGCGTGCGCACTGTGGTAGAAGATTTCGCTGGAAATGATACTAATTTGTCACGTGAAAGACATCTCCAGGTCGGAGCTGCTTTCAGATGAATAGATAAATAAATAATCAATTTCGAGTGCCGTCGCATTTTCCTTTTCCTTTAAGATTGGCTCCAAACCATACTGAACTTCTCCTTCATTTCTCTTGAATTTCCATTTCCAGCTCGACCTATTTCGCAGAGAAACTCCACGTTGTTTCGTAAGTATTGAGGTTTCTTCAATTTTATTATGGTTTGAAATCACATATATTGTTTCTGTACACTAATATTAAAACCATGGAGAGATGAGTGGTCAGTTCAAAGTCAATGGCAAAATAAAATCATATCACCTTGGCTCAAGGTATATACCCTTAATGAATCATGCACGATTTCTCGCTGGTACATAGTCAAGGATTCTCAACTTTCTTGTCATCAGTCATGGACACCTGAGTCATCCTTTCCGTGGTGAAGAACCTCCACGGTTGTTTCTTCCGGAGACAGCTCAGACAGTAGCCTCCCTACACGGAACTTCTGAAGAAATCCCAGTCATGACGCCCGGTCGGGGATGTTTTAATCGACACGTTTAAAGCAAATACTGACCAATTCGATCAGTTGAAGACCAGCAACAGATCTTTGAGGATCGAGTTTGCTAAAGTGATCGAAATTTTGGATTATATTTCAATTTCTTTGCCGCAAATATTTGTTCAATATTCTTTGGTTACAATGTACATGGTTAAACATTAATACGTAGTGAAAAAAATAATTTAGAATTGTGTTTTAAAAGTTTCCCTGAATTACGCAACGTAAAACATGTGTGAGGCATGATAATTGTGTTAAACCAATGTGAAGTGTATTATAATCGCCCATAAGACCATCAAAGCACGCTTCAAAGTGACCTATTCAACCGAAAGTGAGTGAAGCCTATTTATTCAACCATTATGTCAATTCGTTCCATGAAGTTTTCCCCTTTCAATCACATAATCCACGAGCCAGTTCGTCGAATGTTTTATGTCATTATGAATACCGTCGCTCGTGATAGTGTTTTCAGCGTATTTCAGCCGAATCCGGCACGGGGCCTTGTGAATATTATTCCACGAAATACCATGTTGTTTCGGTAGATAAAGAAGCCAGATAAGAGCCTCAACCATGCGTGTGTGCATTTGCTTGGCGGGAAAGTTTTCCCCCCGACCGACGATTGAAGCGGTTAATTATTCAGCAAAGGCACAAGTAAAGCTTCTTACGGCTTCACGTCGGGCTCGAAACAGTTCCCTCACGCAAGCACGCGCCTCGAGGCTCACGGCCGGAAAAGCGGATGCACACCAGGGAGCAAATTTACAATTGTAATTTACCTCAAGGACCTCCGCCCGGCAGCCCGGACCGATGACTGACAGGTGGTTCCCTAGGAGAGTGTCAGATTCTGTGGCACGTTTTCCGACCATCGATAACGCCGAAATTAATGCTGATGGATGCTGTTTCATTAGCCATAATTGATGGTAAACATTTTATATTCCACTCGCGCTCCGCCCGTCGCGGGTTCGCGCGTGGGGGAAATAGGTAATGTTTATGCGCTCGCGGAAGATTTACGATTTGATTGATATGTTGCCGCACAGACGGAAAAGGCAACGCTTCTCTTCCCCCGAGGGAGGTAGCAAGGGGACCGCGAGTCAACGTTGTGGGAAAGGTATGGAAGCGTCCGTTACATTTTCTCGGAAAGTGTGTCTGATAACGGAGCTCTTTGATGTGAAACGGAACTGCGCAGGTGAAAATCCTCCGAGGCATGTCTACTTTTCTTCGCATTCCTTGAGGCCGATGAAGCTCTTATAATTCCTACGAGGAAACGGGTTTCTTTTTTTAAATAACGATACTATAGCTACAAGCGTATTTGTAGTAGTGATGAGTAAATCCGACAAAAAGCCGGAACCGCTTCCGAATGATTCCACCAATATCGGAAGCGGCTCCGTAAGGTAGGTGCAATACTCTGAGCTCGTAACCGTCCGGAGCCGGTAGACGGCAGCCGGCTCCGGACTGCTCCGGACGGTTCCGGACAACTCCGGACGACTCCGGATGGCTCCGACGGCTCCGACGGCTGTCGACTAGCGGCTCCGGATGACTCCGGATGACTCCGGACGGCTCCGGATGATTCCCGATAACTCCGGACAGCTCCGGACGGTTCCGGACGGAATCGTGGGTTTTTCTAAGCCGGAATCGGAGCCGGTTTAAAGATGCTCGGAAGTGGTTCCGGGCGGTAGGTGCGGTTCCAAGAACCCATCATTAATTTGTAGGTTAGGAATTCAATTCGTTTGTGTTTGTTTTAAGGTGAATGAAATATGTACATAAGTGGATCAATATTCTGCATCAATGTCTAGAAATTGCTTTCCAAGCACGTTGATTTACATAATTTCATTGATTTTCCCGGAAATTGGTAAGGCTTATCTATCTTCGCAAAAGTGGTTCGCCGGAAGGAACCAAGGAATCACGGTAATATCCTCCTCACCGTTGGTTCGGAATCACTATCTTGAATCACTTGATCACTATCGTTCCCTCTGGATGTCATAAGTTTCGAGTCGCAACATTATAACCTTCCGGAAACTTTCGTCCTCCGCCATTTCTTGACTTCGATGAACAAAACAAAAGCCAAGATTATCAACAAAACGGATGTTGGCTGAAGTCGGCATCTTGCAGGGGCTGCAGATGAGCTTAATGGTTGCTGATAAATTATCTCTTTTGCACCGGAAATTATCTCTTTGCTTGCTCCTATCTCCGTCCATTCGACCACGAATGTGGTTTACAGGGATTTGATATTTAAAGAAAGATATTGTCACCACGAGCATGGACTTTGCGGGGAGAATTACGCACTGGAAATCAGAAATCCCCGGCGGAGGTATCGTTTCACCTTCCGGACCGGATGCCGTACGGGGATATCCGACTAATCGAATCAACCTCCCGGCACGCCGTGGAGATGGCGTTCATTTCCTGGTACGTCGTAATTGTAGTTTAATCTTGTTTAATCCTTCCGGAGAAAAAGGTAAAAACTCGTTTCCGCTGGGCACTGGGGTTCGTAATTTCGGGAATAAGTTAAAATGCTTTAATGTGTCACGTGGTTCAAGCGCTCGGTTAGAAAGCGCCGGTCAAAGGTCACACAGAAGGAGAAGAGTCACCCTGAAAAGGGCGTTGCATTAAAAAAGGTTTAATTGGAATTCTCTCTTCGAGCTGAACTATAAACGGCTTAGCAAATATTCGGCCGAAGTCGCCCCTTTTGTAGACGACGCTTGACACCCTCGAAGGAGTTGAGACTACACCGAACATTACTTGCCTGAAGAAAGTCCAGACGCGTCGGCGGAGAAGTACCCGGGGCAACACCCGCCAATTTATGACTGACTTAAGCGAAGAAATACGTGTGCACGTACACATGCTAAGGTGCTAATGACGGCGTATTGCGACGGCGTTTTCCCCTCCCGAAGCAGTTTTCCGGGAAAATCCTATCGACCGTGGGTACGATAATCCAGAAGGAGCGCCTTTGGGGGGTTCCTTTCGAGGTTCCCAACTCCGACGCCGGCGAAGGCACGGCCGGGACGCGCGTGGCGAAGCATCTTTTAATCCTGTCAAGGCTTAAAGTACACTTTATGAGTTTTAATTTAATTTTTGTGCTGCACGCTTCACCACCCGCAGCGGTCGTCGGCCGAGCGATCCGACGTTCCGTAAAGCAAACGGTGCCTTTCTGTCCCGCGCGAACTTTCACCGCTAAGAATCTTTTTCCAGCGGGGGAGAGGTTGGTTTAAGAGGATGCTTTTAATGGAACCCTTTTTACTAGATTTTAGAGATTTTTCTCCAGTTAAATTTATCCTGGGAATAGCCTTACTTCGTTCGCCAAAAGGGGAATTTTAATTTTGTGTATTTTTTTTGGGCGCCCCGTTCATCCATTGTTGGACGAAATTCGAATCTTTGGGACGTTCCGGGAGTTCTTCGAAAACGAAGTTGGGCTTTTTTTCACTAGAAAAGCCTCTCTAATTATATTTAACTCCTCTGGGAAGCAATAACTAGTCCTTAGAATGACGTGATTATCAGATATTTCCATGCCCATTATCCAGTGTGTTTAAGGATTAAGCGTGACCATAATTAATTAATGTGAGGAAAATAATCTGTTAGGATTTTAAAGCTCATAGCTTCTATCCTATTTTTATAGTTGTGTGTTGTGTAGAAAATAATGTTGAAAAATGAGCTGTCAAAAACGAAGACTAAAACTCTAGCAAAAATGACATTTTCAAATGTCGTTTTTTTCCCCGAAATGTCCCTGTCCAAAATGACACACTCTTATCCTGGGGAGAACAAATCGATCACTCACAACATCCCACTCAGGATAGGTTTGTTTTTCAAGATCCAAGCAAGATTATATGCGGACCACCCTCTGCACATGAAGTGTGCAATTGTCCAATCAATCTGTTTTCCAATCATCGACGGCCCAAAATAACGACCCGATTCGGAATGTTTGCGCATAAACAAATTCTCTCGACAGCAGTGATCCGTAAGCCAATATTTGAAGCCCGTGACCAAAGTGGGAAAAATACGTCATCTGTCTGTCGGACCGGATGTGATGGGGTGTTCGGTATGGAATAGATTTATTAGATTTGACTGAATTTGTTTCCGGCATTTTGATCTAGGAGTATGTCTCTTTGATACACATCCGAGAGTGATAGAAAATTTACATTTTGTATTCCGCTTTCGAACACATGATGCTAGGGATTGTTTTGATTTGGTTCTATCAGATCGCAAAGCGTTCTTTTTAAGCTTCCTTTGCAGTAGTTTTGAGGGAGATAACTAATCTCTTTTGCATTTTTGATAACCAACCCTCAGAGTATCAAATGTTTGGTATATGAATGTCACGTCCGTTTGTTTATAATAAAGCTTTTGATTGTTCTTTTAAACAACAAACTGTTGGCATGGATGTGTTTCATGATTTCTAATGCGTGTAAGCTAAATCCGATATTAAACACGTTATAGGATAAGTATTCTTTATTATTCCTTATAACCCCAGGGAATCTTCTAACCATAATTTAAAAACAATTAAAGAAATAGTCCAGAAAAAAAAATCCTGAGATGTTAACAAGATTAATAAAGAGTAAAGTACAATAGATACAGAACCCTAGAGGTTTAAGTTATTTGATCGAAAAGACCTTCCGCCCTAAAATGATCTCATATGCTATCTTTCATACGTCGGATGACGCTAAGAGCATTTCTTTCGACGAAAAAATGGTTTCTAACGACGCTGGTAATATCCTACAACGGAACTTGATGATATGATTGAACCTTACAAAAGATAAACTTGTGAAACATGGCCCGGTCTATGTTGTTTGTTATCTTTCAATTTTGTATGTCAAAACGTGGTGCACATCCTGATCCAAAGTAATTCTTTGATGTTTAACAAAGCACATCTACCCAAACATCTTACCAAACGTGTTACTTTACCTAAGATATGACGAAAACATTCGAAATATTTCCGGTGAGCGTTGCATGTTTTGTTACAAAAATCCTTTAAAGAGAGAATATCAGCTAGATTGAAAACGACAGAAAGTGTTCACAAACATAATAGAAAAAGGGTACATGAATGTCACTTTCCCGCTGTAGGAATCGCTTTTGCCAAGATAGCAATTCCAGATTTCAATCTTCCGCCGGGGCAGGTCGATATTCAGAAGGATTATCATTACTGCCACTCGATTGAGCATTTTTTGTCACCCAAAGACGGTTCGGCAACTTAATCGAGCAGTAAAGCAGATAACAATAACAATCAGTTGAAAATGGCGTCTTCGGGATGGTTAAGGGGGAACTTGTGGAGATAATTCCTTCGGCGGGGTTTACGTTGATGATGCTCTGCTTTTCAGATACCTGATCCGGCGAGTTTGGATGGAAAACATTTTAGTTCAACTTCAAAATCTAGCATTTGAATCAGGGTACTATCTACAAACTACAGAGAAACTACAGAAAAGGGTTAAAATAGGGTCGTTTTGAAGACGTGCTTGTGGTACTCTTTTGAAGCACGGGAAGATTGTCCCCAGCTGACGTCAGCACTGCAGAGCAATCTTCTCTCGTAAGTTCAACAAATGGTTTTCTTGCTGCAGCAAGGTGGCAATTGTTTTCGTGCGGGTTCATCGTAGTTGCGTGCGCGTTTGGAAGGAGGATGATGACGAAAAAAAGGCTGTAATAACACACTTCCCTGGCCGCAAGGTTAGCCACGAAGCGATCGTAACCTATGGTGACGCTGCTGCTGCTGACCCAGATTCCCGGCAAACCTAACGAACGCCGGCTTCGGGTCGCTCGCTAAAAGGTCCCCTGTGTTTATGGGGCTTCAATCGAACCGTTTCCGAGATGAGACACTCCACGGAATCGACGCTGCACGTACGGATATTCCAATTACTATCGATGGCCACCAGCACCGCCACCACCGTCGATCGAATCGGTAAGCTACGTGACGGGGAGGGAGAAAAAATCCCATCCTACGCCACCACATGAAGTGGTTCACGTACTCCAAACGCACTTCGTGGTGCATACATGCCGCATCTCCCTTCTCCGTTCCTTTCCACACAGAGGGGCTAAACCGCAATGGGATCAATTTGCTTTCGCCTACAACAGGCAAGCATGGCCGCCCCTCATTCGACCAAGGTGAATGTGGCCGGGCCCGAGCCGAGGCTGCGGGCTTCTTCGCCTTGGCATTGCCTGTACGCGCGGCTCGAATTTCTGGGCCGAGGTTGGCGGTTTGACTTTTCGGCTTCGATTTTTCCCGCGCACTCTAATTAAGTGCTCGAGCGGCGGATGTTCAAAGTGTCGATAGATTGATCATTGAACGGAGCACAGTTAACACTTGCATTCGCAGTGCGGCGTCGGTGGAATCTCTTAGATCTGTCTGTTTTCAGAAAGACAAGAGAAAAATCATATGAAATACATAGGAGCCCTGCTTCAATGGAAGGTTTTCTGCTTCTTAAATCAAAAATAAAGGATTGAAAATTTCATCTATTGCTAGTTTTCTACCATCCTAGTTGCAGCGGATAAAACATTTTTGTAGTTGTTCCTTCACAAACGGTTGCCAAACTTCTGAGCTTAGGTTCCTGCTTCGGTGCAACAAAAACAATCTGAAAACGATAATAATTAATCATATAATTTTTACAAGATTTACAAATGAATAATTGTCAAAACGACAGGGCTGCATGCGTGACAGCGTGAGAAGTGAGGAGTGAGAACGGGAACGCTCACTCGGGACTAATTAGTACAAAAATTTGAACCGTAGCACACAGGGGTTCACCGGGACGGGATATAAAAGGAAAACCCGAATGGGACTGGGGGAAAACGATAGTGAATTGACGAGTCAGTTGACTAAGTCCAAAATAATTATTTGCCTCGAACTTCTTCGAAATCCAAACGTTGTAGTTACAACAATAAAATTTCATGGATTGAGGAGTCCAAATCAAATTTTGCCGAGCTACCCAATGATTAACAAACCCAGGAAGAAGATTACACTAACGAAATATATGTAAATGCCATTGAAATGGCGGTATGCCAAATTAAATTTTTATAAGATTTTTAAGAAAAACAAAGCTTTAAAAAATAGAATAAAACTAAATTGATATTGACACACATAATAATGCAATATAAATATTATTTTGATATGTAATGAGCAAATTTTCTTATACTTCTATGCTAAACGTCGATAGACTTGCTCGATAAGATTGTCCAAAGGCTCTATACTGAGTGAATAAATATGCATGAAGATGTTGTGCTGCATTCATTGTGGTGAATCGCACCGAGAATTTTGTAAACAAACAACCAGACCATAAGCTGGCATTAATCAGCATTAAAATATGCATACCAACATGTTGTATGCGGCGGCAGCCGGCATAGACTTTCTTCAGGCGCTCACGTTTTCGATGCAAATCATCAGGACATCCCACGCCTTGCTTATTTTCCTATCATCATCGAAGCGCTCATCTTTTAAAAGCGATCAACCATCGTCGATCGAAGTCGTCGCCGTACGTCATCGTCATCGTGCCGCCAGGCGCTCCGAATCCCAAGGGGCTTTTCCCGATCGGGTTTTCCCCAGCACAACGCAAAACGACCAGATGATGAGCTACGTGATGCGAATCCTGGCACGCACAACGTGCGCGCGAACGTGAAGGAGACCAGATTGACGACGTTTCCGAATGCGCATCCATCCGCTGCCGGTGCCGCCCCGAATGTTTATCTCAACCCACCCCCTGTTGTGGTGTTGGTTGGTGGTTGGTTACAACAAACATCCATTGGGTGCATCGAGCATCGAGCTCCGGTTCAACGATTCGACGAATGTGCAAAACGATTCCAGCAGCAGCAGAAACACGCAGTTGCATCGTGGCGGGCAAAGTGCGGCACTTGAATGCAAGCTGTCTTTTGCTTCCTACCTCGAGAATGTGACCCCACACCCCCTCCCCGCGAGCCGAGGGAAATTATTCCACCTGATACCAATGCCCGTGTCAACTGATCTGTACGATGATGTCGTTGTATTTGTCGAACGAGTAGCGCTCCGGGAAACCCCTCTCGGCCCGGGACCAGGCAACTCCCACTTCGTGATGGATGTATGCAGCAACTCCAACATCCACACGGCATCGGCTTCCCTACCCGGTGGTAGTAATATCATTTGCATATTGATTGAAATCGAAATTCGAAATTCAATCAATTTCCGCATGATATGAATTTTTAGTCAATTTCATTACACATTATGCAATTTGTCTCGCTAAGTTATTTTATTGCGTCGAGCAGCGCTGCATTGAGTTGTTGCCGAGTTTGTTACCGTTTTTTTCGCTGTGTTTTTTTTTCATTTTTTCATCGTTATTTTTTCTACTTCGGAGAGAAACAATCCCACACACACAAACAAATGTGGTAGAAACATAGAAACCTTTCAGGTGAGGAGGGAGGTAGGGACACACATTCGAACACATTTGCTAGGTTTTTTTTCCTGATCTATTTTTTTGCCACATTCTTTCCAACCTTATCTGTGGTGGAATGTTATTTTGCGCTCCCGGTTTGATGTTTTCTTTTTGTTCTACCGGCTTTTAGGAGGGTTCGTGGCGCTAGGTTGGAAAAACATGCAACATGCATGAGCATAACCCAGGCGCCACGGGATGCAATGGTTTGTTTGACATTTTAATGAGTGGTGCTTTCCTATGGTTTTGGTTTTAAATAGCATACCATTTGAGGTTTGGATATCAGTTTAATGAGTTTTCTTTTTTGCTTTCCAAATCATCAGTTAGTGCTTTTTTACGAGTTTAGTATTTTAATTGTAATTAAAATAATTAGGACAAAAATGAAACTTTTAACTAGAAGAGTAATAATACTTGCGTTAAATATTCTTTGAACCTTTTAAAAAGAAAAACCGTTAATCAAAAGAAAACCACCAGGCGTCTCCATTGAGAAAAAGATTTTTATTTTCAGTAAGAGGCTTATACTTAAAGGCAATAATAATCTGCTTTAATCTTCATGAAGTGTGCTTTTGAAATCATGCTGATTATATTCCTTAATCATGACTGAAGGAATGCAGAAGGCTGAGATTGTTTTTCCTGTGTCATTGTATATATGTTTTTATTTTGACAATTTCTTATTAAAGAAAATTTGTCCCAAAAACTCTATTATCGATGTCACACAAAACGTATTCCTCGGCTGATTATTTTAGCATCATGAGTTATGGCGATTACCAAAGAGGAAAAAATTACATTTGTAAATGATTTGTTGTATGACGTGTGTCCTTTTCTCATTCCCTCCCCCTCCCCGTTCCAATTCCACGGTCCTTCCACAAACCGTTCCGCTGTCGGGACAAATTACTTTAGCCCGAACAATGATTTCACCTCCACCCCAGACCGGCAGGACCAATTGTGTTCGGTGGGCGAGCGAAATTGCCAACGAGCGCCCATCATCAAAACCCATCAGGACGGTGGCACCGGGAACAATTGCTCGGCGCACTGGAGCGTACCGAAGAAAGCGAAGGAATAGAACAAAAACACATACCCATACACACACACACATGGTCTAGCAAACGAAGCGTAGAACGACCAGACCGGGATCGTGCCTTTCTTGTGCGTCGTTTGTGGCGCGGATATGCCGTTTTCTTCACCGTTCGTTCGGAGAAAACAATTGGTCCAGAGTTGGCGGAAATGTCCAGGCGAAACCAGCCGTACCAGCCAGTAACATCCGGCCGAGGGAAACTGTCAACCGTTTGCGTGATTCGGCGAGACATATTTCCGTTCCGGGGGTTTTTCCAGCATGTGAGGAGAGTTCGCTCTTGTTTTTGCGTTGTGCCGCCGTTTTATTCACTTACCGCTTTCGGTTTTATTTTTTTGCGTCGTGTTTCTCCGCTCGACATTAGACATCGCAAAGATGGCGCGTTTTCATACGCGACTGAGTACGGCAATGAGATTTTTCTGACAGAAAAGACACACCACCACCACCCCGGGCACGGGCTTTTCCACCACCTAGGCAATGATCGCGACCGCAAGTGGTGAGTCGGGGTTTTTTTCCCAACCGTAAAACTGATGAGTAAGATTGAATTCCATTTTGTTTTGTAGTGTCTCATGCACGTTTGAGAGTTGGAAAGGAAAAGCATGAAATGCCGATCGGGCGGAATGTGTTCTAATATACGGTACCTACGGGAAGCTCTAAAATAAAACAAAAAAAAGTAACAAAACACTCACACACACACATGCCCCCCACTCATATGTGCACGAGCACGCTCGAAAAACTGCAGACAAAGTAATGCAAGAAGGAAGCAACAGCAGCAAAAAAAGTAGAAGTACGGATCTCGACGACAACGATGCAGGAAAATAATGTCATTTCCAGCGAGCAGCGGAATGTGGGAAATGTGGCAACATGCTTCCGGCAAGACGGCAAACCGGAAGACATCATCATCATCGTCGTCGTCGGCAGCGCCGGCGTCGTCGTTGTGCGAAGCGGAGGAAGGACTGTGTCGTAGACACTTGTAAAAGGAAATCGTTTCCGTCCACCATCCACCCACCGGCTCTAATTCTCCCGGATTGGTTCTGCTCGAGGGGGTTTTCCACGGTTGGCCAGGTTGGGCGTATGTAAGCGTGTGTTCGTGTGAGCGTTTTTTTTTTCTCTCGGAGGGAGCGCGCTTCGGGGCTTCGGAATGTCTGGATTTCGCTGTCTTGCAAATTCTTTTTCGTTCACGGAAAACATTCGATTATGTGTTGCCTTTTGTGCTTGATCAAATTATTTACGATGAAAAGCAATAAAACAAAAACGTAACAAATCACATATGAATTGTTGTCATGTTTTGGGGTGGAATGAATTGTATTTTGTTTCGTTATCTTTTGTGATGAATTTAATTTATTCTTCTTTGGTGGATTTCTATACTTTCTATATTAGACACTTGTTTGTTAAACTACGATAAAAACAATCCTATTTCTACTATGAAAAATCTTGTTTTTATTAAACCATTTACTCAATTATACCTACCGTCGTTCACTTGTGAAAATTGTTTTCATAAATTTATTGAAACGCTTAATTATATGTTCCTTTGCAATCTTGTGTTTTTCTTTCTTGCATCCAATGTTTTCTTAACCTCAACGACATGCTTTTACTGGACACTGTCTTGCCTTGTAAATGCTAGCTAATGAGCGTCGTGTCCTTTCACGGGAAATCAGCCCTCGGAGGCTCGTGTCTGTCGTGGAAGAAAACATAAAATTTCCAAAAATATTGCCCCAAGCCGGACAATAAACTGTCAGTTATCGTCCACTGTTTCCGCCCGACTCGAAGGACACCGGAGAGGTGCGGTGGCAACGTTTTTAGAGGGAGCGTGGGAGAGAGAGATAGGGAGAGGGTACAAAGATGGCGCAGGGTGTTTTTTGTGTTTCAAGAAAAATAATCATCACTTGCCTTGGAAGCGACCCAACGACGTGTCGCGTCTCTCGGGGGAAAAACCGGAAGCAGTAAACATTTTATCGAAGAAGACCCACCGCAACACTCCCCCCCCCCCCCCCCCCCGCTACCGTCTCGGACGTGTCCATGTCGTGGCCGGATGTGGCGGACAACGCCATCTTGCCGTCGTCGTGACCCAACGGAGGAATTTTTGACGAGCCCCAGAAGGCGGACCAAACGGCGGACACGACGCTTTTATTACTTGTGCGGGAGTTTTCCGGTCGCCCGGAGAGGGTAAGGGTGGGAACAATCGGAGGGGCGGCTAATTAAAGGTTGGCATACCACAGCGTAATGTCCGGTTACGATCGGGGTTGCACCGTCCCCTTGGGTGGCGTCCGGAAGGGACATTCAAAGGAAGTTGGAAAAGGGAAATATAGGCTACTGGAAGGGAAAATGGTTGAAAAACAAACCCCCTCCTCACACCCATTTCACTGCTGCGTTTTCGCAACATTTCCCGAAGCTTTTCGTCTCCCCCCCACCCGGCGGGCCGTCGTAAAGATCACGAGTTTTTATCTTGGGTCTCTCCCCCCTTACCCCTCCCGGTTACGCGCTTCCGGCTTTTTGAAAACATAAAACACAGGCGGAGGCAAATAAAAGGAAACCACTGCGAACGCCCAGTAAATCGGTTCGATGTAAATGCGCACTCGATCTAGATAGATGGTATTCGTTTTTCATGCTAATCAACTTTCCCTATCTTTACCGTTATCGTTACAGGTTGAGCTAATCGTCGGAGAGCAAACATTTTTCGTGGGTGAGTGTTGTTTTATGTTGTGGGTTAGATTTTTCCGTTTTCAGGTATCGCGTGCTGACGGTAAAATATGTTCCTGCGAGTTGCCATGGGCCGTCGGTTGCGTACTTTAATCGTGTTATTCAAATTTGCGCTCGATCTATCTGATAAATCTAAGCATTCGAATTGCTAGAGTCGTTTCATTCCGTTTCATTCGTTCGCATTGTCCAGGTTTGGTACTTTCATGATTTAAAATGTTTTTTACTGTTGTTTTATGAAATTTACTCGACATTTTACTTGTTAAACAGTGCTTTTGCCTTGTTCAATGTTACTTGTTATTTTATTGTATGTGATTATCATCTTTTTACAGAGATGATAATCGTTTTTACATGTTGTCATTAGAAGCTTTTGTGACATAATGTTGCAATGAAATATTTATATTAAGTGGAATCGCATACGGATTTGTTTATTTACCTATCGTTTAATTTGCCTTCTTGAGTTCATTTTCGATGAATTGGATGCATTTGTCAATCATTTTCGTCAAAATTAATGGTCGTTATAATCAGTACAAACGATCGTTACTCCCCTAGGTAAATTTCAGTTCCTAGGTCTATGAACATAGGCGATTGTTTATTTTAAACCATGGTTAAAATTAAACAAATCCGCATGCGATTCCTCCTATTATTTCTTCATGCAACCGCACCATCGGTCATTGATGTGCAACTCAATTGAGTTGGTTGATTTGTTCACCGTTTCATGTCAGCGCGTCAACGAGCTCCAATGAACCGATGAAACGAAACCGTTTCATTCGTAATCAGTTTCACATCGCACATGGCTTCTCCATCGAACACCAACGTGGTAATAAATTTGACACTTTACTTCCCAGAATCGATCGACACTCGTCGTTCACTGACGGCACGAAGATGTAATTTCTGTCACCGGCTTCGTTAATGATGATGATGATGCTGATGACGATGCTCGGCACGTAACGACTGCATAGTGTGTCGTCACTGGTTCGATGTTCGAAACCATCGTCGGTCCATCTTCATTTCTGTGCCGATCACGGCGAGGGTTGATGGTTTTACCTTCACTAGTTTCCTTCGTTGCGGCTCGTTGCCCCACGCCTTGTGGACTTCTCCTAATCACTCAACCAAACGGCGGTCTTACATAATCGACCTTAATTGCTCGGTTCGACTAGAAGAGCAGCGAATTTGTAAGGTGAATATTGTACGTCATTCGGGAACCTACCTTTATTTTCGCAACGTCTTATTCGATGGCGTTATCGGGTAGACATGAAGGAAAAAAAAGGTTGTGAACTGAATCGAGGTGGTGAAGCCAATCATTGGAGGAAATAAATATCCACTCGAGAATATGGAAAACTGTCGATTTGCTGGCCGAAGGTGGAAGAATAATCGGTCCTGCTTATTGCTTGTGGCGTGCGGTGAAGAACGTATTTGATTGCATGGTTCATTTTCGTAAATATCGCATAAATAAAACATTTTCCTGCCACTCCAACGCCCAACGAGGCCTGGGATGGCGTTCGGGTCGAAATGTTCTTCAATATTGCAGAGCACTCAATTTTTTTCCCCGATGGAAATCCACCTTTCTTTAGTTGTGGTGAGTTGGGGAGTTTTTTTTCCTTTTTTCCCTCAGTGCTTGCAAGGAGAGAAAAACATAACATCAATCCAAAGGTGCTTCAGCTTACGCTCCTGGTTGCTCACCTTCGGGCCTGCCAATGGTTGTTTTCCCTGTTTGGCGCAGTTTGCTCGTTGAAATTCATTGAACTTTAGTCGATGGGTTTATCCACCCGAACGGAATGAACACGATTTGTCGATCCACCCGAACGACCCGAGTCCTTGAGTCGGCCGACAAACACTCGTCTCAATCATAATTCACTATCACGCTGCAAAATGGCCTCCGCCTCCCGTAAAGCTCGAAGCATGAATTTATGACTCGATGTCGATGGAAACAAACCACCTTTGCTTGCGTTGAAGTGTAAATAACTCGCCGCACTGTGTGTTCTCTGTTCTGAAAAACATACCCCGCATCTAACGGATGTGCTTTCCGCACTGAATTCCGTGAATCAAGCACATCTTAACATGTGCTTGGTTCCGAGGAAGCCGCTTTAATTAACGTTTACAGTGTGACGCTACGGCTTTGGAGCACACACTGACGAGCTGGTGGTTGATTGAGCCGGTGCTAATGAGCAGCATTGTAAGCCCGTCCTCAGCGAACGACAGGGCATGTTACGAAACGTTCCGAAATGGAGGCGCCGTTTGCGAGGGAAATTTATGTACGCGCCACGGGGCATTTGTCTTTCTGCGTTCGATTCTAGTTCGATTGATGTGTTGATTGACAGCAGCGATGTGTTGCGGTTTAATAATTCAGGTTTGTGTTAATTACATTTGGTTATTCATTGGACCCCATTTGATGTAATTTAATTATTTTTAAACTAGCAAAGACATATTTAATGTTGTTTGATATATAGAAAAACAACTTTTTACTTCTATTACAGTACGACTCGTTACAAAATCAACAAAAACAAAGCCAAATGTATCCTGGAAAATTAGTTTCATTCCGCTGTCAACCGTTTGCAAAAATATTTACCTATTATCCGCCCGCGGCGTTCCGTGAGCCGAAAGTTGATACAATAACACAAACTTCAGCCTCGTAGGAAGTTAGAATTAAACGGAAAACTCCCCCTGGGGTGAATGGCGGACGGATTTTCAACACGGAATAGAACTAAAACAAAAAACAAAAACGAACAAGCCAACCTGCTGATTCTGGTGAGTATTAATTTCACGGCGAAACGGATCACGGGCGCGATGTCACACAAAACATCGTGACAACGCAAACGATCCCATGGCGATAGGGGCGAGATTGGCAGCAGCCTGGAGTGTTGTTTCCCCGATGGAAAACCCGATGGCATCGGGACGACTAGAAGTGACGCCGTGTCCGAACGTTTGGCGAGCGTTTGTTTTGGGAGTTTTTCTTTCGCTGTTTTATTATTCTAACGGTGTTGTGCTGTTCTGGTTTTATTTCCCGGTCCAGTTTCACGTTGTACACTTTGCGAATTAAAATTGTAATCAGATAATTGACTGGGCGTTTGCGACAGTCGCACCACGCGCCATGTTTTTATGTGTGTGTTTTGTTTTGTTTTTCACTCGTCTCTGTTGTTCCACTTTTTTGTTTTACTTCAGAGAATGTGTTTTGTCTTCCCGTCAGCGCCAAACTAGATTTTATTGCTGTCATCGGTTTGGTGTTAGAAATTTATTGATTCAACCACACACTACTCCGGCGAACACACGCGGGCTCTAGTCGGTTGTAGGGGTTAGGAAATCCCCCCCTGCCTCCCATCTTTCCAACGTCGCAGGCCAACCCGGTGGCGGTCAATAAATTACAGATTAGCGCATTGTGCCTAATGCGATTACTGCGCGGTCGAAATAGAGGTAACGGTTGGCCATTGCCGAGCCAAACAATATTGATGGTGGTGTAAATTTTCGCATTTAGCTCCGATTGGTTTTGCATTAAATTTTATCGGCTGTAAAAGGATTACACCGGTCGGTTGTTTGCTGGTTTTTCGGGTGCGCTTTTTCTTTTATGTCGGTTGTTGTTAGTTCCCGATGGATGTTTAGTTCCATTACATCTAATTGAAACATAAACACTTTAATCACACTAAAATATTTCTCAGTATTAACTTATGTTTTCAAATGTTTTATCATTCATCTGATATAGGATAAACTTTAACCATTTTACTTTAAAAAAAAATGACACGAAAAACACCCAAACCGGTGTTGATGGTGCTTTTTCCAGTCATTTCCTCCCGTCACGCTAACAACTCTGCTTTTAGAGTGGATGACAAAGTTGTCACGAAGAATTAGACACACAGGCAGACGGCAAGAGTATGCAAAACAATTCCGCCGCTTCCTACGAAGCGCTACTCGAGAACGAAAATTGCTTAACCAACCCGAACAAACCGAAACGCCAGCGCGCGGGCAGCTCCCGAAACGATTGCGATAAGATATGATACCACGGGCGGGCTTCGTGGACCATAAATGCATTCACTCTGACTTTGGACACTTGCTCTTCCAACTCACGACAAGCGAGACACCGACCATGGCATCGCTGCAGAAGCACACTTTCCCAACGGGCATCATCTTCGTCGTCGTCGTTCGAGTGATAGCGTACTTTCCACCGGTGGATGGAGTCTTTTCTTTCCACCGCACCAAACATGGTGATGCATTTTTCTGCATGCATTTTCTATGCTACACGGTGTTTTGCATTTTTCCATCGCTCATCGCGACCCAGGCAATATGATTTCGCATCTGCAAGAGCCACTTATTCTGCCGCCGATGCACACGATAAGCTAAACGATGGACGGTATACGATCCGTGCGTAACATTTGTCTGGCGTCTCGCGACATCACGAGCTCCAGTCGACTACACGTCGCTTGTTTTTACATCGGCCCTCCCCCGCTCAGCCCCCAGGCGAACACCGATAAGGCGACCGATGATTTATGATGACATAATGTCCACTTATTGCTACAAAACTGCAGATGAGCTCCGCATGGTGCACGTCCCAAGGTGCGTTCCTGAGGAACCCCCCGAAGCAGGTTTTCGACGCCGCATCGTAAGAAGCTTGATGGACTTTCAGCACTGTTAGCGCGGGTTTTGTCCAGAGTTTTGCCCGAAGGCTTACTTTGCTACCAGGAAGTGTGCATTTGCTTGTTTTGCATACAATAGTTGATGGCTTATCACATAAGTTACAAGCAATGCGTTCCTGAAATGAAATCGTTGTTGGTGGTTAATTGGAAGAGATTAATTTTATACAAACATACATTTAAATGAGGAAAATTTTCAATATTGAAATAGTACAGTAA
The DNA here is from genome assembly GCF_943734705.1 of Anopheles coustani. Lineage (NCBI taxonomy): Eukaryota > Metazoa > Arthropoda > Insecta > Diptera > Culicidae > Anopheles > Anopheles coustani. The sequence goes on along the minus strand of NC_071288.1, from coordinate 93,559,896 downwards.
AAATTTATGAAATTGGACAAAATGTTGAAAGGATTCTTTAAAATAATTATTAAATAACTATTAGACTAAAAACGATTGTTTAGGTAAACAACGAAAATAAACGACATAGAAACAAAACCATTGCAATTCATAATAGAACCATAACGGGAAGTGTAAAGAAAAATGTTACGTATGAAACATTGTTTGATATCAGAGCTAACTATTTGTAAACTCTTTTTCATTTTTTTTTATTTTTGTTGCACACATGCATGCATGCAAAACCAGTTGGGAATGGTTCTTCAAAGTGAAACTGTGTTTCATCATAAACCACACGCTGAGCGCTTGAACGCTCTCGGTGCAATGCTTGTTTAATGCTTCGCCGAGCAAATATTTAGCTTGGTTCTCAAGCTACACATTTTTTTTGTGTCTTGATCTCTTCATGTTTTCCATGGCAATTTAAACAACGCGCCCAGAAACGCGAGGTTATTTAATTTGTTTCCTTGCACACCAAAGTTGATCGTGCAAGCTTGGTCGTTTGTCAACAAGTTGTAAAAATGTGGTTCGTTTTTCAATATTTTACTAAATGTATAAATTGTTTGGAATGTGCACAGAAGCGTTGCATCATCATTTGCGTAGAGCAAATGGTTCAGTTTGCTCCGGCGTTGCATTTTGGGGGGGTGGGGGGGGGGGGGGGGGGGGTGGGGGTAATAAATGTAATGGCCCCTAAATGGAAAACCACGTCTCACGCATCACCGAACCAGGTTGACGGACACCGAACCCCCGTTTCGTCGAGGATCGCATCCTCGCTCGGGCCCGTTCGTTAGCATGGGAAAATTACATGAAAAGTGTACATTATCAGATGAAAATTTTTAATTTCATTAAAAGCATTTCCATCATGGTTCGCGCCGGTGCAGGCGATGAACGGTGGCGATGCGTCGGCCGGGAGCCTGAGAACCGTGAATAGTTTTCATCCAGTTCATGGGCCGGAAAGGGGAGCGCGGGGGTGGGCATCCGGTAGGCACAGGACAGCGGAAAATGTGCGCCTCGCGGAAGTGCATTACGAATGCGGTAGAGGATGAAGCAAATAGTCTGAGGATGAACAAGCATCGACAAATGGGGCAGCTGCAGCAAATCCGGCATGATGTGAGGAGTTTTCCGAGCGAATGCAATGATGTCTACATTAATCCTGTCCTTTAGAGGGTTACGGACGATGGAAAGTACGGTTTAACGTTTCTTTGCACTGATTATTCAGCATTTTTATGATATGAAGCATTTCTCATAATTTTGTTGAGTTTAAACTTGCATATTGAATTTAGAAGTAAAAATTACAAATCAATCACAGAATATTTGTGACTATTTTCCTTGGTTTATAAACATTTCAAAGCACTTTTTCATTCAAATTAGATCGTAAAATATTTTTGAAATAACATTATTTTTCGTTGGAAATCATTATCATCATTTATCTATAGTAAAGGAAGATATTTATTTTAATTTTTCAATCAAACCCAGAATAAATAAGCCACTCAACACCCATCCGTACACGAATATCGAAACACCGCTAGAAGACAATTACACTCTACCATAAAAACCTAATTAACCTCCTTTACCAACTTGAGCACTTCTGCATCCAGTTCCGCTTCTTTCTGTTTTCGAACTGGCCTTGGTTGAAGGATAGAAGCTCCCGATTCCCGTGTGAATACTCTTTCCTTCCCCAGATTGTGCCCGAAACAGGTTCATTGGGAGGCAAACTTTTTCGCTCAAATCAACTTTGCACATCAAAAGTTGGCCAATTTTTTCGTTAGCGTTGCCTCGGCTGTGGCCTTTTGGGAAATTAAGGAAAATAACGTTAAGAATATTCAATGTACTGTAACTGAATGGGTTGGGATTTGATGCTAGAAATATACGAAAAAAAACAAATGAACATACAATTATCAATGTTACGATTGAAAGGTGTAAAATGTTATCCCAAAAAAGATTTGCAAACAAAAGCATCACACTTGTCTTCGGGTGGATTGAAGAAACCAGATTAAATTCTTCACTGGTCCTACCTGCCCAACACCTTGCGATCGGATGGAAAATCATTCGAACCAGGAATCGGTCGTTGAAAGCGGTGAAAAAGTTCGGCCTACGCACAAGTGCCACGATAAAATTCTCCGGAGAGCGCGAAGAGCACTCCAGTGGGGTGCCCGGGGAGCCTTTTGTGAACTGCATCGACCAGAATCAAATTAAAAGTAATCTTGAAGGGAAAACTTTTTAATTTCTTTTTAATTATATCAATACGGAAAGCCAACGAGTTTGGCGAAGCAAAAGGTACAAAATACTCGGGGCCCTTTTTTTTCTTCTTCTTGTCCGTCATTTAGTACCTCTACCTCGGTTGTGCCCCGGTGGGAAAAAAACTTTTCCGATTGTGGTTGAAGGGCCAATAAGGGAAGGTTAGGGAAAAGGGGGTGGTAAAAGGTAAAGATTCTTTCCATGTCACAGCCAAAGTGTTCAAAGGCCCGCTTGGCAAAAGGTGCGCTTTTGCACTTCCCGGTCGGACCCCCGGCTGGCAAACCATTTCCACGAAGGGGTTTTTCCTCCCCAGATGGGGGGGAAAAAAGGTGGCGTGGCGGTGATCGCTGACATTTAATTTCCGTTTGGAAAATGCGCCTTCGAAACGCCACGTCGATTGCGAGCACTCATTGAGGGTGAATTAAAAGGCCTCGGCGGGTTCGGGGCGAGGAAAAGCGTGGGGAGAAAAGTTTCACAACTGCCAGTGGGAAAACTGGCGCCATGCCAGTCATCGAGCCACGCAGTAGAATAGGTGAATTCCAATGCGCGAGGGAAACAAATACGCATAATACGCTACATTCTCCAATCCCAAACGCTCTCCAACTGAACTGAAGTTACCGAAAGGAAAATCTTACTTCAGAAAACTGTTCATTACTGCTCTGTATTTCCTTCAACAAAAGCGGCACTTGATTTTGTCCCACAATGAACTCAAATGAAAAACCTTGTGAAAACAGTAGCAATCCGCGTTGGAAAAGAAAAGTTTGCTCCTTTTTCCCACTACTAAACATACTCCTTACCATAATTTACCCCCCACTCCCATCCAGTGAGGCGGGCAGTTTTTCCGGGGCACCTAAATGGTAGGCAGGATATTCACTTACCGTGCAGCTGTAATTTGCTGCTCGTGGCAAGTTGTTTGGGAACGCACACAGTATCGTGCCGCATTATGCCGTTCGATGGCAAGAACTGCAAAGCAGAAAAATAAAATAACGGGTAAATTGAACTCAACAACGTTTTACGCAATTTGTTTTGTGCATTGTTGAGATTTCCCCTATTCATAAAGTCGTTGGCAAAGTTTCAAACCCATCCACAGAGTGAAGGTACCGTTTCAACGTGGTTCACGGTATAATTTTATCATCTGTTTGCTTCGTTTTGTTGTTCACGTTTTGACCCGTGATATTTTGAATGTAAGACAAAGGGTTTGAGGGTTAATTTTAACTGAACAAAAAAGTTCTTGGTTGAATTTATGAAAACAGATTTTCATTCCATACTTCATACCTCTATATGATACTGTCACGTTATCGACATTCTACCGAAAGGGTGACATTTTTTGTTAATTAAATTAATAACCCGCTGCAGAAATAGCGGCGGGCTAAAATGGTGACTACAATTATCCGGGCACACCTCCACCGGGCGGGCGGGTTGTGGGGCGTGCCCAAGATGGCTTAATTGTCGGCGCCGTAGCAATTAGGGTTCCGCGGAGTCCCCGACAGTTCGACGGTTCGAGTGCGAATATCAATAAGACATTCGCACAAAACGGGGGTTCACTTACAGCAATTAAGGTTAAACACCCGCTCGGCAAAAATGTCACGTCGCAGCAAAAATGTGTTGCACACCCCGCTTAGAAACCATCAAAACCCGCTTAGAACCCCATATTGACCCGCTTAGAATGCCCAGATTCTAAGCGACTCTGAGTTACTTTTTTGAGAGTGTGTGCGTGCGATGAGCTCGTTTTGAGCATGTGTGCGTGCCGTACCGCAGTATCCCTTGCGTAGTGGTGTTAGTGTCATCAAAATGCAAACGTGTGTGTGAACACACGAAATGAGAAAAATTATTTCAATAATTGAATCACAATTTATTCACTTAAAAACTATAATTTCACGCACTACACACATGACTTATTTCACGCACTTTTTCACGCATTTCACACGAACTATTTCACGCACCTAAGGGCAGCAGCACAGCGATGGACGGCAGCAGTACAGCGTCCGGCCATCGTACTGTCAACGCACTTTTCACTTTTTCCGTCACCCGATGGTCTGAAAAACAAAACACAAATACGGAGTTAATTTTATGATTTTAAGATCACTTTCACGCACTAAACTATAACTTACCGTGCACAGTAATGATTGGCAGCATTACAGCGGTGTTCAGCAGCAGCAGCTGCTGGCTGCTAACTGGGGTTGACGACCGGCTTCAGCTCCGTCAAGGTGGTCTGAAAAACAATAAAAAATGATCTTTTATACGATGTATGCTTAAAATGATAGTAAACTGTACTATAGATTATGAAAATACTTATCTTTTTCTGTCGTGCAAACAATTTCCTCCATCCTTTTCCATTGGTCAATCCAGCAGCTTTTCCCGACTCCATCCGGCTTCATCCGACTTCATCCGGATTCGTCCAATCTGCAGCAACCGTGTATAAAGCGGCAGGAACTAACACTTTTTGCTAAAAGAAAGCAAATAACACTAAATACTTCATTAACATTTTAAAACAAACTAGTTTTACTTAGTTTTTGCTCCACGCACAGCACACACCACTGCTTTGTTTGGGTTTTGGTTGAATACTGCGAGCTGTCTAGGAATACTAGATCAAAGTGAAATTTTATTTCGGCCAAAATATGTTGGCCAGAAAAAGCGGGTAAAGCATGATGAAAACTTAAACCATCATTTTAAAAATAATTCATAATGTGTACTCGTTGTCAAAATTCATTTTACAATATTCGCACAGGAATTAAGCCGTGAATGTATAAAAAAAAAGATATTTATCAAGACAGATTAAATTATGTCCGCTGAGCATGACGCCCCTCTTATTATGTAATATTTAGATCGGCATTTGCCGATGAAAATTTGAACGGAATCGTAAGGTAAGCTTCGAACTCATGAAAAATAACACTTATGTTAATTTTTACTTCTCTTTTGCTGCAACTACCATTAACAATGAACTGCGATAAATGTAATAACGCGATGGAGCTTTCGCACCAGAGTGTTGAAGTCCAAACAGAGCCCGGAATGTTGGAAGCGTGGTATTATAAAGGATGTTTACGGAAGTGTACGTTTGCATTAAACAAAAATAGACAAATTTTAACGACTTTTCATGCAAAACCGGAAAACGCTAGCGATTTTCTGTTGGAAGCAAAATAAAGAGTAGCATTTCTTTTAAATTTAGAACAAGTTTTATAACTGTATCTTTTAAATTGAACCCGCCTTAGCCTAAACATTAAACAATCTACGTTTGATTGTGTGTTAAAACATCGAGCTTTATCGCGGACCACGTGACCAAAGATTATTTAAAGCCAGACGGCAACAAGTGGTAAAAAACCTTGGTACTCTATGTTGCTTTTGAAGCTTGTTACAGTACATTTAAAATATTTTGAGGTCCCTTAACTCTCATAGCGTGGCTGTAGAACACCATATCGTGGCTGAAAACCAGCGAGAAGGCTATGCATAAAGTCGCTGTTCTTTCTGTTAATACTTCCGGCGTATGGAGAAGTGTATAGTGTGTAGTGTTATGCGGAATTAAGCATCTTAATGAGAAAACATCATAAACAGTACGATTCAGTGGTTTAGACATACCTGGGCACAGTAAATCATGTGCAAAGAGCATCGGAGGAGTTGAACGGGTCAAATGTAATCGAAATACCCCACACTACTATCCCTTCTTATGCCTCTCAAGTACAACCAATCGAAAAACATTTACTTCAATTAAAAGTAGGACCTATTCCAACATTTTAAAATCCAAATGGTGTAGTATTTGGGCATGATTGCATTAAAACAACTGTAAAGCATCCTCACAAGATTGGTTTTGTCGGCTATGGCTAAAGTTTCGGCTAAGGACCGTATGGTCGGCTTACTGGCAGTCGGAATATTTTTTAAAAGTACTTAAAAGGTTAAATTTTACAATAAAATTCATATCATTCAATTAGCTTGGTTGACTTTCTTCTTATTACCGATGAAAATTTGTCTAATTTTTTTAATGCAAATGTTATACAGACTCGTTATTTATTTACTTGTTTTACTTTTAGTATAGTGATGCCGTGTACCAACCATTGCTCTGCGTTGCTAAATATGGTTCAGCAAGGCGCAAGCAGTTCATTTTTTCTACTAAAATTTAGCAATTTATTTCTTAAGCCACTATATCGTGCGCGATGTCCTGGGCTATTCACTTCCGTTTTTTGTAAGCTAACATTATCATCTATAAACTCATGAACATCAAAATAAAAATTATCATCAACATTTATGTTACTTAAATTACTTATTTTATCTTCTATTTTAACCATCTTTTACATGATATTATTTCCTAATAATAATGTCTAACTCTAATAGTTAAAAAGTATTGGTTTTATGCGATTTTTTTAAAAATTCAATTATAGAGCGTGATAGGCTCAATAACAAACAAAAAAATGAAAAGGTCGTTGAAATATAGATCCAAATTAATTAATACAAAAGATAGTAACAAAGGGAAAAAACAAACCTTTCATTTTCGAGTAAGTGGAAAAAGTATTTATCTTTTGACTAATTATATTATTATATTATATTGGCTTACGTTAATGCTTTTGCTGGTAGTCATAACCCACACAACACGAAGTCGTATTAAGTTGAAGAAATTGAATCACATATGAGCATTTTTCGAATCGGAATCGCAGTAAGCATAGACAATGTACGAGCAATGTATATTCTTTGTTCCATATGATGCCGATTAAGAATGTAATACGATTTTCTTTATGCATACGTATAGATAAACGAGCAATGTCCGGCTGATGTATATCGTAAGTCGTATATGATGCCGACTTAGAATATATACGACTAAACATATACATTTTGAACAATGTACGGTTAGCGCCTCCACTTTTGTACGTATAGGCATTATTTTAGCATCATTTACGATTCAATCATATTGCATAGAAGTACGATTATTTCAAATTGATATTCGATTTACATGCATATGTGTTGTGTGGGAAGGGCTCATCTTGTAATATGGAAGAATCTCTTTTGAAATGAATTGAACTTTATTCATACAAATGCTATATATGGACTCAGCAGTGCATCCGTGGAAGATTTAACATGGTTTAATTCTTATAAAGAGCCACGGATTGGTACTATTTACCTTTTCACTACACAACAGTGGTAAAAACTACGCCAAACCAAACTTCTTGAGTAGTAATAGATGACTATTTCTACTATCATTATTTGGTTTTTCTGATTTGTTTTGAATATTCGACCGATTCGTTACCGTTCTTTGAACCTTATGCGCTCTATAATCAGATTTTTTAAAATAAATTTGCATCTATACTTATAGAAGTCACGGTAAAACCAGCATTTGTTTCATCCACCAAATTATTTGCACTTCACAACATAATGATTGAACAATAATCATTCTTTATACTTACCAAGCGGCCATCTAAATGTAGAAACACCAGGAGGCAAGTTCATCTGTTCTCCAAAATTCCCAGCTTCCCATTCTGCTTGCGCTGCCTGCTCCCCTTCCCTCGTGAACTGACGGACACGGTTATAACTTTCACGGCGAATTCTATTCATTTTTTATGTGAAAAAAACCTAGAAAAAAAAGGTCTGAAATTTTTAATCTTCAAACATTTGTAACTCCAAAACTTTTATGAAAATTAAACGCCTACTCACCTAGCAAGCCTGTTAAACCTTTTACACAAACACATACATTCAAACACGATGTGTATACACGACGCGGGTGATTGAAAAATATTCGAGGTAGCATAGAGAGAGACGAGAAAAAAATTTGATCGAAGGAGAAAGTAGGATGGCCTACTCAATGTATCGACGATGTTGCAAAACGATTCAAAAGTGTGGGCCAAAGGGGGGGTGAAACGGAAGGAAACGGGTGAAACGTAGCAGAGACACTCAATTTTTGAGTGATCCTTGCCGGCCGGGCATACGCTTTCATGTCGCGCGATTGTGAGAATTTGTAAAAGGGGCACAGATTTAAAAAAAAGACTTAGCCCACTAAAAGGGGGAGGGGGGGGGGAGGTCTACCGTGTTCGTCGCACAAGATACGCGCCAGAGGCCTCTAATTGTGAATGGTTTAAGTTGATAGCGTTTCGTGGCTTCATCTTTGGAGCTCCCGCTGTCACGCTGGCATGACGATCTCTTATTCCGTGCACGTTCGTCACGAGGGTGTGTGCTTGGCTGGAGTAACACTTTTAATTTCAGCTGCACGGGGCGTGAACTGAAGCACCATTTTTTCACTCGCATATCTCATAGGGAGTTGAATCCAAGTTAGTTCAGAGTGTGAAATAGAGGAAAGTTAACGCATGAATCCGTTAAGGCGAGGATTTGCAACATCCATAGCAGCATGACGTCTCAAACCCAATGTTATTTTATAGTTTTATACGTTCTTCTTCTTTTGTCCACGACGTAAAAAGAGAAATTTAATACCGCAAAGACTAGTAAATTTGCTACAGAAGAGGATTGTTCCAGCGTAAATCGAATGACCACACATCATCATCCTTGCGGGGTCAACTAATTGAGCCCGTACAACGCTAACCTCTTCGGAGCTCGATCTAATATTCATTGGCGAAAACAGGAAAAACAAAATTGACCCTAAAATACCACCAATCCACAGGCTACTACTGGATGCGGGAAAACCTCGGCTAGAGGTTTCCAGGTAGGAAGGGGCCAGCCAATCCTCGGCACTCCGAAGTCATAACTTATGCGCTGCAAATACCATCGGCTGCAGCCAGTTTATTATCCAATTACTGGTTGCCGGTCAGCGCTGCCCAATGCATTTGCCAACGCGGCCGGAAGTGTTGGGGCACGGGGAGTTTCCCCATTTGCCTCCACCGATCCTTCCCGATTCTCCACGTACGAAAACCCAGGTAGTTGCTGGTGACTCTCATGGGAAAGTTTTTTTTTTGCTAGGCTTTTTTCCCGTTTCTCTCACCGTAACTTTAATCCAATATCCTGTATCCTGTCTGCTCGTTTTCGTAAAACCTTCCTCTTTCCGCCGGGAAAGATACCTAGGTTGGGAAATGCATCCACCAGCAGTGGCCGATCGGGCCGAGGATGCGTTGGCTCGTCGTTCATGAATTATTGTTGCACGGCAACTCCGCACTGTTATTAGTTTTCCCGTCCGCAGTCGCCAACCCATCCAATGTCCCGGAAAGGGGAACTGGGAAGCAGAAAACGTAGAGAAAATATGGAGGAAGTTTTTCCCTGTGCCAGTCCATCGGTTATCTATTGGGGGGTTTGGAGTTGAGGACGGTTCGAAGCTGTACCACGAACGTGTATGAAAATCATGGAACTAAAGTAATTAAAACTATTTGCTAGTTGTTGGTTGAATGGCGCTAAACGTTTTGTGGTAGTTTTATATTCCTCCGAACGTGGTTCGTTCGAGGGTTTGTGTTGATATGAGTTGTGCTTTTCTGCCTTCATTAAACACTTACATGGAATGCTTGGTTAGCTTTTCCACCTTCAACTATGTCTATTCAGTTCAATCGTTGATGAGAAAATTACTCGTATACATTATTAACTCTACCAACTCAACTTTTCATTACTCTTTAATTTTATAGAATCCGAAGAGTTTATAAAACATGAAATATTGTGATACTTTTGTTAACTTCAATTAATTTTTTTTCTTTTTTCTCTTTTCAGTCTCGTGCCCTTTCTCCAGCTGGATTGCATAAATTATGTACAACCTACCGTTTTAATTGGATGCTTGTGATAACAACAACAACTATTTAATCTTATCTACACCGCCGCAATAAAACACTTACATACGAGTGGAGTGAACGAGCGAACCCGCAAACTATAGCGAGCAACAATGGGAAATATTGTCAAGTTGTTGCTGCTATGCTTTTGCTTAGCGAAAGGTAAGGTTGACCTTTTAGTCCTTCTCCTTCTATTTATCATTTATGTTTTCCCTTATTTCATTGGTTTGTTTCCTGCCTTGATCCTATCGAGGCACCTTCTGTTTCTTTTGCATAATTGTTTCCACCTCGATAAATGGGTAACGAGGTCTGGGAAAGGTGCACCCCGTTACGGACCAGCCGATTTCTTGGTGGTTTATAATTTACTTTCCTCCCGGCTACACCACATTGGACCGATGTCAAAATGTGGCCGGTTCCGTTTCTGGTGGAAAGCCTTTAATTATAAGGCCGTCGCGCGTTTCAGCGAAATCACTTTTGTTTTCGTCACGCCATTAAATACCGCGAATTAGCGCCCTAATCAGTGATTAATTATCAGCCGAGCGCGGAAGGAGTCCGGGTCGGGTTTTATGCCGTAGCCATTTGTAAATGCCACCGCCTTTTGGGTCGGAAAGGTTTATAGTTTGTCATCGTTTTGTGTTTAGAACTGCAGGCTTTCTAAAATGGAAAAAAACAACCGGAGCACAACTAACGTGAAAGAAAATGAACGCTTTGCGTGACAGCGTGAATCCTGGGCGAACAATTTACCGAACTGCAGTTCGGTGCAGTTGACCCCGTTTTTGTTGTTTTTCTTTTCCGTGTTTGGTGCACTTTCGAGCGTCCATTTAGGTGCGTTTTGGACGTCATTTAGTGCCGAGGCCGGCTGATGTTGAACGTTGAAGTTTCTTGCCACGACATTGTTGTTGTCCCCGGCCCGGTGGAAAACTCAAAAGAACCCCCGAGAAAGAGTCCCGGACCGTCGGCAAGCACCGACCGGGCGTTCTTTAAATGGTCAGACAATTATAGGCACGCCATCTCGAGTTTCGTGAAATAACCAAGCACCCAAGGGGGGAACGGACACACACACAAACAGCGTAAGGCCTTTGAAGTTTTCCCTTCCCAATGCTTGACACGCCATCCGAATGGGGCAATTGCACAAAGATGGTGGTGGTGGTATGTGTAGGGAGCTTTTTGGGGCCGGACTGTTCGCTACACAAGGACACGTGCGGTCCCCCTGAGGGGAAAGGAACGGACAAAGGACGGCCGGGATGTGCTGTAAAAGTTGTTTTAGGTCAAATGGTGGAGCCCACGAGGGTCCGGTCACGAGAAATGGTTATGTTTATGCAAATGTCATTACACCACCGGAAGCGCACGGGGAGGAGGGGGGACGGATCGGCCGGACGGATGTCGCATGAAGGGGCTGGGGGATAGGGGCGAGGAAAACTTTAATGAAAAGTGCCATCTAACCTACAAAATAATTTTCTTCACTCCCCACATTGCGGTTCGGTTCGGTCATATTTCTTTGTCTTCGAATGGACCCGAGCACGGACGCTTTGTGGGGAGGGGAGAAGGTGGCACCGGGGTCGGCGAGAAGTTTCCTTGAACGCTCCAAGAAGGCAGGCTTCCATGGAACCGAAGAAAACTTGCGCTGGGTAACTTTATGACCTACAGGGGTTAACAGCAATATAAGTGGCGTTCGAGTTCGATTCGAGTGCAGCGAAGGGGAAGCGGAAGAGGAGAAATCCAAGAGCGCAGCAGGCAGACGGCACTATCGGGGAACAGCAGACAAACGGTATTACAAGCGGATCCGGAAAAGCACAGCAGACCGGCTCGGCCGACGACGATTTACCACCACAATAAACGCAAGCAGCGTCGAAAATGAACGACATACTGCATTTCGTCCTTAGGAGTGTATGTGTGTGTGTCGGGGAGTTATTATAGAGGGAATTGTCTATGTTTGCGGAGGGAGGGTGTGGAAAGGAGTAAATAATCGAGGTCCCAAAGATGGTACACGCCAGGGCGAGCGAACGCACGAAGGGATGCAAGGATTGAATAATGTCGCGGACGTGCTTGTTTAAGATAACGCAATGGTTGGGTGAACTTACGAAACACGTCCATGGGATTGAGTTATTTTTAATGAAATTTACTCCTCTATCTGTTAAATCCATATGCACGATGGTTTAAGGTCATCCAATGTTTGAAGTTTGAAGTAACAAGTTACAGTATTCCCACGCACCGGATTAAATTATTTACGTTAAACTTTTGCTTGCATTCCATGTGCTATGAACACTTCAATAGTTTATCATTGGAAGGCTTTGAAGTTAGATTTAAATAAAAAAAAAACGTTTTTTTAACGACTTTAATTTGTTGACGTTATTAAGTTTACGTATTTGTTATCGTATTTTAAGGCATTTCTTTTCGCTTGCTGAAGCACGTAACAAAATCAGTATAATAGAGTTGAAAATGAATAAGTTAGAGAACAACAAACTAAAAATTTCCCCGTGTTTTTCTTCATATTGGCAATCCCAAGGATTCCAGGTTATTTGTTGTATGAAGTTTGAAATGACAATTATAGTATAGTTTTCCCGCATACAAGATTAAACTCTTCTGTTTCGTTTAGTTGTGATATTTTTTTATAAGCTCTTTGTTCAACTGAAATTTGTTGATCTCAAGTTATCAATTGATTTTTTGCTTAGCTATAAAAGAATATATTTCATTTATTATGGTATTACGGTCATTGCCATGTTGTGTAAAAGAATAGTATAGTTATAAAAAAATAGTTTAGTATACGATAGTATTATAGTTTGCCCGTATACGAGATTAAACTCTTCTTAAACTGCTGTGTTTAGTTGTGATATTTTTTTAAGAACTTTGTTTAACTGAACTTTGTTGATCTCATGTTATTAAAACGATGTTTTGCTTGGTTATTAAAGAATATAGTATAAAAACCATAAGTCAAAGAGTCATTAAACATCTGTTCACAAGTGTTTTGTTTAGATTGTGTACTTGTTTTTGATTTGATGTCTGCACAAAATGGGCTTAAAACTACACATTGGTTTTATTTTGGTGCACACATGTTTTTCGTCCAGCTTTTAAAGAAATCGATTGGAAGTTGTAGCATTCATTGCTGTTATTGTTGCTTAACAAGTAGGTAAAACAAAGAAAAATGCCAACTAGTTTTAGTAGAATAACAGGAAAGCCAATCTTCGCTGAAAGCCTCTCCTGAGGGAAGGAAAATATTGTATCTCTTCCCTTCACTTCCAGCAAGAAAGGATGTACGGCTCGTTAATAGGACAGTAATGTTCGACCTGGCCTGTCCTTTTTCCTTGGCGTAGCAGGTGTGTGTTTGGACGGCCAATTTCCGATAATAGAGTTAGAGACCTTCCTCCCCCCTCCCTGAGCTGAACTCGACCTGTTTCTCAATCGATCGGTTCCCTCCTTTGCTTTTGCGACAAAGAATGGTTGCTCAATAGCTTCTTGTCCTTTATTCTGTTACTTGCACAAAGGGCTCTACTTTCCCGAGTTACAGTACAGTCAAAAGCCTACGTGGAGTGCCCTTGAGTTTGGGGCTTTTTTTTCCTTTCATGTTCCATTGGTTTCCTTACTTTCGGAAGGACTCTCTCCCTAGATCGGGTAAAGGCAGCAAAGGAAGTGTTGGTGCGCCGCCTTCTCCAGGCCAACATCCGGGTCGTAAAATACCTGTGTATGTTCCATTGATACAAATTTGCATAAATTCCCATTTCCAGCTGCACGCTCATGACCGTATGGCTACAAAGTATCGTCTGAGTGGTTTCCCACCGGGCGAGCTCCTGGTCCTCCCCTCAGGTGTCTTCGCCCGGGAGTGGAGCATACCAGGGACCCAGGTTGGTTGTTGATTATTCGTGGCATGAGAAGTGTGCTTGCCAGAAGTGCGGAGACTGTGTTCTCGTGTACGGAAAATGCTCTTCCCGGGCCACGTACTCGTGCGCTCTTGTACCAGTACCGCCAATTATCGACTTTTGCTCTTCCCTCCCACCCCCTCCCCCAAACGGATGCGCCCCGTGCAGACAAATCGAAACCGTTCGGAAAAGAAAACCCGGAGGGCGAGCGTAAGGAAAACTTTTGTTTACCATCGCTTCCACCGGGGTTTTTCCGCTACCGGTTCGGTGTTTGTTTCTCTTTTCGGGGTGGGAGGGAAAACGAGATGTTTGTCTGCCAGACCGTCGGCCTATTTCCATTCTAGGAATTTGACCATTCTTATCTTGCTGCCGCCGCTTTGCGTACCAGAAAACTCAGGATTGGGAAGTAATTCCACCGGGACGACCACATGAGTTCGGTGAGTGAACGATCATTACTGTTTTGGGAGGCGGCCCCCCAGGTTTACGGTGCCTGGCGTACAATTAGAGCCCGGTATCGATTTCCACGGACGGAAAAGCGTGCCTTTTGAGCCGCTGTATCGGAGACCGGAAGCGAAAACGAAACGGATATTCTCCGTTACCCAAGGGATACACTGGAATTAGCGTGGGACTACCTTTATCAGTTAAAATGTTTCTGTTTTCGTTCATGTTAAAGCAAAAGAGTTGCATACCAGGTAGTTGATGTAAGATAAAATAATTTTCTATTTCTTTTCTTTGCTAAATGCTATTATAAATAGAGTTTGTGAAATTGTTTTGAACATTTGTTTCATTAGCAGAGCGTTGAAAACTTTGTTGAGGAAAACTGTAGCGCACACTCCGTGGAAATTTTGTCCATCCAATAAAAGTTACCTACGTAACCGGAAGTCTATTTACAAAATGTACTCCCCCCGCACATGTCCACATGACAAAACTTTGGTCGTTCCGAACGGAACCGGTTCGGTCACCGGCACACGACTCCCGACGACCGGTGAGAAGTTACGGTTAATTTGCAGTTAGCCAAACTCATTGCTCGCCTTTCCCACAACCGAGGGCACTATCTGATGTTGGTTTACCGGTAAGTTGCTGGTGTGCATACTCACCACTCCCTCTTACCGAAAAGGACACCCCCACCCATTCGATCGAGCCCTCGGTTTCGGGCGAGAACTTATTGCCACTAATAGGCGGAAGTTGTGCGAAAAATGGACCCAATGAGCTAGCGCACTGGAAGTCGACTGAGTGGGTCCTTGCCAGGGGACAGTCGGGATCCGGTTCCAGCACCAACCCGGCTGTGCCTCGGGACTGCGATGTAGAGATACAGGCCAATTAAATGCAAATTAAGTTGGAGAAAAGTCTAATTAAAGTTAAATTTCAACCCATTTGCTATTTGCCTGTTGGTGCCGGGCCGTTTGCTCGACGGTTCGACCGCCCGGTCGCTCCGGGTACTGGTACCAGCCTCTTGTTCGGGAGTCAGCTCACCAAACGGGGTAGTTCTTCGGAATCTCTCCTCGTCGCTGACGGGACTCGAAACAAATCGTCGACCAAAGTCGACCAAACCGAACGACTCGTCAGCAAATGGCGTTCGGTTCGTTTTTCTTCTCAATTCCTCCGAGATCGAGTAGATCGGGGAACGGATTGGACCTTGGGTTTGGACCGCACTTGATGTGTGTGTGTCGTTATTCTTTCCACCTGCCCGGTTCATGGCATGGCTTGGCCCTCGGGGAGAATGTAGTGTTGTGTGGTTGACTCTCGAGGTGTGGCGCAAGAATCTTCTTAGTGCCTCGGATGAGTGTGGTGGAAGGTGTTTCATTCCACTTGGAGTGAAGGTGCATCCCCTTCGGGCAAAATGGCACGCCCGGTTGTTGGCACCGCTCTGCATTTCAAGTTTCCCCATTAGTTCTCAATTTCGACGCCACAATTAAAGCTCAATGCTTGGGACGGTTCGGTATTGTTTGTTTGAATTTCGCCGACTCAATTCTGCCATCGGGAGCTCCCTCATTGTGAAACACAACTCGTGAACTCAGAGAGGATAACGAGACCTCAACAAAGATCGTGGACGAGAATAGGATAAGAAACGTACTTGTTGAGAGAAGTTAATGCATGCAATTATCACTAGAACAGAATGAAATCATTCAACGAGAATTGACCAAGACTTTTAAGGATTCTTAGTACGACCATTTCTAAAAGAAGAAAACTGGTTACATTACTTACAACATAAAATAAAATGGCAAGCAATAGTTAACATGAAGATGATTTATTGGAATATGATATATTGGAAAATAAATAAAACTAACTAAATGGATTATTATGTGAGTTTCGTGTTAAAATCGTAGGCATCTTTACAAGGAATAAAAAAAATGTCAAAATGGGTTTAATTTATCAAAATCTCTCATTTCAGCGAATTTAACATGCTTGCAAAAATGTGTTTTATGTGTTTATGTGATAACTAAATTTATTTCATTGTGCATTTACTTGGTGATTTTATCTATTTTTAAATGTCTAATTTTACAATTTCTACCATGTGTTGTTCGTTCCGAACGAAAGAACCCCAAACACGACGCACAACTTTTCTAATGGATGTAAAACAATTCAACAAATCAAACGTTCTTCTACGCACGAAAAGAAAAGCATGTAAAACTTTTCCCTCGCAACACAATGGATAAAATTATCCATCAAAAAGCATTCATATTTCCACCATGACTTTCTTGTGCCAAAAGAGGAAACGTAAGAAACTCCTCTCGGTTAAAATCCATTGTCAATGTGTTACAGTTTGTAACTGATTTTTGTACATTGACAACAACAGCAGCTTAAAATTTCTTCATACGCCTACGTGGGGACCCTTTTTGCCCAAAACCAGATGGCATTATAAAGACGCATTTTGGTACCGCCGCTTCAACACCACACCCTTGCCAACTATTCGTTAAACATACCTGCGGATGAAAATCACAGCTTTGCGAGGGTTTCTTGGGATTTGCGAAGTAAAAACAGAAGCAAAACATTTTATTCCCTTCCCACAAAACAACCGCAGGGGGAAAAACACACGGTGTGGGAAAAGACTCGTTCGGTGCACGATAGCAGGATTCGCTATCTTGCGAGCAGTTTCCACGCGCATCGGCGTTGGAGGGAAAAGTTAACAAGTAAACGCCTCGTCACTCCTTCGAAGAACACCTTCCCGTTGTTGCCGGCCGGCAGCCAGTAGTCAATTTTTCCATCCATTTTCACCGGAATGGAACAAAACAAGTAACGAACGTAAAATGACAAACGCGTCTCAAACACGACCGACGCCACGGGTTTGGTGCCGAACGCCCCCCCCCCCCCCCACCCCCCTTTTCACGGAAAAGGGATGGAAAAATTACCTGACAGAGCAATCGCACGAATCCCCGGGAGAAATTCGAGCCCCCCAACCCAGCATCCGAGTTTTCCCGCGGCTTTGGGTTTATTTCTTCTTTGCCACTCAACCATCAAATCGCTGCTTTCTATCATTTTCATCCCTGTTGGGCAGCATTGTCTTGGGGGTTTTTTGCGCGGACTTTTTCTTCTTGCAAATTTCATTAATATTCCTCCCTTCATGGGGGGAATCACCTATTAAATTTATGCCAACGCATAAAAGTGAAACGCTGTGCCTCTTTTTCTTCACCGTTTGTGTTTTGCCTTTGCCGGCATTTCTTTTGTCTTGGGAAAATGTTCGGCGCTACGAAAACAAACCCAAGACACAATCCGCTCACCGTGCAGACTAAATTCAACGCAAGGACGCGGTAAAGCCAACGCCGTCCTATTCGTGGGAAAATCAAGGGAAAAGGACAAAAGTGCCAACATGCCCGAAGTCTTTGGGGTGCCATTTGTGAAAGCGGGAAAATAAAATGACAACGAAGGGCGATACGTACCCGTAAGACAATAACAGCAAGTTTTGCGAAAATTTGGCCAGCATTTTTTTCCTCGAAGAGCAGCTTAAAAACAATTTTACACCAGGACGGGGGCGTTTTCTTCGACGTTGGTAGGAGCTTTTTTTGTGTCAAGAAAAATCGGTAACGAGAAAGGAAAATATCACTAGACACGCCAAAAGACAGCGCAATAAAACATGAATGATTGGGGGGTTTGTTTTTACTTTTGTTTCCTCCCGGTAGCGACGGATTTAATGGCGAAGGCTTTGGGCGATTAGGTTTTGATCCTGTTGTCTTGCTTTTTTTTTTAATCACAGGATGCACTCCAGATGCTTAGAGAACAAGCGATAAACAAGCAAACAGACAAAAACAAAACCGAAGAAACAATTCTGCATCTGTCAACGGCTCATGAGAACTCGCAAGGGTCTCAGCTTTCGGAGGGCCAGATTCCTGAAGCCGCATCATAAAACAGCACATTTTCCACCCGAGGAGGATTTTCCTCCAGGGGTAGAGGCAGGACGATTTTTATTATTTGTTTTCTCAAAGCACTTGCGCCAGTTTTATTTGTTGTTGTTCCGAAGCGGGACCGCAGCGGTTTTTTTCCATCCCACTTTATTTTTCCTATCCATCAGGCTGGCTTCTCTTGGACTGTGTTTGCAGTATTTACCCGTGTTTAAAATCTTACCGTTCGTTCTACCCCATGCGAAGAACCCCATGGCCTGCTCTGGGTGATGGTAAAAAGAAAAATCCTCTCGAATAAAACTGTCACCGGAAGGGAGGATAAACATTTCACTGCGCTAATAAAAAAAAACACTCACAAAACACTCGCCTAATTGAGATGTTTACATACGCCACGTCAACGCGGGCGACGGGCCCTGTCACGTGACAGGTGCCGGGAAAATCGCTGCCCCGACCGAACACTCTACCCGGGAGGATGTGTTTTTCACGAAACTGTGTGCGGTGGGAGCTCCGGTGTCTCATCTAGGAGCGGACGCGTACCTTTGATCTTATGCTTGAGGTAATACGGTTTTTGTCCCGGGTTGGGGCGGGTGGTTTTCCTGGTTTCGTTTTAAACATTTTATTTGTTTATTTTGGAACCTCATTTGATGCCTTCTGTGTACGTTTTCCTGTGAGTTTCCCGTCTTTCCAGGTTCGGTTTTGAAATCTATTTTCGTTTTCTTTGAAGTGCACAATTTATATTCAGCAAGCACGCTTGATTGAGCGTTAGGCTTCGGTTTTTGGAGCTCCTCCATTAGCAAATTCCCCGGACTTTTGCCATAAATGTCATTACTCCTGGACGTTTAAGCGTCCTACACGTTTCATAACTTCCCCTGAAGTGAACCTTCCTTTTGTCTTGTCAAGTCACTACTCCACACAAGTACTCCGATTCTTCTCGTTCTTTGTGATATCGATTTCATACTTCTTACAACTCCTGGTGGACTATAAGACTTTCACATTCCCACTAGAGGTCCCTCGTTTTCGATCGTAACGAATACATAAATTACATTTGCATTTTTTGCATTCAATTTCGCCCCGGTAAAATCGTTCAATCAGCACATAAAAGCGCCCTGCCAGCAATGAGCACGTCGGATTAAGGTAATTCTTCACGTGCCAGCACTTCACTTGGGAACTCCGGGAGTCCGAGAGCCCGTGGAGCTAATCGTTAGGAATGCAAATGGTGCCCGGTTACTTATCGTTTGATCTGAACCACTTTGTTACACCATCGGTCGGGAAACGTTCAGGGAACGGGTGGGTGTTGGACCGGGGCTTGATATATTGTTACTGCATCCTCGCACTGGCGGGAGTCCTTTTTAAGGAGTCCCCTAAGGATTTTCCCCCTCGAAAGTTGGGAAAACGGTACAAACGGGGACCTCTTTTGGGCGGGGGGCCTTTTTCTTGGCGAGAACAGCGTGGATAGGATTAAAGTCGAGAGTGGAATTTGCAGTTGAATGCCAGTGGAAGGTAAGGACATTCGTTACATTCAGGTCTCGCATGGCTGGTTGAACGTGAGAAAATGAACCGTTGCTCTGGACCACAGGAAGGCCAATTTTCGTATAATTTTTTTTTGCTCCCAACTCCATGTTCTCCTCCTCGAACAAGGTTTTGCATCTCGTCTACGGCGATGTCCTTGTACAGCCTTAGGTCTACGCTGCATTTCACTGTTCCGCTACATGTTTAGAATAGTGCAAGGATGTGAATATGTGCGACATGGGGGCGTTTTGGGGGTGGAAAAATCGCAAGGTAAAAGTTGGTAAAAGCTCGTTAACAACGTCGTGACTCTTCCCTCCCCCACCCCCTCACTCTAGTTTTAGTCAAAGGATCCTCCCAATACATTCACGTTCTGGGTAACTGTCTCCCGATGTTGTACCTTTCGAGGGGACAAACTTTAAACTGTGTTTCTTTTTTTTTGCGGAAAAACTTTTTTTTCGCTTGAAAACTCCCACTCGCGGTAACAAGGCAACAAGGACATGCCCAAATCCTCCTCCACCTTTTACCTTCAAAAGGGGGTGTAACGAGTGAAAAATGAATATATGCTGGAAAAAAACGAGACAAAAGTCTGGTTACAACTCATTCGGACGATTGCTTTTTCGTTTTCGTTGCCCTCTTTTTGTGCTTTGAAGGCTTTGAGGTTGTACCTCACCGGACGCGCGGAACACGCCGAACCCAACTTTGTCCTCCGGAAGAAAACTTCACTTGAAGCGGCAGGACTTTTCGCTTTTCCCGTCGATTGTGTCGCCAACGGGTGCGGCGATGTTTTTAACGGGTTTTCCCGCCTGTTAAACATGTGTGTGTGTGCATGTGTGTGTGTGCATCAGGACTGTCTGATTTCCTTCCTCGAGTGCCTTTCAAGTCGCATACCGTACACTTCAATCAGATCGATTCGTACCTTCCAACTGTATTTTTTCCCTCTTCGGTTCTTTTCCACTTTTCCCCCCCATTTCCCCCAGCGAACCGTTTAGGGATGGCGGGAAAAAAGGGGCATTTGCTAGGGTAGATAACTTTCACCAAATGGGTGTGCGTATGCGGAAAACACCGTACTTTCTGTGGAGTATGGAAGGAAAAACTCTCGATCTAACTACCGCAACTTTGCTGCTTTCGTCGGCTAGTTTTATTTCGAACCATCAACTTCTTCGGCCAGCATCGTCATTATCTTCATCCGACCCCTTCCTGGCTTCAACCAGCTCTCGGGAAAAAATGGCATGATGAAAACTTTGTGCAATCGAATGCAATATATTTGCGAAAGTAAGTGCAACGACCGGCTAGTTGGTAGACGACTGGCTGGGTGGTATAATTTTGAGGAGTTTACATTCGTATGTTTTTAGTGTACAAACTCCAGCCCTTATTTGTGTTGCTTTCCCCCGTTGGCGGAGCCAAAGTTTACGATGCACTTGACGGGGAGGGTAAACATTTCCGGTGCGGTCGGTAAAATAATTCTCCTCGAAATTACCACGTCACGCAAAGTGGTAATTTACGAATATCCTGGCCAAGTTTATTTCCATGGGCCGAACTTCTCCATCCCCTTTCCAAGTTGGGGTTGCTTTCGATTAATCGTGCTTGCAAATGAATTCATTTGGCCATTCAACTGAAATGTTGCATTGAATAAATTCACAATTTTTCCCCTCTTCGTAATGGTGGCCTTTGGTGCTCCTCCATGTACCGAGCCGATTTTTTCCAAAAAGTCCAAGCAAGTGATGTCGTTCCATGCATACAAAAAGAACCGATGAAGTATGCGATACAGTGTGCCATCTACTTATAATATACCTTGCATCAATCAGCAGAATTTAAGTGATTTGAAACAGTGTAGCCATTTTTGGGCTTACATTGTAGGTAAAGAAGGATAGGTGAAGAGAACACGTATACATCTCAAATGCAGTTTGATGCCACTAAACGTTGAAACATTAAAAAAAATGACGAGCTAGGATTACTTCTAAAACAGTTTTATTTGAATATAATTCGAAAGAACCTGAGTTATAACTTTTTGCTACATATATCTAACGCTAATGCAATATGAATGTTAAGAGTTGCTGCTTTCTCTACTTTTTTGATACTATTAATGTATGTGCTATATGCTTAATATAAATTCAGTACAGTTTTTATTTTTTTAAAATGAACAATTTTTAAATATTACTTATGTTATCAATGTTATCCGTTTATTTTATGAATACTTTTGCGTGCGGAGGCTAAATTGATTGACAGCTTATCACACTACTTTGGAATGATGACATCTCTATTGATATTGTGAACAAATACAGTTTGTTTTAGTTTTGACGCGTTTTTATTGCTTGAGATATGTTTATGTTAGTAACATGACAGGGGTATTCAAACAACTGTTCCTTCTTTTTCTTTAATCGATCTCGTCATCATATTTTGTTGTGAAAGTATGATTACTTTAGACTGAAAAGTAATAAACGCTCTTGAATGTAAATTTTAAAAGCAATTTATCGGATGTACACCAAACTTTCTGTTTATCGACTTTTCTTGTCTTTGTGCTTTGGGAAGGAAAATTACTTTGCTGCCCCGAAGCAACGATGAAAATGAACACATGCTCGACGGTTGCATCGTCGTGTCGACTGCACGTCTTTGTCATCACTGACGCCGCTCGCACATACAGACGAGCTACGCTAACTTCAAGACCCGAAAATGCATCCCAACGTACACTCAGTTGTTTGGGATTGTTTTTGTAGATGTTGCTCTTACCACCCGCTCTATCCCAGAGTATAATATCCTTGCAACGACAGCGTCGTTCGTCTAAGATCATTAGCTCAATGTTGTTGAACAAACGCTTTCCCGCTTCCCCGAAAGCGTCATCGCTCGCGATGGATGAACTTTGGGTTAAATTTAAATTCCTTCCACTCCATCGAACCTCGTGGGGTGAAAGTTTTTCCGAGCGTAACGCCCCTTCGACCGTTGATGAATTGATGGCTGACTGTTTGCTTATTGTTAGGGCGAGGCGAGGAAAACTCCTGGGCAAACTGTTGTCGCACGCAATCCTTTTTGGCCTCGAGCTGATGAGAAATTGTTGAAAATTGTCACCGTCAATATTTGGGCAAAACATTACCGACATTCACCGACGTCGGGCGCCCGAACTTCGATGCCAACAGTGAACGGATCCGTTCGTTCGGCCATCATCGATACCTAGAACGGCGCGAAGGACGAGAACAATCTTTTGCCTACGTTTCATAAATATCAACGCCAAAACTCATCCAAGCTCAAACCTGGTGCTGTAGAATTAGTGGAATTATTTGACTTTACCATTGCAACGCTTTGCAGATTATGTTACGATTGATCATAATTCGTGGGTTTAATTCCTTTCCTCCTCTAGCACACGGTGCCGTTTATTCGCCCGGCGGTGGCGGCGTCTACGGTGGAAATGACGATCTGCCAAGGGAGGCCGGTGGCGATCCGGTGTTTGCGGTGCTGCCGAGCCAGGACGTCAATCCCGACTACTACATCACGCAGACGGTGTACGGATTTCTCGACTTCACCACCACCATCGGCAACACGGTGATGATCTTTTCGCCCCAAAGTGCAGCTCCGGTAGTTACAGGTAATCAGGGCAGGTTTGTTTGCATCAATCAATGTTGCGCGGAGTTGTTCGAAAGTTTGCTTTCCTATCGCCGAATTTGATTGAATCATCAATTCCACATACGGGAGGTATCAAGAGGTGATTTAATCACATCAAGTTTTCAATTGGATTATCATGTATTCCTAGTATTTAAAATGATAAATGTTTAGGTTCTAAGACATCCTGTGTCCTTGAGTAAAGTAGTGCAATATTCGCGTAGAGCACGGACTACCATCGAAAAAAATCCGTTCGACAGTCGGTGAAAAATGAACTCTGTCTGTTTATACCTCGTATGTTCCGAGGTTCCGAGGTTCCAGCATCGTTTATACCTTAGGCGCTCAAGTGTTTCCATGAATTGGATGATTGTTTCTTTTCAAACGAAGTGGTTGGTAATCATTTCAATAATTATACAAAATGATGATAAATTCATGAAAAAAAAACTACAAATAGGATCCTCAGAAAAGCAATTAACATTCTTTTTTTTAATTAGAACCATAAATGTACGAATTCGTTGAGAATCCGCGGCTTAAAACCTCGCGGATTTCTTCCCAAACAAACGGAAACGTACGGATTTGCGAAAAGATTTCATTTCGTTCATATTCAAAATGGCAGGTAAAATGAATACATTTCAGAGGAGGTGAGTGAAACTTGACAGCCATTTGCCCGCACTTTTCAACGTGAGTGACCTTTTACAACTCGATTCGAACGGATTTTTTCCGATCGTAGTCCATGCTCTCAGCGATTGTTTCTTGTAAGGTTTATCAACTTATACCTAACCTTGATAATTTGTCATCCAAGCTTGTATTTATTCTCTGCTAATACTTTTGTATTTGTTGATCTTTTATGCGGCTCAAAATGTGCTTGGTGATGCAACCTAGAACCACCGAAAACAACAGCCGCACCACCGCCGGTGATCGAGACGACGCCCAGCACGACGACCACCACGGAGGAAGCGGTGCGGGAGATCAAACCAAGCAAAACGGTCGTCTTACCGGTGCAGCCCAAGGAGAAGGTCAGCATCGTCCAGGTGCTGCCGGAAACACCAAAACCACCGACCAGCAAACCACCCGGTCCGCTAAAGTTCGTCCCGAAGGCCGTGCCGAAGGTGGCGATCAAGCCGATTCTCAAGCCCAAACCGAAGGTGGTCGAGGTGACCCCGGTGAAGGTGGTCGAGCAGGAGCAACAGCAACCGGAACGGTTCATCGTCAAGCCGGTCCCGAAGTCGGTCATCATCAAACCGGTGGCACCGATCGTGAAGGTTGTCGCGACGAAGGTTGAACCGACGACAACGACGACCACGGAGGAACCACCGGTAGAATCAGAGGAGGAAGAGGAAGAGGCCACTTCGGAGGAGCAGGAAGTGGAGCCGGAACAGCATGAGGAGCAACAAGAGGAGGAAGAAGAACAGGACGCCGAAGAACAGCACGAACAAACTGAAGCGGTAGAAGAGGAACCGGAAGCGGATGAAGATGAAGCGAAACCGGTTGAAAAGGTGGTACCGGTTGAACCGGTTCAGGTGACCGAAAAACCGAAAACGCTTGTAGTGGAAGCTGTGAAGGAGGTTATTGCCGAAAAAGTGACCACGACATCCACGACAACGACGACCACGGAGGAACCGGAGCTGAAGGAAGAGGAACACGAAGAACACTCGCCGATAATGTTCTCAAACATTTCCGAGGACGAAGTGAAGAGCAAGAAGGTGTCCGCCGAGCCAGCGACGCACGAGGAGCAGCAGGACGAGGATGAGGAGCACGAGCAGGAGGACGACGAAGAGGACGAGGAGGCGGACGAGCCGGTGCCGGTGCTGCAGATCGGCAACAACATCGGCGAGCCGGAGTACGACTTCCTCTCGCGCCAACCGTCCGAGTTCGTCGAGGAGACGTTCCGCGTGGTCAACCTGCGCCCGACGGCGGCCGCAGCACACCCGGCATCGGCCGCCGCCCAACCGGCGCCCCGCGAGAAGGCGGCCAAGCCGAAGCGAGGTAATAAGGGCCACCATCACCCGACCGGACTGGTGACCAAGCTCGGGGGCACCGTGGTCAAGGAGGGCGTCACCACCGTCCACGAGACCAGCGTGATCGGCACCTACATTTCAGGAAAGTATGCGCAGGTCCTACAAAGCACGTCTCATGTCATTCAAGGTAACCAAGGTGGAGCGGCAGCGGCGGCGGCTCAGGCGGCCGGCGGCGCCGAAAATCGGCGCGTCAAGCTGAACCCCAGCTCGACGCTGCGCATTCTCAAGACGGCGGCGCCGGCGCTGAACAAGACGCCGCGCTACAACCCGGAGGCGGCCTCGATCATAACGCCGTCGCCGGCGACGCACGCCACCCTCGAGGACACCGGGCTGCCGCTGGAGAACCTGTTCGCCAGCCAGCCCAGCTCGAGCCTGGTGCGGCCGTCGCGCCGCCTCCCGGGTAGCGCCAGCGGCAACTTCAAGAACCGCCTCAAGAACCGCATCACCAAGGACGAGAACGAGCAGCAGCAGGAGCAGGCCGAGCAGGAGCCGAGCACGCCGCAGGCCACCGTCACCCCGCAGCCCGCCCCCGCCTACGGCAAGAAGCCCGCCGGCAGCCGCTACCGCAACACGCAGATCGTAAAGCCCGTCGCCAAGAAGTAAGTAGAGCCAGCTGCCACTCCAGCTGTCGCCCTTAGAGGCGCGCATGTGTCTGTCTTTGCTTGCTGGACTTTGCTGGGCGGCCTTTTCCATTCCACGGCCGCCGGGAAAACGCCGACTCGAAATTCTCAGACAAAACCATTTTTTCCATCCAAACTTTGTCTCATTATCCATTCGTTTCCGTTTCCTGCGTAAGTGTGCATGATTGTTGCCGTTTGCAGAATGTTTCTTTTCAGAAGGACGACCAAATTGATTCTATTTTGATTTATTTTGTTTTTCTTGAGACTTTTCACTCACAGAAACGCATATGATGGTACTTGTGAGAACTAAAGTATCAATTTTCTTGTAAATTATCTTATCCATACACTTTTTGATTCATGTTCCCTCGTAAGTCCATCAATGCGTTATCATGTGACCGAAAAAAAATGTTAATGAATGTAAATTTCAACCATTTCCAAAATTTAACTTATCCACATGTTTCCCAAATTATACTTCAACTTTGTTTTTGTGTGTGCTTTGATCAGATTCTACCGTTTTGCATGTTCTATCTTTCACTGTTTCGTTACTTTCCGTTCATTTTTATCATTTTCATCACGAGTGTGCTTTCTGCGTGTGTGTGTGTGTTTATGTGTGATTGAGAGTTTGGCATGTGTGTCTTTTGCTTGTTTCTATTACTTCTTCGCATGAGTTTTATCTTGTTTTTACACAATATGCGTTTTGTGAAAGCACATTTTCACCTTCACACTCTTGTTTTTGTTTTTCATTACACTTTCATTTTCTATTTCTTTCAAAATCATCACCCTATCTTCAATCAACCCATTTATCATACACCATTTTTATGATTTTTTTTCACTTTCATTTCATTTCACCTTTCACTACACCCGATCACCCTTTACATTCAATTTGGCGAGTTTTTGTTTCCGTTTTCGTTTCTTGCATTCTGGTTTCGTTTTGTTTTGGGGGCAAAGTTTTTGCATGCAAACAACAACAGCAAACAACAGATCTACAATGTACATACCTTGAACACCCCGGTGATTGAACAAAACACTTCCCCTATTTCCTAACCGTGTTTATTGCAGTCAGAGATATAATCGTTATTCTACATCTAGTGTGGAGTTGGCTACGGTGTCCGTTTTTAGTGAGCCAAGCACCACGACCCCGGGCTATCAGAACCGGCGCAATAAATCCTCACGTAACGGTTTCAAACCAACATCATCCCACAGCGCGCAACAGACGGCCGCGGTGCCGCAGCAACCCGCGTCCGACCGGCGATCGTTCAAGCCCCGGCCGCAACCGTCCGCCCCGCAGGAGCAGGAACCGGGCCAGACCACGAGTCTGTACAAGTTCAAGCTGAACCGATCGCCGGGCCGCTGGCAGTATAAGTCCCCGGCCAAGCCGACCGTTGCGATACGGAAGCAGAGTGCGGTAAAGCCGGTCGGTGCCGGCACGGGCAAGGATCAGGTACTGGAAAATCTTACCGCCGCACCGCTTTCCGACACCTCCGTACAGTCTAATGATATTGCGCAGTCACTGCCGGACCACGCGGAGAAGGTGGACACGGACACGGACCTGGACCAGTCCGGCTCGGTGCACGGGAATGTGCTGAACGACGCCGAGAACGACAACCAGATCGAGCGCCGCTACCCGATCGAGACGCTGAAGGTGGAAATTTCGACGCCGGCCGACTTCCGGGACACGTACTACGAGATTGCGACTATCAAGTCGCCCTACACTTTCCAGGTAAGCTTACTCCTGGAGGTATACAATAAGCTGAACATAGGCAAATTTCAATCTCGGATTTAAGACTTAAGTCTTTAAGGTCACTCCGTACCATTTTAATCGTGCATGTTAAATTGTTACAGGTTGGAACGGTCAAGAACACGCGGTACATCACCGTCACGTCAACAATCGAGAAGGTACTCGAACAGGAAACGGCCACCATTACGCCCTCGCTGACGGAACCACTGACGGAGAATATCCTCGCCACTACGACGCACATCGACAAGGAAAGTAATTTACTTGACTCCAGCATTGCCACGCTGCCACCTATCTCGCTTGGACCCGATACGGAGACACCTCCACTGGAAACCCTTACGGAAACGTTCAGCACCACTCAGGCTATGCTGAAGACGCACATTCTGCCAGTGATCCACGAAGGCGATACGACTTCCTACACGCTTATCCAAACGTACCACGTGACACGTCTGGTAACTGCCACCAAGACGCTCCCTCCGATGGAACTGTACCACTTTGTACCTTCGCGCACTCTGAACGAGTTCAACAGTCGGCTGGATGAGGCTGGTTCCGAGTTGCACCTCGAGCTGGAGTTCGGTGATGATAACGAGAACGAGGACGACGACAAGCCGAAGCGCGAGCGACTACCCTCGGACCTGGACCTCTCTAGCATCGGTTCGGACTTTGACCTATCGGAGGTGGACAAGACGAACATCCCGGAGAACATCCGGCCGAAGAAGAAGATCACTGGCAGCAACAAGGACAACCGAGTCACCACGGAAGCTCCCGTCACGACACCCGCCCTAACGCCGGAGCAGCTCCAACAGCTGGCCCTTCTCCGCTTGCTCAACCCGGCTGCCGCCGCCCAGATTCCCTCGGTCATCACCTCCTCCAAGCCGGTCTACAAACTGGAGACGGTTTACGAATCGCACGTCCTCCCGATCATCAACGGACACAACACGATCCTCAGCACCATCTCGCGCCCGATCGGAACGATCACCAAGACGAACTACGAGATCGTCACCACGACCCTTCCCTCGCTCCCACTCCCGCCCATCCCGCAGCTCAACCCCCTGCTTCTCCAACAGCAACAGCAACAACAACAGCAGCAGCAGCAGCTCCAGATCCAGTCCACACCCGTCGTCACGCAGACGATCGTCACCGAGACGAACAGCAAGGTGCTGAAGCTGACGTTCGGCGCCAAGACGGCCTACACCACGCTCTACTCGACCACGGTCGTGCCGACGGTGCTCACCACCTACCTGACGCAGTCGGTGTCTGTGCAGCCGACGGCGGCCGCCTTCCCCGGCTACTTCCCCAATCCCTACGCTCCCTTCCCGTTCGTGGGATAGGAAACCCTACCGTCGGTAGTACCTGCATGTGGTGCGCAATGCTTGCCTAGAGTAGTTTAGGATAACGAATTTAGTAGAAACAAGGAACTTCAATGCTAGAACCCTCTCGAACATCCACCGAAAAGCTGGAGATATGATGTGGAGTCGAAACTGATGAGGTGTCTTGAAGGTGAGTTATGTTTGATTTAGTGTTTTCAGGCTAATATTGTTTCGTTTTCAAATTCGTAGTCGTTATATCTCATACTTGTTTACTACTATGACTTTTGTCTGAGAATTTCCAAGTTTCTTTGCACATATTTAAATGAAAAACATATTTCTTAAACCGGAGATCAGAGTTTAATCAATGAAGGATAGAGCGATTTCGTAAATGGAAGAGGCACTTCTCTCAAAGAAAACTTTACAATCCCTTCTTACATCGCAGCTGGAAGGTGAGCTAACCGATAATTGGGCGCTAAATAACCCGAAAGTGTTATTTAATTTCCTTAAGTTCCTAATGGACACGAGCGAACTTTCGTTGGCAAACTTTATCGCCCAATCTTCGTTTTGTTGATATCTTGTCTTTTTTGTTCTCTCTGTCCCGTCTCGTGTTGCCATTTTATTTGTCTTCTTGCAATTATCGAGCAAACACCCAGTGCACACAAACTTAGCCTTCCCGGGTGCTAGGAGCGGGAGTTTTATTTTTCCCTAAAGTTTTTGTTTTTCCACCGTCAGCTCGTCGCATCTTATGGAAGCCGATTTCATGCTTTTCTCATTTCCTTTCGTCGAAGGAGAGTGTATTAAACTTTCCCCGTGGATAGAAGCGGGGAAGACCTGCATCAAGCAACAACAAGCCAGTGCTTCCCAGGAGCATCCAAGGGCAGTGCAACAAGTTCGTTTCGGGAATGTTTCGCTGAGTGCTTGTACTTGTGGCGCCAGAGAGATAAAGGTAACGAGAGGCAGCTGCCATCTTGCGCCAAGGAACGATGGTAGCTTCTTCTTGAATTAGGTTTTCCTTCGTCGCTCCGGGTTTTTTTTTTGTTTCTTCACACAAAGCAAAGCTTTTGTTTGGCGGCAGAGATTGGGAAAATTGTGCTGAACAGATTAATTCCCGTCCCAGTCCCGGCGTTTTTTCTCCATTCCATGGAATCCTTGGAGATGGACCCATCTCCTTCCAAGGATGCATTGTTTACTACCTTGTAGTCTTTTTTCTACGCTCAGATACGATGTAGAAGAAAAAGAGATCATCACATTTATTCCGAGAAGAACGAAAGGCAAAAGTTCGCAATCGAAATTCGCTGTAAAAATGCATCCTTCCTAATCGGAAGGCTCTTTGACAGTAAACTTCTCCTACCTTAGGCCCGGGGACGGCTCGAAACCAAACTCCACCGAGACTATTGGCGCTCATTTCCCTGCGCCATCAATGAGAGCAGGCAGCCTTTGTAAGCATGTCGTATCGGTTGATTGAAACCCGCCGTTCCCTTTCCCTCGGACAAATCCGCTTCTACTGACGGACAGATGTCCTGCCAGCAAAACTTGCTAATAACAATGAATCCTCGCTGAACCCATCGTCATGACCCGCCCATACCACGCGGAAGTCCCACGCTTTCGTCGGCAAAAAGAGGGAAAAACGAGAAATGGAAGCGATGGTTCATGAAGCCCAGAAGTTACCACTACAGGACGAAAAAAAAACACCAGATAGGGAAGCGAAGAAAAGAAGAAAGCGGATGAAAAAAAATCCCCGAAGTCATCTTAATTCTCTTGTTGAATGGAAGTTTATTTCGCTTCGCAAACTTTCCCTGCCTCGGCTTACAATGCACCAACGGAATGATCCAACTTTTCCGGCTCCGTCCATCTGTATTGTCGGAAAGGACCTGCCCTCCATTGCGCCCTTTGTTCATTCGTTCCTTTTCTTTTCCCACCTCCCCCCCCCCCCTCCCCCCATGGTTGGTGGTGCGATTTTTTCTCATTAACTATTTGTCCAGCACTAGTTTGTGTGGCGAGCGCTACTGACTGTCGGACCATCATCCGAACCCGCCAATCCAAAGTCAAAGACGAGGATCAGGTGGGTGGGGAAGAGCTGCAGTGCCTGATGGTGTTGTTGGAGGACCCCCGGTTCGGCCAGAGATGCACCATTGACTCATACGCAGACAGAGAGTATTTTTCTGCTCTTCACGCCACTCGCGATGGATAAAGTTTCCTTCACTTATTCCATCCTCGGATATATCTATTTTTTCCCATTTTTCCTTACATCCTTTTGCCTACCATCAGTTCCTTTTCCCATTCCCTGCATGCGTGAAATCCGTCGAAGATCAACTTCCATGCAGGACGGTATGGCCTGCCGTGGCTCATTTCGTTCCAATTTTACGACTTTTTCGACGACTGAAGTTCCTCCGCACAAAGTTTTGCGATTGAGCACCAAGAAGGTTCTTTTTCCCCTTCTTCGGGGAATGGCGACTGTACCTCGGTGTTAGTGTTTGGTGTTCGTCTTTAAGATCCGTCCCGTACTGCCCCTTTTTTATTGCCCCTGCTTAAGGTCAGGGGACAATTCTTGTGCACACTGGAGTTGTTTTGTTTCCTGCAGTTAGTTTGTTCGCAATCGTTTCGCCTTCCGTCTTTATGGAATCCTTGTTCTTTGTTCGGTCTCGACAATACTTCGACGGGATCGATCGTATTAACGATCCCAAGAGTGGATCTCATCCTTTTCGTTTTTTGTTCTTCGTGGGCGAAAAATCCCTTTAAAAAAGACTCCCCCTCCCCCACACCCGGTACGCCATTACCGGTAACGGTGAAAAGACGCGTAAAAGACTTATACACATCAGCGCTGGGGAAGTGAAGAGAAAAGACACAAAAAGATAAGATGGCGAACTCGACGTCACTCACCGGCAAACCTTTTTTCCCTCTTGCTTATTGCTCCCCGCGGAGTCGTTCGGCCAAAAGGGGATCGAAAATCCTTAAACGGATTAGTTTTTATTCGCTCACCGAACGCCCCCTCCCCCTTTTTCCCTATAACTACGATCGACCTCCCCCCCCCCTCCCCCCCGGCTCTTCCCACGGGAAAAGGATTTGTGCGATTGAAAACGAACGAAGGGCATTCACCAAACAATGGTGAAAATGGTCCTCAAAACAAGTACTACCCCGGGAAGGAAAAACTGGGAAAACTTCGGGTCTCCGATCGGCGGGAGTGATTGGATTAGACCCACCAGCCTTTTCATCTTGCCTCATTCATAAGCAAATAAAACCCCGAGCTCATAACGTTGAAGACTGTGTCCTTCCGAGGGTCGGGAAAGGGTTCACGCGAGTGTGGGTGTGTTTGTGTCCGCTCAGCGTGTCGATAGAAAATGGAAGCTTTAAGTCTGATACTCCTGAACATGGTGCGGGTTTGTTGGCCTCACGAGGTGTTTAGTTTT
Source organism: Anopheles coustani (assembly GCF_943734705.1). Classification (NCBI taxonomy): domain Eukaryota; kingdom Metazoa; phylum Arthropoda; class Insecta; order Diptera; family Culicidae; genus Anopheles; species Anopheles coustani. The sequence goes on along the minus strand of NC_071288.1, from coordinate 93,527,589 downwards.
CTTCTGCCAAATACTTTGATCTTTAACATTTACTGATCATGTGTCTGTTTAAGATCCTGTTAATGTCCTTATTAGACGAGGGTTTTATTTGTCATCTTTGCCCAGACTTTTACTGTCAAAGTAGGCTCTGGTAGGGCGTTTGACATATAAATGATGTCCACTCGTGTAATAACGCAAAGTTCCACAAAATAGGTTTTCCAGTGATCATTTTCATGTTTGAATTTAGCGTATTGTTCATCCTAGTAATGAACAAAATCTGCTGCAAACAACAGAGCTAAAAGTAAACAAATCGCCACTTTGACATATAAATTCCAGTCGAAAGAAAATCAAAACCGGGCCTGCCCGATTCCGATTTTGGGGAAAGAATGTATCTGTCAAACGCGTTTGACAGAAAACTTCTGTGAAAATAAGACAGATAAAGTCCTCGTCTAGTAAGGGTATAATAGAAGCTGTCAACAGTAACATTCAATAAGGTGTCAGTTTTCAGTCCAATATTTGTTGTGTTGGCGAATTTGGGACTCAGTAGACCATTTTTCGATGTACATGAATATATTATTAATAATGGTTATTATTTTGGATGAACAAGTTTTCGAAGAATCCCCTTTCATGAAAATAACTGTTGTCTAAGTGTTCACCCGGAAAATGGTTTCCGTTAGCATACCTACTTTGAAAAGACGTTTATTTAGAACTCCTATGCGTCTCTGTGCAAGTTTTCCATTGGTATACGCCAGAAATATGTCAAAATAGGAGAAGATCTCCTGGAAACCACATCAAACCACATAGTACTACCAAAGGCAACGAAAACTTGACTCCTTTTCCGACTGCAAGCCATCCTCTTCCCTGCCTCAGCATCTCCCTCCCTTCGTTGACCGCAACGTATGTATGTGGGATGGATCTGGTGACTCTAATTAGTGTGAAAATATTTCACCAGAAGCGAGGTCAAAGGAATTATGCATGCATGCCCCCGGAGGAATCCTAAACAGGCCCCCGTCGATCTCTTTGCACTTTCTCCCTTTATGCTTTGGCATTTGTTGCGCTTAACGCTTTCTTTCGACTGGTGGCACTTCCACCGACGAAAGCACTATGCTGCGAGTTGTCGTTTTAGTAGAATACTGCCTTTATTCAACTCTTTGATGCGCTTATATACCTAAATTCTTATGACTATGCTTAACGCTTTTAACCTAGTCAGCAACGCCGGCACGGCGGCGTTTTTTATCATCATGGATGGTGCAACGCAGCCAAACCGTTCCGATCGTACGATCGGCGGTTGGCTGCGATGACCTAATAAGCCGTTTCGCGTCGTCAGCGACATCCCCACCCCCGTAAATCCACGTAGAGGAGTTACAATTCGAATTCTTCGGGGGTTCTAAAGGGGGGCGGTTTTAAGGTGCACTTGGCTCGTGCCTTTAACTTAATTATTATTATTGTCGTTATTAGTACGGCGCCGATCATAGCCGAGGTCACTGATATTATTACTATCTTCGAAATGCCTATAGCGTCTTCGGTTGGCTTTTGTATGAGATTAGACAGGTATGCCTGAGGTTTAAAAAACGTTCTGAAGACTTCGCTTTTGATGCTATACGTTGGGCTGATTTCTATTCTATTTATTCGGAGGAGACAAGTAACAATAATCTTTCCATTTTACTGCCCGAATTGATTTTCTGGGTTTCTTTTTGGGGGCGATAGCTTCAAGTTCGGCAGCTCTATCTTTAATGGCTTGTATGTCTATATGACGTTTTCTTCCCCAATGTGGAAATGTCTTGTTTTCCCTATCTTTAGTATTATTGTTTTCTTGCGTTGTTTTGTTTTCTTTTTCACCCCTTTGAACGTCTAGGATGGCTAATTTTACTGTAGGTTTCGTTACCTCTAGGTCTCCAACTCTAATGCGTGCGGATCTAGTCTGTCCGTCTTTCCCAGGGAATACCTCGCAGACTATTCCCTTGATCCACTTCCCCTTTTTCTGTTCGTCCGGGAAGGTAACGACTGCGCCTACTGTTAGTGGTTTTGATGGGCTGTGCCACTTCTCTCGCTCGGAGAGTTTCGGTAGATATTCGGTTACCCACCGTTTCCACGGTTTTCTCGCCAAAATAAGGTTAGTTACATGGTGCATTTTTGGAAGTATGATCCGCATTTTTGTATCGTACTTCAGAAATTCTATGCGTTCTAGTCTGCCTTTGGATCTCAGTACCCCCTTTTCGTCTATTATGGGATTAAGCCCGCGAATGGAACTGCGGCTATTGATCGCGTTTCCTAAGGAAAGCTGAGTCATTTCGTCTGTATACTTTTCCCACTGGGCCTTCTTTAGGAGAAGCATTTCGGCCCTGTCTAATTCTGATACGGAGATTACTTTAGAAAATGTGGTACCTGTGGCTTTTGCCTTTAGCCATTCGATGTATTTTAGCCCTATAGCTAGTGATCGTTTCAGTCGATTCCAATTTGGACACCACTCGGTGTTGATGACACTCCAGTCAGTTTTTTCTAGTGTCTTCGTAGTATGCACTGGCTTGGTCTCTTTTGACGTGACAACTTCGTCCTTTTTAGTCGATTTTACGTCTTCGAACAACTTGGGCTGCTTGAAAGAGATTTCTTGATCCTTGAGAAAGTTCATTGTGGCGCGAGCTCTTTCTTTCTGTTTCGGAGATTTGTTCGGAGTAGGGTTCATTCTGAACTCTTCGGTCGAAAAGTGTCCCCGCGTAAGTTGATTTAAATAATTTTCTTTTGGTTTCTCCTTTTCTTGGACCATAAACAAGTTGGTCTTTGATTTAACACTCTGATCTCCCCCAAACACTACCCATCCTAGTCGGGTTTCTTGGGCAATCGGCTCGTGAGGCTTTCCCTCTCGGTGGCTAGTTCCGCGTATGAGATGGGAGTGCGGCAGTCCAAGAAGCACCGTAGGTAGTGCATTCTTGTAGCTCTCGAGCTTTATCCCTCTTAAATGTGCATATCTTTTTGCTAACATATTCACGTCTACAGTTTGAAGCGGGAGGTCGAGTTCGTCCACGCTTCGCAACCCTTTGATATCGAACACCATTCCGTTCGTACCTTCCATTTTTACGTCGACCGTTTGACTATTTTTGTCTTCATGGGTATTCCCGTTTGTCCATGATAGGGTCAACGGTTTCTTTGACCCAGTTAAGTTCAGTTTCTTCCGTGTTTCGTTCAGAATTAGACTCGTGGAAGAACCTGAGTCAATAAATGCATGCGTACGTACAATTTTGTTTTGATTCCGTAGGCATACGGGAATAATTTGGTAAAAGAGTTGCTGTTTGTTTTTGAGAACGTTAACAGCGCTCATATTTTCGCGGCGGGCGCGGTTCTGCCACTCAGCGGTTTCGTTTCGGTGAAGCGCTGTGTGGTGTTTTTTGCCGCAGCCGGAAAGCATTGTTTCTTGGAGAAAAGTCGTCTATATGTCCTCTGCCACCTTTAACCGAACTCCCACTTGCTCTTTTTCAATCCTTTGATAGTTTCCTTTTTCCATAAAAGGGGACTCCGTTTGTTGGAAGACACAAACCGCAGCAGAATGTAGTGTGAATTGTTGCGTGAATTTGTCTCCCCGATTCCCGGAGACTATTCTACCGTATTCCCGTCGAATGTACCTTCCCTCCCCCGGACCTGCCATCTCTAGAGCACCCTCAGCACGGGTGCATCAAAACCGCTGCACCATTGGGAGAAGGATTTCCCGTCCCGGGATCGCTTTTATTTCTCGCCTTCTCAGGCGACCGATTCCATGGTTTCCCATTTTTCCCAACCAACATTGGAAGGATACCTTATGGCCCCGGTTTGGCGTTGCCCCGGTTTCCAACGAATACTCCACGGGGCCCACAACTTCTACGTGCTACTCCCCCCAACAAAGACTAAACGCTTCGTTACGCCACGAACGTGCGAACAATTTGCTTCTACCTGGACGACTCCTTTCCACCGAAAGGGGGGATAAAAAAAAAGGTGATTTTCTAGTGGTGTGCAAATTTTAACCTCACTTCACGGGGTTTTGGATGCAGCAAACAATTTGCCGAGTCGTTGCAGCATGAACGGGAAAAATAAAAGAACCTGGTGGAAAACAACCCCCCGTAAATGATTCTCAGCCCTCCGTTTATCCTTTTCGGCTTGAAGTGGCCACTCCCCCCTTTTTCCGGTCCCGGAAAACTACTCCGGGTTTTGCGAAGAAACCGGGAGGGAATACTTTTGAAGTTCAACTCGCCGTAAGATGATGGTCCTTTGATTTACGGCAAATCGGAATCCCTTCACGGGGATCTTCTCCGCGTTGTAGGTCTGTTTCCTTTTTTTTGGTTTGTTTGATGGCGGGAGATTTATGGGCGGATTCGTTTCCTTGAAAGGGGTTAGGAAAGGTAGGAAAACGGTTTTTTTTTCTCCCAGTGAATAGCAAAATTCTTATCCCTTCAGTCACCAGGTTCAGGCTCAGTTGGCACCTGCGAAGTTTGGTCCTGCATCGAACCAAAGATTCAGGTCTAGCAAAACTGGGGAAATAGTTTTGCGGAAACCATTGTGCCAGCTGAACCGAATTCGTTCGTAGAAGAAAGTTCAACGCGGGAGGAACGCTTTGATGTAAAATGGGTTGGAAAAATTCTTTGGTCACAGCGGACATTTTTTTTCTTTCTTTTGGTTTGGGATAAATATCATGAACTCTTGGGAAATGCGTCGCTGATTGAAAGGTCATCATGCGATAAACACAAAGCATTAGAAATTACAGAAAGTATTTATCCAAATGAATCTGAATTGAGCCTCAATTTATTTTAGTACACTTGACCTCTTTATTTACCAATTTCCCAATTTCGACAAACATTCTTGCCTAAATTTATGAAAACCCAGTAATGATAATAACCGACAATAAGACCACTAGCATAAAAACACGCCCGTTTCACAAAAACATACTGATGTTAATCCTTTCTCTCTCTACCACTGATTTATAGGCGGTTACAACGTGAAAGCTGATGCCGCTGCTGTTTGCCACAAAGAAACGTCCGAACCGCTATCTACCTAAGTCCCGATAATCTCAACCTCAATTCATTCCGGATGATTGCATCGTCCACGTGCCACGGGATACCTGAACGGGATACCCCGTACCGGAGAGAAGCGTTCATCTGAGGTGAAACGAAGCACACACACACAAAAAAAATCCCCCCGATGGAAAAAGATCCCAACATCGGGGAAGGCCACTGAACCCCTAAGATGCGGCCAAAGGAAACAAAGGGCGTTGCGGAAGGATTTTCGGAGCGCGATCCTCACTCCCACCGGGCGGAGGAGGAGGAGGAGTAGGTGAGCGGGGGTTGAAAATCCTTTCGGATCGGTTTTTCTTTCGACGCAACGGTGTTTTATGTTATTTGCATGTTTTGTTTTCCCATCCGGGGCTCACCCTCGTTCCTCCATTCCCGGCCCCTTTTATCTATTGTCCCCCGTGGAAACCCTGTCTGATGGACATAAAATATTCCATCCCTTTTAGTGGACGAAACATTTTCCCTTTTCACCACCCCCTCTTCACGACCTTCCGCTAGCGACGAATGAACGTGGATGAACATTTGCCTTAAGAATAGCATTACATTTAATTCAAAAGTAGAGCACCATAAAACGGTTAGAAATGTTGTTCGAAGCAGGAAAAACGAGAGTGAGATTTTTTTTTTTATTTCTTTATGAACGAGCTCGAAAAGGAGGATGCGCTACGAGATTTGTTTTTTCTTTTCTGTTTTACGATACTGCACAGGATTGCCAAGGGATCGCCGAATGTAAAAGAAAGCGACCGAGCTCAAGCAAAGTGCAATCGTAAAAGTTGAATAACGGGAAAGGTTAACTGTAAGTGTAGCCGCGAACTTTTTGACGCCATCGAACGAACGCGGCGGGGGGAAAATTCATAAACGGATAATTTTGTAAATATTTTATATGATTATCTCAATCCCGCGCCCAACCGTTTGGCCACTCGTTATGGCGGTCTTTGGCGAGGGATTTGATTGAACGATGCAGTTTATCTATAAACTTTTGCTCCTGATGGGAAAAGTTTTGCGCTCGAAAGGAGTTTCATTTGCTTTTGATGTATTTATGTTTTATGCACTCGCATTCCTACTCGAGTTTAAAACGTTTATTTTCAATCAACCTCTACTACCGAATATCGAACAAAATGTTTCCATTTATTGAGTTAAATTCTTCTACTTTCCGTTCGTTATCAGTTTTCTCTATTGTAAATAATTTTTCCATTCAAAATGTGTTTTAATCAATTTCCTCAAGTTCATACTATGTTTCAACTCAAGCCAGATCTAAACCTACTCAGTACATCTGTCTTTTGCCTTCAATGTACCCATCAATTATATTAAGAAGTCTTATTATAACGATCTTTCATCGACGAATCGAATCATGACCACGTAATGACTCTAGAGTTAGCTATAAAAGACCACGACGTGCAGAGCTCGGTCTTTTACAAAACCGAAAAGAAATACATTCCAACCCAATACTCAATTATTAAGTATGACCCGTTAGGTTACATTAGTGTTAGGGAATGATTGACTTATATGATATTATTATACGCCGTCTATACACCAATATGCATGGTTTTGCTAGCTTTTTTTCGGCAACTTGTTTCTATATCTGTTGTACATAAGTTTATACCGTGTCACTTCTTGTTTCAACGTTTTGTATACTTTACAAATTTTATACAAGCATACGATGGCACCAGCTAGCTCAACCGTACGAACTGTATTTGAATAAACAATTTTAATAAAACATGTTAAATTATACCGTTTTATTGTGTTTAGTAGACATGAATAATTTGGTGAGTATAAAACAGGAGCCTTTTATTGTTAAGAGTTGTCAAATGAATAGTAAAACTCTATACAGATCTAATATTTAAGTTCGTAATATGCAAATAAATCTTTACGAATCGATCTACATTCCCGTTTTAACTTCAAAATCATCGCCGACCACTGGAACTAAAACGTAGAACTGCAAATGGAGCAAACTCCAGCGTTCGTTATCTCGTCGGACGCGAACGATCCGACAGGTTCTGACACAACCCTGCTCAAAACCTTTCGGTTCCCGCCAGTTGTCGCAGCATCGAATGCCACCTTTGAACACACACACACACACCAACACTGCCGCCCCATTTCCACCGATTGGGGGCCGATGGGCAAACATTACGAAAAGTGACCCCGCACGGTATCGGGGCTTCTTATCTTATCTCGCAACCCTCGGGGTTCGGTGCAGGCCAGCGCACAGTCACCGCACCTGAACCGGGCGTAGCTGAGCCCTTTTCTGGCTGGGACAGGTGCCTCCTCAGCAGTCCCGCAATCGTTACGGTCGTTCGCGAACGCACTTTTCCATTTCGTCCAGTCGACGGTAGACACCTCCCGAGGGAATAATTGTACAACGTTTCGAGTGAGCTCAAAGTGAGTAGGCCTTGAGGAGGAGTGAAAACTCGAACCGCTTTTAGTGCGAAACAAGTGCGTGCGTGTGTATCTCGTGAGCCTCGGGTTACGACTTTTTGGTGAAGTTTTTTTGCGTTTCCTCAAAGAAGCGGACGAATAACACCATGGCTCGTGGCGAAGGCAAAGGTGAAAGTGTTGCCAGATTGTCAAATCAAATAGCGTGCATAAAGTACACGCTGTTCTGTTTCAACATTGTGGCATGGGTAAGTGATACACGTTCGCTTTTTTCGTACAAAATACGTCCATTTAACCGTGCGTTGGATGCTGGCAGTTTGGGGGGACATTTTCTTTTTCCTATTCAACGCAATGGCAAACGGTGTGATATCATCGGAATTCGACGAACGGAAGCTTAACGACAGCTTTGAAGCATGATTCACACACTACAAATGGCAACATATCAGTTGGTGTGCTTGTGCGTGTTGCTGGTGATAGTTGCTATCAGTGTGATGGTGGTGTGTGCGCGCAGCGAGACACGGTTATCTTGCAATAATGGGCCTTCCCTGATAAGACCGATACCGTCAATGCGATCATTGAGAAACGAGGAAAAAACCACAGCGCAATGTTCAGCTCGTCTATAACTTGTTGTTTAGGGATTGAAATGAACGCACTTTACCTGAAACTATTTATTGTGAGAACTTTAGGAATTAATTTTCCATGTACAGAAGCAGTTAGTTGATGAAAAAAAGTCGTTCCTTATCAATCACAGCTTGTGGCAGGAAGTGAATGACTCATCTTACTCGAGGACCTACCATTCTATACTCATCCTCCCTACCACATTGCGCCATAATGATCAACAACTAGGCAAACAAGATACCTTTTTCTCGCAATACTTCTTCCATTTGCCAATTGCTAGAGCGCTGCCTTTTGGATTTAGCAATTCAATTTATCTAAAAGCAATATTAAAACACACCATTTCCTTTGATCAGCAGCTGAAAGACGCCGATGTAAGCCTGCCGGTGAGGTATTGCTTTCATTTAGCTGCTTTTGTTGATGATGAAACTAAATCTCGCTAAGCAAGGGTTGGGATGGAAACCTTAAGTCCTTCGAAGGCGACAAAAGTGTATCGCTCTTCGAGGATCTACAATCTTTTCGAATTCAATCAACTTTCGTCAACGAATCTCGTTCGTCACTCCTCACCCCAACTGAATGTTAGTTTATAAGGTTGTGCCAAAAAGATGGTGATCCAATCTACAACTGGTGTTGCACTTTGCAACGCCATCCTAACTTCGGTGTAAGCTTACGTTTGAGAGATAAATTGTTAGGTTTTTCCTACCATCTTCTCTTTGTGTGCATGTTTATCTTTTGTTTCAATCAGGCGTACTTCAATTTGTGAAAAACGAAAGGGCTTTGCAGCTTTATTCGTGTACATATATTTTTCCTCAAGTCTGTCTTTTTCCACCCTCATGAAACCTGACTCGTAAAGATTGGCTCGTCAGTTTTGTTATGTTTTCGTCAAGTGTGTTTTGCAAAGCGTTTGGTAAGTGCAGAAAAGGTTCTTCGAGACAATCTGCGTAGGACAAAATCAGGCGCTTCTTTTGATGACCTTTGAATAATTGGAAGGACAAGATAACATGTGAAGCATAAAGTTTCCCTAACATCTTGGAAAAATTGTATAAATAGTCTTATGCTATCCATCTTGAAAGAACAAAATATCTCAATTTCTATAAGTGCATGAAAATATTTTTACAGGAATAATTTCTTTAAAGTAATTCTAATAGGGATCCCTAAAATTGACAGAATCATTTTGACTTTCACTTCATTCTGGGCTCGTAGTAGATTTTCAACGCGAAGAATGTGTGGGACACACTTCTGGAGGGGATTAATATTCGGGAAGGTCGATTTTCCTCCACCCCGCGCCACTCATAAAATGTTGAATTTATGACGGAAGCCGTAATAAAAACTACCCCCATGCTTTTACTTTCCCCCGGGAAAACGCACGCGTCACCCACACCCCACGTGGAAGAAAGGAAATATTTCTTCCCATCGGCCAGCGGGTGTTGCACGTCTTGCGTGTGTTTGCTTTCGGTTGCTTCCGTCCAGCCGAAACACCCGATAAGGAAGGACGCGGCCGGAAAGCTGAAAACATGTGGATAATTCATCCATTTCGCCGCCTTACCACCACCACCTCACTATGTCTGTTAGTCTACAACAAATTTCAATGATCCAAAGAAAAGCAGACAAATCGGTGGGGGGGAAAGGAAAAGCGATTGAATGGGAGTATTGGGATGGGAAAACCCGGGGACTTTTCGGAATCCCAAATATGTCGGCAAATGCGGCAAAGTGCGAGCTGGCGACGATCGGCTGACTCGATTTTATTGCGTGATGTTGAGTGAAGCATAAAATTTACCATACCTTCACGCCCGTCGCCCCGGAAAGGAGGAGATTGTTTTCATCACTTCACACCATCAGAGGGTATTTATTTTGGAGGGGCGAAAAGTAGAGGGTGGGGCTACGTATTTGCGGTTTATGAAATGAAAATTTTACGTGGAGGTGTATGGTTTTGTATATTTTAATTAATTTGAGTTTTCAAATAGTATGTCGCACTTTTTTTTATCGCAATCTATATAAACTCAATATTCTGTCATACCGAAGGGAAATCATAAAAATAAGTTAAAAACCTACATTGAAAATAAATACCATTATGCTCATGGCATACTCTAATCAATGGCATACTCTAATAATTTCACTCAATTTATAACAACTTTCCGACAACTTACTCTCCCATTGCTAGCGTCTCATTCGCTCAACACAAGGGAAATTCTACGAAAGGTCCAGACTGGGAATCTCTATTTCGATTTTCTCCTCCACTGACTTATTGATTTCACATTTACATTCCAACCTGGAACGTGGGTTGGTTGCTTTCAGCGTAATTAAAGAATAAAATCTTCATCCCAAAGTAAATGAACCCCAGGGGGGGCGGGGTCGGGGATGGAAGCGGGCCAGTCAAATTGATTTCCCTTTGTGTTCCAGCCGGGGTCAATGGCTGTCGGTTGCAACGGTTCCACGGCGCTCCTTGCCTCTCCAAGGAATCGATGGTAATGAGCAAACTGGAGAAAGGACAGACTAGGAAAAAAAAGTAAATGAATGTACTCCACGAAAGCACATTGGCAAATGGCGAATGCTTTCCGCTCGAAATAAGGACACGGTGTGGCCTTTGCCAAGGAGGTCGTGTCTCGTGATGTTGTGTAAAAGGTTCTTCGCGCAAGAAACCAAGAGACGTCAAGAAGCAGAGATTCACAGAGCTAAGGACACAAGTTCGGAGGAAAAATCCAACTGTCGCTGCCAAGCCACCCGAAGCTTAGTCCGGAGCGAACAAATTAATATTAATTAAAATGAACAGCCAAAGCTAAACTGCGTTCGGTTTTTACAATGGTTTGATTCTCAACATGTACAAAGAGGATCTACCATCGCTTCGCAATTCGATAGCTTCAGGCGATCCGATAGGCAGCCATTGGATTAATTATTCTAACGAAAGCAATTGAAGATTAAAAGTGGAAGCTATTTTTAATCGCTATAGAAAATGATTATGTAACGAATTATAATCCCTCTTGTCTCCAGATCAATATGTGAAAACAATACATAGGCACTTGGTTAGATAAAACAATGAAATTTACAAAACAAATGTGTTTTTCGTTAACAGAACAAAATGGCAACATAAATAGAAAGTTATTGTGACTATCGTTCAATAGTTTACTACTCAGCATTTCCGGGGAAACCAAACCCTCCAAACAGTGGCTCTGATTGTAACAACACATGTCGAGTTTCGACGAGAAAAACAAACATAAATTGATCGATTACGGGAGCCAACGCAAAGATGGTTCTGCTAAATTTTTGGGGCAAAGCTGTAGATATGCAGGGAAAAACTCGGCACGAAAAACAAATCTAGCCAAACATATGTGAAAATAAGTGGGACAATAGTTGGCGTTCGTGGAAACGTGATGAAATACATGGAAATAACATATCGACTCGAACCGGTGCTACGAGATTGGGTGCAGATTTCCCAGCGAGAGTTGCAAAAGAAATAAATCCTTCCGGATGATCGATTCGTATCGATGCGCGTTCCCGGGAAAAACTGGAGCTTGATATTTGCTTAAGCCCCAGAAATAGATTTCTTATTTTATTCCCCTAGTCAACATGGTTGTTCGGTGTGAAAACACATGGAGTCCATTTTACTGCTTCAAACGTTCGGTGACGTGGGATCCTCTTCATTCGGGCTTTCGCATCTTCACCTTCACGGTTTGCGAGCAAAATTTCTTACGTTTGAGGTCACGATAGGATGCGAATGGGAAACTAACACCGTGTGACCGCGTTCCGGTACTGGTAAGGGAAAACTTTCTGTTTTTCACGCTTACCCCTCCCCCAGCGTTCACGCGGCAGGGCAATGGTGTTTTTATCTGTCTATTTTACGACCAGCACAACTGTTCGGACCAGTTTCGGCCGACTGTATCGAAATAAAGTGCAAAGTGTACAACCGATTTTCCACCGCTTCTGACTTCATTTTCTCGTGCCTACTTGCCTCTCCATCAGGGCTTGGGTTTCTTTCTCGGGTGAAAGAAAAGCTTGATAGTCCCCTGGTAAAGTTTTCCGCAACACCGCCGAATGTTTGGTGTTCGTAAGTCAGGCCATGCTGGCGCAACAGAGAACTGTTTCTCGTAATTTTTTTTCTTCACTTCGTTTCTTTATCATTTTCGCTTTTTTTGTATCTTCGTTCTCCTTCCATCTTCTTCTATTTACCGTTTCAGTGTTGCACAATTTTGGTCTCGCTTTTTTTTATTACATTTATAGTTTCATGTTCTACCGTTTCTTTTCCATTTTCGGCCTCTTCCCGTTGGCCCGGGTATAACATTCGTTCAACTTCTGCTCGCTTTTTCTACTTCCACAGCACAACTCCTTCCCTTGTGGGCTCGATTTCAGATTCGGGAAAACTTCCTGATTTTTTCACACCATCCGAAATTCGCCGACCCAGTTCGGCGGGCCGCGATGCAAACTCGGTCCATTTTTTTCCCAAACCCGGGCCAAGATTTATAGGGTGTGAAAATTTATCATTCCTACGTGATCTTCGCTCATTTCGCGCGCGTACACCGTTTGGACGGGTTAACTTCACCAATTTTCGTACGTCGCAGGGACGAAGGGCGCGGTGTTTCGGTGCAACAGTGCATTCCGTCTTTTTTGGTGGGCTTTTTTTTCCTTCTTCGTGGCTTTCAAAAGCCAATCGGATGGCCTGGTGGTGATGGTGGACGTCATTTTACAAACTTGTACTTTGTGCGCTCTCTGGAGTTTTTTTGAGTTTGTTTCTTTGCGGTTGCAAAAGTTTTAATTCAATAAACTTGGACGTCAGATACGTTTGCTGTTCGGATAGAATTGAAGTAAACGTTTGCACTCTAGTAAATTGTAAATGCAAAGTTGAAAATGTTTCGGATATTAACACAATATAAAGTAAATAGTTACGTCAGGGTAACATGTGATGCAATTTCATTGCGTATCAAACACGCTTCAATTTTGAAACAGAGTAGCCTAAACTGTATTCTAGTTGTATTGTCATGGTAACAAGACACGACATAAATAGAAATGCTGGTTTTTCATAACTAAAAACGGATATTCCAACTCCCGGAAGCATCTCCACTCGAAAGAAGGTATTTAATAAACGTCTAAATGCATTCACGTCCGGTCGGGAATGTTTTGATAACCGTTGCAACCGTTGCCCTCCGGGGAACACTGCAAAAAAGGTTGACGACCGAATGTGGTTGAGCGAAAAATGAGCGAAAAGGGTTGAGCGGTATGGGTGGAATGTGTGTCCCTTGCCACCCCGCCTCCGTCGTGGTTGACCAGATACGATGGTATGTGTGATTATTAAATTCAAACCAAAAGGGAAACGAGCGCTTGAGTCGCTGTTCGAGCGGTTCTCATAACATTCCAGAAGATACGTTATCAAAAAGTAGCAAAATATTATTTTAATACGTGAAATTCCTGTTCCTCTGCATGCTTTTATGTATCAATTTTCTTCTGAAAGACGATCAACATGATGAAACAAAAATTTAAATTGAAGGATCCATGGAAAGCGAAATGACAACCAGAGTGATCAAGGTCAAAATTTGTCCTGTGTCCTTGAAACAAAAGCTACAAAATGTCATCCACGGGAACCACCTCAACTTAAAGCAAATGGGGTTTGTAATATTCCCTTTCCGGACCGAAAAAAGCTTTGTAACATTTTTTATTTAAAATTATTCTCCAACCGCTCGCTTTCAACGATGTTTGCCTTTGTGTCCCCTTGGCTCGCCTCAAAAAGGCCAAGCAATTTGGCTGCTGGCGAACCCCAAAACGAGAACGCAACGAAAGTATGCGGGCACCAGAAAGGGACGGGGAGAAACCCGCGAACCCGGGCGCGAACCGAAAGGATACTAATGAGATTATTCCATTAGGAAGTCAGTGAAATTGCGACGTTGACGTTGAATGGAATTTAATGAGTGAACGAGCGCGGAGCATTTTCCCAGCAGTCTTCTGGGGGATTGTGAGGAAAAAGCCGTTGGGAAAACCAGGGAGATGTTGGGGGAGGTGTGCAATAAAACGCGTGACGCTTTTCGTTAAGCATGGCGACTGAAACCGGGTGGTGGATTTTACTTCCACCCCCCCAAGGATGAGCAACATACCACGAGGTTGCTTTCGGCAAATTGTTGTGTATGTGAGTGTGTACGTTTGGGAGAATTTTAATTTCCCATCACCATAACGGGAACCTCCTAGTGGCCTCGTGGTGTTACCGTTTCCATCCGACTCAGGAGACTCCTTTCGGAGGCGCTTATTGGTCGTATAGTGTGACAGTTTCAACAACCCACCTTAAAAGCCCTCTATTTCCACCGGGGTGGGGGATTTTTCTCCCCGACACCCTTGAAGCGCGTTAGACATTCCCTTTCGTTCGGCAGCTGGCGCGTCACATGCGGCTCACGTAGAAAACATGTGTCTGGTTCGGTTTGAAGGCGTATTTATGATTTATAATTCATACGCAAATGAGTGCCCCGTCGGCCGGCCGACTTTTCCACCTATTTCGGTGCGAGTGAAATAAAAGGCACGACCACGCGGGATCTCGTACGTTGACAAGGGGGACAAAACGCCAGCTTTCCATTTTCCGGTGCGGGTGTTACATTCCCGGCCTTTTAATATGCGTCCGCTGTAGCACTCGTGGGTGTGATTTTTTTCCCAGAGTCTTTTTGTGTCCTCTTTCTTACATCGTTCACTTTTTCCCATCGTTCACACACGAACGAGTGTGTCTCGTGTGAATTTGTACACGACCGGTTTGTTCCATTAGCGATGGAATTACCATCGCTTAAAATGAGACTCGTGTCGCATCACTCCATGCACGGAAGCAAAAAGCAACACTTGGAGAGACGCAATGAATGAAAGAAAATGGTTTCGAGAGAAAGACTTACCCACAAAAAAACATCGGATTCCGTCAGCCTCATTGACCACAATGTTGCGATATGTAGAAACGGTTTCACTCGGGTATAGGATCCTTTTTCCTCAAATTTGCATTCAATTCCCAGATTTAAACCATTCTTTAGTACTTGTAAATATTCCCTGACAACTGTGAACAGTCTTTCGTCTGGTTGTGGCATTACTTTCCAACCTTTGTCTACCGATAAAAGATCATTTCATTGGCTCAGCCCCATCGAGGACACATTAGTGACGATTCCCAAACAGTCAACAGAAATTAAAATGCTAGATAAATCGTTATTATTTTTAAACTTCCAGGTACAGACTTATGAATACATATGGTTGACAAAGATTGGAAACAATTAATCACATCAGAAAATAACATAATGAAAGTCACATCTGTTTCAACTGAATGAACTAAATGGATAGTAAAAATAGGCAACAAAAGAGAATAAAAGCTTCAACTAAGATCGAAAACCAAGCAAGAAATAAATCTGAATTGATAAATTTGAGAAAACAAGTGATTGTGAAGATAATATACATGAGTTTCAACTGAATGAACTGGATTGATAGTAAAAATAGGCAAGAAAAGAGAATAAAAGCTTCAACTAATATTGAAAATCAAGCAAGAAATAATGCGAAATTGATTAATTTGGGGAAACAAGTAATTATGAGATAATATACATGAGTTTCAACTGAATGAACTGAATAGATAATAAAAATAGGCAACAACAAAGAATAAAAGCTTCAACTAAGATTGAAAACCAAGCAAGAAATAGTTCTGAATTGATAAATTTGAGAAAACAAGTAATTATGAAGATGACATACACAAAAATTAGTTTTACTGAACAAATTTACTAACAATTACGTTTGCATGATGTTAGAAAAGATATAGTTACACGCTAAATGATTTTGTTTCTGTTCGCAAAGTCTTTTCAAAGGCGAATTGAATTCAAATACAAATTACATCTTTTCATCCGACTTCCTCCGGAACATTTGCTCCACTGGAACTGCTTATATTCACGCAAAGAGCACGGTGTAATCAGAAACCTTTTCTATCTCGGCAAAACGTCTTTCCCAATGGCAGCTTCTTACACGCGTTACGCAATTAGAGCATCGTGCCTTGCTGGCGAACGTTCGCTAACGAATGTGGTATAGTTTTCCAGCAAGGTAAGCCGTTTCGATCGAACCTTGCTGCAAATTACGAAGCCGACGGAAGAAACCGGGGAAGCGGAAGACCATTGCATCAACCGTTCGAGCAGGGCGTGGAGCAAACCCTCTAACGAATAGAATGTGAAATTTATTCACCTTCCCTTTCGAAGCCAAACGATAACGCTTTGTGATGACTCAATTAGGCAAGGACGGGGGGACGAAGTAAGGAAGGCTTTCGTTTGTGTGTTTCCAAGTTTCCCGCTGATGGTTCCACTTCTTCGCCGTCGTTTGGATGTGTTCAACTGTTTGAATCGTAAACATGTCATAATTTGCCTCCACCACTGCACGATGGAGCGAAGCCGGGATAAAAATCAAAAATTCATTTTTTGATTTCAGAAAAATGAGATATGTTTTCTTAAACTACAAGATGAAACTAAGAAATGACCCAAAAACTAGAGCCTCTATTCTTCCAGGTTCTGAGAAACAGCCCGTCGAAGTCAAGATTTGTGAAAATATTGCGTGAAAAATTGAAAAAAATCCATCAACTTTGAAGGCCTGTAACTCCTATAATAATGGCCGGAATCGAATTTCAAGTACAGTTTTGGAAAGGTTTATTATCATGCTTTAAAATTGTTGACAGTTTAAGCAAATTGAAATTGAATGTCACAAAATATTAAGCATTGTTTCGCAAAACTCCTGGAAATTTTTTAAATTTTCTGTTTTTAACCTTACGCCATCGCTAAGGATTATGAAAGATTGTAATATGTTGCATACCCACTTATAGCCTAGAATGTTTTGTAACAATAAATGATAGTTTTTTTTGCGCATACGCGCGCATCTTTACGTTATTCTGTACTTTATATGTGAAGCTTATAGTTTATCACCTACTAGGCGTCTCCATTATGCCATATGCCGCATCGTGTGTGGTAAGAAATATTTGAAATTCTCATTCAATGAAATATAGGTCGATGATCGTATCGTAAAAATGTGAAGCAGGGTAGTGGTTGAACATCACGTAAAAGAGGAAAGACAAGCCAAGCCAACGGCAAAGAATGAAATTTGGTTTGGTTTGCTTTGAATGTATCAGGTCGCTTTTACTTGTTCTGCAGCTCACAAACCCATCATGTTATACCCAAAGTTCCTCGGACTAATGTACCCTACACTAACATTTTGTTTTGTTTGTACCCTTACCTGTAAAAGTTGAAGTTAATCTTCAAGAGTTGGTGAATCACACTGCGTGTAGAATAATTGAAATGAAAAAGCAGAAATCTTGCGGCACCTTTCATCTTCTTTGTGTGATTCACTAAGCGTCGTAATATTGCGCTCGTGAGGCATTGACGGATCTAGTGAACACAGCATTTACAATCAACTGTTTCATGGTTCCGGAGAAAATACTGCATCAGACAGTGATTTACTAGTATCGGCATTAACTCCTATCCATCTTTCGTTCATTAGTGACAATTCAGATATCATTTAGATAAACTTGATGCCCCAAAGTGTTGGTTCTGCAGGCCAATTGTGATCAAGTTTGCGAAAGATTGAAAAGAAAAAGTTATACAAATAGTATAGTATGAAATCAAAAGCCAAATAACCAGGTTAGTTCCTTATACAATCCAGCTAAATGAAACAAGTTACGTAACGGTAAATTATTCATTTTACATGAGGTGAATTGATGAAAAAATTTCGGCATATTTAACCAACGCTATGTATACGCAAACATGTTGTATGTATGGAGCAAAACTAACAGAAATGAACAGTGTAGAGCACTTATAAAACGGATTTATTCCAAATCCTGAGAATTTATCTTATGTTGGATGAGATTTTTCGAATGCTTGCTTCACATTTCATACAGAATTGAATTTAAAAAACGGAAGATTACTTAAAATTATAAAAACATATACAATGGTAAAAAAACATCGTATTGGAAAAGATGTACAAGGAATTTGGTGTTAAAGTAGATGAACCAAGGTTAATGGGTGGAAATAGTACGACAGGAAATGTCTGTCGTCGGGCTTTTTGAAACATAGGAAAATTGAGCGATATTTTGCAAATAGAAACAGAACTTATAGAAAGGATTCGAAATATTTTAATAGCCATCAACTGTAAATGACCAAGGTCCATTGGGATCCTTAAGAGAGGAAGCAGCAGAAGGTGGAAATAAAATATACAGAAGGGATAGAAGAGAACACGTCTGTAAAATGTAACGAGAATTCAAGATTAAATACATTTTTATGAGAGCATTCTTTTATTTAAATTCAAAAAAATTTAAATTTAAATAAAACTTTCATATTTAAAAACATTCTTCGTAGATTACAGCTCCTCAAATAGTAACAGACCCTTGCCAATTCAAAACCAAGAATATGATGGTACAAGCTCAGAATAGTTCAGAAGTTATGTCCAGGTTAGATGCTTTAAATATCAATTATTTTCTAGATAACAATATTTGGAATGAAAGTTTTTTGTAAATTTAGTTTGTTTTATATCAAACTAAATAAAATCTTTAAGTTAATATAAAAAAAATTGAAAAAATAATGCACCCATAGAAAAATCCAAAAATATGAGGTTTTTGCAGCGCCACCTGGCGGGATTGTCCAGAAACATCATAATTCCGTGTAATATAATAGTATTACACGATATTACAATGAAAAAATTGCAAAACATTTGATTCTGAATTTTATCCCGGCAATTTGCTCTTTTCGCTCCATAGTGCACTGTCTCGACGATCAGGTTCGTGGAATGGTTTGTCCTGCTAGCTCGGTGTGGAAAATTCCACCGGCGTGTTGCAGGAAAGTATTATTATGCTTTACGGAGCAAAACGAGCGAAAGAAAAACATCGCGAACGCAGGTGAACCGAGAAGAAAACATTGGTCGTGCTGAACGATTTTCCTCCTGTTTTTTTGTGCCTTCGTGATAATAAAAAGAACTTATGTATGGGGACGCGATAAAAATAAAATCACCTCACCAACAAAAGCAGAGATTGCACACACACACACATCGATGAAACCCGTATCTGTGTTCGGGTTGAAACGGTGAGCCGTGCGGAATAGTATCTGCCCGGTCGTTATCGGGCGACGGTTGACGCCAGACGAGAACCGTTTTTCCTACCACGTGAAAATGGGTACTTCGGAAAAGAGTGAAGAGCGCTCGAAGGAACAATATGGCCACGGGAAAGCCATCCATTCCAAAGTCGTTTGCCGATCGGCGCTCAGGTACGGTTGCCTACAGGAAAGGTCCTATTTTGCTCATCATTTCTTTGTCATTTCATGCTTAAGATGTTTGACGGAAGAAAAATGAGCCGGGTGGAAAAGAGGGGGGGGGGGGGGGGAAGCGGCGACCGAATTGATATCGATGCGTAACATTTACATTCTCGCTCCGTCGACTCTATCCCGTGCGGATGGTCGGAAAAGTGTTTGGGGGTTTGGGAAAATGGGCACACCGAAAGGTTGTCGTACGCCATGCTTCCCCGCACAAGATCTCCCCTCCCCCCCCCCCCCCCCACGCCCCCGGGAAACCCTTCACAAATTTTTGCTTGCGCATGGCGAAGCACAAGATGAGTGAAAATAAATGGAGCATGGGAGGAAAAGCGTCTTCGGTAGCACATTTTTACAGCCGAACCGAAGATTGTTAATACCCACACTGGTGGGCCTATTTTCCGGGCGACTGTTGAACGCTTCCTGTCTCTCCCCCTTTTCCCGCTGTCCCTCGCCTCGGACGACGAGTAGACGAATTGCTGATGGTTCAGATCCATCAACTCGATTGGTGGCTCGCAACAAGTCACCGAAATGGTCGCATGGAAGCATTTTCCCTCGCTGGCCGGAAGCATTAGTGAGGCGCGATCCATCCAAGGAAGGGACGTGGATAAGGGTGTAACGGGGGGAGTTGGGTTGTTCACATCGAACGCTCCCAGATCCTGATGCCCCGAAAAAGGGAAAAAAAGGGATCAGACATTCTTTCGGAAGATATTTTTCTTTCAAGCAGCCCTTTTTACGGGACCGAAAAATTTTGCCCATAAAAATGGGCCCGCATGAGTCCGGTCCTTCCACCCTGCTGGCAGGGGTTGGGGGAGGGAAAACGGAAAAGGAACAGGGTAAGCAGAGGAATGTTTTACGGTAAAACTGTGCAAAGATATTCAGTTTTTCATACTTTATTTTCTCAGATGGTCGGTGTCCCTTTTTGCCCTTCCCGACGGCGGAAGGTAAATTGCCCATGGGATGGGGGGAGGAAGGAAGCCGCGGGGAAAATGGACGAGCAGAAAAATTCAATTAGTATAAAAGCTGTCAAAAGGATTGAAAAGTTTGCTGCTAAACTTCATCCACTTCGCGCTCAAGTGTTGCTACATGATGGTACCCACACTTTTTGATATTTTAACCGTCTTAAGAAGGTTTTACTGGCTCCCATTTTCAACGATAATCAAAAGGATACAAACAGGAAAACGTTTCCATACCGTGTTTGTGTAATGAAAATAAATTGAAAAATTATTTGGATCATTGAATGTGTAAGAGTTTTATTTTCATCAGGGAGCATAACTCAAAAGCAACGAAGAAAAAGAAATGGAATGTACAACATCAAACCCGAAACACTTATTTGTCAACCTCCAACCGATTAGATCCGGTAAATTAAATTTATCCTGATTAATTATCGCGCCGTAGACAAATTATACGAGTCCTTTCCGCCCGCCATGGTGGACCCTTTTCGGAATAATTTGAAAACCGCTACCGCCTTATCATGCAAATCGCTCGAGTTGGGTTGAAAATTTGTGCAGAAAATAGTGATAAAAAATCTTCAACATTGTGTTGAATTTCAAAACAAACCGACAACAACGACGAAAGTTAAGCAAACCCGATCCCGAGTGACAGTTGCAGCTCCCTTTGCTTTGAACTTCTGCAATGGCCGGGCGAAGATTGGGTAAACAAAATTAGCGAAAAAGTTTAGCTTTGTTCGGAATGGAAAAGATTTTGTGTTTCCCGTTTTGTGTTTTTTTTTCTTTGTTCATTCCGTTTGTTAAAACACCAGCATTTCTGCTTTCGCTTTGTTCCGTTTGCCTTGTTTTTCGCCAACGCATTGGTGGATTACAAAATGTCATCCTTTAAAGAACAATAGCCAGGCGATCCTCGGTAAGGGAAAGGAAAAACCCCTCCTAAAGAACTCACAGCAACACGCAACTGGCCAGGCCATCGGTATAGAGTTCTCCCGGGTGGGTTTATTCCTTTTCCTCCGGGTGGGTTCTTGTTCTTTTGTTCTAGCAAACTTTTGTCGTCGCGTAAGTTCAAAGTGTAACCACAGTCCAACTTTGGCCCGACTAGCGCCACTATTGGGCCCCACTTGCTGGCAGAACCACTAACTGCACTAAACAATAATTTGATTTGGTTTGGCGTTGCCATTACAATTGTCGTTGGCCAGAGGATGGCGCGAGACAGTTTTTTTTGTGTTTGTCCCGGTGTTCGTGCAAACAACTTGGTATCGGTGGTATCGAAACTTTTTGGAAGGTTGTTGGCCGATGGGTGATGAAAAGTGTTCTACAATTATTTTAAAACTCGTTGGTGATGCAGTCAAAGTCGAAAAACTAAGCTTTTACACAATTGACTTTCGTTTTATCAACTAACTAATGGATATTGAATGAAGAAATTGAAGATAGATTGAAGAAATGAATTAACTTCGCCTCTAAAATGTTAGAAAAAAACAACAATAGATGTCAAGAAGTCAAAAGAACTTGCTTGAAACGACTTTCTTGGAAGTATTTATGCGTTTAGAAACAAGTTATCCGAAAGATGATGAACATGCATTTAGTTTGTTGTATTCGTGTAGATAGTCCGTCGTTGGCAACTCGAAAACATAAAAAACATCTCACCGAAGCTTCAAACAGCTTTCGATATCTTACTTCTTTGTTCTGCCCGGGATATTGGTCGGAACTTATCCCCGGAAAGCAAACAGGCAAACACGGGACCGAAACGACTTGTTTTGAATTTCCCAAACATGATAAAGGAAGACAATTTCCTGTCGCTGTGTACACTTCGGGAAGAACCGTATTCCGTACGCAATTTAAAAAAGCAAGCAAAAATGCAAAGAAAAAAACCCAAAGTGGAGAGCAGCTAGCGGAGAAACCAATAAAATAAAATTAATCGTAAAACACATCGTTTCTTCTTTTATTGCAAATCGGCTCCGCTTCCGCCCAGATCTCATTTCGTTGTTTATGACTCACGATACGCTTGCGAAAGCAAACAGCATTAGTCACCGCAGAAGAAGTCCGGGGTAAGGCGCTTCGCGGTGGTGTATGATCGATCAGGCCGCACAAATGAAGATACTTATTGGCAAATCATGTGGCTCGCGCACTTTTTGCGGGGGATTAAATTTATTTCAATTTCGACTTTATGTAAACCGTTACAAATGCGACGCACGTGACGTGTATTTATTGATACTTACCGTATCAGAAACGTGCTTAGAGCCAAGCAATGTGTAAAGGTACTTTAAAGGCTGTGTTTAAAGTTAGACTCTTCTTGAAATCTCCTTGAAATGCTCATAATAGATAAGCTAAAAGAATAAATTAATAATAAAAGAGAAAACCACAAGGATTGTATCAATGAGTTGAGACACTCAATACGGAC
Organism: Anopheles coustani; assembly: GCF_943734705.1. NCBI lineage: Eukaryota > Metazoa > Arthropoda > Insecta > Diptera > Culicidae > Anopheles > Anopheles coustani. The sequence goes on along the minus strand of NC_071288.1, from coordinate 93,504,983 downwards.
ACGATACCTTTTATCCGCTCTTATCGTCAAGTCTCTTGAAGATCCTTGTGAATATCGGAACTAAGGAACTAGGATCATGGAAGAGGACTGGACTTCCTTTGGAATCGAGGAACTAAGGAGGACTGGAAATTCTGGTCATCGAAATAGCTGTCGCAAAACCGGAAGCTCCCGTATACTTCGCTCATTTGGTACTTGAACGTGTTAACCGATCACGAAAGGATACTTGTCGATTTCCCACAAGTAATAGATCTCCATCACATTCTGGCTCTATCTTTCTCTCCTGGAATGCTGTTTCAAAGCTTAGCCGAGCCCATCGGTCGACTCAATTTCCGGCCCGATCTATATCTGGAACAGGATGCATCCCTTTGACACTGACAAGTGGAGTTCACATTGATCCACGAGATGAAAACACACGCGTCGGAATGGACACGCTTAGAACAAAGCAGACATTCATTACAGAGGAACCGCAGTCGAGCTGGTTCACATAGTAGAGTAGGCTCGTTCGGTCCCTCTCGCTTTGCCGATTTGCGGCTGCGGTCACACACACTCCAAGACCCGACGATCCATTTGTTACACGTGCCCACTGGAAACCAACCTCCACCGGGTGGGCCACCTTTAGCCCATTTGCGTGCAGATATTTGTCTCCTCGGACCCATTTCGTGGCATTCTCTGACAGGTTGCCGGATGGAAAACGGGCACGTTCATCCCAAAACCACGCGATGGCAATAATGTTTGGTGTCGTAGCGGCGACGTGGGCAAGGTTTCCTCGCCAGATCGATTCGGTTGTCAAAGATGTGGGCTGGAGCTACAGTCAAACGGCGTGTGCGTGCATTAATCTTGCTTCATTTCCTTCTGTGGAGGCATCAATCTTTGTGTGTGTGTTTGGTGCTTTACTGTTTAAGTTACTTACGAGCATTTACGAAAGTCTGCAAAGTGTTGCCAATTTTCAAATCATACTGAAAATGTTCAATAATATACTATTTATGATTGAAAAGATGTAAGATTTTTCTTATTTCCTTATTTCTTCATTAAGCCTCACTTATTAGTTTCACACTTTGAACAGATTTGCTCAAACCTGCCCAATCTTTCTTTTTATAAATCCAAAATTATGACTACTCCTCTTTTTCGATCGAACTCAGATATATTTTCAAATGAGAACCGAGCGATAAAATATTATGATTTAGTACAAATTAGTACAATGTGATTAATTTACTCAATCTGTCGGGAACGATTTATTTAAATTTTTCATCTGCTTTATTCCTTTAAAAATCTCTTTCGCTTGTATAATTAAAAACATTCATTCCACATTTAGTGAAAATCAGCTTCCACAAACCGTGGGAAAACTCCTTCCTGGTCCGGTGTCCGGGCACGAAAGCTTTCCCACTACTTTTAATGAGCCTCGACTGATTTTTCACCGGGCGGACAAAACCCCTCCGCGTGCTGTATCAGCTCTTTTTTCTTCCATTCTGTGGAAGTGTCCAAGCCAAGCGAACCCATTGAATACATTTTGATTTTCCCACCCTTTCCCGAACTGGGCTCCCCCCACCCCCACGCCCGATCGGAGGTCCGTCCTTGAGGGCGCGCTAATTACGAAGGCGACGTCGGGCAAAATGAAAACATCATTTCAGCGCGTCCGCCGGCCGGGGGTCCGTCACCGGCTGGAAAATGGGACCGGAAGCAACATTCACTTCGGGACTAAAGTCCCGCTGGAAAACGTTAATTAATGCCACCGGCGGAGACAAAACGCGTGCGCACGTTCCGCCCGTCCTGGGCTGGCCGCCTCGATGGGTTGGGGAAAAATGGAAGGATAATGGTAACGATTCGGGGGAAAATACACAGAAAGCCCTTCAACCTCCCCCCACCCGACTCAATCAAACCCCTTTCGGCCACCGTCATTTTCCTTTCGCGCCCGCATAGAGATAATACGCCGGGTGGGTGAAGAAAACCATTATATTCCACCATTGTAACTTCCACCTGCTTTACCAGCGAGAATGGAAATTTCTTGCTGGGCGGATAAAAAAAAATAGAAACTCCCTACAACTTCCGGGGACACTTCACCGAAGCTGAACACTAAACTGTAACGGTTTGCGGTATGTTGTTCCGCCGGTTAACTTTTATGTCCGTCTCATTTGTGGGTGATACTGGCTCCCACCTTTGGTGCGCCCGGAGTGGAAAAACCCCCGGGGAGGAAAGGGTTGAGATTTCCCTTTATGACTGTATTTTCGTTTCCGGGAGTTTTTTTTTTCCCTCTCATTCTTCCGTCCATCATTGGTCAGCTAATTTGCTGAGTGTGCTTCTTGCTTGTCACTTCCGACGAACGTCATAGCGCGGAGGTACGAAGCGGACGGAAGTCAGAAGTGTTCTAGAAGAAAACCGAAAAAGTGTTTCCTTTGGCGGACGGGTTATAAGCCGGTACGAAGTCGCCAGTCGTTTGGTCGGGACGATCCAATCTCGGACCTATTTAAAATAGCCCCGTAGATGTGGATATAAAACGATCCTCAAACAAACGATTGAGTGGCTTCCGAGCACCGCCGGACTTACAGCTTTCTTGGTCCATATCTAGGCCACGAACGGGGACGACGGGAGACGGACACCAATTATAAAGTCTCGTTAAATTTTACTAACTTGAACTCCATTATTTTGGCTCTTCGTTTTAATGATAGTTTTACTCCGACTCTGCTGACTCGCGACATTCTTTGAAGGGTTTGGGGGGTGGGTTAAGCGCAAGCGGGATAATGATTTCCATTTGGAGACAATTTTGAATTTTCCATTTTCCTGGGTGTAAGAAACGAGAACCGCTTCATGTTAAAACGGGTTCAACTGAATTTAATAGTCGCTTGCTTGCATTAATTAAGCGGAATAAAATTGGAATCAGGTCTTTTCTAGCCTTGAATCACTTTACTCTTAATCTTACTTTACTCAATTGGCACGATGTTTTCGAACTAGCTTATTGTGTTACATTGTTTATATTTTAACTGTTGTTTTCTTAAAGCAAACTCAATTTGATTGTTCGTAATCAATTTTGTGATAAAAATAGCCTAAAATGGTATAACATTTTTTACAGATCTTACATCATTCTATTCTTTTTTCAACCAAGCGGTTTCTGTTTTGCAATCTGACACTTTTTGATTTATGGTTTTCTGTTTTGAAGACTACGGGACCTGCTTGCTTGATCTTTCGATTGATTTATTGATATGGGACAAACATTGTATCCCTTTGTCTCCTTGTAGCCAAAATATCATAAAAGGGCTCTCTTCCCTAGATTTCCAGATTCCACACGTGTGTCGTTACAATCGAAGCAATTCCAATAAATCAAACCCAGTAGAAATCCAGCGTGTTATGCAATAACAGTTAAAAAGACTTCGAATGATGAGTGTTGATTGCAAAGTATTGCGTAGTCAAACAAAAAATGGAAATGCTTACGCAAAGAGCGAAGATTTTAATTGTTTTTTATTGCTTTTTTAACCTTTCTACAAACTTTTACCTCCTGTTCCAAATGTTGGTACTATAGAGTTTCTATTCGATTTTTATTGGATCATCCAAACCAGAGAAAATTTGTTGGATGTGGGAATGTTGTCGCATTCTGAATTGGTTTACAAAAGAATACCTAGATAAAGTTGATTTATTCGTCTATTTCGATCGACCACAGTTCACTCGTTGTACACTCGTTGGATGGTAAAATGTTTCGCTTAACCACGACAAAGAAAAGCGTTTGTCCGTTGTAGGTTCTTGTAGGCTTCGCGAACCATTTTCCATTCATCACAACGTGCTGTACATTCAACCGTTTTTACATTTGATCTTCAGTTGTTTTTGCTTTCAAAAGTCGTTACGTCTATTAGCGAGATTCAATTTCCACCCTGTTTACATGATATATGTCCGGCGAGCTCCGGCCAACGAGACAAACACACCGAAACGATCCCTATGCTGGACAAGGATGGTTAAAAATATTGCCGTTTTTTGACCATATGGAACGGATATACCAGTTGCCGGAAGAAAGAAAACAAAACCGGAGCGAGAAAACACCATGAATCCTTCCTCCAGCGAAAGAACTCCGACACAATTTAACGAACCCAAACTAATGGTCGGTAGTTAGGAGGTAATTTACAGCGGCAAGGCATTGGGCACGAAAACCCACGTGTGGGTGGGTGGCAGCGTTGTTTTTGTCTTCCTGGTTTTTGCTTGGATGTCCTTTTTTATCACTTCTTTTCGGCTAATTTATGCAACCGGTTCAAACGTTCCAGCTGGAGGTCGGATGGAGGAAAAAACGAGAAACGGTTCGGAAAACGGGGAGTTCGTGCCCGACGGCTTCTAACTTCTCGCCACGTCATCATACATGATGACACCTTCACCGAAACTCGACGGTCGCAATTAGGTTTCGTGTTTTATGGCTTCATTTTGCCCACCACCCACCGAAGGGATGTTTTTATTATCACGACAAGCGACCACGGTGGAAAAAAAGAAGTATGCTTAGGACTGGGGAGCTTATGCATGTTGTTTTATTTAACCTTGCTTCTTTTTCAAGGAACGATACCCTCTAATTTGAGGTTCCCCAAGGGACACCCAAACCAGCTTCATGTGTTCTTTTCTCCGTCTCCCAAAAGTCTTCTTTAATAACCACAAACTAAACACGGAAAGGAAAAACAAAAAACCCCGTAGACAGCATAATGCCACCGGGAGCAAAACCGTCCTTCGGTCGTCGTTAGGCATAATATTTCCAACATTTTAATCATCTACCGATGTTTTACTTTACGATTGCTTCTGGCCGCTCGGAGTGTTTCGCGGCTGCAAATGAAATTAGCTTTTTTTTACCCCCCTCACCCGGCTCGACTTTGCCTCTCCCAAGCCTGTCAGCATGCAAAACCATAACTTGTTGAGTTTTACAACACTCGTCCTGAATATTTCATCACCCTAACTGGGTTGGTGGTGTTGTCACGAAATGTTCGGCGGTTGGTGGTGGCCTCGAAGGGAAGGACTATTGGTTGAGAAATGTAAGTTCAGTCTCTTTTTTCCACCACCCGGAACGATGATGGGAAAATGAACGAACAATTTGCAAGCTTTCATCGCTTGGAGGGTTTTGTAGTTTATGCGAGATCGTGACTGTATTTTGATGCTTAAAGCATAGTAGTTGTTGTATCAAATTTAAACCCTGATTCATAAAATGAGTGTTCCATTGGTTATGGTCCAGTGGTTTGGGAAACACAAAAAAAGCAAAAGCACAAAAAAGATTTGTTATTTTATACATTGTAATTTCTTATGTTAAAGTAAATACTTCAAGAATAAAAGTAAGTCTTTTTACTGTGTTTTAATTTGTAAAACCAATAAACATGAAATTTTACCTGTCCTAGTTCATGCTAAGGTTATATACAAAACACACAGTACTCAGTAGACTATCCACAACACAAAGCGCAAGTTTAACCAATAAAAACTAAGCACCAAACAAATGCTCGTACCAGATTATTTACTGCTCACATTTGTTCCACAGTCGTAGCGCACACAAAAACCGATATCAATCATCGCAATTGACTTTACGATCACCATCGTCGAGGTGGGGGGGATGGGAGCATTGGAAAGTTGTGCACTTTATCGTGCGGCATAAAGCATAACTATCGTACTTCATGACGACGACGACACCCAACTGTGATCGGAGATTACGAGGACTCGAGGCAAGCAGGACAGAAACAACGATTTGCCCCTAGGATTATTTGCACCGAAAAGCGTGAATAATCGCACTTTGGTGAAGTTTGTAAAGTGTGTGTGTCTTTTTTATTGCCCGTTGAGTTCCACTTTGCTCCGGGCCCGGTTTTTCGCTTGTTGATATTTTTCTACAGATATTCAGGTTAGGGTAAAATTATGACTTCATAAATACGATCACTTCACATAAGAGAAAACTCGAGTGTGTCTTGATCGAGCACTGTTTCAACCATTTTAAATTTATAACCGACTAAGAAAAATGATAAAGCACGCAATTAATGTAATGCAAACATCTATCTCTAACGTATGTGAGTGTGTGGGGGGAACCATTAGTCACGATACCATTACGCATTGGAAAACGAACTTCAGTTCTCTAATCAAAGAAGGGGTAACGCACTTATTCAGAGGTCTCGTCCCTTTCGACGAGTAATGGGTTTCAGCAAAACTGGATCTTAAGATTATTGAGGAAAAAGTATCTCCATTGAAAGTGTGTATATATGTGTGTGTAAGAGTGTGTTTTTTATATTATTACCTACCCTTTTCCGAGAAGGAACTATCGGATATACTACCTCATCCCTGTTGAGGCCGATGATGTCAGTTTTTATTTTATGAAGCTGATACGGGAAAACCCTTTTCCCCATTCCTCCAAGGTTCGTGTCCAACAGGATGGGGTCGGCTGCGAAAGGACTGACGCTTCGCAGAGTGCAGATGAATGATTTATAGGCGCCATTGCAAAAAGCAAACCCCATCAAGCATTTATCAATATTGCTAGGACGGTGAACTTTGCCGCCCGTTCGCATTTTCCGAGCCACGTTTTTTTCCCTCGTTTTTTTCTCTCTCCTGTATTTTGGTCGGTGGGCAGGGATCAATAATTTTTATTTCCCCGTTCCCCGATGGATGGGGATGGACGAGGATGGACGGTCCCGAAACCGAACCCGCGCGCCGACTCAACCATTTCTCAATCATTTCCGTACTTTATTCGATGAACTTCGGCCCGGGATGGATGGAAAATGTGATGTTCCTCGGTGGTCTCCTTCTTTACCCTTCGGTAACATATTTCATTCGGTGGTGGTGGTGGTGGGAAATTTTCAATATTTGCCACGAGCTGGTATAAGTGATACGTAAACAATTTTACACACTCTTACCCGACCACTCCTTTTCGTGTGTGTGTTTCGTTTTTTTTTCTTTTTTGGTTCCCGTTGCAAATTTGCAAACCCGTACCGGGTTGCGGTCGGCCCTGGAGGAAGCAATTTTATTTTCCACCGGATTCGGATTTCCGTGCAGTGACTTGTTGAGGTCGAAGCCCTGTTGAGCCGTTTCCGCCGGACGGGGGAGGTTTGATTTTCGCCTGCTGGCTCGGCCTATGCCTTTCCGCATCGGCGCGGCTTAACAGTAATCGTGCCGACAGTGGTCAGATTGTGGCGCTCGGGAAAAAAAAGACATCGAAATGCTGGCAACAACAACCAAATCGCCAACCGCAAGCCCGGCGCGAAACGGTCGCTGGCTCGAACGGTCCGAAAAATGTTATTTATGAGCTACAATATGACATCGGAAACCGATTGCAATAAAATGCAGACCAAAAACGGCGGCCTGGGCACGGTGGACGGATTGGTTGTGGAAAATGGTGAAAATGCTTCGTCGCGGAATGTCGCCCACACGAATTGCACGCCGACGTCCGGTGGGTGACAGCTTGCCGAACGGTTGCATCAGCAGGCCCGCGATGATGAACGGAAAAAGGCTGGGAGAAAATAACACCCCCCTCACTCGTCGGCATCCCATCTCCCCCGGGGTGCGGGGTTCTTTGGATGATCGAAAAAGTAATAAAATTTTAATCGAATTTCATTGTGCCGCCCATCGGATGGAGGTTGGTTTTTTTGTTTTTTGTTTTGCCTCACTGCCTGACCATCGGTCGGAAGCAATGCAACACACTTGCGTTATCACAAACTGACCACTAAGTGACACTAAAACGGTTCGTTTGGTTTGGGAATGGTTTTTCATCCCCTCGGAAAGGAGGCTGGAAGGAAGGGGGTGGGTGTCCGGAAACCACTAGCACCAGGAAAATGATTTAATTTTTCATTCCGAATGATGATGACGGACGACCGCGGTTGGACAAACTTTGGTGGAGTTACGCTTACCGTAAAATGTTTATCTCCGTTAAAAATGGTTTTAAAATTTTCCATCCACGAAATCTGAATAATCCAGTTTATCTGGGTGACCGATGAACAGTTGTAAAAACTTAATGTTCTTTTATTACAACATGAAACACGCGTTTGTTAATATGTAACTAATATAATAATCCACATTAAATCGATCTTCCCCAGGAGAACGAAAACATAAAAGGAAAAGCATCGCATGTAGTTCTTTTAACACGATGACTTACATTATCACACCAAAAATTCTATTAATGTCTAGTTTATTTGAATAGTAAAACGCTATATTAATACGTTCCGTACCGCGTCACCCAAATATGGGTGACAGCAGTTTTAGTACAAATATGTTTTTGACCCATAAATAAATGAAAATGCAACATAAAAATTATTGTAATATTTTATATAAATTTTTGGGAAGCTAAGTTTTTGCTTGGCCTTCGAAAACAATCGGTTTAACAAATATTATGAACAAATTGTAATTTGAAAAATTGTACTAAAAATTGTGCTAAAACGCTTGGTACGGAACGTGTTAAATACAAAAGTATATTTTTGGAAACTATTTAAAAACCAATTGGTGTAATAAATTCTGGAAAAGTTATCGTTCTAAAGAAATGAACTAATACGGTTAAAAAATGTTTACAAAGATATAACTACTATATGAAAGTAATAACTTTATGAAAACAGCTCCCTTCGAAATGTAAAATGCCATTTTATGAATACTTCAAACATCCCCGCAGATATTGAAACCATTGAACGCATCCACCGATGGATCTCAAGCTGAATCATCTGCTGGCGCAATGCTAATGTTTGCATAAATTTGACCAAATCTTCACACTGAGCAAATACGGCCGATCATAATGATTTTCCCAGGCGAATGCATTCCTTTGTTCCCGCGCTTCCCAAAAGACCGAGCAAGAGCAGAGCGATGGCAGGGCAAAAAGCGTCGATCCCATCACTGGAGAATGAAATGAATTCACTTGCTTGATAATCCAGTCAAAGTTGGAAGGAATATCCGCATCCTTGCCACCGTCTCTACCTCTCGCTGGCTCGGTTTGCATGGCAAAGCAATGTTAATAATTCAACCGACCGAAAACTGAAATGACGATGGCGAAGGGTAAATTGCTGGGTGGGCAATTTCGATGGGCTTGGCCTCCTCCTAGGTTTGGCTCGTTTGTCTGACAGATTGCCAGTGTCATTGAGTGGGCGCAGGGTGTGGACGGGGCAGATGGATGAAGGGCTTCAATTTCACTACCGCTCGACACCGGACGTCACCGTATGCTTGAAGGGTTTGAACAAGCCAAAGTAAGGACGGGCGGACGAGTGAAAGCGAAGTCTGTTTGGAAATAAATCTCATTTCGTGATTTTAGAGACAATCGCATGAATAATAGAAGGACCTAACCGGACCCGAAAAGGGCTTCGTTGGGAAAGGGGGGACACAGCCTCGACCACGGCGATGCAAAACGCTAAAGGTCATCCCGTACACGACGTGTTAGTGTCGACACCGACAAGCCTCCCGTTTCCGCTTTTCCAAGGGTGAAGGATCCTTTCCCCTTCAAATGGCTTCATATCAGCACAGAAACTGATGAACCCTGTCAAGGCCAGCTCTTCCCCGAAGCTTATCCGGTTCCGGATCCTTGAGGAACCCGAAGGATGGATCCCGATCTTGATGACTTGATAGGTTAAGCCGTTCGTCGTTACCGACGTGATTCCATTCGTTTCCCAAGCCTAATGTTGCCCGAGGGATGAGAGGGAAGCGTGAAAAAGGGGAAGTAAAGTGAAAAACAAAGCAAAGTAGTGAAGTAGTATCCAACTTCATTTCCATTTTTGGGATTTGAAGTGAAAATATTCTTCTAATGGTGATTACATTTCATCCAATGGAGTTGATTGTGATGTTAAAAGGGATCATCATAATGGCATGGGAAGGATTTTGAACCTTTTTAAATTAAAATAGTACAATGAAAAATACACTCTGATCATGTTAAAATAACCAAAGGAGTGAATATCTTTCAATTTTTGTAATGTTCTGGTAAAAAGCACTCTTTTAAAATATAAAACTCGCTTGATAAACAACTGTAAACATGCAAACCATGCAACAACATTCATTGTTACGAGTATGCGTTAGTCGAACTGAATACAAAGAAAACATTTTCCTACGTTCGACAAGTGTTGGAACACGGAAGCACGCGACATGCTGATGAAGTTGATGTCGATGGACGTTCGCTCCTTTCGAGTTGCCCCGAAAAGATGCCATTCATTTGTCAAACCATCCTGAACCACCGCCCTTCCCTTTCCCTCCACACAACCACGCACCAAAAAGCTGCAAGGAGTTGAACTGGATAATGGAATACCCCAAACAAAGCAAATCACACACAGTAAAAAAAAAAGGGAAACACACATAGAACACCAATAACCTCGTGTTGAGAGGAATTTCCTTCGTAAAAATCCTCATTCACATCGTGTGCGTGTGTGTGTGTGGTGTGATGGTGATGTGTCTGGAATTTATTAGTGAAATTTGGTCCCACACTCCTTGGGGCCATTTTTCCAAGCTTCCAAGCTGAAGGGAAGGGGGCCGATTCGGCGCCCGTCGGTTCTATTAAATAAAATAACTTTTCACCATTTCCACCACCACCGTGGGGAAGGTTATCTTTGTCCCATCGGACGGGGAATGGGGAGAAAAAAAAGGGCGAGCCCTCCGAGGGTCACCGATGGACCGATGTCCTGCCGATTCGTTGGTCACCCTGAAGGGCTGAACATCTCCGGGTTTCCTTTCAATTCCCCCAAGACAGGCGACGGAGAGGAGTGGGGGAGGGGTGTAGAGTGAGAATGTGTGATGTGAAATTTATATTATCCGAGCGTTACATTTTCCCTTTCAGGCCACTTTCTCGATTTTGCCTTATTTTTTCCCAGTGGAAAAGCTTCACGATGAAGGAACGGAGAGTGTCGGAGTGTTGGAAAGGGTTCAGCGTCTCCATGTGGACTTTCGGTTGCCCTGGAGGTCCTCGTGGGTCTCTTCCTCCTGGCGTTCTCTCGCGCCGCACTTTCCCAAACCGTTAGCGGTCACAAAAGATCTCCATCTTCATCCCGCGCTTCTTGCGTTCGCCTCGAGTGAAGAGATAAATATACGAATAATTGAGCTCCCGAAGGATTAAGGACTGGGGGGGATCCGTCTGCCGGTTGGATAAAGAAATGGAAGAAAAAAGGACTCGCCACTGGAAAAGGACACACATCGTGGTCGGGGGACGTGTGTGATGCCGTCGGCATTGATGTACAGCGTGAAAAGCGGATGATGTTATTACGGGCCAGATGAATCCCGACGGCATCACACCGAACCTCCCCCCGAAGCCGCGCTGTGCGATGAATGTAAATGAGAAGCGAGGGAAATTCCGCTTCCGAACGGACCCGAGCCTCGGCTATGACTGATTGCGTTTGGCGAGTTTTCTTCTCCGTTTTCCGGCCCCGAAAGCCGTCTGCGTGAGAAAAGTTTATCAGCAAACCAGTGAACATTTGTTAAATCCTCACAATCTACTACGGACACACGTACCGACAGGATCACCAGCGAATCAAGTTCTTCAGCACACAAACACATTCTTTGTGTCCCACAACCACACCCTCCCCCGGTTGCGTGCGTCTCAGCTGGCATTCGGGTCTGGATTTTGAGTGGTAGAATGATAATTTAAAAGTTGATTAAAAATTCGACACAAAACTTTCCCTTTTCAATGCATAGGAAATGAGGTCCAACGGCACGGCCCTCCAGTTTGTGTGGTCTGATGTTTGATTTTCTTTCGGAGTAATCCGACCCTCCCTCCCCACCATCAATGAAATGAACGTCGATAAGGCGGCAGAACGGGAAATGGAGCTTGTGAGGTGGATGGAGTGGTTTCAGATAATCATCAGCCGACGTTAGTTTTGCATAGTGAAGGTGACTCGCATCGGTTTCGTATTTAAATTTAATCAACCGCGCGATCGTGGGGTTGTATTTATACCGGAGGCTTAAGTGGCTCAAACCATGCAGGGTGTTTTTCAATTTATTTCTAGTTATGAATAACCAGATCGTGTGTGAAAATTAATTTAACTTTTATTTTGGAAAGGTGGGTAAATTAATTCTGGCTATTTGAAACTTTTTTCTAATTAAAATGTTTCACTTGGACCGTTAATAAGTTTTTTTCCGGTAGAAACAAAACAAAATTTTATCATGTATTAATTTTCCAATCCAAAGTTACATAGTTTGGTTATTACCTTTTAGCTTAGTAACATTTTATTTACTCTTTACGTGGCTTTGTAACATTCTAACGAAAAAGCTGCTTTTATTGCATCACACTTGAGCACGTTCCAGCTGCGGTAATAAATATTGTATTCTTGCTCACCACCTTACAAACACATTTTCTCCACGTTTAAGACCATTTTATGCATTGGCTGTAAACAAATTGCAACGAGTAGCATACTGATAGCCGTTTGGCGGAACCATCGAACGGAACCACTTCGGTAAAAGCAAATGGAGAATTACACTCAACACTCGGCATGCAGAATGGCAGCTTGTGGCCTGCGAACAAAGTGGTTCGCTCGCAAGTGGACCGCCCACCAGCGCTGTCAATGGATATTGAAAAGCAATGTCCTTTCGCTGGCGTGGGACGCACTGGGCTTCCATTTGTCCGCCGTGTACGTAGCTGCAATGCAAACACCAGTGCATCAGTTACAAAAAAAACAAAACAAAGGAAAGTAGCCTTTCTTTGAGGGTATTTCGTTTGGAAAAAAAACGAACAACAAAAACGGCTGTGAAACGCAGGAAAAAGGAAAACTACCGACCGGCAAACTGTTATGGATAGAAACTATCATTTGTTTAAAAAAGAGCCACACAAATGCACAGTTCATGCTGATTTACATAATGTTCTCGCTTTTCTTGCACCGGCAAGTGTTCCGGGGGTGCAAATTTCGAGGTTTCCGAAGGAAAAATCGACCAAAAACCGATACAATCTCCCGAAAACCACTACGAATTTTCCCCCGACCTCGATAGCTTATTGTGGGAAGACATGGAGATAAATCGTATTGTTGTTTAACGGTTGCCTGCTTGTGGTTCGCCCGATTGCCAATGGAGGCGCCCGGTGGTTTTCGAAACGAAACGAGAAAAAAATACCCCGATGATGGAGGCGCCTGGTTGTTCACGATGGTACATGCCAAGCGTGTGAGTGTGTGTATGTGTGTGGGGAAGGGATTTTTTTACAATAAAACAATGCAACGTGGGGCGAACAGTGAGAGGAAAGGTTTTTTTTTGTGCTGCTATTGAATGATGCAAATTGCAGAAACCGGAAGCGCATGGTTCGGTCAGTGAAATTCAAATGATTTCCTGCTCTCCGTTACACGTAATCATTCGTTTTACGACTGCTTCGCTCCACTTGTGCTTGCAAAAGGTATGTCTTGCGTGGGGGTTTCCCGTTTTCCAGGTTTTCTTCCTTATTTCCTTGCTTTGCCAACCGTATCGGTATGGTTTGTATCAAACGGAGCTAGGAAAAGCTTCTTACAAACCATTTTACACTTCTCTTGCCCATTTCTTCTCCGTTGCTCGACAGCAATCATTCGATTTGGGTGTGTGGTTTCGCTTTTCTCTTTCTTATTATTTTTTCTTGTGATCGAATATTTCAGATTGTCGGTGCCGGTCTGTTTGCGTTCACCATCTTCATCCGTGCCGAGCCCGGCTTCGACGAATGGATTGCCATCCTGAATGTGTACGAGTACTACATCGGTGTGTACATACTGATCGCCGCCGGTGCGTTGGTCATGATTTTCTCCTTCCTCGGTTGCTGCTCCGCGCTGATGGAACACTCCTCCGCTCTGTATCTGGTAAGTACACTCTTCTGTTTTAATTTGTTCTAAGTATTTATTCTCATTTTTTATTTGAAAACGATTATAATCTTCGATCTTCGAAGAATTTGTTATAATATGTTGTAATATAGATGCTGCATCATACACTTGTGGCAAAATAGTTCCTACAAGCATTAAAAACAAAGATTTCCCACCCGTAAGAAACTTTCTCAAAACAGCTCATTTCTGTAGGCGACATACAATCGAACTGCACTGAATTATTTCCACTCGACGTCCAACGTCGGGAAACAAAGACTCCCTAGTGACAGGCACAATTTTCCGACACAATCCCACACACACATACCCACAGAACAAATCGTCAAGCGTCGCTGTTGCCGCTGGTACTGACAGCTCCAATGAAAGCCGGCCCACGCGTCTTTTGCCTTCGACTGCGGTGAATAATGAATCAACGGAGTCCAGCGGCGAGGAACTCGCCACGCCAAACTGTCACCGACTGCGTCACCGACAGCTGATTGGCCGGTTCCCGGTGTCATCTGCTGGGTTTTTCCCTCCTCCGTCGGTTCCAAATCCGGAAAAGCGCTAAGTCGTGCGGTTGACGGGCTTCGGAATTGGTTCCGGGATGCGGTTGCGATGCGGTTTTCGTGGAACTTTCTGACGTCGGTTCGTGGTGAGAGGAAAGTTTTCCCATCCCGAGGGGGGGGGGGGGACAAATGCCGCGCAAGTAATGCCACTGTGAGACCCAAGCATGTGCACTGAGGTTGGGAACAAGGGCCCCGGCCGATGGCATCGGATCGAAACTATCGTCCCATTTTGTTCGAAGGTTTGTCTTGGCTCTCCTTCCCATGATTCCCCCCCCCCCCCCTCGCTCCCCAGCGTCTTAAAGGGCCGGAAAAAAATTATAACTTACACAACATGACACTTCGGTGTCAATTAAAGCATGAATAATGTAGGAAGTCCCGTTTCCGCTTCGGTGCAGGAGCGAGTCCGAGTCCTGCCATGAGTTGTGGAAATACTTTTGTTGGCTAAGACAAAGAAAAACCCTCACCCCGAACGCCCCCCCCCCCCCCGACTTTGCCGGACAACCAGAAACGACCCCTGGCCGGGTTTGTCTCCTCCGTGAAGTGCTTTGCAGCTGACAGTTTTGGGGTTCGGACGTCGGATGGGAAACCAATTTCAATAATCATCCAACCGAACTAACCGATGCGAGCGGAATCCTTGGCGCCCTGTTTTGTTATGATAATGGCCGGGCACTTGCGCATCCCGGCTTTTCCGGCCCCCCTCATTTCCATCCGGTTTGATGTTGGCTTTCTTCTTTTTATGCGCAGCAGCAGCACACTTTTTTGCACACTACAAGATCCTTCCCAGACGGCGAGCAATTGTGCCAGCGGAGATTACAATCTTAACTGCAGGAGGTAACGGCGCGAACCAGAACGCGACCAAACGCATAACTTTAATTGCTTTCGCCGTGCGCCAATGGGAGAAGTGTCGAGGTCGAGCATCGACGGTTGAAGCTGCAGAATCTCTCCCCGGAAAACGAGCGAGAAAAACACCGGCAAAGGCTCGGCAACTATAATGAACCGTTTTGTTTGTGTGTTTTTTTCCGAGCAGAAGCTTATATTCTTGACGCTTTGGTTGCCCCGAGTTTCTCACATTTTTCTTTGATTTTTCACTGCCGGTGGTTCACCGAAAGTGTGACGCAATTGTCGTTAGCTGGGAAGAGCTCTACTTTCACCTTTTATTCACCGCGTTGAGAAAAACATCCTTGCCATTAGTGGAGCTGGAAAATGTTTTTGTTCCGCTGCATTCTGCATCGCTTTGCCGTCGTATAGACTGCACAAACTCGTGTCGCCGCTCGGTTGCCATGACGCTTGCCAGTGCTGCTTGGTAAAGCGAGAAAATTATTGGAGAGGAAAATCCAGAACACTGCACATCGAAATCATTATCACCGCAAGTGAAATCGTTCGATACCGCAGTTAAACTGAGTGAAACGATCGCTAACGTTGAAAATTAATTGCAAATGTTTGCTGAGGCGACGAGAATTTAAAATGCATTTAAAAATTTCATATACATTTGCAAAAAACCTTCACTTCAGTTTTTAAAAGTTCTTTTCAAATTGACGAAACACCTCTGTATGTATTTTCGGATGGTCTTCCTGCTGTGCAATTAAAACCTCACACTTTGAGCTCCAGTTTGCTACTGTTTATTAATCTGTCAAATATTGTTCATTCGCGTTACTTTATAATTCATTTGACTTAGTTCCTAATTCCCTTTTCGTTAATCCTATTCTCTATTCTAATGATATCCGATCCGATATCCGCTAACGTTGAAAATTAATTGCAAATGTTTGCTGATGCGACGAGAATGTAAAATACATTCAAAAATTTCATTAGATTACGGGAAATCAGTTCAGAATTTAAAAATTCTTTTTAAAATGACGAAACACCTCCAAATCAGTCGAAGTATCAATACGCACGATCAAATTAAGGCATTGCTTGTTTAAGAACTATAAGCAAATAGCATTGGAATATTTTGTGGATCAGATTGAGATTCACCTCCACTTTCTCCAAAACCAATCGATCCAGGACCGCCAGCGCATCCTATAAAGCTAGCATCAGTTTTGCATAGGATAGGGTTCTTACTCCAGTAACAGAGAAGCTGTGTAAGCTTTCCATAAGTGCATCGATGCTTTCGCTTTTGTTTTCTATCATCCTCAACACTGAAATGCTGCAGATGCTATGTTTACCTAACAACTATGCAAAAATGTGGGGTACGTTTCGATGCCCTCTTTTATGCTCTTTTCTGCGAAACCATCGATTCCATTTTGCGTTGCAAAGTGATAGGATTTTACCTCCAATCCATATATCTCACAACAAATGCTCAGCAGAATTCCATCAACCAATCGAGCAAGTAAGGAGTACGATGCGAAGGAAAGCATCACTCATGCATTTGCACCGTATTTCCCATGCATGCATTCGACCAAAGTAATTTAAACTTTCTCATCGGGACGAGCGTCTTTCCGAAAAACGGGTATCCTGGTGGGAGTTGTTCCATTTGTTTGAACCACTTACCGTGGATTGGAGCTTTTCTTGGGTTTTGGTGAATCGATGGATGTTGTTTTATTAATTTCTCCATATTTCTGAACCCACCGTTGGATTGTTTTGCAAACGTTGTTTGCAATATAATCTAAATTAAAGTGGAAATCGTGTGTTTTTGGTTTGTCTTGTTATTTTTCATGTTGAAATAAAAACAAGAATCTCTTTGAGAAAGCTTAAGCAGGTTTTGTACCTCATTCGAATGATTAAATTCAAACCATCAAAGTTCGTTAATAATCCGTCTTGCTTTAAGACCCTCCTCAAATCTCGTGACGGGCTTTGACTCCTCAGAAACACTCGGTATGCAACTCCTTGGGCAACATCTGTGCAAACACACGCCAAGAACCCGTGTCCGCACGCAACCGACACCGATTCAACTCCGACGCCGTTGCCAAACCACCGACCGACCGGTGAAGCATAAACGCTGGGAAAATAAACACCACCGAAGAAAGTCAAACTTACCGGGGGATAACAGGCGCTGCCCAGCGGTGACTCCCGGAGTGTCCGTCGGAAGGTTATAAACATGCTGATTATATCATAACTCTCCCCCCATCCTGAAGCACCCCCCTCCTCTTCCTGTGCAGAGACATAGTTTGCTGTGGTTTGGACAATTTACACCGACCGGCCAACTGGTCAACCGTGGCTCGTTTGTTTGCCTGTTTGCTTGGTTAGTTACCCGCCGTTGGGTTGGTTTCTTGGAACCGGTCAAAGTTCAGGCCGGACTTGGAATGACTTTTACCTCGAAGCCGGTGATAAAGCAAGCTGTCTAACTTGAGATTTCCCCTTCCGCCGGGACCCCACGACGAGGAGCGTCCGCTTGGAAAAGGCAGCAGATTGTGATAGAATTATTCGACCCATGATTGAACACAACAAACTGTCTTCAGTCGGTCATGAAATATTTTGCATGTGATCCAACCCAAACCGAGGGAATATATGGGAATTCTGCTCAAAAGTCTTGAAGCTAAGGGAGACCAAGTTGTTCTTTGTTGCCATTGACCACTGTCATGTGGACAAATGCAACCATCGGATTTCAAATCGCTTCACCGATCTCTTCCTCCCAGATTCCGGTGCAATTCTTTTCAGAAGATCACTCTTTTCAAGAGCATACTTGTAAGGATCACGGTGCTCGTTTCAATATAAATATGAAATAAGTTTTGTGGCCTCCCACCATATGTTTGTTTGGGTTTCCAGCAACAATTGTAACGACAAAGAGAATAGGATAGGAAAAACTTGGCCAACTCAATTTAAAGATATATTTTTATTGGTATAAGCTAATAAGATTTGATTGATTCACTCAATGGAGACTTTGGTCTTAAAGCAAAGACAAGTAAACAAAAAAAAAATACAAATTATTTATAAGAAAGGTAGAAAGAATAGTAGTAAAATATAGTATAACTTGTAAGACATTGGCAAAGTGGAAAAGTGAATAATTTTTCAAAATGAAAGCACAAGATTGGTTTGTGTTTAAACAATTGTTAAAAAGAGCAACAAGAAAAAGCGTATTGTGTCTCATAGCGTTTTCTATCAATATCAAACTTTGCAATTCTGCTATTCTTTGAAAGTTATTGCCTACTCACATCGAGAAAGAAAAACAAATCGAAATCACCATAAGGTACGAAGACGTTTAACACGAGGTTTTCGTGCAAGTGGGCGTGCTATGATACAACGGTTTCTATTTCTCCGAAGGACAAGCAATTTACTAAAAGGTTGGAATACAAAAGGGTACTTGTTTATACTGGAAAAATCAAAATTCATAGTGGAATACATTTTGATCCAACAAAACGATGTAAACGAACATCATATGAAGAACTATTTTAAAGCATGTCACTGATAAACAACTCGATGAGAACACTTTCCTTTTTCTTAGTCGATGGGTTTCGAAACCGTCTGAACACCATTTGGCCCGGATGGTATTGGTTTCGGGAAGCTCCAATACACGGAACACCGTCACGTACGAGC
Organism: Anopheles coustani; assembly: GCF_943734705.1. NCBI lineage: Eukaryota > Metazoa > Arthropoda > Insecta > Diptera > Culicidae > Anopheles > Anopheles coustani. The sequence goes on along the minus strand of NC_071288.1, from coordinate 93,486,274 downwards.
AAACAGTCACGTCTGGATGCACGATGATTAATTAATTAACTTTTCAAAATGGATTTATGAATAATGAGCAGTTGTCAGACGGGTTGACCGATGAACCTGCACGGGAAACACGTGGAAAAGGCAGAAGAAAATCGTGCAACCGATTCGAGTCCGATCCTGGAACGGACATACTCTCCCTTCCTTTGTCCCCGCCATCAAACTGGAGTCATTTTGCATCCTTTTCCTTTAGCAGGGACAATAGACGCTCTGAATAAAAATGTTCGGTTTAAGATCGAAGAAAAGGGACGTGATTGAATCGAAAAAATATAAAATGACACCGTCCCAAGTGAAAATTGGACACACACAGGACGGGAGGGGAAGGCCGACCAGGCTGGCGACAAATCGGTCGACGACCGAGTGGCGTGCGGGCGCGATGATGAAAAATGGCAAAAATTTCCAATCACATCACGGAAATTGGTTTTCATAACATCCGGTTCGAGTCAAGGGGAGGGGGGAGGAAAACGAGACGTACGATAGAGGGCGAGAGCAGGAGAGAGTGAAAAATGAACCAACCAAGTAGCAGCGAATCAGGACGCCTCTTCCTGTGCCTTGACCACGCTTGGGTCATTTCTGGCGTGGGATGGGAACACCAGTTGAGCAAAAGGCAGAGACAACATGGAAGAGAGATCAGAAAAGTGGGAGAAAATAAAACCCCCCCGAGGACTGGACGAGGAAAAGGCAATGTCGTTTTCATTTGCTGCCCGAAAGGCGGCCGGACCGATGATGGCATGATCAGCTTCCTATCCGAAATTCGGCCGCAAACCGCGAGCTTCGGAAGCGCCGGGAAAAAAAAAAACACGGGAAACCCTCCGGCGGAATGTCAACTAGAGAGGCTGAAGAATTTCCACTCGGTTTGCAGAATGTTTCCGCTTACCACCGCGATGGCCTCGTGTAGGCTTCATCGTTCCCTGGAAGATTGAGACGGATTGAACAACGGCGGAGAAATGAACACCGGGAAGAAAAAAAGCGGACCTTCGGGCAACTCCAACTCCAACTTGTTTCGAGGCTCGACCAAAACGTTTCTCCACGCTTTTCGGATCGGTATCATCGTGTCTTTCCACGGTCGGTTCGTCCGGAAAATGTCCACATCTCAGATACCGCAACGGGTTTTTCGTCGCATTGCCTTGGGCGATGGAGATAGTCGGTGGAAAACCTTTTTATCCTCCTTCTCCGGTGGTTCTTTCCGTTGCCTTTCCTCAACATTACTAACCACTGAAATGAAGCTAAGGATCGCAACAATCATCGAAATGCCTTGGTCACAGTTCTTGTTTCTTTTTTCCATTCTTTGGGCGGCTCTACTCTCCTACAACCTTCATGTTAATGCTGACCCTTCGGTCCTTTCCACTCGGGAGAAAAGCATCTTGCCACGTGGTTTGAAGGCTGCCGGAAATGAAAAGATTTGCCGCACGGTGATTGCGTTTACGAGCCACAGGTTCAATCCGTTCCGATCCGGGAAGAAACTGCTTTGTGAGAAGGAGTGGTAAATAAGAGCCATAGATGAGCTGATCGCTTTCATACACACCCTGTTTAGAAAGCTAGAAAATGATACAGTTGATTTGCGGAGAGGTTTATCAGGACTAACACATCATAGAAAAGAATATGATAAAACATCATTTAGAACATAGGTGTTGTTTGTACTTAATTTAATAAAATGAACATTCAGTGTCGTTTGACAGGCCTTCTAAGAAGAATAATTGTTCCCCTTCATACATTCCATGAGTTGTAATGTTTATGTGCATCTGAGCACTTAAAATGGAATATATTATTCAATTATTTACCAGTTTACCACTACAACGTGTATTGATGTGAAACATGTAGTAGAATCTTCCCACTTTATACTCTTGAAGACTGCAACATGTGGTTCCGAAAGGTCAAGACAGTCTCTCCTATTTTCTCCAACATGATAACAACCACTTTCCTTCGAGCAAACACTCTTCGGAATGCACTTTCATCTTGGCCTAACGTCACCTCATGGTCAATAATTTAGACCCGGGCAGGAAATTGATAGAATATTACATCGCACACACTCATACCAACACCTCCGAAGGCTTTTTCCTAAGCCTCCGATAATGGAAGTAGGTAGGCCGGTGACTTTTCTTTCCCCACCGGGTTCGAACGGAACTTAGCTTCAGAAGGACTCGTTGCTTATTCATTGCTGCAAGCGACGTCCTCTCAGCCCTGCCAATGGCAGCCATCTTACCTTAGTTATTGAAATCCTCCGAGACGAGGTGAACTTCCTTAAGCAGAACCTCGACGTGGGCGAGCGTCACAAGGAAAAGCTTCAGCAAATTGTGTCACTCGTGAGGAGACCGAAATTCCGCTTTGATGGCAAAGGACCATAGGACTCTTTTTCCAGCAACTAGGAAAGAAAAAGAGGGAGCAATAGGAGATAGGAGTAGGACAAGGACATCGACCGTTGGGTTGCTGGGGATCGCTGGCCAAGTTACGAAACCGAACCGAAGCGTTGTATAATGATGAACCAGCAATAAAGAAAAGCCCCCGTCGTTGCAAAACGGTAAACGTATTGAAGCGCACCGTTTCTTCGAGGTTTCTCGTTGCCTTCCATCGATCACTCAAAGGTTTCCCCGTGAGAAGGACGTTGCGCTTTGATGTAGTAACATAATTTATAGAAATATCACTACCCTTCCTGCCAAAGGAAGCTGCTTCATTTGCAATCGTTTCTGGCTCGAGCTTGGTTACATTTTTCGTCCAGTCCAACCCACCTGGATTTCAAAGCTCTCCGGTTCATGACAACAACGGAAGCCAACGTAACGGAAAGATCCTTTGAATGTCTTTCAAGGTAAATAGAGCGCATGGAAACTTGCTACGATATTCAAACCGACAACCTACGGCATTTGCTAAATTTAGTTTATTATTAAGTTAAGCTTGATTGAAGAGATGGAACTGAAAGAAATATTAGATGTAAATGTTTTGTAGCAGCACAAAAATGATGTTATATAAGGGTAAACTGGTTATGAAAAGTTTTCTCTAATTCATCTGCTTGCTTGCTAAAAAAAGGCAACTATCAAATATGAATTGGGAAAAGTACCAAAACAGATCAGTCAAAGTGTATAATGCCATAATACAATTCTGATGTGATGAATCGATGCTCCTATCGGTTTATGTTTTTAATCTCATGCACTTAACTGAGTATTACAAATATTTACCTACCAACAACTGAAACTCATGAATAGGTTATTTTTAATGCATTCTTTGTAAACCACGTGCTTGACTTCATTGTAAATTATTCGAGCTAATGGTGGTTTTTGTTGGTTCTTCTATTCACTAAATAACAACCGACCTAGTTGATTACGCTAAACCTATTGACTCGAAGCGAGCTAAATTGCATTTCGTTTCGTGCAAAAGCCTCGAAGAGTGGTCAATGCTTTTACGTATATATTTTTCTTTTTTTCTGTGTACATATTTTTTCTGTTTCCCTTTCGTTCCTACCCCTTGCACGTCATGCCACGAACATCGGGTCTCTAAGCAAATATTGAATGGCCGTAGTTGATTGAATTTTTTATCGACTGTTCCACACGAGTCCCAGCTGCGATCCCCAGACTGCACCTGTAATTTCGTCCACTCCCTTCAATGCCTCGATAGTCCATTGAGGCGTGTGTTCAATCAGTCTATTCAGCGTTGGTTTTATTCGGGCTCGATTATAGTGTTTGCGCCGCTCGAGTGGAATTTTCATTTTTCTCAAGAACTCTGCTCGCGCCCCATTTTTCCTAGTGAAGACCCCCGTTCGTGAAATTCACAACGTTCACTAACCTATTCATAACGATACTGAGGTCTAGAACCTTGCAACCACTTTGCACAATCATTATTTTCACGCACCAGGCACACAAAAGGGTATCAAATAGGTTAAGAATCACGCGATACAAATCCGGGAAATATGAACAGGAATTGTTGAATTACTCATTATTTGCATGAAATTGGAAGTGAATAGGAGGTTGATTGGGAAGTCAATTATTCACTTTTTGTGTGTTTTATTACACCTAGAAGCAGGTTCCATGTTGTTTAATGTTCACTTTATGTTTGATTCATGTTTTATAAGTATTTTTGATTTTTAAACACTCAAAAGTATTTTGTAAAGGTACATTAATCATTCAAGATACGAAATCTTACGTCATGAGCTTTGTAACAAAAGAGGAAGGTAAAATTTTAAGCCTTTCCTCTATTTTTTATTTTTAACAAAAATAATTCACTTTCAATTACTTCCACATATATCAACACTCTCGTTCATCATATAATTAACACAATTCATTTCCAACATCCTTTCCACAATTGAAACCCAAGCTCCTCACTTCATGTGAATGAAAACATAACACGATGAGAAAATCACTACGAAATAAAAAACAGTTCCCAACTTCCCAATCGAAGCGGAATGGGACGATTGTATTTTAATCGACCGACATGATCCGACCGGGAGAAGTGCGGACGAAGGTTGCAGCGACAGCGGTAACGGATGTTTGCCAGAGTGGCAAGATAATCGGCCCCGTTACATGGCTTAATCAGGTTCGTAATTGTGCAATTTTCATCAAATCGCACGCTCGTTGGTAAAAGGAGACAACATTGTTGAGTTTTCGAGCGATGGGAAGGCTTCGATCGTAATTGATAAGCGGAGGGTAATTAATTTTTCATTTCAATGGTTTCGTGGAAACCGAGCGCAAAGGACTATCAATCCGACGAGCGGACTTATTGCAAACGCCTGACAGGCACCGGTGATGAGGGCTTCAATTTGTTCTTACCTCGATGATTGTGTCGAACGTGAAGTTAATTGATGCTGTGGTGGAAATTCTGTGGAAACTGTGTGTGCCTTCAATTGTTAATTCGGCGCAATTATTTCAAAAGGACGAGGACGTGAAACGATAATTTATTTCCCGTTACATAATCGTCACAAATGACATACATCTTTCGGTTTTACTTTATTTCAAGTTTCAACACATTTTTCGCTCATTCCGGCATCCTGTTAACGAAATGTTTCCTCTTTGTTTTGCAGTTCATCGGTACGCAGGTCTTTCTGTTCCTGCTAACCGTCATCGGTTCGGCCATCCTGTTGGACTACTCGACGATGAACTCCAGCATCCAGCCGCTGATTCGGGAGACGATGCTCCGCTTCATCGTCACCTCCGAGCATCCGCACTCGTCGGCCGCCCTCAAGCTGATCCAGGAGAGTGTAAGTGTATTCGATTCGTTTTTCAATTCCCACTTCTCCCCATTCCCACGTTGACAAATGGTTACACAAATTCAAACTAAAAGAAAGTCCTAACAAAACTGCCAACCGATGGAATGGCAATGATTGACGATCGTTTCCACTTTTCCCCACCAAGTTCCCCAGAAAAAAAAACGAGTCGGGAAAGTTGGGCTTCGGTTTCTGGTGCAAATGGGGACGACACAGTTCATTAATCCATTATTGAAATCAAACACCATTCTTCCCTCGATTCCCGTTGCCGGGTTTCCTGCAATTTGCTTCCGAAGCAAACTCCTCCGGGAAACGCTGGAATTAATGCTTCGAAATGTGAGCCTTTAATGGATATTTGTTTTGGAACACACTGGAACGGTCCACGCTCTGCTCGATCGATCGGCAATCAATCCGATCCCGTCTGCTCCCGTGGCCATCCTTCATTGACGCTTCCCTTTCGCTCAATTATGTCGACTATTGTGGTCGTCAAGCGTTCCGCTTGAAATTGAGGACATTCGAAAGCTTCGGGCGCAACGTTGAACGAGCGGAATTCGAACCAGTCAAACATGTCTATATGAAATTTAAGCTCAATGTTTCACGTGTATCAGAAAAATATGACACCATGTTGCGCCTAAGGATTTGTTGTCAAAAAGAAACGTCACATCACTTTTTATCTTCGAATGAATGTTCCGAGCAATTTTCATCAGCGACCGCATACGAAAAGAAATCATTATTCTCTTATCAAAGAACCTGCTTCGTGGTTTATGTATCCTTTCACTTCAAATCACAGCAGGTCCCCGGCATTGAGTTCCTTTTGTATCCTTTCCCCCATCGCCAAAAGCAATCTCATTTCACTTTCTCATTTCCAAAAGTAAGGACTCGTTTGCTTTCATTTCGTTCGGCGACCCTCTGCGTAAATGATTCGCTCCGGCAATGGGGAGGCTGCATAATTAAGACACAAATGCGTTCCGTCCAGCAATGGTTTTCCCTCCCCAGGGGGGGTCAGAACCACAGCGGACATTCACTCGGACACTCCCGGGTGCGTCACACTAATGATGATTTTTCTCCGACCCTTCCGGCGCCGGCCCGAATGTGTGTGTGTGTGTGTGGAGAAATGGGCACGCAAAAAAGAAGGGACACTGGCCAGAAATTGGGTTCATTTCTTTCGCCTACGGCACTCATGTTTTTCCTCCCTTTCCACACACACATTTTGCTGTCGATCACTAAGTAGAGCTAATATATTTTTTATCTTCTTTGGTTCCTTATCCTGCGTTCGCACACACAGATTGGATGCTGCGGTGCGGACGGACCGAACGACTACATGGTGATGCGCCAGCCGCTGCCCCTGGAGTGCCGTGACACCGTCAGTGGCAATGCGTTCTTCAACGGGTGCGTCAACGAGCTGACCTGGTTCCTGGAGGACAAGTCGGTGTGGGCCGCCATTATGGCGATGATTCTGGCCGCCGTTCATGTAAGTGCTCGATCGTCGAGGAGTGTATTAAACATTCATCGGGCTAACCTTTTCGAACGATTCTTTTTTCCACACCGCAGACCTGCAATGGCGTGCTGGGAATCGTCCTGGTCCAGGCGTTGAAGCGCGAGGAGGAGGCCATGAACAGGCGCTAAATGTCATCGATGGATCAGGTGGAATTTTCTTCTGCATGCAAAAACGCAACCCCAAGTGCCAATTTCAAGTGACCAGTGACAGTAAAAAACAACAACGAACCAGTGGAGCATGGAGCTATGACATGGAAAGCGTTTATTTTTTTGTTTCTTCTATCAACAGCAAACAGTATTTAGGAGCTAGCACGTAATTTTATATCAACCCTTTTCGTACTTAGGTTTCCGCATTAGAGCTTAATTGAACAATGTCAGCAATGTCACCCATCAAAATGTGTTTGGGACGGTATATACTAATAAAGAAAACATAGGTTTAGGACAAAAAGGGATTTGACTAGCGATGATACTTGCATTGATGACGGGAAAAGGTGAATAAAAAAGTGAGAGTCTACAACTCTACTGGCAATGGTATTACTCTTGAAATATCTTATCAGGAGGTGGTCTCATCATCATCATCATATTAAGTAATGGAAGAATGACTGAAAATCATAAAACAAAACTGTCATTCAAATACAATTGAAATAAAAGCGAATTATTTTGTGAAAACTTCTCGAAAGAGACATTGAAACAGGTGTTAAAATCAATCTTTAGATAAAAAACTGACAGAACGGTTCTCAAGAACAAGTAAATAATAGCTAATGTTTTCACTTTGATCGCCTCTATCATTCCTCTTCAATAAAATCTAACATTTATTCCAGTGACAGTCCTACAATGTGAGTTTAAATTTATCAATGTCAATTGTCGTTTCGAATAAAATATTTTGAAGGATTTTCAGCCAGCGGTAAATAAAAGATGAAGCATTTCCTCTGGGATCCGAAGCAGCACAAAACAATTTACTTATTCTCTGTTTTGATTTAACCTTCTACTATTCTATACTTTGTAACAATAAATGAACAAAGATCCATTCTCAAATACAGTTAGCTTTAAATAAAAATGGAAAAACCAGCAATGTGCCATTAAACGTTGCTTTCAAGCTTTTCCAGTGGCGCTCGTTTAATTTTAGATTCATAATTAATAACTAATGATAATCCAAAAGTACATTCTCGCCATCTCAGCTATTAATATCAAACCAGACAGAGTTATTGACTTTTCCTTCATCCGCCACCCCTCCTCGTCAACCGAAGACGTTTGGCATCCTCCCACCCACGAACAGCACGCTGGACGCTTTAACAATCTTCTATTTATCGCTTGTACATTCTCGCCAAAGACCCATTCAACTGAGGCGAAGGTGAAGGACCTCATTAAAAGCTTGCTCTCGACAATGCGCCATCGTTGCTTCGGGCGTGCTTTCCGCCGGGGCCGGGGCTTGGAAGTGGGAGCAAAAATCCCTCCTATGTGTAGCGTCTTGTGAGACTTGTATATTTTTCTCCCCTCATTCCCACGACACATTACTTCCCCCCAACGTTCGAACGCCATTCAACACCGGCGTCGATGAAAGACGCAATTCCCCGAACGACGGAGACTTTCTTTTGGTATGGCATGGTAGCGTCCGATTAAAAATGGAAAAATGGAAAAGAGAAGGAAAGAAAAAACTGGTAAGAAACGATCGTCGTCTTACCGATAGACGGGCGAGCTTTCCCGCCGTTCAGCGCTGATGGTGTTGGTCATACCGTAACCATGAATATCAGAGGACGATGTAAACAGCGATTTCATTTCGCTTCGAGCGCCATCATAACCATCTTGCTTGCGCAACGCTGGTGTGATACTTTCGAAAACTGGACAAAATTAGTTATCAAAGGATGGACGTTGACCATAAAGGAACACAAAAAAAAGTATCCGAAAGAAAACGAAACAAATGTAATAAAATAAATATAACTTATGAGAGTATTCATTATGTTGCGAAATAAGTGAAACTATTAACAAAATCAGCTTTAAAATACGAAAACCAAAGGGTTTTTAAATAACTTACTCTATCCAAATCTTTACCATCTATCAGCCCACCGTGTGAAGGTGCCCTCGTGCTGGTGTTTGCGTATCTATCCGGCGTCGATTGAATGTTTGAAAGCTTTTCCCATCGACGCCAACGCAGCACTTCTCCTCGAAGCAGTTTGTTAGCCAGTTCGGTGCGTTTGCTTTGGAGTTCGTTGTCCGGTGGAAGGTGGTGAGGCGTCCGTGCTCTTGCTCACGAAAGAGTTGGCCCACTATCAGCCCACTTTCTTGCAACCAATAACGACGTCAACATTAAATCCCCAGCGATGCACACCGACCACCTCACCACCTGCGGGAAGATCATCGCTTCGGATTCGAAACACCCCGAAGGACATCGTGGGGATGTGGAACCGTCCTTCTTGGCTTGTTTATCCATTGGCTTGGCAACAACACCCGGGCGAGGGAGCATCACGCTAAACTCTCCCGGGATTGTCACCGTCACCGATGGACCGGGGCTTTCCTTCGCCATTACAAAGTTCAGCATCTTCTAGCGTGTTAGCTTTCCACGCCAACGGTGAATGCAGTTGTTTGCGTCGGGCCGAACCTTCCGTGTCATGTGAGTATGAAAAACAGCAATCGCATCTGCAGCTAACGACACTTTCGATGCACCCGTGGGTCCGGTAATGGATCTGGCAAGGAAGGGAAAACAATGACGCAAGCGTCTTTCGTTACCGCTGTATCCGGTAACTTGTTAGGAAAATCATGTCAGAGCCATTTTTTTAAACGAAACCAAAAACATCTCATGTAAAAGTGTAAAAAATGTAATGTAAATTAAAATTAAATTTTTACAAGAAGAAAATTTGAATTAAACAAAGAGATTTTCCATCAAACAAATTAACCCCTAACCAGACAAAAACCAACTCATTCTGCGTACCAAAATAGGTCACGCACTTAAAGTCAATAGCTTGAATCTTATTTTACGATTCTTGAGGAACTAGATTAGAATCTTCTTCCATCTGCGACATGATTCTGACTTGTACCCTTCGCAAAATTTGTACGGTTTTCTTTCCTTTTTCCACGCGCTCGGTCGATTTATTATTCCTTCCGCTCGGTGCCCTTTTTAAAAGCACTCCAACGTCAAGCCACTCGGTCTTCCCATGGGTTCCCGAAACGGGAAAACCCCCGGTCACGTTGACACGGCAAGGTTGACTGCATCTGCAGAGCGTGAGGGAAAAGTTTTACGATTGTCATAATGTGTAAATTCTTTTTTTACCACTGCTAAGAGGGCGAAATAATGCACTTTGGTGGTTGCAATAAAATGTTATCCCTTTTGTCTCGCTCGACACAACTCGTCGGTGCTCGCTACTCATCCATTCATTCGACATGCCATGCGTGTAATTCTCTTGTTTTTTTTTGTGCCTCGCCATTGTCTTACGCGTGTGATGTAATATTTTATAAGTGTAAAAACGAGTCCAACAACAACGGGTAGCTGCCATCCATCGAAACGGGACAAAAGAACAAGCTACTTCCTTTTTGTTGATCGAGGAAGCTCTTCCCCGTAGGATGGAGATTTTCACGGAATTTCCCTCGCCATGGATACATAATTTTGTCACAACACGGGCTTCTCAAACTGTTGTAAAGCATCACGCAAAAATAAATAATAAAAACCGGCGAGGGAGAAAAAAAAAATAAACAGACACCAAACAACACTCGGAAGTACTTTTTCGGCGGTCGAAGATGTCGTTGTAGCTCGAGCTCGAGAAGTGTTGGTAGACGCACGATGCTCGGAGTTTCACAGCAAAAGATATGAGACGGTAAAATTATTATGCACGGTTGTAAAGTGACATTTTCCATTCACCACGCCAACGACGGGGATTACATTTTGAAGATTTGATAATCCCAACGCTCACGGCCTTATCAGCATGCGTGTGTCTGTGTGTGTGTTTGTACGCTTCTATGCCTGCGTTAGATGTCTTATTCTTCTCCCGTGCGACGGTCCATCTTCCCGGCGACGGATGAAAAACGGAACCTCACTTGTGATGCATTTGATGGCACTGCGGTTGATGGGTTGCTTTTATTCTTCATCTTCGTCGAGTCATTGCTTTAGGATTCTTCATAAAAGAAATAAATTGCACAACGACTCCGAAGCTCGGGCTGGTAAGATATCAATTTGTAAATTGGAACAAGTTTCTGTCGTTTCGTATTTATGGCTGGAGCGGGAAGTTCTTGTTTTGCCTGAATGATTTATAACCGAAAAAACTCACACATCGTACAGTGAAGGCCTATGAACTAAGAATCTTCTTTGGTTCGTTGCTTTTGCTCTATGAACTCACACTTTCTATAGTGAATTTATTATTTTTACAATTTTTTTAATCTTTTCATTGTGAGTTATCAATTCTACAAAAAAATTGAAAAGGCCTATGAACTAAAAATCTTCTTTGGTTCGTTGCTTTTGCTCTATGGACTGCATCTTTCTATAGTGATTTAATTATTTTTTTTTTTTTTAACTTTCTACTGTGGGTTATCAATTTTACAAAAAAAATTAAATGACATCCCATATATAGCGAAAACATAATGTATTAACCAATATTAAGGTGGATATGAACTGAAAGTAAACATTCTACTCAACTAACTCAACTGCAAACAAATGAAAAGACAGCTTTTATTACTATGCGACAAAATAACCTATTTTGAACACAGCTATACTCAACAATATTTTGAAAATAAATCAATTAAAACCTTGTCTTGTCTTAAAAACAGACAGCCAAAGGTGTAATCCTCATCGAGCAGCTTACAAGTTCACGGAAAAATGAAACAACAAACACAAAAACACACACTTTGCACTACACTCTTCACAAACCAGTGTCACGTTTTCCAACAAGCCTGCCGTTCCCGAGCGATAATCTAATTTCACATCAAAACCAACATCAGCAAAACTACTATCAAACAAACGCCGGCGTTTTCCCGCTAGCGTGACGCGTTACAAGCAGATAACATTTTCCCCCGGTAACGGCGTAAAATGCAAATAAATCTTAATGATGTTACCCACGGCATCAGCAACTCCCTGTTCGTCTCCCCCCTTGTTCCGCTGGTGGAAAAGCGCTCTGACGCACGTCACCAGGCGACACGATGGGCCATTTAGCAGCGCCGCTTTGTATCACCACGAGGCTCTGCGATCGGTTCGAACAGATGGAAAAGGAGTTGTTTAACCGATTCCCGGGAAAAGCGTCCCCACCCCCTCCTCAACCAACCGGGTGGATGTGGGTGTTGATGGTTGCTGGTGGTTATTTATTATATCGTTAGTTTCTGCCGGATTTCTGCCTAATTACGGTCGTCGTCGTCGTCGTCGCCGGCATCGTTGTCGTCGCCGAATCCATCGTCGCTGTGTCCTCGGTCGAGCGGGAAACCGGGATGAGTTTTTCCAGCCAAGCCAGCTCGCAGGTAGAGCACCGGTTCGCCCATCGGTTATGCGACGGCTGAAGCCTAATTCCAGACCGCAAAGAACTCACCGCCGAACGTGGCGCTAACCGACCGGGTTTTCCCACTCCCACATCGGGCGGTGGTGGTTTTCGCCCCACGCCCGGAAGTTATCTGTGAAAGATCGGAAATTTATTCAGCAATAACAAAACGATAAGTTCCACCTGTGCGAATGCCCGGAACTTTACGCCGCCCGGAACGGAGCGAAGCGCTACGGTACGTGTCTGTTTGCTGCAAGTTTCTAAAGTTTGTCACAGTGGCGGAAAGTAGCGAGTTGGTAAAGGAGAGGGGGGGCAGCTGGAGTGGAGAAGAAGGAGTGTGGCTTTTTAGCATATTTTCCCAATTAGCGCTTGCCAGGTTTCGGTGGCAGATTTGGCACAGCCTTTTTTGCCACCGAGGGAAAACCCCAAAATCGGCACCGAAAACCATTGGCCAGACGGCGACGGGGAGGGGCTTTTCCAAACTGTTAAAGAGTATGTCTCAATCGGAGTGGGAAGGGAAAATGAAAACGAACTCCATCCACCATCCCCGGCCGTTCGAATTTCGATATCGGGGAAAATTCTCGGACGTTCGAGGCGGAACTTCCCGTGTTCGCTTTTCCACCTGAGCAACGTGACCGTCGTCGACCTACGCCTGCCAACCTCAATCTTAACGTGATCCTGCGGTTGCGGTGTGCCAAGGTAGCACAGGGGGATTCGAAGCTCCAAAGGCGCACGGAAAAGCGCCCGGGAACGGTGCGCATCTTCCCGAGTTTTCAAGCGACTTTTTGATTTATGCCTCAATCGTTTCAGTTGAATTTTTAAGCACTCCGACCTCGGGAGTAGCTTCCTTTTGTCGAGACTTTTTCCCCGTGGCCTTGAAGCAGAGGTCCAGCCGTCTTCTTCTACGGCTGACTTTTCCGTCCACTCCACCCTATCCGTAGTCGCCCGTTCAAGTGTTGGTTTCGCCTTTCAACGCGCCACGGCATCCAAGATTAATGAGGATTGTTTTTATTCCGTTCCGCCTCTCGTTGCGCAATCGACACAAGGATCGGAGCACTCGGCTACTCTTGGCCGTCGAGTCGTTAGCCGGAGACCTCCTCCACAAAGTCTCGGCCTCTTCCCTCCCAACCGGGCCGAAATCCGTCAAAGCAAAACTACGCCACCTCCTCGGAGCTCATTTGTTATTCATAAGGGATCGTAGTTTGCAAATTAATTATTATTATCTTGGTTATTCCTTTCGGGTGCCTTCGGGCAGCGTGCTAGATGCAAGGAACTTCCCAGGCTTGGGGTGGCGAGAAAACCCAGCCGGAAGGCTGGGAACGGTACGCGATGGAGTTGGATTTCAAGTATGACGTTGAATTTCCACCCACACGGAGGTCTCATTTAATCGGCGCCCTAGAGAGCCGGAGTGTTTTTATTTCCCGCTCTTTCCACCGACGGATTATAATTTTGTCTGAGGATATCGTGAAGCAAATACACAACATTTTGAAGGGACCGCTAGATTGTTGATTTATACGATTGTTTTAGAAAGCATATGAAACTTATCTAACAGAAAAGCCAACTGAAAAATACATATCTGACTATTTGAGGCAAAACAAAATTGAAAAACGTTGAAATGAACATTGAATAATGTATAAATGAAACAACTGTTTAAATGAAATGAATAAGCGAAACAACTGTTTCAGCCAGAATATGTGCTTCGCCTTAAAAGACTTAAATATATTTGTTTCATTGTGGCTCAATGTGCTGATATCATTCCATGTCACGAGTGTTAGTTCGAAATGCTAATTTTCCTATAAATTTTCATCATTTTATTCACGCGAATAAACGTCGCGAGCCACTGAAGTGCTAAGAAGTACTATCTCAAAGATCAAAAGACTAAGATGCCTTCTTTAGCCGCCTCAACTTCAAGCGTCTTTGCTCACTCGAAAAGTCATTGCGCAGCGATATTCATGGATTGAAAATTTTATTATAATCGAAGAACAATCTACTGCTAAAAATCCGCCCCGCTAAGCTCCAGACTGGTGTAAGGGATTCGACAAACTAGTCAGCCCATGGATAAGCAAAAACATACACATGCAACCAAGCAGATTTTTAAACCAATTTGCTTGTGATCTCGCGTCTTAGCAGTTCGCGACCGGGAAAAGAGTTTCTTTCCTATCCTAAGCCAACGTACGCGCGGCCAACTTTCGCGTCAATGATAGCCCTCAACAGTGGGTTGGTTTTAGTGGTCTTTCTTCGTGTTTTTTTTTTTGTCGGCGAAAAATCGGCTTGAAGAAAATCCTTGAGCCAAGATCGACCAAAGGCAGCACAAAGGAAAGTATCATCGACGGGCAAATAAATTAAATTATACTTTCTCCATTCGCTCGTGTCGTTGAGGAGAAACTTTCATCTCGGTCCGCCCGGGCAAAGGGGTTTTCCAGTCCTTGGAAATGCAAGACCGCTGGCTGGCGAGGAAGCAATTGGAGACGCTCGCAAACGAGGCGGGTAAAACGAGGTTCGTCATCATGTGCGGATGAGGAAAAGCGTTTCACCGATGCGGAACACTGGAGCACTCATCGCAAGCCTAGTGTTGATGGCCGGATGGTGTTGATGGTGGCGTAAGACAGCGGAAGGAATTGTCTCCCAGGGTCTCTCGTACGGAACGGAAGCCCGGAGCGAATGAAACAAATTGAAAAAGGCTCCGGGGAAGATTAGGCGGCTACGTGACGCATATGTGAAAGTGACTCGTTAAAAGCTCCTGGGGATATGTTTCAATTACCGAGATGAGAGCTCGGAGCTTCTCGGGAGGGCAAACGGCGAACGGGTTCCCTCCCCCTGACCGGGGAAAACTTCATCCATCCATCCATCCGCCCCGGTCCGGTCCGAGCATGACCAATCGGAATGGAACATTTTCGATTACATCGAAGGGAAAACCCCGTTCGTCCCTCCGGCAGTCGTGATGACACGTGGCCTAAGGTGAGAAATTTATTCATGAATATGCTTTGCCCCAAACCGTGCCCGGGCGATGATGGGTTTGGAAATGTTCCGGCAACTTTTCCCGGACATATCTTCACGTTTCGTTCACAACCGGCCCGGCTCGGAATGGGATAGACTTGGCGAGGATTAGTGCGAACTTTGTCGCATTATGCAGGATTATGTGGCTCGGGACGAAGCTGATGGCTGATCCATTCCTTTCACTCAAACATTTAATGGCACCCTTTCGTTCAGTCTAGCCGGCCCGGGAAGGGGGGGGGGGGGGTGGGGTGGGAGGGGTCACACGTAAGGTAAACCCGGACATTTACATCACAAAGCAGTGCAAATGGTCGTTGGATTTTTAAAATGACAACTTATAAAAAGCATTCACAGTTTTCATTTTAACGATAGTGATAAGTTTCATCATTCGTTATAACAGAGCTTGTGCGAGATTGAATGAATTCAAGTTGATAAGTAACATGCGAGATCCATTTGGTTGATGTTTTTATCAAGGCAATAATGAACGGACCCTTTAAAATAGTGTTTTAAAATGGAGATATTTGATTCATTTTTCCTGTGCTTTCTAAAAGTGTTTTTAAAATACCCACAGGCTTTTAAGCACAATAAGGAATAACATGACAGTTCATCGGTTTTTTCAACATAAAAATCCTTTCATATCTGTTTTTATGAGTAAACTATATGCTATAACTATGTGTAAAATGCACATTATTTTTATATGTAAACTAGGTAAACGTCGTGAATAGCTAAACACTTAACACGTTGACTGCCAAGCGTTTTTAGCACCCTTTTTAGTACAATCTTTTTTAATAAAATTTGCTTAAAACATATTAAACCAACGATTTTTGAAGGCTAAGCAAAAGTTTTGCTACTCAAAGAATTGACAAAAATATTACTATAATTTTTATGTTGCATTTTCATTTGTTTATGGATGAAAAACTTTTTAGAACTTTTTAGAACTGTCACCCACTTTTGGGGGACATGGCAGTCAACGTGTTGATAAAATTTGTCCATAACATTTATTAAACCAATGATTTTTTAAGGCTAAGCAAAAACTAAGCTCCGCAAAGAATTGATATTAAAAATTACTACAATTTTGATGTTGCATTTCCATTTATTTCTGGGTCAAAAACTTTTTAGAACTGATTTCAGCTGTCACCCACTTTTGGGTGACATGGCAGTCAACGTGTTAAAATAGTGAAGAAATTTATAACATTTCATTTTAAATTAGTTTGCTTTAAATTAGTTTCGAAAAATTCGCCTTAGTTATGGCGCAATTGTCAATTTTCACGTCCTTCTACGAACAAGGACTTTGAGAGCCTGCTTCTAGTGTTAACAACAAATATTTATTCCAATCAAGATGAATTAAATCTAAAGATTTACTCGGAAGCGGTGTAGAGTCTATGTCGCCAAGGCTATAATCTTCCTCCAACCTTCCTTGTCGCATGTTGAACATCGACCTCCGACGCAACGAACCCAATCAACATGAACATCCATTATGCAATCGATTCACGTTATCGGCCAGCCGACCGCCGTTCGTTGCCACAACTCCTATTAACTTTCATAATCCTGTCCTGGGGGGGCTGCTGGATGGTGGATTTATGCCCGTTTTTTTCCTCTCCTATCCGTGTTGTTTTCGCTTATTTATTTGTGATCTTTCGCCATCACATTTTAATCCACTGATTAATAGTGGAGCCGAGAGACACTCGCGAACGAGGGAAACGCGCAACAACAGCAAATTATTTCCTGCTCGATCGATATTTGTGCCGTGGCACCTCAGGCACGTTCCGTTCTGGCCAAAAGCCTTCCAATCGATGGTAGGTTGATTTGTTTTTCCTAGCGACAATGTGGGAGAAGCGACGTAGAGTCGGAGGAAGGAAACATCGAACGAAAGACAATGCTGCTTGATGGCTCATCCCTGGTCAGCGGGCAGGAACAGACCGAAGAAACACACGAAAATAGCAAAAGACAACCGCTATTTTCGCCCAACCTGAAGGAAAAACGAACCGTAGATACCAAGCGCGGCGCAAACGATGTCCTCTAATCGGAAAAACTGTCATGCCTCGTTGTTCACTTTAAACCACGGGTAATTTGTTCGCATCCTTATCCTATCGGAGGCGAGGTGAGGGAGGTAAGTCCGCAAGAGAAACCAAGCCGAGCCCTCGAAAGCTGCCCGCGTAAGCCCAAGTGCGAGACGGATGTTTTGCCACTTTCTCTTTATTTCGTTTTCCACTCCCTTCGCGCCGGCGGGGAAACTTTCCATCACTTTCCGGCAGCGGGAAGAAATCCGTCCGCTCCCGAGGGGGGGGGGGGGGGGGGGGGGCGGTTTGGAGTAACAGCAGGGAGTATGGCTGCCAGCGACACGGGACCCAAATCCTCGCCATCGAAAGATTAGTCTTGCTCGATGAAAGATAACTTTCGTGACGTCCAAATCTCGTTATTTCGGTCATAGCGTTTGACGGACGAGCGGAAAATGGTGCGGCGTGAGGGGAAGAATGAAGTGGTCCGCCATTTCGCCTGGCGGAGTCGAACGTGTTTCACTTCTTTCTTGCTAGACTGATTTTTCCTAACCCCTCGCACCGCTAGACTTTTCCTCCCCCCCCACAGGTTGGAAAGTCGTCGCGTTTGTTGAATGGATGACGTCTACGCTACGTTTGGCGTTTTTCTTTTTAAAATTATCACTGGAAAAGTGGAGTGCCAAAAATAGGACACGCTTAGTTCCCGTGTCAGGCCATCTCGTGGGACAAGTGTGAAAAATTGTCGGCATCCGAAAACGAGCGCTCGTTTGTTTTGTCCGGAGAAGATTTCCCCCGAAGCTGCCGTTGTCCCATGCGCTCTTGTTTCTAGAAGTGAGTGATACCCGGACATCCACTTACAAATGGTTATGCATCAAAAAAACATTGCAAACCACAATTCGGTTTCTACCGAAATAAAGTTTGCATTTAGTTACGGTTTCACTGAATTTTATATTTTTTTTGTTCACTTATCACATTTTCTTTATCAAGAATTTCACATTTAAAAAAATCTATGTTACTTTGTTCCAGTGTTGTTTCTGTGTTTTTATACGTGACGTTATATTTTCTGAGTATTTTCTCTGTTCTATTTTCGAAATTTTTGCACAACTAATTTCGTGTGTTTGTACATTTCTTGTTATGATGTTCGTAATTTTCTTCTTTAAAGGACAACCATCATCTTCGTCATATGCCAGTCAAACGAGAAGCAGTAGCACTTTCCCAATATCCTTCATTAAATAGTGCTTAGCGTCCGATGAGCCATGAAACGAACGCTTTTCCAGTTGATTATTTCCCTTATTTCCCCTTTGGCCTGTAGCTTTCCAAGCACCCCCTCTCCAATTAGGAGCGAGCACGAACCTTCTAGCCGAAGCGAATATTCAATTGCGTTGAAAGTGATATCGAATTTCTTTCCTTTCCTGCGCTTGGCGCAACACCGAGACGAGCACTGGTAGCTGAAGCCGCCCGGATTGGCACTGGGTACGTCAATCGTTTCTCTTCAAAGGGTGCGCCCTACCGGTACGGAACGGTTTCCGTTACGGTGTGTGTGAGGGGCAAGCGAGTGCAAAATACCATTAAATGTATTATCGATATCATATTACCGACGTTCTGCCGAGTGCTCATCGATTGAGTAGGTCAACTACCCTGGCATGGCTCGAAAGTCATCGTCCGCCACCCGGGAAACAGCGTTCGGTGGAGCTATCGATCCTGTAATGGTCGGGAAAAACGGCTTGGATCATATTATAAGCGCCCAGCTCACTCGCACGCTTCCGGAAAAGCTGGTTGAAAAATGCATCGTTAGAAAGAGTAGCCTTCCGTTTCAAGTGGGATTCTCCAACGTACCCATAAGCCGTGGCCAATAGTTACAATTCCTTGCTCAAGTGTTCCAGATTCCTGCACGTGTCAATTACATTCTCCAAACCCAAAAGGAAATTGCCGCTCAAATGTCGGCAGCAAGTGGAAGTTAGGCGTACATGAAAGTCCTTCTTTTTTCGTTCCTCGAAACTCGGTGCCTTGTGTGACAACTTAATGGCCCGAACGCGTCCCGAAGCGTGCTGATGCGTTCCACCGCTACCGCTGAGGCCGGCGAAAGCAAGCGTCTTATTAGCTCCGACACGGCAACTCGTAATTAGATGGGCGCAGGGCCGCGAGCTTTCATTAGAAGGAAAAATGATGATGATGATGGGCCTCTGAAATGAAACGCCACTCCCGAACGCCATTGACATTGCACGGAATGCTTTTCCTCTTCGTTTATTACACCATCCTCTCTGCCATTTCCTTAGCTCCGTGGTGCAAATAAACGGTAACGTAATTAAATTGTGCTTTGGTACCATTCGACTGAAAGTAGAATTAGCCGCCGAACTTTGCTGCCGAAGAGGAATGGGAAATGGCTGTAAATTGGACATTTTTCGATGGTACCCGGTGGCAGGATGTACCTTTTTAATTGAATCATTAAGGGAACACTGTACTTACACATATTTTATAATGTTTTCAAACGTATTTAGTTGTTCAGAAAATTGGAGATTTGTTCGAATGTCTATGTCGAGCGTATTGCATACATTCGGGCGTTACGGGCGTTACGTTTTCAAATGAAGACAAATTGTATCAACACTCTGCCACTCTCGACAACAAGCGTAAACCGGAGCAGGATAAGTTAATTAACTCGTTCGAAACCTTAACCAGCTGGTACAAGATACCTCCATTAATTAAAGACAACCGTCGATCCCGTAGCATTATACGCTATGCGAAGAGATGTTTTTATGCAAAGTACCCTTCCATCGCAGGCTGTCGATGTCCCGAATGTCCTCCCGATTCGTTACAACAAGCTGAAACCGTCCCGACCACCATGTGTCCAACACAGCGAGCCTTGTCTGCGTCCAACAACAGACCACCACAAGAAACGGGACGTTTCTGGCAAATCGCAACGCTCGATGACACCGACGGACAGCGCCATTTGTAGTAACTGCGGGCCTGCGTTTATATCTGTATGCCCGTTGGCCAGCAGCCAACGCAGACAACGTTGCAATTGACTAGAGCAATTGCATGCACCGTAGATTATCAGCTCCATTTCCACCGTCCCCCCCCCCCTTTTTCCCTACCTTCCCGTGGAGTTGATAAACATAACATTCCCGGAGTCCGGGCCGTTTTCGATGCTTTACAGGAGCGATTACCTTCCGCTCACTCCGACGCCATCTTTGCTCATTTACTCCAGCTTAGGTTTCGATCTCGTGTTCACCATCAATATTTCCCTTCCGACCCGCCAGCGTGAACTTCCCCTGGCCTGGTTTTCCTGATGGAGGAACAAACCGTTGTGAAGAGTAAATATTGTACGACAATAAATTTCCATTCGCACCGCCATTGCCACAAACGTTGCTTTCACGAGCTCAAGTGCAAACTGTTGGTTCCGTTTGGTCAAAGGACACATACAAACACACGTACGGGAATAATCTTTGCTTGGAGAGGAGCGTTTGCTCGTTTCAGCGGAAGTGCACCTCAGCACGTGTTAGCTTTTCCAAGTCTTTGATAATAAAACGTCCCGTCCGTTACTTCTTCCACATCACACAAGCAAAACGGTCAAGCTTCCTTTCAAGATTGCCGTCTATTTCTCAGTTTTCACTCATAGATAGGGCTAGCGCGCACTCAGGATGGCTTATTTCCGATGCCGAGTGTGATTATTTCCACCCGTAGAGGTGCCAGCTTCGGTTTACTTTCGGTCCAAAGCAAAAACGGGTGTCCTCAGCAGGTGCGCCGAAGTAAAATTACACAAATAAAACAACACGCGCCCCATTTGCATTCTACGTTCAGATGAAGGTGGACACATCGTTTGTCCCGTCTCCGGCTTATGTCTGGGGATCGCATTCTCCGATCCCATTCGAAAGTCTTCCCTGTTTTCAGGTTCGTGCAACGGGTCACCAATTGCAGCGATGGTGTGAGGGAGATTTCCCATCCCAAGTACCTCCTTTCCTATCCACCACATTCCCCCATCGACGACAAACTGGTCGGCAAGCGACACTATTACCGGGCACTTCCGACAAAGTTCAGACGGCGATAAAATAAAATAAGGTGGAAATTGCTTTTATATTAAATATATTCATCTTCTGCCTGCCCTCACCCTTTTCCCGCCAATCCGACCTTCGTGATCGACCCCCGGCTTTGGATTCGGAAAGGGTTGAGTAGGATGCTGTAGATGACATCCGGACCTTCACAACCTGATCTAGTCCAGCTGGGTGTGCTTTTCCTCACTAACGACATGCACTGGCGGAGGAAGAGCGGAGTAGGAGAGAATGTGTTTTACACCACCAGTGGTGATTATGTTAGTCATTTCAGGTTTACGAGCAAATACGATGCGCACTTCCAATCGGAAACTCGATGCAAACAGGGCAACCAGATTGGAGTCAAACGAAGTCAAGCTATCATTTTACTAGGAAGTAAAGAGAACGCGATGTAAAGAGATTTCTTATCATAAAAATTGTCATCATGAGGTTCAAATAGGGAAAAATTGGGTTGAAGGAAAAGAAAATTGCTAAAAAATAAAAGAAAAATGTGAAAAATCAATAATTATGTAAAACAAGAACGAAAAATAAATCCTTAAATCTATTACATCTAACTATTTGCAAGTTTTCTAAGAATTTTAGTCTTAGTTTTGATATTCTATATTAAAATACTTTCTAATTTCCATTCTTTTTAATCTTTAATCTTTGAAAAAATGTCCTTTACTTTAGTAATCGGTAACACCTACCTGTTATGCTTTAATAACGGAGATTTGTCGTTAATTATAACTTTCAAAGCATATTTATTAGCGCGCGATTCCCTGAAATATGCATACAGAACCAGTCGTCTGACCGAACAGACGCCTCATCAGACACGGCTCGGAAGCGAAAGGGCAATATTTATTATACATTTTGAAACACTGTCAATATTCAACCGCTTCCGCCAGCAACGGCTCCGTTTGCCCCATTCCCTCGTCATCGTACAACAATTAATGCACTTTTAATTACGCCGAGCGCCTTCTCCTTCCGCATCGATCCTCCAATCGGCGACGGTTCGGTCGGCGCATCATTCGACACACTTTCCAACTCCTAGACAATCTGTTTCATGTTGGTTTTATTTTGTTGTCCACCCACCCGCCACTGTTGCGACCCCCGCGGCGCACGGCCAACAGCTTCGCGAATCCGCGGAACGGTTCATTAAAAATCAAATTACTTTTAATGCTGTTCGCCGTAATTATTTTGATGGTTTTAATGCTTCCACGAGCACGGGAGCTAGAGCGAGTTTTGGTCGACGGGTCCCCCCGATGTGATGGCACGCGAATAGCGAAAGAGATGAGTTTGTGTAACGATTCACGCCGCGCAGTTATTTTCGAACATCAATTGCTTAACTTTCGATGCATAATTTATCGATTGCTTCTTGTTCAGCTTTGAAAATGAAGTTTAATAGTTTTAAATGTTTTGTTTTTCCTTTGTCTACTGTTCTTTTTGAGCTATTATAAATCATGGAAGTTAATTAAAGCTATAAAGTTATGGACCATTAGTCAACAACTAATCAAACATTGAAACGTTTAGCCATTTTACCTGTTTAAAAGTGTCAAAAACCGTTTCTTCACTTCTTGTCATAAATACTAACGTTCATAACGGTTACAAAGGTACGGGGGGTACGTAACTGTTACAAAGTAACCTTATCATTGCACAAAGGATTTCATTAACTTTATGAGTTTAAATAAATACAAATTAAATGCTTGGTAAAATTTCCCCGAAGTCTAAAATTGATATCAATAACTGCACTTTTCATTTCGCATTTTACCGAATGTGTGGTTTCCAGAATCAAATGTAATAATTTCATTCAAAACCTTTTGGTTACATTTTTCGGGTGTACTTGTGGAAAGACTTTACGCAACATGGTATCATTCCATGAATCCTTACAAAATGCAAAGTACTACATTTCGCTCCACAACGCGGGCACCGGGATTTGACATCCGATTGAATGCACAAATCGGTTCGCTTCACTCAACGATCGATTGAGGGTTCTATGTACCGTGTAGTGAAATGGAACAATCTGTACCGGGTGGCATTAGAGCTGACACGGGGGTGGGGTTCGAAAAGGTTTCACCTGCACGTGCGTAACGTTTACCGAGCGTTCACCGGAGAGCTTTACCATGCGTGTTAATCCGCTGACGGTACTTTCGCTGCGACTGGTGCGTTGTTTTTCCACGCTTTTCACAGCCAAAGGAGGAAAGCTCTTCGCTCCACAAAAATCTCCTCACCCAAAACCCGGGAGTGGCCGCTCGGCCGCATATTGATTACCGTCATTCGGTCTCGGGGAGTAACCCGGGGCCGCTAGAAAAGGAGCCCACGTAGAAGTCTGATTGACTGCTACGTTCCTCTGCTGGTGGAGCGTGTTTATTACGTGACACACCTGTCGGCGAACAACAAGCTTGTCAGTGACGGAAAACCTTCCAACCGGGGGTGGAAAAACACCACTCGCCCTCTCACGTTGGCAGTCAATTTTCCATCCAACAAAACCCCGACGTCAATCGTTGGGTCAAACGCTCCCAGTATGTGTAATGATATGCCACGAAAATCAATTTCAGCGTTCCGGGAAGCCAGAAACGCAACTCGTCGGCTCGCTGAAATGCGCTCGTGATGAACTGCGTTAACCTGCAGTCAATTTACTACCCCGCCCTGGGGGTTTTCCGAAACGTGCAGTCAATTTCCCCGCACACAGCAGAACCTTGGGGAGCGTGGAAATGTTCGTGGAAAACATGATAAATGTTGTAAGGTTTCCATGAAAGATTGTTACAGAAAGTGTCCATTTGCATCACGACCATAAATACTTTGGCGCCTTTTCAAATACTTGCGTAAAAGCATGCTCAAATAAATTAAAATTTTCATCAAAATGCACTTTTCATTCGAAGAATGAATATTTTCGTGCATTAAATTGTCAAAACACAATTTAAGTCCTTCAACTTCTTTTGAATAAAACCTCGAGTTGATCTCTCCGTCATCGTGGTCAATACTTGGATCAATTAAAAACCTACGAACATGACCAAAGTCCGACCAAACATGACCTTAAGCAAAGACGTTCCTTTTAATCTTCGTACAGCATCACGATACGCCATCCGACGCGTTCTGCCAGAAGATGCGATAAGCTCAATTAAACGCTTCATCCATCGCAAGCGCCGTAGAAACTTCCATCGCCTCATCATGATGAGGCTGATGGTTCCACTGGGAGCACTGAACAAAAAAAAATCCCGACACCGCAATTAACGCCTTCCATCCTTCCATCCGGCTGGTTGGCCTTCCGCACGAAGCAACATGGGCCGGGAAGGCATCAAGTGAACTACTGATTTTCATCCCCAGAAAATCGCCTTCCCTCCTGGAGCATGGGGGAGATGCGGAAGGAAGTTCGCTGTTGTGGAATGTCTTGAGGCGGGGCGGGGAGGTCGAAGCGCATCATGATCTCTCCTGCAAACGGATCAGAAAAGGCAAGGCAGACAAGAAAGTGAAAATAAAATATTTAACAAGTGGCCAATTGAGAAAGAGAGAGAGTGTGAGTTGGAGAGAATAAAACAGTTCCAAAGAAAAGGTGAAGAACCGCATAAAATTTGGTAAGGATATTACCCAACCCCAAACCCAGATTTGGCCGGGAGGTGAACGAACGCATTCGATACGGTAAATTTGATTTACGTGAAACTGTTCGGTGCCGATAAGGAACGCAAGGTGAAAGGAACGGGTACGGACGCGGGGGAAAAAGACTCAATCAGAGACGAGTGGGACCGGATTGTCTAAAATCGGGATGCGTATCGCTTCCACCAGCGTCGCATGCGAGCTCCGTTGCAAAATGGAGAGCACCCAAAAAAAAAGGAGGGAAAGCTCAAAAGAAACGACAAAAAAAGTTCGCCGAAGCAAGATTTGCGAAGCAAGCTCTCCAAGGACATGAAAGGACATCCCCATTCGACACGATTGCAGACATCGTCATCGTCGTCGTCGTCGCTCGCAGAGACACGTCGTTTATGGCGTGCGAAACCGTTCTCCTTTTCCCTTTACGAAAGGACAAAAGAAAAGTGCGGTGGGGATGGGGGGGTTGGGCGGAAAGATGGGTGCAGAAAAACAAGCGCATAAACGATGCATGAGGGGCGAAGGTTAAACAAGGACCCTCGGTCGTCGTCGTCGTCGTCGTGGAGCTCAAGACAGCCAGACAGAAAAAGGGGAACGGGTCGGGATACTAATTGGTGTGACGGTGACACGCTGGGGTTGATGAACGATGTGTCTGGGGGTATGTGTGTCAGTGAGGTGTGAAAACCAGACGACTAAACAAAAAAAAAAGAAAGGGAAAAAGAAATGGCAAAATCCTGTTTGCGGCGAGAAAGATTAGATTTGGGAAAATCGCAAACCATCCACCGATACGGTCGCCCGGGTGTCGGGCGGGAAAATGGCGCACGAGCGGGAAACAAGGATTAGAACTCTGAATTGGGAAACGTGCCCCTGAGGGGAGGAAAAACATAAATGGATGCAACCAGCAATGGAAGCTTACGAACCACGGATTTGCTGCAAAGAGTGGGCGCGGTGCAGGGGAAAAGGACAAAAGTTTAACCACCGAGGCGGGCCAGATTTTCGTGCGAACCCATGGCAATCGAATGTTGACTTTTCGAAAGGGGGGGGAGGTATTGGGGAGGTAGTTCGAGAGTTTGTTTCCCAAGCGGAGGGAATCCCATGCGGTGTTGAACCCGATTCATTTCTCTCGCTCTCTCGTTTTTTTTTTCTTTTCACTTTTCCAACGAAGAAAAGCTTCCAAACGACTGGGAGGAAAATGAAAAATAAAAACACTGAACCGAAAATTATCGCACCGGGCGTAACGGTATTTGTGTGGCTGTGTGAGTTTTATTTTATTTGAGTTTTCCCAGCTCTTTGTTGCATTTCTTTTTTCCCACCCCTCTTTTTGCCCTAAACCTTACAAGTGTCTGCACGATGGTGCGTTTTATTTGTGGCCCAGGATGTCTGGTCTGGTCCCGAGGTCAATGTAACAGAAGTCATCGTACCGACGTTGAGTTTTCCATCGAGCAGATCCTCCCAAGCAGTGGGAACGTATTTGAACTTTCGTTTTTTTCCTCCAACTGGAGAAAACAAAAATAAAAGTAAATGCTCGAAAGAGAAAACCGTTTTCGGGACGGGGGCAACTAAATTAGGAAAAGGATAAAGCAAAAGATGGCGACGAAGCGAAACCCCCGGGCTACGAAATTTCACCCCCCCGAAGGTTGTTCCCATGGAACTTTTCCCTCCCCTAACCCACCACGAGGGGTTTCGCAGCGTTTTCCACCGCGTTTCGCGCCCTGTTGCGGAGAATTGGATTTGCCACCGAACGTTACTTTTACGGAAATGATTTATTTGACCGACAGGATGCTTGGGTTTGTTTCCACTTTCCTTTACCCGCGCCATTTTTCACTCCCGATTTCGACGAGCAATCTTACGGTTCAAAGCATTTCGTTCAGGTGGTACGAATCTTTTTTCCCTTTTCTTTTTACAAAACGAGTGAGAACTTTGAAGCGTGTTACGGCCTGCAGACGGTACGTCAGCTTGGGGGCATTAGCATTTCGAGTTGATAAATTTATGTGGCTCGATTATGATTGCACAACCCTTCTATGCATTTTGTACTCGAAAGTGATAAACTATCTAGTAGTATTCTTTTTTATCTAAAACCTTAGTATTCCCCTTTTTATCATCCATACACAAAGCTCTTCACCTACATTATTAAATGTTCCTGTTATAGAAACACACGACAAAAAAAAATTAAAGGACGTTTACTTTCTAAATCGCAAGAAAAAAACTTCTTTGAAATATTATCTGTTCAGTCCAACACTTTTTACCTTATTCTTGCAATTTTCCACTGAATCTATTTATGTTTATCTTCACTTTTATTTTCTAATTTCTTTTTTATTTATTTCTTTGTTACCATATTCCCTATTAAGAGATAAGATTAATCGGTCCTATTTTCCGTTCTATGATTATTGCTTTTTTTGTCATTGAAATTTCCTGGAATGGAAAAATTTAAATATGATGGAAAAAATGCATGTAAAATCTAAAATGATTGTAATCTATCTAGAGTATTGCAAGTTTAAAGGGAAGCTAAATCTGAAAGTGAAAGGCGATGATGACTCCTTAGGAAAAGTTTTCATCCTTTCTTCTATGAAGGATGTAGTATTCATTGCCAACTACAGCATGAGAATTGTTAATTATTTTTGCTGGAGGTAAGACAGAACCCGGAGTTCTGCAAAGCTGCAGATCGATACGAAATAAACGGTATCAACTCTGGAACGACGAATTACTGCGATGCAAAAATGGGAATGGGAAACTTCTCAACAAAAGCCACTCTCAAAACCCCCTGAGTGGGAATGCATGTTGAGGATTCAAAGTCCAATTAGGAGGGAAAAAAGGGAATGCTACCCTAACTCTCAGCAGTTTTCCTTTGCCTTAGCAGGTGGTTGCAGAATCCTAGGTTGGCAGGGGTTGCTTCGTTTTCTTGCCATTTTCCCCCTGTGGAAAAGATAACTCTATTGCGTTCGATTTCGACCCTCCATGCCGAGGGTGGGTAACGATGTAATTAATATCACCATCCTCCCGTGTCACGAGTCGAAGCGTCCTTTATTCACGCATGCAGGAATAGTCTCGATAAACTGAACTCAATGCGTTCCCCTATGCCTTTAACTGCAGGAGTAATTGGTGTCGAAAGGAAGAGGGGAGAAGATCCTGCACAGAATGACTTCAATTTTCACTTTTCCCTTCACCCATCGACGCCAAGGGCACGTGGTGTGAATCCCTCAACGGCATCGGACAAAGACATCCTCACCCTAAACGAACCGAAAGGACCAAACATTCTTTTCAACTCTCCCTCGAGAAGGGTGTGTGTGTGTGTGCGAGTGTGTGTTTGCTGATCCTGCCAATGTCATTGTTCGCCCGGGACGCCTTGTTGCGCCCGTCGCCGTCTGGATCGCGCTCGGCCGGTCGGTCGGTTTCACTTTTGATAATGATGCGTTTTCGGTAATATTTATGCTGCGTAGGGTGACGTGCGGGACCGTGCGCGTGGTTTTTACTTTCTCGGCGGGCGAAGAAGGACATCCGGCGCCATCGAGCGAACCGAATGGAGTGAGAATGACCTCGCGTTCGGTCGCGCGAAAGGGGAAATCGCCGGTCGACACGATCGCACTCGTGCAAGGTGCGCACTGGGATGTGAATTTGGAGGAGAAATGCTGTCAGTTTTGATTTGGCTGAGGAAAATGTATTTGAATTGAATGTGAATTAGAAATAGGCAGTCTTACATATTTTCTGATACGTGAAAACAGCTGCATTTGAATTTGTTTATTTTTACAAAGCATAATTTTCTTTTGCTTGCTTGATTTTTCAAGATTTTCTAGTTGTCGTCTTAAAAAAGACAATACTTTTTAATTTAAAACATCACCTAAGGTCCATTAAATTTGTCTGAGACCTCGCACCTTAAAAAATTGCATATCCTTAACACTTTAGACGATGCTAGATTTGCATAACCCACATGCAACAGCTGTCAGCATAGCATCAATTCTGTCTGGAGACAAAAACTGCCAGCATTATCAGCACAGATTCACGATGGCGCATGTCCCTGCCGAATCGGTGTGCACTTCCCGACGAGTCCACGAGCTCGGGACGAGTCCTTCACGTCCCAACGGAGGCCGGGCAACAAAAAGATCGGTCATGTGATACCGAGCGCCTCAGTCTGTCGGTCACTTTACTCGCGAGCGGAAGTCTCAGTTGTTTGTTCTCCGTACGCCTGATGCTGGGCCAGCAAAGGTCCTGGCCGTCCCGTTCATCGTCAGCGGTTGCAAATTTAAACAAGCGTTCCCGTCGCGTTTTTTCCAACTGACGCAACAGCAGGTGAAGTGTCA
Organism: Anopheles coustani; assembly: GCF_943734705.1. NCBI lineage: Eukaryota > Metazoa > Arthropoda > Insecta > Diptera > Culicidae > Anopheles > Anopheles coustani. Next base: position 93,457,210 of record NC_071288.1, on the reverse strand, counting down.
CAGACCGCATCGAGTGTATTGTAGCGTGCTCGAAATACGTTGCACGCTGTTTGAATTTTTATCTGCACACGTTGCACGCTGCTCGATTTTTTGTTCGAGCAGCGTGGAACGCAGCATAAAAGCATAAGCCAAGGTGGTGAATGTGAGGCATGTTTTGTGTATGTGAAAGAGGCGAAAGAAGCTACTCGAGCCAACCAACCTGTTTTATGCGTGTGGTGGTGCATGCTCAACCCGGTCCGCGGAGATTTGAACTGGTCGTCGTTTTCATGCTGCACGACCACCAGAAAGCGAGACATAAACGTCGAGAGAGAAGAAAACAAGAACTTGCTCCGTGTACGTGACGGGCAGTCTGATCAAATGACAGACGGACCGTGAAGCTTCTGGCACCTACAGTGGCCAAGGAGGATTCTTATAACGAAAAACATGTGAACCCTACCGTCGCAGGTGAAAAGTGGTAATTGAGTTTAATTCGTTGCCGGTGATTGTAATCGAATTGCGAAGTGGAAGACAACCGATCGGTGTCCTGGAGGCCGACGTCGACGTGTGGCAAACTGGTTTCCGTGCCGTTCGCACCTTTCCTGACCAGCGAAAGTTGTACCGTCTGTGTCGCAAAGTTCGAATCAGGCAGCCTTCGACATTCGTCCATCGCTGGTATCGTCTTCTAAGGGACGTGAAATTGCCAGAACGTTTGGCTGCCGACTGTAGAAGTGTGAAAATCGGTCCAATTCATCCTCCAAACATGTCCGAAACAAGTGGTTTCATGGGAGTGCCGTGAAGGTTTTCTGTCAAAACAAGTTTTGTTTAGAGCGAGACAACAAGTGCAAACTGCTCTTGCAGTGTGCAATCAAAGTTAATGTAACTGAACGTAAATGTAGTTGATAGTTATTATGATTTTGCGTAAATACTCTACTGCATTGAAAACTATCCAACGCCTCGAAAAGTGTCTCAATTTATGTTCCCTTTTCTTTTCTTGCTTCCATCCCCAGTCTTGCTGTGATGGTATGTCGTATTTTCACTACTCTTTTCTCTTTCCTCCGCCCTACAACACAACCTTAAAGGGCACCACGGACGCACCGTGCAGAAACAAGCTAGTCCGCATGGCAAGAATATTGCCCATGTTTTCTTCTCTGTGAAAACGCCATGCGTATATTTTGACACTTCGCTCACAGTTTCTCTTCTCGGAACGCCAGCAGACTGCTTTTTCGAGCAGTGTAGGTCACGACGCAGTATTATGTAGCGTAGCATAACGGTACGTTTCGAGCTGTATCTTCGAGTTTTCGGAGAACTGTCGCGTGTCAGATCGAGAATGGAACGAGAAAAATCTCCCGACAACGAGATTGGGCGAAGTGAAAAGCATTCGTTATCACTGTTTCTAGAACTATTTCACGGAGTCTGGAATGTTTAGAAAATCTTTCAACCGAGCATTAAGAAAACTAATCATACGATTGTTGAATTAAGGAATGCGAATCTTTTCTCATTCCATCAACAAATGTCCTGAAGTTCGGGCGACCACAAAATTTATAACATTCTTTATCCTCTCCCACAGATGAACCACCTTTCGTGGCAGAGTTTTCTTCGACGTCGTAGTTGAACAGTGTGTTAGAGTTTAGATCTTTTAAGCATAGAAATTTTTAGCAAAATTAGCAACATACATCCATAAAAGTAAGGGCCGTGTCCAGTTTAGAGTTTAGCCGCATCACAATCACGCGAAAGCTTGCGAGAAAATCCCATCCACCCGTTCTAGGCGTGATGAAATTATGTTCCTTGTGAAGAAATGCGTGATAAAAGTGTGTTACTAGCGCGGTCGTAGGGCTACCCGGAGGGCTTTTTTAAATCGTTGTGTAGTGTCCGTAAATGTGCTTGTGTATGTAGTTAATGTGCGGGTATGGCGAAAGTGGGATGGTGATTTCTGTTTTCGCATAAACATCGGTAAAAAGCATTGAAAAGAAAGTTTCCTTTACTCCGGTTATGTTGTACGCAGTGATGTTGGTGAAGGGCTGATGTGTTGATATTGTTTGTTGATAAGGAGTATGAGCATGTGTGCTTGAAATTATTGCATTGTTAGAAAACTTCGTGCAGTGTTTGTGTCGAAATAAGATCGAGACCAACGGGAGCAGTAACGATCTGTAAGTAATTAGTTAAGTGAAGAATTTTCTCGTTTTTCTTTGCAATTATTACTTCCATGCGGAAAAGCGTTTGTTCTTCTGATTTCTTCAAATGCAATTAGTTAAATGTGAGTGAAACGATGGTGGATTTATAAGATGGTGTCAAAACAAGAAAGAGTGCTACTGATGTTAAGCTTAAATATGAAATAAGTTAGACAGATACTTCCGATTTGATTAAAGAATGATGCAGGGCACTGAGAAAATTTTCCAACCAATGCCATCGTTTGACAGGGTTTTCCTTCAATGAAAGCAGGGTAAAACAGTGGAAAAATTATATCACTCCCAAGAGAATCTGCTTCTCATCTCCATACGGGACACCCCACGACAGTGTCCTTTGAATGTCCTTCCACTGTCGGAAGGTGGTTTGGAAGATGGTACGGGCGGAAAATCCCACCGCTGTGCCCCTGATGCTGTGGGTGTTCATGTGACAATGGGAAAACTTCCAACAAAAACTCTTCGTCTTCCTTTTGCTAAGCTGCGTGACATTTCATAACATGAAATGGGATTGGTTTCTGTCAAAAGCGAGCGGTCCTTTCATCGGCCAGTCGAAATGTTCGTGGTTGAATCAGTGTGTCGTCCCGGTGACCCGGTGAAATTCGGTTCGCTCGAGTAAGCCTTTCAGCCACCAGCTGGTCAGCGGACCCTTCCGGAGCCCGGACGGTCGAGTGTCGATGGAATAATTAATCGAATTCATTTGGTTCCCTCCAGCTCGGACGCGGGGAAACGCGGAACGAAGGGCACGGACCCGGGATGGCCGCAAGAACCGAAGACGAGGACTGATTTACGACGACTGATAGGACTTATTACTGTAATAAATATTTCACCAGTCGTCCTGCCGGCCCTCGCCGGGCCCTTCCCCCCCCCCCCCCCCCTCCCGGCCTCCCGAAAAAAGGACTCTCAACCTCGGCGCTCCCGTGGACGCGTTTGCGGTTTTGCTTGCTCCGGAGGAGTGTGTCTTAATTAGATCGGATTTATCGAGACCATTAGCAGCAGCAAGAGCAGACCGCTGGTGGTTTTCGGTAGGGCGCTCGGCAGTGGGCCCATAATTTCTGCGTGTGTAGGTGCCACCATTAGCGGTGCCCCAATGTGAGGGAAATTTTATTGATTTTCCCGAGCCCGGCAGGCCATTTGGTCGATCCGTGGGGTGAGGTGTTTAAATACAGCTACCGATATGATTGCCGTGGTGCAACGATGATTGGATGGAATAGGTTAAAAATGTCAAACATGCCATACATCAAACGAGTTCAAAGAGCCCAGTTGGTTTTGATTTCGAAATATCAATTGATTTCCAGCTGGGGGTTTTCCTATGAAATAGAGGGTTGAACAAATAATAATAGTACAAAATTTATGTTAAGGATGTCAAACATATGAGGATATTAAAATAAATTGGCCTATGAACAAGAAACAAGGAATTTTGATTTCCGATTGATGGCTTTTATGCAAGTCAAAGGACACAACCACATTTAATTCGAGCAGTTTCTACAAGAAAGTGAGCCATTTCGAATGTAGAAATATGCTTTATCCAATGAACATCAGCTAGAATTAATTGACAACATTAGACAAATTTAAAAAACAAATTACAAAAAACAAACATTAACCTGGAGGAGTTTACAACTTCTTTTGAGACATTCCAACTTTCTAAAACAAGACGCAACAATTTTGTCATACGTTTGTGAACGTATTTTACAAAAAGATCTTGATAAATCCAAACTACAATTTATCATAACTATCAATTATCTAAATGAGATGAAAGAGTGCCGTTCACATAACATAACACTTAGAATAGAAGTTCTGGTTCGCGGAAAGCAGCATCAATAAGGATCAAGTATTGTCATCTTTCAATTATCAGCGTCAGTTACATAAACCCTGAAGCAATAGGTACTTCCTGAAGGTACGGAATTCATTTCATATAAATACAACTAAACTACAGCCCGATTAAACGAATTTTGAATCTCTGACGTACAACATTTTATCTTTAGCTTTATTCTGTGTACCGAAAAATCGATCCGTATGTAATCAAAAATGAAGCAAAAGTAATGCTCCCGGACGATGATCGATGGCTGCTGACGGTTCTAACATGGCGTAACGGAACGATTGCTGCCTCCAGTGGCAGTCAAACGTCAAGCACAAATCGTATACATTTTGCAAAACGCGGGATAAAAGCCATGTCTGCAGTTGAAGTGCAGAAGCGGCTGCCCGAAATGGAAAAACTGACACATCGCTGAAATTTGGGAATACCCTCTAACGTGATGATGAACGTCGAAAGAGTTCAAAGCTGTTCGAAACGAAACAGAAAGTAAGTTGAACGCTGAAAACAGACTGGATGTCTAAAATTAAATGAGTATCGTTCAACGAACTAGAATGAAACGTTTGTTTTTAAAATATGTTCGAGCTACAATAAAATTAGGATTAAAATTGTTTACACAACGTTTATGAATCGAACCATTTTCCTCCACCATGGATGGCATGCGGGAGTAATAAAATGGTTAAAGAAGTGGCACAAAGCACATTTCCACTCACCTCTAGCTAGGCTTCGTTACGATTTCCATGCCCTTGCGTTCGGGAGAAAAACTACCAGTTAGAGAAAATGCCGAACCGGGCTGGAATGCTTCTTGTAATGTTTCTTTATATTTTAAAGCAATTTCATGCCCTGAATCTTTCCAATTTATTCGACAACCGAGCGACTGAATGCAAAGACGTTGTAACAAGGCGTGGAAAACCGGAATGTTCCGGTTCGTAACGGTGAAGGGTTTCCGATTCGATAGGTGCTTGAATGGTAATGGCGAATGCCACGAAGGACCCGGAGCGCTGGAAGTCAGACTTCAGACTGCTTATCGAAGTACCTTTAAAGCACCACAATTTCATACCCGACCGTGAACTAGAGCGCCCGGGTGGAAAACTCTTTCGCGTGCGCGTACGAAGATGAAACGAAATTTTCCTTTTATTGGGAATTCGTTCGTGGCACAAAGCCGCCGCCAGATCAAAGCCGAGTGCTGGGAAATGGGACCGAGGTTCCATAAGTCGCGCTTTTTCGACAGTTTTGAACCCATTTGGGTGTTTGAAGCCAGAAAAGGCGGGTTGGTGAGAGTTTTAGTAAACGGAAATCTGTAACTAACGTACGTTGAAGCGTGGTTAGGATAATTATCCAGGGAAGGCCCTAGAACTGATCGTTGAAACAAGTGGAAAAGCATTTCGAAATAGGACTTTTAATTATTTCAAAACAAGGTGTTCCTTCATTCTATTATGGTGTATTTCTATGGATATTTTTTACAGCACAGTTTTTACAAATTAGCTTATATGCTTTTGACGTTCAATTGGAACCTTATGTCTTATCTATGTTAAAAATAAACTCGCTTTAACACGCGACTTGTTGGACATTCATGTAGCCGTTGCTTTTGTTTTGTGTTGGTCTCTATTTAACAAAAACCGGAGTAAACTCATTCCTCGGCCGATGTGAACTTCTTGTTCTAATGTTTTAACATTGGACTACACGAAAATGGACGTTTCGACAGAATCGAATCGTGTCCGCGGCATCACCCCGAGCCATGCAAGAGGAAAAACTTCCGGCTCATGCGTCCCCATAAACACGGCGCTTCTTTTCAGGGAAAATGTTGCAAAGTTATCAAATAGACTCGGTGTCGTTCTTTCCTCCGTAATGGAGGTTGTTTTTCTTACTTCTGCTGAAACCTTCGACAGCGTTCGGGAATTTCCCATGTAGGCATGAAGGAGCACGGTTTTTTTTTCTCATCCAGGTGGTTTTTCTCTTCAGTCTCGGATCGTCCTGTCGAACTTGTTCCGCAAACTCCATCGATAGCTCCCGGCAGTTGCTGGAGAAAGTTATGTTCGTTTTTTTTTAAACCAAATCAAAAACTCTATCCTACCGTGTCGCTCTGTGTGTGGGAAATGATATTGTGACGAGTATCGGAAAGCAACAACGCATTGGAAGAAACAGGAATCAAAAGTAACAGTCAGTCGCCCTTTCTCTTTGAGCGGCCGGCCGTTGAAGGAAATGAATTTCCTATCTAAACACAGCGGCGAGCGCGGGAGGCCGGGAAAGAGTGCGAAAATTTAATATAACTTTCGTGTAACTGAAAAATAACAATGAAATTGTGATGGGATTCCAACACGGCACCGGCACAAAATGTTCGCCGGCCTTATCGGATGTTTTTCCGAGCCAAAAGTTTCGCTTTCTTTTTGCTTTTCCTTTACCGGCTAAACTGCTGACTTGTTCGAAGGTCAACAAATGGAGGAGTTGACTTCTTCGGTGTTCGCCTTCCTTCTTCGTTTTAGGGTTTCAACAGTTTTTGTTGCTGCTATCGTTTGGTGGTTGAGGATGTTAATGATATGATAGTTTTGAAAAGGTTAAAGAGCCACATGAACTCACCACCTACTCTTGGAAAATTAAGATAATTTTCAAACTATTACCAACACGTCGCTTCTTCTGGCTCCATGCTACTTTATTACACCGTCTCTGATAGAAGTTTACATGGAAACGCTCCGCAGTTGCAGCAGTTGTTTAATTACAATTAAATTCCGGCAATGTTTCGGCCGCGGCAGGCAATTCGTGCAGAATAATTGATGCTAATTTGTTGGTTTCGGTGTTTAAACCTTTTTTTTCGGTTAAACATTTACCGGCCCCTCGCCACTATTGATGCTGTACTGGTTTAAATACATTTCACATTTGCCACCCATCGGTGGGCTGCCTTTGCACTTGATTGGCTTTTAATTAGGTCAGCATTTATTTGGAACGTCCCGCACCGTCCGAGAAAACCCGGAGTTTATTTAATTTATTAAAGCACCTGCCCCGCACCCGACTGCGGAATGGAACTGTGGTAGTGTAACATTAATGATGGATTTCATGACTAAACAGCGACGCACAGGTCAACTGTCAAATGGGTATTTTGAAATTCGAATTAAATTACATCCAATGCGGAAAGCGAGCGCCACTGTGTTTTCCAATAAAATTAGTTTGCATTCTCTCTCTCGGAAACGTTCCGGAAGACGCCTTTCCGGGCGCGTGGACGAGACGGCGGGGAAAAGAAAATCTCATTCACAATTCGCGTAAAGACGAATGGAAGATAAAAATAACTTCTAGACATCCATTTGCTCGCGAGCCGGCCGATGGGAATGTATTAATCAAATGGATTCATTTCAAACCGTGACTGGAAACGATCAATCATTCTGCCCAATTTCGACTGGCGGAGTTCGGCGACCCGTCTTAGAAGAAAGGGGACGGGCGCGGCGTAGAGGCTGTAGGGAAAATAATTTGGCATCCGGTGGTCGGTGGAGCGGTCGCTTCCATTAGCGATATTGGTGGCGGCAGCGCAAAAAAGCTTCTTCGACGGACCAATACGGTAACTGCTCGTGCCATGTCTGCATGCTATAAGACGGTAAAAAGCGCACAAAAAGCCTAACAAAAATGCTGGCCATAAGATGGCAATGAAAAGATTTCCATCTGGAGAAAGAACTAGAAGGTAGTTTAGAACATATCAAATTACTAGTACAACAATGTTTAAGAATGTATATTAAAACTATAAGCGTTTAATGTGCGAAACATTAATAAATGTGAGTTGGGAACAATCAAGTAGACATTGAAATATTATAGAGGAGAATATAAAAAGAAGTGACGAGCAGCAGCAGAAGAGTTGAATTCAGAGAGTGGAAGGATAAGGCTGTATGTTATAAGAAGTATCTAGAGAAGAACTAATATATAGAAAACCTTACATAAATCAACATGAGTGAAATGAAGTAGGCATAACATATTGGAATCATTTTTTTATTCCAATACATGTTTCATTATTTAACATTGCACGATGTTGTAATTGAATTTGAAACCAACCAAATAGCAAAAAACCAGTTTTTGGAGTGCCACAGTATCTATTCTACAATTTTAATAAGTCAAACCTTATGTAGATTTAAATTCAAACTTGTTTTGTGTACTTGATGGAGGCCAAATTTTCATTTTCAACGTATGGAAAAGATGTTTTGAATAGCATTGCTCCTTCAAAGGATCCATAAATGCTAAATATGCAACGATAAAGTAAACTACCCCTTGGAGAATTCTAAAACTCCTCAGCATAATAGCTGAAAGCGAGTGAAGCTTTTCAACAGCCTTTTTCTTTATGGAACCATTCGGGCGGCACGTACATCCGCTGCCGGTTCCACTTCCCGCGGGAGCATAAATATTATTGCTTGCTCATAAATGATTATTACTTCGCCGAACTCGACGCGGGAGCAGAAAATTCACGTGAATTAATGCGCCGTTCCGATGCAAAAATCATTCACCTTTCGATCGATTTTCTTCCACCTTGGGGCCATCTCAGGTGGCATGTGGGTAACTTTGGCCCGCTTTTTCTTCGCTTCTTGTCGATGGCTTCGACTACTCCGACAAGGCTTCTTGGAAAACCAAGGGTAGACAAAAGTTTTTCCACCGCCCCCACCCCCATCGTTGTACATGCGGCAGTGGGAAAAACTTTCCCACATCGACGCAAGCAAGCAGAACACTTTTGCTTCATCAGCTGGGAAGAAGACAAAACAGGACCCGTTCCTGCGAGATTGAGGAAGTTTTTGCTTCTTTATCTTGCTCTCTCTTTCTTTCTCCCTTACACTCACACACACACGATCGCGCTGGCGTACATTCTAATGAGCCAGGCTCACGGTTTCCACCTCCACGGGTTTGTTTTCTTGTGCGGTTGCATTCAAGATGATTCCTTTCCCGTCCTTTTGTGTTTCGGCAACAATCTCTTTGGTTTCAATCTCTCGTGACTCTGCAACGGGTGTCGGCTACAAGCTGGGCCCAACCACGGCGAGGTGTTGACGTGACTTTCCAGTCAGTTTGACGAGCAATCCCCGGGCTATCCCATGCCTGGGCCAAGACAAACAGGCCCAACCTAGCTCGAAGGACACCGCGCGGTTGACCTAGTGCAGGCTAGCTAACTTTTCCCCGCCATTGTGTCACCGTGTGGGGAAGGAAAAGTTTGTCAAGACGCGCCCACACGAACCTGAACCTTCTCCTTGTCTCGTCCTCGTCGTTGACGCTCGCTACCGACGATTTCCGGGGATTTTCGCTAATAAGTCGCAAAGTCCGCCCAACGATGTGCGAGAAAATTAATTCAATACCTTTCCGGGGGGGTGGGAGAGTGAAGGCTAGCGCAGGGATGTGCCCACGTGTGTATATGGGACTGCGTTAACGAGCGTATAAGACATTGGCTCAAATCGGCGGACCGGACGGAGGATACTTCGAAATAGCTTAAAGCGCTATAAGCCTCATCTGCATCGCGCGCGCCGTGTCCTTGAGCAAACGGTCGAGCATTTTCTTTCGCATGCGTCTCGTCCTCTATTGTGGTGAAAAACCTTCCCCCCCTTACCTGCGCCCCCCACCGTTGGAACTTCTTATCTTCATCATCTCGGAAAACATCTTACCGGAGTGCATTATACAATGGATTATTCATAATTTTGCCCGCCTTCTGGGCTTTTGAGACTGTGCCGATGACGGCGATGATGATGATGATGATGATGATGATGATGATGAGCTTGTTCGCTTCGAGCTCGATGGTATGGCACCTTTCTTTGGTTTCGTGGCTGGATTATGCATACTGGAAGGTTATTTTAATAATGATATGCTTGCTTTACCGCGAGCCTTCGCCTTCGCCTTTGCGATTGTTGGAGGAATAAAGGCGGGGAGACTATCTTGTGGTTGTCAGTATGTTCGTATGGGTGTGCATGGTTGGAAGCTGCGAAGTGCAGTGCCTCAAGGGTCCAAGTGCAACGATGGAGTATTGAGGTTAACTTCGGAGCTATACGATAGAACCTATAGTTGGTGGCGAAATTAATTTTATTGCAACATCCTTCAAGCAACAATGAAAACAGCTCGATTGTTATTTTATTAAAGATTTTCGCTTGTTTTCATTTTTATCGCAGAGTGTAAAACAAATCGGGATTGTGGCAACGTGTTAACACTAGAATACATTGCTTTGGAAACTTGCCCAAATGCTTTTTAGGGGTCATTTTGATCCCTATTTTTAAAACGCTATAATTTCACTAACGACGAAAAACTAAAAACGTCAAAAGATAGTTAACAAATCTTTACTTTTATAAATCTCAGTTTCAAAGTCCCGTGATGAGATTAGGCAATAAACCCTACCATTTATACAGTGCACGTGAAGCATGCTTTTTACAATCTGACTCTAAGTGGAAACGGGACTCGAACACGGGTTTACCAAGAGCGAAGCCGTAGTCTTGCCGAGGAACCATAGTACAAGTTAGAAATAGTGAGGAAATATCGCTACTTGAATGGCAAACGTAGATTTTGAAGAAAAATGTTATATCGTACTATAAAAGATTTTCCCTATCGGGATTCGAACACCAAACCTCTGATACAAGGCTCGAGCACCACTACCAGTATACCAGTTGTACGAATTGATTGCATAGGGAAAATATAGGTATATATGGCTTGAATAAATTGAACTACCAAGCTTTTAATTTAATAATGGTTATGATAATTTGAAATCTATGTATCAAAACATGATCGGATTTGAAAAATTACATTAAATATCTAAAAAAAATCATGGAAAAAAATTTTACAGCCGTCAACAAAAAAGTTTTTCTCAACCTAGATTCGAACTCCGATCCTCCGGAACAACACCCATGCACTTAGCCCCCTAGACTATTGATGAAAGAAAATTTCCGCGTGATATCACAGCTACTGATATGTCTGTAGGCAATCTGAATGTAGCATAGAAAATGAACCAAGGATAAAAACTTCAGTCACATTTTTCCTCCCCGAGCTTCGCCGGGGCTTCGAGCTAGTATACTATAAAGTAACAGTTTACGGCATTGCAATTTTTATAAAAATAGTGAAGTTATAGCGTTTCATAACTAGGGGTCAAAATGACCCCTAAAAAGCATTCTAGGGATAGTCAAGTTGGTTCTCGAAACAAGTTGGTGGTCGAACAGAAAAATCTGAAAATTTAATTTTAGATGTAGCTTTGGATTTTAAGAAAAGCCTTTTTTTGTAAAAATATTCAGCCGTTTTCGAGATAATAAAATCGAAAACTGCATTGGGGTCAAAATGACTCTAATTTGAATTCCAGTGTTAAAGCCTTCAACGCGCAAAAAGTCAAATCTAGTTTTCAGATTATTGAGGATATCTTCATCCTAAGATTTAAACAAAATGTCGTTTCAGAACATTTAACAATTACAATCAGTTGGGAAAACAAAAGCGTATACAAAGGATAACACTCGAAAAAACGCCTTTAAAATCCGTAAAGTGAACGTATTACTGGCAAAGAGAATGATAAAAGAAAGCGTTATGGGAAACTCCTAGACGATCCCAGTTAACTAGAACCGATTGTCTTGGTTCCATTCAATTTAAATTGCACTTGCTTTAAGTCAAGTAAAGGCCCCGCAATAACCTCCTTGATCCTTTTCGCAGGCGAAGAGCAGCCAGCTGAAGTTGATCCCGCTCGAATGGGGTGTCCGTAAGTCACGAAGCACGTGCGTTTAAGTGGTGATATAAACGAAACGAACAGTTTCGGGGCGCTTCCGGTAGGCCATAAAGCGATTGGACGGCACAGGGCGGCGGGAAAGCTACTTTTCGTTTTCGGCCTGCAGATTTTTGCCAACTGACCTCGGCCGGATCCCGTGCGCTTGGCGGCCTGACTGCAATGAACATCATCAATCTGCTGAGGGTTCATTTTTTTTCTTGTCGGTGCTCTTTGCGAAACCATTTTTTATTCGTCCAGTCCAGAGTTACTATTTATGGTCGACGTTGCGTATATAATTCTGTTTCTGTTTTGTTTTTCGTTTCGGCTTTTTTTCTTCTTCGTGCAATCAGTAACGGAAGTCCTTGCGCTGGAGGGCGCCCTTCACAAACTTTACGAACGCAGCAAATTCATCTTCCGCGACCCAAAATTTACTGCCGGCCGTCTGGAGCCACGGTCGTCGGCTTCAAGTACGGTCCATTTAATTTTTTTCGATGCCTTTTCGCTGGTTTTTATTTCCCCTCTCCCTTGCCTACTCTCTCCTTCGTGCGCGGAATGAACGATTTTCCCAGCCTCCAGGCGTTTGCCTTTACGACAGTACGGGTGAGGCTTAATTCGGTTGGATGTCGGTTGGAGGCACAAATTTGGGTGAAATAGACAGCGGCAAAAGTGAAAATTCGACCACCAGCCACCCGAGCCCGTCCGACGGTCCGACGAAAATTAGCCTCGAAATGTGTCGAGTTGGTTATCAATGAGATGAAAATTCGCTGTGAAACGGGGGGAAAAAAAGCCGACCTCCTCGGTTCGATGCGGATGTGCGCCCGGTTCGCGGATGGAGTGGACCTCTTATGATGTTTGGTCCAGTTGGCGGTTTTACTTGAGTGCTTCCTTTTTCCATTTTGTACTTCTATTTCTTCCTCTTGACCATCCGCTTTCCAGGAGGACGTGACTGGTCAAAGGCTTCCGCTTTACGGGGCAAAAATGTGTGTGTGTGTGTGCTCCTTTACCACACCTCTTGCAGCCACTCACGCGTTCCGGTCACGCATTTCGAGGCCCCAGACTTCGTGACTCCCGTTTTGTGACGTCAGGACTTTTTTATTCCGTTTCCGTATTCCGTCGAGGAATAAAAAGGAAAAACGGTAACGCATTTTTTATCATTCGAAAATTTTTCACCGGGCCATCCGAATCCGAACCGTCCTCCTAGAGGAGTGTTGGGCCTGTTGCTGCACGCGTTCACTTCGTTCACCTTTTGAACGCGAGTATTTCCGCCCAACCTGAAGCGAAAAGGCTGGAAAGGCTGGAAAGGCTGGCCCAGGCGGTGGCACTTAAAATTCAGCACGACATCGCGGTGCTAAATTTCATCTTTGCTTTCCCGATGCCATTCATTTTAAATGCCGCTGGCAGTTTGGGACGCGTTTTCCACCGCCCTGTTCAGTTCCTTTCTCCTCCGCTTTTCTACCGTTCGCCACGTTCGCTTGCTTCCTTTTGCTCCAAAAGTTAACTTTCGATCCATTCGTTCGTCGCGGGTGTTGTCGGTTTTGTGGGGTTTTTCTTTTTTGCAAGCCACCCACTTGTACACCCTCGTCTCAACAATTGTCTCCACACTCTTAGCCTCAGGGTGGTTGAGAAAAACCGCTCCGAAAATGACGTACATCCGCGCTGAAAGAGGGAACGTTTTTGCAAGAAAGAAAGAAGAAAAAAAAGCCAAAAGACAGGGAAAAACTTGCCCGGAAAAGCAGACCAGTGAACCGGCACAGCTGTCGGCTTCCGCTTACGTTCTGGCGCACGCGGGCGCGAAGCAAAATGACCTTGGCGGTGGTCCGGCAGGTTTCTCGGGAAAACTCGGGACAGTTAGCGGTGCCATCGTTTCCAAGAAACGGACAACGGTGAGGATTCGTTTTTGATTATGCATTATCACTTGAGAGGCTTTTTCGTGGAGTTTCTGTACCGGACGATTTAACTTTAGCTTGAAATAAATTTCGAGAAACCATTTTTCACCAACATTTGTGGGTTGCGTACATGATCCGATCAGTGATTAGAAAACATAGAAATAGGAAGAAAATAGCGAAACTCCAAGAACAAAATTATTACAAGGCTTCATTACAATTTCTCAAAAGTGGTTGGACACTTCAAAGTCGATTAATGAATTTAAGTAGTTTGTTCTTATGAATCTTTGGAAGACTTTCATTCATGCGAATTCCTAATGAAAGAATTCAGGAATTCATCCTCTAAATGTTAGCTAAGGTAAAAACAATCAATGAAGTTCTGGTGAACTGGGATTTTATTTCTTATTTTAGATCAATAGTCAATCTGTCAAACGTTTTTACAAACGGAATAAAGGAAGGGAGACGCATCTAAAGCAGAAAATAACTTTGATCTATCTTTTGCAGGAACATTTGCCTTGAAAATATAGATTTAACGACAAGTTTGTGATATTTGTGGAAAGGAACATGCTTTTTTCGTTGGAAATAATTTGCAAACAAATTTTGTGTCCATGTGTTCCTTTGACTTTGTTCCCAGAAAAACACGCCCAAGTCTTTAAAATTGAGGTTCTCTGGTATTTTCACTCTCCAAACACTTCCACTCTCTCTTTCTCTCTCTCGTTAGGAAACATACCAACTTACGCCGGTCTACTGGGAAAATTTTCTACCCCCTTTGGGATGGAAACCCAGTACGCCTCGCCTTGTACGCGTGTTGTTGTTTGCCCTCGTCCATGACCGTGACGAGCGGTGTTGAAATTGTTCTACAATGTCTTTCCTCCTCCAACAGGGGGGTCCGTGTTCCTTCTCAAGAAAAGCCACAAAACCGTGCGCATGCAGCTGAACGCTGTCGAAGGCGATGTTATTCTCGGGTTCAGCGGAATTTGTACAACTTCATTTACAAGCTAGTACCCCAAAAAGTGTTACGGCACTTGTTGGAGCCAGTCTTACGAGGGTGCGTCCGTGTGTACGTGCGTGTGTGTGTGTTACAGTTCCGTTGACACCGAGCTGCTGGGCTTCAAATATCAAACGGAAGCACCTGAAGCGAAAGGTGAAGCATGTTGACGGGAATGTGCCACAAAAGGCATTCATAACTTTAATCGGCTCACGTTACGGAACGTGAATCTTTCCCCGGTCGTGGATTTGCGCGGATGTGCTGAATGTGCGTGCAATTCAATAATAAAAATCCCAGCTGCCACCTAGCACTCCGCATCTGCTCCACTGTAAAGTTGAAGCCGTGAAGCCGCTCGCCCGGAAGATTGAAATCCTTCAAATGATGTCGTTTTGTAGCAACGCTAGGGACTTGTTCCGACACGCGGAACGTAGGTAACATTTACCTTTCATGAAAAGCGGAAACCGGGTATGCGGAGCGTTCTTTTCTCCAACAGAATTTTCATGGGAAATTTGAGGATAATGAATGAAGATGATGAAACAGATGAAAAGAAAAAAAGGGAAACATTCAAAGAGGTTTAATTTTATTTCGGGGAACCAGCTTCTAGGATACAACATGAGAGTCCATGTCAAATTGTAATTGGATGTCATTTTATACGTCTGCAAATTTTGCTACGCAAAAACTTTTACCAATCATCGCATTATTAATCTTGTAAAATATATGTGTAGTAACAAGCAGAACGCCTGTTTACGTTTTAGGATTAGGAGCTTGGCTGTTTAGAGCAAGTTGTCTAAACTATAAGACAGTTCATTGTGATCTTTTTATCAGTAACTCTGTTTTCTTTCGTCGTTAGCTTTATGTCAGTGTGCGTAATAAGGATTCCGGGATGGGAAATAATTTGTAATCTTTCTCTTTTTCGTAAGCTCCCGCGTTGGTTTGACGTAAAGATTCTTTTCTTGTCTTCATGCAAAGTAAACACTTTATGTCAAAATAAAGGTCACGTAATACAAAAATGTATTTGCATAATTCCTTCAATCGAAATTTTTGGTGTAAAGTATTTACATTAATTTCTTTTTAGCACAATAATTTCAAAATGGTTGAGAATGATCTGTAAATTGATTATTACATTTAAAATCACGATACTATTTTTGAAAAATATAATTAGGAATAGAAATGTGTAAGATATTTAAATGAAAATGTATAGGTTTTTGTAAATTTAGCAAATACCCCTTTACGTATTGAAGGTGAATATTTTTTTCCATCCAGTATGATTTATGCGTGCACTCGTTTCAGTGTCCTATGAACGGTTGTACGGACTATGTATGTCTTTTAAGTTCCGCAAGCAGACGCATGAAACACCCGGCTTATGCTTTCCACAGTAATGTTCAACATCTTTCGCGAAAACTTGCAGCAAAGTAACGGTGGCTTTCGAAGGCACAACCTTCGTGCACATGCACATGAATAAAAGGACTCTCTTCGGCATTGGTTTACCACGTTGTCCCGGCAGCAAGAACCGCAATCTTGGGCAAAGGGTTTCTTTCGTGAAACTTCCATTGAAAAAGTGAGCAAAGATCCCATGAGGTTGCATGAACTCGTTTTCTCTTTTGCTTGAAGTGAGAAAAAAACGAAACCACAAGACCCAACGAAGAAGCACTGGGTCTTCGAGGACTTGGAGGGTAGTTTGTGCCGAAATTATTCCTACCCTCCTATGCGGAGGTTCTCATTGTCTTCAAGATGCCGTACACCGCCGGTACACTGCTCAGCGAAGAAAGTTTTGACCGGAAAGCGTGGGCTGGCGTGGCTTGTGGGTTCGTTTTAAGTGGCAAAGAGAGCGCACGAGAGCCCCTGGATCGGGGGCCGAAAAATGTTTCCCATAGTTTAGATTAGAAGATTTTGCCGTCCAAAAGTCGCGGTTTGCCTTTAAAAATGAATAAGTCTGTGGATTTTAGTTAGCTTTTTCTGATTCACTAAACCATCCATCCGCCGTCGAAGTTTCCAAAGCCTGGAAAAAGATAACGCCCAAGCCCGAGCCGGCACGTCGCCATGTTGTCAAATTTCAATCTCGCTAAAATACGACACCCTGCAAAAAAGACGCCAGAAAGTTTGGCCGCGTCGCTGCTGATGAGCAGCGCAAGCATAGAACGTTTTTCGTGAGACTTTTCAGGAAACAAAAAAAAAGCTTTCGCTAAAATCTTCGCTAATCCTATCCATCTTTTCTGTCCGTCTATCTTTCGCTCCGCAGATGCCGTCTTTGTTGGAAGTGTAGCGGATAAAATCCGTCAACAGGAGGACTTCAGCCAGGGAAACAAAGTGTCCTTTCGCGGTAACGGGACAAACCAACACTCTCGCAACTCGGTGTTGCAATTTTCTTCCCATTACGCCGATGCCTTCGCCAAGCCGGTGATCTTAAGCCAGGGCTAAGATCAACCGAGCGCTTCAAAAAAAAAAAGCGCACGGAGAAAAAGGAGCGAAAAACAGCGGAAGGGAAAATCACGGCGAGAAAAATGGCCTCCCATCATCTGTACGGTGCGCTGATCGCGCTGGTGTGCGTGCTGTGCTACCACAACAGTCTCAACTGTGGCTTCGTGTTCGACGACATCAGCGCCATCAAGGAAAATCGCGACCTGCGGCCACACTCGTCCATCAAGAACGTGTTTCTCAACGACTTCTGGGGAACGCCGATGCACAAGGTAAGAAGAAGGTTGCTCGATAAATCTATTTTTCACTTGTATTTGTCTGCGGGTCTCGAAGGGCTGTTGTTTGCATCTCTATTTCATTCGTCCGAGCCCGAGATTCCCACTTCCCGCACAACAATCTCGGGGATAGCCTTGGGAAAACCATCCCGAAAAGCACTGCCTCCTTCGAATGCCACTCGGTTTACATACACTCACACCTCAATTTACGGACCGATTGCGCACTAAATTATTGGGGTCATCAAATTGGAAATTCATGCCAACCTAGAAACCCCCAACCCGGCCACCCGAAAAAGGGACACCGCCCCTTTTGGAGACGGCAAAGGGAGCAAATGTGTAAATAGGATTGCGTCGACCTAGCTATCGATCGTTCGTGCGACTTTACAACCTTCCCTAGAGTAACGGGTCCGGTGTAGGTACGGTGTACTATGAAGATGGACGTGTGTGTTTTGCTGCTTTACAGCCAAAAGGGGAGCGGCCCCTTCGGTGGGTCGCTTTATGGTGTCACTTTGTAATGCACGTAAAATCGAGCCGTTTTCTTCGGCTTTATCAGCTCTCTTAAAGTAAAATTACACTAGAGATTGATCGTTGCTTGTTGAAGGGAATTGACGGAGCAGTATGTATGTTCGAGTAAAATGTGAAATAATATACATTCTATTTTATTTAAACCATGAAGATTGGTTGACAAATTGTTTCGTTAATATAAATGTTGTTCTCGCACAAATATTCGACCAACTTGACGACAGCAGATGTCGTCGAAAAAATAAAAACCTAACGTAGGAAAAATAAAATTGCACCCCAAAAACAACATAACATTTTTCCTCCCGGGACAACACCGGACGGGTGGACTATTACGGTGCCGTCCAGCCGCACGCAAACCGATCCCGAAAAACAACAGCGAGGAAGCGGGAAAAATCGAATGGAACGAGTACAATCGGTTAAATATTCTGCATCCGTTTTCCCAGTGGGCTCGCCCACAGTGGATCCCTCTTTTTTCCCCGTTGCTTTGGGGCGCGGCCGGGCATGTGTGTGTGTATGTATGTATGTACAGACGGTAGGCATAATAATAAAGCCGCCCGGTTTTTGCCCGCCAAGGGGGAACCCGAAGCCAGTCGCAAGCCAGTCCGAAATAGGTTTAACATCCATTATTCATAACGTATATTTCGAACCTCGAGGAAGGGATGAAATCGAGCCAGCAGTCCTGTGCCGAAGCGATCGCCAGCACGTCCGCGTGGGTTTTTCCCAGAACGCACAGGGCGGGCCATTTATTCCAGTGGTCGGCAATGGCAGGTCCAAGGAGTATAATTTTTCGACATTTTTTAAAATTTGATAATATTCTAGCCAGCTGAGAATGTCTGTTAAGAAAAAGACTTCCACTTTCAATTATTACATTTCACTTTTGTTCTTGGTTGATTTATATCATACAGAGTTTGCCACCCACTGTATTGAAACGCTTCGTGTTCCATGCTTATATTGAAAAAGCGTCGATTTTCAAAAGGAAGTTCGTTTTAGTTTTATAAATTCCCACTTAATCCTTCTAGTTGTTGATTATCGGCTCTGGTTCTATGTTTTCATAATAATCTTTACTTTTTTTAACATGCTCTAACGCTCTATGTATAAAGCTTCAATCATTAAAGTAACCGGTAGGAACACCAGAAATTATAAATAAAACCGAGATTCGTTTCAACTCCCTCAAAAACAGCCCCTCAAAACACGATCATTAAAAGTTTACCGGAGTAATATATCAAGCTTCATGTTTGTCTCTTTTCTGCCTCGTCGACTGGTTTTCCACTGGAGTTTTGCCGCACCACTCCCGCCCCACTATGGGCTATAAATATTTCGGAAAGATCACTTATTCATGGCTATCGATTCTACCCCAATTAATTAGAATTATGCTGAAAACTTTAGCTTATATGAGGGGCCTCCGGCTTTCCTCTCCGGCGATCCCCGGAGTGTTTGTGGAAAAGCCCGGCCTTATCTGCGAGCCAGAAGGAAAAGCGTAGGTGGCACTTTTTGTTCATTCGTCTGGAGTTTTCAACTGGTCGAATGGTCTAGGAGGTGGGTTTTCTTTCTCGTCTTCGAGTTTTTTTTTCTGTCTCAATTGTTCTGAAGAGGGTTTTTCCTATCATTTTCTATTTTCGGCGTTTCTGTTTTTTTCATGGATTGATCCACAGGCTGCTGATTGCCGTCAAATCGATTGGTTTTGATTGTCGTTGTCGTCAGTGGTGTGTATCCGGGGTTTTTATCCCAGTGGGTAATCAAAATCGGGACATTGAGGAATTTTTTCAAACGAATTTTCGATTTGATGCTTACTTCTGTTTGATTCATTATCCTGTTTTTTATGTAACATCAGAGCGCTTTTTGGAAAAACTTTAAAGAAAGGTTTGGAAATGTTATCCTTGCTAAACTTAAGGAAAGTTATTGGTATGTGTCAAACAAGGTCAAGTTTACGGTTTTAATTACTTTACTAATCATGTTAATCGATTGGTTGCTTTTAACTTCACACCATTAACACATTTCATAAAATTAATCAATCCAGCGCAGATCAGAGGTTCTTTCTACATTTAGATGAAACATTATGCTATCATCAATTATACCCTCCCCATGTATGCGTTGTGTGTATAACGAATTATTTGACAATTGTGTCAGAACAATTCATCGTAACGATGTGCGTGTGACAAATCACTCCCCATTACGCGCCAAAAACGGGCCGGGGGGAGGGGCTGTCCTTGTTTAAAGTCTTACCGCAAGGGATTATTTTTCCCTGTCTTTGCTCCTTTCCATCTCTTCAAGCGCAAAGAGATAACATCCCGAGACGGGGAATCGAACGAAACAGCGCGTTACGTAAGCTGCATGCATAAGTAAAAAAGTAAATGACGGAGAAATATTACTTCGCACGCCGCGGGAAAAAAACCCCTGCCCGAAAAAGCCGACGGGTGCTTTAATGCGTCGCGTTGCCATGCCGTTGTCTGCCCCGTGTGCTTATCACATTAAATCCCAAGCACATCGCAACATCTTTCCTTCCCTGCGCCGCCACCTTTGCTTTCCATTCCCGTGCTCTTCCCACGGCAGGTAACGATTTCCCGGAAAAGGGCCCCGGTAAGTGACACATGGTTGTGACATGTTTCCAAAGGTGTGTCCTGTGTTGCTTTATTTCTTTTCCGGGTTTTCCCGTTCCCGTTTCTCCTCCCACTGTTGGGAAAGCAGGTGGGAAATGCTTCCGCGTGATCTCTCCGTGAACATCCACGTGCCGGGCCTATCGCGGGCGTACACTTTTCCAAGGAAAAACGCCGTTCAGCAAATGGAATGGTTCGAAAGGGATCCGAACACGAAAGGAGAGCACCGAACAGCACTCCATACAGTATATTAAAAGATATGTCCTTCGCTACGTGCGCCGTTTCCGATGTGTTTGCAGACGAATGGTTTTAAAAGCCGTTTCGATTCCGCCAGACGCCTCCCGGTTGCCGTGAAAGCTTTTCCCCTCAAACGGTCTGTGACCATTTTTCTCCCGAACTGTACTTTATTTTCTTACTTCTAACTTCCATTTATTGGTACCTCATCTCAGTCAACCGAAAAACGTAATCATTCCGCGGTAGAGATGTTTTTCCCTATTTTCCCGCACGCAGTACACATCATATCGCGTCCTGGCGGGGGTCATAGGTCGTGCGCGAGAGAACATTTTAACGAAATATAATCTTTTCGTCAAAACTCTCTCTCCCTGTATCTGTTTTTCTATGCCTAAACATTTTCGTTTAGTTACTCGTGGGTTGGATTTTCGTTTCAGAGCAGCTTCTCCCATCTTTTCCCTTCATTTGTACGCTGTTTGGTTGTGTTTGTTGTCGTTTGCGTTTATGCTACTGCACGAGCGTGGTTTGTCGTTCCCGAAGTACGCCGTAAGTTTTCCTGTTAAACAGAAAATTGATGGAAATGGAAGGCGACGCACAACGCCACGCTAGCGCGATATTTTCACCGGTACAAAGTTTTGTACACGTGTACGTGTACTCCTATTTTCCGACGCCACCACGGGTCCCGGGCGCGGATGTCAAGGTGTTTTTCCAACGTTCCATCATGTTTCGTTATGTTGGAGAGATGTGTTTTTCTTTTTCGTCTCTTCTTCCAAAGCGCCTAGATTGATGGTGCCACCGTTGAGTGAATGAAATACATTTCCTTTTCTGGAAACCGAGGGCTTCGAGGCCGAAAGCATGTGTGTCGTGAATGTCGCTTGCGGCACAAAATGAGATTGATAAAAATTCGATTTCGTTCGCTACTGTGTCAAGTTACGTGGGAAATGATATCATAGGGGTTTTTTTTATTCTTCCAAACGATGACAACTTCACTTAGTTTGAAATATTGTATCGGTATAGAAATATTTAAGGAATATTGAATTGCGAGGATTCTGCAAGTCAAATAGTTAGAGGTTGTCCACATTTTTTTTTTTTTTTGTGAGAAAAGGCCGACGCCATCCATCGTGTTGCCGCTTGCAACAAAGTGATGAATTTGCAAAACATGAAAGCAAATTGAAATCATGTACGTCCTTCCACATCAACGTATCGTGACAGGTTCACTCTCATTTTGTTCGGAAAAGAAAAGCGTCGGTGAAAAAAACGTGTTCCATCAGCACATACACTCTTGTCCGCGCAAGGCCTCCATCGCGTGAAGACGCATATTTGTTTTCGCTCCGCAAATTTCTGCCGAGTACGGTGCTTCGGCTCGTGGAAAAATCGCAAGACTCACAGCGATTTCCACACGCCTGTCGGAAGCGTTTCTTACCCGGGCCCGGGTTGTGTTGTGTTGACAGCCGAAAAACTCATCCCCTTGGGCGACTGACAGGGTGGCAAGGTTTCAACCTGGCCCGAAGGCAGAAGGAAGCCACCTTGGCTTGGCGATGGATTGTGAAAATTGACGGAATCAATTTCGTCATCGATGAAAAATGTGCAGCGCGCGCGCGGCTGATGAAGATTTAATCAGGTGGTGCTTCCGCACGCACGCATTTTGCGTGATGGATCGCAACCGAAGCCGAAGGGAGGACCGGTGGTGGAAGGGATTTGTTGTTGGTGCTGTAGGCGTTGGTTGATGTGTTTATGCCATCTCCTCTCGCCCGCGGATGCCCGCGATTCGATTAAGGATATTCGATATGGTACGATGATTACTGGAAAATGTCTTTCAATTTAGCATTACCGGTGAAGTGAGGCGTAAAATCCACGGCGCATTTGCCCCCGGGGGGGAAGCGGGGGACTGCGTGCCAAGATGATATTAGATGAATGATTTTTCCGAAGATGAGGTTTTCTTTGCCGCAGCTGATTGCGGGCATGTTGTTCTTTTCGTTTGGCATCCTCCCGTCCGGATATTATACCAATCGTTTCGTTTTCCTGATGAAATCTTCTACATCCTTTCTTTGAAGATGTTCAATTATTTATACGTTGGTTTACCAAAAGTGGCGTTTGTTATGTTTTGGAACCCTGGACTATTGAATTTACATCTTATGGTTTAGGAATTATCTTGTAAATAACTTTTTTTTTTCTACTTTGAAACCAGCATTTTTCTCTCTCATGAAAACACATTTCGTAATTTATTTTTTTATTATTTTTTACTTATTTATTTATAATTTATTATGGTCAGCAATTATCCTGGAAATAAATTATGTTTTTCTACTTTGAAACCTGTATTTTTCTCTCTCATCAAAACACATTTCATAATGCTTGCTAAACCTAAGAACTCGTTGACTCTTTTCGTTGTTTCCGTTCGTTCGATTTCTTGTTTTCCTTTTGCATCGCCCTAATGAGGATAATACTGCGATACATTGATTTTTATGCTCCCGTCTCATCATCGGCATGCTCAATTTGTGAGCATCGGGGAAAGTGGGCAAAAGTTTGCGCATGAAACCGGGAAAGCATGATGTGGGAAGGAGCGTGAATATTTCCGCTCATTCTCGACCCTTGGAAGAAATCTGAAGGTTTTCCGCGTTGGGGCATTTTTTGCCGTGTCAGCTTGAGCTGGCCTTGGTGGAAAACTGGTTCAGATTCATTAGCGAGAAGCCGAAGCGTCGGTGCGTTGCTGGCTACTTTGCGCTCTCCAGTCCGGTCCGGGATGGTGCTCGGAGGGTGGAAAGTATTAACCATTCATGGGATCAGTTTAGTACCAAGCAAAGGTAGGGGGGGGGGGAAGCCCACGCCGATGGAAACGCGATGGTTTACGCGAAGCGTCGATTCTTGTGGTTCTTTTCCGCCCAAGTAAGATTCCCCCACGATGAGGGTGGGCATTTCCGTGGAAGAAACTATAAAAATAAATTGGTTTATAGGTTCACCGGATCGCCCTGCTATTGGGAAAAATGGTGCTGCGCGTTTTAATGCCTTTAAGAAAAGGAGAAGAGTCTTAAAACGGGGCGTGCTTTAAAATTAAATGCGAATAAGAACCAACCGAACCAACCAGTCGTACACCAGCCGCAACTCATCGGTAAGCCACATTTTTTGGTGCAGGGGGGGGGGAATTTTATTACCGCAAAGTTTTTACCTCCCCCAACTTTCCCTCCCGCCGATGGAAATATTTCAAACCTTATCTGCCGGAAAGTTGATAGGCACACCTAGGGTGTTGGAAAACCCCAAGATAAGCGCTCCACCTCCCCCCGAGAGCTGGTCAGAGCAGGAAAATTGCCAGCAATTACCGCTGAGCCGAGTAGAAACACGCTTGACCCGATATCGGAGGTCAAGAAAAACGTTTCCTTAGGCGCGTAAACAAAAACAAAACTCGGCATGCAACGAATCCACTTAGGCACGACACTTTGAAGTCCATGCCGGGGGGGATGGGGATTACTTAAAGGCGTGAGGGGTTCCGTGCGG
This sequence comes from Anopheles coustani, assembly GCF_943734705.1. NCBI lineage: Eukaryota > Metazoa > Arthropoda > Insecta > Diptera > Culicidae > Anopheles > Anopheles coustani. The sequence goes on along the minus strand of NC_071288.1, from coordinate 93,433,163 downwards.
TACTTAATCCCCGTGGCCTCGGGCGCTCGGCATGAGTATGGGTTCCCTCGTAAGTGGGAGGGTAAATATCGGCGTGTGTCAAGCGTGGGTCACGCGAAAAACTTGAAAAGCCTGACCATTACCGGGCGACGATACGGATCGCACCTCAGTAAGTACATTGTAATGCGAAGCCATTTCAGGGTGGAGGAAAAAGTTTGAACACCCACCTGAGGGGTTGAAAATCACGTCCAGTTATTTTAGAAATACCCTCCGGATATGCGAGTGGAAGAAAACCCTGTGACTGATGTTTGACGGCAAACATTTCATATTAGTTACGTTGTTTTACTTTCTGGCCAATTATTTCATTTAAAGATGAATGTTTATGCTTTTAAATCGAGCTTGGAAAACCTTTAAATCAGGGATGTCAAACATGCGGCCCGCGGGCCACATGCGGCCCGCAAGACCATTGGGTGCGGCCCGCGACCCCTTTGAAACATTACATCGAAAGTTTGGATCCTTGAGTATTGGCTTATAGCAATTACCAAAATATTTAATGTAATTTTTTTCACGAACTGCGAATTGCAAGAGAACTGAACGAATGTCAATTTAAACTATTTCAATAAGAAAGTGATATGCAACTTTGCAGCAAAGGTTTTACACAGATTTTTCTAGACAAGTGGATAAATAGTGTTTATAGAAAACAAACGTTTCTATACTACAAGACCATTCCAAACAAAATAACAAATGCGGAGCAATAAGTTAGCTATTGTAATAACAATACCTTTACTTTTCTAAAATCATTAACAAAATACACAATAGTGTTGAACTGCAACATATATTTCAATAAACTTGATTTGAATTCGTTAAAATTTGGAAAATTATTGAGCAACAAACCCTCTCTTTTACTCAAAATTTATAAATTTTATAAGAAGTAATATAATATGAAAAAATGTGAAAATGTAAAACATGATTGACTGTTAAGATAAAACCACATTGATAAGAACATATTTTCATCACTCCAATCAATTATATGGTTTGGCCCGCGAGCCTATTTTGGGAGAAAATGCGGCCCGCGAACCTATTTTGGGAGGAAATGCGGCCCGCAAGGTGAAACGAGTTTGACATCACTGCTTTAAATGCAATGTTCAGGACCTGTATTGCATATTGTGCAGCAGTATTAATATTTTCTAAGTGTAATACGTTGTGAAATGGGTATTTTTATTTCACTTTTGCAAGATTGACATGTTTAATATGTTTTACTAATCGTGTAATGTAATTGCATCTACACTCCTTTTGCGTAGTATAGACTACTTTAGAAGATTCTTTACTTCATTTCGCCAATACTGACCTACAATTTATTATTACATTACGTAGCAAAAATGTTCAAATCAGACCTCCAACTCTTTTGCATGCATCAATTTCGGTGAAGCGTACGAGATATGGAGCTTTGAACTATGTCATACTCTCGCCAACCGTTAACTCTAATTGCAACAGGCACTGTGGAGGGCATCCTCGGGAAAAACCGGGCTCATTATGCCTAATGAGACATGTGATAATCAAAAACCCATCATTTGCGAACGCAACGAGAGTGCCTGACCCGGCAAAATCAGCGAGAGAGAGAGAAGGATAGAAAGAGAAAGGTCCTTACTCGACCTCGTTCCATGCCCACGAATAGTTTGTGTTCGTAATGTGACGATTACTGCGCCCAGCCTCATCTCGCGCCATCGAAACGAGTCGAGAAAACCGGGACCAAAAATGGTGAAAGCCGTTGCTTTAAGTAGGGAGAAGAAAACAAAACGAAAACAAATCAACGCGAATGCGTTCTCTCTCCGGGGGGGAAAAATGTTGTGGAAACCCGTTGCTAAAGGTTCATCAAAATAGCACAACTCATTGCCAAGCCGTGCCTAATTGGAGGATTTCTTTGCCAAGGCCTTTTGTGCCACGGAGACACAAAGGGATCGGCACCGGTGGACGGGGAATGGCGGGGACCAGGATGTCCCGAGTGTCGCTTGCTCCAATAGATCGCCTGCTGAAACCTGGACCCTGCGCCCCGTGTTAGTCGGTTTTCATTTTCCGCATTTATACATTCGTCTAATGAGTTCTTTCATCTCGCGAGCGAACGAAAGCGCTCCTGGAAAAGCTTACGTATTTCACGTTTCTTTTTTCACTTTTCCCTACGTCCTATTATTTCATCACACGTTGAGTAGTATAGCTGCGCACATGGGGCTTATCTTCGTGCGTTATAAAGACTACGCCGACGAATACGAATGCGGATCCGTAACAGTTTCTCCTATTGCGAAAGCTTTTCCGCCTTTCATCGTGAACCGTAATCACCATCAGGTTTAGTTGAAATCATTTTCTTAATTAAGTTATCACCATCCACTGGATCGTCATGTGGCAGCTTTAGTTTTCTCTTTTGCAAAGCTTTAGTTTTCTCCTTTGATTGAAATGTTCTACATGAAATTCTCAATGCTTAACAATAACATTATTCTTTACCACAATTTTCCAACAATATTTAGACACTTTGATGCGTACTCTTTTCCTTTATCATACAATTTAACGAATAATAATAGTAACTCACCTCTCCGAAATAATATACAGCTCGTTCGTTAAACACCACAAAGAACTTTCCCCGCGTGTAACGTAATGGTTGTTTGATCTGAAGTAAATTAACTCACACCGAAGTGATAAATTTATAATGTCAACATAAACACATTACACGTTGCTAGAATAAATTTGCATTATCATAAAGACTCCCGGGCGCAAAAGCAGCGACTATGTCGGGCCTAATTCTTGGAAAAAAGGTAAACAAACCAACCTCAAGGCCATATTGTACGTTGGGTGTGTATGTTTAATGGCAAAGCGTTTCCCAGAAGGAATGTTTGAACACAGCCGATAGCTCCAATCGGCGTGTTCCCGGGAAAGCGGGAGGTTGGCCATATTTTGTTTGATTTATTCATTTGATTTTTATTTCCAATATTTATTCCCGCAAGCACTTATTTCATTAGAGCTTTTCCACACGGACGGTTACAATGTTCGATGTAGCGTTCGGTGTGGGTGAAAATATTGATTTTCCAGCACCTGTTACATTCAATCACTCAGTGATTGGGGATGAAATAAAACATGGCAATTTCAATCGAACGTTCAGCACATGTAGAAATATGATACATATGAAATAATTAAAATTCTGTTTAAATCAACAAAATGCATCCGTAAAATATTTGTTGGCGTAAGGGTACGGCCAGAATTTACACATTTAAGTTGTAAATGTATTTAATATAAGGCTTCATTTTCAAATTCTTTAAACTACTGGGTGAGCTAAGAAAAATATTGAACAAAATTACATCTGATTCCTATTTACAGATAATGATAATTGAACATGGCAAAACAAATCACCACGCCAACGCCCGATTATTCCCTCGGTCAACGAAGACGCGGGACGACTAGCCCATGGTTGATTGCTTCGTACAAAACCGCACGAACTCTCGAACCGTGATTTTCCACGAAGGGAAGATTAAGTTAATTTTCCTCAGCCCAAAACCGCTTGCCGCCACGATTAGGAAAGCTGTTTGTATGGTAATGCGCCCCCCGATTCCAGCCGCGCGGCCTCATCTAGCCGGTGTTGGTGCGGAAGCAGGGGACAAGCGCAACCTCTAACTCGTTGCAAAATATGCCTCGGAACCGCACTGTCGCTTCCGACTTTTGCTGTCTCCCGGGTGGACTTTCTTTGTTTTCCACTCGCTCGAGTGGAGTTGATTATCTTCCCTCGGTGGTGGGAGTGGTTCGATGAAGGGGGAGAGAGAGAGGGGGTGAAAATTACTATGTACAACGACTTGGCACTCGTTAAAACAACGCGATTTTCCAAGCATAATTATGTTACTGACAGCTGGGATTTCAGCTTTGTGATAACTGACGGAACTCCACGATGGTTTCGTTTGTTTGACTCTTTTTCTTCTCTCTCTCTCTCTCTCTCTTGTTTCGATTCCAACAGTGGAGAAACCAAACATTTTCCTTTGTTGAAAACTTTTGTCCATTTTCGAAAAGCAATGGCGTACCTATCTGTAATTATCACCCATTTGGAAAAAGAACTACGACTTCTGACTTCACAAGAAGTTCTTGAAATGTTGGAGAGTTATTAACGAAGGAAAGTTAGACAGGAAACAATATTTAAAGGCATAGAGTCCATTAAAAGAAGCGTTGGGGCTCTTATAGGACTCTTGAAATTGGTTCTCAACCATTTTTCCTAATTATACATGCTGGAGCTTTATGTTTGTGTCTAAATTATATGCTCATGCCATCCTCGTACGTCTCATTTCACCCGTTTGTGGTAAAGAGAGAATCAAAAGAGAACCATTTCGCCATTTGGCATGGATTGCATCTCATTCATATTTTAAAATAAATTAAAAATAATCCAGTGACGTGTTGTATTGCTCTCGAGTCGAGAGGACACCAGATACGAAGACAAAGCACACTTGAAAGCTCCAAAACCACATTAAAAACGTCAAACATCCTCGTGTATCCTTTTTCGAGTTTGCAAAAGACAAAATCCTCTTGCGTCCAAAATGAATTATTCCCGCGCACCGTCTCGCCCTTCCCCTGCTGGGGCGTGCAGATTGTTTTTCCCTCGGCTCTCCATCTTCTTGGTCCATTTTCTCCCCATTTTTATTTCACTCCTTCTCCTCACGTCAGTCACGTTCGTTTTGAGCACTTCCGGTGTGAAAGCTTTCCCGGCCACACCCGGCACTCGAATGTGTCGTTCAATTTCGTGATATCCGGAGTTCCATTTCCAGACACCCATTTTCCTTGGTGTCCACCACCTCCTTTCCGCACACTAGACACCGGAAATCCTTTCCAATCTTCCTACAATCATAAGTGATGTGGCGTATCTGATGCATTTTCCAAAAACTCGTAAGATGAATAATTCATACCGCCCGGCATTTGTGTGTGTATGTGATGCTTGCTGCCGGGGGATGCCCTCGTGGCGTGGTACCGAGCACTGGCAGCTATCCTTGATCCTTGCACTGTTTGCCGAAGGATATCGTATCAGGAGATTTCGCGCCGACGTCGAGAGTGTCGAGCCGACCGACTCTCGTACACTGATCGGATTAAAGTTGGTCGGTGCGGTTCTTTTTTTTGCTCTCCCGAGGACAATGTTATCCTCTTGCCTCTGGGAAAGGGCTTTCGGAATGGAGAAAGGAAGATGCAACCTCACACGCGGTGCACCTTTTATTCGGAAGAAATCGACAGCCGGAGGTGGCTGCACTTCTCGCCCAAATCTCGGCTCGTCGGCACGTCAATGTTTGCGCTCATTTTCCCGCGACACAAAAACCAGTGCCAAAGGATAACATTGCACTCCGAATGGTGGGTGTGCGGGAAAGACCCGTGTGTGTGTGTCAAGGATGTGTTTTCTTTGCACCGAACCCCAAGCGAACGCTTCCGGATGTGATTGGTTTGTATTTCAGTGTTCTTTTCGTCCGAGAATCCGTTCGACGCATCCTTGCAGTGGAATTCTGCAAGCGCCGAAGGTTTGAAGTTTTCCGGCACGAAGAGTAGAAAAAAAACAGAGACGAAAACATAGAGCCCTCAAATCCGGCCCCGGAATGATTCCGTTCTTCTAATGGGAACGAAATTTCAGGATATTCATGACTGGTGTCGGAAATTCCTCGCCATCCTGTTCTCCTACGAGCATGTCGCTTCGGAAAAGGGCTTCTGGTCGAAAGTTGCACGTGTCCGGGCTGATCCATACGTGGTGGTAAGGCGGTATTAGAATTTAGTAAATGGCCAGCAACGCGGACCCCGGGTTGCGGACACAAAGCACGCCGTGTGCCGTTGCACTTAATGCAACAGTCTGTATCACTCTCTTGGTCATTTAATACGCTGCTTTCCTGTTTGTTTTGTGTGCGCAACATGGTTCCGCGGTTCCGGAATGCACGAGCGGGCTGGTATTTCGTTTTTATGTATGTGCCCGCGCCCAGTTTTCCACGTTAACACCGAACAGGAACAAACGACTGGAAAGCCCTCGAAAAATGACCACTTCACCGGTGTGAAGAGGTTGCTTGCGCGAGTGGCCAGCTGGCTTTTGTGTGTGTGTGTGCTTTGTTCCGGACTGTTTGGTAAATAGCTGGAAAAGCCTGGACAGCCGTATTATTGTCTCAGTTTTTACCTGTATCATGTGCGGAAGCATAACTGCGGTAGAAATGTGATTGGAATATTTCAATTCTAGCACATATTTTCCAATTCACTTCCTTACCTTCTACACTTACCTTATTAAACAATTCCAAATATCCTTTTCTCAAGTTGGAAGTAAAAAGTGTATAGATGTAAGTTAAATATTAAAATAGTGAAAGGTAAAGCAAAACAAAACTATGTTCTTGATATAGAAAATTGGCTCTGTGGATGATTTTCCATCCGTCTGTGGAAATTTTTCACGTCCGCCATTTTTTTTTTGCAATACAAGTGTCGCTTGAGCATTGTCATAAACCGGTTTCGGAAATTTGGCAACGTACGTTTCCGGTCCTCTCCTCTCGCCCTCCTACACATGCCAACGCACAATACATGAAAATCCCGGAAAACGGGCTTCACCAACGATCGGTGGGACCAACAAAGGGAAATCGGGGTGTGAACAAAACAACTAAAAAAAAAACTGAAGCAAAACACAACACAAAAAAGAAGGAAAATAGGAACGCTCGTTGTGTGGAGGCGGAAACACCCGGTTCACACTTTTCGCACCTCTTCAATGGGCACGTAAGCATTCACATTCCGAGTGAAAACAGCCCAGTCACACACATACACCCTCGTGCAAACACCCACATACACACCGAGGAGGACGGAGATGAGGCTGCGATGTTGATTCAGTCAGGCAAACCTAAAACGCCAGCTCCGGTCGGTAGCCGGAAATGATAGAAGAGGAGATGTGTTTATTCTAGTATTTGATTATTTTCGTCCAGCGGAGCGGGAGATGCGGTGCGGGCGCAAAGGCTTTCCCGGCGCCTCCCGGCGGTTTGTTTTTTCCGCACGGGTGGTCACTTATAAGCGGCCTAGCGCGAATATTTCCACCACGTTTCAGCACCACGAGCGCAAGGCCGTATTTTCCGCTTCCAGCTTTTCACCGCACACTGTTTTCGTTTCATTTCCTCCCGCGGGGGACCGGCTCGGTTGGCAAATATGAGTGAATATTGGGAAATCGCTCGTTACGGGGGCCGATTCTTCCGGACCGATAAGTACGTGGTGTGCTCTCCACGAGAATGCGACTCGTCGAAACAATCGACGCAGCAAATCGGACACTCCAGCGTTCGCCGATTGTCCATGTGTAGCTTGTTCTTTTCTTTTTTTGGAGGAAAACCCGTGATACAGATTATGTGGGTGGACGAAATTATCACGATCGAAAGCGCTAATGATGCTTGAATAAAATTTTTTAGAAATCATTTCTCAGTTTTGAAACCCAAATTTGGGCAATAACATGTTATGTTTTGAATTTGGATTTGAGAAAGAAATTTACAATATTATTGTCGTGATCTTCACGAAACATTTCTCTATATTCATATTTAAAATTACAAATTCGAATATTTTTCCTCTTTAAGATTCTTTTCATTATCCAATCTCTATCCATTCGCGTCAAAATCAATCACAAGACTAATGGGTAAATTCCAAAGACAATTAACAGACAGGTCGAGTCAAAGCTGTTTTTTGCTCCGCCATTGTTCGTTTCATTTCCTCCCGCGTTGGTTGAAAAAGTGTTTACAAAAATTTCTAGCATACTTGTGGGAGATCTCCGCCAAAATCTTCTCGAAATAGGTAATTGGTAATTCTAGATCATAGTATCCATGGCCTTGCGGATGGAAACTGCTCTTCTGTGTGAAATCATGGGATATTGATCCTTTTGCTCGCTATGATTGCCGAATTTAAGTGTGTTTGTTTGCCTTATACCCAGTCTTCTTCCAGAACATATTTCGAACGCCTCAACTCTTTGTTCTGTTGATGAAACATACCGAATTTGCAACCAACCAACTTTCAACCAACTGTCAACAAATTTTCCACAGTTTTTGTCTCATCGTATGATATGCTGCGACCTGTCTGTTGATTGACTTTGGTAAATCCTTTTCGTTTTTCAATGTCTACTTTGTTCCATCTTTTTTAATATGCAGATCCATCTCGGTTCAGTAGCAGGCCATCGCTCTTCCAATTTTCGTTGCTAACTATCTAGTTAATTATTTCATTTTGCACATTGCATCGCATTCAAAATTCATTCGTTTATAATTTCGATCAATTCGTTCATTATTACTATTTTTCTAAATATTCTTCTAGCTCGGCTCAATCCCTACAATTATGTTGGACTATTTCTAAATTATACTCATTCTAACATTTAGTAGGTTTGCTCTTCCAGTCAATAGCCCTTAACACACTCCTGAGTTAAGTCGGTCGATGTTTAATATCCCTAGAAGCCTTATAAGACGTAGCTTAAATGATAAGGTTTCCGCCGATTACCTCCAAACCTGCCTACTATTTCACCATTCATCGTGAAGCATGCGAGGCTGACCATTGAAAGACCTTTCCAGTATCCTCCGACACCGTGCGCACTTGTCCTTGAACTTCATCCAATTGTATACGCCTTCCCTCCCGAGTGTCGATGTCGTGTTTCTCATTGATTGCGTTCCGAATGGATTCCACCCATTTCGGATCCAATTAGCATTCGTTCGTGTTCCATTTCCCGGAATTCACATTCGTTAGCATGAATTCGGTCTTCTTTCGGCCCCCTTTTCTCCATCGTCTTCGACGTGTAGAACATCTAAAGCACGCCGTAGGCCATGTATCCTTTTCTGTAGCTGGAGCTTTACCAGCGCTTGGAGTTTTATTCTTAGCCTTCTACGTACCTTGGCAACCGTTTCCAGGAGTTTCTCGTTTTCCCACTCCCCTTCCTTGCTTTAAAGCGGAGAGGAAAATACGGATAAGAAACTTTCGCTCCCTTGTCAATTATGGGAGTTTACTTCTCCCTTTCCTAACAACTGGCCCCGGTGCGAAAAGGGCAAAACCCTGTTCTAACAACTGGCCGAAATGGGTAGTTTCTACCCTTTAAGCACGAGAGTGGAACGAAAACTAAAGTAGGCCATCCGGCGCAAGTGACGCAGGCGCATACAAAATACCTGGCGTGCAAAAGGGAAAACTTTTCTTCTCGGAAAAATCGGCAGAACATCACATCACCAAAGTGGGTAAAATGGGTCATTGAAGGGAAATAGAGCAGTAAGGGTAAGGTATTGTCCTTCCCGGGCATCAATCCCACCTTTCAGCAAAGCACGCTTCGTTTGCTCGATCTACTTTAACACTTTTTTCTTCTTCTCCTCCGCCGCCATGTGAAATAATGTCCGCGCCAGACGGCGTTAATTATCGTTCTCATCATCAAAGCACATTGGCACGGTGGTGTGCGGTGGTTGCAGGAAAAACAACGTTCGTTGTCGTTTCTTATCTTAAAATTAAACTCCTTTCACCGAGCGCGCCCAGGGACACACTTTTTCTTTTTCCTTTCGCCAGCAACTTGGGGACGTCCTTTGCTGTCGTCACGTCACGCACCATCCGTGGGCAGGTCGGAAACCAGCACTCTCGCCTACCCAAACGGCTAATGATCAATTTAGTATTCAAATCAGCCAATTTATAAGCCAATTCCGAGTGCTTGTCGTCATTTTTGTCGTCGGTTGTCGGTTGGCCATCGTGGCGTTTTCCCCTCGGCTTGACTCGCTGGATGGGATGTAATGGTTGTTTCGTCATGCATAGCTTAACATACGACGCTAGCGCAATCCCTTGCCTGGCGGGGGTAAGTAGCTGCTTGGAATGCTTTAGTTCCGTTGTGTGTTTAGTTGCAAAATTTACTAACAGCACTCTGCGAAAACACGTAGAAAAATGGACGCAAACATTATTTCGGGCCGCACAAACTTCTCTGCAGCAAGGAAGAGGAATAAAGTGTCAAGATAAGAGTGAAGATAAATCCGGGACCCGGAGTAAACCTGAGAAGAGGGAAAAAAACTGATGGAAGGCCAAAGGGTTTCGAAAACGAGAGCCTTCCGGAAATGGGAAGAAGAAAGAAGAAAGATACTCCCTAAAATTAAACCGAACGACATAACTCTCATCGCTTTATCACGATCGCCTAAGAGAAAAACCAAAACAGGGTGAAACTCTTCCCCGCGGAGGGTACAACTAATTTCCCGTTCGTTAGCACCCCCCCCCCCCTCCCCCTACCGTATGTCCGGTCCTTCCTAGAGGATCCTTTGGTTTTTGCGTTTACGAATGGAACTGGCGTTTGGGATACTTCGGTTTTTTTCCCGTTCCATCCCAGCGGTTCGCCCGGAATGGAGACACGGTCCAAGTTTTGCCATAAATCTGTAGCTTCCACCCATAAAGCAAAGCCCCGTGCGCAAAGTCCCACCGGTGGCCGCCGGTGCCGGTAGCAGAATTTCGTCGTTTCCGGTTCCGGCACTCGGGAAAAACGCAGTCCCGCGCGCCGGTTCGCAAGCGAAACGGGAAAGAATAAGGGCAAGCCGGCTCGAGTGCGATTTGCGCCACGGAAAGCGACGGAAAACAGCACAACTGGCAAAAAAAATCCACCCAACGGAAGGAAAACCTTGGGAATATCATCGGAATGGAAGTGAGGGATATGGAACACAACGCAACGAAACAACACTCCGGCGATCCTGAGCCACAGTGGCGAGTAGTGAAGTCCCGTGGCCCGAGAAGAAGACCCAAGACACACGGAATCGTACACAAACACACACACACACACACTCAGCCACAACAAAACACCAAACTTCCATTCCATGGAATCCCCAGAAGGAGTGTAAATTTTGCGATTAATCTCTCGTTCCAGGTTGCCTTGCGTTCACCCAGAGAATCAGATAACATCTGGTTTTTTTCCACCCTTCGAGGCCTCCACTTTTTTTAGCCTTGGTGTGTTTTCCGGTTTTTTCCCGTAGAGCTCCGCTTTTTTTTCCTGTATTGCTCACTTTTTGGAGCTTCCGGGGTGGAGTTTTCCCTGTTTTTTTAAAGCACAATGGTTTTGCTTCCGGCGACTTCTCCAACACACTTCGTTCTCGTTCCGACCGAAGGCCCATCCATGCGCACCGTTTCACCAATACCACCAGGCAATCGGGCTAATGTACGGCCGGTCGAAACCTCCAGAAATGACTTCTGACCGACCGGGCGGTCAGAGTTGAGCCCGTGATACGGGAAGGTTTACACGCCAGATCTTGTAAAGGAGGCTGCCGGAACGGTTCGCTTTTCCACTTTGTCCTGTAAACCTGTGTGTGGGTGGATGGAAGAAAATCGGCCTCCACCCGAGTCAGTAGCAGACGGTTGACATTTCCGGTTCGCCGTCACGGTTGGAAGGGTATTTCAGTAAGATTTGGTCTGGTTGATACGACCGAAACTAAGAGCATGTCAGAACCATTCCGACTTTTCGCAAATGAAGAACAAATACGAGCATTTTCGAAGGTTTGTGTTTTGATTGATCTTTTGTGCTGAAAATTTTAATTAAACCCTAACTGAAGTTGTTTGGTTATTGGTGAGACATTTAGTTGACAAGTATTAAGGAATTGAGAAATCATTAGTTCTGAGAAAGATTCATTTAAACAAATCTTGCACACTTTTAACTCCTTTCAAATTCAATCAGTGTTAATCCTTATCTTAAAATTAACTTTTTTAATTAAAACTAGAAGTAAGTTCACTTCACAAGTAAGTTCAATAAACAAGTAAAATAACCTTATTCATGGCTTCCTTTATCAAACCACTCGCTTCGCTTACAAAAACAAACAAAATCTCCATCGATTTAGTTGACGAGTATAAAGGAATTAAAAAGTAATTAGTTCTGAGAAAGATTCATTTAAACAAATCTCGCACACTTTTAACTCCTTTCAAATTAAATCAGTGTTAATCCTTATCTTAAATTTAACTGTTTAATTAAAACTAGAAGTAAGTTCTCTTAACAAGTAAATTCAATAAACAAGTAAAAGAACCTTATTCATGTCTTCCATTATCAAACCACTCGCTACCGCTTACAAAAACAAATAAAATCTCCATCGATCCATTGCCTTTTATTTGCAGTAAAATAAATTTTCCAGCAGCTGAAGTTATTTGCACCCTAGCTGTAATTGTTTGGTTATTGGTGAGACATTTAGTTGACAAGTATTAAGTAATTGATAAGTCATTAGTTCTGTGAAAGATTCATTTAAACAAATCTTGCACACTTTTTACTCCTTTCAAATTCAATCAGTGTTAATCGTTATCTTAAATTTAACTTTTTTAATTAAAACTAGAAGTAAGTTATCTTTGAAAGTAAGTTAAATAAACAAGTAAAATAACCTTGTTCATGTCTTCCATTATCAAACCACTCGCTTCGCTTACAAAAACAAACAAAATCTCCATCGATTCATTGCCGTTTATTTGTAGTAAAATAAATTTTCCAACAGAAGCAACCATCCTGCAATTAAAACTGACATAATGGGCGTAATCCGGTGCCGTGCATCGATCGAGATACGATCGAGTTGTACGGTGGCAACAGAAAAATGCAACAGCAAATTGTGCACTTGTGGAAACAATCGTTGTGCGTGAACATGAAAAATAAAAATAAAAAGCCTGAAAAGAATGGCTGACAAAATGTCGCCTACAAAAACGAGAGCATAATAACACAATTATCAATTTAAACCAACAGATAATGTTGCGCTTGGCAGCGGGCAACGTTGTTATTAATCGATTTGGGGTCAATTTAAAACTGTGCAAATTATACCAATGCACTTAAATCGTGCCCCTTCTCCCCCTTCAACTCTCTCCTCGCGGGTGTCTCTCTGTGCTCCCTCGGTTTGGTGGGCGAACAAGAGTGTCACTTTGGAAAGGCTATTTTCAATCCATTTCAATATCCAAATAATGCAGATTGGTGGATCAACAGAACAGCTTTGATAATCGTTCGAGCTCATATGCACTGATGTTGGTACGTTATCAGTTGTTTGGGAAAAAATACCTACCAGTTTACCCTTCCTGAGGCCTTTGTTTTGACTGCACGTTACCGGAACTCGATCGATTTTTCCTCGGGGAAATTAATGGGAAAAAGGATTCCAGCCAATAACAACAGCAACAAAACAAAAAGAATCAGAGAGAAAAAAAGTGGCCATCACTCAACCTGCTCTCAGTCCCGCCATCGAGTGGCACGATTAATGCCGAAATGCAGATGTACTGAAGTTGATGTATGGGCAACATATTGGTCGCGTGTTCGCGTTTCATCAATCTCTCCTACCTTTGCTGCCAGCCGGACGCCGTCGCGCGGGGTTGGAGCCGGCATCGAGCCGTCGGTCGGACGAGCTAAATAGCAACCACCGACCGGCATTCCGACTGACATGCCAAGCCGGGTGGAGTGAATGTACGCGCGCGTTTGGTGAGCCGGTTTCATGTTCAATATGTTGTCAATTTTTCTTCTTGCCCGTTTCGCCGTGGATTTTCCTTGTCAGGTAAGGGCTGCACGTCGGAGCACCCTGGGCGAGAGTTGGGAAAACTCATTATGAGCGAACAAGGATGTGGACATTGTCACGTGGTGGGCCCAATTAATCATCTTCTTTCCCGAACCGGGTGTGGCCTGATTGCGTCGAGGGGGGTTTTATCACAAATTAAAGCCAAGAGATGAGGAGAAATGTTGAATTTCTTGCATACGCTTATGCGAAGCAAATGCAAACACATTGAACAAAATACACCATCGAAGCACAAAATGTGCATTATATTTTATCTTTAAAATTGTTTTACTTGCGTTTAGCTATTTTGTTTCATTTTATTTGCACTCAACTGAATGTTGACCTTATGTTAATTTTGAATAAAAAAGATGACATTCCTGGCAACAAAAAGAAACCGACTGTGACGGAAAACGGTTCCATTTCGTTGCCATGTGTTAATCACACGTCACCACAAGGAATTCGATTGGTTGGGTGAATTTTTCCACCAACTCCCTCGTGTTTGCTTGCAAGTAAAAATATATCAAACAAATGAAACAAAAATAATCCAAAGGGTCGCCACATCTCACGCTGATGGATGGAGTGGAAAATAAAAATTGAGGCAGAAAAAAAAATAAATCGATCGGAAAAATCGACCCCAAAAGCGAGACAGGAGGCTGAAAAGCCAAACCCCGGAACGTAAACCGCTGCACACGACGACCTCAAATGAGGAAAGTTATTAAATTTTTCTCATTACTCCGGCGGCTAACGATTGGTATTGGGGGGGTGGGGTGGGGGGTGACTGGCGAGAGCGACGTGTGCCAACCCACAACACATTTCCCACACACATACACACATTGCGGGACGCAAAGCGCGTCAATTTCACCGCAGCCAGCTTGACACAATCGCAATTTGCTTCACAACAACTTTTACCGGATGATTGTGTTGGCGGCCGGGGGCACGATAGCGTGAAGGTGTGTGGGTGAGCACTTTGATGCGTTCCGACTGCAGTTTTGGTGCATCTGAACTTGTTTGCATGCTTGCTAGCATTTTTCCGACGCGCTCGTTCGGGCCGATGGAAGTTTCACCGGTTTTAGTCAACCAATCATAATATATCGTACAACCGATTCTCGGGCGATCCGGCGGTTTGCTGGTGGTGAATTGCAATGTATTTTTTTATTAATTTATTAATGACGAAATGAATTTCCGAACCTCCCAACATCCTCCCCTCCCCGCCGTGCAGGTGATTGGGCCTTGCCAAAGCCGCAGTAAACCCCGGTGGTAGTTCGTCGGTCATCCTGATGGTCGTGCAACTTTTTTTGATTGAAATTTTAATCGCGGAAAAGGTAATCGAGTAATTTTGTTCACTGGTTTCATACACACTTTTTGCTGGGTTTTAACAACTCCTCTGCCCTACGGGGGGGGGTCCATTTTTATTTTCGCATTTGCATCGCCACGCCAGGGCTTTCATGTTTGCCGTTTGGTTTTGCAACCAGATTTATTTCATTGTGCGTTATCGTTTCGTGCTTGCCGCAAAACCTGGTTCTGTTGCTCGGTGTTTCGGTTGAAATGCGCCATTTAAAGACTTACCCTGTTTTTTTCGCTCCCCCCGGGGAAAACACATTTGCGTGCGTTTGATAATTTCCACCAATCGAAAGTTTAGGGAGCCACTGCTCCACTGGGCCTCCGTTTTCCAACCCCCGATTGTGTCAATTTTCCGGGCCCCTCCGGGAGCTTGGAGCGTGAGCGTTGATTTGGAAAATTAATTCATCGATAGCACCCGGACGGAAGGATAACGAGCAGAAGGAGGAAGGGAGGGTTTCGGAAGCGAAACCGAAATGCATTCGTAATTGTTTTCGACAAGGGAATAGGGAGGTAGCGAATTTCGAAAAGCACTTTAACAATTATTTTGTGCGAAACAATACGCTACGGAACTGGTCAATTTAAACTTTCAATAATGTTTAAGTGCTTTCAATGCATTTACAGGGATTTTCAAGTGATATCATAACAGTAGCAGCATTTATTCCAACTGCAGCACATGAATTCAGAATCGTAGCTGTTGATATTATAAAGTTGGTATGGCAGGTCGAGTGATGTACGTAACTAGCAAGTATAAACGTATATCGCACGAATAAAACTTCATGGTAGTTCAACATATCAGGTGAGTTCATCTCGCATGAATCGCTTTAATTGCATTAGAAAACGAAAAGAATTTTTAAACAAGTAATGCTGATTAATTTTCAAGTTAACTGCATGTCATTTTTTTACTTATTTTTGTGAGCAGTTTCGTTCCAATGAAATCGAAGAACTTCATTCGTTATGAACCCACCTGCTATGTAGATCCACCTTGCGCTGTCGTTCGTGCGATATACGTTTACACTCGCTAGTTGCCTACTTCACTCAAGCTGCTGTTCCAGGAGGATTATAATATAAACTGCTACTATTCTGATTTCAACTGACAAAGTTATAATAAACGTGATTGCTTTATAAAATTAACTGATGCTGTTTGGAATATCATGTGCTGCAGTTGGAATAAATACTGCTACGGTTATGATATCATGTGAAAAACCCTGTATATTGTTATTAAACTCGGAAAAAACCCACATATTTTGCATGATTCGTATTTTGTTCATGTTGTTTCTTTTACTGTATTTGACCACCTTCAAGTCGATTTGTTCATCAAGGACGTGAAATGGTTCTGCTCTGGGAAAGTGTGTGTTTTATTTGAGCTCAAGCAATCCTTCTCGGACTAGATGTTCATCATCCTCTGCTTCGTTTGCATCATACCTGAATCCCACTTCGAGCTATCCATTACTTGTTGGGCGTACTTTATCGCAGTCGTTTTTTATCTGGCCACACTCTTTCCTTATGCCACTGCCTTTGATCTTCAGCTGCAGTCCCGATGAAGTAATGCTCCTGACCTGGACGTATATTTGTCGCAGCAGCGCACTCAGTACATCCACTGCAGCTGTGTTTCTCATGGGGGAAATTGTGTCGCTGCCGTTTGATAAAAGCCGACTGGTTTCGTTTTTTTCTTTTGCCCAAGCGAGGCGTCCTCCCATTGCCTTTGAACGCAAAAAAAGGAAAACGAAGTGCTTCGTACAACTAAACGTGCAAAAGGCAGTACTTCCACAGAGTGTGCACAGTGCTGCTGATGATGAAAGATGGAACCTTTCGGTTGGGATTGCTTTCCAACCTTGGCGGCGATTGGAGTAAGGTTGGGTCCTCGTCGGATGGCTGTATCGATTTTCCCTGGGCTCGAATGCACCGACCAGGCAGCGAAGGACCGAGAGATGCGATTGAGTGTGTTTTTTTTCTTCTCTCTCCTTGCAATCGATCGACCTCCTTTCGATCTGCCTCGTAACGTAAACTTTAGTTCTAGTATTTTTTTTCCCCCAAGCTTCTCTCCGTGCTCGTTTTATGATTCTGTATCAGCTGGAAAAGTCGGAAGCGTGACCGCGCCAGCAGGGTCTGGGTTTTTCCTCGCCGCCCTACGAAGGCTGCGGGGGATAAACTATCCAAAAAACTACCCCAAACGATACTTCCGAAAAAAAAACCCGGCAGGAGACCGATGTTCTCGAGCGAATGGCGTCAGCTGGCGTCATCCCGCTGGCGTCATGCAGACATCGAAGTCAACAGTGTACGTTCGGGCGGGGTTTTGCCGGGGGTTTGGTTGGTTTTTGTCCGCCTCCTCCTGTTTGCACACTGTCGATATTGGTC
Source organism: Anopheles coustani (assembly GCF_943734705.1). Classification (NCBI taxonomy): domain Eukaryota; kingdom Metazoa; phylum Arthropoda; class Insecta; order Diptera; family Culicidae; genus Anopheles; species Anopheles coustani. Next base: position 93,416,010 of record NC_071288.1, on the reverse strand, counting down.
CAACCAGCGTCCTCGGCTCCCCGCAGTGAAGATGAAACCGGTGGGCTGTACTTTCGGGGTGTTTTTTTCTTCTTCTGCTACCGAACGAAGGAAAAACCTTTTGGTTTGTTACTTACTCAGTGTTTTCGGTTTGAGTCTGCCGGTTTTCTTTTTTTTTCCCCTCCGTATCCGGAAGTCAAGTTCGACAACTTAAGGAGTCAAGTTCCCGCTGGGAATCGATGTCCGCATCCCGCAGTGTGCGAAGGAACGGCGCTCGGGAGTGGAAAATGTTTTCCACCAAAGTGGTTTTCAGCTGTACAAACGCTACCGAAAGTACCCAATTGTAGTACCCGTTGTTACTGTTGATAAAAATGGTTCAAAATAGTGGAAAGTTTTGTTGTTTTTTATGGTAGCTCTCCTTTTCTGCTTCTATTGAGTGACTTTTATGCACTCAACGGCAGATGCGCTTTTCGTGCACCGTTTGTTGAACCGAGTCACTGCACAGCTTTCCGTTTTTCCTCCAACAGAATGTGGAAGTACATTTCGGGGCAGTGGACTGTTCGGTTGTCGTTGAGATGATTTTATTCGCTTGGCTAGATTTACAATTTTATTACGAAATATTGGATTTAAAAGACAAAGTTTCCCTCCCCAAAATGCCAAAACCGAACGATCCTCAAGACACGGTTCACGGGGTTGTGAAAAACAAAAACAGAAAAAGGAGAAATACATTCCGACGGCGAAGAAACGGCCGAAAAATACGGTCGAGTTGAGAAGCCGGGACTGGCAAATCTGAAATTTGAAATTCATAAATGTAGGTCACGGGATAGGAATTTCGATTCAGGAATTTCCTCTCCAAATCCAGTCGGCTTTTTTTTTTGCGGTTCGGTTTTTTCGACCCCTCTCCGAAACTATCCATGTGAATAAAATTGTATTCTTCAAATCGTCCAGCGTATCCTCTGGAGGAAAACAAATGCTTTGAGAAGGACTTTTAAAAAAAAAAAGAGGGGGTTGAAAGAAATAAAAGGATTACGTTAGCGATGGTGAGAAAAGGCACTGTGGAGTGGTGGATGGGGGGGGAGGGGGGGGGGGGGGGGGAACCAGAAGGGACAGAAGGTGATGAATGTGGAGCGTTGCTGGAGGGATTTCGAAACGCCCCACGTGTGTGTGTGTGCCCCCTTTTGCACGGCCATTTTGGCAGAGAATCTTTTTCTTCGGCGCCAGAACCCAGAAAACAAAAACACTCACACACACACACATGCACAGAGGCTTTACCCGCTTAATGTCATCTTTTTGAAAGCACCACGAGATCCGGCAAGGATAACGAAGTGTGGCCGAAGGTAAAAACGATGGCCACAAGATGCTTTTTCTCTTTTATCTTTCATGCGATCCTTAAACCAGTATGGGGTTTAATACGAGCATGTGTGGTTAGTGTTTTCCTCTACCTTCGGAAGATCTAACGTGTTGGAGAAATCAAAGGCAGTGGCCATGAAAATAGAAAAATTTAAACATGTTCCTTATGGACGTGGATCCTTTAGAAATTTTCAATCCAAACACCGAGAAGATGCTGCACTGAAAAGGAAAGGATAGTTGTTCGTATAAAAATTCTTCGACGCTATGAACAGACATAGTTACTCACATACACCATTGTATGAGATGGTGACGGCAATCTCGGCTCAATTTCTTTACCTTTCTTTCCTCGCTTTATTAAAAACCCTTTCTTTTACCATCAAAGATCTATTTCAAAGGACCTTTTTTGATGTTACCGTTTGTAATATTTGTTGAAAAATACTGAGTAATGTCTTTTGGTTTCTGTGGAAATACTCCACCCTTGGATCAAACACCAATAGAGGAAAGCAGCAAGAAAACACGTGTTGTCTCTTTGAAAGTCCAGTAACAATAATTTATTTCATACAGTTCAGTTACGTTGACAGCCAAATGCAGTGCTGCCAACTTTAGTTCTTTTCTGCCCAAGGTTTATACGCAGAGGTATTCACCCATTTCCAACACTCCTCCTGGGTGAGTACCAACCTTACTACTTTACAAGTATTGTAACACGCGCTTTTTCGCACTACAGTCACTGTTGTTAGGCTGACTGGCTTTGCGTCCCCTGTACAGTGTTATGTCTTCGAACGGTTTGCTTCCTTCATTTTCCGCTGTGTACCCTGGATCTATTGGAGTTCTTGGCACGTTCGACAGTCAACTCATCTTCGAGTCTGTCGACTTCCTTCTGCAACTTCTGAACGGAACGTTCAGCGAATTCAGCGCGAGCTTCAGCCTCCTTGAGACGCTGATCCAACACTCTCACTTGACCACCGTACGATTCCTCCCGTTTCGTTGCCTTTTCTTCCGAAACTTCCAGCGACTTCAGGTTGTTACCGACAACGCGGAGTTCCTCCTCAAGCTCGACGATCTTGCTTTCGTTCATCTCGACCTTCTCCTCCGAACGCTTGAGGTCCTGTTCCATGAGCACTAGTTTTCTGGCCACCTCTTCATATTTTTTGTCTGCATCTTCTTGCTCTGATGCTCTCGGTTGTGACAGGGTCCCTTCATTCTTGTTGTCACATTCAAACGGAAGATCTTCGTCACTCTCTAATACAGGATCATTCAAAACATGTCGCTCCTCCTGTTTCATTAGGTTCTTTGTTGCCGCCTGTTCCCCGCAGGGGTCTCCGTATTCGCCTGGCGTCGGACGCTCCATAGGACTACAGAGATCCGTGTGTATGATGTCCATTGGTCGCTTAGATTTCCGCTCTAGAACCTGCGGAAAGGGCTTCCGCACCAGCTTTCCCAGCATGCAACACTCACACACCATCCGCTCTCGGCAGTTTGTCATTCTTACTCCGTCAACTAGCCCTTTATTCACCATCGTGTTCACAGTCTGTATGTCACGGTGTCCCATTCGCCGGTGCCACGTGTGTTGGCAGTCTACACCATGATAACGCGTTGCTGTCATACACGTTTCCACCACCTTTAGCTTATACTGGTTGCCGACTAATATACCAACAGCTACGGTAGTATTTTGTGCTTTTATTTCGCAACCTTTTCTTCCGAATACTACAGAGAAACCCTTTGCTGCGAGCTTTCTTACAGATATAAGCCCACCTTCTAGCGCTGGAACTAACAACACGTTTTCCAGTGTGATGGCCACACGTTGACCATTGGCGTTCATGCCTACAATCACACCGCTCCCAATTCCGGTCGATTTTGTTTTCGTTCCATCTGCTAGAGTCACATCACCCAAAGGTTCTCTTTTAAATTCGGCGAAAAACTCAGGGTCATTCGTCATGTGACAGGTACAACCACTGTCAATCGTCCATGCGCCCGGTATGACGTCACCCGCTATGAAGCACACAGCTCCAATAACCGCCGCCTGCTTCTCCTCCGACGAGCGTTCGCCTTCCATTTGAACCTGTTTCGCTTTCGGCTTGAAACTCTTTTCACTGCCGGATTGCGCCAGAAATTTGCGGCAGTTTTTCTTTAAGTGTCCAGGTTTCTGGCAAAAGAAGCACTTCCTTTGCTCGCTCCGTTCTGTCACTTTCAACACCATTTCTTTTTCTGAGAGGTCATTAGAACTGGAACGTTTCTGGAACTCGTCCCGCAACCGCGCAGTTACCAGATCTAAGGTTAGATCCTCCTGCGGCCGATTCTCTAATGCCGTAACGAAACTGCTGTAAGACGGTGGGAGACTGCGTAGCATCATAATTATGCGCAGCAGTTCGCTGAGCTCTACCCCGGCGTTGTCGAGGCGCTCAAACAAGTCCTCAAATTCTTCGAGGTGCTTCTCCACGTTACCGCCTTCACACAGGTTTTTGGAACATATCTTTTGAAGCAACATTACCTGATTACCAATGGTGGCTTTTTCGTGGTAAGCCTGCAGGTTGCGCCACATGTCACGAGCCGTCTTGCTTTTCTTTATAAAGCGAAGTTGACTATCTTCAACAAGAAGGGAAATCGTCGCTCGCGCCTTGACGTCTTTCTTTTTCCAGTCTGCGTAATCATCATCATTTTCTTCCGGCTTCGGTAATTCTATCATGTCCCACAATTCCTCGCGTTCCAGCAAGGACTGCATGCGGAACCTCCATGTTTGATAATTACCGTTCCCGAGCTTCGCAAATGTTGCCTTCCAACCGTCCGCCATTGTTACTTTTTCTTTACACCGTTTCTCTTCAGGAATACCACAAATGCACTTCCTGGAAAACCTTGTCCTCAACCAAAAACTTTAACACACGCTCCGAAGCACTGGGGCTGGGCCCATAACCTGTTGAAAAATACTGAGTAATGTCTTTTGGTTTCTGTGGAAATACTCCACCCTTGGATCAAACACCAATAGAGGAAAGCAGCAAGAAAACACGTGTTGTCTCTTTGAAAGTCCAGTAACAATAATTTATTTCATACAGTTCAGTTACGTTGACAGCCAAATGCAGTGCTGCCAACTTTAGTTCTTTTCTGCCCAAGGTTTATACGCAGAGGTATTCACCCATTTCCAACAATATTAACGATGTGTGTTTTGGTAAGGATCTAGAAAGTGTAAAATAGTTTTACGGTAGGTCCAAAATAAAAGCTCGTCCAAACATGCACAGGTTTCTGTTTAATAAATTGCAGGTGAATACATACTTCACTACACCTAAAACACTGCCTGTCGTTTCGCTCACTTTCTGAATGCAAACGGGAAACTTTCACACTCCCATGCGTGCAAACATGCCGTCCGGAAATGCAGTTCCTCTTGGCTCCTTTTGCTGCACGATAAAATTCACTCGTTATCTTCCGGTTTGTGCTCGACCTGACGAAACGAAGCCAGCAAAATCACAGACAATCGGAGTGAACCCCGTTGGAAAGCGGTACTACGGCATATATAAAACCCGCTTTTCTCCGTGGTGGTCCAATTTCAAGGAGCTTGCCGGAAAACAACTGCATTCGAGAGCAAGAAACAGACGAAGTAAAAACTTGAAAGATAAAAAGCAAAGGAAAAAGAAAAAATGGTTCCCTTGAGTTAGTGCGGTTTTGAAGTAGAGGAAGGTTCATCGAGGGATGTATAAATATACAACGGGATCCGATTCGCCGAATACGGGAACATTGTGGCAAGGCATGCTTTGCATCCGCTCGAAGTGGAGTATTCGTTTTCATCTTCTTCTCAGTTTTCCCTTTCAACGGTTCACCATCACCATCATCATCATCATCGCCGTCGTGAACGTCCCACCATGTGTGCATCCCGTTATCGTGCCACGGCCAGTGCGAAGTTGCTTAGAAGCGAGCCCCTGTTAAGCCCACTTTTGGGTTCGGCTTCGCCGCAGGATTAGAAGATCCAGGTGATCCGAAAGCGGCGGAGACGGGAATAAAAAGAAACGAATTTTCAAAGCTTCTGGGACGTCAAGCTTTCCAGAAAGTAGACATTACCGAACGTGGAGCGTGGTGATCATGGGTAGCAGATACATTTCGTTAGGGCCCGTGGTGGAGGTGGAAAGCGAGCCCAAACCTTGCGGCTATTGTTGTTGATGCTGTTGAAGATGATGGTGTGAAATGGTGCCAGGAAAGTGAAGGGTGTTCTACTTCGGAGTTGCCTGGAAGGAGCAGCCGTCGCTGGGAGTTTCCATGAAATATGTACCGTGGCGCGTTATGGAGCGCATACAATTTATTTATGCGCCCCATTTTGGCACCTACGGAAAGGCGCTGAGAAGGTGACGTACTGCTTCGACTCGTCTTTATTTCTTTCTTCCGATATCGAGTTTCCACACGTTGGAACCCATCCAACAGTGCATTCGGTGCGAGCGAAGCTAGAAACCGGTGTCACAACAACAATGGAGAGACAAGTCCTGACGTGCGAAGATTTCGTTTGGAAGTGAATTATAATGTACACCACCTTTCCCGGGACGATCCTGATGGAGTTCCGAAGGGTACGGAGCTCGCTTCCACATGTTCCCGGCACTGTTCAGTCGGGCTGGAAATCACCTGGAACCTTCCGGTACGGTGCGTGCTTGATAAACAGCTCCAACACTCAGCTCCTTCCGGATGAACAACTTCACAAACACACACATAATGGCAGGTGATCTATTCCATATCCTTACGGTATGGTAAAAAAACGGACGGCTAATCGCGATTCATAGGAATTATATTTCCATGCGGCAAGAGGATTTTCCGCTTTCATTTCCAATTCCTTCCTACGCTCGCACACTTGGAGTTTGCTTTTCAACAATTTTTCCTTCTACTTTCGACATGTTTTGTACACTTTTTTTTTCTTTTTCGAGAAAGTACTTGCCCTTCGGATATTTCGATAATCCACGACAGCAATCAAACGCTCTCACACACACGCACACCAAAGCCCAGGGGTGAACGTGAAGTGAACAGCATCCTAGTAACCACGCGAAGTGATTAAGGACGTAAATATACGACAATGGGTACTTGATTCCTTTTTTATCTTATTTCAATGTCGACTCGGGGCACACAAAAGGAGAAAAGGCAGGAAAAAAGCGACTCATTTCCACCCCACCACCCCCGGTGTAGCCTTTATTGTTATGGCAAATTATGGTGTCACACACAAGGTGCGCATTCCAACGTGTGTGTGTGTGTGTGGGTGTTTGCCTCGCAGCCGCCAAGTCATCGCAATGGCAATCTTTCGAGGGCGTTCTGTAGTGCCATTTATTATTTGACAATTGGCTCCCGAGCCGGGGCCAGATGGGCGTTTTGCGACGTGCGCGTGTGAGTGGCCTCCATGGATATGGCGGGATAATGGACGGGTCAATGTCGCAGACGTGCTCGGCATAAAGTCCTCGGCTCGATAGTGGCGCAGCTTTCACACCGCGTACGGTTAAGAGGGCTTTCTATGTTTTCTCTGCTTTGAAAAACTTCTTCCATAAGCCGCTGTCGACGTTTCGAAAGTCAATTTGAAAACTTATTAAGGACTAGCAAGTTCCTTCCAATACACCTAGTAACAATATAAAGTTTGCACATAAGATTGTTTCACACTTTAAATTATGTACATATTTACCATGTCGATACTCGAACTTGATTTCACAGAGAACTCAATATGGACGAAAGGAAAGAATCATTCATTGGTAACAAAAGTATTGATTAGCTTGTTAGAAACCCTTTTCTTCGAATGTATTAGATGATTGACGATAAAAATCAAATACATACACTCTTTCTTTGCCAGTTATCCGTTTCGTTAAGGACACCAATAAAAGTTCATGATGCTACACTTGCGTTTAGGCAAAAGAAACAAACCCCTTTTTCTTCGATTTCCCACGGAGAGAAAAGTTTCTCCCCTTCCGCTAGGAAAATGGGTTCGCATGTTGTGATGATTAACTCGTGGCTCGAACTGTGATATACTTCAAGCACAAATGCCAAGTCATCCTGAACCCGGACGGGGGGGTGCTTTCGTGAGTGTGTTCTGCGGAACTACCGTTTTTCCCCCCAAACTGACCGGGAAAGTGAAACTCGCACGCGCTCCCGGGAGCTTGACCCCGGTCATTTTGGGTGGTGATAATAAGGTATGTGTGCGTGTGTTTGTGCACTCGACGAAAAACCAACCCTCTGATGACGTATGCCAATAAATCATTCGCGTGAGATTGGGGCAACTTTTGTGGCTTCATGGTATGATTTATTTGGAATTATCTCTCAATGGGTTGAGGGGGTGTGTGAGGAGTGATCCACATCAAGCTCGGCGATGCAGTACTCAATTAGTGATTTGATTTACAACCCCAACGCCTGTCGCAATAGTAAAAGTTCTGCTAATGGGTTAATTCCATGCTCTTTCCTCTTTTTTTCTCTCTGTTACAGGTAATTCCACCGGATTATCATTACATCCCAACCTACGCAAGGTGAAACGCAACAAAGGAGGGTCAGGTAGAAAATTAATGAGTAATTTTTACTTTGGTAAATTAAACCCCGCCTTAACATGAAATAATCATTGTAAATAATAATCGTTTTCTTTGTATATAATTTTGAAAATCATGACGTTTATCTACGGACTACTTTAGATTAATTAAACTGATACTTGCATTAGCAAAGCTCCCATCGAATCATCTCTCTAATCTTTGCAACTTATTTTTCTACTTCTAAACTCATGAAGCTCCATATCGCTCCCAAAAACCATCGATATAACATTTCATCAATGTTCGACGCGATAAAGGAAGAGATAACATCGCTTTTCCCCCGCAAAAACCGCCTTCCGGCGTTGCGGACGAATTCCAGCGGACGGGTTTACTGGATTCGTATGATGGCTCGTTATCATATCACTTCCCATTTTCCCTTTCCCTCCCTCCCCCCTCGGAGAAAACCACTCCTATCGTTCTGAACCTTGACGGTGCCATTCCTTCACGAAGCATCATCCACATTCCGTCCATTCATGGCATCGTTTCCGGCCCCGTTCGCCGTATGGAAAATCACTACCCACTTCCTTTCGGGTCACTTTACAGTCTTCTTATCTCAGTTTTCACAATTCCTGGCGCCGGGGAAAAGCTCGCGGATTTTGGGGCGAAACAAAATAAAGCGGGGTTTCTTTCTTTTTTTTTGTGGATCCTCGCTTCAAGGAGCCGTCAAACGCTGGCTCCGGGGTAAACTTTCCAATATGGCTACCGACTTTCGTGGAGAGAATGAAAAACGAAAACGAAAATTGACGGTAGCTCTAGATTGACGATAAGATAAATACATATGTGCACCATTCAGGCCGGCGGGTTCGAGTGCGACTTTCCCCCCAACGGGGTTTTGCTGATCATATCGCACAAATATAGTTATCATTCTTCACTTCCTCGAGGCAGTTTCGAAACGTGTGTCGGGTTGTGTCCGATTCCCATCGTGCGGAAACGGAAGTGTATGAGCAAGCGATGGTAGAAAAAACTTTTCTGCTGTCAGTCGGATTCAATATGATGAGTTGAGGATGCCCGGAAAACCCGAGGGTTTTTCCATCAGACATACACCAAACCATGTGGTTAGCAAACGTTAGCAGTAAGGCAGGTTTTGAACCAACGAACAAGGCTACTTTGTAAGGATAATGGTTGTCGTTAAGCGTTGCGGAAGTAGTCCAGTTTATGGCAAAGTGGATGTCGCTCGTACCCGTTCGGAAACCGGTCCATTAATGCTGTGCTACTCAAAAGTGGTGCTTAGTGCTGGTACAGGAAGGAAAACAACATTTGATGGAGTGTGATTGCAATATCGTGGAACATAATCCTCTTTTTTCGTTTGAATTATTCTATTTAAAGAGTTTTCCGTAACACAAATCGAATGAAGGAATTGAATTGAATGACACAATGAACTGAAGTTAATAAGACATTAAAACGTTATGAAACACAAAATGTATTTATTTTGTTAAATTGTTTTACAAACAAAACATAAAATACCCCAAAAAAACATAAAAATGAATTTTCAAAAGGTTGGAAAGCACCAATCAAAGCTTAAATCAATTGATAAAAGAGAAAAAGCTTAGAAGCGAATATTTCGTTTCGAATTCAAACAGTTCGGACTTAACTTTCAATGACAATCCGGTCGATTCCCGAAAGTTTCATGTCTACTTCCAGCAGCATTAATCCTGTCCACTGTTTGTCTTTATTTGCATCTAGTTCGATTTCATTTGCCGATTCCTTCCCTTTCTAACACATTTGGAAATGAGTAGTGGAGAAGTCCTGGCCGCCACTGCATTAGATTGGCCAACTCTAAACCTATTCCATCGTAGACAGGGTTCAGGAGAGTGTGTAGTTATGCCGAAGGGGTGTCCGAGAAGCGGTTCAATTTCCATAAATTAAATTTTGTTATTTATTATGCAACGAAAGATTCACCTGCTCCACCTTCCACCGCCATTTGGAAGGGACTTTCATCGATCGTCGATGGGTGTGTGTGTGTGTATGTTTTGTTGGAGTTGGAGATGTTTTTTACTTCCCATCCCTTATGCCTCGACTGATAATATCGGCCAAAACGTTGCCAACATTGTTTTACCTATACCCCTTCCCTAGCACCAACACTTGCCCCTGTCCTCACCTGAGTTAAGCGAGAAACGATAGATTGGAAGGGAGCAAAAAAAAAAGTTTGGAACCGGCAACAACATCAAACCCGCATAAATAATCGCTCGTTTCGGTTCGTTATGCTCGCCCCGTTTGTTTCATGCTAGTCTGGAAATGCACCATGATGGCCTCTCCGCTTCATGCTTCCGTGTGCAGTTCGAGTTTTTAGAGCTTCATTCAGTGCTGAGTGTGTGAGGGAATGTTTTTCCCTTCCTTCGCATCGGACGGTTTGGTCAATTATCTTCATCGTTCTCGTTTTCATATCCCGGTGTTTCGTTGCTGTTTTGCAGCCCGCAAGTCCTACCGAACATTGGAAGTCTGTTTTCTTCCCCTTTCCGGCCGCTTTTCGCCGCCTTTTGCCTTGTCCTAACAAGAATCCGATCGAACGAAAGTCGATCGAAGGGTTGGAAAAAATATCTCAGCCTCGCCATGCCAAGCTACGGTTTAGATTCCAATCGGAAATAGCAAAGTAGTAGGACCTAGACGTTCGAAGAGGTACGGGTACGGACATGCTGTACCGGCAAAAGAAGATTGGAAGCTTGGGAACGGACACACACACAAACAGCCAAAGCGCTTCCGTATGCACGCCGCTGCAATTCGTCCGAAGGCGAAATCAAAGTCCGAAGCAAACAACTGGTATCCTCCAAAACAAGCTCCCCCTCCCCCCAAACAGAGGCCTCAAACGTGGTGCTCGGCGTCTTTGGGCGTCCAAGGCCTTGGGCGCGTGCCTTGAAAGGCAGCCAAAAATTCAAGACCAGCTTTTCCGTTTGCTGCAGCCTTATCCGATGCGATGAATCAATGTGGAGTGTGGCTGCATTGTTCGGGGAGAGCTGGTGCCAGTTCGGGTACAAATCTGGGGTTCGGTCAGGTCAGTCGGACGTTCCGTAACCGCTTCACATCAGACCAAGACGCCACGGCGTCGGACCCAAACCCTTCGGGCCTTTCGGGTTTCGGGAGCAATTGGGCAAGGACATTTTTATCATTCTCACAAAATCCCACTGAACGTTTGAACTTGAGCGTCGAATGCGGGGAGTAGCGAAAGGCCGGCAGGCAAGTGTGCATCCCAAAGCGGATGTAGTTGTGTTCATCCCGGGAAAGGCCAAGGAATGCACTAAATGACAGCACCCAACTGCCGGCGCCTTGCCAGTCGGCTTGTTCTATTTTAATTAAATTGTTTAACCGACTTGATTCGGTTGCAGAAATATTTGTGGTCGGCCAGAATAAACACGATCTGGTATAAAACGAGAAAAAATGAGCAAAACAATGGCTTTTAGTTGTACATCAACTAAATACAGTGGACAGTAGACTATTTCCAGTTCAAATCGAAATGTTTGTGAATTGACCTTGTCGTGTTTTACGTAAGAAGGGATTCATTTCATTAATTTTAAAGGAACCAGTTCATAAAGATGACTTTGTTACATTCGTAGTCAAAGCATGTTTTAATTAAAATCGATGCTCGAAGAAAATAAAGGTTTCAACCTTAAAATTGTATTACCAATACATTACGATACCACAAACATTTTAGTCAGAGACATCTCACTTTCAACAAAGGCAAAGGCTCAAATTATTCTACGTTGCTTTTGGAGATTAGAACTCTAATCCACGATCAATTTGATGGCATTAGAGGTAAGCTTTGATGAAACCCTTTATGTAAATCCTGACGTCTACAGCCAATTTTAAGTCAATGTTACTTTCATCGATTCTCCGATGAACTGAAAGCAGCGCCTAATACAGTATATTTTCAGTTTACTAGTTTTGGTTTGCATATTTTCATATTTTCCAAGTGTGACATAATTAGTTCTTTTCGTTCTACAACCATATTCACTTTCTGTATTCATGCAAAGACTTACAGACAAAGATCTTGATATTATGACGGTTCAACAAGCCTCGAGACCAAAACCACTTTCGTGAGCTCCTTCAAAGAAAGCCAAATTCGATGCCACTTACCCAACCATTGCTAGACAACCGCTAAGCCGTAATCCACCGTCCCGTGGAAGACACTCATGCACGGATCGATGCCGATGAGCAAAATCAGTCCCAACAGACTGCTTACTGGTCTTTTGGTTTTTGTTCGTTGGAAAAATCACTAAACCAAGAGCAGAAATAGTGGAACAGGTACGTATCCATTACGCTTGGTCCCGACGAAATGATCGCGAAAGAGGAAAACCTGGTACCCGAAACGTCTGAGTACTGTCCGAGTACCTTCACTTCACCGAGACTGGTTTTTTTGTGCACTCTTCTAAAGCCGTAGGAAAATTTCGATCAACATAAAAATATTTTCCGAGCAGTTCATTCTGTCTCTAGGGTTCACTCGAAGAGTTTCGTTGTCTCTTTTAGATACTCGGCACAGTTTTCCGCTTCGTAGAAATTGTCTCAAAAAGTAACACAGAAAAGAAGGTAAAAATAAAACAATAAGTAAAAACATAAAATCGACTTTAACAGAGGCAAAGCAGAACTAGCACGTGTCAATTGTTGTCAGGTAACAAGAGAAGAAAACGTTAACGAGAATAAGTAACGCCTTACATCAAGTGGCATCGAGACGGTTCTTTTCGCGATCATCTGGAGGCGGATGCTTTCACCGTGAATTCAACTTCCGTCGTTTCGATTTGGTCACGGTGGAAAATATCTTCTGCCAGAAGGGAACAAAAAGAATAGAAAAAATACGAAAGGAACTGTCGAACATCCGTCTTTCTTCAACATCGAACGCGCTGAAGTCCATTGACTCAGCAAAGAACAACACAATAAAGAAGAAAAGAATACCAACACACCAAAAACCATCCAAGGAAAAGCTCTCGAAACAGTTGAACACACACCTGTGCAGCCCGGGATAGAGTTTGAAAATCTTTTCGCTTTCTTTTGTGAACGCACATAGACATCTTATCCCTGCTGTTATGTGTGTGAGGCTTTTCGTACTTCATTGTTCTGTCAGTTCCAAAGAAAAAAGCAGGACAATGATACAAGGATAGACAGGGGCAGTGGAGGAGAGAACAGTTACCATCCGTTTCCGGTGCGTGGATCCGGTCTAGCGTAACTCGAGGCGAGGCGCGTGATCAAGTCGGGCAGAAGAAACAGGCCCTTCCCATTACCATTGAGTATCGATGGAATTACACGCCACGTCGGAGATGCTATAAGCAACAGAGCAGCAACTGTCTGCTTGCAAAAAAAGAAAAGAACGTTACATTTCAGCACACGTCTTGTGGGGAAAGACAGGGGCACAGACAGGGGGAAAATTGTCCGCGGTTGGTTTATTTTCAATTTTATCTTTGAAAAAAAAAATACTTCCCTCACAACTCTCGTGGGAGATATTTGTTCACTTTTTTTTCTCTCGTCGCTTTCACGAGAAAAGAACGGAAGCGCTGTTTCGATGTTGCTCTTAAACCACGTCTCGTTTGAGATAAAATATCAAAAAATGAATTTCACTCCCGTTAGGTGGTTACCGGTTCGACGGACCCAAGTGTACGTGGCTCACAAAAGCTTCGATAATCGATTTTGACGCTATCTGACACAATATCTGAAGCAGTATCGATCGTATGTTGTGCGTGGAAATGGATTCTATTCGTCCAGTTTCGATTTCTTTATTGGTGTGATGAGACAATAAATGTATTGAATTGTGTTTTCGCAAATTTCAAACCAAACAAAGTGATTTTTTACTACTTTAAGGATACTGTTTACGTTTCATTTGACACTTTTGTTCGATAGATGAAGTATGTTTGCTTTGCAATCGTTTCGAATTGAATTATATAATATGATATTTTCTTCAAAGTATGTTTATTTGTAACAATCTCTAAAGTTTTCAAGAGGAAACAGTTGTTATGAAAAATTGAACATTTTTAGATTTTTCAACAACCGATTTTTTAAATTGAACATCAAAACCCTCAACGAAGCGTCAAAAGTATCCACGATTGCCCTTTAAAGAAATACGTCATATTTCTGCCAGATTTGTCAAGCCAGGAAAAAATTGTCTTCTTTTCCGCAAGAACACTTTTCATTTCTTACTCCACTTTCGCAGACTTTCGTCCTTTCACACGATGGAGACGCATGGTTGCCCATCCATTTATAAGGCGGCGCATGGTTCGTTTCGCTCTCCCGGTGCCAAACTCCCCCTCCGGCATCCGAAAAAGCCAAAATGTCAGCGAGCAGCTAGATTGGCTTTTGGCGCAAAACCGAAACTCGCTCGCCGCCGGTCACAAAACCCAAGAAAAATGTCGTGCCGTTTCGGGTGGAAATGATTTGTGTTTTTCTTTGCCACGCTTAACCGCGGACGGAGGGGCGAGGAGGGGTAGGGTTTGGCGGGTCTGGCCAGTGCGCTCGATTCCATCGTTCCCACAGTGAATAATTCGTCTTACAAATGGAAAACTCCCCCCACCCCCCACCCCTCTATCTCTCACTCCATCAATTCGTGCCGGAGTTTCTTTTTCTTATACACACACACACACACATACACTCGGCACTCCGAGGCGCGACAGGAATATTTTCCCAGCCCCCCGGGTTTCCATCATCATTCCTTTTGGACGTCTCTCGTTTGACATTCGAGCCGGAGCTTCCATTTCGATTCGGGAGCCGCTGCTTGCCTACGGTTTGTACCGTTTTAATTGAGTTATAAATTACCATCATATATTTTACTCTCCTCGCCGGAGCCCCTTTCGGTTGATCCTTTCTGTCCACGCTGGCGCTTCTTTGCCTTGGTTGGTTTTTCTAAGACTTCTTCTTTGCCCAAGGTATCAGTTTCTCGGATGAAAAGTAACCACCGAATGCGTTAGGTTCTGAGAAAAATCGGTTCGTAGAGATCGACCAGGCGTAAACTGTACGCCTTCTTGCGACTTGTTTGACATTATCTGATAGCTGATCGATATTAATTTAGTCGAGCGTAACATAAAACATATTTATGAAATTGGAAAATACTGCGAAATAAAACTTAAATATACGTTAAATCTTCGTTTTCGAAATATAATTTCATATTTCTCGTTGCTATAATTTATTTTAACGGATCATCAAACAATAATCATGAAGGAACAAATTTCATTTTCTGACATTAAGCAAAGGAACCCCGATGATAAAGCACACATATTCACACACAAAAATAAGCTACAAATCAGAGCAAACAAGATTCTAAAAATGATGCTTCACTGGAGGACCCCTACAAATTGTGTTCTGGAGCTTGCTGAAGTGGAACGGATCAATATCCAGTTGACCAATACAAATATATCAACAAGAGCTAAATGTCTCCTATCAATACATGAATTGATTCGTAATTTAGTTTCATAAGTAAATAAATTAGTTTAAGATTAATATAAGTAGCAATTAATTAGTATGTAAAGTGTTTCAAGCTTTAAAGCAAAAACAAGTTCATAACACAATCTTGAAACATCTCTTCAAGAGATGTAACTAAACTCTTAGTAGCTGCCATCCTGTGAAGAAAAAACTCTACACATATAAATATTTTTTATATAATAAAGCTTCAATTTCCTTTAAAAAAAAAATAATAGTAAAGCACAGATACACACACATACACTTTCAACGGCTCAAGATATTATTCAATTATCTTCCCAAGGCTATAGCGTACAACCCATTCCGCCAGAAAAAAAAGGTCCAAGAAAGCGATCGTGCCCCTTTTTGTGGAAGTGTGTTAGCATAATGAAAATAATAATAAAACTCACCCGAAAGGAAAGTTGCCAAAAGGATTAATTATTTTCCCCAAGATTTCCCCCTTCCCATGTTTAGAAATCCAAATGGAAAACCCCTAAGTCGATTTCCCAGCTGACCGTAGCGCATTATTACTCAAGCACGCAACAACGATCCTGCCCGCTTCGTTTCCGTTCCACCCGATTGTTTCGCTGCCGAATGTTGCCCTTCGTGGAGTGGTGGAAATCTATCCATCGACCCGCTTCCTTCCCGCTTTGGCATGGCAGTTAATCTTACACTCTTCGTTCCTCGTCCCACTCGTGCTTCGAAAAATGGGGTCCTGCCGAATGCCGAACCCATTTTTCCCACAGGTGCCTTTTTCGCCGAAACCGGTCGACCTCACCGCATTTGCGTTGGAAAAGGTTTGCCCCTCGCGTTTAGGTAAATACTCAACCTCCCCGAAGGGATGAGGATTTATTTTTGTGAGTATGTTAGAGCCGTATTGTGCCGTTTCGGAGCCGTTTTTTTTTTCATTCCATTTCTTCCGCGCTTTGACGCACGTACTGCGTAACGCAACCAATGTGCCGCCGATTATCGACCGATGATGGATTGCGTATGAATAAAATGGCGAGGAGCCGGTTCGTAGGTTTTTCCTTTCGCACACGAGCGATTTGTTACCGCGCAAGGAAGCCATTAATTATCATCAGCGTACAGTGAAGCGAGAAAGTTTTCTTGGTGCGTGATTTGAGATTTTCGCTCGAGGAAGCTTTTTTCTTTGCCTTCACTCTCTTTCATTCCTACGTTTCTTTGCGTGCTGTCCCGGCTTGTTGATATGCGCGAGGCATAATGAGATGAATGATTATGAAAGATGGACTTCCCTCGGGGGGACAAAAAAAAAATACTGTAAGTTGTGCGTGGAAAGGAAAATAATCAAACAACTCACGACGGGGGTGGGGAGAAGAGGGATGTGCCGGGGGCCCGAGGTAATGTTCCGGAGCTAACAGGCGCCCGGGCGAGGTATAGTAAATGTACACATTTTCCACGAATCACCCACACTCGAGTGGGCCATTCTTAGATCAATGTTTTGCAAAACATGCGCCAATGTTTATTTTTCCTTCGGGCTGCGCCCGGGACCGTTTGCTGACGCGGCAGTTTTCCTTTTCATTCGAATGTTGGGTTTTTTCTTTCTTCCTTTTCTCAAGATGCTTTGAATAGCAATTCGATTCCCCCGCAACGTTGGTTTCGGTATTCGGGGAAGGTATTTTATTTTCTTATCGGTGGCTTTGTTTGGTTGTTGCAAAGGTGATAAAAATACGGTGAACTGTTGACGTTGATGCAAGAATAAAACTCCAACTAACACGCTTTAAATCTAATGCTTTCGATGAAAAATGGTGCAATCTTCTGGGGAGATATTTAACGATTGGTTGTTTGGAAGAAAGCATACAAAATTTTCATTAATCCTTCTCTTGCAAACCGTTTCCTTTGTTCGAAGAAAATTATACCGGCCATGTTGGAATTGTTCCTGACGTTCAATTAAATCCTTACCCAAAAGTGTCCTACTGACCTACCGGAGTTTTCCATCGGTTCACTCGCAAACGAATGTAATTAATTCACGATTTCATAGAACTTCGAACACGACACCACAATCGGGGGAAGGAAAACCCCCTACCTCGTGTTCCCCCATTTCCCTTGGACATAATTGAGGACCCCCCCCTCCCGCCTCCAGATAAAGGCGGAAAAATCTAATTTCACCTCACCACAGGGGGGGGTCAGCTTTGTGTGCCACGTTCGACAAAGACATGTCGGGGGATTATACCTTTCGCCCGCGTGCTGGAAGGTCGGTAAAGTTACAAAATCTTTTATCGACCGACGCAGAACTAAGGGAGAGGGGGGGGGGGGAGTGCCCTGTGGTCGAACGGATAATCTCAATCCGGACTTAATGTAATAAAAGCTAGCCAGGCGCTCCCTGTGCGGTTTATTATTACTTCCATCACCCCCGGGGACCAGGGGAAGCCGGGAAATTGTGGAATTTTCTCCATAGCACCTTCCGAAAAATCGTATCCCTTCACCGACCATAAAGTGTTTGTAAAACCATCCCAACTAAAGCCAACGGGAGAAGGATAAAGGATGCGGGGAGTGTTGCTGGACACCAATGGGAGAGGAATCTAAAGCCGTTCGTGGCACGAGTGAACGATTTCCTTTTATTGCATTTTCCTGCCCGCCTCGAACCGAATCCGGGCGTCCTTACGGGCTGTGTATTTATTTCCACATTCTCACTATCGGTGCTCGGACCGAGTTTGCAAAGCCCTGACTTCCAACGGGGGGCTACTCCGGCACCTTTCGAACGCGCTCTCCCACGGGATGGTAAATCCACCATAAATTATTCCCGTGCGATTTATTAATTCCAGGATATTCCTCCTGTGCTGTGTGTATGTATTAAATATATATTTTTGCCTTACTAACGTCCGATCCGTTAAGTCCTTTCGCCCGGGAAGTCCGTGCAAGTCCTGACCACGATCTTATACCTTTCCTCCTTTGTGGAACGTTTCTCTCTATGTGTGTGTTTGTGTGTAAGTTTTCCCTCCAACGTACTAACAATTTTCTCGCGCTCTTCTCTCCCTCTTTCTCTGCTTCGGCGTGTTTTTCTTTGCAGGAACAAAGTCATAAATCATATCGACCGCTGTGTGTCCTGACGTTCCGCTGGAACTATCTGCTGCACGGACTCGAGCCGGCCGGCTATCATCTGGTCAACGTGCTGCTGCACACGGTCGTTTCGCTGATGTACTTCCGGTAAGTCTCACCAGACCACCACGCTCGCCAGGCGAACGGTGTTTTTCCCGAACCATCAGGGATGTAATGCAATGTGTAACAGCAAACTGAATGTGATAGGTCTCCCACCGACCTCCGTCCGCGGTGCGCGGAGGAGCTCGGGGGTCGGTTTTCGGGTGGATGGATTTTGTAAAGAAAGCTGCCGCATTTAATCTTCGTGTGCCCCCGTGGCACAAAAAGTCGGGCGGGCAGTTTCAAAGGATTATGAGTTTTTCGCAGCTCGGTTTGAAACTGAGTGTAGTAGCGAGAAAGTCGTTTAATGGTCGCGCGTTTGGGATAGTATTGCGCATTTATCACAACGCAGTCAGATTTTAGCCTACGACATTGAAGATTATGTTTTAAGGTGTACTATCTTGTGCAGTGTATTTTGAATATCATACAATTTTTTGAAGGATTTTTGCTTGCTGTTTCGATATGTATGGCTTAAAAATGAGCTCATATTTCAAATTGTGAACCATATTTACATATTTAGGAAAGGTGCCTGATGCGCCCACAAATAAATGATGAACGCCCGTCATGAAATTAACACCCGAGATTCCTACCTTTAATGATAGAAAACATATTACTGAAGGAAATTTTCGTTCATTTTAGGATGGCCATAAAAGTGCTGCAATAAAACGAACGAATTTCATTTAACCCTCTTAGCTTCTTTCCAAATTGTCTATTTCTACTCCGCAGAGTAAAAACAATAGTCAAATTCTCAGTTTGAGAAAATGGAAATGTCGTGTAGATAGCACTTATGTATCGAAGGTTAGAAATCTGTTCTGTTCTTACCTTGCATTATTTGATGATAGAAACTTTTACTCAATGATATTTGAGTTGGATTATTGCAATATTCTAATTAAATTGTTTACATAAAATGTTGTTCCATTGAATATTTGATTTTTAATATTTAATAATTATCCTAAATTGTATCGATATTTTCTACGTACAGATTATTATATTCTACGTACAGATATATTATTCTACGTACTCTTCCATCTGTACTCTGCAAGGTTTGGTAGTTTTGGGAGCTTTGCTATAAATAAACCTAGAGCTGGGACATTAGCATAGGCGAAAATTCTTCTTTTGTGATATCGATCCTGCAACTTCCATTTAAAACAAGTATGTTTTTTCAACGCTCATAAAGCGATAGCTTTCCTTCGGTTCAATGTCAGCAACGCTGTTCGCACGACACCCACGACAGTTGATACTGAATGCAAAATATTCTCGGTGTGTATCTAAGACAAACTTATTGCAATCAAATTAAGCTCCACCCAAAGTGCAAACTTTTGCGCAGGGAATGGAAAATGGGTTCCGAGAAAGGAAACACATCCCCCTGGTGCTTCATTCCACGTCAAGATTCTCCCTGCCCTCCCGAATGACCTTTTGTCTTGAAGGTTGCTTTGCTGTTTTGTATTATTTGCCTCGACATCTCGCACGACCGGATGCAGTTGGAGCTCCGTTTTAGCGGAGCGAAGTTTTCGCTCATTCGGGGAAATTATTCAACCGGCAAACGGCGGCTGGCGTCTTGTGCGAACTTTGTGCCCTGAAAGGAAAAACAAAGCCCGAAGCTCGAAGCAGCTGCTCAAAGTCAGCGAATGGAAAAACGGACGTAGAAGGATTTACCGCCAACAGCTGTTAGTTCCTCGGTATGAGGGTGGGAGATTTTCCCGGAAGCAAAGAATCACCCTTCCGCTAGCTGTATTTGTAGCACTCACTTTTCCGGATCATTCCGGGGACGGACGCCATGAAGTTCTTCGGGGTGAAAGATTGTTACAAAATAAAAGCAATTAGTTTCACGATACTGATAACTGATTTTATCGCTCTGTTTGTCGGGAAAGCGAGGAAAAACTACGAGTGTCGCTCGAATGAAATGTTCATAGTTGATAAATGGAAAAACACACCGACCCGCATGTAAATCGTTTAATATTTTGCTGTTTATCAAAACTTATACCAAATAACTTTGCGAAAGATTGCACTGGAACTCAATTTCATTTCCACCGGCCGCTTTTCGCTTGCAAACGGTCAGTCTCGCTTTTGCTCGGCATTTGTCGGAAAGTTAAATTGCATCGACCCGCCATTTTGGTGCCGAAAAATTAAACTCCCAGCTTCCAATTCGTCCGATTGGCCTGGCTCGGTAGCAACCCCCACAACAACACCGAACCAAGCTGCTCCCAACACAAGTGGCGTGCAGATATTTTCCCATTAAAAGTTGTGCTCAAAATTTCCATCCCCCTCCCCCCTCCCCCGCGTTTCCCAACCCTGTTACTACGAGCATACTTCAGATTTGCAAAATGCAGAATTCAATTTAGTTATGCAATTTCACCATCACACTAACGACTCCCGGTTGTCACTGTGTGTCTGTGTGACTGTTTTCTGTATCGGAAAAACGGGTTGTCATGGGGAAGATTGGTGGGTGGGAGTGGGGGGGGAGGGAAATCACGGAACCGGGCTTAAAAATCTGCCCATGCACATACATTAGAATTCATCCGGTGGCACTCAATTCGTAGCCAATTTTACCGACGTCGCTTTCCCGTAATGGCCACCCGTTTCGTTGGGGGACGCTCGGTTGGATCGGCTCGAATTATTTCGTCCGTCTGTCCATCCCACCAACCCCTTGCTCTCCCGTGTTGCCTGCATATGGATAGGCAAAATTATTGCAGTCGCATCCGAATCCATTTTGGCACCGGGATTTAAACCGGGGTGGGATGATTGTAATGGGTGGTGCGCTCGAATGCGACCAGTGCCACCCCCGTTTTGCGAGGGTCGTTTGTTCATAAACCCGTACAATATTCCCGTGCATTAGGAGGAGGCCTGCAAATTTCATCCCCGCAAAACGGTAACAGCAGGAGCCATCCTTTTCCGAGCTTTTGTTTTTCTCGTCTCTCGTTTTGGTTAGAATCGAAACGGGACACCACTGTGACACCCTTCGTCAACAGGGAACGAGGGAGGTTCAAGGGTGTCAGTTTACGACCCAATGGGTCGTACCGGAATGCCACCGGTCCGGTACCGATGGGCGGTAAAGTAGATTATATTTTATCCAATTCATGGTTCGGTGAAACAATAATTTCCCTAACATCATTATCGCAGATAACGAATGTCGTGCTCGGGCTGGCAGGTGAGTGAGGTCTCTCGGGGATGGCGGAGGGGTGTGTTTGTGTCACTCGAGTCCCACTCTTTACCCAGCCCGTGTGACTTCATCCAAGCTCCCCGAGCCCGCAATGGGGCGTAATTGGTCTGCCGGTGCTTCACGAGCGTCGACCGATGGCGTGGTTGTGCTTTATGATGTTTGTGTTTTTTGGTGTCTCGCTCGGTTTTGTTTGTTTGCTTGTGTGCTTAGCGCGGTGTGGTTCGCTTTTCTTTCCGATCGGGCGACGGCCACCGGTCACACCCGGACGGATGGCTGTCACCCAATTATGCTTCACGACGCCATAAAATATGTTGCATGTCATCGACGATGATGACGGTGCGAGGGATCACGTCCTTCGTGAAAGTTTTTTTTATCACGCAACGCGCACGTGTAAATGGCTCTTGCAGCTTTGTTTTTCCCTCCCCAGACATTGCTACGAAAAAAAATGGTTGAAGCAAGTCTCGGGGTCAAACAAACGTCGTATTATTGTTAATTGGGTTACCGATTGAACGATAACTGGGCATCAGTTAGTGTAATAGCGTTCTAAAGGTGTCACAGAACACAAAGATAAGATAAAATAATGGGTTAGGTGAATTAAACAACACTTGCATCCTTCCAGCGTAGAACAAAAGCACATTTCGCATCTATCAAGAAATATTTTTCCCATCTACAAAACTCCTTACTGTTTGTTCAACTATTATCAAAACGATACTTTTGAAAAGAAACATAAAAGAAAACATTATGTCAAAGGCGGCAAATGTCTTTCTGAACGAATAAACAAAAACAAACTATTAAAATTAATTGCTCCAAAACCAAACCGCTCGTGCGTTCAATTAGTAAGAACAACTTAGAATTTGAAAAGTATATTAGATTTGATGAATTTATTATTTTTTTATAAAAATGGCTTAGATGTTCTTTTTAAATATTTATTATACGTAATTTGTATTGAAAAGCAAATTAAAATAATCCGATATCATCACTATACTCTTCATTTTTTACTTTTATGGTTAATAGGGAAAAATAATTCCCATGAAATTATAAAAAACTTCACATACTGCTAGATTTTACTGGTGATATTCTCTTATTTTACACCCCAAATAGCCAAGATATTGTGTTGTATTGCCAATTTTAGTCTTGAATAGCTTATGGTCCTGAAAGGGTTAAAACGTACCCAAATGGACACAATAATGAATAGGAAAATATAAAAGGAGGAATGTGATCGATATCAATTTACAAAAAGACAGGATTGAACTTACAAAAAGAAGCCATATTGAACGATGGATTAATAAATGTCCTTTCAAGAGCTTCGTTTTACATATTCCCATTCCATGCAGGGTATGTTTTTCTACAATCTACGGTAAATCCGATGTATAAGTTCATTTAACCGGCGACGTCTCTGTCAACGACCATCGCTGCTGGTTCGCGACATTCCAAACGCCCAATCAGAACACATCCTGCAATTGTACGGTCCACCGAACACTCCTTCTTGAAGTT
The DNA here is from genome assembly GCF_943734705.1 of Anopheles coustani. Lineage (NCBI taxonomy): Eukaryota > Metazoa > Arthropoda > Insecta > Diptera > Culicidae > Anopheles > Anopheles coustani. Next base: position 93,392,985 of record NC_071288.1, on the reverse strand, counting down.
CCCCAGCTGTAATAAGTGTGAATAATAAAAAATAGAAGTGAACACTTGAACCAGTCGGACAAATCGGGTCCCTGCCTGCCGAAACATCCACCGAAGACGGTGAGGAACAAAAAAGTAAACGGACGGGTACAAACACGGCACAATAAATGGTGCAACGAATAGGGAAGCTGATTTTTGTATGCCCGAGAACGCCGCCATGTTGATGCTGGTCGGTTAAACAGCTTCCCATCGAGGTGCCGCTGCAAACGTGTGTCCACTTGGTGCTGCAATATCGTGGAGGGAATAAAAACGGAATACAGAAAAATGCACGCCGAACCGGTCGGTTCCGGGAGAGGACAAACGACCCGGTTTTCCCGGGGCACGTTCCGAGCAATTGCACCTCGGCTGCCACACGGCGACACGTGCACGGCGGGAAACCGAGGGCCCCCGATTTTCATTCGAGGTCGCTTTTGCTGCATTGTGTGCACCGGAGTACAATGCACGCCCGCCTGAAGTGCAATGCTGCAATCCCTTCGGATCCGGTGGGGTCGTAAAAAGCACGGAAGAATAATTCACCGAACGGTGTATTCCAATTTTCGAACCCCGGCCCCCGGGTCCATGGCAACGAAAGGGCGACGGACGGAAGCACGGGGTTGGCACCGTTTTGTTTGCACGGAATTATTTAATTCCAAGAAACGATCTCGCGTTCGGGCTGCGCTCGTAAAGTAAATTTAATCAATTCATGCTGTGAAATCAGGTGCGAACAACAACCAGAAAAGCAGACGGATGGCGTCCGTAAATATGGCGAGATTGAAAGCGTTTTCTTTCACAGTGGAAGCTCTCGGTGGAAAATTTCCCCCGAAACGAATTATTTGTTAAATATACTTCAGCACAGTGCAAGCGAATTAATTAATAACACGCACTTAAGGATGGGCATTCAAGTTGATGAACTTTATGTTGACATTTTCAAGGAAATGTCATCAAAATAATGTTAGAAAATAAGCTACGCTGAATTGTTGTTAAAAATTTGTTAAAAAATATTTAATTTAGAATTAAATTATTATAGTAAAACTTAACCCTTATAACTTGCATTAAAAAAACTTAGCTTGTTAAACCCTCAAATTCTTTTACTTGAAATGAAATCAACTTCGATCGAACTCGAACCTGTTTGCAGTTGTTAATTATTACCCGCACTCGAACGCTCCATTTTAATGATTCCGCCGGCATAAATCCTTCTCCGTGCCGTTGTGGATTATGAAAACCAATGGATTTTGCGACTCTCGTGAGAAGAGGGCCCCGCAGTGACTTACGCAAACAGTTCTAATGAGCGCAATGAGCCGCATGCCACTATCGGTTCTTATTAACAAAGCACACCAGGATGCATCATGTCCTGCGCAGCTGGACGTTCCATGCTCTTGGTTTCTTTTTTTTTGCTTAAGTCAATACACGATGTACAGATATTAAAAAAAAAAAAAACTACACCCTCCGAGGCCGATGTTCCGAGAACAGCGAGGTAGAAAGCGGCGAAGAAAAGGCTTCGAACCATTTGCCAACAATGGACCCATTTCACTGTTGACTTTTCCGCCGAAGGATGCTTCAGTCCGCCTTTCACCGGTCTGGCCGGCGTTATCTTTCCGCTTCGCCTTCTTCGCCAGAACCCGTTGACCGTTCGTTGTCCGGGCGGGCTTGAGCCGCATCCCGACGGGCGGGTTCTTTGTGTGCGGCGCAACCCGCTCCAAGCATTCCGTGGCGAGCGTCCGGAAAGTCAACAGCAAACGACGAACCTGGAAGGGAAAAACCTAACACGACCCGGGGTGTGGTTGACGAAGGATAAAGATGGGGGGAGGGTGACGTTGGGCTTGGCCGGGGATGGTTTTGGCGCAGTCCCTACTCCCAAAGGCCAGCGGCACTAATTAAATTAATGCCATAGGTAGGTGAACTGAACTCCTGAACTTTCGTGCTCGGTAAGGTGGACGCGGTGGGGGAAAACGGGGACGTTCTTGTTCATCCTCCCCACGGAGGATGGCACACCCTGACCAGGAACCGCCCCAAGGTCCGCCTTCCGAGCAATAACAAAGAAAAACGGGTTAAAGCAGCTGGCTCGGAGTGAATTATAGCAGAGGAAAAGGAAACAAACACATAATGCTCCCTTCTATCAAATGGTAAAATGGCCGGTTCCCAGAAGGACCGGTTCTTAAAGTAGGCCGGCCTTTGTGCGGCCTTTCTCGGTACTTTCACTCGCTAATGGAACCATCGTGGGAATCTCCCAGAGCGTGAGGGTTTTAAGTAACATAGGTCAGTAAAATTTACTACACATCGCAGGCCATTATCTACATGTGCTCGCCGGTCGATAGTTAAATCCTAAGCTGATGCGTTCTCTTCTCGCTTTTTCCGTTACAGAATGTGTGCCATGCTGCTTTCGGAAGTGGCCAGCTTTGCGGCCGCCCTTCTCTTCGCCGTTCATCCGATCCACACAGAAGCGGTAAGTTCCCCAAACAACCCCCTGCATTATCTTTATCTTTAAAATTTAAGATAGTTATGTACGTAGTACAATTCTTAATGTATTATTTTATTCAGCTTAAATTATTTATTGTGTCTTTAACAAAATTATGACAGACTTTAATTTGTCCGCTACGTCATTTCGTGAGCGACTAAGACTCAGTTAGTGCCCTTTTGTGATATTCCCTTAATGTTGCTTTTCATCGCTTTAGTTAAGCGTTAAACCTTTGTATAAACCTACTTCTAAGATATGTCTTAGCCACAGGATGGCCAGACTCTTTACCAATAAACATAAACATAAACATAAATATCAAATTAAGTTTCACCCTTTAGAATAACTACAAAAACGAGCACAAAATATTTCACTAGCTATATTCTCGTGATTCAGTTCCTCTTCTCTCGTTTTATCAGTTTCATGGAGAAGAACAATGTGGAAACGATTTGTAAATTGTACCGAAATGTGACAGGATTTAATGGTCGTGCGGTACTATTTGCGTATATTACTTTGAAACAGAAAATCTACCGAAACAGAAACAAAACTAGTGCAAAGTTAAACACTCAATCCGCAGCGTTTGAGGGAAAGAAATATAAACCCGCGCCATAATATACTCAATCTGTTCCGGCAAAATATGGCTGGCAGATAAAGAACCGCCTCGAACGCGCCCGAACGGCGGCCAGTTTGACCCGGAAAAGTAAACGAAAATTTGCCACATTTAAGGATCAAGCCCCGCCGAAAGCCATCAGTATGCAAATGCACCGAGCTCGCTCCGGTGGAAACGCTTTTCGGGCGCGGAAAAAAGGCAGAAGGGCCGTGCGAGCCCCGGATAGCAAGTTTCAAATTCGTTCCAATTTAAAACTTTCCATCCGGCGTCCGGGGCTCTCGCCGGATCCGCGAGTGTCTTCCTCGGCCAAGGATAAGCTGCTCTTTTTTTCACCAACGCGTTTAGTGTTCGTGTGCGTTTTATTTTCCACCTCTGCATCTTTGTTCAACTGGAATGGACAGAGAGAGGGAGACAATGAGTCACCTTAAAAAAGGAACCGAGCACAGGAGGTTGGCAAGGAGATGAGAGAAAAGTTTCCTCCCATAATCAGCCTCAGTTTTCCCAACGACTTATCAGGGGAGCCGTTCCCACAAACCCACGGGAATAGTGCAAGCGGATAATGGGAGTGAAAGAACGCAAAGAACCCAGTGTGAAATAGAAAAGCGGCTAGCGACGAAGAGGGAGAGGACCAAGCAAAAGCCATGAACAAATCCTACACCGGACCGCAACACCGGACCACAATCGCTTATCGCTTTGCATACACGGCACTCTGGCCACTCCGGCACGAGATAATCTGCGGAGAAGGAAAATTGTTCCATTTCCTCGAACGATCATTTCATCGCACAATCATCGTTCTGTTCTTTCCCACGGCGTCCGGACGAAAGCACTTCCCCCCCGGGGCCAGGGCGAAGGGTGGCCGGGGAAAGGTGGAGAAGGTGAAATTTTCAAGACAGTTCGTCGAAATTTTCAAGCTGTTTGTTTGTATTCGAACGGTGAATTTGTGGTAGGAGCGAGGCTTTTTTTTAAGCATACCATTTTCTGCTCTTTTCACTCCTTTCACTCCTGAACGTTGCCGGAAAGCAAGCACTCCTCGAAAGTCGAAAGGCCGATCTGTGTGCGATATCGTCTGCCATCGGATCGGCCAACAACTCCGGACTACGGTCCAACCGGTCGGAGACAAAACGCTTCCTCTTCAACCTCTGCAAATCGGCCGTAATTGAGTCAAACGGTTTCCCCGAGCCAGAGCCGGGGCGTCGAGCAGAAAACGGCAGTTTTAGTAGATTATATTAAAACACAGTATTGCAAAAAAAAAAAACAAGAGAGGAAAACACATTCCCAGAAGCGAAGTGTGTATCTGCGAGCAAACCACAAACACGCTCAAGCATTAAAATATTCCTCACATGACTCGAATGGCTCATTGTGAATGCCGGCCATAAACCGATTAAATTAATTGAATAAGTTATATGCGACCCACTGGCGAAGGACTCCGGTATGCAAGGGGAAAGATTATTCTGAGAAAGTGATTTTTAACAGCACACCGCATTATGATAGATCAGGAGGGAGGAGTAAAAAGCATTAGAATGCAGAAATGCTCACCCTTTGTACACATTTGTGTTGATGCTATAGAATATCAGACACTTATTGCATATTAACAATGGTAAAAAGAAGATATTTTATGATAAAATTCTATCAACGTTATTTATAAAAGCGATTACTGATTTTCAAACAATTCAACGAAGTTACTTTAATGTTTACCACGTGATCCACATTATTAAAACCCCTCGAATATGTAAACCATTGTGTCTCAGCTAAGGAAAATGTAATAAACATGCAAAAAGCTGCAGAGAAAAGAGTGGAAACAATTTCGAGAACAAATTTCTCACATGCCGCAACAAACGATGCACAAAACAAACTCACACACAACAAATGTGTAAGGACCTCTTGAGAAGAGGAAAAAAAAAGCAAAAAGCAACGAATGGCTGTGTTTTCTCCGAGCTAACGCGCTTTTCATTCCACACGCGCGATAGGAGTGTAAAAAGGGGATGTTTTATGGTATTAATAAATGAAATTTAATAACACTAAACGACGTCCGGACGAGCCCCGGGAGGTTCTCCGATGTCTGGCGGTTACAATCGAATACTCCCCAATACACACCAACACGCACGCCCACCGACACCAAAACTGTAGCCGAGTGCAACCCGTGGGCTTTGGAGTAAACAGTTGGGAAGCGAGGAAAAAACAAACATATACACAGACACACACACAACAAAGCCTTAACTCGCTACTTCGCCGATGGTACGTACGAAAGGATGTAATAAAAACGAACGATCAGCCATCGCTAAACCAATTCAGGAATCACACGCTTCGGGCCGAACGGAAGTGACGGGTGAGGGGATGAAGAGAAATGGGTTGTATGTATGTGAGTGTGTGTGTTTAAACAGACTGCATTGCGTTACAGTGTCCTACAGGGGAATCCACTTTTTTCCTGCCCACACTCATGTATCGCAACCCGGTCTACCGAAAATTTCCACTCAACAATGGAAAAACCTCAGCCTCGCATGTTTTCCTCCGTATGGGCCCTTTCCTCAACCCTATTTGGTTGCTTTTATTTTATTGCAACGAGTCCGGGGGCTTAACGGAAAACGCAACAAATTGAACACCCACTCCAGCCGAGCTCATACACGCGCACACTTAAGCCTAAGCCTCCCAGCCAGCGAGCCTCCGGATAGCCTAGATTTGCGATTTTTTTGCCCTAGCGCCTACGCGAACACCACCGAAAGAGTGCAACAAAATGGACAACATTTTCCTATTTGCCCAACGGTGGGAATGGAAAATAAACTTATTAGAGGGGGAGGAGGACGAAAAAATAAAATCTGCAAAAACCAACAAATTCCACAAAAGAGGACGTTCGTGGTGGGAGTACAAAAAAGGCGCAAACACACACACACATACTCGCAAAGTAGAACCAAAAAAAAAAACAACAAAATGCAACGCAACGCGAGTGGGAAAAAATGTGTGAAAGTGGAAAATTACACACTGAAACACTTTCCTTCCATGCCGTTGCCTACACAAATGACATCCCACCGCGACGCCCGAGTCTATTTGGTTGCTCTCAGCGCAGATTATCCTCTCGCACTCATCCCTCCGAGTACGCCGTCCCATTTCCCTCCTTCCGATGGGGTCATGTTGGGTTGTTGTTACTTTGCTTCACAGAATTCGACACGAAGCAGTCTCACACTCGGTTGCATTTCAATGTGATGCACTTGAGCAAAAACTAAGATTTAGCTCTGGTGCATGCTGAAACATTAAGCCAAACGTTCTTTTAATACAACTGATTGAAGAATCAGAGGTAATAGAAAAAAGAATTAAAGCTTAGATGTCATTAATTTTACAACAAGAATAAAACAGATTTTGTGCAATGTAGAACTACCAACTTTAACTGCTAGTCATTGAGCAATGATATTTCGCTTTGCTTTCATTACATTTTTCAATTCCAATTTTAATTGTTTCTTTCAATTTACTCTTTCAATACACTTTGTTGAAAACTATTTCAACAGAAGAAAACACTTATTTTGAGTATACTTGCACGAGTGGCTAAAATTTTCGTACCTCATTATTCTCTCAGAAAAGACAATTTAAAATGGTCGCGCCTTTTATATACCAACCTTGTTTAGATCGTTTTCGAGTCATTTTAACGGTTTCGGTGACAATCGCGTTTTGACGGCAGCTGTCATGCTGTTGTTTTGTTTTGCAACATTACTTGTTATTAAGTTTAATTTCATACTTCTTCGAAACAACACAATGAAATCTTTCTACAGTATTTTATCTATTAAAATAGTTCAAATAAGGGTTTGAAAAACCCCGTCTCTCGTTCAGCTAGCGGCTGGCGAACACTCAATTACTGCGGGAGGCAAAACAATTTCCCTCCAAACAACCGAAGGCCAGCCCGTCGGGACAATCAATGTTCTCTTCGATATCGATCCCATAGCGATCTCGCAATTAAGGCTTCGCGCAGAATTGGTAATTCGAATCCTCCGGCTCGTTTCCCGGCCTCGAGCAGTAGTAGGCTCTGGAATGCATGTGGAGGAGCGATGCAAAAGAGCCGAAAGGGGAGTAAACAATAAACTCAGCCCGAGGAACGTTGCTGCCACTCGTGTCGCAACCTTCGAACTCTCTCGCTCGGACGAAATTGGTTGAAATTGCACCGATTGTCGTATTATCTTACTGCACTTAATTAGCTCCAGCATGCAGCCGGTCGGTAAACCGGGGGAAAATATTCAAACCGGGCCGGGAGGGGGGGGGGGGGGGGCTGTGGGAGTAAGTGCTGTCCGCCTCAACGACGGTGCCACTCTATGGCGATATAATTGTTCTGCGCTCGGCATGTTTCAGGTCTATGTCTGGCCCGTCTGCCATGGATTCCCGTAACCCACCAATTAAATTTTAATTCGATTGGCTACGCAAATTACGTTTCCACGGTATTTCTCTCGGACGGGAAAACTGCTCTCGTCGACGCAAAACAACGACGGAAAAGGAACAAGCTTCCCAATCGCAGCGTCGTCGCAAAGATCATCCCACAAACGGCTCCGTCGACGGGAGTAACATTAAGCAAATCTGTGCGAACTTCCACCGATCGAGTTTGTTGGATGAGGGAAAAACAGCGTGCCGTTTTTCATTAGTCGAGTGTAAAGAGGACGGTATAGAAAATGGAACCGCTCACCGCCCGATCGTATTATGGCAATAATTGAATTTGGAATTGAACAAACCACAATCCGTTAGTTCGAGCTGGCTACAAACACTCCTGCTTCCGGGGGTTCTATAGTAAATTTCCTTGCTTTCCTGCCACCCACGTATGAGAGAAGTGTACGTGTGACATTTTCCCATCCCATCGCGGCGGTGGGAAAATCTAGGCCAAAGGATATCCAACCCGCATCAGGAAGAGGCTACCCTTTTCGAAATGAGAAATTGGATGAGCAAAGGCAACGAAAGTGCACGTCTAAAACACAGCGCACATCCGGATCTTCCATTTTCCCGCCCAAAATAAATGAGGAAGAAACCCGATTCCAATTTCGGATAAATCTTTCGTGCTGTTCCCGTTCTCGCCAATCAGAGCAAAGTCCCACGGGCGAGCTTTAAAGCTTCGCTTCGCCGGAAAAGGGCGAGCATCTTCTGGGGGTTATTTTTTCTACCCGTCTGGAGAAAGATAACGCGAACGAACACGCAGCTGGATGCGGTTGTATGGTTGGAAGTTCGTACCGGCAAAAAAGGTGTTGATTGAGTTTTTAATTGCTTCCAACGACTACACTTTGCTGAGCCGCGAGGAGCATAAAGCGAGCAAGTTTCCGTGAAGTTTTTCTCTGCGGTTTTTCCGACCGGGGTTTTGCCTGAGAAAGCTGGCAGTGGTGGAAATCGTGGTTTTTGTGCAAAAGGAAAACCATCCATCGCTGGTAAAGCCAATCTAGGGGATTCTTTGTTTGACGTTTGAGGTAAATCAATGAAACTAAGTTGATAGGGGTTTTTCACTGTAAAATTTCCTTCAAATAAGTGTTTAATATTGGTAATATAGCTTTAAAAGAAGCTACCTTCATTTATGCCATTTAATTGTGCTTGGTAATCAATCACATTGCTTTATCTCAGTTAACGTAAGTGATATCGAAATCAATCCATTTTCTGTGGTCTTAATTTTTTGACTACAATTGAATCTACTGGCATTAGTTTGCCCTACCCATCCTAAACCATCCACGCGCAGTAATGCACTGTCTACTCCCTGCAATCACCATTCCGCAGCAATAAATGATGCCAGCGTGTGGAAAAACGTTACCGCAGACGCGCTCTGCAACCGTCGAGATAGCAACTATCGAAAGCAAAACAATCGATGCACGTTCGAAGCCGTCAGACACCAGGCGCCTCCATGGGCCGAATCCCATAAGCCACCAGGCGCCTCCATGTGGTGCATCAAAAACTGTCCGGGTGTTGGTCTCAATCGCGTCCCACTTCGCATGGCTGCACACACACACACACCCTTGGCCCCAAAACGAAATACCTTTTCCACCCCCCTGTCCCGGAAAGCCAGGCTTGGTAGCTTGGTCTCGGGTTTTGAAATAATAGCAACGTAAATAGGTAATAAATCTTGATTAATGATATTGGATTATTTTTCCACCACCTATCCGTCACCACCGCTGAGCTCGACCGTGGGTGACCAGGCTTTATTACACCAACGCTTGGTCGTAGCGTTCGCAAAGTCAACCATCGAAGCTTCCGTATCCACTGGAACGCTTACGAGCGAAAGTAGAACGATGGAAAACGAGCCTGACGAGAATATCCACTAATCTAACTGACCCGGAACGATGGTTTGGTCTTTCGGGTACACTGTATCTCCCTTGGTAAGCTTTTCGATCGTAACTTACACTGCACCGTAGATTTGACCGAGCTGGTGCAGTATTAGCTATGGAAAGATTAGCGAAAATGTGTGTTCTACTACAAAGCAGAATATCACAGAGAATAAAACTAAGGCAAAGTTTGAAGGAAATGTGAAAGTTTATGCTTTAAAATGGCCAATAGAGTATAATAAAGTTAATAAAAAAATTTTGATTGAAACTGACTGCTATTTAAACTTTGTTCAGAAGAAATATATGACTCAAAAAAATGAATGCACAAGAGATATTACGATACTAATGAAAACAAATGGAAAACTGGAAAAGTTAAAATTTAAATATCTCAGTTTGTTCGCATTTCAATTCTATTGTAATAGAGTAAAACGAACTGGTAAAAATATTTAACTTATTGAAATCAAAATAAAAAATTGTGACGCAAAGAATTCTCGCAACCACGTTAGTGCTTACAATTGTCCTATTTTCGATGAACGTCACAGAAGCTTCCGATTCAAATCACTAGATAATTCACAGGACCATTGGAAAAGTTCGGACCTGCCAATACCAACAACACTGGTGCATCCATCGGGTAACTCGCCAAAGAGTCACATCAATTTCTACCATCAACTGGACGACTTCACGCGAGCGAGGGATTGTGTGGTTCCGTTGGAAATCCCACTGATCGCATTCCGTATTCCCATGCGCGATCGCCGTTGTCGGCATCATCGGCCCGGAACACAGACACACACACACACACACATACCGAGCTCCCAGAGTGGTTTCAGATGGAACAAGGTTGAGTTTTTCATTCCATCAACCATCCATGGTGCTTTGGCCCTTGCATGGGATGCCGGCTTTTCCCTAGCACCAAATAGATCTATCTGCCCATTCTTTCGTCGCTCTCGTAGTGTCTGACAAATGTACCCGGCACTAATCACACTATGAGTAATGTCGGTTCGTTTCCACGAACTACCAATGGCTTCCCCGAGCGCCCGTATGTGTTTGCGTAAAACAGAGAGATTGATGATGTGGAAACAAAACCTACCCGAAACTGTGCGTGCCCCTAAACGCGCTGAAAGTCTTACCGGAGGGAAAAGGGTAGCAATTTATTGTACCCCGTGTTCACCCAAACAACCCCCCCCCCCCCCCCCCCCCCCCAACCCACAGCAAGCCCCAGAATTGTAGAACTACTTGAAAAAGAAAACAAAAAAGCTGCTGATGATGATATCGGATTCAGCTTCCACCAACACAAGCAGGTTTCAAGTGTGTGGAGTTATTTCCGAAACTAATTGCCGACGCCATCGGTTTTGGTTTGTTGGGGAAAAGTTTCTCCCATTGTGAAACGTATGGGGTAACCTGTTAATGAAATTGAAATAATCACCATGGTAGCCTACATTTAATCATCTTAAAACACACTCAAACAATGCAGCTATATGCAGGAATAGTTTAAACCCCTCAAGCGAACATCGACATTGCAGTTTTTGAAAATATACGATGAGATGAATGTTTTCAAAGCATTTGAGCTTTAGCATTTGGAAGGGATGTTTATAAAGCCAAACCCAAACTCGTTTTTGATAATAATAACAAACTAATCGGTATTGGTTTCTGCTATCCAAACAAGTTTGAAAACGTTGTATTTTGATGTTATTCCACTAAGAGAGGTTAAACACTATCACTTCAAACATTGTGTATTCGTATACTTTGATATTTTTATATGACAGAGTAAACAAAAAGTCATCCACACAATGTTTAATTATTTCAAAGAACATGGCATAATTAATTGACTTTCTACATCACAACTGCCATCAACTTTTCCTGTTCTCTACTTTTCGTAACAATTTTGCAATCCATTAACTACTCGAAGCTCATTTAGAGTGTGCAATATTTTTGCTCGAATCTAATGTGTGTTGTTCATATCCTCAAGTTTGCATCCAAGTAAACTTGCTCCATTGAAATCATTTTATTTTTATGCCGGACAATCAGTAAGTTTCAAATTTCCTTAGATATTTAGTTAGTTATTCTCGAGAAACATACAAAACAAATCCTTTAACATAATTGAATTTGGTTTGCGTTTCTTCTTTTACAATGTTTTCCATTTATTTTAATTACTTCCTGTTATCACACGGTTTAGTTTTTTTTTCTACATTTGATCGTGGATTCCCGCTCATCATCATGATTGTAATAATTATCCTAGACGTCACCAACGTTCGTGGCTTATTCCAATAAAAATGATTTTCCACCATTATCGTACCGTATATCTAACTTCGCTCCCATTTTTTTTATTCCCTTCTCAATATTTCTATTCTTTTCCTCTACGCTTTCAGGTGACCGGAGTCGTCGGACGTGCGGAAACGTTGTCGTCGGTGTTTTTCCTGGCAGCATTCATATTCTACACCAAAGCGACCAGGCGGAAAAAGTCCACAGGTATGTAACCCGCTAGCCGGGTGTCCTACGTCGCAGATGAACCGTGAGAGTTTTGCTAACCGAGGCAGCTTCGCTTCGTGTTGGTGACAGACTGCGAACGGTGTAATGTTTCACAAACAAGTGTAATCACTTTTGACGAAACGCGGGTGTTGGAAATGGGAGAGCATAACGGAGAAAAGTGCGGGGCGAAACACGGTTTAATACAGTGAAAAGCTTATGCAAAAGAAAAACAGAAAAAAACCTTTGTGCAAAAACATCAACATTTCATAGAAAGTTTGATCAAAAGCGTTGATGAATATCAGCTCTTTAACACTGAAAAACTAACTTTTTATTATTTTTTAAATGAAACATGTTTGTGGTTTATGTCATGTATTTCTTTTAGACCACATTTAATTTTATCGCTTTTTCCAATGATAACTATATAGTTTGTGTATATTTTTGTATCATCGTAGACATTTTTGTGATCCTGATAAAAAGGATTCGATCCGTCAATCCTCATAAGCTTTGGTAGCCGATAAAATTTAATTAGTCTGAAGTTTGCTGAGCATTTGCTCTTCCGCTAAAATTCATTTCATATTTGCAAACCCACATCGAGCGAACGCCACAAGTAAAATGCGCTTCGCTAATGCAATTCGCATCGCCGAGCGTTATCATGTGCCACGTGGAAATCCACTCAAAATGGCACCTAATATGAAATCAATCAATTTCGCTTCGGTCTGCCAAAGGAAAGGGAGATGGAAACAGAGAGAGAGAGAGAGTAGAGAGGGATATAGTGAGTGCTGCCCAGAGTCACACTTGATCCAATTTCCAAAATTGCCTCCCGTGCGACCATTTACGCTATTTGCAACCATCGGACCCCTCAAACCCTTTTTGTCGTTTTCCCGAACCCTTTGGATGACTTTTCCCTAACCCAGCATGAAGCGCTACGGGTTCTATCGATCCGTCCGTGCGCTAGTGGAGTTGTACGCGGACGCGCATCTGCAGCAACTTCACCGTATCGTATCTCCCAACAGATCACCATCCACCAAAACTCCAGGCATTGGAGATATCCCGCCATCAATTTGCTGATTTTACAAGCAGCCCAAGCGAAATGTGATTAATTATTGAAAATCCGCTCCCTAATGATTTGCTATTCATCGGTAAAATTCATGGCCTGCTTGCTTTATGGATGCTGCCGCTACCGGCGGTTCGCTTTTCGGAGCTGCTGGCTGCCGGATTTTGTCCTCTTACTCTCTTCTTTTTAGGACTTTTTTTTTAACCAATATTCCAGCGAATGCACCTTGCCAGTATCGTAGATCGGGTGGATCAGCAGCCGATATCGACAACTTCCGCCCGGTGGAAAGCACTTCACTTTCCCATTCCTTTCCCGGCTTTGCATCGCTAGGGGTGAAAAAGTGCAAATCAGTCGCTGCTCAATTTGGGATGCTTTTTGGTGCCTCGGTTCAGCATCTCCGATGCGATGAATGGAGTGCGCAATGGGCTGCTAATGGAACCAAATGTTTCTCCTGTCAGCTTGGCAGCGAACGTAAAAGACTTTAAAAATAAGCCTTTTGTATAGTCCTCGGAATGCGATACAATTTAGCATTTGAGCCCACGAACTACCTTACGAACGTTAGTGTAGCTTTATCTTTAAATAAATGGAAGCCTGGTGTTATCAATTTCCATTATGATTTAAACCCAAATTGTTGTAATAAAATTGTTTTTGATCCAACGGTTGTATAAATTTAAAAATGCTTAAATTTGTCTATCGCCTAATTCGCGCCTACCTTGGTGTTGTACAAACTTTCTTTACATCTGCTGGAGTCATTTTTAAAGGTAAACAACACCTCTCAATTGCAGTTCACTCGTGCCACATCAGGATTAACTCCCGTAACCCGTGTGCATCAATCGTTCACGCCTATTTTTCCCATCTCGCGAGGGACGTACGTTCTTTCGGGAACCATTTTCCACCGAACGGGGCAGCATCCAGCTAGGAAGCTTTCCAAACTCGCATCGGGGATTTCCGGTGACGTTAAAAATGACCGTCATTTTCGCGGCGGTCCCCATTTACGAAGAGGAATAAAAAAAAGCCCACATACACACATACGCGGACTTATCCGTTTTACTGCCTGTCGCTAGCGCTTTTGGAGAAGTAGGCTTTATCCAAGGCCCCCATTGGGTTGAAAAAGTGAGTAAAATATTTTTCATTCCGCGAAAGGGGTGGTATTTTTTTCGGGGTAGTTTTTTGACACGAGCACACTCACACACACACAATGGACCCGATTTATTTTCGCAGGCTACAACGGAGCGGCTAGAAACTAACGAACGAGGCGGACGGAAAAACTGCCAGCCAAACAGTTCCGTTCCGTTTCGGGGGTTTTTTTGACGCGAAACCCCGGGCTCCTAGTGACCGGCGGTGGAAAATGTTAAAATTCCTTTCACACCGATGAAATTACAACATTTATCAAGTAAATTACTTGACGGCACCTTTCACGCCATCGGAAACGCAGGAGGGTTTTTTTTTTAACGTAGACTGTTATACGGAAACAACTTTTACACTGCGTTCTTGATTTCCTTCTTTCTATTTTTCTCGTTGGTAATATTCTTCTAGCAGCACCACGGATCACGCTGATTTGTGGCTGCAGCGTGGCGTTAAGGCCACTGCAAGCGGGAGAAGGGGACGGCAAAAGGGAACGACTGGCATCGACGGCTGGGAGAAAAAGTTTCTCCTTCGAATTGAAAGCATTTCCGCACTCGTGAGTGAAAGATTTTCTTTTTCATTCAGCAGCGCAGCGAGTTTGGCACTTTGGGGGTGTCGGGGAGAAATGTTTGGCAACTATCCGGGCCAGCATTTTCCCCGGGCGGAAGTAATGAAAAGTGCATCACACCAGCCACCGCTGTAAAGTGTGAAAGCTTTTCTTCCGTGGTCAAAACCGCGGAAATCTGAGGGAAATTTTATTAAGATTATTATACAACTGTTTAATCTAAATTTGTTCGAGCGTAACGAATCCTAGCGCTTTTTGGAAGTTTGGTTCCGAAAACTTTCAGCTGCACAAACAGCTTGAAGTATGCATCCCAAAACCTTGTCCCGGCTAATCACACATTATTTGTACAGCCATTTGCAATGCACTTGGTGCATTTCCGGGAAAATTCACGCCATCCCCGGTTGATGGCACTGACACGTTAGCATTGCAAACACTTTTCATTTCTCAATTTGTCCAACAACACTACGGAGTCTATCTGTGGGTTTTTGTGCCCGCTATTTCGTTTGCTTTTCCAATCGAAAAATCGAAAACATACACTTTCCACGGCTCGCATTGCCACAAAAGAAGGCGCAAACAGCACCACCACTGCATGCAAATCAACCGTCCGCAAACGACTCCGGGGATGGGAGATTTTCTTGTCAAACGGGTGCGCCGGAAAATGGCTACCCAAGAAGCCGTTCCCTTTAGCCTAGAGCGGTTTACTCACAGCACGTTTTGCTCGAGCACCCTTGAAGCTTCCCACGGTATCCATTTCCCGGCAGCGTATCGTTCGGTATAGCGGTTCCTCTGGCATCGGTTCAACACCGGTAACCGAAGTGGCAAAGTGGCTTCACACTTCAATACCAACACTAATCGAATGCATCCATTCTCGATAAGATGGATAATTTGTGTAAAATTAACTGAAAAAGTTTTGCAATCACAATTTATAAACATTTTGATTATAACTTCTGCGTTCAAAAAGACTAAGTTTAATGATTAAATGTTGAATGGTTAGATGACAACATTTAAAAACGTGACAAGTTAGGCGTCAACATGAAAAACGAAAGATGATAAAACTTGTGCACCAAAATAACTTAAATCTATTTACTTTAGAAGGTCAGCCACTAGAAAAATAAAAAAAAAAAACAAATGAAGTTTACCGCATGAAGAACTCACAAAGACAGGTTGTGGCGAAGAAAACATTACTTGAAAAAAAAGGTTCAAAAAACATGCAAAAACTGAAACCGTACTTTAAAAAAAAACTCAAGATATTCTCTCCAGGACAGCTCGTACTTCTGGTTAGCTTTTCCCACAGTCATGTCACACTTACCAGCTTGTATTGTTGGCGTGCGGGGATTGGCGCCGAAAGGCGTGATTTATTTACGACAGGCTTTTGGCAAAGTGATTTTTTCCCGCAATCCAGTTTACTGCAGCGCAATGAAAGTGTTTGTGAGAGGGAGAGAAAAATCAGAATGCGGGTGATTATGGATGAGAAATAGAATATTTTTGCCAACTTTTGCCAACCCATAGTGTGTGGAATAACATTGATGGCCGAAAAGGATCTCAAACTAGAGTTGAGCTGCTACAAAGTTGATCATTCGACGTAATGGCCAAAACAGGCCAACTAGGACATTCCGGTATGTTCAAACAAAACCAAACAAAGGGGGGGAAAACCGGAAGCCATTCCAACAGTACGTCAGTAACATTACATAAATACGGAAACTTATACGAAAACAACGTAGCTGCACGTGCGCCACAAAAAGAGCCTAGCTCCTAGTTTGGGGAAGTGTGTTCAGATTGTTCTTTCCTCCCGTTAATTTTTGTGACCTCTCTCCAGTGCTCATCTGTGGATCCCATTTCCGCACAAATGTTGCGCGCCGGCGAAAAGAAACGGTTCGAAAACTGGGCGAAGTGTTTCTTTCGCTCGCATCGTTCCAACGCCGACGAGCACGTTCCTTTGCGTTCGGATGTTTATGAGTTTAATTTTCTGCATTCTGTTAAATTTGGCGTAGCTAAATAGTTATGCCGCGTCTGCTGGTGCTCATGATGCGCCCGTTTTTGTTGCTCCGCTGTTTGTTTTTGATGCACTTTTCTTGTTTAAATCTCGCTCTTACGCCGTTCCCGCGGACAGGACGAGCGTGCATTGAAACAGATTGCCCGGTGGATCGTGAACGTTTCCCGGCCTTTTTATAAACAACACTTTGTGCCATGCTGGTGCGTTTGGGAGTATTTCATATTTGCCGGAGAAAAGTTCACGAGAAGAATAAATTGAAATATGATAATGTAAAACTTTTATTATGACAACTTGGTGCACAGCAATGTTGAGATGAAGCAAAACTTAAATTTTCGGGAAACGCGAACATACAATTTTTTAAAAGAAAAGCTAGTCTAATATCTCGTTGTGGACTTTCGTTAAGTATGGAAATGTACCAAATGCTTCAATATACTACAATATCAAGCAAAGTTTCCTGTAAATTGACTAAATTTCATATAATTACGACTTGCAAGTTTATGTAGGTAAAAGGAAAAAGATGTGTAAAATTATTAGGGGCAAAGCAGAACCTACACGATATCGATTAGATATGGTCGAAAAGATATGGTCAGCATCATAATTGTAATCGGGTATTAAACATATTTTTACAAATCCATTTCTGCATAATTATTTAAAATATTAAATTGATAACATCAATAATAGATAATATGTCTGCCAATTGTGATTATTTAACACATCTCATCCAGGACAAAGAAAACTATACATATTCTGCTTTCTCATAGTATTTTACCGTTTTGTTAAACGTTGGTGATCCATGAAAAATCAGGCCACCCGAAGACCACTCGTTGTTCTGTCAGCATTCAACCCGGAAAACTCCGGAATGCCATCAACACATCGTAATGGTCACATTTGTCTGTGGTCTGGTGTTATTTTTCCCTCACCCTCGGGATGGAAGAATTCATTTTTTCTTCCTCTCTCACTTGTGAACGGTGGCTGTACACCCAGACATAGGATTTATACAGCTTGTTCGTTGGGATTCGTTTTTTTCACTGCAACCGGGACCTTCTTTTTCTTTGCCCGGCTTATGCTTTTGCAAACACTGCACTTACCAGCGGACCGGTTCAAGCTTCTACATTTTTATGATATCTGTCTTGTCGTCTGTAATGTTTTTTCCCCCTTGCAATCGGTGCATCCGCGGATCATCAACTTTGCCATGGTGCTTCCAAAGATCTTCTCTTGAAATGCGGAAATGTTGTTTTTGTTTTCATACCGACGATCATTCGTCAAGTTGTAACAATGGAAAATTGCTTACCATCAACGCTTCGTTTGCTGTCTGAAAAAACTGTATTCACAGATCTTTGCTACTTTTTTACCACCTTTTCTGTAGGACCTTAGCTACCATGAGAAAAAGCAAGTTTATTTGTTTGGTAAACTTGTCGCGAAAAGCTTTATTATTATTTAACACACTGCTCAAATTGAAAATATTTTAATGAAAGAATCACAATATACCTGATTTTAAACCTTACTGATAAGCGCCGTTTTGCTTTGTCTCCTCCTTCTGTCTCTATTGCTAATGCTCAGACATTGATGGACTGGTGTGGATCAAATTCAGCTCTTTCTTCACAAAAATCACACCGCTCCGGGCTTCGAGAAACCATTAGCGCTCATTCGCTTTCTGATGGATCGCCTTATCTTACGGTGAAAGTAAGCGAAAAGCTTTTCTTCTGCTTATACCTTCTGTGTGCTTTCGTTTAAGATTTTTCTTGTGTATGTGCTTCAAGCCAGAAAGGGATATCGACGATTTCCCTCTGTTTCCGCTGAGGGAATCGTTATGCATCGCATGCATAACGATGATGCCAAAACTGGATGAAGCACATCAATCTGGAGTGTTGACATGTCATAAAATATCACATTGGCACCATTAGTTTTCACAAACTTCTCACGAAGGATCAAATTAAATCTCGTTTATTTAAAAAAAAATAGTATAACAATGAATTGTGACATTCCCGTGAACATGAATCAATACCAAGTGGAAAGAACATAATTAAAATTCCTCTTTGAAGCTTTGAAATATCAGCATCACTATTTGAAAAAAAAACTCTTACATGACCTTTTCAGTTGACAACATATTGTCACGAATTATAATTGTACGCAAATTATACCCACACATAAAATAACGGGTCGCCACATCTCATCGCAATTACAATTGAGTGAGTTAATTAGTTGCAACATAATAGGATCATTAGGTTTATTCCATTGTCAATAGCCACCCATTAAACATCAAAAGGATTCATTGAAACGGTCATTCGAAACATATAAAAGGCACAGAAAACAGTAATTAGAAGACAAAATAGAAATAGCTGGTAACAAATGTTGTAACGGTAGTGCGTCCTTTTTTATTGATAACAAAAGATTGTACTTTTGTGGATCTTACTGCCGAATATTTTTCTCATCGTGTCATTGGCATGGTCAACTTACTAAGCTTAAGCCCGTCATGTAAACGATGTGTAATAATTGCAAAATACGTGAAACACCATGCGCCTCCATCGCTTGACAAAGAGCGAAGTGTTTTCACTTCGAGATTTGATGTTATTCTTTCACTTTTGCAATTCGTTACAAATAACATAGCTCATCTGAATCGGTTTGCGTAACCCAGAAAGGAAATGATGTGAACTATTCCGACACGCAAACGAAGCTTGGAGACAGATTGTAATCCCTTCCTCAAAATCCCAATAGTAATCCATCCACCTTATTCATGCCGGATACGTTGAAGCGATGGCGAGGCATAAATAGATGCGTAAACAAACCGTTACCATTCCAACAAAAAGGGAAATTTACCCATCAAAGGTACTTTCTCTCTTCGCTTCGGGTAGACTTGAATCCCACGAGATATTCTTGTTGGGACTTTCCCATCGTAAACGTAAAACCACCACCGTTTCCAGTTCAATCATACTTTTAGCATTTAAATCATACTTTTCATCACCCGAACTGGGACGATAGGTAGTTCTTCTTGTGTTAAATAAATTAGTATTTAAATATGGACCATCATATTTCCTTGGAAGGAGAAATGTTCTAGATAAGCCGGGGTTCCTTGTTAAAGTCTTATAATATGATCAAATAGCTTATGACTGTTACCATTTTACAGCCACAATTGAATCAATTACTAAAATTTTACGTCATTGAATTTTACATACAGCAAATGTATTATTTATACAATTAGAATAAATCTGTTATGTTTTGGTTATTATATCTTTTTAACTTACATTATTCTAATTGCGATTTTCCACCCAAAATAAAACATCCTTTGTGGTGCAGGTATAACGATACTTCAACCAAATTCCGGCACTGCTCAGTTCATCAATCACGAGCAATCACTTTCGACATATGTAGAGTATCAGTTCGGCTCACCGGTGGTTGTTTATTTGCCCCCCCCCCCCCCCCCCCCCCCCCTCCCGCAGCACATCCACCTTTCCAGGAAATTGTTAAACCCAATTCCAGCATCCGTTCGAATGTTTGTCGATTTTGGTGCGCTATGTAAATTATACACCGTAGATCCGTAGCACCGTAATGGGATTTCGTAGGAAAATGGTTCCCGCTAGAACTAGAACCTACCAGTACTTTGTCGATGTTTTTCCTATTTACAACAGGGTCACCATTACATTACAATTTATTTGTTTTCCGCCCCAATCGATTTTCATTGGAATATTTTGCGATAATTCTAACTGTTATTGAATCTTTCTGGGATTCCGAGAATATGTGATTCTACAGTTAAACAAATACAACCTGAAATTAATAATGCTTTCAAAATTATTTCGATTGGATTATAAATTGCTTTAAAGTGTCAAGTATTTATCTGTCATCCTTTGCAGTGTTAATAATAATGTATACCGACAACGTTTCTATGATTGCACGCCTATTTATCAAATTAACTTATACTAGAAAATGGGTATCATCAGTTGCAACTGAGCTGTCGGAGTTAAACAGGTCCCTGCTCAAGCCATTCCGCAAACTCGGGCAAAAGAAAAGAAGACAAAAAAGACCCCCCAACCCTCCAGACGTGGCAATGAACCCAAGATTAATGTGCATACATGTCGCTCGGCAAAGGCAACGAAGGGATGTAAAACCAAGGGTGGGGGGGAGCAAATGTTTCGTTTAATTAAATATCTACCAGCAGCAAGGCACCACTCCGTCCACCGGAAGGTTGAAGGTGTCTATCAGAAAGCGGCAGACCCGGCGCGTCGGCCCGGTTTATGTTGCGTTTGCAGGAAATGTTTCCCCAATTTACACGCCATACATTCGGAACATAAATACGTCAGAGAGTCCTCTGTCTCGAACTCGTGTCGCCCCCCCGGGGGATGCCTTTTCTTGCCTCAAACCAAGCCGGTCCATTCAATGAAACTTCGGTGTGTGAGCTTTCCAACGCTTTGTTCCATCTTTGTGCACATGAAAGCCCTCCACCCGAGGAAGGCTCATCTGCCCGGGTTGCTTCGTGGGCACTCCGGAACGGCTGGATCAGGGAAATACGCTCACCCAAAGCTCTGTCTCTCTGTCAACTAGCCCGCCGGAGCTTGTAGATTGTTCCGGTTGACATTATCAAACACTGCCGTCTAGTACGTGACTGTGTGTGTTTGTGTGTGTTTGTGAGCTTGTACTACCGGCATGGGAAACGATAAAGGTGCACGGCTTGGAGGCAGTTCCTGAAACAACAAAATTCCATCCTCGACGCTAAAAGGCACATCGTTTGGGGAGACAGATTCTGGCACAGAACTCTTCTCGACAGTCGTCACTGGTTGTAGTATTGTTGCAGGCATGAAAGAAAACGGCCACCCACTCAGACGGGCGCCACCAAAGCGTGCACTAAACTGTCTGAGAAATGGTAGCAAATGGAACGGTCGGGACTGACAACTAACATGGACGCCAAGTGAAAACCACTTCAGTCTAGTCCGACGGGAGCTTTAAACTGGCTTTGAGCTGAGGATTAACATTAAATGTAGAAAAATATGTCAACCAAGCTCGTTCGAGGGATTTGAACCTCGATTTTTAATCTTAAGAGTATAAAATATTATTTAACTTTTAAAAATAAAATACTGAACATCAATTTATTTCAATTAAACACATAAAAAGATTCAGAACAAAGAACAAAAATGTTTAAAACATAGAAAGTTAGAACGCAGAAGATCTTCTAAAGAAGATTTTCCAGTTGTGGTAATCGCTTTACTAACCCCAACACCTTTTCCATTTGTTTTTTCTTTCCTCCACAGGCTGGCGCTACCTCTGCCTCTCCATGCTGTTCGTCGCCACGGCCATGCTGTGCAAGGAGCAGGGCATCACCATAACGGGCGTGTGTGCAATCTACGAAATCTTCGTCGCACAAAAGGTATGTGGAAAGTTGCCGGCGAAGGTCACCTACCTCTTCTGCCTTTCGCCGGAAACATCTAAAGCCGCCATTACCTTCTTCGCGTTCGGAAAACCCAAACATACTTTTGTGCCGCATTCTAACCTCAAATTTCTTCCACCCACCACTACAAAGCGCCATCCGAATGGGCGAATGACGCGAAATGAAGTGATTCACGGTGATGCTCGGCCCAAAGGAGGTGGCCCCACCGGGTGCTCCGGGGGTGTGACTGCTTCCGGGTGAACGACGAAGTTGTCCGAAAAGTTGAGTCTCGGGTGGACGCTAAATTGTACGATCCCGCTTTCCTCTTTCGGTCGTGGGGTCGTTTCGCGGGTGGAAAAATTCTCCGGCCCAACTGATTTTCCCCGGCCGATGAATCGGCCCATTCCTGCGCAGGTGGGGGGAGGTGGGATAGATTGTTGCCGGAAATCTGTGGATCGGTGAAAGGCCGACCATCGTTTCATACGCGCTGCCGGTCGTGCCTTTTTAAACCACCTTCCCCGCTGAAAAAAGAAAGGAAAACAAAATAATTCCAACAATTTGGGTCAATTTTCCGCATACGCAGCTCGTCCAGCGTGCCGGGGGCCGAAAATGTTCGTCGGGATCGTACCTTTCGCGCAGTGAAACGATTCCATTAGAAACGTTCGCCGTTACCACACTGTCTGGTGGAAGAGAACTTCCAGTGGTTGGTAAAAAATGAAGGTTTGTTGTTGATATTGAAGCAACATTAGTTTGGCCAACGGTGGGGTTAGAATTCGGTTAAACAGTGAATATTTTATACCGCCCTGTTCAACCCAAGCGTTACGTTCAAGCGTTCGGTGGTGAAATAACCATATCAAAGCGTTTGAAAGTGAGTTTGGTCTAAAAATGTACCCCTATGGAATGTTAATCGCAATTTGCCACCGCCATCCTACTATTTCGAACGCATGGGAGACGATGTCGAGATTCATTGCCAAACGTAGCAATCTAT
The DNA here is from genome assembly GCF_943734705.1 of Anopheles coustani. Lineage (NCBI taxonomy): Eukaryota > Metazoa > Arthropoda > Insecta > Diptera > Culicidae > Anopheles > Anopheles coustani. The sequence continues at coordinate 93,370,092 of NC_071288.1, read as the reverse complement.
GGAACGCCTAGAGTTATGCAAAATTAATTTAGACGTTTCCAAGCTCTTTTATTCCTCGAGAATCTAGAGTACACACTGGAAACATCGCGAATTTCTACCAGCTGAGATAAGATTTATGGTAGTAAATCACACAGGTATGCTGTGCTTCAACAGTTGAATACATTTGGAGATAAAATTGTTCCAAAAAGTGGGATGTCGTTGCTACATGCAGATAAACCGCTTTTTTCCATTATGCATTAAAGCGACATAAAATTTGAGATAACTCAACGACTTTTTTTTGCGTCTAGCAAGCAGTATCTTTAATTGCAATACACTCGGCGATAAGATAAATGTTTGAATGATTACTAACCTATATATAAACCACCACCTAGCTCCAGTTTGTCTATTGTATTGGAGTGTTCAGTTGATTAAGAGTGCGAATGTCTAACTATCAGCCCACGTTCGATGCCAAATCGCGCACCTGGCAAGGCGCAGCATTTCATGGAGTGTTGAACCCCGAGGCCAGCTTAGGTCAGCTGATTTTCCACGTCCTTAACCGATCTACAGACAGCATTGTCCAGATCGACATGGATACCGGTCGATCCATGACGTACGCTGAATTCAAGATCCGGATGATTAGGTTTGTGCAAAACCTCACTCGGATTGGAGTACAGAAAGGAGACGTGGTGACTTTGGCGAATGCGAATAGTGAAAATCTGGCACCGCTGGTGTGTGCACTGTTGTGCATTGGTGCTCCATTTAACCCGATAGCTCCGAGCTTCAACGAGGACGATATGGCGAATATGCTGCGAACCACGAACCCCAAATTGGTATTTTGTGATGCGAACAATTATGAAACTGTGCGATCTGCCTTGAAAGGTACGACCGAGGGTCCAACTCCTCCAATTTATGTGTTCGAGGACTCGAGAGAAGATGTTCGACATGCGGAGGAGCTGTTGAAAGAAACGGGTGAAGAGAATAGCTTCATGTAAGATTTACTGTCCAATAACCCATCAACACAATGTTAAACTTATGTTTTGATAATTGCAGACCTCAATACCTTGGTGATAGCCGTAAAACGCTGGCGGCCATTGTTTGCTCCTCGGGTACGACAGGAGCTCACAAGGGTGTTAATGTTTCCCATGCCCGAATCATTGAGTACGACGCAATGTTCGATATTAGTTATCCAAGGAAGTCGCCTATCCAGAGAGTCTACTTTACCTTCAGTGCTATCTACTGGATATCGGGTCTCACGTTTCTGCTGAATGTTTTGATCACGGGCGATTTAAGGTTGTTTACCCGAAACAGCTTCAATGAAGAACAGTTCTTCGAGGCAGCTGAAAAGTATCGTGCCACATTTGTATTCACACCTCCGGCTCACGGTAATGCAATAGTCTCTCACTCGCGGATCAAATCGATCGATCTAAGTTCGATCGACATCTGGTTACTCGGCGGAAGCATGGTTCCAGAAGATTTGCGTGATCGGGTCGACGATTTGCTTCGCAACGGACGCTCGTTGAATGGAGTCGCACCATCCGAATGCGGACCAATCGCTGCAGATTTTCAAATGAGAAAACCCAACGTCATCGGACCATTGTTACCGGGAGTTCAAGTGCGGATTGTCGATGAGGACGGCAACAGATTAGGCATCGGTGAACATGGTGAGCTGCTTGTTAAACCGACATCTCCATTTTGTGGATACTACGGCAACGAAAAGGCAACAGCAGACGCGGTGGACGAGGAGGACTACTATCGCACTGGTGACGTCGGTTACATTGACGAGAGTGGCTGTTTATGTTTAGTTGATCGGCAGAAAGACATTTTCAAGTACAATAACTTCCACATAACACCGTCGGAGCTTGAAGATCTCATTAGAAAGATCGATGGTGTGCAGGATGTGTCAGTTGTAGGAGTTCCGGATGCGTCCAGAACAATGGATCTACCGGCGGCACTTATTGTGAGAAAACCTGACAGCGTACTTGGCGCTGAGACAGTGCACTCCATAATAGATAGCCAGGTATCGGACTTCAAGCGACTCCGTGGAGGTGTACATTTTTCCAACGAACTCCCAAAAACCGAATCTGGTAAAGTGCTTCGACGCAAGGTTGTTGAAATCATTCAAATGAATAATCATCACAAATAAATATTACTATGGGGGTCCGCGATAGACGAGGGGCATCACCGTTTAGCAAATTGTCCGAGAAAAACCTGTACGGCAAACCTGACTATCCAGGTACCCAAAAGGAAAAGTCTAGTGAGCTGTCGTTACGCTAAAAGAAGAAGAAAAGTGACTATGCCAGCTAGACAAGCAACGGGGTCGAAGAACTTGACGTCGCGAGGCTAACCATGCGATAAGGACTGACCACCGCAACATGAAACAAGCAGACGAAAGTAGCAAAGATCAGTAGAAAAGGAACACGCGAGGAGCGAACGTAAAAAAGCACACATGCCGACACAAACATAGTGAAACGTTACAGTCGAATAAAATTTGTTTGAGAACATAGCACAAACCAAACCTGTTGATTATCTTGTATCTTGATTATTGTACGTGCCTCATCATAGCGTTTACATTTGTACCGCACGATATAAGATATCATTTTTATATGAAGTTATACAATTATGCTTTGTTAGGACGATCATACATTTTGGGATGCAATTACACAACACCGTTGAAAATGTTTGTGATAAGGAGACTATACATTTGCTTGCTTGTGTTAAAATTATTACAACAGACGCTTGTGGAATTCGGCGATCAGCAAGCGCTGTTTCACATGTCAGCATTATACAACTCTGCAATAATGTGTGTGATAAGATAAGCAGACGCATGAACTCCAACTTTTATTTTAACCATCGTTTATATCAGTTTATTGTATTAGAGATGGTAGTTAGCGTAGTTAATAGGCGGTTGAGAAATACCGTGGCGTATTTCTGGTCCCAGAAGATCTTCAACAAGATCAATGCCCTGCTCCCGAACGGACAGTTACACCGTTGAAACTCGAGAGGTTCATACAGAAGATGGGAGGTGAGGAATATGTATCAGTTGTAGGAGTTCTCCATGCGTTTTGAGTAACGAATCTATCGGCGGTACTTATTGCGCTGAGATACGTACGTGGCGCTAAGACAATGCACTATATAATCGGCAGCCAGGAGTTGGACTTCCAGCGACCTAATGGGACATGGTCTCTACTTGTGAGGAATTCTTCTTGGAAAGAATAAAAAGGGAAACCAGATGCAGGTGCGTTTGCTTCTGGCAATAAATATTCTTAAGTGACATGTCCCTCCTTTCTTTGTTTATTATTTGGGTCATGTTGTAAGAAGTTCCCATTGGAAGCTTGCTGGCTTGACGAAACCGAAATTGGCTCTTCAATTTCGACGAGTGCCCAGCCTGAAATCTCGACGAACCTAGAGTGCGTTACTGCATCAACATCGAGAGGAAAGTGTGCACTCGATAGCCCGATTGCTAGGAACGGGATTTCAAATAATGCTGAGGGATACACATAACGAAAACGCACCAACGTTGGAATATAGATCCAACTGGTACAATTTTGCAGTTTTGCTGTGACCATGGAAATGGATGTTTACCTAATGCTACATCGGGGCAGGATGGATTTGCAAACATCATGCTACCTCTATCGAACTTATCCGTCCAAGCATCATGTGGTAAAATTGTGATCGACGGAGAAGGTTGCTTTGCTCTAGTTTGGTTATGGCAAATAGCGTCGATGGATTCCATTTTCTCCTTATATGATGGTCGTATGCTTGCCGGTCCTCAACTAGTTCATGGTTCAATCTCTTTTTTCATTCTTCTACTTGCTAAAATGGTTTCATTTGTGTCTTACAAATATTTGGACTTGAGAACGAAATGAACAGAATAATGTTTCGTGTCAGACGCACTTGTTTTGGTACCGTCTAGTATAATATTTTACTTGTATCTCCAAGAGACAGGTGATTTTACCATAGCATTTTATTCTTAACCAATTTCAAATCATTTCCCCTTGCTAAATGTTAGATGCAAACAGTGTTAATTAAATCCTCAATTTATTGTGGTTGAAAATTGACAAAAGGAAGAACAAACTGTAGTTAATTATGCCAACTTCCAGACATAATGAAGTTCTTATATTTCTGAGCGAAGAAGATATTCATTTCTTCCCCTTCACCTATTGTTGGACAAATGCAAACAGTGCGATTGAAATAACGATGTATTCATAATTCAATTCATCTATCCCAGCGAAGATCTGTCGCATTGTTCGAAGAAGGAAAGCAATTTCATTTTATTGGAAGCAATGTCAGAAAGATCCTGGACCGGAATTCTTGATGTCAACTTGATTGGATCAAACCTTTTGCTCCTTCAAGGAACCGTTCAAGATTGAGCTATTCGTTCTATGAGCTCCAAAGATGATGGACCAGCGCATGGTCCACACTTGTTCGAATAAACGAAGCAATGTTCTTTTTGCCGCTTGGTGGAAGATCAAAAATGAAAGATTTAAAGATGGACACTCGTGTCGTGCGGAAATGCAGCGCAACCCGGGTCGGGTATTGTGAACAAGAATAATTGCAATCCAGCATTCCATACGTCCGTTTCTTAGTCTCACTTGCCGCTTGCTTGCTTTCCAATAAAAGAAACCATCTCCCCAGACAAGCATGATGACGAGTGAAGACGTCGGGCAACGACGAAACTCGACAAGACTTATCACTATCCTAGCCCGGTTTTACTGCGCTCGGTTCGGTGTTGTTTTCCCCGGGACATGTTTTTCCTGATTTTTCACAAGCTCTACACATCCTTTCGACTCACCGGCAGTCTTGTCCAACGACGCGACAGACTCGGTTCCGCAGTCAGCAGGAAGAAGTTTTCGGTTGTATTTCAAATTTTCCACACTCCCCCCCGCCCCCCTTTTCGGCCCTTGGGAACCATAGGGACTACCACCTTTCATCCGCAAGGAAACCAAGCTGCTACTGCGTCAGGTAATGCCTCGACTAACCCTAGCCGGAAGTGTTAGTCAACTGTCAACGACGGGTCGACAGGACGTGCCGGCTGGGACAGAAAGAAAAAAAGCTGACGACATGTGCAAAGTTCTTCCATCATTTCGAATGCTTTTGCACTCGGCGAGTGCCGTGTAGCTTCCCGCTTCCTTCTTCCCGTCCGCCGGCGGAGAAGTTTTGACGATTGTTTCGAGCTCGTATTGTTCTTTGTGGCAGTCATATTTTATTCTCGCTTTTCTTTAGAGAGACCACACGAAAGGGTGAAAAATGTTTGGTTCGATCCTGAAAGAGTGGAGTTTTTCTTGCGCATTTTCCTACTGCATCCGTGTAACTGCTTGGGAGCTTTGTTGCGTTGGATTAAGGTTTCGGAAAAAGCGTGAAAAATGTGACCACACAGGTCAAACCACTTGAGGAAATGATTTCACACGTTTACTTTAGTGAGATGGAAATAAATATGAGAAAAGCTTCGAGTAACAAACATGACACGGAAGTCATTCATTGAATCATTAAATATTTAAGAATATGGAATAAACTACTTTACTACTTTCTCTCTATCTAACTGCGTACAATAAACTTGAGAAACAATAAATCCCCTTTTACATGTTGAAAGTCAACTTATTTTGCGAGAAATCATAAACGAAGTAAAAGATTTCTTAAATTTCTGGAAAAGTCTAACGGTTCCTTGGTAAATCGTTAAAATAGAAAGCTATTTACAGCTCGATGTTTTTCTTGTAAACTGTCACCGGTACTATCCAGTTGCTGGCAGAACGCGTTAAAACCGACGTCGGTCTGATCGTTTTTCGTGCCATCAATTCGCCCACGGAATGCAATAACCGGCGAACGGCTCGAGTCAACCTCCGCGTCCGTCCGACCATTTTGCGGAATAGAAATGTTCGCTCGGCAACCAAACACTCGAGCGCCGCGAAGTGTTACACACCAATTACCAACAATGTAGCATATGATAAATTGAAGTGGCAGCCAGTGGCGCATCGGCAGTGACGTCCCCATGGAAACGGCCAACGTGAACGTGGCAAGAGACCAGACCGTATATACTTGTAGCGCTGTACGCAGACACGAACGGTGCAATAAAACCGTAACGGTGTACCGGGCGAACCGGGTCGTCTCCGAAACGGTAGAAACGACATAAATCAATTCTAACCAGCACCGCCTGGCGGGCGGGTCAGGAAAATGGCCTCAGTTTTTCCTCTCCACCCTCGCCGTGAACGTGCCCGGTTTCACCAAAGGGTCGGCTGCGTTCGACGTAGGTCAGCATACCATTGACTATCGTGACTTGCATCCGGAATCGAAGGTGGAACCAAACCCCAAAAAGTACACACACACACACACACAGGTCGCGGGAAAGCGCTTTTGTTATGTGACAAATTTCAATTAAACTACATTCAAACCGAGCCCTCCGGAGAGAGAACTCTCTCTTTTTAGCCGGAGACCGCCAAAAACCCGGAACGGACTCGGTTTTCCGGTGCACGTTCCAGAAAGTGGGAAATCTACCCCGCTGGGCTGGTGGGTTCAATGGAACCTGCCAACCCGTTGCAGTAAGTTCCACTCCTCTCTGATTCACGGGATGACTTTTCCCAACCGGATGTTGACTGATGGGCCGACCGCTTTCCCGGCGAATCTTCATGCCTCGGGTTTTTCCTGTCAACTACCAAAGCGTCACCCCGAAAAGGCACGGCCTCTACCGTGTTTCGACATTGAACAAAATGTCCGCCGCCGTTGTTTGATATATCGTTTCCAAACAATATTATAAATCTCTCCCGGCTCGGCCTTTCTCAGCCGGAAGAAAGGGATGAAACACGAGCCTTAGAGGAAGCGGTACGGCTTTTCAATGGAAAGCTCGTCAAACTCGGGTGCCATTTTCCAGCGTTGTTTGCTTTTGCACCATTTTGGGAAAGAACCGTCACCGTTTTCGCACAGCAAAGCACAGTGGAAAGTGAAAATCCATCCCACCTAAAACACATACCACCCGTTCTGTCTCGGCTTTGGCGAATTTGCAAAACACATCGAACAAATTTTAATGTTTGTTTCACGTGACGAATGAAGGGTCGAAAGTTTGAAAGCATTGCGTTTCTTTTTCTTTTGCTACCTCATTCCAACCATTTTTGGACGCTGGCTTTACGTTTGGCAAAGATGCGCCAGTGGAAGAGAAAATGGTTGCCCACACACACACACACACACCCATGCAGACGCACAATGATTGAGTGACAAACGAATGAGCAAACATCGGCACATCGTACAGTAACTCTACGAGGGCACGCATTCCTGAGCCGTGTCGGGGGAACGGGGGCGGGTGGATGGAATTTATGGTAATGCGCCTTGGGACGAATTCGTGACGCGCGAAGGACACGCCCCAGTATCCGCTGGCAGACCTGAAGTGAACGCTTCGGTACGAAACGATTTGTTGTCTTTTGTTTTCAACTCGGTTTGATAGAAAAACCAAACGAACCGTTCGAAAAGAAACATTGACATATTAAAGAAGATAAAAATTTAGATGATAAAACAATTACTTACGGATTACAGAAAACTTCAATTTTTTGTATCTGTTTTTCAAAGAATAAGTGTTGAAAAGGATTCCTAATATACTCTACATGATTTAACATTTAATATATTTATTTTGTAATACATTAATTCAACTGTAATTGCAAGCGTTGAACAAGTGAAAGACATTCAAAGTTTTGTTTATTGAGAGGAAAAACTTAAAATATTTTTCAATTGCAAAAAAATTTGCAAACTCAACTGTAATTGTAAGTGTTAAACAATTCACAAACATTTAATTTTTTGTTTATTGACAGTAACAACTTATCATAACAAAACAAATGTAAAATATTTTGCAATTACACAACAAATCCATGTCGAAACTATTGTAACTTTCCCATTTTGTTCAGGAAAAAGTCATTCGAATTTGGTCACCAAAAATACATTAAACCAGCGCTAGGAAACGATTCCAAATCGAAGCGGATTATTTATTCTCTATCCTGTTGACACTCGAACGGAACGGAAGTGACTACGCATCCGGTTTCCATAGAATTCACCCGGCTAAATCCCCACGGCTTGATTTGAGTGTTCGCCTCTGAAAATACTCTCCGCTATTTTTCTACCATCACTCACGCTTGCTGTCGATTCTGGCAATGTTTTGCATCCTTGTAACCCGGTGAACCAGCGTCGGAACTGAAACAGTAACTATCATCGAAGATGTATTGCCCCAACCGGTCGGTCAACAACGGTTGCGAACCTTGCGGGCAACGGTTTCTCGTTACCTTGTTTTTGTTTCGCTTTCGTGGAATCGTGAAAAGACGCCTTGCACAACAACGAGAACCGGAGGGTGTTAATGCTGATTCGATACACTGCTGAAAACATGATATTCTTCGTCAGCCAAACAACCTAGTGGTATGAGAAAAGCACTGTTGCAAGCAAACAATAAACACTTGAGGAGAAAATTGAAAAGAATACTAATGAATGTGACACCCTTTGAAAATAAAAACTTAATCTAACATTTGATAGAAAAGATATTTTTCAGATAAAACACAATCATGAAACAGACTGAACAGACTGGTCGTATCTTCACAATAAAACACCCATTCCATGGACGTAATGGCCAAGTTAAGTTCGAAAACTGATGATTAGCTAATCATTAAACCAATTGCCTCTTGTCGCTGCATGTTTCCGACATGAATTTTTGATGAAGCGGTGAAGAAATATCTCATCAAAAACTCGTTATCCCCGTTCATTCGGAGCTGCTCGTACGTTGCCTGCGGGTTTTTAATAAATAAACGCCCGCAAGCAATATACGTTTGACAAATAGATTAAAAATTATGAAACCTACCATACTGTGCGTGGTGAACGGAACGGTAACGAACGGTTGCGGCAAGTCTGTCACTAACGCCAGTTAAATCCATGGGAACGATACCGTCTCAAGGAGTAAGTGACTGTATACGGCATTTCACTCCCGTTCTCATCACACGAGGACGTGGTTAGGTACCGTTCTAGCCATCACCAGAGCTTTCCATGACAGGAAAATTGTTTCCAGTTTTCCCAACCTGGCTCTGGTTTCGTGTAACAAGTTTACATGTTTTGCTTGCTTCGTTAAACTGCGAAATGTGTTCATGTACATTTTATTTAAAAGAGGAAGCATTTGATTATAGTATTGACATGCAAATCACAAATCTTAGCTCATGAAAAATTGTAAGAAAAACTGTTTCTTACTCTAAAACTCATTAAAAGAATCGTTCATAGTTTCCATAAACATTAGGTAAAATATCTCGTTTCCTAATTTTAATCTACAAAAAGCGAGCAATTAAAAATTATATTGTAACAGCCTCAGCCTTCGGTTTAGTGATCAGTGATCCCTGTGAGCATCTGCTAAACAGCTTCTGTACCATGTCAATAAATTTCTAATGACTTTCGAGTGCACCCAACACCACAGTCTGGAAAAACACATCTCACCGAACGCTTTTCTCGGGATCTTTTCGGACCACCGGTTACCTTCACCTCAAAGCAGCATATGCAGGTCCTGGAGTGCTGTTGCTAATCCGTCGGCATGAGCTGGGTCGATCCCCATGCTCATGTGTGAGTGTTGGTAACCGAGCCCTCCACCACATGGTAACGGTATCCTCACGCAAACGTTAGGGGCGTTTATGTCCCCGTGCGGGATGGTGTTATTAGCGGTACCGGTGGCCTGGGCTTCTGGGTTTCTGATGTAGGGGGAAAAAGGTTTCCATCCCTGGCCCTCGCTCCTCTTCCCCCCCCCCCTTTCCCACCATCAACTCTTATTACTATCATCTGAAAAACCGCTTGCCCGCGAAACGATGATGGTGGAACGACATTTTAAGCGACGACGCGCGTCCTAATGGCGTACGAGCGCCCAGGGAAGCATTGTGAGGTTATGGCGGTACAGCGAAACGCTTGCAGCTGGTTGAAGTTTTGACTCGTTTTTGGAACCTTTGCTGAACATTTTCGAACAATGTGTGCAACGTACAAAAAATCTTCAATGAATCTGGCAAGCAGCAGGGTGTTTCCAACTCGATATGTACAAACTTTTTGCAGTTAAAATATGCCAAAACATTCTCTCCATGAGTACTTACTTCAATAAAGTTTCTTAATTTTCAAATGAAAGCTTTAATTTCAACCAATTTCCCATGAGTCGTTCCTCACTTAAAAGAGGAGCCGTCCGCTTGATAGATAAACGGCATTAGTTCATCCAATTATCACCATCTGAAACGAAGCTCGACCGGAAAACTTAATGATGAAACAAATTATATCGACCAGAACATTCCCTTGGGTGAAGGAAGAGGATAAAGAAACCCCGACTGCAGCTCGAAAGATGATCTGTTCCGAAGATGCGAAAGGAGTCATTACTGGGGGCGAACCGTGTCTCATTCGTTCGTGTAATGAATCCAATTATAGGACAAATATAGATTACAGAGTGGAAACCTGAACGCACACACCGGCACACATAGGTGAAAGCTTGGGAAGATTTTCCTCCGATGCAACAATTTTCCTCCATGTTGGGCGCAAATTTTATATGTTCTCCTTCAGAAACAGGTAGTCCAGGTGCCGACGCACGGCAAGATGTTAAGCGCGTCAGTCAAATGAGCACGTGTCCAATTCCATCCAACTGTCGGAAGACCGGCCGGGAGCATGTTGGGGATATAAGTATTGAGCTTATAACCAACATAAGCATACGGTAAAATTGTGAAGATAAGTCGAGAATCCGGGGAAGGACAATGTACGCTTCAAAACCGGGTCGGCATTCGATGGCCCTACCGTTCGGGCCCGCTGGGGCATTTTCCTTCCCTTGCAACTCATTTTTCATTTCCCCCCATTTCTCAACCACCCCCCCGCACGGCTCCCCGGAGACACGGGCGTCGCTTTCTGAGAACTCGACGGTACCTTTGCTCATCTCATCACTTGAAAGATGCAGCTCGCGAGAACCGAAGTGAGGTGGGCAAAAGGGGATTTTCCACGGCTCACGTTTTACGACCGCAGTCCGCTTGCGGAAAGTGTCGGTAGTACTCCCTCCCCTGAGAGGCCAATGCACGGTTTTTGCTCATCTGCATCGGGAAAAGAGCTGTAACTAGACGCCCGCGCTTGAGCTTGAGTGCTGTAGCTATTTCTGGCAAATACAGCTTGACGTCACGTCTCACGTCTCCGGGCCCTTTTGCACAACCCTACTCCCATAAGGAGGTGCAGTAATTTCAGCTAAAACCCACAAATAACTCCACCCCACTCGGTATGTTGCATAATTGCAGTCAAAGTCGAAACCATCTGCAACGGAAGATGGAGAACGTCCTATCTCCCGATCTACACTCTACGGTAGCCTCTAGCTACCTTCTAGAGCAGGGTAGAGTTTTCATCCTCCGATGGGCACGGAAAACTGTAGTGAATGTTTGCACAACAATTACCCGAAATCGGTTGAAATATTTACCGACGCCAAGGGTTAACACACACACGGTTACTGACTCCCTTCACTAAGTATACAACATTTTCTCCAAAAACATTGCCCTGCCAATCGTTGAGTCACTTGAACCCTGGATAAGAACGATACTCCAGTATGTGACTATAACCATTCCAGAAGTTCAAACTAGAGTTGTGTAAATCTGATTCAAATTCATGAATCTGAATGAAACTCTGATAAGGGATACATAAATCCTTATAAGGGATACATGAATCTTTCGTCAAGAGATTCATGAATCCCAAAGACTCACCAAATGACGAAAAGTCACCAGCCAAAAATGGGACCCCTATGAAAGAATCGGGGAGATTCATGACAGATCCATGAAAGATTCACGAAGATTCATTAAGCTTTGATCAAAGCGGATCTTAAGATTCGAATCCGCAAAGATTCATGAATCCATCTGAATGAATCTCAGGTGAAAGATTCATATGAATGAATCTCGCCAAAAGATTCATTAAGCACAACACTAGTTCAAACCATTTTGTTTCAGTTTCTGAACTATTAACACGTTGACTGCCATGTCACCCAAAAGTGGGTGACAGCAAAATTCAGTTCTAAAAAGTTTTTGACCTATAAATAAATGAAAATGCAACATAAAAACTATAGTAATATTTTATATCAATTCTTTGAGAAGGTAAGTTTTTGCTTAGCCTTCAAAAATCGTTGGTTTAATAAATGTTACAAACAAATTATATTAAAAAAGATTGTACTAAAAAGGTGTGCTAAAAACGCTTGGCAGTCAACGTGTTAAAGTGGTTTAAAAAATGAATAAAAAATTTGAATCGACTTTAGAAAATGACACACGGCCTTTCATATATCGAACACGACACAAATTCTCAAATACTTTAACTAAACTTATTACTAAAGAAAACAGAGCAAGAATGTTTCGTTACATCGTTTCTGTTTCTAATGCCGTTATCCTGTATGTTCCTGAAGCATCCGTTTGAACTCGATCCGGGAAACCTTCTTCAGCGGAATAGCACCCCGAGAGTCATTTTACTACCGTCCTATGGAGGTTCTCTGTCTCAACATTGGAGTTTATGAGTAGTGGCGCCGGATTGCACATCCGGCTGCTTTACTGCGCATTTACTTTTTGCGCCACCGAAAATCCGAATGGACGCTGGACAGGATAAACGCAAGGGATTTTCTCATTCCAACAGACTCTGGAGACCAGGGAAACCTCTATAGGGGTTTTCGAAAATGAATTACCAAAAATTAAATCGAGAGTGAAACTACTTTCAACCGATCTCCCTTTTGTGTCCCGGTGAGGACGATAGTTGGAGCTGCAGAGCAGATTGCAATGTTGGGCTTTAGATAAACTGCTTGTGCAACTCTGTAGACTCTCACCCTTCGTGTGCAGTAATAAAGGGGTATCATCGCACCTTCCATTTCTCCGCATCTGGGCACGCTTCCAAGGCCGAGACCTGGGGTTTGGATTGGCGAGGGAACTAATTTTTATTACACAATTAAATGCGATACCGACGCTCGGCAGTGAAGTACGAGCAGATGGATGGACATGAAAGTGTGGATTTTAGTGTTATTGGTCTTTTAAAACGCAAGCGATTGCATCCTTAAAGCGCACCCTGCGTACGTCTCCCGGGGGTGGCGCACTAAACTCGTGCTCATCACGACCCCAAGGGACCTCACATTTAACTCCTTCCGATGGTTGCCCCTTTCCCAAGCGCTTGGCGATTCCATTAGGAGAAGAAAGGAAACCCGAGACGCAGCCATTAGCCAACACCAAATTACAATGAATGTTTTGCGCGCTTCGTATGGAACACTCCACAACCCAACTTCCAGGGTTTGGAAAAGGGAAAGGGGTTGTGTCCGTGGTGGAAAATGTAATCGGAGTGGAAGATTTTTATCACCCACTCGCACCCAACCGGGTACCGCGCCGGCACTGAATCACATCGCATTGAAATGTAATCAAAAATTAAGACGCACTTTGGCACAAAGATAACGGCCAACCGACGCTCGAAGCCGTTTTAAGGGCGTTTCCGTTGAAGTGTCCTTTTTTTACCCCCTCACCCTCGCAAAAGCACAGGAACGATCGTTTGGAGATGGCATCATCATTAGTACCCGGAGCGTTCCGACGCCAACCTGCGAAACGGTGGCCTCGATTATGCCCTCGAAATAGGAACGCACTTAGCGGAAAGTACTGCCAAATCGTTATCGTGGTTCATTAAAACCGTCTCAAATGGTCGCTTTCTCTCTCTCCGCGGTGAGGTGGAGGGAGCCCATCAGATGGAAATGGTGGCTGAAGTAAAGAAACTGTTTCTTTTATTTGTCTGCCCTCGATTGGCATCGATGATAGCGCAAGGTGCGAAATGATTTGAATTTAAATTGGAAAATTATCAACAAGTTGATAAAATTTGCTTCTTGGAGATAGTTTCGGTTCGCAATTTAAAGATAATTTGGTTTTAAAGCACCTAACACCAAAGTTAAGAAACACTTCCAGCGGTATTTTATTTCAATGAACGTAAGCAACAGAGCAAAACTAGATTGAGCTTGAAGATGAAGGATAAAATCTCGGCTTTCATATTCTTGTTTTTATTTAAAAACTTTTCCATTGCTTTCCTACTGAGAGCAGTTAACGATGCAATTATCGTAAGTTTGTGCACAAATTATGGAAATTTGTTACGGGTAAGGGCTTTTCTTATTGTATTGCACTTTTCCTGTGCGAACAACATGCGTTTGAAGACGCCTTACAACTTACTCGGCACTTTAAATGCCTCAAAAAGGACCGATCCATAATTACTGGCATAATTTACTTGATTAATTGCGCAGTATGTCTCCATTGTGGATCCTTTCTTTTACTCGCTCCCGGGAAGGGGTGGAGAAGGAAACAAATAAAGAAAAGGGTTTCCCTTCCGTCACAACCGCAACCATGTGAAAATTAATCTTTTCCTTTCTTTTTTTGGGACAACTTTCACAACCCTACCCGTGAAAGGGTGACCATAATGTATTTTTAAAACACTTTTCACGTTGAAACAGAGGTGATGAGGGGGAGAAGAACCGAGCGGAAAACGTTCCCGGTGGTAAATGAAATTTTGTAATCACCACATTCTACACTTTCCTTCCCGAAAAAAGGGGTAAGGAAAACAAAATAGGCTTTTCATTTCTTTTCCCCCGACGAATAGAAGAAGCTCACTACTCTAGGTCTTGTGTTTGCCAAGCCTCATTTAAGCAAACGAGAGCGTTCCGTTTCGCTTTTGGTTTCGGTTTTCGCTCACTTCGTCAGTCAATGGGGGATTATTTTTTCGCGCCGGGAAAATCCATCAGTCCATTATTATGCTTCATCCTCATCCGTTTTCCTCTATTCAACCCCTTGCGTCCCCCGAAGAGAAATTGTTAGATTTTCCTCCTTTCTCTACCGGTTTGGGGTTCTTTTTTGCTACAGCAAATTAACCTTTTGTCGATCCCGCTGTACCGGAAACGCTAACGATTTGTCTTCAACCATGCATACCTTCGGGTTTTCGTAATGAAGCAAACCAAAAGAGCTGTCGATGGAAGAAGGAAAAATCTTGTTCGGTTTGGCGTAAACTGAAAAAAAATGTAAATCTTGAAGAGGGAAAACCGTTCTCTTCACGACGAGACATCGAACGAGTAATTAGTGAGCTTTTCTTTTTGCTCCATTCTGCTAAACCAGAAAAAGGGTCAACGGAAAACAATAATACGGAATATTGATTCCTTGATACTAAAAGAAATATAACATTCTCTTATCAAGAACTTTAACGCATTGTAACATGACGTTTTATCTACATTTTAATTTTAATGCATACATTACGGTTATTGAACCTTGACTCTGTCAACCACAAAATCTTGAGAAATTGATTTTTTACGAGTATATTTCAATTTTTCACCTCAACGGCCCGGCGGGTGTTCACTTTAGTGTATCATCCTACCACGAAAAGCGGCTAACCTCCCGCTTCCAATATCCGCAAAGTATCCCAAGTTCCTTTTCTCGGTAGACACACACACCTTCGATAGACAATAAACGTGCACCACGTGATCATCGTCCACGGACGAGACGAGTCTTGCCTAGTTTGCAAGCCAAACGTGAGAGCTTTTTGTAGCGTTTTCTCGAGCTCCAGTCGGAAGTTCAATAGAAAACTAATCTTTACGCGCAGGTGTGGGGAGACAGGGGAAAACAAAACCTTCGAAAAATCACCCACCGAGTGCATGCTCTCCCTTGTGCTCACTTTACTGAAGCTCTTCGGTTCGATTTCTTTTTCTACCCACTTCCCACACGAACCTTCCAACCATTGTTTCAGGCTGCTGCGTTCGGACAGAATCCTTGGAAAATCCGAAATCGATTAACTGTAACTCACGTGGTTAGCCCCACCGCCGAAAAGGACCCTTGCTTCTCTTGTGGCGCCTTGCGTTCCGCCCACTCGTTGCCATTCTTTTTGTGAGCACCTGCGAGGGCTTCCAGGTTCGAAGTCGGATGGCATCCAAATCGGCGGCCCGGACGCGGAAGCGGAATAATAAATGAATATTATCCTTCCCGCGCGAGCACCGTTTCTTCCTTCGGCCGGGCTTAGCGGGCTTGTTCGGGCTAACGAGCGCTTGGAGCACGAAAGCCAGCCTGGCTGGCTTTGCAAGAAAATGGGAAACGACGCTCGAAAGCGGATTCTTTTTGTTCTCCTTTCACTTAACCCTTCGGTCACCGGAGTTTCTCGGTGCCTTTTTTGTTTTGTTTTCCTCCATAAGAAAAATGGAAGTACGGTAAAACGAATGGCAAATGGAAACGTCAGACGATATTCGGTCCGTTTCTTCATCTGCTTTAAGACGGATTTGAGGCAATATCGGTTACTTTCTCGAATGAAACCGCTGAGGAGTGGTGCTTTGCAAGTTACTTAACTCAATTCATTGAAAAATAATATTTTTTAAAGTAACATATATGTGACACCAACTTGTCTTAAAAATGTTCATATCTTTATCTTCTTATCCTATTTTTATGGTTCGTCACAAAGCTAGTGATGGAGGCGCCTGGTCTTTTATAAAAATCTTAACAGTTTGCCTTTCTATACATTTTAAATTCTTATAGTATCGCTACAGCGATAGAAAATGACTAATACCAGTGAATTTATAAATCATATAAATCGTAAAACAGTGGATCGACTTATCTTTCGGAGATGAAATTTAAATTCCCAACCTTATCCAATATTGTGCCTTTTAAAGCAAATCGAAGCCGAAAGTCAAAGGAGAAGCTAGTAGAAAAAATTCCTGTTTTCATTTATTTGTCCTCCGAGGGCATTATCAAACCCAAGGCACTCCGTATTCGTACTCAGGGTTCCATAGAATCGAAGCGACATCTAGCCGAGGGGATCGGGAAAAAAAACTTTCGACAATAAATTATACGCAACCAATTTTACTACGCTATTTTTGGCACCCAAAAACACCCTTCACCACGGCTTCTTCCTTTGTTCACTCCCTCCCCCCTCACCGGTGATGATGAACTTAGCTACGAGGTCGGAGGTCAGAAGAAAAAGGTCCTTGAACCTCATCCGGTGGGCCACGAAGCGAGAAGCATGCAAATGTACGATAAGGGTCCCTCGGCTCTACGTACCTCCACTCCGATGAACATATTTAAACCACCCACCAAGGGCCCCCTCCCCCCCACTTAAGAGTTAGGCAATCCATCTTGGCGCGAGGCGAAACGAGGCTCCCATAAATTTGCAGCCACCCGTTCGATGCATGCACGGCTTCGAGTGTTCCCGCACGCGCCAGCTGCGACTTGGGGAAAACGCAGGGAAACTCCTACGTACGTACGCAAGTCAAAGTCTTGGGCACGCTTCGCCTGTTCCGGGGGGCCGTGTGACCCACCGGCACGACTGTCCTTGATATCAGCATGCATAATAAATCCTAGCGCGGCGGATCACCCCCAAGGCGGATCCCTCGGAGCGTGGAAGCAAACGTGATATTGGAAAGAAAGGAGCACCGGACGAAAGGGCTTCTAACTAACTTCCCGCACCCCGGGTCTCCTTTCTTTCTCCGCAGTCGGAAGAAATGAAATGTTGGAAAACTTTGCCGCTTCCATTCCAAGCCTAGTCTGGAGGGAAGGGTCGGATTCGAATGCATCCCTTCTGGGAAGGTACGGGTTGAACTTTCAACGTAGATCTTTCACTTCCCTAACCTGCTTTCCATTTTCTTTGGCACGAAACCGAACAGCACCGTTGGGGAAAGCTGGTCAAAAAGTTCATATCTGGAAGCATATGCAAGTCGCGTACGCCAGTTATTTCTTTCACGACTTTTCCGCAATGCTGGAATACCCATCGCGAGGAAAATACGTCGAAGGCCACGATTGAGGTTACTCCTGACGTAATAGTTTAACTAAGTTTCTTCTCGCAGTAACGCTTATGAGGGTAATTTTTATTCCTTCACACGTGGTTAAATATTTTTCAACCTTCAACAAAGTCCTGCTTTTATCAGCGGTTTACTATTTCAACTGGAAACTTTTGCCACGAAGTGCTAATGCAATCCTTTCAGTCCGGAAAATAAGAAACGACCGGTTCTCGCTACGCTACCTGCGCGCCCCTTCTTTCGGTAATGGAAACAGCGACAACAACGGTATCGTACGGGGGACACATTGTAGCCTAACTTTTCTGCCGTGCATCATTCTCACTTTGGGGAAAACCAAACAAACCCAAAATGGATGACAAACCCGCACCCGGATCCGATTTTTGTTTTTGTTCTCGTGACGCTGTGGTAAAACAAAGTTTTTCCTCCTTTGTAAAGTTTGTGTGACATATTTTGGAGGTACAGGATAATCTCTGCAGTGTTCGAGTTAACATACAACAGACAAACAATGCGTGTTACATTTGGTGGAAAACATGGAATTTATACAATGGTTGACGAAGAAAATGCTTTAAAAAATAACCAGTGTTGTATGTTATGGTTACATTACAAATCTGTGGGTTCTAGTGAATTATTTTCTGTAAAACCACCGATACGATTGATAATTTTGAAACAGGAACCAATTAAATGCGGTACATCGATCATGGCGAAATCATTTTTACAATCCATTACATATTTATATCATCCGCGTGATAGATGCACATTAATGCATATGTGATAAATCCGCAGGAAGTAATAAATATTTTTTCGATTCCTCACTTCTGGAACCAAGCAATTCGAGAACAGTTTTCATGCATCGTTATACTTTAAATGGGTTTTACCCCGTCATTATTATTATTTTTTTTTCATTTTATAGTTCTTTTAAGGCTTCTTTAATTTAAATATGAGGTATTGTCTTACAGCTTACGTAACCAAACAGTATTTCCGTTACTTTCCCTAAAAACACCCGCTCAATTCAACCGCCCGAAGCAACAAACAAAAAACAAAGCCACCCCACCACGGTGTTAGTGTGCGTTAGGCGTGTGCAACCCACCACACCCCGTTATGGAGGGTTGGTTGCGACCGCTTTTGGCGGTTCTATTTAAGGGGTTCCACTGGTGTTCCCTGGCGAACCGATGGCGCTTGACAAAGTTTCGTGTGCGCGCACGGTGAACATAAATCAAAATGTAATGAATTTTTAACAAACTTTTCCCCCCAGCGCGTCACCCGGGGAAAAAGCTGTGAAAAATGTTCACAACCAACCGGAGACCATCCTCGTTTCCCCCTCCCTCTTCTAGGTATCGAGTGCAGTGAAAATTACACACCGGGACCTGCTCAAGTCCCACGCGGGGAAAATATTTCAACCAAAGCCGAACGCAGCTCGAGGTTGGAAGCGAGCGGGAAAACCGAACCACCGAATGTTAACAAAACAAAAATGCATGATTTTGCAACACACGGGTAATTACATATGTTTCCACCGGGCTTCGCTTTCAACGGCTTGCAGGCACGCATGACAAACGCCGTTGACGATCTCTGCTTGCAGATGTGTCGTAATAAAGCTCCCAGTGACAGCTGGCGGCGCCCGCTGTGGATGATAAGTTTTCACGATCGCTGCGAAAGCAAACAGCAGCATAAATTATGCACCACGAGCAGGGAGGGGGGGGGGGGGGGGGGGGGAGAAAGAATCATGAGTTCAATTTGAAAATAAAAAAAATGAACCAAGTGCATCCCACTCCCGCCCAGCATTAACTGCCGTAATTGAAACTAATGAACATCTGAAAGTGAGTGTTGTATTTTTATCTCGTTTATGTTGGTTTAATGTTCTTCCTTTCAAAAACAGCAGCTACCATGAACTGTGTCTTTCCGAGCGTACCTTTCCGATGGCAGGCGAGTTGTAACTAGTGGAAGCTTATTTTAAAGTATGATAAATTGCACGAAGGTGAAATTAATTTCTGTATCCAGCAACAATCGGTGTATGTGATTAATGGTACTTGTGCTTTCCATGTTGGAATGAATTTGTATTTCATTTATTTCCTTATGCTACACACGACAGTTATTCGTTACCGTGACCTATTTTTAATAATTCCAATCAACTTTTCGTATATTTTTCTTCACTGAATTGCGTCGGCTCACAAATTGAATAGTTCGCTTTGTTGGTTGACAATTTTTCAATTAATTCATACTCCATATGTCATTGATCGATTTCATGTAAACGCAATCAAAATCAACTACAAAGAACTGTTAAATATTGCATAATTGAATAGCATTATGGAAAAGTATTATAGTTCACTATCGGTATTATTTATGCATACTTTCTCAAGAATGTCATTTTCTCAATATGCAAGCAAGAAACTCAAAATGAATAGCTTGATAACTTCAATCCTTTCTTTGTTCTTTTGAATGGAAGAACAATAAGTAGCGAGAAGCAATGGTTCTATGAATTATTAAAATCAGTCTGCAGGGGAATCGGAAAGGCGATGATTTGGTTGCCTTTGATTAACGAACAGTCTTTGGTAAGCATTAGCAAAAAGTTGCCAAAGTTTGACGGTTTCAATGCACCAGTTACAATGACAAGCGTGTATAGTAACTAATTGAATTGAACGTGAAAGGGAATGACAACAGCACAAGACAAGATTTTATTTAATTTTTTTCCACACTTTCTTTGGAACAGAAATTTGAAATATTTGAAATTTCAACTGAGATACGTTAATAAAATAGTTTACAGTACTTCCATTTATATGAATACTCTAAATTACATTTCTAAAATTTATGAAACTTTCAGTTATTACTGCACAATGGAATCAATGTATGGACAAAGAAGGAAACGAATTCATTATAATCATTATGCTCCAAGGCTTTCCGAAAGGGTTTTAATTTTACCCAACCACCTGATCGTTCCTTCCGATAACGAGCTGGGAAACCTTTCCTTTCTACATGAGGTGACGGTCGGGCGAGTTTGGAAAAGTTGTACAAACAGGCGTACCACAGACGATAGACGGTAGCACCAGTTTGTAAATATTCTAAAACTCGTTCCGAACAATCGCGGAAACCCCGGGGTTGGTTATTGAGGGTACAGTGATGCGAACGAAAACTATAGATCGCGTTGGGTTTGCCGATAGATGCGAGGAATATTTCCCTCTAACCAGGGAAACTCCCCCAACTCCGAAAACAAAGGCTTGGAGTGAGTTGTTTTATTTTCGCCACTCAGACTATTTATTCTCGTGCCGGGGAAAGTCCGCACCAAATGTGATCCCCAAACCGAACGAGGCGAAACGACGCAACTTACCCTTCCAGCTCTGCAGTGGGCTGCAACTTTCAAGCCCGTTATCATAATCAACACCGACATGGTTCAGCCAGAATGCCGCCACCTTCCATAATCACCCATCATCGGCGCGGGAATGTATTTGTGCTTGTTAGTGCACTCGGTAACGGAAAGTACCCGCCCTAAACACATCCAGTGCGAGCAGCAGCTTGCTTAAAACCTCGAAGCTCTAGGCAGCTTTCAAACGGGGAAAATCGAAACGAACACTAGTACCCAAGGCGCACTGTTGCTGGAGCGGAGTGGTTGCATCTGCTACCCATGGTCGATGATCAACACCGACACATTCGCGTCGAAAATGGAATGATGTTTGCATTTGCGATCATAATTTATACCGCAGGAAAATGAATATATTTCAACATCTGCACGCAGTGTATCGAAGCTGATGGCAAATGGGCAAACTCGCACAAGTGTGGAGCGAGGCGGATTATAAGCATCCAAGAGTGGGTGGTTGTTGGGTCGTTAACTTTCAAGTGCGCACATGGTTTGTTAGCAACCCAAATCAATGTGTTCAACGCTGGTCGAATGAATGAACTCTTTGGAAATGGATAACATTTTTATCATAATTGGAATATTGATGAATGTTCGTGAATTATCATCTTTGTTTCTTTATGTGTTTTATTATTATTCAGATAAAATACTTTAATATTTTTGTCCTTTAAAATTATAAAGAATGTTTCGACAAGAGAGAACAAGAAAGAAACTTTACGTCAATTTAACCTCGAGCAATGTCCCTTGTTTGCTTAAGGATCTATTATTTCTTGACCAAGCGCTTCATCGCTGAGTAATTGTCCGTATTTGATATGTCCACTACCCTTTCAAAAAGGGTACTCGGTATCACCGGCTGACGATACCGGTAAAATGTCGTTCAAGAGCAACAAAGAGTTCGGTCCCAGGTCAAAAGTTGACTATCGACACTTGCCCACAGTGGAGACCGTTTGAAAACTCTGGCAAGGCGGACCGTCCGGTAGAATGTCGGCACAATTGAATTTTCCTCCTCCCCAATCTTCTCAACCCCGCTCACCGTCACCTTGAATTTTATCCATGTGTGTGTGTGTGTTTTCTTTCCTTCCGCTTCGCACAGATCCGCCTCGGTGACATCTACCATCTCGCACGCTCGATGATGAGCGGGAAATCGTTCGCCCTGCCCGCCGGCTGGTGGCCCCACGAAGCGAGCCGACGTCTGGCCGTCCTGTGTGTGACCACCGTCGCCCTGCTGTTCGCCCGGCTGCAGATCATGGGCTCCCAGCTGCCCGTTTTCACCAGGTGAGTGCACTAATTATTAGCTTTCCGTTTTTCCGTTTTTCCCTTCCGAGTCCCGTGGTTGGTAAAAGAAAATTTTGAAGCACAATGCCATCCGCAGGAGAGCTTGTGACAATGCGACCACCCGGCTGTCACAGCTCGATGGAGCCCACAGAATGACACCGTCATCCCCCCTCAAAAGTGACCTGAACCGATCTCGGAGTCCGATTCGATTAATCAGTCCCTAATGAATCGATGGCGACGAATCGATTCCCTGTGCGAGAACCCTGTCCTAAGGCCGGAACCGGAACTTTTATCAATTGCACGCAGAGGACGCAGGGACGCTTACTCTCGAGCCCTGGGTAATTATTTACCGTTCTTTAATGGCACCAATTAAATCCCAATCCGGCCCGATCGGTGTGCCGAGTTTGGTAGAAGAAAATGTTGCACGGCGGTCTGTTTATTGCCTGATGCACCACCACACAACCTGCTTCCCTGTTCGGGAGCTCGAGGTATCGATACGGTTCGAATGAATCATTTAGGCAAATCAGTTAGGTGATGCCTATCTTTGGGAAACGCAATTTTGTTCATCTGCAGCACGATCGGTCGCTCGCACTCGGTTGAGGTTAGGTCGCATGAAGGAGTTCCGAAATTGGCTACTATTATTTGGCAATCGAGTTAGGAGAAGAATATGAAATCATTATGAAGAAGATTTTCAATACCAGATCTGATAGTTGGCATCCCGAAATATACTCGGTTTTGTTATAAAGAGAAAACGAAAAGGTTAGACACTAGAAGTTAGAAGTACAAGACACAAAAGTTAACCTTTTATTTACTCGAAAGTTTGTTCAAAACAAAATTAAATAATCATCATGAAGATTACTCCAGAAACTAATTATTCAATTTTAATTTTACATAGTAGTACTTTGAAGGTATGAAGGTCAGGTTAAAGTACCTATCCAAAATGACATTTTCCGAACAACTTCTCTCTAATGTCATCGTGTTTTAGCTAAAAGAAACTACATGCTTTGAAACCTAAAAACGGTACGGAGGGAGAAAATCTAGGTCAACATGTTTTTGTGCGACGCATGATAAATCACCCTTGACCGAAACATCCACCCAATGTGTCTCACCGTTCCGAAATCAGACTGCAGGTCCACTGGGAGGTCCCGCCGAGATACGCTACACCTGGATGTACGATTTTGCACCGAGAATTTACTACAACTGTGTTAGCACAGAGGACTGCCCGACTGCTTCCTCGGACTGTATTAACAAGGCGCACCAGATCTCGGGACCACCGAATGTTGTTTGGTCCCATCGGTGTAGGATAGGTAAGGCCGAAGTGGGGACTGCTGGTTTAACATGGCCCATCGTATAAACAACAAATGCTCATCGGGTATCGATCGGATATGGCTGGTTGCTGGTGGTCGGGCCCGGTGCATTCGGCTGTTGCTGCAGTAATGTTCCGCAGGGCGTGCCGGTGCTTGAGGTCGTATATCAAACTTCAAACCGTCAGACACAAGCACCCGGGGACGGTACAACAACGCTACACGCTCCTGTCTAGGCAGGCGTAACACCGCTGCGAAACGAGATACGAGGGAATTTAATTAGGATTACGGTCGTTTTGCACCGCCGGAACCACCGTCTAGGCGCCATATTTCTCCAACAGTCGGTCCCATTTTGGGAAAGGCGGCTCGTTCGGTCGGTTCCTTTATCAACTGGTTAACATGGTTCAGAGCGGAGAAGTTTGTCCGATTGCATTCACTGCTTAGAAATGCGTGACCTTTACGCCCAACACGGTTACGGAACGGTACCAACCAGCATACCTTTAGGAAGGACAGTGTTCAACCAAAATATTTTCAAAGCACAGAAGAACAAACATGACTTTCGTAATGAACTTTTTAATGAAGAGTTCATCTGTAATTTAGGAGATACTTTTGGTGTGCAACATGCGAATACTTTAAAAATGAAAAATGTTGAAGCATTCGTGTTTTAAAATAATGTACTGATGTTTCGCTTTACAAAAAAAAGTCAAACACAGACTTTCCATGTATGAAAACCGTGCCATATTGAACATTGCTTGACCACGGAAGGTTTTTCGGGTTGCACGATTGCATGACATATAACGTGGTAACAAAAAAGTCATGGCAAACCGAGAGCCACCAGGCGCCTCCATGTTATTGTCCCAAATGTTATTTATTTTTTTGTTAAAAGCGACATACGAATTTTCCGATCCCTCCCCCATGTGTTGGGCGGGTTTATTGAAAAATCGGCTTAAAGGCCCACCATTTTCGGGTGTCCATGGGTAAAAAGAAAATAATGTCCCCTTTTCGGACGTGGAACGTGGAAAGTTCATTTGGTTACACGAAATTCAATATCCCATGGGGAGGGTCGGGAAAGAGTGCCGGGTGAGCGGGGACCAGGCGTCCATTTCACGCACACAAAACACTTCGCTCCGTCGCTACGGTTCGGCGCACTTTACACCTCGCCGTCACTGGTGGCAAAGGGCAAAAGGATCCTCCGTCTCCTCCTCCCGTTGCCGCCGCGATCCTGATGCACGAATCTGATGAAACCTGCCGCTTCATAAATTATGTTTCACGTTTTGACGAGGGTCCACCAGGCGCAAGGTCGGGAGAGGCCTAAAATAAACCGAACAAAATACGCGTCACCAACGCCGAGGAGTAACGACCATTCATCGGGTTACTGTTGGTCTGGAGAGAAAAAAAACGGCACTCAGCAGGATCACAGGTCAATGGTTTCGATGGATTTCCATGACGTGACAGAGAGCAGGAGGTTTATGATATTAAAAACCTACTAAACCCAAAACCCTTCGTTTTCCATTTATTTGATCTCAGTTCATTACCGAATATCTTTGCTCAAATAAAAACCCCAAACAAAATACAATGCAAGTTCGACTAATCACAAGAAAAAAATCCTTTAAAAAACTTCACAAAACCAAACATTCTAGAGTTGTGCAGATCTGATTCAGATTCATGAATCTGAATGAATCTCTGCCTTATAAGGGGTTCATGAATCTTTCGTCGAGAGATTCATGAATCCCAAAGACATACCAAGTGGTGAAAAGTCACCAGTCATGAAAGAATCGGGGCGATTCATGACAGATCCATGAAAGATTCATGAAGATTCATTAAGGTTTCGAAAGATTCATTAAGCTGTGAAGATTAGAATCCGCAAAGATTCATGAATCCATCTGAATGAATCTTAGGTGAAAGATTCATATGAATGAATCTCGCCAAAAGATTCATTAAGCACAACACTAAAACATTCCTTTTCAATTGTTTCAACTATTAAATAAATTATTATTAACTTTTTTAATGTTGAAACTATATTCAAGACACCTAATTTAAAGCCACCCTTTAAGTGGACCAGAAATTCCAGTAACTAACCCTTCCCCACGCTTCCATTCAACACGTGTGTGTGCGTTACCTTCCGCTGGTGACGATACGGCACGGAACCGAGGAAAGCCATTTCAACGCGTGAAAATTATTAACCTTTACGATAGTTTTATGACGGTGCAATCGTGCAATAGGAAAAGTTGATGGCTTCGTTCGCAAAAGACTTCGAACCGCTACATTGACGGTACGCACCTGGTCGTCTATTACGACCCGACCTACCCTGACCCTATACCCCTCGTTCTTAGAAACACAATCTGTCCCTTCATTGAATACATCTACTGGCGCCGAATGTTTACTTCTATAGCAGCCCCTTTCTCCCCCTTTTTATTGCTCTACCTAAGGGGGCTTTCTGGAGCGCACAACAGCTTGAGGTAAAAGTGTTCCTTAGACACAAACACGTACACTATAAGAGGCATGCCTGTCAGCAACTCCAAGAAAGGTGGGGTTACAGTATGGGAAAACGCAAGGAAAATAATACCACCGTTACCGGTACCATTCGGTACGATTCAATGTCACTCAACTCCGGTTCGTTTTTCGTCAACTAAAATCTGTGTGATCGTGTGGTACGTCACCACCAATGATGTATACCGAGTAACACTCATAAAAATATGCTTCTCGACGTCGATTTTGATTTGTATATTATGCAAACGTTCCTTTACGGAATCCTTATGTTTTATTCAACCTCCATACCTTTAAGCGTGCGCGAGAATGTGACCACGTTAATTACAATCTCCATTCCTCATGACTCGCTCCTCTCTCAACAGGTTTGATAATCCGGCCTCGGTGGCGGTCACCCCAGCGTGACAGCTGTCCTACAACTATCTCGTCTCGGTGAACCTCTGGTTGCTGCTGTTTCCGTGCGATCTGTGCTGCGACTGGACGATGGGAACGGTGCCACTGGTGGAGTCCTTCACCGATCCACGAAATTTGTCCACGCTCGGTGCCTATTCCCTCATCGGCGTGCTGGCGTGGGTTGCCTTCGTGGAGAATCATCGACAAAAGTCGGCAGTCGTTGTAATGGTAAGAGATATTAATTTGGGGATTTTATGTTCGTTTTATATTTAGCCAAATAGTCAATAGTGATGGGTAAATTCGACAAAAAATCGGAACCGCTTCCGAATGACTCCACCCATATCGGAAGCGGCTCCGTAAGGTAGGTGCAATATTCCAAGCTCGGAGCCGTCCGGAACCGTCTGGAGCCGTCCGGAGCCGTCTGGAGCCGCTAGTCGGCAGCCGGAGCCGTCGGAGCCGTCCGGAACCGACCGGAGCCGGAGCCGTCCAGAGCCGTCCGGAGTCGTTCGGAGCCGTCCGGAGCCGGCTCCGGCTGCCGACTAGCGGCTCCGGACGGTTCCGGACGGTTCCGGGCGACTCCGGGGTTTTACTAAGCCGGAATCGGAGCCGGTTTAAAGATGCTCGGAAGCAGTTCCGGTCGGTGGGTGCGGTTCCGAGAACCCATCACTATTAGTCAATGGATGTTCGTTTAGTTAGAAAATGAATCTTTACGTTAAACTGAGCCTAACTAATTCTTCTACCTTCTCTACTCAGGGACTAGCGTTTATGGTGCTTCCGTTCCTTCCCGCCTCGAATCTCTTCTTTCCGGTGGGCTTCGTGATTGCCGAGCGCGTCCTGTACATGCCCTCGATGGGCTTCTGCATCTTGGTAGCGTACGGTTTTCACGTCCTCTCGGAGCGTTGGTCCCGCAAGATGACCTGGTGCTGCCTCGGCTTCCTACTACTAACGCACTCACTCAAAACATACAACCGCAACGCGGACTGGGAATCGGAGTACTCGATCTTCATGTCCGGCCTGAAGGTGAACCAGCGTAACGCGAAGCTGTTCAACAACGTGGGCCATGCGCTCGAGAGTGAGGGCCGGTTCGAGGAGGCACTGCAGTTCTTCCACAAGGCCGTACGCGTACAGGAAGACGACGTCGGGGCGCACATCAATGTGGGCCGAACGTACAATCATCTGAAGATGTTCAAGGAAGCGGAGATGGCGTACCTAAAGGCGAAGTCGTTGCTACCGAAGGCGAAACCGGGCGAGTCGTACCAGGCGCGCATCGCTCCGAATCACCTGAACGTGTTCCTCAATCTGGCGAACCTGATCTCGAAGAACGCGACCCGGCTGGAAGAAGCGGACCTGTTATACCGACAGGCGATCAGCATGCGATCGGACTACACGCAAGCGTACATCAACCGGGGCGATATTTTGATCAAGTTGAACCGCACCAAGGAAGCACAGGAGGTTTACGAGCGAGCGCTACTCTACGATAGCACCAATCCGGACATTTACTACAATGTAAGTGAAGCTATTTTCCTCGTAGGCTGTGAGGTAGACTAACATAGGTTTCTCTTTTCGCAATAATAGCTTGGAGTGGTGTTTCTCGAACAAGGCAAAGCATCTCAGGCTTTGGCCTATCTCGACAAGGCCCTCGAGTTTGATCCGGAGCACGAACAGGCTCTGTTGAACTCGGCCATCTTGCTGCAAGAACTGGGACGTCCGGAGTTGAGGAAAATAGCTCGAGAGCGTCTTTTGAAGTTGTTCACTAAAGATGGTAAGACATTTTAGGGAAAAAAAGAGAAGCAGAATCACTGATCTAAGCTTAAATGTTGTCTTCCTAAAGAATCCAATGAACGAGTTCACTTCAACCTCGGCATGCTGGCGATGGACGACCGTAACACGGACGAAGCGGAGAACTGGTTCCGACGAGCGGTTCATCTGAAGCAAGACTTTCGCAGTGCACTGTTCAACCTAGCGCTGCTCTTAGCCGACGATCATCGGCCGCTGGAAGCCGCACCGTTCCTGAACCAGCTCGTCAAGTACCATCCGGACCACATCAAAGGGCTCATTCTGCTCGGAGACATCTACATCAACAACATTAAGGATCTGGATGCAGCTGAAAATGTACGTCTTGAGGAGATTTGATAAACGTTTGTTATTGTTGAACCCCTTTTCTTTCATTTCAGTGCTACAAGCGCATCCTGCAACTTGATCCGGTGAATATCCAAGGACTGCACAACCTCTGCGTGGTGTACGTCGAGCGGGGTAAGCTTCTGCAGGCGCAAGCTTGCCTCTCCCATGCTCACCAGCTGGCACCGAGCGAAGAGTACATCGGACGCCATCTGCAGATCGTGCAGACGCGCATCACTCGGTTGCGCCAGTCCCCGGACGGCAGCCGGGAGAAGGAAGTGGCCTTCGCGGACTATGATCCGCGCGAGTTCGGCGGCAATCCGTCTTCCGGTTCGCCGCAGGATCCTCAGCTTGATTTTCAGCTACTTCAGGGCATTGTAAATAACGAGAAGGAGCCGGAGCACCAAGAGCAGCACCAGCAACAGCACAGTGCCAGCATAGGGGAAGACACCCGTGTCGCCGCTGAAGACATGCCAACACCATTACCTCAGCAGGAGCTGCTCAACGATGGCGCTTCTTCGACCCGCCCAACGTCCGGGGATCCTGTTTTTATCGAGTCCGAGGGGATGAATGACCTAGAGTTGTCGCAAACGCTAGTGGATGATGGTAAACCTGCCCCATTGCCAGATCCTACCAGAAGCCATGAACGGGAGAAGCCATTCGATCACGCAACCGAAAGTAGCCGTAGCCGAAGTAGTCGAAGTAGTACTCGTCCCAGCACTTCGGTTGGTATTCAATCTGCATCCGTCACACCGCATCATCAAGCCCCTCGGAGCAACGCTCCTGTTATCGGGCAGGACCTGGACGATCCGTCGTCCGGCATGTCGTAGCATCCAATGCTAGACTATAAGCTAGACTGTTTCGAAATTCACTAGAAACGCTGTAAGAGACTGGCCTTTGTGACTAGGAAATTGTATCATGTTAGGAAAACGAGTCGATCGGGAAGGAGATTGTGTAAATTGTTAGGAATGAATGGTTGGAAAGAATATTTTCTATATACAAACACCGCTACATCGCATTACGAGCGTGGAGACACACCGGGAAGAATCTTAAGGAAAGTTTTCACCAGCAGTAAAAAATCCATTTTCATATAGTGATGTCATTGAAATAACACGCAATCCCCACTCATGCAGATGAAACTAAAACTTATCCATGCGATCTCCTTGACATGATGTTTTGAAAGAATGTTTTTGAAAGTGAGGCTGAAGCTGAAAATATTAAATGTATGTTAGTTGTTTATAGGACCTCAGTTGATCGCATCCTGCGAAGAACAGCCTATTAGTCTTATAATTGGCCAAGAAAGATTGAACATCGATTAAATATGATTTAAAACTTCAACACTCTACACGTAAATGGAATTTCCAATCATACATTGGTTACACACATTCACTAAATCTACTCGGTTTTTTACGATAATGTTTAAGATCTGTACGTTAGCAAACGGGACTGATTCAGAGAGTATGAAATGTGTAAATATGATCGATCAGCTATCCAAATGTGCTGTTGGAAAGTTTATAAAGTTTAAAAAAAAAAGTCAATGGAAAGAGAAGGGCAGTAAATAGGGAATGGAATATAGACAGATGTGAAAATAGCTGCTAAGTTAAGCAAAATAGTAAGGATGGCAGAGAAAATTCTGGAAGTCAAAGGATCAGTATATTTTAGAGTTCTTTAATATGATTGACTTATAGTTTTACTATATTAATTTGAACTTTATAACACGCTCAGACGTGACATAAACGATTCCTTAAATTAGTTAAGCACTCAAATGATCTTAACATCAGTACTTAACTCTTTTCCAATTATGCTGCATACAATGTCTCATAAAACGATAATGATTATTTTTATTATCTTAAGTATTTTTTAGAAGCACACATTAGGTATTAAATTCGAACAAAACCCCATTTTAAAATATTATAATTTGTTTCCGTAAATAAACAGAATGAGTAAAAATGTGCACTATTTATTGAAAACTTGAAAGAAAGAAAATAAGTAAAGTACTTGTAATTTTTTTCAAAATCAAACACGAAATTGATAAGAACAATTTAAATTTTCTTAAATATGCTTAGACAATAGCATAACTTAAGGCGCATTGCTCGGGAGTTCCTTCACCAACCCTTAAAGTGAAAGACCTTTTATTTTTGAGGATTGTGTTTATAGCAAAATTTTTAGTAAATTTCAAATTCGAATTCGCTACTATTTTGAAACTAGGCCATTTTTGGGTGGTTTGTGAAACTGTCTAATATGAGTTAGTTAGTTCCATCCTAAGCTAACTCTCCTTTTCAATTACGGCTGAGATGCAAACTACAATCAATCAGCGTTAAAGTCACTAACATGTCCACCCTCAGCAGGCCGCAGAATGTTTCCACCCGCACAATCACATGCCGGAACTCCGAGTGCTGGTTGTTTACGTCCAAACGAGCTTCCTCAGCTGGTCCGGGCAGGTCAAGCGGGGGATTTCATCATTGGCTACTGATAAGCAGCACGGTGGTGATACGGTAAGGTCTGATTGGAACATGGGTTAATATTTACGCCCGCCGGTTCCAGTGCAATTGCCTTTCCTCGTTGCCAACGCTTACGAGAAGATTAGATCGGTGTCGGCGTCGGCGTCTTGTTCGACAGGCTGATCCACTGACACTTTAGGTAATCTTTGTTTCATCTCGTAGTAATCTTTAGCCGTTGGTAAGTGGCATAAATCCAAAATTAGCTACCTCTAATGTCTCTTGTCTATCAATTAGGACTAAACTATTTTATTCCAATATTTCAAGAAAAGGTTTGAACAGAAAAATAAATTAGCAAGGTCATGGTGGCAAGCGTTTTATCATCCTTCCTGAAACAGAACCAATCATGAAAGAAATTCAAACGGCATGTGGCTTTTTACGATTCTGTTTCTTCCTGTAACCAATTGGGCGTAATAAACCCGAACTATGATGGCGCTTTAAAAAAAGCAGCATAAAGCGAAAACAACCGGAAAAATGCAAATCATTTCTGACCTTCATTTGCGCAGCACCGCACGGCAACCAATGTGACCGTGATTGTTTTTTTTTTTTTGCACGTATCTCCCTTGTTTACTTTCGCCAACAACATAAACATCGATTCGACAACATAAACCTTCTTCTTAGGGGGTCGAGTGATGCAAACAAATTTCCAATTTTGATGCCACTGAAAAGCGGCTTGTTGATAGAATATTGTTGCACCTCTTTCTATTTCTGTGCTACTCTTCCAAGAAATCTGTAAAATATTTAGTAAGCACATCAGTACTTTGGAATAACTCCAGTCAACTTTCATGTTCTCTGACGGCAAAGCTAAACTTATTGACCGTAACAAATCTCCCCCTGCATTAAAATGCGTTCCACCAATCCGCTGCAACTTGCAGACGGTTTTATAGTTTTGTTTACCAGTAAAACAAGACTCTTGCAATCCTCATCCTCCCGCCGTGCATCAGGCTCTGACCGTACCTTAATTTAAATTTTTATGTTCCGCTTTCAAATCGTTTCCATCTTCCTTACCCGTCGGGGGTTTTCGCTAACAGCTAACCGAAGTGTGGCGTGTTGAGCGTACCGAGCAACCGATGCCCATTTTTACCGACGAGCCCCGTACTCGGCCTGTGAAACCCCTTACAAACGGTGTGCAACAGGTCGCGAATTGCCTTTGGGCCGGTCAAAAACTTATTGCTTCCCATGCAGGGGCTATTTTTAGCCACGGACCCAGTGGGCGAACGGTCTGGAGGAATTATTTACGGCCAATCCGTTCGCCCGTGATCCTTTCCAACGCGCGTTTCCAAACCGTAAAAGCGATCGGTGGGTAATCTTCCCATCTATTAATAGACCGTCCATGCCTACCTACATATGCCTACGGAAAGGCGAGGGAACTGGGAAGAAGTCGATGGCGTTTTTTGCGCCTTTTCTTCACACCGTAATTTTGCATTATGATTTGCCCACTTTGCCCTATGGTGATCGTTTGGCGATCAAAAGTAGTTGAAGTGGGAAAAAAACATTGCCCCCTATTCGACAGATTTAAATTGCAGATTCGTTGTGCTAGGAAACGAAAATGGACTAAGTCATGTGAGTCATTTTTTCGTCTGCTTAACCGTTACGTGACCGAAGGCGCTAAGTTTTCATTTGCCATCTCTTCCTAACCATCGGGATAGTTTTTGATAGTTACGAAGAACTGTTTTGGATCTCTTATAATCGACAATAACATGCACAGTTACTTTGTTAATGAGTTTTTAGAATTTAAAATGTTTGTTCATATCTTCTTCTTTTTCTTCTTCTTCTTCTTCTTGGCGTAACGACCTCTTGGTCATGCCTGCCCGTTAAGGGCTTACGAGACTTGTTTCCCTGTTGTACGTGGATAGTCACTCCTCTCGTACAGGGGAGGGGGTCCGGTCTCGGTTGGGATTCGAACCCACGCCGTCGAGGTGGTGAGCCCCGGCGCTCATGAGCCGATTTTCTAACCGGCGCTACCGCTCGGCTGTCGCGGACCCCCGTTCATATGCACAATTTAAATCATGCATAAGAGAAACGGTTCCGTCCAGCTAACCTACATTGCACACGTTCGGTGCCATGGCACATGGCCACATGTCACGATCGCCTAGAGATCGTCATCTCGGTGCGTCGGCCACCGCATTCTCATATCAGTGTTTCGCGGAAACGTCATGTTGCAAATTCTAGGTTCCCAGTACGTGTTTGACGTGCCCGTGATAGATTAGTTTACAACCCGGCGCCATTGATTATCGACCACTATATTGTACAATCGGCAGAGGCTTCGAGAGGAATTACATTTATATGAAAGCAGGGTACAGCATCAACTTTAGAATTTGATGGCTCGTGAATTTTATATGTATAAATATCCCCGTAATACCCCCATTTTTTTTAAAATTAAATAATTATTTACAATTTAAAAAAAAATATTGACAATATGAAATTGGTATAAAATCAAATATATTGCAACATTATATAAGAGGTTTCGAAACGTGGGGCATAAGTTCTGCACAATAATGTTTATCTACTTTCTTTTTCTATTTTTTTTCTTTATGCTTAAAGCACATTTTATTTTTAGATTGAATAACAAAGCATAATATCTCTACTCACCATATCTGAAGTGTGGCAATGCAGACAAAGTGAGATGGTGAAAGGAAATCTTTCGACGTTAGTTTGACGTCATTCTTTTATCGCATGCTTCAACGGTTCACGGAAAAGCTATAATTATTCCGCCTACATCCAAAAACTACCCTTTACCAGATTGAACGAGATAGTATCCACAGAATTTAAAAATAGTACGAAAGCATTTATTTTTTCATATTTGATATTAAACTCCTCCATAATTCAACTGTTGGCTAATGTAGGAACTAAAAAGATAAAAAATAAGGTTGATCTAAAAAATCAACAAAATTAGGTTGTTATATTTTTATTATGATAAAAGGATGAAACGGAATAAACAAAATATTCAGAACTGTTCAATATCATGTTAAAAACCAAAAATCTATGTGAAAAAGGTAGTATACATATTTTCTCATTTTGTTTCATATTTTTGGACAAATAAAAATGTAAATCAGATTAATTGGAAACATAAATAGGATTTAGAAAAAAAGGATTATTTGCTTATTCCACTCGATCAATAACACCGATCTCGGATCGTCAGCCTCAACAGAAATGCTCAGCAATGTTATTGCTACTTTTACTCTCTACGAGTGGCAAACTTGAGTTCATTATCCATCGGACAAGCGCGAGATGAATCCTTATTATGTTCCTCCGGGCCTTTGAGGATGCTGGCGCAGCATCCCACGACGAAAAATGTCGCGAGAGCGAATGAATGCCCGAAGAGTTCATCACGGGACAGGCACCGGAGAGTGACCACTGTGAGTCTGTGGGCTTTTAAAGCGCTAGTTCGCTGCTGAAAACCGTACAGTTGCAATTGTGATGTCGACGAGATAGCAGCAGCGAGCGAAATCCCATCCCAGCCCCGGGGGAACAAGAACTTGGAGTCAACGCGTGCATGTTACGTGTTTGTCTGTGTGATCCTTTCATTTTTTTTTTTTCGTTCTGGTCGTGCACGTGCGTCTGTGCGTGTTGTTCCGTTAGGCGTCTGGCTGATCGAGTCCGATCTGGCCTGCCGAGAAGAAGTGACCTTTGAACCTGTCGTTGCACCAACAGAAGGCAGAATATCCCCGTCATCCGTCCCGGTTTTGGAATAGTATTGACGTGTACCGTTCGTGAACGATTGTTCGCTCGAAAACCATTCCACAACTCCAGTAGTAGCCATCCCGAAAGGCGTCCGGAAGATTCGTTCCAAGCGGTATCCGTCACTCACTTTGCTAACGATCGTAAAACATACTGCCAGCAGCTTTGAATGCAACGAAAACTGAATATCATATTGTGTTAGAGAATTCATAAAACAAAGATAAATTACGTGGTTCCTCCCAATAAACTATCAACGTGCAATCTGAATGAATTCATGACCGAGTGTTATACGAAAGTGATCGACTTTGTTGTGGATTGAACACCGATCAATTGATCAACTATAAGCCACATTTCCGAATAAAATGTGCTCAAGTGTCCAGTGTTGATGGGCCATTAATTCCCCATGTCCTAGTGAATCAGTTGGTGATTACGATCAGTACAGCAAATAAACATTGGAAAAGCAAAAACTACATCGGAAGTAGAGTAAACTAGAAACTCCGGACCGAAGCAGACCAACCAACTCGAACTCCCGAGCCCAAGCTTGAATGTGTGCCACCGTACGGACTGGATGCTGGATTGATTTTATTTTCATTTTCAACAAAAATTGCTCGAAAATAGTTGCGCTCGCACGGGATCGTGAGCTTGCTGGCACCGTCGGCACCTGGCTGCGTAGCGTTACGATTGTCGTGCGTCCAACCGTGTTCGAGCCACTCTGAAGAAGCCGAAAGCAAAGGTAGGTTCTAAAAGAATTGATCCTTCTGATGATCTTGGTTCAGTGTGCATAACAAATTGGTTGTATTAGATTGAGTTCGAAATAACTCTAATCTAATATTCTAATTATAATTTCAGATAAAAAAAACAGTAGAAACTTGAAGCAATGAAAATAAATAAAATTGTTAAGAAACCATTTACGAGACAAAAGAAAAGCTCTCGAAAACAGAGTCAGTAAAACAAAAACGATCACTCCAGACGATCTACGCTACACGATGCACTACAGACACTGGACAGATTTAGAACAGACAGACGGACAGCATCACAGTAGCGATCCCATGGGGGCAGAATAACAACAGCCAACAGTGAAGTAATACACACCGTGGTCGTGGTACCCAGTCGTATTTGTGATTAATTTCCCACTTTTCTCCCTCGACCTCCCTCGGTACGGCAATCAACAGACACCCTGGGCCCTTTCGGAAAGGAAGCGAAAGGTTCAACGAGGCCACGGTCCGGGTGCCGATGCCGTGCTGTCAGGGGGTTTTATTTTCGTTTGCTTTATCAGCATCAGTCTGAAGCGTGTGCGTTCCCAACCGAGACGTGTGGGAACGGGCCCGAGCTTTCCCCCGAGCCCTTCCGTTGCCTTTCGGTGCCTTACCGGAGGGACCAGTATTCCATTATCCGGAGAGTGTTCTAAAAATAGCACCACAGCTCCTCGCTGCTGGAAGCGCTGGCTTTTCGGTACGCTGGTACGCTCAGCTGCCCTCAGCAGGACCAGCTGGGCCCAACGGCAGGGTGTGGGCTACCCCCTTGAGCGCAGGGGTCAAAGGTTCCCGACTGATGTGGGACGATGTAGTGACCCGCTGGCTGCGATTGGGATGAGGGTTCCCTCGGCCATCCATCAGGTTGCCTCACTGTCTGCGTCTGTTTGCTGTGCATTTGTTGTTGATTGTGCTTCGCAGCTTGCTATCGCAGTCCCACCGCCCTACGCTGGCCTACCACCCAATGTGTTTATGTTGACCCAATGCTCACGGTACCCTTTGGAGTAATTCAACCATTTTCGAACGCCCTCTCTCTCGGTGCACACAACAGCTGTATCGGCGCAACCCGGACCAGAAGGACCGTACCATATCAATCTTGACTTTAGGATCGAGCGAGCAGCGGGGTGTGATAGGTACAGATAGGAAAATCCCTTCGCTTTTACACCCATAAAGCAGGGACCAGGGAAGGGAAGCAAAACATAAAATATGGCGTCGACCATATGAGAGGCGTAGACCGGGACGGTTGGACGAATATCCGGACAAAAACAACAAAATCGAAAAGGGAAAAAAAAGGCCACCGAACAACAAGCTTGGAACGGCCGGTGGAGAGACCGTGTATGTAGGTCATAGGAAACGGCAAATGAACGGCGAACGACCCCGTCGGCCGTGAAGGCAACGAGATGGCGATCATTTCCATTTCACGCGAGAGATCCTGCATACGAGGTTGTGTGCGTGAATGGGACTCGGTTGTAGATGTCCTCCAAAAAGCGTAGCAACACCGATTCCAATTCGTCTTCTTTTTAAAACGAAACCAACTTTACTATCTTTCGCTGGGGCTGGACGAACCAGAACATAAAAGAATGTAAAAATGTTGCTTGTAAAACATAAACATGTAACGGAAATACGGCCAGATATCGCGCACCATGGAACGCGACGCCAAGATTACGGGTTTCCTGCGCTTGCCGTTATCTTTCTCCTACAGTTCCCAAACGAGACACATTAGATAAACGCCGTAATTGCATCATTTATGAAATCATTACGATTTCGCATTCGCCCGTTCCCGCACAAAGGGTGTAACCGAAGAAAGGAAAGTAAATCAAGTTCGAGTGCAGTGTCCAGCCGGTAGCGGGACATGCAACTTCACGTGGAAGTTCGAAAGGGGCCGAGAGCTCGAGCTGGTTTTTTTGAAGCAAACGCGTTTTCTCCGACGTTGGGAGCAGAACGAACAGTGCGCCATGACACTGGATTTTTTTATCTCCCAAAATTTGTCACTTTCGGAAAACATGTTGAAAATAATCGTTCAGGTTAA
Organism: Anopheles coustani; assembly: GCF_943734705.1. Classification (NCBI taxonomy): domain Eukaryota; kingdom Metazoa; phylum Arthropoda; class Insecta; order Diptera; family Culicidae; genus Anopheles; species Anopheles coustani. The sequence continues at coordinate 93,332,475 of NC_071288.1, read as the reverse complement.
TTTATTGATTTTATTAGTAAACGATTTTATCCAAAATGATTTATCGTTGAGGAATATTTAAATTGGCAAGCCAGCTGTCAATCTCAACTTGACACTCAATCAACCGCCCAATCGGACACTAACTTTCTTTCCCGAATTATGTGGTCAATATAAAAAATCTCGGCGCCCGGATCTCTGCCCCACCTTGCCTGCTGCACCCCGTAAAAACGCACCCGAGTGCAGCAAAACATTAACCTCGTGCAGAGCGCGTGTAAAGATGCGACCGCGGGGCGCGCGCGCGCTTGACGGCGGACAGCAACCACAACAACGCGAGAACCGGTTGAAGGGAAGCAAAAGGCCCGGACGGAAGGTGTGCTGAAGGTCGGAGGCGGGAATTGGGAGAGTGCAGCAAAGAAGTAAACAAGTGGTCAAGCGCCGATGCGCTGATGCAGCCCTGATGCCCGATTGGAACATACGCCCGATGATGTACACGCGCGGACTGAATGATTGAGTCGCGCTTATTTTTTTATTTTTTGCTCGGGTTGCAGCTTCTCAACTGCTCCCCATTTTCTCGTGCCTTACATTGCCGGTTGACTCATGCGCCCGGCATAAACCCCAATCCGCCCTATCCGGCTAATAAAGGTCTTCGTGGAAGTGTGGTGACTTGTGTACCTTCGACATTCGGGCTGGCATTTCTGACTTTTCTGTGCGCACCTTCTTCGAGCTCGCTTATGGTTTTTTATGTTTTTGTGGCCATCCGTTTGCAATTGCACCACCTCGATTGCACCATTACGTGTCGGAATGTGCTGTCTGGCAGTCGTGGCCAGCGTGGGCCGTCGGTCTTCCAGGGCCGCAGCATCCACCCGGCAGGCGTTACGATGATTACTCTTCTCATTACCGTCGGGCCCGGGTGGCCTCCGGTAGGCATAACATCTCGAGACGAAACCACCGAAGGAAGATTCGAAGGGCACGTTCGATCGTTCGAGAGAACCGTGCGGAAATTTATGATTTGCCCTCCAGGGAGGTTCGGGCCGTAACAAGCTGGGAGAGAGCTGCATTAAAGCTGTACGAGAGTGGTTTCCACATACTTTGAGTATGATTTACGACCCCAATCACAGTCCTCCTGCAAGAAGGAGGGTCTGTGAGAGCCTTCGCAATGGTTTCATCACCAACGCCGACGCAGGTCATAGTTCAAAAAGTTTTATTTGATCCCGCGCACGGCCGGGGGAAACCTGCATGGGTGCCGGCCCTCGGTCGGACGCGAAAGAGCAATCAGCATAAATTTAAACCAACCCGACCGCCGGACAGGAGCGTTTGATTATGTTAACACAAATTTAACCCGTAATCGGCACCCGCGGTGGTACTGGGCTCTCCGCTAGCGCAGGGACACACGGTGCGTCACCGAGGATCGGAAACCGGCCAAACCGTTGACGGTATGGTATGGTCCCGTTTCCCGATCCGGCACCGGCCGTGTACTGCCTGCTAAGTTTAAATGAAATCATTTATTTTCATTTGTGTCCGCCCGGAGTTTTATCATGTCCGATCGCTCACGGGCTAGAACTAGGATGGTACAACTGTGGTCTATTACTAGACCCGACCAACGCCGGCTTCTATGAAGAAGGAGAACACATTAGTGGAACCCTATCGCTGCCTTCCACAGTGAAACAGGTTCGTTCATATCTATGGTCAATTTTGACTTTTTTTTTTTTTATTTTCGAGTGGTAATTTTTAATTGCTCTTTTCAATATGCAACAGCTTCGTAATGTTGAATATTTTTCTGTTTAGTTCATTTGTTGACTTTTTTAAATCATTTTTTTAGTAAATTTTATTTTCCACTTTCATTTTTGCCAAAGAAAATTAACGTTAATACCTTAGAGAAAAGTACGCTTCATAAAGCACTAATAAAAACAGATAGAAAATCTTTTTTTATGTAAACAAATTTAACTTAAAGAGATTGTATGCAAACATGTTAAAGTATGTCCTTAATTTTATGCAAAGTTTTCGAGTACCGGTAAATTAAACGGTCAGCCCCTATCCCACTGTGCGGTTGGTGCGGAACGCGCCCAGAAATCCAGGCGTCTTTATCGTACCTCGTTTGCTCGCGTCGATTGGTGTGGACGTCGTATCTATTTCAAGCATCGAGCTGACGCCCACCATGGACGACTGCCGGGTGTCCAGTAGGCAATTAGGTTCTTTCGGTGGCCGTACAATGTTGCCACCGATCCGGTGCGGTTGAACGCAACCCCCCAGCCAGTGCTAGGGTACTGCTACCTTCGGCAGAGTTTTGGCGAACTCTCTGTCGGACCCTGAACCCGTGATCCAACCCCCCGGAACAGTGTGCGAAACGATCAATCAAAGACGGGGAAACACTTGAGGAAGATACCATAGAAACGTGAGCACCAGGCACAAGCTCTCATGCTCGTGGGCAATCTTTCACCGCGCTTTTGGCGTGTCATCGGCGCACGAGATGCGGCACTAGGAACTTTTTTTGCTCCGGAACCGAGACACCTACCCGGACCGCGTTCTCGATCGGTGCTCTCAATTGACCCAACCGGGGACCTCCTAATCGGCGAGTGGACACGCGGTCCGGTACAATTTATTCATTTTTATTCATTGACCGGCGAAATGGGGAGCTCGCTTTTCGAACCTCACTCCCGATGCGGGCGGACGGGCGGGGGAAAAACGGGCCGATGTCATAACAAGGCAGCTTGGCCAGTTCATACGCTGCACCGAAATTGGATGAAGACTTCTTATTTTATTCAAGTTTTTGTGTATAACCTCTTGTGGTCCCCAACGGAGGTCCTCGGATATTTCGCGAACGTCTTATTGCGTCCGCCTGATTAATTCCCGCGCTTTGTTGAGCCAATTCTGGGACCGGCGTTTTCCTCCGCATGCTTGCCACACACATAACGTGGGGGAAATGGCACATAAGTGGATTTTGGGTTCATTCTGGGTGGGATTGATTTATGTCCAAAACGAGGTTGAACACATCTAGCCAAGCTCTGAAGATATCTAAGCTCTTCTCCGAGAGTTCAACGATCTCGTTAATTTCGAGTCACTCTGTTGGATCTCCAATTATGGCACCTTGTGAGATGGCACTACACACAAGAGTAAACGCGAAGTCTACAGATTGATGAGACAGTCTAGCTTCTATATTGCTGTTCAAAGTAGCGTATTTTATTATTTCCACCCTCCATTGCACCACTTCCAAACGGTCAGAACAACACTCGATCGTACTGACGATCGTGGGATCTTTTCCGAAAACCAAGGACTTGTTGGCCTTCAACCGTGGCTGTCCCTGAGGCGATTGTTTCTTTCAATGAACCTCAATTAATCGCGCAATCGTTCGCGCGCCATCGAGCGTTCCCCGGACGCGACATTGTTGTGATCGCGGAGTTCCAGCTTAATAGGCCCAAAATCAGGAAGCTCGTCTCTCGAGCGAAAGAAATTCGAAAGTCGACAAACACCGCTGACAAAAACCCATGCCAACATGATGTATATGGTGGCTTATCGTGCGATCTGAAACAAAACAAAAGTGCGACACGAGGTCGATTGCCTTCACGCGGTAATCACTTTTGGCACCGTCTGCGGGCAATAAACAGCTTGTTTTTGCACTCACCGAGCACATGGGAAATGTGTTGTTTCCCAAGAATTTCCTGCAGCTTTATTTACTTGCTCTTCTTTGTGAACTCCCAACCCTGATAAGAAGCTGACCCGCTCACGGTGGGGGTTCTAAATATTCATCGCAAATACGGGATTGCGGGCTGCCTCACCTTAGTGCCGGAATGAGTCAAGATTTGGAAGGTAGAGCCCGGGCCTACCTACGGAAACAAACCTGTGAGACACCCCTGCGACTCTTCAAGATGATCAAACTTTGGTACCCGCCGTTGGGGGTAGTTGTGGTAATTTTGTTTACAATCTCTTATCGGAGTCCAATGTGCGGTGTGTTGGTTGTGTTTTTATTCCTGTTGTGTTGAAGAACCGTAATAATGATAATGAGAGTATTAAATGGCATAGCGCAGGGACCTTTCACTCCGACGCAGTGTTTACGCTGATTTCAATTACCGATCGATCTAACGGCCGAAAGCAACCAACTGGGGCAATCGGAATGTGTTGTTTATGAAAAACAAAGTAGCAACGAGGCTTACGACCACTGACTAATTTCTCTTCCCTTTGCATTCCCCGTTCTGGTTCCAGATGCGTTCGGGCTTTATCGGTATGAACACGATCCTGTTCGTGGCGGTAGTCGTGCTACTGCTGCTCGACGAGACCAAGGGCAACTCCACGCCGAACAGCGATGCCCTGATCAGCCATTTGACCCGCTCGCGCTACTGCGGCCGCCGGCTGACGGAAACGCTGGCCTTCCTCTGCCAGGGACGGTACCCGATGCTGACCCACTATCGCACCGGTAAGGCTGCCAGCAACTCTCTTTCCCTCCCCCTCTCTCTGCAAAACAAACCCGCTGGAAAATCCTGGAACCTGGGTTTCCTCCTGGATGTTTCGCTAATTCTCGTATCGTTCGTCTTCGATTTGTTTATTTTCAGATTATTACCACGACCAGCAACAGCAGCAGCAGCGGGTAAAGGTCGAGGTGGCCACCCTGCCGGATACCCTGCCGCCCGGATTTCCCTACCCAGGCACGGGAGTCCATCGGCGCAGTCGTCGCAGCACCGGTGGCATCTACGACGAGTGCTGCAAGAAGAGCTGCTCCTACGTCGAGCTGCGAGCATACTGTGATTGAGCGGAGGCCACTCCACTCAGGCTAACGCAATCTGTGGGAAGTAACGAAGTGCGACAAACTGGGAAAACTGTAACCGGAAAAGCCCCGTCGTTCAGTTCGCTTTATCTGAACAACTCCTTGCGTATTATCTTATATGTCTTGTATCTTCAACAAAGTCGCATACCGTTGTAGAACCAGTTTAAGATTCATACTTTATCGATAAGCTAAAGCAGTTCAGCCCATTGCTGTTAGTCAATTATATTCGCCCGGGGATGAAAGGCCAGGGACCGTTTGGGCATCTCAAGCGTCTCCGGTTTGGTCTGTAGCATAGTTTCTCAGCTCCCGATTCCATTTCCCCAGCAGAACTCAACCGAGTGATGTAACGATGGATCGGAAAGAATTTGTTTTTAGTTGGGTGAGCCTATTTGCTCCTTAGCGAAGAAGTAAAGTTGTTTGTCACCCTTTTTTTTTTTGAAGCATGATTTTTGCACACAATATGTTCCGTTTTTATACGAAAAAAAAATATAAATCTCAATTTATCATACGTGTAACGATAAAATATAGCGTTTCTGTGTTACGAACGAGGCTTACGGGTGGATTATTGCGTGAAATCGGTAGAAATGGCCAAATGGTCATGCGACAGAAACCATACCACCACGATTCTTATCCCGCGTTCCGTTCGAAAGATAGTATAACCTAAGAAAGAGTAAAACAAAACCTTTCGGATGATAAATTATAGCTGGTGCAACAAATTTTTCTGTTCCAGTATGGCGAAGGTGTGCCGGTTTACACGCTTCGCATTCGTTCCTGTACCAGTATATTTATTAACAGTTTTTGAAGCGACTAAAAAGAAGCATCGGCTAGCGGAAGGACGATACATTGGTCGGAGTTTCATCGAGCAGTAGAGGATGGAATGGTTTGATCAGTAGGAGGAACAAATTCTAAGTAACAATAAGAGAAGAGAGACGCTGGGGCATGCGTTGTAGGAGAAATGATCGGTAACATTCATTAGTTAGAAGAAGTGACCAAGAGCGAAGTGAAGTGTTGTGCTTTAACTTCACTCCGAGGTGTACAACATTATTTTTAAGTTGGATCATTATTTACCGGAAAGTAAAATTGAGTTAAAAAAAAAGAAGCTCCATGCATGTCCCCTTAACGAATGTGATCGTATACGCCAGTGGGTTCTCCTCTTTTCAATAGAGTAACCCACAACAAAGAATATTTTATTAAAGTAAACTTTTATCATAAACTGTGAAAGTTGTTTTCATTTAATTTAAATTATTTGGGATAGTTCATCATTTAGTTTGCCATTTAAAAGGGCGGTGAGTATGGTTTTAGACAATCATTTACAGTTTCTCCCAAACTCGATTCGGATCCAACGGCAAAGCGGTAAAGTTCGGAAGGTTCAATTGAACCAAAGCCACACACAAGCGCACATAACGAACCTGTACGACATGCTGTCGCCGCCGTCAATTAACCACCCCCCTAGTAGTCCCGGCCACGATGGACCCGCGGCCCGCACGCTCCTACGGCAAGGCTGGCATCGAACCAGTTTAAACTAACCGTCAGTCGAGCCGGACTATCGAGTTGATGGATGTGGATCACATTGTCAGTGCGTGGTAGCGATGATGGACGCGAATAGAGGGTTGCATGCGGGGATGGGATGCACCCACAGGGGCCAACGATGCATCGGCTTGTGCACGCGCAGCCCTATCGATGTTGTTGTGATGTGTTATGAAATGGACCGCCTCTAACTGCCGACGCTGGGGCATGGTTGATAACCAATCACTAGTCTAGCACTGTGACCTTCAATGCTGTAGTTCAATTTACTATTCCTGCCACCATCAATAAGCTCCTAAGAGACGAATGACCAAGACGTCTCTAATAAAAAAAAATCAATAAGGGCCAGCCGTTTCATGACAGTGTCATTTCGGTTTTCAAAATATTAGCTAATCTATGCTTTATTATACAAATATTACGTTTAAGTGAATTTTAGTGTCTTTATATCACGAACCACAAACACTTATCAATACTTTATAAAGAACTCTCTTCTAAGAGAAGTTTTAAACAAAACATCCATAGATTCCATCGAAACGCTACCTTTCCCCCCGTAGGTATGAATTTACTTAGCCAAATTCCTGTTTGATGCCATTTTAGAACATATCTCGTACCCATATGGTAGCGTACATGAGTGTCCGGGACCTAAGGTTCTACGGGTGAGCCATGGAAAAGAGGACCGAATTGATCTACGCTAGACCTTGGCAACGTTGCATCCGGCACTATATCCGCTTCTTCCCTGTAGTACTGGCCATTCCAAATCGTCTTTGGAAAGGGATTGTTGAAAATTTGTCTAGCATGACCTGTGTACAAGATATCGAATGCTCAAGTTAACATGCAGAATGTGGAATATTACAATATGTTTTAAATACTCACCGACACTGTTCCTCTTGCCATTGTGCATATTTGGGAATGTAACGCAGATCACACTAAACACCGAAGTCAGCTCAGTGCCACAGAGCCGTTTACTTACAGATAAACCCTCCAACTGTGTTGCCACTTCATCGCAGTAGGACAGAAGTTCTGTCATATTGCAAGGTCGCTCGCAACATAAATGTTTGTTCCTCATGCTTTCATCTCTTCTCTGATTTCTTATTACAATGGCACGTTCAGACGAATCCTTGAAACGTGATCCGTCAGGACCAGATCGTTCACCGTCCATTTGATTAAACCAATTATTACCGACGGTTGAATCCATAGTCCTTTCTTCGCTGTTCGACGGGCCATTCCACACCGTATCCCAAAAGAGTTTGTTGGGAATTTGTCTAAAATGACCTGCAAAATAGAAATCGAATTCACGATATTGCCAGTTTGAATGAAAATTTTGGCGATCACATTCCTTGAATGCACTCACCGATCACATTCCTCTTTCGATTTTCCATACTTGGAAATGTAACGCAGATTACACTGAACACCGAAGTCAACTCAGTTCCACAGAGCTGTTTAGATATAGATAGACTCCCTAGATCCGGGTCCACTTCCTCGCAGTAACTCTTAAGTTCTGTAAAGTTACATGGGCGCTCGCAGCATTCATGTTTGGTCCTCATGCTATAATCACTTTGTCTACGGTTTCTTTCTACAATGCCACGATCGGATATTTCCTTGAAGCGATTACTAGATTCATCTAGACCAGACGTAACATGGCCTGTAGAATAGAAATAGAATCCTCAAAGTGCCTTCAAAAGTAGAAAAAGTGGAGGAATTTTTAAAGTACTCACGCATTACGTTTCTGTTGTCGTCATTGGTGGTAGGAAATTCAGCGCAGATCACTTTAAATACTGAATTTAAATCTCCACTACAGAGGGATTTAGATAGAGCAACATTGGGACCTCCAAACGCCAACACTAGCCAGAACACGATGGCGAATAGGTTGTCTGACAACAGCACCATTGTGGACTATGTTACAAGATGAGGCAGTAATTTCACTGTATTCTGGCGGAACTGCTAGGTTTACGATGCACCAAGAAAAACATTCGTCCGACGAATGAATGCGTTTCTCTTGGTGCATCCCTTTTATATTGCAACTTGTTGACTGAAACCAGGATGTATATAATGTATTTCTGGAACATGACAACAACAAATACAAAAATACGTTGTTGATGCTTCTTACCATCCAGGAATCCTAAATCCCCCACCCTCCATCCCAAGGTGTCTCGCCGGTGCATTTTTGCGTTAAGTAGATTAATTAATGCATGTCGCGATGCCAATGCTATTTCTGTGGTGTTTTTCATCCTTTGGCGATAGACGTCGTGGAAAACATATGCAATTCCAGGAACTGTCGAACGCTATCAGTGTCTTGTCGGATGAAACACCAAAATGCTTATTTTTTAAAGTATTTAAAGCTGCTCTACGCAAAGTCGAACTATAAGAGCCGTAAACTGTGTCAAGCCATTTAAAGTGTATTGTAAATATTGTTTATATATTTTATGGAATATTGTCATTCAAAGGAAATCAAAAGGACAATAACTTTGCTTTCATTCTATTTGCCCAGTCAGTCGTAAAAAGATCGATCATTGATGCTGCAAAATAATATTTCTCTAACATCAGCCGAGAGTTATCAAAAAAAAGTTCACGACAACGTTAAAGGTTTTTTTTAATCTGAAATTACGCCAGTAGTTAATCAATACATCCACCTACTTTCCAGAAAAAGTAAACACGACTTCTATTTAATTAGCAAATAAAATACTTAGCCTCAGCACGGACTTCGATCGATTGGATTACTGAAAATAACTGATAGTTATTTAGTCCCCACGCAATTGTGTTTTTGCGAGTTCCGCGAAAGCCGAGTGGTAGCATAGGTTACAAAAATAAGCTCATGTGCTCTAGAGCTTATACCACCTCGCCGGCGTGTCTATTGAATAACTTGAGACGGACACGGCCCTTATTTTTTCGTGTAGTGTTTTTTATGTTTCTATGACTCTATTCAATCTAAGACAGATGCCATGTAACGAGGCTAGAAGCTCTTCAATTTGAAACGATTTTCAAAAAATAAAACTACAATGAATATAATTTTTTGTTTAGTTTTTATTCTCACTTTTCGCGGATTAATCTGTATTAACACTTTGTTTAATTCCATAAACCAAGTCATAAATAATAGAATTCAAGAGAATAGTCATGATTGTGTACTTCAATGAATTCTCTGGAGACGATGTTTAATGTGAACATCTTTCAATGTATCAAAGTGTATAATATCAAAGAAGGTCGTAGTTTATAGTATATGATGGCACATATTTTAATAAACACTCTGATAACGCGGTATGGCATAACAACACTTTATTAATAAACAAATTACGTCACTTTAAAACTTGGTTAATGGAAAAAGATCGATCCCTGGTCCGACCAGGTCGGCGTCCTGAGAAGAAGAGACCGCTTTCTCGATGATCGTTCCGATCGATCCTCGACTCGTTCAAGCACGCTCTAGCAGCCTCACTTTCGCTCTCCACATCGCTTGCGATCGGATCCAACCCGGTCGCAATGTGTGCCAAAGTCCGCAAGCAGCGTGCATATACACTACACACGTATTTTGTACGCTTACAGTTTTCTTTCGTGACAAGGAATCATTTTAAAAGGCAATCATATTCGTGTCTTTTTTTAATTTTGCCAATATCGATAGCTATGCTTTATTCATTATCGTTTCCAATCCATCGTCCAAAACTCTACAAGCGATAAAATCAACTAGATCAGTTAACATCCTGCACGCAAACGAACTGCGTACTGCAACCGCCTAAAAGCTGCCACAATAGAACGAAGCAGTAGGTCAGAAGTGAGCTTGGCCTCCGCAACGGTCAAGTAGAAGTAGTAATAGACGGTAGGTTAGTAGGTAGATGGGTATTGATAAGTGTTTCGATTCGTATGTTTGTACTTTTAACTAGATGATCTATCCTGCCGCCAAGCTGTACGCGTGCTACTTTTCCATATTGGAAGTTTTGAGTATATGATAGACGTTTAAACTAGGGCGTACGAAAGGCGTTCTATAGCTAAGAAGGCAAGGATACTGCGGTAAACGCGGTTATCAAATCGTACACAGTTCTACACTACACCGAATTATTTTGACTGGCTGGTCTTCTTGCAGTACTGCAACAGTTGGTTCATGCCGCACGGTCGCAAACAGCACTCCTCGACAATTCCACCACGACTTTTGCGGAACCGAGCCGGAATGAGCTCGTTATGGGCAGCACCATGTCGGAACATGTAGTTCGCCGGGTAGACCATGTTCATCCAGGCCGGTACCGATGCACGATCATGGTCGTGGTCCTCCGTCATGCCGAGTGTTTGCAGCTGCTGGTCGAGGATCATCTGCTGCTGCATACTATCGTCACCATTCATCCACTCATCGCTGCTCATGTCCATCTTGTAGGAGTCGACTAAGAATACGAAAGGATTAGCTCAAGAAACACCGAAGGCCGGAGCTAATCGACTTCACTTACTAGCTTTCTTGTTTGCCGTGTGAAGATCGGGGAATTCGTCACAAAGGAACGACAGCACCTTTACCAGCTCGTTTCCACAGTATCGCTTGTTCGCCGTCACCACCGTAATCGTCCACAGCAGTGCCAACGCTTGCAGCGTGAACATGGTACCAGTTCCGACACCGTTGCTGGCCGACATTGTTCAGCGTAAGATGTGATGGGCTGCTTTAACAGGAGAAAGAAATAACCTCACTCCAAACACTTACGGTTCTGGGAAAAACTGAAATTGAATCGTAGACAGAAAAAAGGTTAGCTCAGCGAGAATGCAGTTGTGCTAGCTAAAAGAAAAAGAGATCAGATATGAAAAATAAGTTTAGTTCTGTTTGGGGGGAAATATAGCGTTTCCGCTGTTCCGATGCGTTTATTCCACTAGATGGTGTGCAGCAGTACACTTAGTATTCGGTGGATATAACAATAATGCTAGTCCTCGGCCAGTTGCAGTTGATCCAGCGGTTACAGCAGCAGAGGTAGGTGGTTCAAGTATGTCCGATCAGTCTCTTTGCAGCCATCCATTCGATCGATCCATTCGTCTTTAATCGTCGGCACAGTAAGTCCGGAGAGTCTCGTGGGTGCAGCTCTGGATGCAACATTCCTTTACTACCTGGCGCCGCACGCGATGGAAGCCATTTGAGTTCAGACTGTCCAGCGAAATCAAAGCCCGGTAGATAGTGTCCTCTGAGCGATCTTGCAGCTGACGCAACTCCTCCACATCCTGCCGTACGTCGCCCAGCAGTTGCAATCGATTAAAGTATTCCTCATCACCATACGAAATTACCGGAGAATCTATAGCAATAGACACGAAGAATTAAAAAACGTAACCTTAGGCAAGCCTTGGTAGATAGTACATACCAGCCTTCTTACGCAATCCGGTGAAAGATGAACATAGCTTTGCCAGGGTATCGCTCAACACAGTTCCACAGTAGTGCGCTTTCGTGCCTTGGTGGTGGGATCCATCGACACCAGATAACATCAGACATAGCACCAGAACCGATCCACCATAAACCATCAACACGGATCGGCGGTTTTCCATGCTGTTGGGTGCCATCTGAAAAGGAAATGCGAAAGTTTTCAAACAATTTGAAAACTGTCTATTGGTAGATTGAACCTCATCACAGCAAGTAACCATAAGCTGAACGCGTTAAATTATGCTACAGCTTTATTTAAAAAAACGCACACAGGTTTTGTGAGGTGTACAATACTATTTCCGGCCTGCTTCAGCACTGCTATAGGGGATCCACTAACTCTGCTTTGTAAGATTGAGGAATAGATGTGTTGAGCCAATACAACTTTTCAATTTCCGATCGAAAATCATGCCTGAAATAAATTCAAATATTATGTAGCACGTGCTCCTTCCGAGATTAAAACTGGTTACTCCAAGTTCTTTACCTGTATGGGTTAATACTTACCTTTAGCGTTTTTTTTCTCTGATATTTCACTTACCATTTTCACTAAATAGCACAAAAGCACTAACTTTCTTATCTAGAGAACAAATAAAGTGGTTGGGAAAGAAGAATTACCTTGATGAGTTATTCTAAAGGACTTTGCTGAAACCGCTTTCGGTGGATGGTTCACCAACTATTCTTTCACGGAGTCTTTGTTCCAAACACTTGGGAATGCTTTCGACTACTGCTTGGTAAGAGATTGTTCCTGGCTGCTTTTATACATCTCCGGTTGTCTCGACAAACATATGCCGAACAAAACGTAGGCAGTTGAGATTTAGTTGACTTATTTCCCGGTACTCCCATACCGACGCATTTCATGGTTTTGTACACAAGGCGTGCCACAGGTAGGTGAATTTTTGCATCCCCTGAACAAAATACACGAAGGGTTCAAGGATTTAAGGAAGCTGATGCCACGTGCGGGCAAACTATCTTTGCGCACTATTTGCATAATCGTCCCTGGAAGATGTGTTGCTAATGCTCGCATGAGGAACGAACAAACAGGTGGCGCCAAACGTCTGCCGAGCGATTTCGATGCCCAATCGAGCGTGAAACGCGCGATGATGGTGAAACCGGGGCGCATATGTTTCAAGCATGATTGATACAATGAAAGATACGTTTATTTGTTATTTGTTATTTATTCAATTAAGATTGTCCACCATAAAGGTTTAACAATGGTTTATCTTACTAACTAACATCTTAAAAATAGAGGTATCAAGGAAGAGAAGGGAAAATGAAGGGGAGAGAGTGGTTAGGACGGGGAGGAACGCAAATGGGATCTGAGAGATGAAAGGGAGGAAAAGTCAAACCACTCAAAACGCTCATTGAAGCGACGGATGGAGGCCACAAGTGGGTCCTCCTGGCCATGACGCGTACGACGAGTAGGCACAGCAAGAAGAGGGCGGGGACGGAGGATGCGGGAAGGGGCGTAGATGTGAATCTGGGACAGTAAGGAGGCGCAGTCAACCTCGCCTAACAATAAACCCGCAACGAACAAGGTCTGCGCGTTATTGCGCCTGGACTCGAGGGTCTCAATACCCAGAAGCTGACACCGAGTCTGGTAGTCTGCTCTAGGGGCCGAGTGGTCAAGACAGCGGTACAGAGCAAACCTAGTAAAGGAACGCTGGACACCCTCAAGCCTCGCTATCCAGCCTGAACCGGAGGGACACCAGACCACACTGCCATACTCTAGGATGGAGCGGACCAGGCTAAAATATAGAGCCTTCAAACACATGGGGTCTGAGAAATCGGCTGCGTATTTGCGAAGAAGACCGAGGGTTCTATAGGCCTTGGCTATGATTGACTCGAGGTGATTCTTAAAAAGAAGACCTGAGTCGAGGATCACTCCAAGGTCACAAATGGTATCAACGCGAGCGACAGGTTTATATATTTAATTGAACTTTTCTGTATTGGATTATTTTTTCATAACTTTAATAAATTTTCATAAGATTGTAATCAAGATACTTTTTTTCATTGCCATCATAGTACGTTTGAAAATCTCCGATGACGATTCCCAGCTCGCGATTACTGAGCAAACGTATTAGTAATTAGCGAGACGTAGATGCACACTTTCGTATATAAAACTGAAAGCGCTAGTCACGGACCGGTTAGTAATACCTTCCAAAAAACCTACTCCCAATTTTAAAAATGCCCTAATTTATACAATTTAGCAACATGCGAAAGAATGTAAAATTCTGTGAAACAGTAACGTTTAATCCATATAGATTTAGATGGTCAGTAGTGCGAACGAATTTGTAGATTGAATAAAGTTACCACGAATACATCATGCATTCGTGATTGAGAATAAATAATTTACATTGTTGGAATTTCAAACAGGATTCCAAAAAACTTTTTCCGAATTTTATGAATGAATGCGGAAAAGGAAAAAGATGCGAATAAAAAGAATGCAATTGTTCCAAGCGTTTCCGGCACACCCAAGAAAAAGGAAATTTCTTGTAAATGTGTATACATGACTACAGAATAAATACATATTACCATTACCTTAGCATCATTATTACTATTTCGGTGCAACAACATGAAAACATAAACAAGACGAGAGAATATATTTGTGATACAGTGCATGTATATTTTGTGAACATATTAGCGTTAGAGGGCCCTGCCGGAACTATGAACTACATCCCAAAATGCCAACTACGTCCGACGTATCGGACGTTATGCCCTTCAGCTTTACATGCCCTGGCTCTTTTGTAAACTTTGCGCAAATCGTTGGGTGATCAGCAGAGACGTATCGACGAAGCGATTGACACAATTGGCAAGGCATGTTTCCGTTCGGCTGTCCAATTTGTTGCTCGGTTTCTCAACGCACTTATCCCAGCAGATGTCGGTGAACTCGTGGATCTAGCAAACGTACAAAATGGTCAAATTAGTATGCCGAGTGGCCACAGGTTTCTACTTCAACACGGGAGACAAACCTGCGCGCTAAGCCGGGCCCTCTCGTTTTCGGCCATCAGAAAGTCCTGCAGCTCGGGATCGACGGCTGGTTTGGCCGCATCACTTCCTCCGAAATCTGTCATTGCTCCTGTAGACAATAATTATGTTAATTATTATGCTTTTTTTCATTAAATAAAACGAATATTCTCACTTGTTCTGATGAAATCGTCCTACAATGTTGCTCGTAAAATGACAATCAATTTGACATCCGCGTGTTGTTATGCAATATTCGCCCCAGGGGTTCATGATATTTTCGGCAAATTCTAATGCAAGCAATATTTTAATTTTGAATTTGCTACCAACAAGTGGATTGAAATATGTGTTGCTGTAATGAAATAAAAATAAACCTATTGCTTACACTATATTAAAACCAATTATAGACGATAAATACATCATGAGTGAAACAATTTGGTAAAATGCATGTTTCTGTGCACTCCTGCACACAGTAGTATAAACTCGTTGTTGTCCCATTGGTCGGCTTGGTGTTGTGTTTTGTTTGTAAACACAAATGGCAGCAGGCGATGTAGCATCGCGTTTTTCTTCGTTCCGCTGTGAATACTCGTTGTAAATAGTGTTGCGTTGTTACTTTGTTCATCGTACGATTACGTGCACCATACTCAATTATCCCATAAGTGCCCCAAACCCTAGATCGGAGAAGAAATCGCAAACAGGTCCGTTGGACGAAAAATGAGTGCTAAAGCTGGCCGCGTACGGCTAGCGAAGCAACCGGATTCATTGTTTCACACGTACGTTACCTGAGACACCATATGGTCGTCAAAACGCCTACGCTTGTTCTCGGTCCCAAGTAACCACTCCCAAACCGTTTTTTTTTCGCTTTTACCGACCAGGTGCATTCGGTTCGTTGCTAAGAATTTACAACTCTACAAGGACATCGAGTATCTGGAGCTGCTACCAGCGCTGGTGAAGAATGCCATCTTTCTCAACGTCGTACGTGTACACAAGGGTTTCCATGATGAGGAATTGCCCCGACTGCTGCTCAACTCCACCCTTACGAGGGTAAACCTGTCGACGTCGACGATCACTGATGGTCTGCTGGCGCTGTTGTCCGAAAAGTGTCCTCACCTGCGTAGCCTTACCCTGACCGAGGGCAACTATCGGTTCACCCGCGCCGGCCTGGATGCGATGATCAAGCAGCTAGGCAAACTGCAGCATCTCTACGCGAAGCATTGCCCGGTGATCGATGACGAGTTCGTGCGGCTGCTCACGACCAGCTGCCCGCATCTGGACACCCTCGACCTGGAGTCGTGCAAGAACGTCGGTGACGAGTCGGCCGACGGTTTACGTGATATGCCGCTGGTTCGGCTAAACGTGGCGCACACCGGCATCACGGACAAATTTCTCAAGGCAATAGCTAACGAGCGCTGCGGTAAGACGCTGGAGGACCTGAATGTAGGACACTGTCCCATCACCAGCGATGGGCTGGCTGCTTTACCATGGGACACAATCAAGTACATTGGTTTCGAAGGGTGCAGCATTGAAGGTAAAGTTGCGGTTAACAAATAGTGTGGCAATGTGTGACCATTTGTTCTTTTTAATCGTAGATCTTGACATTGTTGGATTCGGGAAGCATCTCAAGTATATCTACTGGACCATCTCCAACTGATACCGCTGAGGTATCATACATATTTCTTCATATTTCGAACCCAAATTTACGACGGTTTTATCCTACCTAAACCCCCAGTGCAAGAGAATAATTTTATTTTAAAGTTTCTATCCAGTTTAAGATGTATTCTGTTCTTTTTAATGCTCATCAGTTGGGCACAATAACTGCGGTTACAAAGGTCGATTCCAAGTCGATATTTCCCATTTCCCCCAGCAGCCAGTGGGATCCATTTTAACGAGGACCAACTTAAAAATCCAACAAACGTACGAAAAATTCTACTAGCGCCTGTAAGGAGAGATAGAAACAATTTTCAGTAGATGATATTTATATTCTAATGACGTATATATGCTATCACTACTGCTACAACGGATCACTACTAGTGCTACATACATAGATTATTAGTATAATTAAAATACTTACCAATATCTACTATGACTAATCACAATTCATCCGACACTATTTCTAAACCGTAGAACAGAAAAGCAATCAATTGGAGTACCAAATGACGAGGGATGAAACAGGCTGGAACCATGTAGCGACTACACCAAGAACAAATAGAACGTTCCTAAGTCACAGGGATACTTCCATTTCAATTCAAGAAAAAAGGATATAGAGAAAGTAAACAGATTAGAAAACATTCTATTTTATGTTCAATTCGGTAACAAAAGAGACCCTAATTCTCGATAGACCATTGCCGTGATTCGATTGTTCTCGTAAAGTAAGTAGAACCATCCCGTGATAGACGATTTGTTGCAATAGAGCAGTAGGGAATATTAAAATAGTGGATATGCAAGCAATGATTAAGTAGTAAGAAATTGTGACGGATTTTTGGGATGTTTAACTTTCGATGGTTATCAGCAATAGTTTTTTTTTTACAATGAAACTAATTCTCGCATGTCCAATTTCTAGCGACTTCATGATTCTCATTCAAAAGTCATAAATATTATATTCATATTCGTCGTGATGGACTTGATGAGCAAGTAAAATCTCGAGCGTATATTCAACTACTTTTACATAACCCTAGATCTCCTTGGACAAAAACAGTCCCATAGCGCACGTAAACGCTATTAAATACGTCTCGTGGATGAAGATTCCCCTAATACTTCCCTTCTAACGAAATGTCCATTTCAAATGCACCAATGTACCAGGTAAGAATATTATGGATAACAATAATTGTACTATTAAGACGGTTACGACAAAACTAACAGCAGCTAATAGCGCACAGCAAAGCAATGAATTTTTAAAACAATGAAAGCAAATGAAACAATAACGACATGCGGATCGTTGTAGGCAAAACTAGAAGAGTGTCGAAAAAAGGAATATGAATCAACCAAATGTCTAAAAATTGCATGCACACACCGAACCGAAGTGGATGCAAAGAAACAAGTTACTATAAGCCGGACCAAAAGAGACGTTGGAGAGGTTTTAGATGGATTTGAAAAGTTGTTGGAGCGAACATGTCAGTGGAGTACGTTGTAGAAACATTGCTTGAAACGACGAATCATTTGCAAACGAATGAATCAAAAGTTAGAATGCTACCAAACGAATCTTTGATTAATCGAAATGCCACTAGTTGCTCCGGTATCCCCACAGTATTGCCATCTGAAACGATAACTTAAGAAAAAACAAATTCCTACAACAAATAAATAATCGGTGGTCCAAATTCCTAACCTTTTAGAAGCGTGGTAGTAGTCGGAAGGCACACATATGACTTATTCGCCAAAAAGAAAATGAATTGTTCATCCTGCGAATAAGAGCTTTAAACACCAAGCAATAGCAGTCAATAGCACTTGCTTCGGTCAAGAACTACGAAATTGATGGTAACGAAGAAGGAAATCTAACCCGTAAAATCGTTGCTCTTATCACCGATACTCAAGAAAATATCCATAAAGCATACTTTTTAAGCTAATCGCAGTTTTCGAACAAACATTTTGAAAATATTTTCAATTTCTTATCCTAATCCATGTGTTGCACAATGTCTGCACTTTGGTATACATGAGTAAACACACGTATATTATTTTCAAGAGAAACTGCACCAATGCACCAAGTTTACTTTTACAGCACCGTTCAAAGACCACTTACTTACACGGTTATTTAAAACATTTTGACACTCTATACAAACGACGCAATAATGGTATGAGCAAACAAGCTACACGAAGAAGCTACTCGTTTGAAAGTAAATCAAAATTTTATATAGCACTATATATATACACATATTTATCAAATAATATAAAAGAGCAAGACACACGAAGCAAAAACACGTTCGACCTAACCGGTTCAAGTCATCGAAAAGGCAAGGCAAGAGCAAAAAGAAACTATTTAAAATACAAAACTTATAGTAATTGAAAACACCACACCATCCTACTTAGGAGCAAACAGTTGTTAGTTGTTGTAGTACGTAAGGGGCGCGATCGTATGAACTTGTAAGTAACAAGCGGCACGCATATTAGGTCTAGTTTTTCAGTTGTCCATGATATAAAGGAAAATGGTGCAAAATAAGTACATTTCCGAACGATTGTTACGTACACTCAAGCGGTCGGAGGAACGGGCGGGCTTTTTATAGCAATTCCAGTATTTAATCATAGTCTTTAAGCGCCAGGTTTTAGAGCGTGTTAAGTCGAGTCTAGACAATGTGCTCGACGCAATAGTTGTAGCATTAGTATATTGTCTCCCGGAAAAAGATTCTAGTAATGTTAAGTTAAAAATAATTTTCAATTGACACATCTACACTAAATGTTTTCGTGTAACATTTTCATCAACATTAATTCATATTCCTGTTTTAAATTAACGATCAGAAACAAAGTAATGAACATGACAAGAAATATTGTAAAATGCACAGTAAAACATGCAATTATGTATCATGAAGGGGTAGAGCAAGTCCGATGGAATATGGCAAGGTAACTTCTGTATGGGAACTCAGTCTGGTGGACTGTGGTACGAAGAACGGGTATTAAGGATGTATAACGATTTCACAAGCGCAAGTTCACACAACTTTCCCAATTCGTTACAGTAATAGCACGAGTAAGAAAAGATCCAAAAACAACAATGAAAATAAGATGAACGTACATGTTGCCATTATGGCTATTCTAAATGATGCAATACAACATTTTAATCGAGTACCACTCTGTTAAGGCTCTGTGCGAATGCGAAACAACGTATGATAGTGTGGTCAATAATTTTTACGTCGCCATAAAAACACACCTACAAATAACTCATAAATTGTTAAGCACGTTTGAAAAAGAAAAACATCCAAATAAAGTATTATCTGTACGATTCTGTTTTTTACAGCTCCCAACCAATTTTACCAGCTTATTTTTGGAGTTGCAACGGTGCTCTATTCCAGTGCGTAACTAAATATTTGTCCACAAACAACAACTAAACCAACCATTCTCCATTCTGTAGGGATTAACAATTGAATTTATTTTCGATTTCGATACTTGAATGTATTTTCAACTCTTTTCTGTCACTCCCATTTATGCATGAATGTTTTTTTGTGTAATCTTAGTCCTGCCCTGCCCGAGAATGGAATAATTTTCTTCTCCTGCTGTAAAACATTCTTTATATACTGCGAAATATATAACTTACAGCTTTCTCTCTCCCTCTGTCGCTCTGAGCAGGTCCTCGAGCATTACATTGTATTATTCTTCTGCAAACATTAGCGTAATTACTAATAATATTATTTATAGTTATATGTTACTACTATAACTCAAACGTCTTATAACTTTTGTAGGATTTTCTTTTTAATTACTTTCTCGCGAAATGTTCCGTTTTTTTCCCTACTATCAGCATCGTCACCCACCTTCTCCTGTGCGGCAATTGGTGCCCCATTGTATGAGAAAGAGGAGGCTGCTGGTGCTAAAGTGCAGTGGATGTACACGCGTGGTATGTATGGTTTGTATGAGCGCTCGTCGTAGCGCCTTCTCGCACCAGGCTCCTGAGAAACGACGAGGAGGCGGAGGCCCGTCTTGCTGCTGTCGTCCGTTGCGGCTTAAACCTTCTTGTTGGCCTGGAGGGGATTCTGCTTCAGTTGCAGAATGATGGAGCGCATACGCGAAATATCTTTGCTCGATTTGTTCGTTTTCGGATTGAAGTCGCACAGCTTGGCGATCCGTTCCCACTCGGTGCCCGGCTCGATCTCGTCCGTTTCGGCCACAAACTGTTTTTCGGCATTTCTGCGGAACGGGAACAGAGAAAGAAAACAAATGGCAAAGGAAGAAAGGTTAGCTAGTCGGAAAAAAGAAGGGCATGGTGTGCTCAAACTAAGAACTAAGAACAATTTTGAAATGCCAAATAAATGTGATTGTGTACCAAGCAAAAATAGCTAACAAACTATGAAAGAGAAAACAATAATCTCAAGTAAACATTGTTCTAAGAACAAAAAAACTCAACTCTAATAAACATTGGATAGGTTAAAACATCATTCCAAGTTCAAAGCTATCCACACAAACCAATAAATGAGTGACTCAATTTACTAACAGAATAATTTTAACGCACAACCGTCTAGAAGAGGTTGCATAGTGATAGAACCAATTTGGGGAAGAATTACGAAATCAAACACAAGCCAAACCAATAGTACTGCGCACACAATTTTACTTACTTGGCCGATTCCCTGATAGGCGCAACAGTTGCGATCAAATCGAGCAACAGTTGATTTGTTAGTGTATCAAACAATTAATCGAAAGGAAAAGAAAGAATGTTCATGTGGGTTAGAAAAGAATGCCTCGAGAATGGTTCCAGCTTGCCAGACAAACTACGAACAATTTTGGATAATGGCACCAAAAGCATTATTATTGTCGCATGTTTTTTGTTGTTGTGATTTTCTTGTCCAAAATCTTGGCGTTCTCGAGATCTGTTTCTGAAAATCATTTTGCTTTCCTCTCCCGCTTTCCACTTACCGGTTGGCGGCTTTCGTCTTGGAGATGGCTTCCTCGTGATGTTTGTACCAATCCTCCAGCTCCTTGCGTGCCTGCTCACGCAGCTCATCCTTCTTGCGCTCTTCCTCGCAATCCTTCTCCTCCAGGCGGGTCTTCTGTTCCTCACGCCACTTGCGAATCTTTTCCGGCTCTTCCGTCACCTGCTTCGGCACTGTTGCGAAATTGGGAAAATGACAAAGAAAGCATAACACGAGCCGGGATTTAATTATTTGCACAAAAGAGAGTGTAAAACAACTGGCTTATTGAGGTTTGAAAGTGTTCAGGAATTCTATGACAGATGTTTGGAAAGATCAAAGTTTTCGTTATTTTGTAATGTGTTGAAATTTTACATTTTCATTCATGATTTGATAGAAAAAGGAGCAAGCAATTAAAGCTTTGCCAATACTAGTACTACAGTTGCAACTATAGGAAAGAAAAAAAAAAATTTGAATCGAACATAAGGTATAGAAAAATCTAAGTTGAAAAATAAGACAGACACGAAATTTTTGTTGCGTGAAGAAAACGAATAAATTTATAGAGAAAGCTTCCTGAGAGGACCCCCTCCTACAGTCGCCAACGTTTATTCCCATTCACTTACCTGTAAAGCCTGCAAAATCATCATTATCATCTTCTAAGAGATCGGGAAAAGAAACACATTTGTACAAATATTATTAGAACGTAAAAAACCAGGATTGAGAAACAAAACTTAATCGTAACGTAAGCATACACGAAGCGACGTGCTGTACCGCGTGGTATAGTGTGTTTTTGTGTAGGTCTGGTTGATTGGAAAAAGAAGGGACAAGGAGTTCAGGATTTGCAAGGGATGCATATTTCAAGTCTAACGGTAATTTTGGAATACTCTGTGTTTATGTGATGCTACACTGGGCATCGTGTGAAAACAAACATTCATCAGAAATGGCACTCCTGTTGACCGAACCGTTGGTTACAAGCGTTTCCAATATACGTATTTAAATTTCGATGGGAAGATCTTGTCCATCTTTTCCTCCCATTTGCTAGCAAAAGATACCCGATTAATGTAAGCAACTTTGAAAGCGAAGGGAAAACTATTAACTAGATAATTTTACCAGGATGTTACCTTGAAGGTGGTTAGGGATTACATTCACTAAATGGATTAACAAAGGTGTCAGTAACATTTGTTAGTGCAGGGGACACAAAAGTTGATTTTCATAGATACACCAAAAGTTGATTTTCATAGATTAGAATTTCAGAATTTTAGTCAGACAAATGTGTCACTATGCAGTATTCTATACCATAATGCCCCAAATTATTTAAATTTAAATCTTACTCGTCATGTTAAATAGTAGAATTACGACTGATAAGAATTTCCGGGGATCACTATGCTTCAAATGCATGTCCTACGGGAATATGTTTAGGATATTTTTAGTGTCCCACGTGCTCAGCACACTTTGTTTCTGTACAAGTCCCGAAAAAACAATCTTTGGGTGCACCCCTGCTTTAATGTATTAAACAAAAAACCATTCTAGAAACAACGCAGATGAATCTAAAAACTTCTAACTATTCAGGCAACTACTTTTCCTACCAATGGGTTATAATTTTAGATCGGTTATATTTTATCTATTGACGAAAGGGACATTAGAATTGGAAATAATATAGAAAAAAAGTTGTTTTAATCAAAAAACCATTAACCGGCCGTGCTAGTGAGTATGGGACTGATTTTAGTAGTTTATTTACCTGCGTTGGGATTGTTATCGGCAGAAGAGATGGTTGGATCTTGCGCATCGGCATTACTGATCATTTCAAAGCTTCCATTTAGCTCATTTCCGAGTCCGGTCGATTCTGTATCTTCGAACAATGTGTATATTTGTGTTGTCGAGCAGGCCATGGTTTTGAGTTAGTTGTTGGCGCCAAATGATTCAGATGTCGATCATAGTGGATCGGATTACGATATTAATATGGAAACGAACCGTTTCGATTACATTACAATTTAATGATGATTCAATTCGTTTTTTTTTCGCCATAAGTGCCCCAGCAAAAACCAACCGCAAGTTGATTCGTTGGGGGAGGTTAGTGCAAATTCCGAAAGGTTTACAACACCAAACCGTTAATAAAAGCAAAATCGCACAGCGCAAAAAGAGGCCACAATTCAAACGGACGGTAGTTGTTCATAGTGTAGATTGCATTCGGTTCCGGAGAAAGAATAAAAGAAATGAAAACAAACAAAAAGTTATTAAAACTGATGCTCATACACATGTTATGAGAATGAATGATTTTTTTAAGAGGAAGACAAATTAATGGCCACAATATGGGCCAATAGGGGGTCACATACATATGTGATGTTGCGAGGTTATTTGACGGCCACTTTGATTGGAAAGAAAATGGCAAGAATTACGCATAAGTTAATAAATGAAATGTGATACACAGAGTAACCATTTACCGTCAGTACAAGCGTCTCACACTGTATGGACATACTAAAGCGGAAACAACTGCTGGAACAAAGCATCGGAAGCTGGTGCAAAAGAAGATAAGCGTGTACATTGCATGTTTCGATAAGCACAGTGAAACAACGAAGCATTCCGATGGTGATTTACTTAAACTGCTGCCATCAGTGAGGAAAAGT
Source organism: Anopheles coustani (assembly GCF_943734705.1). Classification (NCBI taxonomy): domain Eukaryota; kingdom Metazoa; phylum Arthropoda; class Insecta; order Diptera; family Culicidae; genus Anopheles; species Anopheles coustani. The sequence goes on along the minus strand of NC_071288.1, from coordinate 93,308,727 downwards.
TCTGTACATTTGATTCCTGATGGCATTGCGAAGCACTACCCCTGGTGTGGCTACGTTAATTGAATTAACGATGTAAACCACTTGTAAACAATGATGTGTAATAGAAAGTGTTATCATAGCGCCAAATGGGCGGATTTATCAATACGCGATACGGTGGTGTAGCAAAGGAGTATGTTTGGAAGTATTCCATCACCCGTGGGGTGCTGAAGCTGCCTCGGCAAAGTGTCCGATGACTAATAAATGACCTGCCCTATCATGGGATTCGTGGGAGTACGTAACGCGGTAGTCGGATGTATGTTGACGTGAAAAAGTGTGGTTTGGGGAGATACATGGGGAATGTAATATATGCTAGGCGTCGTTGATGCTGCCTCACGCCACGACGGATTTCCAAGCAAACGAACCTGCTTTCGGTACGGGATCACCATTGACGGAACCATTCGTCGCCGACGCTGCAACGCTGGGAATTTCGTCTTCAAGCCCAGCAAGGGCGTCCTGCTCGCGTGCCAAAAACTCTGCCGCGGGATCGACCTCCGATTGCTCGAAATTATCACCGAATGCGTTCATGGTGGATATCCGTGGAGCTTCTTTAACTTTCCGAATGTGGTTTAAGCGTACGAGGGAGGTTTACAAGACGAATCACTGATTTTTGTGAGAAAACTTCGATCGAAACAAAATGACACGACTGAAAACTTTTTGACAATTCACAACTTGACATTTGTGAGCCGCTGTGGTAAAATAACTGACAGCATACGGTGCTGTCACTTTTCAAATAAAGAACTGTTCCATTCGCCTGGATAAATTAATTCCCTCCGACGGTGGATTAATAAAAATAGCTTACTTTATTCTCATTCAACATTTATGGCGGATTTACCTGCACTATAAGAGAACATTCGTCACATGAAATATATATCGATTCCACGAGCGGAGATTCCTCGGGTAAAATATAGAATCCCCCACAACGGCAGGTATGGTACCTATAGTTTTCTTCGTGATTTATCTCAAAATCTACCTCCCGCAGTACCTCGTTCACAAAGTATTCTTCCCGGCACATTTGCTGCATCAGCTCGGCATCGTAAACGCGTCTCGTCTGCTCATCGCGTAATATTTTCCATGCTTCATCAATTCGCATGAATAACTCCGAATCGTTTGCATTTCTGTTTCTCTGTTTGTCCGGATGATGCTGGAGGACGAGGGCTTGATAGGATTTACGAATCTCTTCGTGGGACGCGTTTTGAGGAACTTGCAGCACATCGTAGTGTGACAGATCCTTTTGATTTGCCATAATATTATGCGGCGCACTGTATTTTGTTCTGGGTGGTAAACAAAAAGGATTTGTTTGGGTCGCAGCAAATTATCACGGGATTTTCCAATTAAACAAACATACCAGTTACGAATTTGAGCAGCGCTTCAAATCATCTGAGTGTCCATAGCAACAAAATAAAGTTCTTTACAGTACAGAGTCTGGATATTGACTCCGATTTCGACGAGCACGTTGGGCAATGTTGATACGCAATTTGCGTAAATTTCAAGTGTCATCCTTGGCGAACGGATTCCGATGCTGCCAAAGAGAAACGTCAACGATCAAAACAATCGGTTCCTCACGAAGGCTCATACAGTCCTGGTGCAATAATCGTGCTACTTTCCTCCGTCCGTTGCCGTCTGTTGTCAGCAAAATAGGTACCAGAATGAGCTCATCACCCGAGGGTCAAGACATGATGGACGTCTTGGCCAGCAACAGCAACCAGCTAGCGGACGATGTTGCTGCGGTCGGTAGCAATGCCGCCAAACGGCAGAAGCTCGTCCTAGACTACCTCAAAGTGGCCGACCGAGAGGGCAAGAGTGTGACCGCCGAATTCCCCGACGGACTGGATTGGTTTAACGTTACGGAACCGCTAACCTTGCAGGGTTCACTGCGCGGGAAGGTTGTTGTGCTGGACTTTTTCACCTACTGTTGCATCAACTGCATGCACATCCTACCGAATCTGAAACGCCTGGAGCATATGTACCCCATCGAAAAGGGACTGGTTGTGGTCGGCGTGCATAGCGCTAAGTTTCGAAACGAAAAGGACTCGAAAAACATTCGCGCTGCGGTGGAGCGGTACGAAATTTCCCACCCCGTCGTCAACGACAATGTGTCGGCGATGTGGCGGAAGCTGCGGGTGCAGTGCTGGCCCACCCTCATGATTCTCGGGCCACGCGCTAACCCTCTGTTCGTGATCATGGGTGAGGGTAACTTTGAGGATCTGAAGCTCTACATAGGCAGCACGATTCGGTTTTACAAGGAAAAGGGGGAGCTGCGGGACGATTCGCTTCCGATGAATTTATCCAACACGGCAGCGATGGCCTCCAATCTAAAATTCCCTGGCAAAATCGCATGCTCTTTGCCAACCCGAGGCGTCCGAGAAGACAACAACGACGGGGAGGAGCTGTACGCCGTATCAGACTCCGGAAACCATCGTATCCTGATCATTCAGCCCGATGGGATGGTTCGCTACAAGATCGGCGGTAAACAGAGCGGCTTCGTGGATGGTAGTTTCGAGCAGGCACGTTTTAACGCCCCACAGGGTGTGGCCTTCCAAGGATGCGGCGTAGTGTTCGTGGCCGACAACGAAAACCATGCTATCCGTAAAATCGATCTCGACACGCAGCAGGTCAGCACGGTCGTAGGAAATGGCGTGCAAGGAAACGATCGTACCGGCGGCAAGAGTGGTCGCGACCAGTCCATTTCCTCGCCCTGGGACGTTGCCGTGTACTCGACGCGAGATCTAGACATGTCTTTCCATGCGGACGACTCGAAGGCACCGCTGAAGGATGTGCTGTTGATTGCCATGGCGGGCATCCACCAGATTTGGGCCGTCTTCCTGGAGGAGACCATCTGGTGGAAGTTTAAGAAGTACCCCGCCGGGACATGCTGGGCCATTGCAGGCAGTGGCCACGAGCAGAATCGTAACACCTCGTATCCGCACAGTGCTGCCTTTGCACAACCATCCGGCCTGGCGATCAATCGGGATGTGAAGGAAGTTTATCTAGCGGACAGCGAAAGTTCGGCAATTCGAAAGATTTCTTTGGTCGATGGAAAAGTTATGGCAGTTGCCGGTGGCGATCGTAATCCATTGGTAGGTAGGACGTTGCATAGTAAGCGCTGACTTTTTTTGATAACCCCTTTGAAGACGTGGGCCTACTTTGTTCCTTTTACTTATCATAATTTGTTTTTCATTCTCCAGGATCTGTTTGCCTTTGGCGATGTCGACGGTAAGCAGTACTCGGCCAAGTTTCAACATCCGCTTGGTGTGGCCTACAACCCGCAAGACGGATGTATCTACTTCGCCGACACGTACAATCACAAAATCAAAAAGATCGACGCTACAACGAATTGCGCGGTCACATGCGAGTTTCGCGACTCACAGGGATCAACGAAACGATTCAACGAACCGGCCGGACTATGTCTCGATCGGTCCGGACGGCATCTCTACATAGCCGATACGAACAATCATGAGTTGCTCGTAGCCGATCTGTCCGACAACACCGTCCGTCCGATGGAGCTCTACTTCCGCGTACCGGAAGAGATGGACAGTGCCGAGGACCGCTCATTGCAATCTTTGAAGCCCTCGCGAGTTATAACGATGCCCGCGAGTGCAGCCTATTCGCTGGATCTAAACTTCGAATTCCATTTCCATGAACCAGCTACCAAATTTTCCGAAGGTGCACCGCAACGCTGGTCGCTCCAGCTTCCATCCACCAAATGGGTCTGCCAGGAAGGAACGAAAGGCACAATTGATCCTTCGCCTGAACAAGGCCTTAAGCTACAAGTCACGCTTCCGAAATATGATCTGCCAACGAATGGTAACGGCGAATCCGCGTTGCTCGGTGTCGACTTTAAGCTAAATCTGTGCGAAGGTGACGTTTGCTTTCCGAAAGAGTTCACCCTACGGTTGGATGTAAATTTCAGCACAGACGACGCGGAGGTACTAGATAATTACCTCGCAACGGAAACGATCAAGATTTATCTGTCCCGATCTAAGTCAGCACTTTAGACGGCCTGAAACTACTTTAACGCACGCCGCTAGGAATCGAATTAGCATTTATTATGTTATCAGCATTGCAATATGTTATTGGTGGACAATCAATTAGTAGACCGGCCACCTACCGTCTGCCGTACTTGTTTCATGCAGCGCACACAGTCAAGTGGCGAAAGTAAAGCCTCCAATCGCAAACGAACTAACCAGGGTCAACCCAGTTATTTTTATATATGTTTTTATAAATAAATAAAAATGTCTATTGGTAGAGAAATTCAACCGATAACTTATTATTCTAATGGAGAAGGTGGAGAAACACATTTTGGTTCAATTTTGACAAGGAGTTCGACACTAATTGGTTTGGGGGAAATTCAGTTTGGCAAATAATGCATCGGAATAAGTAAGAGGTTCGTTAGCAGGCAAGATAATATAAAAGATAAACTTACCATTCTATGATCTATTAACCCAAGAGTAGAAAAAGTTGTCATCAAAATAAATCGGTGTTTCGAACAATAGTTTGCTTGCTTGTTGCCATTTTAATTTGCATTATCACCTGCTGCTTTATTCTTCTTCGTGTGATTACCATGTGCGGTTACTCTCGTCGTTCACTAGGTTCTTTAATTCTCTTATTCATTTATACCAATCTCAATAGTTCTTAGTAGTTCTTGTGTGTGTGTTTATCTGTTTGTTGTGTTGTTTTCTTATGTTCTCTATTGTTCTCTCCCACGTTACTTAGCTTGTGTTTTAATTTATGATACATTACATTGCGCGGGTACGTGTGTTTTCGGTTTTCTTCTTGTCTCGTTTTTGTTTATACATCTTTCGAATCTCCCCCCACGTGGTGCAACCGTTAATTGTGTCAAAGATCTTTTTCCATCCGCTTCCATATCCGCAGTGACCACGTTTCTGCTTTAAAGGGGGAATATTTATGTCAAAGCTTGTTGCTTATGGTTCCAGACGCCACTTCTCAGTGTGAGCACGAGTGTGCATATGTTTAACGACGAAACGGATTTGCCAGTGCAGCTTTCTCCGGTTCCTAAATTGGTTTAGACTTTTACAATCACTCTGAAGTGTTTTTTATTTCGACAGCAACTCGGTTTTGTGTGAACAGAGCGAAACCAATTCAGCAGCATGATGTAAATTGAATTTTGAATATTACATAATTAACTGTAAACGATACGAGTCGCTTTTTTTAGACACCAAAAACTAATATAATCTTAGGAAGTATCAGTACTTGCGGCAGCATTCATTGTGGCAGCGAAAAAGAAAATTTCGAACAAAACACTGAAAACGTAAAAAAGGGCGAAAACATAAAAAATAAAACTAAATCTTTCCGCATTACCATTAGGAGTTGGGTCTACCTCCTACAAGAAGCCCCGTAGGATGTTGCTAGTGCCAGAGTTCGGTATCTTTTAAGATCGTCAACTTCTTACAAACGCTCCCCCCACAGCTAGGTTTCGTTTTGTTTTGTGAGTACATGTTAAATAATCTACAGTTACGATTAATTGTAAAAAAAATACATTTGTGTATTTATTTCATACATGTGTGTACGTGTGTATGTGGGTGTGTATGTATATATCTATATGCGTAAGTAATATGAATATCACAACATTATGTCTGCATTTTTCGCCTTCCCGTCGTTTTTTTCCTCCTTCGCATCGACGAGGTGCGTAGGACTTTCCGAAGGGGTTGGCAAAAATTAGCGCAGGCGGACAAAAACGCATAAATACGAGCATAAAACGGGCGTGTGGTGTCAAGGAGATGCGTTTCACATTTATTTCTTCACACTTGAACCTCACGGCTCCAGCACCGTACACACACACGCGGGTGGCATTCAATCCAAAAAGGGATATCTCTGGTTTGTAAAACTAACGTAAAACGCGGGCTCGAATTTACGAACAGAATCGGTTGTACACAGGTGGTGGTTGGATATTCGTGTGTTATCCTTCAGACGGCAAGTTTCCATTTGTTTACGTCAAAATCAGGCTACCTCGGTTCAATGTATCACATTTTCGCATTCAAAATAGAAGAGTGACCGAAGAGAGTAAGAAAGAAATAAATTACAAGCAAGCGACACAGGGCTAGGAGAAGGATCTCTTCAATTCAGAATACGTTAATTCATTTTTACTTATCGAAAAGAATAGATTCCTTTTTACGAATCAGCCATTTGAGAGCAGGCATTGCAATCCGCGCAAATTAATGCTAATCATTCTTAAATATTCACGGAGCTGGCGCACGAGAACGTGTCGCATTTTCTAAGGATCTATGCGGGATTTACGGTGCTCTAAAAAAAATAGAACACCCATATTAAGAGAGAACAAGTGGTAGCGGTTAAAAGGATGATAATTCTCTGATTTATAATAATAATTAAGTACTGCTGCGCTGCTTTGTGTAATCGTTTATCAAACGACTACCGAAGCTGGCCGAACGTGAAATTCGGAAAATTCTTACTCCAACGTGCTGTGAAGTAAAATATGGTAAAGAGAGTATCAGGAGGCCAATCCTATGCCAATAAAGAAAGAAAGTTGACGGAAAGGACAGAAAAAGAATCATTGCCGTCCATCCTCCTCTAGTAGTAGCTCGTGTAGGGGTGGCTGATGAACTACATTTTGTTTTTTTTCGCTAGGAGATTACATTCAGTGAGATCGGTCGAGCTGCTATTCTGCCTTCTAGCCATTCAACTAAGCTGGACAAAATAATAATGGCAATGGGAGCTTCCAAGATATATAGAAAAGAGAGAGAGCGAGAGAGAAAAATAAAAAGAAAGAGAGAAAACAACCAAAAGGAGGAACTTAAATAAAAGCACTTCAAAACAGCCTGATTAACATGTTGCTTCCGGCCGGATTTCCGGGCCGCAAATACAAGTACGATAAGTTTAACCAAACGGATCGTTCGATGGATGCTGTTGCTGTCGATGTTGCTGAAGGTGTTGCTGAAGATGCTGATACTGTTGCTGCTGCTGCTGCTGTTGATGGGGTTGATGGTTATGGTTGTGATGGGACAGCAGCAGTGATCCGGGATGAGACGATGAGAGTAAACTGCTTCCCATCGTTCCCACTCCCGCGGAGGACAGCAAGGACTGGTGTGCGTTAAGTTGTTGAGCAAGACTGGACACGCTGGCGCTGGTGAGGCTGTTCGTGGTGATGCTGCTAGAGCTGCCGGAGAAGCCGCTGGTACAAATGCTGCTGTTGCTGCCGCCACCACCGCTGCCGCTTGCATGGCTCACCAACGAGGCCAAGGAGGTCGAGGCGAGCGACGCAAAGGAGACGCTGCATGGCGGAAGAAACGACAGCTCAAGCGGTCAGGCTTCAGTACCGCCCACCATGCCGTTGTTCTTCGGCGTGTAGACGGTCGCGTTCGGGTCCAGATTAGAGGGACAGTTGCTGCCGTTCGGGGCGGCATTGGAGCTTTGCATTTGTACTATTTGGCTGCTGCCACCACCACCACTGGAAGGATTCCCGGAACCGGCAGCGAGCGATGCCAAACTGACGCCAACGGAACCAGGCGGTGGCCCGGAATTCTGTCCAGCCAGTACCGACGACACGGAGGGCAGGGTTGTCATCGAGGACGTGAGCACACCGAGGCTACCTAATTGACTCATCATCGGTGGCCCATTCAGCACCCGGTGCGCCATAGGATTCGGTTGCGGGCCGCCGCCGCCGCCTTGGTTGCCGCCACCCCCGCTGACCCCGTTTAGAGGTCCGCCGGCCATAGGCTGTTGTGGAAGCAGTTGTGGTGCATCGGCCAGCCGCATCATCGATGCGCCGGAGACACCGTCCGAACCGGTACCGGAACCGGGGCCACCCAGACAGAGCGCATCGTTCGTAAGCGTCGGCATAACAGCCACCAGTTGCACGATTTTAGCATTCAGGTCCAAAATTTCCTTTTCCTTCGATCGTAGCGAACCTGCAGACAATAGAGGGGAAAAAAGTCATACTTTGGCTAAGATAACATACTCGTATGAGTCATTAAAATGTGTCTGCTTTCTTAACCCTTTCCCGGACAAACCAGATTTGTTCCGGTTCGACAAGTGTAACTTACAAGTAAGAATTTCCACCTCTCGCCTCGTGCCGCCGAGGGCCGAGAACAAGTCCAGCTTAACTCTCGTTTCGGCGGAGAGGTTCTTCTCCAGCGTTGCGTTCTTGTCCTGCATCGCGGCCAGCGCACTCATCAGCACCTCCGTGTTCTGCTGGGCTTCCCGATTCCGCATTTGCACTTCCATCTTTCGCATCTTTCGCAAGTAAGAAAAGTTTAAAGAAAATGGCACCGGTCAAGCAAATCGTCTAGTTTGATTAGGGATAAATAAGGATAGTCCAACCTCTTGCTCGTAGTTTCGTGCCTGCTTCTCGGCCATGTGTTTCGCATCCTCCGTGGCAAGCACATCGTGCTGTAGCTTATCGATCTCCAGCTCCATTTGCTCTTTCTTCATCTTGCACGCCTCGCCGCACTCGGCCCGAGCCGCCTTTTCCTCCGCCTGCTTCCGGTGCTTACGCTCGTTGTTGAGCTGCGCCTCGAGCGATTGCCGATGGCGCCGTTCTTCACCGAGTCGACGCTCCACCGTTTGTAAACTCTGCCGCTCCTGCTGCCGTTGGTTGCTAAGCTCTTGATACCTGGTAAGGACATACAAGGGGCAGAAATCATTTAACGGTCCGAAGGATGTTCGAAATACCATCTTCTTGTATAGATTTCTATCAAATTGGTCTGCATCTTATCTTCACTGCAAATATGTTAATACAAATCTCACCTGCTCTGTAGTTCATCGTAGTCCTTTTGCTTGGCCTGCAGGCACGCCTTAAGGTTGCCCGTAGTCGAATCATACTTCTGTCTCAGCTCGTTCTCCGTCTGCCGGTGCGTCGTGAGCTCTGCGCGTAACTTTTTCAGATCGACTTCAAGCCGTGGACAGGATTCGCACACTTTCTGTACCACTACAGTAACAGCGGACTGTTGATGCTGTTGTTGTCCGGACAATCCTCCTCCTCCACTTCCCATCGTTTTGTTCGATCCGGAACTGGGCCCGTGCTGATTGGAACACGTCGAACTGCCCCCATCGCCCGCTATGTTGCCACCCTTGCTGTTGCTGTTTGTCTGGTCGCCATTGTTATGCTGATGATTGTCTTTAGTCGACGACGATGCTGATGACGGTGACGAGGTTGTTCCGGTTGTGGTCGTCGTAAGCGTCGTCGTATCGCCAACTCTACCACCGGACGTTGCGGTGGACGTCGTCAGTGTCGACACGGAGGACGCAAGGGCAAGCGTGGCGCACAGTTTGGCGATCGCCGATAGGTTCGCTTGGTTCTGCTCGGCCGCCTTCTTCAGTCGATTCTTCCTTCCCGATCGGCCACCACTCTTCGCTTCGCTCGGCGCTGGTATACTGCTCTCAATGTTCACGACGTCATGGTTAAGCACATGGCCGTTTTGCTTGCCAGCGGACGATTTACCACTCCCCACTGCCGATCCCGGACCGTGCGAAACAGTCTCGGTGGGACTTTTAGATCGATTTGTCACCGATGATGACGACGACGATGAGGACGAGGATGACGACGAGCTGCCGCTACCGGGCACTTCCTTGTCACCCTCCTTACGATTGTGCGCGATTTGGCTCGACACTCCTCCTAAGCCGTCTTTTTGCTCCTTCCCACCTGCTCCTCCACCCAGGTGATTGCTGCCGCCACTACCACCGTGGTCTTTTGTACTGTTGGTGATACCGCTGGCGGTATTCTGGTTGTTGCTGGTTGTGGTGGTGGTGGTGGTGGAAGTGGCGGCATTTCCACTGCCCTGTTGTTGCACTGTGACAGCCTGGTGGTAGGAGTAGCTTCCACCGCTACCGTTCATCTTGCCGCCACCGTTCACTGAACTGACCACCGAACTGTTGCTACTGCCGCCGTCCTTCTCCAAACTTTTCCGATGCTTAAGAGATCCTGAATGAGGCGCGTGGTGGTGATTCACACCACCGTTCATCGCACCTCCCATCACCGTCGAGCTGCTGCCACTGCTTACATGGCCATTCACGTGCTGTTGCGTCGGGCTGGCCGTGCTGTCGCCATTACTCGACGCTTTGTAACTTTGCGCACTCTTACTATGGCTCTGTTGTTGTTGCTGCTGTTGTTGGTGGTTGTGATGGTGATGGTTGTGATTGTGATTATTATTATGATGGTGGTGATGGTTTTGTCCGGTGTCGGTCCGGCTGCTCGTCGTGCTACTGCTACTGTTATTCAGACTACTAACCGCAACTGCCGTCGCGACCGGTACCATGTCCTTCGAGCCGAGTAGCTCGGGCGTACATACACCCATACCGTCGGTCACCGCTGGGTCGAGCAGGATCGATTCCTCCTTCGGCAATGCTTCCTGCAAAAGCTGCATGTAGAAGTCATTGTCCTTCGCCACCTCGCGCTGCTTGCGCTGGCGTATGCGGTAGCCGACGTAGCTCTTGAAACCGAAGCCAAGCGTTACCACCGGATAGCCGATGCTGCAAGGAGGATAGAGATTGATGATCAGTGGTTGCGTTTCCGACGGGCGTACATGCTACTTACCAATGCGCTGCAAACGGCCGGCAGAGATCAAGGTGCGGTATGTTCCGACTGTCCTTCCATCGAATGGCCGCCTCTAGGTACACGAACAGTATCCAGAGGATTATCGTGGGCAAACAGATGCCTTTGTCTGTAGAATCAAAAACACAACACAGTAAGCAATGAATCACATTCAAAGTAGGCTGACCGAAAAAATTGCAACCAACCTGTATGCCACACGTACTGCACCCAAACGTAGGTGCTGGCAGCAAAGAAAAGCCACTGCACTGGGATGAAAAATAGACATACTAGATCGGAAGTGATCGCTATACAGACGAACAGCACGGAGAATGCCTGCAATGGAAGATTCACAGTAGAATAAAAAGTAAGTTTTGCATACAAATCGGTACACGCGGCAGAGAGACACTTACCAGACCTTTATACTTGAAGGAATCATATACTGAACGTAGCAATAACCAGAACGGCCACAAAAATTCGAAGCGGAATTCTAGCAAAAAGTCGGCCGTTATCACGGACACCCATAGCAGCAGGAATTTAAAGTACAACAGTGTGTTGCTGAAAAGAAAAACCATAAATCAAAAGTCATTATATTACAAAAGCACTTATAATGAGAAATAATATATGCTTCAGACTAAAAAGACGTAATTGTGATGCACTTAATATCGGACTTACAAACTACAAGACACATTCATGCAATCAAAATAATTACATTGGTTGTGAAATCATAACCAATTCATAAACGAATGCCGACAGGTTCAATGCATTAACTTTTTATGAGTACTGACAGGTAGGCACAGTCGTTTGTTGGCTATCGACCCTGACGAAGCTGCGTCTACCAAGACTACACAAATAATGAGTTTCTTCAATTTCTGGTCATGGTTGAAGCTTTTCGAAAGCTCTCCTAAATTGAACGAGGTACAATGATTCACTGGCAATGAAGAAGAACTATTCGAAGCAAACCATATTTCGCGATTGAAAATCTACTACTGGAGAGCGGTACCAACAACGTGGTATAAAAGCTCGAAAAAAAAACACCCCAACCTGTCCATAGCTCAGCATAGCAGGAAGTAGAACCGGGGAAGAGAAAACCAACCGTCGATAAATGGTAATTAATCGACGCCTTCCGCGGCGTTCCCAATTTCCCGCAGAACGACGCTCGTCTTTCGTGTCATCTGATGGCAGCTGGATGAAACTCATCCGACGAACCGGTAGCATAAAGACACGACTGACGATGACGCCGACAACAGCTGTTCGAGCCGGTGAGTTAAGCGGCGGGATGAATTACATCACAAAGGAAGCGCCTTGCGCACAGGGAAGGAAGAAAGCAGGAAGGATGCAATTCGATGAACAAAAAAAATACACAGCAAAACAGATGACACATTCAATATTTGCACGAAGAAGAACAGAAAAATTAAAACTGAAGAGATAAAGCATCCATTTGACTACGCGTATGGCGCATAATAAAGGAAAGCTGTAGCGTGTGCAACAAGTTTCCCCGGAGGTGAAATGTTGGCGAAGACGTGCCATAAGGTATGTTTTTTTCTTAGTTGAATAGTAAAAAGATTAGTGGATTCCTATCTAGTGCAAATAAATAGTTTGGTCAATGAACATCAAGGAAAGACACGTTTACTTCTTAAATGTCTTAGAACTTATAATCCTAGGAACCAGATTTTTTGCTTGAATGAAGTGCATCGATTTCTTGACATACCAAGGAAAAACATTCGGTATCTTTAAAGACCAAGTCAAAAAAAACTCATAGCTTTCAAAACAAGATTGCAACCGCAATCGTACTCATTTCAACAATGAGCTGTATCTCATCTTTACAATTATCATTGTATCGGGCCAAAAATTCTCCCACGATTATCGAGCAGGCACATTTTTCGTCTACAAAATCAAACCGGGCACCCATCCGGTTGAAGCGCGATGGTCAAATTTATTTTTTGTTTGGGCTTGGTATTCGTGGGGCACGCGCTATAAAATTCTGTCGCATTTCTTACCCTCTGCCCCCCCATCGTAGCTCTTGTTGTTTGTGTCTTCGGTCTCTAGAGTGGACTTAGAGCGTCAAACTAACGACGGCGAGTGGGGCTAAGCTGTTTTGTGTCATTTGTTTACATCGGACCCAGATGTAGCTGGCACCGTAGGAGATGGAAGACGGCGAACCATCGCGGAATTCTGGCGTTATGCTATTAAATCTCATATTGTTTGCGTTCGCGTTCCTACGTGACGTACGCGAGCGGCAGATGAACGCAACGGAGCGCCTACTGATGTCATTCGATTGTTTCAAGCTGAAGGCAAAACTGTTTAGGATGCTGTGATGTTGTTCCGTTTATCTAGAATTGGATTGAAATTAAATCCTCTAGAGAAAGAAAAACACTCACTACACTTGGTTCCTAGCATATCTGTCCTATGTCTCACGGAATGGATCGATTTAGCATACCGGGGAACATCGACATTCGGCAAACGAGTGGCGCCTACTGGACATTTGCTGTTGGCAGAGGAATGGAAAAACGAAAAAAGCGAGTCCGCGCATCGGGAAATTTCAAAGTAACAACAAACTATAAACCAGCATTTCTCATTTCTTGAATCTATGATACGGAAGCACCTGGCACCCGGAGGGTGGAAAATGCTAAAAATTTACCACCATACCGCAATCCGGCGGCAGGATTGCCTGTCCCTTACCTGCCAATCTGTTCCGCTATTTTGTTCTTCTTGATGGGCCGTCGGATTTTGCCACAGTCGGCATTGCGCCTCTTCATGATAGCGCACCGCTTGATGGTGGTTTCCGGTTGGCCAGTTCCGCAGCGCTTGCGTTCCACGCTTCCTGTCCGGTGCTGCGGCTGTGTCTAGCCTCGCGGTGACCCGTGGATGCTGCAAGAGGCCTACGTCTGATGGGAACGTTTTCTTTTGTCCACTATCGAATGGAAACGGTACTATGGCTAGCAAAAGCTTTCCAAGGGTTTCGGGCTGACTCTTTCCAGATTTCCTTCGGGGCTTTGATATGGTGCGGATGTTTCGGATGTCCGACCCCGCACGAATTTCCAAACTTCAACCTAAACTGACAGCAGCAAAAACGAGATGTCACAGACGACTATGATCACAGCACCACCATCAACAACTACTGCCGCCACGGTGAACACCTTTTCTTCGCCTTCCCCCTTTCTTGCTCTCTAACTCTGTGGCTTGTTTGCCCACTACTTTCGTTAAATATAGAATTTTCGATCTTTTCTTCTGCCGTAGATTTATTTTTCCTTTCACTCGATTTCACCGATGCACCTTGGGCACACGTACGGCCGTCGGGCACACGTACGATTATCGAAGTTGTGATAGCTGCGCGGCTGGTTCTGATGGATGCACACTCTTGGGGACACTCGGTGGTGAAAACTGTACGAAAAATCACCGCACTGCACTGCTTTTCGCTCTCACTAGCTGCTGCTGCTTTTCCCGTGCATTGGAAACATCACGCGCTACGAATAGGACCACTTGGATGTTGTGGCTCGGGTTCACTTTTTCCTCCTGCTTTTATCTCGCTCTCTGTGTGGGGTACATAACAACCATAATGTAATGAAAGATGCATATCGCCGCTTTTTGTGCCGTATGACACGTTTGTTGCCAAAAGATTTCGAGCCAAGCCGATCGAAATGGTCCTATCTGTAAACCCTCGTCGTATGGTGTGGTTTGTTTGGCCGAAATTTGTTTGTGTGTAGAAAAGAGACCAACACCTGACCCACGAAATATGGTTTAGATTGGCAAACTGAACCAATGAATATGAAAATACTTTTTAGTTATCGAAAAATCTTTCGGCAATTGATTTTAAACAAATGAAATTGAGTTACTGAAATTAGAATTACTTGGAGGATCACATCTTAGAAACTAGCAAACTGGAATAGAAAAAAATAGGATCACATCACGCATCCCGCAACGACCATATCTTGCGCTAGTGCTCCAGAATGTTGCCCCAGCTTGCTGTTCCGGTTTTCGGTGTTGGAGCAGCAGCTTCCGTTCGGTTGGCAGGAGAACTCTATCGAGCGAGCACGCACAATCTTTTCTGCGCACAATCTTTTATCATAGCATTTTTCTGCTGCTCTCTGGCTGTACACAAATCGTTCACCATTTGGACCAACCAGCAGGAATAGAGCAGATGGGAGATTTTTTTTTGTTCTTCACAGCCTACCTAATAACACGCTCGCACAGGAATATGACCTTTCCTTCGCTGGAAACTTAAATACTGAACTCTTGCTTCGGGAAAATTCAACAGCCCCGAACTATGAATGCCACGCGCGAACCTTCCACCTTTTCCCGAATTTCCAGCTGTTGTAGATAGGGAAAATTTCCCACCACCGACGAAAGTAAATGGAGGAGAACAACGAAACTGCTGGTGCAGCTGCTTCGATGTTGCCTGCGCTTCGTCGGTTGTTGTGGATGAAGCAGCGCTACACTGCAAGATGCTTTTCGATCGTCATTCTTAGCTACCTCGGAGCACAAACCTAATGCTAATAAATACGCATCTCGTCACCTATTTTCCCAACAACAACACTCGCAATCGATTCCCGGATCGGTGGTCGAGCGGTCGATCTTTTTGCGAAGAAACTACGATGAAGCACATTCCGCACTAGTGTTCCGCAGTCGGAGCTGGATCAGTATGGATCTATCCGACCCCCTAGAGGAAGTTTTTCTCACCGATCCCAAATTATGAGTCAATAGCTCTTTATGTGATATGAATGGGGATTCATAGTGCATTTCTAGAAGAAATTTTATCTGTAAGCGAATCTAATTCGGACGAGTGTTTGAAGTGGAATAAAAATAGGATACCTTATCTTTTCTAGGAACCTAAAGCATATGCAGGACGTGCTCCATTCACGGAGCGAAGGTTAATCGTTTGATTCTTCCCGTAGCTTCAGTTCCCATCACTACACTGAGTGTAAAGGTGGATTGTACAGAGGCTTATAAAGGTAGGTTTAAAAGATTATTTGGACAAGTAAACAAAACGCCATCTTCAAAATCCGACTTATGATTCCAGCTGGGATTAGATGGTAAATTTACGTTAATCTGCTCTGATCTGCCCAAATCATATTGCTTGTAACGGATACACCAAAAAATGTAGATCAAGTCTAACTCTGCATCATTTTTACTTCAAAATTACCTCAAAATATTGATCTGCTTCGTTTAAATAACTCTTTGCCCCACTCTAGTATTTGCAGTGTTGCCAAAAAGTGTCCACCTCATCGGTTTGACAGATTCTTGCTATTCTAAACTCTTTTCGAATCGAAAATCCAACGAGACCACGTCGTGCTCGTGCTTGTACGCTCCATTTACCGAGAAAAACTAAAGTAATACTCCTACAATGGCATTCGGTGATGTGAAGACCGCCAACGGATTGAAGGAATTGGACAAATTCCTTGCCGACCATAGCTACGTCGAAGGGTAAGTGCAGTTAGTGTTTGTAAAGATTGAGGTTAGTTTCCTCCTGCCGAGAGTGACACGCAATCCGGTTTTTTAATCCTCGTCCCACAGATACACTCCATCGAAGGCTGATTTGTCGGTGTTCGATGCGCTGGGCAAGGCTCCTGCGGCTGCCAACGTGCACGCTCTACGCTGGTACAATCACATTGCCTCCTTCAGCACCAAGGAGCGCTCGGAATGGGGCGGACAGGCTCTGCCGCAGGTTGCCGGTGGCAAACCCACCACCGCAGCAGCCCCGGCCGACGACGATGACGATGTGGATCTGTTCGGATCGGAGGATGAGGAGGAGAGTGCAGAGGCGGAGAGGCTGAAGGAGGAGCGTGTGGCCGCGTACAACGCCAAGAAATCCAAGAAACCTGCCCTCATTGCAAAGAGCTCCATTTTGTTGGACGTCAAACCGTGGGATGACGAGACGGACATGAAGGAAATGGAAAAGAATGTCCGCAGCATCGAGATGGACGGGCTTCTGTGGGGTGCCGCCAAGCTGGTCCCAGTGGGTTACGGTATTCACAAGCTGCAGATTATGTGCGTGATCGAGGATGACAAGGTTTCGGTGGATCTGCTGACGGAAACGATCCAGGAGTTCGAAGATTACGTCCAATCGGTCGACATTGCTGCATTCAACAAAATCTAAGCAGGACGCAGATAAATACATTGGGGAGAGCGAATACGTACAAGCCAGCCAGTCCGTTGAAAGTGTAAACGTTAATAAATGAAACTTTTTGTAATAATTTAGCATCTGGTTTGCGTAGTCTCCAAAATCACTGTTGTAAAGAAACAAACTAGTTTGAACAGTCATATTGGAACTTGTCTTACATTTCCAGGTTAAAAAGGACAATAAGGAAAGAAACTCATATTCAAATACACTGATTGCATGCTGTAATTGAAAATACAATATTTGCATTATAGAGGATCCTTTTGGAAGTAAATAGAAACGGGATTATATATATAGTTGAAAATATACATAAAAATGCTTGAATTCTAAATTGAGTTAACCCGTGCAATTCAGTAAAAATTGCAATTTGTTTGATAACACTTAAAATGTTCAAATTTAATCACAAACGCTGACTTAAGTTTTGCACACGTGGTGGGATTCTCTATAGTAAATATTGAAAGATCCTTGTGCTTTCTCGTTTCGATGCTGTCTCTTTCTAGTAGACTTTCCGTTTATCCCTCTTTCTTGATCCTTTTTTTCTATCGTACGGTGTAGTAAGAAATTTTCATTGATCTCATGATTTCATTGTCATAGTTGAGCCTACTTTGCAAACATCGCGCTTTGCTACGCTTATTTGGTGTGAGAATAGTAAACAGACTAGGCAACCAGCGCTTTAAAATGTTTGTCGAACGTATTGAATAAAATCGTACGTTGCAAACATTTACGCCACACAGTACAGGCGACGATGCAAACCGAAGGTGGAAAGTTTCAAAAATCGATACTTTCAGTTTGACCAACGCTGCCTACCTAAGCAGCAGGAAAACTGTGTTCCGGCATGTGTGAATGAATCTTTACCTTTGGCGAGCGTGAAGGAGCGAAAGCGAACGTATGGTGCGAGGAAAAGTGAGACCGCTGCGTGCCCGTGGGCTGATCTGTGTTAGTAGCGTCCCCGAGCCGGACGGGAAAACTACCTCGATCGGAAAATTCTCGGCCGATGTGCGGACGCAAGCGAGACGGGCACACAAGTGTCGCTGGCGGAGTGCAAAAGACGGCCAGCTCGCGGGTACACCGGAACGGTGAGATAGTCGTGTGCACGGTCGGAAAAATCATGAACATGCGCCATTCGCAGTATTCGCCTTCGCCTAGGATTTTTCCTCCGAAAAAAAGCGTTGAATAACAAAACCTGTGCTCGTGCCGTGTACCGACACAAACACGCTCCCTTCTGGCGGGTGCCGCGGTTTGCGCGAGTGTGTATCTACATAGATATAGCCTTTTTTCCGGCGAGAGCGCACACACTTCGGGTTTGGGTAGGGTTTTTCCCTTTTTTTCCTCTTTTGCGTGTTTTGCATGTAACCTGCTATGCTGAGGGCCACCGTTAGTCGTAGCATTGCCCTGGAGGCACCCAGAAGCAGCACAAACACGGAACATCGCAGGCCAAACTGACGGTGCGCCATCATCAGCGGTCCGGGCTTGTGCACAAGTGAATTGATTTGGTGCCTTTCGTGCACGGTGGTCGGGTTTGTGTGTTCCGGACCGGGAGCGGAGAAGCTGGGTAGAGAAGCGTTCAAATAAATAAATTCCGCAAACTTTTGCCAACCATCCGCACCCTGCTGGCGGGGGGTTTTCCTTTCCGTCCCCATCCACCTATCGAAAACGTGTGAAAGCGAAAGGAACCAGCAGCACCAGAGATTCTCTTCGTTCGCACGTTAACTCCAAGTCTTGCGTAGAATGTCCTGCCAGACCAGGTTGCCGAGCTAAGTGGAGCAGTTTCATATTTGTGATGTTTTTTTCCCCCCCATACTTACTGACCCTCAGGTGTGCTTGTGTGTTTGTGCGTTCATGTCCTGATTTTATTGTGTGCTATAATCCTTGGCTGGAAATATTTGCAGACGAGCGATCTTAGCTCTCAGTCGAATGGTGTTACTTACGTGAACAGCAGTGACCCAGTATATTTGTATGCGAAAATTTCCGTTCTCGCCGTGCAGCATCATCACTTTTCCTACCATCTCGAGTTTAGTTCACGTGCGATATAGGAAAGCCCTCGTACTAGTACCTCGCTGATAATGGAATTGAAACTGTGTGTAGTGCTACTTAAAGTAGGGTAAAGAGCAAAAAGTAAAAAAAATATCAACGTTACCATACCCTGCAGGATACAGGTACCTGGTTCAATGGTACTTCTTCGTCCGGTGCTATACCGTACGAGGCAGAAGGAACACGGTATCTGCTGTGGAAAAATAATAAAACAGTCAAAGGGGGATGATAAGGTCCTCCAGAACCGAGCCTTCTCTTGCTCGACCACGCGGAGGCCGCCGTTGCTCCCCGGTCCTGGCTTGGTGTCCTAGAAAAAAACGGGGGGAAAAGGCAAAGAAAAAATTAAACCATACTCGTGCTGGTATGAGTGACACGGCATGTGTGTGTGTGTGTGTATTCGTGGCCAGGTGGACAGGCAATCAGATAAAGCTAGCTAAGTGTATTACATCAAAACTCGACTTGTGGCTCGGGGAAAGATTTCCCAACACACCGCGGGGGCCACCTCAAGTGGCCGGGGAGAGCTCGCGCGCGCACTTGTGTATGTGTATATTCTTGTTTGTATATGTGCATACACGTGTAGTGCCCCAGCGAAGTGACGTGAAGTGGAGCGCGGATCTCCCAAAGGATGTCTGTCCACACCGGTCCACGCGTTTACCTTAGGGTCTCCACGTTCACCCCTATCGCGCGTTGCATGGGTTTTCCGATCTGGTGAAGAATTAGTGGGGTTTATGTTTCCTTATTTCCTGTCTAGTCTCATTCTAATCCTTCCCCGATCCCGACGGCCAACCGGTACGTGCTGGGACGAGCAAATTGATGTTATCGAGAGTCCTTGGGCTTTAGTGCTCGGGGAATTCCAACGAAGCCAAATTCCCGATGGTCATCGAGAAGAAAAAAAGAGTAACGGTCTAGAAACCGTTACTTCAAACATTCAATGAAGTCGCACAGTGGGTTAGGAAGCGTAAAAAGAATTTAATTATTATTTTTACTAAGTTACGAATTTGAGACAACACAGACACACAGTTTAATAGTCATATAGTTTAATGCATTTACTTCCATCGTTCCCATGACGCCCTCTTTACCAATCAATTTTCATCTACATATGTTGAACATTTCACCTTATTTTGTCGCTTTCTTGTGGCTCGAACTACCACATTGTGAAAAAACGCAATGATGAAATTGATCGTTGATCTTTGCAAAAAAGTTGGATCTAGCTAAAGCGGAGTAAGGTAAAAAAGAATCAAATAAAATTAGAGTTTCCCAATAGTTAAAAAAAATCTTTCCCTGAATCAAAATTCGAGAAAAATATTATTGAGGTCAGAGGGAAATAAAATAATTCCTTAAGGATAAGCACGATTCATCCACCTAACATCTTTAGATGAATCATGGTGTGCCTCCTACGCAGAAAGATCTTGTAGGATAGTGTTGAGGGGGGACGATGGAGCGAGACAATGCTTGGAACAAGGATTGGAACCTTTTATTTTATTTTATTTTATTTATTTTTTTATTACAGCAGCATAACCACGGTCCTGATTATGGTGTAAATACCTAGTATTGCGCTACAAATGCCGCTTTCCTCATGTTGAGCAACGGATGTCGTGTGAACAGTGCAGCTACATTGTGAGGGAGGCGGGGATAGAGGGAGAGAATGTGTGCTTGTGTCTGCAACCGACACAAGGATCAACGCGCGGCGCTGAGCAGTGATTGAAGTGCAAAAGTGTGAAAAAGAAGGAAGCAAGAACGTACGGAAGTGGCAAAAGGACGTGACAAAAGAGTCGGAGAAACGGAAGCTTTAAATAGAACACCATTATTACATCGAAGCAGGTGGTGACCGGGTCGCAACCATGACGAAGGTCCTTTAAGCGAAACTAAACAAAAGCAAAAACAACAAGAAAATCTAACACAACAAGCAAAAGCACAATCGATACAATTGCGGAAGAGGATTCTGGAGAAGAGAGTGAAACGGAAAAAAGGATCGAAAAAGGAGAGCTGAAGCAAGCAAGTGGAAATTGCTGGATTATTTTGTGACAAAACTGTGCGCCGGGTGAAACTCTTGGATCTATTTTTCCCACCTTCTTCAGTCGGTGCTATCGCTGAGCAACTTAATTTGTAGCTCCCGTCGGGAGCGCCAGCCGATTGGGGAATTTTCGTGTTGATTGTGTTTGTTCGTGGAAGTGAGGTGTAAAATGGTTCCAACAAAAATGTCCAGGAGGTAAAGTACGAGCAGCAGCATCCTTGTGTAGAGGCTATCAATCACACTCGGAAACATTGCCTAGTGTGAAAGAAAAGAAAAGAATTATAAAAGGCAGTTTTGTAAAGAACAAAAATATATGAGTAAATAAGTGATAAACCCCCGAACTATTACATTCCACTTCACTTGGTTGCGAAAGTGAACTATACTAAAGACCGAAACAAATAACATACCAAAGTGTTACAGAAGAAGACAATTTTTAGGAAAAATAATCAAAAACCGTTGCACAAAACAACACAAAACACAAAAAAGTAAATAAACAAACACAAAAAAGAAAACATGGGTTGTGAACTTACAAAGCTAGCGAGCAGTAGCAATGGAAGCAATTCGAAGAGCAACAACGTGCCGAGCCTGGACGCGTGCGGGCCCCCGCCGGTGGACAGCCGGTTGCCCCTCACCGCCAAACAGAAGTACACGATGGTGGCCTCCTGGAAGGGCATCAGCCGAGCGATGGAGACGACCGGAATCACCATGTTCATCAAGTGAGTTCAATCAAGCGCTGCACATACATGCAGCGACCTGGAGTTCGCTAGAGTTAGCTCCAGTCCCTGTCCGGGGCTATGCTAGGATCAACCCAGGCAACCATCCCCAACTCTCATTAATAAGCACCACAACAAGGCCTTCTGGTCTGAGCGCTGATGCATACACCACGGGAGTCCTCAACGGTCGTGGCCATGTTTTGTCGTCATCCTATGGCTCCAAGCATTCTCTGCATTTGCCGAGGAGAAACAGAACAGAGCAAATGGACAGGACGACCTAACCACTCGTGGCTTCACAAACCCGGCTTGCCAACTCCCCCATCGTCCGAAGGCGCCGGTCTATTTGTTCCGGACATCTTTTCTCCCGTGTTAGACCCCGAACTGCCGCCCAGCTTAGGTGGAGTTTGTTTTATTCCATCGGTTTTATGTTTCCGCCTCGATGACGTTGGGCGTATGCGGTCTTGCAGGGAACCCGGGCTAGGGCATAGCAAATACGGCCATATTGCGGCACCCTCGTTTGATGGAGCGGAACATGTCCACAAAACTTGGGTACCAATAAATCAAACGGATCCAACCGTGCCCGGGCTCCGGGAGTGGTAGGGTTTGTTGGACCGGTGAAAAATTAGCATGTAATCAATAAACCGATAGGGAAACCGGACCGAACCTCCGTCCGTGCGGAGGAACGTTTTATCGACCCTTCTACCCCCACCTCAGCACCCCGGAGCGGAGGAAGGTCACCATCGTTTGTAGGGTGCGATCCAACGTCATACCATTTCGGGTTCGGCTATCGACTCCGGCGCCCAGTGCCATAAACAAAATTGATTTACTATAATTCGACTACTGTCGGCGGCCGGTTTGTCCCCAAACCGCCAGGACGTCGACAAAGTCCTAAAGAAAAAAAAAACAACAAGAAAAAAAAGAAACAAGTAAAACGAAGCGCGTTTTGTTTTACGACCTTTCCGAGGGGGTTCGTTTACCGTGTGTTTGGTTGAGCGTGTGTTGGTAGGTCCTTCGGGGAGCGCATTTTCCAGGCCGGTCGGATGGTCTATTTTTACATCTGCAACGTTGCGAACCTTATCCGATCGCGTCCCGGAGGGCTTATGTGCGGCCGTGTCCGTAACACGATGACGTATGACCGGGACTCAACTGGTGCTCAAGTACTGTCGAGCTTGTACTTTTCCTCTCCCCCTCCCGGGGCATTTTACTGCATGGCGCTGAAAGTCACACGCTTTACAAATGGGCTTTTCGCCGATTATTTTCAAGCCTCCATCGATAAAATGTTAAAGGATACCGGTAAATGCCTCACATGAATTTATCTGAGATTATTAGTTGTTGTCGGAGGGTTACAGCTTTTAACAAAATATATAACATTTTATCCTTGATCCCTTAATGCTTCAAATAATAGATGGAACCGAAGGGTTGAACATATTTTTAAAGGTTGTTTTTTAAATATAAGTCTTATAATTTGATAAGCTCCATTGTTACATCCTGCAAACTGGAGAAAAATGTTCTTTTTTCTTATCTCCATATAATTTAATTGAAGCATACACTTTTCTTTGCTATACAATTCTATTTCTGGTATTTGTTTATACCGTAGCTAATAAAAGAGATGTAAAGTATACAAACAAATAGTCGACTTTCAACTTAAACTATGATTTTAAGAAGTTGGTAATTGAAGTCCAGAGCAGTTCAAACTATTAGATTTTTGTCATTGTTGTTTTTTCTCAAACCTTTAAAGGAATCTCACTTGTCCTAATGTCGTAAGTGAAGTATTTCCCAGAGTAGAAAGTCTATTCTTTGAAAGTTCGAAAGAAAGAAACCAGACTAAATGTATAGAAAAGTAAAGCCTATAAACTAGTGATAAGTAGACCCTACCCAAAAGTAGAACTTTGCTGCACTGAAGCAGATGCTAAACTTAACAACATTATTGGGTCGTATCGTGAAATTGGATTCCAGCGGCATATGCTGGGAGGGGCTCCATGGTGCACTACAAGTATACGACCTCCAACTTCGATTAACATTCAGCACGGCCGAACGAGCACGTGAAACCTCATGCAATATTCACGCATCCCTTTTGGCACCTTCGCACTCACTAAACTTTCCCAGTGTCAGTTCCACTAACCAGCTTCATTTTCCCCACCCGTCACCCTCGTGCAGGTTGTTCGAGGAGCACGCGGACCTGTTGAACATGTTCGCCAAGTTCAAGGAGCTGAAGACCAAGGAGGAGCAGGCCACCTCCGAGGAGCTACAGGAGCACGCGAACAAGGTGATGAACACGCTGGACGAGGGCATCCGCGGGCTGGACGACCTGGACACGTTCTTCGAGTTCATCCATCAGGTCGGCGCCTCCCATCGGCGCATTCCCGGCTTCAAGCAGGAGTATTTTTGGGTAATTGCATTAGAGAGGGCGGGCGGGCGCGAACGCCACGCGGTATTTAATTGCCCCTTGAGGCGCGAGGGAGTTACGGGGCGTCCCAATCGATGGGTTAATTGAATCTCGTAGTCCCACTTCGCTCATTTCCGGCGCAACGGAGTTTTTGTTTTTGTTACAAGCTGTTCGGCTCGAACTCATTTGGTTTGTCTTTCTTGTTTTCTTTACCCCCTGGCACACAATTCGCAGCGCATCGAGGAACCGTTCCTGTCGGCCGTCTCGACCACGCTCGGCGATCGCTACACGCAAAACGTCGAGGGTATCTACAAGCTCACTATCAAGTTCATCATCGAAACGCTGGTGGCGGGCTACGAAGCAAGTGCCAACAACAACGTCGACAGCACGACCACGTCCAGCAGTACGGCGAAGGTGGACGACTCGAAGCGGGCGTCCTGAGCGCCCTAAACGCATCGAGCGGGCGCCGGTTTTGCAAGTAAAAAAACGCGAAAAAGTAGAAGGACATTTTCCAAAACACTCCACCCCCCCCAAAGTGGTGATCCTATTCGGGCGTTTTTTTTTTGTTTTTCCTATCAACTTTCGCACAAAGTTTACAATTGATCCGTTGGGATGGTTGGCAGCATCGATGGGAAAGCTTGCGACACGCCACACCGTAGGACAAGAGGAACCTGTCGCTTTTGGAGTAGAAAACCATTTCGGAAAAAGTCCTAGCGCCCTCCCCCAGGGGGTATATGGCCTGAAGGTACATTATCGAAATCGTCGTCCCCGTCGTTCGCCGTTAGACAGAGCATTTGTAGAAGTAATCGTGTCGTGTAGAGAGCTCCCTTGTTGTCTCGTGAGAGGGAGAAGGCACGGTACTGGCAGGGGGCCGGTTGTTTGGATTGTCGGCCCTATTTGTCGGTACAAAATATCATTTAATAGTGAGAGGAAAAGCAAGTGTTTTCCAATCGGCGGTGTGATTTATTTTATGTCTATTTATTTTTGAGGGGGACCAGCTCCCCAAACCGTGGGCCGAACGAGTGACTGTTGGATTGAAGTGTCCTGAAAAAAAAAACAGCTTCGAACGTCAGCATGCGCGCTCGAGCACATGGCAGGACAATTGTGGAATCGTCGTGGGCATTCCGCAGCATTGACCGTTGATCATCAGCCTTAAAATGAAAACAAAAAGAAAAGAAAAGAAAAGAAAAAATTACATAAAATAATATGAGTATGAATAACGATAATACTAGTACTGATAATAAAACTAGAAGCGAAAAGTAGTTCGGACAAATGATACCGATTGCGAATGCTATCACCGTTGCTCTGCACGAAATCATCAAGCAGAGCAGAAGAAAATCATCACAAAGAATAGAACAAACTTAAGAATTCACATATTAAAATTATAAAAAAATAAAAACACGAACACACTTACACCGACACCACACACAAATATATTGGTTAATAAAAAAGATGATAGAAGCGGTGAAAAAAGGGGCAAAAGCGAGCAATCGAAAGATTGATGGAAAAGATTATTTAAAAAATACAAGGGGGCGATGCAAGATAAATCAAGAAAGATGTAAAAGGCACAGCATCGGATATTGCGTAGGACGGTGGAGGAATAATAGAAGGGCCGGAAAATCAGGAGCAAATTATAGCAGAACATGAAAGGCAATGCATCATTGGAAACACGAATCCTGCGCCCCCGGGGGCGGGTAGTAACCGCGTTGCCAACCGGAAGGTAAAACTGTAAAACGGTAAAGATCTCCGGATATCGTCGTAAAATTAGAGTGCATCGTCGTCGTTGACATTATCGGTTGATCGTAAAACGCTTTGTAGGTGCCCTGAGCAACCAGCGATAAGATTACTAAGGTACGTTAGAGCGTGTATTTGTATGTGTGACTGTGTGTATGGGTATGCGTGTATGTGTGCGTGTGTGTGTGTGTGTTAGTGTGTATGTGTGTGTATGAGCCATCGTCCCCATCGTGTGTGCCTGCGGAAGTTATCCAGCGTAAATCTGGGATTGGTTGGGCTCTTGTGGCCAGTGGCTTTGGTGATGTTTTGTAGGTTCTAGGTATGTTTTATATTTTCCATTTTATTAGTTTTGCTCAATCATTGCAAACGCTAAAAAAATGTACCTTATGTTGTAGCTTTACGATCGTTTTCGCACGGCTGACGGTTGAACGATCGATCGCGGGAGATCCTCCTTCAGCAGCATGCCAAAAAATGCTTCGTACAGTAATCGAAATAAGTGCGATAAGTGGTGTTGCAAATGTATCGTTTGCTCGGTGATATTATAGTTTGATTACGTTGGCTTATCCGACAAAGCGTAGGTGATGCCGGTTTCAAATCGATTCAATAGTCGAAGAGTAAATGGCAAATTGGATGCATTTTGAAGGGAAGGGATGAAACAAATTCGTAAAATTTAAGATTTCTCCGTTGGTTACTAGTCAAAGTTGTACCTTGCATTTAGCGCAAATAATTTAAACGAGAAAAACCAGAGAGAGAGAGAGAAAGAAGGACAACTAAAACCCGCACAAAACCAGGCATCGTTTTTTGAGTGAGTCTAGTCTGACCTTTTGTATTCGCGTAGCATTCCTCCATAGTCATAGTAGCGGCGAGTAAATAGCGTTAGCCTAAAACTTAGGGCGGTATACCTGCCATTCGGTGTGAATGCAGTGATAGAAAATGGCTAGTAACAAATAAAAAACAAAGGAGAAAAACCAGCGGATATCTGCAATCAGAGCGTTAGTAGCATTTCCATCAATCATCAACCAATGGCTAGGCGAACCATATAAGTAGTTAAATCGATCAAACCAAACCCAGTAAGTAAGAAATATGGAATAGGAAATATCCATGTGACCGTCGGTCGTTTAGAGCGAGGAAAACAAGAAAATGATGAAGAATAAAAATCAGGTTCCATCAAATGGTAGGGTCATTCGTTACCCGTAAAAACAACAAGGATCCTGTTAGGATCGGTCGGCAGCTAACGGGCAGCAGCAGTGCCGACGCAAACGTAGATGAAATTTACTGTTCCAAACCGGCGTAGTCGTATAAAGTAACGAATCAAAAAAGGAAACAAATATACATAGAGAGAAAAAAAAACACTTGTAGAACGGTATTCAAATCTGTAGCGAGAAAACGGGAGGAAATGATCAAGCATTTTTATACAAACCGATCTGACGCTTGACACAAGTTTACCGCATCGCATTTGTGCGAGAAAGGCGAAAAACCAACCCAGAACCAGAACATCACGCGCCGGAAGTTACGCCGGCGTGCTACTCAAACACGTGGTAAACACAATATGGATGAAAAGATATGATTGTACAATAAATGCAAACAACGGACAACAAAATGGAAGACCTAAACATTCTGTAACAGAAAAAGAATACAAATTTCCAGTTTTACAGCGACGAGCTTTTGAAATGAGTAACACAAATTGGCAATAATGACGTCACCATTGTTTCGTTAGGTTTTCCTTTAGGAAAAAGCATTCATCGGGAGTACTTATAGTAAGGAGATGCGCTACATATTCACTCCATTGAGGGCAAAACTAGTACCGGTGCCTAGATGCCCTTAACCGAGATGTTTTTCTGTTTCGTGCAAAACAAAATGAAAACAAAAAAAAGAACAAGCTCCTAGAGGAAACTCAAATCACATGGATTGCAAACCAGCCGCATTCCGCGGTCACATCCTTTGGGCGAAAGAAGCAACACACATTGGGCAAGGACATGAAAGGACAAAATGGAAACAAAAGTCAAGGCTGAATCTCGCTTTCTTGCTCTATTAAGGAAGCGGGAATCTTCAAAACAGAACCTCAATTTCTATTTTCTATTGTTTTTGATCCTGTTTGCAAAGCATATAACAAACCGAAAGCACAATCTATAACGTGAACCTTTAACGTAGGGTATTTTTTCAGATCTTCATACAATGCTTCAACAAACATACAGTTCATCATATAATAAGGTCAATTAGAAGGTAACAAACGACAGAAAAAGGACACGGGCCCGCACGGACAAGGTACACTCCATGCTCTCTGGCTCTAGGATGGAGCATGTGAGATCAAGGAATCGTCCTGGTTCCAATATAGGTCAGCTGCAGTATGGAGAATGTATGATTTTGAAGCAGGTTTTTTTTCGTCATCTTTTCCCACTACTCCACGACAATTTGAATCCAGAACAAGGGCTACACGTACAAATAACGAGGGTTACACCGGAGTTGGGCGGAACCGCAAAGGGCAACCCTTAGACCATTCAGTATTCCATGGTTTCCGTGAACGAGCGAGGAAAATGAAAACCAAACACATAATCTGTATCTGGATCAAACCAAATCAAGCGAGCAATCTGTCGTAAAATCCATCACTTGACATGAAATATTATACCGATTAAAAGAAATGATATTGTATTGTACAAGAGTATAGTAATAAAAATATTTCGTAAATGTGCTTTAAAACTACGTATTCGATGTGGGTTTTTTGGTGTTAATAATGATGACTCAACATGTGGAAGAATGTAGCGAAAAATAAAATTTCAAACACACCACTAACCGTCTTTTTGAATCATTGAACAAGATTACTAGAACGAAGCAATCCTGCTTAGCAAGTACAGCTTCGATCTAGTAAGCTTAGCCGAACGTGAAAAAATGGAATGTCATTTGACAGTTCCTTTCTTCGAATTCAGTTGTTTATAAATATTGATACGAACTGAATTATTTTGTACGTAAGGTTTTTTGTTACGAATGAATTTACATACGGATTTCCTGTTCAATTAGTTCAGTGCACACTGTTAACCTTATTACGTTCTATTGGTATTCGATTTGCGTTAAAATTAGTGTCGTTTGATGCACATTTAGTTTGGCTAATTAGATTAGCACGCTTTACATACGCTGACCCGAGAACTGTGCTATTTGTGAATGTTTCTTTAACAAATGATAGACTTATTATAGCCGACCTGTTTCGGGGGTTTTTGTAATGTATTGTGCATTAGGCCGATATCATCCACCGGATCGGAATTGCACTGGGAAACCTAGGAGACCGTGGAGATTTTTTCGGCGTATGAAGTTTGCTTCAATTTCGATCGCTTTTCGCGTGCCCAAACTCGCTGCGCGAAGTTTTGTTTTGCCTCTCCACGACCTCCACGTTCTGCTGCCCCGTCCTCGTCGGTCCATATTTGCGCTATTGCCAACTTTTGCCGCCGTCTTCGCCGATCGAATCGCTAGAGCTACGCGAACCGTCGTACCGAGCGGCGCACACGGGCAAAAGCGGCTGCACGTCAGCAAATCTGTTTGCTCAGCGATAGCGTGTTCTGTTGTGCGGCGGCCTTTTGGAAAACGGTGTCACGTTGGGACAAAACGGCGCACGTCGCAATAGCAAAACATCGGAGCCGACGAAGGCGAAGGCCACACGGAGAAGGACAATTACTTTCGGTGGCAGTGAACTTGCGATAGACCTACGGAATTAGTAAATTCTTTTTGTGGATGCCGTGTAGCGTGTTGTGTTGATAAACTATACAAGGAAATTATATAATTTTCTATGCACCAGGTCGACCCGGTACGGATCGGGAGCGCGTACGCGATAACAGGGGCTTCGTCGCTTGTGGACAACGTTTCTTGTGCCGCTCGGTTCACGTGGTAGACGCCGTAGGGCGGGTTATCTTCGCATCCGTATAATAACACGCCAAATCCACGGATCTTCTCCTGCCCAGCATGATAAATCCCGTGGAAGCCCTAGCCAGGGCGAGTGGTGCCTCGGCGCCCGCAATCCGGCTCATTCTATCCGTCCTGCTTGGTAAGTGTGTGCTCGGAGTAGGATCGGATTTTACATCACCACTCGTGGGGCTTGCAGCATGCTGCATGCGTTATGCGGTGCGTATGCGTCTCGAACATATCCCCACCCCGCATCGGCCGCAGCCAACGCAACCCAGCGCGTACAGTCGAAAGCGAAGCAGAAAGCCTTGTTACAGGGTTACGTCGTCGTCGTCGTCGTCGGATGAAATGTGAAAACATTCGCTAAGCCAGGCGCCTCGTCGAATGATATAACGCATTAGGGCTTTCTCGTCGTACGCGTCATCGTGCGAGAGGAAGCCGGCTCTTGGATGAACGTCGTGGGCTTGGTGGGAATGTTTTCCTTTTTAATTCTACCTCCCTTACCCCGACCCAACCGTTTATCGATTGAAAGCTACATATATATTTTTAGCACTTTTATATTTAACGTCACTCTAAATGCTGAACTCATATGCTTTTTTTTCTCTCTTCTTCTCCCTTTTTCCTCGCTTGCAATTCTGCATGTTCCGAAAAAAAAATAAACGCGCGAGTGCAGCATACCCACTGGCACTGTTCTATCGGCAGCTGAAGGGTGGGCCGACCGTGCGGAACCTCTTCATTGCCTGCACCGGCGTATCGATCGTGCTGTTCAACTATGGCACCGACCTGTACCACAGCATGCTGGCCGTGGCGGTGAGCTTCCTGTGCAACACCTTCCTTCGCACCAGCAGCCTGATGGTGCCGGTCAGCTTCACCTACCACATGGGCTACCTGCTAATCGGTGAGTGCACGCGGTGACCCGATTCTAACCGGGCATTTGTAGGCTCTAGCCATTGATTTAAACGAGCTAAAGGTTCTAGTTATTTCTTTCGGAAACATATAGGATGAAATTGTTTGAATTTAATCGAATAAAATGAGGCATTTTTATTTTTGAATCTTCCTTTTCAAGAATTTATCCAATTTACAAATTACGTTGATTTAGAATAACATTGAATTAGTTTATATCTACTATTTACCCGTAATGGTCATTGAAGAGACCGATTGGACTTTAAAAAAATTTCGTTTTACAATAAAATTTAAATCAACGTGTAAAAAACGAATAAAAGAGGAATATTAATTTTTTTTAATTTTGCTTATACTGAACTGAAGTTGAGTAGAAAAAACATAGCACAAGATATCAGTAGATATTTCTTGCTGGAATCTTTCAGCTAAACTGCTTGTTGCCTATTTCTCTAACGATTGTTCTTTCTGCTCTCCTGCAGGATACTACCACACCACGAGTGACACGTACGACATCAAGTGGACGATGCCACACTGTGTGCTGGTGCTACGCCTCATTGGACTGGCGTTTGATTTATCCGACAGCCGGAAGAAAGAAGCCGCCGGCAAGTCGGACGACAAGTGCATCCCAACGCCGACGCTGCTGGAACTGATCGCGTTCACCTACTTTCCGGCCTCTGTGCTCGTTGGGCCGCAGTTTAGCTTCCTGCGCTACCGGCGCTTCGTTGCCGGTGCTTACGAGCCGCACACTCAAGGTGCGCCCGCATACGCCACAAAGAAGTTCCTCCAGGGCGTCTTCTATCTGGTGGTGAATCAGGTCGGCACGCAGTACGTGTCCGATGCGTACCTGATGTCGGACGAGTTTACAGGCGAATCGCTGTTCATGAAGCACATCTACTTGGGCTGCTGGGGTCGGATCACGCTGTACAAGTATATCTCGATCTGGTTGCTGGCGGAAGGTGCCGCCGTTCTTTTTGGTAATACTGTGTGGTGCGTTAAATTCCGATAGAAGGCAATAAATGTATTTTCTTCGCATAGGTCTGACGTACATCGACGCCAAACCCGGCGAGCGGGAGTACAGCTCGGACGAACTGTCCGGTTGTAGCAACATCAAGGTGGGCGTGTTTGAAAACACCAGCAAGTACGGTCACTACGTCGAATCGTTCAACGTGCAGACGAATACGTGGGTCGCCAACTATGTCTACAAGCGGTTACGTTTCCTTAACAACCGCATGCTCAGCCACCTGGGAGCGCTGTTCTTCCTCGCGATCTGGCACGGTTTCCACAGCGGCTACTACGTTACATTCCTGATGGAGTTCATGGTCATCCATATGGAGAAGGAGGTAAGAAAGGCGCTGAAATCCATCCGGTTAGGAACGATTCAAATGGTGTTAATCGCTTGTAGGTGGAGCCGATTTTTGCCAAAAATGAAAAACTGCAGAAACTACTGCAGCAGCAGCCGCTCCTGCGAGCGCTCGTGTTTATTGGCCTAAAGTACTATACCATCGTCTGGGCCGGCTGGTGCTTGGTACCGTTCGTATTTTTGAGCTTCAACAAGTGGTGGCACATCTACACGACGGTTCGCTTCACCGGTTTCATCCTGTTCATCGGCGGCAACGCGTTCCTTCCTCCGCTACTCCGAGCCGTCCTACCACGATCTTCCTCCTCTTCTTCCGCGCCGAAGACGACGGCCACGCCAGCACCAGCGAACTCCCCCACGGACACTTCCGCCGGCCCGGCCACAAAGAAGGACGATTAAATCCGGCTCTGTCCCTCCCCCTTAAGGATCGGATCTCGTTTTTTAACAAATCCAAACACGTTTCGAATGATTCTAGTTTACTATCGATCTTCTATACTGCTTTCTACCACCGCACCTGGCCCAACTAAACGTATGTTCACCATCTTTCCCTCCCCATTCCTTGCCGTCAGTCGATGATTGGGTGGGCGAAAGATAGAACGAGATCCCGCTTAGAGCATCGTCGCGGCGGAGGACATTTTGAATGGAACCTTTGTTTTTTTTTTATAAACCTATTGCTTCTTACCCGTTCATATTAAATCAATTGTGCAAACAGTTCATCTGCTGCACGAGCGTGTGTGTGTGTGTGTGCATATGAGAGTGTGCGTGTGCTCAATAAGACAAACAAACAAACAAACAAAAGTATATTCGAAGCCATCCTCTTGTGCATGTTGAAACGTTTAGCAAAACAAAAAAAAAACACATAGTCTACCAAACTGATTGTGGGCTAATAAAATAAGCGCAATTAAAGCAATTACCGCAGAACGAGCGATGAGTAAAACAAATCTCGATGCAGCAACTGGGTCGCGGCAGGAAAACGAACCAAACGGAACCGAAACCCCTTTACGACAGATTTGGACTACTTTAAAACATCTGTTTCATGCTTCCTTAGTTTCCATTCTGTTTTCCCTTTTTGGTTCGGGTTTTTATAAGCAAACAACACTAACTTTGCCCTTTCCCACATTTTTCTTTCTTACCACGAAAACGCATTAACATTGACAAGGAATACATATTCTACACAAAGCCGGGGTTGAGTTTAGCTGCGATGCCAACCTCGTGACTTGCGTGGAAGGTAAAGCAGTCAGAGGACGGAACCGAACGATGGTTCAATTTTAGACGATCTATCCTAGAATAAAGCAGTACTAGTCATATTCTTCGATTCGAGCGACATGATAAAAGTTACATAAAATACAATCTACTTTCTTTCTTTTCCGGGTTGTTATAGAGGATTGAGAAAATATATTCGGTTACAGAACTGGAAAAATAGCAATAACAATGCACGAGGAGATTACGTGTGGAAGCGTTTATTCTCTTCCCTTTACCTAAACGATAACATTTCACGATCAGGATTCATCGTACGTTTCTGATGTGGGACTATAAATACACACTGTATATTAACTGGATAGTTTCCCGAACGTTCGTTTTTAATTCCTGTCCCACTTTAATTCCTGATTCCATCTAAAAACTCATACTGAGATGACGTAGTAAACCAGTGTTCGTTAGCTCAAGACAATTTTAAAAATACCAGATTAAAAAAAGGAACCCGTTCAATTGTTTTAAGTAGGCTCATCTAAAATAAAAGCATGTTCGCAGGGATGTTTGTTAGAAGTGTTTCGCACCACTCGTCTTGTCGATGTTTGATCGTGCTGTACGCAATATGGCTCGCTGCGTTGCAGATCGGCACTGGCGTTTGTTTTTGTTTTGCTTGGCAATGATTTTTACGTTCTTTGAAAACTTTTTAGTTACAGAAAGCAATAAGTTGCCGGGAGGCCCCTACTGGGAACCACCGCCCATTTGAAATCTATACTGTCGCTCCAAAAGCTCGATCTCGGCCCAGATGCTGCGTACCTCTTTGAAGAGCTGCAAATGGAGAAAAGAGACTAGTATAAAACAGGAAATAAATCCCTCGAGTTCACTACCATACCATCGATAGCCAGTTTTCGTCAGCGAGCAGATCATTCAAAATGACCGTCGGTCCCTTGGAGGAATCGTTAGAAATCTGCTGGTTGACGCGCTTGGCGCACTCGACAAACATTATGTACTTCTGGTGGCATATCTTATGCAGCAGCTCGAAGCGGCTCGAGCAGCCCCGGCACAGCTGTAAATTCTTCTCGTACTGAGCCGAGTTGGAGCTCGTCGAGGTACCCAGTGTGGCCACGTTGTACGTTTGACCCTGGAGTACGATTCGGACGGCGATGCCAGGCTGATGGCACGCCACACACAGCGGCTGCTGATGATGTTGCTGGTGGCCTAGCTCATTCATAATGTCGTACGCCGGGAAGGTGGCTAACGAGGTGATGATGTGATGCGACCAGGGCGTTATTTGAATCAGCCGCTGGCGACGATCTTCCGTTAGATTGTCGATCGTTTTCACCCGCGACAAGAAGTAATCATCTGTGGAAAAAATGGTTGGAAATGTATATGCACGTCGCGCCTCGCTTGAACCAAGATCTCCTCCTACCTTGTTCTTGTAAAATTTCCTTCAGGAAGTTCGAATCGAGCGCCTGCGATATGAGCGTCTGTATGTACACCTCGAACACGTCCTGGTACGCCTTCGTATCTGCCATAGCCGTCTCCCGGAACTGCTGATGGTCGAACGACCCGTCCGCACCGCTACCCAGCACCATTTCGCTGCGCATAAACTCGACAACCGTTTCCATCTGGTTGTACACGCGGAACCGGACGGGGATCTTTACGTACAACTTTTTCGATTCCGCATTCCACGCGGCGTACTGCAAGGAGAGCAAAACAAACAGTTGGGAAATGAAACTGGGAAAAAGGTGAGGAGGGGAGCGAAGAACCGCATACTTACGGTAGATACATTTCGATGGAGCACTTTTCCGGTCTGATCGTCAAATGCTTCGTACTTTTGCAGCAGCGTTTTACCGTCAACGCGCCATATCGCCGGATAGTCTTGCATTAGCTCGGACCGGATGGCGACAAAGTCTCCCGTCTGATAACGATTCCGGGGTATAAAATAAGGAAAGAGTCATCAGAATCATTAGAATCACCATGAAATTTTTAAGACTGCCGTTTTAACATTTACCTGAAAGTCTTCTCCGCTTTCGGTCGAAGGAACAACAGGCTGGGTGTTCTGGTTGGACGCCGGTGCACTGTACGTTTGTTGCTGTTGGATACCGTACTGAGTAGGCATGTTATTGTTCGTTGGCGACTGCGACGAGTAGATGTTGTTGGGCTGCGTTTGCAGGTTCCCCATTTGTTGCTGCTGGTGGTGGTGCTGATGTTGCTGCTGGACACCGGCAACAGACTGCGCTTGCCGTTGCATCGAGGACTGAGAGTGGAGCATATGCGATTGTGTTGTGTGCTGATTTTGATGGATCTGGCTCGGATGGTGATGGCTTGCAGGAGGCGCGTTTGGTACCGCGATTTGTTGATGCTGTTGTAGGTTGGCCTGAGATGGTGTATGGCCTGACGAGGCAGCAGCATGGGAACCACCAACATTGTTGTGGTTGTTGTCCTCCTCACTACTGTACTCGTAATCGCCGGCTATACCAGCACCAGCAACGGCAACTAAAAGAAACAGTAGTTAGCAAGCGCATTAGAGAACAGCTTTGAGATGAACGTTTCACAAAAAATGATAAAAAAGCGTGCAACAAAAGCCGGATAGAGATTGTGCAGTTTATCCTAACTACCTTAAACTCGAACAACAATTACCATCGATTGACGCATCGGTGAGTTTGTGTTTTCCGGAATATTCGTAGCACAGCACATTTTGAATCGAAGCGGTTGTGGCACGATGGACGTTCGATCGCGTAGGTGTCGTTGATTTCGGTTCGCCAGGCATGGGTTTTGTCGTTTCGTCGAACCACACGACGGAATGGTGCACGGGAAAATGTGAAGCAACGGAATGAGCGGTTAGAGCGGGGAGGCAGTGAGATGAAGGGCGTAGAGGTGAGATTTAGTAGTGTCGTGGTGATGGTTGGTTGGTCGGTTGCGCGAGTGCCGGCATGAAAGGTTAAAAACTAAGGTTTAATCCTCGTCCCGGTTAGAGCACATTTAGCACACTTGTCGAAGATCCTTACACTTGAAAAGCAGCACAGTGGGAATAGTTTTGGGGAGACTCTATGGGCAAAATCTGTCTTGGCTAAATAGTTGAAATTGCTTCTTGCATATTTTTTTTAATCTACAAAAAGGAATAAAAAATTATTGAAATCACATAATCGAGTATGGTCCCGCTTGAAATAGGTTTCGTTGGAAGTAAAACAATTGAAAAAAAATAAATCGCAACAAATCACAACGTTATCGCAGAGGGCATAATCTTTCGGAAATAAGTAAAGACACAAATAAACCATCTAAGGTCAATTTGAAGGAAAAGAAATAAAACAAACTATAAGAGTTGAGCTCTCGATAGACATGACAAGTGTTAGCATCGGAGCCAGTGTCCGTTTCGTGGCTCGCACAGTTCGCAAGAAGGGGCTTAGCATGCGCACTATCACCCAATACGAACCTGACAATATATTAGAGCGACCTTTGCCCCGACCCAGTGTGCCAGTGGTGCTTTTTCTTCCTCGCCTTCTGCCTCCCGCCATCCGTTCCTCATCATCATCAACATCGTCCTGTACGGTAGACAAAATAAAGTTAGATCGTGCCAACAAAACAATGAAGGAGCTTAGCCAAAAAAAGGTCATCACAATACCTTATCCTCCGCCGGCGTCCAGGCCGGATCGGAGTCGGAATCGTTGGCGAATTCAGCCGGTTCTTCCACCTCGTCGAGTACCCGTCCGGTCGCTTTCGAGCCGCCCAGTATCTGCTGCTGCAATTCGACGGCTTTCGCCTTTGCCTTCCGGTTGGTCGTTTGACGGCGTTGCGGTACAACGAGTGGATCGGATCCTGCCGCCAAAATATCATGCGGATTTATCGTTGATAAATTCAATTGATAACTAATAAAAAATAAGTAGCATTAAAACGATACACTCTCTTACCGAAAGGCGACGTAACTATAGCAACAGCATCATTTTTCTGCAACAACAGTCAACAGGAATTCGATTTGGCATACCTACCGGTGGACCGCCGTATCCTTACCAAGCGAACGATCGCAGCAACATTAGCAACAGCTCTGAGGGACTATGTTCGGATACCGGAACGTAACAGAAGTAGCAACCCGTACGGTCTTGGGAAACCACAGACGGACAACGACCGAATATGATGTACAGCTAGGCCATTGCAGTCGTAAGGAAGGTATGAAGGAACGCACCACGATAGATTGTGCCAAAATTGGGCATTTTATCAATCAATTAGGCGGATATTCTTTCGATCAACAAGGCGATCGAAGGTTTTCTGATGTGCATGGTACGAGTTAATAAATTTCCAACCACAACACATGATCAGTATTTTCCAGTTGAAAAACAAATAAAACAATAAACAAACATCGTACAAATTCCTCTGCCCCCGGGGTGCTACCTCTGTTACGCTTTTTGGTTTCTCGCTCTTTCACACACGCACACACGCACAAACATTCGTTACTTATATTATACAATAAATTATCGACGTCTTTTTTATATCTTAAAATCAAAGGCTTTATATTCTCTTCACAAATTTCATACCTCCCTCAGAGAATTCACAAACGGTTTCCACCAAATCAAACTAATCTCCCAACCCGGGCTGGAGAGTGTCGAATATATGGAAATAGTAACCACAAACGCGATATTTGACACGAAATGTAAGTAATGTCCTTCTCTAGTGTCCCCATCTTACGCCCCCAGTGGTGTGCCCTTTAAAGCTATTTGTCCTCTCTGGCTGCCTCGATTCCTGCTTTATATAAATGACTCTCTCGGTGAAATTCGACACTGGTAGTTTTAAGAAATAAACAAAGATAAACATAAAACATGAAAAACTACTATGAGAATTTGCAAAAGATCCTTCTTTCGGATCATCTGATCCTGCTAATACTACACCACTGTGTACTGCAACTAGACAATTTGTGTATTCGATCGCATTATGGCATTTGATACGATTTTGTTCGGCTTTGCTCTTTCCTCTACTCTAAATCACCCTAGTTTGATTTTGACTCACATATTCCTGCTTGCTTGAAGTGATCACCTGATCCTTTGCTACATATTGTCCCAGTGGTTGTTCTTCTGTTAGTTCACGTTACACTACAGCCTATCGGTTCCCTAAGAACCAAAAATTACACGCGGTATATACAAGGACACGATTATTTATGTTTACGTTTAATCCACATAAACGAAAAACAAATTGGAGAACTGTGAAAGGACAACCCGCAATCAACGGTTGTTTGTCTTTTTTAGTGTCGCGAAGTTAGTTTTAGTTAAGAGCTACGGTAGTCAGGCAGCAGTAATAGAATAACAGTTTGCATCAAGCGTACCCTCTTTGTCATTAGCCCATTATCCAAACAGTTTGTGTAGTGAAAATTATTAAATACACCGTACGAGATTCAATCGTATAAATAATATTTCCCGCACCGATCGACAGATAAAGAGAGCGCACTTTTTACGAGCGAGAGGAGAATCCGTTTGCCCATCATGACGAAATCTTCCTACGTATATCACAGTGTTCACACCAACAACAGCCACTGCCAATTGGCTCTATATGAGTATTGTTTTTCTACGGAAATAATTTACAATAGTGCACGAGAAAGCTGCCATAAACACAATCCCGTTTTCACCAGGTTTTTGCGTTTGTGCTGTGTGCTGAAAATGCGGCTTGTGACTCGGCGTCAGTGCCTAGAAGAACGAATAGAAAACCATAAAACTAAAACTCGCTTGAACGGTTTTGCCGCTCGGGCCGATCGACTCTGGTAGCACCCCTTTTGTGTTGCGTTGTGGGACAGGCAGACCGGAAAATGTACTGGAGAAACGAAAGGGTAACAGGATACCGGAACACGTTCGAAAACAAATACATATTCTCGAGGAAGCAATTACGGAATCGCTGGTCGTGTGAATATGTGCTTATTAGGTTTTAAAAAATCATCATCCCGTAGCTCTCGCTACGAGTCTGATTGCGAGTAAATCTTCCCTACGACGGCAATGGCACATTTTCGTGAAACAAAAATGGAAAAACAGGGTGGAAGATGATTGAGGAAAAAAATGGAACGAGGGAAGAAAGAAAGTCCAGCAGCAACACCAGCACAGAACATCACAGCAACCACGGGAGAGCAACAGATGGATTACCACCGTTGCTGCTGCCTCCTTAGATGCAGATCGTACAAACTGAATGCGGCAGCAGCATCGACCACTTGTTGATGGTGCTGCTGCTGGTGTAGTTGCTGCGTTTGCTGTTGCTGATGCTGCTGCTGCTGCTGGTGCTGAAGATGTGGATTGTGATGGAGATGTTGCTGCTGCTGTGGTTGCTGATGATGTTGTGTTTGGTGCACATTGTGCTGATAATAGGACTGCTGTATCATGGCATGCTGCTGTTGCTGATGTTGCTGCTGCTGCTGGTGCAGCTGATCGTGCTGTGGTACAGGTAAGGGACCAGCAGCAGCATGGGATGCTGGTAGTAAGAGCCCACTACTAGCACTCCCCGCTGCCGCCGTCGACAGGGAAAGCGTATTGCTTTCGGCAACGGACGACGAAGGGTGCGTTTGTTGCTGTTGCGTTATCGAAAGTGTCGGCGAGGCGGAGGAGGTAGGATTGGTCAATTGTTGTTGTTGTTGTTGCAGAAGTTGCTGTTGCTGAAGGTAGCGCGCCTTTTTCGGCAAGTTTATGGGGACAACAGTCGGAGTTGTCACCGGTATCGTTTTGCTAGCATCATTCGCAAGGTTTATTTGATCTTGCTGAGCACTTCCGGCGGCGGGAGGAACATCCCCCGGAAATAGGGTGGTTGTATTCGTACCTTCACCAGCTTCGCCAGTGGTCGCCGCAGGATTGTACTTTCTTTTCCGGTTCGCATCGGTCTGTTTGGTAGCGGCGGTATTGTGGTTATTGTTGCTGCTGGGAGTCTGAAGAGCGGTAATACTGTAATTAGACGATTGGTTCTCACCCTCACCACCTTGCATGCCATCGGTACCGTTACGCACTTCGCGCTGTTGTTGTTGCTGCTGCTTGAGACGCTGGTCGCCACCATCGCCTGTCGGCGTCTGGCTATTGTTGTACTGTGTGCCTCCCTTCGGACTGGATGCATTCGTACCGCCGGCTGCTGCTGATGTCGCCGCAGCCGCTGTACTTTTGGGGACATTGGATGATGTAGCTGGGGCTGGTCTCGACCAGGCCGTTTTACGGCCGGGTCGGTTGACCGGTGGTGGCGATCCTTCGCGCTCACCCTGCAGAAACTTCAGGTAGCTGCCCATGAAGCCCTTGTTCATATTGGCCGGGATGTTGAGCTTCTTAAGCGTATTGGCCACCGTCACGGTACCGTTGTTGTTGTTCGTCCCATCCGACGCTCCGCCCGCTACCTGCTGCTGCTGCTGCTGCTGTCCTACGGCAGGTTTCGAAACGCTGCCATTGTGCTCTGAAAGAAAGCCAAGTTCCTCCTCTATATTCGGTACGACTACCTTATCGTGGGATGTGGGGCCGGACGAAGACCATCGCGACCGTTCGTCTTCGCTCCTGGACGCGGCATTCGCCGATGGCACGTTCAGGAGCGTCGTGTACGAAGGGCATGATTCAGTCGCCAGTGGCGCCGTCCCGGCAAGCATTTCGCTGGGAGCGAGAGGCACGAGTGAGGAGCTTCCGGTGGTGGTCGCTCCATCCTGGTGGAATGGGGCATGATGGTAGTAAAGATGGGAGTGCGATGAGGAAGGAAAGAAAGAGGACGACGAAGATGAGGGAGACGAAAACGGAATCCTGCTACCCCCACCGCTGCCAACGACGAGCCCATTTGCAGCGCCATAGTTCCATCGCTGCACCATTAGATCCGCCGCCGCTGCCGTTGCCACGCTTCCGCCACTGTCGAGTTCCGTTTTGATAGGCACCGGTTCTACGATCCGTTCCTCGTCCGGCCGTTGGTGGGTGATTCCGTTCAACTTAGACGCCTTTGAGTCCGTCTGCTTTTTACGTCTCGATTTCGATCCACCCCCCTCCGACGCAGTCCCTTTTGGAGGTGGTTTTGTCTGCTCCGTACACTCTTCCACCGTCGGACGTTGGAGGCTTTTCACCATGACCATCGGGTCGGATCTAACCGTATCGCTAGTGGACGTGTCCCACGAGTGTCCCTGATTGTGGGCAAGATGCTGTTGCTGCGGTTGTTGTTGTTGTTGCGCACGGGTTATCACGGATGGATATGCGATTTGCCCACCGATCTGATGCTGTTGGGCACCGGAAGGGGAGTAGAACGAGTAGGCACCGGACGCCACCGTGGGTGGTGAACCCTTCCGGGATGGGGTGTTATTGCACGTGAGAACGGCGCTAGAGGACGGCGAGGAGGAGTAATCGGAAGATACCCCTGATGAAGTGGACGATGTGGAACCGGCCGCTGGCGAGGATGGGGGCAACCGAGACGGATGGTTTACCGCCTGCGACGCGGAGGAGTTGGTGGAGGCTGCTGCGGCGGCGGCGGCGGCAGCAGCAGCGGCCATGGCAAGCATATGGTACGGGGCATGATGCGGATGGGCAGAGGCGTGATGGTGGTGGTACGGTGGAACGTGCTGCTCCGCCGTCACCCGTGTGTCACCCGCTGCGGAGGAAGGAGGACCCGGGTTGGAATCATCCCCTCCGGCCGGGTCCCCCAGGGGCCCGCTACTACTACTACTACCATAGCTGGAAGAAGACCTATACATAAGAGAGGCACTAGTGCTGGCTTGCTGCTGATATTGCTGTTGCTGCTGTCCGCTGATACTATTACTATTATTACCACCACTACCATTACTACTGCTACTACTATTACCACTATTAGCTGCGTTTCTACTCAGCTTCGACTGAAGGCTATCCGTCATCGAGTAACTGATCGGCGACGATTGCGGCTGTCCCGTACCCTGCGGTGACGAGCCTCCTAACTTCCCCACCCGATCCCCTCCGCAAGGGGATCCCATCGAGGGCGGTCGCACTTTACTTCCCCCGAACTGCAGTATCGCCGTCGGTGGTGAATGATTCGTCGAGGGTCGTGGCACCGTGAAGTGATTTAGCGGATGATGATGATGATGATTATGTTGTACATGTTGCTGTTGCTGCTGCTGAGGAAGCTGGTGTTGATGCTGAAGAATATTGCCAGGGGAAATGGACTGTTGTCTTGCTTTGCTCTCACCGACATGTGTCGCCCCAGAGGTGGTCGTGCGTACATTGGAGGAGGAAGAGGAAAAGTACAGCGTTGCCGGTCCA
The DNA here is from genome assembly GCF_943734705.1 of Anopheles coustani. NCBI lineage: Eukaryota > Metazoa > Arthropoda > Insecta > Diptera > Culicidae > Anopheles > Anopheles coustani. The sequence goes on along the minus strand of NC_071288.1, from coordinate 93,266,655 downwards.
CCGTTGCCGATTACGAGCGAGGGTGATGACGGTGTGGGCGAGGGAGAGGATAGCGATGGGACACGAGGGGAAGACGAGGAGGAGGAGGAGGCTTGATATTTGTAGTCCAAACGCTGGGATGATGAACCACCAAGCTGTGGTGTCGGTAGGAGCGAAGACGAACCAATGCGTCCGCCGCCACTACCGATCGTGTTGTCGTTGCAAGACTTACTCATACTGGAGTACGCTCCGACGCCATGCGGGGATGATTCGTTCACCGCGTAAGGGCTGCTGTTGGCTCCACCGGTGCTGCTGCTAGTGCCCGCCGACGGTGAAAAGTAGCCACCCGCCGATGAACCTCCGGCTGATGGCGGTGGTGGAGGTTGTCCGACCGTCTTCGTGACGACGTTCACCGCTGGCGAAGAGGAACGACCAGCTGCTACCTTTCCGGCCATTGAAAGCAGCTGGTGTTGTTGTTGCTGCTGCTGCTGTTGCTGCTGTTGTTGCTGTTGTTGCTGCTGTTGTTGTTGCTGGTGGTGATGATGTTGTTGTTGCAACGCGGAGTTCGTGTAGTGTGTGCCAAAGTTTTCGTACTTCGTGGTGACCGTTGTGGCCGCTCCGGGGGCGGCGTTGTTGTTCGACGATGGACTCGATGGGAGCACATTCTCGTGGGGCATGATTCCGAAGGGGCTCGGTAGCTGGTTGTTGTTCGTCTGCCACGATCCGGCGACACTTCCCGTTCCTGTTGCATTCGTTGCACCACCACTGTTTGCCGCAGCCTGTTGCTGCTCGAAGAAAGTCACCAGCGTTTGCTGATGCTGTGCCATCGTTGACTGGTAGTTGTCACGAAGATTATCCACCTGATGGTGCTGCTTGCCGACGGCGGCAGCGGCGGCCGCAGCAGCAGCCGCGACGGCCACCGGGCTTTGCGCCTGCACCAGCACCTGTCGATGCTGGGCGTTGATGACGCTACTGGTGCCACTAACTCCGCCACCGGTGCTGTTCGTGCTGTAATGGGCCGGCTTGGGGTTACTACTGGCCGCGGCCGCATGATGGAATAGAGGGGTAAATACTGCGTCGTAGCCTGTCACGCTGCCCGGCGAAAGAAAGCTGGGCGGATTGAACGGCGTACCGGTGGAACCGAGGGAAGTGGTGTGGGCCGCCTGAAGAAGTAACTGTGAGGTCGTCGAGGGTACGCCGGCGACTGTGGCCGCAGCTGCAGCAGCGGCTGCATTGTGATGAGCTGCTAGACCGGCCGCGGCCGAACTTCCGGCGGCTGCCGCGGCCGAAGCGAGATGATGATGGAACTCACCGCCTGCCGCACCCGGTATCCGATTGTACGTGTACGACCACGGACCGACGGGATCCATTTTGTGTGACAACGTTCCTTTCGCTCGATCCGCTTCACGAGCCTCAAACACTAGGGCTCTGGAACAATGTTAGTACGATTCCAAACGGACGTTGCTTTTGTTCCTGCGTTCCACTGTTTATCGCACTGACCCGGTAGGTTGATTTTAGTACTCCACACAACCTTCATTTATGGCATTTCGGAAGCTTTTTTGGCGCCAATTTTAAACCGGCGTTGCACGCTGCGTTTGTTCCTGCAATGAAACGAACCGAAACGAATCAATCAAGCAGGCCGGAAAAATAGCGATATGTGAAAAGGACGACTTTTTTCCTTGCAGGGACAATGGATATCAAAAGGATTTATTTTTATATATATTTGGACGGCCAGGTCGTATTGTAATCAAAAGGATTTATATTGGAATAGGATTTCATTCGCTGGGAAACAATATACCACATATAAAACCACCTTTCGTCCACGATTAGTGTTTTCAATTTCTCAAACAATTTAACAAACAAAATTGATTGTAAATTGTTTTTAAAATTGAATTTGGTGCACAGAAAAAATCTTAAATAGGAAGAGATTTAACAAAAAGCTCTATTTAACAAACACGGTTAAAATTATGTTTTTATACTAAAATAATGTTCCTGTATGTTTTGTTTGGGCTGCTTAAGCATCGCATGCCGTCAAGGGTTGATTTAAAACGCATTGTTCGACCAGAGAAAACATTTGCGTGTCGTCCTTGTTTGTTTTGCTTTTCCTACATTGGAAAGGAACATGGTGGAGTAATTTCCGATGGAATTTATGGCACAGAGGTTTTTTTGCCTGGATCTAGATAATTGATCATAATTGTTTGTTCCATGCCATCACTGCATTTTAGCTCACTTTTCACACTTTACCGATGGGCAAACATATCGCAAACATAATCCCGGATTTCAGTTACAACAAAAGGATTCTTCGCGCACAGACACGTATACACGCTCGTCAGGTTGCCCTTCCCTGTGTCGCACGCATATGTTTTCTTCCTTTTCCTCCAACAAACGCTTGGGTATATCGATGCACCTTTGCGTGGGGAAGGTTACATACGCGTGATTTTAAAAACGCATTGTCCCCGTTCACTATGCGTGTGCGTTTGTATGTGTGAGTGTGTGTGTGTATCGTCACGCCGTCGCATCGATGCACATCCGCCACCACCCGCCCTCCAGGTTCTCCACGAATCACCTGTGACCGCGAATGTGCTGTTGGTGGGACGGCGGAGGTGGGGAGAGCTGAAGCGTTTTCTTCCTTTTGCGCAAGCAGGCGAAGCGTTTTACGCGAACTCACGCGCGATTTTGCGGGCGGTAATAGTAAATGGAGCTGCCGTGTGGTGGTGAGGCGCCAAACTAACCTCCGGTCACTGCCACCCCCCGACCAACCTGGTCCTTTAAGCACACCCGCTGATCCTGGCAATTGGTGATTATGAGAAAGATGCTGGCCGTCGCCGTCGGCACGTAGGCATTCACTACACCGTCTGTCCTGCCGCAACCACCACCGAAACTGTTCAGAAACAATGCTCTACAACAATTACAGCACTTTAATCCAGCACACGGTTTGACACCGACCAATTTTGTGCGCGAAATTAGGAACCACACCGCGCGTACTCTTCTTATTCGCACACTCGGTAAGTGCGTCTTTCAGCGAGACGTTCGCACAGTTCTTCGTGTCGTTTGCGTTTTCGTATTGTTGCTGGGTTGCCTTCCGAAGAGGAGCGGGGGGGAACCGTGTGTCGAACTAAACGGTGTTATTGCACGAAATTCACCAACTTTTGCCCGCAAATAACAGTCACCGTCGGTGGACGGCAACTTTCCGCAGCCGAAACGAATCTTACCGTGCCAAAACGGGCTGATTTTCCTGAGGTTTGGAAACGAAAATAGTGCGCCCCTTGTATCGCGTTTGCCTTCAAAATGTCCGCCGCGATTTTTTGTGTGTTTCTGAAAACTAGTGTTGGCAGTAAGACTCGGGGACTCGATCCCCTCGGCGGATTCTAAAGGATTGAGTCCCATATGACAGATTCGGATCAGTTTTGATTCGTTTGGGACTTGAATCAGATTTGATTTGTTTGGAACTCGATTTGATTAAATTCTCGCTTGGTTCTCAAACAGATAATCAAGATCAGCAGAAGTATTTACAGCAGTGAACCTCACATCGAAAATGTGAGGCATGTTGTTATTACGGAAAAATCTAAATATCAGGTATGGATTCCGGTTAGGATAAACGATTTCCAGAGCGGCATTGATTAGTTTACATCGTGTTGCGACTGTTCGATGGATTGCGATTCGGATTTGGAGATCCGGATCATAGAATGGAGTCGAATCGAATGACTCGAATTCCATCACTACCGCTTGCTTGAAAATGCAATACATAGTAGTTATTAAGTGCTCACCAGATGGCGCTAATAGTGGAATTGAGGGAAAATGTTTGAAAATAGCGTTTCTTTATTGCGAATAGTATTTTTCTTTACAAATTCGCATTCTACTAGTTCTAAGAATTTAAAGATATCATTCCTTTTTTATAGCTGTTTAGAACCATTGGTTTTATTGTAAAAACATTTTTCGATTGCTTCCAACATGTCTGTTAGCGGTGATCATTTATTCTTCGGAAAAAATATTACACACTTTAAATTTCACTATAATTCCCATAAGATTGTTAGTATACAAGTGCATAGCTGATTTGGACTAATTTATCTAAGCGGAAAGCATAAGAAGAAATGCAACTAAATGCTGTGTGCTATTTGGATAAAACATTACTAGGAATTGCCTTAAATGCAACGAATGCCTTTGGTCGGGTTCAGTTAGTTCAGCGTGCTGGTAATATACACACACACACATTCTCCTGTCCACCTTCACCTCCCGTGTTCCATCACTACCCGGCGAACCCGTTGGGATTGTTTTTTTGCCAGTTCCAGGTGTCCTCGCACATCTCGTCCAGTCCTCGCTTGGCGGTCCAGCCGAGTTCTTTGGCGGCGAGCGAAACGTCCGCATAGCTGGCAGCCACGTCGCCGGCACGTCTAGGGTGTGTTAAAAGATTACCATGTACATACACAAATTCAACCGGAAAGGGTGTTATGTTTTAAGTGGGCAAGTTATAGCGGGGAAAAATACAGTAAAATAGAATGGATGGTGGTTAATTACCTATCTACAATTTCGTACTTCACCTCCTTCCCGGAAGCTTTCGAGAAGGCTTTAACTACTTCCAGCACCGAGTACCCACGACCCGTACCCAGATTATACACACAGAATCCGCCGATCGAACCGCCCGCCAGCTTATCGATCGCCTTCACGTGGCCCTCCGCCAGGTCGACGATGTGGATGTAATCGCGCACCCCCGTACCGTCCGGCGTATCGTAGTTGCTACCGAACACACGCAAGCACTCTCGGCGCCCAACGGCAACCTGCGAAATGTAGGGCATCAGATTGTTCGGCTCACCATTCGGATCTTCCCCGATGCGGCCGGACTTGTGCGCTCCGACCGGGTTGAAGTAGCGCAGGGACACCACCGACCAGCGCGGGTCCGACTCGCACAGGTCCTTCATGATTTCCTCCGTAAAGTATTTGCTCTTGCCGTACGGATTAGTGCAATTGCCCGTCGGGTGGCTCTCCGTCAGGGGCAGCTTCTGCGGCTCGCCGTAGACCGTCGCACTCGAGCTGTACACTATCTTGAACACACCGGCCTTTGATGGGGGGTAAAACAATTTGTTTATGAGTCTTGAAGAACTTGTTTGCCTTTCCTGTGCCCCTCACATACCTCAGCCATCACCTCGAGCAGGACGCTGGTGCCGGTGATATTGTTCTGATAGTACTTCAACGGTATACGGCATGATTCTCCCACGGCCTTTAGGGCAGCAAAGTGCACTACGCAATCGATTTTGTGCTGCCAACAGTTAAACAAACATTGCAAACGATGTGTGATCTGTGCGCGATAAGAATAGGAAATTATCTGCCCCGAACATACCTTCAGAAAGACACCCTGCAGCTCCTCCCGATTTCTGATGTCCACATCGTAGAAGATTATGCTAGCACCCGTAATTTGCTGCACCCGTTTCAACGACTCCGGCAGCTTGGACCCAGCGCCACCGCCGTACGCGTTGCAAAGATTGTCCACACAAATGACCGTGTGGCCCGCATTTAGCAGCTCTAGCACGGTGTGCGATCCAACGAAGCCGGCTCCGCCGGTGACCAGAATATTCGATGGCATATTGGTTTGAGGCTTTGGTTCGGATATTTGGAGGAAGAATTGCAATTGTACACGAAGGAAGCCGCCCAACCGCACGGTGTCACTTGTTACCACTGTTTGGAAACTGCCACGCGAACCGACTGATCCACACCCGGTCCGGACAGCTCATCTAATAATTCGTGTCGCTCTGCGAGAATGTCCACACAACACACTGCTGCTGCCTGTGGCGACACATACGCATCTCTTTCCGTGTCTGCTGCTGCGGCTATTACAGTCTGTCCCTGCGCTGCCCTCTAAACGCTTGTCTCGAGGCCTTATCAAACAGGCTCGTAGCTTAAGTGTATGAGCCTGTTGTTGATAGTAAATTGCTTCCCTTCATCCGATCCAAGCAACGTTGGACGAACGAATTGGAACTAATTTCCTGCCCCGACTAGAAATGTAAACAAACATTATATTGACGTATTCGAAATGACATTTCACGAACATCAGTAGGGCTTTTGTTGTAGTGGTGAGGTAAGGAGGTGCATTTAGGGGAAGATGGGGCAAGACGCCCTAGTGGGGTAGGATGCCCCGACCTGTTTTAAGCTGAATTAAGCCATTTAAAAATGATTTAAGTAATAGAATATGTGGTAAAAGAGTAAATGGGGCCCCGGGCTAGATTCTCCTCTTCCTGCTGGTTCACATTAAGCGCCTGAAGCTATGCAAAGCGCGACACATGCATTCGTTTCGAATTTTTGAACGCTAACGGTTCGCTTAAAAGAACATAACGGTTTAAACTAATCACCCAGTGGAGGTTGAATGCGGGTTAATATACTTTTACATGTTAAGTTACTAGTAAGTAAACTATACCACACATGGTGGACAGCATGAAACAATGAGTTTAGCCGAAGAAATGATTTGGAAACGGCGGCGCGCCCGCAGCGAGCGAAGCGAGCGGACTGCGCTAGGTCTACCGAAAAAGAGAGTTTGTTATAGTTTTGAGAAATAAGGGGGGCCCGTGGGCCCCCCTCATACCGCACCAGTAGGTTGATTGCGTAGCCGAAATTAACGGTACACACTACGGTTCAAATACTCGTAGGTTGAATTTAACGAATTAATGTATCACCAATTGCATACATTCAGTTTAAACGTCCACAAGAGGTGTAGCCACGATCGAAAACATGGCGGCCGGGGCCTCATTTACTCTTTTACCGAATATGTTCATCAACTTATTTAATACAGCCTATGTAAATTTCACTGCACGAAATAACCATTTCAAAAAGAAAACGAGAAAAAACCAAATTGCCTCTAAATGATCTAATATTTTGTCACTTTTATGTAAGGTATGGCATGCTTCGCTATTATATTTTTTCAACACCCAGGCCTTCTTTTACTACCTGATAATGGTATTTAACGAATACCGAAGAGAAACTGTTTTAAAATTCTCTAAATTTTAAATAAATTACAAATTACAACGGACGATCCTCAGAGTGGGGCAAGATGCACCGGTTGTTTTGGGTCGTCTTGCCCCATGTTTACGTAGTGGTGCGTCCTGCCCCACCGGTTGAGCCATCTTGCCCCACTATTGTCAACGGAGCAAAAACTGGAAGGCCCTTCGAAAATCTTATTTAATATGAAATTGATTAGTTTGATATAGTGTTTAATATTTTTCATACATAAACAAGATGTTAATTTATCTAACTATGAAAATTAGAGACTTTTTAATGAAAGGAATAGAAGAAAATAATATTTTCCGCTTAAGGGGGGCGTCTTGCCCCACTTTACCTTAAAAGTTTCCCACCAACGAGATCTCTTTAAAAAAGGCCCACATGTGTTAAGCCACGTGGATGGCAAGACAATGGTTTTAAACATTCTTATTTTTTAATATTATCAGTTGTTATATCACATTGTCTATTCTGTTTTATCGCTCTCGCATTATCTGTTCGGTGCAGATGCTCCTAGCATTGGTTTTCTTATCAGCTGTATCATTAAACAGCTTTGGGAACCGATTGAATAGAAACTGGTTAATTTTTTTTTCCAGAGAAAACTAAAATCATCCCAAGCTTTTGTAAACATTTGGGAAAGTGTTGCAGGTAGATAGTAAAAAATATCTACCGGTATTTAGTCGATCATATAAGGCACAGTTGTGCAGCATAATTGGGTCGCCGCATCACACTAATATTTTTTTTATTGCTTTTATATTTTTAAATAGATAACATTTTCGTCCTCGTTCATTTCCTGCAGAGCGTTTCTTGTACAACGAAGCGGAAATGTGTGGAAACCTTTTTCTGTCAATGTTTATTTTACATAGGCCCATGTGGAGCAGACTGTTGACACGATTTTTATTTAATATAAAAAAAACAATGATGGTGATCTCGTAGTGCATCCCTTCAAGCATTAAACTTATCACTTATTGACTCTTCAGGTAAAACAGTTGCGAATAAGCGCCCGCTGTATCGCATTCATGACCCAAGTTTAAAACAACTAGTCGGATCGGATGATATCAGCTATCAAATTTCTTATCTACTCTTGTCTCGCTGCAATGCTATCAATAACCTTCAACCGTTCTTTCAATTTCTCCAGCAGTGTATCCATGGGCGGGCTGTTTGGAAAAGGCTGTTGATTATGGCTCATAATGCCGGTCCTCGTGGTGTATTCCCGGACCATCTTTGTGGCGTCGAAGATACGCTTCCACCAGTGTTCCAGAAATGGTGCGGTCAACCCAAGTGGTAGCACACGAAGGTTTCGAGACGTTTTCAGATGAAAGCCTTCCGTTAGAAACTTGGTTTCGTGGAGTGCTGGGTTCGAAGTCAAATGCTGTTGTTGTGGGTAAAGAGAACAAAAAAGTATAAACATTAGCAAAACGTTTATGAACCATAAACACTATACAATAGGCCGCGTAGAACGGCATGGCCTTTACTTGTGACCTTTCCAAAGTGCAAGTTCATTACCTCCTCGGGACCGCTGTAAACCGTCGACAGTGTGTGGTTTACAAAACAAAGTAAGCCACCCGGTTGATCGTCAGGTGGGCAGGAAGTGGCCGATGGAACCTGGTGACGCTGAAGAGTGAGGCCCAGCTTTTGGAATGTTTCACTTGAACCGAGCCGGATGCATAACTCGATCGCGTCCATTAAGACGGTCAGAATCGAGTCCAGATTGGCTAATTCGGTGGTTGACTCCTGGTAGATTACGGAAGGACTAAATCCAATCCATCGATTTGGTGGATTTTCGTGGACGACAATGTTCACCTTAGCGTTCGGTTGTATGCCTTCAATGGCAGTTTTCTTTCGACCCGGTTTATCCCTAGACAGTGTTTCGATGTAAAGTTCCGTAGCTAGCAGACAGTATGGTTGGGTCGAGGAGGTTCCTCCATCGCTCGAAGGGTTTGTAGCGAGTGTAAAGATCGGTGACATGATGGGGCTTTTAAGGGCAAACTCGAGCGGAACATTATGTAGTAGCTCTAGCAAGTCATCATGGGGCAGTATATCTGCCTTCGACAGAAGTTGGTAGTCCTCGATGCATCGTCCGGCTATGATCAGTTCTTCTTTGGCGAAGATGTATTGTGGCTCAAAGTTTATGCTCACTTCCACTCCCAACACGGTCGATGACGCTGTAATGACATTTTGTGTTATTGTACACCACTTCGATGAATAAATAATTCTCATCCTACCTCTGTTGTAGATGATCCTCTGAGGTCTGGCGTCGGTTAGCAGCTTAAGGTTTGGATCGACCGCGTACAGCTGTTGCTGCGGTGGCATATAGCCCATCGTTTGATTCGTGAACGCTATACCGGGTTTCGAACCTCGCAAGAACGGGTCTATAAACTCGTACCCGAGGTAGTGTGCACTCTCCGCAAATAGGTATGACGTCTCTAGCCACAACTTCGACGGTTCGGATGGTTCAAGAACATCGTTACACCGACTACCCTTTAACACTAGCACCGTTTTATTTGGGTCTCTTGTGGCGAGATACCTTCCAACGCTTTCCGCCACGTGATCACCGCCTACCACAATGTACGAAAAATGACTACCTAGAACTATCGATGACCCAGCAAGGGCGTCGTTCACTAGGTGCACTACGATCAGCGTCCACACGAGAGGTCCCTTGTTCATGTTGAGGTAGGGTGTGCTTACTTGTACTGCTTACTAGGAACTAAAGGCACCGCAGGTCGGTGCCTGGATTGGGGTGTATATATACACAATGTGTCGCAGTTTACTCCTATGGATGGCCTCTTAAAAAAGTGCCTCCACCCGGACCCATAACAAACTGTAGGCAGCTGTGTTGGGTACACCTGGGGGTCAATGGCAATGTACGCACATTCATTGCCATGCGGCTGTAGATGGCACAGTGGCCCCAAAAAAGTTGCAATTGAAAACCCACACTAAAAATAGCACACACTTTTGAGAGCTATGCATGAACTACATCAAAAGAGTGGAAATGATTGCATAGCGCTGCAGTTCTGCCAATAAAATTGGCTTTTTCGATACCGCCACGATCTTGACATACTTGACTGATGCATCTACGTAAGTTACATTTTCCCCAACGTCAGCATGGTGCAACTTGTATAATTAATTTCATTCATCTCTGACAATTTCACCACCCCAACACCGTGGAGGCCGCAACGAATTGTGTTAGGCTCGGGTACCCATTTCCAATCTGCTTGCTTTCATTCGCCCCCGAAATGTGTTCAATGCCATCTAGAAATAAATTTAAACGTTTATAAATGAGGCCCACTGCCAGTTGCAGTCTTTCTTTTTCGTCTGTTTGTCGACATTTCCCAGCGCATCCGGTCGATGGATGATTTTTTTTTGCCGCCTAAACCCCCACCACCATGTGTTCGTTGGTGGCCAACAGTCAATGACGCGAACAAATCCTCACTTATCGGAGCCTATGGTCTTGCTTGATCAAGTCGGATGCTTTTTCACCAATGAGGAAACTGTGTGCACTGGTGTGACCGGTCGGTGCCTCTGGTATGATGCCAACGTCCGCCACGCGCAACCGTTTGACACCGTACACCCGTAGCCGATTGTCGACGACCGCTTCGGGGTCTTCGGGGGGTCCCATTTTGCATGTCGCAACCTGAAGTGAGGGGGGAAAAAGGGTTTTCTTAAGCCCATTCCAGGAGGCAGAATGATCCTCGGCTCGCTTACCTGATGCTGGAACGTAGCGGTCAGTGTTCGCACGTGGCAACGCCAGTAATCGACCGTGTTGAACGGCATGTACTGACATCCGGGAACCTTCCGCGAGTACAGCTCGACCGCCATACGGCGCAGGGGTGCCTTGGTGCTGATACGGATCACCTCCTTTATTGCGTACACCAGCGCATCCACATCCCGTTCGTCCTCGAAGTATTGATACCGGAACGCCGGATGGTGGAAGGGATTGGAAGACTTCAGTTCGACGCGTCCAACGGCCCGCGGCTTTAGCAGCATCGGGAGGAACATAAAGTTTCGTTTGTTCGCCAACGGTCGGAAGTACTCGTCGTACATCCGATCGGTCAGAAAGTATGCGCGCTTCGTTCCGGGTGAGGTGTCGAAGCTGAACGATGTGAACGCTTGCATCACCTCAACGTCCGGATAGTCCGGATCTGGATCCTCGGCGAATGGGGACTTCACGTACAGCAGGCTCTCGACAGAGTTCGACGTGAGTGGACCGGATCCGTTGCGGAAGCGCAACACCTCCCCGATGTTGGTCAGCTGATCGAAGCTGACGAGATTGTCGGTCGGTTCACGTACGATAAACACCGGTCCGAAGACACCGCCATGCTCGTACACTTTGCGCCCAACGGGGAGATCCTGTAGTGGCTTGATGCCGTGCTGTTTGAGGTGTTTCGCTGGGCCCACGCCGGAGAGCATCAGTAGCTTGGGACTCTCGAAGGCACCGGCCGATAGGATGACCTCCATGGATGCTTCCACCTCATAGTACTGCCTGTTATGAAGCAGGCGCACACCGGTGGCCGTTTTCGTATCTAAAAAGGGAAGGTTAACAACGGTCAGTGGCGTTGTGCTTAGAAATTTGGGATGGGAAAATCCAAATCGATTCCCTACCGGGATCGATGAGCACTCGGGTGACCCACGCTCTAGTGAGGACGTGCAGATTTTCGCGATCCACCACATCCCGTAGGTAACTGTTCCCTCCCGTAGCTCGCCGTCCATTGCGGGTATGTGCCTGAAGGAAGGATACTCCCAAGTTATCACCGGCGTTGTAGTCCAGGTAGCGGTAACCGGCCTCTTCTGCACTCTCCACAAACGCGCGGGCAATATCTGACCTGCTCCGGATGAGAAATGATATCGCGTGAGCTTCGATGGTAATCAACTACTTCGAATTGGCTCACCTGAACGGGCAGTCCTCGACCGACAACCGTCCACTAGTCCCGTGAAACCCATTGTCACCAAAGTCACGAATGTTGGCCGTTTCGATACGCTTGTACAGTGGCAACACGTCGTCCCAGCTCCAGCCCTCGTTGCCCGCCTTCGCCCAACTATCATAGTCCCGCCGATTGCCACGCGTGAAGATCACATTGTTAATGATGGATGATCCACCGACGCCACGTCCATGCGCCCAGCTACACCGTCCACCGCGAAGACCCAAACACCCATGGCGCTGTTTCTCCGTGGTGTATCCAAAGTTGTAGTCCGTCGAAGCGAGTATCGGCCCGACGAGAGGCGAATCGGTGAGGAGTGGTCTCTCACCGCGACCAATCTCGAGCAGTAGCACCGTCACTGAAGGGTCCTCGGACAGTCGGTTGGCTAGAACACACCCGGCAGGACCTGCGCCTACGATGATGAAATCGTACGCATCCCGGATCGGGTGGTTTCCGTAGTTCATTTCCTTCGCATCCGTCACGATGCTGGAGATGTTACCGAAACTCAACCACGCTACACTGAACTTGGGGAGGTCTAGTACTAGACAGAGGATCACTTGGCTATATAGCGCACGCATTGTAACAACGTATTATCACTCGGGCACAATCACATCCACAAATGTAGATCACTTCACTCACTAGCCTTGCAAGCTAGTGCTGGGAATTCTAGCATCGATTGCCCGATATTCAGCTCAGCGTCACTACGCGCACTAACTCCTAGTCCGCATCGTTTAAAGGCTCGCGGCGATCTGTTTCTGCAGCGCCAGGTCAATCTCTGTGGTGCCATCCGAAAAACGGCGCGCGCGATCGTATAACCTAATGCCCATGCGGTATGTGGAAATTATGACTGCAAAACGTCATCAGCGCACAGGTGCACACGGTGTGCGGGGAAGGGATATCGTTACGTTTTGGCGTGCTGCCTTGCGAGCCCCTTTTGCATTTCAACTATAGGAGAGGGTACTCCGTACTATAGCAAGCTGCGGCGGTCGCGCGATGTTGGACGCATCATTGAGCACAACACGTGGGGCAAGTCTACGAGGTTTTTGTTTGTAACGCTTCTGGGAGCTTCGCCAGTGTTTGCTGATGGCTTTGGCGCCTTTGGCGTGTTGCGATTTTTGTGTTGGCGCCGGGAGGATAATGCAATGAAATTGGACCTTGCCATCGACTTAAGGGCAGCCATGTTAACGGATTAATTAACCGAAAAGATGGTTGAACATGTTTCCAAAATTATCAAATCTTTAATTTGAATTATGATAGCTTCCATTTGAGGTCGGTAGTTTTTAATTTGGAGCTCTTTTACTTCTTACTAAAAAACAATGTTCGTGAGAAGATAGTTTAATAAGTTGTACCACCATCCAAGCAATCCGGAAACGCAATGAGCATTTCATTTCAATACAACAACACATAGCCATGGTATGTTCAACAGGTCTGTAACGATAATCAAATGTAGAAATGTATGCTCAGGATAGGTGGATTCGATGTACAAGTAACACGTTTTCAGTTTACAAGAACTGTTTAACGCCTCACGCCAACATTAACATCAACCACATCGAACACGTTAGCGCCGCTGAGCGAAGAATGTCATCAAGTGGCCGCTGTAGGGTACACGGCCAGCGCCATAAAGAAAGCATAATCTGATGACCCTCATTACTCCACCCTCCTTGCGCCCCTCCAAGCGAGCAGCTCCAGCGAACATAAGCGTATGTTTCGGTTTATTTGCGAACCAGTCGAAGCCCTACTCCTCGCGCTGAGCCTCCAGCGCGCCAAAACAGGCACAATTCGGGTATGGATTTTTAAAAATATGTGTGTTTAGCTACAACATATACCCCCACCCGGAGCCCCATGCCCGTTGTGGCTCTAGTTGAAGGAGGGAGTGGAGGGTTCCGTAACGTAGGTTTGGGCATTACGAAACGAGCGTCCAGCAAACGCGTCTGGACACATGCGCCCCATGCGGTGTGATGGTACAGGCACAGTTCACAGGCGCAAGGTTGCTGGTAAAACTTGGTACCCACAGCATCGGTCACAAATCGGCGATATGAGCGGGGAGAAAGTAACGGTTTACGGTGTTTTTAAGACGATTTGAACTTGGTAACCAACGACTTCATTGAATTTGAATTTAAAAAAGTTAATCTGCCGCTGGTTCTTCAACTTTAACTAGAAATAAAAAGGGAGAAAAAAAGTAACATCCCAAAAAACTAACAACAATGTCCATCTGTCATTGGTTTTAATGTTCTGTGACTCAAAAAAAAGAGTATCTTTTATCATCTAATGTAAATAGAAATTGCTCACTCTTTAAGCAAGCAATAGAAATGGTTAACTTTTCTAGTTTTATAACAGTATTACTTGTTTTACTTTAGACGCAATAAGAAAGCTCCCATAAGATGGGAAAAATCATGAAAACATCATTTTAATAAAATTGTGGAAATGTATTTTTCATTTGTCAACAAGAACATCATAAATGCTCTCAGTAGAATAAAATACTTAAAGGATACAATCTCAAAATTGGCATCATGGAACTATCTAAAAAAGAGCAATATTTATTTCCAAAATTGGATGGCTTACTTTTGCACGAGGTTTACGAGGCCAAAACGAAATTTAACACATTTGACCTGCGAGACACTGTAATCCACTAGTGGGAGGTAGATTTATCATGTTGATGAAACAGGGTCAAAGACGAAAAATAAAATCTCTTGTACAACGGAAGCACTAAGAGGAAGGTTAACAAAAAGGAAGCCTACGGTGGCCATATTTATGTGACATTGTTAACCTTTCGCCCCGTGATGGACTAATTTATTAGCAGATAAAGCTGGACATTGTTTTCTGTCGCCGTTGACCGCAAATGGAGGTAGCTCAAGATGTCATCGCACGTGCCCCGGTTTTCATTTAAAGGGCCAGTCGAAGGGAGACCAGAGGAAGGATTTATCTGCCGACGGTTCGGCGGTGACGCGTTGGTCTTTCGACCTGCTGGTATAGTGTCCCATTGCGGCAGCCTCCCGTACCAGATCGGCAGCCTTCTCACCGATCGCGAATGCTATGGCCGCTGTGTGAGCCGTCGGAGGGAACGGGACAACGCCGATGTCGGCGACCCGTAGCCGTCCAACGCCATACACCCGGAGCTGGTGGTCGACGATCGCCTCCGGATCGGTCGGGGGTCCCATCTTGCAGGTGGCAACCTGATGGTGGAACGTCGCCGTTAGGGTCATCACGTGGCAACGCCAGTATCGGTGCGTTCCGAACGGATATTGTTCGCAGCCGGGTAGATGCTTTCGGTACAGCTCGACCCCGAGCTTGCGGAACGGTTCCTGGGAGGTAACGCGGATCGCTTCCTCCATTCCGTACACCAACGCCTCCAGGTCACGGTCGTCCTCGAAGTACTGGTAGTGGAACACGGGATGGTGGAATGGATTGGTGGACTTTAGGCGCAGTGTTCCTCGCGTGTACGGCTTCAGCAGCATCGGCAGGTACTGGAACGAGCGGACGTTTTCGATTGGCCGGAAGTAGCCGTCGTATGTGGCATTCGTTAACCGGAAGGAGCGTGCCGTACCGTAACCCGTATCGAAGGCGATTGAGGTGAACGCTTGCATGATCTCGACGTCGGGGAGTCCCGGGTCCGGACTGGCCGCAACCGGAGACTTTACGTACATCAAACTCTCCACTGAGTTCGTCGTGAAGACGCCACGACCCTTGAGGTACTGTAGGATGTTACCGAGGGTGAGGTTCTCATCCAGGTTGGTGTAGCCATCGATGGGTTGTCGTACGAGGAACACCGGACCGAATACTCCCGGATGCTCGTACAGTTGCTCACCAACCGGTAGATCCTGTACCACCGGAATGCCAAATGATCGCAGATGATCCGCAGGCCCAACTCCCGACAGCATAAGCAACTTGGCGCTCTCGAAAGCACCAGCTGAAAGGATCACTTCCTTCCGGGCCTTCACCGTGTGTGTTTTACCGTTGCGTACGAACACCACACCGGTCGCTTCCTTCGTGGCTGCGAATAGACAAACGTTCGAAGAAACCGGTAAAGAACGGCTCTTCAAAAGGTACCACATCTAACCGGAAGTACGTTGGCATACCTTGGCTTATCAAAACCCGCGTCACCCACGCCCGGGTGAGGATGTGCAGGTTGGGTCGGTTGCGTACGGGAACGAGGTAGGCGTTGCCGCTCGTCACACGACGTCCCTGGAGGGTGTTCGCCTGCAGGAATGACACACCGATCTGATCGCCAGCGTTGTAGTCCAGATACCGGAAGCCAGCCTGTTGAGCGCTTTCGACAAATGCAGTAGCTATTCGGGATCTGGGGAGGGACATTGTGGAATTGCGGAAGCGTTTTAAGTTTCAAACCTCTTTTAAACAGTTTCGTTAGATGTTAGAGTATAGGTGCGAACAGCAGTTTGGCACTTAGTTTGAATTACAAACTTATTTAAATAGAATCGAAAGAGTCCGTTTTGTTGTTGTTTTTTTTTTAAATCTACGGTATAAACGGTAAAGTATCTCAATTTCTTCATGAAATCGTGCAGTAGAAATTACTTGTTATGGGCTTTTTATCGTAGCAGATCTGTACGTAAACCAATTCGCATGATTGAATGAGTTGATTACAGACGTTCATTAAAATTCGGCGACAGTAAGTGAGTCATAATAATCACTACCAATGACCTTCAATAGACAAAAGCTCGGTTTTTGGCGGTTTTTAACGATTCCGGCGGTAACATAGGTGGGGTGTTGACATAGTTTCTACACGATAACAATGCGAAATGTAAAAAAAAATGTGTTCTATATGCGTATTGAGTTACGTAAAGTGGACAAAACAGAGGATTGTAAATGCAATACAATAAAGTCAGAGCAGACGTCCACACTTACTAGTGTAATGAAGTGAATGGCTTTGAAAAATCGAAGGTCACATCAAGAAAAATAGTACGAAGGTTGGTTTGTTTTTTCTGTGTTTATGTTATTTTTAACTTGACGATGGCCACGAAGAAAACGAGACACTTGCTTTATCGGTGCATTATGTAAATCTTGTAAGACCCGATCTTGACTGCCTCATGTCGGATCATTATTGCCTTAACTTCTATACTTTCACTTCAACTTGTGTAGTTAAAAGTTTTAAAACTTTATCTGTAGGGCGCACAATGGGCCAGTGTTTGACTGAGCTGAAAAACTACTTATTATGAAAATTATAAAGGAGGCTGCCTGGAATATTGATCATATTTAGCTCAAATTTGTCTCCTTCCATTGGTTCGTTATAAAATGTTTGTGTTGGTAGACTATGTTTTGTACTTTTCTTTTTTACTTTTTTGAGGTTTCCTTTAAACTTTGTATGGTTTTTAATATGTTTGTTGGTATTGCGTGAACTTCATACATAAAAATAGTCCAGCCAAAAACGTGGGACGCCCAAAAAATCACGATCGGAGATATACCGACAATGTCTTAACGACAAAGTAATGTACTTTCAAAACTTCACAACTTCCTGCAGATTTACCGTTGATGCATTTTGTTCGTCACTATAGTTGGCGTATTTTACCAAAATTGCATTTAATTTGCAATGCAGTGAACTGACAAACCAGTTTCAGTGAATGTTGGCCAACATTTCAAAACATCCGCCAATCGTGAATGTGCATCGCTTACCGGTTTCTGGCGTGTTAGCATTTAATGGTCATCATAAACACAAACGCTGCGCTTTTCCAACCCTCCACCTCAACGCATGCTTTCCCATGCACTCGCTAGAAATGGCGCTTCGAATGCGCACCAATTGCAATTACACCTCGAGCGGTTTACAAGGTACTGGTTTTTTTCAGAAACACAAACACTTATCAAAGTTGCCAAACGTTGCGGCCCCGGGAAAACGCACGATACGCACCTGAAGGGACAATCCTCGACGGAAAGCGGGCCTTGGCGGCCGTGGAATCCATTGCCGCCGAAGTCGCGCAGGTTTGCCCGCTCCGCTCGGATGTGGTACGGCAGCATGTCCTCCCAGCTCCAGCCCGGATTGCCGGCGGCGGCCCAGGCGTCGTAGTCCCGCCGGTTGCCCCGCGTGTAGATCATGTAGTTGATAATCGACGATCCACCGACGCCACGGCCATGTGGCCAACTGCACTTCCGGTCCCACAGACCAAGGCAGGCGCGTGTCTGGGTTTCGGTTTCGTACGCAAAATTGTAGTCGGTAGCCTGCAGGTTCGGGGCACTCAGTGGAATGGTGGTCACTAATGGTATTTCCGCACGGCCAGCTTCCAGCAGCAGCACCGAGACGTTCGGATCTTCGGAAAGACGCGCCGCTAGGACGCTGCCAGCCGGTCCTGCGCCGACTATGACGTAGTCGTAGCGTTTGCGGAGCTTTGGTTCGCCATAATCGATACCAAGCCATCGCGTGAAGTCGACAAAGTTCCCCACGGTGAGGTTGCTTTGGTCGGGAGTTTTCTTGTGGACGAAGGTAATGGTGGTCGATGGCAACACCAGTAGGCAGACGATAAACACTAACAGGTCCTTCATGGCGGGGAACTAGAGGACACTATTATTTCTTAATCCTTTCCGTACACAAACTTAGCACTTTTGATTAAATATAACAATGCCTTTCCTAGTTGTAAAAAGTGTAACCAATGAAACATGAAACTGAAACCAAACATCGACGGAGATAAGAAAACCATGTGTTGATAAATAATTCGGGGCACTTTAGAATTCTTATAAAAATTGTAAAATAATCTGATACTGCAACGAGAAACTCAAATTTTACTTTGGAAGACACGTATTTGAAAGTATGGTTCGTACGATAGTGTTCTGTGGAGTATTTAAAACTTTACAACAAACACCAAACCAATCGAACAACATTCCGTTTGAATTTATTTTTTTGGAAAAACCGTTGGAGAGAGATCCTTCCTCTGCGCGGCACTGAATCAAACTAAGAGCCTCATGGTTCAACTCTATCGTTCCTTGGTTCCTTGATTCCGATCAGCTTTCCAAGAACAACCCTGCAAGCCCGTTCGGTTACAAATTGATCCATAAAATCGTCCAACGGTGAACAACGTTACGTAAGGGAGCAAAACACCAGACGTCGCATGTGCGACTTTTCTTCACAGCACCTTCCGCGTGGTTAGTATCGCCCAATGGACCGCACTTAGACATCACTTGTGATTATGTGTTGTGATCGCGTTTGAACCAGTTTAAAGGCAAACCAGACCACACGGACCGGCAGATCGAACCGCGGCCTAATGCTTGACCAACCGTTTTTTGCATTTCTTACAACACGCACACCCAACGCTATCGGAGAGCAATCTGCAACTGACTGCGTTTTGCGCGATGCAACTGTCAGCAAAGTGCATTGCCATTGCCGGCTTTCTCCCGAGTGGGGGATACCGATCTTGGGGTGTGTTAAAATCCAAAAAAGTTATACAAAAACGCCTACTCGAACGTGGAGACATTGCACGCCTGTCACGCAGGAGGATCAACGGCAGTGTGTAACTGGTTCAATTTGATCGACTGCTGGTCGGTTGCGAGAGCACTTTTAGTGCAACTCAATTAAAAAACGGTAATGCTTTCGTGCAAACACCTTTGGAAGAGATTTGCACAGTGGATGGTGAACGAAATTGAAGAGGTGATAAATAGTCATAATTAATTTACTTTGTTGCGTACCGGTTTTGCTGAAGAAGAAAGTAGAAGATGATGATGAATGAAAACATCAGAAATGATACCGAGTCTGCAAAAGTTACTACATTAAATACATTTCATTACATCATTGATTTATTTATACATTTCGGATGCATGGAACATTCCTCTTCAATAACTTGCACAAACATACGTTGTAACGAGCTCCATAAATATGTGATTTTATTTAATTATCAGTCAATTTAAATTAATATTGCATTTTCATGTTGTTGGATGTTTGCTATGTTTTCCTTTTCCCCTTCATTTGGCCACTCTATTACTCAAGACTCCTACGAGTACTCCACAAAAAAGGTGTCTTTGTAATCAGTTTGTTTCATTTTGCTATTTTTCATTGCTTTTTCTTTGCTAGCGTGAGTTTTCCCTCGGTACTGTTTTTCCGCGCATAGTCTCGTGGAGAAATTTCGCAAAATTTAAAGTAAACAAATAGATGGTCCAATTCAATGTTCGCCAATACCATCGTCGTTTCTTTGGTGATGTACACGATTTTTAAATACGTCTGTTTCCAGCATGCGTATGCTGTGAACCTGCAGAAGGTCTGTCCGGGCGTCCGTTGCTACCGTTGGCGTTGCTCTCATGAGTAGATCGTCATCAAAATCATCTGAAGAAAAGAAAAGACAGGTCAAGCAAAATTGGGTTCATTAGTGTCTGACGCCTTTTGTGGAAGAACCTGTGGCCATCGTTATATCCTTACCTCTTCAAGTGATAAGGGGCTTGCTTTAGCTTTGGCATCCAGACTATGGTAGCGTTCTGAGGGGTAGAAAAGAGTCCCTGTTA
Organism: Anopheles coustani; assembly: GCF_943734705.1. Lineage (NCBI taxonomy): Eukaryota > Metazoa > Arthropoda > Insecta > Diptera > Culicidae > Anopheles > Anopheles coustani. The sequence continues at coordinate 93,246,346 of NC_071288.1, read as the reverse complement.
GTAACTTTCAACAAACCACTTTTCTGTCATTAGAACTCACCGTGAGCCAGATGCAATCGCGCCATCGACAGCAGATAGCCCTCTAGCGTGATTTGTCGATTGCGGGTAAAGCGGCTGACCAGCGCCTCCAACACCTTATTGCTAGCGGTGGCACCACCGGCCCAGAGTAACCCACGTAAGCAGTACGATGACACCTTGGACGCCCAGATGCCACGGCTAAGCGTGGCTGTACCGGAGGATGAGGGTCCACAGCGTCGGAAGGCCGCCTTCCAGAAGCGCATCAGTCCGATCAGGGCGGGCACGTGTTCGATCGAGAGTCGTCCTCCGAGAGCCGGATCCCGTAGCGCCAGCATACCCCGACAGAGTTCCAGCGATGGACCACAGTTGATTCCTCCGAGTCCGCGGAACCCACGGTTGTTTCCTCCGTGTGCCTTCAGGATGGCCTGTAGCTGTGGGGCGTCGATTTCGTGCGGATAGCGGGCTCTTAGTTTGTAGAGTATTCGCTGAAATTGGAACGAAGAAGGTGGTTAACTGGTTGTCTATATGAAAAGCTCCAATCAGAGAGGTGCTGGACATAGCATTGAAGACTCCCTTGCTCTGAATCTCTTCACTACGGGCTCACCAGTTCACTTACAGCATCAATCGTTCGCTCGTCGCAAAACTCGGCCGCAATGTTGTGTATCACCAGATTCTCCTCGTTCACCTCCCACACGTCGGTGTGCTGGTCGGCAAAGATCCGCAGCAGGAACCGGCCCTCCCGATGCTGGGCGGCATGCGGCATCACGACAAAGTCTCCGGCCGGCAGCGCGAAGAACGTGGCAATCTCTCGTAGGTTCGAAAGTGGCGCAAAATCCAGTGGCATCTGTTCGCTGACGTACTGCGGTGTGACGCGTTGCATCCCTGGCGGGACTTCGTAGATGGTGAAGCCAATTTCTTCTTCCTCGTAGTTCCGACTCCGGTAGCACTCGTACTTCTGTGCCACCGCTACCACCACGTGCGCCTTCGATGGGTGGCCGGGTGGGACGCGGATTCGGAACTGTGGGTTAGTGGCGGTCGTTTCGATGAACTTGTGGGGTCCTCCGGCGTTGAAACCGGCACGCCACTGGCGAACTGCTAACGCCGCCCGCCAGGGGGCGCGTGTGTGCAGCCCAGGTTCTAGCGCCCAGTCGTCCGGACCGATGTGAGCCAACCAGATGACAACGAAGCGCGTCAGGAACTCGTTCACCGACATCCAGAACTCGCAGTCGTTTGACGAACGGGATGACAGGAGTTCACGGTCGCGCTCGTTCAGTGCATTCCACTCCCAGCTTCGTTCGGACCAGGCCCCGCACCAGACGCCACCCCACTCCCCCCCGATCCAGGGGCTGCGTAGCCGGATCAAGCTGGTGTCACCGGCAGAGGAGCCACTTCCGTGCGTCGCCGAGTCGGTGGAGTTCGCCCGGACCCGCGCTAATCCTGTCACGCAGTAAGGGTGCTCTGTCAGTAGACCCGACCTGCGGCGTTTGGTTTCTTTCTCCTACAACGACAGTGCATGTTAATGGGTCTTGGGGTAAGTGTATCTGAACATGATCTAAGATCTTACCACTCCACTGATGGCGATCAGTAGTGTCGATCGGGGAACAGCGCCACCGAGCAGGGGTCCACTTGGAGGCACACTCTGCACCACCGCACCCGTTAGGTCCTGTAGCGCACGTCCAACCGTTCCGTACTTCAAGAATGTGTAGCCTCCGTATAATCTTGGTGATCGTGAGAGGGAAATGAAAATGTGTTATAGAGACGTCTACAAAGCATTCTTTTTGAATAAGAGACACTCACTTGGCATATGCTTTCTCTAGCAGCGCCGCCCAGAAGATGTCCGGCTGGGCGCAGTGCATATGAGCCGGACGATCACCTCGGGTTGGAAGTCGATCGTCGACCCGTACCTCAATCCATTTACCCCACTGCCAGAAGCGAAATCTGTAAGACAAGCATTAGATAGTGCAAAATAGATAGTTCAGGTAGTTCCAATATAGACAGTTCTAATAATTTTCTTATTGTTTAGTTTAGTAATAAAATAAAAGAAAATACAACGTCCATTCTCACAAACGAGTGAACTTTAGGTAAGTTTTGAAACATTATTTTTCCACCTTATTTACTTCTGTGTCGCCAAATAATGGAAGTGATTATTCAAGCATTCATTGATGGAAGGGTTCACTACTATGATTGACTATTTTCATCCATGATGAACATTTGGTAATTTCCTGATTAGATAGTTTATTATAAAATTGCTTGACGAATTCGAGTACTTCACTTTTACTTCAACTCAACATTAGAAGAGCTCGCCATAAATATTTGATGGACAGTAAATATCTGATCATTAACGAAAGCAAATAAAATTGTACAGTTACGATCGCACCGTTCAGAAGAAGAAAGGGCAATGTGATCAAGGCAGGCTTTATTGTCGTGACAAATTTGAACCCTTTCCCGCACGTCCGTTTCAATCGCTCGTCTGAAAGGACAAGTGCCATTTAGCATCAAGATTCATCGTCAAACAGACTTCCCGTTGCCCAACAACCTGTCGGCCATAATGTACGACCCATCGAGGTTCTCGTCAGTGGTGTTGACAAATTACAACCGCAACACACCAACGAATGGTCCACCATTCGCACATTCGCTGTTGACCATTTTCGAGACGATTACTTAATCACTGGTCGTAGTAGGCACGTTCGAGCGCATATGCTGTTGCTACGTATTGTGTACACCGGGTAAACATAAGTCTGCTTTCATTCGTTGGTGTTTGGTGACATTGAAAGCAGCATCGAAATCGAATGTGCGAAAGTGTCACGACATCGTGGGAGATGATCGAAGGGGGTATTGATGGCCTAATGACCTGACGGGAGATACTACGCGAATGAAAAGATGAAGATGTTTCGCGTGCATCTGTTCCGCGATTCTACCCGAAGTAGCGAGCTGGCGTTGTCGTCTAAGCCGTTAAAACTTCTAACATCGCCGGCAGGAGATAAAATATTCCAAGGTCAACCAGTTCGTATATGTATTCCAATGCCCGGAACTCCATCCATGCTGAGAGTTCCAGTGGCAGGAAAAAGGATATCCCCTCCATCGCATGGCATGAGTGTTGAGATCCGTGTTGCAGATATCCATGACTTTGTTTGAAGATGGATTTTGCTTTTCTTTCTAACTTAATCGATAATCGGAGACGAGTTGCTGCTTTATGCGTCACCTCACGATGCCGCCCACCCTCACACAGCGTCCGATCTCGAGGAAGACCTGTTGTGATTAGATCGGTGAGCATCGGGTTGAGAGCCGGGCGCATCCCTACCGAGCAGATGCACGACTTGTGACCTCTTCACTTTCGCTCCCTCGCCAAGTTTGTTTGACAAACCCGGCAACGGAGGATGAGGCTCACGACTCGTGGACGGTGGCGTGTATTAGGATCCACTCGGCTTATGTCATTCGCGTTTGGTACCGTGTACGGTGCGGTTCGTACGAACCTCCGAGCCCAATAGTGTATTCTTTTCGGCTGGTGAAGTTAATTAACCGGAGAGTAGAAAAATAAAAACAACAACAGGCAATCATACGGACGATGGCTTCTTCTCTCGCGACCGTGCGGCCTATCGGTCAAGGAGTCAATCGTCGTTAAACAGGCAATTAACTTTTGTTAACCAACGCTGTGTGAAGCACGTCGAAGGGTTGAGAAGCTAGTGATAAACCGGTGGGGAATAGATGTCCTTCCTAACGTTGATTTAAAAGAGTATCAAGCGAATTAGGATACTCACTCGCAGGCAGTATTCGAAAATGTTTAAGTTATTGTACAAAAGTGAGTATTTCAAAAAGAGAAAGAATACTAAGTGCAATTTCACACTCGGAAGAAGCACATTGATCATGCAAATGTTTGATTTAAGCAAATCTCGATTCGCAAATTGTGTGCTTTGTGAAGAATCTCCCCTATTCGAGAAACTGTTTTGAACTTCAAAGGTCGTTCAGCGTGAACTTATTCGTGTGGGAAGCGAAGAACCTGATTAATGCGTATATTGATAAGATAAATTAATTTATGCATGGATCTGAGTTGACTGAGCCGATTCAACATCGAAAGTGTTCTAAGATGATCTTTGACATTTCAGAATCATTCATTCCCAAGTATGGCAATTTCTTGCTGGGGATCCTCTGTGGTTGGATATTGTCTCGTCTTCTGCATGGAATGCCGATGCTTCACCACTCGTTTTTGGTGTCTACCAACTGGTCCGCGCCTGCGAGTTCGTCCATCAACTTGACGGAAAGCGTCCGTGTGCTTTGCTGGATTATGACCACGCCGGAGAACCACCAGAGCAAGGTGGTTCATCTGCAGCAAACCTGGGGCGCCCGGTGCAACAAGCTGCTGATTATGAGCTCGGTAGCCGATCCGACGGTAGGAAGCATTGCGCTTCCGGTTGTGGAAGGTCGCCAAGGTCTGTGGAATAAGACGCGCGAAGCGCTCCGGTACATCTACGAGCATGACCTGGAGGGGTACGATTGGTTCCTGAAGGCAGACGACGATACGTACGTGGTGATGGAGAACTTGCGCTACTTTTTGTACGCGTACTCGCCCGATCTGCCGATATACTTTGGGAGCAAGTTTCGGTATCCGGATTACGTGAAGCAAGGATACTTTTCCGGCGGAGCTGGGTACGTGATGAGCCGGGAAGCGGTCCGCCGGTTCTACGACAAAGCACTGGAGGATGAGGCGGTCTGTCCGCTAAAGCGTGAAGTCGAGGATCTCGAACTGGGTAGAAGAAATCCTTGTCTCTCAATTTTCACTTCTCTTACAAATGTATCTTCTTGACCATTTAAGGAAAATGCATGGAAGGCGTTAACGTCACGGCTGGAGACTCGCGGGATGAGCTAGGTCGGAAGCGGTTCCTACCCTTTCAGCCTGTGGACCACCTTACCGGCTCCGTATCGGACGATCCGGAGTACTGGTACAACCTATACTCGTACTACGAGCCAATATACGGCAAGAACTGCTGCTCTAATCTGGCCGTTAGTTTCCACTACATCGATGGAAAGAGGATGCACATGATGGAATATCTGATCTACAGTTTGCATGCGTGGGGCAAGCAGTGGGAGTCACCGCCTTTGCCGAGGAAGAAAACTTTAGAAGAAGCGTTGACCGTTGCCGGACCATATCCACTCAGTACAAAGATACCGACGACATCAACTACTGAAACCACCGTAACATTAGAGGACTCTTCAAAAAGTGTCCCAATAAGTTAGACAGGGCTTTTTTGTTTTTCTCTTAGTGCTAATGCCTGGGTTAAGGATTACTTAGAATATCCAAATGCCCATGGAGATCCACTGGGTATGGGCCATGTTCTAATTAGCAATACAAAACATTTAATTAAGGTAATTTCTATAATTGATACAAACTAGTCATAGATTCCACGCATACTCCTACGCATTTTTAAGTGAGAATTATCCCCCAATTGCTAATGACGTAGACAACATGACAACTACCAACGCCCTTCGATCTTTTAAGGATAATAAACAAGCTTTAGTTTTCAAAAGCAACTATACGAGAATCTGGTTATTATTTAAATTCAAAAGGGGAAGTTGGTTCTGATGTAATGAAAAAAACATTAAACAGGTTTTTATTGAGTGTGCAAAGTACAGTGTCTGGTACGTTTAGTGTGACATTCCTGGCATTTCAGACATCTGGAGCCAATCCCGCCAACCCCGGATAGTCTACCTTTAGGCGCAACGATCGTGAGAAACACGGACGAATAATCGTCCAACATGCGAGGGAAAACTTGCATTATTCATTCGTTGTTAACGATTCAATTAAAATCGTAATAGATTGACAAGAAGGTGAAACAATGAGTGTGTTACATTAAGGGAGCTATTTAATTTCTAAAGTAAATAATGATCGATCACTCACTTGAACATTCCACAATATCCGTTGGCGGTATCGAACGTTTGCTCCGGCGGAACCACACGCTCCAGAAGGCGCGGCAACTGTGATAGGCATCCGAGGGCCGCCAGCAAACTAGGATCTCCCGGGCCGACCGGTTCGGGAAGCTCCCGGGCGGTCAGTGGCGTTCCAGGAGGTGCAATCCGAAACTGTGGTCTGGCGCACATATCCTGGGGATGTTGGATGAAGGAAATGTTTACACAAGAGTTTCATAGACAGCATCGGATGATGTAAAAGGCTTCTTACGTGTGGCCGCATCCAGACAATTTGCTTCTTTTTCGACAGCGTTCGTGGAGTGGGCGGAAACTCGAGGTCCTCGTGAAGCCCTCCGGGTCCGCGTGTGACAACACCGTTGACGTGTCTTCCGTTCGGCAGCGTACCGTTGCCGTTGCCGTTCGCCGTAATGACCTCGGCCGAGCGGGGTCGCGACAGGGTCGACTGGTGATCCTGCATCCCTCCATTGGTCCAGCCCCGCAGCTTTGGTCCACCATCTGTAGCGAAAAAGGAACGGAGTTATGGGAAACCCTCTTGTAATGCGATCGCCAACCAAGGGTTCATTGAAGATCACCACGGACCGTTATGGTCTGGGCCTTGGGAGGAGTGAGAGTGGAGTATGATCTTGTGTCGAATCCCACAAGAGACCACTAATAAACAAAAGTGATGGATTGAAGGTAAGCTTTCCCGCAATCGAGCCCCTCGAGCTCGCGCGTTGCGGCTACTTACTTGTGTAATACTTATCCGCGGCAGTGAACTCACCTGAAAGAGAAAAGGAAACCAAATGGTAAGGCTAGGTCTGTGTCGGTACGGTTTTCGTTTATGAGTTCCGTTTATGATCGGAAGGAAAGTCAATTGAGGCCTGAGTGAAATGGTGCTGTTTTGTTAAAAATTAACACTTTCTCGCTCCGGGTCGCGTCAGCGGGATATTGGAGGGGAACTGGGGAGACAGCATGCACAAAGAAGAAAATCCCAACCAACGAGACACTGTGTCAATGGCTCAATTTGTTTGACATTGAAACACTTGGACTCAATTTCTCACCAGCGGCAGGCAAATTTGGGTTAAACCGAGCGTAGGTTTTGTCGATTGTCCTGGGCTTACATGACCCAGATAAGCCGAATTACTTTCTCCGGTTAGGTTCATTATTAGCAATTCTAACTCTCAAGTAGGAGTTTGTGTTACGAATAGCAGGGAAAAGACTTATCAACTTTTGGAAATAAAATAGAAAATATTGCTAGTTTCGATAGGATCGTTAACTAACATTTTAAGAAACATTTCAAAACATCCTAGGTTTGAATATGTTTGTGCTTATAATTTTAATGTTTCCCGCTGATCTTTACAATGTGCACAGCAAACATAAATCTACAACGCAAAGAGTGAATAGCCTAAAGGGTGTTCGTAAGATGTCAGACTCCGGTGATGCAGACTCCGAATCAACACTGTTACAATGCTCCCGACCTACAGAAGGTGCCCTACTGTCACAACTGTGATTTGACATAAATTATTCAGCACAAATTAGTCACACGAAGGCTCGCCCGGGAGCTATTTGCATGTCCCTGCTGTGCCCTCATGGCATGGTTTTTCTTTTTTGGGTGCCTTTTTTTTCATTCTGTTTCGAACTTTTGTGAGTCGGTTCATTCCATGCTCCGTTAGACATAGGTTAGGACTCCAGAGGGTCCCGAAAAGGGCAAGAAAGGGTGGCCCGCGGGTTTTACCGCCATCGGGAGTCTAGGTTTGGGTGAGAAGAATATTTTCTTTTCACTTGTTGCCACATCTGGGGCGCGTTGGTGCATGGGAAAATGTCAATTTGAAGCCGACGGAAACCGTCCGAAGATCTCTCAAGTTGGGGCTATAAAATGTACATGAATCATTGAGTGCAGAGTTTCGGTTGGTAAAGCAATGGACCGAGGTGTAGAAGTCCAGCTTTTCCCTTCTCGAACGAAAGTTTTCCCCTTGCAAGAAGAAGTTTTTGGGTTTGTGACTCCCGAGAGGACTGTAAAAGGGGATGAAACTCCGGGGAAAATGGTGGAGTAAACCCGCGGATGGACACGAGCTTTTATTTGCCTCGTTTAGCAAAATGATCCACCGTGCGGAAAAACGTCCACCCGAGCGACCAAGCGGGCAAACGGCTCACGTGGGCAATAAAAGTGTATCAATTTCTGCTCATTAGGCCCGGCAGGGGCAACCGACGAAGACACTCCGATGGCCGACGGTCAAGTCCGTCCGACGAATGAAGTCTACTTTCTTCCCGTCGGTCGGTGTTTCTGTGAAGCCAATTTGTGCCGGCGCGACTTCACGTCCGGCCAACATTCGAGAGTCCGCCGGGGTTCTCGTGGTGGTCGCAGCAATTTTATGCATCTGCATCAGCAGCTGGAAGCAAATTGGCGATGGTTATCGGCCACCAGCGTCCCGGTGGGCCCCATTTGTTATGGACCGTGTGTCGCACGAAGGGAAGGTTTCGATTGAATCACGGCAAGGAAAGTACTCACGGCATGTTGGTGTATGAGTCATCGAGGGGGTTGCAGTTGATTTAGAGGGCCATATTTTAAATGATATTAAATATATCAAACTGTTGAATTAGTTTTGGAAAAAGGATTGGGAAGTACTGGAAGTTTTGAACTTGAATTGATATGGAAATAAAATTAAATAAAATTTATAAATTAAGCATCAAGCACATGCAATGATTTACAAAAGACTTTATTACCACTTCGATACACAATACAATAAATGACTTACAACTCATAGACTTTGAACGAATAAAATAGCACCGTAAGACTTTAAAAGTCTACAAATAAAGTTTATAAATAAAGTCTATAAATGAAGCATAAATGAGCAACGTCTTTGAAGTATAAATTAATGTTCGTTTTGTTTTATCTATTTCACATTTCAACACAACTCTAAATCAACAACAAAGTTTGTCAACCGACCTCTTACTCTGTCAACACCACTTATTCTAGCAACGTCGGCTCCCGTTAATGTCGAAACACTTCAAAAACTCCAACATTGCGTGACGTTCTTGGAGTTTAGGGTGGTTCGCTCTATAATCGCCGTTTTCCGGGAGCTCAGCCACGTGTGTGTGTGTGTGTGTTTGCTTCACCTCAAAACAAGTGGTCGTTTTCTTGTTAGTGGTTTTACACCACGAAAGCCAACGAGATTCCTACGATATGCTGACGACATCTTGGCGCGCAACCGATGCGATTACGGTGTCAGTGAATAATTGATTTAAGGGGGTAACGTTTGGTGATTTGTGGAAAAGCTCGGCAAGGGGGGGCAGATAGGAGGCGGTGGAAAATTGGACCGTGACATCAACGCAGTGGCTTTTCTGGGCACTCCGATACGACCGCTCTAATCTCCACCGTGAAATCTAAGCACATGGTAGGGCGCGCGGGGCGTACCGGGGTAATTGGGCGGGATGAAGGGATAATTGTTAAAGTTAGCATCGTCGGAACAATGGCGGATCAGAAACCGCGCGGGAAGGGTTCGGGTGTCGTCTGGCCTTCGGCATTAGGCCATTTGATTTTTTGACGAACTAATAAAAACAAACGACTTAAACGACGATGTCTAATTAAACGTCCCGAGATCTGGGAACTCCGGTGGCGGCGTTTCGTTCCCTTCATGAGACGGAAATGTGACGATTATGTTTTGTATATTTTTGTGTGCCACAACCTTTCTAGAGGGTGACGCCGAAAGAAAGAGACTGCGACCCCAAACAAATCCCCCTTTTTGGTGGATTTATTTATTTAGGCCGCACACGAAGGTCGCATCCGGTTTTGGAAGTTTTAGTTGCGGATAATTGTAATTTTCTGGTTGTCCCCGCCCGGATGGTATTAAATGTGACCGCGCAGGGTTGACACTGTTTGCCAATCGTCAGCTTGAAGCGCCATTGTCAGCGTCTTGGGAGAAAGCGTTACGACCGCTTCAAGTGCACGGTGACTTCCGCAGGAAGGCGATTATTAATCAAAGGAAACATAAAAATCGAACGATGTCATGAGAATTGCCGGTTTTTCCATACTTTCATCATCCATTGCATGTCAAAAATAGTGAGAAAAGAGATATAACCAGGGAAAAGCAACCCTGTTTGTGTTACTCTTTCAAAACATGCTCTAGGTAAACCTTACAGGGTTTGCCACCTATGTTATGCCACAGCTCTAACCCACCGATGATTGAAATAGCTCATCAACTGTTGTCTCTAAAGCATGTGGTATTGAAATAGCTCATTGCCTCTAACTCATTTCCTTTTGTCTCTAACTCATCTGACTTTGTCTCTAACGCTTCTGGGTTTGTCTCAAGCCGAAAACTATGGAATAAACAAAGTAATTGTGGTTACGATACGTTGTAGAACTCCAACAACAATAAACATTGTAGTTTTTGTATGCTTTAAAGCTATTCTGAAGTATTTTTGAACAATTTTGCATTTAATTTTTATACGTTTGGTTTATCATAATTACTTTGGTTTTTTCTTGTTTTTCGGCTTGAGGCAACCCAGATGCGTTAGAGACATAGTCAGATGAGTTAGCGACAAAATGAGATGAGTTAGAGACAACTGTCGATGAGCTATTTCAATACCAGTTGCTTTAGAGACAACAGTTGATGAGCTATTTCAAAATAACGTGCGTTAGAGACAAAATCATCCGCTTTCGAGGCAAATTTGGCAGGCAAAGCCTGTATTACATAGTTAAAAGTGAACGGTATGATTTAAATATTAATTATCTATTATTTTTCAAACAAAATTAAGACCACTTTCTTACAATTGCGCAAAACTAAGTCTCGTTTTACACCGAACAGATTGATCGATTCTCCGGTCCGACTGAAAACTCATTACACGATTGATGAATGAATGAATGGAAATAATCTCCTTCTGCTACTTCCTGGCTTGGGCTAGCAAATCATGGTTGCATTATTTATGCGCCAGGCCAATGCAAACCTCAAAGCGAGAGCCCGGGAAGAGGCAACCGGCCATTGAAATGGACACCAAACTTGTCTAGGAGTTACAAAGTAACACTGAATGCCGTGCCGTAGGGCAAACAGCAAGTTCTTTCCCCCGATGCCGTGAAGTGATCGATTTGCCGAGTCCACAACAACCGGAGGAGGGTGGAGAGAAGCGGTATCGGTTTCCATCGGCCCGCTGTCAGTTTTCCCCACCCCACCCCGGGTGCGAGGTGAGTCACTCGTTAGGGTTATGTGAAGTCACGTTTCGTAATTCGCCAACCAATCCGAGGGATGCTGACACGGGCAGGGTGTGTGTGCTCATAATTAGATCATGTCAGGTCGCGACCAGAGCAACGACAGACCCAGGCCAGGCCTCTATCTACGGCTGAAGTTTGTTTTCGCGTCTCGAATAACAGTAAGGTGCCTCGGCATTGGCAAATTCCAGTTCAGGTCAGTTGCGGGAGGTCGTTTGGAACAAAGACTCTACGGGGGAAGTAAACTGATGGCCTGCGAAACGAGAACCGAAACCTGACCGAACCAATGCACCTAAGATGTATGAGATATACTTATGGGAACACCAATTTATTATTTAGGTAAACAGCAGAAGAAACCATTAAATGTTTTTAAAAATATCGAAAAAGAAACAATCCACAAACTAAGTATAAAACTGTGTTCATCCGAAATAGTTTTAAAAAGAGACTCTAGTTTAATTCAGAACGAAAATTGATTTGTCTATACATTTCTTTGCTCTTGTACAAAACATTGTAGTCAGATTGGTTTAGAAAACATACAATGTATAAGAAAACAGCCCAACAATGTGGTTATAAAACTTATATTTCATTGCTTGAAAGAAGTTCCGAATATTAAAATAGATGCAATACTAGATTCCACTATGGTTCGAAAGGAGCTTTCTTGGAAAGTTATCTAAAGAACACATTTTACGATTCTATTGAAACCGAGAAGTGCATACGCTCGCGATGCAACATTGCCATAACCGCGTTTGTTTCACAGTTCGTTTCCCTACGAGCCGAACCATATTTCATCGAGCCCAACCCATCGAGGCCCCGTTACACGATGACGTTAGACCTTCTCGGGGTTTGGGCTCCCGATCTCCTGAAAGACCCCAGTCCCCCGCTCGCCAGCAACTCGGCTGAGAACGCCAATCCAATCCAGAGCACGCGGAGGAATCCGGATCGGGTCGATTCCGAACTCGTGTTTTATCGCCATTGCCACGCTCCTTACTTTTCCACCGCAGCGAGGGGGAAAGGGTTGAAACTCCTAAACGCAGACTTTGACCTCTTCGAGCCGCCTGCACTGTCGGCAGGTCCAGCCGGATCTGCCCCGAGATCTGCCGTTTGGCCTTTGTCGAGCGACTCTCCGGAGTCCCACCCGGGTTCGGAAGGGGAGACCGATCGTTATGGAGGTGGAAGTTATGTAACCGTCAGCTCGTTATCTGCCCCGGGCTATCGACAAGCTCCCAGCGATCCTTCCCTTGCCCGTGCTCCCCTCATTGCTAACGATCGTTCTTTCCGCGACTGCAACCTTCTGCAACGAGCTGGAATAGCGCCGCCGGTGCTTTACGGGCTTATCGTGGCTAGTTATCAACAAGCACTTGTACAAATGACATCGACACTTCTACGTTCATTAACGTGAGGAGAGTAAAAATAAAGCACCGCACGGAGTGAAGAACCGAGTAAGCGAAACAACAAAAAAAAAAGGTAAAGTGAACTACAAGGGAAACTTAACAAGAAGATAAATCCAATAGGGAAACGAAATTGGATGAAAACCGAACCTAGATCACCGCGTGCGCCACAACCCGCGGACGAGATTTGTCTCTCCTTCCCTTCCTCCCTGGACTGGAAGGCACAGTTTAACGAGTCCCAGTGTCCAAAGCGAGTCTCGGTACGAGTTCTGAATGAAAATTCTTTGGCGTACGGTTGGAAGAAAAAACAACGAAAAGCAAGTAAGCGCAAGAAACGCCATCGACCGAAAGCGAAGAAAAACGGTCTCAGAAGGTGGAAGGAAGAGAAAAAAAAACGGTGGAAAACACGACATGTACGAGAGCAAAACCGAGGACGAAGACCGGAGCGTTGAGCTTTAATCATTACCGTTTCTTCTGGAGCGCGGTTCTTTGGCGTCAAGGGGGAGTTGAGTGGAGTGGTTAATATATTTTAAACCTTACCAACTCCCGCACTATCCTCCCTTTTTTTTATTCGCTTGCCCCCCACAAGCGAAAGCTCTTGCGGTTTCGGGATCTACCGGCATGGCGCGTCTGAAGAACTCCGAGAGTTCGAGTTGCAGAAATTCAGCTCGGAAGGAATGCAAGGGGGTGCGCGTGCAAGTGCTTCGGATGCACCCGAGTTCGGCGGTGCTGATGCGTGCTTAGATGCATAAATGTTCCGCTTAGCCGCGGCAGCCCGCCATAATTGGGATGTTTCTTTGTTCTTGCTGGCGACCTTCGTTTGCGGATCCCCGACGGGGGGAACTTTACTCCCGTTTGGTGTAGAAGATCTTTCATGTAGCCAAAACAAAGCTTAAAGAATGATATATTTACTATCTTTTGATTTTTATTATTTTTTCAGAATTAACAGCCTGGGCGTATTGCTTCTTTTGATTTTTAATTTAATTACTTTTCATTTGTAGTTTAAAATTCTTCATTTCCATCTGATCTGTAGCTTGATATTTTGTTATTTTTTGTTTGATTGGTTTATGATGCGAAGATGTTTCGTACGAATTTTATTTCATTATAAAACGTCTTTCAATCCATTTCGATTCAATTTATACAACTCTAACGTTCATTGATCGTAAAGATATCCTATCAGTTTGATCGTGGCGTATTATTTATTTATCTGCGCATTTAAATTCAGTTAACAATTTGACCAACCTAAACATAACTGGTGTTTTGCTCCCCTTCGACCGATGTGAATGTAACCTTAATTATAATATGTTAATTGCCCTTGGAGCATCTAAACTAAATGAGTGATGCCCCAGCTTTCGCGGTATTTCTCATACGAACAAGTGCGTCTGCCTTACCATCTCTGCTGTTGCAGCAAGTTTTCTTACGCAAACCATTTAGAGCTGGAAATAATAATTTAACCGGCCGCGAAAAACCGAACCCGAACATCAAACTGACTGACGAGAAATGTAAAACAAGGTGAAAAGGTTTCACAGACCATTTGATCCACAACGAGCCGCTTCGCTGGGAATGCCCCGGTCGTCTGCTTTGATGACGCAACTTAGAAAATAATAGCAATCAAGATCCAATTATCTGATTATCGATGACGCCATACTTTGGGGTGGAAAAGGTAAAGGTAGCATCATCCCCCCATTTTTTCTTCCTTTTGGCATGTCTATTTTTCCACGGACCTTTTTTATTTCTAAAGATTTAGGAGAGTAATGCCGATGCGTTCGGTGTGTGATGGAAAAATACAAAGTTGCAATGCATCAGACGTGGTACGTAATAAGGCGCATATGACTCGCAAAATTTTCCTCTCATTTTCCGAAGCCTGTTCGAGCTTGCAATCGAGGGTGTTTTACTTTTTTTCTCTATTTATTTCGTACATCCCCCATTGGCCACTGTTCGTGTTTGCCCGGCAGCTTTCTTTTAAAGAGGAAGCAAATGGTTTACAAGATGGTCATAAACAAAAAAAACCCAAACACACACACATACACACACACAACACGAAAAACGACCTAAAACGGAAGCTGATCGTTTTCAATCTAACGATCACTTTCCACTCGCGTGAACCGATGAACTCGAAAGTGGCCAAGCCAATTTCCCTCGGCGCTCCGTGGCGATCTTCAAATTGGTCGGATGAAATGAAACGTTCAACAGCGGGACCGTTTAGGAATTGGGGTTTATTGCGCCAAACCGGCCGGTTGCAGTTTTATGCTGGTGGGTTAGATTACTTTGTTTCATCTTGCGCTTTCGTCAAGCGTCGAAGTCATCGAATTAACCCCGTTCGGCGAGTGGAATTTGGCAGCGTTCGCTTTTGTTTTTCCTCGTCTCCTTTTTTATTTTCCATGAGGCCACCCTAACGCGCGCGAATAACGAATAACAGTGTTTCGGTGGTGTAAGTAATTATGTTCCAAATGTCTGGGCATCAGACCCCCGTTCGGAATGTAGCAACATCTGCCTTCGGTTTTCGAAGGTAATAATTTAGATAGAAAATAGTAACAGGTAGAGCGGGAGGGCGGAAGGCCTTCGAAAAACCACCCGGGAGCGAAAAACCAAGGAGGAGGTGAAAGATATTTTTCTCACATTTTCCCGCCTTCTGACGCAGTCCGCGTGCGTCTCAGAATCAGGGCGGTAGTTTTTTGCTTTGTTAATTAAAAACAAAACCAGCCTTCGGTCTTTCTGGGTTGGTTTACATTTTCAAGTGTTCCGCGTGGCGTAATGAAATGAATAGGGTTATTTTTTCATGTTGTTGTAATTACCGGTGATTTATCTTAAAAAACCGTTCAACCGTTAAATGTTGTTTGTCTGCAGATAAAGCTCAACTTTGTGTAATGTGTTGTAAGTTTGAGTTTCACGCTATGAGATAATAAGATTCTATAAACTGGTAAATATTGTAAAATACTATAGAAATTAATTCCAACTTAATTTTAAAGATAGGAAAAAGTATTTGCTTGTTTAAATATTTGTATATTTTCCAAAGTAGATATTAAACAGGAAGAAACAACTAAAACAAACTATAACAATAATTGAGGTTGAAAAAATGACAGAACCTGTCTGCTTCTCCGCCTTTTTCCGGTTCGTCGCTTTTGGATCGTTTATGTCTTTGCTAAAATCTCCACAAATAATAGGCGGAATACCACACGCAAAGGCGCACGGTGGTGTAGATACTTCGCATTGCGTGTGCTCTAAATTGCTACTTATTCTTGCGGTTTGCTGAAAATAGAAACACGCGGAGAAATAAACAAGCGAAGCATTAAAGTCCCTTTCGAACGATCGGAAACGCAATCTCGATCGTGCAATGGAGCTCTCAAATTCCATTTCTATTCTGGACGGCCCGCTTGAAGCCCCGTTTGGGTGGGGGAAAAGAAAGAAATCAGAACCCATCAGAGCGAGGTTCGCGTAGGACCAAATGAGTCCAATCTGCAGCCGAGTCCAATGGTTGCGTGCGCTTTGGGTTGGTTTAATTTATGCCTTTGTTGCGCCCGCTTCCGGATTACGCACCGCGCACAGGGTGCAGCAATTGCAGACTCCACACTCGGGAAGGGGCTGCTTGCGCGGGTTATAATTTGGCTAAATCGTTTAAGTGAACCCCGGCGAGAGCGCAAAGCCAACCACCGCCGGCACCACAAAAGGTAAACAATGCAACGGGACAGCTTGTCAAACTGCAAATGTCATTATTGACGTTCGGGGCGCGTCGTGCGGCCGAACCCAAACGGGGAAGCACGCCCGTTTTCAGCGCAACAACTGTCGGGAAGGTGGGTTTCTCGTTTTCAAGAATGAAAATGTCTTCACATATCGAACCGCGGGCGAGAGTGGAAGGGGGAGGAAGTCTGGTGGGCCTGTAACGGGGCTTGCGCGGTTCGTAATTAGATAGCAATAGGATACCGTACTACCCGAAGCAGAACAACGTGCACGCGGAGAGAAGCGACACGACGTTCAACCGTTTGGTGAGGGTTGAACCTTTGGGTGTCGGATTGAAAGGAAGAAAACAAAACAAAAAACCGTCGGAGAGAACGTCACTCGCCTTTTCATCCCACCGTCCGAGCCGGCCGATTCCTTAGCGAATGTTACACAACACGAGAAGTCATATGTGTCTCTTTTACGAAACATGTATGCATTCCCCACCGTCGATCCTCCTTCAAAAGCACACTCCCTTCGAGGGGCTTCTAGGTAGGCAATGACTTTTCGAGCTTCGTTGTTTTTTTTTTCACGTAACCTTTCCAGCGATGCCTACTTCTTTGTCAAGGTAGAAGAAAAATAGTATAATTGAATATTATGTCAATTCACTTTATATTCGACGAGATTCTGTTTCAATTTTCTCAAATTAATTTGGAAAGATTGTGTAAAATTCCACCTTGGAGGATATTGACCATCCAATGTGGGTATTTTTCCATCCAACAACGAACGTTTGCCCGCAATGTTGAGATCACTAAACTCTGCTAATGTTCTCCGCGTTGCTGATCATCATCGTCGGTTAATTTCATAGAACCCCCCAACGATGGGACGATAAAGAAGCGCACGGAACTTAGAAGAAAACCCGTTTCATTTGCTTCTTCTTCTTCTTCTTCTTCTTCTCCTTCTTCTTATTTTCCTTCACGGTGCATGATGCTTCCACCTTCCAACCGCGTCCAACAATAAACGGTAAGGTGTTTCCAAATGGGAAGCTTCCATGCCGTGGGCTAGGTTTTAGCCTCCTTTCACTTTCCCACCCAAGAGGTGGTGGGTACACACACACAAAGACACACATTCACACAAGAGTTGAGATGTAGAAGAACACTTGATATGTAGAATAAGGGCGTTTGGGCGTAGGAAAAGCAAACGAGATGGGTGGAGAAAAATCTGAAGCTCGGCAACAAACAGTCATTGATCAAACTTGAACTGAGTGCTCCAAACAAAAGTCTGCTCGGAAGCATTCGAGAGGGGAGGGGTGTTGGAAGGAAAAGGTCACCATAGGGTAGAAAATACGAGG
Source organism: Anopheles coustani (assembly GCF_943734705.1). Taxonomy (NCBI): domain Eukaryota; kingdom Metazoa; phylum Arthropoda; class Insecta; order Diptera; family Culicidae; genus Anopheles; species Anopheles coustani. The sequence goes on along the minus strand of NC_071288.1, from coordinate 93,228,831 downwards.
TGCTGAAAGCACTTCTGGGGCTAGAGATTTCCCGGACGTGTTGCCGATCGGATGTGATGAAAAGTTGGCCAAATGCAAAAAAGTAAGTAAAATATAAGATAAGGACAATTTCAACAACAGCGCGCCGTGATTGAGTTGTGACGCGCCGGCAGCATCATTAATATTGTTCTGGTCCGCCTCGATCGAACGATTCAGATTGCACAAGAATGAAACTAGAAGGAAAAACAATACCGAAACGCAACCCGAAGAAACAAAGTGATGAAAAAAGGAAAACAAATCCACCCCATCGCGGAGGAATTCCCACGCACATCATTAGGCTGGAAACATTAACTGATTCTGTGGCCTCCCCCCCCGCCCCCGGGAGTCGTTTTGATAAATAACAAACGAGCTGCACGCTGCGCCAGACGACGAACCCCAGGCGCGTGGAAAGTGTTCGATGCGGAGCGTGGAGGAAAATAAATCAAACCGATTCGGGTTCGGAGGGCATCGTTGGTCTAGTTGAGCTTGATAAAAATGTATCGTCTTCTCGAATCAAATGATGAACAATATTTCGTTCGCTAAGGGCGTTTTCGACTTTTTAATATACACAAACCATTTCTCGGTTGTGTTTTGATTCATTTCTTCCTTCCACCACCATCATCATCAATCACATTTGTTTACGGTTTTGTGTGCGTGCGTGTTGTTATCAAACTATCACAAAACGATCAGATAAAAATGCAAATCGCACAACACGGGAAGGAAGTTGTTATTAACCCTACCGGAGGTCCGCTGCATGATACAATTTGACATTGCCATTGTTGCCGTTTCCCCGGGGTTGTTGAAATGTTGATAGGTTGAAGGGTTGAAAAGAAAAAAAGGAAAGCAAGCCATTTCTGCTGCATGCGACCACCATTAGCCGCGTCTATCAGCACCGGAATGAATCAAAATAAACAATCGCTAATGACAGTGACACAAACACGCCCGTTGCAACAGCGATGCACGTGCGTTCAGTTGCAACAGAAGTTGAGTTGGCTCAGAGTCATTGTCAGGGACAAGTGCAGGTTTCTCTCTGGTCGTTGTTTCGGTTTGCGTGTACGGACGTGTTTGCGCAGCTGCCCCGAGTACGCTTGCGTTTCATTAGCGATGACCCAGTTGAAGGATCGAGATGCGACCTGAGATGGGACCCTCCATGGGCTCACAGTGAGGTTCTTCTGCTTTTGGCGACCCGTCTTTCGACCCGACTAAAGCCCCAACTCACGGCGGAAAGCCAACCCGATAACGAACGGCGTGTGAAATTGTGTTCCATTGTTTCGTCTGGCGGGTTTTTGTCGAATTAGTTGGATCTGCATTCGTTTCGGGGGGTGGGAGGAAATGATACGCTTTTCTTTGCGACGCAGCCACGCGCGTGCCTGAAATGGGCTTACCGGAGACCTAATTCTGTCGCTCCGCGTTGCCTTCAGGCCTTACGAACCCAAGGGAAAACGCATTTTGGATGGAGGATGGAGTTGAAAACCTTCAAATTGTTGAGTAGGTCAAACAAATTTAAGTTTTTATTTTTTCGTTTTTTGGGATTAATCCGCCCGGAGAACCCCCGCCGGTTTTCCTCGACAGCGTCCAGCTGGAAGATTTATGATGCGAAGTCGAAAATTATTATGAATTCATTCTTTCGACTCCATTTGTTAATTCTACGATGCGGAGATCTGGCTTAACTTTTCCCGAAGCCATCTTGTCGTCCATCTGCTGGAAATCTATTACATTGTCTTATGCTCCCCCCCTCCTAGGTATTATGGGTGGAGAATGAAATCGAGCCCGGGTTTGGGACACTTTGCCAGAGATAATAAAACTGCACCAGATGAAAGGGTGCGTCGGTTCGGTTTCAAGCCGTAAGCAGAGGGTGGCCAGTTGTTTTATTGGATTAGTTCAGCTGATAATTGGGTTAACGGGAGTGGATGCATTTTTATCATTGCTTTACGGTTGCGGCTCAAGGTAAAATCAAGTGTTGCGATAGGAAAAACAATTAAATGCCAGCTCGATCTATGGTATAATGTTAAAAGTGGATCATATTTACAACGTTTTTGTAGGTCAGGGCGATTTAATAACAGCGGTTTTTTAACTGACTTGTGATAAATTCTTTTGAAGAATAACAAGTGATCAAGTTGAACCATTAAAAAATATGTTCATCGACATGATTGCAACAATAGTTTATTTTGGACATAATCAGCCGTTTTTAACGTAAAAAATTTGTAATTTTGTTTCGTATAGTTTCAGTTTCAGTTTCAGTTTGTTTTATTTAAGATAATGTTTCTACAATATTTGTATCTTAGTGATTTCTCGGTACTGCATACATATCCTCAACTCGACATTTTAAAATTATATCGATGATCAGTGATCATATTGACAAGTTAGATTAGATAAAAAAATGTAACTAAGGGAAAAAATAAAAAAAAACTTTCAGTTGCTTTTGATTTACAACCCTAACCTTAACCTAATAAAAAAGAAGAAGAAAAAAAAGACATGCACAACTTACAACAAATAAACAAAATAATGATAATAACAATGATTAACAACTAATATACGGACTATTACACGCATTTGGCGTTTATTGAACAATGAGTTCAGTAAGTAGTTCTGATTTGTTTGGCATTTCATCTTGTACTTGCTACTTAGTTCCTTTGTGTAACAACTAATTTTTTTCATTGATGTTTTCCAATGAATGTCATGTTTAACTGTGCCGCGGCGGCAAGTTGAGTATCTTTTTGAGGCATTTATTTTGGAAGACTTGCATCTTCTGTAAGTGTACCGCCGCGCATGTACTCCAAAAAGGTGACGCGTAGAGCAGTAAGGGTCTTATGAGTGATTTATACAACAACAGTTTGTTGCTTAAGTTTAAACTCGACTTCCTATTTACAAAGCAATAGAGTGATTTAATCGTTTTCTCGGCAGCACAAATGTTTTATTGGACGTGTTGTATTTGATTTCATTGTTTCAATGAATTTCAGTATGGTTAATGGTGATATTGCGATTTGGGAGTTTTCTCTGACTGACTTGTAAAATAGATTGTCTCTGTTTTGGATAATTTTGTTTCGTATAACTTTAATATGAACGGAAAGTAGATAATTTTGGTAAATGTGAAATATTCCAAGGACTTCAAGTTTGTTAAAAACCTTTTCTGGCTTCCTCAGGGAAGTAACGAATGGCACGTAGGAAAACATATTTAACTTCCTACATCGTTCGGCAAAAAACGTACCGAATGCAAGTACCGCTTAATGAGGGTCCCATTTGCAACGCATATGTTATAATATTGCACAGCCTCAAACCCCCCGTTTTCCAAACCCCTTCTCGACCGCGTTATAAACAGCAATAGTTTATGCTTTCAATCCCGGCCGATGCACAACGCTGCAGGAAGATGTCGCCCGGGCCGTGTTGGCGGTGGACTTGTGCAATATGCGCCATCCGCGTTCGACCCACGAGCGCGCGCACGGAATGCCAATTTGGTTAAGTGACAATCGTATTTGTTAATAATCTTCCGCCTAGGCAGGCAACCGGACTCCCACCGAATGTGGCGGTACGGGCGTACAAAACCTTCAACCTGTCAGGCTCGGGCTGGCATTTGGCCCTTTTTCTGAACCACCGCAAGTGAAGCAGGGGGGAAGATGAAGCGAAAATGGCGAACTCCACCGCAAAAAGCTTGGCGTCAAGTTGGGAAGTAAACGCCGCCGATCGACGTGCCATGGGGTTTGCCATGAAAAATCGACTCTAATTGTGCGAGCGCACACTTTTGTCATACAATTATGAGATACTTTTCTCCATTGCGCTTGTGAAACTTTCCTCGTTTCAACTCCCTTCTCAACTTGTTGGGTCTTTTTCCTCCCTATATTCCTTGGTGATATTTCTTCAGCTCGGTAAACCGAAGGCGGAAGCTCTCAAACACGCGACGGTGGGTGTGCTAACAGGCCAAACACATTTTTGCTTTTACCGGCGCCGGTCCTTCCATTTCCTTTCCTTTTTTTTATAAATATATTTTCAGCAAGTTTACACACATAACAAAGTGTTAAACTGCTTCACCTTCCCGTTGGGAAGGGGGTACCGACGGGGTGTTGAGCTATGTGTGTTCGATGTCACCGTAAAATTGGCAAGCGAAACGGGGTGAGAAAATGTTATTTATGTTTATTGCTTATTGTCCGCGACGCAACATGAGTAACTTTAATTTGCCAAATAAAACTTTACGACAAGTTCTGTTTTCTTATCGTAATGATGATTGCGCTGGGAGTGTTTTGTCCCGGCACATTTTTAATGTACTTTTAAACTAAAGAATCTACCAAACCTTTAGTTGCGGGGTGGCAAAACTTTGTTCTAGAGTCAAAGAATTTACTCTAGCATTTCTAGGTTGGAAAGTATTTTGGACAATAAAAAATTAAACGCATTTTGGATAACATTCACATAATAAGTATTTTTAATTGTGTTCTTCAGTGTACTTGAAATCTGTGTTTTTCCATATCTGCTTTACCTATGAAACATTTTCATTGTGCAAATGAATTTAAATAAACCACTTGATACCATCAATAACTTCTTTGAAACTGATTGCGAATGCAAAATTTGACTGCGAAGGCGTTTTTCTCACTCCATCCATATCGGTTTCCCCTATTCAATCCGTTATTTATTTCCTACTGTCACCAAATTATGGAAGCGACCCGCTTTTGTCTACATAGAAAGGAATAAAATAGTATAAAATCGTCCTCGCCTTGGATCAAAATTCGCTTGACTACTCAATACGCTTCCTACAACAAACGATCCTAATTCCATGTTGGACACGGCTTACGTGAGCAAAAACCTCCAAACAGGTGGGAGGTTTGGGAGGAAACTTCTCGCCCCACCCGAGATTAGCATTCCAACCAGTTTTCATGTTTTGATGTGCACCGCCTTGAGGTTCGGAAACTTTCTTTCCACTTTCCTTTCGGCGTCGGGCGAACATCACGCCAGTCTGTGCGTAAATAAATAAATGCCGCGGTCTCTCGGAAAGGAAGAACCTTCCCGAGATAAAATTAACCTGATGGGGGGGGAGTAGGGGGTTGGGAGCACAAACAAACAAGCACGGTTCAAGCAGCTCGTAATCTCGTCGAGTGCATAAATCAGCCGGGGTCTAATGGATGTCTCTCTAGGCAAGCCGAGGTTCGCCGGTTCCCGCAAACGGTTGCGGTTCTTCTGCCACCCGTCTCACCACCCACCTCCTCCACTGTCCCTGTAGATGTGTGTGAGTGTGTACCAGGGGGCTAGAAATTCGCGAATGTATCATTTACACCTACTCGGTACGTTCCCACCGTTGGCCGGAACCTTCTCTTGATTACGCGAAAACGCGGCGGATGCTGAGGGTGGGATCGGTTCTTCTTCTTCGTCGTCACCGTTCCCGCCTCCCGCTCGTGGGTGACAATGTGTGGCGTTGTTCTCGGGGAGCGACAGACCCAGCCACGGGTCCGGGTTATCCCGTCTAATGCCACTCACCTTCCCGATTTAGAGGCCGGGAGGCCACGGCGTGTAGGCCGTGACGAGTGACAGACGAACTCCCGGAGCCACTTGAACGCCATGAGTGCTTTTGCCATGACGGTCCTTCAAAACCGAGCGCGCGAGAAGTTGGCTTGGTGTGTGCGGTGAGGTTTTTTTTATACATCATTTCGGTTTGTTTTTATTTTTACCTCTATCTTCGGACGCACTTCGGAGGATGATCTTCCCGCACGCTGCCGCGTCGGGCGTCGGGCCAAAAATGGACCGGATAGGCCACTCGCGCGGGTCCGTAACTGGACAATCTTTGATTATTTATCTCAATCGTCCAGTGTGGCCGACGCTGTCAGGGACGGCCGCTTAAGGTAGCTGGAGTTCGGCGGTGGAGTCAATGAACGATAAAATCGTCTTTATTTCGCTGAGCAGCGATTTGAAGAAAGACATTAAATGTTCGCCCCCGAGGGAAAAAGACCGGACGGTAAAGCCATAGATTCTGGGAGTGAATGACCGGTAGAATGTACGTTGTAAAATATGGGTTAAAACAAGTGATACATTGACGACATTTAATTTGCTGGATTTGGGTTTTATTTACTTTTCGAAGAAAAAGAAAGAATGTCAGCAGAAATTAAAAGTCCACGAGATTTGAAATACAATAATAAATATGAATTGAAACTGCAATGAAGACACTCTGGTGATGTTCATAAATTTTAACCATAATGAATCAATAACAAGTCAACGAGATTCGGTTCGTGCGAGGTCACCCTCATTAATGAGTTATTCTTTGCAAAATATTGGTGTCCCAAATACGGTGGCTCGTAAATTAACATCCTTTGACTGCATTTTCTGACTCACAAATTTTGTTGCACGGTCATTCGAACAAGCACACTGCACAAGCCTTGACGATTATCCTTTCCATATACGGTGGTTAATAAATTTAAAATAAATAAAATATATCAATGGTGTTGAAACGTCAGACGATGGTAAAACATAAAAGTAGAGGGACAAACATATTAATCTCCACCGGTGGTAAGCTTGATTTACATATTCTTGATTTGAATAAATAAAAAGGATGTTTTACACAAACGCAAGGGAGAAAGTGTTAATGTGACAAACATGAAGTTGGAAACGAAGGAAAAAATGAAATATTGCGACTCACCACGACGTATTGTTACATGCTCACTGTGACGCGCCCTTCTGGCAAACTCCATATCGGTAATGAAAAATTGTGTACTGCCCCCGTGAGATAATGAAACATCACTGGGAAGATAATGGAGATACAAACACGCAGAAAGTTCCACCCAAACGTCTCTCATGCTTACGTCCGTGATGGTATGCAAAGAAAGGAAAATTAAATCTTATCTACTCCTCCCCGCGGGTGGGCTGCTCCAGATGGATGGAATGGGTGGGCGATAAATAAAAAGGGCACACGGGCTCCTTAAGACACCAAAACACACCCACCTCACCCCTGGTTTCCACCGTCGCACCGATTGGCCTGATTAGGGCGCCGCGAAGAAGATCGCGCACATGAATATGCAGCAGGTGATAAATAGAAACCGTTGTTCTTGTAAAACTAAACTCGCTCTAATATGGCATAATTTTACCGCGCATACTGTTTTTATACCGCCGAGCGAAAGAGGGAGAAGTGCACTCCCCTGGGTCGTTGGTAGCAGGCGTTGGATTTTGCAAAATGGAAAGAAAATCAAAGTCGTCCGAGAAGAGTAGGAAAAGTTGTCGAAGCAAAGTGAAGGGCGAACAAAAAAACGAACCGAAGAAGAAAGAAGCAAATTAGCGTTAAGGAAAGGAACGCCGAAGAAGCCACCAGTACCATGGCGCGACTACCGGTCTAGGCCAAAGATGGAAGCAGGACAACATAGACGGGAGCGTTGTCGACTTTGTTTGGAAAGAAAGCACCACGCGGAAGGGCTGCAATGCGAGCACGAGAGTGAGAAAGCCGAAGGAGTGTGCGAAAGAGGTAAGAAAATGGGCCAACAAGCCGTCGAGCGTCGAAGGGAAGAAGGGAATGCACATCACATTATGCAGCAGCAGTGCTGTGCCGCACACTTGCACTGCCCCAGCTGCATCGGGCGAACTGCACAGCCTGGTGGAAAACATGGAATCGAGCACAAAAGCGCATTGTTCTTGCTGCACACAGCGTCTTTTACTCCGAATCGTGTGTGCCATTTTCACTCTTCATTGAGTTTCCCGGCCGAGCGCGGGGTGGGGGAAACGTGGTGGATTTTCCACTTGGGAAGCATCGTTGAGGTTTTGTTTTTCCACACGAGCCGGTATATTGTGTTCCCATTTGTTTTATCGCCTTCACTTCCATGTGCATGCCTGCTAAATCCTTTTACCATTGGCTTAGGAAGAAGAAAGCATTCCTCCAAGTGTGTAGTGTTTGTTTTTCATTTTCCCTCATGGCCACCGGCAGTGCCATGTTGATGATTGACAATCGCATCACCCTTTGGAAACGAGTGGAAACAACGAAACTGCCTGACGACTCCCGGAATGCTCCCGCTTTCAATTCCTTCCATCTGTGCCATTTCTTAGCGCCAGCAATGTTTTCTTATCCACATTAGTTTTTATTTTTCTATTTGCACCGATATCAACACGTTGCGACGACCACTTTTACTTTATCAACTGCCATATCGACACCAACAACAACGCCGTCGACTTCCACGCCACCCGAACGAGGGTTCGTCGCTTTCTGTCGGCGGCGTTGAAGTCTTTCGTTGCGTCGTTCGCATTTCGATGCGGGATGTTTGGTTGTTTGTTTGTTTGTTTCTTTCGTTTTGCCTTGATTTAATTTTTATTTTATTTCCACCACCATTTTGGCACCGTTTCGGAAGTGGTGGGATGCGTTTTCGATTTTTATCTCGTTCGCCAGCTTGTTGATTTCTTTTCGTTGATCGTTCGGTGGTGATGGTTTTATTTAGTTGGTGTGTTTTTTTTTCCTGGTTCAATTATTTGGCTTTTCTCTTTGCTGCAAAAGCAAAAAAAAATTAACACAAATCGGAAGGAGGAAAAAATGTAGAAAACCAACAAACGGAAATTAGGCAACCGAGCTGCCCATATCCCTCAATGTATTTCGTGCGTGACAAAATTGTGTCACTGGCCCATGGACGAACTTCGGCTCTTCCGTTCGGTCGCAAATTGGCACCGCGGCGTCTCGAGCCCATCGATTTAGCGGTGATTATTTATCAATTAGCGACGTCGACGTCGAGTGCGACCTCGGATGTGGCAGCGAATGGGAAAATAGCTGCCCCCCAACCGAGAGCCGAAGCTCAAATGAGCCGTTAAAGGTAAGCTATGAAGGAGAGAAAGGAAAAAAAAAACGCAGCTTTAAGCGCTTCACTTACGCCACCCATTTCCGGCGCATACCAAAGGGAATGGAGCGATAGAGAACACGAGACAAAAGTGACACAGCTGAGAATGCAGCCGTAAATCTATTAATTATCGGATAGGTTTTCTTCTTGGTTGGAAAGTGCTGCCCCGAAAAACAGAAAAACGTACCCCACGGGGGAGGCACTGGGGTGTTAATCTTCGGACAGCTTTCGAAGAAAACCCAAATCAAAAACCCACCGAATGAAGGTTAGCTCTCGGGGGTTGGATGAATAAATGACGGGATAAATTTCACTCCCGGCACTTCCAAGCTCGTGCTTCGTTACGAATTACGACGCGGTGGATTTCGGTTTTTCTCCCCGTGGGTTTTGGGAACCGGACTAATTCTCGGGCGCTTGCTTTTAGAGGTCGCACACGGCAGAAGAAACTGCCAACCCGCGGACGAATCTGCGGCTTCTCCCGGTTTACGGCGCCGGGGTCCCCCGGGCCTCGGTGAAGGGAATTATTTATGAGTTACACAACGCGAGGCCAAGTGGTCCAAATGAAGCATCTCGGCACCGGAGGAGGCTTTGGCTTAATCGCTCGGCTAAGATGCTAAGATGCAAACGTCGGAAAGGGCCCGCAAGGGGAAGCAAAAACAAAACTGCCCTCAAAAGTGCTGTTGACCCACTTTGCACCACACGATGCCGCAAGTGGTCGCGCCGTAGTTAGAATCATTAGCCAGAATGCTCGAAGCCGTTCACATTCACCGGAGGATGCAGGAGCTTGTTGGTAGGTAGGTTGTCTTCAGGCCGCGGGTTTTCACCCATTTTTCCAAGGCCCACCAAACAACCTGCTACGATTGGGAAACACGGTAACACCCGGGTCTCGCGTAACGAGGATTACTTTCGTCGGAGGACAAATTGTCCTCATAGAATTGCCTGCCTTTCAAACGCGCTCAAATGGTTTACGATCTATTTTAAGCACTCTTTAACTACTTAACTTTTTTGTTTTGTTTTTCTTGAGGAAAACGCAGTGACACATTTGCTTCATTTATTGTACAGTAATAATCAAATTTGATATGAAATCACTTTCTTTAAAGAAAATTAAAAAGTATTTAATTTTTTACTTTTTGATAAAATAGCTTTTAAATCGTTTTACAACTGCAACAGTGTTTTTTTGAATGAAAGGTTTAAAAAAAAAGGTTTGTACATTTTTAAGCATTATTTCTATGTTTTGAAAAGAGAAGGACCCAATTTTTGCTAATCCAAATATGTCCATTATACTTAAATTATCCTGAGAAAAGTACTCTTATGTAAAAAATCTTTGAACGTTCGGTGACGTGTTCTTCAACGAAATTCAATTTTGATAATTCAGATGTATGATTCTCACATTTTCATATTTTGTTGTTATTGTCATTGGGAAGTAAATTTACAAACTCGTCACGCATTTCATTCTAACATTGAAATTTAAAAACAAATATTATTGTGTTTGATGTGTTAAAATACGGGGCCTCCAAGAGCTGCTTAGTTTTCTTACCTTATAATCCGCCTCTGCATAAACCATTGAAAGATAGGACAAATCAAGGTCACGGGTTTCCTTTCAACATCATTCATATAGTGCAAATTAAATAGTTTTAAAGACAACCATGTAAATCGGATCTTGAAAATAGTTCTACTCTTTCCAAATATAACTTCATTATTGAAAAGTATTCTTGCAACATTGTTAAAGTGCGTGGCAAAAAGCAATTGTGCAAGTACAGGTAATTGAAAACTAAGGTACCTTACCGGAATTGATAAAAAATAAGGATTTATAAATTTCTCGGTTGAAGATTGAAAAAAAGAAATGCAAGTTTGCAAATGACAGGAAGTGAAAAAAATAACTCTCACGAAAAACCAAAACAACCAACAGTATTGGACAGTTCAACGCAATTGAACCCTCTCAAAAAAAGGCTATGATTGTACAAACTGACATCCTTCGCAGTAAAAGTTGTTTCTTGCTTGTATGAAAAGGGGTTGAATGCAGGAAGCGACAATAAAGCTGGGGTTTTGTGGAATGAGCACCGGCTCGCTCTTTTAATGAAGATGCCGGAAAAGGCCCATCGACATACTTTTGAGGCACCGTAGTTCGGCGGTCTAAATGCGGCGTGCATTTCGGGGTTGCGCTTTGAATTTTCACACGCTCGCGCCGCATGATGCCGAATTGATTGAACGCTCCGTTCAGGGCCGACGCGTGAAAAAGGTCACTCGCCGAGGGGTCCACTTTGACGCTTTTGCATCGCGGTAAGAGGCAGGGGAAGGGGGACCATTTTTCCCGACCATTTCTCCTTCGTTCTGGGATTAGAGCGTGCACGATAGCGCGTGGCTTTCGGAAGAAGGCGTCGATGGAAGAACTGGAGCAAAACGCCCATCGTCACATCGATAGCCAGCCCAATGGCGGTCCTCCTCGTCCCTGCTTGTCTTCCCCACCGCCGGGAGGTCACAACTTTCCACTTTCGTTTCACCATCCCGAGGGGCGAACGACTGCTGCCCCTTGGGGAATTCATCTTCGCGACCGATCCGGGGCGGTTTGAAAAGGAAACGCAAAGCAGCTGTTTTCACTGCGATTAAGATGCGTCGCCGATGGATGGAGACGATCCGGTCGACGAAAGAAAGAGTGATCACGCGATCCGCGATCGGGGCATGATAACCGGACGACATCCGGACGTTTGGCTCGCGCATCAACCCGCGTGTCGCCGGTGGAATACAACCTCCGGTGTACAGTTGTTTTGATAAAAGAGGTGGAGCGAAAAGTTACTTTGTTGGTAGGTTTTTTTAGAGGAATCAACAAGAGAATAATTTAGCAGTTTTAAAATAGGATAAAGTTAGAGAACGACGTTCATAAGGAGCTTAAGATATAAGAAATTTATTATCATTGGAAATATAATCTTTTCAAGATCGCCAGCGAACTTTTTGCCTTCCCCACAACACAACACAAACACGACCCGAGTCAATGCTCGATATGCACCAGTTTTTACTTTTTCCTCCCGCTCGTTTCCCATCGCGTCGGGATGATTTGCATACATTAGCGATACCAAATGCACTCGCACTCCCCTCTTAATGTATGCTCCACTGCGGCAACATATCGGCCCGGGCATGGCAGCATAATTTGCATATTTTCTCCTCATCATCCCGGATGGTTTAGAAATAGAAACCGATCGACACAACGGGAATCCGTTTGGCGCTGGAAAATGGGAACGATCCGCCGGATGTGGACCGTGCGTGAACGTCACGCTGGCCTTGAGGAGGTGGAGGAGGAGGAGGAGGATGGCGATTATGTTGTGGTCGTGAAACGAAACAATTGGCGACTTGGCGGAGTGTCAACGGCTTGACGGAGGTCTTTCGCAAAGTTCATGTCCTCCAACTCTCTTCCGTTTGCATTATCTCTGCCCGTTTTCGACACTCGACAACGTGAAATTGATCACGACGTTGACCCAAACCACGACGAAAATGGCTAAGAAGCTTTTTGTTTTCTTCACAATTCCGGTAGGAAACCCTCGGCAAGGAAAGAGGACAGGTAGGGTCGGTGATAATCTCGCCGGAAAATTCCAACCATCGCTGGCGACAATTAAGATATCCGAATCCGCATGTGTCCCCGTTCCGTTCGGCAGTTCGTGGCTCATCACTTTGGCATCAGTCGGGTAAGTGTGCGTTACGACGACTGCTTCAAGAAAGAAAGTCTCAGTCTCCGTTGCCCTTACCCTCCCTTGTCCGCGATCGCGGCTGATCGAAAAGCGATTCGTCGAGTCGGAATGTGAAAAGTGATAATTACCGACGGCCATTACACGGGCACTCTTTGCGCGGGGGAATGTCGAAGGCCCGAGGAAATTCAATCAAATCCGACCGACATCGACGGAATGGAGCATCATTTCATGGGAGGTCATTCACGGTCGCGTGTTTATGCCCTTTCGGTTGTAAAAATGGGCTTTTATTGATGGCCCTTCGATGTCGCAGAGTTGCGCCTTTCGCATCCCAGTGTTGATTGGAAAGTGAACGGGCAGGAACGAGGGGTAAAGGAGGGAAAAATTCAAATGGCTTTACGACATCGAATGTCATAACTGCTGGGAAATGCATCCCGTACCCGGGATGCAGTGGTTGAATGTTTGAGCATCACATTTTAAAATAATTTCATGCATGACGCTATTTAAATTGTAAAATATTCATATTACAACTCTTACAACTTAATTTATTTTCCAAAGTTTTATTTTTAAAAGAAAGCTTTGCATGACTATCTTCATTATTTACGCTTTTCAAATTGTTAAATGTTTCCACATATTCTGTGACACCTCTAACAACTTAATTTAATTTATTTTCCAAAGTTTTATTTTTTAAATAAAGCTTGGCATTACTATGTTCATTATTTACACTTTCCAAATCTACGACATATTTTAGCTTTTTCCATGTATGGAGTTCTGTGTACACTAAAAACTCGACTTCTAAAAAAAACTTCTGAAACTTTTCACACACTAAGTTTAAGTACTGTTGATGTTGTTGAAGGTTTGTTTGATCACTGTTTTTTGATAAAATCATCTAAATTTTACAATTGAAACTCAGTTTTACAACACAAACAAAACAAGCATGTAAACCAATGTCTATCGTATCCAACATATTTACCCTAAGGATTATACATGACGGGGAAATTGATGAAATATCAAACATTTTAGATATGTCGTTATTATAAGGATTAAATTCAAACATATCTTTCAAGTATTAGTTAAAACCATAATTCTATTCTCAATCCCTTCTTCACCGAGCAACGCCGGGGCGTCAAGCTAGTTGTAAAATGTTTCTATCGAACCGGTAACGCCGTTAACAACTAAACTTAATTTATTTTACAAGTTTTGTCATATTTTTCGTCACTTTTGTTTCTCATTTCAAGCGATAAAAATCGACAAAGATGTACATTTCCTATTACCGGCTGATTAATCGCTTCCTTGCTCACTTCCTCACTGTCTCGCTTTCCGTTTGCCGGATCCGTTGTTTCAGATAAATCTGACTAGCTCTGGCATGTGGTTGACTTCTAACGTATCGTTCCACCAGGCTAACGTTTCCTCCATTTTTTGCCCTCCATTTTGGGAGCGTTGCCGTAAATTGGTTATTTCCCGGTCGAAATTCTTTCCGATTCCCAAGGACCACCATTTCTCAAGCATCATGGCTTTATAGATGTCAGCTTGAACCGCACAATAGTTAGGAAATATGACAAATTTGCGTGTAATTATAACGTTGTGGTTCGTTTTCGGTGTTTTTTTTCTTCTTCCAAACCTGCCACTCTTTATTTCATTGTGTTTCGCCGAAGTCGCGATCTCGAATCCGTTTAGTTGGGGGAGCACTAATTTCCCTACACCTCGGGCGGTCTTGGAGCTGCTGCTGCTGCTGCGGTCATGCCACGGGCGTGCCGGCGTGACAATGACCTTCGTGAGGTTATCTTCGTTTTCCTTCTCTTCTCTTCACTCTTTCACCCCCAGGGCTAAAGTACGACCGCCAGGTCGCACCCTAAAGGCTGAGGCAATTGAATAAAGGAAACACACGCTCCTGACACATGAACCTCAAAAGCCGTTGGACGATTTTTCGGGACGGTTTCGATTTCTCATCTCGCGCCTCCCGCGGACGGTTTCGACGGAGCAGTCAACAAAATTGATCGCTTCTTTCGCATCGAACGCTGGCTGATTTCCGTTCAACAAAATCATGTTTGAGTCATCGAGGGCTTGCTGGAGCCGAAACGCGCCCCAGAGTGACAAGTAAATCGAGCCGCACGAACGTAGGGATAAGTTGGTAAGGAATCGTGAAGGGAGTGGCCACAATTAATTCTGCATTTCATGAACGAGTCTTTTTTTGGAAACCAAATATTCTATTCAACCTCGAACAACTTCGGTTCGCGTTCCATTCGGTGACTTAATCTTATTTTTCTAATTCTTCCCATTCAGTTTGAATTCTTCGATATCCAGTACGGGGGTGCATTAAATCATCGCATCGTGAGGACGTTTGGTGAATTCTTAATATGATTTACAGATTGTTTTGGTTCGATTTCGGTGGGTTGAACGAGGTTCTTAGGAATTGATTCAACGAACATGATACAGTTTGTCATGCGTCTCATCCGATTTGTGTCCACTTGATTTAAATGTTAAATTTTGAAATAATCGACACTCGACTCGAAACTAACAAAAACTAATTTTATAATGTAAGAGAGTCACAAGAGTGTAAGATTAAAATACAAAAAAAAATTGTTCTACATAATGTACATTTAAAGCAACACATCAACACTCTCCTGTCAAAATTTGACAGTGATGATTGATTATCAACGGGTTCGTTTCCAAATTAATAAAATAAACAAGACATTAATAGGTGATTACTTGGTGCAAAGAAAAAAAGAAAGGCAACATTGTTTTTCCATCTCCTATGCTCTGAATACTCCGGGAGAAAATCGCAACCAGGAAGTGGAGACAATTTCCCTTTGCGAAGAAAGCTAGCCTCGCAGGGAAGCTCCAAGGGGAAAATCTCTCCAAAGGGCCCGAGTCCCTATATTGCTTTTTAAACGATCCGTTTGTGTGTGAGTGTGTGTGTGCATGAAGGGAGCTTGGGGCGGCCATTTCGTCTCGGTCTAGTGACGAACGAGCGAATGAATGGTTTTGCGCGTGTTGATTGCGCAAGTCGCGCTAAATAGCGTCCCCCGTTCCATCGTCCTCTCCACTCCAGGCCAAACTCGCTGAATGAGGCTTATAATATCGATCTATTTCGTTGGCTCCCTCGTGGCAGGCGTTGGATGAACATCGATCAGCTGGCTGGCTGGAAGCGAAATTACATGAGTCCGATCGATTCGGTGACGAACGATACGAACGCTCCCCAACAAACCTTCGAATGGGTGAGGAATAATTATAGGAATTATCTCCGGTGGCGGCAACGGGCCGTTCCCGTTGGCTAGCTGATTACATCTTTCGCCTGGATGTTAATCTTTTGCCAACAATCGACCGAAAAAGAAAACCGCGCCAGAAGAACGCCTCCATACGATGGCGACACATAAGCATGGTGGTGTTTCTCCTTGATGCCGTTTTTTTTGCTGCCTTCTGTTTATGGCGGTTTTGCTTTTGCCTTAAACGTAATCGAAGTAATCTACCCCCGGGGAGGAACACACAAGACTCATTTAAAGCCATCAAACCAAACCGAACGACCGAACGATAAACGGTCGAAGACGAAAAAAGTGTTCGAACAGCTGATTCAAGTGGCGAAAAAGAAAGGCAAAGAAAAAAACGCACCTTCACCCTGAGTCATCGCCGAAGAACGAAAGCGGCACAAGGAAGCCCTCGGTCAAGGTTATCTGCGGCGTACAAAAATTCCGCACCCCGCCGACGAAGGCTCATTCGCATTATGTTATGCTAAAATATTTTGACTAAGTGATCCGTGAAGGTGGATTCCGCTCGGGGTTTCGATCGTAAAAATCGTAATTTTATTCCTTCACACGTGGTTGTCGTGGAAGGCAGCAGGAATCTTTTATCTCTCGCGCAGGGCACAACGACATGCTCGTCGTGAGGAAAAGAAAACCCCAAACCAAATCATCACCTTCATCAAAGTTAAAACAAAAACAAAAAATCAACAACGTAGTGTGTAAAAAATATGAACATAGGCATAAAACAGCACGGTAGGCACAAGACAAGAGACCTTCTTTTCTAATCCGAAGAACAAATGTCCGCATTTTTTTTTTGTCCACGCGTTCCATCGCGTGACGTTTTCACGGGAGCTATAAAATATTTAAATGATGCTCATTTGTAAAGCCATCGCCTTTGGTAGCTTGCTGGGCTAGATCTCTCCAACCGACGTTGTTTGTTAAGCCTTTACTGTCACACATATTTGAAACGAATGCCTTAAAAATTAGGTAAGGAAGCGCACAGTGTGTATGTGTTTTTTTAGAGAGTCTACAATCCGAGCTGTTGCTAAATATGCTGACGAAGAAGCACATTCCTTTGCTGTTTATTCTTGGAAAACATATTTTTATATCTCGAGTTAGTTATAGTTTCATCGTTCTGTGTTTATGGATTGTCACGAAAATGGGCTTTTATATTGCTTTATTTTCCTCATAAAATGTTTTTGGTGAAATGGCGAAAAGGATATGATAAAGATATGATTCATGATGATAAATTATTTTAGAGTACGTGAAACGATGAAATTTTGTTTTTCATCTCAATATTGAGCTTTATTTTTCCAGATTTCTGAAGAAATTTATTCTTTAAGTAATTTAAAATAGTTGTTATTTTTAAGCAGAAGATAAATGAAAGCTACTTTAATCGATTGTTATCTTTGAACCAAGTTAGTTATTTCTCAATTCACAGCACAATTCTGAACAAAACCAATAATAATCCCAAATTTCATTTCAAATCAACTCAAACAGTCTAGAAGATATTCAAAGATTAAAGAATAGTAGTAGACAGAACAGTGCAATAATAAACCAACTCATGTTGTGAAGCATTGAGAAGAGTTGTGTTTATTTCACGTTACCATGGAAACAACCATGCGTTTACCAGTACTAGTTTGAGGTCCAGAAAACATTTGACAGTTAACGATTACTGAAAGTTGCAATCGTTTAAATTGGCGTTAAGACATTCCCAAATTGTTCAAAATAAGTAATTAATGTATTTTGGCTTGTTTAAATTAAATAAACGATAGAAAAAGAAATACTTACTAATGTGACCGTTGCTGACCGGCAACGCTATGTGCCCATTCGATCGATATCCGGCGGGCATCTTGTGGTGTTCGGAGTGAAAAACGGACAGTAAAAGAAAACTACCACCTCCACTTGTTCTCTTCGATTCGCAATTAGATTTGCGTTTGACCGGAGCACACGATTCAAAAAAGGAAATGCTCAGTGGGAAGCTGCACCGCTTCCTCAGCACACACACACAGTACGTAACATGTTGATGTTAATGTTGCTGCACACCTGAAAACAGAGCGTCACGGGCGCATCCCAGTGCACAGCGCGCTCCCGTTGTCTCACTTCAGTACACTTTTCGCTCCACTTCTAGACGGAGGACCAGACGGCCGGCCGGATCCGGAACACCATGTTCGGCACCGATTGATTTATCTTTTTTTTCCTCACTTGCTACACGCACGGACACACAAACACACCGCGGACAGGAACTGGAGCGCACTTGTCTTGTTGTTGGGCAGTTGGCGTTTCAAGGACGGCGGAGGAAAACCAATCGATGGCGTGTGTTTAGGTTTTCCTCTTTGATTGTAAACGAGGCTTTGACTAAAACGACCGACTAATCTATTTTTATCTTCGTCCCATTTCACTATCAGTATTTGTTTATAACTAGCAAGTCTTTACACTTTACTATTTCATCGTATTTTCATTGTGTTGTTCTGAAAAGCGAAGCGTTGTTAAACATGTTAATTTATGGGACAATTTATTACCAAAAACAGAAGAAGGGGTTAATTTAACATTCAAAGCTTTGACGTTGAGATTATTCACTGCCAATCGAAAGGCACCATTATGTGTTTCCCTTGTGCTTTTCCAACATGGACCATCAATCACTCACTTAAGGGTACCCGATGATTTTATGTAACTAACCTAGCCCCTATCAGGCGTTTGATAATGGCAAAAGGCGAAAGAAAACACTCACTCTCGCCCACCGACGCGAAGGCAAAGAGGCACGATTACACGGGCCGATAAGCAAATGAACCGTTCCGCCACGTGTCGACCGAGGGGGAGTGGGTGTTTTCCCAGCAACCCGCATCGATCCATCGACGGATCGATCGATCGACTGATCGAACACGGCCACCCATCGATCGGCGCGTGACGGGACCGGGTTGTGTTGGAAATTTTTCGTACAGTTCGTCGAACGTTTTCCATCTTTTGTTTTCGGTCCGCTTCTCATCAACTCTCCCGGGGCCGGTTGCGCAACTCCGATGGACGGAACGGGCCGGATCTCGGCCGGGCGCATAACATAACATTTGGGTTTTTGTTTTAAATTTACGATGTTTCCGTTCCGCGCACGTACGCAAGCGGTCCACAAACACACACAACATATGCGTTTGCGAGCTAGCTGGCCCTTTGAAGATGTGCGATGATGTTTGTTTCTTCTTTCATCCACTTCGAGGATCATCTTTCAATCTTATTTTCACACCGATTTTGGTGTTATTTCTATTGCTTATGGAGATTTTAATTTAATTCATTTTGTTGTTGATTGTTTTTTTTATTTTCGACAATCAAATTTAACTGTCATTTAGGGTTTAAGATTTTCTCCATAAACTTTCATAAACCAGAGAGAAAAATTATGAGAAAATAATAAAAAGAAATGTTTCCCCAATTTGTCACTCGTAAAATGTTCGTCCAGTTTTGAAAGCGTGTGCACTAAAAATCAACCCGAGTTATTCCTCAATTAAGTATCCCATCCTCCGCAATGACGGCCATTATTTAGTCATTACAAATTCACCATAGAAGGCAAAAAATGGGTCCGGGCGTATGGCATTTCGAAGACGACGCACTTCACAAATCGGGCACGACACGCCTAACGGAAGTGCTGCAAATTCTACGCTGGCCCAAATACTTGCCTTCGAAGCCAACCTTCTCCCACCCTCACCTACTTCACGACAGGTGCCCAGCTGGGAGGGGGAGGGAAAGGAAAATGGTATAAATTTGCCAGCCATCAGCTTGGTCGGAAGACGCTTGGTTCATTTTTTCCTCACTTTTCCATTGTAGGTCACGAGATCTGGCATTGAAGTGTGAGATTTTGATTAGCATTTTCCATTCCCAGGAGGGGGGTGGGCGAGAAGAAAAACTTGGTGTAGGATTAAAGGGAGTGTCGTGCCGGATTGACTTACTTTTACCTTTTTTTTTGCCGTCCCTAAAAGCGCAACCCCATCTTCCGCCCACTTTGGGGGGAGGTGTGCGTTCGTGCGCCTTTGATTAAGTGAAATGGAGAAGAAATTGAGAAGAATGAACACTTGGAAAATATCTTTCACCATCCCCGAGAAGCATTTCATTTTGAGTTGACCACCTGCCACCGAAGATGTCGAGCAGAAAGGGATGGAAGGAACGTTAAGAACGGTAAAGTTTGGAAATTCTTTCCGCTATCGATACACAAAACCAAACTAGAAATGAAAAACATCAAATGAACAATGAATGAAAACTAAGTTGCGAGGGAAGAGAAGGCAGAAAAAGAATGATGGTTAAATAGAAGCGATCGACTCGCTTAAACGGTGAAAAATGAAAAAAAATGAATAAGCAATGAGCAGACGGAACAAAACGCATCATGATCAGTCTCATTGCAAACGCGTGGCGTCCATTCTAATTCCCGATCCCGCACGAAGATTCATCTCCATTTCTTCCCCCAAACTGTTCAGCATCACGTCGATCGATCATCGGGAAAATTCCGTAGGATAAGAGAAGCGAGCGATAAGGGAAAGAGTAGGAGAGAATGAAAGAAGTTAATTAACCGATCAAGCAAAACTCATCGCCATCATTCTCGAGTGCGGCGATCACGGTATAGGTGGGTATCAAATATTCTGTTCCGGAAGGCACAAGAACTCACCCCAAACCCCCCCGGAACCTTATCCTACCCCCAGGAGGAACACTTGAGGGGAAAAAAAACTGCGTATCGAAAAAGGTTTTCTCGATCCATTCTTTTCCGCATTTGAATGGATTTTAGCAACGCCTATTCGGGCACAACAATTGGGCCTCCGAGCAGCACTCGCGGGGGTGGTCACACATGCCCTAGGGGTGTCCGGCATGGGGTGGGACAGCCCGGGTTTTGCCATCAAAGTATGGGTAAACGCTTTTTTTTCAACAAACTAGCATAGTTCTATTCTGTTCTCAACAGCGTGTTAATGTTTTGTTCTGCTATTTGTTGGTGATCGGTTTTTTGTTTCGTCTACCTTAAAGCTGTGGGTGGTGGGCCCGGGGGTGGGTGGTATTGGAGGAGGCGCACACACAATAGCATCACGAGCCGTGCTTCATTTGGTTCAACTCCGGCTTCTCGTAGCGGTTCATCAATTTTCAACACTTACACATGATTAATGGATCACGCGTTTTTTTGCTTCCTACTTCCGTCGCCACCTTTCCCCCTTCGGTGCTCTGTTCTATGCTAATTATTTACCGCCCCCTACCCCCTTCCCCCTTTTCGACGTTCGACGACAAATCAGGTGGACAGGAATGGGAAGCAGAACGTTTCCCCTTTTTTTGTTTTGGCTTTGTTTTGCTCCAAGAATATCTCACTTCAGGGGAGGAGAGGGGGAAAGGGGAAGGCACGCGGGAGATGATGGAATGCTGGTGCAAGAAAGAGGTATTACTAATTATTTATTCGCGCGCTCGATCGGAAAGCCGCGAAACTGCGAACTTAAAATTGATCGAACGATGATTTGTGAACGGAAAAACTTCCCGATCGAGGGTGGAAGATCGATCCCGTTGCATAGGAGGGGAGAAAATTAGTGAAAGAACAGTACAGCGAAACGACCAATTTCTCACATCCATTTCCGAATCCGAGCGGGAATCGGAAAATGAAAACAACATTTCTTTAGTTTTTGGGGGAAATAACAAAAACAAAATGCTTGCCAAATCAGCATCGCACATTGGGAAATAGTATCGGTATTTGAAAAATCGGGACAGTGGAGAAACGAGGAACAGGTTTTACCGTCCGATCGGCCAACCAGCCCGCTCTAGTCCGCAGATCAAGTGGAAAAGCGAGCGAGTGTGCGCAAATAAGAAGAAATGAAACAAAACAGAAAATCCCCCATCGGTCACGCAAGCGGTTGGAGTGGACCAACCGGGGAGGGAAGTGGAAAACGCTTCAAACAAGTCAATGAGGAATAGACGAATCGGAGAAGAAATTCATGGTCGCTGGAAAAACGGGGAGGCTGAAGGTGTCCCTTTTTCCCGCAACAGAAGATGAAGGAGGAACTGCAACTGTGCAACACGAGATCGATGGATCGCTGCAGCAGGTTGCTTGCTCCGTGGTCCGCTTTTCCAGCTGAATTACTTCTCATCACTTCTTACCTTTCCGGGCAAACCTGGCACTCGATCTTCGATGCACTTGTGAGCTGTTTCCCGCTTCTTTGCTTCGATGAGTTTTATTTTGATTTGGTCGATTTGTTTTATCAATAAACATTTTTGATTGTGGATAAATTAAACAGCTTTTTTCACCGTTCTTTGATCAATAAGACCAATTGTCTTTGAGTGTTTCGTTCCATTAGAAATAAAAATAATTATTCCGATTGAAACAAGTCAATTTCCGTAAACAATTACATCAATCGAAGGCGGAGGCTTTTGAACTGAAGACTTTTAAAACCAGAACAAACAATCAAAATTCAGCAACAATAAACCTCGATCGTTAATTGTCGGTTTGGACGCCGGATTTTAGTATTCCAACCCCGTCCCAAGCGCGGAGGGCTCGTCTACATCGGGCTTTTAGCGACATAGCGGTTCATCGGCCGGGTTGTGACCCTCATAATTTGTCGCTGTTCCTTCCAACGGCTACCCTATTTCGGCCGCGTACAGCAAACAATAAAACATAATCTCCACGCGCTGAGCATAAGTTTAGCCGGCAACCCGGCGATTACGGTTGCACTGAGGGTGAGGATTTGAAGCTTTTTTTTCCATCCCGAAGGAGGAAAAGAGAAAGATTCTTACTCGCCTTGTTCTCGCCTCACAACACCTCGACCGTGGACATATGTTTTATGCGTTGTTACTTCTTTTTTTTTAGACCTCTTTCTCTCTCCCATCCCATGGTTCCAACAAAGTCTTGCCGACGCAACCGATGGGGACACAACAACCGGGTCTTGGGACGCGCACAGAAACGGCGCCTTAACGTTCATGCGGGTTCGTCGCTTTCGGTAGTGGCCAGTTCTAGCGTTTTCTAACCGCATTCGCGTGCGCTCTCTTTCACGCTCTCTGCATCGCATTCCACCCGGGGTTTTCGAGCTCCAAGGAGTGGCCCGGCCAGATGCGGGCAGTACGATGCGGACCGCGATTCGATTCGAAACCTCTTTATGCTTTTTCCTTCCCCATGTCGATCGTTCTAAAACCGCCGATCGGTGGAACTCTCGCGCGGCATTCTCTCGCGCAGTTCCCAAAGAAAGGTCCCATAACTACGCGCCGTTGCCTCGCGAGGGCTCGGCTTGCATAAAAGTACACACAAATCTCGCGCACTCAACCGACGGCAGACTCCACCTGACGTAAATTCTAGCCCGAAGGGGCGGGGTGGAGGGAAAACCACTACCTCCCTACCCGCTTTAAATGGTGCCAAGATTTATCCGAAATTTATGTTTAATGCGCCGACAAGCGTTGCGCCGATCGAATGGGTTGTTTCTGTTGCCGTTGTTTATCTTGCGCCGTATTTTCACTTAATCGAAACGAGTGACAACTTACGCCGAGCACTTTGCGCTTGCCGGTGGAAATTTATGAAGAACGCGTTAAATATTCCCTTCGCCGGAACGATCGTTTTATGGCACTTACATATTTATTTTTGTGGAAGAAAAATGTTTGAGGAAAGTTCTTCTTCTATGTTTGAACAATAATGGACCAATATGACAAACATTAAAATAGAAAATAATCCTTCACACACACTTTTCTTTTTTATGATTTCAATCACGTGAATCCCGACATTGTATGTTTCTTTAAGACAGCACTTATTACCCGTCACACGTACCCGTCCATCAGCTGTTTTCAACCAAACCAACTAAAGATCACTCGCACAACACACGTTTTCGTGCCAATTCCATCACTTTACCGTACGAAACCACCGGGAATGCGTGTGTCTTCGGATCCGGTGCTGTTTTTCCACTTTGTTTCCACAGCTTCGTCCCCAAACGTGTCGTTCACGAAAGGCAAACAATAAACTGCGCCATTCTGGCGGAAGCGGAGCGCGTGATGATCGAGCCACGATCGTCTTATTGCGTTGAATGTTCCGGCGAGACTAAGTCGACGTCAGCTCAGCCGGCTCAGCTGTGCAAAGCAAAAGCTCTCTAGGCGCGGGAATGGGAGAGCGTGCCGCGGATGTGTTGAGTTCCTCCGACTATGCACTATGGGACATTTTCAAAAGGGTCAAAATGACGACGTTCGTAAAATAAAAATTTTGCATATGTTTTTAGTATTTACAAATACCTTTATAGAATACTAAGTAGAAGGGCACGATCTCCCTTTTAGCGTCCTATAAAACTTTTGTTTGCATTAGCTACAGGAACTTGTAATGTAAAAGAAGCTCCAACATTTTTAATATATTTTCAAATTTAGGCATACAAAATTCTTTCATATTATCATATAGCAAAACGAATAGTTTGACACTCTTTGCCCAAAGTACTCTCGTAGTACAATCGCAACAGGGTGAACTGGCATTTATGTTAATAGAATTTAACCAATAATAGAGAATATTCGATTATTTGAATCATCTTGGAAATACATTAATTCTTTGAAAGAGGTATTTCTTATTCAACTTTTCAATCTTTGAGGCGATTTTCTCCACCCCGATCCCCAAAGTGAAATCATGTGAAACTTCACCACGAAGCTCCCGGAGCTTAAAAGTTTTCATCCTAGCAGCATCCGCACGATAGAGCTTTTCCGCTATGCTTTCCGTTAAATCAAACTCTAAGCTCTCGGGATGAAAATTTACTTCCATTGTTGAAACCGGAACAGAACAGGAAAACAAAACGGAAAACATCAAACACCATTTATCAACGTTATCTTTAAGCAATATGTCTTTTGGAATTTCCCTATTGGTTTGTGTATCGAGAGGTAGATTTCCACGTGAAAAACGCGACCCGTTATTCATGCAACAATCTGTCGGAAACATAAATTGGAAAGAATCGTACTCAAACAGTTCCACGCCGGCCATACATCCATTTCCGGTTCTCCAGCCTTGTTTCGATTTAATCTGAAATGAGGCCGGTATCGGAAAAATAATGAAGCCGTCTTAGCAACGACAGCCAGGACTCTCCCTTGTGGGAGTTGTTCGGAAGTGGGTCGATTTATTTCTGGGAATTTTTCACTGTATAGCACATAAACATACACCTCCAGGTACTGCATCGTTCCCTTGAATGGCCTTGAAAATTAAAATGCTTTTCCCAATGAGGTGGTTCAACCACCCAACACATCCTGTTTCATCCTCTCGTACCCCCAAGTGGCAGCCACAATCAAAACGAGCCTCCAACACGTTGGAACGACATTCCACGGCATCCAAACCGAAAACATTCCGTGAGCACAGTGCCATTTCGAATGCAATCGGAACAACTACAATTGGTAATTCTTTGCCGGAAAAACACCGAGCTCGAATACGGAGCTAATTAAACATTTAAAATGGTCGTTTGCGGATCGTGTTTGTGCGTATAAACAACACACAACTGAACGGTTCATTAGCGACCACGAAGTTTAAGGACGAAACAACCCAATCACGCTGCTTTTTGCGGGTTAGTGGTTTATCTAATCGACGATCCTGTCCTGTTTGTCCCACTCACGACACACAGGAGGGGTTGCAGTTTATGCTGGGAACTCGGTTGCCTTGAAGGTGATTCTAAACGAGTCGCTGGAAGGCAACTGGTTTTTGGGGTTTACTGTGACTCGAGGCATGGCGGCTGCAAACTATGGCGTTCTGTATCACTCACCTAGTTCAAGTGACTCACGATTTGTCGAAATTCTGGAGGACTGGTTAGACAGATTTCTAGATTTTGGCAAGCGTAATGTCTTGGTTGGAGACTTCAACATTGATTGGTTCAATGATGTGAGGTCCGAAAAATTGAAGAAACTTATGGACTCGGTGTCCCTGAAGCAGAAGGTTAGTGCAGCTACCCGTATTACGAAGAATAGCAGGACATTGATTGACCATGTGTACTGCAACACAGACTCAATTAGCGTGGTAACAGATGCTTGTGCAAAAATATCTGATCATGAAACTTTGCTTTTAAACTTGAATGATGAACGTTTCAGGACAGTTCAAAAACAAGTTAAATGCTGGAATAGGTACTCTAAAGAGGGTCTTTGTCAGGCAGTCACTTTGGGTCTACAGAGGGAAACTACAAATTTCCATGAAGCTGCAGATCTATTGAAGGATACACTAGAGAGTGCTATGAATAGTTTAGTTTATGAAAGGACCGTGGAGACTAGATACTCTGGCAGATGGTATACGTTGGCTCTGGAACGTCTAAAGCGGAAAAGAGACAAAGTGTACAAAAAATTTGTTCGGACTAATCTGGCTTCACATTGGTGTGAGTACACTAAGCTAAGAAACGAGTACAGTAGGTCTTTAAAAACTACTCGTGAGGAATACTTCAATAGGGAAATTAGCAAGCATCAGGGTAATAGTAGGGAACTTTGGAAACTTCTTAAAAGCATGTTGAAACCCGACGAGAATACAGCTTCATGTGTGAAATTCGATAATTTCGAGTCCGATGAGGCGGTGATCGCAGCAGGGTTCAACAACTTTTTTGTGAATAGCGTCACACTTGTTAACAGCAACATTCCGACGGTAGACGAATCAGTCGAGCTGAGACAAGTTGATGCTCCCAGGCATAGATTTTCTTTTCAACCAATAGACATGAGCAAGCTTAGGCAGATATGTTTTGACCTGACCAAAACGGCAGGAATAGGGAATGTAAATGCAAAAACTTTGCAGGATTGCTTTCATGTAGCGGGGGAGACGCTCCTGGATTTGATTAACCAATCGATGGAGAGGGGTGTTTTTCCGGAGACATGGAAGGAGTCATTGGTTGTACCTATTCCAAAGCTGACTGGAGCTATCAAAGCGGAAGAGTTCCGCCCCATCAACATGCTTCACACTGTCGAAAAGGTCCTGGAGGTTGTTATCAAAGACCAATTGGTGCAATACCTGGACCAGACCGGCCTGCTGGCCCGGGAGCAGTCGGGATATCGGGAAGGACATTCCTGTGAAACCGCACTGAACCTGGTGCTTGCGAAGTGGAAGGGGTTGATGGACAGCGGACAGCCGGTGCTTGCAGTTTTCTTGGATCTAAAGCGGGCATTTGAAACAATATCGAGACCCTTGTTGCTCACAACACTTCGACGATTCGGTATTGAGGGGAAGGAACTCAGTTGGTTCAGCGATTATCTGACAGGTAGAACCCAGAGGACAATTTTCAAAAAATCTGTTTCAGATCCCATTGAAAACACCCTTGGGGTTCCACAAGGAAGTGTTCTTGGACCAATTTTGTTTATCATGTATATAAATGACATGAAGCAGGTCTTACGTTCCTGCGAGATAAATCTTTTTGCTGATGACACAGTAATATTTATATCGCGAAAGGACGTGAAACAGGCAGAGTCCCTTTTAAATGCAGACTTGGTGGCTCTGGATGGCTGGTTGAAATACAAGAAACTCGCATTAAACATTAGTAAAACACACTACATGGTGATGTCGAGGAGGGAGTGGATCGGCCAGCTTTCCATTGCCATCAACACGGAACCAATTGACCGAGTCTCCCAGGTGAAATATTTGGGAGTCATTCTTGACGACGGACTTACATTCAGTGCACATATTGATGGGGTCATCGCTAAGGTGGCAAAGAAGTGTGGGGTGATAAGTAGACTGGGGAACAACCTAAATTTTTTTGGGAAAGTTCACCTCTACAAATCCATTATCTCACCACATTTTGATTTTTGTCCATCAATATTGTTCCTCGGCAATCGGACACAGCTCAAAAGGTTGCAAAAAGTGCAAAATAGGGTAATGAGGTTAGTGTTGTGTTGTAGTCGGTACACGCCGTCTGCTGTTATGCTGGATGTCCTGCAATGGATGTCGGTAGAGCAGCGGATAGTGTATCAGACTATGATACTAATATTCAAACTCCTGAGGGGCTTGTTACCGGGGTACCTTGGAGAAAGAGTAGTTAGGGGTTCTGACGTTCACCGGTACAACACTCGAAGGGCTCATGATCCTAGAACGTCGAACTTTTCAACAGTATTTGCCAGAAATTCTTTGTTTTGTAAAGGTATACAATGGTATAATAGCATGCCTAGAGAGATTGCCGAGGCTGCAAACGTTCGCGAGTTCAAGCGCTTGTGTGCCGTGTACGTTAAGCAGGTTGTTAAGTAGCACCCAGTAGAATGTGCAATGTCTCGTAGTTGTCTATTGTGAAAATTTAATGTTTGTAAGCATCGCACTTGTCATCACGATCTCACAGATGATGATGATGAGATTTTTGTTTTGCAAATTTAAATGTAAATAAAAAAAAAATGGAACAACATATCTTTGAGACACGCGCGCGTAAAAGTGGAAATTTGAAGTTGATCTTTCTGTAGGAACTGCATCAGTCGCTCTTGTGCAATCACGTGGCAGGCGCCTCGAATTCATCCATTGATGATATTTTCGACGTGACCAACTGTTTCACGGATAAGGTTTGCTTAATTTGCCAATCCTGGAAAGTGGTAACTCCCCTCCATATGTTGGATAAGGGAGATACCGGCTACACGAATAGGAGAGAGCATTTTTTGGCCGTGCACTCCGGAGAGCGGTTCCACGACTCCTGTCTTATGGAAGTTGTGCTAACCGCTGTACGCAAGGAAAAGAGAGCTGACTGGTCTTTTTCGTGAAGGGTCACTTTGATCCCACCACTTCGTGATTTGCTATAAAGTTTAAACAAATATCTTTTGATAACTCCGCCATTCTCAAACCTGTGTTGGGGTAAGAGGTGGGACTCATCATCTTTTTTATCAGCAGAAAAACCACCGTTGTTTCCATCGTTGGTGTTGCGATCCGTGAAACATTCAAAATTGGTTTCATACGTCATAGCATATCCGCGGTGAAAAGAAGGAAAATGGATTCAGAGCTGCGTGCTTTTTGTCGTTTTTGCTCACCTTTTTTTTGGCTCATCCTTTTAGTAAATTTTAATCGACATCTCGC
This sequence comes from Anopheles coustani, assembly GCF_943734705.1. NCBI lineage: Eukaryota > Metazoa > Arthropoda > Insecta > Diptera > Culicidae > Anopheles > Anopheles coustani. The sequence continues at coordinate 93,200,168 of NC_071288.1, read as the reverse complement.
GTGACGATGAATGAGCAGAAAGTCTAATAAAAAATGCAGACACGCGTGACGAAGGAAAAGCATACACCTGTAAACAGCCCGCCATCCAATCTGCGACGAAACTGCTGGCTTCCCACGCAACACACGTCACGGGCGGGCGAAGTGTCAAATACGCGCAGCAAAAAATCATCATAAAGTATCAAAAGCGCCTTGAAAAACGCCAACCCGAATAAACAAGCGCAAAACCGCGTTTCCAAAGTGTACACGTGTACCGTGATTGCTTTTCCCGTTGTTGTAACTCGTTCGACGTTTTTCATTCATTCATCATTTCTTCAGATTTGCACGCAAACTCTCGAGCTTTAGGCTGCGTACGTGCGTCGATGGCTGCGTGCGGGGAAACATGTTTTTAAAGCACGTGGATTTAAACACATGTTGCTCTTGTTTGAATTGGGATTACTTTTCTTTTGCAAAGCGACAAATATGTTTCTACTTTTCCTACAGCTTAACCATTATTTTTCCTTCTTTCCCCATCGTTAAAATATGTTTAGATAGATTTTTCCCTCTCCCTCAGAAGTAACCTTCAATGCAATCCGAGTGTATTTCGACACTCTAGAGCTTTCCGACACAGCTAATCCATATCCTTCTAATCCTTACGCACTGAATTGGCCGGCTTTCGAATGCAACGAATCCAGGCTTTGACGTATCAAATTAGCTCCCAATTCTCGGTACCGAAAGTCATCGACAACGCGGATTTTGGAAGCCATAATATACCAACTCCCTTTCGAAGCGTTGCGGTCGTCACACCAACGTCGAATGTTGCACACGTACCGAACCGTGTATCGCTAGGCTTTTCGCGCGTGTCACGCCTTTCGAGGTTGGGTAGAATTTCCCGGGAGGATGCTAAATCGACAAGCCATTAGTTGAACACAACCGACCGACCGGTCAGGGGGAGGTGAAGGGAAATGAGGGCCGCAAAGCTACAGGAACCACAACATAACAAACCAAGATGAACACCCGCTCGTGTACGGCCGTATGTCGCTCGGATCGGTTGAGGTTGGAGGAGAGTCTTCCGGAAAAACCGCAGCACAGATCAGAGGAGAATCTACTTACCCGTATGAGCTTACCTTTAAATTCTTTAATTACGCATTTAAAATTGTTCAATTAAATTATCTTTAAATTTACTTTTAAAAAACGAGTAAGAAAATGATAAAGATAAGAGAAAGAAACGATGAAAAGGTGTTCCAACTGAATCTAAAAATTTATTAATAAATATCAAATACAAATCAGAGCTTTTTATTTACAATTCATCCCTTGCTTTGCATTAATTAACCTACCCTTTTATCAAATATTGAGATGCTCAATAAATTAGGCAGCCCCGACGTGATTGTAATTCAGATTCATGCTCGATGCTGGCCAACAAATTCTTCGCCCACGGATATCATACTCCGAGGGATTCTGCGACGAATTGCTTGGGTATCAATCACTGGCTGAGAATTCCGGCATTACGGACTCAATCGAATCAATCAATGCAGTGACATTTCGGACCAGAAATTTCGTAGAACGTTGTTTGGAATGTCTCCTTCACTTGTCGTTGCTATTTGCGTAAATATTTCCCAAGATGCCATTCAGTTCCCTTACTCGAAGTTCTACGCACTTACGATGGATGGTGCGGTCGAGAGTGATGCTAATTTATGAACTCGAGAAGCGTTCTTTGAGTTGAATACATACCTCATTACAAATACGCGGACATAAGAAAGCTTGTTTAATTTTATGTGTTTAACTTTGACTTTGAAAATTTACTAATTATACAACAAACACACATTGAAGTTCTTTTTGTTATGGTTTCACTCTCGCGAGAGTCTTTTTAGTTGTTTCGCAGGGAAAGCGTTGCTGAACATTTACCCATAAGCCATTTTATCCCCAGCACAAAGGTTAAATACCTTTTAACTTAAACCTTAATGCAAGTATTAGAAGCAAACGAGATCGGAAACCAATATTTCCTTGAACGATTATGATCCACGGCGCAGTTGTTTGCCAAAGTAAACGGTTCCCAGAAGCAACGATAACAAACGGCTCAAAGAAAAACTTTGCTAAAAGCACTGTAAAAATACCCGAGAGAAACGAAGTAAAAACATTTTCTCAGCAACAAAAAAAAACAAGGCAGCAATTTTCTAGGATGCTTTAAGATTTTCAACAATTTCCCACGCACTTTTCTGGCGCAACAAACGCAAATTCGCCTTTCCGCGCGCCACGTATCGATGGCACGTTTAATGGAATTTTCTTTCCATTTCTCCGCCCGGATCGGATAGGAAAGTTGTCGAAGGGAAACCTCCACCTCCGAATTTGCATCATCCGGACCAGTAAACCCCGGAACGGCGTGTGCGCCGGACATGATAAACGATGAAATGCCAATCAATGGCCCATCGGGGGATGAAAACGGGAAAGGCATGTTTCCCTAAAAAACGGAACGCCGAGAAAAGCGAATGTAAGCGAGCTTCAACAATAGGCTGGAAGCCCAGACGGTACATTAATGAAGACGTTTTTGAGAATAAATGAAAACTCTCAGGGGAAACGGCCGTATCCCATTTGGTGTTTGTACGTGTTCGGTTTTTGAGTGCTCCTTGTCAAAGTTAAATCAGCATTTAATTACCTTTTGCGACGAGTCTGGCTGAAAAAGAGGAAACGAATGGAAAGAAATGGCTTCGATAGGGCAATTGAAAATTTGTTCATTTTAAAGGACTTTTTCTCAACAAAAGGAAAATGTCGATCCAAAGAAAACAAACTGAAGAGATCTTGTTAAGGAAAAACGAGATAGCAAATTAGAGCAGAGGTTAGACAATTTGACTTCGTTCTGGATAATATTGTCTTTGGGGGTTTGTATAGGTTTATATTAGCCATTTTCTAGGACTTTTCCTACCAGGAATAATTTGAAACTATTTAGACAAGCAAGTGTAATCAAGAAGGTCAGTGGTTTGATTTCAATTCAACAGAATATTGATACTTTCTTGAAAACATTTCGAATCGATTCGAAGGAAATCGACCCGAAATGGGGATTATTGGAAAAGATTTCATATCGACGAAGAGAAACATCTACAAACACTCTGTCACCCTTCTCTCTATTCGCGTAGAATCCTTTCTTCATCCTTTTTTTAGCCTCGCTTCCGGGAAATACGATGGCGATGTCAAACTCCCCGCAAGGTCACGACGATCAAAGTCCGTAAAATTGAAAAGTCAATAAATTTTAGATTTCACTCGTGCATAAATCGGTCGATTTTATATTCATCCCCCCGCTCCGAGGCAAGGGTTGTAGCGTTTTGCCAGTATTCAACGAGAAGCCTCACAACGACACTCTTCTTAGGTTCGTTACGTTCTCAAACCGTTCTCGTCCGGCCGTGAAAGCAAGCAAGCGCGTTTTAATGATGACTTTTCAAAGTAATTAAACCCGGTGTCGATTACAGCACAATATTTCGGATCGTCCTTCGGTTTGCTTGCGATGTCAATGAATCTTCGACCCACGTCGATCAGTGGTGCTAACTAAAGAAGGGAAACGGTCCACAAACTATTTTAAAACTTTCTTAAACTTGCGTCACACGGTTGATGAAGAATTGAAAAGTTAATAACCCGTACATTGCTTCGTTATTTATATTTTACTGTGCAGTGCAGGAATTCTCAAGCGTGTTACCATCAGCTGAAGCCTAAATGTATGCAATACACAGTACACCACACATATTTTTGGAAGGAATTGCAATGTGTTGATTTGAAATTTGTCTTTATACAGTTTGATAAACTGATTGACCATCTTTGTCGTCATATTAGTTGGAACAATTTAATTGAGCGACATCTAAAACTAACTAATCAATCAAGCGCTAAAGATCTCGTTTGAACAGAAATGATTAACACAATGAACCGCATTTCGAGCGTTTTAAGGCTTCCAAAATGACCTCCGTCAATGGGAGATGAATCCCTTCGCCAGACAGGATCTCGTCCGAACGATTCATTAAAGAAACAGACAACAAGGGCCATAAAAAGGCGCTTTCCCGAAAACTTTGACCAAAGTACGCACGAACACACTTCAACTCGTTGCCGAAAACGAAAGCTATCAAATAATAAGCTTCATCATCGTCATCGCCCCTCATCAACGTCCCCTTATCGTCCGATCCGGTCGAGGAAAACCACGAAATTAGTACTTTATTACCCATCAACCAGGGAGAAAAATCCGAACCACCACGAGTGGGCAAAAGCTGTGGAAAACTAAAATTTAATAACCACACTGGGATGGAATCGGACTTTTTCCGTCGGAGGGAAAAGGGACACAAAATGGGCCCCGATCGCGGGGAGAGGTAGGATTGAGAATGATTGCTCACTTCGCGGTGTGAAAAGGACGATAATCTGCTTTAAATTAATCCTTATCGAGATGCGACGTGGCGCCGCCGGCACCGGATGCAATTCGTTCTTTTTGTCTTCCGGCGGCAAGCTTTTCCCCCGGGGGGTGAAGGGAAAATCATCGTCATCGCCATCATCGCCATCGTCTTCATCGGCAAAGGTTTCGGGCGGCGTATTTATTAGCCATTACCATACATAACGCCATCGCACTAAAAATCGCTCGTTATGGATGGACTCCCGGCGGCATCGTCCGCAGACACGCCGTTTGCCGGAAGTTCGGAATAAATGCTGCGATATATTTTTAGTCCCTGCCTTCAACCACGCCGAACTCCTCGATCCTTTCGTTCGTTTGCTCCATCCAACAGTTTATTGGATTCGATGCCTTCGATTTTGGAGATACTTTAGCGTTTGGAGACCTCAGGATTAGAACCGGCATCTCGCATCTCGTCCCAAAGCGCTTCCACCCGGCCAAGGTACCGCCTTCCACCGCCCTCCCGTCCTGTCAGCGACGATAATCTGATATGATAAATCTTTTTTATGAATCTCTTCCGTCTCCTCCCTCGGTGGCAATAAGAAGCGCCACGACCATAAGGACACGATGGCTAAGCATCTATGAACCACTCTCTTCACCTCACCATCCCTAACAGATTCCTTCCTGTGTTTCCTCACTCCCCATGACCTTAATTCACCGATCTCCTAGCCTCCCTTCCCCCGCCACGTGCCTGCTTAAAGACACGAGGCTCCCGGTGGTACAGTAATGATTTTCCAAATTGTACTTTTATTGTTCACCAATCATCCCGCCCGGGTATCGTAATGCCACTTGCTGAATAAGGCAAAGAATAGTACGCGTGACGACACGGAGCGCTCACTGGAAGCTCTTATCCAGCGCATGTTACTGCTCTTATCCAGCGCACTGGAAGCTCTTATCCAGCGCATGTTATAGGGGAAACTGTTCCAATGCGAATCCTTGAGGAGAAAGGTATAGGCTGGCCCGGTTTTCGTGGTTTGACAAATCGTTCGAAGTTGGTTTATAGTAGCATACTTTGTTCTTTACTCATATGATTCAATGCATTTTGTATGACAGAAGGTCCGAACATGGACTCATAAACGATTGGTACAGGTTTTCCGCTTCAGACTACTTTGCTCAATGAAATATGTCTTTCAATTGAAGCACTGAATGTGTTATTGTAAACCTACACGGCATGATAACCAAAGAAGTAAAACGGAATATAAAAGGGTTGATGGTCATTGATTTGATAATAAAACACACAAACTTTGTTATAGTTTGAAGAACACCTTCATATCAACCACTGAAAATTCAGACGAGAAGAATGTACACAACCAACGTTTGTTTTGTGTCAGTCAAGTATTGAGTAGGTATTATAAACGTAAGAACTGTAGTCCGCTAGCCTCGGTTTTCGTCGCTGTCAAAGTCCCGTTTGATGCCGAAAACCGAGGCCGGCCTGTACTTTGCTTTCTTAATCAAATTTTTACAAAAACCAAAACCGAACAATGACAAATTGACAACTAAAGTGTTAATTCTACGATGAAATTTAACAAATAAGCTGAGAAAACGAACCAAGTGATTTTGAAGCAAGTTTTGAACAGTTCTTTTGCGTTGATGTTTTTGACAATCAGCCTTCAAACAAACTAATGAAAAGATGAATTAAATTGATCTTGTTATTATTTAAATGTTAGCGATGAAAGCCCAGATTGTTCAAAGAAGAAGAACAAGAACAAAAATTCAAGAACAAAAATATTGAATTGCATTTGCTGCTTAGTTTTTAAACAAAACACTAATAACTGGCTGCTTTGCAAAGGGGAGTGCATAATGGAAAGGATCCCCTAACTATAAACCGCCCATACGTCAGGGCGTGCGTAAACAAACCGAAATAGATAGATCGTAATTTTACCGGATGTGACGTTGGCTGGCGGCATTTCGCCCATCTCGGGGACAGATGCAGACATGAGCAACAGTAGGCTTCCCCCCCACTCCCGATCCACTTCTCGAACTCGCATTTCTTAAGAACATCCTCAGCGTCGGGAGACGGGAAAAAATCGTTAAAGTCGCTTCCCTTAATTCTGTACCGTTGTCGCAGAAAGATTGATGAATGTTAATAACACCAAAAACGCGTGGGCAATTCACACACACACATATACAGGGGGGAGTGGGATCCAGGACCTTTGTAGTGGTCTCCATTCCTTCGTCCCCATCTTTTCCGTGCACAATCGCATCGTAATAGAATGACAGATGGACGCGTTCGGACCGGGGGACGAAAGCTTCTTGGCACAGTTTCGCTTTTCTTCGATCGGTCGTCCCAATTTTCCCTCAAATGTATCCTTGTACTGTCACACTTTTTTTTGTCGGTTTTGCTCCTTGGAACCCCGTATTAAAGCATTCAACAGCAAAATAGGTTCCCACCGAAAATCAACTGTGTGCTTTTGCGCGTGGAAATGCTTTCAATTTCCTTTCGTCTGTGCAAATATTTTCTTCCCCGAGCCGTGCGACGTTCGTTGAACGATTAAGTGTGATTTTATTGCGATCTACAAACGAGCAGAAAACTGCTTGCGGTATGTTTATTCACAAACGGTTTCATTTCTTTCTTTCTTTCTTTCTTTCTTTTCCTCGCTCACATACTCCACCCGTCAGTTGGGAGTTGTTTAATCGCGCAATGTGTTGACTTTTTCCTTTTCCTTTTCCCTGCTCATGGTAGACCGGAAGTCGTAAGGAACCCGCTAACCGTCCAATGATGGCCAATTGTTTGGCGATGACAAATGGCAAGAAAACGAGATGTTGCCAAACCGAGAGCAAAAAAAAAAAATACAAAGACCAAGCAGAAAACGGTATGCGTGTGTTGAAATGAAGTGAGATCGTTATGCGAATCGTTTTGGGTAGGCCGGAAATTGAAGTTAGTAATAGGCCTCCGATTAAGGGCGTGAATAATTTCAAGACTTAAACAACTTTTCCCCGAAATGCGCTCGTTCGCTGAACGTTGTTGTTGTCGTCTTGCTTGAATTAAAACCAATCATTCAAACCTGTTCGTGTCTGTGTGTGTGCGTCTTCATACGTCCTTTATTTATAGTACGTCCTTCGTACCGCATCTCCGGGTGGGGAAATAAATAATTCTTCCCTTTCGAGTACATTCATAAATCTCGCCACCAAAACGTGCGCTCGGATGAGTGTTCATGGTGTTTGCCGGTCACAAGATTTCCATCGCGTCTGACAAAGCGTTCGACAGTGTGGGGAAACTTTTCCGAACACCCCGAGGAGCCGGAGCTTCCGAGGAGTCTGTAATGTCTCGGAAAAAAACCCCTTCATTGCTGGGGTTGGGAAAACGACTCCCCGAAAGCAAAAGGGAAGAAAAAACATTAAGTAGAAGTTAGTGGAGCGTACGAGGAAATCCATTTGATCCTAGTAACCACATGCGTAGTATGCGTGTGTGGTTTTGTGGGTAATATATTTGCATTCATTGAACGAGCCTGTTTCCGGCCGGAAAAACCATCTACTATACCTTCACTTCAGCCGCTTTCCGTTGGTTTTTGGAGGATGGGCTCGGTCCAGAAGGATGGCAGAAAGGGGTTACAGAAAATATGCGACCTCATAAAGCATAAGATTTGCCGCCGCCTTTCGGGCGTGCCGGTTTGATGAAGCGCTCGCATGTGCTGGGGCTGTACATGATGAAGGGTGAAAAACACTGCCGATGATGGTTGATAAATTAGTAGCGTGCTCTTTATGGAATGGGGAAAACTCTCGAAAGCCTGCCACAGCCTGCGGTATGGTGTGGTTTTCCCCCGCAACGAAAACACGTGCGATCTCGATCAGTCGTTCCGGAAAAGGGAGGAAAACAAGGTGGTGCGGGCGTGTGATACCGTTTTGTTTACGAAATGAGTGCTCGGTTTCCTTCCCAGTATCGTTTCGGTCAAGGATATAAATTACTGCCGTACCGAAGGGTGACCCGTTTGTCGATCAGATGGGCACTTGTTTACTCAGATTATGGTTCACATAAAATAGCAAGAAACAGTTGTTTAAATGTTAAACTATACACGTTTTGCTGATAGATTACATGACAGCGACATTATGTATAGATGTTATCGCGTCTGACAAATCGCATTGATCGTCATTTACGATGGTTTTCAGGATAGGTAGAACTCCGAAGGTGGAGACATCATAACCTGCTATGTTTCATTCCTAAACATATTGTTTGAGCTTTGAAAAACACATCTTCGTGTTTGTTTTTAATTTAGCAAGGTTTTAGTGGACAATAAGTTGACAAGTGTTGATTATCAGGCACAAAATTATTCACCTCACATTGCTAAGGAAAAAATTACTTCCCCGAAATATTCCCAAAATAACCTAAAGATTCACATCGCTGAACTTCATTATTTCATTTTGAAATAATCCTGATTTTCTTGAATGAAAAAAACAAAGCTAGGCATAAATCCCAAGAACGCAATACATCCGTCCACCATCGAGGTGTCCATTTCCTTTTGACGAAACTTTTCCGGAGAGAAATGAGTGTCCTCCAGACTAGAGCTTTACGGAGTGGGCGTGTATTCGATTTGCCTAGGGAAAGACGCAAAAAATGACCCACATAAGAACCTACTCACACACACACACATACACATGCACTTGGGGCCGGTGGCGTCGTTATCCTCAATCACCGCCAACGGATATGCTTTTTTCTTGTTTTTTGGGAAAAATTTGCGTCTTGCTTCCGAAAGACAGACGAAGGAAGTAATTTTTACGAGGAAAACCTCAGCTTCCCTTTGGTATGATTCACCGACGAAAAATTGCGGAGGAAGAAGGCGAATGAAAATAAACGTAGGAGGTCTCTGCAGGTGGAGCCGAAATCGTACGAATTAATCAATATACCAATTTGCCACATGGAGGACGTATTACGCGTGTTTCGGGGGGGAAAATATACCCTTGAAAAGTGGGAGCAGTTCGTGGAAAACGTATTACTCTACAAATATGCTCAGGTGGTGTGTGAAAGCCCAATTTAATCAGCATTTCCGGTGTTAATAAAAAGTCTGGCGGGCCGAAATGAAAATGTGAAAGAACAAGCTGAATGGAGTCGTAGTAAGGAAATGAAAAATACGAAACCTACTCAGCAGCTGTTGTTCAACGTTACGCAATGGAAAATGGGTGTCAAAAAACCATAAAGAAAACAACAACAACCTCCTTTGGCCAGCGGCGTTTCAAAGTAATTGGCTTTTTCTATTCAAAAGAATCCCATCAATAGGAACCTTCCACAAAACCACCTAAACATGAATAACATTGGTAAAACCCCTCGCGAGAAAGATCTGCTGAAAAGAAGGAGGCCAACGAAAAACGAGAAGAAAAAAAGTTCCTTCGTTATAATTGCATTGTGTATTCTATTAATATGTTTGTATTCGTTTCGCCACACAAAAGCGTTTCCAGGCACAAAAAGATCCTTTCTTTATCATCTTCCCTTTCAAAACCCCCTGCCTCGTGCCCCGGTGGGTGAGGGAAAACGTGAAAAAGGACACCAAAGAAAACCCACATCCACCCCCCTCCATCCACCCTGCAGATCCCGTAACTCACCACCGAACCGGGGATTTAAAGTGTCGACTCCGAATGGCTTCGACTTTTCGTCACCCAGTATTTGTGAATGCGCTGGGGCTGAAATGGGTGCACGTGTTGGAACCAATGGTGGTGACTTACTACGAATGTCTCGATGGTTCAGCATGCGAATGTCCTTGCCCTGGAATGTTCATTTATCTCCATTTAGTGGCCCATCTGCAAAGGATGTTGATCCTCGTCCGCACAAAAAGGGAAGAGAAATGGGGGCAAGGGGCAGGAGAGTTTGGTGGGAGAATGAGTTGGCGGCATTCGGAAGCCTTGAGCCTCGGTTGGTCAGTGATGAATTGGGTTCGGATTCGGAAGCGTGCGTTTTAAAATCCGGAGATTTTCCATTCCTTCCGCCTTGTTCATTGTTTACTTTTCCTTAAGTCTGGCCCCTAGAGGGGTGGGGAAATTGCCAGGCCGCTTGGACAACCCAACCACGCGAAAATCATCCGACTGCAGTGCCATCTGTCAGCCGCTTATCGAGGCACGCAGTTCCGCCAACCATACACAACCCAACCCGACTTTCTTTGTGGCTGGTTTTTGGGATAGTTTATTTTATTATTATATATTTCGCTTTCTCTTCTACCCAGCCGTTTTGCCTCCACGGTCGACACGCATCCCATGTTGGCAATAATCGAACATAAAACCCTTCGTCCCGGATATCCGCCCTCCAAGGGGCGGGGGAAAAGGCCGAGAAAATCGGGCATGCCGGGACGTGCCAACATAAATAAAGCTCGTCGACAAGGCCACAATGGTTGATGACGGGGAGGGGAGGGGAGTGGTGACGGATGGATACGGAAGGCCTAACTCGGTAAGCAAAAGGCAGCGGGCGTCGTGTAGATCGCCAAATCATAAGCCATCCACCAGGCACGTCCCGACGATGACCCCGTTAATGATGTAACGATGATAACTCATTTCTTAACAACACGCACGATCCGGGCCCTGGGCTCGAATTTCGTGGCCAACACTCACTCCGGCGTGGGCCACAGACATCGAAGACGCCCTGTAGGGGATGTCGAATCCTTCCTTGACATGAGGGTGGCTTGCCAGCGACCGACAAAAGCAGAGACCGCAACGAAGGTTCGAGGGATCTCGTCCTTCAAAGCGTCGCCCGGTTGTGGTTGGTGTGGATGAGTCGAAGTGTTGCGGTGTTTTGGGCCAATTTTCCTAAAGTTCACCACGCGTCTTATCCATTGCGAAGGGAACACACTGTTTGCCGATGGGCTACAGTATGTGACACACAAATGGTTGCTTTCATTTTCCCAAAGAATCACTTAGCGTAATCCATTTAGCCTACATTCCATCTGAATTTGAGATGATACAGTCTAAATTACCAAACATTTACATTTCTTAGTTTTAATTTACAATGTGGCTGTCATTTTTGAAACAGAAACAAAACTTCATCTTTTTATTAACTATTTTTATCAATATTAAGTCAATTATAACTAGGAAAAAGATGCCAGGAAGAATAAATGCATTGACACGTTTAGTTTAAGAGTAAATAAAAGTGTATTTTTCAAAAACAATAAAATTTTTAATGTGTGTTTTTTTTTAAATTTTAGTTAAACTATTTTTTATCAAGTAATACATGAAAAATACAGAAAAAAATGCGAAATTGAACCTTGTTTGTATGTAGAAATGAGTAATTTCAAATATAAGAAACGTAAACTTTACTTATATTTCAGGTTTAAGAGAGACATTTAAAGTATAAAACACTAAATAAATAACACAGACAAAAACAAGAAATTAACACAGTCATGATTTGGCAATCCATCCTTACCGAATGATTACACTTTCTGTTTCGGAAATCAGCAAAATAGCTTTCGCTGTCGAACACAACTCGATATCTTTCAACTGGACATGTTTTTATTGTTTATTTTATTCTTCACTACATCACTGTACGCGCACGTTACGCAAAAGCTTCCGCCAGCTTGATCGATGGCAAAGTCAAGTGCTATAACGAAACCATTAGAGAGTCGTCCGGACACAATCGTCCCGGAACGTTTTGCGGGCATTTGTGGGCCCGTTACGGACCCGACACATCCGTCCGGCTTCGTGGATCGGTTTTTGTTCTTTCGTTCTTTCATTTTACCACTACGAACGAGCGAAAAGTTGGGCCCAATCCGGCGGCTACTCACTGCGGCCGGACCGGAAAACCTAAGCCTCGTTCGTTCGTTCATTCTGTTGTTTTTCTTCAAGCGGCTTCATTCAGATCCATTCTTGGTTGGTGGCTTTTGAAAATCTTTTTTCCCGTTTTCCCATGGGTTGCTACGATGATGAGGCTTTAGAGGATGAGGGGAAAAAGAAAGTTCACACTCTGAAACACGAAACATAAACACACAGCCACGCACACACGTTGGATGACAGATGGGATTGGGTGGTGGTCCGGAAAGGGGCGTGAAAACACTAAGGACGATCCCGCTAAGGACCGCTTGGGGCTTTCCCGGTGGCCCACAGCTGCGCCACTCGACATGGAAAAAAAAGAAATGGCGAGAAAAGTAAACAAACCGGAAGAAATCGTTCAGCCGCTACAAAAACACAAAACCCAAAGCCGCCCTTGGGAGTGGGGAGGGAGGCGTACGCACGTCAGGCATATGGAGGAGGACGGATCGCAACCGTTGAAGTGGAACGGGGACGCCTCTTTCGACCTCGTTTCCTCCCACACCATAGCCGGGCGACCTGGAGCAGAGGGGGGGATGTCCCATGGATGGGACGAGGATCGGTAGGTGCCGATTTGCAAAAGCATGATTGATGACGAGCCGTGAATGTTCCGCCGTCGCCGGAGTGAAGTTCTGTTTTTCTTGCTGTACATCCGCCCGTTGCTGTTGTCGTCGTTGGAAAAGACGCGTTTTTCCGACAGCGACCGATGGCGAGCCGTAGTTTCCGCGTGACGTACGAACCGATGGCGCGTCGATTGTGGCGGACGTTGACGTTGTCGGCCTAGTTTTGTTGGCGGAAAGAAGATTTAATTTCATTTTTTTATTGCATCGAACGATGGCCTAAAATTTAGTGGCCCAAAAGTTCCATTAACCAACTGAACGTTGACGAGAAACGACATAAATGAGTGCTTAAGAGTTTTTAAAAATGTTCAAATTTCTGTGTTAAAATAAGAAGAGTCCATTTCTTTAAAAGTCTGTAATTCTTCCTGCGGTTGAAAAAATTAACGTCTATCAATCGTACTATGAGATTGTCAAGATTTGTTTTATTATCAACTTCTAGTGATAGTAGATACTTTAAATGTTATGTTATATTAATATTCTTTAAGCACACCAAATCAAAAAGGAAGTCTTTATGGTGAAGAATTAGATTAAGAAGAAAGAATTACTCCAAAACTATAAAAAACAATATCGACAGTGGAAAGTGGAATCAATAAATGGCAAATTTTACATGAGTGTGACGAGGGTTAATTTAAATGGAAAAACAATTAAAGTACAGACATGTTAACTGAGAAGAAATTAATCGAAACCGAATCAAAAAGGAAGTTTTTATGGTGAAGAATTAGATTAAGAGAAAAGGATTACTCCAAAACTATATCAACAATATCGAAAGTGGAAAGTGGTATCAAAAATAAGCAAATTTTACAAGAGTGTGACGAGGGTTAATTTAAATGGCAAAAAAATTAAAGTACAGACCTGTTAACTGAGAAAAAATGAAAGTAATGTTGATCCCGTATTGAAGTATTAAATATTAAATCGAAACCGAATCGAAAATGAAATTTTGTTTTATAAAGAATACGAATAGGAGGCAAGGATTACTCCAAAACTATATCAACAATATCGAAAGTGGAAAGTGGAATCAAAAATAGGCAAAATTTACAAGAGCATGACGAGGGTTAATTTAAATGGCTAAAAAATTAAAGTACAGACCTGTTAACTGAGAAGAAATGAAAGTAATGTTTAGCCCGTATTGAAGCATTAAATATTAAAGTAATACATAAACATCGAGAATTATGCAAACATCGCAATACGATTGTGAGAGAATAATGGTCCTTATTGAACATCACAAATGGAACATGTGCAACATTGTATGTGAAATCCTTTGCAATCGGATCAAATTTAGCTCCCAATGGCAACATGTTCATTTGTTACAAGGAAAAGGAGATTTCGGGCGTCTCGAAGGATGCAGCTCGGGGCAACATGCGTTCCCTGCACACGTGTCTAGATTGCCAATCAACTGCAGCTCCTTGCCACCCCACTCCAGGGGGAGGTGCTGTGACAGGGGTCATAAACAATCGATCTAACTGAAATCCCCGAACAGGAATGGTGATTTCCAGTTCATTTCCAGCCCGGATCCGTATCGGCATCCGGTGCGTATCGCGCCCCGAAACGGAACGACCCATCAATCAATCCGGATGAAATCACTCTGACAGATACGAATCGGATCGGTGAGCTGGGCTTTTGGGGTGTGTCCCCAGCGGGCACCGGAGAACAACCACCCAAAAAGGAAGGGACGAAGGTTCGCGAATGGCGTTGTGGTTGGTCGTTTTGTGTATATTTACATTTTACGATACCTGCCGAACGAACTTTCGTTCGCGCAGACAAAACTGACATACGAACTCACAACGAGCTGACGAGCTGAAACTTTTCTGTCAAACAGTCAGAGTTTCTCGGTTCTGAATTTTTCTTATCCACAGAGGGAAAAAAGAAAGAAAGGAAGAGATGACGCGGGTGCGAGACGGCAGAAAACCAATGGAAATGAGTTATCCGAACGGCAAAAGTTGCCAATCTACATACTGTCACACGAATGTGCCCTGGGAGTCTGGCTATGTTTTTGTTTCCCAGCTTGTTTGACTCTGTCAACTTCGAAACGAGGCACAGTTTTCTCGGAAACGGCACTAGTTTATCAACTCGTTTTGGGATGTTTTTTTGAACATTTTCCGCTTGTTATTGTGTCATCTTTTTTAAAATATTTTTTGTGCACTTTCCAAAGTCAAGCCTTTTTTACGAAGTCCCAAAAGGCCTGCAGAGTAATCGGTCCATCAGGAAAAGCACAAATGGAAAAATACAAAGTGTAAAGCTCAATGGGAAATCTCCTCGGATTATACTCCGTTGTGGTTCGTGGAAAAAAGTACATGCTTCAGCAAACTGTTCTCTCGTTCAACCGCAAACAGAAACGTTCCGTTGGAAAACAAAAAAATAAAGTTCACCAGAACGGAACCAGTTTACGGAAGAGGAAATTCGAGTCGGACTTGAGTAATTATCTAAATTTCCATTGCTTCAAAAATGGGCCAATCGAGGGTGGATCGATCGCAATCATTTGCCTTGAACTAAATCCTCGCAATTAATCCTAAAAGCTAGTGACAGGAGCAGTGTTGCCCGAAACCGGGAAGCTATAGAAATCAGAAAAAATGGCTCACCTGATCTTTTGTTCGTCCTTGTTTATGGAATCACCATTGCGGGTAGTTTTTCTTTTATTTTAGTCCTCCAACAACGGGTAAAAAGTGTGCATATGTTGCTACAAAACGCCAAAAAATAACAGAAACGAAACAGGCCATGAATTATAGCATCGAATGTTGGAATAAATCATACCGGAAAAACCATCCGCATTCATTCGAGCAGGATAATTGAACCAAAAAGAATGGGACAAAATGTAAAACAATACACGCGGGGAGGTCATTTTCATTTGCAAATGAAATACGAGTATTATGCATTATTTGTGCTTTTATTTCGTAACAGCTTTGCTTTTATTGTTCAACTTTGGTTTTTAGTTTTGGTTCAAATTTAAAACTTTTGCTTACGGCCGGGTTCCGCGCTTGCTGGTAGTAGTTGCTGTAGGCTTTGTAGGATAGGATTAGAAATATATTAGTTGAAGTGAAAACGGGCTAATCATAGGATAGTTGTTGGTTTTTGTAAAATTATCTGATGTAGATTAGATCGATGCTTGGTGCAGCAAGTTTTATTTTCCCTTATCGTGCCTGTTTTTAAAACTATACAATTATCACTTCGTTCGATATTCTAATATTTAATAGTTTTCATTTATCCTTCTGCTCTTCTGTTAGTGTACCGCCACGGTTTCCCTGCATCTATACAATAATTCATTGTTCATGTCCTAAGTTACGAAGTTGGCAGAAAACTGTGTTATCTTTTGCAAGTGCAAGCGGATAATATTTGAAATTCAGAGACCCGCTCCCTCCGACAATGTTCATTATACTTTTGCACAAAAATTTCAACCTAATCTTTCTGTTTCCTAGTCCAATGTTTTGATTTTGACCAACCTACCCGAAGGTTGTTGGTTATCGAAATTTCTTTTCCCCACAAAGCGAAAGCGCAACACTAAACAGGGCTCTCCATTCAGTGTGGCACTTTTCTTGGGGGGAAATTTCTCGTCCTAAAAACCCGTTGCCGACACTTTACCGTGTTGTTTTACTATCTCTTTTTCTGTTTTGCAAGTGAGTTTCTTTTCCCTACACTATCAACCGTGCTAATCTTTTAGTGCAGCGCTGCGAAATTGTTTTAAATTTTTGTTATCGTACTTTACTCGTTAGCTGTTCTTCGTCGTTGGATCGGAATTGTGGACTGAACGTTGGTTTTTGTATAGGCCTAAGACTGGTTTAGCGTGTAGTTGTTTTTGTTTCCTTTCCTTTGCTCCTCTGCTTAACGCTACATAATGTTTGATTATGTTTTGATTTTCAGCATCGCCACCGTTAAAGTTAAATGTGTGTTGCTTTCGTTAGACGGTACGTGTTAAATTTGGTTAGGTTTCGCAATCTACTGAATAAACGGTGGCTGATATTGAATTTTCCTTTCATGTTCTGCACCACACGTTGTTCGCTCTTCACGTCCATCCAAAAACGAGATTGAACCCGTTTATTTCTACATTTATTTACAAAACTGATCCATGCTAGCTGCCGGTCCGCTTCCGTCGATCGCCAGTGGAGGGTTACCTGGAATGGAACCAAATATGAAACGGTGGAAACGAGAGTTTAATAGAAACATCGGATGGAAAACAAGTTCTCTAATTAACTCCCACAACACACGTTACGCGTTCGAGCGTTTTGTGTGTTTCAATCGACTATGTACAAGGCAGTGTTTTCCAGTCATGTCCGCCTCGGTGCTTTCGTACCGTCCAGGAAAAAGTTTTAATTAGCATAAATATGTTCATTAAAAATTACTTCCTCCAAGTAACCACCACCGTGCGTGCATCCTGTGTTGTGACACGCTCGACCGACGTTGATACTGATGGGTTTACATTAATTGATGTCGAAAGGATACGGCACACATCGACCCACAAACATACGCCGAGATAAAAGCGCACATAATGGGTGTTTACGCCTTGCCCAGCCGTGCATAAATCTGCGCATCTCGTTAGTGCCGTGTGTAATGGACGAAAATGAAGACTCACTCTTCCGTTCGAGTCCTTTGACGGGACAGTGAGGTACCAACGTGATTGGATTTACCCGGCAGGAAGTTTAGTTAGGAAATTACAAAGTTGTTTGATGGATTGCGAAATCAAAGGGAATTTTTCTACATGTAATATGCGTTGAATGGTTTTGTAAAGAAAAGAAATATAATTAATAAGCAGAAGGCTGCTACTCAGCAACGCTTCGAACTTTACTGTAATACATCCGTTTCAGGTGGCATTCGATAATATTCGGGGGCACAATTTATGCGGCCCAATTAATCACCGATTTCCCGCCCGGTACGACGTCCCGCCAACGGATTAATGAGGCGTATAATGTGTATAACCGGACGGACTGCACAAACAACCGGGATTTTCCTGCAAGATGTTTGCCCTTTGCAATGAACCGCGAAAACCCCTTGTGGTCTCAGAGCCAATTAACATCGGGTAGAGTGTGGTAATACACAACATATTTACATGGTAAAAATATGTTTAAATACCTTTGGAATTGAATACGGAAGGTAGCAGAAAAAAGGTGAGAAAGAATAAATAAATCACGAATATGATACTAATTCATGTTTGCTCGTGTTCGGCGCACGAAATTGAATCGAAAAATGACTGAAACGCACGACGTGCCTGTGTTACGTGTCCAGGTACGTGAGGTGAACACTGAAATACTTTCCAACAGCTTCCGAGCTGAGGGTTGGAAAATGCAAACGAAATGCTCTTGAATGTGAAACCCACAACCATTCACAACTTCATCTTTATTTGGTGCAGATGTTTATGTTTGTTTTGTAGATTTCTGTTTGGACAACTTTTAAGTTTTCTCTGCATTTGATTTCGATCGGCTACTTTCAAATATCTTTCCATCCGAAATATGGGAACTAAGACAAGTTGTTATTAAATCATAGTTCCATCGTCAGAACTCAACCTTCAAAAAGAGTCTTCTATTTCAACCGACAAATTTGTCTGTTAAAAGAAAATCGATCACGTTTTGTGGTAAGATAATGATGGAGGAAAGCGATAAATGATAAAATGATGGAGTCATGGGTCACGTAAGTTCATTATAAATGTTTAAGGCAAGTCCAATCCGACGAACAAATGGAATAAGAAAAGCCGCTCGAAAGGAATTGTTGAGGAAAATCGTTAGTAGTAGTAAAGCGTCCTTATCCTTGAACGAGGGTTAGGTTATGTAAAGGCAACCCCGAAGCGTCTCCCGAAGGCCGCAAGCTGGCAGACGATTGTTTTCGCGTGCTTGGCGCCACCCTTTAAGCCAACGGGAAGAAAGGCACGCGCCGAAGCCATGCGTTCGACTCCACGCGGTATCCAGCGTGCAGCAGATCAGTTTTCCATATTTATTATTACTAGACCGGCTACCTCTTCCTACCGCGGGATAGTTCCCTCCCACCCTCCTTTCCTTTTGTCTGGTGAAGTAATTGAGATTGGTGGCGAAAGGATATTTAATATTCTCGCCACACGTTTGCTCACGTGCGCTCGCATGTTGGATCGTGAAAGGCGCACCCAAGCTTGGGCAAGCTTTCTTCTGAGGCAGGATCAGGATCCGGATCAGGGCACATCATCCGAGGGCTTTCGGTGTCGATGGCGTATACAAGCTGATGTCGAACGATTTAATGAATGATATCCTGCTGCCGGGGAAGAGTTATTTTCTCTTTTTTTTCGGTTCACTTTTTCGTTCTTTCCAAGAGACACGCAAAAGTTTCCCTTCACTAGGCCAAAAGTAAAGCCAAGGAAGCTGCATCGTCGTGTGGTGGTTATTTTCCCTTCCTTCCAACCACCCCTGGGGAAGGAGCATAGGGTTGATGAAGCCGGTTGATTAAATCAAAGCCATCCGATCGGATTAGCGAAGGATTGCCGGAAGCGTCTTCCGACAGCTTAATTCCGTAACGGTTGGTTGCGTTGCATCCCTTTTTCGGCTTGTGAGCCAAATTTTTGGAACACACAGCAACGGACGGAAGCGGCGGGGGGAAGCATTTCCGACGATAAAGATGTCAAGAGTCATTTTGGGGATTGAAACTGGAGCGCCAAAAGGGAGAGAAGAAAAATGGACCCTGCCTCAACATCCATCCGAGGAAGATGGGTTCCGATTTCATTTACTCGTCCGAAAAGGCAAATTTCACTGTAGTATCCGGAGGTCTAGGGCCACCTTGGGACGTGCGATATTTGAATCCCGTCCGTCCGAAGCTCCCCGGCGAGAGATCCCGGCGGGATTTTCCTGGTAATCCCAAAGGCCGGTGCAAAGTTTGCGCATCCATTTGCGAGCCCAACGTGACTGTCGATTTTTTCTCCCCGGTTCCGGTTTTTGTCCAATAATCTTCGTCGTAATCGTCGCCTCCGGCAGGATCAGATGTCAGATTTAACAGGCTTCAGCAGAAATTAACGGAACGGGAAGTCTTAGTTCCGGAAGGTCAACAATCAAACCGGTTCGGGGTTTGGTGAGCTCGAAATCCAAAACACTTTCGAACCCATCGCTGGTAGTTACATCAATCCAAGTTGACAAATTATCCCCGGAACAAACTTCTGAATTATCATGCGTTTGCTCTGAGACGAATAGGACCGTTAAATGTCCAGAACTGGCCGGCATTGACACCGAACCTTACTCAACCGATGACGGCCAAGAAAGAAGCTTGCGGGCATCGGAGATTGGTCCGTTTCGCGATAACTTCACCCGCAGGTCTCGTACGAAGATAAGCAAACCCCAAACTCCAAGCTCCAGGCCTACCAAGACCTTCTTGTACATTCGTTTCGAAGATTGAACATTCCGTTGAAGCAACTGCAAATGGCGGTGTTCGCACAAAACGAACGTCTCTCAAGATGCAATCTCTCCCAAGTATGCCGGTTACGGGGAAGCGGTGAAGTCGTTTTCCGAGGAAAACTAGCTGAGGCCACCAGGGTACCGGCGGTACTTACTAACCTCCGGACTAGAAGCTCACCAGGCACATCAAAGCACGCGGCGAACGAGCGGAACGATTTGCCGGTGACAGTTGAGCTTATGAATTGTGACAGTCGGAGATGATGATGGTAGGCTTCCAGTGGTCCAGCTCTTCCTCCTCCTCCACCCACCACCCGGAGGAGGAGGATGTTTGCATCATCAATTTTGCCTTCTATTAAGTCAACTACAGGCCGGCGAGCTTCGCCGAAGTACGACAAGTTAGTTACGCTGATAAGCAAAGTTATGCCACAAAGTTCGGCGGAAGCGGAGCGTAGGCGGGCACCGAAACTGATAACGCCCAGCGATCATAAATTGTTCTTCGTCGGATGTTGTTTGCCGCTAGCATTCCGATGTCACGAGCATCAGCGATAGCTGACGAGTGGGTAAAGTTGTTAGACGAATAAGTTGGATTTATTGAATTTATATCGATCGGTGGCGGAATGTACGAAGAATAAGAAACTACGACTTGAGTCCTATCTAATCCTATTCCATGGACTTATTATTAGACTGTAATGTATCAACTTGAGTGACAGGTAAAACAATTACTGCAATCAAATTATCTGATTGAAAAATCCTACTCAACAAACCTGTAGCGTTATACATAGAAAACCTCTAAGTGCTACCTGCATTATTTTGATGATCCCTACAAAACATAAGACGTAGACACTCTACGAGACATACCTGCCTCTAAAATAGACAGTTAAATATTTTTTGCAGCCACAAAACCAGGGCGAAAAGAAACAAACCAAGATAAAAGAAAAGGTAAAATGTCAAACGATGCATACCTAAAACCCATTTCCGGGCTGTGTATGCACCCTCGAAATCCTCGGTACTTATCTGAGGGCCAAAAAGATAAGCTCCGGGTGCACGGCAAGACCCATTTCCCGGGAAAAAAAAAACGAGACAAAATCTCATATTACGTCCCATTATATTCAAAAGGGTTTAGCCAAACTCGGTATGCACGGGAAGACCCAGGTCGAAAATCGGTGGCTTGAGGTGAAATAAATGGCCCAAGCAAGTGTCCCTTATGACCTCCGGGTGGCATGAAGTACCCGTAATGGTTTTCCGGAGCCGATAGGCGTAACCCACGGCGGAAGGTACGAGAACGTACCAAGCCATTAAAAAAGGTACTTTAGCACAGTGGGTAGCAAAAAAGTGGTTTCTGTGCGGCCACTCCCGCTAATTTGTAGGGACGTTGGGCAGAAAAAAAACCAGCTTGTATAAATACTGCCACTTTTTTGTACTTTACTTCAGTAACGTTTCATCTTTCGCTTTGAACAAGTTGAAGAACGTGTTGAGTTCAGAGTTTCATCAGATAAATTTGCTTAAAAATGAAATCTTTCCTTTCGTGTGTTTGCCTCGTGCTGCTCCTAACGGTGGCCACGCTTGCCGCCCCGGCTTCCCCTAAGGGTGCCACCAGCTCGTCCGAGTCCGTCGAATCGAACGAATCCAACGAGAAGGAAGTGGTCGGCGGAGAGGTTAATTCTGCGGCCGAAGTGACGGATGCGAACATGGAGCTAACGGACACCAGCCGGGTAACCCGACCCGTGACGGCCGACACTCCGAAGACATCCCTGGCGGCGGAGGTAACAACAGCGACCACCAAGGTACCCCTGCCTACTACCGATACTTCGACGACAACCAATGTGGCGGAAGTAAGAACAACTGCTGCAACGTCCAGTGCCGATACTCCGAAGACAACCGAAGCGGTGGAAGTGCGCAAAACATCAACGACGACGACTTCAACCGCGACGACCAAGAGTACTCCTACTTTCCCAACGGTGAGCGTTGAGGTACATGAGACGATCCGTCCCGCGTTGTCCACGGCCCGTACGACCAGCGAAACATCTACGGTTCCGGAGGGATATTCCGAGAAGGGAACGACTCCCGAAGCGCGAGTGACCTCCGAGGCCGCCGATGAGGTTGGAGTAACTACAAAATCGAACGACGATGTGGTCGAATTGACCGTTACCGTGTCGGAAAATGCAACCGTCGATGTTAGCGTGGGAAGCAGTGACACCGGTTCCACCACAGGAGCTGAAACCGATGCCCTCAACACTGCTTAGGAAAATTGCTGTACAGTTGAATATTATTAAACAAACCACAAAAACAAAAATTGACAAAAAAAATGAAGAAATAAATATGTAAAATGTAATCCCCCAGCGTGTATCAAATTATTTTCCAAGTACTGTTCGATAACCACAAACCAATTAATTTTAAACAAATGATTGATTTTTTGAACGATTTGGATTTTACAGGCGTTGACAGCCAACTTTGCCTCGAAAGATTTGGGAGATTTTGTTTCTAACGCACGTCATTTAGAAATAGCTTATCAACTGTTGTCTCTAAAGCATGTGCTATTGGGATAACTCATCGACTGTTGTTTCTAACTCATCTCATTTTGTCTCTAACTCATCTGACTATGTCTCTAACGCATCTGGGTTGTCTCAAACCGAAAACCAAGGAAAAAACAAAGTAATATGATACGTTGTAGAACTCCAAGAATAATTAACATTATTTTTGTATGCTTTAAAGCTATTTTTATGTATTTTTAAACAATTAATGTTTATTGTTTTTGGAGTTTTACAATGTATCATAACCACAATTACTTTGTTTATTCTTTAGTTTTTGGCTTGAGACAAACCCAGATGCGTTAGAGACATAGTCAAATGAGTTAGAGACGAAATGAGATGAGTTAGAGGCAACAGTAGATGAGCTATTTCAATCATCGGTGCGTTAGAACTGAACATAGGTGGCAAACCCTGTATTCAATAACATATTGGGAAATTATAATTTAAAAAAAGTCACACAATGTGTTCGTTTTGGAACTGATTTACTTTGGGTTTCCTTTGAATTGCCGGTTGGACGGAATTCAATACCGTTTATTTACATTTTAATTGAACATATTCATCACCATGGCAGCAATTTTATACTATCCTGCGTCTTTTATTCTATCTCCAAAGTGACTAAAAGCCACATAATAGAGTTTAGTTAATATAGAAACCGCGCTCATTGTCGTATCCTCTTTAAAGTGGTTGACTTGGTGTGGCTTTAGTGATAAATTAAATTTATGCTTTCACGTGGTAAACCAACACGATGGTCGGCAGACAATTGACGAATGGGCAGATAATAGAAACCGCAAACGTTGAGTGCTTCACACACGTTCAAACACTGTCAAAATATGTAAAGCATCTGAAGGCGTGCATCATTGCCACTCGGAGGCACTTACCTAAGCCCAGTTAATCCACCGAGCACGGGAATACGCCAGGATCAACAGCATCAACCAATCAATCCACGAAAGCAAACACCGAATTTGTGGATAATAACACCAGCAGCTGGTAGCTGGTGTTGTTGTTCGCCGACGCTTCACTGGCGCCATCCATCCCGACATGAAGTATCCAGGCAGCGAAACACGCGGATCAAAACCGTGTTTACGTGAAGCGATTCATGGCGCTTGCTTCCTTGAAACGCCAACTCCCAAAAATGCTTTTACGTCGCCGAAGTACCGAGCGAAGCGTGGAACGGTTAAACAACTTCAAGTCGCCCCAAAATTGACACCTCGTGCGGAATCCGCATACGCCCACGACGCGTGGGGACGCGTGAAGTGAAGTGGAAAACTTGCCGTCTAATATTTGCCACACGATGACATAACCGTAGCAACCGTTGGTTTCATCAAGGCAACGGGAGCTGCTGAAGCAGTCGCAATTCTGCTGTCAATCGAGCTGCTGAACAACATTTTCAACGGTTAACTTTCCTACGGAAATCGGTAACGATGGGAAAAGGGCGCCAGCACTCGGTTCCTAGGTCGATTGCTTCCAAAAACCGGTTGAACGTTGTTCACATACGCAAATAATCGTGGGATGTGCATATGAAATATGAGGTCGCTGAAACGACGATGTCGGCACAATGCAGATGCCATTAGTCTTTATTCAAAGAACGAAGGACAAAGATTTACCCACGTGCAAAACCCTCGCGGTGAGAATCAAATCTGGGAAGGATCAGTTTTGGATGAACGGCCATCGGAAAACTGTTGCCAAAGTAACTGTCTAATGCACGTCAATTAATAGCGAGATATGGGAATTCTCCGAAGAAGACCCTCATCAGCGCGGGTCGACACATTAGGGAAAACTTGTGTCTTTTGAAAAATATCTTTTTCACCTTTAGCCAACCGTCGTTTTGGGGTCTCCACAACCGTGGAACGTGGCGAGGCCGATGCAGAGTTTCCCCAACCTCGACACGGTTCAACGCTCCTGCGCTCATGACCTTCCGTACCTGCTCGATTCTTATCTGTCTGTTAAAATCTTCCAGCACTCCTCCTTAATTAAGACCATTTGCAAGGGAAACGCTATCCTGCGTTCGGTTTGCGGACCGCGGTCTTGGGAAAACTTTTCGAGACCGTGAAGCTCGCCAGCCCATAACGATGGAGGACATAATTGCAGAGTCACCGTTTTGCACCGGAATCGATCGGATATCGTCCTAATTGGATGTTAAATATCTCGCGAGTCGTCTTCCCGGCGAGGGAAGAGCGTTTTAAATAATGCTTCTCCCCTAATGTGGCCGTTTGGTGGTGGTGGTTTGTAATTATTTCTTGTAATTATTTTTGAAAGCATCGCTTACTTTGACGGATGTTCCGGGGATCAGCAATGATGGCCTTTTAAAAAAGTCCAACTTTTTGTCGCCCTCAAAGTTTACGCTTGGCAAAAGTTGTCATCACGAGTTTGGATTTCAACCCAACCTGGACACGAAGTAATTCCGGTGAAAACGCGTAACGTTGGAAAATTTGAACGAAACATTTCACTCTCGGCTCGTCAGTTGTTGCCAGCCATTCGGGTAAATAAATAAACATTATCCATCAGCGAGGCCAACCCCGGTTCCGTCCGCCCGTTGGAACGTGCGTTCCAATCAAACCCGCGCCGTCTCGTTCACGCTGCGCCATCGACCGGCCGAAGCGAATGGATTTTCTAAAGGCATTAAATATTGATCTTTCAAACGGGCAGACTAACAATAAAGAACAATCGCCGATGGCCGGGCTGAGAGGGAAAAAAGGAGCATCCACCAAACCGAAATGATTGCACGTCCATCAAATTGCTTCATCGATGCGTTTGTTGGTTCCTCCGCCGACTTTCCACCGACCGGGTTTGTTTTCCACCCACCCACCGGTTCGATTGCGGTTCGTGCGGATTTGGGATTGATTGAAACATCGTCGGGGATCGTTAGGATTTTCCATTCCAATGCTCTCCCTCCCAACCTCCTCGCGTCTCACCCGGCCACTATCTAAATTTTGATCGTCTGGGCGAAATATTTCATCGACAAACAATCAGCACCAACGTACCGCATCGGAATGTGGTCCCCATCACAGCCCTCACCCCCCCTCCGCACGCATCTGCCATGCGTTTAATCATGGGGAAAATTTTCTCCGACATAACCGTCAAAATTCCTGCTCGCAACCAATGCTCCAAAATCACGGCGATAGTCGGCATCTCCGTCTCGCACTCGATTTGGACCGCAATCACGGTTTACATGTCGCGTCGATTTGTCGAACTCCAGCGCTACGACTGCGTGTACTGCTGCAGCTCCACCGGGTAACCCTTCCAGTTCCTCGACGACGACAAGATTAGAGTTTGCTCGAGCAAATGGCGTGTAATCGAATATGCCCCGCAGCAGCTTCGTTCCTCTCATGGCGCCCGTTATCAACGGTTTGCACTAAACGAACCATTAATTTACCATCGTCGTCATCGTCGTCGCTACCGCCTTTTCGGGCTCCCGCTCGCAACTAGCAGTAGTTATAGGAGGAGCTAAAAAAAGATAACAAGACGTAAAAAGCAATAGACAGGAAGGAACTACCGTGCCGAGACGCGTTACCCAGCGTGCGACCCCTACCATTCCAGAGGATCCAACGAGTTCGTGGAGAAGATTTGTTCACGCCACGGTAAACACCCGAAAAACGTGCCCTTCGGGAGATGCGTCGACAAACGACGTTTCGGCATGCGATCCTTCTCGACATCCAGGTGACCAATTTCGCACGGATTTAATTTCCACCATTTTCTTCATCGTCTGCATCGTTAGGTTCAATTTACCCAAACGCCAACCCCATGGGTCGACGATGCTGGAGATCCCAGGCTGCAAGTAATGAAGCAAACACGGACAACGTCTAAACTGACACGAAAACGGGTGTCTGCTGATCTGGATACATTTGAGTGAGTACACATGAACTCCCGCGCGGTCATCAGTTGTGTGTTGGCTCCCCGACGACGAGAACTCAATCAACCGGCAAACAATAGACGAACTGCACTGCTCGAAACAATGTCGCACTGTTCGCGCAAACGGTACCTGGATGTGTCAACTGTCAAATCCGGTAGCACAGCGAGGCGGATAGATAAAACTCGTTCCACCGTGCCGGCAACACATCGCAGCAGGCAACGCCGATGGAGGCTGCGGTGTGTCTATGGCGTAAACATTTGGAAAACCAATTGGAACGGTAAATACCACGCGCTACCATCGAGCTCCCGGTGGAGTGTTGTCATTTCATCTTCATCAGAGTTATAGTCATCGTCGTCCGATTCCATTCGTCCGTCGGGATCACGCGTCCAAGTAAATACCGAGGTACGAGATAGGTTCGCATGTCCGCAACGTGTGCTTTCACAGTTCATTTATAGTAGTTAACATTCAGAATTGGACACGGTTAATTTCAGGATGTGTACTCGTTCATTTCAACAAATTGGAACAGATGGGACGTCAGGGAGAACTACTCAGCGATTAAAGAACCTTGAATATGGAGTTTCCAAACTCACATCAAGATAAAATTGTAATTGTAATTGTATAACCTTCTAGAAGAGCTCAAGGGTACTTATACGATCTTATCATACAGATAAAAGATTTGGTGGATTGTTACTGATAAAGTTCCCGAATTCAGATTGTCCCATTCTGAATGTTGACTACTATAGTTATTTTGTCTATTTTTGTACTGATCCCATACAGCAATCCCAAACAACTTACATCATCCACTGGGAACGCAGTACGGTTCCACAGAGTTCTGAAAGACTACCACGTTTTCCAATTTGTCCATCATAGGGTCTCCATGGAGAGCGGTTCTGCTTACAGGTCCGTGTGGAGGACGGGCGGACGAGCGAAGATCGGAGCTCCGGTGGCCGGCGGCGTCGCATTGTTTGCGTCCAGCAGTCGGCCCGACGATATTGGCACTATCGGTTGCTCGTTGGAAGGTCGAACGCTGGACGAAGATTGCACATTCGTTACGCTCGTCGAAGGGCCGCAACCCCGGACGATGGAACTCTGCTCAACACTGGTTCCATTGGGCTTGGAGCTGTTGTTGTTAACGTTGCTATTGTTGTTGTTGTTGGCGATGGCTTCGTTAGATCGGTGAAGTTGTTGCTGCTGGTTCTGATTCGCAGCGTTCAGCTGTAGCTGTTGTTGTTGCTGCTGGTGTTGCTGGTCCGCTCCCTTGTTCGGACGGTTGTTGGGCTGAAGCACCTTGGTAGAGTTGCCCCGCTCCGAGCCCCGATTGCGGACAAACCGCGGGAAGAAGCTGTTCTCGATCTGCAGCTGTGCGTTCACATCCTTACCCTTCGCACAAGTACAAGCCTTCAGGAAGCTCTTCTTAAAGTTGTCGCTGAGGAACGCGTACAGTATCGGGTTCATCGCGGAGTTGCTATACCCGAGCCAGCTGACCAACACGAATACGGTAATCTCCAGCCGCGACTTGCAGATGTCCGGTGGCGAGTTGATAAGTGCCACCTGCGAGATCCAGTACGGCAGCCAGCAAAGCACGTACACGGTGATGACGGTGAGGACCAGCTTCGTCACCTTCCGGTGGGAACGCTTCTTCTCCTTCGACTTGGACTTTGGTCCGACGGTGCGGAGCTTCCGGATGACCAGGTAGTAGAACATTAGGATCAGCGTCAGCGGGATGGCGAACCCGAGGATAAGCGAATAGAGCGTGAACGTTGTGCCAGAGTTTGCGCCCGTTTCCGACGGCCACATAATGTTGCACGACATCTTGTCCTTCTCGCGCTGGATCGTGTTGGCGTACAGCATCACCGGTAGCATGATGAGAGCGGACGCGGTCCAGGCCAGAGCCGACACCACCTTCGAGACAAGAGGGGTTCGAAAGCGCGGCGACGAGATCGGATGACACACGGCGATGTACCGATCGGCGGACATGATGAACAGAAAGATGGACGAGGTGAACTGCGTGATCGAGGTCGACACCATGTACGCCTTGCACATCGCGTTCCCGAACGTCCACTCGCCCAGGTGCATCGTGGTGATGAGGAAGGGGATCCCGATCAGGAAGCATTGATCCGCGATGGCCAGATTAAGGATGTACATGTTGGTTACCGTCTGCATCTTGCTGAAGCGCAGCACGACGTAGATGACGAGCGTGTTGCCGAACAGCCCCACGATGGCCACCAGGGCGTACAGAATCATCGAGATCACATTCCCCACCGGCATCTGTATCGAGGGGCAGATGTCGAGGGCACTCTCGTTGAAGAACGTACTGAAGAACGGATGGTGTGGAAAGCGCCTCGACAGGTTGGCGGTGAACTCGGCCGAACTGGTACCGGAACCGGAGGCCCCACCGCCACCCGACGCCGTCAGCGCCCGAAGCGTTATGTTGTTAAGGAAGGTGGTAAAGTTCGCCGAGACGGACGCGGCCGTGAAGGCGGCCGACGAGGAGGTTGTTGTTTGCCGGAGGAACGTCAGCAGCTCCGAAGGAAACGGTAGACCGCCGTGGAAATGGGCTGCCGTCGCTATCGTTATATCACCGGCGGGCGAAGCCATCGTGTTGCCGTCCTCCGCCGGGCTGACCGGATGGTGGGCGTGCGTGGTGATGGCAGGAAGCGGTGATAACGTGGACAGGGCCACCGTGCCGGCAGCCACTAGCAGATCAACCGTCCCGTTCGCTGACGCTGTACCATTCCAATCCATTGCCAAGGGAACTCCCGTTCCTTTTTTCCGGGCCTGTTGTCGGTGTGTTTATCCTCTTCTTATCTTCCTGTTTCGCCCCTCCCCCGATTGCCTGGGATGTCCTGGGAGGGATGTTCGAGATGGAACGCGATTGCTCAAGGTGCGTGGTGTGCTGTATCTAATTTATTCCGCAGCAAAACATATCCTCTTCCTGTTTTTGTGCTGCTGGTGTACCCCCTATTTATTTTTTGCTCACCGAGCACCATGGGACACTGGGCTGGCTGTCACTAAACGAGCAGGAAAACACAGTCACTGCAAGGACGGA
The DNA here is from genome assembly GCF_943734705.1 of Anopheles coustani. Taxonomy (NCBI): domain Eukaryota; kingdom Metazoa; phylum Arthropoda; class Insecta; order Diptera; family Culicidae; genus Anopheles; species Anopheles coustani. The sequence goes on along the minus strand of NC_071288.1, from coordinate 93,170,678 downwards.
ACCACCTCAGGTACGGTAGCCTTCGCCACGATTCGAATCGGAATGCAGTGTCAGTTCATTTTATTTCACACAGCAAGCACTGGACGGTGCAGTCACTTCCATTAAGGACTGCAGTGGTCAGCCCTCGACCGTACCTTCCATGGACTATATCTTGTTTTTCCGCCTGTTTTTTTGCTGCCCCCACTAATCTCACTGATAAGCACCTCACTCCTATCTCTTTGCAGTGGGCAGGCACAATTTGCTGCGAAGCACCTTCAAAACACCGACCATCGAGGGACCTACGGATGTTGATTCGTATTGCACTACGGCACTTCACAAACTCATCCAAGCACCCTTCACAGTTGGCCACTTTCCGTTTGCGTTTGTATCACTCTTAGCTTACGCCTTGTAGCTTGAAATACGTCCTCCCTGATCCCTTGGAGCTTGTAATATATTCAAAATTGTTACTTCCCACCGAATTGGGACGCCCACTAGCTTCTCCTTGGTACCAGTGAATATTATTTTCCGTGATCTAACGAGCAACAAGCAACGTGCCCCGGACGATTTACTCCAGCATCTAGTTGTCCGTGTCAACTTTCGTTCACGAGCGTTTACACGGAACGGTTGCGAAGGTGAAGTCAACGCTACACATATAGCAAGCCAAGTTTTTCGTGTTTCATATGTGTCATATCCTGTGGCTTTTTCGTTGTGTTGTGGGGCCGGTAAAAAAAAACGGCGGTGTGATATTTTTAGCACCCTTCGAACGGGAGGTGTGAGAACCCGCCGAATCTCATTAAAACGTCTTTCACAGCATCACCTGACGGCTTGTCGATCTCACTCGGCGGGATGGAACCGGTCGGTGGTCTCGTCGGTCGGTGGTGAACCTGTCGAAAATGCACCTGTCCGTCGCTTCGGTCCCTCCTCAGCCGGCGGATGGGCGAAAGGTAGTCAATAAACAAACAGTCGGACCGGAGCAAGCTGGACAACGCACTTCACCGCACCGTTATACCGTTGTGGTTTGATTCTCTGAACAGTCCAACCTTCGGTTTCAACGTTTGCCACCCTCGCACGTGAACCAACCGACGGACGGACGTGGCGCAGGCAAGTCTCCAGCCATCGTCCACGGCACGTAACGGTCAGGTTGTTTATGCCAAGCGGAAACACCTTCCTTGTCCCGAACCAAACGGTGAGTTGTTTAACTCATAATTCATTTTCGAAACTCGCACTCGAGTGTGTGTTTATTTGTAACGGGGTTTCTTTTTTAGTAAAACTGCACCTGCTGGGTTCTGCTTTTAGCAAGCGTTTTGCAAACACATTCGGAATCTGTCACTACCTGCATAACCTCTTGCCAAGCGCACACAAGATCGTAATCCCCGACGCGATGCCGGTGAAGTTTACTTCGGATGGAATTTTTATCGTCTCACAACGAAGCGTTTCAACAGTGAGTAAAACTAATCACTTCTCAATGTTTAAGGTCGTAAACTACAGGAGTTTGTGCTCCGTACTTTTGCCAAGTGTTAGCGTTGATCTTGTTCTTCGGTCTCTTCACCAGTCGTCCGGAACCGGAAAAATCAAAGTGAACTTTCCCGACCGTTCACAGCGGCGTCCAAACGCGAACTAAACTTTCCAACGACGGTTTGCTCCAGTGGAGACGGTCCGGTTCCACGCTTCGGAATACGCGATGTGCTCCTTGTTGAATGCACTCACACACCGACAGTCGAATGTTGTCGTAGGACAACCGTCCGTGAGGGTCCGTCCGTATAGTTTTCCGTTTTTGATGCCGGTCTCGACGTGAGCCGCCACCCCTCTCGACCACCTGTTCGCTCGCCGTCGTCACCCGCCGGCGACAACGCTTTCACTTTCATTCATCCGGCGAAACGTCGGTAAAACGAGACATCGGTTTCCCCGCCGAGGAGTACTGCGCATGCCTTCGGAACGGTCGGAACCGATTTTCCCCTTCTTCGAAAGCGGGTGAAAAACATCCTTCGCCGTGAACGCGGGTTTGTTTGTAAACCTTCCACGCTCGTGGGCTCCCCCTTCGCCGGCTTCAGCATCCAGAACCACTGACAACAAAGAACGGCCGGTGCATTCAGTGCGGCTAAGTTCAGACAAGTTCAGCCATGTTCGGGATTTCCGTACTCTGTCGGCACCGTGACCTTAGCCCTCGCGAGGGACCGGGATTCCCGTGGTTGGCTCTCACGGTCGAGGACGACATTCGGGATGCCGCACGCTAATGCACTTTGCGCACGCGATCCCGCGAAAGCGAAACGGACCGGGAAGTGCATACGAAGGGCACGCGCTTTTCATATGGTTGGAAATTAACTACACGAGTGAAAGAGGATATCTCTGAATTTGTTGCGAAACTGTAACTATTACTTGGAATTATTAATGATATGCATGAGTTCTAACATAGTTACAATATCCGTTTTGTTGGAAATTTAATAAACTAGATCTTGCTTGCTCCAGCGGAACTAAGTCGGGATAAATTTGTACCTTTTAATAACCATTGACAACGAGTTCCCCGAAATCCCAAGAGCTATTTGACCTGTAATTGAAGTAAACATTTGCTTGCTGTGTTGAACTGGTATAATATTTGTTTCTGCGAATACTCGTTGCGGGTTTAAATTTGATATTAAATAGAGTACCTTCATCAGTTGATTACTAAACAAGTTTAAGGGATTAAAAAGCGTCCAATTACCGCAAGAACTCGCCACACAAATTACCTTTTCCAATAACCTTCTCTCCCACTTTCTCTTTGCCAAACGCATGCCAACCAGTGAGCCACATTTCCTGCCCAACCAGATGCACCTAATTCGATCGCCTTTTCACCGAACATATCCATTTCAGGTGCATTACATCCCGCTGAATGAACCGCACAAACGGTGGGATGATTTGATCCACACCGAACGAACCTTTCAAGACAGCAAACCCGCTCCCGATTTTTCCAAAGACCCAGATGGACGAATGGATGAAGTTTGCAGTGTTGTTTGCTGAGACCTGACCGTTGATGCGTTAAACGTTACGGTTGCCGAAAGTGATGTAGCGAAAGGTAGAAAGAAAAGGAATAGGATTGCTCCCTGTTAGAGTGGCGGTTCTCGAGCTCAGCCATCCTCGAATTGGACCGTTTTACGCATCGCGAGTTTTCGGGAATGTGCGAGTTTCGTTTTCCAATATTTTCACATTCCTTGCCGGTTTCCTTGATGCGGAATGTTCATAATCGGACGAGTGCATACTTCGACACGAATGTCTGTTTGGTACGAGTAAACGGAACGTTTGGACGGATCCATCCACCGAAGTGCACGTCAAATGCAGCAGAATGGAAAGAAGTGATCCTCTTGATGGTGAATCTGCTGAGGCGAGTGTTTTGTGGTTTCTGAAAATCACTAGAATGTTTTCCGACCTTTACGAAGATACTGAGTGTGAAGAGTACTTTGAAATATATGCAGCAACATTGTGTTTTTATTTTAAATTTTATTTCTGACTTTTTATAGCTTCGATTTCAACACTTTTAATAATTTTTTTTAGTTATTTACATTGTTTACTAGCACTCTAAATAGATAGTTTTTTCAATCCATAAATTTACCCGATAGAATATTGTGCTTGAAAAAATCTATCGTAATGTTGGAGCAAACAAAAACCGGTCATAAAACACATGTAACACACGATCAACGGAGGGTATCAACGAACTGTCCGATACAAACATGTCTTGTAAATTTGCTCAAAAATGTGATGGACCACAAGTTGGTGTCTGTGGTGTAGCGAATTTTGTTTTTTCATAGTGCCATTTTTCCCTGGTGTTGTAAAAAACAATTTTGAACTGTTCCGTTGCGTCAATGTTGCGCTATTTTACACTGTATCTGCTCTCGATCTCATCCGTGCGCGTCGTGAACCGTAAACAAGGGACTGGCGAAACAATGATGCCAACAAAACGGTTGATTATCCTCTTCGCATCCGCCGCCATCCGAACCGGTTCCCTTTTTCCTTTGCGCGTTGCTTTTCCGTTCTCGGTGCAAATACTACGGAACAAATTACGGAGCAATTTATGATGCCATCGCTGCGAAACCGAATGGGATGCAAAGTGTCGTGTTGTCCGAGCGCAACACCATCTGTTTTTGCACACATGAACACACACACACACTCACCCATCGTTTTGTTTTGTAGTGTAACGGCGAACGCCCTTTACCACTCCCGTTTGCCGCGTTGGGACTTGCATAAGTTTTGTGCTATCACCCGTTTTGCGCTCGGCACATCATAGATATCAGCTTGTTGCAGTCAGTTTCCGTTGGAAGGTTTTTCCTCGCTTCTACGGAAAGCTCTCCCGATGGGGGAGGAACAACAAACTCGCAACAGACGAGCAAAACCGATGGACGACAAACGAGCACTGTGCAACGATGTGTTCCATTTTATCCCAAACCACGAATGCACAGCTAGTTTATCGTTCCGTTTCATTTTGGTCCTTCTGCTTCATTTTGTTCGGCGGACCTTTCCACCATCCTCGTTTTCCCCATGCATTCGCATGGTTTTTGAGGAAATATTTAAATAAAGAAACATAAATTTCATGGTGAAACCCTTTCCTTTTTCTCGTTTTCTTTTCTCTCTGGCGATACAAACGGTAACGGAACGGGCGAAACATTTATTTCTCAAAGGAAACATATCCGAAGACACTCCGGTAGCCTTTTTCCTTTGTGCTGTCAAACGATCGCCCGTTCGGGCATTCCGATTCTGGTGCAGAATGTTTATCGCTATGCAAAGCTCGGTGAAAATCTGTTAAGGGTATTTTCTTCCGATTCGACCGATAAGGCCCCCCCCCCCCCCCCCCCCCACCGGACGGAATGTGGTTTGCGGGTGGCAGAAACAAATTTTTGCTACATCCTTTTTTTTTGGTTGAATCATCATAAGTAATGTCGAGGGAAGTTAAATCCAAATCCCAGGTTGGTTTCGATGCGGTTACCTTGTGTTGGATTTCCTGATTTATGTTCAATGCGTTGTTTAAAGTTTTGTCGGGCTTTCAGCGAGTCTTTTAAATCCATTACATTTGAAACCATGAAGAAAAAAAAGTTGAAATGACAAAGGAAATTGAAAAGGGCAGAAAACGTAATTATAGTATATGCTACTTACTCAATTTCCCTATTATTTTTCTATCAAACCAAATAATTCACAGCATCGTACCAGTCACAGATGGTTTATATTATCGATAAACGTAATTCATTCGATTGGTTATAGCTTAAACTACCCGCAAACCTTCGTGAGCAGCACATAACGTGTAAAACACCTCTACCTAAGCTGTGATTTGAGGCAAACCTTTCGTACATCGATGCCCTTTTTAGGTCAACCAGCAGCTGGCATCAAAATGGCGTCCCAACTTAGCCGAGCAGACTCAATATGTCCGGCTACCCACGTAATGGGGCTTTGTGCTTGTTATAAAACATAACCCCACACACTCCCTTCCGTTCACCACCATCCAGCCAACACTGCAGGAAACGGAAAGTTTGCCAATTAACAACGGCACACTTCGACCCCTTCATCGAGCACCGGGCGCCTCCATCGGAAACAGATGAACCACCGGGCGGCTCCATCGTCGCCAGTGGGGCCACCTGGCGCCTCCATATTCGGGAACGGAGGGCACTCTCGTCATCACCCTGGCGCCATTAAAACAACCACTGTCAAAATCATTCGACCGTGCTCGGCAACCCGAGCATCTTCTGGTGGAAAAGCTGCTTAACTTTTCCATTCACTGTGCGAACACACTTCTCGACCCGGATTGACACAATGGTCGTGTGTCTCGTTCGCACCGGACTCGTCTGTTTAAGAACGCTTCTACATTCGCAGCTAATTCGAAGCGAAGTCTGTGCAAATCTCGCCAACTGCCTTCCCACCGACACGCCCTCGGCAATCGAGTTGCGAACGCAGCAATGTGTTAATTTCAATGGAAAAACTAGCTTCTGGTTTTGTATTTTCATTCACTCATCGTCTACCCGTCGCGCGTGACGCGCACCCCCTTCCTATCCCATTCGAACTCCTAAGCCCATTGTTAACTACACCACCGGGCACTCAATATTTTCTATAGAGAGTTTTCCATCCGCCCACACCGAATAGGGGGTGGTGAAATTATTAAGATTATCGTAGACTGCCCTCCCCCGCTCCTCTAGGTCGGGGCATGAACCTCAACACCCACTCTAGGGCCCGGCTTTGGCATGTCACGTCGTTCAGATTGTTCTGCCCGATGCCGAGGACAGGACACCGGATACGGGTTACCTCCACAACCAAGGCCTATGAAAGCCAATCCACATCGCCGCCCGGTTGACGCACACAAATGGACCCTTTTTGGAAAATCAGCCAAGCCCGAGACCTCTCTCTCTCGGTTTAAGCACATACACAAAATATGACATTTTCAAGATGGCCCCCCGTTCCGTTCCCTTTGAGTTCGTGGAAATGACATCTTCTCCTCCATCTTGCGCCCTTCGAGCGTGACGAAACGAGGTTCAGCATTGCGTAGCGGCTGGTTTGACGTCGTAATTTGAACCGAATGGGGGTTCGTCCTTCGACGAAGCGGGATTAAACTCAGTGCAAAACCCCTTTTTCTGCTTCACGGAGACACGTGTGTTGGTGTTTGCCATCGCTAATATCCTTCCGAATCCCAACGCTTCCAATACCATTCTTATCCAATCTGGGGATGAAAAATTGTAAGACAAGAAAGTTCTCAGGGGAAGACGGCGGTGGCAGTAGAAAAGGGAAGCGAAATTCAATTCAAGAGCTCAATTCTATTGTCACTTCTACCGGTATCCTTTTTTACTATCCCTAATCATGGCAGCCACGTTCGCGTGGCGGGATGTGTGAAATCGAAACCGAACGGATGTCCCATTATATATGGGTGAATAATTTTCCAATGGAAATCAGCGATACGTTCGAGATCGCATTTCGATTACGAGCGATACACAGCTCAGTCCTTCTTTCTAGATCGAGAATTCAGAACCGAAGGACAGCGAAAGACCGATTCCAACTGTTTCGAACACGCTGGAAATGAAATTAGATTACGACTTCGCTTGTCCCAGTTAGCGAATCAACCAACCAGTAGAGGTACGTTACCGAACGGTGTTGCATCGAACGGCGAAGGGTGCATGTATGATGCAGTTACTTTATCCTCTGAATTGGTGAGGGAATTTAATTTTAATTTTCTCCAGCGAAGTTTTATGAGAAATTGATTCGAAAGGATTGAAGAAGAGTATTTGATCGTTGTTATATAGAGCATGGTTTTGTTAGTGGATTTATTCATTTTATATTTAACTCAATCAGTTTGGATGTTTTTGAAATAAGTATAGCAAATTTTAATTTATGATGAACATGCTTTTCAAGCGAATATTGCACTCCAGATTCATTTTTCAATAGCTCGGATAAAGAAATTCTAAAAGCAAAATTGTAATGATTAAACAAATAAATTAAACATCGAAGAAAATCCTTCACGAATTTAAAAATCTGTGACAACTGATGTGGGTCAGTTGCGATTTAAAAATCAATATCATTTCTCATACTTCACTATAATCAATATCAGCACAGGTTAAATTTTTCCACCACTTTACCATTCAAACCACGCATCCGTAATTATCGAATAACACTTTCTTCATTATCCCCCAGCTCTTGCACGGAAAAAATCTTTTCCAACTATTGAACACTTGAGTGGAATAATAAAATGCTAATTAGCCAACCACGTTTCGTTCGATTCGCAGAAAGTTGTATGTCCTTGTGTCGGATTAAGTTGTTTATCAACGAACAAACCCTCCGTTGGTTGTAGCACGATCGATTGGGTAATCAGTAGCAAGTTTATGCTGCGTTTTCGTTTTTCATTTCTTCCACGTGCCAGGGGATTATTTAACCGAACAGAAAAATGTTATTTCAATGTCGTTCTTTTTAAAGTAAGTATAAATATAAAGCCTCTACTTACCACATTTGCCACAGGGGGAATTATTCTTAAAATATGCTGTAATCATCTGTTTTAATCCTCTTATCACTGGATTACTTGAACAAATAACCAATAAGCCTCGTGATTGTAAAAAAAACGTTTAGCATATCCTTCGAAATTCAGTAAGGTTTCCATTTTTATAATCACCTCCATACATGATGCTTCATCTCTTCCCAACAGGTGTAGGTACAAAATCCCATCATTAAAATACACCGCAAATTCCCACTAGCTGGTTTTATTACAGCTTCCCTTTCAACGCAATAAATTTCCACTTATCGCACGTGTTTCCACAATCGTCCGTCCCATCAGCAATACAAATATCGTAACGGAAGAGAATAAAACATGCTGCTGGACTTGCTGAGCTAACCTTTGTTCAAAATTTCTACATTGTTTTCGCGGCAATGAAAATCCTCTGCTGATTGGTACGGTGTAAAGGCAGAAATATGATTTTCCACTTCGATACCGAGAACTTGCTTTATGTCATGTTGCAGAACACGCCTTCCGGTGGGTGATCTAGAAACAAACTAGTTTTCTCTTAGTTTTTTGTCGACTGAACGTTCTTACGTGGCCTCGGGAGAAGGAAACAACGCTCCAACCAAACATTGACCACCAATCGTTCTGCTTCCGGTTGCCGGAGTGATATCGAATCGGGGTTTATTTACGCCAAAGTCGGGACATAATCGCAACCTGATCGACAGGAAAGGGCTCCATGTTGAGCTGAACGGGAGACTCTTGGGCTTCCTCATTTATTTGTCCAACCCCGGCTGGGCAAGTCCATTGCAGAGGTTTCTTGTTCCTCTCTGACACCGGAAGTGGACAGCTCTGGTGCAATCGTGCCGCTTATCGAACATTGGCCACCGATGCAACCGATGGGCCCACTCAGACCGGTAATCCAAGAAGTTCCGAACATGGGCAAGCGCATCCCTTTTCGTCCGCTTTCCGGACGGATAGCTGGATAAATTGCCGGGAAGGTATAAATTTCTATTACATCGGGGGTGAGCGTCCTGGTGACCGGCAGCCTCCAGGCCCAGGGACATTTGCGAGCAGGATGCTTTACAAATTACTCACCTATTGCCGGGCGCAAATGGTGCACATCCTTGCCATCGTATCGGGATTGGCGCACTTGAGCGATGAAAAGGCCGGTTTGATTGCACGGGAAACGTTACCGTTTTACCGACAAGCTCAGGAAATCAGTGCAGGCTCAACCCGGGTTCCGTTCTTTGTGACGGAAATTGAGTGGACAATGTGCCTATACAGGCATTCTTCCCAACCAACCAGCCATCAAGCAGTGTCATATTTCATGCGGAATGGTTTTACATAAGCCTTATCAGCACCATAACCACCCGGACTTGGGCTTTGAAGACTTTCGTCGATCCCGGCAATCAGTTTGGAAGGGAAATGGATTGCATCATATTCGTATCACGAATGTTGAAATCACATTCCCAAGTGTAGGAAAACTATCGTGCCCATTTATTATTACAACCAAGAGGCCTTCCGGAGAGCCACATTTGCTATCAATGTTGTTGTTTTGCCTTTGCATTCATTTATTTTGATCGCTCGGCAAGTGGCATCACATTTCCGAGTTAAGTGTAAGGAGATTTAACTCACCAGCTTAGAATTGCAAGGTCAAAAATGAAAGGATTTATTACTGTTGACTTTTTAATGGCTATTCATTAGCATTAAAAAGAAACAAACGATTGATGTAGTAACATTTTTCGACATTTTGTGAAAAGCCAATGGTTTGAAAACAAGGGTTGTGGCTAACTTTCTTTAAAATATTATTTATTCTATTTTATTCACTTCATTGGTTCGTCAAAAAATTAAAAAGTTATCGAATGTGAGAATATAAGTTACTTAAAAGGCTATTTTTTGACCATATTTACCAAAACAAATACCATGAACCTTTTGACAGCTTTTTGTTTTGTACAATGACAATGACATATTCACACATTCAATGAATCAACACCGACCACTCGAAGGAGCTTTTGGCCTAATCTCGCACAATCAGCTGGTCGTTGAGGCAATCGTACGACAGCAATTCGTCCCAAGTGTATGAACGTTGACCATCGTCGAGGACAACAAAACGGTTAGAAAAAGATTGCCCAGTCTAATGACTCGAGACATGACACGATGGTCCGCCTTACCGTTCGTTGATTGTGCATTTTGGTGCTAGGAAACCCGAACCCAATCCTCTGCGAAGAGCACAACTGACCGAGCTTTTCCCAGTGCGAATAATCCTCGCAAAATGACACAAAAACGACGTTGACAGAAGTGAATGCAAAGGGCAGGAGGAGGTGTAAGGGAACCGGCCCTCACGAGTTTTCATTGAGCAAACGACCAGAGAAGTCTGCTTTACTTTAGGAGCTTGAAATTCATTCTACCGGAACCACTGGAAGGGCTTTCGTAAATTTTATTTAAGGGTTCCTTCTTTGTTTTCAGTTAGATGAAATTAAACCCAAAGGGATGTTCCCGTTGGGGACTTAGAAAATGTGAGAGAACAGCAGAAGGGAATCTCAATTAAACGAATCCGAAAAGGGATGGATTGTATTTGTCACTTCTTCATTGGTGGAGAACAAAAGGAGAGTTTTTTTTTTTGTATAAAAGACAACGTTCTTCGACGTTCCAATTTAAAGAAGGAATACGAAGTTTGCGTGATATTTTAATGGAAAATATTGTTATGCACTTCTTATTTAAAAATAATGTAAATTAGTAATTTTATAATCACATTGTAAATCCATTTTGTTACAAATAAGCGGATGCACTTCGTCTGCAAATCGTTGCGGTGCAACTGTGAAGTGAGTCGTGAATAGTGTGTCATAATTTTCCCATGGCGTGTGCGCTTCATTTTCGTTGTCCGTTTTCTTCGAATCGTTGTTCAACTGCTGACGGTTCAGTTGTTGACGTTCAGTTGATGTGACGATGATTCATTTCCATGGCCGTATTTTCCTCTCTACCCTAGTCCTCTCTGTCTCCTTCCTCACGGTTAGAGTGGCGGTAATGAAATGAAATTCATACGACCATAAATTCCCATAAATCCTGCATACATGCGACGCGAAGGATCCGCTCTGCGAGGTTGGCTCACTTCTACCCCCCCGGGGGGCTCATAATTATTGCCCCCGTTGTTTTCCCCCGAGCCCCGAGGGCGACAAACGGGTGGTGAATAGTTGTGTGAAAAATTGAAATTTTATGACGCTTTATGATACCTTCTGCATGTTTTTCTGGCTATGTGTTCGTTTATGACTTGCGTTGGGAAGTAAAAGGCGCGCACAAGCTCGACGATGAGCGATGAAGTTCATCCGTGCACCGCCAAGCGAAATCAACGCCACGAGCGAGCGCAAATTTGCATGACATTCGAGGGAAAACATCTCGCACTCGCGCAAAAACACAATGCACTCGTGGGGGTTCATTTTCCTTCGGTGCGAAGTCAATTGTGTGAAATATTTGTGTAACATTGTCGCTCGGTCGAGCGAACCCGGTTCGGGAGGAAATCTTGGCAACAAAATTTTCCATTTCTCACGGCGACACTAAATTCTGACACAATCTTTGCAAACAGTTGAGTAACACCAATGGAAAAGTGTTCAAAGATTACAATGTTTTCAGGGCATTCATTTTATTTGTTTCTTTGTATATCTTCCAATCTACTTGAACCGGTTTAATGATAAACAAATTCCTTATTGTGTTTGTAAAGTTACCATTATCTAAAATGTCTCTCATTTTTTATGTGCTTCTTTTTTATCTTTGGGTAGCATCCAAAATATTCCCAAAGCACAACCTTCTTAGTCGATGTCCTGAGCGAATTTTCTACGCGACACAAAATGCTGCTAATTTTCGATCAAACGACCTTCCACCATTTTGGGATCAAGCCAACCAAGTTAGCTAAACAACATTAGAGTATTGGCTAATTTCTAATTTCTATGGAAAATTGCACAAACTTCAAGCACGTTCGGTTACGTTCGTCCACAGGATTCATTCTCCATCGTTGTTTGAGAGGTAATGCTATCCTATTTTCCACAAAAAAAAGTAATTTCCGTTGTAGAAAGTAGAAAAGCTTACCTGGAAGTTCTAGCGCTGAGTCTCTCTCGAACTCCCTAGTTGGAATAAAAAAGCAAGCCACACGCATAAAAGCCACGGTTAGGAAAACATGTTTTGATCCCTTTCTATTTCCCCATAAGCTCTCACCCAGGAACCAACGACTATGATTGTTTTGATGTCACAGCTCGGCAGCTCACATATGCAGCGTCAACACCGTCGAGAGATAGAAAAGGAAAGGAAAGAGGACGAGGCAAAAAGGGGTGGACAAATCAGAACTCCACAATCGATTAACTGCACATGGTGTTGTGCTCCGGTCGTCTGCCGTTACCGACGTGGCCACATTTTATGCATCTCACGTTCGATTCGTCGCGCTGCCATTAGTTTGCTAAACATCGTAAAATGGGGATAGAGATCCGGTGCTACAAGGGCAGCGGGGATGGGTGAAAATGCGCCAGTCTGATCCGGGTTAATCCTCCGAAGTCCGGACAGCGAGAGAGAGGGAGAGATCGTTTGTTCCGCAGCTCAAAAGCGGCACACAAATCGCTCGCCTTCCAACTTCAGACAGAATGGTACGATGCCCGTTAAACTTTTCGTTTTTTTATCATGAACCACACATTCGCGACAGTTATGTTGGTCCGAAAAAAAAGTCCGTGAACTTGCACGTGCTGGAGGTTGAACACGGACGTGGACGTTGTGCTTGACTTTTGCCCTGGTCGTGGGAACGTGGAGTTGTTGATCGTAGGCAAAACCGTAACATAATTTCATGGAACTTTTTTCCGCATCCATGTCTGCTCCTTCCGACGTTCCGAGGAAAACTATATCGACCATTTCGATTGTACACCGATCGTTCCGGAGCCCAGACTTCCAGGGTACCAACAACAGCTTGTGTCACAATAATCATAACCATCGTCATCAGCATCACCGTTTGGCCGTTGGCTTCGGCGTCTTTTGTGGTCGCATTCTCGGCTCCTATGAATTGAAACTATAATCGGCGAGTCTTGCCCACCCGCAAAGGAAAGTACTGCAAGGGGGACACTTTTATTTATCCGTACGACGTGTCTTTGAACGGTCCGTTCCGGACATCCGACCAATACCAGACTCGGACATCCGTTCGGACGAGCGAAAGCACAAAAAAAGACTAACCTATGAGCCAACCAGAGGAACAAAATATGATCCAACCAGGGACTTGCTTTTCTTTTCATTTTCTCCCAGTTTAAAGATGAAGCGTTTCCAGTGTTTCCCACTCCACTGGGGCAGGGGGAAGAGGGGAGACAGAAAAGTGCAAAGCGTGCCATTTTGGTTCATGGAACTGTTTGCTCATTCTTCCCTTCTAATCCGTTCGATAAAATGACCGCTTCTTTAACCGGGTGGATTCAATTAGCTTTCCCTGTTTTTCCTTTCGTCTACCTCCTTGCAGAGATTGGTTGTTTATTCAAAAGCATTCACCCGATCCAATCAACCAACAAGCATAAATAACATGCTGTGTGTTGCGCTTAATAGATTAAAAGTGTTAATAAACATAGTTTGCAATAAAATGATGATGGTTTGTTTAAGTTTTTGGTTTAAAAATACGTTGGTAACATGAAACATAAAAGTAGGCGATGTGTCTAAAAAATAGTACTGAACAAAATTTTGTTCTATAAAATATGAGCTTGATAAATGCAATTAACAAAATACGACTTTTAACATCCTTGATTCAAACATAGTGAATAAAACTATTCAAAACATTTTAGTTTCGTTCCATAAATAAGTTTGTTCACTTCCGTTAGTTGATTGGGTTGCCAAAGCACATTTGTCACGCCCCGAGCCACCCTCGTCTTAAGGCCAACGGAACTAGGGTTATCTTATTTATGTCTTCCAAAAATAGCTTCTTTGGCATTTGCGGACAACGACCACCGCCCCCGAGTAATGCATGGAATTTATTTAATTAAAAACAACTCCCACTGCACTCGAACGGAACGCTCGATTGCTGCAGCGCTCGATGGTGCACTGGCGCTCACGATTGCAACAATTCCAATCGATTGAGGTACCAATGAAAATCGACCAACGTTTGCCGCAGTCACGTGTTGGATTAATGTTTGTCACTGCATCCACTGGAGCGGTTTGTTGCCAAATGTAATGGAGACGCCAGGTCCGTTTTAAACTATGTTTTTTTAATCGCCAGTGCTTCGTGATTGAAATGGGGAAAAGTAACAAACGAAAATTATCAACGGTTTTGATTTATTTTTAAATCTACTAAGATTGATTGCGCGTACAAAAAAAAAAGAGAATAATTTGTTGAACCACATATTTTCCATTACATTCGAATTCAATACAATATCAAAGGAACTAAACGTCCCTTCATTTTCCAAGAGCTCTTCTAACAAACTGCTTATGTAGCAGTTTTTCTTTAACGATTGACACATCTTCGGCGATGCCAACGGACAAACAACCCGAATGATGAGTTCAACAGTAAATTCATTACTGTGCATGCCTGCTTCCGACCGACTTTCAATTTGCCGTCACGTGGTCCTCGTAAGCAGCTTACTGAAAGAAGAAAAAGGCCTATTATTGATGGCACCTGCTGGCGCTGCGTGCGGCATATTATGAAGGTAAAGGGTGTAGCATCAACGTGATTTTATACCGATGAATCTTCCCTGCTCGTTCAGCAGCATTTAAAATGTTTAATTTTCTCGTTTTTTAAATAGAAATTGAAATTAATTATTATACTAGTAGTAACTAGTTCTAAAAGTTTGTGACCCATAAATAAAAGAAAACGCAACATAAAAACTGTAGTAATATTTAAAAAAAAGTTTTTTGAGAGGCTAAGTCTTTGCTTGGCCTTCGAAAACCATCGGTTTAATAAATGTAACAAATAAAATTTATTTTAAAAAATTGTACTAAAAAGTGTGCTAAAAACGCTTGGTACCCAACGTGTTAGTACGCTAGTCTACTTTGAATGCACTTGTTTTTGGCAAAAGACTTTTACATTTTAATGACGAATTCAGAATACAGCAAATACAATTTATTACGCTCTCAAAAATAAACAATACTTGGAGAATGACGATACATGTGTTAAACAAATAAATAATGCTAATAACATAATAACTTGTAAAGATTATAAAAATAACAGTTTTTGGCAACACAATTATCTTTTGTGAGGGGTTCATGTTGAATAGATCTTTTTTTTCCTTTAGATGTGCATTAAAAAACTCGCTTCACAACCCGTTGCCATCAAACTCAATTTATTTCACATTATTCTTCTTCGTCTTTCCTCATTTCTACTTCCCATTAGCTCCATATCGTCTGTTCTTTCCGCTGCAAACTTTCTTTACCCGATGTCCTTTTTGTTGATGAAACAAGAATACACAAAAGGACACGACGGACAACAACAACAACAACAAGAGAATCTCGTGCGTGCCCACAGGATGGGAAAGCTTCTCCTTCCTCCCTCCCCCGAGGCCGGTGACATCCCGTGCATGACTAAAAGGATTCGGAGCGCTTAAAGCAAATCGGAACGAACGAGCGTGCGAAAATATCAACCCGTTCCGTGGAGGATATGTTTTTGATAGAGTTGTATCACCCGGACGACCGGCGATAGCAGTCTGCCTGCATCCGGCACACTAGCTGTCTGTCTTATCCACAAGTTTCCTCTCCTTTTCCCTCCTCTCATCCTTTCCTTACCCGGGAGCGCATTTCTTGGCGCGGCGTACCACGTTCGAGCACGTGAACTATGAACCGTGACAACCCGAGACGTCCTTGATTGAATCACGTTCACGACGGGTGCAGAGCCTTAGCAGCCGAAGGGAACTGCTCTTCAAACTTTTCACCACCGACCGGCCTTCTTCCTCCTCAAAAGTGGCTTGCGGCATGCAATTGTTTTCGAAAACCACAAAGACGCTCACCGTCTACTACTTCTTGACGTGCATTTGAGGCTGCCTCTTGACTCTGCGACCCATTTCGGCAGCAATAATTTTACATCACCTTCCTTCAAAACTCCTTCTGCTCCTTTGTTCGGAATCGTAGCAGGGGGGGGTCCATATTCCAACCTCGAAAATTGATACTTACCTCTACAACTGATCGATCCGCAAACGCCATTGCGTGCCGTTCCATTAAGTCCGTTCGATTGCAATCCAAGAAGATTTCTTTCTTTCCGTGTCGAGTTCTCGGGAATGGGGAGTTTTTCTTTGTACGCCAAAAGCACCCACCCGGTGGAGGAGGCCCCAGGTGTGCCTCCCAGGAGTAAGGGGCGGGAAAACGTATTTGATTCGGTTTGTTGAGAGGTTCATAATAATGGTGGGAACATAAATTAATGCCCTCCAAACGGCGGTCGGTCGGCAGGGAACTTTCCGTGCGCTTCGCTAACAATGTACCTCCACTCCCTTGCCCGGACCCTTCCCTAAGCATCCAGTTGTAATGTTTCTTTGTCAACCTCTTCCAACCCTCCCGGGGGGAAATGAGTGCCAGGAGTGGACGGAGACGGAAGGTACAATAGTCGAAACATTTGTTCCGTCTAGACGGAAGAGCCATAACTTGTGAGAAGATTTCGGATGGTTCTCGTTCCTGTTTTTTCTTCTCATTTTTTCTCCTGCTAGCGTTTACTCGTTCCCTTTTGGATGTTCATGTTTTCTTGAGAGTAACTCTTTGGCGCTGAAGAGTCACCGAGCTGCAAATGCCGTAAGATAAATTATGTTGATTAGCGCTGATCGAAGTTTTTTGCCATTTCGGGTGGGTTTTCCCCCATCTCTTTAGTCCATTTTGCTTCATTCTCCACCAGGAAAGCAACAAACGAGAGATAAGTTTAAGAGCAAGCAAAAAATAAGGGTAAACTAGAGGGAAATAAAATACATCACCTCCTTGAAATCCAACGACACAAACCGAAACACAAAAAAAAAACAAGGTAATTCGCAATCGCGTTCGCCATCAATCTAGTTTTCTTTTAGACCAGAACGGATCCGGAATCGAACTATCCATCAACTGGTGGGTTCCATTCTGGAGGGAAAAGTGATGAGCATCCATCAGCATAAAAACCGAGAAAAGTGAAACAGCAACGGGGAAGTTCCTTCCCAACCGGGAATAAACCGATTCGACGCGACGTATTATGACTTTGATTGGAGTTTGCAGATGTATTATAGTGTCATCATACTGATGATACAAATTGTGCAAAGGGATAATCATTTTCAATAAAATAAAAAGTAACAGAAATAGCAACGAATTCATTGAACAAAATTATCAATTTTAAGTTAAAGCATCCTTTTAACACAAATATTGACACTAAAGCAACACAATTTCTCACAAAAATAGATTAAATATTAAAATATTGACTGATGAAACGAAGCTGAAATAAAACATGGGATTGAACACGTTTTTGACACAGTCTCAAAAAAAGACATTAAAGAACAGAGTTGTACTCTATTCGCCAAATTGAGTAACAGATGGAGATAGTAAACATTTTGTGTAAGAATATGTATAAGATATGTTCTATTACAACATTAGAACGTTTGTGTTCAAAAAAATGGTCAAAAGTACACATTAAAAGAGATAAAAGGAAAAAAGAAAAGAACGCAATTTAATCGATGAAATGAAGCGACATTTCCCGTACTGCTTAAACAACATTCGAGAAAAACCAAGCGACGCTTTTCTCACTCAAAAAATCTGGAACACTTCACCTGGGACTTAAACATGAAAGTCAAACAGCAGTCCGACAGCACTGCTTCCGTATTGTGCTGCACAAGTTCTGATGGATCCTCTGGGATCCGTCCTCATTTTTCCAATTTCCCGGCTTCCTTCCCCAACCCCACACCCCTTCCCGAGCTTCCTCGAGGCGAAAAGAAAAAAAGGTACGGAAATGGTTCCCTGGCTGCAAATAACAGTGACCGACCGGCGTTTGATTCGTTTTTTTCCCGCAAACACATCCGGTTGGAAACCCGGCAAAGACCTGCCCTAATGTCACGTCGGTGGAAAGTGACGATTCCGTCACTTTTCCTATTTCACACCCGATAAACACGATTGCGGTGCAATTTCGTTTTATACTGCACTTTCGCGCGCGGTTTATGGTTCGCTCGTCAAGAAGGTGCAGTTTGGTTTCTGTCCATCGTCGGTGGGCGCTTCTAATGGCAGTGCACAATCTTTCCCAAGGTGTGACCAGCGTTGCATGCCGGTTTGTCATTCCGGTGCTAGACGGAAGTGCATCTGACCGTGGCGAAAGAATGGTGCCTTTCATTGCTCGAAAAAGGACACAATCATCAACCGCGGAAGGAATTATCTCTTCTCGACTGCCATTTCAGACTGCCATCCGGCCACGCGGGGTAAATATCAAGCCACGGGAAAAATGTGATTTAGACACGCGTCCCCGGTGTTTGACCGAGCGCCATTTTCTTTTCAAATATTTAGTCCACTGTCGAGGGGGGGGGTTTTGAATTATGTTTTGAGTGATATTTTCCACCCAGCTGGAGATGGAAACTCGGACACATTTAACAACACCAGCACTCACCCGACGCGATAAGGAAAAACATTTTTCAACGCCATTCCCGGGAACATTCCCGAGACACTCAGGATAAAAGGCTATCGTACTTCCACGGTGGAGTTTTATTTAATTAGCATCGCCACGGAACGGGAACGGATTCGACCCGGGTGTTGCTTTCCCAAAGTGTGACGTCCTTAAGATGTCCCACCGACAATGGACCAGCTCCGTCTCCACCCCCCCAAGCCCCGTACCGTCCGTCGTAATAAGCATGATAAAGGCTTTAATCTAATTAACCCACAAAACCACAGTTCCGGAGTGTGCCGTTCCAGATTCTTAATTAAAAAATACTACCAGCTCCGGACCAGAGCAACCTTATCGGGACAATGATCATCATCATCAATTGTGTTCAGGATGATGACGATGATGGTGATACTTGTGTTGGTGCAAATCCGAAAAGTAGGACATCTCCAGCTCCGAGCCGAAGTAATCAATGTCTCCTTTTTGTCTCCATGTATCTCTCATTGTAGCCCTCGGCTCCAACAGGTCCGGTGCGATGTGTCGCCGGCTCTTGGTCTATTGCGTTTGCGGCAATTATTTGCGGCCTAGTGATTAATGAATTTCGGCCAGTTTGACTGAAGCAATCACCCCGATGGGCGGTTAGAGTGTTGTTCTGTTTTTCATGGACGAATGTGGGTAGTGTGTAAGTTACCGAGAGAGGTTCCTCTCGAACGACCGAAACATCCCGTAGGGCAACGTTCCTGGCCTCGTATGAGGACGTTTCTATTTGACTAACCTTCAGCCAGTTCCGATGTTTCAAGGGAATACAGTCTAGAAGAGCTACCTACTCCGGTCTCGGTCCTCTAGTTCGTCGATGGAGTCATTTACAGACAATCGTGTCTCCACAAACACACACACACACCTCTTCCCGGTTGTCTCCGCCTGCGGCTAGGGTAAGTAATTTTTCCCATCAATCGCTACCCGCGTTTTTTGTTTTCCTTCACGGAACGCTGGACATCGGATCGGACCGACGAACGAAGCTGATGGCACACGAAATCATCAATTCATACCACGACTTCACATGGAAGAGATATGCGCATGAATTAGCCAGCGTAAAAGTACTTCAAACTGTCATGTCATCCATTTATTCATCTCTTTCGATGATCGTCTCATCGACTTCTTGAAGCAGTGGAAAAGGGAACTTTTTCGAGTTGGACCGAGTTCCATCATATAACCTGGTAACAATTGCTGATGTCGCATCAATGTGATGCGATAGGTTTAGCTTTCAATTAGTTTTTCTTTTGGCTAAAATGTTCCCATTTATTATTTCAAATCTACTTGGTTTCGAATTATTGATGAAGTATTTTTATTTTTCTGTTTTGAAAGCTCCACATTTTTGCTCAAAGATTTTTACGGCATAACTAATAGATAACTCTTTTCAAACAAACATCAATAACACAAAATTAACAACAGATTAAACAACACAACAGATTGAAATTAATATAGAGAGTTTTTAAAGTTATCCACTCCATTTTTAATCACATTCTAAATCTCGAACGCAAACGAGACGTAATGTTACTCATACTGCATTCCATTAGCAACTGTTTTAATGAAATTAAAAACAGCGAAATAACTACAGCACTATGGCTGCATTGTAAGTATGTTCACCATCACGCAGTGATAATTAAACGCTGGGTGAATTTGTGTCAGTGTATTGTCAGTGCATGTGCTGGGGCGAAATGGTGGAAATAGGCGAGTGCCCACAGGCCCAACTTTGTTACACATATTGTCCCACTTTTCACGGTAATGTGCGAGAAAATCTAATTAAAAGCGACATACAAACAGGCTGAAAGAGTTTGCCAGTAAATGCGCTCTCATGAGTAGACACGTGGGTTCGAGGGTTTGCTTTTCACGGTTTCGTAAAATAAAAACGAAATGACATTTATTTATCATAAAATTGTTTGTCCACAAAAGGCTACACTTGTAGCAGGCAGTAACCAAACCGACGTGACATTTTTAAAGCAATTTTTTGATCATTTAATTTTTTTTTTCCAGCGACAACGAGGTCGGGCCCTTTACTACGTTTTCCTTCGAGACTGCATGAACCATAGGAAGAAGGACTCGGTCCTCCGAAGCATAAGAAACAGGTCGACTGCATTTAACTCAGCATAAATCAACGTCCATGGCGCTGCTGACAGCATGGGACGAAAATGGCGCTGCGAGAACGCTAAAGGGGATGCTACCACTAACTCTTGTCAGTGTATGTGTGTGTGTGTGTGCCGGCGTGTCGGAGTCGGCTAGAAAACGTACCGTCAGCTGGACAGTAATCACTTTTTTGCGACGATGATTTATTATTTCCCAATCGTCGCCCATGTTGAACATTCTTTCTTTGTTTTTGTGCTTCTTCTCGGTTTTTTTTACTCCTCCCTTCGGAAAAGGCTGCCTGTTTGGAAGTGGGAAGCGACAAAAACTGTCCCTTGGATGAATCACTGGATGCAAACAACTAACGAAAGTCGCACGAAACGACATGATGGAAGGGTGAAGTCAAACAAAAAAGCATAATAAACCCAAACAACGGCGCAAAACAAGTGGCACTCAAGATTTAGCTTTTCGGATAAGCGCAAGAAGTACCCGTACTTTGCTAGTTCAAGGGAAAAACGGATGGGGGAAAAACGGAACCAAGCGAAACCCCCCCCCCCCCCTTCCTCCATCGTCGTCCTTCTCTGTATCTCGTGCAAACCCAACAAACAAAACGAAACGACGCAAAAGTGGATCAAAACAAACAAAACCGAAATCGCGAACGAAATAAATTGTCGCCGATGGCGGTGGTTCGGGTTGGGTGCTCTAATTTCAATACCTCGCCCCCCCTTTCCACCCGTGCCAACGGGGATGGGGAAAGCGACCGGAAGGCCTCAATCTCGACCGATCACGTCTCGAAAAGGGGAAACGGAAACGGACGGCGGAAGGAAGGACCGAATCATCCCAAGGCTACCAAGCACCAGGCTCAGGTTAAACAGTAGTTCGATCTACTTGCCCTGTTCCTTGCCGACTGAAGCAACCTTGACATTGATTTATGGGAAGTAAAAAAAATGGACGAAGCTAAAGTACTGCCTCACTCGAAAATGTTTGACTTTCCGTGTAGGAAGTTTTTGCCCGTCAAACTTGTGTCGTCTTTTTCTATCTCTATTTTCTGCAACGGCTGAAGAATTGTTTTTTGCTTCCACTTGCCCTTAAAATATGTTTCTCTTTGGAGGAAATGAGGAAAGTTTCACGAGCTATGCTTGAAACAATGTATGGCAGCTCGTTTATGCGTTGGAGCAAGGCAAAAGAAACATTGAACATGAACCAAAACTCGAGTGATTTGAAATTCAAAGAGAGCCAAAAGAGGAAGGAATTCCGTTTGAAAAGGAAATATCTTCCCAGGAAACCTCATCACAGTTCGTCAAAACATTGTAAACCCGAATGATATATTCATTCTAAACCACTTTCTAAATATATCCAATTTTTTAAATTTTAGAGAAGTGTAATCCCTACTGCCATACGTAAAATGAAAGAAAAGGTACATAATAAACAAGATCATATAGAAATGTATTATTTATGATTTAATTCTAATCAAAATCAATGAAAGAGATATATTCTTTGAAAGTGATTAAAGTTTCAAAGTTATACAAAGAAGAGTGATGGATGTTTGTGTAAAACTGAAAGCTTTCATAGCACAAATAATATATTACTAGGGCTTTTCTAAGCTCCGGTCCTAACTGGTCTGGACAGTGGTGATCAAAATTTAAATAATTTTAATTTAGAGCCATCCACACGCTCCACAATATATTTTTGGTTTGCTCATGCTTCGTGCCGAAAAAATCATATTCGTCTTCATGTTCGTGCGCGGTGCAGCTGCCTTGCTGGATAATTTTACTGAATTTTTGATGAGCAATTTGCTGGTTCATTTGTCTCGTGATCCTTCTCGTCAGGATCGGGCCGAAACCGAGCGACCGTGAAATATTCCCATTTATCCAGCGGTCTCGCGCTTATCCGAAACACGTACCGGCATTTATTTACGCTCCGTGTTCCTCTTCCCAGAAGGGTTCACTAAACGATCCCGAGCATCCCGGGTCTCCCGAGTGTGTTCCGTAAACGTAAACCGGTGTCTAGACAGTTTTCACAATTAAATTCAAATTTGGCTGCCACCGGTTCGCCATTCGTTTTGTTATTGCCCCGTAAGGAGCCGTGTTTTACGTCGGCTAGATTGCGCACATTCGCCATAGTTTTCGACGGGGAAATTCCGTTCCCGGACGATCGTTGCATGCGGTGCTGGCCCAACGGCAAACGGAAGCTGCAACCGGAAACTGCATCCTCATGTCTCGCTAATGGCAGGTGCTTGTTTCGTTATTTCCGTTCCAGTACGACGCTTTCCTTGCGTTCTGGCAACTTCTATGTTTTTATGTTTCCTCCAGACAACAAAACGAAAATCTCGGCACTGAAATGTATGCGCCAAGGAGCATACCATACCGCCCCTCCCTTCGACCTGTGTTTTCATTGACATTCACCTTGCCCTTTTGCCAAAGGCTCGAACCTTCTTGGACCGCTTTTTATCGTCGCGCGTGGGACGAACACGATTTTATCGCGCAACATAAACGAGTGTCGTCTACTCGAGCCAAGCTCCGTCGTGAAGTTGGAGATAAGGAGTGGAAGCAGCATCCCGTGCGGTTGACACGGGAAGGCAATAAAACGGGCGACGGGGGGCTAAGTTAAACGGGGGGCTAAGTACTTCTTGCCGAAAAATGCTGCAGCATTGCGAAATAAGCGTTCCGAATCTTGGAAACCATTTTTCTGGTCACAAACTCGATCCAAACTCCACAGTGAACAGTCAAGGCTAACAAAGTCTAAGTCTATATTAATGTTTGTACAAAAGTAAAAATTCCACATCTAAATATGCTGACAATAATGTTTAAGGTCCTGTTTAAATATATGAAAATAATCACCGATTTACTTTGTTTAGAAGAATGTAAGTAGAAGGAAGTTTTCACAAAGATCTTTTATTTAACTAATTTTTGTTTTAGTTCCCTTAGGAACGCATTCTTCCCACTGTGCAAGGAAGAAAAGAATCAAACACCGATCCAGAAAAAAGCTAACCTTTCCTGCCCCAACAAGTCAGAACTTTTTTAAGGTGGAACGCGGTTTCGCTTAACTTTTGCCATCGCGCGATTTTCCTCCTACGCAAGGAAAACTTGTGCCGACAAAACCTTTTCCCAAGTGCACGTCATATATGTATGACTATTATAAATGAAATTGTGGTTAGTGATGGTGTCCACTTTTTTTTAGTTGGAACAGCATCTTTTTTGTAAGCAAAGTGTGTTTCACGTAAAGATATTCCGAAAACTAAAAACCTGGACTGGAAAAAGAACCAACATGCATAACGCGTATCACATTTCGTTTCAAAATGTAGCTTTGCAGCGGTTGCGGTTGATTGCATCCCCTCGTACAAAACATTCGACAACGGGACAATTTAATGAGTTTATACATTTCCTTTTATTGTTTTTGCTTCAAAAAACAGAATCAACCATGACACTCGAGTACATTAGAATTACAATAGAAACAGTGCGCTTTTTCAGACGGAAAATGTTTTCAGCTTTTTTTCATGAATGGAAACATGCTTGAGATTACGTTCTTCTATTCCCCAAAATTCATTTTTTTATTTATATCAAAATGTGACTTGGCATGATGCAATTCAAAGAACAAAACTCAGAAAAATGCTACAACTTGGAATCAAATGAACAAATTGGCTCTCGTTTGCGCCTACAACTTTTTAGTCACAACAAAAACTGACGTCAGACGAAAGCAAAAGTTGAAAAACTAATTTGAAATCGATTTTCCCTCGCGCTGAGGTTAAACTATGACCGGTAAATCTACGCTCGATGATGGAAAATAAAAGAACAACAAAGAATTTCTACCGGACGCGATGGTCAACTGAGCGATCACGGGCTTCAAGACACGAAAGATCAAAGAAAAACACTTCAACAACCAGTGCCATTTGGATATAAGGAATCGATTTGTCTGCGTCATCCTAGCAGCGAGTGGCTTACTGTTCAATTTTTCCATTTTATTATTTTTATTCTGTTGTAGTTGGACAATTTTACATCCGGCAAGGAAATGTTTCCTCTCGAACTTTCTTCGTTGAATTCGATTTCCTTCTAG
This sequence comes from Anopheles coustani, assembly GCF_943734705.1. Lineage (NCBI taxonomy): Eukaryota > Metazoa > Arthropoda > Insecta > Diptera > Culicidae > Anopheles > Anopheles coustani. The sequence continues at coordinate 93,146,073 of NC_071288.1, read as the reverse complement.
TCTCACTTTGTAGTGATGTCTTGCCCTCCAATGGAACAAATTCATTCCGATTAACAGGATCGGCGGGAGCAGGGCACATCAACGGAACGATCGGCACAATGACGATACCGGATGCGAAAGTATTTTTGACTCAGCGTTTCCGCGAATGCAAATTCATTCCGCAGAGCAAAGTTTGTAATTCTCCTTTTTCATTGGATTTTGTTTTTCGTTTTGCTGCAATACATACTTTGTCTTTTTAGAGCATTAGATAGCAGTAAAAATATTCGCTTACAGCTCAAGGAATCTTGGAATTTTCATAGCAACCTAGCTTTAAGCTTGAGTTTAACATCACATGTACCAGAAAATTAACTTTTCTTTTCTCTTTGAAAAATTTGCAAAACATCAAACTCCTATCAACATCAATTCCCTATAGCAAAATTTTTTTTCCTGGTCTCCCTCAACAGCATAAGAGATTTTGAACTGCACTTTATAAATTTCCGCCTGTCTGTTGACAGCTTTCCCTATTTTATTTTTTAAACACGAGTCACAAACATCAATTCTGTAAGCTTCTTTGTCTGGTTCAGGGATATACAACGTAACCTCCACGAAATCGAATGAGGAAACTCCCCCGAGCGCAAGGAAAAAGAGCGGGAAAACCTATTCGTTCGGCTTCACGCCGTAAGTCACAAAACTGCTTTACGTTGCCCATTTCGTCAGCATAAAGTAAGGAACAAAGCTTCATCAAATATGCCTGCCTTGGGAAAATCGGGGGGCGAAGGGAAAATATGTATCTAAACGCGTGGCATATCATATCGAAAATGTGTAAAGCGAGTGGCTCACAATCCTCCCCGCCTGCCCGGATGATACGGGGGGGGAGCTAAGTAAATATTCTCGATTCAATTTCAAGCAATTTCATTCCTTCCATATTTTTTCAAAGCTGGCCCTGCTCGCAAGCTCGGAAAAGCGCCTACTACTTTGTTTATTGAAACGAAACTGTACCGGATACGTGAGAGACGGTACGAAGGGAACGTTTGATAGAAGAGGAAAATATCTCCCCAGGGTGTATCTCGGTCACTCATTGCCGAGCTGAAAGCCTTGGTTTTCTTCAATGGATGGCGTGGAAAAGCATTCCCCTGGTAGGTCCGATACTGGGCTATCATAATGATTTCCTTACGGATCAGCCAGAAAACACAACGCGCTGCTATCGTGATGGTAATTACTCAACTTTGATGTTTTCCTTCCTCCCTTCAGTGTCCACACAATTTCTTGTCGCATCTTTTAGCCCTTGGAGTGCCAGGGAAATGTCCGGAGGTTGCCTATTGAGATGGAAAAATGGAATGATGTTGCTTCTCAATCGCGACGTCTAAAATGATTGCTCGCAGGCTCTATTCACAGAAGATTGAGTGGACAGACAATTTTCCACCCCCCCGAGGGGACCAGTTCGTTCGGTCATTGACCTGATTGGAAGAGTGAAATCAAATGGTCCCAACTCGACTTATTAACTGCGGTCCCAATGGTCGTTCCTGTAGCTCCTTCGAGATCGGAATCCTGCTTCTCCCTCCCTTCCTGCTTTGAATCTTTGAAACGATGATATGGCGAGCATGATTAATTAACACCAAGGACATACCCATTTATCGAAGAATTACTCATTGCTACCTTTTTTTCTCACTGTTTATCGCCAGTTTTTGATTTGATTACAATTTGTTTCATACTTTTCCCCCCCGGGGCGAGAAAACGGCGACCACGCCACCGTCTCGACGCGATGATGGATGACCAAAATTCATTGGCACTTAGCGCCAGCCGAATCTTTCGCCTTTTCCGAGTGCAATGATAAGGCGAGCAGCGTTGAGAGATGGAAAAAACTTCTCTCCCCGAGAGCGACAAGTGCCACCGTTTTTTTCTTTGGCCACTAAATTTTCATTTCTTTATTTCGACCAAACGGAAAATCACCAGCAAGAACTTACTTTCCCTTGGCTTGTTTTGTGATTTTCCCGGTCAAACAAAATAACGGGGTTGTTCTTGTTCGTTTCCCCAAGTGGTCCGTCTTCGGTAGATAATTAAATAAAATTGTTTTTTCACTCCCCCCCTCCCCCCTCCCAGCGAGGTGGAAGAAAGTTTTCACTTTTCTCATCCCGCTAGGTTGCCTGTTTTCCTCCGGTCTGGACCTCGGTCGGTTGTTTTCTTTGTGAGTTTGCGGAGGAAAAGTTTTCACAGCAATTACGGAAGATGTCATCCCGTGTTCCGGTCCGGTCTATCCCCTCCCGAGCCCATGTGTGACCTGGGTTGCCCTCCCCGGGGGGTGGTTTCTTTGTTTCCTTCGAACACTTGAGGTAAATCAGTTCACGCTCCCGTTTTATTCCTTCGATCGCAGCGTCGTCGTTTTGATGCTGTTTTTGACGGGTTTACGTTTCCCGTTTTTACTCATTTTTAAGAATTTTTACCTACCAAGTACAGTGAGAACCTGACGTTTAAATTATTTTTATTTATAAACCAGATCGGGGAAGGAACTCAACAATCCCGCAAGATTTGACGATACAATTTGTTTCCCCTGTGTTGAAAACATTTCATGCCAACGTTTTAGTTGCCAATTTTTGCAAAAGCTTTATGATATATCGTATGTTATTCAATTATTTGACTTTAGTGACAGTTATAAACTAACGATACGTACGAAACAAAAACCTTAAACTTGAGATGCGTGTGTTTTACTTCCTCGATTGATTTTTCAATTAGGTTTTTTAATTTTTTATCATATGTTTACGCGAACACTTTCAATTGTATACCAACTTTATCGATTCTTTCAACTTCCTTTGAGAAGTTTCCTCTCGTTACAAAATTATCCTGATCCCAAACTAAACATACGCCCTAACACACACACATGGTTTACTTCGGACCGGTGAAAAAGCAAGCATATTATTCGATTATCAAGGATCTACTTGCTGCGCATGTCTTATGTTACTGTTTGCTTGTTTGGGGGTTACTTTCTTCTTCGTTTATCAGCTATAAATAGAGCCCGACCGTGGCCATTAGCTGCGTCGTCAAACAAGTCAATCGCGTGGGACCGAAGCCGGAAAATGCTTTTACGCGAGCATGCAACCGATCGCAACGGGAACCGGAAGAGGCTACGCGGTGATCAACCCGTTGAAGCGGGATGAGAGGAGGGCCTCAAACGAAACAAAATATTTGCCAGCCAATCCATCGATTGATTTCAATCAAATATACAAACAAGTGCGGCCCAAAGTTTCGCGTGGTGAGCTAAAACCGGAAAGCGGTTCTTGCGTAGTTACGAAAAGAAAACCTCCGCAGTCGAAAAGAAATCCCTCGTGACCTTTTACTTCTCGCTAAACCCTTCCCCACCAGTTGATGAAGTAAGTGTGGATGCAGAGAAAAACAGTTTACAGTGTGTGTTAAAATTATTACGTGAGGGTAAAGACATAATTTACAAATATTTACTCCAAGTATAGTAAGAAAACTCTCATTTCCAAATATTTCCAATGTCTAAACGATAAATTGAGGAGGACAAGAAAACCAATAACATTGAGATGTGTTAAAAGCATAGTATTTATAGATTTCTGTTTTCTTTTAAGACACGTTTTTCAATTTTGCAACAAATATAATTATTCAAAAAATTGTTTATCGAAACTAATACTCAACCACACCGTTTGAGTCTTCACTGTATGATGTGTTCCGTTTCGACATGACACCATGGCCGAGTTTTCCACGAACGTCCAAACACCAGAAGGCTAATCGCAAGTATTTTCACTTAACCAAACCGATACTGATGAAAAGCATTAAAGGGCTCAAAAGACCCCCCCTAGAAGATGATCGGCCCACAACGCACACATACATATGTGTCGATGATTGATTGAAATTGGTTTTGATAGCATTTTCCGCCGGTGGCGGCGCTCGCGAACTTACCGAAATGGAAATCGATCCAGCTTGCGTTTGAATACTGACGCCCGGCTAAACCGGGGCCAAGAACACAACAATTTTCCACGAAAAAACGCCACCATCTTGGGGCGCTGGAACGCGGTTGAAGTGAAGAAAATATTTTCTTCCGATTCCCGGAGTTATTTTGTTGCCCAATTTTGGTCGCTTCATCGAAGAGGAAACTTAATCCCGGTACATGTTATTAGTGGGGCCTAGGGGCGATTATATTCCAGGCAAAAGAAAATGGTCGGCCTTAAATGGATTTGCTTTTAGGAAACATGAATTTTCGGAGCCAACCTTACTTATGTAAAGGTAAAAATGTAGATAAACTAAGATAGCAGGCAAAATTAAAGTCGCCCAGAAAAAACCGTTTAATCAAATTACCATTTTCATTTACAGCTACATCAAAAGCCTCACGGCCACGAGAGGAGAAAAACTTTTTCGGCACTCACTTTTTCGCGACTGTGAGTGCCGAAAAAGTTTTTCAAAATCTGTGGATGGACCACGAAAATGGTAGCGAAAAAAGGGTGAAAATGTTTTGACAGCTCAAATCTAAGCAAACTGTTCTGCCGTGGTGCGTATTATCACCGAGTCTACCAAATATTTAACGTTTATTTGAAATATTATTCAAAGAATTATCAATTTCATCTAAAATCTTCAGATAGAAGACAGTGTTGTGAGTGCCCTACCATAAAGAGCCCGGCCACGGTAAACGTCGTGAAAACGGTGTTGAAGCGAAAAAAAACCGGTTTTTTTCGGGTGAAAATTATTTTTCAGCTGTCGTGGCCGTGAGGCTAAAGAATTTTATTTTTAAAAACACTAATAATAAAGATCGATTATAATGTTCAACAACTTTCAACTAAAATGCATCCGTATTTGATTTGGATGGTTGGCTTCGGTTCCCCATTTTCCAATAAATTGTATTACTTTGTATCGGGGGTTCCGAACAGGGGAAAAGCTTTTCCTCATTACGCGAACCTTCTGCTGCTTGAACCACTCTGTTTGTTTATCTTAGCAAATAAAGATAAATTAGAGAGGAACGGTTAAAAATAAGCATCGCTGCATTCTGCTTTTCCCAGCAAAACACGATACAATACGAAGGTGTCATCAGCTGCAAGTCCGTTTTATTTGCACTTTACTGCAGATCGCTAATCCCGGGCTCGGAAGCACTTGGTTTCTTGGGACCGTGACATAAGTGGGTCAGGGAGATGACGAGTGCAATAAACTAACGCCCCGTCGTTTGTACCATTGGTGTTGTCGTTGTGTTTCTCTTGTTATTTTAACTTTTTTTTTCTCTCTCTCTCTCTCTTTGAGTCTGTACGCTACTGATACTATTCTTTTCTACGTCCTGATTTCCAACGAGTTTTCCCGCTGATCGCTGGACCGATGGAACTATTAAACACAGTCAGTGTTTGTTGTAGGGCTTTTACAGTCGAGGATAATTTTTGAACGCAAACGGACGGATGTCGGTTCTCACGAATAAAGACGTAGAAACGGAGAGTAAAAAAAGTTCAAGCGACCGAAGGCCTTCACGGAATCCACCCAGTTAATGCCGAGTACAAGTCGATAATGATGATTCCGTCATGTTGCCTGTTCCGATTCGCCTATTTTCTCACCATTTATTTTCCTCATTGCATGCCGATCCAGGGTGCAAGACTTGAGCCAGCTAATTGTTTGCCATCAACACTAAGCTCATCAGCTAAGGGCATTGGTAGAGCACATGTTGGAAAATGTTGTTTCGAGAGACTTACAGTAGAATGAGTTTGGCCAGAAAAACATATCCAGACTGTTTAAGATTGGCCTTTCATAGACAAAGGCGTTCTTTGAGCACAGGAACTTCTTCAGATACAGCTTAAACCGTTTTCAACGATGAAATCTTAGATTCTTGTAAACACTTGCGTTGAACATACATTCTGCAGTAAGTAAAATGAGACGTTCATACAATGGAACGGCCTGTTGTCTTCTCGCAAGCCTACAGCATCCTCGGAATCGAATATTGACCTTTAAAGTATGCATTTCTTTTCAATAACTCATCCACTATGTGGGCAAGTTGAAAAAGGGTTTTAATCGATTGTTTCCTCGGTCAAAGGTTCCGGCAATAATGCTATTTATGTTACAGAAAACTTGCACCAGCTCACAGCTGGACCGTTTTTTGGAGATCTTGGTTTGTCTTAAGCCAAAAAAAAAACAGAGAATAAACAAAGTAGTTGTGGTTAAACTACATTGTAAAACTCTAAAAGCAATAAACATTATTATTTTTGTATGTTTTAAAGCTATGCTTATCTTTTTTTTGAATGATTTTTCGTATAATTTTTTGAATGATTTTTCGTATTTGTTATAAATTTGTTGTCATAAAATACAAAGTATGTACCCATCGTTCTTACTTTGCTTCGATACAAATATCGAACACCCGTAAAAATTGTGTTACATAGAAACCATTCACGTTAACTGAATAACACAGTGTATCAAGACTCGAAACGTGCTTCTAACCACGCAACAATTGAGAAAAGGTAATTTGTCATTGAATATATTATCTAAAAAGTGATGTTTGATGTACTTATGCAAACTTAGTTACTTTCACATTCCACGCGTTTGATGAAACTATTCAAAACGACGTAGTCACTAGTTTTGTACTTCGTAACACGACAATGAAACAGCTCCTATTTCTTTATTATATTTTAGAATGAAAATGAACAAGCTGTGTGTTGGTCGGATTAGTGATGTAAGGTACATCGGTTCAATGCTACCGATTAACACCTATATTTGCAGATTTAGATAACAAACTAATTTTAACAATATCTTATCGCACTGGATACAACACGGCAAGAAACATTTGTACTGCTTAATGTGTCTAGCCGTCTAGTTTCGAGTACGATAAGATATTATTTTATGAACCTATTTTGTGTGAAATAAATCACTTATATCGAAAATGATTCATTTGATTCTAATACGGAATAACATTGATTACAAATTCCCTTGTCTTCAATTGTATACCCAAGTATGACTTTAATATAATTTCAGGCGTTATCCAAACGAGGCTTAAAATTTGTCAGAACATAAGGAACAACGAAACATAAAAATAAACGCAACGAACGCATTCGGGCCATGGACCAAGATACATTATTGTGTCAGAGTTCAACGATGGGTGATTCGAGCGAACATGCTGCCAACCAAATATCACAGCCGGCCATGGATGAAAGAGAAATATCCTCAAGCATGTTAATAGATGAACAACATCAACAGACAAGCATGCCTAGCCTCAAAAGGAAAAGCCAAACGGACGAAAAAACCTTAAACCTATCAGCTGAAAAAGATGGTTTATCTGTTGATTCGGATTCGAAGAGACTTTCTAATACATCCATAGAAGTTACCAAGCCGAAGGGAAAAACTGCAAATACAGACAATTCCACACGACAACTTCCGAACCCGAAAGACGGCTCCCAAGAAAGTAAAGGACTGAAAGTTTTTCTTGTTGGCATAAGCTATCAGCAAAAGCTAGCAATTGTAATTCTTTGCCATGCGGCGATACAGATGAAAATTGAAGAGCAGTTCGACTTCACCATAACCAGTGAGGATCCGGAGGCTGGAAAATTCGACGATATCGCTGTCCGCTTCAACGTAGCAGGTCGATCGACCAAGCTTTTCATCCAGGCGAAGCACAAAGAAGATGAGACCAAGACGATCACCTGGACGGACCTTAAATCAGTCGATAAAAATGCATCATTTTCGGTTAGTAAGTATTTTAATTCGTTCATCCAGCAGGGATGGGATACCGACGAGGAACCACCCATTCTAGCCCTTTGCACTACCATGGGACTGGCGAAAGATGTTAGAAAATCAGCTGTACACTACACATCCCGGGAAAGTGTTGTAAATTCTATTTTCCTATCCGTTGCCAATGAGGTTTGTAATATCGACATAGATATGTTGGACCCTGAATCGAGGAGTAGTTTATTTGAACATTTAAAAGAAAATTCCGAGCTGGTGTGTCTGGCGAAACAGATAGCAAAGCAAATATTTGACGGAAAAATGCTTGATTTTCGTAATGTTTTATTTCAAAAATATCGTTATGTTATAGAAAACAAAATTGCAACAAACGAGTGTGTTAAGGCAGACTATTTTAAAGTCAATGAACAATTCTTGAACACCACTGATGCTGAAGAGTTTAAAAGAATATTAGAAACAGAATACAAGAGACTGTACAAAGTGCCAGGTCAGGATTTTTGGCAAGACATTAGAAAGAAAGGCATAGGTATGAAAAAGGCACAGAATGCTGAACCATACAAACTACCAGAGAAAATACAAGATCATCGAATACAGAAATTTTTCAAATCATTTATCTTAGTAGTCGACACAAAACGCGAGGGAGATATACCAGAAGTGATCTGCAGTATGGTCGAAGATTACTCGTTCAAGTTATTACCTGCTGAAATGCTAGGCCCTGTACCGCCGAAGCTAGTTTGCAGTACACTCTCGGACTGGACATTGAGTTGGATAAAGCAAAAAAATAACAAGCCTCTAATGAAGCAGAATGTTGATGATATTTTCAAACAATTGGTGGCGTCGTTCCAATTTTTACAATTTCAAGGAGTATCAAACATGTATTGTAAAGTGTTACAAACCTCCGGACTGATGCTGAAACTGGAAAAGTTATTAGCATCGAAATTGCACCACGAAATCGAATCAACACTTTCGAAAACTCCTTCCAAAGATATTCTATATCAATGTTCCTACCATCCATCGATCGTATGGCAGGTGCTCCAGTTGTTAAAACATAAACTCAACTATATGTTCATAGAAGAAAAGTATTTTAACCTCATGAGCGACTCGCTAATGAAGGTTTTACAAACTATTAACTATCCCTTCATTTTGTTTATCGATTGTGTCGAAAATTCTAACGAAGTTCAAAACTTTTTGAAGATGTGGATGAGATTTCAACAAGTACCCCAGTGTTGCAAGAAGATAATGCTTTACAATCAACCTTTTAAATCTACTGAAGTTAGCGAAAATTTCCTTTTTGGAGATCTAACTAAGGATGAAAGCATGGATGCGCAGTTGAATAAAAATGCTTGTTTTTTTGGGACAACCCTCTCGTTCTGCACGTTGATGCGCGATGAGGATAGTTTGAGCTTTTGGTTAGACGTTCGTAATTGTAACGATCAAGCGCAAATGAAACAAAATATAAGTAAGGATAACTTCGAGAAAATAAGTTCAACGTTCATTCATCGAAAATGGTCGGTATGCAATGAAGCATCAAAACGAGGAACTTCCAGCTTTTACTTTTGGAAACGACGAGATAATATCAACGGTTGGGTCGAACGGTTCACAATTAAAAATCGTTCAGTAGAAATGGAGATCGGTAATTTTTTGGAGACATATTGGAATCGAATTTCCGTGAGTGATACTTTATGGCGCAGGCCTCAGACTCGCATTCCACCTCCCGGTGTTGAAAGCAACGAAATCAGTCCCGGGGACGCTACAAAAGTGCACATCTTTCTAAATGAGGCCGGATCGGGGAAAACTTTTTACCTCAACTGGTTAGCCGCAGATTTGCAAGCTGCCCATCCATCATGGTGGGTGATTAAGCTGAACTTAATCGAGTATGCTACAGACTTTCACCGATTGATGGAAACGGAAGGGTATGAAAAAATAGATGCATTAACGGCTTTGAAAATACTCTTTCAACTTATTTATTTAGCTATTTATGTTCCAGCTGTTAATCGACGAACAACCGAAGAAACGGATAAACATCGGGAAAAGGCACAAGCTTGCGCTAACATGCTAGGTTTTTCGGATGGACACAATGATATTATTCAACTAATTCAGCAGGAAACTAACTTGACATCTGAACAGCTTGTTTTGCTTAGAATATTCCAAAATAAATTCAACTGCAAAGAGCTTGTCGTTCTACTGGATGGATTTGACGAAATATCTCCCCATTACAAGAAAGTGGCGCTTACTCTAATAACTTGGTTCGAGCGATTCAAAGGAGTGCGTAAAATGTATCTTACTAGTCGTCCTTACGATTTTAGACCAGACTTTGAATCTTCTTTAGAGCATTGTCAATTTTATCGCCTACAGAACCTAGACCATGGCGATATTTTTAGTTACACGTTTCGAATGCTGTCCTGCCGTTTTGAAGGATTCGAATCGCTGAAAGTGAAGATGCAGAATGACCTAGTATTAATATTCTTTTATTTATCAACATCGTATCTCGGAGAAATGAGCGAGATTCCGCTGTTTTTGTCGATGGTACTCGAGCTTGTCTTACCTATCGTAAACAAATATGTCGATTTGAAATCTGGCACAATTTCATTGGAAATAGTCACCGAATGTGATAAGAGATTTGAGGCGCTTCGTATGATGGAAATCTTCGTCGACCGGAAACTTAATATCACCAACACGGAGAAATCCGGTACCACAGAAGCGGCTGGAAACACCCCTAGTGCCCGGATAACCGCGGACCGGCAAAATGAATGGAACAATCGGATCCATTCGCTTCTAGCTTTGCACGTAGTGCTTGGCGAAAAGGATAGGAAATTCCTCCTGACATCCGAAGAGCAAAAGGAAGCGTTACAATACATCCAAGAAGTTAACCAGGGGGAAGTAAAATCAGGCATTGTCGAAGGGACCGTGGATAACGTTCCCATATTCATACACCGCTTATTTGCGGAGTATTTCGCTGCGCGCTGGTTTTATGACCACCATGGACGTGACGGAGTTAAAGACTTTCTAAAACGGAATGTCTACGACAACAATACAAAGGAGGAGATTAAACACTTCATCGATAGGATGGTTTGCTCCAAGAATGAGCTGCACCTGGCTGTAATTGAAGGTTCCAAGTTAAAAGTCGAAAGCCTTCTAGAGAAAAATCCGACCTTGGTTCAGGCACAAGATTCCTGGGGAAGAATACCATTGCACTTGGTGCTTGTGTATGGTTCGAAGAGAAATTATGAAATATTTATTTCATTACTGCTTTTAACGGATAATTCTCGTGTCAACTTCAATGACTCGTATTTCGGCTGGAATGCAATCAATTATGCACTTTCCTGTGATAGAAGAGATCCTAATACGCGCTACCGTTTTGTGCTAAAGTTGTTAGGAAGAGGCGGCACAATTCACACGGATGAATGCTTTACAATCACCAATTGTGAGGATCCCATTGAAATGCTCATGAATGTAATCAGTTTCGAACATCATGTTTCCAGTAGAAGTACGGAACATCCAACAAGCCTCTCGAAGACGCATTTAAAATCCTTGTTCGAAAAACTGAAAATCGTTGAAAATTTAACCACAAAAAGGCAGCTCGATTTACACTGTGCAATACCTTCAGTGAGAATACATACTTTTTTACCTATTCACAATGACGAAAACATTGCGCCCTACATACGGAATACAGGAAGCTTCACACCCCTTGAATTGTGCATTATTATTGACTCAGTTTTGACGGAAGATCTTATTGAATGCGCTTGGGAGATTGGAAACATGCCTTCCGATGTTGGCCAGCGGTTTGCAAGTCTTGCTTGCCGGACCCGTTCATTGAGTGCATTTCATTATTTTCATTTTGAACGTCAATATACCGTATTGATGAGTAATTTCGAAAAATCTCTTATGAAGGCGCTGGTCGGAACATTCGTACCATCAGCTTTTGATTCACTTTATCGTGAATACTGTTCCGATTTTAGCATCGCTTGTTGTAAAGATCTACCACAGCTAGGCGACAAATGCGATTGCTACGACTTTGAAGCAAAAGGTCGAAATGAAATGCTTGGGTACTTTCCCAAATCATTTGTAAGAACAGAATGGGATATCGATTCTGGAACGGAATTTTTACTAGCTACAGCTTTGAAGATGGATAACATTCAGATAGTAGAATACTTAGTTGAATCTATGAAAATGAAACCAACAAAAAGTTTCATTATAAACCTGTTAAAACAATATAACATTGATTGGCATTCCTATCAATCGCATTATTATCTTCTAGAGAGAATTGAGGATCTCTATGAAGGCGATGAAAAAGGACGGAATCTACTGCACACTGCAGTCGAGCAGGGCATGGTAAATTTAGTAAAATACCTGTGTTTACATAAAAAATTTGATGTCATGAAAAGCAATGAAAAAGAAAACAACTGGAACGCCCTATTCTACTGCGTTTTCAATCATGAAAACAAAGAAGAGCGCTTTCAAATTTTTAAATTTTTATTGAACCAACGCTTTGTTGATTGCTTTAGCATAATTGACTCCAAGGAGATAAGTGTATTCGACTATGCAAGCTATACTAATTCTTTTATTGCTCGCTATATAATTGATAGATATTCAGAAATTGCTAGACATACTAACCCGGACCTTGGCGAGAAAACCACATTTGATTATCAGAGAGAGTCTAGAGTGTTTCGCTACATAGACGAAGATGGACGCAGTGTTTTACATTCTGAAATATGCATGGGGAATTCAGAGTTGGTGAAATATATGATTTACCAGCATAACCTTGATATTAAACGACCAAATGCAAGGCAAAACAATTGGAACGCCTTCTTCTACTGTGTTTCAGAATACAACGAAGTCACTTGCGCAGAAAAACTGAATATCTTCACTTACATGATGGAGATAGATCCTTTCGACTGTTTCGCTGAGGAGGATTCGAAGGGTAAATGTGTGTTTTACTATGCGACGAAGAATAACGACAAAATTGCGAAGTACATCTTCAAGCGGGAGTGTAGTCTGATGGAATATCTTTCCCCCGAAGAAAAAGTGTTTATTTTAATGAGTCGCTTAGACAAATCGTTCTTTGATGTAACAGGAAGGCTGAAATATTTGCACGAAAACAATTTATTAAGCAAAATCTTCATCGAGCACGTTTGCGAGTATTTACAAAACCATGAAGAACTTAATTACATCGATAATGAAACGGGTCGGAACATGTTACACATTGCTATCGCAGAAGGTTGGACCGATATGGCAAAGCTTTTAATTAATCGTTACGATTTCGATCCAAAGGATATGAACGAAAAGGAAAATAACTGGAACGCTTTCTTCTACTGCGCCGCAAATCGCGAAAATACCCCTTTCCACTTTGAACTATTCACTTTTATGATGCACAAAGAACCAATAGATTGTTTTGGTCTATTTGATTCGATGAAAAATAGTGTATTGTATTATGCGAAGAAGAATAACCAACAAATTGCGCGAGAAATTTTTGAACGTGAACGAAAACATATTTCATCAAATTATTTGAAGCCAGATGCAATATCCAACCTTATGGAACGTTTAGCAAAATCATTCTTGAACGTCCACGAAACATTAAGTTTTTTGATAAGTATTGATTCGATTGACGAGACATCGCTTAAGATCATCGCTAGCGAACTCTTCAAAAATGGCTATCTAAACTATACCGATGACGAAACCGGTCGAAACCTTTTACAAATTGCTATATTCGGGGGTTGGAGTGTATTGATGAGGATCTTCATCGAAGATTACAGGTTTAGTGTGAAAGAATGTAATGGAAAAGAAAATAACTGGAACGCAATCTTCTATTGTGTAATTGATGATAATCGTCAAGTTAGCAAAGCCGATATGAACATGTTTACCTATTTGATGGATAAATATCCAATGGATTGTTTGAAGCAGCTGGATTCATCGGGAAAATCTGTGTTCTACTATGCAGCAAGGAATAATTATGAAATTGCGTCAAATATTTTTATCCGAGAATGTGATTTGTTGAAAAACCATTCTGTCTACGACCGAACGGCTGCGGTGATGGAAAAATTAGACGAAAATGGAATCAACATCGAGAAGAAAATAATATACTTTGAAAAAGCAAACTTGATTAATGTAACCTCGGTTGAAACTGTATGCAATTATATGAAAAATACTGGGGATCTTAATGCAATCGACAGAAGAGGACGAAATCTGTTACAAATAGCCGCAGAAATTGGATGCTTAGTTTTGGTGAAACATTTGATTGAAAAATACGATTTTGACGCGATGCAATTGAATGACAGAGAATTCGATTGGAACGCGCTTTTTTATACTGTGTGCTCAAAAGATCCTACGAGAAGCGAGAAGTGCTGCGGCATTTTCGTCTTTTTAATTGAATTGTATCCCTGGGATTGTTTTGGTTCAGATGATTTAGATTCAGATTGGGATTGTTTAGATTCTAATGGATTCAGTATCTTTCACTATGCGGTGGAAAATAATCAAGCAATTGCGCATGAGGTTTTAAAACGATATTGGGATTCATTTAGCAGCCTTTCTGTTGTCGATCGAATATCTGTATTAATGGGGCACTTAGAAAATTCACCCACTCGTACTCAAGATTATATGATTGAGACAATTTGCGAATTTATGAAAACAATTGGAAGTCTAAACTTCGTAGAAGATGAGAGCGGTAGAGATATTTTACAAATCGCAGCCTCAAAAGGTTGGTTAATGATGGTTAAATGTCTGACCGAACGATATGAATTCTTTCTGGAGAAAACTAACGAAAAGGAATATAACTGGAATGCATTTTTCTATACGGTGGCAGCATTTGAATGTGAGGACAATGAAAACCAGATGGATGTCTTCGCCTTTATGATGAAAAACAATCCAATCGATTTTTTCGGCTTTTTGGACTCAAAGGGAAAAAGTGTGTTCTCATATGCGGTGGACAATATCCCGGAAATCGCAAGTGAAATTTTCAGAAGACAATGCAGTTTGCTAAAGAACCATCCTATTACCGATCAGGTATTCACTTTGATGAACTGTTTACAAAACACAAACTTAAAAATTAATAAGAAGCTAGAATATTTAGACCAAAATAATTTGATGACTTTGGAATCATCCGTTCACGCCATTTGTGATTACATGAAAAACAGTGGGGACCTTACGTACGTTTGTGCATGCCATGGACAGAATCTTTTACAAAAAGCGGTGGCAAACGGTTGGGTAGCATTGGTTAAATGCCTAATAGAACATTACGGGTTTAATATCAAAAAGAGGAATGAAAAAGAGTACAACTGGAACGCGTTTTTCTACACGGTTACAAGGTTCAGTGGTCAAGATTACACAAAGCGAACGAACATCTTCACTTTTTTCATGGAAAAAGATCCAATCGATTGTTTCAACCATGTGGACACAGTGGGAAAAAGTATCTTCTCGTATGCTGTGGCCAATATTCCGGAAATTGCAAGTGAAATTTTCCGAAGGCAATGCAGTTTGTTGAAAAACCATTCCATTAACGATAAGGTAATCACATTAATGAACGGTTTAAAAAACACAAACTTAAACATCAATGAAAAGCTTGACTATTTCGACCGGAATAATTTGATGAACGAATCATCAGTTCACGTAATTTGTGAATACATAAAAAACACTGGGGACCTATGGTACGTTTCCACAACCAACGGTCGGGATCTTTTACAAAACGCTGTGGTAAATGGTTGGCTAGTAATGGTAAAATGTCTAATAGAACATTACGGATTTGATGCCAAAAAACGGAATGAAAAGGAGTGCAACTGGAATGCATTTTTCTATACAGTCCAAACGTGTTGTAAAGAGTTGAGTGAGAAACGCAAAGACATCTTCATCTATATGATGGACAGAGATCCTGTTGATTGTGGTGCAGAGCGAGATTTCAAAGGAGCTTGCATATTTAGGTACGCAATGCAACACAATGAAAGTATTGAGGAACACATTTTGAATAGATGGAATTGGAGTTCACATGGCATTGAAATTTTAGACAGCTGGAAAAAAATGTGTCCTCCTGCGAGGTATGGCTAATTTTGGACAATTACAAATAGAGCAATTGAAGCGTTAATTAATTTAATTACCAAAATTAACCTGAAAAATTATAAAGTATAAAGTGTTGAATTACTGCCTTTGCATTAACATACAAACATAAAATTATACAGAAAAAGCAGTCAATACTGGTGCGTTTAGATAGAAGATACTTTTGTAAACTTACATCATGTTTTAGTTAAAATAAATAGATCCTGGAATAGAAATAACAATACTAACATACTCTTCCAAAAAATATCCGAAGACGTAAAACATGTTAAGCTACGATAAACAAGTAAGTTGGACAATTATCCCCAAATTTATTTTAACGATTGGAAAGATGTTTGCTAATCTGTGGGTGGTGCTAGGTAGATTTTACAACAACCATTCCTATCAATGAAAACATCTTCAAGGAAAATGTGTAAAAGGTCGTTTGTTTTCAAATTTCTGTCCGTTTAATCTTCAAAGTCAATCCAATCTTCAAAAAGAATCACCACAAAAGAAAAAAAACTGTCTACAAGTTCGGTTTCTTGCGTGTTAAATTTAATTAAAAACTAATAGACTTTATCACCACCCCTTAACTGTGCCCTTGTTGCATTTCCCTTTGGCACCGGCGATCACAGCATCCACTTGCAGTTCTTACTATTCACTTCAAGTTCTAAGGTGGAAAAGGAAATGAGTTGCACTCAAAAAACAGGCCCTATTTTACAAAGAACTCATGAGACGACAACGACTGCAAACGAGGCTAAAAGGAATGAATGGAGTTTTTTTTCGTTACGAAGTTACGAACGAACTTTACAAACTTCGTACGAAAATTCTTCCCCAATAGTCTTTACATTTCCGCCGGTCCCGAAGCGGACGATCATGCTTTTACCCTCGCACTCGATGCACTGTGCACAGTGAGCAGTAGGGGAAAACTTTTCGCCGGTGAAATGTTTCCCGAACATGGTTTTGCTTGCTTGCTTGCTTGAACTTCGGCAGTATGCAGTTTTGCGGTGCCGATCAGGAAGCGGGCACAGGAACAGCAAACGGAGCCCGACATGACGAGATCCGTGTCTGTCTAGTCTGGTTTATCGATTTTTCCTCCCACAGCTCCAGCAGACTGGAACACCCGGCGCGCGAAAAGCTGGATCGCCTTCGCTGCGAGGATGGATATGCCCTTGCGAGTCGCAACCATCGGGACTGGCGTGCCCAGGAAACCTAGCACCTAGGCAGGGTAATTGATGCCCACGGCTAGCCGGAAGATCTTCGGCAAGATTTACTCCGCCACTAGAATCTGAATAAGTCCACCCGGAGCTGCCGCATGGGAGTTAACTCGAACTTAGTTGTACCCATTGCTTCCGTGATGCGCTCTCTGAAACACACTGCAAGGAAGAAGTGCATTGCAATGCTCGAGTAAACTTTATCCTTCGCCTCACATCTATCATGCTGCAGTGTCGCTTCGTAAAAGTTGCATCGACTTCGGCGGCGTTTATCGGGGGAAAGACAAACCTCTGGCCTGCCACTGGAAAATTGCATAGAAAGAGCATCCGAAGGAACTTTAAGATGAGTACATAGAAAACAACTAAAAACTTTCGTCGCAAGTGTTGAAATGGAAAGATTAATTGAAAAGACTTGCATCAGTCAGGAAGAAAGAGATAAACATTCAATAAAGTTAACGATGAATACGGTAACACTGTGTTGCAGATCATTTAAATAGAGTGTACTCAAGATAGTAATGTATATCCACAAACTGTAAAATATGTAAAAAATAGTATCTATTTGCATAACAAATAGAATAGGATAAATTATGGACAATAAATGTACATCAGCATTGCTTTACTATAGTTATTGTTTAGATAACACAAACAAAAACAAAATTAAAAACATAAGTAAATTGGCTAATAATAAATAAATATGTATGAAAACAATTAACACTTCATTACTGTGTTACTACATTCACAATCGAAAACCCTTGAAATCAGTTAGTATGGACAAGAAATTCAGGTTTATTCTAACAAGAATGACCATCTTTCAACCCTCAAACCTCTTTGTCTCTTTGATTCAACTTTGCCCATCGTTCCAACATCCGTCCACCACGTGGCATGGGTCGGAAAATGGCCGCTGGCTTGGGTTGAAGCAGTCCGGGCAGGTCATAAAGGGAACAATCAACAGTGAAAACCGCGGCACAGCTGGCAGAGGGAAAGCTGGCAGAGGGAGCAAACATTCAAATGAACCTCCGGCAGCCAGACCAACAACGAGGAAACCACAAACACACACTGAACCACACAACGGCACACCGAGCGGGTGGAAATGTGTTCGGGCGACAGTGAGCTGATGGCTGGAGTTATGGAGCGAAAATTGCTTTTATCTGAATCAATTTTATGTGAATCGTCGCACCATCTTTGCAGCCCTCGCGTTCTTGGGGCATTTTACTTTTCGGTGATATTTCAACGAACCTCGCACCCATCTCTCGAGAAGCGCAGATTTTCCCACCATTTACTGTGCGAAACCCTCCGGGATGCTGCAACTGGAGGCACTTTGCACATGTTCCTGCAGTGGCTTCATTGTTTGGTCCCGAACATTGCCGCATGGTGCAGGCGACGAAGGCGTAAAGGATCAAAAACCTTGTCGCCATTTGGTGGGATTATAATGCTGCTTGATTCGTTTCAAACTGCCATCATCGTTCGCCGATTGGGCTGTTCATAATCATAAATCAAACCAGCATCGTGGGGTAGATGACTTTTTTCCTTTCTTACAGCTTAAACCCACCACTATCTAGAAGGACGGAAGCGACTGAATGTGAGTGAATGGAAAATGGATAACATCCAATATAGTTTACTGCCGAATTGTAATAAACCCATGTACCTCAGATGAGATGAGTTTTGTTTGTGAATTTATGAAGTTTGAGCGATTGTTTAAGATGATGGTAAGTAAACCGTTAAAACGTTGCTTTTCCATTTGCAAATAAACAAGAAAAAGTATTATTTTGACAATATTTACAACAATACGCATGACAATATATGAACATGAAAATCATTTTTATTTTGTGAAGTGTGCAACAATTAAGTAAACTTACAATTTACTTTGGCGTTATGTAAAGCCCACAATAACCACAAGCTTTTTAGATTTATTTTAAACCAATTTCGTAGTATGCGAAAAACCAGCGGCTTAATTATAGCACATTTCCTTGTTACTATTTAAAAAAAGGATACTAGTTAAGGTTTTGTTTAACCTTATCTCTTATTTTCATACACGGCTTTTCCCAAAAATTATTTCACTAGAAAACAGCAGAAATTTATACCTAAAATGTGAAATAAGAACACTTAACCTTTTCCCGCATTTCTCATCCTTTATGTCCGCTTTATGTATCCTTTTAATAAGGTGAAATTAATTGGAATTTCATACAGTAAATAGTCCCCAGAATCATTCAACGAAAAAACTTGATTGCCATCCTTTGTATAAATTGTTTGCCTTTACATTACGCGTTCCCTCCAAAATTGATGAAATGCGCAATTCAGCCCTCATTTTCGGCTCTATTTAATCCCCGCTCGGGCACAGAGGCAACGCGCTGCAAGCCCTCCATCATACTAATAGAGCTTTTCACGCGAAAACCATACCGCATGGCACACTTTTCCTGGCGCGTGACTCACATCAGCGTGCCTTCGTTACCCGTGGGGAAAAACGAAATCCCCATTCTGATGTCGGTTTAAATTTCCACCGAGCATTCCGCCCGTGTGCTGATTATATAATTTTTTTTGGCAGCTCATTTTCCAATTCCGTTTGCTATATTATTTTTTTCTTTCCCCTACCTGGCACGTTCCCTGAACGAAGTGTTGTTCATCAGTAGCTTCCACGAACCATCCTTACCACGGGACGAGACATTACCGATGCTAAGTATGCGCACCGGAACCGGCCGAGAATGAAAAGTGTTCAGAAAATAAAATTCAATGCAAGAAATGTCCCGTAGAATCACTTACAATAAATTTGCCACCCTTATCATATTCCGCTCAGGTATTCGAGGAAACCGTCACGCAACCAGTGTCATTTGTTTCGGAGCTTTTTTGTACCTTTCTTTTTGTGATTTTCGATGCCAACATCAGTTACCATTTCCCGTGCGGTCGAGCTGTAGGAGGTTGTATCGGTCCCGGTTTTTTACACCCAATATTCAAGTAAGCGAGCAAAGGAAAAATCAGAAAACGCCGTAGACGTATTCAAAGAAAAGCCTGACTTCGTCCTCTCACACACACGCACAAAGCCACTTGACAACCGTTCAGTGCCATGGCAACGGTGGAACTGCTCGGATGGATCCCAAGCACGAACCACCGATGCAAGGATAATGAACGTAAACAAACATCCCCCATTTTCCCGAGCAGTACAAGAATCGTACGAGGAAAATCTTACACCGACAATTTCCCCTCACTGTTGGACAGCCAACAACGCTGGGGAATAATTTTCCCCTTTTCTCGGAGGGGAATTTGGTCGAGGGCTTTCAAAATCATCAAACAGCAATAAAAAATCTTTCAGTCGGAAAGATAGTAGTGCTTTAAAAGGCAATAAAAAAAACGTCCCACATTAATACCTAAACACCTGTCTGGCGCGACAGCATAAAGGATTGTAGACCAAACCGATAGACGATAGGAAAGTTTTCCCTTTTTCCGCTTTCTCCACGTTTCTTTGTGACAAACAGCGTAATTTCCGTGCATTGGCTACCGAACCAACTAATAAACAGGATTAACTGTAAAACAAAAAAAAGGCGTCGTTAGAGAATGGAAAATGGTTTCCTCTACTCAAACTTTCCCTTCTGAGTCCTTTCTCCTTGGAAACGAAACAAACAAAGACTTATGCTGACATGGGAGAGTGCCATCGGTTTTCCATCGAACGAAACACCGGCGTACAACACATGCTTCCTCTTCTGAAGGGTGACCTTGAGATATTCGAATGTAACAGCTTGAGGAGGAAGGTGGAACGAAGTGCATTAATAATTCATAGACCAGAATATCAAACACCTTCCCATTTCGGGGACCACCTGGAGCCAAGTGATGGGAGTTTTTCCTCATGGATGCACTCATTTTCTGCATACAACAACCACAAGGATACGGGAAACCTGAAGCAAGCGATAGAAAGGGGGAATTTGTTGGAATGTTGGAACGGCCCTTTATTTTCCTATCACAAACCCCTATGTGTACTCCGATGCCGTTCGGAAAAAGAGTAGCCTTTGTCAGCTACCTGTGCCATGCTCCAGTTCCTTTGGTTCACATCCCATTTCGGGCAGCATGTTTACCACAAAGAAGGACAGAACCGCGCTCCAATTCATTCCAACTGCATATCCTTTCACAAGAGTTTTTTCCATGTTTCAAATGCAACCTATCGTCTACTTTTTCCTTCATTTTCACGCAACGGTGTGCTATACAACTGCGAAAATACACGGGATTACGAAGGGCGATGATTAAAAAAGTTGCCTTTCACCAAGCCGGGATCATTTGTTCCCACGCAAGACACCGCACCATCGGGTAACAAAGATCGGTGAAGTTGCTGAAAGCAGCTTCATCATTCGCTTTCCAGCTACATTCGTAACCTAGTTTTGGGTGGCATGCAGTGTTTGCAATGCGGAGTAAACAACAAACGGACATGGATGAAACTATTTGCATATTCGGAAAGATGGCACATAGCTAGGGAAGTATATTTTGCAGTTAATTACTATCCTGATGAGTCCTTCATCGCATGTTGGCAAGGGTAGAGTAATATTAAAATTGTTACATGGTCCCTGCATGACCGTAGTAGAATATAATTTGTCTAAAGATAAAATTTTTCCATTAAAATATTTAATAAACAACTTACCGTCATATGCCGAAAAAGTATTCCTCCTTGGACACGACACAATTGCAGGACATTTCTCACTGTTATTCATAAACGCAACGGGATTTGCTTAAATCTCACTTGTATGATTTATTCACTAACCACCAATGCTAAATAAGTCACTAGGTAAAGTAAAAGTAAAGCCCCATTTTTGTTGCAAATTTTGGATGGAGAACTGAGGCACGCGCGTGAAGACGCGGTCCACGATTCCAGCGCCGCAGTTACAGTTGCGTCTAAAACATGAGCCAAAGATTCATCGCAATCGACGGCATCACGATTCCGGTCACAATGCTCGATATCAGATTCACACTATGGTTGTCAAAAATTCTCACACCACTTATATGGCGCACATTTTTCCCCGGCTGTTCCACGATCACGCCTCGCTCGTTCTGCCCAGAGTACTGCAGCGTGGCACCGATTAGCGAGTCCACGAGTGAACCCACCAAGCCGGCGATTCCCCCAAACACAATCAACGGCCACTGGTTTGGGCTGTTTTGGTAGATGTTCGTCTCGACCGTGTACCGCACGGTCAGGAAGTACACCAATCCGATCAACGTACCGCCGCAGAAGCTGGCCAACAACCCAAAGAACGAAATAGCCCCATTCGTGCCCCGTGGGACTCGCTTCCGGGTGGTGATGAGAAATGGATCACCACTTCCAACCACTGTTCCCAGCTCGCTCGCCCATGTATCCCCATTGGAACATGCGAACGAGCCCATAATAGCCACTCCGAGCCAACTCGATCGGTACAGATTGACAAAATCGATCGGTCGCTCGCCGTATCCGCAGTCCAGCAGATACAGTAACGCTAGCTGGGTTGCCATTCCCGCATTACATATTACCTGCGCCCAGTTCCGTTGGCCTCCTTCCTTGAAATCATCCTCGATTTTGCGCTTCATGTGGCCCCGAAATTTGGTAGCTCGACTCGAGCTGAAGAAAAACGCCGCCAGACAAGCCAGGAAGGCGTGTGATGCTATCGAAAGAATCACGGCACATAGCAGGCCCAAGGCGGCGCCAGACTTATTAACACCCTTCCGCTTCAATCCGTACACCATCAGCAGAACGGGCACGAGGACGGAAAACAACCAGCGTGTCGGAGGAATGACACTACCTGCAGAAAGAAAACATACGGTTAATCAACCACACACTTGGGTATTCCACAGCTACCTTAGCTTTCCCTTTCGGAGTCACTTACTTGCTCCATCGGAAGCAATTTTAGAGTACGCCACGTTGCCTATCCACATGAACATGGACAGTGGCACCGACAGGCCACACAGTAGCACCGGTAGAATCATGTAAATCGTACTCTCGTGCATTTTCTGCACCGTTGAACGCGTGATGCTTTACTGCAAATGAAACATTGTATTTTACAAACGACAAACGAAGCACTTCTTTAAAGCTCGTACTTACGCAAATCACCGGATAAGAAGTAAAATACAATGCCTTAACCTAAACCTTTTTCTCGTTTGTTTTTGCGGTCGTTCCAATGGTGCAAAGGTATATTTTTAACATAAATTTACTGTATCAACACCGACACCGCGCAGCTTGTACCGTTTTATTTACTTTTGGAATTTGTGTTGTTTTTTTTGTGTCGAACTTTCACTTGATTTTCGCCTGATTCGGGGGGTCCACCAACGTTCTTCCAAACAGTAAACAAGCTCAAATATTTGTTCAATTTATATTGCAGATATTATAAACAGTTGTTATACATTCAAATCCACATAAATTAGAAATTATCTGAGCGTTGAAATAAAACTTTTTGTCAATAATTACTCCTGTATAATATCGCCAGTCGTTTCGCGGCGAAATTAACGAATCTGTCGAAATGACATTTTCGCTTCACGGGAGTAATCAAGATAAATACACAATAAGTATGTAACCATCTTGGGAATAATGATCGTTGACGCAAAACACGTAGTCGAAAAATTGTAGATTGTAAACATTGCATCGTAGACGATAAATTATTTCTCTAAACTGCCAAAAAACATATGTTATCAAGTGGTCAAATTAAAGGAGCAGTGCATACCATCCTTCCCTGGTGTTTAGGAAGTTCTCGTGGGAGAAAAACGCAAGGGAGTCCACGATAAACGGAAACGAATCTGCTTACCAAACGAAACGGCAACGAAGTGGCGAACTTCAGCGGAACAGGTTTAGGTGGAAAAATGCGTCGCTCGCAGGGCCACAATTACCAGCCGGTTCCGCAACAGCCTGGCCCAAGCAACGCTAGCCATGACGCACTGGAGGAAGAAAACGAGCGGATGGCCGAAGAGTTGAAGGGTAAAATCGGAGCCCTTAAATCGCTAACGATCGACATCGGGAACGAAGTACGGTACCAGGATCGTCTTCTGCGTGGCATCGACGAGGATATGGATCGGACTGGAGGCTTCATGTCGAACACTATCAATCGAGTCGTACGGCTGGGCAAGGGAGGCCACCGGAACTACATGTGCTACATGTTCCTGTTCGTAATGGCCGTGTTTTTTGTGTTATTCCTCATACTGAAGCTGCGATAATAGTGAAATCAATTTATGTATTTTTTGTTTTTCTTCCTGTATTTACAAACCAACCAACGCGATTTATACATGATCTATAAAGTCTTTAAAACTATGTTACGAGAAAAACGTATTTCAAATTATAAACCGATGTGTATGTGTGATAGTTTCAGAAAGCAATTTATCGTACATCAAACCCAAGTCGACCGAAAGCCCACCCCATGTCATCTGAAGAACAGCTACGCTATGACCGTTTTATGGTTTCAATTTGTCGTTTTCTTAATTTATTTTCAAACTTCGCTTACTTATGACCTAAAGCACTTTCGAACCGATCGGTTCACTACTGCAACGCTAAAGGGGCTTTTCTTCATGTTTTTTTCATACACTTTCGATGGGGATGGGATGCCTTACAATACGAGTCTGCAGTTTCTGTACAAAGATCAATAAGGGTCTTTGCAAGCAATCGATCTCAACTGTTAAAAATAATATCTATGTACATCTACGGATTGCATTTCTGCCCTTCTCCTTTGTATCACACATATTTTTTACCGTTAAATTCTTCAATGCAACATTGGTAACAGAAAAGCGGAAAACAACGGAGATTTTTATATTCATCCCCTTCGCAGTGCGGTATTTTTACAATGAGAGAAGGTTGTGTTTTTGCAAAACGTGTGTTCAAACAAGAGAAGTTTTTTATTTGTATTTATCAATAGAGAAAAACAAAATTAAATTTTTCTAAAACCTATCACCCTTCTTGATGTGGTGTTTTGACGGAAAGGTAAATCAAACCGCAAGCCTAACTATGACACAATCTAACGCACGAGAGAAAACGTACCATCCTGGAAGGATGGAGATTCTCCATCGAGCCACGTGCGTGATTGGTACACCGTGCTCGTTGTTGTCTTCTCCGTGCATGCGTACAGTTGCTTTGATTAAAATAATCCACTACAATTATTCCACCAGCAAATTCAATCGCCTACTATTTAAGCCTAGGGAGAATAACCCCCGAAATCGGGAGAAAACGTTCGACCGCCGTCGGCGAACGGAAGCTGTACACATTTTTGAGGAGAGATCCTAATTACCTTCCTATGATTCGCTCGAAATAAAACCTATACAAAATTCTGCTGTCCCTGTGGACGGAGGGCCTACGATGACTATGCGTAATACTAATCACAAACGTCTCAGCCGCTCCACCAACGAGTGCTTTTTTCACTAATTGAGCGAAGATTTCAAACAACAACACTTTTTTGATACATAATGATATACAAAAAAGGTGTCAAGCTATAATGGAACTGTAACCTTGTTATCCATTTTTCAAATATAGACTTTGCAAAAATATAACCGAAAAATAAAATCATTTTAAGTTGATTTTAAATGCAGCTACACAAAAATATGGTTTCTGTACAAATCTTGAAGAATGACAAATGAGTTCAACCGGCTTAAGTTTTCTCTCGCTTTTTAACGTTGCGCTTTGAGGCGCATCGCACCAGAATATCGGAAACGTGCGGTTTGTGTTTGAAGATTTTCATAATCTGCACCCGCGCCTCGTTGATGCCGTCCATGACAATTTTGCTTCGCTGCATGTTACCCTGGAGGAGAGAGAAAAATTAATACAAAGTTAGTTTAATTTTGTCTATCCCCGATGTGTGGTGACTAACCTTTAACAGTTCATTGATTCGCTCAATATCGGTGCTAGATTTTACCGAACTGCTAGAGCTGCTACTACTCGCCCCACCATTAGCACTGCTGGCACTTTCCATCGCACGTAGCATCTGACCCAGATTACCGTAAGCTTGAGATTCAAGATTGCACTATAAATGAAGGATTTAATGTAACATGTTTATCACTATAGTAGAAAATAAAACTCGCTACCAGCAACACTAGTAAAACTTACCAAATCCTCTATCTGCGCGCTGAGGTGGTAAATCTTCCAGCCATTCACCTTCTGCAGGATATGCGACTGGTTGGCGATGTCCATGACCGTCGGGCGCCGTTCCTCGCGCTGCTTCACATCCGTGTACCGCTGGAAGTGATTGTTGGCCGCTTTCCATGTTTGTTTGTACGACTGCAAAACCGGAAAACGGATTTAGTGAACGGAGTTATTAACTAATGTAGGTGTATGGCCTACTCCTGCCATGCAAGCATTTTTGGATGCAGAATGATTTTTGCATCAGAGCCTGCCATGGAAAGCCAAATAAACTAACCTGAAGTAAACTGTAATTGTTATTTTTTCGTAGCGCAGTGCTCGATTTCGACGCTGCCACCACAACGGTGGTTCCAGGTGCCTGCGATTGTGGTACCGCTGTATGTGCCGTGGAGGATGAAGAAACGACCGGTGGATCCATCCGAACATTAGTTGTGCTATTGCTGCTGCTGCTGATGGTGGAAGAGTTGGCCATCGTTGACGTGGTGACCGAACCAACGACGTTTAAACTGTTATGCTTGCCACCTGCTACGGCCTGCGAGGACACCATTTGACCGGCAACCGATGACGACGACGATGATGATGACGAGGACGATGACGACGCCGAGGAGGATGAAGGAACGGTACCAAGCACCACGATACCGGAACCACTCGTATCCATCCGTTCTTCATCCGTCGCTTTTGGCGTCGCTTCGGCCTTAGGACTGTCCGCCACGAACAGTGTCGTCGTAGTCGTCGTCGTCGATGCCGTTTGATGTGTGCTGTTGTTTGCGGTCGAGGCTGATGATACGACACCGGTGGTGCTTATTGTTTTCAACGTGGCACCCCCTGTTTCCGACATCGGTAGATGCAATTGTTTGCGTGCCTTTTTACGTGGGGTCTGCTCGTAGTCACCGTTTTTGCTACTGGCCGCCACACTCACAACCGTGTGGTTCGCAATCGGGACCACTGTGAGTGTCGTCGTGCCGAGGTTCGTTGGGAAGCTTTCCGTGCAATGAAGGGACATTATATCTCTCGGTTGCTGAAGGTAGTGCAGTTCGCCTTGGACCGGTTTAAAGTGACCGTCGCCCGATATGGCATTACTGTTCCGGTTAGCGTACGCTTGTGCCCGCACCTCCTCCTCTTCCTGCTCGTCTAGCCCCGGACTCGAGGTGGCGCTGACTGTCGTCGAGCCATCGGTAGAGGGTGGCCGTGAGTGGGACAATGGTGGCGTACCAGCCATATCACGTAGATCCGTGACCAGATGCTGATGGTGTTGTTGCTGCTGTTGCTGCTGCTGATGCTGTTGTAGGAATTGTAGTTGGGCTTCCTGCTGCTCCCGTTCCCGTTCCACCACCATCAGTGCCTGGGTGAGATCCTTCACCACCGGTGTCGTCTTGAGGGCGACACTTTCGACAAGAGCTCGTTTACGCAGGATGCTCGATTGGGGTGATTCTTGTTGGTGGTGTTGCTGTTGCTTCGAGGTGGCCACAACGGTCGCCGTGGTGGTGGTGTTATTATTCCCCACGGTGTTCCGATTTCCACTGACCGGAATGAGCGGGACAATGTTAGCACCGGATGCGCCGCTTGAGACGATTATCTGCTGCGTCTGTCCACTGCTGTCGACGATCAGCTGCGGATGGAACCGGATCGGTACGATTTGCGTCGCCGAAGGCGCACCACCACCGGCAGCGCCCGACTGTTGCGAGACGGATACGATACTACCGGTGACGGTGGCACTGCTGCCTTGGATCGAAGCGGGGACGATACCATGGATCGGCCCGGAAGTGAGCGTAGCCGTCCGGCCTCCAGCGTTCGCCGCCGACGACGATGATGAAGGAAGTGTGGCGGCACTCGCCTGTACGATCGCAAATGAACCTGACGTTCCGTAGGGCGTGAGGGTAGGATTGACACTACCTCCACTACCGGCACCGCCTGCCACAGTCACTACCGTTGTGGTGCTACCCGAACTTCCGCTGCTGATCACACTCGAGGATGAAGGGATGGAGAAAACGGGCCCACTGATTGCACTCGTTGTCGTAATGGTGGCGGCGGACGACGATGCCGCCGAGGCACTCTGCACAAGCGTGACCGTTGAGGAGCCCGCACCAGAGGACGATGCAGACGATACTGCCGAAGTGCTCGAAGAAGGAACGTTGCTGCTACTGTTGCTCGTCGCAGGAGATGATGTTAATCGCTCGTAATAGAACGTGGACGTCGGCAGGAAGGTGGTGGCTGATGCAGATGAACCACCACCACCACCTCCACCACTACCAACACCGCCGAGGACAGAGGAGGAGGAAACGACACTGAGTGTCGTGTTTCCTTTCGCGCTACCACCACCCGGAGCCGATCCGGCACCTCCAGTGGCTGCAATGATCGTACCCGTTGTCGTACCTTGAGGCTGGGGACGTGTCTGTATGTAAAGCGACGGACCAGTACCACCGCTAGCCGTACCGACTCCTCCCGCCACTGAGTAATGCTGTGTTACAACTCCACCTCCTCCTCCGACGCTCGACGATTCCAACGAAACTAAAGTTTGCTGTTGTTGCGGGGTGACCTTCGCGATCGGAAGCACCGAGGAGAGGGAAGTGGCCACTCCGGTAACACCAGCACCACCGGCAGCAGCCGTACGCACTATCCCTCCCGTGACTATGCTAAGCGGACTGTGGCCGGTAGTACCGCCACCGACGCTTCGGGCACTCGTGAGGGCCAGTGGAAGGGGTATCACGGTTGCTCCACCTCCCGATGAAGCGCCAACTCCCGTTGCTTGACTCACGGTCACAATCTGTTGCTGTTGCGACTGATTGGAACCTCCCGTTCCTCCCGCAACGGAAACCACCGTCGGAGCATTGACGTTAACAATCTGCGTGATTTGTCCCGAGGCCGATTGCTGCTGCGAGACGGCACCTCCAACGCCAGCGCCGGATTGGTTCGTGGCGATGAGACTCCCGGCAAGAATGGCCGCCGAGGTGGATCCACCTCCGCCGACCCCACCGGTACTGACGACGATCTGTTGTCCGGAAGCGGTCTGCAGGGTGGTTGTACCGAGGCTTCCATCGGCGGCACCAATGTTAGCACCGGTTCCGGCTCCTCCACCGCCTCCGGTCGCCACCGGTGTCAGCTTGCCAACCTGTGCAATCGTCAGCCCAGGTTGAAGTGCACTCTGGGGCAGTCGATTGTTGCTCGCCACGATCAACGGTTGGATGTTGAGCAGGTTGGTCTGGATGCGGCCATTTACAATCTGCGCCGTACCCGTCGTACCACTCTGCGGATTTTGCACTTGGATGATGCGCGCCGGGATGCTGTTCGAGATGGCGGTCGCACCACCGGTCGCCGTAACCACCGGGCGTTGGATCTGTTGCTGTTGTTGCTGCTGTTGCTGCTGGGTAGTGGTAACAGTGCCGACCGTACCCGCACCTCCCGATGCGATCGTTGTCAGCACCGTGGTGGACGCAAGCACCGGTGGACGGAAGTTGAGGCTTCCGTTGCTGACGCGAATGTTCGCTGCCGTTGTCGGGAGTCGCTGAATCGTGGGTCGGATGCCCGTCGTGACGGTGGTTGCTTGGGGAGGCCGCTGTGGTGACAATGTGGTGGCCAGAGCAAGCCTCTGCTGGTTCGGTCCGATCGTGTATTGCTGGGCGTTACTGTTGTTCGTGTAAACCAGCGTGGATACTTGCCGAGGTGCTTGAAGAACGGCCGATAGCGTTGCGACGAACGCTTGCGGTGATTGATTTGCTTGCCCACTGCCAGCGCCGGAGTTTCCACCGGTCACGGTACCACCACCTCCACCGCCACCACCACCACCCGGTGCCCCACTGATTGCGATCGTTTGCGGTGCACCAGCTCCTCCCGTCGTCTGACCACCCGACACCACATTGCTGACCACGGCCGTTGAACCTGCTCCCGCGCTTCCGCTGTTCACCGAAACCTGATGATGGTTGGTAGGCAGCGTCGTCTGCGTTACGACTCTGGCTCTCGGGGCCACACCTGTCACCGTTCCTCCGGTTGCCGCCGCGATACTGTTTGCTCGGAGCAGCTGTGTGGACATTTGAAAATTCGGTACCAGCGTCGTCGTACCGCTCTGGCCACTCTGGTTCTGCGAGATGATGGTGGCGGCCGTCGAGGATGAGACGGCGCCGGACGAAGCGGACGAGGTGGTGACGTTGCGTGCCGGTACTACCGTCGGTGCCTGCCGTTGGACGAACGCGGTCGTGCTGTTGGTCGCGACCTGGATCGGCGGTGTTGAAATGCGAATCGGGCCATTTATCGTCGTGGCGCGGGCCGTCGCCTGCAGGCTAGCACCCACGACTGGCGTCGCAGACACACGGTTCGATACGTGGTAGGACACGGTGGTTGGCGTAGTCTGGGGCGCACGAGACACCGTCAGGGAGGTGGTCTGCGAGACGGTACGTGCCGCCGAAATGGCACTTATTTGAGTCCGATTCGTCGTCGCATCTGCAACAGCATAAGGCGAAAAGATGAGTAAATAAAAATATTATACATTTTTATTCAACGAAATGGGGACTTTAGGGTGATTTTCAAAAGCATACAAAATATCGCCCACATCTGATTTAGACATGTTTACGAGACACTTTATCTTTTCTAAGAAACCAATAATTTGTTTTTCTTTATTCAATAACTGTATAAGTAACGCGTTAAGGTAACATATATAATAAGCGTAGGAAATTCTAAAACATTTGTGCTGGATTAATGGTGAAAGTACTTATATGGGCCAACACTATAGTTAACCCTGGTGTGTGGCTTACCTTGCTTGATATTCGCTGGTTGACGGTAGAAATTCTGGGGTGCCGCACTGCTCGGGATGACTACACGCATCTGACTTCCGGCAGTAGAGCCAAATCTGGCATGTTTTCGAAGAAATTATTTTTCATCCACCATGTCGCCATCATTGCCATTAGTTATCGTGATGTGAAGAATTAGATAAAGAGAATAGGTTAGTTTTTTGTTTCGTAAGTTGAGCGAAAGAAAACAGATTGATTGTTTTTTTTTTGTTTCAAAAACCAATTATGCTGAGAACAAAGTTCATTTCTTTTTTATTTGCAAGAAAAATCATTCTTCGGTGTAAAAAAAACGTTTCAGATCTCTTTTCCCAGTAGAAGAACAAAGAAAAGTCTGCCACATATATTCCATCCCCCATGGACGGGGAAGGTGAAAAATGCCTCCGACTCGCACTGACAATTTTAACCGCATAAAAAAAATAACAATAAAAATAAACCCGTGATAAGAGCGCGTTGGAGAAAAACTAACCTGTACGTTGTCGTAGGCATCGCTGTTTTCTCCGGACGAACTAACACTTTCGAGGCCGAGGCCAAATCTATCGGAATTGCGGTTGTGACCACCGGTTTCCCTGCACCACCAGGGACGGTCTGGGGGCCGGAGGACGAGGACGATTTGTCCCCACCTCCGGCACCTTCTGTTGCACTCATATTCCCGCCTCGACGAAACAATGCCACTCTAACACCAGTTCCTGCACGTCGTAATCGATGGCAAAACTAAGCTTTTCCTTGGCCACAACTTATTGCTGTCTACAATATGCGACACGCTGCTAATTACTAGTTCACTCCACGCGACATAATGGCACGGAAACTGTGAAAAATCTTTTTCCGAAACATGTTTTCTTCTACCCAAATATGGCGAACGACGCGCATTACCACTTCTACCCCACTGCAGAGGTGAAAACTTTGGTGCAAATTTTTCGTAACTCACTGCCCACTATTTGACCGAACTTGATCGAAATGACCAACTGCTGATGCCTACACATCGATGTTGCCCATTGAATTGTGGTTTTAGCGAAATTATCCTCATAAATTCTTCACGAAAAGCAGGGCTCAACACTGCACAAGACACTGATGAAACGTCGACGACGCTTGGCACCAACATGGCAGAATCGGAAGATCCGAGCGATTTCTATGACGAATTCGAGGCGAAATGGTTCATTTGTTGTTATCTCTTTTCGAAGCTTTTTTGCGGATTTATCGTCACTTTCACTATCTAAAAACATTTTTTTAATTGGCTTCATGTTGAACTTTATTTTACTTCGTACACAGGTTTTTTGATTTCTACTAAAACAAAAATTATTGTCATCCAAGAGAGCGTTAGAGCACCTGACGTTCATTTCGCCACAATGGCGAAAATATCCCGCTTCCCATAAATTCGCCACAAACATCGTCAACAAATCTTGGACTTGCTTCGCAAGAAGTGTAGGGGGACATTAAAATATAAATATTTAAAGAAACTGCAATATTAATGTAAAATAACAGTAACAAACCTTGCGGGGATTCGGTGCAATGTTAAGTGTATTTGGATTTTGTGTAGCGTTCTGTGCAATTTAGAGAAAGAAGCAGTGTCACCAGTTTTCCACGATAGAAAATACTTCCCGGGGGTAGCGGGGGAGGGAAACGAAACCCTTATGGTTTATTCAACTTTATTTTTGAGCAATAGTTTATCGTGCAACTGTGCAATTGTTTTCGAACACAATATTCAATCGACGGTAGTTGTTTTGCAGCAGAAAAATTCCAGTGTGCGCGTGCGTTTTAAATAATACCGCCAGCAAAGGAATAGAACTCGCGTTATGAGTACTGCTGCTGGAACCTGTGTCGATATCCTCGATGAAATCGAAATCAAAACAGAACCACCGGAGCAAGAGGATGGTGTGCTGATAGAATCGCCTCAGGAACATATCTTCTTGCAGCCATTCATACCAAGTTTTCGTGCATCGTTAAGAGGTAATTGGGAAGGTGAATTTTTGTATGTTGTGTGTTTCGAGAAAAACATCAGCGAAATCGGTGATGTTACGTTTTTCGCCAAACTTCTGACATCAAGCGAAAATGTGACAGATCCCGTTTAATCCTACATGCTATTTTTAGCGCTGTCAAAGGGGTCTGCTAGTTTATCGTGTTTTGCTGCGTGAAGAAGGTTGTAAGCTCGTAGCATATTTGGTAGCATTTTTACACGCCATTAAGAAGGTTGTTGGTTCGATCCCCTGCATCCTTTGACTCTTTTCTGCGTCATATTCAGATTAGTTTGTGCGATACAATGTGAATATTGCTTCATCTATTGCAATTATTATTATCTGCCGTAAGAAAGTAAGTTCCACGTGCATTGACCAATTTGTCTTCCGACCGTCCATATCTTCTTGGAGCTCTTTTTAATTGAAGTGTTATTCCTTCCATCTTGCATGGTCGGAATGTTCGCTTTCATTAAAAAAGAAGCCAAATCGTTTTGTGCAACTTAAAACGGCCGAAAGATAGTACAGTTCTAGTCCAGTCCCCTGTGTATTTGGTCTAATTTGGTTTTATCGTCACTCCGCAGAGCAAGAAGCAATTGGCGTTTCTTTTCCTACTACTGCTGCTGCTGCTGCTACTGATGCCACTGGTGCCACTACTTTTACAAGTGTATACTTCTTTGACTTCAGTTAATATTACTGAAGCTGTCGATTCGGCAACCTCGAACGCAGCTTCCGCCGTGTTCCCAAATCCATTCACCATCGTGCCGTTTCCACTTCCTCCGCTGCAAGAACATTCAAATGGAACATGAACAGCAACAAAACACACCTCCGAGTGGGAGTGGAGGGGGTGGTGGTGCAGCACTTTTTCGACGCAAAAAGGCCATCCCGGTTGCAGTAGCCAAAAAAATTGGTTCCGGCAAATCATCGAAAATTGCATCATCAAGTGGGGCAGTATCGAGCGAGCAAAAGACCACACCACCGAATGCCGATGAACACTGTGAACCTCAACCATCGATAGAGACAACGGCCAAGCCAAGGGAAACCGGGAAGGAGGATTTTGGAAACAGTTCGTCTGCTTTTCGTCGCATTAAACCTAAAGTATCGATATTACCTTCAGCAAAGCCGGCAATATCGAGAAATACTAGGTCAACCACAGCGCAAGGACCGGCACCCGCTGAACTGGAAGGAAGTGAGGATATTGTTTTACCACCACAAACATCAGCTGTTGTTGAACATGTCGCAACGAAGTTAAATGAAGTGAAAAATATCCACCAGGATGATACACCTACGGAATCGGGAAGTACTGTCGAAGCACAACAGGCCAATCGATGTGATGCTGGAAATGTTGTCGATAAGATAAATGATAGTAGTAGTAGGCTGCAGGAACCACATAACCCGACCTCGCTGGATTCTAGTGATCTGTTGCAAAATCAGAAAGCTCCTCAATCAGGCGTCGTCTCCTTTCAGCAACAAGTGGGTGTTAAAGAGCTACCTCCCGGATTAACGCCGGAAAAAAGTGTCGCCACTCAGCATCATCAAAGGGCGGCTGCTCCCGATCCTAAAACCGACAAAGAAAACGTGCTACATTCCATAAAACCTTCTATGGAAATACCAAAATCGACGACTGTTGTAGAAAGTGAAGAAAAGCATGCTATCAAAAAAGTTGCAGTTACACAAACCGGTTCGACCACTCTTAGTGCTCCAGTGAAAACCATCAAAAGGACAATAAATCTAGGAAGTCTCGGACCGGACGTGGCGAAACTTTTAAAGTCAAGCATTGGAAAGGCGACGTTCAAACAGGCGCCTCCGCATGGAAAAAAGTTAACCACGGGGTCAGCGGGCCAGATAAAAGTTCCGCAGACAGTGCTCCGTTCCGATGCCAGTACGGTTCCATCCAGCGACAGCAATGCATCAGCTACCAAACCGCAGGAATTGGATAATCAATGCAATGTTCTTGTGCAAAATCAGTCATCACATCTTTTACCCGAAGCTAATATCCAGAAACAGCAATCAGATTGTCCTACTGAGAAGGAATGTTCCAGTGCGAATACTTCTGCAACAATCCCCTCACATAAGGTGCATTCAAATGACACCGCTGTTGTGTCGAGTACTACAGAAGGTTCATCCGGGAAAACAACCCCCTCGGTCGATCGTTGTTCCGATGAATCAAAACCATCCAGTCTATTAAACGCACAAACTTCAATACAGTTGACGGAAGCGGACAACAAGGGAAATGTTCCTTCTGTTACTCAATCGGTTCCACCCAATCCTCCTCAGCAGTCGTCGACGGCAAACAAAAAGATAAAAAAGATCAGTTTTCTCACACCAACGCAACAGAAAATGTTAATGAGCAGTCTAATGAAAGGGAAGTCAAAACCAACCGAGGTGAAAGCGAATCAACCTTCAATGGCATCGGCTGACCAAGAAGCAATCGCAAAACCAATTCCCGATCAAGGTACTCCCGAGTGTTCCGCTGTAGATCGTCCAAACTTGACAACTCCGTCTACAACTATGGCGACCGATGGTATCGGCAGCTCCGAGCGGAAGGTTGAAATTATATCGCACTTGGTCCTTCCAAAGCTGACGTTCTCTCCAAGGAAAGATGATTCTGCAAGGCTTTCACCTAGCGACAGCTGCATTGAACCAACGTCGACATCGGCGTTAGTTAATCCAATCGATCATCCACCCGCAGTCAGCGATCAGTATCCAAAGATACTCATTATACACAGCACTGGACCATTTTCTGCAACTGCACCATCGTTCTCCATTCCTACTGGCAATCAAAACTCCGGCTCCTTAGGGGCAGATGTGTTCGACACCGGTGGTGTTATTCAAGGCACCTCGACACTTCATTCTCTGACCACGGCGGTACCTTCAACTCCAGAGAAACGACGCGAACCACCGGGTTTGGTTACAGTCACAGTTCTACCACGATCCCCATCCGCCGCTATATCTGAAAATCGAATGCCACCAAAGCTGCCGATACCGGATGTCACCGTTTCCGTTGTTCCAGCAAATCCGTCCCATACAATACAGCCTGTTTCCGTTGTACCAGCAGGTCCGTCCCATATAATACACCCTGTTTCCGTCGGTTCCACCATACCACTCGAACAGCGTATCGTTCCAAGAATTGTCATCGACAAGAGTTATGTTGATCAGGACAGTCTATCTTCATCCTCATGTTCATCGGTTTCTTCCACCGAGCAACCTTCCAAACACTATAAAGCGAAATCAAAACAACAGTTGGATACAAGCACAGGAAAAGGGGTTGGCGTGGCTAGAAACACCACCGAAACCCAATCAAAAGCCATGGGCTGTTCGCCAAAGACACGGGATATGCTTCGTGAAAGGGTTTTGAAGAATTTGGAGTCCCAAAAAATATCACCGCCCGAGCCAACGGTGCCAAAAACCCTCCGTTTCTACGCTGGCAGAGTGGTTCCACCCGTTGGTTGTTCGAAAACTGATCCAATGGAAGGTAACGTTTCCACTAACTCAACTGCGAACAAGCTGCCACCGGGTATTTCTCACAATTTACAACCTGTCGATCTCCGGACGCATCCCACGTTCAATGCCATGCAATCTAAACGCGATCTTTTTCAACTGAGTTCCACCAGGGCTAAAGAGATATTCCGTAAGGCAGAAGCATTGTCTCAAGATAGCCGTGCGGGAGGATCACATGATATTATTGTAGATGCTGACACCAGAGCGACATTAGACGGTACGTCCTCGGTACAGACTCACCATACGCAGCGACAGGAAATAAATGAATTCTATGGATATTCGGATTCCTGTATCGATAGAGATAGGTTGGAGCGTGACAAACAAAATCGCACATTCAATTCAATTCTGGAGGACCTTCAGAAGTTGAATGAGACGGCCTTGGAAGCAACTGTTCACCAGCAAATTGATAGCGATCGATCGAGTCCCAGTGTGTTGGAGATCAGTGAGGCGATGGATGCAATGGATTCTCCCGATCAACAAGATGATTACGATGCGCCCACGGAAGAAACGATAGATGTAAGGGTTGAACCCGGACAACAAATCGGCTACAATGTAGAGGAACCTTTTACAACCGGGCCGCAAAGCAGCCACGATAAAATTATACCATTACTGGAAAGTTTTTCAAGCCCTACACAAAGTCCGCCCGCTGAAACACATATCGTTGAAACTATTGAAACAGGAACCCCATCTGGAATGGTTGAAACAGATTCCCCGATTGCTGAATGTAATACCAATAGAACAAAACAAACCGACCCGCCTGCAGGAGACACCACTGAAATGACTCTTCCAGCAGAACGGGAAATATCAGTAATTGATGAAACGGGACCAACACTCGTCGATTCCAGCACTGCACAAGCTGAAGAAACAAGTCTAGAGAAACATCTTGAAATGGATAATTCAGAAATACCAGAAGAGAGTTTGGAAGGGGATCGAACTAACGTCGCTGTCATGGAGGTGAATGATGCCGTAAAGGATAACAGTGTCGTGGAAGCAACAAATCTCGATAGGATGGCCAACGACTCCATCGAACCTAGTTGCTCGTCCATGAGTACTAGATCGCCACCAGCTAAACCTGCCGAAGATCACGAACCTACCGGTGTCGATCTAATGGTCGCCATGGCAATGTCGATGAAGCAAGGAGGCAGTAGTACGGAAGACGAAGAAAATACTGAATCTGACTCAGAAAGTGATTCCGGGAGGAACAACTTCGATGAGACGAATCCTGAAATGGGTAACGCGGAACCTTCACCTTCTTCCGGAAATAACCGCGAGCAAACAGTGGTTGACAGTGTGACAAAAATAAGCCAACGGGAGAAGCGGAAGAGAAAACGGGATGAATTTATCAATCTACTGCTACGACATGTCGACTATAAGTCGCTCATGGCTGAACTAACCGGTAAACAATCCCACCGGGAAGAGCCCGCTCCTGATCAGTTATCCGGCAACGGGGTGGCATCCGAAGGCGGAGGCAGGGAAAACGAATCATTGAACTCTTTGGAGAGAATGGCAAAGGCAAGAGATCAGGCATGCAAACAAAACATAACTGGTCGAAAGGAGCACGGTGACAAGCCAGATGGAGCAAATTTAAAAGAAAACGAAACGGTGGGTCCAGATTTGAATGACAAAGCTTCAAGTGACGAATTGCCAGTACCTGACGCTGCAGAGGGGCGACGAATTGGGGCTGCGAAATCATCTTTAGGTGATTGCTTAGATATTGACACCCGACGGAGGGATGTTGACTCGCAGAGTACACAAGATTCGGAAAGATTGCCTTTGATCGAAAGTGAGGGAAAGCAGGGTGGTTCACTGGAAGAAAAAGCACAAACCCAAGATGCGGAACAACTGCAAATAGTACCTGATCAGATGCACGACGACCAACTAGAAGAACCGCATTCTGATCCCAGCGTTTGGCACGATGTTCCAGACGTTGAAGATGGCCTTCGCAACTCTGCAGAAGAGACAGTTGTACAAAAAAATGAAATCTGTGATAACACCTCGGCTGATGAGGCTGCAAGTTCCCGAAGCTCACCTATGCAGTCTACGTTTGATGATCGGCAGCAGCCTGAAGCAGAACAAACGATAGGACCATCTGTAGTTGAACGTCCAACTGCACGTTTACTGGAGTTAGTAGACGAAACTCCCGCGGAAGCGTCCCTAGAGGACTGCGATACAATCTGTGATACACCCAATACCGTCAACGATCAAAGCGATACAGTTTCTGACACTTTGTGCGTGGAAGCTACGACCATACCTGAAGAAGAGGCTATCGATACAAGGGAAATCTTTGAACCGGAACCGTTGCCGGTGAGCGAAGTGTTGCATTCGGGAGAAAAAGAGATGGAACAAACATCAAGCAGAACTTCTCGAGAGCCCGTTAGCAGCACGAATAAAAGTACAAGAAAAAAGGGCAAGAAGCGACCTGCGAAGAGTTCGCCTGCTACATCGACCACAAGGCCGGCCGCGAAGCGGAAAACGATTCTTCAGCACATAAAACCTCCATCGCCGCCCGTATTCGATAGTTCCGAAGCACCCGTATCGAACGAGGTGGTATCCGATTGCTCTACCGATGGATTTTCTGCTGTGGAGCGTCCTAGCACTCAGGAACGGGAAGATGAAGTGGTAAAAGCCTCGACAGTGACACAAAGCGCTACAGAACAATTAGAGTTAACGTCGAAAAATAATACTAGCAACCAAACGATAACAGAAGAGCTGAAAAGCAATACCAGAAAAGTTGGGCGAATGGGGAAAAAAAGACAAGTTACAAGTGTTGATGGAGACGGTGACACTCGACATCATCCTAGCAGGCACGATCTCCAAACTGTCGAAGTAGGCGTACAAAAGACTCATCAAGTAGCATCACATTTGTTTAAAAAACAACCTGCTTATCCCCGGGAGAATACGAGGGGTAGCAGTAGTAGATTAAATAAGCGAAGTATATCTAGCAGCAGCAGCAGTGGCGGTAGCACTAGGGAAGCAGCAGCCGATTTGTCCTCTGATGCCTCTTCCCGGCGAAGCGGACGTGCCACGCGTGCTGCTAAGCGGCGCAAATTGAAGCGCAAGAAACGCTCCACTCCTCGTGGTGGGCGAGGTGCGGATTCGGTTTCCGATACACCCACCATCACCGCATCGTCCACCACCAGCACCATCGACGACGTCACAAGTGCTGCTGGCTCTCGTACACGACGTGCTGCTACCTCTTTCAAACGCTCTAAAGCTTCCAAAATCTCTAAAGCCCCCAATACAGATGAGCAGTTCATTATCAGCGAGATCGATACGGAGGACGATTCCGATTCGGCGGGCCGACCACGCGTCCTAGAGGTGATCAACGTACGGTACCAACGTACGGCTTCTTCGAACAGCGCACGACAAACCCCAGCAGGATCTGCAGGCATCGTCGGGGGTAGCGCCACAAGGATGGACCCCACGGGCGTAACGATATCGGCGAGGCAATCGCTAAACCCCAGTCCATCGGACGCGACGGTGTACAAATGCGGTAACTGCGGCAAGGAACTGCACCGGTCAGCGTGGCAGGAACACTTTGCGTTCCACAATGGGGTAGCGTTCCGCGAGGGCATCGATGAGCCGATCGATCTGAAGGACGTGAAAGCGGTCGGGAATGCCATATACCGGTTTATGAAAACCAACCGACGGTCGGAGGTCATCTGCGAGAAGTGTAGCCAGGTGAAGAAGTCGCACTTGGGCATGGCGTCCCATTTGCGAACGTGTGGGATGCCGAAGGAGGCCATAGAGGCGACCAAGGTGACCTGCGAGCACTGCGGACGAAAGATGAAGGCCGTCAGCTTTGCGACTCATCAATCGTTGCACTGTCACGTTCTACGGGAGCAGCGTTTAAAGGAGGCCGCCGAGCAGGCTCCAGCACAGCCGGTGCTTTCCAGCGGCCCTAGCGGAGATGAAGCTACTCAACTGACGGCGAGCGGAAGAAAGAAGCGTCGATCCGTTAAGTGGTATGTAACTCATATGAAATTACCCTAAAAGGTTGTGTGTTTGCGTTCGATGTTCATTGTTTTTACATTTCAGTGCCGAAAAAAAGATAAGAAAGCTTGCACGAGAAACGATTGAAGAACCAAAGCAGGTAACTTTTCACGAAAGAGACAATTCATTCATCAAACCTATTCTATAGAACATCTTTTCCTTTTATGTTGTGTTTACAGCTACTCATAAAAGTTACAAACCGTATGATAAGCAAGGGTTTGCTAATCAGCTGGCTGAAGGACATGAAGAACACGGGGCAGACGACCTGCAGGCACAAGGGCTGCTTCTTTGTCGGAACGTCCGAGGAAATAATGAGAAGCCACAGTAAACTCTGTCCCTACGCCGCGAGTACGGCACCATTCTACGAGTGTGCAATATGCCAGCATCAGGAGGCGAACCAGATGCGAATGTACGACCATGTACGCCAGGTGCATCAGATGGAATTGGGCTCCGTGCAAAACGTACCGAGCGACAATGAAAGCGACACAAATGTTGCGTTTGACAGTGAAATGCGAGACGATGGTGCGAGCAGTAGCTCCGACATGGATGCAACGATCAAAGAAGAAGACCTCGAAGACGCAGACGACGATGGAAAGTGGAAACGAAAGCAACCGGCGAAAAAGGGCGCTCCTAAGAATGCTAAGGCTACGAAACGATCGAAAAATCGAGCCTCAGACGGGGATGAGGCTCTGAACGAGACGTCTGTGTTGGCCGACGAGGGAGAAGTGTACAAAGAAAGTAGGTGTTTTTTCTAATACTTCCTTAGTGTAGTAAATAATAGGTATGGTTAACCTGCACTATCTCTTCCAGTGGTCCAGGCTGAAGCCGCCGAGCTGAGGGCGCAGCGGAATAACATCCAGTTCACCACCATCCAGTGGATGTTTAAGTTTCATCGGGAACACTACGGCAGCCGGCAGCTATTCCCGCAGCTTCAACCCGATGTGGACGTTCGCTTCCTGCAGATGCTCGCCATCCGTGAATACCTTCCGCGCTCGGTCCATTCGCTTCGGTTTCAGCGACGCTACGCCAAGCTCTACGGTGAGCCGTACAAATTGCGAGCGTCCGACAATTGGCGCCAGCTGTTCACTTTTCAAGGCGAGGTGCTCGATGGTGAGCCGATTTTTTACTGTGGTGGCCCCGTGACGGCTCTCGATTGGTTGCCCATCCCAAGCGACGAGGGTGATGACGCAGCGATGGATCAGATTCTAGCCATCGCCTGCAAGTCCGGTTTCGACGATTATTACACGTGCGAGCAGCTATCGTCATCAGTGCCGCGCAAATGTCTGATTCAGATCTGGAACGTGGGACCGTTGCGGAATGCCAGGTATGTTGCGATACGGTTGTTGTTGTAATTTTCTCAATCTAAACAATACACTGGAGGAAACAAGAATAGCACCACCCTGTTTTTTGCCAATATTTGTTATATTTCGTTAAAGTTGGAGCTTTTTCGAGTTTGGTACGTTATTACAATCAATTTTACAACTTTCCAGTGGATTACGATCGTATTCATGTGGGCTAATAACGTTAAAACCAAATAAGTCATGAAAACAGGGAGGAAATAAAAATAGCACCACTTTGGATTTTCGTTCAGCAATTGAAGCTATTCTTACAAAACCTCAATTAAAATATACTTTAATGATTTTATTAGTAAATATAAGAGTATTGGTATCTAATCCCTTCAATACGCGGTAATTTAGAGGTACAAAATACATTTTTTTCAGAGAGTTCTGCTCATGGCGCTCCCAGCATTCACGAATACGAATTAGCACGTAATTATTGCTTCATTGTTTGACATTTGAAGTCAACCACGATGACCATGAATAGACCAAAGGTTTTTTTATGAGATTAGGATACAAAAAGCCTGCTGGCCACCTTGATAGCTCCATTCTTATATCAGGAATCCAACCTGTAGTTAACATCAACTCATGGAATCCGGTACATTTTTATTGAAAAACGAAGTCTAAGCTCATCCAAGTTTAATTTTGTTCAATTAATCTTGTTTCTAGTACATCAAACTTCATTCTCAGTCAGATGCATGGCAAGGTAAGCTTTCGTTGCAGTGAGAGAACTCCCCATATCAATGGTTTAACACCACCAACGTTCCGGCTCATTTTAACACCAGGTTCTAGTTGAAAATCTAGGTAAAAGTATTGTCAAACATGTAGGAAACCAAGAATGAACTTATTTAGCCTGAAAAGAACTTTTTTCATGTGTCGCTGCAACAAGTATACCTTAAAGCGAATTTGAACCGATTCAATGCATGTCGCTCTGTCATGTTGGACTTGCGGAATCTTTGTGGCTACTTGTAGTTTTCCCCGTTCAACGTAATTTGCTGCAAATGTCTTGTTGGCACCTTAAGTTGAATTCTGCATAATTTAGAATCACTATTCGTCACTGGTTTGCTCCTTATTTATAAATTATTCGCATATCCATCTCCGTAAGCTGGGTTTCACTCCTGCGTTGGTCCTTGTGGCCGTCGTTACCGAAATGTTTCATCAACCCTACTGCTATGATATGTAATCGAAAGGTTTTTAGACCGATTTTCAGGGAACAGCCCTCTGCTATCATGGTCAGTTTTGATGTTTAGCTCGGTTTTAACGAAGCGATGCTGTTCCTGACACATGGCTTCTAAATGGCTTGGAAAATCAAATAACACACGACTAATAATATTCAATTTCTATAGTTTAGGTTGCGTACTAACTACTAATATCTTAAAAACTCATTTAAGATGATTAGTTTTTTAAATATCTTCAATCGTTGAACAGAAAACCAAAGTGGTGCTATTTTTATTTCCTCCCCATTTTCAGGCTTTTTTCGGTTTAAACGGTAATTCTCCACATTAAAGCGTCCGTAATCCACTGGAAAGTTGTGAAACTGATTGTAATAACGTACCAAACTCGAAAAAGCTCCAATTTTATGGAAATATAAAAAATATTGGCAAAAAACAGGGTGGTGCTATTCTTGTTTCCTCCAGTGTATGTTCAGGTATACACTGAACAAAACAATAGGAAGCGTGCGCGATACTTATATTTATTGTTGGTAGATGTTTCCATCATGGAAACCATGTTCCTCCTCTTTTCGAATTTGAGCAGAAGCTTCATCTGTGTGCATGACGAATAGAACTTTTCCTACCTTTTTGACTAAGTAAGATATGTAACCAATAATACCAATTTTTCCATTATTCAATGCACAATTTTCTCCGTTTACTCGATTGAATCAAATGTAAACCGTAAAACTTACCTTTATTTTCTTATTACAATCCATTCACGCTTGTCCGTATCCGTATTAGCCCGGTTCATGAAGGTCAATCGAGGCAGAAAAGTCATGTCCGAAGCGAAAAAAGGTACAGGTAGTATATAAGTGACCGGCTGAAGCAATGTAGTTTTGAGTAGATAGTTGCACATTTTCCTCCTCAAGGGTGTTGGGTTATTTTTATTTTTTTTTTTATTTTTGGTTTTTATACAAACCGTAAGTACGTTATTGTATAACTACATGTTCTTCTATCTTCGAAAAATTTTCCAGAGAAAGCAATCCGGCAACTCCCCGATGCCCGCAGCTGTCGTTTGCCATTGCGTGCGATTTTGGCCCCATCTGGCAGCTGTCCTTCTGCCCGAGCGGATGTTACAACGAACTCGATCGGGGCGACAGTTTCGACCGGCTGGGGCTGCTCGCAGCGACCGGCTCCGATGGTGACGTGTACGTTTACGCCCTCAATCGTAGTATGGTGAGCGCCCGGATCGAGCTCCCGGACACCAAACCGACACCTCGCATCGTACACCTCCAACCGGTGTTGCGGCTTTCGCTCACCGTGCACCACCGATCCCCCTTCGGTGACACGAACGCTGCCCACCATAGCTTCACCGGTCACGGCGTAATGAAAATTACGTGGTCCCGCGCGAAAGGCCACACTGTGTTTGCAGCCGGTTACTCGAACGGTGCCGCCGCGGTGTGGAAGCTGACCGAGGCCAGCTTTAGCTCGGCCATACTCGGCACACTGAAGGATGGCATTCGAACGTTGCTGCCCACGCACAAGATATTGAACGCTACCACCGGCAGTGTGTCGGCGATTGATGTGCACTATGGACAGGGCTCGCGCTATCTGGCCGTCAGCAATACCGACCGGCGGTTGAAGGTGTACGATCTGCACAGTGGCCACCATCAGCCGCTCGAGGTGCTCAGCATGCTGTCGCGCAGTCGCATCACGGCCATGCGTTGGATGCTACACTACCCGGTGCTGGTATTCGTGTATGATGACGTCTTCTTGACGGACCGGGTGGGCTACACAGTTCACCAACCGCGCGAGATTGGGCTCAGAACTATGCCGCTGCTCACGCTTGGTACGGAAGCGACCGATCTGGCCCTAAACGAATGGATCAGCACGAACGCGATAACCACGGACGGTGGGGACGTAGTGTGCCATAAGCCGATTCCGTTCGTTACCGGTATCCCTGCCAAGAATTTTGGACAAGTAAGTGGACATTCCGTGTTATCGGCAGGGGGTGGTAGAGGGTTAATTGTATGGATAAGTAAATTGGCCA
The DNA here is from genome assembly GCF_943734705.1 of Anopheles coustani. Classification (NCBI taxonomy): domain Eukaryota; kingdom Metazoa; phylum Arthropoda; class Insecta; order Diptera; family Culicidae; genus Anopheles; species Anopheles coustani. Next base: position 93,101,394 of record NC_071288.1, on the reverse strand, counting down.
AATTAAAACCGACCATCTCATCGAGTTCATGTAGTTTTTGTTTTTTGAAGTCCCAAACTTTTTTGGAGTAAAAAGATGCCGCCTCGCGATAATAAAATAGTTCACTGGTTCACAAATACATAATGTCGGAAAGATCTCGAATGTGAAGAAAGTATGAAGAATAACAATAATTAGAAGATCGTCTTCGGAATAAACATTGTAGAACGATTTTATAATTATTTTATAATTCAAAGCAAAACCGGGAATCGAACCTCAACCGTGGGGGGTAGAGCAATGCACCGTTGGTATAGCGACTATCGATGCGCTGCTCAGAGTCGTTTCAAAAGACGCATAAGTAGGAACCATGCGAACGGGGACTAGTTTCTAACAACTAATTTCATACATTTTGTTTTGTTCTAGACATCGAATATTAACATTGTCTTCTTTTTCCTTGCAGCTACTTACAATGACAAACTCCGTCGGAATTAGCAACGTCGACACCGATGGGCTGGATCTGTCCTCCTACGAAGCTTTCGCAAACAATTTCGCGCTGGTTTTCTCCGACACAGATAAGGTAAAGCAAACGCATTTTCACTGCTATTCACACTTTTTTTTTATTACCCCGATGCAATACTATTTGATTATGGTTCCAAAACATGTTACTCCATTCACAGATAAGTATGTTTCAATGTTGCTATTTTCTGTTCCCCCCAGAATCCCTCACAATCGGATCGGAAGTCGCTGCAGATAAAATCATTTCGCCGCGGAAACATCGCCCAGTATCCGGGGGTCCGGTTGAACCAGATTCGATGGAATCCGAACAGTTCCTCGTTTCTGTACTATGCCATCGGCTACCAGGCTGGATTCGTGCGTGTTCGCAAAATACAAGTTTAGGATTAGTTATGCGGGTAAGGTGGCGAGTGTACAGAAATAGGGGCTTGTGCTAGCACCGTGTTTGAGATGATCATTCCAAATGCGCAGTGAAGTCGATTTAGTCTCATTTCCAATTTTAATTTTCGAATAAGGAATGAATAAAGTTTCATTTTATTTATAATAATATCTTTTTTATCCTGATCCAGATACTGGATTTAGTTTGCCCCACCATCATCGTCGGCACCGCCCGTTTTCTCCGGTGAGTTCTGTGATGACGAGGTGGTCTCACCTTCCTCACCCGTCGAGCCTTCGCCGATCGTTGCCAGCTCGCTCTGCCCATCGGCACCCGGTTCGGCGGACGGCGTCGTCGAGACGGCAGAGTCGACCGCCGACGACACCGAGCTGTCGCTCTTCTTTCCACGACGTTTCTTCTTATGCTTCTTTTTCTCCACCTCGCCCGTTTCGTTCTCCTCCTCCACGAAGTTGTAGTTCGGTGGGAAAAGGGCCGCACACTCCTCCTGACCCTCGACCGCGTTCTGGCTGACGTAGCACGGTCCCATCGCGGTTAGCGCAAGCATTGCGTGGCTGGTCGCCTTCGACACCTTCATGATCAGCTTGTCGTTCACGTTGGGCTTCTTCGTCATGTAGCGTTCGGTGGTTTTGGCGATCAGTTCGGCCGTTTTGGGGTCGCCGGTCGTGAAGTACCCGAACGCCATAACCTGCGTTTTGTATTTGTCGTTCATGGCCACCTCCAGCACGTCACGCTTCTTGTACGCGTCAAACACCATGCAGATGTGGGGTGGCTCCGGGATCGGATCCGGTGGTAGAAATTGCTCCGTCAGCTGAGGAGATAGAACATAATTTGTTACTATCCCTGTTCTTCAGTTTAAAAGCCGGTTTAACCTGCCCTGCTACTTACATGCCTGAAGAGGAGATAGAACAGTGCCGCATTCGCACGGCGATTTGTCGGAGTCCACACGCCCGGTATGATCAGCTTCGGGCATGTGTCCTCATCGAACGTCTCTTTCGACACGTTCTGTGACGAATCGGACGAGGTGGCCGTCGCAATCGAGCTAGCACTCTTTTGTGGTGGCAACTTCGTAACCATCTTCCACGTGCCATCGTTCGCGTTGTACAGCATCTCGAGTGGCTCGATCATGCGCGGAATCACCTTCTCCACGTTGCCATCCGCGTCCAGCACCTCGACCGGTTCGGTGATAATCTGCACGAACGCCCCGATCACCTCCTCCGGGGCACGCGTTTCACCCTCGTTCAGCTTCCACACGTACGCCTGAATGTCCTTGTAGTAGATCTGCTCGAACACATCGTCCGCCAGCCGGTTCTCGCACTCGAAGTGCAGCACTTCCAGCATCTTCGGGTTCAGGTGCACCAGCCGCTTCTCCTTCATATGCAGATCGTGCTTCTCGGCGTGATCGTGCAGCTTCTTGAACACGTCCTTGTGCACGTGCGGCATAAACAGCGTGATGCCCATGTCCGGTATGTTCGCCATAATCTCGTCCGTCACGTGCGTGATGTAGTCGAGCCGCTTCTTGGCGGCCGCCTCCTTCTCGATGCGCTGCACCTCCTCCTCGCGCTCCTGCCGCACGTCTTCCCGCTCCTGCTCTTCCGGCGTCAGCTCCCACAGCTCGAAGTAGTTGCGCTCGAGTTCGCCGGCCCGACACTTCAGCTCCGTGTCCAGCTCCTCGGTGATCATGTTGATAAGCTTCGGCACATTGGTACCGAACATAAGATTCACTATTTTACCGTGCTGTTAACGAAAATGGTTTATGGTGAATTTTACCCTAATTTTTGAACAATTGAAAGTTATTCGATACCAAGTGAAAAGTATTAAACCTATCAGAATGCTTTTCCCATCAATAACCCTCTCAAGCTGGCAAGGTCACAAAACACAGATATGTGCTGCTTCATTGCCGAACGGGCCAAAAGGGGCAAACCCATCAAATAAAAGTGGAACATTGTCATTTCGCGACCGTTTACCTTACTTTACGAGCTTTTGCAGAACACCAACCAACGGGGATTGTGCGGATGGTATCGATAGCAAATTGATTTAATTTTATTGGTTTGCATTGTGGAACCTGACGTGTGTGTGTGTTTATATGTGTGGTTATTTACATCACAGCCTAGACGAAGCTTGCGATCCGCCCCGTCCGTTCGGATTTTGATGTGATGGCATAGAACGAACTTCCATACGGTTCGCTTTTTTCTCGTTAGACGTTTTCCGCGCTTCGTCATGTTTGTCGGTTTATGGACACATCGTAAATGAGCCGTAGCGCATACACCGCAGGGAATTCTTTTATCCACCAGCGTTACGTTCTGTCCCATTTTGTGGCGAAAATATTTACTTTCCTTGCCGTCGATCATTTTGAGCTGAACCGGGGTGAAATGTACCAACCGGTGAGAGCAATTTGTTTTCTGAACCATCAACAAGAAAACAATAAATAGTTCCAAAAATAGCACAACCCCGACCGAACCGTGTTTGAAGCGTGTTATTGGCATTTCCGACTTAATTTGTAATTTTCCCAACGACCAAAGGCAAGGGTAAACAACGTTCGTGTACGAATTAAATTGTAAATTTTTAAACTCTTTTTCCCAACACGGCACGTCAAACTTTGGCAGACGTTCGGACGACCTTCGGGTGTTCCGACAACGAAGGACCCGTACGTACAGGACTCGCACAGCCCAAGGCAGCAACAGTAGCTAAGAAACCGGGTCAAATGTAGCAAATTAAAAAGAAAATGTAACGGACTTGGATGGATGTAAAACAGTATGATGCATTGTACTGTGTACAACTTCAGGTCGGTAGAATTTATGATGATATTAAGTTGAGTGTTTTTTTCTGTTTTCTTTTTGTCATCTGCTCCTCTGTTTAAATATATTACATATTCTCTTTGATCTATATGCTTTTGGATAAAATAATTAAAGAAATATTTGTTAGTCAGTTTAGTTCATAAGACTAAGTTTTATCTTTTGCAAAATTCTGGAAAAGTTTTAAAAAGGAAACTTGTAAAAAACAACTTCCCTTTTTTACTCCTTATTTATTGTATGGTCGACTTTGGACATCACGGTAACGTTCTGTTTTCCAGTCTCAAATGGCAACAATTTGCAACCGATCGCGTGCCAAAAGAACCTCACCCCCACCAAATGCATCTCCCTGCTTGCATAAAAAAAAATGCTCAAATCCAGTTCCACCATTTCATAAACCTGTCGTTGCTGATTTGCTGTTGCTCGGTGGAGGTGGCCACAGTGCTTCCTTTCCTTTAGATATAGACGGGCTTTGGGGCTGAGTGAAAGCGTGGCTTGAGCAACAGCTTGAAATTTGTGGCCACTTCACTCTTGCTTCCAGTGGTTTTGGGTGGTTTGAAACAGATTTGTGAGCTTCTCCTTTTCGTTCTCCTTGAATCGTTTAGATGTTTATAAATCAAAACCGAAGCAAGCGGTTCGAAATGATCCATGGGCGATGAGACTCTGATTACTGCGTTAGGATACATTAACTTTCAATGAAACTTTCCGATGCGTTGTTGGCACGCAATGTTTTCCCTTTCCATGATTTATACACAATTCACCGATTGATTTTTAAACCTTTACCCCGAACTTACCGATGCAAAGAGCCACGTCGGTTCGCTTTTGTTCCGGAATCGTTTCAGTGCCGTTATTTCATCCGTCTTACACTGCGGTGAAAGTGGAAGAAAAAGCGCATTTCTTTGCAAACACCCAATAAATAAATTACAGAAGCATAACGCAAACAAACTTATCACGCGTACAATCGCCAGCTGCAGGTTGTCGCCACCCAGCTCGAGCTTGATTTTCTTCAGGCTGCCGATCATGCCAACGCAAGGGCCGCACCATTCCGTGTACACGTCCATCACTGCGGAGAGAAAGGTCCATACGTTGTGTTAGGGGTTGCGCTGCATTGCATCGGAAAATTGCGCCATCCCAGGGCGCTCGAGCTGACCGAGCAAACCATCACGTTCGAGGAATTTTTCAAACTCATCGTCCGTATTGATTTCCGTCTGAAGCTGCTGAACTCCTCCCTTCTTCGCCATCCCGTAGCAAGTTTACTCTTTCGAACTAAGCTAATTTGAAACACACAAACAATTTGGAGTTGAACCCGTTTCGCTTTCTTTTTGTAACACCAAGATTTTCTTCGCCAAAAGCAAGTTTAAATATGCCAAAAAAAGGAAAAATTTCCTCCGAAACACCGCACTCTGCGATCCGTCAGGTCGTGTCGAAGGGCTCGCTAGGACTGCTGCGATACGAAATTGAAATAAACAATCGCTACCCTTTTTATACCCGACGGGCAAGCAACCGCCTGCCGGTTGCCCGAGCAACGGCACACCGGTAACCAATAGTTTTATGCTCACTTCGTTGCTTGGGGCACCGTTTAAGGACCCTTTTTGCTGCACACCACTACAAAACCCGCTGGCCGGGAAAACCGAGCCTACCGAGCCGTTGATGTGGAAAGGGAAACCGCGATCAGTGTTTTCTTTTTCCATTGCAGCACACATTGTGTTGCTTCCATTTTACCGGCCGCTCACGTGTTGTGCTTATGTTTACGGGAGAATAGTTAGGAGATGTTGGTTTGACAGTTACAGGTACCGGGCGTCCGCTTTTTGTTTACCCCGAATGCGTACCAAGAAGTAATGGAGTGTCTATGGTCTCATGGTTTTCCCATTTGCTCGGCTTCGACCTTTGAAGATCTTTTTCTTCCTTTTAAAAAAGATCCCTCGAGTGCGTTTGCCTCACGCTGCGGTTTCACGAGCATGAAGTGATTTATGAATACCCCAAGTCAAAAGTACGTGCTTGCGGGCCTCCATTGCTTCATATGGTTACACGCTGGTTTTTTTTTTCCTTCCTTTCCTTCAAGGATGTTACTTCACTGCAGTGTGGTTTCGGAACAAGGGAAGCAGCTGTCTTTTGGTCGTTTAGCAACAAGTGTGTCGACTCGACACGCCATCTACGCCGCAAGAGGTGTCGAAGGGTCACACATCATCATGCGCCTCCATTGGAACGTTGCGCTGGCATCATAATTTGTTTCGAGTGGGGTTTTGTTTTCGTTCCTTCGGGCGTGTGGGAAAGAATGGAAAATTGGCACACGGACTGCAGTGTAAAGTTACGCAACAGGTAGGCGTGTTAAATGCCAAGAGAAGAAATTCTATGTTTTTGAAGCACAGCATGTTAAAACCATCGCAAGAAGTGTCCATTAAAATCTTTTAAAAACTAATCTAATGTTAAAAGAACTAAAATTTTAAAATCATTATAGTAGATCTCACGAAATGATTTAAAAAACCTACATTACTTAATAACACTTCCAATACTTTATAGAGTCTTCATGCATATTTTCCGATTTATTATGTTTAAACCTCTTCATATCATATCTTCTTAGTCAATAGATAACAACTAAACGTTAATAAAGAAAAAGTGTCATACTGGCCCAGACCTTAAGTTTAAGCTTCAGATACTCATCTTGAATTTTACAAAAGATCAAAAACACAAAATAATAACATAACAAAAACAACCTGTAAATTGTAATTGGCTTAATGCCCATTCAATCTAGTAAATAACATTGAACTAACCGTTACTAAAAACCATCTAATCAACTAGCATCAGGAAGGCGTTCCAGACATCGCCTCTATATTTCCCCTTCCGGGATCCATCTCGCCAAGAAACCCTCCCCTTGCACCTGCACCGTTATCAACCTTAAAAAAGTCAATTCAATCGGTTATCGATAACGATTGGTGGGACAATAAAACAACCTGTACGAATCTCACACCCCATTCATTAAATTGGTCTGCTTGGGTCAGTTTAGGCGGTGGAAAGAAAAGAAAGGGCAATACTGGGCACGATAAGATGGACGGACCAGACTCAACCCTACCTGCTGTTTTCTTCCCCTTGCCTTCAAACCGATGCCAATGGCCACAATTTTGTGCTGATCAAATTTAACCGCCCGGTTTTATCGATTCGCTGTGGTCTCGAACGTACCGATCTTAGGCGTTTTTTCGTGCCGGTATTCGAGACCTTCACGAGTTAAATCCCGATGCGGTTTTTATCTTTTTGCGCCTGACCGAAAGACACGGCACGGCCCCATCATCCGGCGTTGATCTGGACGGAAGGGCCATATAATGCCCGATCGTATCTGTAGATCTGCGCTGGCCGGGCGCGTGCCTTCGAAGCCTGGCCGATAATCGACGATAAATCGGATAATCAAATCTTTCCGGCAAGTGAAATAGGCACAATGTTTACAAGCAATTTAAATTCTCAAAACACTGTTTCCTCTGGATTCGAACCTTTATCATCAGGGTCGGTAGAACACTAATCTCTTCAGAGTAGAGTGTTGAGTATTTTTAAAACGAAAACCAATGTTATGTTTACCAGCCAACATCATAAAAAAATTATGTTAACCATCCAACATCATAAAAAAATATGTAAGTCGAATATAACTGTACTCCAATATATTTCATTCGTTTCTTTAATTCTTCTAGACAAAATATAATTTCATAGATCGGCCTTGCAAACGAGTTGTATACAAATTACACATTACTATCATCTACTCTATAGAAGCCATAAGGATATCTTTTACGCTAAAGTTGTTAAGTGTTAACAAAAGCATACAAGAAATTAATACAAAGAACCGGCGTCAAAAATGATAGGTTTAGTGCTTGATTTGATGTGTCACTTTTTATACGATTGGTGGTATTTTAGGTACTCATTTTAAACTGGCATGAAAATGTATCCTTTAATTGAAAAACTAATTTTTGTTATTTACATTAATTTTCACATTTTTTTCTGCAGACTGCGTGCTTCGTGCTCGTAAGCTGTCACATGTGCGTAATCCCAACGGTGAGTGCATACAAGTATCGCCGATTCAAAAGCAGTATGAACCACTTGTCATCCTCTGCTTTACCTCTCCTACCCCTTGAGTCATCCGCTCAAGCCCAAGCTTGATCGCAGATAGGGTCCGCTTGATAGTGCAGTTGATGCCGGGGCAAACTAATAGAGTGGATGCAATTTTCGCTGCAGTCTTATCGTGTTTGAAATGGTCTCGCCAACTACAGCGTTTGCAAAAGTGCCCGGTTGTACATGGGAATGGGCTCTGGGCTGGACTGCGCACTTGGCTTCGTCCGGGTTTCGGTTCCAGGTCCGGAGCATGCCGATGTTGGTTAAATTCGCATAGAAAAAGTAATAACAAAAAATCTTAAGAAAAGAGGAAAGAGAGAGATAGAGAGCGACTGAGGGCACTGTGTACCACATTTCCGGGGGATTCGTAGTTTCGAGACCACTGCAAACCATTGCCGAAGGCGATGCAATATGCAAATTAACTATCTTCTTATATCTTTGCTACTTGGCAGATTCAACCGAAGTCGACCTTTTTACGGTTTGGTTCTTTCATCCCAAAATCATCCTGCGACATATGGCGAACCAGAACATATTAGCATAAAACAATGGAAGTAAAAAACCCCACTTGCATCGATAGCTATAAATAGCTAGTCCGAGTGCATCCAGTGCACCTTTGCGTGGCCATCGAAAAGGGTGGGGGCTCCTATCAGTGAACGACAACCCCACCAACAGCCAATCTGATGAACTATACGCGCCGGTGCTGATAAGAAGCGTTTGAGAGATTGATGGCTATTTTTAGAATGAACAGCCGCAACGAGCAATTCATCGTCGTCTTGGCCCGAGTCTAATGTTGCCGATTGTTTACAATAACGAAAACCTCTGGAATAATCCTCTTGATAACCCGCGGAACATTCGTTCAACGTGTTGGGGCACCATCTTTCTTTAAGCGTGGCTCGAAATATTTCTAAAGGAGTTTAAAACGCTGATGGTGTTGTAAATTTCATTGTGTGATTCATAACTTTACTTCTTTTAGCTTGTTTAAATGTATAAATTAAATTATTTCAGAACACAAATACAATATATGTATACCGTTAGAGATTTTTCTCTCCTACGAGGAAAGCAAAAGAGAAAGCCAACACTGTTCAATTGAGTTTGTACAGGATGATCTAAACCGGTTTTTGGAAACACAGGAGTGATTCAAGCGAATTTTTTTCCTCTAAACACGTTTTACTGTTCTATATTAGGAAACTGATAAATTACATTGATTAATTTAATTTGTGCGATTGGTGGGTTTAACATAAGCCCATTGTACCGAATTTGAAATTTCTAAATCTTGTGTTACCCAGTGATCCAAGCGTATTCACCTAAATAGAATTCACGACTACGCCCACCGAGATCATTGTATTAAGTTCCGAACTTAAAACCTAAGTTTAGAGACGAACTGTTCTCTTTCAACGGGTGTGGGTAATGCTATAAGTTACGCGATTTTCAATTATTTTGACTGTCAAAAACTAACTATAAAGAACAAATTTACTTTTATAAACGTAATAAACTTTTTAAAGCGATCGTTAAATCGCGATGGCTAGGTATTCCACGTGGGGCATAGGCAGACATTCTAAAAAGTTATCTATAAATCTATAAAGAGAATATCCTGTCTTTTCATGTTCACTATCAGTTTAAACTAAATTACTTTAAGAAGATATTTCCACAAACTAATTAGCAAATTAATCCTTTCATCGAAAGAGAGCTTTAAAACCCCCCTGTTTTTCCATAATGCATAGTAGCCGCAAGTGTCAACATTATCTGCCAGATGGAGCCAGCATGGTTCTTAGCAGCGTGCTATGAGCTATCTCTTAGCGCCAGGAATTTTCCGGCTTGTTTGGTGAGAGCCCACGTTTAAAATATGGCCGCCAGTGATTTTCTGTGGCAGCATGGAACTGAATCTTGCGAGGCGGTACGGAATGGTACCATTTTCCCTCCCACACAATCACGCACACGCACACGAAGACAAATAAATGAGCACGATAAATGAGAAATGTGTCTCGCCGTTTGTGTACGAGGGCCATGTATAGAAGTACTGAGCACCAGAGTTTTCGGTACTTGCCGTGGTGTTCGTATCGCATTGGTTCGGTGAATGGAAAGGATTTTCGTGAGAGGTATGTGGAGGAAAATGAGTTACTAGAAGGAAGCAGAATTTTATTAAAGACACCAGACCAAAAAAATGCAAAATCCTGCGGGTTGCGTCGGTGTGGGTCGCGCACGCTTACGCTGGATTGGTATTGTTTCGCTAGGAACCCTCATCCCCCCCTCCCCCCCGGTGTTCCACCACACGTGTGGCGAAGGTGAGTGACTTTTTTCCCACCATTCGCGGTGAGAGAAAGGTCCTTAAATTCAGAACCGAATGGACAGTGCAGCCGGGAAGTGGTGTTGGCGACGAGAGTGGTGCGTAGGCGAGGGTGTGTGCGTCTACGCTTATTTTGCACGATGTGCCACGGGCAGCGAATGGAAATCCGGCCAGCGCGAACGAAGGAAAAGGGGATAGCGAGCGGATGGAGGAAATGGAAACGTCGTAGGCCGGAATTGTATCGCCGTAAAATCGATTTTCACGCAACTCTACGAGAGCCGGAGTACTAAAAATTGCCTCCCACGAGGCTGCTGGCTGCCCGCTTCCACACGGGTACCGCTTTTCCCAAAACCAACACGAACGTAATGAGGCAACCCTCCCCGTCTGGCTGCAGAATGCAGAATGAGGCGATGCACCTCGGGGCTATCGAGTGGAAGGAATTACGCTACCGTGCCAGATTCGTCGTGCAAACAGAAAAACATAAAACGCCGATAGTAGAACCTAAGAGACTGCTATACATTTTTTGTAAATTATTAGTATTTATAAGCGAGAAAAAAAATTATAAAAATTTATTTGTTAATGAGTATGATACAAACTCTAAAACTTATAGCAAAAATCCATAGGAAAACTAGATTTCAATTAAACGTAAAGTACAATAAAGTTAGATAAAGGAACTATTCGACTTCAAAGACACGTCGAACAACAAGGACAAAAGAAGGTTAATAGAAAGGATAATACTCGATGGCGCCAAGTAAATTACGTTATCAACATATTATTTATTTTTAATTTCCGGTTAATTTGCTCCTTTAGTCGATCATTTAGCTATCAGTTTTTAAATAACTCTTTTACAAGAGCTGGCAAAAAGTTTGAATACTCTCTATCAGTGTTGTGTTAAACTCCGTTTGTTGGTGACGTTCACGTTGTTTGAAAATAAATTAAACAAATCATTAGTTTTCCATTTTCATGTTTAAATTGTAATATATCGTCAACACGAGCAACAACCAAAGAGATTTGATCAAATTTCATAAAAATATTGCACAAATAATTGTAAGTCATGCCGATCTGTACTTTCCTTCTTGGTTGCCTTGGCTATCCAAACGATGGGATTTACTTTCATTTTGTTTTTGTGTGTTTGATTAAAACAATCTTGAACAAAAAAAAAAAAACTCGATCTCGGGCAATTGTTTTCCCAAGTCTTGCGTTCATATTTAATATTTCCGAAGTGGACCGCACGTTCAAGATTTCCGCAAAAACATACTTACACTAATGATTGCATCCAGCAGGCACTCGAGCTCAAGCTGCAGCGGCCACCGGATTGGCCTGATTGTTTCGTGAGATTTCTGAAATTTGTTGTTTCCTTCCATCCGCCTCTGCGATGGCCTCGATCACCATCCTCGATTCCCAAAGCAAAGGTTCCGTTTTGTTTTCCTTCTTTTTTATTTTTGCTTTTGTTCGCAACGGTTATTGCTCGGCGAGCCTGCGTTGCGAGATTCTACGAGAAAATCCCACTCGAGGACCCCATCATTCACGACCAGCACGGCGGCGGCGGCGGCCAACGCTGGGAAAATCCACCCAGCAGGCGTAAGCGAGAAGGCGGCGTTGGCCTACGCTGATGAATTTTGCATTTTCATTCAATAACTCACACAACCGCACACGACCCGTCTCGATCGGTTTGTGGGTGGGCTAGCAAGCAGACGCGTAAATATGCCAACGACGGTGGGTGTGGGTAGCGGGGGTTGGGGACTAATGGCGGGGGCTACACACGGGGGTGGGTGTGTGTGTGTGCCCAACAGGAACTCGCTGTACGTGTGCCACCGACTTTGGTAGCGTATTTGTGCGTGCGGGATATTTATGGGACGCATGCGCCCCAACCAAGTCCCTTTTCCCGTGCGTTGCCAACATCATGCGTTCTTGTCCTCCTTCTCCTTCTCTCTCTTTCTCTCTCTCCTTTTCTCTCAAACCACAATTAAAGGACCAAACGACGGTCACTCAAAGCAGTGCACACCAACACCACCCCATCGCCAGACGACGCGTCCTATTTGCGAGGGAAATTTTCGTTGGCAAGGGAACATTTTCCACACATCCAATTCCACTCACGCAGCATCTCACGAGCGTCCCCAGTGGACGCGCACGGTTTTGGCTTTTCGCAGTCGCTGCCTCAGTTGCTACTCGGACTCGGAGAAGCTGTTTCGTAACGATTGTCTGGCCGCGAACAGCAAACCGTTTTTTCGGGGGCTTCTTGCCCTGCAGCGAAGGCAAAAAAAACAACCTCTCGCCTTTGCAGGCCCACATCCTTCGAGTGGTTTCCTCCCCGGTTCGCTCCCCCGATTGCAACACGCCGACCGACAGTAACGACGAAGGAAGCGTAAGGAAAAACGACGAGCCGTGCGAAGTGAGTGTGGAAAAACAGTGGAAATTGTCGGCAAGCAGCAACAAAAAAAAAAGTCAATCAAACACTCTGAATCGCGCACACACGCACACATGCACACGGTGCAATCCTGCGAAGGAAGGAGGTTGGAGGCCTCCATTTGTTCCAATTTGTGGATTTCTCATTGTGTGCAGAAGGGAAATAAAGATGGAAGCAGGAATAATGCAAACCAACAGATAGCAAGTTCCCTAAGCAAGTGATACTATTTTGTAAAGTGAACGCAAACGTTAATCCGTGATGATAAAGTGTTGAAGAAATGGTCAACTTCTTTTCTTCACAAAGATTTATGGTGCTACTGCTATTGCCGTTATAAAATGGAGGGATATTTTACAAGTTGGAAGTGAAGAATTGACTTTTTTGTGAAAGTTCATAAGGTTATGCAGGTTTCACTGGATTTTCCTTCGTTTAACTATGTCCAGCGCATCGTCGTTTATTTCTTTAGTTTCTACAGTACTTTTTCTTCTATTTTCCAAGGAGCTTTTGTGTTCTATTCTATTTAATACCCCATAGCAGTGAAGTGGATTAACAAACAAAATGAAAACTTAAAACCAAAATGGTATATCCTTCTGCTTGTCGGCAATCTTCAGCAGCAGTTCTTCTCGGAGGAAAACATTTTTTCTCCGGGGCGTCCTGTTTTCCAAACTGATAAAACAAACTCTAAAACAACGGCTTCAGGCGTAAGGCAACGGCTCGAATCGACTTCGGGCACTTTTGTGTACTAGTTTTATCGATTTTTTCCCGCACGCCCGTGCGCCTGACCCACGGAATGAGGTAGAATGCTGAATGGCCAGAGAGCAAAGAAAAGGACCACCGTTGGTTATGGAAGTGATTCGCTCAAGAAATTTGTGCAAAAGTTTAAACAAGCGTTGGGGATATTACTATTATAGCCAGCATCGTGCGGATGCTCGGCTCGGAAAAGGTATCAAATTAATCCCGTTCGCAATGTGATTTTCCCTCCCGAAAACGGATTTTCCGCGAGTTTGAGCAATAGAATTCTGTACCCGAGGTACATTCCGCTTTGGTTGTGTGTGGCGTATCTTTTCGGGTTCTGCATTGGCGCGAGAAGAGAGTGCCGCTGTGGTATGCGTGTGCATGTCCTTGCCGATTGTCCCGGTGCGTTGGTGTGGGTGTTTTTGAGCAGCTGCCATAGTGTTTTATTATCAAGAAAATTTACCACAAAACACAAAAGATCAGTCGGCAAAGGTGCAGTAATATATCAATTTATGCCAGCTCTACTAAGATCGAAATATTGAAAGAAACCCATGCGTGTATTGTACCGCCTGCCGGACGAATGCCGAAGGGAATTTTCATCAGGATACCGTGCCAATTTTCACGTCAGGTGAGTTCCAAGCCAAGTTTTTTTTCCTAGTTTGAATTTTCCTCTCTTTTCCTAATTTATTTGTCACGACCACCAATGCGGGACTTCGAAATACAAGTACGAATGAAAGAAATGAAAGACCTTTTTTGGTGCCCAATATTTTTGACAGTCTTTTTTTGCCAAAGTTTTGTCAAAGATTTGTGCAACTGTGTCAGAAAAAATGAGAGTAAACGACACGAAGTTATTTTCAAATAACTCATTTACCCAATTTTCCTTTAAAACATTTTAATTGAAATAGTTTTAATATTTTATTTGTGTAGTTGTACCTAGATAGATATTTTTAAAACATAAAAAGGCGTAAATGATGAAGAGGAATACCATAAAGTAATAATAAAGACAGCAAGCAAGTAACGAAAGTGATTGGGAACAGTCCTGGCCAGTGAGAAAACCAAAAGGACTCCCCATATTGACTTTTTCGTGTGTTAGTGCACACAGCTACGTGGTATGGCATTTCGTGGAAAGCATAAGGTTCACCTGTGTGTGCATGTGTATCTGCACGAGCATGGGAGAGCTTCATCCACTTGCCCTGGCGCTCGGGAATGCCGAATCCATGTGAGCGTCTCTCCGAGAGGCCGCTCGATGCCATGACGAGCCTTAGAACGGGCAAAATCAGGTGGAATGAATGGGACAGGGGGGAAGGGGAATGCCAGCCGCAGGACGCGTGGTTGACTGGCGGAAACCGGAAGCAAATGACAAATGACGACCAAATGGAGCGGCTCGTCGTGGGACCAGGGGAGTGGGAAATCAAAATGAAAACTCATTAAAATTATTGAGCAGAAATCTTGCGCGCCAGTTCGGTTCGGTTTTGTGAATTGTTTTTTACGTTTACAAAAACGTCTAGCTGCTTTTTAAAAACCATATTCGTAGGGTTATAACTGATTTTTGTAAATCATTGCTTCAAAAAATAACTCCTCGTCCCTCATCAATCTCTTTCCGAAGAGTGATATTAAAAGCATAAAACCTATGGAGACATCCAACATACACACCGGAACATGCGAATTCATTTCGTTCGGATTCGAATTTCGAACCTTTTCCTCCATTTTGCCCTGGCAGCAAAATCACACCCATTGCCGTGTTCAGTGTTAGTGCTCGGAACTGTCAGCTTGCGTTAGCGTTGTGTCTCATAATGTGTGCCCCGTGCGTAATAAACATTCATAATTCATTATCACAACCACCGAGCAAGCAGACGGGCGCTTTTTCCGGCCCGGGCCAAGGGCCGGGAAGATAAATGGAGTTCCCGGTTTGATGGAGAAATTGAATCGGGTCGAGTTGGCTAAGGCCAACCATCCGGAAGGCGCTACCTTTGCGCCCTCAACGCACGTCCTCGGCCACTCATTTCCATGGTTTCCTGCGAAAATGTTTGTGCGATATGCGTTGTGCAGATTGCTTTTTCCTCTCGCTTTTGATCCTAGTAGTTAATCTTTTTTTCTCGGCCGAAAAAAGTGGCGGGGATTATGTTTTCGAAATAATGATTTTCGACGGTGGCATATCCTGCTTTTATGGACAAGTTTGGTTTGTTTAAACGAAGTAGAAATCTTAATTAACACAATTAAAATAGAATCTACTTTTGGTCATTAGTTAAGGAATAAGCAATAGACAACCCTAAGCTCCCTTTAATAAATCTCTTCTGGAAGGAAACTCCAACCATAAAACCATTTCTATTTCATCCACCCAGCGTCCATTTCACCCGAAACTTCATCATCCATAGCCGACGGGAGTACGGGAAAGTTTGATGGAAAGTTTTCCAGCTTTTCTGTTTGCCCGAGCTCGGGTTTCTCGAAACTACTGGCATTTGGCCACTCGCCATTCCTACTTTCAGCCAGCCACCAACGGGGTGCGAGATGCAGCGGGCGGTGAATAGGCGTTACTTTGATTTATCTACTTGGAGTAGTTTTTAATATAGTCACTGGCACAAGTCAAATGGAACCCACACCGATTGCTTCGGAGAGCTATTCTTGTAACTTACTTTGAGCACCGAAGCCCCGAGCAATGATTCAGAGTTTCATAAAAAGTTCGTTTCATCGGCGCACCTGTGACAATATAGGTGAGTCGTTCAACGAGCAGTCAGAAATGTCCTAGACTTTACAGAAATTGTAAGAAACTCCTTAGAACTAGCAATGGATGTCAACACTAGGAACTTGTTAAAGCAACCCACCTCTAATGCTGCTATAATGCTTTCCAGAATTGAAAGTATATTGGGAATTCGGTAGAAAAAGTAATACAGCGTCTGGTATGAATATTTTTAAAGGTTCTGAATATCAAAATGGTAGAAGGATTTGGTATTATTCTGAGAAGCGTTTGCTGCTCATGTCTAGGTAGGTACGATGTACACAGTTCACTTGAACAGTCATGGATATCAAGTTCTTTGAAAAGAGTGAGAATTATTCTGCCCACAAAAAAACCAGTTCAGCTGTACCAATATTTGGTGACTGTGGGATAAGTGTGGGTTTCTACGTACGACCACCTTTGCGTTATTCATTTTTGTACCGACAAAATAACTTGGCGCCAAAAAATACACACCAAAGTGATCTTTAGACGATGTAAAATTTAGTTTTAATTACCGTAAAGTAAACATCCCCCTCCATGCCTGTCTTAACCACCTCCTGCTCGTAATAGGAAGACTGTTTTACACTCGAGCACATTCAACGACGAAATGGACACTGGTCGCATGGTAGAAAAGAAAAACGAACCCGGTTCGGCAACTACTGGCAGCCGTAAATTTGATACGAATTGCATTAGAATGAAGTGTTTCACAAAAAAAGAAGAAGTACCAATACTAGAAGGCGTCTTCTGTGGCGTCGTGCTCCTGTCGTTGGTCCTGTGGTTCTGTGGTTATGCCAAACTGTTCCCAAGTGTTCTTGATGCTTGCTTCCTCGTCTTTCCAAATGGCATACTGAAGCTTCCGAAACCGCTCAGGAGAAGGGAGTGAACAAACTTGTGAACACTTGGTTTTCTTCTCCGTTAGCTAACTGTTTACTTAGTTTTATGGAAGTGCTAGTACTCTCGGCAAATGACAGATGCACATTTCGAACAAACAGCGTGCCCTGTGCATAGACATTTGTCTTTCAAGTTAACTTCATTTCTCGTTTTTGGAAACTGGTTCCTTGAAATCTTCTCCTTTCATGTCCAGCTCCTTTTATCCAGAATCTTGACAGTTCATAGTCAGATGTATTGGTAAAACGTAGGGCCTTTCTTTGACGAACGAAGTGCAAATGGAACAAATTATTTCAAGTAAATATTTGCCTTTTAATAGGCAAGCCTTCATCTTGAACACTTTTTGAACTGGTTCACACTTCAGTACTACAATTCAGTACCAGTGTCACTTGATAGGAGTGGCATGTCAACTAGGTCAACTACAACTCAACCCTTAACTTCCAACTGCTTAAAGAAAGAGGTTCACTTCTACCAGTTTTGTGGGAAATGTTTACAATAATTTTTACTTTGATTTTTCTTTTATGCAATCCAAATTTCTTGATAGAACTTGTCCAAAAATATTAAGCTATTTTATGAATTCATTGCCGATGTAATTATTCGGGATATTATTGAAATTCAATATTTACCAGAAAATGTCCCAGACAGGCTCCAAAACTAACCTTCCAGTCCGTAAATACGAACATTCTTCTCTAAAAGTCTCTATCCTCTACGTTGCAAGTGGATGCAACGGCAGTAGTAGATGCCAAATATATTATCACATAAAAAAAACAGAACAAAATACGACAATAAAAAGCAATTGAATATGTTTTCCCATTATGTTTTATATAGAATATAAACTTCCAATAACGGGGCGTGAAGCTTTCAGCGAAAACTTTCCCATGCAGTTTAAGATGAAGAATAAACGTGAGAAGCAAGTTTTTCAGAAGGTAAAGTTCTATCCGCAGAGTGGCCAACAATGCAGGAAGTTTTTCTTTTCCCTACCCTCTCCCTTTTCTTTATTCAGCCGCTTCACTTCACCAAATCCGATCCGATCCGGCGGCACAAACAAAGCTCGTAAGAAAGCGTGATTGTGCAATCGCTAGTAAAACGACGAAACAATCAACCGAACGCGCCAAGGACCCTGCCATAATATCGGGCCGTCGGAGTTTGCTCTAAATAAGTTGCGACTACTACCTGTTTTCCGCTGCTTCCGGAAGGGCTGGCGTTATCAGTTTACAATTTTCCACCCAAGCGAGATCTGCCGGGGCTGGCTGCCATCGTCAGCGGTTTCGCTATTGTTTGCATGCTCCTGTCACAAACAATTACCGCGCACAGCAACAGTGGGCCGTGTGGCGTAAGTGGCACCGAAATGGCGGCTTTCAGCCAACCGATACATTGTTGCCGGCGAAGGATAGATGCCGGTTTTGGTACGTCTTTCGGGAACTCGGCGAATGCATATAGCATGGATAATTTCTTCACAAATCTTGATAACATTGTTAAGATAATCATCGGAGAAGAAAACTAAATGGTTGATTTGCAGTAGATGTGCTATTTATTACCCAGCAGGGCAGGATAATCTTGCCTACCGCAAACAGATATGAAACCCGGGTTTTGTTGCTTAAGCAGTTACATACAACTAAGATGTTTATAAATTAGGTGCAAGTAACACAATATTTTTTTTTTTTTTCAACAAACTATTAAGGTATAACAATTAAAACCTTAAGCCAGGTTTAATTTATCATATTGAGTAATTCGGATTTGTTATAATGTTACAACAAATATTGTCCTTCTCGACTAAAGACATTTTCAGATAAAGATGTCATCCTTTTCAAAACATAATAAGTATTTTTCTAATGTTTTCCCTCATTCTGTTTCAATTGCAGATTCGCCCAACCGATCATTAAAATGGAAAATCAACAGTTAGACAGTCCGCTTCCGTAAATGAAATTACCTTACGAAAGGCGTAGAGGTGTAAGCGAGCGATAAAAAGTTACGTTAATTCCGCGTCGTCTTGTCCACTTTCATCGTTCACGGAATGCTAGCCAGCAGTTAAGTGAAATGGAAGTGGAAATTTGAATTTACTCGACAACGCACTCGAGCCCGTGCTGTACTAATTGAGAAACGAAGCGGAAACGAAGTCATCGCGTTGGGTTTCCCTGCGATGCCGCAGGCATGAAAAGAAAAGCGAATGTCTGCGCA
This sequence comes from Anopheles coustani, assembly GCF_943734705.1. Classification (NCBI taxonomy): domain Eukaryota; kingdom Metazoa; phylum Arthropoda; class Insecta; order Diptera; family Culicidae; genus Anopheles; species Anopheles coustani. Next base: position 93,082,425 of record NC_071288.1, on the reverse strand, counting down.
AAAACATACAAAAAAAACACAACTGCGACGAAGATTAACCTTTCACCAAAAAAAAAACAACAAGCCGTATCCTGCAAAACGACGTGCGAATGAATTATTGTTTCGACGTGTTTCGTTTAGCCGGGCGGAAAAGAGAAAGGTCACCCGATTCCGATCTGTCGCCGGTTGAACGAATGCTGTGTACGCGGTGTGTTTTCCGCTCGGATCATCATCAGCACGGCCAGCCTCCCTTCGCCGGCCCAATGCGGGGTCACTTCATTAGCTTTCAGTTCCGGCCGGCTAGCAGCAGTCGGGGCTAACGGAGACAAATATGCAGCGAAGGGAGGGACAGCAAAAAATAAATGTTTTCATAAAAGCATCCAAAGCAACCTTGCTGCGTCCTTCGGGCAAGAAGTAATTTCAATTTCAACGGAACTTAATTGAATTCGGTGACGCCTACCTGCAATCTCACTTGGAAAAAAAAGGAAAAAACAAACTGCTCCAATGGGGTGAACATCCACCTGGCACTACCTAGGAGTCTACCTCTATACATCTCTCTCCTTTCATTGCCCTTCCGCCCAGCTGGAGTGTCAAGCCTACCACCGCTAGGATGTAGGAAAAATCAATTTTCCATGCAATTTATTTTAAATTTGTGCATGCGTTCACGGAGTCGTACGATCTTGGTACGAGGTGCGTGCGGTAACCACGGCGGGAAGTCTTTTCCCAAGCCTGGAAGTGAAACTAGTGGAACTAATCGAAACGATCTGGACATCGGCGCTAACAACAACAGCACGCAAACCAATTAGTGCGGTGTGTGTGTGCTTTTCGGCTCAGCTTCCCGATTTTCTACGTCTGTTATTATTTTATATTGTGATTTTCACTGAACATTTTAAACGTTCACTCTTTGTAAGGCTATTAAACTTAATACGATTAGATTTAATGCGGACTCAGTTGTGAAATCAAGTAAACCTAACAAAAAAGTATGTTGTTAAGCAGCAAAACACGAATGTGAAAAGACAAAACTACTTCCGTAACTGAAGGATGGAAAATCTTAAATGCACAGCGGCGGTAGTTCAGTCCAGTTAATTAAATTGTGTTTAACAAAATACACAAATTAATTGAATGTTTGCCAAGCATTAACTTCTTTTTTTTTCTCTGCAGTTTTCTAGTGAAACATAAATGTTCAAGGCAAACGGATGAAACTCGTGGAAACTTTTGCTATCTAATCTATTTGTGATAGTTTTGGTGGAATAGGAAAGTGTTGTGAAAAGACTACCTAAAGGAGGGCTTATAGTCCCCAAAATGACCCAAAATGGGGCTTTCCGTAGCGGCCGACGAGTGCAAACGGAAGTGCAGAAACAATTGGCGAAGTAAAGAAGCGCGTCGCAGCGAGCGCTAGTGAGTGTTCGTGCAACCGGACGGGCACACGTAAAAAATACCCACACAGAATGGCAGCGACGTCGGAAGTGACGTCCTGCGGGCCCGGAAGACCACCACCTCCGCCGGATAACCCGCCGGATCGGAGGGCATCGGCTCGGCCCCGATGGACACAACCGGGCATCGTTTGGCTGGCGCTCATCGTGCTAACGCTCACGGTCGCCCAGCTGGGCCCGGTGCACGGAGAGAAAACGAAGACATGTAAGTAGATGCCGTAGTGGTTCTTATGCCAATTCTAATATCTCTTAATGCAAATTATTCTCGGATTAAATTCTATATCGTTCATCTAAGGATTTCCTTAGAAATTTTATATATAATAAAATTTTCCTATATGTTGGATGCATCAGGCAACTTGTGGGGGGCTGAACTCCGAATGAATTCTTACTGTTTTGCCTTTGTTTTTTATGCTGATTACTTGTTTCTTACTTGTTTAAATTTTCGGTGATAATTTCACTCATCAATAGTGCTGCAGGTTTAAGAACTCGATAGTTTTTGTGTTTTATGTTATAGTTTCTAGTCGTTTTATAGTATGGCAGACATTACAATGCTTATCTCAACAATTGTAGTTTTGTTAGAACCGAATTGTAATTTATTCTTGCAGGTTCGATAAGTACAAAGATAAAAGTGGTTTATACTATCATGGATGCTTGGTACTCAGTATCCAATTCCATAAAATACTGCAACGAATGTTAAACGAACAACTAAAGGCAGTGGATTCGATACGTACCTTGAAATCATACTCCGAAATGTCAAAATTCGTAACTTGCACCGGAAGCACGCAAAAGTCAGAGCTAATTTTTGGTTGTTCCGGGGCTTGTCGTTGCCTTGCTAACAAGTTCCGACGTAGTTGGGGTAGGTTGTACTAGGCGCTATCCGGAACCGGATGCATAGCATGTCATGGGTTAACCGCCGGCAGGGGCGGGCGGCCGCGGCAGGCAGCCTCGATTACCGGCCGCAGCTCGTTGAGATTTATGCTTTTTTATGTCGACTTGCCGTTCAAATCGTCATCTATAGTGCCACACTGGTATTATTGTTATTAGCTCGGCGTGCGCCAGCCATACACCCCTTCCCGCTTGTGTCCGTAGTGTCGCGCTTTTCCGTTCCGTGCACGGAAACACGCGCTGCTTTCATGTCAGGGACCAATAAAACATACAATCGCTCCGACAAACAAGTACCAAGTAGATCGTACCAACACACATACACATACACATGCTCACCAGGATACAGAATGTATTACAAGCCAACAACAAACACCGCCTCTCTCTCTCTCGCCCAACCTCCCCTCCCAGGAGCGGACAACCAGATGCCAGTTTTCCCTCGCTGTCGATGCTTGACATTTTCTTCGGTTGACGGAGAGTTTCTTTTTTTTCCCGCCCCGGGAAAGCTTTCATCGAGCCATTATTTGTGGTGACGAAAGGAGCAGCTCGATGTGGGGAAAGATATTTACTTCTTGGGCAGAAATTTTCGTTTTTGTTTTTTGTTTATCTTTTATCCACTGCTTTCAGAACTTGGTTGAACACCCTACTTGATTGTGCTTTCAAGTAAGGCTTAACAAACTTTGCTCTTCGATAATGTATTTTACTGGAAACTAAACAATTTATTGTGTAAATTTTTTTCTTATGTCGTTTATTAAATGGAGTTTTATTTTTAAATGGATGAATTATAATTAATGAATACTCATTTCTTCTCACGTTAGTTCTTTAAAGATCTCGTATAATTGTTTAATACCATTTCTTAGCATCTTATCATTCCCTGAGTTCTTTGAAATAATTTAAAAAATGGAGATCTTGTTACGTGCAAAAATTTGAAAGTCAAATAAAGCAAAATATTTTCCTCATCAATATGAATTGTATCACCGTTCGTTTGCCACGAACCTGGCAGAGCGCGTGCCATTGCAATAATAATAACGCTGACGTTCGAAACACGTGCCCAAACATCATTCATCTGAGCAAGGAGTTTGGAAAAGTGCCTGATTTATTTACTTTTCTCATACGTTTTTTATTTATTCATTTCCCTTTATTTGGTGTACTCTTTTTCTTTACACACCCGCACACTCTCGCACTAAAGTTGTTCGATGGAAAGAATTGATACACATACAGGCCGGCAAACAAACAGGCAAATAAATGCAATTGAAACGGCATCGTTAGTACGCCATTTTCACCCCCACCCCCCGTGGGGCACCACGTCGTTACAAGCCACGCCAGAAAAACCCCGACGAGGAAAAACGCCGGGCAAAAGTGAGCAGAGAAGTAACAAAAGCCCCGAATTGAATCCAATTCGAAGTTGGAATTATTCGTTGTTATTTTAACTTTTTCCGCACGGAGCTCCTGCCTCGAGTGCGGGGTACCACTTCCGGTCTCCCCAAACACCCACCCACCCAACTCAATCCCGGTGATCCTGGTTTGGCTTTCCTCACCCAGCCAAAACCGGAAGCCGGCACGCACGCTGCTGGAAACAGGTGCAATTAAGTTGCTACCTCCGTTCGAACGTTGGCAGGGAAAAGTTGGGCTTCGTTCTCAACCCGACAACCGTGACGTTGGTCACCGGCCAGCAGCGAGCTGGTTACATCCTGGGCCAACGCTAACCCTGTCCGGGTTGCGCCAGGTCCCGGGAATCGTGTTCCTTTTGTCTTTCGCCTTTCGGCTCGCTCCTTTTCCACTGTTTTCCGGCCACAAATTGGGGCCAACGATGTAACGGAGGCTAGTAATATGTAATTGAATGTTGCTGTATTTAATTAGCATTCCGGGCGGATGTGGGCGGATGTGCGAACAACGGGCAAAGGGGAAGAAAATCCGTGATCCACTTGGAAAAATGGTTAGCCTTCTCCGCTCGAACGGAAACCTCTGCACTTCTAGTGCCAGTGTACCATGGCCCATAATTCGAGGAGAAACTGTATTTGCGTGCCGTCGAATGGTTAGCGTTTTCGTCTTCGATTTCCCCAACCACCCACAGCCACCCATCACATCTTGCCAACGGCCGGAACGTTGGGCTTTTTCTTTTGCAGTCTTTTATTCGAGTCAGTGAATCGTGACCAAAGGTGGTTACGATCTTCCGATATATCGCCTCATTTAATGTTCCCACATCCGATTGGCCGAAGGGAGGCAAAAATCTACTGCAAGATTATTCGCCTCAAGAGACCAGTCCGGCCAGTCCAGAGTGGTTGTGATTAATGGGGGGGCGTAAATAAAACAGCTCGTGAAACATAACCTCCGAAAAGCGATTCGATAGGAATCGAACGTGGAGCACTTTCTTGCTAGTGGAAGTGTTTATTTTTTTTTACTGGAATGGAAGCTGGACTTTTCCCATCCACTTGAGGGAAGACTCTCTCATTGGTTGATGCTTTTTATCGGTTTTGCCCGCAGCCCTTGACTCTTGAGCTGCGCCTTTCTACTTACAGCTTACGGTGTACGCAGCGTGGGCCAATTTGCCTACTTGTTGATTTGTTTCGGCCCGCGGCATTCCGTTTATTGTGCAGGGCTAGACTCGTTTTATTTGTTTATACATCGACACTAAATCACACTATCACAAAAGCTTCCCCCTTTTATCCCTTTATCCACCGATTGTCTTTCCGACGGTGGAGAAGCAATTGGCCAGAAGTAAAGGAGCGGTAAAATCATTGCACAAAGTGGCAATAAAGTATGATGGATGGGAATTGCGCATTGGAAGGGAATGGGCGCACGGATGGGGGAAACGCCATCGGCAAGGACTAATTGCAAAGAGGTGGTCCCTTTGTTCCGTTTCCGGCCCAGTGTTCGAGCTGTAAATGAATAAATCTTCCATCGCCCTGCAGGATGTACAAAAACTGCAGGCAAAAGGGGTCGCCCAAAAAACCCGGTCGACTGCTTCAAGGATGACTGCAAACACGGACCGCAAGACCAAACGATAGAAGAGTCCATTGTGTTTAGCTGTGTAGGTGTCCCTGCGTACCTGACACAGGAACAATAAAAGGACATTTTGTCCAATTGCGTTTTCCAATCAATACGTCCGTGCACCGTGCTCCAGTGGACAATGTCTACACCGCATCCACCAACACCGGAATGTCTGCTCATCCGGGCTACGATGGTCGCAAGGTACCGAAACACCCTGCAAAATGTTGGCTGGGGCACATTCCCAAGCTCGTGCGTTGGGAAACACCGGGCAACCGGAGAGGACGCTTTCTGGTGTGGCACTTTCCAAATGTGAGGATGACCCACCCGGAACGGGCATCATCAAACGGTCGATAGAGGGTCTTGGTCTACACGCAGGTCCGGTGTGATCCTTCTCTCTTGAGATGTCGACCAAGCGTACTCGAGTGTGCACGTCCTTCCCTGATCCCCGCAAAAATCAAGTTCTAGATCGGGGCTTGTTTGTTTGTTTGTCGTTTGTCGCAAACGACACGAACTCCTCCGTAGTGCTCCTCCGAATTCCCAATGGCGGGTCAAGGTAGTTGGAGTCTGCTTTCTCGCGCCAAAAACTAAACCCGGAGAAGCAGGAGGTACGCCGAGACAAACAGTCCAACAAACAATGCAGCATATACCGTAAAAGAAAAAGCACACACACACACACATGTATTCTCGGTCAGTACGAGCGGACCGGAAACATGTGTGATCTTTCCGGAAGAGTCATTAAACGGATGGAGAGTTGTAGGCGAGTGTTGTGTTATGGCCCAACCCTTGTCCCTATCGGTGCAACGAACAGCTACGGTTTTGTATGAAGTCGTTCCGACTGGCAGCAGAGTGGAAGCTCAATAGGGTACTTGTGTGTATGTGTGCGAGCCTCTGCGTCACAGCTATGCTCCGGTTTGTGTAGATGTATGTTGTCATTGTTACGGTACCTCCCGTAGTCCCTGCCCGAGAACTTGCCCAAATTGCTCAGAACTTGGCGAAAGCCACACTGAGCAAAGTTTTCTGGATTGCGAAAGCAGACCCTCCGTCCAGGCAAACCCTTGCCGGCTATCCAGGCCTAAGTATCATCAGGAGATTTGTGTTGGGCGGTCCCGCTCCTCCCGCAAACTTGCCTCCTTCCGACGAGAGTACTACAAGCTTGAGGCAAACAGACGAATTAATGTTATTCCGGTGTTTTCCGGTGGAACCGTGGTACCGTAGAGGTCCGACCTCGGCCGGTGGTGATGATGGTCATTGCCGTACTATAACGATGACAAGTGTTCTCGTAGCGCTCCTTCAAACCTGACCCCATGCTTTTCCACCGAGTCGGTCGAGGGAAGATGAGTGAAGCCGTACTTTCTTCTCCGATAGTGTCACCAGCTGACATCGGGGGAGTAGCTGTACCCGGTGGCTACTTTGTGATCTAATTCTTGCAAGCCCCGTCGTCAAGACGACACCACAGGCTACAACGAAGCCGCCTCCTCAACGACATGAATGGTGCGGTAGCTTCTTAGGAGATAATATAATTATAAGGAAAATAATTCCCTATCCTTACGTTCCTATTTTTCCCGGAACGTGGTTCAATTCAGCAAATGGCCCTCGATTGGAACCACCACCGATCGAGAAGACACGAGTGTGTGTGTGTGGGAGATTCGTTTGAAAAGTGTCGATGAAGTTTCCCCATTCCAGCCCAACTGCATCGGTGCATATGCACCAATGCTCTGAGCTTCCGAGCGTCGGTGGATGGACGTTTGTGTGTTCTAGGAAAAATGTTCCAACTAAAGAGATTGTCTGGCGCGGACACAAACCCACAAATTCTACAAACGGATAGAAATCTGAGAGAACATTCATTGTGAAACCCTTCCTCCCGGGGGAAAAGTCTTACCTGGTGTGCGCACCGCACGGTCCACGGTGCGATGGCAAAGATCATCAAGGGCCCTGGATGACTGCCGTTCCCCCACCTCGAAAGCCACAGATGCTTTTCATTTGCATATAAATTAGATAAGAGCACTGCAATTTCGAAAGGTACCTCCGTGAACGTGCACGACAACGGTGAGCCAGAATCGAACGTGAAGCTTTCGGGTTCCGTTTTTTCCATTTTTCCAGACGTCACCCATCAATGTGTGCGAGCTGATGCAAATCATCGGTTCGTTTTCTCTACACTCCACCGATATGCAGCTGCACATGCATGCAGGGTTGCTGATTCAATTTTGCAGTTTCATGCTGGTCCCGGGGTGACCTAGTTGCGAAATAGATTCATCAATTTCTGCTTTAGATATTTTCGCCACGTTCTTGCTGCTGTCTTTGCGGAAAAGAATGTTGATCACACCGGCACCCCGATTAGATGCAGAATTGTTTGTGAGATAATGAATACTTTAATCTGAAACTCTGTCTGATACGAGCTGCGATAGGAGTTAACGGCGCTAAGAATGTCTCATGAATTCTGAGACGAATCAGCAAGAATTCTTCGTTACTTGGCAGATAATTGCATAGTATAGTGACTTGAGACGCACTAGTTCATCCAAATTTGGTATTTTCCAAGGGAGCACATCGACATGACAAAAATGTACACCACTGTTTTCACCATCAACTTAAACTTTCTTACACCAACTAATCTAAAAACGAAAATACACTACCATAATTGAACAACCTTCATCAAATAACAGCCACCAATAACTGATACTCCATGCTATTCAACCTTCAGGTTGAACTACTGTTTACTGACTGATAAAGACCCATGTTTTTTTACTGGCAGCTATACGACAACGTAGTTTGATAGTGCTTGTGGCATAAAAATATATGTAAATGAATTCGGTACCATTTCTGCGAAAACCAGTTCCCTAGGCAGCAGTATGGCACACCTTTGACGCACCTGAGCAGTATTTTTATTTCTGCTTCATACGGCGACTGATAGATGTTTGTGTGAGCTCAGTACTTCTAAATTTCTTCTGTTAGCAGTTTTGGGGAAGCAATTGACTGAGGTCATCGTCTCAAAGGAATTGAATTTATTCTACCTGTTCTGATATGACTAATAGCATCAGTACTGCTGCTACAACATTCACGCTCCTGGTTGGTTTCTATCGGACTATGCATCGGCTTATAGACCTCTTGTAGCATATAATTTAGAATTCATTTCATTATAGGCAAAAAAGAACGACGTCGTAAACAACAAGTATAAGAGTTGGAATAACATTTTAAGTTTTATTGAAAGAGAATACATCAAAAAACTTGTGCACAAACAGCTATCTAACGGGATAATGTATGGATGTCGCAAATGTATAAACTGGTATGCTTACCATGTACCAATTACTTCGTCTTTTCGGTGATCGGAGGCGGTGGATTGAAGAACACGTTCGACTCGCGGCGCTTACGCTCTTGGTAAGCGCGCAAGATGGTAAACGGACGAATCGTGCAGAAGTAAAACATTTCTGCCAAACTCAACAAACTGACGCCCATGAACAGCCCGAGCAGACCACCGCAGTTGGCAAGAAAATCCGTTAACCCGTACAGCTCGCTGCGCTTCGACGTGATGAACTGGGCCTCCTTGAAGTAGATCGAGAGACGCGAAAACTCCGCACCTTCATCCTCGTCCAGTGAATCTCCGTAAGCTTCGATCAAGCTCTTCCAGTCGAGTGCGGCCTGGGAAATTTCGGCATCGTACTGTACGGAGGTACAAGCCGGTAGACAGTTGCACTTTGCCCGGAAATCAAACGATTTGTCCACGAGGTATTTAACGTCCTCCAGTAACATGTCGTCCTCCGCCTCGTTGTAGCACTGGATCTGGCTAGCGCCGCACACCTTCGTATTGTCGTCCCGCGGCATGGAGAATTTGGCGCATCCACATTTCTGCAGCGTGTAGTTGGAGAGGCACTCCAGCTCGCAATTTTGCTGCGTGTACACCTTAAAGTATCTCAGATGGCGTTCCTCGTTGAAGAAGCACTGGCGCCTGGTGGAAATATTTGAGGCTTAATGCCGTAAATGAACCCTTTAACACCGTTCACGCTTTCTTACCTCTCGGGTGTGTATTCTCGAAGACCCTCGGACGTGGTTATCATCTGTGGCTTCACGGATATGATGACCTCCTGATGCAGCGGTACTCGATAATACTGCCTCGAGACTTGCGGGTACTCACTGGACGAGTGTAGCAGAATCTTAAACCCTTGCACGGGTCCCTGGAAGCATATAGAATGGGAAGTAACGTATGCTCGGGATGTGCCGAATATGATTGTCTCACCCGACATATTAATTCCCGATCAAATTTGAACAGGTTCAGCAGCACAAACAAGCCAGCTCGAGCACCATCACCGAGAACCCGAAGCGGGTAAGTGTCCATATCGGACTTCTCCGAATACCCATTTTCGAGCGACCACAGTGGAGACGTTTTGTTCTCGGTTATGTACTCGTAGTCGTTGTGGAGTTGGTCCTCACGAAGCATTTCCTGAGAGGACTGTGCGTTGAAGGTGAAACAGATGCCCTCTTCGGTGATGGTCTCGGTAAAATAGTTGGTACAGAGGCCTCCCTCATTGCGCCACTTGCAGAAGTAAAGAGCCTTCTCTATTGGCATCGAGACGTTCCTTAGCTTTTCGACGATGTTGGGATCCTCCGTTTGGTTTAGCTGGATGTCCTTCAGGATGTGGGCATCGCATACTTGCGCCACCGCACGGAAGAGATCGAAACTACAAAACGAAAGAGCAGAGAACAACCAACGATCATGAACTGGTTCGTTTCCACATCCAAGTTTATCGATGATTAATCGTTACGTTTCGTTACTCCAATCCTGGTGTGGATCAACCGTTGTATTTCTTGTTATCTGTCTGTATAGCTCCGTGAAGTTCAAGTATTGAGAACGGACCTTCATTTCCGGACAGATCGTGACGGCCGGAAACGGGATCTGCCATACGGGGGTTGACTTTTCCGCGAAGCTCACTATCACTGGCGTTTGGTCCCACTTGCGGTAGATGTTTTGAATCAACCGGCCACACCCGTACAGCGAGAGCAGGAGCATCACGCCCCACCAAATCCTACGAAACACGGAACCGGATTAATCTCCCCATAAAAGCACATATCCTCAGACACTACACAAACACAGACTCTTACTTTTCAAACAGCGTACGCCGCTTGCAGCCAAAGTATTGGACACCGTGCACACTGCTGTTGGAGCAGTACTCCAGAAAGAGGCCTTTGATCACACGCCAGATGTTGCCTTTATCCCATGCGTTGATGGCCTTCAGCTCGAAATTGCTTACCGACCGCGAATCCATAGCTGCACCTTCGTCGATCCTTCGAGCACGACTATCGGTGACAAAATGATATGCTGTCCTAGAGACCCACGGTCGTATTTATACTATTCAAAAGCAGTAGATGATGCGCGAGTGCGAGGTGGACAGGTAGCGGCGTACAGTGGTGAGTGCCATCACATGCCGCGGAGTTACTAGTCAGCCAAAGCCATAGCGCTTTCGGTGATAAAGGGCTGGTGTCATGCCGAATTCCCCTGGCTATACAGCACACCCAGAAAAGTGGTGAAGGCAACAACCCGTGAACTCCAAACCGACGTAACGTTCTACAGGAGGAGCCCTCTGTCGGCTGAACTTACGGGAAACCGAATCCACTTGGGAGGGCCGCTACTGTTTGTGTGGAATTGCAACGTGTCGACATGACCGCCCCAAGGTGTGTACCAGTGCGGCACTATACCTTGCCCAAGTTCTACAGATACTCCCCGTCCCTTTGGAGTGCCCTTGGTTAGATCGAATTCGTTGATAGATTTGTTTTCATTCACAAAAATCTACTACGGCTCGGGTTTGCGATCGACGGTGGAGCTTTATGCCTCTATTCGATACATTTTCCAAATAATGTTCATGCTGTATATACCATAGTAGCAATTTTAGACTTCATGTTTCAATAAATACTCCAAAACGGCTACACTAAACCCAATTTAGTGCTCTGTTCCATTGATGGTTATCAAGCTCCCTGATGGACGGTCCACAGTTATTGTTTTCTTTCACACACAGCTACCTACAATTAATCATCTCTCATCGCTGACATAAACCTGCGAAGCGTCAAACTGCTGGTGACTGCTAAATAAAAAAGTTCTGTAATAGTAGGCTGAGCGCTTCATAAATCAGTTCCGAGTATTAACAGAATTTATCTGTTCCTAAAGTATACGTTCCTTCCCCGTGTTTCCTTGAGCTCCATCTCATTTACTCGCACTTATTTGCAACGTATTATGGCATATTTATCCCAAAAATCAAAATAAAAGCACCAAAAGACCAAAACAAACGATTTAAAAGTGATTGCGATTGATTCATTTTATTAATACGCAGTCTTAAAGCCTCAAGCCTGTGTGAGCTATGTAAGTAAAAATATTTTAAGATTCCTTCAGCGATTACTACGAGTTAATACAGAATGTATTTGGGTTGGGTTGAACTATGTTCGTTTATCATGGGTGGGTAAGCCCAAGAGATATTCCCTTTTTAATACACGCTTGCGATATTCATTCATTTTCGGTGTTGTTGATGTACCTCAAGTGTAATAGTGGACTCCAACAGGACATTGGCCTTTACATTATTTTACATCCTTCCTTCCTTCCCCTATTTAACTTGAGACCGGCTCAGAAAGATTCAAAAAGACAAAACCGAAGTGGTTTCTTTGGCAACAAAACACTGTTTCGTACAGTTTACATGAAAACAAACCGCTGCAGGAAAAACCAAGCAAGGTCAGAAGAAGCCGGTAGTGAAAATGAAAAAAAAACTGAAGGATATTATTAGTGGTAGTTGGAATTAGATTTAGGTTTCTCGTTGGAATACAACTTAAAGTAAAACAAATGGGCACTACTAAACACTTGACTCTGGATTGTTGGAGATCCCTTTGCGTAGTTTAAGTCAAGACAATGAAAATGATAAAAAAATTTTAAGTAAACTCACATTTTGTTTTGTTTGCTGATTAGTTGCGCATAATAAGTACATTTTGGGCGATTTTTGTTTGATCGTAACAATCAGCCACACACTCTTTTCACACTTTTTTTGCTGTAGTAATGTGGCATCTCAGATGTATTTTTAATTAAAATTAATTTTACACAAGCCTCTGGATGAAGATGATTCATAAGGTTCGGTTGCATGGTAGCAGTCGAACACATCAATGGAGGCGCATGGTTCTTTCCATTTCTCGATGGAGGCGCCTGGTTATTCACATCCACCAATGGAGACGCCTGGTGGTTCGCGATCGCAAGGGTAATGTTGTTCGTCTCGCCAGTAACTAAAAAAAGAGAAACCCATCACGAAACTTTACGTTCCTTTCCCTACTTTGTTGGTTTCACATCCCGTTTTTTCCATACGCTTTGTTGTACACTGGGACGATGGCAAGAATACAAAAATCTGTTTAGTGTACCCCAGTTTTTCACCGCTTCTCTTCCAGGCCAACTGTTACCGAAGCTTATACTTATGTATTCACTTCATCAACAGTCATCAGCACGAAGCTTCTGAGCAAGGAAGAACAGTATCCAATAAAAAAAGCATACTGTAACAAAAATCACTTCAAAACGGTTAACAAATTACCCTTTTGCCCATAAAATCCCTTCTTGTTACCGGTGGTTTTCAAATTATCGGTTCCATCCTTCCTTCATTCATTGTTCCCTTTTCCGTACACTTCTCTTGCGTGCTCTTCGTGGAAAATTAGTTCCAGCGTTCGTTACCGTCCGTTGAACATTACATTCTCATCATCATGCAAAAGCTGATTAATGCCCATGGGGGTGCATGAAGTAACCGCATTTGTGTGTCCGGTGGTGCTTAAACAAAAAATAAATAATGCTACCAAAATTGAACCACCACTCAAACAACAAACCAACCCGTAAAGTACGAGTTGCCGCAAAATTATAGGGTGAATCAGTTCGTGGAAAAATTGGTTCGTTTTTTTCACTGCACGCCTTTTGCCGCGCCACGAGTGTTTTTCGAAATGAACTTTTTAGCCATCGACTCAGCGGGAAACTGCTGGTTAATGTGCGGTGTCGTTGATGCTTCCCAATCAATGGCTTGATAAATGGTTGGGCTTAACATCAATATTGATAAGTCTTCAAGTTGGGAAAATTTCCTGGTACGAGCCTTCGTTGGTCATTAATCGTGGGCGCGGAATTCCAATTTATTTAACTTTACTTTGCTAGGACTCTACAAAATTGGAGCCAAAAAGATATTTTTATATCTTTGAATGCAAAAACACCCGATCAATATGGTTTTATTGATTGAGATGTCTAAAGAGATCTGTAAAGAGCATAACATGTGTGTTTTTTCATTCGTCTCTTAAAGACACAGAGACACTGGACATCGTTGTTCCAGTTTCTTCTTAAAGCACAATAACTATACTTTTATGGTAAAAAAGAAAATTCACTGCCTGCGTTCTCAGCCCAACTTCGGGCTCCTATAAATACATGCTGGTCCCAGCTTAACCCGGTTCCATTTAACGAATCCATGATATTCACAGCTGTAAACGAAAAGGTTCGAACCGAAGGCATCATCATCAGCAACGCGGTGCAGCAACGTCTGTTTGTAACAGCAACAGCACTAAATTTAACTTCCATCGTTAATTGGTACCGGCAGCTTTTAGCAGCAGCAGCAGCCTTTGGCAGTCGCTCTTGTGTCGGAAGCCGGAAAACGCAACCGCTCCGTGCGCCGAAGACGAAGTAATAATAACAGTAATAAACCAGCTTGCGAACAATTGCGAAACTTCATTCGGCTGTTAAATTTATCGTCTTCCCGCGCACGATGTGCACGATGGAAATGGAACCCCGAAGCGAATGGGGGAAAGGTAGTTTGCGAAGCATGGCCGAACACTTCCTGTTCAGCGCGGAAACCTGAAACCAGCGGTGAGTAAGTTCCACTTTTGCTTGGAAAAGACCCGAGGCGAGGAAACAAAAATTGGCAATTGCACCAAAACTCCTCCACAATTGCTGGAATAACCTAACATAAGATCAAATGCACTACTTACTTTGCAAATGAAATATACTTACGGTATGTTGGTTCGATCGTGCTAGTAATAGTTGTCGCAAATCATTTTCAATGGCTTACACTACTGAAAAATACCCTTTCTACTAGTAGAACTGCACAACAAGTCAATAAAAATAATAAATGAACAGCTGTGTTGTACAAAAACATAATTTCATCAAGAACACAAAATAACTTTGATGCAATGTTACGCATTGCACCGAAAACGATGCTGATTATAATTGAAAGTATAAATTATGTTTTGCTAAATAAGAAATCTGTATGATTTAAGTGACTAATCAAAATTGTGTTACAAGAAGTCGAACAATGTTTTAAATCACCTTCGTCTCCTATTGTGGGAACCATTAGCCTAATTTTTTTTTCCAAAAAGAACATGGTTCCGATTCCTCCACCAATTTGTTTCCATCAATTTACAGTGATGTAAAACCATTTTCCAGCAAAACATGGTGAAAATTGTCACTCATTGTTCCTATGAACTCCGCGAAACAGGGGAGAAAAATCAAAATCTTTGCGCATATTTTCCATTCCTGTCGTGAGGTTCGCATGTGCGCTCACAGAACGGCAGCTTCGTTTCGCTTTCCTTCTCTCTTAATGAATGTAGCCTCCGACCGACGGTATGTGGAATGTGTGCTGGTAAGTGAAAATTTCCCCATATTCCGCATAACATTACTGAGGGCTTCCTTTTGGCCCCGCACACCAACGATGATCGTCATATGTTGTCACCTCGGTAAGAACCTGCTCGACCTTCGTCCCATTCCTTTTTGAATCAAGCGGTTTTCTGTTTCTTCTCTGCGTCAAAGAGGAAACATATTTTGATCGTGGAAGAATGTCGCTTGCCTTTCCTTGATATTTCGTGCAGTTTATGGCACAGCGAACCGAATCCTAGGGTTTGATATCAAACAGTAGCTCGCTGGGACAAACTTTGGAGGTTAGCATATTCGCAGGAAACACATCAATAGACGGAATTATAATAATGGTGTGCTTCGGTTTTCAAAATTAAATTTGTTAAATTTTGCGTTTTAATTTTATTTAATTACGGCACAGAAGTTGTACCAAAAATAATTCCATTTAAATAGAAAAGTTTTCCTTGCTTACTGATTCTTTAGATTTTAAGATTACAAATCCATGTTCTAACCAATAACAAGTTTAGGATAACATCAAAAATCACCATCTGGAAACTATGTAAGAATGATTCTAGAAACACTGAGTCTAATGTAACGTGAATATAATGGATCCCGGTTGCTATCACCGCCCTTCTTTCTCGATGCACAATGCTTATTACTTGCTGGTTTCAATCTCCTTTGCCTTTCCTAAAGAACCTTAATCTTTATCATAATTTGTACGTCTATTTCCGAGTGCTTGGATCGGCATAAATGTGGCTGAAAGTATGAAGTGTCCGGCTGTGTTTTTCTTTCTACTTCGTCTTTTCACTTTCGCTCCATTACGGAGCCAACATTTTCCTTAGCACCTACGCCTCTTCCGAAGGCTTCTCCCTGCAGTAAGCACATACACACACACAGCGCCTTTCTCTTTGCGAAAATGCAATATTTTCGGATTTTATTCGTTTCGCGGATTCGAATCGCGGAGGAAACGTTGAAAGAGGGTCGGTGAAATCTCGGCAAAAATTCTACCACTCGCCTACTTTATTAGTTATTTGAGTTGTGTTTATATCCCAGCGCGGATTGAAGAGACACGTCTCTTCGGAAGTCGTTTCTTTTACGGTGTTCTGGATTCTTCTTCTTCTCCTGTTTGCTTCCGCTTTCACACTGCGAACACCACGAGCTGGAACACTTTCTCCCGCGCATCCAGGTAGCGTTCGGACCACCGAAACTCCCGGATGGATGGATTTTACTTTCGGCTGGACTTTTACGTTACTTTTTTTCTTGATGATGATCATATCTTCCGGTTTTCCCCTTGGTTTCGTTGCTTCCCTTCTCCGCAATCGTTCACTCATTTGAAACGAAGGAAAATGGACGCCCTTTTATGGCTTTCATCTTTGCAAGCCCTCTCTCTCTCCCCCCTCGCCCGATGGACGCCAGACACGGTTCGGTTCCGTTCGGCGCGGGCGTTATTCGGTTTACCGGCCGCAAATCCATCTTCCCGGCAAAGCTGGCGACGGGTGAAAAGTGGCTCGATTTTCTTTGCCCACAGTGCCGACGTGTGTGGGTGTGTGCGCGTAAGTGTGTGTATGTATGCCTGTGCTTGGACCTTTTTTTCCTTCCTCTTTTGTTGCTCGAGTCCCAAAGTCCATGCCCAAAACCGGACCAGAAGTGGGAGTGAAAACTTGTTGAATGTAATGGATGATATCTTTTCTGTGTTTCTTTTTACATCTATTTTTTCCTTCTTTTCATTGCCTTGTTTGCCTCACTTCAAGACACAAAACTTGAAAGCAAACGCGAACAGCTTCCAGCTTTCGTCCGCTTCGTACCGCGTGTATCCATTGTCGTGGATTTCTTTTGGGAAGGATTTGCCCGGACACGGAGAAGGAAGGAAAAAACGAAGGAAAAAATACCCACAGCGAGCCGGGTCTTTCTTTTCAATCTATTCCACTGCTTAAATTTCCTTTTGCACACCAAGTAGGAAGGGAGTTTTTCTTTTATGCTTGTTATTTGTTTGTTGTGTTTTTCCTCACTCCTATCCAACATGCCAAATAATTCCAAGAAGTCCTCAAGGAGAAACCAAACGTCTTACTGGCCAAAGACGCGATGTATTTTTTTTTCATTTCGGTTTGCGCTAGGCTAAGGGGACCATCTTCTTCCCTACCCACATGCGGACATACAAACAAACTCATACCAAAGCAACTAGAACAACTCTGCAAACGATTGCAACACCGTCGGTAATTATATGCAATGTTTTGTTTCAATTAAACATTGAGTCAACTGGTTTGGCGAATACTTCAAAGGTCGTTTTTTTGGTCGGGGAGAAATGTGATTAGAAGGTTTTTCAAAACGGAATATTTATACATTCTCTGCAAAAGAGTTGGAAGTTTTTCCAATAATCAAATCAGTTTCACTTCATCACAAATGTGTATAAACATACGCAGCCGTTTATGTTATTATAATTTTGAATGAGACAAGCTTGTACAGTTCTTGAGTCTTGTTTGGTCTGTTTCGTTCTATTGTTAGAGTAATAATTGTATTTACTGAATAAAAACCTCTTCATAACACATTATGTATAATTTAATGCTTTACTGTACGCCATTATTTACAAGTTTCGAGAGGTAGAATAGCGCTAAAACAAGCTTACCTTAAAACCGATTCACCATATTGATGCTGGAATTTGTTCCTACCAACTCATCCTTCGCGGTAATGCCATAAGGTTACAGCGAACCCATAGGCAACAGTAAAGTTCCTGGAATGTGGACCTTTTTTTTGTTGGAAAATGAGTCCAGTTAACCTCATTTTTCAAGCTGGTTTCTATTTTATTCGTTTTTAAATCTTTCCCACCACGAATTTGGTGCATGTGTGAGTGTCGCGTCAGGAGTATGGTAATGCGAGATGGGTAATCCAGAAATTCCTGATAGGCATGATTGAATAAAACATGCAGCTGGGAGTTAACGTCCACCGTTCTCACACGTGCAACCCCTTCTCGTCATCGTCCGACAACGGGAACCTAGGGAAAGGGCGGTTTTCTAAGTCGTGTGAGCCCCAACCGGAAAGCACAGAGACACACAGGCATGCCCCGTAACGTAACACATTCCAAAATATCCACCATAGTTCGTGGAATGGAACGTCACTGCTGTTACTGGGCGGCTGTGGAGGTGGGGTATGAGATGTTTTAGCATTTTTCCTCGTAAATTCCGTGGATTTTCCGCTGCGATTCGTCCTGTCGGTGTTCGTCGCTGGCACCGGGTTTCACATAGCGCAAAACGCGACGCCGGAAGGATCATAGCTAACGAAGCGAAAGATTCAAAACCCGACCAGGGACCCCTAGCCTTTCAGCCCCCCGGAGGGTTGTACCGAAACCTCACTTCTCGGCCATGGGGTTCGGGTGCTGTTTTGGGTGCGGAATGTCGAAGCAAGGCCACGGTTTGGTTCGTCCATTGCGGGAACACCCATTCGTATGCCAAACACAACGCATACGTGTTGGTGCTCGAGTTTGACATTTTCGTTATCTTATCACGAAGATCGGCCCATTTCCAGGGCGATAACGACCACTCGGGGTGGGGCCGTTCAGTTGCTGGTTTTCTTTATTTTTGCATAAAAACTCAATATTAAATTTCGTTTGACAAACCCACGAGTGGAACCGGAAGCCGACTAAATACGGGAAACTTAGCACGAGAAAACTAAAAATTCAAACAAACATGAGGCTCCAGCTACCGTCGGGGCAGTAAATGGTCAATTTGGCAATCCCGTCTCGCGTATGTTTCCCTTTCCCCCCTCGGTTAAACCACTTTCAGTAAATAAAAAAACTCTGTGTGTTTGCTTCGCTTTGCTTTTTTCAACCCACCCAACTGCTGGGTATTTTCTTTCCTCTCCAACGCTGGCATACGGGAAAAGGTTAAGGAAAATAAAACAAATCTGCAACTCCCCCAGCCCGGCGGGGAGGGAAACATAACGGAGTGAAAATATGTTTGTCATCGCACCGGCCACAGCAAAGAAACGCCAGGACGACCGAAGATCCGCCGACGGAAAAAGCGACAAAAGGTGGAGAGTGATGGAGAATGCGACCAGTTATGTGAGGAAGTTTTTAGCAAATCACCACACGTACCTTTCAAATACATCACATGCATGACCAATTCGTCCCCTACGTTCTGGGGTACGGGGAAATGGAGTGGTGAAATGTTTGGATAGAGGGAAACTAATATCAACAACTATACAACGAAAGGGAACGCCGTTCAAAGCGAGGAGACCACTGTCCCTTTTGTGCCTGGGGTGTCCTTTGATTTTGGTTCAGAGATTCTCAACCAGTTTTGCAGTTTATTTACTGAAATTAAAAGATTTTTATGAAGTACTTTTATGAGAGATATCATACTTAAAACTTAAGTGCTTGAATTTGTTTTTGACATTAACACCTTTTCAATCAATAACTTTGGAGTATTAAGGACAAAATTTATAATTAGAGTTTTATTCCAGTACATTAGTTAAGAATCCCTGTATAAGATGGTACGACTTCGGGGTAACTTGTGGAGTTTGTTGACATTTCTTGAATTTTACCACCACAAAAGCCGAACGCTTTTGGTCCTTCCGCTCCGTCCCAGATTGCGATTGCCTGTTTTCGCTGGGGGAATTCGAAGCCAACCGGATCTGTTTCAAACAGTTCGGCCCTAGTTTTTTTTTCACTTCGGCCCCACCCACACTTGGAAAAGAATGACGTGGACCCGATTTGGCAGTCTGGTCGAGTCGAAATGCAATTTGGACATTTATCGCACCGAGGGTGGACAAATGAGTGAGCGTTGAGGTAATGCCTTTTCGTTCCTCTGACGGGATTTTTCACTTCATTATATTCTCGGGCGCGAAAAGTGTCATATTTCATCGCACGGAACTGCAAGCTCGCCCTACATCAAGGGGGAGCATGTCTTTCTAGGGCTTTCCCAGTAAACCGGTGTGAAGCCAATAAATAAAGAGGGCCAAGCGTCGGGAGAATAGTTTGGTGCAGTTTCTGCAGTTTACTGGTGGTTTTGTAATGCAAGCCATATTTATGAAACTAAATGTATTTCCACTCACTCCGAGCTCCGTTTGATCCTCCAGACCAGTAAAAGTTATCCATTTCAACACGGCTTCACTATTGCAACATGACACGTGCCAAATATTTTGCATTATCTCCGATGGCCTCGCCCAGGAAAAGCGGGTTCCTCCCGTCCCGCAAGAACCCTCTGTTGAAACCGTACCATGAAGTTTAATATCATAAATGGGTGCTTTCCCGCTGAGCAGGCCCGGCATGTCTGCGGATTTACACCAAGAACCCGTTGGTGCGGATGGCCATTCTATTTGGGGATATTTTTTGTGCCCCTCTTTGCTTTTCCCTGCTGGAAGCGGGGAGGGAAAAAGATATGTTCGACGTGCGTCTTGGGCATATGGAATTGGATTTCCATATCAATTGATTCGAAAAAGGCACAAACTCAAAACGTACGCATCGCCCGAAGACGATCAATGCGTTGACAACAAAAACGAACCTCTATTGAGCGATGCAGACGGAATTTGTAATTTTCCAAACGAGCTGCCATTGGACGCTCCGTTTTTTTCCCGCAAAGAACCGTTTTTTTCTTTTTGTTACTTCACCGCACCCAAATTCATGTTTTCAAGCAACGAATAAGTCAGTACACTTTTCACACTCCCTAGTCACTAAAGCATCCCGAAATAAATGAGTGCCACATCACTAAAAATAAACTTTCGAGGTGTTCCATTATGCAGCACACGCCATCCTCTACCATCCCCCTCCCTCCCCACCTCCTGCCTCCTCCTCACCTTATCGTTGAAAGCTTCCAATTAAATATTCCGTGCGAAGTGCTGGATAAAATGGACTTCGTCCTGCGTCCGAAAATAGTTTCCACCACGATTATTGGAAGTCCGCATTTTCAAATTTATACGTGACGCTGCTGCATCGATGGCGTGTCACAAAGGAAAGTCAGCAATTAAATATGACCAGACATTGAAAACCACTTTGCCGAATGGTGTAACTAGAAGTTGAAATAGAATTTTCACATTAGACAATTTATTACTGATTTGGAAAAAGCTCAATTCTAAAACAATACAAACTTTCAAGGTGAGTTTTATTTTGCTTAGAATTTATCTAAAGCAAACACGTTACTGCCTTTAAAATATACAATTCAAAACAATGTATTTGACAAATAAAACGGTATAAAGGTTTTGAAATGAAATTCCAATTTTGTAAGAAAAAGTTAAAAACTGTGAAAATCCTTTTTTCATTACCTTCAGCTCTTTTCTCGCTCTCCTTTTTATAACCATCTCAAATAATGAACCTTCCGGGTTTCTGTTCAAGTGTTTATTTTAGCCTGCCTCTTGCGTTTCTTAATTCGTTCCATTTCTTTTCTCCACTTAATTTGTTTTCTTTTTTTCTGCTACTCGGTTGATAAGCTCATGTTTTACAAATCCATTAGTACTCATCACGTACAATTAGCTCAACCACATCGCGTGCATCGGAAAATGGCAAGAAAAAAAGGAAAACCGAGGGGCACAGTGGACGGTAAAAAAAAAAGAATTAAAATCCCACCCTTTACCCAACTACCCCTTGCCTACGGTGGGCTACGAAACCGATGGCGGAGGCGCTCATTTAAATCAGATCATCGGGCGGGTTTGGGAAAACGCTTTGCCGAAGAGCGCTGGTGAAGCGGGAAGAAGACTCTCGGTCTCATTAGTTGAAGTATTCGAATCCGTTTCGTGAAACCTTCGCCGGCATCGAATAAGCGTCCGCTAGTGGGCGCGTGCCACGCTTGAGGGGGGGTACTTTTGTGTGTCCTTTTTTTCGGAACGCGAATCAGAAGGATCCAAACGGATTAGCGATATCGAATGAAACGGGCACGGGATTATTCCAAGACCTCTTCTGAATGGATCCCGAATAGCAGTAGCTAAAAACAAGGTTTAGTTGAATTAATAATACTTTCAAAAACAGCAATTGAAAACTGGACAATACTGCAGGATTAGACAATCGAATAGCTTTTTCTAAAAAGCTACAGAATCTAACAATTGTTGGATGGGACCGAGGAATTCACTTACTTATACCTTATGTTTAACATAAAAATAAAAACCCTTTTAATCCACTATTACATGACCAAATAGGAATGAAATTTTGTGTAGCAAGCCGATGAGAACATATTGCTTCAAAACTACATTTGATAGAGTAACATCAATCAATTTTTAAATCAATAAATTCATTCAATTATTGTGTATGGTTCTTTCGTCTTTGTTGGAGCAATATACCGAAAGACAAGATTCCAATAGTCTTATTAACCATCAAATAATTTTTTCAACAGAAAATAATGTACCTTTCAAGGTTTACAGAGCAAGAAAGATTTTAGTTTCCCTATCACCAAAAGTACAAATCGATTCCACTACGGCCAACTTTTATTACACTCAAGCGTAGGTTTTTCTTCCGCCATTTAGTATTGGATCACGCAGATGGCCATCAGTGTACGAGGTCGTGCGTCTAACGATATTGCGCTCACTCCCGGGCGCCGTACACCGAAAGCCCCGATCGGATCCAATTTGCATTCGTGCCAGGCGAAAGGTGAAATGGGATTCTCCGGTGGCATCCGAAGAAAAAGTCTGTGTCCACGGGAAAAAGGTGCTCCAGCGTGAAGGCAGCACGTGCTCTTCCGTGTGACCCTCGGCCCTGTCAGC
This sequence comes from Anopheles coustani, assembly GCF_943734705.1. NCBI lineage: Eukaryota > Metazoa > Arthropoda > Insecta > Diptera > Culicidae > Anopheles > Anopheles coustani. The sequence goes on along the minus strand of NC_071288.1, from coordinate 93,059,856 downwards.
ATCGGTCACTTCAGTCGGGCACCACTACCACCAGCGCACGGTAGCACGTGCCCGATTTACGCGCCACATTACGCCTATTCCTTCCGATCGTGTTTCCCGGGGCAGATCCTGTTACGCTAATAGGAAAGTAAACCTCATCCGCTGCCATTGCCCATTCGAAGAACACAACAAGCTTCGGAAAACCATTATGATGCGTGCTCCGTACAATCGTGCGACGACATTCTTAATTTCCATCTCCCCCACCCTCCGGTCCATTAGTTCTCCCTCACTCCATTATTCGACACACTTGACAGAACCACGTGCTGGCAGCGATTTTTTCCCTGGAAACGTTCGACAGAAACTGCTTCCCGGAACGACGCACTATTCCATGTGGTAAACTAGCTCGCGTGTGTGTGTGTGTGTATGCGTGTCATGCGTCCAATAACTTGGTGGAGGTATTTTTTCGTCATCCCTTCGCCTGCCGAGTCGTGAATCCTTTCGTAAGTCATACTATCTCCGCCTGTCTGTCATGCGAGCAAAGGCCTTCAACTGCCATTATCGGCAGACACGGACACCCCCAACAGGAAGCCGAAGTCGACCCCCCCCCCCTCCCCTCAAGGTTTCCCGGTTTCCTCCCGGTGCGTTCGCGGGTCGGCAGGAGTGGGGTGGGGTGCAAAATATATCATAAATCGAGTGCTTTTCTCGCAAAGATATCACGTTTCATCCGGGTATTATTGGAAAATGAAATTGCTTTTCAAATGAGTAGTCATACATCGCGCGCCAAACGCGACCCAGGCGGGGTGCGGTGTGAGGGGGGGGGGGGGGGGTTAGTGGAGGTGCACAAGGGCGTCACAATATCGCTTCCGCTCGAACTTCCGAGCGCTAGAAGCGTTCGAATGCTTACGCACCACCTCACGTCAGCTGCGACCGCCGGGAAAATCGAAGCGGCAGCACGATAACGGAGGAAAAATGAAGAAAAAAAAACCTGCTACCGGGAAAACGATTGATATCGCCGCATGCAGATGGGGAACGGGGGGGAAAAAATGCCACCGTGTTTCCATTAGACAGGCTTAGGTGAACTTCTTTTCCACAAGCGGCGTCCAACTGCCTAACTGTTTGGAAGGAGATGTCGCTCTTTCTTCACTCACACACGCACGCACACGAGTCAATCATGTGCCCTCGAACCCTCATATTGGGGATAATTTATCATACTTCCCTGTCCTCCCCTCCCCCTTCCTCCTTCTTCTGCCTATTCTTCGTTTGCTCATAATATTCCGCAAAATCAAACTGATATGATTCATTGCACCGCACCAACAACATGTGATGGTTAATGTTAATTCCTGCGTAGGGCAAAGAAGGGAATCATTTCCGAGCATTGCGAAACACATCAAGAAACGGAGTTAGGCTGACTTGGCTGTTTTATTCAACCCCGCAAGTGGTTGAGTTTGCTGAATCGGAACGAATGAAGCATCGCAATCGAACAGAACCAAACAGAACAGGATCATGTTAGTGAAATGTTTTTCCTTCAGAGGCCAAAGTTTTATAAACCAGTGTGTTTTGATTTACCGACGATTTCCACAAACGATAGTATTTTGTATTAGTACGTCTTGTTTCAAAGAATCTGAAACCGCTTTTAAATTGTTTATAGGAAAATAAACACGAGCATCATCTTATTGTGCATCTGAAATGAAAGACATACTTGTGTTAGAAACAGACGCTACTCTTGCACCGCACACCCTTAGAGCTCGGGATAGTTTACGTCTATGTTTCTGATGACTCAAAGAGAATTTTCCTTTCCCGAACCCGATCCCCATTGTGCTAGCTTTACTACATATACCCTATCATTGCTATTATCATTTCTGCGTCACGTGCAGACCATTGCCCGATGCCCGATATGCGGCCGACTAAGAAAGGAACGGGAAGAAACGAACTAAACAATCATAGAATAGCATGTGGAAAACGGAGCCATCGTTTAGTGTTCGTGGCCGCTTTCCCAATGTACGGGCATATTTCAAGTTACAACAGCAAGACAGCAAAAGAAAAAAAAATACCCTAGAAAATAGCGCTTCCAACCACCTGGACCTGGAGAGCTCTTTCACTTCCACCAGGTCGTTTGCGAGAAACAATGCGCAATGGCGTACTCCACCTCGTGCAGGAAGCCATAGTTCCCCGTTTCGTCCGGAGTAGGAAGTATGCGGAGCACGGTGTTAACTGCCACTGGCGTTAGTTATGCTGTTTATGAGCAACAGAAGGTTCACTTCCGCCTATTCGAGATTGACCATCCAAGTGTGCCATTTATTTGTTTCGCCAGGGCAACGAGCGACGGAAGTTTTCCCAACCCCAACTCCACGCGGGGAAGTGGTCGTAAATGGGATGTTCGTAATGTTCGGGACAGGTAGCAAATCTAGTACGCTAGAACAGTTCGCCGGGCCCGTTAGTGTTAATGTTTCGGCAAGTTCTTTTGCCCCGTCACAGTCAATTAAAGATTAATGCCGCAGGTAAATGGCAGTACAGCTGGTATTCTATTTTTCCTAACGGGGGGAATGCGGTGAAATGGTGTATTTATTAATTGTGCAGATTTGGGAACGGGCAATCAATTCTTAGTGCTTTCGAAGAGTTATACAAATTTCTAACCTGCAATATGTTCTAAATTTGAAAATCAAACTTTAACCTCTTCACAAGAGCTGGAAGGTTCCCCGAGAAGATACCTACCTTTCTGTAAGTCACAGCGACGCTTTTCCCATGTTATATTCGTGGAAACCTGTGCCCACATCGTTAGGCGTATCGTTAGCGTAACTCGATTCCTCGGGGCATTCGAAAGGCACCGAAAGGAAGCATGTTTCTTGCTGGTACAGATGCACGACAACAGCACAAAAAACATACACCAACTCCTCCACCTCTGGCTTGCAACAACCTTCACCGCCACCGAACCGCAGATTAGGTTGTTCTTTTGTATTTTAACCTACCACCGACTGCTGCCCTTTTGGGGTTGTTTACTTTTAGCAGCGATCAACTTTTTAGCCACCCGGTCGCAACGCGTTCATCTCGAGAGCCCGGAGGGGTCGAATGTTTAGTTAAATGTCAACTATTGAAGCTACTTCCACGAAAGTACTCCCACAGCATCCCATCTGGGGTGGACCACGGTTGTAGGTCGGGTAGGTTGATTACACCCACGTTAGCGAAGTTTTGTGCAGAACCGACGTGGCGTAGCTGTTGCCGTACCGTCCACGTGTTGCGCATGTTTGTTTAGGTAACTTCAGAAACCGTGGATCAATAGTCAACGCTGGGGTGTATTATTGAAAGACTAACTTTGAACTTCAACACATTTTACATTCACCTCATGTCGATGTTGAAGTGAAGTCCTAGACGGGGAAAAATTCTTCCCAGCTGCGTAGGTTTTATACCTCCTCAATTTATTGCAATCATGCCGAACGCTCTTCATGGCGTAGAGGTGAAATCAAGAATTCAAAAACCATTTTACCAACGTTGATCAATTCAGTGTTGAAATTATGGTCATATCCTACCGCGAGTTTCTTTGGATGCAGTAGGAAATCTACCATTGAATTGCTAGACTACCTTTTTTCCCAAATCCAAGGATACTTCAGACGGAAAATCAGACCACTAGATCTACTTTCGGTGGAGCCGTGGGATAATTTAAACTCCCTAAGGAGAAGGTTCCTCGCACAAAGCTGAATGTAATTTTCAAAGGGAAACTCATCAGTTCAATTTATCTCCGATCGATCGAAATAAATTCTGATTCTGATTGATGAATCGTTAATGAATTCTGATTGATCAAAGTTAAGCAACATATCTTAACGGAGTATTAATGTCTATGAATTGAATATCGACTGTCTTATCAGCGACAATATACCCTGAGAATCGAAATGTTTACCTTTGTAAGACTAGACCAGCACCATCAAAGCTTCAATGTAAAATATATAGGAAAGTTTTCAGTACAGTATGCGATTGGATGTCCAATTCTTTTACTCCAATCTCATTAGATGCCGGTTCCATTCTCCAACCATTGCATCAGGTGCGGTTGATTTTGTTGTGGCATACCTCACGGTCTTGGTTCATTTAGAAATAAATTTATAATTTCGTTCCATGCGCGGTTTCTGAAGACACCGTGGCCGGAGCGCCGTGCAGTAATCGCTCTAAAAGCCATCCACACACAAGAGGCCACCTTGTGTACGTAGTGCAATTGTCAAAACTGTGTACACCCATAATTGACAGTTCAACAGGCAGCCATGTCAGTTGCAACCTGACCACCTTGCCGACTTACGACGAAAGGAAGCAGAGGCAGTAGACGGATGGATGGATGGATGGGAAAAGTTTGCTCTCGTAGTGTACGTACAACCGTGTGATGGTTGCTTCTTTTGCTCCTCCGGAACAGCCAGAGCGACACGGCACAGTTTGGCTTCCGTACACTCAATTGCACAAAGTGGCACTCATCCTGTCAGTGCATCACGATAGTCACACCAGGGTTGACTTTATGTTCTACAGTGACTAGCCGGAGGCGCGGCTTCTAAAAGTTGTCCATCCCGACAGGTTGACGTTTAAACAAAAATAACTGGAGAACACTGGAGTTCAAGTTCTAAAGGTTTGCCGTTCGGACCATAAGAACTCTTTGGTCCTTAGCTCTTTTTTATATTCTGTTTCTCGATTTTCCCCCCACATGGTTACAGCCTCAGCGAGCACTGTGGCCAATTAATAACTGTCAATAACGTCAAAGTATCCCTAAAAGGTCTACGCTGAACGCTTCTCGTGTCACCAAGGTACGAACGCCATTAATTACTTCAAGGAAACTTTTCGACCAGCGTAGGAAACTTCCGGAGATCTCGGCGGGAAAAGTTGGCCACCGGCACAGCAGCCACTAGCCTAATGGTTCCGTTTGCAGTTCCGAACGGTGGCGGACTATCTCTGCATGTGTCAGATGGACTTGACTTCCTGTATCACACTCCTTAGCCAGCGTCGCGAACTTTCTTTGGAGCAACTTATATTTTAGCCACCAGGCTTCTGCTCCCGGTGGACTACCGGCGAGTAGGTACCATTATTAATTGCGCACTTTTCAGCGGTAAACTTCACCGGGGATGGTTTCCGTTCGGTACCAGGTAAGAGAAAAGTTTACCGTCCATACAGCAGTAATACTTTCGACGTCGGCAGAGTGTCACTCATGCAGCTCGCGGTGTAAGAAAGTTTCACCTAACCCATCGGGGTGATGAAGAACGCGGATGATATGCCACCGGAGGGCTTCACATAGACGCAGCCAATGACGCGGGTGTCCATACTGCAGGAACTATTCTAACAACGATGCACTTCACCGAACGCGTTCCGTAATGACCGGAATGTCGGCGCGGTCCACGGTACGTGAGCTGCACCATCGATTGCCTACATTAACCGAACCTACGATATTGGATACATAGCGGGCTTTTCGTTTGCATCCATTAGCATACCGAAGTCGGGCAAGCGATGGTGCATTGGAAATACACCTGCGTCAGCGCCCAGTTTCGTTCCACTATTTATTAACCTTTTGAGACTGTGAACCAGTTTGTTCTCGCCACTAACCACTTAAAAACACGCTGCAGCGACGAGCGCTGGAAATTGCTAGACGCTGCCAAAAGCTGTGGAAAGCTTTCCACCCACCCAATCACCTAACCCGGTCCTTCCAAAGTTAAACTTTTATCCTACGCTGGGAGACACCGGGAGCTCACGAGCCAACAAATGGAAGAAACGTGATCGGTTTTATCAACAATGTGCCCCGTGGCAGATACTTGCTACTACATGCTCCTTCTAATATTAGACTTTGGCTCTTAGTGGTGCCTTTTGCAGTAAGTTTGTGAGACGTGAAGTAAACTTTTTCCTCTCCCTCACGTGTAGATGCACGTCAGGTTCTCCAAAATCCCCCTCCCCCATCTGAACGTTTGAATCGCTGATACTCTGATTCGTGAACCATTAGGGAGTCGTCAGAGACACCAGACTGTGTGCTATTGCTTAATCTAAAAATAGTGATCTAGGTCAGGCTGGTCGTAGTGTTTTGTGTTTGTTCGTGTCTGGTTTCTTTCTTTCAGTCATTCTAGCGGGCGCACCAACACCATGAGTCGGGTTCATAGTATCGCTGAACTGCCATATAGCGGTACTGCTGGGATAAAAAGAATATACTCACCATCTGCCGAAATTACTGCCGACAACATCCCCGACTTAACGATGTTATGATGTGTTTGTAGGTTGGTTTTTCGCAAATGTCCAACTACCCCTCCGCGGGACCACAACAAAACACGGAACAATTCCAACTAACAAACGACGGGTTTCTCTGTTATTATGAGAGTCCAAGCCCTCGAAAGACCACACGCAGGGACGCCAAAATGAGGGAAGGAATAATTTATGAAATTGAACCAAACGTTACGCCTCCGCTTTTCCTACGGGGAGGTCAACAGGCTTTTCGGAAGCTAGAAGGATGTAGGACATAACGCAATGTGAACGAAAACACTTTGTCGATACTTGTTCGGAACTGAGGTTCACACATCACATTGGTGCGTACAAACACATATATGCATGAATGTACAAGAAACACATCCCTAGAGTAAGAATCCTCCAAAGTCTGAGGGCTAAGTCTGTTGGATGAAAACTGTGCCCTGCGGCTTGAATTCTTAAGCGTATTTCCGTGCGGTGCGAGGAAAGGAATTGAATAGGAGTCTTCAGACGCGACGTACAAGGAAGAAACTCTTTTCCGAAACATCCGGTACATGCCGACGTACAAACACACACACACACACATACTCATGACACTCGCACCGGAAGAAGGTATGGAAATGGAAATTGAATATGATTGTATGTATTATTTATGATGATATTTATAATAGAAGCATAAAAAGGACGTCACGCAGTTGTTGGTGTACTGCTACACAAAGTCGTCACAGAAGGCGCGGCCTACACTACTAGGTCCAGATACGCGGGCCTTTCGGAAGTTGGCTCGAGAGTTGGTGCTGGGAATTCCTTTTCCACAAAACCACTACTCCCCAGGGGTAGGGGAGGTGGGTAGCGAGCCTCCAGCAAGTTTTTGCGCAAGGGAAAGAGGGGAAAAAGAAACACCGGATGGATGCCGAAATGAACCCGACCTCGAGGAAATGGCAACCTTACGTTGAGCTGCCGTTTTGGAAGCAACAAACGCGAGGGTAGACCACACCCTTATGGATTTAAACTTGTTTCATGTGCTCATGTTTTTGGTGGAGTGCGCGGAAGAAGACAACACCGGAATGTGGGTAAAACTTTATCTGACAAGATCTGACGCACTCCGGTGCGAACTTTGGGAGCGAATTCTTGGATTTTGTCAATTTTGAACTGAGTACTGATGGATAACGCTGAAAATAGTGAGATAGTAAAAACTGGAACGCCTGTCGAAATTTTGTTTTTCAAGGAGATATTACCCTCCCGCTTCAATTTCCAAGGCAAAGTCGTTCTACTATCTCTGGCTCTAAATCTCTATTGTACTCGTACAATACAAAGGTATGGTATGTAGGAGAAAATACCGTTCGCCAAACGGGAAAACGGGAACAAGCGAGGAATCGACAGTGTGGTTTGCAAACGGGCGTCGGCCTAATACCAAATCTCTCCTCTTACACAGTTGTTTTCTGTCTCAATTCTGCAGAAGTACCTGAAACCCGGCCGACGTGGGCCGTACCAAACAGTCCAGGGGTCGTAAATCATTCCCGGAATGTTGTTATTTTGCCAGTTGAGGTAAACGGTGTAATTTGTGTGGTACAACGATCTACCTTTCTCAGAAGATAATCCTTTCCTAGAGTAGTATCTCTAGTAGAAGCTAAGGTACTAAAGAATATACTTTCGACGGTGCTGGAAAGTAGAGATATGCTCTAATATTGAGCTTATCAGGAAATCCTCCGAATATATGAACACGAAACAGTTATACACATGTGACTGGTGTTACATATGGACTCCAACGAAGTTGATAAAGAAACATCTGCGCCCTTGTTCTGATTACATTTTTTGGCATTACATTCGTACTCATTTTCTCTCCTTACGTACGGGTGTGGTTGACTCCCTCTACCATCCATACTCCCTCCATCTACAAACTCGGCTGGATGTAACAGCCAAGTAGTGCTGCCGATAAGGAGCGTTATTAATTCGATCAGCCATCTTACTAGGCTCGCGCACACTACCGATATGCTCATTTCGGGGGAGGAATTTTATGGAAAAATATCTCCCCGAAAACTCGATCGATTTTCGCCCCAACCAGCCCTAAGTACCTTCCCCGGGGCTTGCCAATGCACTGGAGCCCATTATCGGGTGAGGGCGCGTAAAGGTTCGATGAGGTTAAGATGTGGTAATTCGATTGTGCCGACGGAAAACCTTCGAGACGCGGGCCAAAAAGCCACTCGCATCCACTCGCTACGCAAATCTTTCTCGCACAAGATTCACGCTTAAAGCTGCAAAGGATTGCTTTATCGCTACACCGGCTCTACTACCGTGTTTCCTTACGCCGATCCGTATTGTCCTCCCGGGGGCTGCCGTTAATGTAGGGGGGCCCGGTATTTCGATGCACTAATGGAAGCGAAATGAGAGTGGATTATTCGTTCTAATTTAAGCTCATTACCGTTGGTGAAGAGGCTACGAGGCGGTGGAGGGGGGATCTATACATTTTCGGTCCTCCAATGGAATACCATCCATCCTCCACAACACGATCGAATTTTCCATTGAACCGGATGTTACCGGAAAATCTTTCGGCATTGTATATGTGTGTTCGTGATCGCGTTTGCGTTCAGCTCCTTTTGGGGTGCACAGGGTGTTCGTAAAACTAAACTTTCAGAGTAGATTCACTTTTTCTCCTCTGGTTTGCTGCTTTTTCTTATCCTTTCTCCGGCGTTGGCGTCAGCGGAAAATTGATTCACCGCAAGACTAATGCATCCAGCGCGTGTCTGCGATAAGCGGGAGATTTTTATGCAGCGATAGTTTTTCATACATTTCCCGTCGCAAGCACTTTGCTTTTTTGTGCTGAACTCGGGAAAATGTATTTCAAATTGTACACTATTATTTTCAGTCTTAGCGGTTTTTGGTATTATTTTTACTTAAAATACTTTAAAACAAGTTTTTCAAAATTTCAAATAAATGGCATAATTTCCATACATTATGTAGATTATCATACGAAAGGAAAAAGAATACTATTATAATGAAAATAACTCAATGAAATGAAGCAATTGCCGTTATTCATTTCTGGCATTTTTATACAAATAAGAAACAAATCAGTGAAATTGAATGACGTTTATTCAACCGAATAGTTTCACTTCGATTAAAGACAGAAAGAGAACATTCGAAGGATATTTCAATTGGAGCCGATTGCGACTCGCTTAACCCCGAGCCCTTTCCCTGCGATTTCAATCCAGACGTCCTTTCGCCAGGAAAGATCCGCTTGGAAATCCGGCTCCCTTTCCCCAAACCGATAGCGGATCGCTTTCCTGACTGTGATTCAGCTTAGTTCGGCATAGAAATTTATAAATTGCTACGATTATAGGGATTTGCCTTTTGGGGGAGGGAAAAACAAACCGACCGAGAGACAAACCAACATTTCATCTTGCGATGGTGACGGGAAAGTGCCAAAGCGGGAGCTCGAACCAGTTGGACGGACGCTTGAAGACCTGCGTCTGGACAGACGTCAATGCAGGCTAACATAACGCAGCTGTCATTATGGGGCCTTCTTGTGTGTCCCATTCAACACACACACACGCACACAAACAGCATCCAACAATATCCCTCTGTCCTTCACTCGCTATTTTGTGATGTGCACCGCGTGAACTTCGTGCGTGCGGAGGACCCTTTTGTAGACTTCAATCGAGGGAAGCTTCCCCCAGCGGCCAGAAAGAGAGTGGAATGGGAAACCGGTCCTTTTGTCCTGGGCCAGCCTGGGAGTGCTGGCACGAAATCCCAGCATCAGACAGACAACATCCGCAGCAGCTCGCAAATCGTAAGCCATGCGGAAAAGTAGGAAGCGAATCGAAAATGGCACATTAGTCCTTTGATCATTCGCCGGTGTCGCTGGAATGGCGGCAGGCAGGGATGGTGGCTGGCCGGGGCCGGGAAACGCGCACGAAACGCAATGAAAAGGACGCCGGCGTGCTCTGATGAAATTCACGCAACGCCGAACTCAAGTGGGTGAGGGTCTTCTTCCGCGAACGGCGCGAAGCGAAGGTGTCGTGTGGAGGGGGGTTGAGGCCGGGAGCTTTGCGGGCCTTATCGGAGGAAACTTACATCCGCCAGGGTCGTATCCATGCCTCACATGTAAGGCACGCTAAGATGAAGACAAGAAAAAATCCATAACAACGGCCAAAGGCACGCGGTTGGCAATGGAAGGCGAGATAACGTTTTTTATCCCCTCGCACCTGCCGTTGTTGGAAAAAAGGCAAAAAAGGATCCCTAAATTATTTAAGAAAAATCTGATGAAAGTATTTTTCTTCAATTCCACAGTTGGTTGGAAAGAAGAATTAAAATCAGTGCCTGCTTGGTGTTATTAAAAGTGGCTCGGAAACTGACCTCTCAACCGTTCAACAACTCTATATAAAATTGTAAAATGTCCTTAAATAAATCTCCCACATTTCCCACAAGATGTTCCATTGGCCATATATTGCCGAAAATCAGCCCCACCAAACCTTAACCAATGTTTGTTTACATTTGAAATGCTTGTTTGACGTGTCGCCGAATTGGTTTTTCCTCTTCGGGCGTAATCGTTCACTCCGCTCGTGCACTTTGAAATTGTTGCCAAATCCACATCCACAAGCACACACACACACCAAAAAAACCAAATAACCTCTTCCACTGCCCCGGTGGGAAGGGCCTTCTGGTTTTTCCCCCCCGCGGGAAAGCAAGATTGCCCTTTTTTTTCAAACCGGCAGCCGACCCCTTTAAGGATGGGGCGAAAAGTGGTTCACTAATTGCTTGCCTTATCACTTTCAAGTGGACCGTCACGAAGTGGCAGCTTGAAGCTGCAAGTGCGCGTCGGATTAAATGCACCGGCAACAATGGCACCGGCTCCACCGGTGATGATACTCGTACTAAAAGCAACTTGAGCCCGGGGCGCAAAATCATTAAGCAAGTTATTCGTTATAAAATGTGATATTCAAGGCTCTCTAACGAAAGGTGGAAGGTTGTGTGTGCGCGAGAGAGTTTTTGTTTTGTTTTTTGAACCATGTGAAATGCCTTCCCTGTCCGTTTTCTTGCGGTGGATGATGATAATGAGACGAAAGAAATAGCTTAGTCGCGGCAGAGGGTATTTTTACTAAGTATCCACTTCGGCAGACTCCTTCAATAGCGCCGGTTCATGACTGAATTGCCAGATTTTGTCCCCATTTTACTTTGTTTCGTAAGGCTTTCTTTGTCAAGAGATGTTTTTATTAGATTGTTCATCATAATACTTTAAAAAGAAAGCGGACCTTACACTAGACTGTATAGAAACGCTTATTCCGGTAACGCAACATTTGTTTTGTTTGGTCTTTTGTTCATATTATTGTTTGCATTCACTTGGATACCATTTAAAAACATACATTATTTTCTTTGATTTAGGTAATTTTATCTTGTCTGCTCCCCTGACAAAAATCAATTAAATTTCTTAATTTGAGAGTTATTAAATATCTTTGATTTTATAGCTTCGTTTTACAGCTTGTATCAGTTAACTCTCCCACGCAAACGTTCTATCATTCCGACCCGGAAGTCCAACGTGTCGGTCGCATGATTGGCCGCGTGGTTGCGTTCACCTCACGTACATGTCAACGTCACCAGTGTCCGACCCGCTTCCGCACCTCCCTACCGCCATGGGCTTCTTGTTATTGCCTGTGGGACACACACACACAGTGAGCCACATACGCGACAAGACAGGTCCGTGCCGTGTCAAGAGTGTGTCAAGAGTGTCCTCTTCATGACACCGACGTCCTGCTCGTGCCTTTGCTCAAGTGTGAACAAACTTGCCCGTTCGTAAGGATAGAATGAAGTAAAACAAAAAAAATTGAACCACACTCCGTCGCAACGTACCAACACGTGCACATGGCGCACATGGGACTCCAAACGATGATTTCGCATAAACAAAAAAGAAAACAAACAGAAAGATAAGCAGCAAAAAAACCCAAAAGGCAAGGAAAAACACCCCCAAACGCCATTCATGTACGAAAGCACTCCTCCCGTTGTCTCTAATGCGGCGATGTAATCGATAAAATCTTGATAATGCGGTGCCGAAACGTGATTTACGATAGAACAGGACAATAAACAACGGAAGAAAGAAAACACACACTCGCCAATCTGCACATTCATACACGCAAATGTCTGCGACTCCTGCCGCATCGTCACTGATTGGTGTTGTTTCACTAATGCCACTATCATCACACCATAACACAACGATACTCATGGTTATGCATACGCAGAAACACACACACACACACATGTGGGGTTTCAGGACGAACGGACAGTCGGTCATTCGGACAACGGACAGTCGGACAGTAATTACTTTTTAATTGAGCATAATTGAGCGCGGGCGCGGAGGTTTTTGTATTATTTACGAACCGTAATCAACAGCCAATTAGTGGTAGTAACGCAGGCGTGATGTTAGTATTTCCAGTCCTCCCCTACCTGCCCCCCGGGTTGGCTTGAGGACCAGCGCACTTAGAGTGCAAAAATGGATTCCACCGTCGACCCAGTTAAAATGGAAGGCGCGTAAATGGCCTACAGAGCGAGGATCCAATTCGTCCATCGGTCTGGAGCATCGTCGGGGTGGTGCAATAATTAGGCTCTAAAATTAGTCCAGCTTTATGGCACTTTTATAGCACCTTCTTAGTGGGTTATTTAAAGCATCGTTAAGCTATCTGTACTATAAATGCCACAATAATACACCATCAGACGGCTTCAAATCTCTGGTTCAAGTGCTTTTGAATGGCATAACAATTCTGGAAAACCTATTTTCGATTAATTCGATGTACAGTGATGGATCTACCGCCAACCAACATCCTTCCTGATTCCACGTGAATATAAATGGAATATCGGCTGAAGAATTTTATTAACTGGCCCACAAAACCACCTCAGTAATCAACCAACTGTCTGAACTTTCCCCCGTGCTTTCTGATATATCTAAATCTGTGACAGTTTTTTACCACAGATACAACTTGTCGATGCCATTCGAGGATGGGCTCGCAGGGGGAGAAGTAAAAAACTGGGTTTCATCCACGCCAGGAAACACTTAATAACCAAAAACCGACGGTTGAATGCTGTTACCCTCAACCACAAATGAAAGTTGCTCCAGATTCTCGTTTTTCGTTACCAATGAATAAATATAAAGAACAAAAAACAAACACACCAACCAAAAGTGGATGAAAAAGTGAAATTGCCTGTCCTACTCACGATGATTTTTAATCTTCCGTTTTCAATCGCTATTTGTTGCTCCAGTATTGTTTCACTCTCGAACCTGCTCTGAAGGGCATCAGCGAAACGGAACCGTATTGTAGGTTAATTAAACTCCCATCGATCCTGTCGATCACCGAATCACGTTGAGGTGAATGAACAAATCAAAACTGTTGTATGGAAAAGAACCGCAGATCTATGAGAATAGTTTTAAAAAAACTGTTCCCATCTATCATTTTATAATAAATCCGTCTGTTCACGCTTTGGCTGACAACTCGTTTTTCTGAACTGCAACTACCTTTTTAACATTTTATTTTCTTCTCTCTCTCTCTCTTTCATTGCAGATTACATGGAATCGATCTGTAAAAATCATTTTCTACAGTTACTTTATAGAAAAATAGATGGTGCTACTCTCCTGTCGAGGAACGAGAGAAATCTTAACTGTGTGGTCACGTTTCAAACGCACTCCATACTGCAGAGATTTATGTTACGTTTCGATATGCTACAACTAGACTGTAATGATCATTTGTATGTATATGATGGTGCACACGCTGTCGGTATGCATAAGGTAAGCGAAAACAACAAAACGAAAACGGGGAAAACTATTACAAATTGATACAAACATTATCGGAGAAAAACAAAGGTACATTGAAAGCAAACCACTTCGTACCAATAAATCTCTTTCCTGGATATAATCCACATTGTTTCCAACAAAACCAAAGAAAAACTAAAGCAGCAAAAAATTTATAAGTGATGTTTAATACCAAGCACAAAGACGGTAAAAAGCATCCCAGATCGTCGTAGTTAGAGCATCACCAAACTCATCGTGCGCCGTTAAGATTACAAACAGTTTAAAAAACAATTATAAAAGCTTATCGCCATTAGCGCTGGCTGGATAACTGACACGAGCGCAAGACAATAGACGTCAGAGATTTTAAATATTATGCCAATCAACGGTCCGTCTCCGCCAGGCATCCGCCGTTCCCGTCATCTGGTCCACCATCATGGCATAGAAGATGTTTCCGGATAGTTGCGATGCGGACGGGAGAATTCGTTCTGAAAATTATGGACTCCGTTTATCATCCTTTTGTCCCTTCCCTTCCATCACCACCGCGGATCAGGAAATGTTGTACCAATAGACACCGGGAGCACGTAGCGTTGGGGGAAAGGATATTCTTTCCTAACTTATCTCATTTATTACCTCCCGAGGGTTAAAAACGCATCCTCGGTTACGGGGAAATGGAATGGAAGTTTTCGTTTCGCAGCTCACTCACCCGACGCCTTCCTGGGCGGCTCTTGGTTCTTCCTCCTCTACTAGGCGGACCTGACCTGCAAAGACACAAAACAATCAGTGGGAGCGTTGTTCACGAAGACGAACTTTCTCACCTTCAAGTACGTGACCGACAACTGGGGCACGGAAACAAACGGTTTCAAGATGGTCATCACATCCGTCAAAGATTCAAGTAAGTACCGTCGCAATGAACTGAATATAGACGTTGGTCAAACCGGGAACTAACCTCGAGCAATCCGTTACTACTTCTTCTACTACTACTACTACTAGAGCTGAACTGTGCGGACTTTCGGTGTACATTGCACGACTTCTGCATACACCCGGACCTGGTGTGCGACGGTGTCAATCACTGTGCGGACGGGTCGGACGAAACCGTCGGTTCCCTCTGCCCCGGCCCGGATCGGTACATCAACACGATCTTCGGCATCGACCTGACGTGGGTCATACTGATCGGCGTCAGCAGTCTGGTCGTTTGTGGGTGCATCATCGGCATTACGATCTGCATATACGTGCGCAACGCACGCAACACACCCAATCAGCTACACTCTTCGATTCAATGTAAGTGAGCCCGTGCCGGGGAAGCTGACACCCTTCACGATCCTTGTACCCCAAAGCACTCTTTGACGATCCTTGGTTATTCGTTTTAGTTTTGCTATAAAGTTGCTATAAAATGTATTGTAATTAGCGATGTACATCGATGACTGTAAGCTGTAAGGCAATATATCTATAAAATCAAACATCCAATAAGTAACCCCTCCATTCTAATACTTAAATATCTGGCAGCTTTTTGTTAGAGAATGATTGTGCCTGAACTCAAATATTAATACTTGTAGGATATGCTTTTTAAAGAAAAGCTAAGGAATGTACTTCAACCCTACAGTAAATGCGACATCAATTTGAATGCTTTTGCGTATATTTTCTTTTTTATCTTACACTTAATCTTCCACTCCCTGCTCCCTCGCCTTAGTCTTAACTGTTTTGTAGACCGCTAAATTGAATCGCCTTATCATGTAAGTTGAAAGTTGTCTCATACTGGACCGGTTTGTTTCTTTTCTTCTTTCTTTCATGTGGCTCATGCTTTGATTTTCGTCATCCATTTTGTTTCGTTATGGTAATATCGCAAAAAAAAAAAACGTTACAAACCAAAACATTTGCCAACAAAATGCGAACGGAATTCACAATGCAACTACCAACATACCATCGGAACTACCATAACGTCCGTACATCCATGTGCTCCTGAAATGGTGTCTGCTGGATTTCGTTGTTGTTTGGCCCATACTCAAACGCTATGGGAATCAAAATTAAACTACCTCGGCTCACCTGACATCGGTACCCATCGTGGTCGTGGCCTCATACAGTGAACCAGATGATCGAATCAAACGGTTCATCGAAGCATCTACAAGGAACTCTGCCGCGGGAAACAACAACGCTACCTGCTTCGGGAAACTTGCATCACCCTGCGGGACCATTAGGTAATTAGCTTTTGCATTCCTATTGCCATACTACTCCTTGCCGATTCCAAGATCCTTTCCTTGTACCGAAAGATGGCATGGTGAATTATTTTTTTTGGATTCAGCCATACCGAGGTGGTAAAGATTGTACGTTTTTAACTATATTGATTGTGGCCATAGAACAAAAAGTTGGTCAAGTTGTACTCTTATAGGAACATCCAATTTCCTTCCACCCAGAGCCTCCCATCACCCACGATCCTTTCCACTCGATCAAATACAAATTCAAACATCTCTCT